>NC_044575.1:57973943-60948943 GCF_901933205.1 Camarhynchus parvulus | reverse complement strand
CACAGAGCTCCTGGAGGCTGGAATGATGGAACAGGGACCTGGTGAGATCCTCGGGATGTCACTGTCACCCCGTGCACACAGGGCTGGTGTGGAGAGCTCCCCTGCAGATCCCTGGGGTCTGTGGGCACTGTGGGCAGTGCAGCTTGGGGACAGGGACACGGGGAAGGGACATGCGACTTCAGGAGGGCACTGGAGATTTTGAGAGGCCATGGACACAGGGAATGGTTCCCAGTGCCAGAGGGCAGGGATGGGTGGGAGATTGGGAATTGGGAATTCCTGGCTGGGCTGGAATTGCCAGAGCAGCTGTGGCTGCCCCTGGATCCCTGGCAGTGCCCAAGGCCAGGCTGGACATTGGGGTTAGGAGCACCTGGGACAGTGGGAAGTGTCCCTGCCATTCCCTCCTTCCCAAAGGAGCCAAGAGCAGCTGTTCTGTGTCCTGTCCCAGGATCAGGGTTATTCCCTCCTCATTCCCGTGTGGATCAGCGCTCAGGACCATTTTCCCCTGCGGCAGTGCCAGCAGCCCCGTTCCAGGTGCAGGTCCCAGGGAGGGCTGATCCCAGGCGAGGCAGATCCCATCCCTGTCTCCTGTCATTGCCAGCAGCAGCAGCAGGTGGCGAGCCCAGCCTGGATTTCATTCCTGCTCCCAGCCGCAGGAATTCCCCGGGAGCAGCAGCAGCACGGCAGCCCGGGCGCTGCTCTTGGAGCGGGTGTGTCTGCCCCTGGCCCGACGGGACAGGAGATACAGCTCCTCCCGTGCTCCCGATCCAGATCTTTCCTCGGGCTTGTCCCTCTGAACAGGCTGCCCAGCCTTTTCCACCTGGGCAGGGAACATTCCAGAGCTTGTCCTGCCAGGGGCTGGGGTTAAAGCCCATTGAAGTCAGCACAGGCAGTGAATGCTCTCACTGAGTGGGGAGGTCCCGGTGGATGCTCTGCTCCAGCTGCTTCACCTCATGCCCTAAAATCTGGGGCAGGGCTTGGAATTCACAGAATCCAAGAGTTTGGGTGGGAAGGGACCTTAAACCCCACCCAGTGCCACCCCTGCCATGGCAGGGACACCTCCCACTGTCCCAGGGTGCCCCAGTGTCCAGCCTGGCCTTGGGCACTGCCAGGGATCCAGGGGCAGCCACAGCTGCTCTGGGAATTCTGTGCCAGGGCTGCCCATCCATCCAGGAACAATTCCTTCCCCATATCTCACCTCAATTTCCCCTCTGTCAGTCTGAACCCATCCCCCCTTGTCCTGTCCCTCCATCTCCTGTCCAAAATCCCTCCCCAGGTCCTTCGCAGGCCCCTTCAGACACTGGAAGGATGAATTGCCAGGGAGCCCTTGGAGTTTTCAGCTGCATTAAACCTCTCCAAGATATGAATTGCTGTTTTTCATATTTTTTTTATCAGTCTGTGGAGAATAAATTAGCTCAGGTAGGAGATGTGGCTACAGGGGAGATAAAGAGGTCAGGGTCTGTCCCTTCAGGTCTCTGGTACCTGCTCACAGCCCTCCTTGACCTCAGGGAAGAAAGAAGTTGGTTAAAATTGGAGTTACTCACTTGAACTGAGATAAATAACCACACACAGCACAAGGAGCCTCTCTTGGAGAAATTAATTTGAATTAAGTTGCAGGAATAACTTGTATTTTTCTGTTGTTACTTCAGGGGGGAAATGGAAAACATTTTTTTGCAGAACGTGGCAAGGGATGAGCTCAACACTTCCTGGGAAAACCTGAACAATGGGGACATTTGGATAAGGCTGGAAGTGCTGCCAGGGAGTGAGGTCATGCTTGGCCAACGGTCCCAGGGATGCACAGGGGGGATGTGGGGTGTCTGTGCAGGAGCTGGGCTGCAGGATCCCTGGGGGTCCCTTCCCAGGCAGGATATTCCAGGATTTGGGTTGGAATTCTCTCCCCTGGTGTTCTGTGCATCCGCCTCAGGATATTCCAGGATTTGGGTTGGAATTCTCTCCCCTGGTGTTCTGTGCATCCCCCTCAGGATATTCCAGGATTTGGGTTGGAATTCTCTCCCCTGGTGTTCTGTGCATCCCCCTCAGGATATTCCAGGATTTGGGTTGGAATTCTCTCCCCTGGTGAAGAATTGGAACGGGTGTGTGCATCCCCCTTAGGATATTCCATGATTAGGAGCAGGATTTGGGTTGGAATTCTCTCCCCTGGTGTTCTGTGCATCCATCTCAGGATATTCCAGGATTACAGCAGGATTTGGGTTGGAATTCTCTCCCCTGGTGTTCTGTGCATCCCCCTCAGGATATTCCAGGATTTGGGCTGGAATTCTCTCCCCTGGTGTTCTGTGCATCAGACTCAGGATATTTCAGGATTTGGGCTGGAATTCTCTCCCCTGGTGTTCTGTGCATCAGACTCAGGATATTTCAGGATTTGGGTTGGAATTCTCTCCCCTGGTGTTCTGTGCATCCCTCTCAGGATATTCCATGATTAGGAGCAGGATTTGGGTTGGAATTCTCTCCCCTGGTGTTCTGTGCATCCCTCTCAGGATCTTCCAGGATTTGGGTTGGAATTCTCTCCTCTGGTGTTCTGTGCATGAGGGAGCTGGGAAGGGGCTGGAGAATCCCTGAGGAGCTGGGAAGGGGCTGGAGAATCCCTGAGGAGCTGGGAAGGGAATGGAGAATCCCTGAGGAGCTGGGAAGGGGCTGGAGAATCCCTGAGGAGCTGGGAAGGGGCTGGAGAATCCCTGAGGAGCTGGGAAGGGGCTCAGCCTGGAGCAAAGGAGGCTCAGGGGCCCTTGTGGCTCTGCACAGCTCCTGCCAGGAGGGCACAGGCTCTGCCCCAGGGAACAGGGACAGGACAAAGGAGGTTTAGTTTGGATATTGGGCAGATTTCTTCACTGCAGGGTGGTTAAGCAGGGGCAGTGCTGGAGTGCCCATCCCTGCAGGGATTTGAAGCCCTGTGGATGTGGCACTTTGGGGACATGGGGCAGCGGTGGCCTTGGCAGTGCTGGGGAATGGTTGGACTCGATCTCAGAGGGCTTTCCCAACCTCCAGGATTCTGTGATGGCAGGAGCAGAGCTCTGATGCCCTGGCAGTGCCCCCTGAGCACAGACAGGGTGGTGAGAGCCCCCCTGCCCCTCCGAGCACAGCCTGGGCAGTGCCTGGCCCTCCTGGTGGGATGTCCCTGCTGGGGGACACACAAGGCACAGGGACAAGGGGACGACACCACGGCCCTGCTGCTCTGGGACCCTCTGGGGGTGCTGAGGGGGGCAGGGGGTGCCCACAGAGCAGCAGGGCACATGAGAGCAGGGCTGGTGTGGCCCCATCGGAGTGAAATGCATTTTCTGGCTGCTTGCTATCTCTGAGGGCAGCCTGAGTGAGGCCAGGATTGGTTCTGGCGTTAAACCCCCCTTGTTTCCAGCACACAGTGCTGCTTCTCCCCGCTGTGGCTCCGTGGGGAAGGGAGGTGAGGCTGCACAGATCTGTCACAGACATTTCTTTTATGAAAAATCCTCTTTCAGGATTTTTCCTGCTGAAGCTGAGAGTTTCAGCAACAAGACATAAACAATAGGTTATCTGCTGCTGTAGAATGCAAAAAGTCTGTCTAGGTTAGCCCAACTTGCATGTTTATAATTAATGACCAATCCAGAACTGAGATCTCTCAGACACAGACCGAGAGAGCGAGTTTGTTATCATTCTTTACTCTTCTTAGCTTAGCTTAGCAGCTTCTAGAAATGCTCCTTTCTTTTTCTTTTTAGTATGGTATAGTAGATGTATATATCATAAAATAATAAATCAAGCCTTCTGCAACAGAGTCAAAGATCTACATCTCTTCCTTCACCCAAACACCCCTGTGACCACCGTCACACAGATCCTCGCTGCCACACCTCCCTGTGCCAGCCCCGAGAGCAGAGCAGCAGGAGCAATGGGCTGAGGAAGGATTTGAAAGCCCTGTTGCACATCAGTCTGCAGTGTCCCCACTCCATTAATATTCCAGGGAGAGGAATGTAACACAGCCATCTCGTGATTACTCTGCTGATTACGGGGCATCATTACCCGTCCCTCTCGCAGCTCTCAGCCAGCTCCGGCCTTTGAAGCTGCAGACGAATAATGAGGGTGCAGAGCAGAGAGCACCCTCTCTCCCTCCCTCTCCCCAGGTAAAACACCCTCTGTGATTTATTACCTCCCCTTAGGAAAAGCAGGACATAAATTACCAAGCGTTGCCAGATCTCTCAGCTCCCATGGACAAGGCTATTTGCTAAATAGTCTGTTGGAAGGTCCTTTTGATGCTGCCAAACATCCTAACAGAATTTACCTGGAAACAGGAGTTCTTGATGAGTTTCATTATCAATCTATAGAAAGGAGCTGCTTTTCTTGCTGTGAAATGGCAAACACAGTTCAGAGCTCCCAGAGATCCCACCTTCAGTGGGCTGAGAGGGTTCTGCTACAGCCCTGGTTCTTCCAGCCTTGGTTTAGGGGGGATCTGAGCACGGGATTTATGGAGAGATCTGTGCCTGGGTTTGGTGTCATTCTGCAGGACAGGCATAGAAAAAGTGAAATAACTGAAAATAAACTTGGGGCAGTGCTGGCAGGGACATCCTCATCCCTCCTGTGCACGGAGCCCAGAGCTGGACATGGCACCCCAGGAGCTTCCCTGGCATCTCCCAGCTCTCCTGGGCCCCTTCACCCCCCAGGGACATATTTTCATCAGTTAAGCCACGAAAAGGCTAAAATTATTTCCTTCTGGAGCCCACAGTTGTATTTCCACTGCTTATCTTGCTCTCTCCTCTGAGGGTGTTGAACTCCACATTTTCCCATGGTCCTGTATCCAAGGCTGCATCATCCACGAGTTTTCTTCCTGCTGAGAGCACAGGTCCAGCACAGCATCTCCCCTGCTCATTTCAGCGATCACTTGCAGCAAGAAATCATCTTAATACACCCTGGAGATACCCCTGGATCACCTGCACCCAGCCTGGCACAGCGTGCCCATCCAGAGTGGCTGCCATCCCTGGCAGTGCCCAAGGCAAGATCCCATCCATCCATCCATCCATCCCATCCATTCATCCATCCATCCATCCATCCATCCATCCATCCATCCATCCATCCATCCATCCATCCATCCATCCATCCATCCATCCATCCATCATCCATCATCCATCCATCCATCCATCCATCCATCCATCCATCCATCATCATCCATCCATCCATCATCCATCCATCCATCCATCCATCCATCCATCCATCCATCCATCCATCCATCCATCCATCCATCCATCCATCCATCCATCCATCATCCATCCATCCATCCATCCATCCATCCATCAATCATCCATCCATCCATCCATCCATCCATCCATCCATCCATCATCCATCCATCCATCCATCCATCATCCATCCATCCATCCATCCATCCATCCATCCATCCATCCATCCATCCATCCATCCATCCATCCATCCATCCATCCATCCATCCATCCATCCATCCATCCATCCATCCATCCATCCATCCATCCATCCATCCATCCATCCATCCATCCATCCATCCATCATCCATCCATCCATCCATCCATCCATCCATCCATCCATCCATCCATCCATCAATCATCCATCCATCCATCCATCCATCCATCCATCCATCCATCCATCCATCCATCCATCCATCCATCCATCCATCCATCCATCCATCCATCCATCAATCATCCATCCATCCATCCATCCATCCATCCATCCATCCATCCATCCATCCATCCATCCATCCATCCCATCTCCCCCAGCCCACCCCCAGCAGTTTAAGTTGGGCTGAGCTTTGCCAAGCCAGGCCTGGACAATCCCTGAAGGCAGGAGGGATGGCAGGGGATGGAGAGGGAGAGGCCCGCGGCGCCGTGGGGGAGATGAGATGAGCTGAGAAGGAGTTGTCAGCCGGGGTTCGGGGGTCACAGCAGTGATTTATTTTTAATTTGGGTGCCTGACAGCCGGGATTTCATTTGTGGCTCCGCAGGCCACACCAAGCAGAAGGCGTCAGCTGATGTGTCACATCACATCAGAGCAGAGCTGCCTGTGCTGCACTCACTGACACCTTGCAGTGACTCCCTGCAAGCTCCAGCTGGGAGGAGGGGGCCTGGAGCAGCCTGTCCTGCTCTGGGAATGCAGCAGGATGGATCTGTCTCCATGACACACACAGCAGAGCCTGCCAGGCCTCAGCACCTGAGAGAGCCCAAACCCAGCCTGGCTGCAAAGCTGGGACCAGTTACACCCAACCCATGGTCCAGAGGAGCCACTAAATCCATCCAGCAGCCATGGCCTGGATTTATTGATGGAATTAATGGCACAAAATGAAATTAATGCTGGAGCTGGGCCAGGGGAGGTTTAGGGTTGGAGATCAGGAAAGGTTCTTCCCCAGAGGGTGCTGGCACTGCCCAGGCTGCCCAGGGAATGGGCACGGCCCCGAGGCTGCCAGAGCTCCAGGAGGGTTTGAGCAGTGCTTCCAGGGATGGACAGGGTGGGATTCTTGGGGGTCTGGGCAGGGACAGGGGCTGGATCAATGATCCCTGTGGGTCCCTCCCAGCTCAGAATATTCCATGTTTTTGTGACAGCTGCTCTAACCCTGTCCTGCTGCCAGCTGGGGGTGGATCACTCCGGGCACTTGTGGAAGCTCAGTGGGAAGGAGAAGCTCAATTCCCCTCCATGTGTCTTTTCCTGCTGGGCTGCTGTGATGCCTTCAGACCTGTTTGCATCAGTTTTAATCACAGAATCCCAGGTGGATTTGGTTTGGAAGAACTTTAAATCCCATTCATCCCACCCCTGCCATGGCAGGGACACCTCCCACTGTCCCAGGCTGCTCCAAGCCCCAATGTCCAACCTGGCCTTGGACATTCCAGGGGTCCAGGGGCAGCCACATCCCCTTTTTGCCTCCCCCATCTCCCCAGGCTGTGCTTGTGCAGCAGGTCCTGCTCTGTGCATTACTTGGCTCTTCCCACTATATACTGCAATCATTTTTTCCCATCTGTTTTCCGCTTGTCAGAAACCCTTTGAATCCTCAGCCTGGCTGCCCCAGCTGCTCAGAGACCAGCCCGGGTCAGTCTGGGCTGTGCTCGTGGTGCTTTTCCTGGCCCAGGCAGTGCCAGGGCCAGGGAGATGCAGGGGCACACTCAGCTGTCCCCTGGTCACGGGCAGCTGTTCTCTCCCTGGGATGTTCTGCCTTCCTACCTCTGCTTTGTTTTATCCCTCTTGCCCTGGCTCGCTCGGAAATGTCACGCCAAAGAGCCTCGGAAGCATTATTAAAGTCAAAATAAATGACATTTACTGTCTCCTGCTTTCCAAAAGCCTGTTAGGCAGTCACAGGAGGAAATGAGGGGTTTTTAAACCCTGCCTGCCTGATCCTTTCCCTTTTATTACCCTGTCTCTTCCAAGGATAAATCCCCTCTGAGTTTTGCTGGGATAAATAACTGCTAAGTCAGTGTAATTGTTGTCTGCAGCGCTGGGCACGGGGCCCTGCAGGCAGGGGCTGCTGGGCTCGGGGTGAGCTCCGCTCTCTGACACAAACCCTGCTCACCAAGGGGGACCAGGACAGTGCTGGGAGCCTCCCCCCGAGCCCTGGAGGGGATCCCTGAGGGCTCAGGGCCAGGTAGAGCCCTGTCCTCATCACCAGCGCCAGCTCCAAAAGCCTTCGTGCTCCTGAGGATCAAGGAATTGTTTGGGTTGGAAGAGCCCTGCAAGAATGAGTCCAGCTGCTCCCCAGGGCCACACTGACCGTGTCCCCAAGTGCCACATCCACAGGGCTTTGAAATCCCTGCAGGGATGGGCACTCCGAACCTCCCTGGGCAGCTGTGCCAGGGCTGGACAGCCCTTTCCAGGAAGGAATATTCCCATTATCCAACCTGAGCCTCCCCTGGCACAGCCGGAGGCCATTTCCCCTTGTCCTGTCCCCTCCTGGCAGAAGCTGTGCAGAGCCACAAGGGCCCCCTGAGCCTCCTTTGCTCCAGGCTGAGCCCCTTCCCAGCTCCTCAGGGATTCTCCAGCCCCTTCCCAGCTCCTCAGGGATTCTCCAGCCCCTTCCCAGCTCCTCAGTCTCTCCAGACCTTTCTCAACTCCTTTCCCTTCCCTGGAAAATGGGAATTTCCCCAGGACACACAGGTGACCTGACCACTGGGCTCTGCCCTTCCAGCACCACTTCCCACCTGAGCAGACACAAGGAATAAAGAGATTTGGGGTTCCAGCACCATTTCCCACTGGAGCAGACACAAGGAATAAAGAGGTTTGCGTTTGAGATTCCAGCACCACTTCCCACCTGAGCAGACACAAGGAATAAAGAGGTTTGGGTTTGAGATTCCAGCTCCTTCCCAGCAGTTGCTGTGTGTGATAAGAGCAGCCCAAGGGTTGCAGTCCTGGCAGAGCTTCCTTGGATGTGGTTTCCCAAAAGCTTTTAGCTCTACCCTGGGAGTTTGTCTCTAATTGCAGAAATAACAAAATGCCTTTGAGCATATTTATTCGCTGGAGTTTGATTTTAGTTACTCATTATAACAGTGTTAATAGCAGCCTGAAGGGAAGGAGCAGGATTGCATTTGAACAAGAGAGAGCCAAAGACGAGTTGGTTTAAATTTTTGCTTAATGGACCGTTCTGTCCTCGGAACAGTTTGTCTTTCCTGCCATTTTTATTTCCCCTTTTGCCACTTGATGTCTCAAACCCAGAAATAAAAGGCAACAGAGTTATCTAATACCACAAGTGTCAGATCTCATAACTTGGTGAAAATCAGTCCTTCAGGGAAATTGAATTTATTGCCAGTTGAAATATGAATGCTTTTATTTGCTCTGGAATGTGAGCCTGCCTTTGTTAGCAAGACTGACCTGTTCTCACTGAAGCCAAAGGTTGATTTTGGCTGCTCACAAGTTGTTCAGGGATGGAAGGGAGAGAAGAGACTGGTGGGAGACTCAGGACAAGGAAACTGATGATGGAATTGCTGGTTTTGCCAGAAACAACTCTCAGATCCCCTGGCCCCTGACTCCTGCACGTTACTGAGGTTTCAGTTCTGCAGTTTCTGGTCCCAGCCCTCATTCCTGGTCTGTGCAGGACAGGGATAAAACCCAGGAGTGTTGCAGTAGGTGCCCTGCTTTGTTTTTTGGGCAAGAAAAACCCTGATCCTTCAGAGCAATTTGTCCTTTTCCACAGCCAAGGGAGGCTGGAGCTGCCGTTTGGAGGGGAGGCAGGGGAGCAAAGGCTTTGGTCACTGTTTTGGGATGTTTCCAGGAGACAGGAGCAGTTTCCCAATCCCAGAACCCCAGACTCACTGAGGGATGGTTCAGTCCTTCCTGAACCATCCTGAACCACCATTTTTGGGGTGTTTCCAGGAGACAGGAGCAGTTTCCCAGTCCCAGAACCCCAGACTCACTGAGGGATGGATCAGTCCTTCCTGGTGGGAAGTTGGGTTTTGCCAGGCTGGCTCTGAGCCCAGGCTGAGCCATCCCTGGTGGGGCTCTGTCCCTTGAGTGGGATGCAAACAAAGCTTTGGCGTGAGGGGAGCTGCCTGAGGATGTTCCTTTGGGAGTTTTTAATGGATCCAGACCTCTCAGAGTCCTGCTGCACCCCCTGCACCCAGCTGAGCCTGGCTTGCTTAGGACAGCACCAAGCCAAGGCTTCTCCCACTCCTCTGGGCTGGGATTTAAACCCGGGCACTGTTTGCTTGGTGAGTTATGACGGATAAAACAGGGCCATTCATCTTCCTGCAAGGCTTCAGGGGTTATTTATGCCTTCAGAATTTGTCAGAGGGAAATTTCCGAGTCAAACAAACATGTAATTTATTCGTGGCAGCGCAGAGAGTCTGAAGAGTTTAATTTCTGTGGAGATGGAAGATGCGAGGAGCCCCATTTGTCAGGGTAGACAGCAGAAGTGATGCCAGGCTGGACTGGAGATCCTTGGAGCATCATCCTCAGCTGGTTCAGGGCTTGTGGCTCCCAGGGAACTGCTGCTGGCTCCTTGTCTTGGTTTGGAAAGCCAGGTCTCTGCTAAGGAAGGCAGGAGCCTCCCCTGAAATGGAGAAAATGACCCGCCCCCCCCACCTCCGAATTGCTGTAAATTTTAAATTAAGGGGCTCTCAGGTAACAAAAATATGGGAGCAGGAATAACAGTTCTTTAATAGGGAAGAAAATAAAAGGATAAAATAAACACTGCAGTGAACTAAACCAGCACTGCCAGGGTCAGAACCAAACCTGACACCCTGTGGGTCAGGGTGCTGGCAGCAGCGCCATTGGAATTGTGGCTCAGCCCTCCTGCAGTGTCAGGGGTGGTTCTGCTGGAGCAGGGATCCTGGAGAAGGGTGCAGTCTCTGCCTCTGGAGATCCAGGGGAAGGAGAGGCAGCTGCTGCTCCTCTGGGGAATCCCGTGGAGAAGCCGTGCTGGTGTTCCAGAATCTCCAGATTATATCCAGGCAGGAACGCTTGGCTCCTCCCTCTGGGCTCACATCTCCCAATGGGATGCTGTAGCTCTTATCAGCCATGCAGGGACATTCAATGGCTGTTATCAGCAGGTGTCCCCCCAGAGGGAGGAGTGAGTGTGGAAGAGATAAGGAAAACTGCCCCAATGAACAGAAGACAGCTGCCCTACAGATGGTGATAGAACACATCTTGCCTGGCAATCTGGTACGCTCCTGCTGTCCCCAGAAGGGAATGGTTTTTCCATGGACTGAACTTAGAGCTGCCTTTGGAAATGGACAGCTGGATAAAGATCCCCATTTGAAAGCGACTCCAGCCCCAAGTGCCTTCCTGCAGTGTATTGCTTTCCCATCTGTGAGGCCGATAAAGCTCCTCCTGCAGTTTAATGCTGGGTTTCATCCTGGCTGATCAATAATAATTCCCTGCAGGACAAGCACGGAGGGGTGATGGGAATTAATGAGCTCTGCCTCAGCCCACGCTGTGTTTACAGACTCTGCAAATCCCTGGCATTTGGGTGTCTCTTGGCACAGCATCCTCATCAGAATTATTCCCTTTCCAGCTCTTCTTCCACCCAAAAATGCAGCTGCAAGTCCAGCCCTGAGCTGAGAAACCTCCTCCTCCTGCTCCAAGAGGCTCTTGGAGCATCACAGCCACCAGAGCTGAACTCGGCACAGCAATCTCCAGCTTTTCATGTTAGCTCTGGGCTTCTCTGAGTTCAAATCTGCAAATTTTGGGTGTAAATCTCAATTTTCTCAGGTAGGAGACCCCATCAGCATGTTCCTCCACAGGGGTGGGTGACACACCAAAGCTGTACATAAAAACAGGCATTTCCTCCCAATTCTGGGAGCTCTTCACCCTTGTGTCCTCTTGCTGAGAAGGGTTGGAAGTAGCTCCACTTGATGCCATCACTGCTGCTCCAGGAATGATCCCAAGGAACCTCTGGAGATGGGGAGGGGGTTGTATTTAACCAAATAGTCAACTCCTGTGATCACATCTTGGTGCTTTCCTGCTGCTTGAAGCTTTTGTGTGCCCTTCAAAAGCAGTCCTGAAGTTGTTCTGGGACTGGGTGAGTCTTGGCAAAAGTTCTGTGGATCTTCAGGGACCTGACATCGCTCCTAAGAGACTCTGGGAGCTCCTCTGCAGGGTCAGGCTGGGATAAATGCTCCTCCCACGGATAAATCACCGAGCCTGAGGATGGCTTCAGACATCATTCCTTGGTTACATGGAGACATGGGGTTCTTACAAAGCAGGGAACAGACAGCAGGGCAGGATAAAGATGAAGAGCCTGATGATTTTTTGCCTTTCAAGTGGTCATTTTTCACATCAGGTGAGGCGAGGCAAAACTGGGCTTGAGTGACATTTCTCTAATGCAATTAATTATTTATGGTTTTCTGCGAGCAGCAATCAAGAGGAGCAGCACTGAAATGGAATTTATATCTCAATTGATTTTTAAAGAGAGGCCTGAAGTGAGTGCAGGGTCTGTGCCAACCCCAGCTGGGTCTGCCTGGGCTTTAAACAGGGACACACCTGGCCAGGAGCTCCAGCACAGGTGGGAGCTGCTCCTTCCCTGCCTCTGAAGGCAAAAAGCAAAACTTGTCATAAAATCCAGACTGGTTTGGGTGAGAAGGGATTCAGAGTTCATCCCATCCCACCCCAGCCACGGCAGGGACACCTCCCACTGTCCCAGGGTGCCCCAGTGCCCAGCCTGGCCTTGGGCACTGCCAGGGATCCAGGGGCAGCCACAGCTGCTCTGGCAATTCCAGCCCAGCCAGGAATTCCCAATTCCCAATCTCCCATCCATCCCTGCCCTCTGGCACTGGGAGCCATTCCCTGGCTCCTGTCCCTCCAGCCCTTGGGAATGTCTCTCTCCCTCTTTTCTGCAGCTCCTTCAGGCCACACTGAGCTCACCCCAAAGCTTCCCCTCTCCAGGTGAACATTCCCAGCTCTCCCAGCAGAGCTGCTCCATCCCTTGGATCACCCTGGTCAGATCCCACCTGGAATTCTGCATCCATCCAGCCTCTTATATCCCTAAGTGTTCCTGGTTTTTAGCCTTCTTGCCCTTGGAAATTGTCTCTCTCCATCTTTCCCGCGGGATCCTTCAGGCACTGTCGCCCCAAAGCTTCTCCTCTCCAGGTGAACATTCCCAGCTCTCCCAGCAGAGCTGCTCCATCCCTTGGATCATCCTGGAGCCTCCTCTGGGCTCTCCCCAGCAGCTCCAGGTGCTCCCTGTGCTGGGGGACCATGAATCAATTCCAAAATAATCAAGGCCCGGTACTGGGTGAGTCTTGGCCAAAGTTTTGTGGATCTTCAGGGACCAGGGTAAAAAGCCAGGGTAAACTTTCATGTCCATGGTTGAGTTTGGATGGGGCATTTGTCCTCTTGCATATCTGGAGCTGGGAAAATGAAATTCCTCCTTACAGGTAACGTTTGCTGCTCCCTTGGTTGTGTTTTCACCCCACTGACTGCAAGGACTTCTCTGCTGACCAGATTGCAGCAGAACAAAAGGGAGAAAAAACAACTTTTTTTTTTTTTTTTTGCCATCTTTTTATTCTTCATGTTCTCCGTTTCTGTTTTAATTACCGAGTTTCCAGACACAGGAGGGAATTTTCATTTGATGGTTTGGATGTTAATGATGGTGTTGTGCCTGCTGTAATGAAATGTTTCCCATATGCTGGCTCCAGTGGAAGTGCTCTCCCTGGAGATCTCCAGATGAGCTCAGCTTCCAGGTGCCACAAGGAGTTTGTGTGCTCAGGCTTCATGGGACAAACACAGACTTTTAATTTCATATCCATGCTCAGCAATGCCTCTGATTTCCATGGGATAAAGCCAAGGAATAGAGCTGAATGGATGGAGCAGGTTCTGCTCTGGGGGGACTGGGGCCAGGAATTCCAGGAGGCAGAACTGCTGCCCTGGGCAGTGCCCAGCCCTGAGCAGAGCCAGAGAGGGGATGGAGCCTCCTCCCTGGGATATTCCAGAGCCACAGTTCTGGGCCCCTCAGTTTGGGAAGGACCTTGGGACACTGAGCACATCCAGAGGGGACAACGAGGCTGGAGAGGGGCTGGGAACACAAACCCTGTGAGGAACCCCTGAGGGAGCTGGGGGTGCTCAGCCTGGAGAAAAGGAGACTCAGGGGTGCCCTTATTGCTCCCTACACCTTCCTGCAGGGAGGCTGCAGACACGTGGGGTCGGTCTCTGACAGAACCAGAGGACACAGTCTGCAGCTACGGCACGGAAGGCACAGGTTGGAGATTAGGAAGAATTTTTTCACCCAAAGAATAATAAAGCACTGGGATGCTCTTCCCAGGGAGGTGGTGGAATCACCATCTCTGGAGGTGTTTACAAAAAGCCTGGACATGGCACTGGGTGCTACAGTCTGGGTGAGGTGTGAGGGCACAGGTTGGACTCAGTGATCTCAGAGGTCTCTTCCAACCTCATCATTCTGGGATTCTGGGATTCCGTGATTCTGGGATTCTGGGATTCTGTGAAGTTGTGCCAGGAGAGGTTTGGACTGGGAATTACGGAAAAATCTATTCACTGAAGGGTTTATCAAGCACTGCCCAGGACAGTGGTGGAGACACCATCCAATCCCTGGAAGGATTTCAGAAATGTGACACGTGGGGACATGGGTCAGTGGTGGCCTTGGCAGGGCTGGCAAAATGGTTGGACTTGATGATCTTGGAAGCTTGGAAGGGGCTGGAGAATCCCTGAGGAGCTGGGAGGGGCTGGAGAATCCCTGAGGGAGCTGGGAAGGGGCTGGAGAATCCCTGAGGGAGCTGGGAAGGGGGCTGGAGAATCCCTGAGGGAGCTGGGAAGGGGCTGGAAAACGAGGAGCGGGGGGCTCAGCCTGGAGCAAAGGAGGCTCAGGGGGCCCTTGTGGCTCTGCACAGCTCCTGCCAGGAGGGACAGATATTTTCTGAGGTCCAAAAATCATAATTACTCCATATCTTAGAAGGTTAATTTATTATTTTATTATCTATATTATATTAAAGAATATTATATTATATTCTATATTATAGAATATAATTCTATATTCATATTTATATATTAAAGAATACTAAACTAAAACTACACCAAACTGTACTAAAGAATAAAGAAAGGATACAGACAGAAGGCTAGAAAGAAACCAGACTCTCTCTCCAATGGGCCATCATTCATGAATAAAACAATTCATTGTTGGATAAACAATCTCCACCACATAAAAGCAAATGAGATAAAATTTTTCTTTTTCTCTGAGGTTCTCAGCTTTGCAGTGACAGGGGACAGACGGGGGGGGTCGGGCTCTGCTCCAGGGAACAGGGACAGGAGCAGAGGGAACGGCCTCAGGCTGGGCCAGGGCAGCTCAGGGTGGGCACAGCAGGAATTGCCCCATGGAAAGGGGGCTCAGGCCTTGGCACTGCCCAGGGAGGGTTGCAGTGCCCATCCCTGCAGGTGTCCCCTGGAGGTGGCACTCGGAGCTCTGGGCTGGGGACAAGGTGGGCATTGGGCACAGCTGGGACTCTGATCTTGGAGCTCTTTTCCAGCTTCAGGGATTCTGTGAGGTTTAGATTGGATATTTGGGAAAATTTCCTCCCTAAAAGGGTTCCCCAGCCCTGGCACAGGTACAGGGTGGAGTCCCCATGCCTGGAGGGATTTCAAATCCCTGTGGATGTGGCACCTGGGGACACGGGGCAGTGTGTGGCCTTGGCAGGGCTGGGGAATGGTTGGATGAACTTTGAGGTCTTTTCCAACCTCCATGATTCCACGAATATCTGTCCTCTGGTTTGAGTCCCCATCCCTGGAGGTGCCCAAGGGAATTCCTGGGGGTGGCACTCAGAGCTCTGGGCTGGGGACACGGTGGGGATCAGGCACAGGTTGATCCTGGAGCTCTTTTCCAACCTGAATGTTCCTGGGATTCTGGGATTCAGTTCACTTTGGAATACCCAACTCATTCTCCAGTCTGGAGCCTGTTGAAGTTAGTGAGAGATGTTCTGCTTGCTTTTATTTTTCTTTTTTCCCTGATTACTCATTAATTGTGTTTAAACAGCTTGGGGTCAGCACAAGTTTGTTTATTGGGATTTATTTAAGGATTCATTTTGGTGATTCATTTCTCCTTGAGCATTTGGGGTGATGATTTCAGCCACTCCCATTTGTGTCCCTGGATCCTGGCAGAATGGAGCTGGGAGCTCTCTCATCCCTGGAGGTGTCCCAGGAATTCCTGGAGGTGGCATTCAGAGCTCTGGGCTGGGGACAGAGTGGGGGCACAGATTGGGCTCAGTGACCTTGGAGGGCTTTGTCACCCCTGGCCTCTCTCTTGGCCAGGAACATGATCCAGGTGTTTTTCCCTCTCCTTCCCTGAGTTTTCCCTTCCCCAGCCACAACAGTTGTGTCTCCTTCTGCTTTAGAACCCCCAAAGAGACATTCCAGGGTGTGAAATTGGCCAAGGAGAGCTGACCTCTCCCTGGATTTTGGTGTTCAATGTCCCCCATTGTGGATCACCTGGAATGCTGCCTTTGCAGGGTGTAAGGCTCTGTCTGAAGTTCCTCTCACGATCCTCGTGAAAGGACAGAAACTGGGACCACCGAAAAGACCCTGGGTTGGAATCTTGGCCTTGCTGGAGATGGCTGCTCACCAAGATCCTGAGGACCCTGTTGGTTTGCCAAGCTCTTGTCTGCAGGTGTGTTTGCTGCCACGGAACACTGAGCCTGGTAAAGGATGGGGGTGACTTGCTGTTGAAGATTGCGCGCAAGATGTTTTCCATTACCATCTGTATGGCTGATTACCTTGTCAAGTGAGCAGTTTGCCTTATCTCTCTCTTTGAGTGACCACATTCACACCTTCCTCGGGAGGGGACCTCTGCTGATAACAGACTATTGAATATCAGTGCATGACTGATAAGAACTATAACATCCCATTGGGAGATGCTCCGCCCAGAGGGAGGAGCCAAGCATTGCTACCCCGATATACTCTGAGATTCTGGCACTCCAGCACAGCTTTTCTCCACGGGATTCCCCAGAGGAACAGCAGCTGCCTCTTCCTCCACTGGATCTTCAGAGGAAGACTCCATCCTTCTCTACAGATCCCCCTTGCTCCAACAGAACCACACCTGATACTTCAGAGGACTGCAGCCACATTTCCAACTGGACTGCCACCAACACCCTGACCCACAGGGTGTCAGGTTGGGTTCTGACTCTGGCAGTGTTGTTCTAGTTTACTGCATTGTGTATTTTATTCTTTTTATTTCTTCCCTATTAAAGAACTGTTATTTCCTGCTCCCATATTTTTGCCTGAGAGCCCCTTAATTTAAATTTATAGCAATTGGGAGGGGTGGGGAGGGTTTACATTCTCCATTTCAGGGGAGGCTCCTGCCTTCCTTAGCAGACTCCTGTCTTTCCAAACCAAGACACTTGCCCTGAATGCCTGCCCCTCCTTCATGGTTCCTGCTCCAATAGCCCTGGAATTCCCCCACCTCTTGCTCTGGTTGGACTTTTCTGGGGTAACCTTTGGTGGTGCCCCCACGGAAGACCCCTCATCTGCTTTACAACCACCGTGATGAACAGACTGAGATGGACAAAGCCCCTCTCAAGGACTGAGACATGAGACCCCTCTATGGAGGAGCTCCCCCTCCTCCCAAGGACTGAGATGTAACCCCCAACACAGGGGACGTGTCTTGGGGAGCCAGCCTGACCAAAGTGAGGTATTTGCCTGCAGGTGTGACCAATGGACCAAGAAGACAATGGTTCTCACCCACTGCTGAGAACATGGACTACCTGTTACATCTATTCTTTACTGGATCTGTTCCCCTGTCACAGACGTGTTTCATGAAAAATCTTTTCCTTAGGATTTTTCCTTCTGAGAAGCTGAGAGGCCTCAGGAACAAAATGCAAACAATGGTTATCTGCTGCTGTGGAATGCAACAGGTGCATCTGTGATTGGTCTCATGTGGTTGTTTCTAATTAATGGCCAATCACAGTCCAGCTGTCCGGACTGTCTCGGCCAGTCACAAGATTTTATTATCACTCCTTTTCTATTCTTAGCTAGCCTTCTGATGAAATCCTTTCTTCTATTCTTTTAGTATAGTTTTAGTATAATATATATCATAAAAGAATAAATCACACCTTCTGAAGCATGGAGTCAACATTCTCATCTCTTCCCTCATCCTGGGACCCCTGTGAGCACCAGCACATTCCCCCTCAGACATTTCAAGATCTGTTCCCCCCCTCAGCAATGGACTATAAAGAACCTTGAGTTAACCAGGACTTTGGGGATCTCCCCAGTGTGACAGGCAGATTCCTTTGGCCAGACTACGAGGACTTTGTCTCTGCATTTGGGAGCTATATCCCCTCTTTCCTTCTCTCTCTATCTTTTTCTCTCTCTGAATTCCTCTATCACATTTGCTGTTGGCCATTCAATAAATGGCATTTATTTTGATTGGTACTGCAATCCCCTTTCTGTGCTGGTTTTTGCACTCTGAGATCAGTTAAGGAACCATCACCACCCCCATGGATTGTGACACGGGTCCCTGTGCTGATAACCTCCGTTATCACTGCCAGGGCCCCTGGAGGATCCCAGCAATTGAAGTGGGCAATTCCTGCATTTTAAACTTCATTAAAAAAAGGATCCACACAGGGACAAAAGTTATGAATGTGATCGCAGGATTCATTTCAGGAAAAGCTCCTGGCACCGTGCTCTGAGGAGGGATTGATGCCTCCAACAGGAGCCAGAGCTGAATTGTTGGGAACTCGGGGGTGATTCCATGACCTGGAATTCAGGAGGAAAGGCTGGGAGAGCTGGGAATGCTCACCAGGAGAGAAGAAGGCTCCAGGGAGAGCTCAGAGCCCTTTCCAGGATCTAAAACAGGCTCCAGGAGAGCTGTAGAGGGACTGGGGACAAGGCATGGAGGGACAGGACCCAGGGAATGGCTTCAAATTACCAGAAAGGAGGTTGAAATTGGACATTGGGAAGGATTCCTGGCTGGGAGGGAGGTGAGGCCCTGGCCCAGGTTCCCAGAGAAGCTGGATCCCTGTGCACGCCACCTGAGGGATCAGCACAGAGTGGCTGCGGCGCTGACAAAACCCATCTCAGGCTTTTACAATTATTTTCTTTAAAAGAAATTCTGCTCTCAGGATTTATCCCGTGTCACATGGAGCCACCTAATGCCACGAGATTGAGTTTAATTATCACCCTGCTAAATTGCAGCAAAGCTGAGGAGTGCCTGCTCCCATCTCCTCTCAGCACTGGCTCTGCCATGGATTTGTGTGAGAGCAGGAGAGGAAAGCTGGGAATTGCTGCTTTCATGTGCACGTAGCTTAAGTGAACCCAAAATTAAAATGATGAGCATATCATGGCTTCCGATTAATGGCCTTAGCAGCTGAAATGACACTTTTGTAAGTGAGTTAAATATCATCTGGGCTCCTTCTGCCTCTGCCCTCGGCAGCCTGGTATTTTCCATCGTCTCACAGACAATGATTCCTGCAGCATTTAATGGGGCTGGAAGCAAAAGCACAATAAAATTCCAGACAGGAAAAGCTGAGAAGTGACGAGGGGGGTAACGGGAGGGGATAATGGGTGCTTAATGCTGTTAAATGCCTCCTGCTTCACGCTGGCAGCTCCCTCCTTTTGCCAAGGAAAAGTTTCAAGTGGTTGCAGGTCCTGACTGCTGGAAGCTCTGCCTGGAGATGATCCCCCTGCTGTGCTGGTGTGGGAATCTGGGAGCAGCTGGGGAGGGGGTTTCGGGTCCTTTCTGAGCTGCTTTTTTTTTGTTTTAAATGGGCACGTGTGCTCTCAGGCTGCTCTGTTCTGCTGGGGCTGCCTTGGGAAGGGGGAAAAGGAGGAGAGTGCTGGAGCCTGGCAGTCCCGGGCTGCTGGGAGGGATCAGCCTGGCCTGGGAGAGCCTCACACCTGGCTTTGGGGAGCCTGCGCCAGGTGCAGCCCATCCCCAGCATTATTCTCCTCCGTTTTGGGATCTCAGACTGGTTTGGGTTGGAAAGGACCTTAAATCCCATCTCGTTCCAGCCTCGAAACACCTTGGGGCCAAAGTGTCCCAATCCAGCATTTCTCCAATTCTTAGTGTGATCAGAAGAGAACCCTCGAGCCCAAATTGCCCAAATCCAGTATTTCTCCAATTTCCAATGTGACCAGAAGAAACCCCTTGAGCCCAGTGTCCCAATCCAGCATTTCTCCAATTCTCAGTGTGACCAGAAGAAACCCCTTCGGCCCAAATCCAGCATTTCTCCAGTTCTCAGTGTTCTCAAAAGAAACCCCTTGAGCCCAAAGAGTCCAAATCCAGCATTTCTCCGATTCTCAATGTGATCAGAAGAAAACCCTTGGCCCCAAATTGCCCCAGTCCAGCATTTCTCCAATTCTCAATGTGATCCAAAGAAACATCTTGGGCCCAAAGTGTCCCAATCCAGCATTTCTCCAATTCTCAATGAGATCCAAAGAAACATCTTGGGCCCAAATTGCCCAAATCCAGCATTCCTCCAGTTCTCAGTGTTCTCAAAAGAAACATCTTGGGCCCAAAGTGTCCCAATCCAGCATTTCTCCAATTCTCAATGAGATCCAAAGAAACATCTTGGGCCCAAAGTGTCCCAGTCCAGCATTTCTCCAATTCTTAGTGTGATCCAAAGAAACACCTTGGGCCCAAATCCAGCATTTCTCCAATTCTCAGTGTTCTCAAAACAAACCCCTTGATCCCAAATTGCCCCAATCCAGCATCAGGCTGTTTCCCCTGTGCCACCCAGCTCTGCCCCCCTCCCTGCCATGCCCAGGGGTGCCCGGGCCCAGGTGACCCAGCTGGGAGTGGCACAAGGATTTTGCCAGCCCAGAGGCATTCCCCAGGTCAGGAACTTTGTCCAGAGCCTGAGGCTGGGGTTGATCAGCACTTCAGAGAGCCAGGGAGTGACTGATCATGGAACACACCTAACCTTGGAGCCCAAAGCTTTCCTGGCTCTCCTGCCCCTGGGAAAGGCAGGAGCTGAGTCCATGCAGGGCTCCAGAGCTTCAGGAGCAGCCCCTGACAGGGATCCCAGCCCTGGGATAAGGAAATTGGGATCCTGCCTGGGGTGGGAAGAGCCTGGTTGGTGTCTCTGGCCTCTTCTGGGGCTGCCAAGGGATTTCCAAGGGCTGAAGGGACAGGGAATGGCTCCCAGTGCCAGAGGGCAGGGATGGGTGGGAGATTGGGAATTGGGAATTCCTGGCTGGGCTGGAATTGCCAGAGCAGCTGTGGCTGCCCCTGGATCCCTGGCAGTGCCCAAGGCCAGGCTGGACACTGGGACACCCTGGGACAGTGGGAGGTGTCCCTGCCATGGCAGGTGTTGGGAAGGATGGAAGTTTGACAAGAAAGTCTCACAGATATTGGTGCATGGCAGAAAGATTTTTGAATGTAGAGTCTGAAGAAGGAATAGAGATGGAAGCAAGTTTTGATCTAGAAGAAAAGAATTGCTGAGCCAGCCTGACTGGATAACCAAGGAGGCAAAGGGTGTGTTAGTTAGAAGGGGTTTTTATGGCTCAGAGCAAAGGATAAACCCACCCCAAACAAGAAGATATTTGTACCAAGCACAAAGAGAGCACAGGCAAACAAGTCAGCAAATGTGGCAAGTAGAAAAAAGGTCTCAGAATTTTCCACTGCAGGAAAACTGAAAAACAACTTCTAGCTTAAACTGTGATGCACTGACTTTTAGTGACTGGAGAACAGTGACATGAATATGGTAATTACAGCAGCTATGATGGGCTGTAGGTAAAAGTTAAGGGGCAGATTGGTTCTGCTGTATGAAGATGCTCAGCACAGAAAAGTCTATAATGCATTGTGACCTAAACTAAGGGTGTGCAGGCCTGCCTGCAGCTGGAGCTGACAGCTGTGGGCACAGCTCTGTCACCCACGGCCCTGGGCTGCTGGGACACCTTGGATACAATAAACTGCATTTGGGAGAGCCCCTGGAGTCCCACATCCCTCATCTAAGGTCTTACAGCAGGGGTGGCACTGGGTGGGATTTTAGGTCCTTTCCCACCCAAACCATCCTGGGATTCTGGGATTAAACCCGCTGCAATTCCCGAGGGTGCAAATGGGGGGAACTGGGATTCAGCAGAGCTCCTGGAGCAGTTTGAGCCGGGCTGGGCAGCTGAAGCTTTGCTGAGCTGGGTCTCACAGATCCTGGCTAGTGCAGAATTTCACTGCTCGAAAGCTGATTGATAAACACTTAAAAATATTTTAGAACCTTTCAGCTGTTGCCATCAGCTCCATATTGTGAAAAATGTAAAGAAATCTGCCAAACCCTTCCATGGTTTGGTCAGGTGCTTGGAAGGGAAAGTTGAATAAAAAGGGAAACAAGGAGACTCATTTGCAGCTCGTTTGCAAGGAGCAGGATCTAATTAAGCACTTTAAGGGGCGGGACACTGAGGTGTGAAGTTTATTGAGTGCTTGGTTAACTATTCAATTAGTCTGGGTGTTTTGCGAACTGGTATAATTCTAATTCATGGAGGGATCAATGGCTTGATTTAGAAGAAAATATAACATAAAACTCTAATTCCGAGAGCAGCGGAAGGTAAGTAATTACCACAAATTGATTTTGTTACCATAATAATTACCAATATTCTTCTAATCAGGTAAATACTGCAGGAGAGCTCTGAGGAGACTTCAGGATTTGCCATTAAAATCAGCTTTGCTGCCTCAGATTATTATTTGAAGTGGTAATTGATAAGGTTAGTTAAAATTGGCTTAAATATCAAAGGTTGATTCCTTCAGAAACGCCAACCTGGGGGCAGCTCCGACTCTCCCAGGGTGCTCCAGCCTGGCCTCAGACAATTCCAGGGATCAGCAGCTGCTCTGGGCAATGGATGAGGAAAAATGTACCCGGGATAAGAGCAGGAAACTCCTTCCTGGGAGTCAGGAATCCTCCCCAGGTGCTGGGAGAGCTCATCCGTGTGTTTCCAGCTGGGGAAACTGAGGCACGAGGGATGCTGAGGCCTTGGAACAGGGCTCTGGCCAGGCTGGGATCCAGGGCCTGCTCCCTTTTTGCAGCTGCTCCTCCCTGGCTCTGCCAGATCCCTGTCACCTTCCTGCCCTGCCAGGCAGGGAGGATGAATCAACCACGCCAGGCAAGGAACTGCCAGAGCTGAAGGGTTTATTTAAAGAAAAAGCCTGAATGATTTTGCTGTTGTTATTTTTTTGTTTGTTTGTTTGATTTTTTTTCCCTCCAGGAGAAGATTGAAGTGAAGGGCAGGAGAGATTTGGGAAATAATCCCCTTCTCCACGGCAGCTGTTCTGATGCTTCCCGTGCCATGACGAATCAGCGAGGATTACAAACCCTGTCACTGGTGTAAAACGTCCTGCCAGCGTTGCATTCACCCCTCCAGCTTAGCTGGGACAGGGGGATGAGCCTGATGGACACCCCTGGGGCTGTCTGTGCCCTCCCTCAGGCAGGGATGTCCCCTGGAGCCACTGTTAGCGTTCGGAAACATTTAACCACGAAAATGATCCTATGCCGGTGCTTTTATTAAGAGCTCTGGGTGTCAGGGGTGTTTCAACCCAAATCTGATTCCGACCATACATTCGAGATTAACATGTTTTTATATTCTATCATTATATAGCTTTCATGTTAATTATTAAAATTTTATTGTTCTATTGTATACATAGATTTCAGTGAAGCATGGCCTCTCGTGGTTCCCCCTTAAATTTCTAACATAGTTTCTCATGATTCTTCTTACGGTTATACAATAATTATATTTAATTACTAAACAATCATCACATCTAACAATTATCTCGTTCATCATACTGCTTACGCAGGCGCAGTGATCTGACAAAACACAAAGCCTAACATTTTCAGAGTCTATCGTTAACATTTTCCCAGGGTCCCACCATCACCACCAGCCCTTCCCAGGTTCCTCATGGAGCTGGAGCTCACTGCAGGTGGAGCTCAGGGGGTTCCCAGCTCCTGAATGGCACAAGAAGCTTTGTCCTGGCACAGGAGGCACCAAGGAATACATGTGGATGCAGGAGGAGAGCAGGAGATGGGAGATCAGGGAAGGTTCTTCCTCCAGAGGGTGGAATCAGCACTGGAACAGCTCCCAGGGAATGGGAATGACCTCTGCCAGAGCTCCAGGGGGGTTTGGGCAGCGCTGCCAGGGATGCCCAGGGTGGGATTGCTGGGGGTCTGGGCAGGGATGGGTTTGGGATGATCCTTGTGGGTTCCTCCAGCTCAGGATATTCTGGGACTCTGTGATTGCCTCGCTCAGGGGAGGAAATCCAAGTGGATTTCCAAAGCATCCATTGCTGTTGGTGTCTGGGGTTGTAAAATGGCTGCATCAGCTCTGAATTGTCCTTGTTCAACTCCACAAAACCAGAATAATTGATACTTTTCTCTTGGATATTAGGAGCTTCTTAAGAAAATTGCCTGCACTGCTGGAGGAGATCCTTTCTGGCGCTGTCTGAGATGACTTTACTTAAATCAAATCCAAAACATTTAATAGAGGATCACACTTGGTAAACTCTGCCTTCCTTCTCTTGGAATTCCTCTGCCAGGCAAATACAGGGGGATAAAAAGAAGAAAGGAGTCCTGGATCAGATCCCAAGGAAACATAGTGCATTGTTAAGTAAAAAGTATAAGTATATAAGTACAGTTCAGGCTTCAGCAGCTAATTTTATTTTTAGTTTTATTTTAATTTATTTTTAATTATTATTTTATTTTAAAATTTCATTTATTTTATTTTATTTTGATTTTTCCTGGCAGCAGTTGCTCTGGCAGCTCATTTACAGCACCTAAAAGCTTTTAGCAAAGCAGAGTCTGTCAGAAAGGTGCAAATCCCAAGGAATGACTCCCAGGGTGCTTGGACACCTCCTGCTTCAGTGGTTTCATGGAATTCCAGACTGGTTTGGGTTGGAAGGACCTTAAATCTCATCCTACCCCTGCCATGGCAGGGACACCTCCCACTGTCCCAGGTGCTCCCAATGTCCAGCCTGGCCTTGGGCACTGCCAGGGATCCAGGGGCAGCCACAGCTGCTTTGGGAATTTCATTTATTTCTGAATCATTTCCCCAAATCGAGGGGAAGCTGTACAAATATGAGTACAACTTTATTAAGGATCAGGAGGTACAAAACCATCAGAACCACAGGAGTCTCCCCAAAAAGCTGCATTTTCCACCCCTGGCTGGTGGCAGAGCCTGGAGCAGGTCCTACCCTCCCCTCTCATGGAGAATGAACCTGGCTGGAGAGGGCAGAGTGGGAATGACCCCTGAGGAGCAGATTTCCATTCCATGGAGCTCAGCTGTGTCTGGAATAGAGGATTTGGTGCTCTGTCAGTGGGATTGGGAATGCTGGGACATGAAGGGAGGCTGTGCTGGTTCTTGGCTTCTTTTCTCTGTTGAGGTTGGGATAGAAAGTGCTAGAGATGGTATTTTGTGTTCAGACTTAGATTGTGTTTGCAGGGACTCCTGTGGCAGGGACGAATGATGAATCTGACTCCATGTTCTCAGAAGGTTCATTTATTATTTTATGATACTATAATATATTAAAAAATACTAAAGTACACTAAAGAATACAGAAAGGATACTTAAAGAATGCTAAAAAGATAATAATGAAAACTCGTGGCTCTGTCCAGAGCCCTGACACAGCTTGGCCCTGATTGGCCAAAGAGTGAAAACAACTCCCAGCAGAGTCCAATGGAACAATCACCTGTGGGTAAACAATCTCCAAACACATTCCACATGAGCACAACACAGGAGAAGCAAATGAGATAAGAATTGTTTTCCCTTTTCTCTGAGGCTTCTCAGCTTCCCAGCAGAAAAATCCTGGGTGAAGGAATTTTTCCAGAGAATGTGAAAGCCATAGACTTAAATGTTTATTTTTTCTTATCTATGTTACAGTCTCACAAGTAGTAAACTCTGCAGTATGTCACTAACAAGTTATAAAATGATTAACTATTCTGGCTATTTGCCAGTAGCAGCTCCTGATTTGTCCCTCTGGTGCCTCCAAATGGGATCTCTCTGGATGAAACTGGGAAATCCTCATCCCTCAGCCAGGGTATCTGCTGTGCTCCCCAAGGGAAGGACCCAGGAGCTTCCTGCTGCTCCCTCATCCTGTGGCTTCTGGGAATCATGGATCTGGACACCCTTTGTGTGTCTCACATGGAATTTCATCAAATCACAGAATAGTTGGGATGGGAAGGTCACTGTGATAATTGATTTGTGAGGAATTCTGGAAGGAATTTGAGACAGGACCTCTGAGTTGGTTTGGATGATGTGGTTTATTTTTGGTTTATTCTCTTATCTTCTATGCAGGCAGGAAGGGTGAGTTGGGCTCACATCTTCACTGCATGGCTCAGAAGGTCACAAGACCCTCAGTCACAAGACCTTTTAAGCAGTTATTGACCAATAAACCACTGCCAACAAGGATATTTATGTTTTTGATCCAATCCTTAAACATTTCATCTTATGCACCCATGCTACAGTGTGAGCTTTCTTAGCCACTCATGTTATGGCACACAAACCCACAGTGCTGCATTCTAAACTCCTTGTTCACCTCTGGAACTACTTTTATTTTTATATCTTAAACTCTAAAACTCTAAGCTTTCCTTCACTTAGCTCAATGTTTCTCTGCTTTAAACCATAAATCCACATTCTCACTTCTGGCACCTCAGTTTGGGAGCCTTTCCCAAGGTCTCAGATCAAATCCTGGGTTTAATTCTAAACTTTGGCTCACAGGCCCGAAGTTCTGAGAGTTCCCTGCATTTCAGATTCCAGCAGGAGGGAGCCTGGAGCCCAGCAGGAGCAGCTCTGGGTCTCTGATGTGTGCCCTGTCACCCCAGGGCCATCCCTGCTATTGCAGCCCACACATAATGCCAGCATTGATAATTGAGCTAATTTAGCCAGCACTCCTCATTATTGCTCTTTGTCTCTCTGAAGGATCTTGCCTCACCTTTTATTAGTGCTGGTGAGCTCAGGGAGGGGCTGGCCTCAGGTGGGTTTTGGGGAAGTGAAGACGTGCAGATTGTGGAATATTTACTTTGTGTGATTGGCTTTTTGATTTGTTCTAACAGAGAGCAGTAAAACTGATCTGTGCTGGCCCAGCTTGGGAAATGTGGAGTTTATTGGGGTTTCTCTGAGTGCAGACTGACCTGGATGTGTCCATCCTTGCAGGTGCTGTTGCAGGAATTGTGCCAGAGGAATGCCCTGGACTCAGCTTCCTGATTTCTCAGATCCAACAGGTGAGGGGTGTTCCTCTCTAACCAGAACTCAAATCCTTTTTCTTTAATTCCATTCAAATCTCAAAAGACTGAAGGTACCTTCTGTGACATCCTTGGAACTGCAAAGCCCTCCTGGCTTCCTTGGCCTGCTGGGTTTGGGGTGGAGGAATCCCAAAGGGTTGTGGAGTATCCTAAAGCCTGCACAAGGCTCTCCTTCCTCTGGGGGTTTCTTCTCTGTCCAGGAATTTCTGGGAGTGGCACAGGAGTTCAGCTCTTGTGCTCAGCATCTTTATCTGGTTTTTGGTGTCCAAAAATATTTCCAAACCCTGAGTAACTTTTCAACTGCTCTTCAGCAGCTTCAAATCAATTAATTTAAATCAATCCCCCCAAAGCATTTGACAGCCCAGACTGTCGGTGCTGATGGATCAAAGTGTGGTATTTGAGTGTCTGAGCCCCACAGCTGCTCCTGCAGAAGGCCCTGATGTTCGCAGCATCCCAAACACAAACAGAGCCACAAGATTTATTTCCATAATCCAAATGACAGCGAAATGACCCTCTCCAGCCCCAATTTCCCTATTTTATTAGGGGATTTCTGGGTGGGAAGTTCATTTGTTCCCCATTTCTGTGCCATCCCTCCTTGGGGCAGCACCTCTGCCCTGCCCAGCTCCTCCTGGCATTTTTGGCTGCACTTTCCTTCTGCAGCAAATTCCCTGCCATGGCTTGGTTTGTTCCACCAGCTTTACACTCCTGAGAGCTCTGGGAATGCTCATGAAATCCCACTGGAGGCCAGAGCAGCTTCCAGAGCTGGTGCTGAGGGTGGGAGGCTCTGGGCAGAGCTTCACCCACACCTCTGGGCTCCTCTTCCTTCTCTGGGCTCCCAAAACCCTTGGAAATAAATCTTTGCTGTGTTTGGGAGAGGGGAAGGGTTCCCTCCTCCCTGCCCCGCGCTGGGGTGGCTGCTGCTGGTTTCTGCTGCTGGCTTCTTGGTGCCCCTTGGGTTCATGGCATGAGAACCTCTGCTTGCTTGGCAGCTCCATGATGAGATTGGCCCCATGGCTCCAGCTGGGCACAAATAATTAGAATTTCTGGCTGGGAGGGTGGCGAGGGGCTGGGCTGGAATTGCCAGAGCAGCTGTGGCTGCCCCTGGATCCCTGGCAGTGCCCAAGGCAAGGCTGGACATTGGGGCACCTTGGGACAGTGGGAGGTGTCCCTGCCATGGCTGGGGTGGCACTGGGTGGGATTTGAGATCCCTTCCAACCCAAACCATTCCAGGATCCTGGGATTTTTGGATCCAGCTTTAGCTCTGTCAGGTTTTTCAGGATGTGGGGCCATCAGGTTCCTGTGGCTGATGAGATGAGGAGCAGCTGGACACCAAAGAGCAAATCCATGAATCTCTCTGCTGCTGGAAGGGAATACTTTAAAGGGAGGGCAATAACCTGTATGGGGGAAATCAACCCCCTCTGATCCTGAAAATGCCTCTCTTGTTTTCCTTTGAGCTCCACAAAACCAGAGGAACTGTCACTGCTGCACTTAGTACTCCTTTTTTTTGATCTGTGACATGAATTAATGCTGACACATGTGGCTTTGGAATTTTGCTTTTCCAGTCACAGAACATGCAAACAGTGAGTTGTGGCTTCCGCCTGTGATTTCAATGAGTGATTAAAAAAATCCCTTGCAATGGATTGCCTGGGAAGATGCAGTCCTGACTTCAGAGACATCAAATAGGAACATTGTTCTCTTTAGTGGAGGAACACTTTATTCTGACCCTTGTGGCTTTGTCACTGTTTTAGGGCTTTTTAATTGAAAAATAAATATATTCTGTCTCTGCACTCAAACGTTTCCCTCGCTTTCCTGGGAAGTTTTTCTTCTTCACACATCTTTCTGGGGAATCTGACAGCTGAAGATTTTTTGGAAGCAAATCCAAACCCTTGTGCTCTCTTGCTGGCAATAACCTCCTGAAGTGCTGGGAACAGTAGGAGGTGGAATTAATAATTCCCTTCCATCCTGCCCTCCCGAGGGGAGGCGAGGGAGCTGGGCCACATTGTTTTAGTCCTTGCATTCAGGGCTTCACCATCAAAGCAGAACCTGAGAGAACTTTCTCCACATTGTTCAGCATTAATTGGTTTCTGGTCTGCCATGGGGAGTGGAGGGAGCAGATGAGATCCTGGGAAATGGCTGGCAATAAATCCTGCTCCTCAGAGGGTTGGAGAGCAGGGGTGATGCGTTACCCTTGTGTGAGCTCCGTGTTCCTTCCCTCCCCAGGATGGGGGTACAATTTCCAGCCTTCTTGGTTTGCCCAGGAGCCCCTCAGCCCATCTGGGCAGTGGCTTCTTGTTTTTGGGAGCTTGGATTCACCTGGGTCAAGGCAAAGCTCCTGGAATTGGGATTTCAGTGTTTCCCTGCTGTTGAGTAGCAGCACTGAGGAGCTGAAGATGTTGGAGTAGCTCAGGGCAGTGTTGCAGCTTCTCCTGAGATGTTTCCTCCTCCAGCAAGGGGCTGATTCCATGTTTCTTCCAGAGGGTGAGTCCAGGAGCCCTTCATCCCAGAGAATCATCAAGGTTGGAAGAGACCTCCAAGAACATTTGGTCCAACCATTAAACCAGCACCACCAGAGCCACCCCTGAGCCACGTCCCCAGGTGCCACATCCAGGTGCCCCTTGAACACTTCTGGGGTGTGGAACAAGATGGGCTTTAAGGTCCCTTCCTGGACCATTCCATGATTTCATGGGGCAATTCCTGCTGTGCCCACCCTGAGCTGCCCTGGCCCAGCCTGAGGCCGTTCCCTCTGCTCCTGTCCCTGTTCCCTGGAGCAGAGCCCAACCCCCCCGGCTGTGCCCTCCTGGCAGGAGCTGTGCAGAGCCACAAGGTCTTCATTGGTGGGATGATGGCACCAGTGAGGGACCCCAGCTCCATCCTATAGCAAATGCAGGCAACCCCAACTCCAGGAAGAATCATGGAATCAATCATGGAATCACAGAACAGCTTGGGCTGGAGCACCCTGGGACAGTGGGAGGTGTCCCTGTCCATGGCAGGGGTAGCACTGGATGGGCTGTAAGGTCCCTTCCCACCCAAACCATTTCAGGATTCTGGGGTTCTCTGGGATGGTCCTGCTGTTGAAGGGGCTGTCCAGGGAGGTTTGCAGTGCCCATCCCTGGAGGTGTCCCAGGAATTCCTGGAGGTGGCACTTGGCACTCAGAGCTCTGGGCTGGGGACAAGGTGGGCTGTGGCATTCACATTATCTGAAAAATCCCTTGGCCCAGGATTCTTCTCCTGGGAAGCTGAGAAGCCTCAGAGAAAAGGAAAACAATTCTTCTCTCATTTGCTTCTCCTGTGTTGTGCTCACATGTGGAATGTGTTTGGAGATTGTTTACCCACAGGTGATTGTTCCATTGGATTCTGCTGGGAGTTGTTTTCACTCTTTGGCCAATCAGGGCCAAGCTGTGTTGAGGCTCTGGAGAGAGTCATGAGTTTTCATTATTATCTTTTTAGCCTTCTGTAAGTATCCTTTCTGTGTTCTTTAGTATAGTTTAATATAGTATTCTTTAATATAGTATAGTATCATAAAATAATAAATTATTCTTCTGAGAACATGGAGTCAGAGTCATCATTCCTTCCTCCATCTGGGAACCCCGCAGATACAAGAGTGGGCATTTGGCACAGCTGAGACTCTGATCTTGGAAGGCTTTTCCAACCTCAGAAAATCTGGGATTCTGTGATTTCATGCCAGAGCAGCAGTTTGATGGGACATCCTGTTTTTACAGGCTGAAAATGCTGCTTTGGAAAAAACAAGTGAGAAGTCAGGAGCATGCAGAGCAGAGACACAGAGCTCCTCTCTGGGATTCCTGGTGGGAATACCCCACTTTGGCTGGGTTTTATCTAAATTAGGAATTTCATTCCCACATTTCCATTTCCCAGCCACAGGGGTGACTGAGGGATTGTGTTTGATCTGCTGTCAGTGTGCAGGTGCAGCAGGCAGGGCTCCCTTCCATGGAGCTGAAACAGCAAATTCCCTTTTTGAAGAGAGCAGCCACCTCTAGAAAAACTGTGCACACTCTGCTCAGAGAATATTTATAAAGATTTACAATATTTTCTGTCAGGAAATGTGTATTTTGGGGTTCATTAGGAAGTTAAAATCCAGATGTCACTGCTGTCATGGTTAAGTGAAGAGCACTGGAGAGCTTCTGGAAGAATTTTTGGGAATCCAGCACTCATCTGATGTTGGCTACCTGGAAATATGGAAGTGGGATAGAATCCCCTCTGGCAAAGCATGGCTTGGCTGGATCTGCTTTCAGAGCAGTGAGCTGCTACCCAAAGCTTCATCCAGGAGGATTTTGGTGAGATCAGGAGCCATCTGTCATGGAGAGGTGGGAAATGAACCCTGGATATACAGACAGGATCTGCACTGACCACTGCTCCTGCCAAAGCTGTGCAGTGAATCCAGCCAACCTCGTTTTTCAGGAAAAGGGTCAGGAACTGGGAAAAGCATCATGCAAAGTTGGCTCGCACAGGAGTCAGGAGGCATTGAGGTGTGGCATTCACATTATCTGAAAAAATCCTTTTGCCCAGGATTTTTCTCCTGGGAAGCTGAGAAGCCTCATAGAAAAGGAAAACAATTCTTCTCTCATTTGCTTCTCCTGTGTTGTGCTCATGTGGAATGTGTTTGGAGATTGTTTACCCACAGGTGATTGTTCCATTGGATTCTGCTGGGAGTTGTTTTCACTATTTGGCCAATCAGGGCCAAGCTGTGTCGGGACTCTGGGAAGAGTCAGGAGTTTTCATTATTATTTTTTAGCATTCAGTAAGTATCCTTTCTCTATTCTTTAGTATAGTTTAGTATCGTATTCTTTAATATAATAAAGTATCATAAAATAATAAATGAGCCTTCGAGAGCATGGAATCAGAGTCATCATTCCTGCCTTCCTTGGGGCATTCCCAGCAAATACAATACTGAGAGAGAGCACAGCAGCTCCATCAGATCCATGGGTGGCTCTCCCTTGGTTTCTATTTCCCACTTTTCTGTTGTCTATAAGCTCCTGAAGTTTCATTTTGTGTTAATTTTCTGCCCATCCCCACTGCTATGAAATAAATGAAGCAGATTTCGGGAATCATTGCTTCAGCTGCTGTGACTTTTAGGCTCCCAGTTTTGTCCACTGAACAAATCCTTCATTATCCCAGGACGATGGAAATGCTCTGCAAATCCTGGTGCTGCAGGGGTTATTCCTGGGAGGAATAATCCCTGTTTCATGGGAGGATGTTGAGATTCCCAAGGGTTGCTAAAGGCTCATATTTCCCATAAAATCTGCAAATTTATGATTTTTGGAAAACTTTCAGGACATGTACCTGATTCTGGAGCACCAGGAAAGTGCTGCTTCCAAGGAAGTGGCTCCTGGCTTCCCTGGTGGGCTGCCCTGTGGCTGTGTGAGGGAAAATCATCCAGGTGTGGTGGGAAATCCATGGGACAGATCTCTGTTCCCAGAGTTAAACACTGAAGTGCCCAAGGCCAGGTTGGATGGAGCTTGGAGCAGGCTGGGACAGTGGGAGGTGTCCCTCCATGGCAGGAGTGGCACTGGGTGGGATTTGAGGTCCCTTCCAACCCTGCTGGAATCTGAAATGCAGGGAACTCTCAGAGCTTTGGGCCTGTGAGGCAAAGCTTGGAATAAACCCAGGATTTGGTCTGAGACCTTGGGAAAGGCTCCCAAACTGAGGTGCCAGAAGTGAGAATGTGGATTTATGGTTTAAAGCAGAGAAACATTGAGCTAAGTGAAGGAAAGCTTAGAGTTTTAGAGTTTCAGATATAAAAATAAAAGTAGTTCCAGAGGTGAACAAGGAGTTTAGAATGCAGCACTGTGGGTTTGTGTGCCACAACATGAGTGGCTAAGAAAGCTCACGCTGTAACGTGGGTCCGTAAGATGAAATATTTAAGGATTGGGTCAAAAACATAAATATCCTTGTTGACAGTGTTTTATTGGTCAATAACTCCTTAAAAAGTCTTGTAACTGAGGGCCTTGTGACCTTCTGAGCCATGCAGTGAAGATGTGAGCCCAACTCACCCTTCCTGTCTGTGTAGAAGATAAGAAAACAAACCAAAATCAAACCACATCATCAAAACCAGCTCAGAGGTCCTGTCTCTAACCCATTCAAAACTCCTTCAAAACCCCCACACCCCAAACCATGCCAGGATTCCCTCAGAGGTGACCCTTGGGGAATCGTGGAATCCTCCCACAATCCCAGTGTGGTTTGGAGTTGAAGGGGATTTAAGGCCCATCCATTTCCAAGGCTTTGCCAAGGCCAGGGCCACCTCCCTCTATCCCAGAGCTCCTCAGACATTCCCTGCTCCAATCCCTGTCTGTCACTGAAGCTGGGATCCCTCAGGCTGCATTCCCTGCCTCCCCTGCAGCTTGCACAGAGCAACTCTTTTGTTATTCATTAAATGTCTAAATAAATAATGCACTGCTGTGCTGCTCCACAGCCTTTCTCTCCTGTTAATTTGGCTATGAAAAGTTGGAAAATTAAAAAGTTTTGCACCCTCACTGGATATTTAATCCTCTTCCCAAGCCTGTGTACAGGTTTCATACCTTAAGGCTCTGGTGCATAATTACCATGCCCTGCTCCCATCCTGGGCTTTTGTTGGAGAAGGTTCTGGATTTTATCAGAAAACACCTTCTCTAATTTTAGTATGCAAAATTCTAATTACAGTATGAATTTTTTATTTCTTAATTCTTTACAGTTTTTGTTCCCCCTCTGGGTACCGAAACATAATTAATTCTCCTTTACTTTTTTTTTCCTAATAGATTTATGTGTATTATCATATATATTAAATTTTCAGTCCTGTAACTTCTTTTTTTTTTTCAATTTTTATTGCTTCTCACACTGACAATGTTCACTTCATTAAAAACATGTAATCCCTGAGCTGTGATCAAGACATAATTGCACTTTTTTGGGGTATTATAGTAACAGAGATATTTTTTCTTCTTTTATTACTGAAACTCCTTTTATGCTTCCATGATTTTGAGGACCCCCCCCCCCATCCAACCTGCAAGGGGATTCCAGGCTGGAATTCTGGCACCAGGGCTCAGTTTCCATGGACTGAAATGGCTGTACTGCCAGAAAACAATAAAATGTTGCTTTTGGCCCCCTCAGTTCCCCTCCAGCATTCACAGAAGCCCAGAATGGTTTGGGTTGGGTGGGATTTTAGGGATTATCAGGCAGGGACACCTTCTACCATCCCAGGCTGCTCCAAGCCTCAATGTCCAACCTGGCCTTGGACACTTCCAAGGGATCCACAGCTGCTCTGGGCAAAGAACAAACTGTGGATGTGGAGAGGAGTTTGTTTTAATTTCACATAAATAGACTGAATTGTTGCCTTTGGAGCATCCAGAGTGAGGATGGAATTTACTCCATGGGAATTTTGATACAAGATTAAGAAATCCTGCAGTAATCCTACAGAGGTGCTGTCAGCCCCAGTACTAATAACTCGTGGTAGGATTGAAGAAACATGGAAAATGAGTGTGCAGGTAAATTAATTCCTGTTTTTGATCTATAAAACCAACTTCATCGCTACCTTGACTTCCAGTGGAGTTCCTGCAGGAAGAGGTGGTCCAGCCAAACATTCCCAGGCATTTTCTTCTGAAAGTGAACAGCTTTCTGAAATTAAATCTAATGGAAATATCTGAAATTAATTCTAATTACACTTCAGATGGTGTGGGGGAGATTCTGGAGCAGCAAACCTTCCCAAATAATTGTTCAAAAGACATCCAGAAGTTTCCAGAGCACCAAAAGTGCTCACTCCTTTTCCTCCCTCCTTTCCACATGGATGCTATCCTATTTTGCTGAGTCTTTAAACAAGACCAGAATGTGTCTGGAGAACAATAAAAAAAAACCAAGGAAAAAGAGATGCAGTTCCTGCAGCACGAAGGGGGAGCGATTCCAAGCAGAAACTATTTCTATTTTGAGGTTTTCCTCTCTTCCCCTTCCCAGTGGTGCCTGTTTGGGGTTGTTGGAGCATGGAAACAATGAAATGGGAGTGTGCTTTGTCCTTGACCTCTTCATCCTGATCCCCGGGGGATCCTGCAGCTCCAGGAGAGGCTGAAACGGCTCGGAATGGGCTGGGGAGGGAAACTGAGATCAGAGCTGCAGCTCTCCCTGCTGCTGCAGGAGAGTCACCCCTCTGAACAGGCTCATTAACTGCTGCAATTAACTGCTCTGGAAGCTGCTCCCCCTGATTCCCACCTGGAGAAAGACTGGAGAGCCGGTGGCACTGGTCAGGGCACAGCTGGGTTCTGTCTGTGCATCCCAGGGACACTTTCCAGCATCCCAGGTGGCTCCAGCCTGACTTTGGACGCTGCCAGGGATGGAGCAGCCTCAGCTCCTCTGGGAATTCCATCCCAGCCCCCTCCCCACCCTCCCAGCCAGGAATTCCTTCCCAATATCCCACCCAAATCTCCTCTTTTCCAATGGGAAGCCATTCCCTGGCTCCTGTCCCTCCATCCCTTGTCCCCAGTCCCTCTCCAGCTCTCCTGGAGCCCCTTCAGGCCCTGCCAGGGGCTCTGAGCTCTCCCTGGAGCCTTCTCCTCTCCAGGGAAACTCTCCCAGCTCTGAGCCTGGCTCCAGAGCAGAGACACCTCACCTAAATAAAGTCACTGTATTCCAATGTGTCCCTCAGGGTCCCATCCTCTTAAAATCTAAGTTTGATCCTCCATGACCTGTCACCCTCTGTTCCTCCAAGCACATCTGGGTTATGAAATTCCCATTGAGAATCAGCTCAGCAGAAGGTTCAGCCTGACTGGGGAAAAAGAGGGATGACAGAGTTGTTTTGTATTTCTGTCGTTTCCCTGTTTGACTGGAATATTCTTGATTACTTCCACTGGCTCTCACCCCTCCCCCTTCTCAGTAAAACAACAGGCAAAAAAAAAAAAAAAAAAATCCTGCAAACTCTGGCACTTTTCACCCTTCTGGCTGTGCTGAAGTTTCCAGCAGCCTGGCTGCTGTTCTGATCTCGTTTCTGTGAAATTCCCATTGTTCCCAGAGCTGCTGCTCCTGTCGGGCTGTGCCCCTTTCGGGAGCCGTCGTCTTCATCTCTCTGTGCCCGAGTTCTGCCTCCTTTCAAAGGAATCTTCCTCTTGAAGTGCAGTTTCCTTCTTCTCCTCAGCTGGGCAAGGAAGTGGCAGCTGTGATGGGAGGGGGAGCTTTGCAGGCTCTGCAGATTTTTGTATTTTCATATTTTCCATGCCGGGCTCTGCAGCCGCTCCCTGCAAGGCTCAGTCCCTGCAGAGTTGACCCTGCTGCTCCTCCCGGGGCTGGGGAACCTTTCAAACACTCCTGGAAAGGAGGAGGGGATGGCTGAGGAAGCAGTTCTGTGCTTTTTCTGCAGTCCACTGTTGGGGAAGATGGAACAGGAAAGCCTTATCAATATGATTGTCTGGCAAAAGATTTTGAGAATATGGAAACTATAAGTGAGATTGAAATGAAAGCAAGCTTTGAGATCCCTCAGTTACTGAACAACTGGAAAACAATGGTGTGGCCAGCTGAAGGCAATCCCCTTTTGATGGAACAACACTCTCTGCTTGCAGACAGGCCCAAGGGGCAGAGCAGACCCTACAGCTTGGCAGAAGGGGCCCAAAGAGGAGTTTTTAGGGTTTAAAACGTAACACAGTGTGGTGATGGAATGATTCTTACAGGCTGTATGGAAATGCTGTAGGATTTGTATCTTGTACTGGATTGGTTAGTGAGAATCAGAATATTCAGCACAGAAGATTTATTGCATTGTAACAGGAACCTCGCTCTCTTACCCTTTTACCCTTTTCCTCTCTCACTCTCTCATCCTCTCTCCCCCTCTCTTCTCTCAGGCTGCTCCAGCTGTGGCTGGCAGCTCCCAGCAGGGCCCTGCACCCAGGCCCTTTGCAATAAACCCCAAATTCCATGACCTGGCTCCCAGAGATCTCTGGTCTCCGTCTGTCCTGACCATCCTACCCCCGTTGTTCCTGCAGTCCATACCAGGATTTAGCAGAGATGAGCATTGAATAGAGGTAATCTGCAAAGCAGGGCCCTTTCTGTGCCCCCCACCTGCTGCTCCTCCAGGAGCTGTTGGAGTCTTGATTTAATGGAATCCCAGATTGGTTTGGGTGGGAAGGGACATTAAAAACCTTCCAGTGCCACCCCAGCCATGGCAGGGACACCTCCCACTGTCCCAGGGTGCCCCAGTGTCCAGCCTGGCCTTGGGCACTGCCAGGGATCCAGGGGCAGCCACAGCTGCTCTGGCAATTCCAGCCCAGCCAGGAATTCCCAATTCCCAATCTCCCATCCATCCCTGCCCTCTGGCACTGGGAGCCATTCCCTTTGTCCTGTCCCTCCATCCCTTGTCCCCAGTCCCTGTCCAGCTCTCCTGGAGCCCCTTCAGGCCCTGCCAGGGGCTCTGAGCTCTCCCTGGAGCCTTCTCCTCTCCAGGGGAACATTCTCAGCTCTGAGCCTACAGGAAAGATGGACAGAGATGGAAAGAGAGGATTTCCAAGGGCTGGAGGGACAGGACCCAGGGAATGGCTCTCACTGGCCAAGGGCAGGGATGGATGGGAGATTGGGAATTGGGAATTCCTGGCTGGGAGAGTGGGGAGGCACCCCACAGGGGCCCAGAGAAGCTGTGGCTGCTGGAATTGGTGGTGCTGAAGATCAGAGGGATCCACCCCGAGATGGCTCTGTGGAGGAAAGAGGAATTTTTCCCAGCTGCTGGGGTTTCTGGAGTCCCCAGCTGGTGACAGCAGGGACAGGCTGTGCTGGGAGCTCCTGTGAGCCATGGTTTTCTGGGGCCAGGCAGGCTCTGAGGAACAAACATTAACGGGGAAGGGCTGGAACTCAGCGTCCTCTCTCTGGAATTCAGGGCTGTAATTCCCATTCCAGAGCAGGGTTTGCTCCTCCTCCCTTGAGGTTTGACCCCAGGGAGCAGAGGGGTGGCAGGAGCCTGCACACACCCAGAGCTTCTGCCAGCTTGGTTCTATCCCAAAGGAAAGTGCTGCTTGTCCCTGTGCCAGGCCAAGTTTGTCTCTCTGCCCACATCAAACCCCTGAGCTGAGCTCTCCCCTGCACCAAAGCACTGAGAAACCTCAGCCTGAAACCTTCAGGAGGGTCTCCCATCTCCTCAAGCTGCTGCTCCTGGTGGAGGCTGCTCTGAAGAACAGAGAGGGGAGTGCAGGAGGAGATAAAAGAGAAAAATTAAACTGTTTATGAAAGTTTCATCAAAGCCCTGTTTGTGATGCTGAAGGGAATCTTGGCTTACCTTGACACAAACTTCATTCATAAACTCAGCTTCATTATTTCTGAAAGACTTTGTCAGCAGCTTGGCAGCTCGGAGAGACAAGCTCATGATTTGCTTTCTTCTGTGACTAATCCAGATACTAAATACTGGCATTTATGTGCCTCTCATCAGCCCAGATCTCTGTGCATGTCATTCCACTTGGCTTGAGTAGGGAAAAAAAAAAGCAATAAATAGGAATATTAGCGCTGTAATTCCTTCCCTCTTCAGGACCTGGAGCTTCTCAGGCTTTACAGACTCTGTAAAATAGTGCTGAGAAGCTGAACAAGAAGCTTGAGATCAAACAGTTCCAGGAGAAGCTCTTGGAATGATTTGGAAAGCTGAGCATGACTGGTAACAAAATAAAACTGAGCCTGGCTTTGATTGATGTCCTGGGAACAGGGATCCACTGTCCAGCCTTCCACACAATTTGAAAAGTCCGGGGTTTTCTTTGGGTTTTTTAAGAAGAAGTGATTTTGTTTATTCACGGGGAATAAAATTGCAGGACCTGATTCCAGTGGGAATAAGTTCTGTTTGTCCCTCAGGCACGTCAGTGGCCACAGCAGCACCCTTGATGCCACAGCTCCAGGTAAAATTCATCCATTGGATCACAGAATCCTGGAATGGTTTGGGTTGGAGGGACCTCAAATCCCACCCATTCCCATGGACACCTTCCACTGCCCCAGGCTGCTGCCAGCCCTTTCCTGTAAGAGCCTGAATGAGGGATGTGGGACTCCAGGGGCTCTCCCAAATGCAGTTTATTGTATCCAAGGTGTCCCAGCAGCCCAGGGCCGTGGGTGACAGAGCTGTGCCCACAGCTGCCAGCTCCAGCTGCAGGCAGGCCTGCACACCCTTAGTTTAGGTCACAATGCATTATAGACTTTTCTGTGCTGAGCATCTTCATAGAGCAGAACCAATCCGCACCTTAACTTTTACCTACAGCCCATCATAGCTGCTGTAATTACCATATTCATGTTACTGCTCTCCAGTCACTAAAAGTCAGTGCATCACAGTTTAAGCTAGAAGTTGTTTTTCAGTTTTCCTGCAGTGGAAAATTCTGAGACCTTTTTTCTACTTGCCACATTTGCTGACTTGTTTGCCTGTGCTCTCTTTCTGCTTGGTACAAACATCTTCTTGTTTGGGGTGGGTTTATCCTTTGCTCTGAGCCATAAAAACCCCTTCTAACCAACACACCCTTTGCCTCCTTGGTTATCCAGTAAGGCTGGCTCAGCAATTCTTTTCTTCTAGATCAAAACTTGCTTCCATTTCTATTCCTTCTTCAGACTCTACATTCAAAAATCTTTCTGCCAAGCACCCATATCTGTGAGACTTTCTTGTCAAACTTCCATCCTTCCCAACACTTTCCAACCTGGCCTAGGACCCTTCCAGGGGTGGGAATTCTCATTATCCTTCATGGAAGGTCCCTGGGGGTTTGTCAGGAGCTCTTGGCATGATCTGGTCCCCCCTTTCTGGCTGGAGGGGCAGCCCAGGGCCATGGCAGGTTTTGCCTGGATTTGCTGCCTATGATTCCTGCTGCCATTCCAAATCTGGATTGGGTAGTGATTCCCAAACTGTGTGCTCTGAACATTTCTTCTTCCCCAAACTTTTTATTTTCTTGCTGAAAAAAAAAAAAAAAAAAAAAGGAGTTGTCAGGCCAGGCTTGTTTTGCTTTCCCAAAGCTGAAGCAAGATGAACTCTCTCATTCTGTTTGATTAGAGTGATAAATATGGATGTGTTCCAGCCTAAATATTTTATGGGAAAAGAAGTTCTGTTCCCTTAATGCTCCCATTAGTGGCACAGCAGGTTCCCAGCCCGGGTGGGGTTTGTGCTCCTGGAATTCCTGACAGCCTTTGCTGGATCCCTGCTCCCATGGCATGTGGAAAACCAGTCCCACAGAGAAACTGGGAGAACTGGAGAGGGATTGGAGGATGGAACTTTTAGGATCCAAGTAGGTCCCTGAATTGTCATAAGCCAGGAAAGTCTCTCCTTTTTCCCAAATAATAAGGGGTGTGCAGTGTTCCCGGGGAAAAGCAGGGATGAAACCTCCATTTGCTGTGTTCATTCTGCTGGGCAGGACCTTGGATCAGCTCAGGTGGTTGGCACTGGTGCCAGGAGAGAGCCAGGTGTCCCAAGGGAGCTCTCTGTGTTATCCCTGAGTGAAGAACAGTGAGAGCCTGGATTTGGATGGGACCATGGAAGTGGAAGATGCCCAGGGAAGCCCCTGGGAGCTGGGTTGATCCCTCTGGGCTGGAGGGGAGCAATGGGCATCTTGGAGAGTGCTGTGGTGGCTTTGGGGTCAGTGCTGCTGCCTGGTGTCCCTGGAGAGCCTCCCTAAACTGCCTGAGAAGATCCCAGGCCTGCGAATTCCCATCTTGTCCCACCCAGCTGTTGGAATTCAGGACACCCCTCTGGCTGTTCTGGATTGCCAGAACCCCTGCCAGGAGGCTCAGAGACCCTGGAACAGAGCCCAAGATGCCCCTGTGGGTTTGATTATCACCCGTGGAGAAAATTACCAACCTTAGATGAAGATCTGCAAGGCACGACAGTTTAAGTAGAATAATAGTGAATTTATCATGGGGTGAAAAAATAGATTTTTGGGGTTTTTAGAATGGGGGTTCAGGAGGCAAGATGGACGAATCTGGGCATGTCCAGCCTTTCTCCTTCTTCTTCTTTGCCTCCATCTTCTGCTGTGATGGTGGCACTTTTGGATTGGTTTAGAGTAGGTGTCGCAGACATATTTTTATGAAAAATCTTTTCTTCAGGATTTTTCCTTCTGAGAAGCTGAGAGGCCTCAGAAACAGAATGTAAACAATGGTTATCTGCTGCTGTGGAATGCAACAGGTGGATCCGTGGTTGGTCTCCTGTGGATGTTTGGATCTGGGGACCACTCACGGCAGAGCTGGCTCTCGCTCTCGGTCAGAGCCAGCTGCCTTTGTTATCATTCTTTTCTTTTTTATTCTTAGTTTAGCCTTCTGGAAACCTTTCCTTCTATTTCTTTTTAGTATAGTTATAATATATATATATATATCATGAAATAATAAATCAAGCCTTCTGAACGTGGAGTCAGCATTCTTGTCTCTTGCCTCATTCAAGAACCCTTGTGACCACTGTCACATGATAGGTACGGGGCAGTAATTGTAAATATTGTACACATAGTTTTCAGTATAAAAAATAACACCACCCTGGGAGCAGGCAGAGTGCCTCTGTCTGTCCTGCTGAGAGGATCTCAGCTGGACAGGAGAAAGAATTTTATAGATAAGAAACAATAAACAACCTTGAGAAGAGAACTGAAGAGCTCTGACTCCTTCTTCGAGCATCAGGCTGGGAAAAGAGACTTTGTGACACATCTGGGGGTCACTGTGAGCAGCAGAGATCCCAACACCCAGCCAGTGGCTGTGCCCTGGGTTCTGTGCCTGGAGAAGATCCTGGAATTGGGAAGGGCTGGATCCCCCTTTTCCCTGTGGAGCTTGGCCTGGCAGCCTGGCTTGTTCCTCATGGATCAGTGGTGTCCCTGAGCTGCTCCCAGGGGAAAACCCACCTTGGGAAGGAGCCATCCGTGTCCTCTGGGTGCTGCTGCTCCTGCAGGATGCAGGGACCAGGATCCACATCTTCCCACCACAAAGCAGGAGCGTGGTGGATTCTGTGGACACCTCCTGCTGGAGAAAACTTCACTTCCCTTGGGGACAGAGCTGGGTTTTACTTCCCTCATAAGCATTTCCAGCAGCTCCACAGATGGAATTTGCAGCTCCAGGTGCTTCCCACAGAGAGGCCTGACCCCTCCACAGGCTTGGGAGAGCCCTGGTGTCATTCCAAGCTGCACTTCCCAACAATCCAGGGAGACCTGGAAAGCAGAGCTGTGGGCTCAGCGCTGTGGGAAGCCCACAGAGGTCTCTGCCAGGCCCCTGCTCTCAGCTCTGCACACTCTGATTCTCTGTGCCTGCAGATTTCTGCCAGGAAGGCTCATCCCAGCACAAGGAATAACAAAAAGTTGCTCCTTAAAGAAGAAAGGATGAAACAAGATAAAGAACCTCAAAGGAGCTGCCAGCGCTGGGTGTCTGGAAAGGAGCAAGAAACTACGAGGCGGAATCTGCTATTCAAATCTCCAAAGGTTTTCCAGGCAGAACACATTGATCTCCTGGACAATGAGGCTCCATAATTTCCTACTTTGTGCCAGGGAAATATCCAACAAAAGCCCCAGGATTTAACAGCTGGACTTGTTGCTTGATGGTTTCAGATCTCGCCGTGGGTTCAGCAGAAAAAGAGGGCTCATTTTAAAGGATCTAAACCTGAAAGTTTCCTGTCGCCTTAGGAAACTTTTAAAAATACTTTTCACCTTCAAAGGGAACCTGGAAGTTCAATGGAAGGTTTGGGGATGATACATTAAGGATTGGCCTCAAAGTCTTTGCTTCGTCAGTGGTTTTGAAGATTAACACAAAACCTGTAATGAATTAATCTGCGTACATCGGAGTTGGAGTGAATCAGGAAATTAATCTAGGAATGAATCAAAAGCCCTGTGGGTCTCTGCAAGGACACGGATACAAAGGGTTTGGTCTCTCATCTCTCCTTGGGTTTCCCAGAGCAGCTGTGGCTGCCCTGGATCCCTGGCAGTGCCCAAGGACACTGGGGCTTGGAGCAGCCTGGGACAGTGGGAGGTGTCCCTGCCCATGGAATGGGCTGGAATGGATGGGATTTAAGGTCCTTTCCCATCCAAACCAGTCTGGAATTCTGTGATTCTTTTCCCCCCTGCTCAGTTTGCTTCCTGTCACTGACACCAACACAAATCCCGTTAATACTGAGCTGCGGCTGCAAAGGAAAATAAGATTTCCCAAATCTGACCTTGTTTGGATTCAATAAATTGGTGTCTCTTTGGCTGATCCAACTCCTCAGAACCAGCTCGTGCAGCCAACAGGTGTCCCTGGCCAGTGGCATCGAGCTGAGGGAGCAGCTGGAAAATGGGATGTTGGAATCACCCTGTGGGTACTCCAGGGGAAGCTGCTCTGCTCTGTTCCAGCGATATCCAACCAGTTCTACCCTTCCCATAACTGTGAACCTGCTGCTTCCTGCTGGCAGATTTACCCTTCTCCAGAACCGCAATAAAATCCACAATCTTATTACAAAATACAACGTTTGGAACACACTAAACAGGTGTCAGGTGCTTGCTGCAGGAGTGAATTTAACAAGCATTTAATAAACCAGCTGCATTTAGAACCTGAACTAGAGCAAACCAGCAAAACTCGAGGTTTTGATCATAATCAGTCCCACATTTTGTGAGCAGAGCACACAGACCTGCTCCCAAAACACAATTAACCTGCAGGCTGTGTTTGTATCTCAGGGTTTCCATGGAATGGGGGTGGATGGGAATTTGATCAGTGGCCCCAGGTTTCTCAGGGGTGCAGCTCCTTTATTGTGCAGCATTCATGGGGTTTGCAGGGATAACAGGTGGGAAGTCTGCAGTGATTCAGGAGCAGCCCTGAGTGACCTCTCATTTAAAACAAGTCCTGTCTGGCAGGGATTTGAAATGTCAGGAATGTTGTGCTGAAATGAAGGGAAAAAACGTGGCATTCGGGATGTTTGAGGCCATCGGCAGGTTTCTGCCTGGGGCAAGGCAGAGTGAACTTTGCAGCAGGGGCTGGGTCAGGATGAGCCCTGCTGGGGGATCCTGGGGATGTGGGAAGGGCCAGACCTGGATCCTGGGAAAGGTGGAGGAGATGTGGAGCAGGACAGGGCTTGGGGCATCCTTCTCCAGGGGGAGGTGTCCTTGGAGCGACCCAGGAACTGGGTGATGGTGGCTGAGATGGACATATGGACATCAGGAGGAGACTCAGCTCCTCCTGCCTCAGCTCCCTCTGGGATTCCATGGTGGAATCTGCTTTCAGGAAGAGACGAATTCTAATGGAATCTGTGACCTGAAGGGCAGAGGGAAAGGCGTTTGTTTGTTTAATGTTCAAAGCAAACAGCTCCCAGTCTGGCTGGCAGCTCCCTGGGGAGCAGGGACATCCCACCCCAGCCACCCCACGAGGTCCTGGTGTTTTCCTGGGAGTTCAACCTGTGTGAGATGGGATGGAAAGGGAATTGCAAGGGAGGAGTTTCCCACCCCCTCAGTCCTCCCATCCCTGCTGGAGTAGGGGACAGGTCTTGGGGGCTGATGGCACCACTCCCTGCCTTTCCAGCTGCTCCTGGGGGGAGTTTGGGGCCGGAGCATCCCAAAATCTGGGAATGTCACGCTTCCTCTGACTGGTGGATCTGCAAGCTCACCAGAAAGTGGGAATTCTGTCTTATTAAAAGAAGCTTAATTAATCATCAATCTCCTCCCTTAATGAAAGGTTCTGTTGCCATGGTCTGGACTGCTCCTGGCTATGCCTGAGGAATCATTCAGGTGGACATTCTTGCCTTTCAACCATAATTAATGGCAGGGTTTTTACAGCTGTATCAATAACCCAGCGCTTCTCCATTCTTGAGTGGACTTTGAAGCTCTGGCTCTGCTGAGCAGCCGAATAAAGGGGCACAGGGAGCTGGAATTCATTAATTAATAATTAGTGCTGAGCTCTGCTAAGCGGCTGAAGATCAAGGCCTACAGAAAAGTTGGGAGAAAGAATCCAGGCTGTCATTTGATTTTAATCAGGAGCTGAGAACAAACCCCACACCATTCCTGTGGAAAATACATCCTGAGAGAACTGAGGGCTCACCCTCAGGGTCCTCCTTGGTATCAAAGTCTGGGTGAGAAGCAGCACAAGTGTCACCAAAACAGTGGGAAAAAATCACTCTCCAGCATTTTTCATGTTAGAGAATCAAGGCATTGCTTTATTCTGGCCAGGATGTGTAACAGAAATAATTTCATCCACACATAGCCCGGGTGTGCAGAGAAAACCATTCCATGACACTGGAGTTTTACTGGATTTTTCCTAAACTTTTCCAAACCCATAGGAATCCATTGGCTTAATGTTCCTTTGTCCCAAGCTGGGGGGTTCTTAGCATTTGGTTTCCTATTGGGTACAGATCTCTTTGCTTCCGATGTTAATTAGGTCCTCACTCCTGGATTTCCGTGTCAGCCTTTTCTGGTGTCTCACGCTGCCAGATGTGGCTGGGGGTGGGAATTCTATTCCCATCTGTCAGAGCTGGGGCAGTTCTCTGCTGTTCATGGGGCAGTTTTTTCTTTATCTCTCCCACAGCCAATCCTCCCTCCTGGAGATCTCTGCTGTCCATGGCCACTGAGTGTCCCTGCAGGGCTGATCCAATTCCAGCATCCCATGGGGAGATGCTGCGCCCAGGGGAGGAGCCAAGCATTCCTACCTGGATCCAATCTGAGCCTGGAGCAGCACAGCAGCCTTTGCCCACTGCATTGCCAGAGGAGCAGCTTTCTGCTGCCCTGCATTGCCAGAGGGAGCCCAGGCCCATCTGCAGCAGCCCTGGAGCTGCAGAGGAAAACTCCCCCCTTGTGCAGGATCCCTGCTCCAGCAGCAGCACAGCTGGCACTGCAGGAGGGCTGAGCCCCCATGGGATGGGGCTGTGCCACCCCCTGACACACAGGGGACAGGGACTGCTCTGACTCTGGCAGGGCGTTTTATAGATAGAGAGATGGATAGATTTTATATATATATGTGTATATATATATGTTATATTTATGTGTATATATATTATATATATATAAAATAATAAATATATTTTTGTATTTGTATATATTTTAATAGTATTAAAATACTACTGCCTTTGTATTTTAAATTTTCCTAATAAAGAGCTGTTATTCCTACTCCCATATCTTTGCCTGAGAGCCCCTTAATTTCAAAATTACAATAATTCAGAGGGAAGAGGTTTGCATTTTCCATCTCAAGAGAGGTTCCTGCCCTCCTCAGCACACACCTGGCTTTTCAAACCAAGCCTGCCGGTGTCTCCAGCTGTGCCAGGGGCAGTGTCTGGGGTTGTTGGTTGGTGTTTGCTGATGGTTGTTGATGTTTTGTTGATGGTTGTTATTTTTTGGGCATCTCTTGGTTGTTATTTTCTCGGTATCTGTTCCCAGTCTGCTGAGATGTTCAGCTCATCTCCGTTGAGTGCTGTAACATCCCTTAAAATAAAAACCCTTTAAAATTCCTTTCCCCAAGGCAAAGGCAAGCCAAGCTTGACTCGAGAAAATAAAATTTCAAAAAAAAAAAAATGGAACTTGAACTTGGTGTATTTTCCAACACAGGGAGCTGGGAAGGGGCTCAGCCTGGAGCAAAGGAGGCTCAGGGGGCCCTTGTGGCTCTGCACAGCTCCTGCCAGGAGGGCACAGCTGGGGGGATAAGGACAGGATGAGAGGGAACATTTGATGATTGTTGGATTATAAATCTGGGTGGAAATGAGGTGAGAGGTGCTGGAAGGAGGGGCAGAAGGTGTGGGCTGCACACTGGGGATGCACTGAGGGTGCTGCTGTGCAGCTCCCAGGCCTGGATTTATCGTTCAGGAGGTTGTTAAAGCCCCACAAAAGCCAAACCAGAATCACACCGGTCCTCGTGTTTCTGATAAGAGAAATCCTTTGAGCAAATTCAATTAGGGAGCTGCAAACTTTGTTTAAATTTAAATTGGCTCCTTGACAGCCAAACTAGAAATTATAAGTGAGTAGATTACAGCTTATTTTCAAGTAATAATAATTGTTTTCCTCATCACAGGATGGGATGGATGGGTTTATGCAGTCTGGCTAAAATAACTGTGCTGTGTTCCAGGGTTTGGGATCCAGGCACCCAGGGAGAGAGGATTGGGAAGGGATTGAGGGGAATTTGGGGGCTTTGAGAGGCTTTGGGGGGCTTTGAGAGGTCATGGATGAGAGAATGGCTTTGAACTGGGTTAAGAGGAATATTGGGAATTGGGAATTCCTGGCTGGGCTGGAATTGCCAGAGCAGCTGTGGCTGCCCCTGGATCCCTGGCAGTGTCCAAGGCCAGGTTGGACACTGGGACACCCTGGGACAGTGGGAGGTGTCCCTGCCATGGCAGGGATGGCACTGGGTGGGATTTGAGGTCCCTTTAACCCAAACCATTCTGGATTTCAATGAAAGCCGATTGTGACCTCTCTGTGCAGCAGCTGAAAGTTTTGCATTCTTGTAATCAGTGCCTTAAATTTATGTTTGGAAGTTCACCACTGAAGAGCTCACTTTAAAAAGCGTTTGCCTCCCGAATTTGCTCTCCAGCCGGCTCTGGCTGGCTCCTGAGTTCAGCAGCCAGATAATGACCTCCAAATTACCAACCCTCTGCGCTTTGCAGTCCATCCACTCACTCCAAGGCAATTATTCCCTGCTCTGGATTGAGGAGGAGAAGAATTCTAATGGAATCAGTGACCTGAGGGCAGTGGGAAAGGAGTTTGTTTATTTTCAAAGCAAAAAGCTCCCAGTGCTGCTGGCAGCTCTGCCTGGGGAGGAGGAACACTCCACGAGCTCCTGGTGTCTCTTTCCTCCACTCCTGCTCCATCTTTTGCTTGTAAATGGAAAAACCCAGGCACAGGTGCCCTGGATCCCTGGCAGTGCCCAAGGCCAGGCTGGACACTGGGGCTTGGAGCAGCCTGGGACAGTGGGAGGTGTCCCTGCCCACCCAGGGGTGGGATGAGGGGACCTTTAATGTCCCTTCCCACCCAAACCCCTCTGGAATTCTGTGTCTGCACACAAAGCAAACTTTACACTCCAAGGGTAAATTACAATTACAGTAAAAATCCAAGGTTTCATTGTGTTCATTGACCATTCAGAGAACAGGCTGCTCCCAGCCTCAGTGTCCAACCTGGCCTTGGACATTCCAGGGATCCAGGAGTAGCCAGAGTTTCTCTGGTCATTCTGTGCTCATTTCTCCCCACCCTCACAGGATAAATGTGTTTTATTATGTTCACCCTCAATTTTGTATCATTTAATTTGTGCCTCTGTCCTGGCAGTGGGCAGCACTGGGAGGAGCCTGGCTCTGCCCCCTCCACTCCCTCCCATCAGGAATTTGAATTTGTCCCCATGGGTGAGATCCCCCTGCATTAAAATCCAATCCAGCCCTGCAAAGTCCCACAGCCCCAGGGCAGGGAGACCCATGATGAACTGCAGAGCCCCAGAACACCTCCTTGAGCTGCCACAGACAACATTCTGGGGGGATTTTCTCTTTCTGCCACAAATATTTTTGATGCTGAGACTGAGCCAGGAAAGGTTCATCTGCTGGGGCAACAGCGTGAGGGAGAAGTGGATGAATGGTGACTAAATCATGAGCAAATCTGAGAAATCACTTCCCTAATTGTCAGACTCGAGGTAAATCCTTTTTACTGGACGTGGGGAAGGGAAAATGAGCATTTAAATGCTGCACTTTGTGCTTTGGGCACATTAGGGGAATTTCTTCTGGTCACTGAAGGTCATCAGTACAATTCCATGTTTAATCCCCCTCCTGCTGGAGAGGTCAGGGAGGTGTCCAGGCTGGGATAAACTTGGTTTATTACAGCAACCTCCAGCACAAGGAAGGAAAATTTCAATTATCCAAGAATAAAAATTGGTGGATAACTGGGGAGAGCTGACCTTTCACTGGTGGCCTGAGAAAAAAACAGGAATTTTGCCCTGTGGAAAGGATTCATTTGTTGAGCTGTGCCAGGGGAAGAGATGTCAGGTTACCTGAAGGTGATAAAAGAAAGGGAACAGAAATCCTGTGATGCTGCAGCATGGATCTGCCATTGCCTGGGATTATTAGGGAACTTGGAGAGGTAAAATAGGGATATTGTCCCAGCTGAGCACACAAGGAAGGATGGAAAGGTTCAAACCCCTGCGTGTGTCAGGGCTCATTCCCCACATCCTGTCCCTCCATCCCTTGTCCCCAGTCCCTCTCCAGCTCTCCTGGAGCCCCTTCAGGCCCTGCCAGGGGCTCTGAGCTCTCCCTGGAACCTTCTCCAATTTTTTTGGCTCATCAGACTGATTTTTCCAAGGATCCATTGTCTCCCTTGGACCCTGGGTGTTGCCTTTGCCTCAGCAGCTGTTCTGTTTGCCTCTCCATGAAACATTCCATGTTGCTCAGCTCCAGCCATGCTCCAGCTCCCTCACCTCAGGTGCCACAGCTGCTCTGGCAATCCCAGCCCAGCCAGGAATTCCCAATTCCCAATCTCCCATCCATCCCTGCCCTCTGGCACTGGGAGCCATTCCCTGGCTCCTGTCCCTCCAGCCCTTGTCCCCAGTCCCTCTCCAGCTCTCCTGGAGCCCCTTCAGGCCCTGCCAGGGGCTCTGAGCTCTCCCTGGAGCCTTCTCCTCTCCAGGGGAACATTCCCAGCTCTCCCAGCCTGGCTCCAGAGCAGCTCCAGCCCTGGGAGCATCCATGGCCTCCTCTGGCCTGGCTCCAGCAGCTCCAATTTTCCACCCTGCTGGGTTTGAAGCACCAACTGAGCTGACGAGGGGAGCAGGGCACAGATACTGTGGCTAGGCTGATCTGTTTGGGATGATTGTCCCCGTGTCCCTGAGTTTGTCTGCAGGGTGTCAGAGCAGAGTTTAATCAATGAAGGATGTGCTGGGGGAGGACCCCAGAGTTCCCTGAGACTGCAGGGGCTTTGTCCCTGAACCCCAGGGAGCAGAGGGGTTTGGACCCTGGGTCAGTGTGGTATTTGCTGGGTCCCCAGGAAGAAAGAGGAATTGATGAATCTGACTCCGTGTTCTCAGAAGGCTAATTTATTATTTTATGATATTATATTATATTAAAGAATGCTATACTAAATATTATATATACTAGTACTAAATATACTATATATAAAATACTAAATTATAATAATATAATATTAAATTATATATAATATATATAATACTAAATATATATAAACATATAATATATTAAATATATAATATATAAATATATAAAAATATTTAAATATATTATGTATTAATAATATAATATGTAATATGTATTATATAAATTATATATATTACACTAATTATTTTATTGTACTTATATTAAAGAATGCTATACTAAATACTATATATACTATTACTAAATATACTTTACACTATATACTAAATATACTAATACTAAATAGACTATATATAATACTAAATTATAATAAAATAATACTAAATTATATATAATATATATTATATATTATATAAATATACATTATATAAAATATTAAAATATATAAATATATAGTAATAATATAATATGTAATGTATAATATATAATATATTATATATAATATATAATATAACATATAATATATAAAAATATATTATATATAAATAGAAATAGAAATATAAAATATATATTGTATAAATTATATATAATACTAATTATTTTATTGTACTGATATTAAAGAATGCTATACTAAATACTATATATACTAATACTAAATATACTATATATATAATGTTAAATACTATACTATACTTATATTATATTAAAGAATGCTATACTAAACTATACAAAAGAATAGAGAAAGGGTACAGACAGAAGGTTACAAAGAATGATAATGAAAACTCGTGACTGCTTTGAGTCCCGACACAGCTGATGGTGATTGGTCATTAAGTCAAAACAATTCACATGAAACCAATGAAACAACCACCTATGGATAAACAATCTCCAACCACATTCCAAAGCAGCAAAACACAGGAGAAGCAATCGGGTAATTATTGTTTTCCTTTTTCTCTGAGGCTTCTCAGCTTCCCAGGAGAAGAATCCTGGGCAAAGAGGATTCTTCCAAAAATGTGACAGAGACAGGGATCCATTACTCCTTAGGGAGGGACAGGGACTGATCAGTGCTGGGCAGTGCTCTGGAATGGCTGAATCCAGGTTTCTGTGGTGCTCACGAGCCTCCCCAGGGCAATTCTGTGTCCAAGCAGGGCCCAGGGCAGCTCTGGCTGCTCCAGCTACTCCAGCTCAGGTCTCACTGATCTGCAGGGACCCTGAGCTCAGGCTCTGGCCCTGCACCCAGGGAGGGTTCTGGGGACAAACCCCAGCCTCCCTCCCAGTTTAGCCCCAGTGCCACTCTTGATCCCAGGCACCTGGGGAGCCCCTCTGGATGCTGCTCTCCATCAGCCCTGCTCCCTCCTCTGCTTGGCCACAAAAGAAAACCATTCTGGTTTGAGGACTGGGGGTTTTGTTGCTTCAAAAATGTGGAAGGAACTGTCCCAGAGATGCTCTCATGATTCATCAGCTCATGCTCTGTGCTGGTTGAGGCTCTTGCTCTGCATCATCCCACCACCGTCTCCAGGTTTTCCAGGAATTTCCACTCCCCAGGAGCACACAGATGTGCTGGGCTGGGATTGGTGCAGATTAAGGGCAGCATTGCCTGAAATAATCTCTGTGAGACAGAAGGGAGGAGTAAAAGCTGTTGGTGTGCTCTGCTCTGTGTCCTGGGAGCAGAGGAGGGTTGGGTTCCTCTGCCACCTCATTCAGAAGAGTTTTCCCAGCTGTCCTCGCAGCCAGGAGGACAGAAGGTGTCTGCTGCCACCACCAAAGGCTTGGAGCTGGAGGAGGGCAGGGATGGATGGGAGATTGGGAATTGGGAATTCCTGGCTGGGCTGGAATTGCCAGAGCAGCTGTGGCTGCCCCTGGATCCCTGGCAGTGCCCAAGGCCAGGCTGGACATTGGGGCACCCTGGGACAGTGGGAGGTGTCCCTGCCATGGCAGGGCTGGCACTGGGTGGGATTTGAGGTCCCTTCCCACCCAAACCATTCCAGGATTCTGCAATTCCATGAAAGAAGAGGGTTCTGGGTTCCCTGAGGAGATTTGTGCTCAATCTGATAAACACCAGCAGTGCTGCTGTCAGTGGCACCCCTGCCAGGCACAGGCAAGTGCAGATAAGGAGCTGGAACTCAGGGCTGAGGTTCACATCCTGAGTTGTTTTATCCCAAATTCCCGGTGTTGTTCTGCCCTGTGAGGTCCTGGGACTGACACACAAATCAGATCTGATTTGTGCACCTCAGATTGGAGATAAAGAAACAGCTTTGATTAATGGGCATGGCTGAGGCTCAGCAGCTCAGCGCTCTGGGAGAAGGGCTCAGAAATTAAAAAATAAGAATCTTTTCTGAGCTCTGAATTGATTCAGATTTGGGTTGTATTAGAAGGGACCTTAAATCCCACCCAGTGCCACCCCTGGCATTGGCAGGGACACCTCCCACTGTCCCAGGCTGCTCCAAGCCCCAATGTCCAACCTGGCCTTGAAAAGTTTTTGGAAGTTTTCAGTGAGTCATGGACATTACCAGCAGCATCCCTCAATCAGTGCAGGGCTGCAAAGGAACCTAAAAATGATCTGTCCCAATCCTTTGACACTGCAAAAACCAGGGAAGGGTTCCCTGTCCTGCAACAGCCCCAGCCTCACCAAATTCCTGTTGGGAGTCACCACAGCCTTCCCTGAGTTTGCTTTCAGTCTGTTTATACCTTTAAGAAAAGCTGTGGAAATGAACTGTAAACAAATACCTGGGGCTCCTCTGATCAGGAGGAACCAAATCCATGGATCCCCAAATCACAGCAAATCGATTTGCTGCTGTAGTTCTCAGGGACTAAGAGATATGGCTTGGAAAATTTAAAATTCACTGCAATCCTTGCAGTCCTGGCAAATCATTTTTCCTCTGATTAACGAGCATTGTTTACGCTGTTGGTATCTGAGTTCCAAAAGAACAAAACCCCTCCAAAGAGCAGGGAAACGCTGGATTTAAATCCTGATGTTTCTGAGGTCATGGATACCTTGAAATGAGTTTGGATACCTCCAAACTCAGAAATTAAAAAGATTGTCTGCCTTGGTCCCTGCAAGCTTGGAATCAGCCCCAGTGGCGTGAGGGGGTTAATTCCCAATTAACAGGTGTTCTTTTACGGCTCCTGCTGTTCTGTGGGATTTATTGTGGCATTGCATGGAAGCTGCAATCAATTCTACTGTAATCAATGAATTAGTCAGGCAATTCTTGGTTCTGCATGTCCAGAGTGAATTCTGTGTCTGGTAGCATCCTTATCAACGTGCTGCTCGGTTTTTGTTGCCACGCTTTGCTGTAGTTGTGCTTTATTTTCCTCCTCATCAAAGCCCGGAGTGTGAGGGGAGCAGAGAAAGACCAAGGAACCCTGGAATGGTTTGGGTGGGAAACCCCAATACCCTTAAATCCCATCCCGTGCCATCCCATCCCATCCCATCCCATCCCATCCCATCCCATCCCATCCCATCCCATCCCATCCCATCCCATCCCATCCCATCCCATCCCATCCCTGCCATGGCAGGGACACCTCCCACTGTCCCAGGGTGCCCCAATGTCCAGCCTGGCCTTGGGCACTGCCAGGGATCCAGGGGCAGCCACAGCTGCTCTGGCAGTTCCAGCCCAGCCAGGAATTCCCAATTCCCAATCTCCCATCCATCCCTGCCCTCTGGCACTGGGAGCCATTCCCTGGCTCCTGTCCCTCCATGCCTTGTCCCCAGTCCCTCTCCAGCTCTCCTGGAGCCCCTTCAGGCCCTGCCAGGGGCTCTGAGCTCTCCCTGGATCCTTCTCCTCTCCAGGGGAACATTCCCAGCTCTCCCAGCCCCTCAGGCACAGGGACTGGGGCAGACTGAGGCAATATCAATCCATGAACAGATCTGTGCCAGGCTTTAAGGCTGTTTTTAATCTCATCTAAAGGAGACAAGAGGCCCATGAGGAGCAGAAGGGAGCTCAATGGGATAATTGGATCAGGAATCCGGGGCCAGCCCGTCTCCAGCTCACAGGGATCACACACAAAGAATTCACACTGAGCCCAGACAAAAGCTCAGCCTCGCACAGTTAATGAGGAAGGAGACACAAAGGGGTGAATTTTTAAGTGCATCCATTAAAAACTTTCAAAGGAGAGCGGCACAGTCGGGTGGAAGAGTTGGAGCCTTGTGGAGCCTTTGTGACGCACACACAGAGAGTTCAGATCTTTGGGAAAAGTTTGGAAGGGTCTCCTGTCAGGAAAGGCAGTGCCTGGGAATGGAAACTCCTCTGAGAGCTCTCCAAGACTGCCAAAGGACCCCTCTTCACTCCCAAAATGTTGGAATGGTTTGGGTTTGGAGCTGGTGACATCACTGTTTGCCTCCATCCCAAATTTGAGGCAATTCCTTGGGCTCTGGGGGCACTGGAGCTCTCTGGTTTTCTGGGAGGTTGGAGCAAATGAGGTGGTGGAGTCTCTATCCCTGGAAATGTTCAAAAAACGTAGGGATATGGCACTGGGGAGCCTGGAGAACACGTGGGGCTGGGACAATGCTGGACTTGATCCGAGAGGTCTTTCCCAACCTTGAGGATTCTGTGGCTCCCTAAAATGGCAAATCAGCCCAAAAAGCAGAATTTTCATCCTTTCTAGCACTCACTGTTAATCACATCCACCCCACCAGCTCTGCTGGGATCCACCCCTTTCCCTCACAGCGAGCTCAGGCAGGGAGAGCAGGAATCGCCTGGATCCCCCTGCTCCCAATCCAAGGATCTCTTGAGTTTCCTTTATCAGGTTCATGCTCCAGGTCCCTGTTTGCTGTCCAGGGTTCCACTCTGAGTCACATCCCTGTGATCCCAGGGATGCCACGGGAGCACAGCCTGGCTGGGAAGGCTCTGCCTGTGCTTGGGAAGCACCAGGGATTGCCCAGTTGATTTATTAAAAAATACAGATATTGATCTAGTGCCAATATCGAACTATGAGAGACAAAAACTCTCTAGCAGTTTAGAGTTAGAAAGTGTGTGTGTTTATTGTAATAACTCCCAAATACACACCTCAGTTTACAGGTGATCACAGAGCCCTTTTATCTATACAATATTAATTTACAGGTGAATCCAGAGTCCTTTTATCTGTACAAGTATTGAGTACCCAAAATACAAATGCGTATTCATAACTTTGGTACATCCCATTCCCAATATGGATATTGATCTAGTACCAATATCCAAAAACTCTCTAACAGTTTAAAGTTACAAAGTGTGTGTTTATTGTGGGACAGCTCCCAAATACACATCCCAATTTACAGGTGATTACAGAGCCCTTTTATCTATACGTATATAAGGGTATATATAAGAGTATCTGTGAGTATCTAAGAGTATTGAATACCCAAAATACAAATCCATATTCATCACTTTGGTACATCCCATTCCCTGCTCTGTATGCTAATTAGTTCAAAAGCCATTAAGCATGGTAATTAGTTCAAAAGCCATTAATCACATGCAGTTTGTTACTTGAAATGGGTGGGTGGTCCCTTCCATGGGGAGGGGTCCCAAAATGAAGAAGTAAATGAAGTCTTCCTCGTTCTGACCTTGCTACCTTTTCAATGCAAATCTGACAAATGAACCCATTGGTAGAACTCCCATTCCTGTCCTCAATTGGTTTCAGAACAGAGGAGGCCACAATTGTCCTATGTTCCCAAAAACAATTTATCAGTTTCTATATTCTTCACTACAAACCCAGCTCACCAAACATTGTGTTGATAAGCAATCAGTTATTAGTTAACTACCAACTCTTAACCTCATCAAGGCCTACCCATTGATTTTAATTAACTCCAATAAAGTTATCTCTAACTAAAATCTTAGCTCCTCTAAAATCTCTAAATTCCTTAAAGTTTATGTCTCACAGTGCCGCTCATTTATTGCCCCATTCCAGGCAGGGAACACAAAGGTCACGGAAATGACAAGTGCTCCGTCTGGTTTTGTTATTCTGGGCTCTGTCGCGGTTAATGAGGGGCAGCAAAGCCCTGGCAAAGGAGATAAAACAATTCCTCTGCCCTGTAAAACAATTCCTCTGCCCTGGCAAAGGAAATAAAACAATTCAGAGGTCGAGTGCTCGGGTTGTAAACACTTTGATGGGCTCCCACTGATGGCTTCCCACATTTCAATGCTACAGCCACCCCGAGGTTTCCTCACCAGAACTCGGCTGCTGAGCTGGAATTTTAAGCAGGATCCATTGATGTGAAGCTCCAAAATGTCAACTTGTCCCATGGAAAGTTTTGACAGATAGGGAAGGTGGGAGCAGAGATGCTTCCTGAGCCACTCCCTGTTGGAGACTCTCTGGAGAGAGGAACTGCCCCCCAAGCCCTGGCCCCTGTGGGACCCATCTCCTCCTCCTCTTTGTCCTCACATTTGGTCTTTTAGAAAAGCTTTCAAGTTCGCAGAAATGATCCTTTTGTCTCAACTGGGCCAAGGGAGTAAAGCAGAGCAGGAAAAAATGGGAGACATCCTTCCCTGAACTTCTCCAGACTTTCCTACTTAAATAAGCAAATGTTGATAATTTTCTGTCCCAAAATCTCTGTGCCCAATGCCCACCCTGTCCCCAGCCCAGAGCTCTCAGTGCGATCTCCAGGGGACACCTGCAGGGATGGGCACTGCAACCCTCCCTGGGCAGTGCCAAGGCCTGAGCCCCCTTTCCATGGGGCAATTCCTGCTGTGCCCACCCTGAGCTGCCCTGGCCCAGCCTGAGGCCGTTCCCTCTGCTCCTGTCCCTGTTCCCTGGAGCAGAGCCCGACCCCCCCGGCTGTGCCCTCCTGGCAGGAGCTGTGCAGAGCCACAAGGGCCCCCTGAGCCTCCTTTGCTCCAGGCTGAGCCCCTTCCCAGCTCCTCAGGGATTCTCCAGCCCCTTCCCAGCTCCTCAGGGATTCTCCAGCCCCTTCCCAGCTCCCTCAGGGATTCTCCAGCCCCTTCCCAGCTCCATTCCCTTCTCTGCTCCTCCCTGAACTGAGGGGCCAGGACTGGGCACAGCCTTCAAGGAGCTCAGCAGTGCCAGCCCTGGGGACAGTCACTGTCCTGGTCCTGCTGTCACATTGATACAAACATTTTCCTGTCGTTCTTTCCTTGCTTTTAGTTGTAATTCCCTCTCCGCTCTCCATGCAGCCATTTCCTCCCTGAGTTTAGCAAGGCAATCTCAGAGCTGATGGATTTTCCTATTCTTTATCCTCAGAGGTCCCCAGGTAGCAGAGCAGCACCTGTGGAGTCCCCCTGTGGGTGACTTTCATCTCAAATCATCAGCAAAATTTGCTTTAAAGGTGTCTTGGATTGATTTGAAAGGGTTTAAATTGAGTTCTTGAATAAGGAGTGAGCATCCCACTGGATGCTGCATGGAGAGGACTCCCAGCATCTCCTTTCCCACAGTTAAAGCTTCACAAAGCCTGGAGCCTTTTGGCTTTGTCCCACTTCTGCAGTTCCAGGCTATTTCCATTTTGATCCAGGGAGAGAACAAATGGCCTGAAATCGAATTTCCAGATACTGGGATGGATGAGAAAGCCCTGGAGTGGGGATGTGGCTGAATACACAGGTGCCTTTTTGTCATTGAGGATGTTGGGCGGTGAAAATAAATATTATCACTTCCTAGGAGGCAGTTTTTGCTTCCCCAGATGAGTCCCAGAGATAAAGCAGGTGTATTATATACACTAAAAACTGTCAGGTCGTTTATTTCCCTTCCCAGCGGCAGAAATCCATTTGGAGTAAACAAATCCCTTCTCTTATCAGGGTGCTTGGTGTTGGCTGTGTTTGGAGATAAAGCCACACTGATTTATCACCACGGAGAGAGAGGGCAGCCTCAGGCAGCTCCAGGTGCCCACAGGAGCTGGGAATTCAGCTGGAACACCTGAGCTCTGTGGCTCCTTTCACACTTCCCTGCTGGTGTGAGTCCAAAGCCTGGCTGGTCAAAAGAACAACCAGCAGTCGGTTGGGGCAGCGACCCAGTTGCAGGAGCAGCGGCTCGGTGTGTGAGACGGGCTCGCAATGGTCGCTGCCTAGGGAGACCTCTCCACGTCGGAGGCGGAGAGGCGTCTCCCCTGGACAGGACTGAGGAATCTCCAGCTGGCCAACAAGAACGAGAAGCAGGCAGTTGTCCGCAGCAGAGCTTTGATTTATTACCTCAAAGGGAGCGCTAGCAGGCAAATGCCCTGAGGAAAGGGTGCGGGGAGGTTTTAAGGGACACAAAAAAAAAAGAGGGCGGCACCCTTTCTCGGACAAATCATAGTACAGAAACAGGTGAAGGACATACATGAAGAACCAATGGCAACCAAGCTGGGGAGGGGCCCAGGCACCTGGACCAATCACTCCGTGCCCCAGAGAGAAAAGCCTAGAAAATAGGATGGAGTATGGAGTGATGGACAGGGCGCCTGGGAGGGGAAAGCAAAATGGATACATCGGGATCCGCATAGCAACAGGGGAGGGGTAAACTGCTTGGCAGGAGAAACCATAGAAACAGGGGAGGGGACAGATAATTGACATGTAACTGCTATACGGAAGGGGAGCCCTAGGCAGAACCATTGCAACCTTGGAAATGGGGGAAATGGAACATTCCAACTTAGAATGACATTAACATAACTTAACCGAACCAAGAGGAAACCCAAAACATAACTAAACATAAAGCGCACTGCAACACTTCTCCTTCACACCTCTGTAAAATCAAATCATGGAATCGTTAAGGTTGGAATAAGCAGTGAGTCCATCAGTCTAGAACCATGTTCACCACAAACCCTGGGCCTCAAGTGCCACATCCACACATTTTTTGGACATTTCCAGGGATGGGAACTCCACCACTGCATTTAGTATTTTGCTTTATAACATTTTCCATTATTTTTTTCCCCAATATCCAATGTGAACCCCCTCTAGCACAACCTGGTACCAATAACAAGGTTGTGGGTTCAGTCCCCATTTATTTAAGAGTTGGATTCAAGCTTTGTGGGGCCCTTCCAACCTGGAATAATCTGTAATTCTGAATCTTGAAAATTCCCTGGGAACAGAGCCCTCCTGGCAGGAGCTGTGCAGAGCCACAAGGGCCCCTGAGCCTCCTTTGCTCCAGGCTGAGCCCCTTCCCAGCTCCTCAGGGATTCTCCAGCCCCTTCCCAGCTCCTTCAGGAATTCTGCAGCCCCTTCCCAGCTCCCTCAGGGATTCTCCAGCCCCTTCCCAGCTTTCAGGTTTCTGGGGCTTTGAGCTGTGGCTTTGTCAATGTCCCAGCGAGCTCAGAGGGGTCCCACAGGGATTGGGAATGCTCTGGGCTCCAGGCACAGCTGCTGCAGCCCCTTGGAGCTGCTCCAGGTGGATTTGGGGATAAACCCAGCAGAGTTCCAGCACTCAGAGCCTCTCCCATAGCCCTGCAGTCCATTTGCTCCCTATTTCATGTGACATTCCCTTTATTCCTTTCAAATCTGCTGGGAGAGGCTTCCCTCTGTTGAATTGCTTCCCTTGGTGTCCCCATGGTTCAGGTGTGACACAGGAACAATGGAAAGACTTCCAAGGAAAAATATTTCTGCACAGGCAGGACACAGTGATCCCCAGAGAGAGGAGAAGGGGTGTTTGTAGAGCACCTCGAGGTGCTCAGATGTGGGGTTTAAAATATAAATGAACTTATTTTTCCCCAAATTACAGGGATCTGAGGGTGATTCCTTAAATCTGAATGCCCAGTTTGTGACAGACAGCAGAATTCTCCTCCTTTAGCCTCAAAATCTCACTCATTCCTGTCAAATTCCTCATCCCAGTGGCAGGGGATGAAATTCAGCTGCCTCCAAAGGAATCTTGAATTGTCTGAGTCCTTAATGAATAATCGAATAACAAACAGAGAATTTGGTTGGCAGGGGATGGTTCTGCCACTGAGAAAGGCAAAACCAGACCACGGCGAAGATTTTGGTTTTTTGCATCCCCTGGATCTGCAAATTTATTCTGAGGGCCCACAAAAGGATGATTTGCTCCAAACAGGGGCTGGGGTTTGTTCCTGTTGAGCTCTGGTCAGAGAATTCACCTCCCTCAGTCTGGGCTTGGCTTGGAAGAGGAGCTGAGCTCTAAAACAATTCCTCAAAAAAAGAGAAACCCAAACCCCAACTCACTGTGAGCAAACTCTGAGAGCATGGGAGTGCCAATCCCAGGATTACAGAAGGGTTTGGGTCCAAAGGGAGCTTAAATCTCAGTGCCATCCATTTTCCATGGCAGGGACACCTCCCACTGTCCCAGGGTGTCCCAATGTCCAACCTGGCCTTGGGCACTGCCAGGGATCCAGGGGCAGCCACAGCTGCTCTGGCAATTCCAGCCCAGCCCCTGCCCACCAGTGACTGCCCTGCACTGCAGAATGATCCAAGATCCCTTTTTTCCCCTTTACTTTTCTAAATTTCCAGATAATTTGTTGATTACAGCTGACATGGCCAAGTTATTTCCAACTCTGCCTAAATGAGCTAATTTGGGAGTTATTAACAGTTAACAAATTTCATTCTGGAGTTGCAAAACCCCCAGAAGCCCTTCAGGAAATAAATCCCTCACAGAGCCTGAACTGCAGACAGACTGAGAGAGATAATTACACACTCAGCTAATTACTGGCTCTGGCCTGCCTTGGAATAATTATGTCCAGGCCATGAGATGAAGCCAAGGGTGAGTGCAGGGACTCAGAGTGGGAATTCTGGGTGTTGTGGGATCCATCCCAATCTGGAGCCTGGTTTGGGTGGTTTGGAGGGTGTAGCAGGGCAATTCCACAATCCACAGCTGATCAAATTCCACATTCCACAATTCCAAATTCCACAATCCATCTGCTTGGATCAGCACTGGCTGCTTTGCCTTAGGTCACTTCTGTGGTTTTCCCTCTCAGAGTGGTTTTTGCTCAGCTTCCACGACTTGCCAGAATTACCAAACCACTCTGAGCAGTAATTTGGGATGTAAATTCAGAAGCAGCTCAAACCTGGATAGTCTGGGAGCTGACTCTCCAGGGAATGGCCAAAATGGGACATTTCTGTTATCCCAGCACATCCCAGCCCTTGGGGACACCTGCAGTGCTCCTCAGGGAGCTTTGTGCTCCCACCCCGTGTCCTGCCAGCTCCTGAACTGCTGGAATTCCAGGGGACTGTCATTCCCCTTCCATGGAATCCCAGGATTCCTCTGATTCCCACCTCTGCCATCCCTTCCTGCCCTCCTGGACTGGGGACAAGGGATGGAGGGACAGGAGCCAGGGAATGGCTCCCAGTGCCAGAGGGCAGGGATGGATGGGAGATTGGGAATTGGGAATTCCTGGCTGGGAGGGTGGGGAGGAGCTGGGATGGAATTCCCAGAGAAGCTGGGGCACCTGAGGTGAGGGAATATGGCTGGAACTGAGAAACTTGGAATGTTTCATGGAAAGGCAGACAGAGGAGAAACAGAACAGCTCCCTTGTACCCAGGGTCCAAGGGAGGCAATGGATCCTTGGAAAAGTCTGATGAGCCAAAAAGAAATTGGAGCTGTCCCTTTGGAATCTGGATATCTGGTCACTTTAACTCAGGTGGGCTTCCCCTGGAGCATTCGATCATCACTGCCACATTATTATTGTCTGTAATTAAACCTCCTCAAGCTTTTGGGCAGCAGGGGGAGGGAAGCTCAGCAAAGTCAAATGGGTCTGGGAGAGGCAATGTGGACAAGCACCAGGAACAGCAGCTGGGCTGCTCCATGGAATGAATCCCTTCCAAAATTTCCAAACAGGACAGAGTCTCCCCAGGCACGTGTCTGTGCTGAATGTGTCCCATCAGGAATGCAGGAATTCCCATTAGTCTGGGAAAATAAAGTGCAGGGATTCCCATTAGTCTGGCAAAAGCATTTGTAGGAATTCCCGTTACTCTGGGAGAGCATTTGGAGGAATTCCTGTTAGTGTTGGAAAAGCATTTGAGGAATTCCCATTACTCTGGGAAAAGCATTTGTAGGAATTCCCATTAGTCTGGGAAAAGCATTTGCAGGAATTCCCAGCAGTGTTGAAAGAGCATTTGTAGGAATTCCCATCAGTGTTGGAAGAGCATTTGCAGGAATTCCCAGCAGTGTTGGAAGAGAATTTGTAGGAATTCCCGTCAGTGTTGGAAGAGCATTTGTAGGAATTCCTATCGGTGTTGGAAAAGCATTTGTAGGAATTCCTGTTAGTCTGGGAAAAGCATTGCAGGAATTCCCATTAGTCTGGGAAAAGAATTTGCAGAAATTCCTGTTAGTCTGGGAAAAGCATTTGTAGGAATTCCCATTAGTCTTAGAAGAGCATTTCTGGGAATTCCCATCAGTGTTGGAAGAGCATTTGTAGGAATTCCCATCAGTGCTGGAAGAGCATTTTTGGGAATTCCCATCAGTGCTGGAAAAGCATCTGTAGGAATTCCCATCAGTGCTGGAAGAGCATTTCTGGGAATTCCCATCAGTGCTGGAAGAGCATTTCCAGCTCAGCGCGAGGCCGTTATTGCCAGGCTCTGAGTCGGGATGGCGTTAATTGGACTGGAAACCACATCAGGCTCATTGAGCTCAGCCTAAAGGAGCACAGGGAGGATGGAGCTCTCTGAACAGGGCTGGGGCTGGTTCCCAAAGTGCCCTTTGGAGCTCAATCCGTGTCCCACAGCAGGTGACAGCAGCAGGAGGAAGCAGCAAGGCCGGGCAGGAATTGTGCTGATGCTCGCCTGCACTGCCAGGGTGACTCCTCTCCCCAGGAGCTCAGCCAAACTCTGCCAACCTTCGGTCTGAGGCTTCCTGGAGTTTCCTGGGAGGCTGAACTCTCTCAGATGAATTCCTCTCTCAGAATCTCTACTGCTCACAGTGACTCTGAGGTACGCCCAAGTCTCTTTTCCCAGCCTGGCAGTTGAAGAAGGAGTCAGGATTCTTTTGCTCTCATTCTCAAGGTTGTTTATTTTTCTTATCTCTATCATTCTTTATCCAACCTGCTGAGGTCTGTCTGGCAGGTTGGGTTGAGGCACTCTGCCTGCCCCAGGGTGGTGTTGGCTTTTTATACTAAAAACGACGTGTACATTATTTACCATCACTTCCCAATACCCATCACCTGTGTTAGACAGTGAGTTTCTACCTTAAACCAATCCAAAAGTGCCAACATCACCCAGAAGATGGAGGCCAAGAAGAAGGAAGAAGAAGGACAGGACACGCCCAAATTCCTCCATCTTGGGACCTCGAGCCCCCATTCTAAAAACCCCAAAAATCTATTTTTCACCCCGTGACAAACTAACTATTATTCTACTTAAACTCTCTTGGCTTGTAATTCTTCATATAAAGGTGGTGATTTGCTCCATGGATCAAAATCAAAGGCACAGGGGTCCTGGGCTCTGTGCCAAGGTCTCTGAGCCCCCTGGCAGGGGCTGGAGCCATCCAGAGCAGCCAGAGCAATGTCCTGGGTTCCAGCATTCCTGCTGCTCTGTTCCTGCACAGCTCCTCTGGGCTGTGGTGGTTGTGCTGCAGGAGGACAATGAAACCTCAGGAATGTTTCCACAGGGACTTCTTGGGAGAGATTCCAGATCTGCAAGGACAACATAGAATTCAGGATGCTCAGGTCAATATCCAGGTGAGAGATGAGAGAATGGTTTGGGATATGTTATTTCAAAACCCCAGCTTTGCTCCTAAATACCTTCCTCTTTGGATATTTTCTGGAGGAAGAGCCTCCTGCTCATGGAGGTTGGACTAGAGGACCTTGAGAAGGTCCCTTCCAGCCCAAACCACGCTAGGATCCTGTGACAGTTTTTATAAAGGGGCTGCAGCATCTTTCCTACGGCCTGGAGGATAAGGATTGTGTTATCCCTGTGGAGAAAGAGGGGAGGAATTCCCTGTGGGAGGGTAGGCTGAGGATGGAGCCGGCCTTCTCTTAGCAGTGCCCACACAAACAGAACTGATATTCCAAAAAAACCTGTTTTCCCACTCAAACACCAGCATGGGTTGCCCAGGGAGGCTGTGGAGGCTCCATCCTTGGAGGGAGCCCAAACATAACCACACCTGGTGCTCTGAGTGACCCTCCTGGAACAGGGAGGATGGAGCAAATCCCCATGGAGGCCCCTCCAATCCCAGGAATTTCCTGAGGGCCCAAATCCTGCCAGCACATCCCACTCTCCAGCTGACCTTGAGAGTGACCATTCTTGTGCCAAAACAATGAAGAATTCATTTTCCACCTCAAAAAAAAATTTTAAAAAAACTGAATCTGTTTTTATGTGAAGCTAAAAAAAGATTTATGGCTTGAAACCTCCCAAGAAAATCTCCCAGCCACGCAAACCATATCCACAGCTAATTTTCTTGCTGTAACTTTTTAATTTTCCTTCTGCCATATGGCTCCAATTGTGTGTGAGTTAATATTATTCATAAATGCAGGACAAATAGAAATAAGACCAGTTGGAGCAAAATATTCCCCATCTTTTAAATCTCCAAGGTTCTGGGGAAAGCTGTTCTCTTGCAAATTTAATATCTTAACCAAAACCACGTGGGCTGCAATGTTTGACTCCTGCCCTGTGCTTCCTGTCAAGTTGGCAATGTTTTGCCAACAAATTAACAAGGGGGGGGGGGTTCTGGTGAATTCTGATGAGCCAGAGGGAATCTGCCACTCTCCAGGAGTGATTTGGGTGTGGAAAGCTCCAGCTCAGCGTTTGTGCTCTCCCAGCTGTTGATTTTTTGTTCCTTTCCTGTTAAGGTTGGGATTAAATGTACGAAATGTTATTTTTGTTTGGATTCGGATGTTTGTTAGTTCTTGTCTCTGTTACAGTCTCACAAACTGTGAGTTTTACAGTACTTCATTTTAACAAGTTAAAAATGGAGCTGTACCTTTCTCTCTACAAGGCCTTTTAAGGATAAAGTGTCCAATTAAGAAATGACGCCTAAAATATTTTTATTTTTAACCCAATAACCAACCACCCGTGATCTCCAATGGGGACTTTTTTATCCAATTACACAAAACCACCCAAACCCAGGGAAAAGAAGGTGAAGAAGGAGCAGCCTCCACCCTAAAACCTCCATCTTGCTTTCTGTCTATTACTGTATTCTAAACCCTTAAATTCTGAGTTTTCCCCCCTGTGATATCACACACTTCTATCCAAACTCCACACCCACAATCCCAGTGCTGTCATTCCAGTTTGGAAGCTTCTCCACAGCCTCAGGTCAGCGCAGTGTTCTTCTGGGGGTCAGAGTCTGTCAGCACAGAAATCTGAAATTGTCAGTGCCCAGGGTTCCAACATCCAGCACAGGCCTTCCCTGCTCTTCCTGGAATCTGGGAATTGATCCAGGCCTTCCCTGCTCTTCCAGGAATCTGGGAATTTCTGGGCACTCTCCAGCCATGGAAGTTCTCCTCTAAATCCATGATTCTGCTGCATTTCCAAGGCCTGCTCAAAAATGGATCCCTATGGGGTGATTCCATCCTGGTAAATCTCCTGTGGTGGCCACCTGGAATCGCCTCACATCCCAGCTCCATCTCTGCCAGCAGCCTCATTCCCAGGAGAAAAATCCTGGGTGAAGGGATTTTTTCAGAGAATGTGAATGCCACAGGCCTGTGATAGGAGGGCGAAATGAGCTGTGGACTAAAATTGATATTCAGACTTTGAGTTAGATCTCACTGCTGATTGCTTGATTTTATGCCAGAATGGAATCATGGAATGGTTTGGGTTAAAAGGGACCTCAAATCCCACCCAGTGCCACCCCTGCCATGGCAGGGACACCTCCCACTGTCCCAGGTGCTCCAAGCCCCAGTGTCCAACCCGGCCTTGAGCATTTCCAGGGATCCAGGGGCTGCTCTGGGAATTGCATCCCAGCCCTCCCCACCCTCCCAGGGCAGGTGAAGTGGCCTCCCCCTGTCACTGTGACCCTGCTCCCATCCCTCCCTGCTCCCATCCCGCTGGATCCATGGCTCCCTGCTCCTCTCTGATATTTATTTTCCTTCTCTTTTGAAACTCTGTCCTCTCTGCTCTCTTTTCTCATCTGGGCTGGATTAGAAATGCTCTGTTTGCTGCTCAATTCAAGCAGCCTCGCAGACACTGCAAAGTTCAAACAGTTTTAGCTTCTGCCTAAAATATCTCTGTCTGCATTTAATGGGCTTTGCAGGCTGCCGTTTCCAAGGGGTTATTAATGGGATTTGGACAAGGAACTCTTGCTTTGTGCTGTTAGAATGATCTAAGAAATCCCTGCATTGCCTTTTAATTCCATCCATGCAGGCCTGTCAGGCAGCAGCTGCCGGGTGTCACAGGAAGGCCTGGCCTGTCTGTGAGGGGCTGCAAATCCAGCAGCCCCATAATTAACTCCAATCAGTCCCTTTTCCTTCCTTTAATGCCATTCCTGTTGCTATCATCCCCTGCAGAACGTGTCCGTGGAAAGATGAAAGGGATGGAAGATGAGGAGGGAATGGGCAGCTTGGAAGGGAGGGAGGTGGGACATGGAGCCTCACCTGTGAGCCAGGAAATTCCTGCAGCTCCACAGGGACCTCAGGGAACGGGGCAGGGACTCATCAGCATGGGACAGGAAACCTTGGGAAGCCTTTTCTGGAGGAGAGATTTGCAATTATGAGTCTCTGAAATAACATGAAAAGTTATAAACGTTTAAAGGGAAGCAGTGGGATTGTCCCAGGTGGGACATCAGCAGGAATTTCCCCATGGAAATACTGGAAGCTAAAGCAGCGCTGGGGTTGGCTTAGTTAGGAGCTGGCCTTGGTGATCTTGAGGATCTTTTCCAGCCTAAAGGATCCTGGAATTCTGATCCTGGTGGAGCCTGGAGTGGAGTTGCCATGACAACATCCCCATGCCCTCCATCATCAGGGCAATGCTTAATTAGATCATTCCCTCGTTAGGTGCCCGGGTCAGTCCTGCCTTCCCTGCAGATGATGATGATTATTATTGCTATTATTGTTATTATTGCTATTATTGTTATTATTGTTATTACTGTTATTATTATTTACCAATTATCAATAATTTGGGATCAGCTGCAAGAGACTGGCCTGGACATGCAGCTCTTCAACCTCAGCCTTTCCTGTTGTTTTTTCTTCTTTGGGAAAAATGAATCCAAATCTCCAAATTCCTGCACTAATTCCCAACGATGGCGCTGCTGGTGGACCTTGGCAGCCTGCCTGGATTTTTGAGAGCATTCAGGAAAGAGTTCCAGGCCGTGGATGGGGCATGGAGCACTGAAAATGGCTATTTTTCCCCAAAATCCATTATTTTCACAGTGCCTGCATACAGAACATTGAGGATGGAGCAGAAATCCTTGGAAGCAGAGGGGAGGAGCATCCCAAGGCCCTGGGCACTCCAAGCTCTTCCCAGCTTCCCCTCCCTGCTGCAGGACAAGAACTCCAGGCCCTCACCACAACTTTTTATCACTCTTCCATGCAAGAATGCAGCCAAAGTGTAGATGAGTCAATAGTGGAGCCACAAAGGCAGTTAGCAGAGGGTGATTAGCTAATAGCAGTTAATTACTCTGACAACAAAGCAGCCAGGCCCGACAGAGCCTGGAAAAGAAATGATTTTGTCATTGGTGTCTGAGAGGGCCCAGGATTCCCCTCCAAACGATTCTTTGTTTGCTTTACAGGCTGATACCTGCTGATAAGATGCTTTCTTTTCAAGTGATAAATTATCTTAATTAACTTTAATTGTTTGCCGACAAATTTATGCAAATGGAGCCATTCCAGGAGCTGCAGCAGCAGGAATTTGGGAGGTGGCAAAGGAAGGAGGAGCTTTGCTCCTGTCAGTGGGGGAATGGAACCACGGAATGTTTTCCATGATTCTTAAATGCCTTTTATGAGGAACCACAGAACTGGATTGGTTTGGGTTAGAGGGGACCTTAAGGAAAATCTCCTTCGCCCCAGATCAGTCCAAACCTGTTCAGTAGTTGAGTTTCACTGCCAGCCCTGGGGATTTTCCAGCTTGAAACTCTCCCTCCTGCTGCACTCAGGTTCTGTTTCCCTGTGTTTGGGTTAAGGAAAGGAAAGAAGGAAAAAGAAAAGAAGGAAAAGGAAAAAAAAGGAAAAAGAAGGAAAAGGAAAAAAAGAAAAAAGGAAAAGGAAAAAAAGGAAAAGAAAAAAGGAGAAAAAGGAAAAGGAAAAAAAAGGAAAAGAAAAAAGGAGAAAAAGGAAAAGGAAAAAAAAAAGGAAAAGGAAAAAAGGAAAATAAGGAAAAAGAAAAAAGGAAAAGAAGGAAAAGGAAAAAAAAAAAAGGAAAAAAAGAAAAGAAAAAAAAAAAAAAAAAGGAAAAAAAAAAAAAAAAAAGAAAAAGGAAAAAGAAAAAAGAAAAAAAAAAAAAAAGAAAGGAAGGAAAAGGAAAAAAAAAGGAAAAGGAAAAGGAAAAAAAAAAAAAGAAAAGAAGGAAAAGGAAAAGAAAGAAAAGGAAAAAAAAAAAAAAAAAGAAAAAAAGGAAAAGAAGGAAAAGGAAAAGAAAGAAAAGAAAAAAAGAAAAAGAAAAAAAGGAAAAGGAAAAAGGAAAAGAAGGAAAAAAAAAAGAAAGAAAAAAAAAAAAAAAAAGAAAAGAAGGAAAAGGAAAAGAAGGAAAAGGAAAGAAAAGAAGGAAAAGGAAAAGAAGGAAAAGGAAAGAAAAGGAAAGAAAAGGAAAAGGAAAAAAAGGAAAAGGACATCTCCTGGGCATCTCCTCCAAGACTGATTTTCCACCACAGGACTGGGACACTTTCTGCTCCTCCGTGACTGAATGAGACCCAGAAAGGTTGGCAGGTGCTTTTCACAGCCAGAATTTCCATCTCTGTAATATTTTCTGTGAATCAGAGACAGAATTAAACACCTTGTTTAATTCCTCCCATTGCAAGCTCTTTTTCTGGCACCCTGATTATATCCTGACCTGTGATCTTTTCTCGCAGCAATTACCTCGCTGACCTTTTCCTGGGGTTTAAAGCTTGAAAACAATCAGAGTTTCCCTGCCTTTGCAGTTTGTAATCTCTGTTTAGGATTCAGGAGGCAGAGCTGAGCTTTATTCACTGAGCCAGGGATGGTTGAGCCTCTGCTCTCCCCTTTGCTGACCCCGAGCTCGTCAGAGCCTGGCCAGCCCCAGCTCTGCCTCTCCAAATGAGCTCATTGGGATGTTGAGCAGCTCCCCTGTCTCGCAGGAGGCATTGACAGCCCCAATTTCAGTCAAAGGGGATGTGAGTTGGAAAAAAATGAAATATTAGTGAAGGCTGGAATTGAGAGAAGTCGATTCTCATCCAGCTCTGTTTGGGAGGAATCAAAAGCGTTAATTGCAGAGGGAGATGGGCGGTGGGAGCAGGGCATGCTCCAGGGCTTTGTTTGTCACTGGGGCTTTGTAGGATTGAAAAATGATTTGCATCAGGTCAAGAAGCAGCTTCTGATTTCTGGAGGAAGCTGTACAATTATTTTCTCTCCTTTCCCTCAGTCAGTGTTGTTACAAAAGGCACAGTTGGAAGCCGGTTATTTTATTTCCTTTTTCTCACTCAGAATTCTTGCGTTGCCTGAGGTTTTATCCTGAGCCCTTGGCTGTGATTAAAAATCATTTGAGTGTTGATTGGGATCAGTGAGAGGAAGAGATGGAAGGGGTAAAAGCAAAGGGATGTTGTGTGTGGTCAGAGTTTTGTGCTACAGAGCAGGGAGAGGATCCCAGGGACGGATGGAGAGGATCCCAGGGACGGATGGAGAGGATCCCAGGGACGGATGGAGAGGATCCCAGGGATGGATGGAGAGGATCCCAGGGATGGATGGAAGTGATCCAGGGATGGATGGAGATGATTGCAGGGATGGAGCAGCTCTGCTGTGGAAAGACTGGGACAGCTGGAATTGTCCAGCTGGAGAGGAAAAAATTTGGGGTGACCTCAGTGTGGCCTGAAGGGGCTCCAGGAGAGCTGGAGAGGGACTGGGGACAAGGGATGGAGGGACAGGAGCCAGGGAATGGCTCCCAGTGCCAGAGGGCAGGGATGGATGGGAGATTGGGAATTGGGAATTCCTGGCTGGGCTGGAATTGCCAGAGCAGCTGTGGCTGCCCCTGGATCCCTGGAGCTGGGCGTGCTCAGCCTGGAGAAAAGGAGACTCAGGGCTGCCCCCATCACTCTGCACAGCTCCTGAAAGGTGCCTGTGCTCAGCTGGGGCTGGGCTCTGTCTCCAGGGACTGACAGAACCAGAGCACACAGCCCCAACTGTGCCAAGGGAAATTCAGGTTGGATTTCAGGGAAAAGTTTTTCACAGAAAGAGTGATAAAGTTCTGGAATGGCTGCCCAGGGAGGTGGTGGAGTCCCCATCCCTGGGTGTGTTTAACAAAGCCTGGAGGTGGCACTGGGTGCCAGGGGTGAGTTGAGCTGTTGGGGCTGGGTTGGACTCCATGGTCTTGGAGGTCTCTTCCAACCTGGTCATTCTGTGAAATCCCTGGCAGTGCCCGAGATCAGGTTGGACACTGGGGCTTGGACACCCTGGGACAGTGGGAGGTGTCCCTGCCATGGCAGGGGTGGCACTGGATGAGATTTAAGGTCCCTTTGCACCCATCCCATGCTTCTGTGGTACCCAACCATCCCTCACTGCTGCCTGTGTGGCTCCATCACCTGGATGGGGCTGGGGAGCCTGGAATTTTTGGGGAATCCCTGAGGTGCTGCCTGGGCTGTCCCAGCATCTCCCAGCAGTGAGGAACAAACCACGAGGAGCCAATAAAAAAAGAGATTTTTAACTGCCCTGTTGTTTAGAGAGGGCTCATTTCCCTCAGGAAACTGAGGGGCTGGGGATGGATTGGTTGGGGGTGCTGGGACAGAGCTCTGGGATCAGCAGTGGCAGCTCCAGGGTGCCTGGAGGGGCCTCATGTTGGGGAAGATGAAACAGGAAAGTCTTACAAATATGATTGCCTGGCAAAAGATGTTGAGAATATGGAAACTATAAGTGAGATTGAAATGAAAGCAAGCTTTGAGATCCCTCAGTTACTGAACAACTGGAAAACAATTGCGTGGCCAGCTGAAGGCAATCCCCTTTTGATGGAACAACACTCTCTGCTTGCAGACAGGCCCAAGGGTCAGAGCAGACCCTACAGCTCGGCAGAAGGGCCCAAAGAGGAGTTTTTAGGGTTTAAAATGTAACACGGTGTGGTGATGTAATGATTCTTACAGGCTGTATGGAAATGCTGTAGGATTTGTATCTTGTACTAGATTGGTTAGTGAGAATTAGAATATTCAACACAGAAGAAGATTTATGGTATTGTAATGGGAACCTCACTCTCTTATCCTCTCTTTTACTCTCTCTTTCTCTCTCATCCTCTTTACCTCTCTCCCCCTCTCTTCTCTCAGGCCTGCTCTGAGCTGTGGCTGGCAGCTCCCAGCAGGGCCCTGCACTTGGCCCTTTGCAATAAACCCCAAATTCCTGACCTGGCTGCAGAGATCTCTGATCTCCATCCATCCCAAATGTCCTACCCACCATCACTCCTACAGTCTCATCCACTCCCATCTTCGCCTTTTATCCCCTAGAAATGTCCCAAACCAACAAGATCCCATTTTTCGCTCTCTGTTCCCCTGGGGAATCTCTCACCCAAGTTCTCTCTTGGGTAGATTTCTTTTATTTTAGTTTTTATTTAAAAGCAGCATCCAGTAGGAATTCCTTCCCCAGGTGCTGCAGCCCTGCTCCTGCAGGTGGTTCCACCCAGGTGGATTTTTTTCCCCAGAGGCTTTGAGGAAAGGGATGGAACATTTCCACTGGAAACCTGCAGAGGGGATTTGGAAAGTTCTCCACCTACTTTGTAAATCCATCCCATGGCTGTGCTCCTGTTCTGCACATCCAGAGTTTGTATCCAAACAAACACTTCAGGGACAATTTCTCCATGCCAGGATGGTTTTTTGTGCTAATTTGGAATCAAAGGACTTTAGGATAATTGCTTATTCAAATAAGAACCCAGTTGCATACCAAATGTTTTGATTAATTGGGGAATTAATTGCTTATCTCACAATGCTGAAATCACAATTTCCTGAATCTCTGAGATGAGAATGAGCTCTCTGAGGACCCCTGAAATGGAGAGACTGGGTGGACGTTCAGGCTTGCTTAAGTTTAAAGGCTCTATTTAAGAATTATTTAAAGAAAAACCAACTACTGCAGCACAAAAAGCCTTTAATGCAGGAAATGGGAGTGTTTGAAGAGAAATTCTGCTGTGAAAACATGGCAATGTTCCTCTGGAAGGTTCACCAAATGTGGAATTTTTCTTCACTCGGGGTTCACCAAATGTGGTGGTGTTTGCAGAGGTCCCAGGACGAGGGAAGAGACGAGGATCTGATTCCATGTCTCAGAAGGCTGATTTATTGTTTTATTATATATATTATATTAAAATAAAATTATATTATAAACTATACTAAAAGAATAGAAGAAAGGATTTCATCAGAAGGCTTGAAAGGAATAGGAAAGGAATGATAATAAAATCTTGTGACTGACCGGAGAGTCTGAGCCAGCTGGACTGTGATTGGCCATTAATTAGAAACAACCAACATGGACCAATCACAGATGCACCTGTTGCATTCCACAGCAGCAGATAATTATTGTTTTTCTTTTCCTCTGAGGCTTCTCAGCTTCTCAGGAGAAAAAATCCTGGCAAAAGGGTTTTTCATGAAATATGTCTGTGGCAGTTAAAACCTCTTGGAACTCGAGGAGAACCTGAGGAGAATTGATGTGCTGGGACCAAACCCTGGATTTCACAGGTTATTCCTTCATTCTCCTATTGGAGATGGAGAGAGAGACGGAGACTCAGTGAGATGGTCAAAGAATCTGAATTTATGGTGAAGTACAAATGTTACATACTGATTTAGGAAGACCGGTAATGTTTTACTACAAGGACTGGGTTAATCATCACATAATCAAAATTATGCATTTTAAACCGCTCTTGCTTGCAGAAGTCTGCTGTAATTTTCTTTTTCCAGTAAATCCCTCTGGCTGAATCTTCTTGCAATCTTGATGTAATCCTCAAAGTTCTGTTTGTTCTTGCCAAGGCACCCTGTTATCAAATCTCTTGTGCTAACCAGGTCCAAAGTGCATCACCTGTCTTGTGTCCCAATAGCCCAATATTCTCCCATTTTCCAGCCCATTCCTGCAAGGAGGAGCTTGGTTTAATTTATTTTATTTTAATTTTATTTTATTTTATTTTATTTTATTTTATTTTATTTTATTTTATTTTATTTTATTTTATTTTATTTTTTTAAATTTATTTTTTATTTTAAAAAATATTTTTAAATTTTAAATTTTTTATTTTTTGTTCTTGAATTTTTTCAATTTCTGTATTTTTAAATTTTCTTTAATTTTAAATTTTTTTAATATTTTATTTTTATTTTAATTTGTATTTTTTATTTTTATTTTTATGTTTTATTTTATTTCTATTTTCTTTTTATTATTTATTATTTTATTATTTATTATTTAAATAATATTTAATTTATTTTATTTCTTTTTCTGGGTGATGTCTCCCCTGGAAATGCCTTTCTAAAAGCAATATTTACCTGAGCTCCTCGGATTTTATTGCTGGAGGTGACTTCAACCTCCCCATCTCTGCCCTGCAAACCCTGGCAGGGTCAGGAGGGAGCTGGGAGAGGAACTGCTGCTCTCAGGGGGATGATGGGACCAAAAGGAATCTCCAGGAATTCTGTGTCACTCCTTGGAGGGTTTGGCCATCACCAGATTGCAGGTTTGCACATCTGTGGTAACTCAGTAGTGTTTTTGTGGATTATTTGGGTATTTCCACGTGGATGTGGGGATGGAAGTGAGACTGGGGGCTGTAAATAGGACAGGAAGGGAAATTTGGTTGGGATGTTGGAAAGAAATTGCTGATTTTTAGGGTGGTGAGGCAGTGACAGATGTTCAAAGACACAGAGGGCAGGGAGGGGTGGGATGTTGGGAACTGGGAATTCCTGGCTGGGCTGGAATTCCCAGAGCTGCCCCTGGATCCCTGCCCCTGCTCCAGCCCCCATGTCCAGCCTGGCCTTGGGCACTGCCAGGGATCCAGGGGCAGCCACAGCTGCTCTGGCAATTCCAGCCCAGCCAGGAATTCCCAATTCCCAATCTCCCATCCATCCCTGCCCTCTGGCAGTGGGAGCCATTCCCTGGCTCCTGTCCCTCCATGCCTTGTCCCCAGTCCCTCTCCAGCTCTCCTGGAGCCCCTCAGACCCTGCCAGGCCACAGTGAGGTCACTCCTGGTCTCTTCTCCAGGCTGGACAATCCCAGCCCTCCCAGCCTTTCCCACAGCAGAGTTCTCCATCCCTTGGATCATCCTCTGGATTTGCTCCAGCAGCTCCATGGAATTCCTAGGGGGATTTGGTTCCTCTCTTCTGGATGAGGTTTGAGGTGATTGAGGCCCCTCCATACCCAGCTCCTCCAGGGCGCCACATTCCTGATTTCCTCCTGCTCCAGCAGGACACAGCTCCTTTGGGTCCTCCTCTATGAACAGATCTGGTGGATTCAGCCAAATTTGGGCTGGAAGAGACCTCAAAGCTCATCCAGTTCCATCCGGCTGCCAAAACTGGACAATCCCAACTCTCCCAGACTTTCCCACCTTGGATCCATACCTTGGATCATCCTCTGGATTTTCTCCATGTAATAATTATAAATATTCATATTTTATTTAATAAAATTTTATATTTAATAAAAATTATATTTTATTTAATACATTTTTTCTTTTATTTAATTAAAATAGTATCTTATTTAATAAAACTGTTTATTTTGGGCATGGAACGAGCAGAACCAACAGCAGCTCCAGGGAAATTGCAGCTTTTCCCCGCCTCACAGGCAAACAATTCCTGAACAACTGGTGCAGGGTTGTTATCAAGGAGAAGAAAAAGCTCTTTGTTATGGCTTCGAGCCTCTGGAATCCGAAGAGGTGGGAAAAGCTCTGTAAACAAGCAGGAAATCAAAGTCAAAACGAATTCCAGCCAAGAATTCTTCAAAAGGAAGAGTCACGAAGTCACTGGTGCATTTTAATAACTGCTAAAAGCAAAGGGATAAATACAATATTCAGTTTATGACTTCTTTCTTCACACTCCAGTGAACATAAATTTGGGTAATTGTATTTCCTGGGCTCGGCTGTCTTGGAAGATAAGGAAAAATTACATCCCTGCCTGATGGGAAGGAGCCTCCAGAACGATCCTTTTTTACTGCTAACAATCCTGTAATATTGGAGTTCAGGGTGGTGTCAAATAGTGACAAGAGAGAACATCAGCCAGGAGTGACTTGTACCAGCCTGGTGTGATCTGAATATCTTGTATTTCCACATTTTCATTGTAATTATAATTTTACCCAGACCTGAGATCCCCCAGCCCCTTTTCCCTTCTGTGTTTCCATGGGCTGCGCTGAGGTTTTCCCTGCCTTTCCCAGTTTTTATTTGCTTTCCCAACAGTTTCACTGCCTTTTCCCCACCTTGGGGATTTCTGTCCATCAGCAGGAGATGCTGGGAAGTTCTCTCAGGGAACTTGGATTGGAAAATCGTGCGGAAATCCTAAAGGTGATGGTTTTGTGCTGAAGAGATTCCATGGAATTCTACATTAATCGCCTGGGAGATGATCCCACATCACCTAGACCTGCTGTACCTCCAGGCAGCAGGAGGGACGTGTGGGGACACCTCTTCTTATTCTGGGAATGTTTTGGGACTGAGCACCCACAGGAGAATCCTGGATTCCCTGCACCTTATCCCAGCGATACCCCGAGGTTGGATGTGCCAAAATTCTCTTTATTTTCCCCATTTCTCTTGCCTTGGACCATTTCAGCCCCCAGGACCCTCCAGGTGTTGTTCCCACCTTCCTGGAAATGTTTTTTTCCTGGTGCTGCAGAGTGTCAAAGCCAGCTGGAATTCCTGTGGGATTTGATAACCTGCTCCCAAACCAGCTCGGGTGGCCCTCTGCTGGGACTTCACATGAATCCCAAATTTATCTCCATTATTTCAGCAGGAATTGGACCCAGCTTTGCTAATTCTTAGGGTGTTTTTCCTTCAGTTTTGAACACTGCAGTGTTTTTCACCCCATAAATTCATTTGGCTGCTTGTAAGAGTTTAGGAACAGCAGTTTTAGGAATCTTCTTAGTGGTTTTGTTATAATTAATTACTTGTAATTCCTTAATTTTGTTATAATTTATTGTTATAAAAACTCATGTGCTGCTAGTAAGAGTTTAGGAACAGGAGTTTTAGGAATATTTCTAGTGTTTTTGTTGTAATTAAATACTTATAATTATCTGATTTTGTTACAATTTATTGTTAAAAAGATAGTTTTTATAACTATTGTTATAAAAATCATTGCTGATTTTGTTAACAGCAGTTTTAGGAATATTTTAGTGGTTTTGTTATAATTAAATACTTATAATTACTTAATTTTGTTATAATTATTGTTATAAAAACTCATGTGCTGCTAGTAAGAGTTTAGGAACAGCAGTTTTAGGAATATTTTTAGTGGTTTTGTTATAATTAAATACTTATAATTACTTAATTTTGTTAAAATTTATTGTTATAAAAACTCATGTGCTGCTAGTAAGAGTTTAGGAACAGCAGTTTTAGGAATATTTTTAGTGGTTTTGTTATAATTAATGCCAATGCTGTAATTGCCACGAGGAGTAACTCATTTAAATACATTGGTTACTAAACTCTGTTTATCTGCTCTTTGAAAACAGACCAGGTGATGGAAGAAATGCTGCAGCCAGGGAGGCTCAGGTTGGATATTGGGAATATTCCTTGATGGAAGGGATTTTTCCTGCCCCACAGCTGCCCTGGGCAGGGCTGGATTCCCATCCTGGAGGGATTTAGAGCCCTGTGGATGTGGCACTGGGGACCTCGCTGAGCTTAGAGAGCTTTTCCAGAGGGTGATTCCACCTGCCCTGGGTGGTTCTGGAAGCTGTGTGCAAAATAATCCCGATTTTTTTCCCTAAAACCCCATTTTCCAGGCTGGGCCACAGCCCTGCTTTGCCAGGGGAGCCTTTTGCAGGGAGGAGGAGGAGGAGAAGACGAAGGTTTGCTGTGCTTTGGTGGCATCCAGAAGGCAGAGAGAGGGTGATGGAATGCCTGGAAATCCCTGCTGACATTCCCAAAGCCAGAAGGCAGAGAGGGGGTGATGGAATGCCTGGAAATCCCTGCTGACATTCCCAAAGCCTTCCCTGGGCTGGCAGGGAGCTGATAATGAAGGACAAAGAGCAGGAGGCTTCAGCAAACTCCTGCCTCCTCCTGCTCTTTAGAAAAGGGACTGAACTTTATTCAACTTTGTTCTGAGGGTGCTGAGGATCCTCCAGCCCTCACTGCCTGAGCAGCAGCTCGTGATGTCTTGGCCAAAAATCAACAACATCTCAAGGCCTGACCTTTGAAAAGCTGAGCTTTATTTTCCACGTATTCCAATTTTTTTATCCGTGAAAGAGCACCCGGAGTGAATTCCTGATTTCCCAGGGTGGGTTTGGGGCTGGGGATGGAGGGTGCAGAGGTGATCAGTGATCAGTGGTGCCCAGGAGAGCTGGGACAGGGACAGAGGGACAGGGACCCTGCAGGATCCCCACGGGCAGAGGGATAACGAGGGGCAGGACACAGGGAATGGTTCAAACTGCCAGGGTGGGTGCAGGGGGGATCTTGGGAACTGGGAATTCCTGGCTGGGCTGGAATTGCCAGAGCAGCTGTGGCTGCCCCTGGATCCCTGGCAGTGCCCAAGGCCAGGCTGGACATTGGGGCACCCTGGGACAGTGGGAGGTGTCCCTGCCATGGATGATCCTCAAGCTCCTTTGGTACAACCCAAACCATTCCAGGATCTGAGGCTTCAGAGTCATCTCCAAGTTCCACCAGCAACTGCAGGAGTTCACATGGGGAAACTGAGGCACGGTGTGGGTCCCTCCCCTTTCACTTCGGCATGCTTTCCAATTAATCTTGGTTTAGCTCTGTTAATTAAACCCATGAGGGGCAGGTGTGGTGCCCAGCTGGGGTGTGGAGTTCCCTCAGGAGATGCCTGTGGAGCCAGCAGGGCCTCGGCCAAATCCAGTTTGGGTTCAAAGGGACCTCAAATCCCACCCAGTGCCACCCCTGCCATGGCAGGGACACCTCCCACTGTCCCAGGGTGTCCCAGTGTCCAACCTGGCCTTGGGCACCGCCAGAGAATCCCAGTGCTGATGGGAAATGCACATTATGGAAAGAGCCTCTGGGGCAGCACAGGGAGCTTTTCCTCCCCTGGATTGGAGGGGAGTGGGAGCAGAGAGGATTTCCCGGGATTCCAGACAGGCAGGAGCTGCTCTGGGGGAGCACAGATCCCAGCAGAGCCTTGGGAGTGCCCAGGGCTTGGGGTGGAAATGGGAGATGCTGGTTGGGACAGGCAAATCCTGAATTTTCCATCTCTAGTTCTCATTTCCTAAAAGTGAAAGACTGGGTTAATAACAAAAAGCCTGGAGTTGTGGTGATGGCTTTTCTCAATCCATCTTAAATCCCAGGATTTTGCTTCGGAAGGGACCTTAAATCCCATTCCCAGCCCTTTTCCATGGCAGGGACACCTCCCACTGTCCCAGGGTGCCCCAGTGTCCAGCCTGGCACTGCCAGGGATCCAGGGACAGCCCCAGCTGCTCTGGCAATTCCAGCCCAGCCAGGAATTCCCAATTCCCAATCTCCCATCCATCCCTGCCCTCTGGCACTGGCAGCCATTCCCTGGCTCCTGTCCCTCCATCCCTTGTCCCCAGTCCCTCTCCAGCTCTCCTGGAGCCCTTTCCAGCCCCAGGCAGGCTGGGAATGTTCCTGCAGCCCCGGGAATGGGACACCCCAGACAGGAACCCCAAACCCACCTGGAAATTGTTCCTGAGGGGCTCCATCGACCCGGGCACCCCCAGTTTCATTTTGTACCAGGTGTGTTGTGGGGAAATCCTCCTAAAGCACTTCCTCCCTCCCAAAAAGTAACAATTTTATCCTTTTAAAAATTTATTTTGCGAATATCCAGGCTTAGCTGGGAGTGAAATTTTTCATCTTCGAAGAACTTCGAGGAATATCAAAGTTTTTATCACTTTAATGCTTTTTAAATGACATTTTTTATGCATTTGCAGTGCAGAATAAGAGAGATCAGTCAGGGAGATTGGGCATGAGCAGATACAGGATTCAGCAGTTGTTAAATAGTGGTGGTCTGCAAGACAGCAAATCTTCAGCTCATGTGTGTTTTTATAGAATTTATTCTATATTTATCACTCTTTTCATGGCCTGCTGTAATAAATCATCCTCACATATCAGGATGAATTCAAAACAACATTATGGGTACTATAAAAAAAATAATTTGGAGATTTTAGTCCAGTTCTGCCTGTCTCTGATCAAAAACACTCGAGTTTTTCTGTAAAATGAAGTGAGTTTAAGGCCCTTTAATTCTGTGAATCTCAATCTCTGGTTCCATCTTTCATCTGGAAAGGTTTTTCTTTTCAAGGGGGGGAATTATTTCTTTCAGGGTGAGAAGTAACAGACTGGGCTTTAAAAATATTTCTCTTTTAATCTCCCAAAGCTCTGTTCCTAATGAACCTGGAAGTTCAGTGCAAACACTAAGCATGAATTTAATTCACATTTGGAGATGGATTTGCTTTGCTTAGCACTTGATGTATTAAATATTTTTGGTTGCTGCTTCTTGTAGTCCATAATTTAAGGGAGAACTAAAATTTTAGGAGTATTTTACATTTAAAAGGCTTTGAGATTGAAGGTCCTTGATGTGGAAAGCTGTCGAGCAGGTGGGGAAATGCAGTTTACAGCTTAAAGATCTGAATTTGAGGTTGGAAATAGAAAAGAGCTGTAAATTAATTTCATTTTAGCTGCTGTGGGGCTGTGCTTTGAATCTGTGCTGGGTTGGGCTGGGATGGAGTTAATTAATTTGATTTTTTTTTTTGATGGTTTGGGGCTCTGCTTTGGATTTGTGCTGGGAACTGTTGATAATTCAGGAATATTTGTAATTTCTGGATTTCCATAGCCCCAGGGGCTGCTCTGCTCCCCTCCCACCCCACCAGTGATCCCAAAGCATCCAAGGAATATCCCAGATTTTTAACACTGATTCATGTGAATGAACTGCTGTTCAGTAGAGTTTTCTGGGCTAAATCCATCACAGGAGAGATTTATTTGGGATCAAACCCAACCTTCCTTCTCCAGCCTCCCTGATTTATTCTTTAAGATGAGATTTCCAAACTTGGTAACCCAGCCCTCAGAACTATCCCTTCCTGCTTCCCAAATCCCAACAGGATCATCCGGTGCCGATGGAAAATTCCCAATTCAGCTTTGCTGGTGCACATCGTCCTGTCTCTGGAAAAATCACTGCTGGGAATATCCAGCAAAAACTGGCCTCAGTTGGTGGGTGCTTGTGGGAAATGGAAAATTCTCTTTTGTAGAGAATTCTCTTTTGTAGGGAATTCTCAAAGCCTGGCAGAAGGCTCACACAGTGTGTGCATCTGTATGCAAACCTTGAGACAAGGTTTGGAGATATTTACCCACAGGAATTCAGGAATAAGACACAAATATAGAAACATTCACCTACAGGAATTCAGGAACAAAAAACAAATATGGAAATAGTCACGTACATAATTCAGGAATAGGACACAAATATGGAAATAGTCACCTATAAAATTCAGGAATAAAACACAAATATGAAAATATCTACAGGAATTCAGGAAGAAGACACAAATATGGAAGCATTTTCCCAGTTCCTGAGGGGAAAATGAGACAAGAAATGAGACAATTAAGACAAATGAGAAAAATGAGACAAGAAATGCTGACTTAAAAATGCCATGGAATAGGACAGACATTGTTGGGAGAAAAATAAAACTAGAAACAAGTTTCAAAGGATGGCCTTACAAATAAGACTGGATCTTTTGGAGAAATAGACCTGTGAAAGATGCATTGTAGTGGGACTCATGAGGGGTAATTTTAGATTATTTCCTTTAAAGCATCTACAGCATGGTGTGGCAAAAGCTGATAGGACAAGAAACACTTATAGTGTATTGTAATTAGGAAATAATTAACTTCTGATTGTGACGGCATGAATTATAACATCTGTATTGTCCCACCCTTCTCATGAGACTGAAAATGCAATAAAGTTTTTTAAATGCCTCTCAGTTGCCCCATCTCTGGGTCAGAAAATTGTATAATCCAACAGGTGCTGTTCCTGCCTGCTGGCGGTTGTTGGAATCTGAAATGCAGGGAATTATCAGAATTTTGGGCCTGTGAGCCAAAGTTTAGAATTAAACCCAGGATTTGATCTGAGACCTTGGGAAAGGCTCCCAGACTGAGGTGCCAGAAGGGAGAATGTGGATTTATAGTTTAAAGCAGAGACACGTTGAGCTGAGGAAAGGAAAGTTTAGGGTTTTAGAGTTTAAGATATAACAATAAAAGTAGTTCCAGAGTTTATTCTCTGGAACTAGAATTTACTCTAAACAAGGAGTTTAGAATGCAGCACTGTGGGTTTGTGTGCCATAACATGAGTGGCTAAGAAAGCTCACGCTGTAGCATAAGATGGGTCCATAAGACAAAATATTTAAGGATTGCTCAAAAGCATAAATATCCTTGTTGGCATTGGTTTATTGGTCAATAACTCCTTAAAAGGTCTTGTGACCTTCTGAGACATGCAGTGAAGATGTGAGCCCAACTCACCCTTCCTGCCTGTGTAGAAGATAAGAGAATAAACCCAAAATAAACCACATTATGAAAACCAACTCAGAGGTCCTGTCTCTAACTCATTCAAAACTCCCCACAAGTTAAATACCACAGGGCTGATGGCACATCCTGGATCCCAGAGCCACGTCAGGATTGGTCTCCATCATTAATTGGAAGGATTTCATCACCCAGCCTGAGTTCCTCTCTCATTTCCCCTTATGTTCCCTCATTCTAAACCCATTCATGTCTCATTGCCATCTTTTTTTAACAGCACAATGATTTCGAAAATTGAATTCATTCCAAGTTTTTACTGCCTTCATTCCCACATCTTTTCCTGGGATTATTGCCATGACTGGGCTGATATTCCACCAGGAAGTGTTTCACAGGATCCCAGGGACTCTCTTCTTGTTCATTCCTTGTTTTTCCTTTCCCTCCTCATTAACGGATCCATAATCACCACACAAGAGTGGCCCAAACTCTTTGGTTTTTATAACCCTGTATTAAAAAATAAACTTTTTTTTTTTTTTTTTGGCAAATCCCTAATGCTGTGTCTCCTGAGGGCTGGGTGATCTTGGCAAGATCAGAAGATTCCTCAGACCATCTGTCTTGTGCTTCCTTTTCCTCTCCATGTATCAGACTGAGCAGCTGAGCTCCAAATTTCCCCCAGCCCAAATTATTCTTTCTTCACTGGTTATTTCACGAAGGTAAAAAACAGAGTTCAGCACAGAAAGAGCTTTGGTGCTTCCATAAAAACAGAGAAATGAAATGATGAAAAGTACGATTTCAAAATCTGACCAATATCCTCAGTAAAGCTAAGCTAGAAACACAAGTGTAACAAATATCAGCATTTTTCTTGTTAAAGACACAAAACTGGTGCAAAACCAACCCAAAATGGGGCTGAAAATCAAAAGTCAACAGTGTAGGAACTCAGTTTGAAGGTCAAACCAAGTCCCATAAATACAGGACAATTTGGATTGGGATTTAAGGGAACAGACTGGCAACCACAGGGAGAAACAGGTTGGAAGTTTTAAGAATGGGTACTGAAAGAAAGAACTCAAAATAACAATCTTGTAAAAACCACCTTAATTAACCCTAAACAGATTAAAAATACACACAAACCACCCTCCTACCTCATCCCAGAATCAGAACAAGATATTCAGGAGCATTCAAGCCACCAACTCCCAGTGAAAGTCTGAAAATTTAAATAAAAACTAAACTTGCCCTAAAAAATTGGAAATAAAACCTGTCTTCCCAAAACCCTGCAATATTTTTCCTCCATTTTCTACTTTTTTTTTTTTTTTTTTTTTGTGGCTTAGTTTTCACAATAATTGGAAACTAAAATCTGAACTTTAGGTTGGATATTCAGAAGGAACTCGTGGCTGTGAAGGTGGGGATGCCCCATCCCTGGAAGTGCTGGTTACTCCCAGTCCAGCTTTAACTGGGCTCCCTGCCTCAGTTTCCCCTCAGGAACTGGGAAAATGCTTCCATATTTGTGTCTTATTCCTGAATTCCTGTAGATGAGTATTTTTGTATTTGTGTCCAATTCCTGGATTTTGTAGGTGAATATTTCCGTATTTGTGTCCTATTCCTGAATTCCTGTAGGTAAATATCTCCTATTTTTCTTTTGTTCCTAAATTCCCCATGGTAAATGTTTCCATATTTGTGTCTTATTCTGAATTTCTTTGGGTAAATATCTCTCATTTGTGTTTTGTTCCTAAATTCTTTTAGGTGAATGTTTCCATATTTGGTTTATCCCTAAATTCCTCTGGTAAATGTTCCCATATTTGTGTCCTGTTCCTGAATTCAGGTAAATGTCTCTGTATTTGTTTTGTTCCTAAATTCCCCATGGTAAATGTTTCCATATTTGTGTCTTATTCCTGAATTCCCCCTTTATGTATAAACCCCACACCAACCCAAAAAGTTCCTTAAGGGTGGATTAAGGAGATGTGGCCCAGAATGTCCCAAAATTCAACTTCCAACCCTCTTCCTAATCAGGCACTGGAGCCACTAATCCAATTTTAGCCGGTGACTGAGCCCATTCCTGGTGGAATAAAACGCGCTTTAAATCTCATTTAAAAGCCACTGAGATGCTCCTGACAAATTAAAACCTGAAATTAAAAATCAATTTTGGCTGTTTCTGCCTCATTAAGGCGCTCCTTGGTGTGGCTGAGCCCAGCCCCGCATCCCTGCCTGGCTTTTGGAGGGTTTTTGCTGCAGAAATGAGGAGTGGGGCCCTGCTGGGCTCTCCGTGGCTTTGGGAAGCAGCTGCTGGATTTGGGACAAGGAAAGGGAAGAGGAGGAGTTGAAGGAGTGGAGTCACAGGGGTGATGTGGAAACCCAGGGCACTGGGAATATTTCTGTGTCTGCTCTGGGGTGTCCTGACCCCCAGGGCAGCACTGACTCTGACCCTCATTCATGGAGAAAGTTTCCCAGACTTCAAGACAGACTGGAATCCACAAAAGTGTGAAATAGATCTGTCTTGGTTTGGAAAGACAGGAGTCTGATGAGGAAGGCCTCCCCTGAAATGGAGAAAATGAACCCTCCCCGCCTCTGAATTGTTATAAATTTTAAATTAAGGGGCTCTCAGTCAACAAACATTATGGGAGCAGGAAATAACAGTTCTTTAATAGGGAAAAAAATAAAAGGATAAAATAAACAATGCAGTCCACTAGAACAACACTGCCAGGGTCAGAACCCAAGCTGACACCCTGTGGGTCAGGGTGCTGGCAGCAGTGCCATTGGAATTGTGGCTCAGCCCTCCTGCAGTGTCAGGGGTGGTTCTGCTGGAGCAGGGATCCTGGAGAAGGGTGCAGTCTCTGCCTCTGAAGATCCAGGGGAAGGAGAGGCAGCTGCTGCTCCTCTGGGGAATCCCGTGCAGAAGCCGTGCTGGTGTTCCAGAATCTCCAGATTATATCCAGGTAGGAATGCTTGGCTCCTCCCTCTGGGCTCACATCTCCCAATGGGATGCTGTACCTCTTATCAGCCATGCAGGGACAATGGCTGTTATCAGCAGGTGTCCCCTCCCGAGGGAGGAGTGGGTGTGATCACTCAGAGAGAAATAAGGAAAACTGCCCACTTGACAAAAGACAACTGGTAATAGAATACATCTTGCCTTGCAATCCAGAACAAGATTATAGAGAGCAGTGTGGGTGTGTCACTGGGTGAGAAACTGAGGGTTTGGGATTTTTAGTGTGTTGTGGATGGAAGCAAGATGGAGGGCACAGGGTGTCACCCTGGGTTTCTTCTTCATGCTTCCTCTTCCTCTTTCTCCATGTGTTTGGGTGGCATTTTGTAATTGGGCAGAAAAGTCCCCATTGCAGCTCTGTGGGATCAGTTATTGGGTTAAAAGGGGAAATAATCCAGGTGTCAGTTCTTAATGGGATAGTTTAGTCTTAAAAGCCCTTGTACCAAGAGATTGTTGGCCATTTTGTGCCTTTTAATAAAAAGCTGCTGAACTCACAGCAGTGAGACTGTTTTACTGATAAGAAATAATAAACACCTGAGTCCAAACACGAATTACTGTCTCAAGTGCCTTCAATCCAGAGCCAGAGAAACTGACAAGTGGTATCCCCACAGAGTGGGGAGGGACTGGGACAGGACAGGGAGGAGGAAAGGGAGCTCAGGGATTCCCTGGAACCAGCACAGAACCAGCCTGGATGGGAACTGAGGCTGGAGGAGAAGAAATAGACAAAGAAAAGGGGAATTAATACTCCTGAGAACTCTTCTGGACGCTTAAATGATCAAAAAATGAGATGTGGCACTTTGGAGTGTGGTTTGATGGGCACAGTGGGATTGGTCAAAGGTTGGGCTTGATCATCTTGGAGGTCTTCCAACATTAATAATTTTATATCTTTCTATATTGATCTTTAATGTATTTTATATGGCATACATTGTATATACAGATATCAATATATATAACATCTCATTATTATTATTATATATAATCTATTATCTATAATAGATTATATAAAATTATATATATTCTTAGATACAATATAAATGATATAAAATATATTAACACAAATATATATTTATAGAAATTCATATGAATACAAATTTATGTTATAGAGATATATGTGACTATAAATTCATGATTACATATTTCTATATTTTATTTAGCTTTAATATATTTTATATGGTCTATATTATATATACATAACATATATTAATGCAAATATATATTCATACAAACTCATGTTAATACAAAATTATATTATACAGATATATGTGACTATATATTAATGATTATTTATATTTATATATTGTATTGATCTTTAATATATTTTATATGGTGTACATTATATATAAACAACATACATTAATGCAAATATAAATTAATACAAATTCATATGAATACAAATTTATGTTATGCAGATATATATGACTATTTATAAAATATTATATATATTTATTTATTGTATTGATCTTTAATGTATTTTATATCATGTATATTATGTATACACAACATATATTAATGCAAATATATACTCATACAAATTCATATTTATACTAATTTATATTATACAGATATATGTATAATATTAATTATAATATTATGTATTAATGGTGGATCCTGTTGGCTTTTCCCTTCTGTTGGAGAAGAGAGTGGCAGGTGAATGTTCCCTGTCCAGCAAGGTCACACTGCTCCTGAAAAAAAATCTGAGAAACTTTCTCCAAGAACTCTTAAATATTTTGCTTTGCCCCAGTGCTGCAGGAACAGCAAATTGGCTTTTCCTGGTAAATCAAAGTGCAAAATAGAACTAAAAATGTTGGTTTATGTCTACTTAAGGAAATTATATATAATATATATCAAAGAAGGGGACTCTAAGGTATTTTTCCTGGAAAGCAGTTTTCTTGGGAAGAGGGTAATTTACTTAAAACTGGCCTGGGGGATAAATATTTTAAATTTTATATAAAATATATATGAAAAAAGGGGACTATAAGGTATTTTTCTTGGGAAGCAGGCTTCTTGGGAAGAGGGTTATTTATTTAAAATTGGCCTTGGAGGGAAAATTTTTTTCCCTGGGGGAAAGACATTTTTTTCAGTGTCTGCTAAAATTCAGCTTCATTTAATTTATGTTAGATCTCCTATGAAAAGTTTGTGATTAATGCATATAAAAATATATTTGGAAGCTGGGCACCAGTGAAATAAGGAATGTTTTTTGGGAAAAAAAAAAAAAGTGGAAAAAAGTCTTTGAAGGTTCCCTGTTGTCCCTGGGATATAGAGGAGGAGCTGGAGCAGGGAGAGGGCAGATCTGAGGAGGGTTTTGTTGGAGGAAGCCCAGATTTGGGTCTCAAACCCAAAATGTTGGGAGATTCTGAGGTGTTGGAGGTTGGGATCAGGGCCAGGATTGGGATGGGGCTGGAAAAACCCTGTGGGGTTGCACACCCTCCCTAATTCCAGCTCCGCTGCTCACATGGGATGCCTGGAAACGTTTCCCCAGCCCAGCTCAGCTCTCCCAAACCCAACCTCGTGCTTCCTCTATTAATTAACATTTCACGGAAGGGATCAAATCCCTGGGAACAGCGAGCTGGAATTCCATCCTGGAGATGTTGCTATGGCCCTAACTGCTAATCCTGATTTTTATTTGACCTTGCTGAGCTGTTTGCAGCACTTGGGGAACAATCCAGGCGCCATGAAAAGGAGAAACCTCCTAAAATCACTGGGGCTGGCAGCATCAATGTCCTTTTGGAATGTTTTGTGGGCTGCTCTTCCCGTAAAATCCAAAATTCCCATTAAAAAGGCATCATTGTCCTATTGGAGTGTTTTGTGTGTTGCTGTTCCCATAAAATCCAGAATTCCTTCCCGAGTGGAGCAGGAAAAGCTTCCATGGATGGAAGCAGAGGGTAAATGTGTAATTGTTCAAGAGCTGCCTCTAAATCTGGATAAATCATGGGGCAAAATGGGCATTTATTGATGCTCCAAAGGATTTGGAGGGCTTGGATTTCCTGCTGGCACAGCCAGTTCCAGGCATGGAAAAGCTCCTGAGTCAGAGCTAAAAATCCATGGAACTGCTTGAAGCCAGGGAATACTAATGGTGGGAAGTCCTGGGTTTATTTCCTTCCTGAGCTCCCATTTCCTGCTGGGATTGGGTTGTGTTGGGGAAGGTTTGGGCTGGGCTGGGTGGGGACAGGGATGGGTTTGCTCCAGCTCTGAGATGTCCCATCCTGCTGGGACACCTGGTGTGTCTGTGCCACCTGACTGTGCCCTGGGAATTGGGTGATCCTGATGAGATACAGCCCTGGGAATGGGATAGAACCCTACTGGGATGGAACCCTGGGAATGGGATAAACCCTGCTGGGATGGAACCCTGGGAATGGGCTGTCCTGATGGGATAGAGTCCTGGGAATGGGATAGAGCCCTGGGAATAGGCTGAGTCCTGATGGGATGGAGCCCTGGGAATGGGTTAATCCTGATGGGACAGAGCCCTGGGAATGGGACAGAGTCCTGGGAATGGGATAAACCTGATGGGATAGAGCCCTGGGAATGGAATAAACCCTGGGAATGGGATAATCCTGATGGAATAGAGCCCTGAGAATGGGACAGAGCCCTGGGAATGGGCTGAGTCCTGATGGCATAGAACCCTGGGAATGGGATAATCCTGATGGGATGGAGCCCTGGGAATGGGATAGAGCCCTGGGAATGGGTTGATCCTGATGGAATGGGGCCCTGGGAATGGGCTGAGGCCGGGACTCTTCCCATCTTGGCTGTGCTGTGTCCTTGGGGGCACCTGGGAATGTTTGATGGCCTTTGTGGTGGGATTCCAGAGGGAGTTCTGGAAAATGTCCTCACTGGTGCCTTGGGGGAATAATGTGGGCCTCATTCACTGGCACAGGTTGCCCAGAGCAGCTGTGGCTGCCCCTGGATCCCTGGAATGTCCAAGGCCAGGCTGGAGCAGCCTGGGACAGTGGGAGGTGTCCCTGCCCATGGCACTGGGTGGGATTTAAGGTCCCTTCCAACCCAAACCATCCCGGGACTGAGATCCCAGGTGTGGTTCAGACACAGAGGGATATCTGTGTGCTTTTATCCATATTCATTCTGATTTGAGATGTCGTTGAGATAATTTCATATTCTAACAGCTGTGGGAGCAGAAGACTGGAAAATTGGGAATCTTCTCTGCTGGAGAGCTCAGCGTGGACAATTTAATGGATTTGTCAACCATGAGAGTGAAGCCCCAAAACAGCTTCAGTGGGACCCCCAGGGTGAGGAGATGAAGCACAAGGAGTTTGTAAATGGGATTTAATGGCAGTGTCCTTCATCAGCCAGGCTGGGATTTAATTACCGTAATGGCCCCTGTACTCCTAGAAACAACCCAACTAAGGCATTTTTAATGAAGTGTGATGGGCACAGGGTAGGAATTGCACATTTATTGGTTGGGATGGCCCAGGTGTGGAGAAGATTCCATGTTCTGCGTGTGGGCAGCCCAGTGTTGTGTCCAGGTGGGATTGTTGTGCTTGGGGGGAGGATAAAGGAGCAGTTTTATCCTGGCAGAGGCAGTCCCAGGAAGCTGAGTGTCCTTTCCGCAGATTGGGCTGGGATTTTGGGATACCTGGGCTGGGATTTTTTGGATACCTGGGCTGGCAGGAGCACTCTGGCTTCAGCTGCCAATGGGGATGATCCCAATCCCAGCCTGGCCCTGTCCCAACAGGTGCTTGGTACTGCCCAAAGAAGACTTCCCCAGAAGAGAAGAGCATTGCTGAAAATGGGAAACTGGGAATTCTCATTTTCCATGGTGAGGGAACATTTTTATTCCTCACTCCTCCCTCAGGGCCCTCCAGATTTCTTCAGGAATCACCTTTTCACCCACACACCGCGTGAATGAAAGGCACCACCAAGTCACACTTGAGCATGTTCTGCTCCCATTTCTTCAGCTTCTCCTTTGCATTGGGAACGGGGATCATCAGGCTGAACAATTCCAGTGAATTCCTCCCCAGCTCTGCTCCTGCAGTCACAGCCCCTCCAGAAAGGACAGCAAATGCTGAATATTTTGATTTATTCCTTTGAATTCTGCACAGGGACTGGCTTGAAAGGAGCTGCTCCACCTGTTGGAGGTCTTGTGGCTACTGGAGGCAGTTTGGCCAATGATGGATCCTGAAAATAGGAATTTGGCTGGAAAAAGGAGAATTATCATAAATATGCATAAAGAACATTAAAAAAAAGGAGTTACTTTGGCCTTAAAAGCTGGCAAACATTTAGCAGAACAGATGGGTTGTACAAATCTGGCAAAAATGAGGGCAGGAGGGATTTGTGTGTGGAGTGCAGCAGGGGATCAGGCCAGGCTTGGGGTGAAAAAGAATTTGCTGGGGCTTGGAATTTGTCTGTTTTCCTGCATTTTGGGGGGAAAAGCAGTGCCTGGGATCCCGGCACGAGGTTCCTCAGGAGTGCCTGGGATGAGCTGCGCATCTCCCACCAGGAACAGCTGCCTCCAGCTCCTGGAACATCTCCAGCTCGGGAAGTTCCTACTCTTTCCTGCTTCCAGCCCCTCCCAGCCACAGAGAATGCCAAACTGAGATGGGATCCCAACTTTGAGTGGGAAGGGATCCTAAATCCCATCTCATCCCAGCCCTGGATGGGCAGGGACACCTCCCACTGTCCCAGGGTGCCCCAATGTCCAACCTGGCCTTGGGCACTGCCAGGGATCCAGGGGCAGCAATTCCAGCCCAGCCAGGAATTCCCAATTCCCAGTCTCCCATCCATCCCTCTTTTCTGAAAAATCTTTATTTAATATATTTTAAATCTTCTTTTATGCAGAGAGGGAAAAACCTTTTGCTGTTTTACTGCTTGAGATGAGGATCAGTCTCCCAGAAACTGGTGCTCATTTTGTGGCCTGAGTCTGATTTATCCCCCTGGGATAAGGGCAGGATTCATTTGGAAAACTTGGGGCTCAGGGAGGCGCAGTTGGAAATATTTTTATTATTTTTATGAACAATGAGTATTTTTCCTTTATAATTCCTCAACAGGTAAAATTTGAGGTGTCTCCTTAGGAAAGGAGGTTGGATGTGTGTGATTTTGGGGGAATTGGAGCCAGAAATGTGGCAGCGGCGGGTCAGATAAATCATCACATGGTCACTATAGAATGGGCTGGGCTGGGTTAAACCCCACCCAGTGCCACCCCTGCCATGGCAGGGACACCTCCCACTGTCCCAGGGTGCCCCAATGTCCAGCCTGGCCTTGGGCACTGCCAGGGATCCAGGGGCAGCCACAGCTGCTCTGGCAATTCCAGCCCAGCCAGGAATTCCCAATTCCCAATCTCCCATCCATCCCTGCCCTCTGGCACTGGGAGCCATTCCCTGGCTCCTGTCCCTCCATCCCTTGTCTCCTTTATGGACCAGGTTTTACAAACTGACTCTGTTCCAGACTCTAATTGTGCTGCTAACAAGCACAAATAGGTGGATTTTGTGTCCTATTGATCTTGGAATTACCTGAGTGATCCAAAAATCAATCAGAAACCTCTCCTGGGCAGCTCCACACAGGATCCTTTTTATTAAGCCTGGCCATGATTTATGGTTTTGTCATTAGTGTTAATGTGGAGTCCATACCCATCCTTCCTCCCTCCCTCCTCTGAACTCTTCCTTTTCCATGGACTCTTCCAAAGCAGTGCTGAACTTCAGGAATTTGGTTATTCTTCGGGAATTTGGTTATTATTAACTTTGGTTATTCTCCAAAACATGGAAGGAACAACCCAGCATCACCTTCCCAACCTTCTCTTGCCTGTCAGGGTGGGGAGGCCCTCAGAATTCCCAGAGAAGTTGTGGTGATAAAAAGTTTGATATATTCCTCAAGTTCTCCAAGATGAAAAGGGAAATTCCAGCTAAGCCTGGATAGTCTCGAAATAACTTTTTAAAGGATAAAATGGTTACTTTTTGGGAAGGAAGAAGTGGTTTGGGAGGATTTGCCCAGAACAAACAATAAAACTGGGAGTGCCCAGGTGGATGGAGCCCCTCAGGAACCATTTCCAGGTGGGTTTGGGGCTGGAAAGGGCTCCAGGAGAAGGACTGGGGACAAGGGATGGAGGGACAGGACACAGGGAATGGCTCCCAGAGCTTGTCAGCCAGCCCAGAGCTCCAAGTGCCACCTCCAGGAATTCCTTGGGCGCCTCCAGGAATTCCTTGGGCACTCCAGACCTCCCTGGGCAGTTCCAAGCCGCCCTTTCCTTGAGGAAATTCCTGCTGATGTCCCACCTGAGCTTCCCCCTGGGAATCTTCTCACCTCCCTGGAGCTCCTTTTCTTCTGCCAAACTTCAGGTGGTTGTTGGACCCCGGGGGTCGTTCCTCTCTCCTTTTATTAAATGCTGGAACTCAACCAACAAAAGGCCCTCAAATCCCCCAGGATTTTGGATCCTGAGGTCCTCTGGCACTGGGTGGGAGAGGGAATTTTCATCTCAGAGCCATTAATTAGAATATATTATATATATCATAAGAGCTAACATTGGTGTTGTTTAATGATGCGCACAAGGCTTAAAACCCTTAGAATCCATTCAGTAAAAAATAAAATCAGATTTTTTTTGCCCATGCAATTTTGCATCGAGCGTTCCAGGCATTAAAAAGTATTTCATGCATCATTTGCTCACAATAAATTAAAAATCTCCAAGTATTAAAACACTGGAAAAATCCTGTTTGGAATTAAATGATTTTTATTGCTCCTTTGCTGGGCGACTTTCTGCTGCAAATGTTGCTTGGGCACAAAGTGATTAAGATCAAAAGTGATTTGTTGGACTCAAATATTTTCTTTTTGAGGTGTTTATGGTGAGCTAAAATAAACTCTGCTAATTAGTGAGCATCTCTGTTCTGCCATGGCACTTTAAATTCGTGGCTGGGCAGCAGGAAACGGTGTTTATTTATTTTAATGTTTATTATTTATGTTGAAAATGGATTTATTCTTCATTTGGTGCAGGGTTTAATAAAGATAAAAGTGGCTCTAGAGAATGAGAGCAGGAGGGAAGAGGGAAATAAGAGGTATCCAGGTTTGTTGCTCTCTTGGAAATGCAGATCAATTATGGTGTGGATGGAAATGAGAGCTAAAAATGATAATTATGGCTCTGAGTGCTCCTGCCTTGTTGGTGTTCGTGGGGAGGACAGAGCTCATCAGAATCATTGCTGGAGCTCAGACTTGGGGCAAACCCAGCTCTGAGCATGGGGAAATCCCAAATTTCCAGACTTTTCCACTTCCCAGGGCAGTGTGGGGTCACCATTCCTGGGGGATTTAAAAGCTGTGGATGTGGCACTTGGGGACACGGGGCAGAGCTGGGAGAAAATCCCAAAATTCCGATTGATCTTCATCAAAACTCTTCCCTGTCCAGTCCCTGGAGGCAGTGCTGGGATTTTCCCTGGTGCTCCAGAGAAATCCTAAGGAATGAGGCACTGGGGTGGGATCTGCCAGGTGCCACCTTGGCAGGGTGGGTTTGGTGGCCCCATGTGGCATTTGGGGACACCTGAGAGTGGCACCTGCCAGGGACTGGTGGAGCCAGGCTGGGAGAGCTGGGAATGTTCCCCTGGAGAGGAGAAGCTCCAGGGAGAGCTCAGAGCCCCTGGCAGGGCCTGAAGGGGCTCCAGGAGAGCTGGAGAGGGACTGGGGACAAGGGATGGAGGGACAGGAGCCAGGGAATGGCTCCCAGTGCCAGAGGGCAGGGATGGGTGGGAGATTGGGAATTGGGAATTCCTGGCTGGGCTGGAATTGCCAGAGCAGCTGTGGCTGCCCCTGGATCCCTGGCAGTGCCCAAGGCAGGCTGGACACTGGGGCACCCTGGGACAGTGGGAGGTGTCCCTGCCATGGCAGGGGTGGGATGAGATGGGATTTAGGATCCCTTCCCACACAAACCAGTCTGGAATTTTGGGATTTTGGATCCCCTGATCCCTACAGTGGAGGGAGAGCAGGCAGGGAACCCCAAATCATCACAAATGGTGTTTGTTACCAACATGGGCGACCAGAGCAGAGCTGAGCTCCTGTTAAAACTGTTATTTTGGGATTTTCCAGTTTTACCTTTGCATTTAACCTGCTCTGTGTTCTTTTATTCACCTACACTGAAAGAATTCCATCTTTTTTAAATTCTGACTTTCATGGTATGAATGTTCCATCTTATTCATGAACCCCTGTGATCCCTCAAAAATCCCTCCTGATCTGTTTAATCCCAGTTTTAAACCTGCCTGCTAAGGGCAGTGCCCAAACTCAGGTCCTGTGTTTGGAAAAGCCAATTTAATAATTGTGCCCTATTCAATCTCTGCACATCTTCTAGGATTAAAATGCTCTTTGCCCTGCAATCATTTCTGCTGGATTTTTCCTCAGACCAAGGAATCTCCACAATTTCTCATCCTGAGTCTCTTTTATCTTCTTTCTCCTGTTTTAGCGCATTGTCTGTTCCAACAGGTTGGCTTAGGATGTCAAAACATCTGTACTTCATTTTAATTTAGGTTTTATTGGTTGCTCCCTGCTCTTTCCTTTGATATTCAAGTTGTCTCTTTGTCTGCTGCTGGTTTCAGCAAATCTCTCCAAAGCCTCTGCTCTCTTTCCTGGAAAAAAATAAAAAACTGATTTAATTCCTGTTCTTGTGTACAGAAGGAGCAGACTTTTATTTCTCTGAGCATTCTCTGGTAATGACAGGTTCTGAATTTCATCCACCCTTTTATTGCCCTTCAAAGCTTCCCTCAAAGCAGGAGTAATTGGATTATTTGGAATAAATTCCCTCCAACCCTGGCAGCTCCCTGCCTGCCCCCTCTTGCAGATCTGATCTCTGATATCCTTTGTAGTCCCTCAGTTAAGGGTTGGAACATGCCAGTATGCCAGGCTGGAAATTCCAAGGGAAATGTGGGCACAAATAATTTGGGGTTTTTTGTCTCTTTATAGTCACAGATCGACTCGCTATGGGGTGCAGCAAATCAAGATCTCAGCATAAACCAAAGGAAAAACCCAAAACAGCAACAAAAAACAAGTAATAATAATAATTTGGAGGTTTTGTCTCTTTATAGTCACAGATCCACTCACTGTGAGATGGAACACATCAAGATCTCAGCATAAACCAAAGGAAAAACCCAAAACAGCTACAAAAAACAAATAATAATAATTTGGGTTTTTTTGTCTCTTTATAGTTACAGATCCACTTGCTGTGGGGTGGAGCACATCAAGGTCTTGACATAAACCAAGGAAAAACCCAAAACAGCTACAAAAAACAAATAATAATAATTTGTGGGTTTTTGTCTCTTTATAGTCACAGATCCACTCGCTGTGGGGCGGAGCAAATCAAGATCTCAGCATAAACCAAAGGAAAAACCCAAAACAGCAACAAAAAAACCAAATAATAGTAATTTGGAGGTTTTGTCTCTCTATAGTCACAGATCCACTCACTGTGAGATGTAACACATCAAGGTCTTGACATAAACCAAAGGAAAAACACAAAACAGTAACACAAAACAAATAATAATAATTTGGGTTTTTTTGTCTCTTTATAGTCAGAAATCCACTTGCTGTGGGGTGGAGCAAATCAAGGTCTTGACATAAACCAAGGAAAAACCCAAAACAGCAACAAAAAACAAGTAATAATAATAATTTGAGGGGTTTTGTCTCTTTGTAGTCACAGATCCACTCGCTGTGGGGTGGAGCACATCAAGGTCTCAGCATAAACCAAAGGAAAAACCCAAAACAGCTACAAAAACCAAATAATAATAATTTGGGTTTTTTATCTCTTTATAGTCACAGATCCACTCACTGTGGGGTGGAGCAAATCAAGGTCTCAGCATAAACCAAAGGAAAAACACAAAACAGCTACAAAAACCAAATAATAATAATTTGAGTTTTTTATCTCTTTATAGTCACAGATCCACTCACTGTGGGGTGGAGCACATCGAGGTCTCGACATAAACCAAAGGAAAAACCCAAAACAGCAACAAAAAACACCATGAAGATGGAAAAAATGGAAAGGCTGTGGGAAACAAGGGATGAATATCAAGGAAAAATGTTGGATTAGGAAAAACAAAATCTGTTTTAAACTGGAGAGGTGTGACTACCTCAATGGACACTGGAAGAGTTTGGAATAACTCAGGAATTTGGGAGAATGGTGAAGGAGAGGGGTAGAATTTGAAACATTTTTGTAGAAGTCTGTGAGGGTGGAGCTCCATGGTTTATTTCCACTTTAAAGATAATTCCTGGGATTATTTTGCTGGATGAAAGCAGCTGCTGACAGAGGCCATGGAAAACAATCCAGGAATGGCAAAGGCCCATCCAGGGCTACAGTGAGCACAAACTGCTTCATTCCTGTTTTATTCCTGCTTCATTCCTGCTTTATTCCTACTTTATTCCTGCTTTATTCCTATTTTATTCCTGTTTTATTCCAGCTTGATTCCTGCTCCATTCCCACTTTATTCCTGCTTCATTCCTGCTTTATTCCAGTTTGATTCCCACTTTATTCTGCTTTATTCCTGCTTCATTCCCACTCCATTTGCACTTCATTCCCACTTTATTCCCACTTTATTCCCACTCCATTCCTGCTTTATTCCCACTCAATTCCTACTTTATTCCCACTCTGTTCCTGCTTGATTCCTGCTCCATTCCCACTTTATTCCCACTTTATTCCTGATTTATTCCCACTTTATTCCCACATTATTTGTGCTTTATTCCCGCTTTATTCCTACTTTATTCCTGCTTGAGTCCCACTCTATTCCCTCTTTATTCCTGCTTTATTCCCTCTCTGTTCCCACTTTATTCCCACTCCATCCCCTCTTTATTCCCACTTTATTCCTGCTCCATCCCGTCTATCCTGGGTTTTTCTGGGAATGTTTTGGTTCCTCTCCTCGATGTTAGTGCAGCCCCAGGAGCCTCCCAAGCAGCTCCTCGAGGATCCCATTTTTATTCCATTTATTGGGGCGTTTGCAGGAGAACACAGGAGGGAAATGCCAGGAGCCCTCCCTGAGCCCCCCACAGCTCCGTGTTCCAGAGGCTGGGGGGAAATAATGCCCGTTTCCCATGGAATTATTGCCAATAATTCACCCTGAGGGAGAGAGGGAAGTTCTGCAGGGGCATTCCCAAATCTCCTCCTTGCCATTATCCAGTCTGGGAATGGCTTTTGGAGCAGCCTGGTTGGATAATTCTGGCTCATTATGAGCTCCCAAATGAATTCCTGGCTCTTTATGGGCATGAACATTTGGAGACATCTCGAGTTCTGCCTCTAAATATTTTTTCCTGTCTAGCACCGTTTAATTTCTTTTATTTCAGATAGATTTAATCGAATTTCTGTGGTGTAAAAACAAAGAAATCTGTTTGAAAGACATTTCTTGCCTTGAAAGCACCGAAATTCTCCATTTCAGGGCTTTTAAAGCAAAGCTTTTGTGTTATTTTTGATCTGTGCATAATGAACCATCCCAAAGTGCATTTGCATTTTGTTTCAAGATAATCTGAGCTCAAATACAACATCTAAAGCTATTAGAAAAAATAATAGTGATAATAATAATAATGATGATTATTATTAATAACAATAAAACCTGTATTCATCATTGATTTCTCATTGTCACTGCTTTGTGAGCCCTGCTTAAACCTGGCAATTTTTATTCACTTTAAAACCTTTTGCAAAAATTTAAATTTAAAACTTCTCAGCTTTAGCCACTGACAGACTGTGGGATTCATTTGGATGCTTGAAAACCCTTTCCCATCCTTTGTTTGGGGTTTGTTTTCCTAGATATCCCTCATTTGCTGCCCCGAGCTCCAGGAATTTTGGCTGCAGGGGGTGCCAGAAATGAGCTGTGAAGGCAGAAGGGTTGAGTGGATCCTTTAATGTGACTCTGGAAAATATCCTGGTGTGACATTTCCTGTGCTGAGCCCTGTGACACTCCAGCAGCTTGGGGTTTTGGGAGGTTTTCCCCATAAAAAAAGGGGCTCCTTGACTCCCTTTCCCAACAATTTCATTGTATTCTTTTATTCTGGGGCAAAGCTGGGCTGGCTTCAGCAGCACTTTTAGCAATAATGATATTTTCTGAGTTCCTCATCTCCTAGGAATCTTCTGTGCCTGGATTGTAAAACCCTTTAGAACTCAATATTTTTAGTTCCTCTGAAGGTATTTACCCACTTAACCAAATATATTCATTTTTTTTCCCCAACACCACATTGCAAATCCTTTATTTAATAGCACCCATTGCAGAGATATTGGCTGGAATAAATATCTCATTTCCTCTCTGTGCCTGACAATAACGGGCTTGTATGGGAAGCTTTATTATCCCATCCAGGACCTATCAGCAAATAAAAATTACACTAAACCTGACAGGAGAATTATATTCATTATGTTTGGGTACAGCCTATTTGCAGCACCTACAGAAATGAATCTTTAGAAGTGCCCCTCGAAGATTTTTTATTTTATTCTTGCACAAGAAATTCTCTTGGAATTATGGTGAGCTAAGTGGGACTATTTTCTTTTTTTCAGTCCTGAGGAATGAAGCAGGGAAGAATTTGGGAAAATGTTTCCATGTGGAGTCACCGTGTTTAGATGGAATGGAATTATTTAAATTACATGAAATTATTTGTATTTTAATATGAGAAACAGGAGGGAGGTTTTAGTCCTGAAAATGCTGAAAATTGAGGGAGGTTTTAGTCCTTTTTGCTGGGTGGTGTTTAAGGGACAAAGTTAAATTTGCTGCTGAAAATGCTGAAAATTGAGGGGGAAAATCAACTGAGGACAATGTGGGAATGGTGGAACTGTGGGATGGAATATCCTGAGTGGGAAGGGATCTCAAGGATCATCCCAACACCCCAACAGTCCCACCCTGGGCATCCCTGGGAGCATTTTCCAAACACTCCTGGAGCTCTGGCCATGCCCATTCCCTGGGGAGCTGTTCCTGTCCTCATCCCCCTCTTTGGGAAGGGAGGAACTTTTTCCTAAAATCCATCCTGCCATGGACATATTTTATGAAAAATCCTTTCACTAGGATTTTTCCTCCTGAGAAGCTGAGAGGCCTCAGAAACGAAATGTAAACAATGGTTATCTGCTGCTGTGGAATGCAACAGGTGCATCTGTGATTGGTCTGGTGTGGTTGTTTCTAATTAATGCCCAGTCACAGTCCAGCTGACTCGGATTCTCTGGTCAGTCACAAGATTTTATTATCTTTCCTTTCCTTTCCTTTCCTTTCCCTTTCCCTTTCCCTTTCCCTTTCCCTTTCCCTTTCCCTTTCCCTTTCCCTTCCCTTTCCATATAGTTTTAATATATCATTTACTTTTAATATAATATATATCATTAAATAATAAATCAGCCTGTTGAAACATGGAGTCCAAATTCTCATCTCTTCCCATGTCGGGGTTGCCAGCAAATTCAACATTTGGTGACCCCAAGTGAGGAACAATTCAACCCCATCCAAACCCTTGGCACAGCTCAACCATTTCCCATCTGACCAAGGGCAGATTGGGGATGGCAACTGTTGAAGATTGCATGCAAGATGTTTTCCATTACCATGTGTAGGGCAGATTACCTTTGTCAAGTGAGCAGTTTGCCTTATCTCTCTCTTTGAGTGATCACACCCACTCCTCCCTCGGGAGGGGACACCTGCTGATAACAGCCATTGAATGTCCCTGCATGGCTGATAAGAACTACAGCATCCCATTGGGAGATGTGAGCCCAGAGGGAGGAGCCAAGCATTCCTACCTGGATATAATCTGGAGATTCTGGAACACCAGCACGGCTTCTGCACGGGATTCCCCAGAGGAGCAGCAGCTGCCTCTTCCCCTGGATCTTCAGAGGCAGAGACTGCACCCTTCTCCAGGATCCCTGCTCCAGCAGAACCACCCCTGACACTGCAGGAGGGCTGAGCCACAATTCCAATGGGACTGCTGCCAGCACCCTGACCCACAGGGTGTCAGCTTGGGTTCTGACTCTGGCAGTGTTGGTTTGGTTTCCTGCATTGTTTATTTTATCATTTTATTTTCTTCCCTATTAAAGAACTGCTATTTCCTGCTCCCATATTTTTGCCTGAGAGCCCCTTAATTTAAAATTTATAGCAATTGGGAGGGGTGGGGAGGGTTCACATTCTCCATTTCAGGGGAGGCTCCTGCCTCCCTTAGCAGACACCTGGCTTTCCAAACCGAGACAGCAACATTTGGGAAGAGGAGAGCTGGGGAATCTCTGGAGCCTGGGGAAGCTTCCCTGATTTCCATTTGGAGCAGGTCCATGGCGTGGCTGCAGAGTCTCATCTTTTGGGAGAAAATGCAGAGGAATTGGATTAAAAGGGAAAAGCTTCCCAGGAAGGAAACAGCCCTTCATGTTTCCTGATAAATTTCAGGGAAAATTTGTCAAATTTCAGCACTTTCAGCTGGGAAGTGCTGCTGTTCCTGTTAGGTTGGAAATGAGGTTGTGTGTTCTGTTCCTACCTGGCTCTGGATTGCAGGAATTCCTTGGGAACAACTCCAGTGCCTTCAAGCAGGACCCTCCATTCTTAATCCTGGATATTCTTGGGAAAGCCAAGGGAATTGTGCAGAAATCAGTGGGTATTTGCTCTGCTGGTGTGGCATTGGGAGAATTTGGATAAATATCCAATATTGTTGTATCCCGAAGGGCACACCCAACATTCCCACTGGGAAAATGGGATTTCCTGAGGAGGTTTTGTTGGGTTGAAAGGCTGGGAGAGTTCTCCAGGTGTATCCAGAGAATTCTAATTTTGCTGTGGTGCAAAAGTTCCTAAAATCCCACAGAAAAAGGGGATTTTCCCTTCCCTTCTTCTCTCTGATCCTGCTGGTTGTAAAAGCAGCCCATGGATTTCCATCCTGGGAATTTTAGCTGGAAAAAAGGGAAAATTGTCTCGTGCAGAAAGTGGAGATTCCAACTGCATGAGGACCCTGGGATGGTGCAAAAGTCCCTAAAATCCCAAAGAAAAAGGGAATTTTTCCTTTCCTTCTTCTCTCTGATCCTGCTGGCTGTAAAAGCAACCCATGGACTTCCATCCTGGGAATTTTAGCTGGAAAAAAGGGAAAATTGTCTCCTGCAGAAGGTGGAGATTCCAACTGCTTGAGGACCCGGGGATGGTGCAAAAGTCCCTAAAATCCCACAGAAAAAGGGGATTTTTCCTTTCCTTCTCCTCTCTGATCCTGCTGGTTGTAAAAGGATGGAGTTCCATCCTGGGAATTTTAGCTGGAAAAAAGGGAAAATTGTCTCCTGCAGAAAGTGAAGTTTCCAACTGCATGAGCACCCTGGGAAGCCTTTCTGGGGATGGGAATGAGGCATTTTGCTGCCAAGCTGGAGTGGGCTGAGGGTAATTTTGTGGAATAATTTGGATCAGAGTGTTCTCTCCCTTTCCCATCTCTCCTGGGTTGGCTGTAATCCATCACTCTGATTGCCTCTCCCTGGTCAGTGGAATTTATATCCTTGTCTCCCTCATATTTAAAAGATTGTAGGTACAACCTTTCCTTGTTATTTAGATTAGGAGACTTCTTTCCCTGCTCCTGGAAAGGTCACAGTGTCCCTTTCCCCAAAGCTGAGAGTACATTTTAATTTGGGAGTGTTAGAGTAGGAATGGGAGGCAGTTTTCCTGAATTTCAGTGAATTTTCCCTGAATTTATTATTCCTGTGCCCAGGCTCAGCTGACATTGATGGGTTTGTGGGTGGACAGAGCTGATTCTCTAAAATCCAATCCAGATCCCACAGTTTGGACCTGTTATCCAAATGACATGGATTCAGCATGGAAAAGAAGGAAAATGTGCAGGAGAACTCATTGCTTCCCCTGGAATTGCTCCAGGAGGTGTTTCCCAGATTTCTGTGAGTGGCTGCAGCTCTCCCAGGCTGGTTCTGGAGGGGATTTATTGATATTTATTGATATTTATTGGGAGCAGCTGAATTTGCCCATCAGAGGGACAAGAGTTGAGCATTGATCTGACCATTGGAAGTTGGATTGTTGAGAAAAAATAAATTAAAAAAAATAATCTTCCTGATTTAACAAATCAAATTAAAACAGACAATAGATCCTAGTTAGATGATTTGTTTGAAGAATAGAACTTTACACCTTAACTAAAAGAGCTTTACAAACCAAGTTTTTATGTATTAATTAATATAGTAGTAATATTAGTAATAGTGCCTTGTGCACGTCACTATTTCCAGCAGATGATAAATAAGTCCAAAAAGGAAGTTTTAACAGGCCAAAAAAAAAAAGGGTGAGATGTGAGAAATGGATTTTAAAGGGTTTCAAAACCTTTAACAGAAAGCTCACACAGCCTTGTCCATCTGTGTGCAAACTCTGAGATGAGCTGGGCTGGCTTAGGAAGGCCATGGAATGGAGATGACATTGTTGAGAGATTGAACCAGAAACAAGTTTCAACAAGTTTCAAATGATGGCCTTGCAAAAAGACCAGATATTTTAGAGAATTAGAATTGTGAAAGGTGCATTGTGACAGGACCGCATATGGAAAAAAATATAAGTGGTTAGTGTTAGATGTATTAACAGCACTGTGTGGCATAATAGGCTGAAAAACATTTATAAATGTAACCAAAAAAATTATAAATTTATAAATATAAATTCACAATTATAAATTGTAATTATAATTGTGATTGTAATTGTATTGTGATTGTGATTGTAATTGTGATTATAAATTTACAATTTATAATTGTAACCAAGAAATCGGTTGGCTTGTGATAGAATGGAGTTGAGCTTTACATCTCTGGTGTCTCACTATTCACCATGACTGATAATGGAATAAAATCGTTTAAAATGTCTCTCAATTTCCCCATCTCTGCAAAAAACTGGGAAAACAACAAACTGGTAACGAGGTCTGAACAGGAGAGGAACAAGTGGACAAGGAAATGATTTGGGGAGCGAAATCAAGTGACCAAATTCCCTTTGGTTGTCATTTGGGCAGCACTCTTGGAGTGGGGATGAGGATGAGCTCCCACTGCTCTGGGACAGGAGTGATCCTGTCCCTGATGTGACAATCACAGAGCAGTGACAGAGCCTCCCTGCTGCATTTTGCTTGATTTTGATGTATTTTAAATAACAGATATCAGAGCCGCTGGAGCTTTGCCTTTTGCTCCTTCCTGTGTTTCTGTGGCATGTTTTTTTTCTCAGCTGTGAAAAATCACAGATTGTGTTTCACCAACCACACAAACAATTAACTCCTCAGCCCGGGCTGACTTAATGTGCAACTCATTTGTTTTGTACCTACAGCAGTGGAATCAATAATACAAATGCAGTGGAATTTTAATCTATTGCTTCCAGAAGGGCAAAGCAAACAAAACCTCATCAAAGTTTAATATTTCACTGTTAGTTTTTTAAATAATGGATGCACTCTGGAAAGGCCATTGGTTTTCCATGAGTTCAGGGAAGATGTTTCTCATCTATAAATCTGAGCAGCTAAACCCAAAGAAAGCCAACGCCCTCGTCTTAGTCTTGGTCTTAGTTCAGAACTTCATCCATCAGAAATTTTCTTGGAATTTTTTTTCCCCAGAATTGTTGATGTTTTGGACATTGAGATTTTCAGGTTTTCAAGGAAAAAAAAAACTCTTCCTGCTTTCCTGTTGATTTTTCCTGGAAGAGGTGGGATCCCACTGGAGTGGTTATAAATCAATCAATCCACATTTGGGAGCATTTATCACTGCTGACCCTCACGATGTCAGTCCCCTTGGATTGATGGAAAAATACGACTGAAAGATCCCCTCTGGGATTTTCAGGGAGATTTCAGATGTGGGCTGGATCAAAGCTGGGGCAGCTGGGATTAAAGAGAAAGGGAATTTCCTGTTTTCCTGCCTCCCTGAGTGGGTGAGCTCCAGCAGTGGAGGTGTGCAGAGGAACTGCTGGGGGAGCTCAGCTCTTTGGGAGATGATAAATGTCAGTAAAAGCTGTAATGCAGAGCAAGGACATCGTTCCAAGGTGGCTGTTCCAGCATTTTATCTCCTTTTAGCTGGAAACTTCTCCTATTTTAATTGTTGCCTTTAAATCCTGAATCTTTTCCCAATCCCTCTCACCCTGTGAGCACCAGCTCAGGGAGATGATCCTGATTTATCCTGGGTTTTTTACATGCTGGGCTTATTTCCCTTCCCCTCCTGTGTGACTTTTGCAGTTTTCCCACAGAAGTCACATCCTCTGAATCTGTCCCCTCTCCTCTTAATTAATCAATTTGGATTTTGTAGGACTGAGAGCTCCAGTTAATAAAGCTTGACCTGGTGTCTCCTGTTCCTTTATGAACCTTCTCCCCATGGTGTAATCGCCTGAAGGTTCTCAATCCCCTTTTTTAAATATTCTCCTGAATATTTAATTTTATTCAAATATCGAGTGATGTTTTGTGCTTATTAAATTTCACAGTTTCCTTTTTGGATGCTCTTTCTCCACTGCTGACACAACTGAGGTTTTATTCCTGGTCTCCAAAGGTGTCCTGGTTTTTTGTCTTCCAGTTTTTGTAGTTGTTTATTTTTGTTTAGTTCATTTAGGAAAACAGGGAACAAAAGCACAAAAATCAGGGAATTTTACCTCTCCTTCCCCTACTCTGTCAGTTTAACAATGCAGTTAATTTTTCATCGAGTTTTCCCTCAAAATATTTTGGGGAATGAGAATGTAGCTGATGTCACGAGAAGTACTGTCAAAATTGTGAAATAATGAAATATTTTCTAATTTTCTGATCATAAGACTCATGTCCAGGAGCAAAGGGAGTTAAATCCCTTGAAATCCAAACATTTGGGTTGGAAAAGAGCTCCAGGATTGAGTCTGACCTGGGACTGTCCCCGCTGTGTCACCCAGCCCTGAGTGTCACAGCCAGTCACTAATGCCACATCCAGTCACCAAAACCTGTCCCTGAGTGATGGTGTGAAGATTATAAAGAGGTCAAGGTTTTCTTTTAATACAGAAAAAAAACCACTTCTGGGCATATAATCTGCATTTAATTTGCATTTCATTTGAAACCGTAGTTTATGATGCAGGATAAGCAAAATGGTGGAGCCATAAAATGTAGCCGTGAGGGGAAGGACAGGGATTAATGTGGGGATTTTGTGGATTCATCCCTGCTGGAGTGACCTCCAGGGATGGGGCTGCTCCTCCACCCTGGAGCCCAAAGCCAGAGTGGGGTTGATGACTGGGATATAAAACCGTGGATGGGATGGGAGCAGGATCCGTGCTGGGCATTGTCTGAGGGCTGAAGGGCCATGGTGGGACAGGGAGAGGTGAGGGAAGAACAAACAATTCCTGAGGGGAGGATGTAGAACAGGAGCAGTCTGAGCTGCTGTGGGGCCCAGCTCTGAGTCAGGAGGGCAGGAATCCTACAGGAATATCCCATGGCTCTGGGCAGGAATCCTACAGGAATATCCCATGAACCTGGGCAGGAATCCCACAGGAAAAATCCTTTGGTCCTAGGAAGGAATCCCACAGGAATATCCCATGGTGGTGGGCAAGAATCCCACAGGACTATCCCATGGGTCTGGGCAGGAATCCCACAGGAACATCCCATGGCCTTGGGCAGAAATCCCACAGGAATATCCCAGGAACCTGGACAGGAATCCCACAGGAATATCCCATGGCTCTGGGCAGGAATCCCACAGGAATATCCCATGAACCTGGGCAGGAATCCCACAGGGAATATTCCCTGGCTGTGGGCAGGAATCCCAAGGAATATCCTATGAACCTGGGCAGGAATCCCACAGGAATATCATTCTCTTCATCAGAAGTCCCAGGAAATGGCTGAGGACCTTCCACATGGAACACAACTTGTTGGGAGCAGATTGTTTCACGGAATCTCAGAGTGGTTTGCGTGGGAAGGGACCTTAAATCCCACTCAGTGCCACCCCTGCCATGGCAGGGACACCTCCCACTGTCCCAGGGTGCCCCAATGTCCAGCCTGGCCTTGGGCACTGCCAGGGATCCAGGGGCAGCCACAGCTGCTCTGGACAAAGCTGTGCATGGCTGTGGTTGTACCTTCCAGGACCTGAAGGATCCAACAGAAAAGATGGCGAGATTATTTGCAAGGGAGGGAGGGACAGGAGCCAGGGAATGGCTCCCAGTGCCAGAGGGCAGGGATGGATGGGAGATTGGGAATTGGGAATTCCTGGCTGGGCTGGAATTGCCAGAGCAGCTGTGGCTGCCCCTGGATCCCTGGCAGTGCCCAAGGCCAGGCTGGACATTGGGGCACCCTGGGACAGTGGGAGGTGTCCCTGCCATGGCAGGGGTGGCACTGGATGATCCCTAAAATCCCTTCCAACCCAAACCATTCCATGATTCCGTTGTAGGAAATATTGGAAGTCCAAAATTTCTGAAGCAGAGGCTCAGAGCTGCCTGTCCGAGGAGCCAGGACATGAGGGATAAATGGGCTGCCAGGAACTCCTGGAGATTCAGCACAAATTAAACTGAAATTCCTGCCCTGGGGAGGGACAACCCCAGGCACCAGCATGGGGGGAGATCTGCAGAGAGGGATCTGCATGAAAAATTATTGGAGCTGAACAGTTTTGGGATGAGATGCAGGAGAAAAAAGTTTGGAGGAGGGAAGTGCTAATCAGGTACTGGCAGAATAAAATCAGCCCTGGCAGTGCAGAGGCTCAGACAGGGGCAGAGCTGGGGTTTGATCCCAGCCTCAGATCAAACCTCAGCTGCACCAGGGGCTGAGCAGCCCGACCTGATTTCCAAATTAGTCCTGACTTCAAAGCTGGCCTGGCTTTGAGTGAGGCTGAACCTGAGACCTCTGGAGGTCCCCTCTGGCCTGTGTTTGCTGATTCTGGGGGAAGCACGGGAAAATCTGCCCTGCCGGGAGCTCAGGGGCCGTGAGCTGGGTAAAATTAACTGTGAAAGGGTTGGGAATTTCCTCCCTGTCACTGAATATCAGGGATCTCACAGTGCCAGCAGCTTCCAGAGCCCAGGACATTTCTGTGACCAAAGTGGGGAGGGCAGGATGGGCGCTGTGACACCGGGCAGGTGTCACCTGAGTTCTTTGGGGAGGGAGAGGATGGATTGAGATCAAGCAGGGCTGGAGGCAGTGCTGGGAGGAGGCTGAGGGAGCTGTGAAGGGGCTGGAGAATCCCTGAGGGAGCTGGGAAGGGGCTGGAGAATCCCTGAGGAGCTGGGAAGGGAATGGAGAATCCCTGAGGAGCTGGGAAGGGGCTGGAGAATCCCTGAGGGAGCTGGGAAGGGGCTGCAGAATCCCTGAGGAGCTGGGAAGGGGCTCAGCCTGGAGCAAAGGAGGCTCAGGGGCCCTTGTGGCTCTGCACAGCTCCTGCCAGGAGGGCACAGCCGGGGGGGTCGGGCTCTGCTCCAGGGAACAGGGACAGGAGCAGAGGGAACGGCCTCAGGCTGGGCCAGGGCAGCTCAGGGTGGGCACAGCAGGAATTTCCCCATGGAAAGGGGGCTCAGGCCTTGGCACTGCCCAGGGAGGGTTGCAGTGCCCATCCCTGCAGGTGTCCCCTGGAGGTGGCACTGAGAGCTCTGGGCTGGGGACAAGGTGGGCATTGGGCACAGCTTGAACTCAACAGTCCTGGAGGGCTTTTCCATAATTCCATGAGGGAATCATGGAAACCTCAGGGATTCTGTGATCTTAAATTGGATAGTTGGGAAAATTTCTTCCCCTAAAAAGGTTCCCCAGCCCTGGCACAGGTACAGGGTGGAGTCCCCATGCCTGGAGGGATTTCAAATCCCTGTGGATGTGGCACTTGGGGACACGGCGCAGTGGTGGCCTTGGCCCTCAGAGCTCTGGGCTGGGGACAGCTTGGGTTTAGTGACCTTGGAGGTCCTTTCCAGCCTGAATGACTCCAGAATTCCACGCAGACCTGAGCCTGGATGTTCTCCTTTCCGACGGGGATGGATTCTGAGCTCCACAGGTTCCTCAGGAACCCCTGTGGGGATCTCAGTCCTGCTGGAGCTCCTGCTGCCCTCCTGTCCCTGTCAGGGTGTTCAGGGTCTCACTCTGCAGGTCCTGCAGCCCTTCAGGGTGGCTGTTTAATTGGGAAGCTGATTATTTGTGTAATTATATTTTGGAGAGCCGGGCTGAGCATTGTTTTGAAGCAGCAGCACAAACAGACTCCCTGAAATCGTGGTGGCTCTGGCAGCAGCAGGGAGCAGCCCCCTCTCATCAGGTCACTTGTCTAATTAAGCAGGGAATTTGAGGATTTCATGGATTCAAAGGCTCCCTTTAAATCCATCACACAGCCGAGGGGGGTTTGGTTTGCTGTTGTTTGCCTGAAAATAAAACATGTCTGGAGTTGTCTTTGATTTCATTTCTTTTTGTGCCTTGTGTGTTCTGTCAGATTGGCTCAAGCAAATTGGGAATTCAGCCCTGGGTGCCACGCTGGGACGAGCGGGGCAGACAAGACAGCGCTGTTTTTCTTTGCCCATGGAATTTGTGTATGGATATGCATATTTTCCATCCTTGGGATGAGTGGAGAGCTGTAGGAAAACAAGGAACAGCCCCAGGATCCCAGGCACAAAATGAAATAAAATGAAATAAAATGAAATAATTAAAATAAAATAAAATAATGGAAATGAAATAATGAAATGAAATGAAATGGAATGAAAAATAATAAAATAAAATAAAATAAAATAAAATAAAATAAAATAAAATAAATAAAATAAAATATAAAATATTTACTAGGTACCATGATTCATGGCATCATTCTGGAAGTGAACCAAGTACAGTCCCAGAGTTATCAGGGGATGTTTTGGAGCTTAATTTTAAGGAGGAAGGGATAAATAACTTAACAAGGACAAGGCTTGGATGGATGGAGCTGGTCTCCACAGAGTTCTTCTAAAGTCCAATTTCGTGTTTTCTTTTAGTGGAATTCACTTCTTCATTCCTTGGATTTTCCAGTGGAGTGTGTTTAGAGGGACCCTGTACAGTTTGTTGTGTGTGGAGCCTTTCACAGGGGCAGAGGCAAAGCCCAAAACCAAAAACCTCCAGGGCAGCAGTTTGTTCCCAGCAAAATTCCTGGTTTTTTTTCCTCTGCTGGGCCTGTGCTTGTCTGGAATATCTCAAACACTGAAACACAGGAGGACCTTTGCTCAGGTGGGACCTTTGCCCAGGTGGGACCTTTGCTGAGGTGGGGAGTGACACAGGGGTTGGAGGAGTGACCCCGGGGCTGGAGGAGGGGACAGGGACATCCCTGGGCAGCTTGGGGGGCACTCGAGTTTCAAACCCAAAGGGCTTGGGCAAGATCCCAGAACCATGGAATTGTTTAGGTTGGAAAAGCCCTCTGAGATCATGGGGTCAGTCCCCCAGCACTGCGAGGGCAAGGCATGACTCATATCCCCAAGTGCCACATCCACAGGGGATGGGGGCTCCACCACAGCCCTGGAGGAGAAACCAGTGAAGGGATTTCCCCAAAATCCACCCTGAGCTGCCCTGGCCCAGCCTGAGGCCGTTCCCTCTGCTCCTGTCCCTGTTCCCTGGAGCAGAGCCCGACCCCCCCGGCTGTGCCCTCCTGGCAGGAGCTGTGCAGAGCCACAAGGACCCCTGAGCCTCCTTTGCTCCAGGCTGAGCCCCTTCCCAGCTCCTCAGGGATTCTCCAGCCCCTTCCCAGCTCCTCAGGGATTCTCCAGCCCCTTCCCAGCTCCCTCAGGGATTCTCCAGCCCCTTCCCAGCTCCTCAGGGATTCTCCAGCCCCTTCCCAGCTCCCTCAGGGATTCTCCAGCCCCTTCCCAGCTCCTCAGGGATTCTCCAGCCCCTTCACAGCTCCCTCAGCCTCTCTGGCTCAGAATTCCTCTTCCTGCTCTGATTTTCCCTTTAGTGCTGTCTTGAGGATTGTAATTGCATCTATTTTAATGATTTCTGGTGAGTTGATGATTTATTTTTATAAACCAATGACAGAGAGGTCTCAGCTCAGTCTGCAAGGCACAAAATAGAACTTGCCATAATTGAGTTCCAGCTGGAAATTCCATTAAGGCTCCGTTTAATTTGGGAGTTGAATTTTTCAGGGAGGTTCCTCGTGCCTGACATGGTTCCCAAACAGCCCTGCATGCATTAACGTTCATTAATATTAAATTAATTATGTAATCTGCTATCTTTGGGAAGATGAAACATTGCATTTGGCTCAGCTGAGGGAGAGTTCCACATGGATTTGGCAGGGAATTTTGTTTGGGAGAGGAATTAAAATGTAGGTGCTGTTGTAGCTCATTTGCATGGAATTACCCACAGGGAAGGTGCTACCTCTCCTGGAAAACCCTTGGAAACTTCAGAGGAGTGAAATCCAAAGCAGGTTTGTTGGAAGTGATTGACAGGAGGCAAATCCAACGTTTTGGGGATTTAGAACTTGGGGAAGGAAAAGGGAAGGGAAGGGAAGGGAAGGGAAGGAAGGGAAGGAAGGAAGGAAGGGAAGGAAGGGAAGGAAGGAAGGGAAGGAAGGAAGGAAGGGGGGAGGGAAGGGGAGGGAGGGGAGGGAGGGGAGGGAGGGGAGGGGAAGGGAAGGGAAGGGAAGGAAAGGAAGGGAAGGAAGGAAGGAAGGGAAGGGAAGGGAAGGAAGGGAAGGAAGGGAAGGGAAGGAAGGGAAGGGAAGGAAGGAAGGGAAGGGAGGGAAGGGGAGGGGAGGGGAGGGAGGGGAGGGAGGGAGGGGGAGGGAGGGGAGGGGAGGGGAGGGGAGGGGAAGGGGAGGGGAAGGAAGGGAAGGGAAGGGAAGGAAGGGAAGGGAAGGGAAGGGAAGGAAGGGAAGGGAAGGGAGGGAGGGAAGGAAGGAAGGGAAGGGAAGGAAGGAAGGGAAGGAAGGGAAGGAAGGGAAGGAAGGAAGGAAGGGAAGGGAAGGGAAGGAAGGGAAGGAAGGGAAGGAAGGGAAGGGAAGGGAAGGGAAGGGAAGGGAAGGGAAGAGAAGAGAAGAGAAGAGAAGAGAAGAGAAGAGAAGAGAAGAGAAGAGAAGAGAAGAGAAGAGAAGAGAAGAGAAGAGAAGAGAAGAGAAGAGAAGAGAAGAGAAGAGAAGAGAAGAGAAGAGAAGAGAAGAGAAGAGAAGAGAAGAGAAGAGAAGAGAAGAGAAGAGAAGAGAAAAGAGAAGAGAAGAGAAGCCCCTCTGCAAGGTGGGCTCAGCTCAGGAGAAGGGGAAGGAGCTGCTGGGGGGGTTTTGCCTCTCTGGGGTGTTCCCTGTGGGAATCAGGCACCACTTCCCTGCTCCTGCCTCAGCTCCTCTCATTCCAGCTTGTGTTGCACCAAACACAACCCATCTCTCACCTCTGACAGCTCCATCCTTTCCTCCCGCTCAGCCTGGGCTGTGAGCAGTGCTGGGCTCCCTGTCTGAGCCTGGAAAACACGGAATTGGCGCAGGGAAGGTCTGATCAGTCATTGTGAGCTTTCCTTGCCATGTGGAATTAATGAGCTTAGCCTGGAGGTGGAGCAGGACAGAGGCAGAAATGCTTCTCAGGGTGATCACTGGAATAAATTGCTCATATTCCTGAGCTTGATGAACTGACCAGCAGGCAGGAGCTGTGAGATTAATAACCCAGACTTCCTTACACACTCCTCTTGCTGCTGCTGGCCTCAGAGAAAAGTTAAGGCTGATTTATTTACTGCAGTAACCCCGTGGTGTTTGCAAGGAGGGCCCCAGCTGATGTCCCTGATCCATCACTGGGTGCAGGAACACTTCCAGCTCACTTATTCCAAGGATATTTGTTGATGGGCAATGTGGCTGGGTTGTTTTGGGGCTTTATAAATAATAAAGATTATGTATCCGGGGTGAGGAATGTCCAGCCGTGTCACTGCTCGTTACTGATGTGTGCACACCACAAACAACTCAGGCTCCCCAATTCATTCATCTTTTTTCTTTTGCAAAAGAGCAAAAGAGTAAATGGTCACTGGGGAATTCTGCACCAGAGGGAACAAAACGGAGCCTCCTGGATCCTGAACCCCGAGGGGAGCAGAGCACCCACCCTCTGCATTTCCTTCCATCTGTTGGGATGTTGGGGGACACAAGACAGTGAGGGAACCCAGGAAATCCCTCTGACTGCCCTGGAGGATGTGGGACCCTGTCAGGGGGCTCAGAGACCCTGGCACAGAGCCCAGGACCCCTGTGCCTTTGATTTAGTAGAAAAAACAATTACCAACCTTTATATGAAGAATTACAAGCCACGACAGTTTAAGTAGAATGATAGTGAATTTATCACAGAGTGGAAAATAGATTTTTGGGGTTTTTAGAATGGGGGTTCAGGGGGCAAGATGGAGGGATCTGGGCATGTCCAGCCTTTCTTCTTCTTCTTCTTGGCCTCCATCTTCTGCTGTGATGTTGGCACTTTTGGATTGGTTTAGAGTAGAAGCTCACTGTCTAACACAGGTGATAGGTATTGGGAAGTAATTGTAAACATTGTACACGTAGTTTTTAGTATAAAAATATAACACCACCCTGGGGCAGGCAGAGTGCCTCTGTCTGTCCTGCTGAGTGGACCTTGGCAGGACAGGAGAAAGAATTTTATAGATAAGAAACAATAAACAACTTTGAGACCAGGAACTGAAGAGCTCTGACTCTTTCTTCAAGCACTGGGCTGGGAAAAGAGACTTTGTGACACATCTCAGGGTCACTCTGAGCAGCAGAGAATCTGAGAAGGCAAATGATAGACTTTGAACCTGGTTAACAAAAGAGATTTGATAACAGGATGCCTTGGCAAGAGCAAAGGGAGCTTTGAAAATTAGGCCTGGATTGCAAGAGATGCAATCAGACAGGTTTACAGGAAAAAGAAAATCCCATTAAACTCTGCAAGCCAGAGATGTTGTTATTTGCATAAGTTTGTGTTTGTGATTTTAACTAATCACTGTAGTACATTCCCAGTCTCCCTGAAATAGAATATAAGTGTTTGTGCCCCAATAAAATGGAATTCTGATCACTGAGTCAGCCTCCCCATCCCACTCCATCACTGACAGCATCCTTGGAGATGTGCTGTGGAACACAAAGCTCTCCATTTTTGGATCAGTTTGAAAGCTTTGAGATGTGTCTCTGGCCAGGCTCGTGGCTGCAGGACACCAGGAGGTCACAAAGCCCTGAGGCAACTTCTCCTTCAGGGCAAAGCTGAGAGTTCCCAGCCAGACTTCAGCTCTGGCCCTGCCAACACTCCGCATCCTGAAGTGCCGCGTCCATGTGGTTTCTGAACTTTTAGGGATGGGGACTCCACCACAGCCATGGGAATCTGTTCCAATGTTTGACCACGCTGTCAGTGAAGGAATTTTCCCTGATGTCTAATCTTGACGTCTCCAATGGACATGGAATTTTTGGGATTCACTTCCATGAAAAGGTGTTTCCAGTCCTTATTTGCATCTTTCATGGCCTCTTGATGGTGCCCTGCAGCTCTTTGGTCACTCCCTGTTTCCTCTGGAATGGTGTGCAGGGATTTAGTGGAGGCATGGATGGGAATAATGGATAAACACGGAATGAGATATTAATGAGATAACCATGGAATAACATGGATAAACCCTCCAGCAGAGCTTTGGCAATGAATCCCCACCGCTGTGGATCCTTTGGGGGCACAGAACCCTATGAAAAACCCTTGGAATTTCAGTTTATTCCCTGTGTCCTGTCCCTCCATCTCCTGTAAATAATCCCTCTCCATCTTTTCTGTTGGATCCTTCAGGTCCTGGAAGGAACAACCACAGCCATGCACAGCTTTCGATCCCTGGCAGTGCCCAAGGCCAGGCTGGACACTGGGGCACCCTGGGACAGTGGGAGGTGTCCCTGCCATGGCTGGGGTGCGATTGGATGAACTTTAAAGTCTTTCCCAACTCAAACCATTCCATGATTCCTACAGAATGCTGGAATTGTTAATTAATCTCTCCGAGTGAACACTGAGTTACTGGGTTTTATTTTGTTTTCCCTGTGTGCTCATCTGACTCCTGCAGCCTCTCCCAGGGGCTCTATCCCTGCACACAGAAATGCCAAACCTCGGGAAGAAAATGTATTTAAATGTTTGCAGTTCACCCTGCAAGTGTATTTTTATTCTGGTCCTTATGGTGTTCCCTGATTTTGTTGCTTGTTGAGAGGAGCCTCATCTCGAGTGAGTATTAATCTGTTTTTAATTGTGGTGTCTAAAATGATTTAACGTCTGCCAGCAATGTCGGAGACATAAAATTTAGATGTTTCAAATGGGATTCACATGAAATGGAAAAGGTTTTACTGTTTCAAAACATCTCAGTCATTCTGGCATCCTGCCCAGCACTAACGCCTATCTCCAGAAAACAAATGCCAAGAGGACTCGAATTCTGGTTTTTGTAGGAAATTGAGGTCTCCTCAAGTCAGCCCCGGCATCATTTTCTCCTCCCAGTTAATTTTTCCTGCTCAGTTTGAAGGTGCTGAGAGAAAATAACCCCAGAAACCTCCTGGTCCTGGTGATTCCAAGTGGGGCAGGGGAGATGTGACAGTCAGCTGGGGAAACATTCCAAAGGAGCAGGGAATGGGATTGGGAATAGGATGGGAAAGGAGTGACTGAGCCACAGAATTCCCCCTCTCTCTGCAGGCAGCCACATCTAGTTAGTCCTCAGCCTAGGCTCAAACCAGTCCAGCTTGGAGCCGCAGAGCCAGAGCTCAGTGCCTGATCCCAGACTCAATCTGTGGGATTAGGGATGTGTTTTCCATGGAGGTGCTGTCCCCAGGTCACTGTCATCCTTTGCTTCACCCAGAGCTCTTTGCTGCCGTCCCTCACATTTGATCCATCCTCTCCCCATGGCTGTCCTTCGCTTTCCATTTCTGTGCTCGCATCAGCTCTGCACATCCCTTCTTCTACACATCAGTCCACTTTTCCCACTCTTCCATCCAGGTTTCACATCCCACATTTCCCAGGGCATCTCTCCATGCCCATCCCATCCCAGCCCATCATTCCCTCCCTTTCCTTCCTTTCTCCATGCTCCACACATCCCATCCCATCCCATCCCATCCCATCCCATCCCATCCCATCCCATCCCATCCCATCCCATCCCATCCCATCCCACATTCCCTCCCTTTCCTTCCTATCTCCATGCTCCACACCCATCCCTCCTTTCCTTTCCTTTCCTTTCCTTTCCTTTCCTTTCCTTTCCTTTCCTTTCCTTTCCTTTCCTTTCCTTTCCTTTCCTTTCCTTTCCTTTCCTTTCCTTTCCTTTCCTTTCCTTTCCTTTCCTTTCCTTTCCTTTTCCCCCTTTTCCCCTTTTCCCCTTTTCCCCTTTTCCCCTTTTCCCCTTTTCCTTTCTCCATGCTCATCCCATCCCATCATTCCCTTTTTTCCTTCCCTATCACCAGAGCTATGCAGTGACACCAGGCCCAGCTGTCCCCCCGTTCCTGTAGCTCCAGGCTCCCCCAGTTCCAGCTGGTGGTGGCACTGGGCTCACCTGGAATCCTCTTTGTCCCTTCTCTCCATTCCATTCCAGCTGCTCCTTGGTTTTTGGGCAGTTCTGCCTTTCCTTTCCTCTTTTGCACTTCCCTGCTCCAGCCCCCCAGTATTTTCCCTTTCCTTTTCCTCCCCATCACCTTCTCCTGCTGTTTTAGGTGAAATTCCCTGATTTCTCTCCTTGCAGCTGCTCCTCATTATCCCTGACCCATCTGCCTTCCTTTCCAGCATTTCCAGTGACATTTTCTCCCTTTTCTCCCCACCTAAATCCTCTCCCAGGTGGAGCTGGGAACCAGCTGTAATTTAGGGATCAGCATCAGGCCACTTATGCTCAAGGACCATGGTGCTTTGTTCGGAAATATATTAATAATCACCTTTTTTTGGGTGATCAGACCTCCTGCTCCTCATCCCAGGAGCCAAACCCTTGGAAGAAAAAGCTCCATGACTGGAATTTCCCAGAATTATGTCCTGCAAAGCACAAAACAGCAGCACCAGGGAGGAAAAACGAGTAGGGGATGATCCAGACAGAGAGAAATGCTGGGAAAGGAGAGTGATGCTCTTTGCTCTGGGATTTTTGGTGATCACAAATTTCACACCTGTGCTTGGGGCAAAGCTCTGGAAAAGAAGGGAAATTTAAAAAAACAGGAAGTGACCCAGAAGTGCTGATTTCTGGTCTAAATCCATGTCCTGGGACAAAGTAGGGATGCTTTTGTGAAAAAAGCACAAAAAAAAGGCACTGAGAAGTGCCAGAAACTGGTGGGAAAAGTGCCAAAATGATTCAACAAAATCAAGAAACCAATTTTTTTCCTTATCATCAAGAAAAAGAAGATATCTGGCAGAAAAACTCTGGATGAGGAGTTGGCCCTTTGTACTTGAGTCCTGTACAGATTGTCACTGTCATCTTCTTCCTTCCTAAAGCTGCCAGACAATTTTGGGTTCCCTTTGAAGCAGAATTTTTGGCAGTTTCCTCTGCACAGACTCCTTTTTTTCCTCATTTTATAAAATATGGAAGAAGGTTGTGCTTGTGTATTATCTGTGTGCTCATAATAGGCATTAATAAATAAATCCCTGGAAGATGTTGGGATGTTTAGAAGATAAAAACCGCTCATATTTAGGGTTTTTTGTGTTTAGGATCTGTGCCACATCAAGGCATTGGAGCTGCAGTGGGAATCTGTTCCCTTTTTTCCATTTTATGGATGACTGCAGTGCTTTATGGAATTCTCCTGTGCTCAGGAATAAAAGGCAGAGCTGAGATTTCACACAGGAGTTCAGGAGTTGGAGAAAAAAAGCTGAGTTAAGGTTCAGAAATATTTGGGGTTTTTTAACACAGAAGGAGATCAGTGCAGCCTTGATATTCCAGGCTGGAGAGAGAAGAGATGGAGGAGGTAGAAAACTTCCAAGAGCACATCTTGGAAGTGCCAAAAAAAAAAAATAGAATTGTTAAAGTGGGAAAAAATCTCCAAGATTAAATCCAACCTTGGGCTGAACCCCACCACGTCCTGAAGTGCCGCGTCCATGTGGTCTTTGTACTTTTAGGGATGGGGACTCCACCACAGCCATGGGAATCTGTTCCAATGTTTGACCACACTGTCAGTGAAGGAATTTTCCCTGATGTCCAATCTTGACATCTCCAGTGGACATGGAATTTTTGGGATTCACTTCCATGAAAAGGTGTTTCCAGTCCTTATTTGCAGATCATTTGCATCCTTTATGGCCTCTTGATGGTGCCCTGCAGCTCTTTGGTCACTCCCTGTTTCCTCTGGAATGGTGCGCAGGGATTTAGTGGAGGCATGGATGGGAATAATGGATAAACATGGAATGAGATGTTAATGGGATAACCATGGAATAACGTGGATAAACCCTCCAGCAGAGCTTTGGCAATGAATCCCCACCCCTGTGGATCCTTTGGGGCACAGAACCCTATGAAAAACCCTTGGAATTTCTGTTTGTCCCTGAAATTTGTTCATTCTTCCTTTTTGTCCCTACCCTGGGTCTGCTCCTGCATCTGAGCATTTATGGAAATTGCTGATGCTGCTTTGTGCTTCCAGATATTTTTCCTTTTGGAATATTGGTTTATCTGCCTGTTCTTCCACCTCAGAGCAGTTGGGTTCCATTTCCTCCCTTATCCTGAGCAGGGATGAGGCTGGGGAGCAAAGACAGGGCTGATGTGGACATGAACATTCCAATTTTTCCCTTTGTTCCTTCAACTCGCCAATGAAGCCCTTGGATAAATTTTTGGGAAGATCCAAAGAGCCTGCACAACATTTCACGGAATCACAGAGCTGTCCAAGTTGGAAAAGCCCTCCAGGATCACCAAGTCCAACCATCAACCAGCACCAACAAGGTCACCACCAAACCACGTCCCCCAGTGCCACGTTCACATGGTTTTTGAGCACTTCCAGGCTGGGGACTCAACCCCTGCCTCGGGAAGTCTTTTCCAGGATTTTACAACTGTTCTGGAAGAAACTGCTCTCAATATCCAACATGAACATTTTTCCTGATGGAGTTTGAGGACGTTTCTGCTTGTTTCCATTGCAGGGTGTGTGGGATCTGGAGGAGAAAATTCCAGAAGGAAAATCCCAACATTTCTTCAGATTCTCAATGAGTCCTTTAGGGAAGCAGCCCGAGAAATGGATTTTTTAGTATGGAATATTGCCCTAAAAATTTGTGGTGTGCTCCAAGTGTGAAGGTGTGGGCATTGTTGAAAGAGGACACCCTGGATTAGAGAGAGGAAAACCAGGAAAACAGAGAGGAACAGAAAATCTTTTCCAAGTTCAGGCCCCTTTTTGGTGAGCTGGGTGAGTCCCACCACCAGCAGGATGGGAAGGTTCATATTTGAGGCTCTGCCTCAACATTCCAAGGGCTGAAGAATCCCACTAAAACCAGGTCCCCATGGAACAGCAGCCTCAGACTGAGGTGCCACCTTCCTGCCCTTTGTCCCACCAGGAGCTGATTCCTTAGGGCTGGTCCCAAACTCCTCCTCTGGAGTCAGTGTCATGATTTATCCCAACATTCCCATATAAAATTTCCCATCCTGCTGGTGGTGGGACTCACTCAGCTCACCAAAAAGGGGTCTGGACTTGGAAAAGATTTTCAGTTCCTCTCTGTTTTCCTGGTTTTCCTCTCTCTAATTCAAGGTGCCCTCTTTCAACGATGCCCACACCTTCACACTTGGAGCACACCACAAATTTTTAGAGGAATATTCCATATTAAAAAATCCACTTCTTAGGCTGCTTCCTTAAAGGATTCATTTAGAACCTGAAGAAATGTTGGGGTTCCCCTCTGGAATTTCCTCCTCCAGACCCCTGTGTTGAGCTGCCCTCCAGGTGTGGAAAAAAAACCCATTCAAATTATTAACAATTCATTCCAGTAATTATTATTCTTGGTCTGGAAAAAAATAATCCCTTCTCCACTTTCAATTTCCCTGATTTTAGCTTCCAACTGCTGCTTCTTATCCTGCCTTTCTTCCTGAGATTAAAGTGTTTTTCCCTTCTCCTTGTGGAAGTGCTCCCATGTTTATAACATTCCCTCTCATTTTCTTCCTTTTGATGAACAAAACCAGCCAGTCCTTTGAATATTTTCAAATAAGAAATTTTCCTTAACCTTTGAGCTATCCTGGCAGTTTTCTTCTGCCTCTTCTCCAGCTTTTCTCCCATGAAAATAATAATAATAATAATAATAAAAAAGCAGCACACGTCTCTCCAGGCATCTTCTAGCACAGAATTCAGAGGTTAAACATTCCTATTTAATCACACTCTGCCTGCCTTTCCTGGTGTATCCATGGATTTCTCAGCCATCCTGTTATTCTGGGAGCTGATGTTGCTCAGAAGGTCATGGAGCTGTGTGGAAACAAGGAGGTTTCAGTAAAAAACAGATTTATTTTGTGCCCTGTAGCATAGATTCTCTTCTCAATGCTGTTCTTTTAACGTCAGTCACAGCAGGAATGGGAAAACTGTCCTGGGAGCATTCCAGCCTCATAAAATCATGGAACGGTCCCTAAAGATCATCTGGCTCCAAACCCAGGCATTTAAGGTCCCTTCTGACCCAAACAATTCCATGATTCTGTGTTAATTTAAACAAGGTCACAGGTTCCTGGTGATGTGGTAGAGGAGAATTTTAAAATCTCTCTTATTTATTTGTGACTTCACCCTGAGAAGTTCTCTGCAAAGCTTTCAACAAACCTGAAATTCCATTTATGGCATGGGATTCTCCAGTGTTTTCTCCTGGTTTTCCTGGTAAATCTGAGGTCTGGCTGAGGAAGTTTAATCCCTGGCTCACAAACTCTGGCTGTGGTCAGAGTTTATCTGAGTTCAGCCCATTTGGGATATTCCTGGCTCTTAATTCAGCCCATTTGGGAATTTCTGGCCCTCATTTCAGCCCGTTTGGGATCATCCTGGCCCTCAGTTCAACCCCTTTGGGATCTCCTGTTCCCCAGTTCAGCCCATTTGGGATCTCCAGTTCCCCAGTTTAATCCATTTAGCATTTCCTGGCCCTCAGTTCAGTCTTTTTGGGATCTCTTGACCCTCATTTCAGCCCATTTGGGGTCATCCTAGCCCTTGGGATCATCCTGTTCCTCAGTTCAACCCATTTGGGATCTCCCCAGTTCAGCTCCTTTGGGATCTCCTGTTCAGCCCCTTTGGGATCTCCTGTTTCCCAGTTCAGCCCTTTTGGGATCTCCAGTTCCCCAGTTCAGCCCATTTGGGATCTCCTTTTCCCCAGTTCAACCCCTTTGGGATTTCCTGTTCAGCCCATTTGGGATCTCCTGGCCCTCGTGCTCGGATCACTCCTGATCCTGATCCAGGGAAGATGCTGTGGCACAGACAGACTTTGAGCCTGGATTTGATCCTCTTTCCCTGAGTTTCTGCCCTCGTTGAAGTAATTTAGGACAAACTTCCTTTGGAGTGATTCCTGGGTGTTCAGGGAGGGCTGGAAGCCCCTGGAAGTTCCTCGTGCCCCCTCATTGTCCAGTCCTGGCAGCAGGGAGGGTTGTGGGGGGAGCTTGGTTTGTTCTCAGCTCTGGCGAGTCCTGACCTCCTGCCGAGGGCTTCCAGAGTGCCTCCAGTGCCACAGCCACGACACATGCCAGGGGTGGGCATTCCACCAATGTGGCATTCACATTCTCTGGAATAATCCCTTCGCCTGGGATTTCTCTCCTGGGAAGCTGATGAGAGGAATAGTGGATTTGTCTTTCCTAACGAGCTGTGGGTCTGCTGGTAGATAAAACCAGCACTGGAAGATAAAAGAAACAATGGGAAGGATTCCACTGATTGGTGAATGGAAAAAGATATTTTCTTTTACAAATAAACTTTAAGTTTGCTGATAAACAAAATTAGACATTGAGAGATGAAAGAAACAATGGGGAAGAAAAACCCCTAAATTCCATAAGAATTAAAAAATAAAAGGGAGGGTTGTACATTAGAGGGAAATGTTTGGGATCAGGTGTTCTGGAAAGTCTGAACCTCTCAAGTACCTCAGAAATGGGGAAAGAGAGAAGGGAAATGTGGCTGGGAAATTGGCATAAAAAGGGAGATTGCATCCTCCAAAAAATGTGAGAGATCCCAGGGGAATTCCCCATGGCCTCTCCCTTTATTGGATTAAAGTAAAAGGGACTCCTCTGTCTCCTTTTTGGACATAAACCTCTGGTGTTTGTGGATTGATTTTCCTAACACTGAGAAGCCTCAGAGAAAAGGAAAACAATTCTTATCTCATTTGCTTCTCCTGTGTTGTGCTCACATGTGGAATGTGTTTGGAGATTGTTTACCCACAGGTGATTGTTCCATTGGATTCTGCTGGGAGTTGTTTTCACTCTTTGGCCAATCAGGGCCAAGCTGTGTCAGGGCTCTGGAAAGAGTCACAAGTTTTCATTGTTATCTTTTTAGCAATCAGTAAGTATCCTTTCTGTATTCTTTAGTGTAGTTAGTATAGTATTCTTTAATATAATATAGAATAATAAAATAATAAATTATCCTTCTGAGAACATGGAGTCAGATGCATCATTCCTTCCTGCCATGGGGGCACCTGCAAATACAACACACCAATGCCCTCTTTTCATGCTGAGCAGGTGTGAAAAAGTTGCCAAGGGCAAAGTTTTGCACCCAAATTGTGCTGCTTTAGTGGCTGCTCTTGATGAGCTGTGAGATCTTTTCCAGCTGTGATTTTTTTTTTTCCCCAACAAAACAAGTGCAGATCCAATCTCCTGCTGTTTCCCATCTATCCCGTTTCTCTTGTCATCTTCGGGGTGCTTTACACCCTGCCCCGAAGACATTGAGGTTTTTATGATGTTGGTATCTTGTTTTTTCCCCTTTTGTTTGCTCTTGGAGACTGGGCTGGGCAGAGATGTTCAAAGGGAGGCAGGGAATGTGCAGGGTGATAGTGAAACAGATAAACACGGAGAGCTGGTGAATTATGCATATTCCTGAGCGTTCACCTTGAGGGAGCAGCAGGATCTGGGGATTGCACGGCTGGCAAAGACCTCGAAGAGCAGCTCTGTGGGGTTTATTTATTTTTTTATCAGCACAGTCTTCGAGGAAGATGAATTATCCGCCGGAGGAGCCTTGAGGGATCTGGGTTTATTGTCATTGAGTTTTAGGACAATAAAGTGACTCTGTTCTCCAGTGCTCCTGATGAGCTGGTCAAGGCACTCCATGAGCAGGATTATCCAGCCTGGAGATGCAAATGAGCAGATTTCACAGCTCTCCCTGGATTCCCCCCCTCATGAAGCCCAGGGGAACAGCTGAGCTCTGGGATATTGATCACACCCAGCCAGGATCACCCCTGAAACTCCAGTCCCTTCCCTGAGGGCACCTGGAGTCAGGGAAGGGCTGGACAGAGCTGTTGACAAATATTCCTGAATCCCTGAGGTTGGAAAAGCCCTCCCAGCCCATGGAGTCCCAGCTGTGCCCAATGCCTACCTTGTCCCCAGCCCAGAGCTCTGAGTGCCACCTCCAGGGGACCTGTAGGGATGGGCACTCCAAACTTCCCTGGGCAGTGCCAAGGCCTGAGCCCCCTTTCCATGGGGCAATTCCTGCTGATGTCCCACCTGGGACAACCCCACTGGTTTCCTTTAAATATGTGTAATTTTTCATATTATTTTAGAGACTCATAATTGCAAATCTCACCTCAGAGCTGTTGTTAACCCTCAACACTCCCAACTTCTGTGCTTTGTATTTTTAAGGCCCTGAGAGTGTGGATTTGATCTCCCATCACTCCAGAGGTGTTTTCTTCTTGCTTCCCACAGAATCTGTTCCTAATTGGAAAAGCTCCTTCAGGCATCTCATCCCCCCCCAGCCCTGAGCACAGCACTTCATCATCACAGCTCGTTAAGAGATGCTGCCCTCATCAATTTCCATCCTGATACTGGAAAAGGAAATCATCTTTTCCAATATCTGCCCTGGAAGGAGAACCTGCAGCCAGCTTTTCCAGCAGAATAATTTCCCCACAATTAACTGGGAAGATTCCCTTCTCAAAGAGCAGAGTGTGTGTCAGTGTTATTTCTTGGTCAATAATGAGTAGCTGGAAAGGTCAGGCTGTCCAATACCTGCAGTGCCGCAGAATTTGAGGAGGGTTACAAAGATTAATAGGAAAATCCTGGAAAAATGCAGTAGAAAAAAAAATCCTTGTGGTTCCAAGCTTGTTCCGCTTTCAAGCGTGCCTTGGAGTCAAGGATGGGGATCAAACATTTCATTTTCCTTGGTTCCTCCAGCTTTGCTTTGGAAGCTTTGCAAATTTTTGGTGAAATCAGGATGAGTTTGGACCAGGAATCAAGAATATAAAATATAAAATACAAAACATAATATATAGAATATAAAATATTAAGAAGAAGATGCTTCTGGCTCTCTCTCAATAACGAGTAGCTGGGAAGGTCAGGCTGTCCAATACCTGCAATGCCATGGAATTTGAGGGGATTTATGAAGATTAATAGGAAAATCCTGGGAAACAGCAGTGGGAAAAAATCCTGGTGGTTCCAAGCTTGTCCTGTTCTGCTTCCAAGCCTTAAAAGGGCTGCCAAAATCCAGGGAGGAGCAGGAATTAGGAAAAAGGGATCCGTTTCTGAATTCCCTGCTGAAAGCCCAGCAGAGGGATGGGTGCCTTGGAGTCAAGGATGGAGATCAAATATTTTGTTTTCCTTGGTTTTTCCATCTTTGCTTTGGAAGCTTTGTGGGTTTTTAGTGGAATCGGGACCAGTTTTTCACCAGGGATCAAGAACACAAACCATAAAATGTAAAATACAAAATATTAAATATAAAACAATAAGATAATAAGATGAAGGTGCTTCTGGCTGTCTCTTTGAGCAGTTTTACTCCCAGAGACCTCTTCCAACTGAAATGATTCCATCATTTGGAGATCTCCCCATTCCAAAGTGGGAATTCCAGGCACGGCAGGTTAAATGTCCTCTTGGAAGGAAGAAGATGTTTCAGGGTCATAATTGAATTTATGTCCTTGTCAGAGCTCATATCAACACAATTGGAGTTTTTTATGTGTTGAGTTATTTCGTGTATCTTGGAGCAAAATACAGGTATATCCAGAGGGAGGGAGATATTCCAGAGGCACCTGGCTGCATTCCTGAACCATGTGCTCTGGGATGACCCCGCCTGAGCAGGGAGGTGGCACCAGAGGAGCCAGAACCGCACCATTGCTCCCACATCCCTCTCCAGGCTGTTTCCCTCACAGGGAGCATTATCCTGGTATTTTCACCTCCACAGGATAAAACTCCTCATGGTCCCACCTTCCAGTTCCTTTGGATGGTGAAATTTCCCTCTGTGCTCCCCTCATGGTGATTACTGAGCTTGGTTTTGCTCTCCTCTTCCCTCTCTACTTCTCCTTCCATTGGGATGGAGAAGGTTGGGAATTCGGCAAAGTTAAAATATTAAAGATTAAAAGCCATGCTGATGTTTAACCCCATCTCCTGGAGGTTTATTAACCCCACTGAACAGCCCACAGTTCAATATTGGGATAAGAAGGAAATTGGCCCTCAATGGAAATTATTTATCAGGGTTGACTGAAGAATTTCTTTCTCACCCACCTGATTTTTACTTCAAGTTGCTTGGATGGGTGCATTTTGTGTGGGATTCTGTGTTTCAAAGCTTTGCCCAAAGGTCTCTCGTCAATACCACAAAATTATGGAGAAATGCAGGCACTCCACCATATTCCCTGAAACGCTTTGGATCTCGCTAAAAGCGCCAAATTATTTTTGAAAATTTAGGAATTCAATCCTTCTGAAGCACATGGATTAGAGGAAACGTCCTCAAGGTGCACCAGGGGAGGTTTAGGTTGGATATTAGGGGAAAAATTCTCCTTGGAAAGGTTTCTCAAGCTGTGGAACAGATTTCCCATGGAAGCGGTGGAGTTAAATCCCTGGGAGTGCTCAAAAACCACATGGATGTGGCACTTGGGGACATGGGTTGGGGCTTTTTTGGACTCGAGGGCTTTTCAAGCTTAACAATTCCATAGAATGCATTTCCACTGTGAAAATTCTAAAAGAATTGTGTATTCCTGCAGTTTTGGGTGTCCCTTGTCCAGGGAATGTTTGCAGCAGGGAAAATCATGGGCTGAGCAACAATTCCCAACAAAGAATGGGACAGAAGAGCCCCATTGTGGAGCCTGGGAGAGTAAAAGTGCTCAGAACAGGCAGAAAGTTCAGGAGCTGTGGAGCACCAGGGAAAACAGAGCAATGGATAAGAAAAGAGTGTAAATTCCCTGGTTTTACCTTTGGATAACTTTGTTTTACTTCCCAGAATAAATAACGCAGAGCCTTTGCTGGAGGGGAGGGAGCCACGGGAGATATTTCAAATAAATCAACATTTGCTTCCTTGAGTTACTGTGAGAATTCTGTGGCCCCGAGGCCCCTGGAACAAATAGATGGGAAGGAGCACCAAGGGGCTGGCAGGAGTTTTAGAAATCTTCTCAGGCTTTTAATGTCTCTGTTCCCCAGCCCAGGAGGAGGGATTGGGATGTTCCACAGGGGGAGGTGTTTGTTTGCTGATCATTCCTGGATTTAATGCCCAGTGTGGGGAATAATCTCAGATGTGGCTGGGGGAGGATTGTGACAATCAGAGCCTCTGCTGGAAAATCCTTCCGTGGATGTTTTTATGTCCAGATATTTCAGGATACTGAGTGAGGATGTAGGGTGAGGCAAGGCTGGATAAGCTGAAAGAGGAGAGATTTGATGGGAGACTGGGAATTGGGAATTGCCAGAGCAGCTGTGGCTGCCCCTGGATCCCTGGAATTGCCCAAGGCCAGGTTGGACATTGGGGCAGCCTGGGACAGTGGGAGGTGTCCCTGCCATGGCAGGGGTGGCACTGGATGATCCCTAAAATCCCAAACCATTCCATGATTCTTTGATAATTCTCTAATTGGTTTCCTTTGGAATTCAGCTTATTTTATATAAACTGCACAACAAAAAATTGCATTTAAATTAGAGCCCTCCTCAACTTCTCTATACTTCAACCCAATGAATAATTTAATCAGTAAAACTAAATAAATGAAGAATTTAAAGCTTAAAAAAAAAATAAGGGAAAACAACCACGTTAATCCCTCCTGGGGCTCCAAATTCCAGCTGGGGACTGACACAGCACAAACTGGGACAGTGGAAGGTGTCCCTGCCATGGCAGGGGTGGGATGAGATGAATTTTAAGATCCCTTCCTATCCAAACCATTCCATGGTTAACCAACAGAATCAGTAAATAAACACTGTTTGTGAATAAATTGTTAAAGACTGATGAATGTTTAATGTGAATCCTTTCTTTCTCATTTTTAGGATGTAGATATTGATATTTTTAGTTGTGGAGAGGTTGTGGAATTCCCATCCCTGGAAGTGCCTCTTGGCCAGGCTGGGATAGAGGAAGGCGTCCCTTCCCCTGGGCATTGAAACAAGATGAGTTTTATGGTCTCTTCAACCTAAACCACTCCATAATTCCCTGATTCTATGATCCAGTGCAAACAGTCTCGGAGTCTCAACCTCAAACCTTGTGTGAAAAGTGGAAAAATGGTTAAAAAAAGAGGAATTAGAGGTGTTTGCTCAGTGCTACGCAGAGAACCAGCCCGGATTAGAAGCAGAGCTGCTGCAGGAGGTTGGGAATTCAGCAAGATTAAAAGCCATGCTGATGTCTAACCCCATTTCCTGGAGGTTTATTAACCCCACTGAATAGCCCACAGTTAAATATTGGGATAAGAAAGAAATAGGTCCTCAATGGAAATTATTTATCAGGGTTGACTGAAGAATTTCTTTCTCACCCACCCTGATTTTTACTTCAAGTTGCTTGGATGGGCGCATTTTGTGTGGGACTCTGTGCTCCAAAGCTTTGCCCAAAGGTCTCTCATCAAAACCACAAAATTATGGAGAAATCCAGTGTGGGAATCCAAGTACTTTGCAGGATTCTGTGTTTCAAAGCTTTACCCATAATTTTCTTGTCAAAACCACAAAATTGTGGAGAATTACAGTGCGGGAATCCAACTACTTCCTTTACATTGATTTTTTTAGCATAAAATACTGGAAGTGAAGTGCAATTTCTGTATTAAAGTTTTGTCCATTCCAGAGAAGCACAACTCATATAATAGGAAATTAATGAGAGAGATGGATTAGGGTGTTATTTTTCCCTTGACAAATTAATGGATGTTACAATGGATTTCGAGCAGGCATCGTTAGCAAATGGAAAAAATTGCTCCAATTAAAAATGAACCCTGAGGCTCAACCATCAAAACTCCATTGTCAAAATGGAAATATTTCCCATGGAGTGTTTTAGAAAGAGGAGGAGGAGAAGGATATTCCAGGCAATTGCAAAAATTTGGCATTGCAGGAGCAGAAGGATGAAAAATTTGTCTAATTTCAGGTGTGACATTTGGGTGGCTGTGAGAGGGGACTGGGGGAAGAGATTTCCAAGGTTGATGAAACCAAACTTTGAATGGAACAAAGAGAAGGAAGTTTCTGTTTTCCCACATCTTCATCAGCTTCAAAATCTGAGCCTGACACTGCAGAATTCCAGCTTTGTTTTTTCTGGGAATGATGCTCTTCTTGGCTCCTGCTTTGTGTTCCTCCTCCAGCTGGGATAGCTGGGTCCCATCAGGAATTTTAGGGTTTTCCACCCCATTTAGGGCGAGTTGGAGGAGCCTTGGTCTGGCGGCGTTTGACTGACCCCAATCCCAGATGGAATTCTGAGGTCTGTGGAGCAGGTTGGGGTGTGTGAAGGGGTTTTCTGCTTGGTGCTGGTGTCCTCTGGAATAAGGTGGAATCATGGAATCCTTTAGGTTGGAAAAGCACTCTGAGATCGAGTCCAACCCTTCCCCAGCACTGCCAAGGCCACACTGACCGTGTCCCCAAGTGCCACATCCACACGGCTTGAAATCCCTTCAGGGATGGGAACTCCACCACTGGATCACCCTTTCCATGAAATTTTCCCAGTATCCAGCCTGAGCCTCCCAGTGTTTTGTCCCCTGTTGGTTTCTCACTTGTTCCTTGAGCTGATCCTTTAATTCCCAGTGCTTTTCCTCCCTCACGGAGGGGTTGGGCTCCTGAATTTACCAGGGATATGGGTTGGAAGGTGAAGATCCAAACACAATTCCATACAGGAATAACTGAACCTCTGGCAGCTGCAGATTCTCCTCTCCAGGATCCATGATCCCAGCTGTCCTAGCCTTGCCTCATGTCACAGCTGCTCCAGTGCAGGAATTCCCTGTGGAAAACCTCTTCCCATGGAAGGATCCAGGAAGGAACCAGAGTGTCTGCTCAGCCTCCTGGTGTCCTGGATTTTGGAGCTTCACCCGTGGCAGAAATTCAGAACAAGATGGAATTTAAGGCTGCTCCCAACCCAAACCATCCCAGGATAGAATGATTTCATCCCAGGAATGTTTTGTCCCCTCTGGAACTGCAGGAGCTGATGTTTCTCTCAGGGTTGGTTTCTCAGCTTGTTCCTCAAGCTGTTCCATCAATTCCCAGTGCTTTTCCTCCCTCATGGAGAGTTTGGATTCCTGAATTTACCAGGGATATGGGCTGGAAGGTGAAGATCCAAACACAGTTCCATACAGGAATAACTGAGCTCAGCCTTGCTTTGTATCACAGCTGCTCCAGCGCAGCATTTCCCTGTGGAAAAACCTCTTCCCATGGAAGGATCCAGGAAGGAACCAGAGTGTCTGCTCAGCCTCCTGGTGTCCTGGATTTTGGAGCTTCACCCAGGGGTCTGTGGGACCTCCTGGATCTCTGCATTCGGGAGTTATCCCTGGATGGAGGTTCCTGGTGAAGCCTGGGCTCAGTTCCCACCTCTTCCAAGACATCCAGGCTGGTTTCCCATTTTAATTTTCCTGTCCTGGCTTCCTTGGGATGGCAGCCACTCCTACTCTCTTGCCTTTTTCTCCCCATGGATGTTTCTTTTCCAATGGAATCCCATTGGATGTTCTTTTCCAATGGAATCCCATTTCCTTTCACACCAAACTCAGCCTGGGGTGTTTTCCCCAGTCCTTGAGTAATTCCTTTTGTCCTTTTCCACAGCAATTTTCCAACCTCCTTTTGGGAATGACAGCACAACTCAGTGTTGGATTCTCAGCTTCACCACTGCCAGGTCCGTGGGGAGAACAATTTTTCCTCCCCTCTTTGGGCACATCCAGGGGTCTCCATGGCCCAAATCCCAGGTTTTCCAAGGTTTCTTTGTGGCCTCCTGTGCTCCATGCTCACATCCTGGATTTCCCATGGGGAAGGGACAAGGAAAGGGTTCCTTGTGACCTCGCAGGGCACTGGGCTCTCCCATTGATCCTGCTGGACATCCATGGCAAACTGGTGGGCACTGGGAGCCTTTCCCTTTCCTGGCAATCTCAGGAATTCCATTGGAAGCTGCAGAATGAAATCCATGGGCTATTCCTGGAACAAAATGACAAAGCTGAAGTTTCTTCTAATTCATTTTTCAAAAAAAAATGAGAGGAAATCCCTCCCAGACAGGAAATTCCCTGGGATATCCCACATCTCCCAGAGGGCATGGTGCATCTCCAGGCTGTAGGACTTCCCTGCCCTCAGAATTCCATGGAAACACCTCAGAGCGTCCCAAGAAGCCCTTCCCCAGCAGCCCTGTCAGTGCAATCCCAGATTAATCCCTGACCTTTTGGCATTTGGCAGCAGCCTGATAGGGATGCGGCCACTGGGGAACTCATTCCAGGCAGTTCAGCCAAGCAGCCAGAGTTCCACACCTCCGCTCCATAAATCCTGGTGCAGTTCATTCATCAGGAAAGGCAGGAAAGGCAGGAAAAGCAGCCTTGCTTGAAGTGTGTAAAATTCCTTGTGTGCGGCACAGTGTTGCTGTCATATTTTCTGAAAAATCCTCTTTGCCCAGGATTTTCTCCTGGGAAGCTGAGAAGCCTCAGCTTCTCCTGTGTTTGCTGCTCTGGAATGTGGTCTGAAGATTGTTTATCCAACATGTGAATTGTTTTAATTTAATGGCCAATCACAGCCAGCTGTGTTGAGGCTCTGAGGTGTCAGGAGTTTTTATTATTCATTCTTGTTAAACCTTCTGTCTGTATCCTTTCTCTTTCTTTATTATAGTTTTAGTATAGCATAATATATAATATAATATAATATAATATAATATAATATAATATAATATAATATAATATAATATAATATAATATAATATAATATAATATAATATAATATAATATATCAGCCTTCTGAGAACTTGGAGTCTGATTCTCATCTCTCACCTCATCCCTCACAAATTCAACAGCACAGAAGTGCAAAAAAATTCCAAATTCTGCATTTTAAACCCTGCAGCTGGAATCCCATTCTCATTGAAACCAGTGCTCAAAGCTCCCGTGGACAAACAGGATGGAATTTCAAAGGAAAAATGGGAAAGTGTTGTTTTCCCGGTGGTGCTGGTGGCTGCTCAGAGCTGCCAGGATTTCCTGAGGCGCTGCTCCCGCGGTGTGTGATGGGGCTCACCCCACACACTCCTAGCACTCCTAAAGGTCTCCAAAGCTGTCCTGGAGGAAAAGGAAGAACAAAAAGCTGGGAAAAATGCAAACAAAAAGCTGGAAAAAAGCAAACAAAGCCAGAATACAAAAATCCCTGCAAAGTCCCCATTCCTATTTATAAAGGCAGGTGTTGGGTAATGGAGTTCCAGAAAGGAAAAGAACAGGATTATGGGAATAAACCCCACAGGAATCCTTTTTCTTCATGGTGGAAAAGCCCATTCTATTCACAAAACTCCTTTTTATACAGTTTTACAGACCTTGTGGGTGACTCCTATTGGTCAGGAGCTTTCTTGCCAATCACTTTATTGGTTATTAACAAGCTGTTATCCTGTACTGATTGGTCACTCAGACTCTCAGTGTGTGCATTCAGGGACAGTTTGCGAAAGACAGTTTTCATTTTTCTAACAGTATAAAAACAGTTTATAGAGGTGCTGGTTGTTTTTCACCCAGGAATAGATTGCTATGTTAAGAAACTGCTCACACCAGTATTGATCCCACATGGGAACTTGCAAAGTGCTGGCTTTGGCAAGGCCAGACACTGATTTTAACAGAGCAGGCCTGATTTTCTGAAGCCTTTCTTTATTATTTTTCTCCCTTACTGCAGCACAGGATTTCCCTGGAGGCAGCACTAACATTGGTGTTGGAACCTCCTGAAACAACTCCTGTTTTCCCAAAGCCTTGAGTCGGGAATGCAGTGCCAGGTGAGGCCCCGTCACCACTGTCCCCGTGTGTCCCCTGTCCTCCTTGCCCTGCAGAGCTGAGCAGGATGGAGGGGCTGCAGGAAATGCTGCCCCTGCACATCCAGGGATGCCGAACATCCCTGGAGTGACCATGTGTCCCAGATTGACAGGCAAGATGTGTTCTATCACCATCTGTAGGGCAGTTGGCTTCTGTCCAGTGGGCAGTTTGCCTTATCTCTTCCACACCCACTCCTCCCTCGGGAGGGGACCTCTGCTGATAACAGCCATTGAATGTCCCTGCATGGCTGATAAGAGCTACAGCATCCCATTGGGAGATGTGAGCCCAGAGGGAGGAGCCAAGCATTCCTACCTGGATATAATCTGGAGATTCTGGAACACCAGCACGGCTTCTCCACTGGATTTCCCAGAGGAACAGCAGCTGCCTCTCCTTCCCCTGGATCTTCAGAGGCAGAGACTGCACCCTTCTCCAGGATCCCTGCTCCAGCAGAACCACCCCTGACACTGCAGGAGGGCTGAGCCACAATTCCAATGGCACTGCTGCCAGCACCCTGACCCACAGGGTGTCAGGTTGGGTTCTGACTCTGGCAGTGTTGGTTTAGTTTACTGCATTGTTTATTTTATCCTTTTATTTTCTTCCCTATTAAAGAACTGTTATTTCCTGCTCCCATATTTTTGCCTGAGAGCCCCTTAATTTAAAATTTATAGCAATTGGGAGGGGTGGGGAGGGTTCACATTCTCCATTTCAGGGGAGGCTCCTGCCTTCCTTAGCAGGCACCTGGCTTTCCAAACCAAGACACCATGGCTTTTCCAAGGGTTTTCCAGTCCCCAAGTATCCATTTGGCTGTCACTTCAGCTGGTACTTTAAGAATAAAAAAAGAGAATTGCCTAGGATAGGAGGGGATTTGGTGTCCCTGGGCTGGGGGCAGAGGCCACACTTTGGATTTCTACTTTTCCAGAGGGTGTTCCACTCCTTTCCCATATCCCAGGATGCTGCCTCATGGGAAGGGCTTAGGAAAGGTGTGGGGCTGGAGAGGTGAGTAAAGGAGGGAGAGAGAATCTGAAGGGGCTCCAGGAGAGCTGGAGAGGGACTGGGGACAAGGGATGGAGGGACAGGAGCCAGGGAATGGCTCCCACTGCCAGAGGGCAGGGATGGATGGGAGATTGGGAATTGGGAATTCCTGGCTGGGCTGGAATTGCCAGAGCAGCTGTGGCTGCCCCTGGATCCCTGGCAGTGCCCAAGGCCAGGCTGGACATTGGGACAGTGGGAGGTGTCCCTGCCATGGCAGGGGTGGAATGAGATGGGATTTAAGGTCCCTTCCCAGCCAAACCACTCTAGAATTCCATCTGTGGAAATCAGGCACTGAGGCTTTCCGCCAGCCCAGGAGATTCCAGGACTCCTCCAGAGCTCCTCTCGTGCTCAGGGAATGGAGGTGGCTTCCAGAGGATGGATATGTGGGATCTCAGAACAGCTGGGGCAGCCTAAATCAAAATGGAAATTGTAAATGAATCCCATTGTCAGAGCTGTGGAATTGGCTGGGTTAGGTCCTGGATTTGTGTTTATGGAATGGTTGGGGTTGGAAGGGCCCTTAAAGATCATTCAAGTCCAACCTCCACTTCCAAGAGCCTGAGTTTGAGGGAATCTCCCTCTCCTGGATGTTGTTCAGCTTCTCCACTTTTGACTGAGGATCCCAAAAATAAGAAGGAATGAAGGGATAGGCAAATCCTGGTGGATTTGTAGGAGAAGGTGCAGAAACCACGGACACGTGGGAGCCTGGGAATGCTGAAGTGCTGCTGAAGTTCCTTTTGTTCTGTAATGACAGAGGACTCTGCCAGGCTGGGCTCTGCTGCGAGCCTCACTCAGTAATTAAAAATCAATTAGGATGTTTGGCAATTACCTAATTAACTTCCTGAAGCTATCATGTCAGATTCATATCCAAACATGCCTCCGAATCCTGTGTGTTCCCAATAGTGCAAATTATGGGATGCCTTTATTGCTCGTGGAAGCTGGAATTAAGGGAAGTGCGTGAGCTTTTTGTTAATTTGGACCACTCCTAATTACGTGGGCTTGGGATCTTCCAAGTGGGAGCATCCAAACTTCCCTGGGAACACCATGGTGGAAGTTCTCCATAGGTGGGATTTGCTCCTTGCAGCTCAGGAATGAGGAAGGATGGGAAGTGATCCCAAAATCAGCTCCTGGGAGAGCCCCATCAGCTTGGGAGGTTTGGGGGTGATTTGGGCTGAGTTGATGGCACAAAGGACCCAGCCCCAGCTTTGGGTTGGGCATCCACAATCCCCAGGCTTGGCTGCTACTCCTGGGGCTGTCACTTCCCTCTGCTGTCCCCAGGAGCTAGGACACGTCCAGACAAGGACGTGGATAAAGAACAGAATGAAGGGGAACCTGAGGAGCTGGAAGGAGCTGGAAACCTAGGGAGCCGGGAAGGGGCTGGAGAATCCCGAGGAGCCGGGAAGGGGCTGGAGAATCCCTGAGGGAGCTGGGAAGGGGCTGGAGAATCCCTGAGGAGCTGGGAAGGGGCTGGAGAATCCCTGAGGGAGCTGGGAAGGGGCTGGAGAATCCCTGAGGAGCTGGGAAGGGGCTCAGCCTGGAGCAAAGGAGGCTCAGGGGCCCTTGTGGCTCTGCACAGCTCCTGCCAGGAGGGCACAGCCGGGGGGGTCGGGCTCTGCTCCAGGGAACAGGGACAGGAGCAGAGGGAACGGCCTCACGGCAGCTCAGGGTGGGTATTGGGAAAATTCCTTCATGGAGATGTTGTCCAGCCTGATGGAGTGCCCATCCCTGGAGGGGAGTTTTGTTTTCCAATAATCCAACAGAATTCTGCTTTCCTGAGGTGCTCATGAAATTTCAATTAATTTCAATTTGAATATATTTAATCTTAAAAAAAAAAGGAAAAAAGAAATTGAAAGTTTGTTACAGCTGCCAGAAACAGGGGTGGGAAAGGTTCAGGGAGTCACAGAATCCCAGAATGGTTTGGGGTGGAAAGGATCAAAAATCCCATCCCATTCCATGGCAGGGACACCTCCCACTGTCCCAGGGTGCCCCAATGTCCAGCCTGGCCTTGGGCACTGCCAGGGATCCAGGGGCAGCCACAGCTGCTCTGGCAATTCCAGCCCAGCCAGGAATTCCCAATTCCCAATCTCCCATCCATCCCTGCCCTCTGGCACTGGGAGCCATTCCCGGTGTCCTGTCCCTCCATCCCTTGTCCCAGTCCCTCTCCAGCTCTCCTGGAGCCCCTTCAGGCCCTGCCAGGGGCTCTGAGCTCTCCCTGGAGCCTTCTCCACTCCAGGGGAACATTCCCAGCTCTCCCAGCCTGGCTCCAGAGCAGAGGGACTCCAGCCATAAATTAATTCCCATCAATGACAATACCCATATCCCATTTTATGGAATATTCTCTGTTCTGCTGCTGTAAATTGACTCCAAGAACTGTCCAAACAGGAATTTTTTCATCACTAATTACAGGACCCCAAGTCATGTGCAAAGTCTTTCAATCAAATGGAGATTTCTGCTTTATTCCACTTTATCCACAATATCTCATCCTACAAATAATTATTCCATTCAGATCCCAGTATCTTACAGGATATTTAACATTATAATTGAGATTTAGAAGGAACCCAGATGTCTCTCCAATATTTCTGACCTCCTGCAGCACTCCCAGCTTTGGGAACACACAGCAGCCACTGCATCTGGGGGATTATTTTTTTCCTCCCTCACATCCTGCTCACAAAATCGCTTTTGTGTGTTTGGGGTTTGGTTGCTGCCCTAAAGAATTTATAAATTACAGGAGTTATTATAAGTAACATTATAAGTTACAGGAGACACAAAAATCTTCCAGGAGCAGCAGTTCCCTGATTTGCCTTCCTGCTCTGCCACCAGAGTAGAAAATGCACCAAAGGCTGGGGAAAGTTGCCATTATTTTATTTGGGGTTCTTTTAAAACCAGATGGAGCTGTGGAATTGGGTCAGAAATGTGGAATTTTAAAGTTGTCTCCAAGAAATGTGCAATTATCCAATTTGCAGCTGCAGGGTTTGGAGAACACAATTTTTAGACTAGAAATTACCCCTAAAAATATTCCTCCGATTTTAAACCACAGCAGGATCTGCCTTTCCCCTCCCTCCAGACACTGTGTGCTCCCTTCCCTTTGGAAACATTGCTCCTGGGGGAATTTTCCCTCAGGTTTGATGGAAAATCCTGGTGTCTCCAGGAATTCCTGGAGTGACTCTTTGAGCACCTCGGTGGCATTAATGGGGCACAACCCTAAATAAAGTGTCCCCAGGGCTTCCCTGAGCTTCAGTTCATAGAATTGTGGGATGGTTTGGGTTGGAAGGGACCTTAAATCCCATCCCATCCCATCCCATCCCATCCCATCCCATCCCATCCCATCCCATCCCATCCCATCCCATCTCATCCCATTGATCTCATCCCATCTCATCCCATGGATCCCATCCCATCCCATGGATCCCATCCCATCTTATCCCATGGATCCCATCCCATCCCATCCCATCCCATCCCATCCCATCCCATCCCATCCCATCCCATGGATCCCATGGAGCCCATCCCATCCCAATCTCCCATTATCCCAGGCTGCTCCAAGCCCCAATGTCCAGCCTGGCCTTGGACATTCCAGGGATCCAGGGGCAGCCACAGCTGCTCTGGCAATTCCATCCCAGCCCCTCCCCACCCTCCCAGCCAGGAATTCCCAATTCCCAATATCCCATCCATCCCTGCAGTGGGTTTATATCCCACAGTCCCAATATCCCAAATCTGCAGTGTGGCAACAAATCCGTGCTTTGGGATTCTCAGGCTTGCAGAGACCTGCACAATCATTATCCCTTGCTGGGGCAGGAAAACTCTGGGAATTTCCCATTTCTGTCCAGGCTCCAAACCAAGATCTCCCAGGGATGTGGAGGAGGGAGAGGATTCCTGGAGCTGCCTTTTGCCAGGCTCTGTGGCTGTGTCAGTACCTTGGCCTTTGTTTTCTTACTGGAAACAGAGAGCTGCTCCATAAATCCCAGATCCCAGCTGGTGCTTTGCATGGAACTGGGAATCCGATGGAAATTCCCAGTCCAGGGAATGGAGTGAAAAGGCTCTCGAGCCACCCAGGAAGAGGTGTCAGAGGTAAAATTCAAATATTGGATTTTGGGGAGGAAAGAGGAGGTTCCCGGCTTGGATCCTGAGCTCCAGGACAAAGGCAGAAGGTAAATTCCAAGCCTGGCTGTGGAATACAGAGGCCACAAGCTGGAGGAAGGTTATGGAGGAATAAAAAGTGCAGAAAATTAAAAAACCCAAAAAACAAAAAACAAAACCAAGAACAACCCTTAAAAAACCAAGGGAATAACACAGCCATGACCTTCAATAAGGCCAAATCCAATAAAGGCAGAACTGGGAGGGAAGATCCTTTGGGAAATGAGCCCAGATGAAATAAGGAGTTCAGGGAAGTTCAGCTCTCTTAAAAAGCACAGGAAAAATCCATCCCCGTGCTGAGGAGCTGCAGGAAGGATGGGGAGGGACCACAGCAGCTGAATCCAGGGCTCTTCACTGGCTTGGAGAAGAAGGAATTGCACAGGGAGCAAGAAGTGTCTCAGCTGGATGGGAAACAGGCTGGGAGATGCTGAGGGACAGAGGGAAAGCAGGAAGGGAAAAGCAGGAAAGGAAAAGCATGAAGGGGAAAGGAGGAAAGGAAAAGCAGGAACGGAAAAGCAGGGAGGGAAAAGCAGGAACAGAAGAGGAGGAAAGGAAAAGCAGGAAAGAAAAAGCAGGAAGGGGAAAAGCAGGAAGGGAAAAGCAGGAAGGGAAAAGCAGGGAGGGGAAAAGCAGGAAAGGAAAAGCAGGGAGGGAAAAGGAGGAAAGGAAAAGCAGGGAGGGAAAAGCAGGAAGGGGAAAGAAGGAAGGGGTCAAGGAGAAGACCCCCAGGTGCAGGAAGGGCCTAGGAAAGTCCTGGGTCACCACAGGGTGGGTGCGGAGGGATCTCCCAGCTGATCCTTCAGGGATGGCTCCAGTGCTTCCCTCCCTGCTGGGAACAGCAACAGAAAGAGGGAAAAGGCTTTAATGGATTCAAACCTTTTGGGTGGTTTGATGGAATCACAAATTCCTTGAGGCTGTAAAAGCCCTCTGAGGTCATTCAGGTGCCAAGCACTGCCCAGGCCACTCTGACCATGTCCCCAAGTGCTGCATCCAGAAGGCTTTGAAATCCCTCCAGGGATGGGGAGTTCTGGCATTCCAGGGAGGTGTGGGGCTGGGAGAGGCAGGGGGAGCAAACAGGGGCTGGGTCCTGCCCTGAACATTTCCCCTCTTGTCCTTGGTGTCTCAGAGCAGGTGACATCCTCTGGTGCAGGGTTTGAAGACCTGGTTGGATCTCCTGGTTCCCAGCTCCAGGAGTAGCTCAGTCCAGAGCAGGAATTCCCGTGCAGCCCATTTTCATGGAATTACAGAATATCCTGAGCTGGAGGAACCCCAGGGATCATCCCAGCCCCATCCCTGCCCAGACCCCCAACAACCCCACCCTGGGCATCCCTGGCTGCGCTGCCCAAACCCCCCTGGAGCTCTGGCAGCCTCAGGCCTTGCCCATTCCCTGGGCAGTGCCAGCGCCTTTTTGGGAAGAACCTTTCCCTGATATTCATTCCCTCCCATTGCAGTTCCCTTTATGTGATTCCAGCATCCAAGTCCATAATTCTCCAGCTGTGGCCCAACACCTCCGAGTGAATTTCTGCTCAGAAAATCCTCCTCTTGCTGCCCCAAGAAGACGCTGAGCAGCTCTGAGGAGGAAACCCCTGTGAGCCACGCAGCTCCTCACTTTTCTTCGGGAAAAGCAGCCCTGTGTGAACATTCCCGATTTTCTTTCCCGCTGCCGTTACAAAGAGGAAATTAAATCAGGGGCTGATGTAAACCTGCCGAGGAGAACAGGCAGCTGTTATGGTTCTTTATTGCTTTTTTCATCTGCTGTTGCATTTTGCCATCGTCGGGTGCTCAGTGGAGGGTGTGATTTATTCATAGCAGGCTCTGGCGCGGCCGGGGGGGTTGTACAATAAACCCCTGACAAGGCCCGTGCCAAAAGCCATTAGGAGGAGAGAACAATAATGGAGACACAAAGTATTTACAGAGAGAGTTGGCTTTAATTTAAAATCCTTTACTGAGGCTGGATGATAATTACATCACGTCGCTGACAGGCCCTGCTTTGCACCGCGGCATTAAAAAATCAGCGAGAATTGAAACCTCCCTTAGAAGCTGCAAGAAATTCCCGGGATTTTAGGGTCATTCAGGCACTTGGGCATTGCTGCCAAGGGCCAGGTTTTTCCTAAATTAGTGCCAGGCTGGCAGAGGGCTTGGAAGGACAGGGATGTGTTGTTGGGATGGATCCTGGTCCAGGGTTTTGCTTTCTCCTCTTCCTTCTCCTCCTCCCTCCCTCCCCATCCAGATGTGTTTATTTAGAGGTTTTAAGTATTTGTGGTTTAGATATAAAATGGTTTTGCCTCCTTGTGAAGCCTCTTCCAGGGCCTGAAGGGCTCCAGGAGAGCTGGAGGGGGACTGGGGACGAGGGATAGAGGGACAGGACACAGGGAATGGCTCCCAGTGCCAGAGGGCAGGGATGGGTGGGAGATTGGGAATTGGGAATTCCTGGCTGGGCTGGAATTGCCAGAGCAGCTGTGGCTGCCCCTGGATCCCTGGCAGTGCCCAAGGCCAGGCTGGACACTGGAGCTTGGAGCACCTGGGACAGTGGGAGGTGTTCCTGGATTGGAATGGGATGAGCCTTTCCGGGCTTATTGGATGTCCTCAAAGTCCTGATCCAAAGGAATTCCAATGGAATTTGGATGTTTTCTCAGCCTGGAAAGTCCTCACTGGACTCACACTGGGAGGCTTGAGGGTGATTTGGTGATCCCTGAGCTGTGCTGATGGATTGGGAATGGTTGGGAGTTTCCTCTGCTCCAGGTCCTTGCGTTGATCTTTTATTATTGTGGAAAATGTTACCAGAATCCTTTGAGAAAAGTGGGAATGAGGTGGTGTTTTGGATTGGCAGAATGGTGGAAAGTTTGAGAGGACTTTGGGATTCATTTCAGCTGGAATGGGAAGAGGAGTTGGGAGATGGAGATTTGCGGAGCTGGGAAGGGGAATGATTCCATGGAGAGGGACTGGGGACAAGGCATGGAGGGGCAGGAGCCAGAGAATGGCTCCCAGTGCCAGAGGGCAGGGATGGGTGGGAGATTGGGAATTGGGAATTGCTGGCTGGGCTGGAATTGCCAGAGCAGCTGTGGCTGCCCCTGGATCCCTGGCAGTGCCCAAGGCCAGGCTGGACATTGGGACACCCTGGGACAGTGGGAGGTGTCCCTGCCATGGAATGGGATTTGAGCCTCTTCCAACCCAACCCATTCTGCATTCTGTGGGGAAGAGGAGCAGTTGTGTCATCCCAAAAGGGTGGAAACTGGCCATTTCATTTTCCCCTCAGTTTCACAAAGCTGTGACTCCTCCTGCAGTGAATCCCTGGGGAAAAAAAACCACAATTCACCAAGGCAGGAAAAGCAGATTTCCTTCCCACAAAATCCGGCCATGGCCCCATGCAGGGGCAGCGCTCAAAGGGTTAATGCCCGCAGATCTCCCAACATCCATTTAATGTCGTTTTCCAGCCCATTTCTGGAGGGAATGGGAGGGAAATTCCAGGAATCCCGGAGGTGAGTGCAGTTGCAGGGCTCTGACGAGGGAGAGCAGCAGATCCATGCTCAGCTCCCGGCCGGGGGCACCTGGAGCAGCCCCAGGGCAGCATTCCCATCCCTGCAACCCCACCTTCATTCCCCTGGAACCTCAGAGCTGTGAGGAATTGTTAAAGACTCCGGAAAAAACATTTGGGAGAGCAGCAGGAGGAGGAGATGTTTGTAAATCCAGCAGGGCGGAAAAAAAATTTCCTTTAATTAGCAGCCAGCCTAATGAACGGAATCCTTCTGGAAGCAAAATCCATCTCCAGGATTCCCAGTGGGAATTTTGTGTTTATTGGCCCTCCTTGAAAGGTTTGAGGATCGTTTTGTGGGAAATTATAACTCTCATCTCCAAAGGGAAGCTGCTGCCCTTTGCACAGGATTTGTGGTGCATCCAGCAGATTTTGTCTCACTGCCTGCTCAGTCTCCAAGTTGGAAGCCTGGGAATGCTCAGGGATGGGAATTTACCCTGGAGGAACCTTTGGTCTGGTCCAGTATTGTCATTTTTTATGTTTTCATAGACATTTTAATATTAAAATATTACTATTAGGTTGATATTTCCTAGGGGTTTTCAACAGCTTCTGATAATTTAATCCCTTTTATAGAACATTTCCTAGGATTTTCCAGCAGCTGACCTGGAGATGGAAATAGCTGGATAACCCCGACTGGTCTCCCAGGATTGGAAAAGATGTTGAGGGTGGTTGTTTCATAATTAACAAATTAATTTGGACATCAGGAATTCCCACTCTTCCGTGCAAAATGAGAGATTTTTAAAAATGAGTGGTTGGGTGTTTAGGCACCAAAACTCCTGGAAATTCAGGAAGATGCTCCTGATGGGAGCTCCAAAATCTTTATCTGAGTAGAAAATCCATTTGGATTTTTTGATTGAATGTTGGTTTTCTTAAAAACAACAACAAACAAAAAAAAAAAAGTAAAGAGAAATCTCCATCTCCTCATGAACTCTGAAATGTTGGTGGGGGAGAGGATTTCCCAGGAATTTACCCAGCCAGAGTTCTCCTGGTGTTTCCTTCTTAAATGAATCAGAGAATTCCAGGCTGGTTTAGCTTGGAGGAGACCAATCCCACCCTGTCCAAATGCTCCTGGAGATGTGGAAAACTTGGGAATTCCCGGGGGATCAGTGCCCACCACCCTCTGGGGGAAGAACTTTTCCCTGAAATCCAACCTAAAAGCCTTGAAAATTCCCCAGAGCTGAGCTGGAGTCACACAATGAGAGGGATGAAGCATCCAAGGAAAAGGAGCATTGAGTAAATTCCATTGAAATCCCGAATTTTCAAACTCTGGATACTGAAATTTCCCCCTATATTGTTCCTGGTGTAACGCTGGAAATGTTTGGGATTGAATTCCTTCCTTGGTGTAATAAAAGGTGGAGGAGGAAGAAAAGCAGCTCTGAAAAAGTGGGAAGAATTTTGGCAGGAGGAAGGGAAGGAGGAACAAAATCCCTGCCTATTTTGGAAGGGCTGATAGGAGCAATCAGCACTTGGAAAGGAGGTGGTGGCAAATAAAAGTCACTCCTGAGATGTCCTGAGCAAATCCCTCCAGGATGGGAACTTCTCCAAGGAACGTCTTAACAAAGAAGTTTTATGGGAACAATTTTAAGGATTGGGATAAAAACACGCTGAGCCCTTCCAAGCTGAAACCTTGAGAGTGCTAAAATAACCCTCAGCCAATTTTGTGGAAACCTCAATTATTTTTCCTTTGTAGCTTAAGAAATCAGCCCAGGGGCTGCTCCAAGGCCTGGGAAAGTGAACGGGAGATTTTCCGGAACTCTCCAGAGTGCTGGATCAGTGCTTGGGGCCCAGCTGCAAAGCATTTTAGCTTTGTTATTTTTGAGATGTGCCCAAGTAAGATTGAAATATTGGAAAGTTGTACCTGGGAGTTCCAGCTTGGGGCTCATTTTGATAAGATTCTGATAAGATTTTTTGGCTGATTTTGATGAAATAGCCAATCGAATCTAAATATTTCAGTAATGCCAGGTTGGGTTTCAGTCCAGTTTTTCCATTGTTGCTCCTGGGATGTGATTTAGGACAAAAGTTCCTCTCTGCAAGCAGGAATTGTCTCCCCAGAAGCTGTCCTGTGTTATTTAGTGGCTGCCATTCCCGAATTTTGGGAATGAATTGTTGGATTTTTCCATCCAGAAGAGAGGGGTATATCTGAGCTCTGCCTTTGTCTGTGCTGAGGGATTACAGGATATTTGCAGGAGGAATTGTTTCAAGGAAAAAATGGAAGTGGCTGCCCAGGGAGGGTTGCAGTGCCCATCCCTGCAGGTGTCCCCTGGAGGTGGCACTCAGAGCTCTGGGCTGGGCACAGGGTGGGCATTGGGCACAGCTGGGACTCTGATCTTGGAGCTCTTTCCCAGCCTCAGGGATCCTGGGATTCTGGGATTTTTGCCTTTAATGAAGAGATTTCTTTTATTTATTCAGTGATAGGGTAGAGTTTAGAGGTTTTCATCCAATTTAGGGCTTCAGGGTGGTGGGAAACCTGTGAAGCCCCAGGGAGTCACTGCCTGCCCTAAGGATGTGCAGGAGGAAGGACCTGGATTTTAGGGATCAGCTGGATGAGCACAGATATTACAAGGAATAAAGACACAGGGTTGCTTTTGCCAGCTTTGTACCAGGAGGTCCAAAAACTCTTTGCTCCTGAGGATTTTATAGAATCCCAGAATCCCAGACTGGTTTGGGTTGGAAAGGACCTTAAATCCCATTCCACCCCTGGATGGGCTCCACTGTCCCCGGCTGCTCCAAGCCCCAGTGCCCAGCCTGGCCTTGGACACTGCCAGGGATCCAGGGGCAGCCACAGCTGCTCTGGCAATTCCAGCCCGGCCAGGAATTCCCAATTCCCAATCTCCCATCCATCCCTGCCCTCCTTCAGCTTCAGGCCATTCCCTCTTGTGCTGCCCTTGTGAAAATGTGGGATTTAGGCCCTGCTCAGGACGGCTTTTCCTGGTCAGCACTAAAACCATTTCCAAGCCTGTTTTTTTTCTTTGCTTTCTCCATTTTTAAGTCATTGTCTCCATTAAAAAAATCTGCAGGAACAAGGGGAAAGTCAAACAGGAAAAACCCACAATGGGAATTAATTATCCGTTTGAAAAATAAGGTGAACTATTTCAAAGGATGAATATTTAAGTGCAGATACAATAAACACCAACTATTTATGCAGGAGAAAAAAAATCCATTAAAATGACATTTTTCCTATACCTGTTTGAAGAAAACTCTCTCCTGATGTCATTCCCGGTGGGAACAGCACTTCCATGGTTTGATTTCCACCTCAAAGGAATCTCTACATCAAAGGTCAAAATCATCAATAGTTAAGCAAAGTAATTAATTAGCTCTTAGGATCACTGCTAGAGCACAATTTTAACATCATTTTTCTTTCATTCCCTCGTGTCCAGCAGCTCGAGCAACTTTTTTTACAAGTTCTGTGTTCCAGAAATTTAATTGAACTTTTATTGTTGTGTTTGGAGTTAATTATACAGCAAAGCAGGTTTATCTCTTCGATATTAAATCAAGCAAGTGCTCTTGGAACAATCAATTGATATTTAATTACAACAGAGAAGCTGCCCTATTAAATCTAAATTAAATGCTCATTGAAGACTATTAAAGTGTTACCAGACCATCAAACAGCAAATGCAATCCAATGCAGCCCAAAGCCTTCTGTGCTTGGTTTTCTTTGGAATCCTAAGCAGGAAAACTGACCTCAGATGACACTTCCTGAAATCTTTTGGTGAATTAAGAAGGAAAATTTCCTTCTCCAAGTTTGTTTCACTTAATGAAAGCGACTGACAATATTGAGGGTATTTTATATCTTCCAGGGTCGTTGTAAGAGTTTAGAGGGGAAGGATTTGGGAGAAGCTCAAAGAGGAGCATGGAAAAGGCAAGAGACACCTCACCAGGGATAGTCGTGTGTCAGAACCCAGGACATTGCTCTGGCTGCCCTGGGGGACTCCAGACCCTGGCAGGGGCTCAGAGACCTTGGCACGGAGTCACAGACACCTGTGCCTTTGATTTTAGCCCATGGGAACAATTCCCAACTTTGTGTGAGCAGTTACAAGCCACAAGGGTTTGAGTAGAATGACAGTGAATTTGTCACAGGGTGAAAAAGGAGAATTTTGGGGTTTTAGAATGGGGGTTCACAAGGCAAGATGGAGGAATCTGGGCGTGTCCTGTCCTTCTCCTTCTTGTCCTCCATCTTCTGCTGTGATGGTGGCACTTTTGGATTGGTTTAGAGTAGAGACAGACTGTCTAACACAGGTGATAGGTGTTGGAAATTTATTGTAAATAAAGCACACGTAGTTTTTAGTACAAAAAGCCAACACCACCCAAGGGCAGGGCCTGTGCCACAACCCGACCTGCTGGACAGATCTCAGCAGGTCAGAGAGAGAATGTAATGGATAAGAGAAAATAAACAACCTTAAGAACCAGAGCTGAGGAATCTCAACTTCTTCTTTGGTCATGGGCCTGGGAAAAATGACTCTTTAATACCTTGGGAGCCTTTTCAGCAACATAAAACCTGAGAGTCGTGGAATCATGGAATGGTTTGGGTTAAAGGGACCTTAAATCCCATCCACTGCCACCTCTGGGTGGGCAGGGACACCTCCCACTGTCCCAGGGTGTCCCAGTGTCCAGCCTGGCCTTGGGCACTGCCAGGGATCCAGGGGCAGCCACAGCTGCTCTGGCAATTCCAACCCAGCCAGGAATTCCCAATTCCCAATCTCCCATCCATCCCTGCCCTCTGGCACTGGGAGCCATTCCCTGGCTCCTGTCCCTCCATCCCTTGCCCCCAGTCCCTCTCCAGCTCTCCTGGAGCCCTTCAGGCCCTGCCAGGGGCTCTGAGCTCTCCCTGGAGCCTTCTCCTCTCCAGGGGAACATTCCCAGCTCTCCCAGCCTGGCTCCAGAGCAGAGGAAATCCAGAGTAAACCTTCCTGTTCTCCTCTGGACTTGCTCCATCAGCTCCACATCCTTCTAATGTGGGATCCCAGAGCAGGAGGCCAAATCCCATTATTCCTTCCTCCTTTCTGGATCCACAAGGTCTCAGAGCATCCAACTCACCAGAGCAATGTCAAATTGTTAAAAAAATCCTCTTCCAACATCCCAGCTCCCGTGGCTGAGCCCATTCTCCATCTCCACCCCTGTGAAGGGATCCTGCTTGATTTCCAACCTTTCTCCTGGTTAAGGGAATGGGATTCTTACTCCCAGTCTGGGAGAATTCCTGCTGAGCATTGACAGAGCCATGACAGCAAACCAAAGGTGATCCAAGGAAATTTGTTGGTTTCTCTGGGTCTGCATTGAAGGCACTGAGACAGTAATTCGTGTTTGGACTCAGGTGTTTATTATTTCTTATCAGTAAAACAGTCTCACTGCTGTGAGTTCAGCAGCTTTTCATCAGAAGGCACAAAATGGCCAACAATCTCTTGGTACAAGGGCTTTTAAGACTAAACTATCAAATTAAGAGCTGACACCTGGATTATTTCCCTTTTAACCCAATAACTGATCCCACAGAGCTGCAATGGGGACTTTTCTGCCCAATTACAAAATGCCACCCAAACCCATGAAGAAGGAGGAAGAAGAAGCATGAAGAAGAAACCCAGGATGACACCCTGTGCCCTCCATCTTGCTTCCATCCACAACACACTAAAAATCCCAAACCCTCAATTTCTCACCCAGTGACACACCTACACTGCTCTCTATAATCTATTGCACACTTTTGTGGATTCCAGTCGATCTTGAAGTCTGGGAAACTTTCTCCATGAATGAGGGTCAGAGTCAGTGCTCCCCTGGGGGTCAGGGCACCCCAGAGCAGACACAGAAATATTCCCAGTGCTCTGGGTTTCCACAGAAATTGAGTGCAGGGTTGATTTTGATTTTGATTAATGGGGCACCACATTTAAACCTGGAAGAGGATTTTTTTTTTCAGAAAATCCTAAAGCAAACAGTGCTTAAGTTGAATTGCCCAGAGGTTTTCTTGGTGGACGTGGAAGGCATTTAAGTGACAAATGTTTCATCTGGAAAGGGAAACTCCATTACTCAGTGTGAGCCATTACTTGGGATGAGTTACGGGTCATCCATCAGTCAATTCCATAATGGATCATCCATATTCATGCCTGGCCTTCCTTACAGCAGGGATGTTAATTTTGCTTTCCTTGATTTGTTTTCCATCTTCATTTGCCTCAGCTCCTGATCCGAAGTGAGTGGAGATTCCTGTTTGCTCATTTTTATAGGATCAGTTCAGGGTGGATGGAGCTGCCAGCCCTGAGGAACATCTGGAGAACTCTGGGGAGGTTTTCCCTCTCAGCAAAGCTGGGATTGGGGTCAGGCAGGGCACTGATAGAGCCCATCCCAGAGATAAGAGATGGGAACTTCCAGTTTGAGGTGTATTTCCACTCAAAATTATTGCAGCAGAATCTTCTGTCCAGCTGCAGGTGTAACATGGATGTGTTGTAGGAATAGGAAAAGGAAATTAAGATTTTCCAAAATTTCCCTTTGCATTTCCTGCCCCGAGGTCAGGCTGTTGTTTCATCTCTCAAGCTGTGCCAGGGGAGGCTCAGGTTGGCCATCAGGGGCAATGTCTTCCTGGAAAGGGTGCTCAGGCCTTGGAAGGGGTCATCCATCAGCCAATTCCCTAATGGACCATCCATATTCCTGCTCGGCCCTTCTTACAGCAGGGATGTTAATTTTGGTTTTCCATCTTCATTCCCCTGAGCTCCTGCTCTGAAGTGAGTGGAGATCCCTGTTTGCTCATTTTTATAGGATCAGTTCAGGGTGGATGGAGCTGCCAGCCCTGAGGAACATCTGGAGAACTCTGGGAAGGTTTTCCCTCTCAGCAAAGCTGGGACTGGGGTCAGGCATTTGTCAAAGGCACAGAGAGAGCCCATCCCAGAGATAAGAGATGGAAAATACAGGGAATGAGCTGCTGAGCCCAACATTCCTGTGCCAATCCCCCTCCTAAACTGAGCCTAAAATGACAGGGCAGATCTGGGAGTTTATTGAGTTTATTGCCTTGGCTTTATAGAAAAATAAATTCTTACCTGAGGCTGTCATTACCTGTCTCAATCCCTGCACCTCCAGGTGTGTCCAGACCTCCCAGGAGAAAATTCCCAGTTCCTTGCAATTTTTATCTTGGAGAGATGGTGATTTCTCCACTCAGGTGTGCAATAACCTCTGAGTTTTTTTATCAAAACAGTAAAAATGGAACTTCTCCTTCTACCACCATCATTTTGAAGTGCCTTGGAATTTGTTTAATGGAAACTGAATGTGATAATGAGGAGTTTAGAGGGAAAAGAACCCACTTGGGTGAAACAGAAACAGTTTAAATCTTGGGTCTTTCTTTCAGATCTTCTGAAATAAAAAGGAAGATAATTGACAGCAGCCTCTATCATGAAGAACAGGTATTTATGTGTCTACTAATAATTTATGGGATGGAAAATCAGGCACATCCTCTGAAAGGGAAGGTGAAGGAATGAACTCCCAGTCACTCCAAGAGTTCACACCTTGCTGAACACGTTTCCTTACAAGCCTCTGTGTGTGTATAAATCTGATTTTTTTGAATTGCAGTCACCTGGGGTTTAAAGTCTCTGTGTCACATTCCCCTGTCCACAGAAGATGAAAATGTCCCCCTCAGATATTGCCACCAACTCAGCTCATTAATATTCATCATTACCTTTTGCATTCTGCCTTGCAATTAATTTCCAGCCCACATGAAAGTGATTCTGTCTAAGCCCATTTAATTGGTTTTCAGGGTAGACATTCCCTGAGACATTTCTGCCACTTCCCTCTAAAATAATTCAGATTCCTTGAGTTTGCTTTGATAAATCTATTGGAAGAACAATCAAGTTGGATAGCAAGGTATCCTTCGGATAAATTCTCCTGTCAATGCTTTGCTGAGCTGCTTAAGAATGAAAATATCTCAATTATTCTGGGTGTGGAAGGAGACTGCCTCAAAAACCTGGTTTGGTGGAAAAATGTCTTGGCTGTACTGTCACCCACGGAGCAGGAGGGTTAAATGTTGTTTGAGCCATGGATTTCCCATAAAAAACTCATCTTAGATCCCAGTCTGTGTTTGGAAAAGGAGCAGGCAGAAGGGAAGGGATGGGGAGAAGCTCAAAGTGGAGCATGGAAAAGGCAGGAGATGCCTCACCAGGGATAATAATGGAATCACGGAATGGGTTGGGTTGGAAAGGATTTTAAATCCCACCCAGTGCCACCCCTGCCATGGCAGGGCACCTCCCACTGTCCCAGGGGCCCCAGTGTCCAGCCTGGCCTTGGGCACTGCCAGGGATCCAGGGGCAGCCACAGCTGCTCTGGCAATTCCAGCCCAGTCCCTGCCCACCCTCCCAGCCAGGAGTTCCTAATTCCCAATTCCCAATCTAAACTCACTTTGTCAGTTTGGAGCCATTCCCTGTGTCCTGTCCCTCCATCCCTTGGAAATTCTCTCTCTCCATCTTTCCTGCAGCTCCTTCTGCAAGGCCACGAAAAACTCAAAGCCTGTGGCCTTCCCCAGGGAGCTCAGCCTGGGATTTGCTGAATTGTTGGGATTATTGGGAAAATCTGATCAGGATTTGGCTGGAAATGCAGCAAAGGTTCCTGGAGCTCGCTGAGTGATTGTTGCAATAATAATCCAGGTGGGGCTTTCTGCTGAAGTGTTTGTTTGCTCCTAATTGTCCTGCCCTTCTTCAGCTGGGTTTGATGAGATTTCTCTGCATAATTAAAAAGCCCTCAAGGAAAAGGAAAATAAAATAGTCAGCAAATTAATCTGTAGGACAAGGAAACGCTGATCATTCTTAGCACCTTAATTCATTTAAAATTCACTTTTCTTTAAGGTTTTCCCTTCATCACCGTGAGCTAATTAGAAACCACTTCAGTGTGATATTAATGCACAAAGAATTTTTACCCCCACCCTGAATTTCTTAATATTTTAAGGACATTTCCTCAAAATTAAGTTTAAAAACAATTGAAAAATTAATTTTTTATTTCCTTGAATTTTATGGCAGGGAGTGGTTTATTTAGGAAGCACAGAATGCTGTGCAAGCTGAATTCTCTCTGCTGTGTCCTCACACTTTGAGAAAACAACTGGACGGGAGCTGAGGGGCTCTGGCCAATGCTGCTGCTGCTGGTTGGACATCCCACTGGTTTTTCTGGGATTTGGAATGAGCCTTGCAGGAAATATTTTATTTCTTTGTTATTAAAACCAAAGTTCTGCTTATTTGGGGGGGAAATGGGATTTGAAATCACCATCTCCGCATCAAGGGAAATTCAGGTTGGATATTAGGAGAAAGTATTTTACAGAAATAGTGATAAAGTTCTGGAATGTTCTGCCCGGGCAGGTGGTGGAGTCCCCATCCCTGGGTGTGTTTAACAAAGCCTGGAGGTGGCACTGGGTGCCAGGGCTGAGTTGAGGGGTTGGGGCTGGGTTGGACTCAATGGTCTTGGAGGTCTCTCCCTGTCCAGTGATTCTGGGAATTCTGATCTTCAAGACTGGAGGATCAGGGATGGATGGGATTGTGGGAATTGGGAATTCCTGGCTGGGCTGGAATTGCCAGAGCAGCTGTGGCTGCCCCTGGATCCCTGGCAGTGCCCAAGGCCAGGCTGGACATTGGGGCACCCTGGGACAGTGGGAGGTGTCCCTGCCATGGCTGGGGTGGCACTGGATGAGATTTAGGATCCCTTCCAGCCCAAACCAGTCAGGAATTCTGTGATCCCCCCTCCCGAGGCTGCCCAGGCCACCAGGCAGGGGTGACAAGGGACAGGGATGTCCCTGTGGCTCCTGTGCAGGGGGCAAAAGGTGGAACTTGGGAAGATCCAAAGGACGTGGGATGGTGGGAGCAAATCTCCCCGGGAAAGATCTGGAAATCAGGGGGGGAGCCTTGGCTGGAGGCTCTTCCCAGCACGGAATCCTCTTGGAAGCTGCTTTGCCTTGACCTGCACCCCACTGAGTCTGAGGACATCCCTTCACATCCCTTCACATCCCTTCGCATGTGATGCCATCACATTCAGGGAATGCAGGTCAAGGCAAAGCACCCAAAATCAGCCTCCAGACAAATTCCCAATGATTGGAAATTCCCAATTTGATGGGAATTCAACTTGATGCTGATTATTCATTATTTAGTATCAGCTCAAAGCATGTGGATGCATGAAGGGATGATTCCATCACCACTCACAAGGATTTTGCTCCTTCCAATAAAAAGAGGATTTTAGGGTTCTTGATTTTCCTTTTCCCCTTGCCTTGCCCATGTTAACCAGGAGCCAGCACAGTCCAACAGTCCTGAGACTCTGAGAAATCTGGATTTTATTGAGAATTTCCAGCTGTACTTTCAATCAAGCAAATTAGCACTGAACACTGATTTGAAGGCTTCAGACTTGGTATCAAAATCTTCCTGGGTTTGTGCTTCTGCCCTTGACTAACAAAGGAATTTTGGTTGTGCTATTCTGCCCAGGTGGCTGCAAATTAAACTGATTTATTACCCCGTGTCAATCAGCAGATAATTGCACCTGCTCTTTGGCAGCAAAAGGGATTCCTGGGGGCAGAAATTCCATGCTGGTATGGAAGGAAAAAGCCCCAAATAGATGAAATAGTCATGGACAGGCTGGGTTGGGCCCTTTCTTTGTGTTTTGCTCTGACATGGAGAAGTCTTGGGGTGAAAAGGGTTTTATTTTCTCTCTGAAAGCCACTAAAGATGCAAGAAATCCCTGGCACATTATTAATGAGTGGTCAAGGAATAAAAATTTGCTTTAAGGGAAGATCCAAGGAAGAAATGGCTCCTAGCAGGACTTGGAATTTGCTGAGGAGCTCGTAGAGCTCAGCACTGAGCTGAGCCCATCCCTGTGAATAAAGGCCAAGTGCTGAGCCCCACTCAAATCAGAAATGCTGCCAAAATCTGGAAATACACATTCCCTGAGCTCAGAGCCCTCTCAACAATCCCAGGATGTTTCCCAAGGCGTTAACGACACCGATTTCAGCTGCTGCACTCGTTAGAGAATTAAGGGAGATAAATGTTAAAAAGGCAGTGACCAAGGCTGAGGGCTGAGCGCCCACAAAGCCCAGAACGAGATTTGCATCTCCTCAGAGTTCCTCCCCTCCCTCCCAACCTCGGCATTTGAGATGGGTCAACAGATGCAAAATCCCATCGATTCCTTCATTTTTTAAAAGCAAACTTTGCAGAGCAGCCGAGCCGCGTGTCGGAGCGAGCGGCGTTGTTAGAAAGGTTAATTGTTGTTTCAAGGCTCTGCCTGCAATCAATAGCGCTGGGAGCTCCAAGGATTTTGTGGAGGAGCAGCTGATGGCTGCAGCCCTCCCAGCTGGAGTTTTGTTCCTCAGGAAAACAAAGCAGGGGCTGTCCAGGGATTTGGGGAAAGCTGGATCAAGCTCCGCGGCGGGCGTGGAAAACAAATTAATGTTAATTTTGCAAAAGCCAGAGGAGGTTCAAGGAGTCTCTGTTTACACGTGTAACACCCAGAGCTGCTGGAAAAGCTGCTGCTGGAGGTGACAGGGACAATCCCTCGGGAAACAGGGGGCAGACTGATGGATTTCAGCTGCTCCTCCTGAGGGATGGGAACTGTGGCACAGCAGGGGAGGTCACCGCACCTCCCTCCTCACTGAGGGCCCTGGAAGGGAGCAGAAGCAGCAGGGCTCACTCAGCACAGAGCCAGGGAATTGTTTGGGTGGGAAAAGTCCTCCGGATCATCAAATCCAACCATTCCCCAGCACTGTCGAGGTGCCACTGCCCCATGTCCCCAAGTACCACATCTCTCGGGTTTCTGTGGTTGAGATGACCCCTGAGGTATTAAAAAGTCTTTTTATTTCCTAGGTCTGCAACCAAAGAAGTCGGGATTCGTCAGTTCTGCTTTTCAAGGTTGTTTATTTTTTCTTATCTAAGACATTCCTTCTTTGACCCACTGAGGTCTGTCCAGCAGGTCGGGTTGTGGCACAGGCCCTGCCCTTGGGGTGCTGTTAACTTTTTATACTAAAAACCTACGTGTACTTTATTTACAATAATTTTCCAACACCTATCACCTGTGTTAGACAGTCTGTCTCTACTCTAAACCAATCCAAAATTGTCACCATCACAGCAGAAGATGGAGGACAAGATGAAGGAGAAGAGGGACAGGACATGCCCAGATTCCTCCATCTTGCCTCCTGAACCCCCATTCTAAATCCCCAAAATTCTACTTTTTCACCCTGTGACAAATTCACTGTCATTCTATCCAAACCCCTGTGGCTTGTAACTCCTCACACAAAGTTGGGAATTGTTTCCATAGGCTAAAATCAAAGGCACAGGTGTCTGTGACTCCGTGCCAAGGTCTCTGAGCCCCTGCCAGGGTCTGGAGTCCCCCAGGGCAGCCAGAGCAATGTCCTGGGTCCGGACATCATCCACAGGGATTGTAAATTCCCCCAGGGATGGGGGCTCCCTCCCTGCCCTGGGCAGCTGTGCCAGGGCTGGACAGTCCATTCCATGAAGGAATTTTCCATAATATCCAAATTAAACTTCTCCCCTGGCCCAGCCTGAGGCCGTTCCCTCTGCTCCTGTCCCTGTTCCCTGGAGCAGAGCCCGACCCCCCCGGCTGTGCCCTCCTGGCAGGAGCTGTGCAGAGCCACAAGGGCCCCTGAGCCTCTGCTCCAGGCTGAGCCCCTTCCCAGCTCCTCAGGGATTCTCCAGCCCCTTCCCAGCTCCCTCAGGGATTCTCCAGCCCCTTCCCAGCTCCATTCCCTTCCCTGATCATGCTCCAGCCCCTCCGTGTCCTCCTTGCCTTGGGAAGTAAAGAACCTTGATGCACCTGAGCCTTTTCCTCTCCTTTGCCACATCCAACAAGGGCTGGAGATTCTCCTCATCTCTTCCTTTGTTGCTGAAATATTTACAGGAATATTTTTAAAGTCCTTTCTGGCAGGATCCACATTAAATTCCAGCTGTGCTTTGCCCTTCTGATTTCCCCTTGCTTCATCTCCTGACATCCTTGCCCTCCTGACTTACCTGCCCTTTCTTCCAGAGTTTAAAAACACCATATCCTGATCATTTCATGCTGTTTACACAGCCCATGGCCTCAGTGTTCATGAGAATTCCATCCTGGCTCGGGTTGGAAAACAGGACACAATTTCCTGGAGCTCAAAGGAGCGCTGGCTGCAGGGTGGAAGTCGCTCATAAATGAGTAAACTTGGAGGGCAGAAAAGCAAAATTTTTTCCCCCCTCTTTGCACATGAAGAAATGGAGACTCAAAGAGAACCCAGGAAAAGCATTCCCTGATTTTGGCTGCTGTTTTTGGGATGCCCTGGCCCTGTTTTTGTTCCCGTGCTCTGGGCTCAGCTTCTGCTGGTCCCTTTCTCTCCCTCACTGCAAACTCCAGGAGAAAAATGTGACAGAACTTTAAGAATTCCCAGATTCCAGTGCTAAACCGTGACAGGAGTTTTGTTCAGAACACAAGTGTGACTCTCTGGAAAGATGAAATTTAATTAATTATAAAATTAATGCCAGCAAATAAGGAAGAGGAGATTCTGAGAGACTCCCAGTCCAAAGCAGCCTCACGGAGCTGTTCCTTTGTCACCCTCCCACCATGGAGCCATCATTTGAGCAATCCCAAAACTTTTCATCCCAGGAATTCATCCCTGAACATCCCTTTAACCAGAAATCCAATCTCTCCCTTTCCCACACTGATCTAATCGAGCTGGAATGATACAAAAGCTCCATTTGCCTGAGCTAATCTAAATAATCAGAATTATTTAACACAATTTCTCTTTCTGGGCTGAGCACATCCAGTAACTTTTTATCCCCAGATATCTCCCAAGGACACCTGATGAAAGCTGCTGAACACCAGACTGAATTCCAATAATTGCTAATGCCCATTGAAACCTCAAATAAGAGATTTAATTAGATCCTGCTGATTAGAACCAGTTCTGGTGTCCCTGCCTTCATCCCTTTCCCCTTGGGATTTAACAGTAATTTGTATTTTAATAGCCCAATATTGTCCTTTTTTACAGCTCTATAAGCTCTGCTCTGATTTCAGCCATCCCCCTTGGACGGCAAGAAAAATCCCCCAGGATTGTCTCCATTCGGACATTCCCTGGATTTCACTCCTTGTCCAGGACCTCCAGCCACCCCAGGAATGCCCTGGGTGAAGATGGAGCCTTCCCAGTAATCCCAGATGTTCTCTGTAGGAGTGAGTGGGCTGATCATGGAATCCTGGAACCCTGGAATCATGAAACCATGGAACCAGGGAATCATGGGGCCATGAAATCATGAAACCATGAAATAATGAAATCCTGGAATCCTGGAACAATGGAATCATGGAATCATGGAGTTCTGGAACCATGGAATCATGGAATTATGGAATCCTGGGACCATGGAATCATGGAATCATGGGACCATGGAATCATGAAGTCCTGGAACCATGGAATCCTGGAATTATGGAATCCTGGAACCATGGAACCATGGAGTCCTGGAACAGTGGAATCCTGGAATCCTGGAATCATGGAATCATGGAACCATGGAATCCTAGAATAATGGAACTATGGAACCATGGAGACCTGAAATCATGAAATCCTGGAATCATGGAACTATGGAATCATGGAATCTTGGAACCATGGACTCATGGAACCAGGGAATTCTGGAATCTTGGAATCATGGAATCCTGGAATCATGGAACCATGGAATCATGGAATCCTAGAACCATGGAATCATGGAATGGTTGGAAGGGGTAGAAGGGATTTTAAGGATCATCCAATCCCACCCCTTCCATGGCAGGGACACCTCCCACTGTCCCAGGATGCCCCAATGTCCAGCCTGGTCTTGGGCACTGCCAGGGATCCAGGGGCAGCCACAGCTGCTCTGGCAATTCCAGCCCAGCCAGGAATTCCCAATTCCCTATATCCCATCCATCCCTGCCCTCTGGCACTCGGAGCCATTCCCCCTTGATCCTTTGGGTTTTCCTCACTTCTCTCCTTAGCATTGTCCATATTATTTCTCTGCACAATTTCCATGCCCTGGATACCTCGGGGTGCTGTCACTGCCAGAACAGACCTGCCCCATTCCTGGCTCTTTTCCCTCTCCCTTTAGCTCCCATATTTTCCATCCCTCTTCCTGGTCCCCTAGTTCCTGCACCTCCAATGTGGAATATTTTATTTTCTCTCTATTTTGACCTCTCCTCTCTCTCTTTTGGCTTCCAGCCCACTCTGCATTCCCCTCCTGCCCTCCAGGCAGGAACAGGAAGCTGGGATTTGCTGTGGGAATGTTTTAGGGGCTTCTCTGCAGCTAAAACACCTAAAATGGGACCCAGCATCTTCCCACTGCCTCAGACTGGAGTTGGGACAAACATATCCATGAATAATCCAGTCCCCCAAGACCTGGATGCTAACTTTGGGAATTCCCAGCTCCGGGATGGCCTGGAAACCCCATTTTTTGGGTGTCACCGTGCATAGAATGTGAATTATTCCCTTCAGTGCACACCTGAGCTGAGCAGCATCTCTGCAGGAGTTTGGGAGTGGGTGGGGGTGGGAACAGTGGGATTTTAGGAGCTGCCTGAGGCAATGTCACCGGGAAGTGACTGCAGCTGAAAGTGGAGCAGAAAACACGATGGGACTTGGCCACTGCACACGTCTGGGATCATCTTTTCTCCTGGCATCCGCAGCCTGCACCTTGTCCATGTTTCCTTCCAGTTCATTAAAGGAACACCTGAGCTCTGTCCTTGTCCAAATCCCTGTTATCCATCCAAAATCCACGGCTGCACCAGAGGCGGGGATTTCCCTCCCTAATTCCAGTTTAATAAGAGACTTCCATTGAGTTCCTGCTGCAATTCTGTGGATTTAGACAATCTTAATTGTGTTCAGGAAGGAAAAATCACTAATTTGTGGTTTGACCACAGCACTTAATCAGTTTGTACCAATTAATTCCCAGTATTTCCACTATAATTACACCTTTTAAAAAACTAGATAATTTTATGTATGAGTATATATTCCCAGACCTGTCATTCCTGGTAAAACAAAGGAGTATATTTATATATTCCCCAGCCTTGCTGAGGTGTCTCCGAGTTAGGAATATGCTGAGTTTATAACTGTCTGCAGTGAAATTCCTCTGGGAAATGGCTCAGAGAGAAGTGTGGAATCATCAGCTGCCTCCAAGGCTTGTAAATGTGTCACCTTGTTTTCCAAGGCTTGTCTCACTGACACAGGAACAAAGCAGCAGCTGGGAAAATGGAATATTTCACTCCCGCGTGGATGTTTCTTTGAAAAATTGGGATTGCACCAGTGATGCCTTGTTATCCAACAGATAGCGCTGGTCAGTGTTAGATCATTGCTGAAGGATTGGCTGAAAAATCACTTTTTTCTACAAATATTCTACGTGGCAAAGTAGGAACAAGAGGATTTTTTGGCCAAAAAGCCTGGAAGAAATTGGATTTTTTCTCCACAAATAGGCTGTCTCCAAAGTGATTCCCTCCTGGCTAATTCATGGAAATTCCAGGTAAATGGGTGTGTGAGGAGGAAGGAGCTGCACACTGAAAGTAGGGTTGGATTAGATGGGAATTGGGAATTCCTGGCTGGGCTGGAATTGCCAGAGCAGCTGTGGCTGCCCCTGGATCCCTGGCAGTGCCCAAGGCCAGGCTGGACATTGGGGCACCCTGGGACAGTGGGAGGTGTCCCTGCCATGGCAGGGGTGGAATGGGTGGGATTTAAGATCCCTTTAATCCAAATTATTCTGGGCTTCTCTGCTGATCTGTGCTGTCACCATGGCAGAGCTGCTCCTTTGGGTTTATGGCACCTTCAGGTCTCCAGAAAAGACAGAGAAAGAGACTCAAAATCAAGGAACCCTCAGATCATGGAAGGACTTTCTGGAGGATCACCCAGGATTCCTTTGATTCATTTATTTCTATTATTTCCTTTTTTTTACACCACAAATTTTTCAGGTCTTCTCTGCCTTCACCTGGGTGTGGGTGAGCCCAGCACAAAGCAAACGTGGGTGAGGCCTAGACACACTAAAATGGTCCAAATTATGAATAACCTTTTGTCCTGGTTTAGGGCAAACCCAGAATACTTTTATAAAAACTACATTTCCCCTCAGAGATAGCAAATCTGTCACATCTGTCCTTGTTTTTCTGTGTGCACTTCAGGAACACTTTAAATCTTTCCCATATCCCCTCTAACCCGGTGTTTTCTGTGGGGCAGGCTGTGGGGGCAGCACCACAGCAGTGCAAGATAAACGTTGCATTTTGGGCTCAATTCCAGCAGGTTTGGCGTGGCTTGATCCAAGTGGAAAATGCATCCAGAGCTGTGCTTGGGGGATGTTTTATTCATGAGGCCTCTGCTGCTCCGAGGCACAGCAAAGGTCCCTCCCCACCACTGATAAACACATTCCACCTCCTCTGAAAGCTTTGTTGGGAGCTCTGTTCTTTCCTTGTCTTCCCCAAAGGTCTCTCATCCAACCCCTCTCCCGGGAGAAGCTGCAATCCCAGATTTCAGCTGAGGCAGCAGCAAATTCCAGCTTTTCTTGCAGCATTTGCAGGACTTCAGGTTCATTGCTCCAGGTTCATTGCTCAGGGGGCTGCAGAGGGTTTGCACGTTCCTCACCACGTGCTTTGCTTCCAGCCTGGAAAAATGAGTGATTCCCGAGCTCTGGGGCTGGATCCATGTGCTGAGCTGAGCTGGGAGTGCTGCCAGGAGTTTGCTGGGATCTGGGTTGGAATAAGTGGAATAAACCCCACCATGAGGGCATTCAGAGGCAGCTGGAAAAGTCCAGCTCTCTGCAAGGCAGGAGCTCCAGGAGTGCTTTGGAGAGAGAGGGGAAGGGGTTTGAAAAATCATGGAATATCCGGAGTGAGAATGATGCCTTGTGAATGCTGCCCTAGAGCACAGGCTGGATGGTGTGACCGTGTTCACAGGGGTCCCAGGATGAGGGAAGAGACGAGGATTTGACTCCATGTTTCAGAAGGCTTGATTTATTATTTTATAATATATATTACATTAAAACTATACCAAAATAATAGAAGGAAAGGTTTCCTCAGAAGGCTGGCTAAGCTAAGAATTGAAAGGAAAGAATGATAACAAAGGCAGCTGTCTTGGACTCTATCCGAGCCAGCTGGGTTGTGATTGGCCATTAATTATAAACATCCAAGATGGGCCAATCACAGATGCGCCTGTTGCATTCTACAGCAGCAGATAACCAATGTTTACATCTTGTTCCTGAGGCCTCTCAGCTTCTCAGGAGGAAAAAATCCTAAGGAAAGGATTCTTCATAAAAAGATGTATGCAACAGGATGGAGTTCCAGAATAAAGCAGGGATTGATTCAAAGCATCTCCTCCATGGATGCACCTTGGGCAGCACAAGAGCCCAGCCAGGGCTGCACCCAAGATGAACCAAAATGGCCCCAAAATGCACGGCCGGGCACGGGGTCTGTCCCTGGGATCAGTTCTGCTCCATTTGCACCTTGCAGTTCATTGTCCCATTCCAGCTTTAGCCCCTGCAGTCCCACCCTGCTTGTTTTTCTCTCTCCAGCCCACGGTGTTTGTGCTCTTGGGCTGAGATTTGGGTCATTTGTCCTTGGTGCCCAGCTGGAGCAGGAATTGTTTTGTCTCCCTGCTCTGTGCACAGAGCTCACCATCCCATAATATGGAGCCCAGATCCTCACACTAAAGCAGCACAGAATGTGAAAAATAGAAAAGCTGAACCTGAGGCATCAGGAAGGGATCACAGGGATCATCCAGCCCAGCTCCTGGCCCTGCACAGACACCCAACAGTCCCACCTGTTCCTGGGGCATTTTCCAAACTCTCCTGGAGCTCTGGCAGGTTTGTGGATTTAGGCCTCCCCCTTGTCTCCTCTCATTGATTTTGGTCCTTCTGGATTTCCCTGGATCATCCTGCTCTTCCCTTCCTCTCCTGCCTGGTTTATGTGTCCACCCTGACTTGGAGGAGCATCTCCTTTTGGAACCATCTGATGGGTCAGCACTTGGTTTTTTCCCTGTTTACAGAATCCCAGAATTATTTTGTTTCCAAAAGCCCTCCCAGCCCATCAAATCCCAGCTGTGCCCGATGCCCACCTTGTCCCCAGCCCAGAGCTCTGAGTGCCACCTCCAGGGGACACCTGCAGGGATGGGCACTGCAACCCTCCCTGGGCAGTGCCAAGGCCTGAGCCCCCTTTCCATGGGGAAATTCCTGCTGTGCCCACCCTGAGCTGCCCTGGCCCAGCCTGAGGTTTAATGGGTTGATCCCCCAGTTCTCTGGACTCACTAAAATCCCTTTGCCAGACAGAAGCAGGACTGAGATGTTTTGTGGGATAAACCATATCCTGCCTCACCTTTCCCACAGAAATGGGATCTACACAAAGGGAGTGGCAGGAAAAGCAGAAATAATAGGATTACTAAAATTCCAAGGTGCAACTTGCATCTTTCATTTTTTCCTGAAAAAAAATCAAAACAAACCAACCAAACAAAACAAAAAACATTGGGACACCGTGAGACCACAGAATTCATGGAGAATTCCCTTATTAAATGCAGGAATTTATGGAAGACCACAGCATTGAGCACAGATTAAAAGACATTCCGAGCCAATCCCAGAGATGTGTGGAGATCATGGAATCAATCAGGGGCTTGGACTGGGCAACAGTGCAAAAGGAAACAAGGCAAAGGGAATCCTGGCTGCTCCCTGGACTGCCTGGAGCTGAAACTGTGCCCAGGGATCCCAGGGATCAGGAGTCAGCAGAAGGAGTGACCTTCGCTAGCCCAGTGCTGACCGGGCATTCCTGGGGCTGCTCTCCAGAGAGAGAAATGTCAGGGAGAAACCTGTGCTTGGAATAAACAGCAATTCCCAGCCTGTGGGAACGGGCTGGGCTCAGAGGAGGGTCCTGGCAGCCTCTGAATGACAGAATTTGCACTTTATTGCTGACTCCCTGGCACGTTGTTGATTCCATTTAACCCCCAGCTCTCAAAGGGGAAAATGGGTGGAATAATTCTCTTTTTTTTTTCCCAGATTCTGTGCTATCCATTGGGCTTGACAGGATTTCAGTGCTGCAATAAATGGTTTTCCTTTTTTCCTTGCACTGGGCACATGGAGAAATTCCTTGTCTCAGGTGATAAATAATTGTCAGGTTTGTTTTTCCCTTGCCTGACCATTGATGCGGAGTCATTTTAGGGTGACAGCCAGCACCACCCACAGCTTCCTGGCATGCAGAGGTTAAGTTGGGAATCCCTCTGGGATAAATCCCCTGGAATTAGAGCATGGATCAACCTGGTCATTGGGGTGGCCATGCAATTATTGCTGATGAAGAAGGAAATTTATTCCAGAATTTATTCCAGCCCAGCTGTACAATCCGAGGACAAGGGAAGGGGAGATGCTTGGGGAGAATTGCTGCAGGTGATTCCCAAAAAATGGTATCAGGGCTGTCTGTCAGGATGAGGATGAGAAGGGAGCTGGCAAAGGAAACTCTGGAAAAATCCAAGATATTGGGGGTTGTGTCCAGATCACTGCCTGGATCAATTGGGATTATTCCACAGGTTTGTGTGGAGCATTTGATTCCTCACTTTCCGTGGAGACCTGGAGCACAAAACCCTTTTAATGGAATCCTTTCACCCTTGAAGGCTGCAAAGGCTTCTCTGTCTTCCCTATTCCCAGCGAGGAGGTCCCTGGTGGTGGCAGATCTTGGACAAATCATGGAATCATGGAATTATTTGGGGTGGAAGGCACCTTAAATTTATCTCATCCCACCCTTTTCCATGGGCAGGGTCACCTTCCTCTATCCCTGGTTGCTCCAAGCCCCGTTTAGAGACAAGCAACGTTCCTAAACCCCTCCCCAAGCATAAACCCAAAATGCTGCTGAGTTTTGAAACTTCTTTATGCAAAAATATGAATCAGTAATTTAAAAGCATAACGTTGCTCATTTTATTTCTTCCACAGAAACTAGGATTTTAGGATCAACAGAAAAATGAACGGAGAAGAAAGCAGAGATCCATGGATGACAAGTACCCCTGGATTTTCGGGAATTCCTCATTAAATTGAGTTTCTGGCACTGCTTTCTCCCCAGACTGCACATCGAGGACAGCATGATGGGAGTATAAAGATGTGGGTGAATTGTGGAATTACCAAGGTTGGAAAAGCCCTCCATGGTGGAGTCCAACCCTTGCCCAGCGCTGCCCCATGTCCCCAAGTGCCACATCCACAGGGATTTAAATCCCCCCAGGGATGGGGACCCCACCCCTGCCCTGGGCAGCTGTGCCAGGGCTGGACAAACCTTTCCATGCCAGAATTCTTCATAATATCCAAATGAAACCTGCCCTGGCCCAGCCTGAGGCCGTTCCCTCTGCTCCTGTCCCTGTTCCCTGGAGCAGAGCCCCACCCCCGGCTGTGCCCTCCTGGCAGGAGCTGGAACATTTCTTATTCCCGTTTTTCCAACTGTCACAGATATATTTTATGAAAAATCATTTTGCTAGGATCTTTTCTCCTGAGAAGCTGGGAGGCCTCAGGAACAAAATGCAAACAACGGTTATCTGCTGCTGTGGAATGCAACAGGTGCATCTGTGATTGGTCTCATGGGGTTGTTTTTAATTAATGGCCAATCACAGTCCAGCTGGCTCGGACTCTCTGAGATTCCTGAGCTTTTGTTATCATTCCATTCCTTTACTTTCAAGCCTTCTGATGAAATCCTTTCTTCTATTCTTTTAGTATAGTTTTAGTATATAATTTTCTTTTAATATATAATTTTCTTTTAATATATAATTTTCTTTTAATATAATATATATCATAAAATAATAAATCAGCCTTCTGAAACATGGAGTCAAGATTCTCATCTCTTCCCTTGTCCTGGGACCCCTGTGAACACCCCCAATTCCCACCTCCCTGTTTCTCAAACAGATCCATTTATGATCTCCAAGGCCTTCTAGAACCAGCAGCGCTGTTCTGTGCGCACTTTTAGCCTGGTACAAACACCAGGCTGCCTTTCATCATGGAAAATGTCTCATCTCTCTCTGCTGAGTGCCATTTTTATCTCCCTAAATGTTTTATTTTGCAGCCTGGGCTGTTGCATCCGATGGCAGAACAGCTGCTCAATTATTTCCTGCTGTCAGCAGCGATGTGAAGGGATTCAGGAACTGGACATAAAACAAAATCTGGACAATGCAGGACTTGGCTCATTTGTGTAGAGCACGCCAAGAACAAGCCCCAGCTGCACTGAGCTGTTAATTTAAGTTATTTTAATGAGGAGAGGGAAGAAAGGATCTGAGGTGCAGCATAAATGTGGGAAAAAACCTTCTCCAGGTGATGCCAATATTTGGTAGTCTCAGAGCTTCCACCTGGAGCTTCTCCCTGTGCTGGTCACGGCCTCAGCTGGCTCTGATTTGGCAATTTTGTTTGGCTTTTAGCTCATTTCCTTCCAAATCCCACATAAATTCCTCTGGAAAGGCCAAGCAGGACAGGTTGGGAAATGGGACAAGAGCAGGGTTGGCTGTGGTGGGATCAGGACCAGCTTCTTGCCACCTCTGCAATATCAGGTTTGCTCTGTTGCTGCTTCTGCACTCCTTTCCATATTTTTCCCAGTGTGTTCTTATCAGTCAGGAGCTAAAAATCCTGTTAGGAATGAAAATGAAAACAGAATTTGATTATCTTCCATAGTTTCCCTCGTGGAATTTGTCAGGAGCTTGCAAAAAACTCCTGAGCAAGGAAAGTCCTGGATTAAAAAAATTCTGATGTGCTGCTTGTGTTTTTCAGCTGCTCTGAACAGAAAGACCTTCCCAAAAGGGTTTAAAACATAAAGCTACCCAAAAATCCTCTTTAAAGAAGAAAAAAATTAATCAATTTTCATTTCAATTTTTGCAGTTTTCATCCATACAAGTTTAATTGGCGATCAATGGGCTCCTGCTCACCTTGGAGCTTCTGTTTCAGGCAGGCAGAAGGATTCGTAAAAACTCAAACTCTCCAAGGTGGAGCCTGTTCCTGATCTCTCTGGAGAGGCTCGTGGGTGGAGAGAGGTGAAAAAGGAGGAATTTGGTTGTGTTTCGATGCTGGGGTGTCCACAAACCAGGAAATTTTGGGACAAACATCCATCTTTGTGCAGAATCCTTCTGTAGGAAAGTACAAAGCATTGGCTGGGCTTGGAGCATGGGTTTAAATATTGGAGGAGGAAGAAAGTTCTTCACTCAGAGGGGCTGGGATGGAATTCCCAGAGCAGCTGGGGCTGCCCTTGGATCCCTGGAATGTCCAAGGCCAGGTTGGACACTGGGGTTTGGATGGTAGAAGGTGTCCCTGCCATGGCAGGGGTGGGATGGGATTTAAGGTCCTTCCCAACCCAAACCATTCCAGGGTTCTGTGCTATCAAACCCAGGATCAGATCAGCATCTCCTGATGATCTCTTTTAAACTGGAAATTCAATATTTTTTTTACTTAATGGGAAGATTTCAGCAATGATGGGTTCAACCTTTTCTGTGCTGCCCATTTTTGGGGATGGTTCTGTGCAGGGCCAGGAGTTGGGCTCAAGGATCCCCAAGGGTTCCTTCCAGCTCAGCTGATTCTGGGATTTTGAATGGAAATTGGGGATTTTGGAATGCAAGAAAGGCCATGCAGGGGCAGAGGTGGGATTTGGGGCTTCCTCTCATGGCTTGGCCCCACCCCAGGAACTGCTCAGGTTGAATTCTGGGACTTCGTGGGATCTCAAAGCAGAAAACTGTGAGAAACTCTGGATTCCAAACCAGAATCCCAAAGATTTTCTTGGGGAGAAGCTGCAGCCAAATGTGAGGCTTTGGTTGCTCTGAATTTACCCCAAGCCTGCAGCTGCCCCCAGATGTGCCCTGAATTTTAACTCTGCACCCGAAAAGCTCCCAAAGCTTCATCAGATGAAGATTTATTGCTCTTGGCGCATGTTCCCACCAAGAAATGCAGGATGGATGGGAATCTCTGCATCTCCCAGCCCCACAGGAACATTTTCACCCCAGAATTTCCATGGCACCCCTCATTTCTCTCCATGAAGAATAACATTTCCACCCTGAAACATTAAAAATTAAAACTCATTAGCTCAGGCACCCATTAAATTACCAATATTTCCTCTGCCTGAATTAGTGGTTATCAGGATTTTTGTGGGGAACCAGCAGATTTTCCATCCCCTGCTTCCCAGAATTCCCTGCCCATGCAGTTCCATTACAATCCAGTTTTTGTGCCCCATTTGTCACCATGGGAACAGCTTTGAGATCCCATACCTGGGCTGTGGCATTAATGAATAAATAAGGTGGAAAGAGCACTGATGACAAAAAAAAAAAAAAAAGAAAGAAACATTCAAAAGCTCTGCAATCAGCAGAGATAACAACAGAAAAACGCATGACAGGTGATAAATGAGAAAATTCTCATCTGGAAAACTCAGCTCAGGTTCCTGTGCATGAATCCAAGAGGAATTTTCATGAGGAGAAAAATAGCTGCTGATCAGATCTTCATTTAAAGGCTGAATTCTCATAGCATTTACCCAATATCAGCTTCCAAAATCTCCCAGAGGAAAACATAAACCTGGAAATGACCACGAACAGAAATATTTTCCTTTCCCTGCTGCACTTTTCAATACTTAATTTTGTTATTATTATCATTTGATGGAGTGAAAAGAAGCCAAGGAGGAGCCTCAGGCTAAAATGGTTTCTTATCTCAAAGAAGTTTTACAGGATCAGATTTCTCCTGGCTGGGAACGTGTCCCTGATTGTGGCAGGGGTTGGAACTGGGTGGGCTTTAAGGCCCTTTGCAATCTGTTCTGGGATTTTAGGATTCCCAGCTGTCCCTCCAGCAGGACCTGTTCCTTCTGCCTGACATTCCGAAGTCCAGCATCCAGTGTGGGGTTCACAGAGGGATTCAGCTACTTTTCCCAGCTCTTTTTAGGGATAAAGACTTCAAATCAAAATTTGAATCCAGGAGTTGGGCAGGATAAACCATGAACTAAAATATTTGGCTGCCATGGCAGACTCCAAATGGTGTTCCTTGGGAAAGGCCAGGGATTTCAGGAGAACACTGAGGGCAGCAATCCTGAAATTCAAAGAGGTCAAAGGAGAACAGGAGAGCAAAATCTTCCAAGATTCTGGAATAAGCACTGAGAGCACAATGGAATTCTGTCTTCCCTGAGTTTCATTAACAGTTGGTGTTTGTGCTGGTGTTTGCAGGGGTCCCAGGGTGAGGGAAGAGACGAGGATCTGACTCCATGTTTCAGAAGGTTTGATTTATTCTTTTATGCTATATATTATATTAAAACTCTATTAAAAGAATAGAAGAAAGGATTTCATCAGAAGGCTTGCAAGGAAAGAAGAGGAATGGAAAATGATAATGAAATCTTGTGACTGACCAGAGAGTCCGAGCCAGCTGGGCTGTGATTGGCCATGAATTAGAAACAACCACATGAGACCAATCACAGATGCACCTGTTGCATTCCACAGCAGCAGATAACCATTGGTTACATTTTGTTCCTGAGGCCTCTCAGCTTCTCAGGAGGAAAAATCCTAAGGAAAAGATTTTTCATAAAATATCATGGCTACACGTGTTAACGAGAATCAGGCGTCTGGGAGCTCCAGAAAGTCTTTCCATGATCTGAGGGCTCCTTGATTCTGAGTCTCTTTCTCTGTCTTTTCTGGAGACCTGGAGGTGCCATAAACCCAAAGAAGCAGCTCTGCCATGGCCACAGCGCAGATCAGCAGAGAATCCCAGAATAATTTGGATTAAAGGGATTTTAAATCCCACCCAGTGCCACCCCTGCCATGGCAGGGACACCTCCCACTGTCCCAGGGTGCCCCAATGTCCAGCCTGGCCTTGGGCACTGCCAGGGATCCAGGGGCAGCCACAGCTGCTCTGGCAATTCCAGCCCAGCCAGGAATTCCCAATTCCCAATCTCCCACCCATCCCTGCCCTCTGGCACTGGGAGCCATTCCCTGGCTCCTGTCCCTCCATCCCTTGTCCCCAGTCCCTCTCCAGCTCTCCTGGAGCCCCTTCAGGCCCTGCCAGGGGCTCTGAGCTCTCCCTGGAGCCTTCTCCTCTCCAGGGGAACATTCCCAGCTCTCCCTGGAGCCTTCTCCACTCCAACATTTGGAATATCTCTCTGTCACTATGGCAGGGAAGCAGTGACCTCTCATGGATTTTTACTTTTCCATTATTTTTGGATGTAGAAAGGAACAGGAATGACCTTCAGCTCTTGTAGGGAAAAGCACTTCCCTCAAATGTTTAAACACCAAGAGAATGCTGAATTATCAGTGCTGGACAGAGGGAATTCTGCAATCCACAGGCAATTATATCAATCAAATATGCAAATATCCATATTTTAGACTTCCCTTTAAAGAATCCAGCCTTGGATCCTCCTGGGAATCCTATCACTGAGAGAAGAAATGGGACTTTAGTTCCTCTTACTTTACACTCGATTTCTTTTGAAGAACTCTGATTTTTTCCTCCTGAGGGTTCATTGTTCTTGGATTTCTTGTGGATTTTTTCCCAGCTTCCACAGAGACTTTGCTCTCTGCCAAAGCCTCATTCTTAGCTCCCATGACAAGTGCCCTTGGATAAAGGAATTCGGGATTTTAACTGGAAAACCAAATCAAAAATTCGTTATTTTGCTTCCGAACTCCTTCTTCACCCTTCAATCAATTCATTTCCTCCTTCTTAGCAAGAGGGCCCACAGAAATCCATGAATTTTTAATTGTTAGGAATTTTTAATAACTTTAATTTGGCATACAAATCTGTCGGTGATGCAAGGGAAAGCTTGGAATTTTCAGAGATTTGGGAGGAACATTCCCATCTCTCAAATATCCTGGCATGGATCTTGGAAAGGTCCCCCTCCCTAAATTGCCTGGAAGAGACCAGCTGAGACTTTTTGTCCATGAACTTTGAGGGCAGAATCTGGCTCTTGCCAATTTTTTTCAGATTAAGAAATTAAGAAACAAGAAAACCACCTTGATTTCTTCCCTATTTTAATTTTATGGCATATTTTTTCCAAGCAGTCATTTTTCCTTACACTTCTAAATTATCTTCTTGGCATGAATTTTTGCAGGTCCAGTACATCAGGAATCAAAACTTTCCACTCTTCAAAACAGCAAATTCATCTAAATTAAATTTATGTGAAAAAAGGAAGAAATTATTCAGATCAAAATAATAGACTTTAAGTAGAAACCTTGATGCCAAAGATATTTTAAGTTGCAAAACTATTTCTTTTCATTATTTACAGCTGAGCCATGAGTTTGAGTTGCATAAATTTCCCCCAAATATGAGTTTATAGAACATCCATCACAGCAGAAAAGATAAAATCAACTCATTTGACCATTATTAAAATGTGAATTACAAGCAATCCCCTCTCTCTTTTTATTGCAGTTCTTTTGTATTTCTCAAGCCGCACGGAATTTAATAAATCTCTGCGGGACTTAATAAAGAGCAGGAGATTTATGCAGGTGCTGAGATATTCATTGAGTCCCCACTGCCTGTGGAATTGATTTCCATGGATTCCTCAGCACTTTCTGGAGTTCTGGAATTCTCCCACTGCTTCCCAGAGCACGTCCAGGGAATGTTCTGGTTGTGCTGAGTGGAATTTTTCTTCACTCAGGGGTCACCAAATGTGGGGATGTTCACGGGGGTCCCAGGACGAGGGAAGAGATGAGAATCTCCATGTTTCAGAAGGCTGATTTATTATTTTATTTATTATTTTATGACATATATTATATTAAAAGAAAATGATATATTAAAACTATACTAAAAGAATAGAAGAAGGGGTTTCAGAAGGTTAGCAAGGAATAGAAAGGAATGATAACAAAAGTTCGTGACTCTCAGAGAGTCCAAGCCAGCTGGACTGTGATTGGCCATTAATTAGAAACAACCAACATAGACCAATCACAGATGCACCTGTTGCATTCCACAGCAGCAGATAATTATTGTTTTTCTTTTTCTGTGAGGCTTCTCAGCTTCTCAGGAGAAAAATCCTGGCAAAGGGATTTTTCAGAAAGTATCATGGCAACAGTGCTGCTGTGGTATCCAGCACGTAAATCATGGAATTATGGAACTGGTTGGGTTGGAGGGACCTTAAAGCCCATCCAGTTCCACCCCAGCTTCCCACTGCTCCAGCTCCAATGTCCAGCCTGGCCTTGGGCACTCCAGGGATGCAGGGGCAGCCACAGCTGCTCTGGGAATTCTGTGCCAGGGCCTGCCCACCCTCACAAATCAATAAAATATGGTTTACAGCATGAGAAACACCAAACCTCACCAAGTAATGGATTGTAAATTGATTCAGTCTTGATGTGGAATTCCTCAGGAGCCTGCAGAGGCTTCAGGCAAAGAACAGAGCTCCCACCCACCCTTGATGGTTTAAAGATACCAGGAGCTTTGGCTCACCTTGGTGTCACTGCCTGGGGTGGCACTCAGGGCCAGGACCCGGAACTGATTTGTGTATTTGCTCAGCTCCCTCACAACCTGAGAGCAGGAAAGCTTCATTAGTACCCTGAGAGGAGATTATTTCCTTGCACAAACTACAGCAGTGAAAATACCCACTAAGTAGGAAAGGCTTAACAAAACACTCCAAAAATACTGAATCCCAGAATGGTTTGGGTTGGAAGGGACCTTAAAGATCATCCTGTTCCATCCCTTGTCATCCACAGGGACACCTCCCACTGTCCCAGGGTGTCCCAATGTCCAGCCTGGCCTTGGGCGCTGCCAGGGATCCAGGGGCAGCCACAGCTGCTCTGGCAATTCCAGCCCAGCCAGGAATTCCCAATTCCCAATCTCCCATCCATCCCTGCCCTCTGGCACTGGGAGCCATTCCCTGGCTCCTGTCCCTCCAGCCCTTGGAAATTCTCTCTCTCCCTCTTTCCTGCAGCTCCTCCAGCCACACTGAGGTCACCCCAAAGCTCCTCCTCTCCACGTGAACATTCCCAGCTCTCCCAGCCTGGCTCCCAGCAGAGCTGCTCCATCCCTTGGATCATCCTGGTGTCTCTGGACTCTCTCCAGCAGCTCCAGGTCCTTCCTGTGCTGGGATCCCAGGGCTGAACCTAAACCCAGGAGCTCAGCTGAGACCTTTGAGTTCCAGCAGTTGAGGGGTTTGTGTTCCAGTCCCTGCTCCCCACTGTGACACAGCTCCTGGAATGTGTCTTTACTTCCCTTTTTTTTTTTTTTTTTCCAGGAAGAGCCCCATTATTTCCAAGAATAACCAGGAATTTCCTAAATTGAAATTGCCTCAATTTCAGCAAGGTACAAGAGTTGCTTTTATATAACCAAGGTGATTTGTGATGATTCACCCCCAGTCTGTCATCCTTTAATTCCTCAACAATTCCAATGGGAATGTTTGTCCCAAAAGGAAAGAGTTTCTGTTCCAAACCACTTCCAGCAGCTCTGCCTCTGGGGATGATCCCAACCTGGGACCTCTGGGAACTATCCAGGGATTGCCAGGAATGAAATCTTTTGAGCCTGGAGGCTGATGAGGATCTAAGAGATCTCCTTTGGTTTTGGAATTCCAATATCTCCTTAAAACAGGGAGTTCAGGACAAACCCTGGCATAGTCCCTGTGCTCTGCTGTCTCCACAGGGAATGGTTCCATGGATTCCAAATTTATGGAGCACGTTGGCAGCAGACATTGGGAGCTCCAGCCTGGCTCCACTGCCCGGTGCTTTGGCCCTTCTGACCAGGTGTTCACAGAATCCCAGGATCCCTGAGGCTGGAAAAGCCCAGCCTGAGTCCTCCCAGCTGTGCCCACCGTGTCCCCAGCCCAGAGCTCTGAGTGCCACCTCCAGGAATTCCTTGGGCACCTCCAGGGATGGGCACTGCAAACCTCCCTGGGCAGTGCCAAGGCCTGAGCCGCCTTCCCATTTTCACAAGGGCAGCACAAGAGGGAATGGCCTGAAGCTGAAGGAGGGCAGGGATGGATGGGAGATTGGGAATTGGGAATTCCTGGCTGGGCTGGAATTGCCAGAGCAGCTGTGGCTGCCCCTGGATCCCTGGCAGTGCCCAAGGCCAGGTTGGACACTGGGGCTTGGAGCAGCCTGGGACAGTGGAGCCCATCCAGGGGTGGAATGGGATTTAAGGTCCTTTCCAACCCAAACCAGTCTGGGATTCGGGGATTCTATAAAATCCTCAGGAGCAAAGAGTTTTTGGACCTCCTGGTACAAAGCTGGCAAAAGCAACCCTGTGTCTTTATTCCCTGTGAAATCTGTGCTCATCCAGCTGATCCCTAAAATCCGGGTCCTTCCTCCTGCACATCCTTAGGGCAGGCAGTGACTCCCTGGGGCTTCACAGGTTTCCCACCACCCTGAAGCCCTAAATTGGATAAAAACCTCTAAACTACACCCTATCACTGAATAAATAAAAGAAAACTCTTCATTAAAGGCAAAAATCCCAGAATCCCAGGATCCCTGAGGCTGGGAAAGAGCTCCAAGGTCAGAGTCCCAGCTGTGCCCAATGCCCACCCTGTGCCCAGCCCAGAGCTCTGAGTGCCACCTCCAGGGGACACCTGCAGGGATGGGCACTGCAACCCTCCCTGGGCAGCCACTTCCATTCTTTTCCTTGAAACAATTCCTCCTGCAAATATCCTGTAATCCCTCAGCACAGACAAAGGCAGAGCTCAGATATATCCCTCTCTTCTGGATGGAAAAATCCAACAATTCATTCCCAAAATTCGGGAATGGCAGCCACTAAATAACACAGGACAACTGCTGGGGAGACAATTCCTGCTTGCAGAGAGGAACTTTTTGTCCTAAATCACATCCCGGGATCAACAATGGAAAAACTGGACTGAAACCCAACCTGTGCCAGGGCTTCCCCACCCTCCCAGCCCGCAATTCCTTCCTAAATATATCCTGGACTAAAATCTTTATTCCAAGAAGCTGAACCAGCTCCCAGTGGAGAATTCCCTTGGGAATACAAAAAATTCTTCTGATGGCAGCAAAGAGCTCAGAAGTGACACCACACTTGATCCAAGTGCCATGAAACAGTTTTAAAGGGAAATATCCCATTATGTCCATCTTTTTTTCCAGATGAATGAAGCCAAGGAAATACCAACAACACCCTGCAAGGTCCCCTGTCCCTCAGGATCTGTGGTTTGCTGTCAGTGTTTTCCTGGGATGGGGTGTGAATTCAAGGGAAGAACCTGTAAATCTCTTTTTTGGGAAAACCAAAGTGTGGGATGGTGACTTCCCTTCAAAAACCTGGAAAAGGGAAAAATCCCAGACAGGCCAAGGGTGCAGAAGAGCAATTTTTGCTAGGGAAAAATCATAATTTTGGAGTAATATTTTTAGTAGATGTGTGTCCTTCTAGGATTAATTTTGTACTATTTTTAATTTATGGTCTTGGAGAGCAGGGAAATTAACATTTAGAGGGGAAGGAATATCCAAAGGAATTTCTGAACTTGGAGTGTTTTTATGGATCCCATCCATGGCCACATCTCTGCTTTATGGACCTTTCCATTTCAGCCACTGCCCTCTCCACAGAGCCCAGAAAAATAATAGAAATTATTTTATCTTATTTATTTTATTTTTTATGTATTATAAAAATATTTTATTTATCTCTTTCCCTTCCCCATCTCTTAATTAAATATGTTAATATTTTATTTTTTATCAGTTTCCCTTCCCCATCTCGTAATTAAATCCTGCATTTCCATTAAAAAATCCAAGCCAGAATCACCACAGCCTGCACCTCAATTATTACAGAACTCTTCCCAGCTTTAAAGGTGAAAGGAAAGGCAGGATTGAGAAGAAGGATCCACAAGGTCATTTGTCACCAGCCCTAATTAGTTTGTTCTCCGTCTTCACACCTGAAAAAACCATTGCAAATTGCTTTGAAATCAGCTTTGTTAAGTAAAGCATGAGCTGGGTGGGGGTAAAAGCCGCCAAAGCACAAGGAAAATTTCCCTTTTCATCCCTGCAGCCGTCTTCCTTTGAAAATACTTGGGAAAAAAATGCAGAGGGAACAACAAAAAAAAAGAAATATTAAAATTAGGCTGACCCTGAGACCAGGCAGGACTTTTGATCCACTCCTAAAATTCAGCTGCCTCCTGATTCCCTGCTTGTGACAGCTACAAAGGATCAGCTTTTTGAGGTTATGGTTTTTTGGGGTTTTTTTTCCCAGGCATTTCATTCCAGCTGAATGAAAAATTGTTTCTCCAGCACTGAAATTATCTCTGGGAATTTCACCCTTCTCCAAATATCAAAGATGAGCTTATTGAGATAGTTACTTTCAGGTAATTGAGAACTGAAATGGAAGATTTTTATTTTTATTTTTCAGCCCAGTCTTGGGCTCTGCCCCATTTCTGCTCTGCACAATTCCTGAATTCCAACCAAATTCCCACCAAATTCCCACCAAATTCCCAGGCACATTTTTCCCTTTTTTCCCTGCAGCAGAGCCCATTTTCTCTGCCAGATCCCAGCCCTGCTGGGGGCAGCTGGAGAGGAAATCCTGCCTGCCTGGAATCCTGATCCCATCCTCATGGGGGCTGATTTATGTACAGAAAAATGTCAGTTTCTGAAGTCAACTCCAACAAAACTCCTTGCTCTGCACCTGAGATGAGTGAGCAGAATGTGGCACCTCCTTTACCTACAAAAAATTTCAAATTTATGAGGTCAGCTCCACCAAACCTCTGTGCACCTGAGATGAGTGAGCAGAATGTGAGGGTTGATTTATGTGCAAAAAATTATCAATTTCTAAAGTCAGCTCCACCAAAACCCCTCGCTCTGAACCTGAAATGAGTGAGCAGTACATGAGGGTTGATTTATCTACAAAAAATGTTGATTTTTGAAGTCAGCTCCACCAAACCCTTTGCTTGGCACCTGAGATGAGTGAGCAGAATGTGGCACTTCATTTATGTACAAAAAAATTCAAATTTCTAAGGTCAATTCCACCAAAACCCCTCACTCTGCACCTGAGATGAGTGACCAGAACGTGGGGTCTGATTTATGTACCAAAAAATCAATTTCTGAAGTCAGTTCTACTAAAAACTCTCGCTCTGACCCTAAGATGAGTGAGCAGAATGTGGGGTTTGATTTACGTACAAAAACCCCCGAATTTCTGAAGTTGACTCCATCAAAGCCCCTTGCTCTGAACCTGACATGAGCGAGCAGAACATGAGGGTTTATGTATGTTCAAAAAATGTTGATTTTTGAAGTCAGCTCCACCAAACCCTTTGCTTGGCACTTGAGATGAGTGAACAGAATTTGGGACTTCATTTATGTACAAAAATTTTCAATTTCTGAAGTCAGCCTCACCAAAACCCCTCGCTCTGCATCTGAGTGACCAGAACGTGGGGTCTGATTTATGTACAAAAAAATCAATTTCTGAAGTCAGCTTCACTAAAACCCCTCACTCTGAACCTGAGATGAGTGAGCAGAATGTAGGGGTCGATTTATGTGCAAAAAATATCAAATTTCTGAAGTCAGCTCCACCAAAACCCCTTGTTCTACACTTGAGATGAGTGAACAGAACATGGGGCCAACTCCTTGGCTAAGGTTCCTTGGGAAAATTCCAAGCATAAATAACTGAAATTAAGGAAATTTGGGAAGTTTTAGAGCAGAAAAGCTCTGGGTTGTCTCCTCTGGACCAGCCAAAGCCCTGTGGCTCCTTGTACTGACTCCAAGCCTGGAATCCAGCCTGGAGACTCCCTAAATTCCAGGTCGGTTTTATCCAAGTTCTGCCTAAGGACCACTCAACCACTCATCCCCATCCTCCAGCTCCTGGTGCTCCAGCTGAAGGGACTTTTCCAGGGATCTACCTGGGATTGGGGTGAGGGAGACAGATGGACACCAACCAGGGTTGGAGCCAAGAGCTCGCTTGGGATTCCTTGGGAATTCCTTGGGAATTTGTGCCTTGTTGAGGCTTTTCTCAGGATCTCCTCACCTCCACCGTATATATAATAAAAATATTTTATTTGTTATCTCCCTTCCCCATCTCCTAATTAAATATTTTAATATTTTATTTTTTATCACTTTCCCTTCCCCATCTCATACTTAAATCCTGCATTTCCATTAAAAAATCCAAGCCAGAATCACCACAGCCTGCACCTCAATTATTACGGAACTCTTCCCAGCTTTAAAGGTGAAAGGAAAGGCAGGATTGAGAAGAAGGATCCACAAGGTCATTTGTCACCAGCCCTAATTAGTTTGTTCTCCACCTTAACACCTGAAAAACATTGCAAATTGCTTTGAAATTAGCTTTTTAAGTAAAACACGAGCTGGGTGGCGGGAAAAGCCACCAAAGCACCAAAGGAGAATTGAGGTGCTGCCCACCCTCACCCCAAAGCTGTGATCCCTGGAGCTGGAAGGATCCCAGGCTGGGAATTCCCAGGATTGGCTCCTGTGTGCTGGATCCCTGTGGAAGATGAACTTCCAAATAAAGAAGGAATGCATTCCCATAAATGTGCTGAGGGAAGGGAGAGGGACCTGCTCCACACGTGCTTTGGTTGTGGGATCACCAGCACAGCCCCAGAGCTCCTCTTCCAAGGAAAAACAGCCAAAGAAAGATGTGCAGGGAGGGAGAAGCCTCCAAAGGTGCTTTTCCAGCTTGGTGCAGAGTGATCAGAGAATCATCAAGGTTGGAAAAGTCCTCCAGGATCATCAAATCCAAACTTGGACCAATCCCACCTCTGATCCATATTGGGAAGTGCCACATCCACTCCTTTTTTGGGTTGTTCAGAGGGAACTGTTCAGAATAATTCCTGCATGATTTCCCTCATTCCATTTTCTCTGATTTAATTTTAGACTCGGTCTGAGGTTGAACAAGAAAGTTTAGTCCAGTGTACCCAGAATTAAACTGGGGTTGGACTGGGGTGTCTTCGTGGTTTAATTCCAGTGACCCCTCTTCCCATTTTCCCAAGGTCTGTGTGTCCCAGCACAGCAGCACTGGAATAATTCCTCGCTTTTCCCCAGCAGTGGGAATTACTCTGAAATAAAAATAATCTTCAGCTTGTTCCCATGCTCCTGCTGTTTCCAAGATGGAAATGCCCAGGGAAGCGATTTCCAGTGGCAGAACACTTTTTAATTAAAACAAAAAATATTGGGTTTGGAAGCCTGGGGCATCAGCTAAGTTCTGAAACATGGAGAGGGAAATCTTGAGTTTGGGTTTAGTGACATCTCCAGTGTGGCACAATGTGGTGAAAATATCCCAGAGATCCATGAGGAATTGGGAATTCTCCACTCAATTAAGGCAGAGCATAAATCAGGTTTTTCAAATAAATATTTCAATATTTTAGACTTCTCTAGTATTTATATCAGAAGTGCCCAACTTTCAAAGCTCTGTTTTCTTTATTTTTGGGATTTTTTCCCTTCCAGACTTCCTGAGATTTTTCCTGCAGCTACAAAAGTCTCACTTCAGTCTTTTCCCAACATTTTGTGGCTTCCTAGGTGTTGTCCCATCCCTGGAAGTGTCCAAGGCCAGCCTGGACAGGGCTTGGAGCAGCCTGGGATAATTGAAGGAGTCCCTACCATGTCAAGGGTGGAATGTGATGAACTTTAAGGGTTTTCCAACCCAATCCAGTCTGGAATTCCATGATATGCAGTTAAACAGGAAAAATAAATAACTGAAGAACTTCTGTTTATTGAAATGTAACTTTCTGTCTATTGAAACAGATTTTTGGTGGATTCTCTTCAACAGCTTTGCCTGTGCTTTATTCCAGACCAGGCAGTCTGTAAATTCCAGGATTTTCTTGGGAAGAACATCTCCTGCCCTGTGCTGCTTAGGCTGAGTCCAGCTGCTTTCCCAGGACCTGCCTCCTTTCTAAACCAATACCATAAATGCAAATTAAAAAAAACCAAAAACCAAAACTAAACCACATTTTTTAAAACTGAAATATTCCCAGCTTTAGCTTTATGGAAAAATTCCATGCTCAGGCTGCAAGGCTGGAGGTTGGGCCACTCCCAGGGATCTGAGGGAATACAATTCATCCACGAGCTGAGGGACAGTCCTGGCAGCTCCCAAGGATCAATAACATTTATTTCCAAGTCTTTGGAGATCTTCATTTGCATTTGGGGAGGTAATAAACAAACCATTGAATTTTAATTAGCATTTTCATGCTCTTCAGGGAGAAATTCCACGGATACTTCCAGGGGATTTCAGGCAACATTGGAGGCAAAATTCTGGCTCTTTTTTGATGTTCTGCCATTCCTGAAACCACCTCCAAAGCAGAGATTTCCATAAACTTCCCACTGCCAGGAGTTATTCCAGCAGCCCAAGAGTGGCTCCATTGTACTCAGAATTGTTTTGTCATTTTATATTCCTGGGAGCTGCTGAGAAGGAAAATGGAATAAATAAAAAGCCCAATTTTCTGGGATGAAACCACAGCTTCAGCTGGGAAAATGATTTTTTTTTCCCTGCACATAATAACGTTTGGATAAATAGAGCAGCGTTTTCTCTGGAATAAATAATTGTGCTAAATGTCCATGTAAATGTTTGAGGTGGGAAAATACACAATGGGAGACAATAAATACTGGGAGTCAGAGTGCTCACGGAATGCAGGATTGCTCTTCATTCCCTGGAAATGGCTTTTCAGGTGAGAAAGGGAGGGAAAATAATCCACAAATATTTTAACCAGACCTTCATAAACCCTCAGCCAGGTGTTTGTGCCCATGGAAAATTGGCATGGCTCCATTTAATGGGATGTTGGAAATGTTTACACAGAGTTGAGACATCCGGATTTCTTAACTGCGGCTTTCCTTCCTTCAATCAAAAGTTTTATCTTTATATCCTGGTTGTGTGGCCGCCTTGCCCTTGGAAATTGTCCCTTTCCATGTTTCCTGTAGGATCCTTCAGGTCCTGGAAGGCCACACTGAGGTCACCCCAAAGCTTCTCCTCTCCAGGTGAGCAATCCCAGCTCCCACAGCAGAGCTGCTCCATCCCTCTGCCCTGCCCTCGTCAGATCCCACCTGGAATTCTGCATCCATCCAGCCTCTTACATCCCTAAGTGTTCCTGGTTTTTAGCCTTCTTGCCCTTGGAAATTGTCTCTCTCCATCTTTCCCGTGGGATCCTTCAGGCGCTGTCGCCCCAAAGCTTCTCCTCTCCAGGTGAACATTCCCAGCTCTCCAGCAGAGCTGCTCCATCCCTTGGATCATCCTGGAGCCTCCTCTGGGCTCTCCCCAGCAGCTCCAGGTCCTTCCTGTGCTGGGCCCTGAGGCATTCACATTCTCTGAAAAAATTCCTTCGCCCAGGATTTTCTCCTCCTCCGAACTGAGAAGCCTCAGAGAAAAAGGAAAACAATTCTTATCTCATTTGCTTCTCCTGTGTTGTGCTCATGTGGAATGTGTTTGGAGATTGTTTGCCCACAGGTGATTTTTCCATTGGATTCTGCTGGGAGTTGTTTTCACTCTTTGGCCAATCAGGGCCAAGCTGTGTCAGGACTCTGGAAAGAGTCACGAGTTTTCATTATTATTTTTAGCATTCAGTAAGCATCCTTTGGGTATTCTTTAATATAGCATTCTTTAATATAATATAGTATAATAAAATAATAAATTAGCCTTCTGAGAACATGGAGTCAGATTCGTCATCTCTCCCCTCATCGGGGTTGCCTGCATTTACAACAGGGCCCCAGCGCTGGATGCAGAATTTCAGGTGGGATCTCACCAGAATCCCTGAAGTTCTTTAATTCCTCCATTGAAATTCCTTCACTGAAATCCCACACAGCTCCAGCCTCCTCATTCCCACATCCCATTCCCCAGCTCCCTCACAGTGCCCCCAATAAATCCCACGGTGCTCCAAGGCAGCATCCACCCCGGAAAAGAACTGGAATTGTGCAACCAGGCTGGATAATGCTGCTGTGGAGAAACTCCCATCAGTGGGAGAGAAAAGGAAAAAAATGGAAAAAAAATCAGGAAATGGAAATAAGATTAAAAATATCCTGGTGGATTGTGTCCTGTGGGAAGTAGAGTGACTTCCAGCTCGTTTTTAGGTCCTGGAAGGCATCAGGACGTCACAGAGAGCAGGAATGATGTTCCTGCTCCTTGCGCTTGTCTGGAAATTCTGGATTTATTTTATATTTGCTGTTTCAAGGCAAATATTCCATGGCTGGCTGAGACTTCTCACTTGGACAGCTCCTCCCAGCCAGGAATTCCCAATTCCCAATCTCCCATCCATCCCTGCCCTCTGGCAGTGGGAGCCATTCCCTGGCTCCTGTCCCTCCATCCCTCGTCCCAAATCCCTCTCCAGCTCCCCTGGAGACGAATTAAACTGGAACTTTGGGAATCTTGACCCTTTTCTCCCTAATTTAGGACAGAAGTCACTCTACTTTTCCCAGGACAGAATCCACCAGGATATTTTTAATCTCATTTCAACTTCCTGATTTTTTTCCATCTGTTTTTTCTCACTAAACCTCCACAGACTCAATTTTGAGTTGTGATGACATCACAGAGATGTCATAATCTCCATTTACATTAAACAACCCCTAATGGATTCTGTAGGAGATCTGGCCTGACATCCTGGACCCTGGAAAGGGATTTTTGTTAGGATTGACTTGGCCATTGCATGGTTCTGTTTTCTTTGTGCCACCGGGCAAAGTCCCACTAGAAACCATTTTTCCAAGCTTGAAATAAACCCCTGAAAAGCCAAATTTTGCCAATATTGTTTCTGTAGTTTCCCCTGGAATATATTCCTCCAACTTTCTTACACAAACATCTTGGAATTTAGGATCCAAAATCATGGAAAATCATAATCTGAGATGATTTTTTGTCTTCCCCATCATTTCCAATGGCAGAGAAAGAAATTCAGTCTTGCTCCCTACAATTCCTGACAGGAAGTTGGAACTAGGTGGGGATTGTTCTCCCAAGAACAGGCACCTGCCTTTAACTTCCTCATTATCCCTTAAATTCTTTTCCTTTGATTTTTAATTTCCTTTTCTGAGAAGCTTCGGACTCAGAGCTTGTCCTGGGCTGTGACAAAATCATCCCTTGGATGTTTTTATGCTGAGGGGGGGATTTGATTTCCACAGGAAGGCAGAAATACTGGGAATTGTGTCATTCTGGGGGAAGACTTGGTCCTTTATTTATGGGACAATTTATGGGATGCTGTGGAGTGGAGAAATTTGTGTTGCTCCAGGCAGCACCAGGAAACAGCAGGAATTAGGAATTATCCATCATTTTCTATTTATTTGCTCCAGGTCTAATCTGGAGTGATAAGGAAAAGCCAGGAATTCTGATCACACCATCCTGGCCTTAGGAAGCCTAAAAAACTCGAGGAATTTCACAAATATACAAAGGAAAAAAAATCACATTTTGTCTTGTTTCTCCTTTTAAATCCCTCTGCTGAAGTCCTCACAGGGCTGCATTAAGCGACGCTTTTATCCCTTTCTTTTCGATTTAAAAATTAAATCTCCAGCAAGTAAAAAAAAGGGGAAAAATCTATTTTTTAATAAAAATCCCATTCAGTCCTGGTTTATTGATGAGCCCTGCAATTCCTGCTGATCCATGGGCCTGTCTGCAGCCCCAGCCTCCTCAGCAGAAATAAAAGAAGGAATTTGTCATTAAAACATTTTGCTTAGTCCCACTGAAAGTTGGCTGGAAAATCTTTCCCTTTCAGGGATTTTCCTTTGGGAATCAGCACAGGCAAGGGGAGTGCTGAAATACCTCGAGCACACAATCCAATAAAACCTTTGGAATAGGAACCTTCACTGCCTGATCTGTTTGCTGGATTTGCTGGGTGAGGGATGGGAAGCTCTGGACACTCCCGAGGAGGGAGGGATGAATTTCCTCTTTCCAGCCCCTAAAATTCCCTCTCTGGCTCTGCTGGGCTCTGGGAGATGTGCCTGTCCCAGAGCTGATGGAAAGGATTCATGGCCTTCCTGCAGTTCCAGGGATTCTTGGGCTCTCCTCCATTTGGGAAGATCCAAACTGGAGCAGTTTGGGGGTCCCTGCTTGTGGTCCCACCTTTTAGTGAAGAGAACTTTGTGAGGAGCACTGAGCAGGGAATATTCCCAAATCCAGGACTCATGGATACCATCTGAGGAGCAGCACCCATGTCCATGACAGAATTCCCAATTTCCCAGCCCGTAACCATCCTCTGAAACCCCTCAGAGCTGCGTAGGCAGCGAGGAATCTGTCACCAATTCCCAGGGACAAACCTGGAATGTCAAACCCTGGCTGGGACGTTGGATCAGCATCACTGCCTGGACTGGGGTTGTGGTGGAAATTTCCCAGGATTTTAAGTTGGGTTTTTCTGGGAATACACAAAGAGCTCTCAGAAAGTTCAGATTCCCAAGCTGTGACCATCCCGTAGAGCCAACAAATTGTCTCTCTTCCAGACTGCAGGGTCATTGCATACTCTTAGTAGTGATTTAATTATTTAATTATGTAATGATATAATTTTTATTATTTAATAATAAAAATTAAATAAATAATAAATAATTGTTTAATTATATAATTTTATAATTTAATTAATTATAATTAATGTAAATTTAACTAATTTAACGAATAAATATCAATAACACTGATATTAATGTTAGTAATAATTGTAAAGAACTCTAATATCTAAAGTAATAGAATAATATTGTAATAGTTAGAATAATATTATAATTAGTAGATGTAGAATTCTAATAATTCTAATAACTGACCTGTGCAAGCTCTACCCAATACACTTTTCCATACTCTTCCAATGCAATAATTCAGTTTTGAAATCATGGAATCATTAAAGCTGGAAAAGACCAGGCAGGGACACCTCCCACTGTCCCAGGGTGCCCCAGTGTCCAACCTGGCCTTGGGCACTGCCAGGGATCCAGGGGCAGCCACAGCTGCTCTGGCAATCCCAGCCCAGCCAGGAATTCCCAATTCCCAATCTCCCACCCATCCCTGCCCTCTGGCACTGGGAGCCATTCCCTGGCTCCTGTCCCTCCATCCCTTGTCCCCAGTCCCTCTCCAGCTCTCCTGGAGCCCCTTCAGGCCCTGCCAGGGGCTCTGAGCTCTCCCTGGATTCTCCTCTTCTCCAGGGGAACATTCCCAGCTCTCCCAGCCTTTCCTCCATCCCTTGGATCATCCTGGCGCCTCCTCTGGACTCTCTCCAACAGCTCCAGGTCCTTCCTGTGCTGGAATAACCTGAAAATAACTTGTCCTAAAAAAATATATATTCCAGCAGAATCCAGAGTCATCCCAAGGCATCATTGGAAAAGACACATTGGAGAAAAGCAGGGAATGTCCTGTGCTGTGTGCTCTGGGATGGCCCTGCTGGAGCAGGGAGCTGGGACCAGGTCATCCACTGGGATCCCTTCCAAACTCAACCATCCCACGAATTCTCCTGCCATGATTTCACCTCCTGGCACCAGGACCCCTCACTTCACCTCTTCTCCCAAAAAGATCCATCTCACCCACAAGAGCAGGTTGGACACGAGGTTTTCCACCTCGTCCTTCTCAATCTGATCAGAAGTGGTGAGGAAAAGCTAGATGGAGCTCCCAACAGACAGATTTCTCAGGAAACTCAGGCATGGAATGATGGAGGCAGAGCTCCACATACAGACATGAGCTGGAGGGCTCCTTCATGGGGGATTTGGGTCTCTCTGGGCACAGGGTGACCCCACTGGGTCCCCAGGTTTGGGCCACCCATGGGGAAAAATCCCATCTATGGGGAAAAATCAGGTCAGGAAAAATGCCTGGCATGAACTGAAATATCATCCACCAAATACTTTTGAAAATAGTAGAAATAAAAAACTTTTGCTTTGCATTTGGAATTGTTTCTCAAGAAATAAAGTTAGACTACAATTATTTTGATCAGAAATATTTTTTTGGTCAATGTCATCTACTGAATTAGTTACAGCTACTTGAAAGATTTCACTTCAGTCATGTGCTGCTAATTATTTATACAGCGTCAGCAGTAAACACAATGTTTGAGTTCTTCACCTTGTGGGATGAGAGCATAGTAAAGAATATTTTTTTTAAAATCAAGATACAATATGTTGCCTAAAGTAGCTTTCTGTCCATCAAGAACTTTAGAGCTTGTGAAGAAATTCCTCCTGGTGACCAACCTGGAGCTCCCCTGGCACAGATTGAGGCCATTGCCTCTTTTCCTGTTTAAAAAACCCACTCAGAAAACTCTTCTCCAGGCAGGGCCTCATGTCAGAGGTTTCTAAAAGCCAGATTCCCATGGGGAATGCATCACACGTTCCCTGACAACATCCCTGCCTTCATCTGCCACAAATAAAAATTCCTGCCTGGTTGCTCACGTGAAAAATAAACTTCTGCTGGGAGGCAGAGGAGCAATTCCCACTTTGAAGCGCAGATTAAACTCTCCCATCACCTGGATCAGAGCAGGAATGTCACAGCCCATTAAACCCCATTGGAAATCCCGATCTCCTGGCTGGAAGGACACGGAAATCTTTCATTCTTTGCAGGAGAAGCTGTTCCGTGCCACGGGAGACCAAGAGGTCGTGGCTGCCCGGGCAGGAATTGAGGAGCTGCCCTGTGCCAGGCTGGCCCAGACAATCCCGATTAGTTCCACCTGGCCAAAATTCCTGCCTGACCTGCAAATCTGCCAAAGCACCCGGAAAATGGGAACAAGAGAGCCTGGCAGGCATCCCAGAGGAGCTGCAGCAAGGACAGCCCATCCACAGGGAAATTCCTGCTGCTTCAGCTTTTCCCAGGCAAATCCAGGCAGGAGGGGTTGAGGCAGCTGTGTCTGGAGGGGAATTCCTTCCTGGCACCTGCAAGCAATTCCCTGGGGCCAGGAGATTGGATCCTAATCACAGATTGCACATGTTAGAGACGTGTAGGGCAAGCAAGGCTGTGATCTCCTGTCCTGTCCACGAAGGGTGGGTGGGAGGACACGGAGAGGACAAATCCCAGGTCAAGGAGGATCATGGAATGGGATGGATTTCAACAGAATCACAGCAGGATTTGGGATGGATTTGGGATGTGACAGCTGCACCATCCACCTTAAACATCTTAGGATCATGGAATGGTTTGGATGGAAGGGACCCTAAAGTTCCATCCCCTGCCATGGCAGGGACACCTCCCACTGTCCCCGGCTGCTCCAACCCCATCCAACCTGGCCTTGGGCACTGCCAGGGATCCAGGGGCAGTCCCAGCTGCTCTGGGCACCTGTGCCAGGGCCTACCCACCCTCACAGCCAGGAATTCCCTATTCCCAATATCCCATCCATCCCTGCTCCCACACATTCCCTGTGTTCTGTCCCTCCACCCCTCCATCCATTGGGAATTGTCTCTCCATCTTTCCTGCAGCTCCTTCAGGCCCTTCAAGGCCACACCTGGGTGACCCCAAAGCTTCTCCTCTCCAGGGGAACATTCCCAGCTCTCCAGCAGAGCTGCTCCATCCCATGGATCATCCTGGTGCCTCCTCTGGTGCTCCCTGTGCTGGGCCCAGGGCTGGAGCCAGGATTCCAGCTGGGATCTCACCTGAGGGGAGCCCAATCCCAACCCCTTCCTGCTGCAGCCAGGATTCCAGCTGGGATCTCACCTGAGGGGGCACAGGAGCACAATCCCAACCCCTTCCTGCCCACGCTGGGCTCAGCCCAGGCTCAGGGGGCTCTGGGGCAGGTCCAGCTCTCACCCACAGCGCCCCCAAATCCTTTCCCAGGGCTGCTCCAGCTGCTCATCCCAGCCTGGAGTGATCCCAGGATCCCAACATTCCTGCCAGGCTGCTCTTCCCATTCCCTTGGGGATTGTCGCTGATGTTCTTATCCACCTTCCCCTCATTTTGTCAGCCTTGGAGAGACCCTTCCAAGGGGTTGATAATGTCCCTTCCAAGGACTGATAATGTCACTTTCTAGGTTTTAGAATAACCCTTCCAAGGAGTCAATAATGTCCCCTCCAAGGGTTAATAATGTCCCTTCCAGGGATTAAAATGTCCCCTCCAAAGGTCAATAATGTCCCTTCCAAGTGGATAAAAATGTCCCTTCCAAGGGTCAATTGTGCCCCTTCCAAGGGGTTTAAAATGTCTCTTCCAAAGGGTTAAAAATGTCCCTTTCAAGGGGTGGATAACATCCCTTCCAGGGGTTAAAAATGTCCCCTCCAAGGGTCAATAACGTCCCCTCGGAGGGGGTAAAAATGTCCTTTCCAAGGGTCAATAATGTCCTTTCCAAGGGGTCAACAATGTCCTGTCCAAAGGGACAATAATGCCCTGAGCCTTCTTTCTCCTCAGAAAATGGAGAGCAACACAAACCCAAATCCTTTTTTTTTTTTTTTGATACAATGGAGAAAATATTCGCAAACTTGCTCCTAAATCATCTTCTTTGCTAATGGGTGATGATTGCAGGCACAGACAGAGCCCGGCTGGTGCTTAAGCAGCCTCTAAAGCTGTTCCTAATTGGAATCATGGGTCCTGCTGCTCACCCAGCAAGAGTTTTCTCCCTGCTGATCCCATTCCCCGCTGGCTTGGAACACACAGGAATACTGATATGGAGCTAAAGCTGGGGGATTGACCACTCCAGAGATAAGAAAGCCTCTGATTTGATTGAAAAAGAAATCAAGAGCCAGCTTTAATTAAAAAGATTTATTTATCAGGACACCTGATGGAAAGAGCAGGGCTGGCATTTCCCATTGGATTCAGTCTGGGGAACATCTGGGACAGCATCGTGTGGGAAACATGGATCCTGGGGAGTTTGCTCAATGTTGGGAATAATGAGGCTGCCTGAGGGGAGCTCAGGATGCAAATTTGGGAGCAGCAGTGCTGTGAGAAGGACGGCAGAGCTCGGTGGGACACGGGGCTGCCGGGGGGAGGCAGCAGCTCCCAGCAGGATCTTCCACTCTGGGTGATAAAATCTTCCAGAAAATACAGGGGAATAGGAGGATTCTGGGATTTTTACCCTTCTTCTCCGAAGTGGGGTTGTTTCTGTGGGCTGCAGGACTCCAGTTGTCCCAAAGCCGCGTGGGAAAGCTGCCAGGGACTGCTTGTGGAAGCAGCATTCCCAGAAAAAAGGGCTTTGGATGCTCAAGGAGCTCTTGTTCCTGCAGGTGTTAACCTTGGAAGGGTTTGAGTGGTGACATGGCTGCATCCCAGAGCTGAAAATTCCTACTTGGAACAAGTCCAGAGGCACTGGGATGATCTGAGGGATGGAGCAGCTCTGCTGTGGGAGAGCTGGAAGAGCTGGGAATGTTCAGACTGGAAAGGAGAAGCTTTGGGATGACCTCAGTAGAGCCTGAAGGGGCTCCAGGAGAGCTGGAGAGGGACTGGGGACAAGGGATGGAGGGACAGGAGCCAGGGAATGGCTGCCAGTGCCAGGGGGCAGAGATGGATGGGAGATTGGGAATTGGGAATTCCTGGGTGGGCTGGAATTGCCAGAGCAGCTGTGGCTGCCCCTGGATCCCTGGCAGTGCCCAAGGCCAGGCTGGACATTGGGGCACCCTGGGACAGTGGGAGGTGTCCCCGCCCATGGAACTGGATGGGATTCAAGGTCATTCCAACCCAAACCATTCCATGATTCTATTCTATTCCAGTCCATTCCATATTTTATACAGGAAGGTGTCTGCCTGTGGGATTTTCTGGGAAATAAGTCAGGAAAAGCAGCCAGGCAGTGCAGAGGACTGTGGTTTGTGCTGTCCATTGAGGCAAACTTGGGAACAAAAGTTATCCTACAGCTGAAGGATTCCTTATGGATCGTGGGAAACATGGACAATCATTCCCACACCTGTTCCAGACCCTCCCAGATTTCCCAGACCCCTCTCAGTTCCTCTTCTGCAGCCCTGACTTTGTCCCTGCCCATGCAAAATCCCTTTGAACCCTTCCCACGCCCCTTCCCCCCTATCCGTGCAGATGCCAAAGGCAGAAAATCTCTGGAGCAGGAGCCCTGCCAGGATTCTGGAGCATGGGGTGGTGTGGAGTCATTAGGGTGCCTGATTAGCACCTCATTAGCAGTGTAATTAGCAGTGCCTGATCCTCAGCTCCTGATGGATGCTGGGCGCTGATTCCAGGAGGTCGGCAGCAAAAATAGGGGGAAAAAATGATAATAAAATTCCAAAGGATTCTCACCTTTCCATGGCCACTGTTCCTTCATGTCCCTTAATTCGGGATTGGAGCTTTTGGCATTTTCAGGGCATTCTACAGAATTCCAGACTGGTTTGAGTTGGGACGGACACTGTGTGGTCTCTTCCCTTTGGAAACATTGCTCCTGGGGGAATTTTTCCTGAGGTTTGATGGAAAATCCTGGTGTCTCCAGGAATTCCGTGACTCTTTGAGCACCTCGGTGGTGTTAATGGGGCACAACCCTAAATGAAGTGTCCCTAGTGCTTCCCTGAGCTTCAGTTCATAGAACTGTGGGGTGGTTTGGGTTGGAAGGGACCTTAAATCCCATCCCATCCCATCCCATCCCATCCCATCCCATCCCATCCCATCCCATCCCATCCCATCCCATCCCATCCCATCCCATCCCATCCCATCCCATCCCATCCCATCCTCCCACTGTCCCAAGCCCTGTCCAACCCGGCCTGGGACACTTCCAGAGATCCAGGGACAAATCCTGAACCACAAACCCCTTCTCCAAGCATTTTTCCTGGCTGGATTTTTGGTGACCACTAAAAATCCTCCCCTCTCAGGAAACATCCCCTACAAACTCACATTCCCCAGGAAGCAGGAAAAAAAAAATCCCATATCCAATGCCTCATTCCCGATAAAAACCACCCCACCTCCAAATTGTTCTTGTGATCCCAACTGCCCTTCAAGCCCCTTGGAAATGGGACACACATCCCAAGATTTATTAAAATGAAAGGCCTGAGATCCTGCAAAAATCGATTCCCAGGAGGTTTTGTAATCCTTGTTCCCTGAGGAATTAGGCTGGAAATGTCAAGGATTACTGAACACAGCAAAAGTACAAATTTTTTGCTGCATCCCAAAGAAACTGGGATTTCGATCCCTCCTCAAAATGTCATTTTACAGCTATTTTTTATTAATTTTCACCGCATAATTAAGCAATGTGAGAGAAGCATTGTGTTGTGGTGGGATTAGAGGGAATAATGGGGATTAGGAAAGGCCTGGAGCCACTCCAGTAATACTTTAATCCTTGCAAATACACCCCTGGCCTCCTGGCAGAAAAAAAAATTTTAAAAAACATTAAGCAATGTGCCAAGAAAACCTCCAATTAGAATAAAAAAATATTCCCTAAGGAGACAAATCTGACAGTCCTGGCAGTGCTACATCCAGAGAGCAGGAGTATTTTAACTCCACAAAAATAACCAATGGATTAGGAACAGGAATTGATTTATCCAGGCATTTTTCAGGCCAGGCTCCATCCCAGCTCATTTTAGCCCAGATTGGTTCTGGTTCAGCACCTAAAGTTTCCAAAAATCTGTTAAAATCTATCCCAAAGACGGATTGGATAATTCTGGTTTGGCTCAGAAATTTTTAGGAAAGCAAGGCCGAAATCAAACATTTTTGCTGAGATGTTTGACTCAACTTCCACAGTCTTTATGGAACTGGGTGGGGTGGGAACAGAGAGGTTCAAGTCTTGGGAAGTAAATCCAATTTATTTGTTATAATTCCAAGAGATGGGAAAAAAATTATTTGTTATAATTGGATGGGGCTTGGAGCAACCTGGGATAGTGGAAGGGGTCCCTGCCCATGGGCAAGCTGAGCTTTAAGGTGTTTTCTAACCCAAACGCTCAGGGATGCTGTGATTCCAGCAGAAATATGGATAACACAGGCTGTGCTCATATCCATGGGATGTGCCCCGGGGTCTCTTCCAGGTCCAATGGAGCCAAAATCCAATTTCTGTGAGGGAAGGTGGAGAAGATCAATGGGATGAACAAAGTTCTCCACCCCTGAATATCCCTGGGATAATGTCCTGTGGAATGACTTCAGGCTGTGAGATCCAATGTGATAATGGGATATTTTAGGCTGAAAAACAGGAGATGTGAAAGTTCCTATTTTTTAAGGTGTAAATTCCAGCGTGTTGTTGTTTGTCACCACCTGTGGAGAGCAAGACTCATCTGGGAACTCTGAGTTTTCCCCCAGGAATCCATTTGGATATGTGGTCCCACTGACAGGTGTTTTCCCATGTTTCCTTGTTTCCTGTTTTCCCTGCCCTTTTCCATCACAGAAAAGGACTCCATGATTTTCCACAGGATGTCATTGATCCAATCAGCAAAATGATGGAGGCATTTTCCATGGTGGAAAATCATGGAGGCCATTTTACATGGTGGAAAATCATGGAAGCCATTTCTATGTTGGGAAATCATGGAGGCCATTTCCACGGTGGAAAATCATGGAGGCCATTTCCACAGTGGAAAATCATGGAGGCCATTTCCATGGTGGGAAATCATGGAGGCATTTTCCGTGGTGGGAAATGATGGAGGCATTTTCCATGGTGGGAAATCATGGAGGTCATTTCCATGGTGGAGAATCATGGAGGCCATTTCCGTGGTGGAGAATCATGGAGGCATTTTCCATGGTGGGAAATCATGGAGGCCATTTCCATGGTGGATAATCATGGAGGCCATTTCCATAGTGGAAAAGGGCAGGGAAAACAGGAAACAAGGAGCAAAGTGTGTTTTCATTTCCATGGTCTCATTTCACCCACAAGAAAATTCCTGAAGGATTCTGGGAGGGTTTCTCCCCACACAGACCAACAGGGACAGTGGCACCTGGGCTGTGCCGGCACTGGGAGGGGAGCAGGGCTGGCATTGTCCCCTGAGCTGGCACTGCTGGGGCACCTCGAGTGCTGGGGGCAGATTTGGGATCCCCAGGTACAGGACACAGAGGGGCTGGTGCAGGGAAGGGAAGGGAGCTGGGAAGGGGCTGGAGAACCCCTGAGGGAGCTGGGAAGGGGCTGGAGAATCCCTGAGGAGCTGGGAAGGGGCTGGAGAATCCCTGAGGGAGCTGGAAAGGGGCTGGAGAATCCCTGAGGGAGCTGGAAAGGGGCTGGAGAATCCCTGAGGAGCTGGGAAGGGGCTCAGCCTGGAGCAAAGGAGGCTCAGGGGCCCTTGTGGCTCTGCACAGCTCCTGCCAGGAGGGCACAGCCGGGGGGGTCGGGCTCTGCTCCAGGGAACAGGGACAGGAGCAGAGGGAATGGCCTCAAGCTGGGCCAGGGGAGGTCTAATTTGGCTGTTATGGAAAATTTCTCCATGGAAAGGGTGCAAACTGCAGGGGAGGGGTGGAGTGCCCATCCCTGCAGGGATTTAAATCCCTGTGGATGTGGCACTTGGGGACATGGGGCAGGGGTGGCTTAGCAGTGCTGGGGAATGGCTGGACTACATCCAGAGGGCTTTTCCAACATAAACAATTCCATGATTCTAAGGTTTAGTCCCAGTAGAAGAGCTGGACAAGACCAGGAATACACAGGCCATGCCTGCAGCAGAGAATGGATGTCAATCCTAAAAGTCCTGATGGGCACCCTCCACCCTGGGCCACGTATCCAACAACCAGGAAAAATTTGGGATCATCATGCAGTGATCCAGGCTGGACCTGGGGGTGCTGTGAGAGCTCCATGTGCCCATCCCTCTATTCCCACATGGCACAGGAGGAGCTCTGGGGATCATCCTGCTCTGGCAGGGCTCACACATCTTCATTTTTGGTCACTTCCCAGGGATTAAATGGGAATTGTGGAAAGCCAAACAAAAGGATTTTAACCCTCTACTGTCCATAAAGCTGGAAAAACTCTGCTGGGACCAGTCAAGGGAAGGATTGACCCCAGTAGGGAAGAGGGTGGCCCAGCCTCTTTCTGCTCTAATTAAGACCTTTCCATACTTAACAAGAGGTGGAAGGGATAGGGAAGCACATTCCCACATTCTCACACCTCCCAGGAAGGCAGGGACACATGGAATGAGGAATATTCCCCACCAAACCCCATCCCTCCCCTTCATCCTGGTGGATCTGGGAGCAGAAAACATTGGAAAAGACAGAAAATACTGCTGGCAATGGAAAAGGTACCCAAAAATCCAGAGTGGTTTCTTTTTTTCTTTATAAAATGTACATAAAGAACATGAAACCCTTGAGGTAAAAGTGAGAGCAGTTTGGAACTCAACCAGATACAGACCCAACAATGACCCAAAATCAATCTACAGTGGGGGTGTAGGAAAATAAGAGAGCAAGTTTGGGTTCTGTACAACAGTGGAGATCGTGAAAATGTCCTCGTTATCTATTTACATTAAATACATCCAATTACAGGTATTTATAGGGTATTTACAGACACAGATACCACGTTTGTCCCCTTTGCAGTTGGAGTGTGCAGCAGATCTGAGCGTTCCTGAGAAGGTGCTGAGGCTCTTCATGCTTACTCTCAAGAATTTGTGTTTCTCCAATCCCTTTTGTGGTCGCATCCATCCAAAAATTCCTCTAGGCATGATTGTTGCAGTGATCCTGCTTTTCCCTCCCATCCGTGGAAGGTGGAAGTTTCCTGCACAAATCCTGGATCCCAAGGGATTGGCAGGAATGTTTCTCCAGCTGTAGCCATGACATTGGTGGTGAGCAAAGCTCAAGATTCACTCATCCAAGCACTCAACATTCCAATCTCCTTCTCAATGGGAAAAAAAAATCTTACAGAGACTGGAAAAGGAAGGAAATCGGTTGTAAATCACCTGTCATATGTCCCCTAAGGTGACATCCAACCTGAATGTGTCACAGAGGAACCAGGCAGGAGAGGCACAGATCCATCCATCCATCCCATCCATCCAGGCCCATCCAGAGGGAGCACAAATGGTCCTGTTTTTGTTTCAGTTTCTTATCAGGAATCTGAGATGGATTTCATCATTGTCAGGTGTTGGAACAACTGCTCAGGGCAGCAGGGAATTCCCATTCCTGGAGGGATTTCAGAGCCCTGTGGATGTGGCACTTGGGGACATGGATCAGTGGTGGCCTTGGCTGTGCTGGGGCATGGTTGGACTCAATGTTCTTGGAGCTAATCCCCAACCTAAATGATTCCATGATTCCATTACGGTGCTCCCAATGGGAAATGACTGGTGGGTCATGGCTGAACTGGGATGTTTTCGGGAATTTGAGGAGGGGTGCTCAGGGAAGAGGGAATTTCTCCTCACACCTACGGAGTCCATCGAGTTCTCTGGTAACTCCCTCAGTCTGTTCTCACTTGGGTTTTAATGACACACAAGATATCCAAGGCCAGGTTGGATGGGCTTGGACAAACTGGAATAATGGAAAGGCCTCTGCCCATGGAAGGGTGGGACTGGATGGGATCTAAGGTCCCTTCCAACCCAAACCATTCTGGGATTCTGGGATGTGTTGAATACAAGCTCCCCAGTCTGACAGATCCAAAGGAAAACAAAATAATATTTTAACAGGGAAGAGCAGGATGTACAATCCCAATTTCCCTGTGTTTGGGTTAATGATCACTCCTCTCTCTCATCATACAGAGCACAATTCCCGCCTACACCAACATTCCCATGGGATCTGGGGTGACGCAGTCAGGGGTTTAGGGACGGATGACAGAAAACTTCTTCACACTGTAAATCCCAAGAATGTGGGATTGCAGGAGCTGCAGGTCCTTAAATTCCTTCACACAAGGGATAATCCAATGGTTTCATTCCTTCTGTGCTGGCTGACACTGGAATCGTGGTGGAGCAGGTAAAAAGGGTAGAATATTCCTGCAGTGCTGCTTATTTTACATAAAAATAAAAAAAAATTGAAATGTAAAAATAACCTTTTTTATAGCCTTTGATAGTTTTATGGGAAAATCCAAAAATTATTCCAGATGTCTCCCAATCTCTCTATTAGCATGGGAGAGGCAGGGAGTGCTTGTAACTCCAAACTGGAGCCTTTTTTTAATGGAAGTGCTCCAAAGAGCCATTTTCCTGATGGATCACACACTTCTGGGGGAGGAAGAGAGTCTCAATAACCCTTCAATATACAAAATAAACATTCCCAGCAGGTAAACTCTCCCAAAATAAAACCAGGAAAGCCTCTTCCACTCAGCATGGAAAAAAAATCAGATCCTTCTGCCTGAACTGCTCCCTACGAAGGGAATTCACTGTCCTGTCTAGGCAGGAAAAGAGACAATGAACAAGAAGATGAAGATCAACTTTGTTTTAAAGTCTGGGGGATCCCAATCGCCCCAAAACTGATTATTCCATCTCCATGGTGGATGCAGCAGGAATTCCAGTGCTGGATGTCAAGGAAAGCTCTGGGGTCAGTGGAGGCTGGGGCTTGCAGAGGTTGGAAGGTGCAGCTCCACCACTTTAGGAGGAACCAGCAGTTCCTGTCCCAAATTAAAAAGAAATTTCGCATTCCCAGGCATTTCTGGCCTTCAAACCCTAATTGTGCATCCACGGTGTCACTGGAATGGGTTTACTCCCTTCTAATCCATGGTTTTATCACTCCTTGTGTCCCATCCAGGATCCAGGCCAGGCTGGAGAAGAGGTGGATTGGTGGCATGGTGAGATCCGAGTGTTTCATGATTTTATGTGGGATTTGGGTTGTCCAGAGAAGCTGCCCCTGGATCCCTGGCACTGGCCAAGGCCAGGTTGGACACTGGGGCCTGGGACAGTGGGAGGTGTCCCTGCCATGGCAGGGGTGGCACTGGCTGGGATTTAAGGTCCCTTTCACCCAAACTACTCCATAATTCTACAGTTCCATGGTTTCGCATTCACTGTGCTTTGTGAAACAAAAGAGGAAGTTCTCCAGTGCCATCCTTATGCTCCCAGATCAGCCTGAGAAAGAACTGAAAAAACCTGGAAAACTTATCCTGTGCTCCACCCTCCTCTGCTTTGGGAACAGCCAGATAATTCCTGCAGCCATCCCATCAAACCCAGCCACTTTTCCCAACATCCAAGGACTGCAGTTGCTGCACAATTCAGTATTTGATGTCCAGTTTAAAAATCCATCAAGGACATTTCAAGGTTGGATACCCCAGAACAGAATCAGAGGGGTTTCAAATTCCAGGGAACTGTCAGTTCCAACCGCCTTTGATGGTTGATCCAACATTTTCACATCAATTTTCAGTCCAAAATGCAACATGAAATAATAACCAAGAGTACGAAATTCATATCTCAGTCTGTTCTTCTTATTCCTGGCCTGGAGTAAAATCCCATTTCCTTTTCAGTGTTTTATTTTGGGAATGTAAAAGAAGATAGAACTACTCCTACAATCAACATTTGGAAGAAAAAATCCTGCTTTTCTTAGCACCTCCTGCAGCCCAGAGTAAAATGGGAACAGGCATGGGAATACATTTCCTTTCCCACAAAAACCTGGGATTTTCAGGACACACAGATTATTCTGCCCTGAAAAAAGACATCTGTGGTCTTTGTCAATTGAAATTCTTTATCAAATGTTCCATGGGAATGAGAGAAAGGAGAATCCAAATGGAAAGAGGAAAGATGGATTTCAACCTGCAGTTTTTGCTTGGGATCCAAACAACGGTGCAAGATCTCCTGTTCCTTATCAACCAACTCCTTTATCAAAGAGGAATCACAGGGCCCTTCCCAAATCCTAATTTCCCACACAGTTCCCATCACACCACCAGCACCAGCCCTGCAGCCACAGCTCTGCCCGGGCTGTTCATCTCCAATGGGCACCTAAGGTTCAGTTGGGATTTTCGAGGGAAATTCGAGGGAAAAACAGAGAAGTATTTTAAAGGCGATGGAATTCTTCCTGTTCTCCTTTCCTTCCTGGTCTATGGAAGGTGTCCCTGCTTGTGGGGTTGGAATGGGATGAGATTTAAGGTCCCTTCCAACCAAAACCTTCTGGGATTCTGTGGAAGTGACTGACAGACAGTCACTCTGGCTCCCAAAGCCCTTCCAAAGGGAGTCCTGCCAAAATCACCCATGGAGAAGCCTCTTGGATCACCCCTCAGTTCCATGGCTCTAGGAGACATCCGTGGGAAGATGCAGGGCAAGGTTTGGATCCTGAGTTCCAAGATACACCAACCTCCAAAAAAAATCTGCCTCAGGGTCTCACCATGCCTGACCTGCTCCTCCATCCATCCATCCATCCATGCACAGTTAAAATCCAGAGCTTCCAATGGGAAATTTGGGGATTTGTATTAAGGGTATCAAACACCTCAGTCCATCCAGACTCAAGAGTTCCACCATCCCCAGGCCACCAGAGTCAAAATTCCCAACATCTTCCAAACCCCACAGTTCATCCAGGCTCAGAGCTCTCACTTTCTTCCAAATCCCATGGTCCATCCAGATTTGGAGCTTCCACTTTCTTCAAAACACTATAGTCCATCCTGACTCAGAGTTCCCACCACTTTCCAGACCCCACAGTTCATCAGGCTGTGAATTCCCATTGTCATCTGAACCCCACAGACCATCCAGACTTGGAGTTCCCAATTCCTTCTAAACCCCACAGACCATCCAGACTTGGAATTCTCGCAGTCTTCCAAACACCACAGTCCATCCAGACTCAGAGTTCCCACTTTTTTTCAAATTCCCCAGTCCTTCAGACTCAGAATTCCCACTGACTTCCAAGCCACAGAGTCCTTGAAAATTTGGAGCTTCCACCGTGTTCCAAACCCAACAGGCCACCAGGCTCAGAGTTCCCACCATATTCCAAATCCCATGGTCCATCAGACTCAAAGCCACTGCTTTCCAAACCTCATCGTCCATCTGGATTTGCAGCTTCCCACTTTCTTTCAATCCCCATGGTCCATCCACACTCAGAACTCCCATTGTTCTCCAAACCCCACAGTCCATCCAGGCTTGGAGCTCCCACCATCTTCCAAACCCCACAGTCCATTCCAGATTTGGAGTTCCCACTTTCTTCCAAACAGAGCAAGGTGCTGATAACCCCAAGGTTGTGGGTTCGATCCCCACAGGGACCATTCAGTTCAGATTTGGACTCGATGATCCTTGCAGCTCAGAATATTCTGTGATTCCAGGGATGAGCTTTAAGGTCCCTTCCAACCTAAACCATCCTGGGATTCTCTGAAAATGTCCTGACTTGGAGCTCCCACTATTTTCCAAGCACAGGAACTTAAAGACACCAAAAATGCCTAAAAACCAGGGAGCCAAGAGCATCCTGGGAATGCTCCAGCCCCCAGGCACCACCAGTATGGACCAGTACAACTCCAGGTGACAGCAGCTGACCAAGGAAAGCCCTGCCAGCGTCTCAACAAACACACGCACCACGGGGCTGCCTTACCTGGAAAGAGGCTTTATTGAACAGAGCTGGAAAATTATCTCTTCAGTGGAATTACTGAATTTGCACAAACATTTCTCTACAGAATAAAAAAAATCAAGCCTTGTCATTGTTTTACTGCATCTCGTTGTGCTTTTTATACTCATATTTGCAATTATTATACTCATCTTTTGTTTGTTTTCACGTTTGTACTCCAATTATTTGCATATCAGGTTTTGCTTTTAATCCTAGGGTGTCGAGAGAACACAGAATAATAATAATAATTATTATAATTATAATAATAATAATACTCTTCTTTAGACAAAAGTCTTTTTTTTTTTAAATGAAGTTAAAAGCTGAGCTAATTTAAGGAAAAAGGTCATCAAATTTCATAACCAACTGGAAGGGAACTTTACAATGCAGTGGAAAACCGGCACGTGTTCGGGTAGCTTGAACCCATTTTGTACAGCTTTTTTTTTTTTTTTTTCCTTGTAAAAGTGGATTCTTTTTATTTTTTTTAACTTTTTTTTGTTGTTTGTTTGTTTTTTGAATTTCGCTACAATAACAAAATAATCTTTCGCCCTCTGCACCGAGTCTGGCTCCGGGGCAGAGGCAGACCCCCCTCGGAGCGTCCGGAGCTCCAGATGTCGGGAGTCATCCCAACGGAGGGGGAGAGTAAGAAAATCATCCTGTGTTCCACCACCTTCTGCACTAAGTGTGTGTCTGAACCACCTTTGTTCCTCTGGTTGACCCACTGGAGAACCTGAAACGATGACGACGACGACAACAAAAGGTGCTGCTCCCATGGGCAGCACTGCCGGGAGCTGTTTCGAATGGATAAGAAGCTGAAAGGCCATGGCTGTCTGCAAGGTCACACAGCACGGATCTCATCCCAAAGGCTTTCCACAGCAGCTTAGGTCCATCCATCCTTCTCCAGAAGCGGCTCCGTCTCCTTGCCTGCACACCCAGGCTCCAGAGTTTGTTTAGAAAAGACTTTGCACAGCCCGCGTTTTCAGCGGTGCAAAGCTTCCGTGTCGAAATCATCGTTATTACATTTATTATAATTTTTTTTTATATATATATATTTATATATATATATATTGTTCGGTTTTTTTGTTTTTGTTTTTGTTTTTTTTTGAAATCAGGCTTGTTTCATTGAAGGCACTTGGTTTCCATGGCAATTTATAAAAGACGGTGGTTTGGTTTCTTCACTTCCGTAGAGCTGATGACTCCGGTGGGGAGGGGAGAGGGATCTTCCAGCGGCCGCGAGCAAACTCCCAGTGAAGCCTGTGACAAATGTAAGCCCAGGTGGCACGTCCTGGGTGGGAATGCATGCAAAAGGAGACAGCACACAGTCACCAAGCAGAGCCGTGAGGAATGAAACGGGAATGTCTGCAAACAGCTCCGATTCCGGGTTGTCCTCGAGGGGAGGTGACAGCCGAAGCAGAAAGGGCCGACATTTGTTTAACTCTACGCTAAAAACCTTCGGGAAGGGAAAATGAACGCCAGCTCTTCACGTACCCTGTTTACAGTGAGGTGTTTCTCTCTCTCTCTGTGTGTTTGTATTTCCTCTCTCTCTCTCCTTCCTCTTTTTTTTTTTTTGGCAGGCCATTCGGTTTCCATGGTAACAAGCAAACGATTCATTTGAAACAAAACCAGCCATGACTTTGTGCTTTGACAAGGGTTTCTAGAGCTCTTTGCCGAGAGTTCAACCAGATGATGCTGAAATTCATCAGTGACCACAAAAGCACCTGAAGGTCTCTTCCTTACTTAGGCCAGATCTCGGTCTCAAGCTTGGTTCTTAGTGAGTTCCACTCCCGTGATGCCTTTTCAAGTCCCCAGTGCTTTCTTAATCTGCTTTTTTAAAAATTTTTAAATTATTTATTTACGTATTTATTTAACTTTCGAGTCAGTCAGTGGAGGAATCTTTGGTAGTTTGTTTGGAAATGTCCATTTTACAAAGACTCTTTCTTCATGCCAGTGCCTGGTGAATCTTTTGTAGCCTCTGCCAGGATAAGGTCACCTCTGATGACTTAAGACAGACATGAGGATGAGGAGTGGGAGAAGTCGTATATGTGCTAATGGCCCAACAGCACCTGATCGTAGATCTACGAAAAGGGGAGAAAAATTGAATTAAAGAGGTGCCCACACCCCCTCAGCATTGCCACAGTGTTCCCAAGTCACCTCCCACCATGAGGGGACAAGGACAACCCTCACCAATTGTCACCCTGTTTTTTTAAGATTTTCTAAGCCTTCTGATGTTGACATTCTTGTAGTGAACTTTCTCACGCACTTTCTGTAAATAACTCATTGTTTTGCATTCCTTTATGGAGGAGGAGAAAGTTGATGGACTGTTGGTTTGTCCAGTGTCATTGGAGAGGTGGCACTGTCACCCTCCAATCCCCTGTCACTCTTGGAAAACTATAAATGTTGGAGTCAGAAAATAAACTTCCCTTTTCCTTCACCTTGAGAACAGCGGTGTGCGCTTGTGTTCTTTTGTGTCCTATAGTGACAGCCAATGGGATAGGGCAGGAACTGGGATGAAAATCCACCTGGCTGTGTGGTTACCTCTGTTTTAATGCACACACAGGGTGGGAGGATGAGGCAGAGCCCTCAGGGAATCACAGCAGTGATTTCCAAGGATTCCACGTTGTTTGGGTCCCCTGGGCGTTGTTTTGGTGTTGTTTTATCTGCCTGAGTATCTCAAATCCAGCCCAACCTCATCCACCACTCTCACCTCTGCCTCACACCCGTCCAGCATCTGAGCAAAGCATTCCCCAGGACAGCATTCCACTTTAAACCTTCCAACTGAGCCAAAGCAGGGATTGTTCTGCTGGAAAAGATCCGTTTGGGAAGGGGAAAGCCAGGAAGCAATTGTAGGGAAGAGGCACTTACTGTTGGCCGGTTGGTCTGATTTCATACACTCTCCTTCCACAATGGACACGTCGTCAATAGCAATGTCCCCTTCGATTCCAGGGCCACGGATCCCTTCAAAGATGAGCTGGGAAAAAGAAGATCAGAGGGTGGTAAATTAAAAACATCCAGCGGAGCAGAGGGGGATGAATAAAAAATGTCCAGAAGATCAGATCTTAAAATCGAAACCAGCACAAAAAAAAAGGACTTTTCTTCAAATTAAGACATGCAAGTATCTAATTTCAGATTGTGGAGGTAAATTCCATGCTAGGATCTATTTTTCCCAACATGTGGGTTCTCATCAGGTTTGGAAGCTTTGATTCCATCTAGGACTGTTTTTTCAGAGGAATTGGGGTGAGTTTTATCACAGTGAGGGACACAGTAGAGGTTTTATTGCAATTTAAGATGAACTTCAACCTTTGCTGAGTGGATGACTGCGATTTTAAAGTCCTGTTGGTACTTTTCTCTCCAATATTCCTTGTCTGAAACCAAACTGCTGGAAGAGGAAATCGTTCCTGGATCTCGAGAGGAAAACCTCTCCTCCCCCAAAAATCCAGCCCCAGCTTGGCAGCAGGAACAACACCAATCAGTGGAGTTGAAAGTCTAATTTTTCCTGACAATGGAAAACAATTTCCAGCCTAAAGGGCTCTGTCCAAACACAACAGGCAGCATTTAATTAAAAGCTGCATTTGGCAGCGATTTTGGTGGCCTTCGGAGAGGGGTTGCTCCACACTCAGAACAAATCACAGCACAGGAGTTGGCAGGGCATGGAGCAGAACCCAGCCTGCAGCTCCCAGGGATGGCAGGAGGTGCCAATTGAGCAGAATTCCCTATCAGTATCCTGGAAAAAAAAAAACCCATTATGCTTTTGGACAGCTGTTGTTAAAAATACTGCACCAAACTGGAGAATGGGGGGCGCAGGAAAGGTCACTCTGCTCTTAATGGAACGGAATTATGATCCTAAAAAGCCAATCCTGAGGGGTTTGGGGGATTCAGCTTCTGCCTCATCCCTGGAAGTGTCCAAGTCCAGGTTGGACAGGGCTGGGACATGGAAGGTGTCCGTGCCCATGGCAGGGGCGGAATGAGCTGAGTTTTAATCCCTTCCATCCCAAACCATGGTCTCTGATTTTCTGATTCTCTGATTCTTCCACAGAATTTCAGGGATTCTCTGATTTTTCCACAGAATTTCAGGCAGATTTTCACCCCCCCCGCATGCCCCCCCTCACCCTGCTCCCTTTCCCTGCTGGGCACTTGGGGTGTCCCAGGACAATCCCACCAGGTGGGGGGTGCAGGAGGGGCTTCAGGGTGTCATTAACACCCCCAAAACTGGGGAGCTGAGAGGCTTCAGTTTGGTGCACATCGACCTGAAAAAGGGGTTAAAATGCTGCTGGAGACTGGGACAAACTGGGACAAACTGGTCTCCTGATATCCCCCCTGCCAGGGACGCCTCCAGCCTGAGAATTGGGAATATTCCCTTTTGGATGGGGGAGTGAAAGCACTGAGATAATTCAAACACAGAGACAAATCCCTAAGTAGCTCCACAAGAGTTTTGTGATTTGGGATTGGGAATCCTGCAGGGCCAAGGGCAGCAAAGCAGGGTGTTCCCAGCCCATCCTGCAGATGTTGGAATTCTTTGGACACAAAGTGACCAAATCTGGGTGGGCTGAGCCCCACAAGGAGGGGCTGGCACTGACCCAAACCGGAGGGACCAGGACTTGTTGATCCCAATACTTTGTGATAAATCCCGGAATTTTTATTTGGTTAATGCAATACTTAGATCCCAATTTAGCAATGAATCAAATCCCAATCATTCATACCATCACCATGTCCTGCTGCTCAAACCTGAACTAAAATTGACATTTTCTGGATGTCCCTCTCTTTTTGGGGTTCTCTATTTTTGCGGTGTTCATTCTTTAAAAATATTGAATATCGGAGATAGATTTATGCATTTTTTGAGATTTAAAGCACTGCAGTCCTCCCAGGTCCTCATGACAAAAGCTTTGTTCCATATCACAGGGACTGACAAGGTATAAAATCTTTTACCCCTATAAATTACCCTATAAAAAGTTTTAATTTCCATGTCACTGCAGTGTTTTACTGCAAAGATTCACTTCAATTCCCTCTCCTTAAATTTAACTTGGAGCTTTATATTCCTTCCTACTTACACTCCTAAATGGAAAATAAAATTTGCTGCGATGCAAGAGACGCTAAAAAAGATAATTTAAGGCTCCAAGAGTTCTGACATTTATTTGTTATATTTGGTCAGAGCTTTATATTTATTTTATGCTGAAACCTTTAAACACAACAATGTAAAAGGTGAAAAGCAGCCAAGGAGAGGAGCTTCCCTCTGGAATCTCCCACTCCTCTGGATTGCTGCTGCCTGATTTTCTAAAGCCCTTCCCAGGTCTCCAAAACCCCCTCAAATCCATCTCTTCCTTCCCTTTCCCAGGGCATTTATTAAATCACTTCTCTCTCCTTCGCTCTTCAGAATTCTTGGATTTATCCTGACTTCACCAATGAAAAACTCAATCACTCTGATTTTCTCTGCCTGGCCTGGGCTCTGGGTGTTCCTGAGCTCTGCAATTCCTCTTCTCCCCATCCCTGATGCTTTGTTCCCATCAAACCTCCCAGACTCCCAGCCTGGGACACCTCCCACTGTCCCAGGGTGCCCCAATGTCCAGCCTGGCCTTGGGCACTGCCAGGGATCCAGGGGCAGCCCCAGCTGCTCTGGCAATTCCAGCCCAGCCAGGAATTCCCAATTCCCAATCTCCCATCCATCCCTGCCCTCTGGCACTGGGAGCCATTCCCTGGCTCCTGTCTCTCCATCCCTTGTCCCCAGTCCCTCACCAGCTCTCCTGGAGCCCTTTTAGGCCCTCAGGTTTTCCTGGATCCTTCCCTTCTCCAGGGGAACATTCCCAGCTCTCTGATGTCCCACTGTACTTCACATCTCCCTCTCCCTCAATTTTCCTCTAATTCCTATCCTTGGAATTGCTCTGCAATCCCACAGACCATTTATCTCCTGCCAAAGCCTCTCATGCATGGAAATAAAAACAAAGGATCAGGATCAGGAATTCCCTGAAAATGAAGGAAGTGGAACCCAATGCAAATTTTTAGAAGAGCAGTTTGGATTTGCACTGAAGGAATCTTCCAAGGCCAGGTCGGACACTGGGGCTTGGAGCACCCTGGGATAGTGGGAGATGTGGAATAGGATAGGGATGGAATGGGATGGGACTGAGTGGGATGGGATTGAATGGAATGGGATTGAATGAGATGGGATTTAATGGGGTGGGATTGAATGGAATGGGATTGAATGGGGTGGGATTGGATGGGATGGGATTGAATGGAATGGGATTTAATGGAATGGGATTTAATGGGATGGGATTGAATGGAATGGGATTGAATGGAATGGGATTGAATGAGATGGGATTGAATGGAATGGGATTTAATGGGGTGGGATTGAATGGGGTGGGATTGAATGGAATGGGATTTAATGGGGTGGGACGGGACTGAATGAGATGGCATTTAATGGGATGGCATTTAATGGGTTGGGATTCAAGATCGCTTCAAACCCACACCAGCCTGTGACTTTTTCCCAAAAATACATTTTCTCCCCCAGGAGAGCTGGAAGTGGCAGAGAGGGCTCAGGGGAGAACCCTGCACTCAGGGCACAGCTCATGACTCCCACATTGCCTGAGGACATTCCCAGCCTCACCCTCAGCAGGACCTGCTGGCAGCAGCTGCTTTTTTGGGACTGTTCCAATTCCAAACAGCTCCCAGTGTGCCTGGGATCTGCCCCTAAAGGTCCATCAGCACCTCCCTGTCAACCCCAGCAGGAAATGTGTGAAAAACCTGTCACAGCCCCCTGTGTCTCATGCTCCCAGACCATTCATTTCCCACAGAAAATCCAAGTATTTCCAAAAACCTCTAACACAGGGGCCCTAAGTAATTTTTCCCAGCCAATAATTTTATATTCCACTTGCTAATCTGAAATCAAAACCTGCTGGAATCACTCCCAGCATCTTTGGGAAGCTGGGAGGTGTTTTGAGTTCAAGCATTAATAAGCTCCGTGGTGCTCAAGGAAAGCAATGATTTGTCCATGAGCAGCCTCCAGAGCTGGGAAATCCCAAAGAAAAGGGTCAATATTCCCAGTCTCCCTCCCAGCCCTGAATTCCCAGTTCCTGGAGGTGCCAGCCTTACCTGGAATGAGGTGGGGGGGTTGATGTTCACCCGGGCTTGGTTCCAGTGCTGTCCCTTATTCCCACTCGAGGACCACAAGGGGTTTTCTATGGCAGTCTGGCCTTTGAGCCTCAGGTAAACGTTCAAACTTCCTGGAAAACAGCAGGAGAACTGGAGTTGGGAAGGCTCTGCCTGGATGCTGCAGCACCCTCCTCACCTGTTTTCCATGGATTTGAGGTGTGGAAGTTTCCTGGTGTAAATTCAAAACCTTTTAAATTCAGGAATGCTGGGAAGAGGTGATGGGAGTTCCCGGCAGAGGGGAACTGAGCACCCATCCTGCAGCTCACAAGGCATGAGAATCCCAGGGAAAACAGGCAAAAAGGAATTTTCTGTGGTTTAGAGGAAGAAATTGGCATTAGACCTCCTTATCCAGGGCAAAATCAGCAATTTGGTTGTTTTGTGCTGAGTTCTTGCTTGTTAAACCTGCCCAGCTTTCCTCTGCCCATTGCTGAGCTCCTGGAGTTCCCCAGAACCCGGCAGATCCACCTCAGGGAGAGACCTGATGCCCTTGGGAATGTTTCTGGAGGACAACAACATCCTCAACATCCTCTGAGTTCAAATAACCTCCAAAATCTTTCCCTGTGCAGGAAAACCCCCCAGAGCTGCACCTTCGCCCACAAACATTTTTGCCACCTTTGCCAGCACAGAGATTTTTGACACCAGGGTCACCTGCAGGCATGAACAGAGCCAGATTCTCTTGGTGCACCAAAAAATAACAAATTTCATTTTTTCTGGGTTCGTTAATTCACAGGATTTGGGGGTTTTGGTGCTATTTGCCACCGTGGTTGCCTGCAGGTGTGTGGGGCAGTGGGGCCTCTTTGTGCTCTGTAAATTCAGTGTATTTCTCCTAATCTGAGACTTTCAGACAGCCAGATTCCCACGGGAGCAGCGTTTTTTGGGATGCCTGGCACAGCGGATCCCAAAAATTCCAAGGAAAGCTCCCAGATCCGAGGCAGCTGCACCTGCTCTGGAACAGTTCTTATTTCCAGCAAAAGCCAAACTTGGAGCCTTGGAAAACATCAGGCTGGAGATTGAATGGAGGAAATATTTCCCTGATGGCCTTTTCACCAGGGTGAGAGAACAGAATTGGAATGGGATTGGAATGACTGGAATGGGACTGGAATGGGATTGGAATGGGACTGAAATGGGATTGGAATGGGACTAGAATGGGACTGGAATGGGATTGGAATGGGATTGGAATGGGACTGGCATGATTTTGGAATGGGACTGGAATGGGACTGGAATGGGATTGGAATGACAGGAATGGGATTGGAATGGGATTGGAATGGGACAGGAATGGGATTGTAATGGGACTGGAATAGGACTGGAATGGAACTGGAATGGGACTGGAATGGGACTGGAATGGGACTGGAATGGGACTGGAATGGGATTGGAATGGGACTAGAATGGGACTGGAATGGGATTGGAATGGGATTGGAATGGGACTGGCATGGGATTGGAATGGGACTGGAATGGGATTGGAATGGGACTGGAATGGGATCATCCATCTTCCCTGAAGGAGCTGGGAAGGGAGAATGAGGAGCAGCTCTGTGACCCCCCCTGGAATGCAGGGAATGGGCACAAAGGAAATGGAAATTCCTGGTTGGGAAAATCTGGCTCTGCCTCCACACAAAGCAGGGAAAACCCTAAACCAGAAAGGGGTTGCAAAGGGATTCCTTTAGCCCAGCTCAGGTGTTTGGAGCAGGGCTGGGAATGCTGCTCAGCCTCATCCCTCCTCCAAATATTTATATTTATTTATACTTTATTCATTTTTATTTATGTTTTATAATTTATTAGTATTTATTTTATTTATATTTATTTATTTATATTCATTTCTATATTTATATGTGTAGTGGTTTTGGTTTGTTAATTTGAGATTTTTTTGGTTAATGTATTAATGAGTAGTGTTGGTTAATTACTAATTTACTTGCTTTTGCTACGAGGTAGGATTAGGAGAAAGGTAAAGTAGGTTTAAAACTTTAAAAGGGTGTAAAGAAAAATTTATTAATAGTAATTAAAAGGAGGAGTAATAAGAAGTAGAATTAAACTTTTAGAATATTTTCTTTTAGAATACAGAAACACTCTTTGACCACTGATGTTTGTAATTTCTTCTTCATAATACACCAAAATAAATGACCAGAATATGACCAGATATTGCAATTTCTATATTTTCTCTCATCATGGAGCGGCTGAATCCCTTCCTTCCAATAAAAAACCCAGCACAGAGCCAGGAGAATTCCAACCTGGAGCTGCATCCACCTTCCTGCAGCACAGAGACAAAAAAAAAATAACCTGAGTGCTCTTGTCTGCTCTGCTTAAAATCTGAGCTCTGCCTGGGGGCAGGGGGAGCTCGGACAAAGCAAGCACCAGAACTCTCTGGGAGGATGAGTTTGCCCTTGAAATAAAGATAAAAATACATCAAACCAGGTCACTTTGACATTGGAAAAACTCTTGGCACACTGGGAGCACCAAGAAGCCCACAAAGGACTTCCAAATATTGGATTTTTGTTGTTTGGTCTTTTATATTTTCCCAATTCTTTTTTTTTTTTTTTCCATACCACAGAAAGAAATTAAATGTGGGCGTTGAAAGAGGCAGGATTAAAAATAGACTGGCAGGTACGCTTTGAAAATCCAAATTCCTGCTGTGTGTCAGCAAATTTGTCATGACTTTTCCACAAGAAACACATGAGGAATGCAGCTGCTCCCTGCCTGATCCCAAATCCATCAGGAATGCCTAGAAGAACTCACAGATACTCCTTGAAAATCAAAATTCCTATGGCTTTAGAGCAAATTTTCCATGACTTTTGCATGGGAAATGCATGAGGAACGCAGCTGCTGCCTGCCTGACCCTGAATTTAGTCAGGAATACCTAAAACACTCACAGATACTCCTTGAAAATCCATATTCCTGCAGTGTTTGAAACAATTTTCCACGACTTTTCCACAGGAAACACCTAAGAAACACAGCTGCTCCCTGCCTGATCCTGAATTTAGTCAGGAATACCTAAAACACTCAAAGATCTCCTTTGAAAATCTACATTCCTGGAGCTTTTGAATAAATTTTCCATTACTTTTCCATGGGAAATGCATGAGGCATGTTGCAGCTCCCTGCCTGATCCTGAATCCAGTCAGGAATGCCTAAAACACTCACAGATACTCCTTGAAAAGCAAAATACCTGTGGCTTTACAGCAAGTTTTTCATGTGTTTTCCATGGGAAATGTGCTGCTGCTCCCTGCCTGATCCCAAATCCATCAGGAATGCCTAAAACACAGATATCCTTTGAAAATCCACATTCCTGCAGTTTTTGAGCAAATTTTCCGTGACTTTTCCACAGGAGACACCTAAGAACTGCAGCTGCTCCCTGCCTGATCCTGAATTTAGTCAGGAACACCTAAAACACTCACAGATATTCCTTGAAAATCTACGTTCCTGCAGCTTTTGAACAAATTCTCCATGACTTTTCCATGGGAAATACGTGAAGAATGCTGCTGCTCCCTGCCTGATATGGAACCCAGTCAGAACTGCTGAAAACACTCACAGATACTCCTTGAAAACCAAAATACCTGCGGCTTTACAGCAAGTTGTTCATGTGCTTTCCATGGGAAATGCATGAGGAGTGCTGCTGCTCCCTGCCTGATCCCAAATCCATCAGGAATGCCTAAAACACTCACAGATATCCTTTGAAAATCCATATCCCTGCAGTTTTTGAGCAAATTCTCCATGACTTTTCCACAGGAGACACCAAAGAAATGCTGCTGCTCCCTGCCTGATCCTGAATTTAGTCAGGAATGCCTAAATTAGAATCAGGAAAAATCCTTGTTAAAATCAACTTTTCCCTTTCCAGGCTCTAAAATTCCCATTCAGATCAATGGGATTCCCATGCAATTCCCTGCTCAAAACCTCACTCATGTAGGAAACACTTCCCAGCTGCAAGAGGGAAATTCCTCCTTCCTACAAATCCCTGATCAGTGGAAAACAGGATGTTGCCACAATTTGGATGCTCTCAAGCACCTCCCTGAGTTATGCCAGGCTCTCAGAGGAACTGGCACTCTTCCCATGCTCTTCCTTCACACAAGAGGAATTTTTTCCAGCTATTTTTCCCAGAGGAATTGGCTTTCTCTCACCTATGTGCTGTCCATACATGTGATAGTAGAAGCTGAAGCAGTAGGCCGTGTTGGTGGCTCCGTAGGGATTTTTGGGAGCGACGCTGAAAACGGGACTGACGAGTCGGGCCTTCTCCCCCTCCAGCCTGGGCCGGGATGTCTCGATGTACATGTAAAAACCTGGGAAAACCCAAAGGGAAACCATTGGGATGAGGCCCTCAACACCTGGGTACATGTGAAAACCTGGAAAAATCCAACAGGAAATCCTTAGGATGAGGCCTTCAGCACCTGAGACATCTGGACGTACATGTAAAAACTCTGGGAAAATCCAAAGGGAAGTCATAGGGATGAGGGCTTCAGCATTGTGTACCTGTAAAAATCTGGGAAAACCCAAAGGGAAGCCATTGGGATGAGGCCCTCAATGCCTGGGTACATGTGAAAACCCGGAAAAATCCAAAGGGAAGTCATTGGGATGAGGCCCTCAACACTCAAACCAGATGGAAATCCTTAGCACGAGGCCCTCAACACCCAGGATGTCTTGATGTACATGTAAAAACCTGAAAAAATCCACAGGGAAGCCATTGGGATGAGGCCTTCAGCACTGTGTACATGTAAAAACCTGGAAAAATCCAAAGGGAAATCAGTGGGATGAGGCGCTCAACACTCCACACAGATGGAAATCTTTAGCAGGAGGCCCTCAACACTCAGGACTTCCTGATGAACATGTGAAAACCTGGAACAACCCAAAGGGAAACCCGTAGGATGAGGCCTTCAACACCTGTGTACATGTGACAGCCTGGAAAAATCCAAAGGGAAATCCTTGGGATGAGGCTTCCAACGCCTGTGTACATGTGACAGCCTGGAAAAATCCAAAGGGAAAACCATTGGGATGAGGCCCTCAACACCTGTGTACATGTGACAGCCTGGAAAAATCCAAAGGGAAACCATTGGGATGAGGCCTTCAACGCCTGTGTACATGTGAAAACCAGGAAAAATCCAAAGGGAAACCATTGGGATGAGGCCTTCAACGCCTGTGTACATGTGAAAACCTGGAAAAATCCAAGAGAAACCCTTAGGATGAGGCCTTCAGCACCCCACACAGAACTTAGGATGAGGCCCTCAACAGCTGAGATGTCTTGATGTACATGTAAAAACCTGGAAAAATACAAAAGGAAATCACTGGGATGAGGCCCTCAACATCCAGGACGTCTCAATGTACGTGTAAAAACCTGGAAAAATCCAAAGGGAAATCCTTAGGGTGCGGCCTTCAAAATCCAACACAGAAGAAAATCCTTAGGATGGGCCCTCAACACCTGGGATGTCTCAATGTACACATAAAAACCTGGAAAAATCCAAAAGAAAATCATTGGGATGAGGCCTTCAGCACCTGACTATCTCAATGTACACTGAAAGATCTGGAAAAATCCAAAAGGAAATTATTGGGAGGAGGCCTTCAACATGCAACACAGATGGAAATCCTTAGGATGAGGCCCTCAACATCTGGGACATCTCAATGTACATGGAAAAACCTGGAAAAATCCAAAGGGAAATCCTTGGGATGAGGCCTTCAACATCCAACACAGATAAATGCAGGAACACCTTAGAATTATCAAGCATCCTGATAAAGTTCTCACTTCCATCTCCCACCATGTCATTTCTGGGACTCATTTTTTCCCTACATGAAGTCCCTGTGTTTCCAAAAGCTGCTCCAAAGCCGTGTTTTCTATGAAAACTAAAATCCAGGAAGCAGGCCAGTGCTGGAAAACATCTCCAAACTGATGAACCTTTGCACAAAATCTGAGGGGGTTCAGCCCTCAGTCCTGAGGGGGAAATTTGTCCCTGGAAACATGACTTGTAAAATAGAGGGAAAATGTCATGATGGGAACCTTTCAAGGAATATTTTCAACTTGCCATGTCAATCCCGAGGAAGACAATATCCATTTATTCCATTCCTGGAAGTGCCAACCACAGAGATTTTATTGAATTAATCCAACCAAATGAATGTGGTGCAGGATGAATTTTTCCCCTTTGGAAGTGCACACAATGAAATAGCAGGAATTACTGCAGGTCTGGATAAATTCAGCACGATGTGTTGGACTTTTCAAATGCAAATTCCCACTGCAGTCAGGAGCACACGTTAGCAGGGGCAGCAGATTGAAAATTGCACATTTGAACAATAGCTAGAGCAGAAATGGGGCAAAAACCACCTCGTTGTGATGGGCTGAGAGAGCCCAGGGGAGAATTTAAATGATGTGAAGTAGGAGAATGTTTTAAGATGAGCCAGATTGCCCCACTAGAGTTTAATGTGAAGGGAATCACTTTGAAAATGGCACAGCAAAAATGAGGCAAGGTGGGAATGGCACCATCAGGAGTTGTGATCTGGGACCTGTCACACCTCAGCACCAGTAATTCCTTCTGGAAGTACTTGAAGGATCTTGATCTGAACTTAGAGCCCCTGGCAGGGCCTGAAGGGGCTCCAGGAGAGCTGGAGAGGGACTGGGGACAAGGGATGGAGGGACAGGACACAGGGAATGGCTCCCAGTGCCAGAGGGCAGGGATGGGTGGGAAACTGGGAATTGGGAATTCCTGGCTGGGCTGGAATTGCCAGAGCAGCTGTGGCTGCCCCTGGATCCCTGGCAGTGCCCAAGGCCAGGCTGGACATTGGGGTTTGGAGCAGCCTGGGACAGTGGAAAAAGTTTTTCATGGAAAGAGTGATAAAGTTCTGGAATGGCTGCCCAGGGAGGTGGTGCAGTCCCCATCCCTGGGTGTGTTTAACAAAGCCTGGATGTGGCACTGGGTGCCAGGGCTGAGTTGAGCTGTTGGGGCTGGGCTGGACTCCATGATCTTGAAGATCTCTTCCAACCTTGTGATTCTGTGATTCTGTGCTCCTGCCATGGCAGGGGTGGGACAAGATTAACTCAATCCTTTCCTATCCCAACCCATCTGGGATTCCATGACCAGGAAATGGCTGAAGTGCCTGTCCTGGGCAGTTCCTTATCCCACATTCCTCACTGCTGGATCTTACCCTCCTTGGAGCCGGTGCGGTCGGCGTTGGGCCCCGTGTTGGGTGTGTATTTAGTGTCCCTCGTGGCAGTGCTTTGTTTTGTCCAGTCAAAGTTGTCGGTGTCATCTTGAGTGAAAAGGCAAATGTTCCCATCCTCAAAGCCACAGTGGAACTCTCCTGCCGAAACAAATAACAGGAATTCACTGGCCAAGGTTTGCCATCCAATCCTTATTTTTCAAACTCCTTGTCAATTATCCACAGTTTTCTTTAGCAGCAAACTCAACAAAAAAATAAATCAGGGTCATTGATTTGTGCTGGTGAAATTGAAATTATATTTATGTCTTTTTGTAGAGCTCCTCCTCACATATTCAGATTTATACACTGTTTTTTGGAGGTGTTGTCTCTTTTTACATTTCCAAAAAGCTGGGGAGAACAGAATCATTCCCATAAAACATTAAGTATGGGGAGAAAAATGTGGGAAGTGGGTTAATGTGGTTTAGGAATAAGAGACAGCAGCTTTTCAAATTGTAAACATCATCTCCAAGTGGCATCTCCTAAACTATCCTTCATTTCAATAGGGATGGCAAAGGAAGAAGTGGCTAAAATGAGGCAAAGGAGTTTTGGGATTGACATGAAGGAAATGTCTAAAAATCAGGATATTGCCGCACAGGGAGGGAAACCAGGAGGAGAATTGAGTCCCCATCACCAGATTATCATAACAAATTCCTGGGAGGAATATCTGAATCCACATGGGAAGGAAAGGTGACTGTATCATGTCCCGGACACACCTCCTGGATTTTCACTCAGATTTCTGTGATGTATTTGAAGAAAGTGGTAAACACGTAGGTGTGAAAAATAAAAATTGCCAAGAACCCCATGGCAGATTCCTGGGATCTTCTCCTGCATGGAATTGTGAGAGCCCAGTGATCCCAGTGATCTGCCCTGCTGGGTGATGATGGGATGAGAAATTCCTCCTGTAATTTAAGAACCAAAACAAAGCCCAGCTTGGAGGTTCACTTCTCACTCAGAGCATCACAAGGCCCCGTGGAGTAGAACGTGCAAAAGCTGAATTTCACTGCATGAACAATTCCTGCTGAGTTTACTCTTTCTGCAAAGTCCATTGATTTATCTGAGAAAAGAAGGAAATCTCCCTTCTCCAGGGAGAAGGCAGCTGCCTGCACACGGTGTCAGCTTGTAGGGGTGCAATTTATATTCATTGGTAGGAGAAACTCAAACCCCCGGTGTCGGGGGATTGTTCATCCCTGTTAAACTGAGAAGGTGGATAAATGTTTGCAGGTTTGGGCTTTTGGGGAGCTCTAAATCCACTTAAGCCACTGGAGCTTCCCTGTTAATCAGTGAGGAGAGAGGGACCTGGAGCTGAGTGCTGCAACACTCAGGTGATGCTGCAGGCTCAGAAATAAGCTTGGAAATTTCACTTCAAACCTCAGAACGGACTCGGAGTGATTTCCAAATATTCCTGCTTCTCCTCCTGCCTTTTCAAAGAACAACACGAGGCCAAAGGGGTCCAGGGGGGATCAGGGAGGAGAAGACTGGAGGGATCATGCCCCTCTGCTCAGCCCTGGGCACATCTGGAGTGCTGTGTCCAGCTCTGGGATCAGCAGGACAGGAGGGACCTGGAGCTCCTGGATCTGGTCCAGAGGAGGGATGTGAGGATGAAGAAGGGCTGGAGCATCTCTGTGCCCAGGAAAGGCTGAGGGAGCTGGGGCTGCTCAGCCTGGAGAGGAGCCCCAGCTGAGAGGGGCCACAGCCCTGGCTGTCCCTGGGTGTCCCTGTCCAACCTTGTGTGTCCCCATGTGTCCCATATCTGTCTGTCCCTGTCTGTGCGTGTGTGCAGGAGGTCAGAGCAGGCCCAGGCTCTGCTCCAGGCCCAGCAATGGCCCCAGAGCCACGGGCAGGGATTGATCCCAGGAATTCCCAGGCACAGGAGGCAGAACTCCTGCCCTGGGCAGTGCCCAGCCCTGAGCAGAGCCCAGACAGGGGCTGGAGTCTCCTCCCTGGGATATTCCAGAGCCACATGGACACAGTCCTGTGTCCTGGGCAGGGACTGGCACCAGTGACCCTCTGTGGCCCCTTCCAGCCTGATCCATCCTGGGATTCTGTGTCCCTCCAGGACCATCAGTATCAAACACAATCCTATAAAACCAGGTTAGCTCTGGAATGCAGTTCCCAGAAACCTCCTTGGCTCTTAGCGCCTCGAGCAGACTGGTTTGGCTTCCCAGTAAATCCACCAGCATCACCAGATCCTCCAGGAGAATTCATTCCCCAGAGCACAGCTCCTTCACTGCTGCCCGGAGCAGGATGTGGGGTTCTGGTTATCCCTGGGAACTCAGCATGGTGGGAGCTGCTCTGGGCACCAGGGAGGGAATTCCTGCCTGGGAGGGGCTGGGCTGGAATTGCCAGAGCAGCTGTGGCTGCCCCTGGATCCCAAGGCCAGGTTGGACATTGGGGCTTGGAGAATCCTGGGATAGTGGGAGGTGTCCCTGCCATGGCAGGGGTGGGATGGGATTCAGGTCCCACCAACCCAAACCAGTCCCTGATCCTTTGATGGTTCCATGATTGCACCCAAACACTTCAGGAGAGACATCGACCGATCGACATCTCCATCTTTATCCCAAGACTGGGAAGAGAATTCCAAGACCCCACCAAGGTTCTTGGAATGTTCCAGAACTCAAACAAAGCTCTCTGCTCAAAGTGCCAGCTGTGCCTCTCCAAGAATTCTTTTTACACCACCTGAGCTCCAAATTCTTTTGGTTTACCCCACATTTTGTGGATTTCACTTCCACCTCCACTTCTGCATCTTCCTGCAACACAGAAGTTGCTTCTTCTACACAAAGGGATGAAATCAAAAGGAAAAAATTAAGTGAAGGAGAAAAGTTTCGATTCCCAGATCCAGTCCTGGAGCAAAGTGAACAAAAGAATGAATTTTCAGCCATTCAGCACTTTCTGCACTGCCCCTCCAGTGCCTTAAAAACTGCATAAATGTCTTTTGCCCTCAAAGTTTCATTAAGAAATTCCACATCAGCAGAACAAAAGATTTTTTCCTGAGGTGAAGAAAAAAAAATAAAATAAATATTCAAGCCAGATGGGGGAAAAAAAGAAGAGTCAAAGTTTGCCATTTATTTAATAGCCAAACACTGATTTCATGTGGAATACCTTGGAAAAGGTTAGTGCTAAATGTTCTTGGCACTGAACATTCCTTAAAAAATGACAGAAGAAGAAAAATGGGAAAAAGCTCCTCAGGCTTTGCTCCATACTTTTGTAGGAGCATTTAAATAGATCTGGATGCTCTGGAGCTGTTAATTGCTGAGCAGGAGGGCAGGAGGAACAAGCAGCTCTTCCACAGGTGCTCCAGCCATGGCCCTAACGATGGTGCTAATTAACATTAATGAGAGTGGTGGTTTTTCTCAGGGCACATGGCAGATCTGGAAGTGGATTCAGGTCATTAATAATTTCCTTGCCAATTAGAGCAAAAGCTGAAGCTGTTCTGGAGGTGAAACCCTTCATTGTAGCAGGGATTTGTGTCATCCATTCCCATAAAATCCAAGTTGGATGTGACTCCCGAACATCTCCTCTCTTCCATTATTCAGGGGTGACCTCTAATTGTACAAATTGATCTAAAATCCTTCTGGTTTACATTAAATGGTTTCTGTTAGGTGGTAAAAAATGAAGTGGAGAAGTGAGGCTCCACCTCAGAGTTGAAATCTTTTGATGCTTTTTGCTTGGGTATTGCAGAGATTGCATCAAAAGGCAGGAATTAGGGAATGGGATTATTCCAGAAGTGAAGCAGGGAGAGCATGACTTCAGTTTCCAGTCAGGAATCTTGTCCTGGTTGGATACAGCTCCTCCTCTTTGTTCACACATCATTAATGAAACCAGAAATCAGCCCAACAGAATTAGGAACAACCGGGATTTTGTAGGAAGCACAGAGAAGGGAGCTGGGAAGGGGCTGGAGAATCCCTGAGGGAGCTGGGAAGGGGCTGGAGAATCCCTGAGGAGCTGGGAAGGGGCTGGAGAATCCCTGAGGGAGCTGGGAAGGGGCTGGAGAATCCCTGAAGAGCCGGGAAGGGGCTCAGCCTGGAGCAAAGGAGGCTCAGGGGCCCTTGTGGCTCTGCACAGCTCCTGCCAGGAGGGCACAGCCGGGGGGGTCGGGCTCTGCTCCAGGGAACAGGGACAGGAGCAGAGGGAACGGCCTCAGGCTGGGCCAGGGCAGCTCAGGGTGGGCACAGCAGGAATTTCCCCATGGAAAGGGGGCTCAGGCCTTGGCACTGCCCAGGGAGGGTTGCAGTGCCCATCCCTGGGGGGATTTCAAGCCATGTGGAGGTGGCACTTGGGGCCATGGGGCCATGGTGGCCTTGGGGAATGGGGATGGGATGCAGACTGCGATTTTTTTCCTACCAAGGGATTCCACTCAAAAAATCTTCAGGGAAAGCAAGCAAAGCAGAATTCTACCATAGCTTTGGCCACCTGAAAGGAGTGGCCCTGGGGACCCTGCAGATTTGGTGGAAAAACTTTCCAGTCCCTCCCTTGAGCCGACACATTCCTTATTCCCATTTGGATGCCACCCACATTCCATCAAGATCCTACAAGACTTTTGGAAAATTAGTCTGAGATCTTAAAATCCTAGAGGAGCATGAAGCACTTGGGATTGTATTTTTTCTTCCCATCAGAGCCTAGATTTAATATATTAATCAGCAAGAGTCTCATTCCCTGCTCGTTAGGCTCCATGGGAGAGGTTCCTGCAGCTCCTGGCAGCTTTGAGCTAAGTCCTGCTTAATTATTAACATGTTGGGCAAGATCTTCTGCAAATAAGTTTAAAATTTACACAAAGGCTTAAAGTTGAGTCTGAGGGATGGAGCAGAGCCTGCTCCTGCCTGATGGCTCCGCCCTGCAGCAGGAAAAATGGGAGACTGGACCTCATTCCTTAGGTGGGAATAATTTTGGGATGTGTTATTAAAAACAAGAATATGTTGTGACAGAAAATATGGATTTGTTGGGCTTTGGGAGAACATGATGGACTAGGATGATGTGGGACTGTGGGAACAGGGTGCTTTTACTGGGATGTGCCAGAGCTCCATCCCAGTCTCCTGTCTGGATTTTTGCAGGGATTTGGTGCCCATGGAAAAGTGGAAGAACAAAGTGTGACTTTGACATTTCCAGCCTGGGACATCCCCGTGCCTGGTTGTGTCAGAGTTTGCATTTCCAGTCATGCCTGAGGAACTGTGTCCCGAGAACTTGGGGAGAACCAAGATCCACTTGGGCTCTCCCCATTTCTCTGTGGAATGAATCCGTGATTCCTGGGTCTCTGTGGGGAAGAACTTCCTTCTTTTTGGTATCAATCTGCCCTAAAAAGCATGGAAATAACTCAAGAACCACAAGGAAGGCTCTGGGGAGACCTTAGAGAACTTTCCAGAGCCTGAAGGGGCACCAGGAGAGCTGGAGAGGGACTGGGGACAAAGGATGGAGGGACAGGAGCCAGGGAATGGCTTGAAGATGAAGGAGGCTGGATTTAGGTGGGATATTGGGAATTGGGAATTCCTGGCTGGGCTAGAATTGCCAGAGCAGCTGTGGCTGCCCCTGGATCCCTGGAAGTGTCCCAGGACATGTTGGACATTGGGGCACCCTGGGACAGTGGGAGGTGTCCCTGCTCTTCCATGATTTCCCATGGCATCCCCAACGCCTCCTGAGCTGCTCCACCACAGCTGGATCTGAACTTCAGCCCATGGATATTTTCCTTTGGATGAATTCTCCGGGGCAATGAGAAAGATGAGCTGGAGCTGTGATTTTCCTTCCTTTATCCTTGTTGGAACAAGAGGAATCCCAAATGACACCTTCAGGTGGTTCCTGCTACCCATGGGCTGCAACTGGGAGTAAAATACTTCAAATTTAATTTTCAACTGGAAGTAAAATACTTCAAATTTACTTTTCAACTGGGAATAAAATGTTTCAAATTTACTTTTGAACTGTGAGGGACAATCAGTGCACAGACTGTTCTTCACGGCATGAAAAATAAAACTATAAATAATTTAAATACTTACGGAGATGTGGATTCACCGGAGCTGGAAAACAGAGGGAAAATAAAATTAATGCAAAGAAAAAATTCTAATTCATCAATATTCAGATTATCCTAATTTTTCCCTTGCTGACTATTGAAATTCATCTAGTTCACACGTTAAGAGGCTGGAAGAGAATGAAATCCAAACCTTCACAATGTCCACAATATCCTCAGCATGGGAATGGCTTCGCAGGTTAATCCAGAGGAATCTGTGCAATGCTAAAACCTGGCAATGGGATTGAAGGAGGGATTATTCTGTGGCTCTGTTTGAAGAAGGAGAAATTTAAGCATGGATGATTTAGGAAAAGGCCCCTCTGCCACAGCCCCACATAGGTGGGAAGCAGAAGGAGGCTGAGGTCAGGGCTGGAATTTAATTTTATCCACAGAAAATCCAAAATTAAATTTTATCCAATTAATGGGGACATCTGACAATACACAAGAGCATCACTCCAGGTTTTCCTGCTGCCCATCCATGCTTTAACCCCAGCCTAAGATTCAGCAAAATCCTAAATTCAAGCTGGATTTTCCACACCAGCTCTGAATTAGCACCACTTCACCTGAAACACCAGCAGTGATTTGCTCCAGTGTCATCTCCCCGAGAAACCCAATCTTTACATCTTTTACCTACAAATTACCTCTGATTCTCCAAAAAAACCTCAGTTTTACAGGATCCCCGAGTGATTGAACGTGGAATTAGCTGCACTTGCTGGCAGCTGCATTGACTGAGGCTTGATTTGTAACTAAATGCAGGGGTTTGGATGGAAAATCTCATCAGGTGTCGCCTCGAGTCGCACGGTTTGGATTGTTCCCAGCAGAGCAAAACCAACGCTCTGTGTCACACCCAGGCACAAAAGCAGACAAGGAAAGGAAGGTGGTTAAGCTGAATTTATTCAGCATCATAAACCTGGGGGGAAAAAACCCTCCAAAACAACGAGAAAAAACCACAAAAATCCCACTTTTGGAGCAGCACAGTTGCAGGACAACGTGTAAAGGAGGTTGGAGGATCCTGGAGCAGTTTGGGATGGGAATGGGATGGGTTTAGGGGAAGTTTTTATCATTTTGGTGGGAATTTTGTGGTAGGAAGATGGTGATAAAGAAGGAATTATGGAAGTGGTCCTTCTTGCTCATTCATTGCAATTTTTACAGCAGAAACACCCCCCTTCCCAAAAAAAAGAAATTCAATTATTCATGAAATAAACACCCCCAAAAATAGGTATTTGGATGGATTTAACAGAGGATTGAATTTCTGGGAATATGGGAAACAGGATGTATGGATATTGTGGTTTTCTTTTCAAATGTAAGTGGATTAATCTTTGTCAGAGTGACCTTTTAGAGGGAAATTTGTAAAGCCCTTCCATTATTCCTTATATAAATTTATAGATTATATAATCTTGCAAAGGACTACAAACAGTCGCTGCTTTTTTAAAGACAATAATTCACATTAAAATAAAACCTGCTCATTCTGGGGGAAAAAACCAACTTTGTTTGCAGATTTTTCTTTAAAACTCATCCTTCAAAACAAGAATCAACTCCAAATCTGCTGTTTGATGAAGCTAGCATTCATTTATTCCAATTTTTCCTTATTTCCCACAAAAAAATTGGATGGGATTTTGGGGTTTGACTGGCCAGAATTATTTTGGTTGGGTGATTTTGTTGTTATGAGTGGTGAAGATTTTCCTCACTCCCCATTTCTCCCCTTCCTTTTGGGATGACCACATTCATGACGTGGGAAATTTATAAAGCCCTTCCATTATTTGTTATATGAATTTATAGATTTTATAATCTTGCATAGTAGCACAAACAGTCACTGTTTTTATTAAAGACAATAATTCACATTAAAATAAAATTATTAATTCTGCTTATCCTGGGGGAATAACAACCTTTGTAGATTTTCCTTCAAAACTCATCAAGATCAACTTGAAATCTCGAATTTCATGAAATTGGATTAAATTTATTCCAACTTTTTCCTTATTTCCCACAAAAAACTGGATGGGATTTTGGGGTTTGGCTGTTCAGAATTTTATTGGTTGGGCATTTTTGTTGTTATGACAGGTTGTGATTTTCCTCTCTCCCCATTTCTCTCCTTCTTTTTGTGACGATCACACTCATGACATGGGAAATTTATAAAGCCCTTCCAATATTTCTTATATAAATTTATAGACTTTATATTCTTGCATAGTAGCACAAACAGTCACTGGTGGTTTTTTAAGACACTAATTCACATTAAAATAAAACCTGCTTGTTCTGGGAGAAAAAAGCCTTTGTAATTTTTTCTTCAAACTCACCAAGAATCAACCTGAAATCTCCAATTTCATGAAGCTGGCATTAATTTATTCCAACTCTTCCTTATTTCCCACAAAAAAATTGGATGGAATTTTGGCTGTTCAGAACTTTTTTGTTGGTATGAGAGGTTGTGATTTTCCTCTCTCTCCATTTCTCCCCTTCCTTTTGATGACCACGCTCATGACACTATCCCAAGACTTGGAACAGCCACGCTATTCCAGGTGACCTGGGACATTCCCAACCCCCTTTTCCTTGGGTTTGGGGTCCTCACCGCTGTATTTGATGACCCGGATGGTGGAGTCCCCCTCCCCAAACCGGGTGATGGGCGTCAGGCGGACCTCGTAGGCCTCGGGCTTGATGAGCTCCGTCAGGTTGTAGGTGATCAATTCCCCCTTCTGGATGTTCCCGTTCACCGTGATCTCCTGCTCCCACCAGCGCTGCTGGCCGGCCTGCAATCCAAAAAATCCAGAAGTCAGACATTTTGGGATTTGGCTTCACCTTAGAAAGCAGAGCAGACCTGGGAAACCTTCAAAATTCCGGAAGAATCAACGAGGAATACAACAAGGGATTCAACAAGGGATGAACTGCTTGAATTGTCCCATCACAGAATGTTTCTGTAACAAACCACACCAAAAATTGGGGATATTTCTTCCAGAGGCCACTCCACTCCTTCCCTGCCAGCTGCCCATCCTCTCCCCACAGAAATCAAATGGCACTTGGATGGGTTTTGGGGCAGGAAAAATGTGTGGGAGCAGACACTGGGCAACCTCCAAAATCCCAGAAGAATTAGAGAATGAAAAAGGAATGAACTTCCTGAGTTATCCCACTGTGGAGAATTTCTATAACAAACCACACCAAAACTTCGGAATATTTCTTCCAGAGGTCTGATGGCCCCCTTGGATGTGTTTTGGGGCAGGAGTCCCCCCAGTTCCTGAGGGTTTGGGATACTCGGCAGGCAGGGACTACAGCCAAGGACCAAGGGCCAGTTTGTGGTGACCCAGAAACACTCAGAGGGTCTTGTGGCATTTTTAAAATTTAAAATCCTCAATTTTTTTAAAAAAATCTGCATTTTACACTTAAAACTGGCTTGTCAAAATCTGAAATAGCTTTCCTTTTGAAAGGAAAAACTAATTTTCCTTTCAAAATTGTTGTCCAGCCTGGAATCCAAAGGTCAGAGATTTTGGGATTTGTCTTCATCTTAGAAAGCAGAGCAGACCTGCTTTCAATTTTCTTCAAAATTCCAGAATAATTAGAGATGCAACAAGGAATGAAATTCCTGAGTTATCCCATTGTGGAGAATTTCTATAACAAACCACACCAAAAATTGGGACTATTTCTTCCAGAGGTCTGATGGCCCACTTGGATGTGTTTTGGGGCAGGAGTCCCCCCAGTTCCTGAGGATTTGGGATTCTCAGCAGGCAGGGATTAAAGCCAAGGACCAAGGGCCAGTTCGTGCTGATAAATTTTTAAAAAATAAATAAAATTAATCTTTTAAAGCCAAGTATTATGTCATTATGTCAATGATATCTGTGAACACTGTAGGACAAAAATTAAAAATATTCCCTATTCCACCTCATCTTTGGATAAGGAACCACAGAAACAGAGATTTCTCAAAGAATGTCAATAATTAATGAGGAAAATTTGCAATTACCCAAACCAGACATGAATTTCTATCAAATTCAGTCTCTGTTTGAATTCTTGCCCTTCTTTCCAGAAGCAATAAAATCTCCATTATTTTCTCCTTTTGGAAAGGAAAACAATTGGATTTTTCCTTTCAGGATTATCGCTCCAAAACCAGGGTTGGATATTGATATTTCTCCATAGGAAACAACAAAGATTTTGACTTTTTTTTTCCCCTTGCAATCAACACCAGCTCTGGTCTAATCCTTATTTTTCACCATGGAAACCAGAGGAAAAAAAATCCAAAACAACAGAAAATTGTCGCTGTGTTGGATGGAAAATAACCCTGATTTCCCAGCTCTGCTGCGGAATAAATAAATATATTAAAATAAATAAATTAATAAATAAAGCTACAAGTATATAGATTATACCAAAAAAAAAAAGCAAATAAAAATATAAAACAAATATAAAAATATGCAATAAATGTATCAATATATCAAAATACAAATATATAAAAGTAAATATATAAGTAATAAATATATAAATATATGGATGTAAATATAGAAATTCAGGATCTGCCACACCCAGCTTTGGTTTTCCCACTTGGAAAACCAACCCAGCATTGGAAATGGAGCCATAATCCCAGAAGCTGCTTCCCAAACTTGGGAAACAGCAACAACCTGGGCTGAAAAATATGGAAATAATTGAAAATAAATGGAGCCCAGGACACCCTAAAAGTAGGATTTAATTCCTACAACGCCTTGGGGTGCTGGAAATTCCCAGCACCGAGCTGATTCCAAGCTGGAAGCATCCAAAACTGTTTCCCTTGGAGATCTGGGAATCACTTTGGCTCCCCTGGATGGGAAAGAGCCAAATCCTCATCACCACTTCCCTAAATTCCCTGCACAGCCCATCCATAACATTGTGCTTTTTTCCATGAAAAAACCCAAGACTGAGGCTTCCAAGAGAAAATCCACAAGGAACAACCATGAAACACAACTCTGCACCACAATCCCTGTGTCCGGAGCTGGAATATTCATAAGAACCAGGATTTGGTTGGAAAAGGAATTTTTGAAAGGAAAAAAAGTCTCAAAATCAAAGTCCTTTTCCTCACAAAGATAAGGATGAAACTCAGGTGGGGAATAACCTTTGGCCAAGCTGGAATTTTGGTTTTCCAGCAGTGAGGAATTGACTTTGGCCAAGCTGGAATAACCATTTTCCAGTGGTTTGGGAATATTTATGTAGCCCTGAGGAAAAATGGGAGCAGTTCCTGGAGCATTTATTTGCATTATCCTGTAGTTAATTAAGCAGAGAATATCTACACTCTGGCAACTTGGAGCACTTAAAGTCTGTCTGGGACAGGACTCCTTTTTTCCTTGGAATATTTAGGAATCTTTGTTCCCAAAGGAGACAGAAAAGCAAAAAAGGGGCTGAAAATGGGGCAGATTTTCATTCCAGAAGGTTGGAACCACCCTGGTGCTTTGTATTTTATTTACGTGGTTTTTATTTTATGGGGTGCTTTTTCATTTTATTTATGCCAATAAAAGGTGGTTTATTCCATGCTTTTTGTTGGAAAATTCTATTCTCTTAAAACCTTGGAATTCTGGATCTCCTGAGGAGTTGATCCTCTGGGATGATTAAAGATTGATTCCGCGTGTGCTCAGATATGTTCATAAAAAATAAACAGCTCCTCACTCCATTGTTCATGGCCTATTGATTCCCAGCAGAAATTCCTTCACTGACTCCACTAGCTGGACAAGGATATCTTTAATTAATGACAATGTTAATTGATAACAAAAAAATTAATAACAAAGCAAATTAATGCATTGGATACTTCATAAAAAACTGTGTCAGTGATTAAAGTAATTTCTTTGCCATTTATAACCACACAGATTGATTTTCCTTAAAAAATAAGAGATTTCTTTGGAAGTTTTATATCTAAAGTTGGGCTGTTCAGTTCATGGACAAATATTCCAAATGCACATCACAGAGGGAAAATTCCTAGGGAGTGTTTGTGTCATTCCATCTTTCCTTTCATAATCCTGACTGGAATATAATCAGAGTTATCCAGGTGAGAATACAAAAGTGATGCCTCCAACTCAGATATTCCACGATGATGTTCCAATTGCATGATAAGCTCTTTCCCTGCCTTTTCTGCTCTAAATCCCATTCAACAGTGGGCACAGTCTTTCCCAATTAAGCCATTCCTAATCCAGGAGAACAATCCTGGGCATGTAATCGACTTTCTTCTTGCAGGATTTTATCAACAATCCTCCTGGACTTGCTCCTCCCATTCAGTTTTATTATTTCATTACTTTATAACATTTCTCATGTATGTAATTGGCTTTGTGAGATATATCCATTTAAAAAATCTCTTTTCACCCCTTTTTCTTAGAAACTAAAATTCCCAAGTCTTTAGGAATAAGGAATGTGAAGCCCAAGGAATGCAGAATGTGTTAAATACAGATTTTATGGGCTACAAATTGACAGCTGAGACATGCAGGTGCCAGAAACAGCTGAGCCAGATTTATTGTCTGAGATCTGAGGATGAAAGTGATGGGAACACTTCAGGGAAAGCTGAAATGTTGAGGAAGCCACAGAGCCAACAATGAAATCCTCTTGAAATGTGGAAAACAGCTCTGGGATTGAAGGCAGGGTGGGAAATGGTCACTGAGAGAGGGATCCTTTTATCAGAGTGACATCAAACTCCAGCACCAAGATCTGCTAAAATCTGGAGAACTGGGAGAGAAACCACTCTGCCTCCTGGATTTCCATCCCAAGGGATGATAATAAATGATCTTGGAAGTTCTGGATTAGGATATTTCAGTCCATTTGGTAAATAAAGGGGAATCTGGGGGATTGCAGAGCTGGGAGGGGGGTGGTGTTTCCTTGCTTTGAACAATTCAAACCCAGGGACAGAGAAAGACTTTGGATAAAGGCCTGGAGTGCCAGGACAGGGGGAAGGACTTCAGACTGTGAGAAAGTAGGGATAGATGGGATATTGGGAAGGAATTCCTGGCTGGGAGAGTGGAGAGGGGCTGGGCTGGAATTGCCAGAGCAGCTGTGGCTGCCCCTGGATCTCTGGAAGTGTCCCAGGCCAGGTTGGACATTGGGGCTTGGAGCACCCTGGGACAGTGGGAGGTGTCCTTGCCATTGAAGGGATGGGATGGGATTTGGGCTTCCAAGCCACAACTTTTTGGGATTCTGGGATTCTTTAATCAGAAAGGCAATAAATGCACCCTCACTCCCTTTATCCATAGCCATTTATCCAGGGCTGTGGGATCTGTGCCGTGACACCGGCAGAAAATTCCCATCTCCGTTTTCAGCCAGTGACTGCTCAGCCTTCCCAGGAACCCTTTCCCAGGATATTTGAGTCCACCTGCCCCTGCTCAGTGCTAAGTGACAGCAGAAGTCAAAAATCCACTCAAATCTGTGAGGGTGTTCACAGGGGTTTTCAGGCGAGGTGAGAGACGAGAATGTTGACTCCATGTTCAGAAGGCTCGATTTATTATTTTATGATATATACATATATTATAACTGTACTAAAAAGAAAAAGAAGGGGAGGTTTCCAGAAGCTACCTAGCTAAGAATAGAAAAGAAAGAATGATAACCAAGGCAGTCCTGGATTGGCCACTAACTATAAACATCCAAGATGGACCAATCCAGATGGACCTGTTGCATTCCACAGCAGCAGATAACAATTGTTTACATCTGTCTCCGAGACCACAGCTCCTCAGAAGGAAAAATCCCAAAGAAAAGATTTTTCACAAAGAGATGTCTGCGACACAAATCCAAAGGGTGACCAGGAGGAAGCACCAGAGCCGTGCCCTGCTCGGGGCTGTTTGAAGAGATCCTCATTCCCAACCCATGGACACCGCAGGCTCCCGGGGCTGGGAATAAAGGAAAGGTGGGAGCTTGAATCTTTTATGTAACAAGCTGGAACAAGCTGCTCTCTGGTTTACAGGGACCAGCTGAATTTTTATGACTCTTTTACAGAGGAATCGCTCCTTTTCTAGGTCACCGCGGCTGCGGGGACGCGGCTGTCACCCGCTGTCACCTGCTGAGAGCAGCCACCGCGGAGATCAGAGCTGCACGCCCTTCCTGGCTGCTGTGGAAAAGTCTCCCTGCTTCCATTTGCTTTCATCCTGCTGACAGGAAATATCAGAGAGCCCGAGGCGCCTGCCTGGCGCTGCTCGGATGCTGGGAGTCACTAAAGGTTGGAAGAAATGGGGATGTGGCTTTGGGGACAGGCAAAGTGTGGGAAGGGAACATCTCCATGTGGTGCCAGAGGGAGCCAGAGGTGGATGGAGCAGCTGGAGGAATGGAGCTGCTACGAGATCTCCAGGTGAAGCTCCTGGAATAACACAAGGATATTCACGGCTGCTCCAAACTGAGCTCTGTGAGGCAGGAGCTGGAAGGGGAGGTCCAAAAGTGGTTTTGTCCAGGTGGGTAAACTTCCAGGAGTAGAGAAACCCTCTGAGGGGCATTTGGGACCGTTTTTTACATGCTTGGAAAACATCTTCTTGGAACAAGCCTGGCGCTGCTCTGATGCTGGAGGTCACTAAACGTTGTCGTTTATTGGTAAGAAATGGGAATCTGGCTTTGGGAACAGGCAAAATGTGGGAAGGGAACATCTCCACGTGGTGCCAGAGGTGGATGGAGCAGCTGCAGGAATGGAGCTGCTCCGGGATCTCCAGGTGAAGCTCCTGGAATAACACAAGGATATTCACATCTGCTCCAAACTGAGCTCTGTGAGGCAGGAGCTGGAAGGGAAGGTCCAAAAGTGGTTTTGTCCAGGTGGATAAACTTCCAGGAGCAGAGAAACCTTCTGAGGGACATTTGGGACCATTTTTTACATGCTTGGAAAACATCTTCTTGGAATTTCAGCCCAGGGAAGTGCTGGAGTTGCCATCCTGGAAGTGTGGATGTGGCACTTGGGGACATGGATTGGATTTGCTGGTCTGAGAGGGCTTTTCCAACCTAAATATTCCGTGATTGGACACTTAATAAAATCAGCTCCTGGAGTGTCAGAGGCTGGCCAGGGAATACACACCGGGATGCTTGGAAAAGGAAAAAAAACCTGGAAGAATCTGGGTCACTGATTCTGAAGCCATATCAAAAAATACATTGTTGAAATGCAAAAATGCATCCATGAAATGCATTACTGTTGGAATATTCTTCAGAGGGCTCTTGAGGAGATGGAAAAATGTCCCTTCTCTGGAGGAAAGTCTTGTCAGACCTTGGCACATTCCCAAGGAAGCTGAGGGTGACCCAATCCAGGCAGTTCCCCCGATGGGACACCGAGGTTGTCCCCATCCTGCAGCTCCAGATGAAGGGCTGTGCTCAGCAGTGCCCCGAGGAATGGAAATTCCCCGTGCTCCACACTTCCTTTTCCATAAATGCTCCACTCAGGAGGATTTGGAACCTCCTGAGCTGCTCTAGGATCCAGAGCAGATGTCCTGACAGTGCCACATGTCCCAGTTTTATGGCTGATTCCTTTGGCCACCAAATAAATCCCAAAGCAAATCCCAGTGTGCCACTGGCGGAAGAAGTGAGGTCCCACCAGGAAACTCACAGAGCCCAAAGGCTCTCAAAGACAAGTCCAGACTTGGACTTGATGATCCTGGCAGATCCCTTCCAGCTCCTTTTCCATAAATGCTCCATGCAGGAGAATTTGGAACCTCCTGAGCTGCTCAAGGATCCAGACTAGGGGTTCTGATGGTGTCACATGTGAATTTTATGGCATATTCCCCATGGACACCTGAGGAGACCTGAAATCCCATCCTGGATGGGCAGGGACACCTCCCACTGTCCCAGGGTGCCCCCAGTGTCCAGCCTGGCCTGGGGCACTGCCAGGGATCCAGGGGCAGCCACAGCTGCTCTGGCAATTCCAGCCCAGCCAGGAATTCCCAATTCCCAATCCCCCATCCATCCCTGTCCTCTGGCACTGGGAGCCATTCCCTGGCTCCTGTCCCTCCATCCCTTGTCCCCAGTCCCTCTCCAGCTCTCCTGGAGCCCCTTCAGGTACCCTCAGCTCTCCCTGGAGCCTTCTCCTCTCCAGGGGAACATTCCCAGCTCTCCCAGCCTTTCCCCACAGGAGGTTCAGCTCCCAGCTCTGAACCCCTTAAGTCAATATAAGCAAAAAATTAATTTTCAGCATGATCCATAAATATTTCCCTAATCCGTCTGAAACTCAGAACCATTTTTAAGTTGGCAGGAGCAGACCTGGTCCCAACCTCACCTTGCTGTTTGCAAACGCAGCCTCAGAGCTGTGAAGAAGCAGCACGGGAGGAATCAGCCCTGAAAAGTGGAAATTGGGAATCACAGCCATTCCTGCTCTAATTTAATTTTCCAATGCCAGGAACATCAATGAAAAATGTGTCCCTGCATGGCACAATCTCTTTTTTTTTTGGCCAAAATTGTCTTCCCTCATTCCACAAAAAAATAAAACAACAGAACACAAAGCCTATTTAGATTTCCAAAATCAATGCGTGCAGGGAAATCTTTGGGACAGAAGATATTCCCTTGGAGGAGAAAGATTAAAATCCTTTATGGGAATAACATGAGGAATATTCCAATAAAAATGTGGAATTCCAACTCTCCCTGTTTCCTAAATGAATTAATTGCTACAAATGTAATTTTTGTGACTGGTTCTGAAGAAAACTTTCCATATTTTTCATGTCCCAGAGCAAATCCAATGGATTTGCTGGAAAATCCCAGCTTGGCAACATCTTCCCCTTTGGAACAGATGCGACCTCCATGATCCTGAGAGAAGGAATCTGCAGAATTCCTGCTCTTCAGGTGGGGTCTGAAATAAAATAAATAATAAATAAATAAATCCATTTCTCCTGGGGGACCTCAGTTCCCATTTGCCCATCTTTCCATTCTCACTCCATAGGCAGAAAAGTGACTATTCCCTATTTTTGTGACTCCTCTTCCCTCCCGTCCTGGCTTCCCTGATTTGTCGTTAAGCCAAGCTTAATTATTTTATCAAATAAGATTTGTAACATTATCTGTGATTTTCTTTTTTTTAATTCTCCTTGACCAATGCTTGGAATGCCAGAGGTTTTCCCTATGTGCTGCTTTCCCAGCACTGAATCCCTCTTGGGGACAGGAATTTCTCTCAATTCCAGCGGCAGCAGAGAAGCAGGATGTGACAGGAATGTGCCCCATGGTTCTGTGACTCAGCCAGGCTTAGTGGGAAATGGGGAAGGAAGTCCTGGCTGGGAGGGTGAGGAGAGGCTGGGTTAGAATTCCCAAAGAAATGGGGCTTTGGGGAGGAAAAATGGAAATTTTTGGATTAGGCTGACACAGAGTAACTCCGTTAATTACATAAACAGATAATTGAAAGGAAATTAAAACTGAATGGGGAAAAACAGCTAAAATTCCTAACGCAGTTAATTCCATCAGAAATTCCTTTCCTTCAGTGAGCTCCTTCCAGAATTTCCTGATTCCTCCCAGGGCCTGGGACCCCTGGAGCCGATCCATGCCCAGTAGTGCCAGGAGCTGCACAAACATGGATTAAACATCCCCTGACGAGGTCTCTGGTGTCGAGATGACCCTGAGGTGTTGGAAAGTCTATTTTTCCTGGCCCCAGACTGAAGAATACGACAGGATTCCTTGGCTCTGGTTCTCAAGGTTGTTTATTTTTTGCTTATCTCTATCATTCTTTCTCCAACCCTCTGAGATCTGTCCGGCAGGTCAGTGTCCCAGATTGCCAGGCAAGATGTGTTCTATCACCAGCTGTGTGGCAGTTGTCTTCTGTCCAGTGGGCAGTTTTCCTTATCTCTTCCACACCCACTCCTCCCTCGGGAGGGGACACCTGCTGATAACAGCCATTGAATGTCCCTGCATGGCTGATAAGAACCGCAGCATCCCATTGGGAGATGTGAGCCCAGAGGGAGGAGCCAAGCATTGCTACCTGGATATAATCTGGAGGTTCTGGAACACCAGCACGGCTTCTGCACGGGATTCCCCAGAGGAGCAGCAGCTGCCTCTCCTTCCCCTGGATCTTCAGAGGCAGAGACTGCACCCTTCTCCAGGATCCCTGCTCCAGCAGAACCACCCCTGATACTGCAGGAGGGCTGAGCCACAATTCCAATGGCACTGCTGCCAGCACCCTGACCCACAGGGTGTCAGGTTGGGTTCTGACTCTGTCAGTGTTGGTTTGGTTTACTGCATTGTTTATTTTATCCTTTTATTTTCTTCCCTATTATAGAACTGTTATTTCCTGCTCCCATATTTTTGCCTGAGAGCCCCTTAATTTAAAATTTATAGCAATTGGGAGGGGTGGGGAGGGTTCACATTCTCCATTTCAGGGGAGGCTCCTGCCTCCCTTAGCACGCACCTGGCTTTCCAAACCGACACAGTCGGGTTGAAGCACAGTGACTGCCCTTGGGGAGGTGTTATCTTTTTATACTAAGAGCTACGTGTACTTTATTTACAATAATGTTCCAATACCTATCACCTATGTCAGACAGTCTGTCTCTACTCTGAACCAATCCAGAAGTGCCACCATCACAGCAGAAGATGGAGGACAAGAAGAAGGAGAAGAAGAAGGACAGGACATGCCCAGATTCCTCCATCTTGCCCCCTGAACCCCCATTCTAAATCCCCAAAATTCTACATTTCCACCCTGTGACAAATTCACTGTCATTCTACTCAAACCCTCGTGGCTTGTAACTCCTCACACAAAGTTGGGAATTGTTTCCAAGGGCTAAAATCAAAGGCACAGGTGTATGTGACTCCGTGCCAAGGTCTCTGAGCCCCTGCCAGGGTCTGGAGTCCCCCAGGGCAGCCAGAGAAATGTCCTGGGTTCTGACAATCCCCAATTTCATCTCCAGTTCCTGGGATTCAGGAAGATCCCAGCTCCAGCCCCACCAGGCACCAGAGCCCTTCTGCGGGCGTGTCCCAGCAACTCCACAACTTCCAGGGAAGTTGCCCAAGACCAAATCCCAATAAACAAAATGCTAAAATTGAGGATTTGTTTTCCAAAGCTCATCCTAGTGGCAAATCTGTGGGATAACAAAGGATATTTTCCTTATATTTTCCAAAATATCCCTCTGCAAAATCCATTGGAATCCTTCCACTCGATGTCCCACTCAAATTATTATTCCAGGTGCTGAATATCCAAAGAAAGATTTTCGGGATCAATCTGTTGGGGGGTTATTTGAAGGAAAAACTCAGTGGGAGGCTGGCAGAATTCCATAAAATTATCAGCTGGATGCTCCCAAGGAAGGAGGCAAATGGAGAAGGATGACTTGGAGGAGGAGGGATCGTGGAAATGGACTGGGGAAAAATAATAATTAAAATGAAGTAAAATAAAATATAATATAAAATAAATAAATAATAAAACTAAATTAAATAAAGTAAAATAAAATAAAACTAAAGGTGGAATAAAATAAAAAAATATAAAAATATAGAAAGTAAAATGAAATAAAAGGAAGTTTATAAAGTAAAATAAAATAAAATGAAATAAAAATGAAGTAAAATAAAATAAAATTAAATTAAATTAAAATGAAGTGAAATGAAATACAAAAATAAAAAATAAAGTAAAATAAATAAAATAAATAAAAAATAAAACTAAATGAAATGAAATAAGATAAAAATAGAATAAAGAAAAAGTAAAATAATATAAAAATAAAGTGAAATAATTTAAGATAAAATAAAGGTAGAATAAAATATAATTAAAAAATAAAAATAAAATGAAGTTTCAAAAGCAAAATAAAATAAATTGAAGCAAAATGAAATAACATAAAATGAAATGAAATAAAAATAAATAATGTAAAATAACATGGAATGGAATGGAATGGAATGGAATGGAATGGAATGGAATGGAATGGAATGAAATAAAATAAAATAAAATAAAATAAAATAAAATAAAATAAAATAAAATAAAAAAAATAAAATAAAATAAAATGTAATGAAATAAAAATAAATATTGTAAAATAACATGAAACGAAATGGAATGGAATAGAATGGAAGAAAAAATAAAATAAAATAAAATAAAATAAAATAAAATAAAATAAAATAAAATAAAATAAAATAAAATAAAATAAAACAAATAAAAATAAAATAAAGTAAATAAAGCAGAGTACCAGCCCAGCAGTTCTCCCGGAGCCCAGAGGCTCCAGAGGCAATCCCCCCCCTGCTCCCGTCTCACCTGGCGGATGCCCAGGCGATAGGCCAGGATCCGATCCACGGCGCTGGGGTTCATCTGCGTCCACTGCAGGCTGTAGGAATAGACCCGCGGCCGGTTCTGCCACAGCGGGTTGTACGTGTCGTAGTAGAACTCCGGGGCGTAGGCTTTTCCTGGGGAAAAGATGGAATTAGGGAAAGCACTGATGCCTCAGGTTCAGCTTTTCTATTTTCACATTCTGTGCTGCTTCAGTGTGTGGGTCTGAGCTTCATATCAAGGGATGGTGAGCTCTGTGCACAGAGCAGGGAGACAAAACAATTCCTGCTCCAGCTGGGCACCAAGGACAAATGATCCAAATCTCAGGCCCTAAACTAAAGCTGCCAGCAGCTAGGATCCTGCAAGTCCTCAGAGTCCCAAAGGCCACCTTTCATCTGACACCCAGACCCTGGGGAAATGACTTCTTTGTCCCAAGGAAAATGGCCTCTGTTGGTGGCCACTCGCAATGTCCAACTGTGAAGTTCCATGCGTTAAATTTGCAAACTTTGCAGGATTTCTCCAAAACTAAAGCTGCCAGCAGCTAGGACCCTGCAAGTCCTTAGAGCCCCAACAGCACAAACATATCAAAACAGGACGACCCCAGTGGTATAGGAGTGTGTCCCCTGTTGATGGAGTGACAAAACTATCCTTGGTCCCCTCTAAAAGGAAAGAAGCCCAGAAGTTTCTCTCCTCAGTTAGGTGAAAAAGACACCTCATAGGCCTAAGGAACTTCACCTCAAACTTAAGGATAGCTAATTGGACAGAAGCCAAAAAGTCCTGCCTGGGCAATTAACTAGAAAAAAGGAGTGAACAAAGAAGCCAATCGCTTTTGTGAGGTGTTTTACTGAGAGCAAGAATGTTTGGCACTTAGCTCAATTTTTCTCTGATTGTTATTTTGCCTTTTATTAAACTTTTTTGTTTCCACCACTGCAACAGAAGCAATCCTGCTGATTTTTATTCCTCCAAGAGTAGCTGAGCTATCTTAGGTGTGTTATAGGCCTTTGAGAGCTTATTAAACCTAGCTCAAGAGGTTACTATATCACCGCGGCAGGGAGAAAATGATGCGTCTGACTCCGTCTCATCAGAAGGCTAATTAATTACTTGATTATACTATATTATTCTGTACTATATTACACTATATTAGATTACATCTAAACTGAATCTGCCAAGCACTCAGCTCTGCTCACACTGCCCAGGATCTCGTGACTGTCCCGACAGTCCTGACACACACACCTGGCCCTGACAGGCCAAGGAACCCAAACCCCATCACTGTGGGTGAACAATCTCCACATTGCATTCTGCTGTGGCACAAACACAGGCACAGCAAATGATAAGAATTGTTTTTCCTTTCTCTGAGGTTCAGAGAATGTGAAACCCAAAAATATTCTTGGGAAGAATTGTGCCTTGCTTTCTCTGGGAAGAGAAATGTGGCGACATAAACAAGGTGGGCTGGAGAGAGAAAAACAAGCAGGGTGGGACTGCCTGGGCTAAAGCTGGAATGGGACAATGAACTGCAAGGTGCAAATGGAGCAGAACTGATCCCAGGGACAGACCCCGTGCCCGGCCGTGCATTTTGGGGCCATTTTGGTTCATCTTGGGTGCAGCCCTGGCTGGGCTCTGGTGCTGCCCAAGGTGGATCCATGGAGGAGATCCTTTGAATCAATCCCTGCTTTATTCTGGAACTCCATCCAGCCTCTGTTCCAGGGCAGCCTGCACAAGGCATCACCAGAAATCATGGAATGGCCAAGCAGCCAGGGAATAACTCAGCCAGCCAAGAATTCACCCATCCATCAGGAAAAGGAAGGAAAACACACAGAAATCATCAGGAAATAACTTCAGAGGGGCATTCCCAGATCCAAGGGTTCCAACTGTAGCCACCACTCATTCCTGGGATCCAAGGGATGAGATCCAGCCCCTCATTCCCAGGATCCAAGGGTTGACATTCAGGTGAAGCTACATCTCATTCCTAAAGTCCATTGGTTGAGATCCAGCCCCTCATTCCCAGGATCCAAGGGTTGAGATCTTTCTACTTCCATCCATAGTTCTGCAGGGATTTGGCAGTGGGAATAATTGGGAAAGGGCTGGAAAAACCTGGGAAGACATGGCCTGCCTGTCACATGGAATATGGGAGGGGTATGGATTCATTACTCCCTTCCCTTAACTGGGATTTTAGGAGCTTGTGACAAAACAAACACTGAATTTAGGGATTTTCTCCTCAAAACTATCCCTAAGCCAGGTGGAAATAGAGAGGGATGAGAGGCATTTCAAATTCCAAAAGGGACAATTTCCATCAGCAGAAAAGCCGTGAGAAGAGGAGGAAAAAATGCCTTAAAAGCCTCCCAAACGCAAAGGAACAAAGGCAAAATCCTGGGAATAAACAGCAACACGGCACCTATTGATCCAGCTTTTCTCTCCAACCACGCTTTTCTTTCCCAAGCATAAAAAGCCCTTTTAGCCAAGATATTTTTCCCAATTGCCCGGGGAAGGAGGACCTTGCATTAGCCCAGAGTGGAGGAGCAAACAACAATATTCCAAGGAGAGGGAGCAAAGCAAAACCACTGCTGGCAAAAAGGGACTGCAGCGGGAATAAAAAAGGAGCAGCGGTCGAGACGATTTGTTTTCCTTGTTCCTGAGAAGCGGGAATAATGGGAAAAGCTCATGCTGGATGCAAATTATCCTCTTCCCACTCCCACTGCTGTTGGATATAATGGGATCTCTGGGGGGGGACTGAGAGGAGCCATAATGAGCCACTTGTCACAGGAGGGGCACTTGAACAACACCGGCACCTTTGGGGCAATAATGAGGCTCCTGAAGAGCTGCATTATCCCAAATCCCTGTGAAAACAACCCCGGGAATGGAGAGGCTGGAAATTCAACAGCACAACACTGAGAGCTTCCCCTGTAAACCACGGGAAGCAGGGATGTGGTTTGGAGTGCAGGGAAAGCAGAGGTGGCTCCTGGAAGTGTGGGAGTTATGTGGAACATGGAAATGTCCCTTGTCCCTAAATCCCTTGGCTCTGGATCTTGGGAGAGCGTAGGAGCGTCAGGGGGGTAGGATGGTCGGGATGCAGAGATCTCTGCAGCCAGGTCAGGAATTTGGGGTTTATTGCAAAGGGCCTGGCTGCAGGGCCCTGCTGGAGCTGCCAGCCACAGCTGGAGCAGCCTGAGAGAAGAGAGGGGGAGAGAGGATGAGAGAGTAAAAGAGAGGGTAAGAGAGCGAGGTTCCCGTTACAATACCATAAATCTTCTGTGCTGAATATTCTAATTCTCACTAACCAATCCAGTACAAGATACAAATCCTACAGCATTTACATACAGCCCATAAGAATCATTACATCACCACACTGTGTTCCATTTTAAACCCTAAAAACTCCTCTTTGGGCCCCTTCTGCCAAGCTGTAGGGTCTGCTCTGACCCTTGGGCCTGTCTGCAAGCAGAGGGTGTTGCTCCATCAAAAGGGGATTGCCTTCAGCTGGCCACACCATTGTTTTCCAGTTTTTCAGTAACTGAGGGATCTCAAAGCTTGCTTTCATTTCAATCTCGCTTATAGTTTCCATATTCTCAAAATCTTTTGCCAGGCAATCATATTTATAAGGCTTTCCTGTTTCATCTTCCCTAAAAGGAGAGGAGCTCCTGGATATGATCCAGGGGAGGGATGTGAGGATGTTGGTTTGTCGGTTTTCTCTGAGGCTTCCCAGAGCTTTGAATGGAAGCAGGAGTTGGGTTGTGTCACACAGGAAGTTCTGTTCATGGTTGGCAGCCTGGAGGTTGGCACAATGTGGATTTTGGGGTGGGAAGATCATTTTTAGCTGGCATGACAGGAATGGGGGAGGTTTCTGGGGTCTCAGCTCTTAATGGGCTTCCCCCCTCAAAGCCCAGGTGGTCCAGAATTTGTGGGGTTTCATCCTTGGGGATCCTGTGTCCAGCTCTGGGATCAGCAGGACAGGAGGGACCTGGAGCTCCTGGATCTGGTCCAGAGGAGGGATGTGAGGATGAGGAAGGGCTGGAGCATCTCTGTGCCCAGGAAAGGCTGAGGGAGCTGGGGCTGCTCAGCCTTGGAGGAGCCCCAGCTGAGAGGGGCCTCAGCCCTGGGTGTCCTTGAGTGTCCCCGGACGTCCCTGGGTGTCCCTGGGTGCAGGGCCTTGGGCACTGCCAGGGATCCAGGGGCAGCCACAGCTGCTCTGGCAATTCCATCCCAGCCCCTCCCCATCCTCCCAGCCAGGAATTCCTTCCCAATATCCCATCTAAATCTCCCCTTTTCCAATTTGAAGCCATTTCCTGGCTCCTGTCCCTCCATCCCTTGTCTCCAGTCCCTCTCCAGCTCTCCTGGAGCCCCTTCAGGCCCTGCCAGGGGCTCTGAGCTCTCCCTGGAGCCTTCTCCTCTCCAGGGGAACATTTTCAGTCCTGAGCATTTGTTGTGCAGCATCCAGTCCCTCCAGGCAGTGCATCCAAACATCCAAGCATTTTCCACCAGCCCTGTACCAGTGTAAGGTCAAAAATGGGATGAAATCTCTGTGGCACTGAATTACAGAAACCAAGCAAAGGGAAAAAGTCACTTCAGCTGCTCCACCCCAAGCTCCACAGGGATCTAAAAGCTGGAGAATTGTCCTGAACAGAAGTGGATTGAGGCATTCCCCCTGTTCTGGCACTCCAGGCCTTTATCCAAAGTCTCTCTCTGTCCCTGGGTTTGAAGTTGTTCAAAGCAAGGAAACACCACCCCCCCACCAAAATTCCCATTTATTTACCAAATGGACTAAAATATCTGAATGCAGACCTTCCAAGATCATTTATTATCATCCCTTGGGATGGAAATCCAGGAGGCAGAGTGGTTTCTCTCCCAGTTCTCCAGATTTTAGCAGATCTTGGTGCTGGAGTTTGATGTCACTCTGATAAAAGAATCCCTCTCTCGGTGACCATTTCCCACCCTGCCTTCAATCCCAGAGCTGTTTTCCACATTTCAAGAGGATTTCATTGTTGGCTCTGTGGCTTCCTCAATTTTTCAACTTTCCCTGAAGTGTTCCCATCCCTTTCATCCTCAGATCTCAGACAATAAATCCGGCTCAGCTGTTTCTAACACCTGAATTTCTCAGCTGTCAATTTCTAGCCCATAAAATCTGCATCTGTAAAAAAATCTGCCTCCTTGGATTCCACATTCCTTATTTTCGAAGACCGGGGGATTTTTAGTTTTTAAAATAAAAGGAGGGAGGTTCAGCTGGCCCCTTTTAGAGGGAATGATCACCCAGGATTCCTCATCCTGTGGTCCACTGAGATCACTCAATTTATCCCTGAGGAAAATTATCCCTTAAAGGAATTGTTGTGGACTGGGCACTGCAAATCCCAGCTGGGCTGAGTGCAGAGCAGCACAGGGATCTCAGCAATGCCTCAAACCCAGTGTCCCTAAATGTCCCAGATCCCAGAGGGTGGGATTGGTGTTGGCTCCCTGTCCTGCAGGAATGAACAGCGGGAATTGTGCGGACATGGAGCATTCAAGGAATCATTCCCTTATCTGTTTCCTCCTTATTTTCCCATCAAGTTCCACCAATTCTTTGGAGTTTTGGGAACTGCAGCAGCTCTGTCCCATGTTTGTGGCACTGCTGGTGACAGGAGCTGGCTGTGAGAGCTGAACAGAGCAGCTTCCACTCTATCATATTCGGGGAAAGGAAATAAAATCTGAGATTTATAAATGCTTCCCCTCGTGGCAACCTCAGCTCCAGCCCTTTCCATCTTTACAGTGCTGGGAGAGCATAAATCCTGAACAAAACCCTGCATTTAACTGTGTGAAATAGTGGGAGACACTGAATTTATGGAAAATGCTGCCCCATCCATGCTCCGCTTTATTCCAGGATCTCTGTTTTATGGAAAGGTTGCAGGAAGAAAGAGAAGATGTTTTGTTCTTTATTTGCAATTGGGAAAGGCAACATCTGTCTCCTCCTGGATCTGCTGCTCATCCCAATCCTGCAGCTGGATCATCCCAGTCACCTCCTGTCCCCCCATAACCATGGAAACTGAAAATCAGGGAATTATTTGGCTTGGAAGGGACCTTAAAGATGTTTCTTCATTGTGGCCTTCCCTTAATCCTCCAGGAATGACTTCCAGGGCCTTCCCTGTCCTCCAGGAATTTTTGGACATTTTTAGGAGAGGCTCTGTTGGAATCTCCAAGGTTTTTAATTAAAATTAAAAAAAAAAAAACTTTTCCTGGAGGATGAATGGAAAAGGATTTTTGCTGCTGCTCCAGTTGGAATTTTAAAGCTCACACAAGTGGCAGCCACAGCTTCTCTGGGAATCCTGTTCCAGTGGGAATTTGGAAATGATTCCAGCTCCAAGCTGAGGACCACGGAGCTACCAGGGATGGTGGCAGGGGCACAGAGCAAACACTGAGACAGAAATTCCTGAACAAAGCAGCTGGAGAGGTGCCTGATCTTGAGAAGGGAATTGGGAAAAATGAGAGGATCACATCCGAGCCTTCATCCTTCATAAATGTGGGGAAAACGAAGGATGATTTCCCAAAGAGAGGACAAAACATTCCTAAATCCACTAAATCTGAGTTCATATTGACTTAAATCCATGGAGAGGGTTTGCCAAGGGATGGGGTGGAGATTCCATCCCTGGAATTGTCCAAGGCCAGCTTGGATGGGGCTTGGAGAAACCAGATTTTGTTAAAAATGCCCCTTTCCAAGACCTTTTCCAACCCAAACCATTCCATAATTCCAAGATCTTTCATGGAACAGGTCCATCCTTACCCCATCCATATGAAACAGGATGGGGGCAAACCCAATCCAGGGTTTGCTGTGCTCCATTCTGACACTTAAAATATCCAAAAATCAGGGAAAACCTGGAAAAAAACAACCAAGTATTTCCACGTGTTCTTCTCCTGGAAAGGTCCAAAAGATGCTTTTCATTAGAGAAAAATGGAGTTTCCAAAGAGCTCTTTCCAGAGGTGGATTCTGGGATCATCAGAAGGGATGATGCAGTGTCCATCTCCTCAAATCCCAGTTTTCTGGGAGAAGGGAAGGCAGGACATGCGAGGTACCTGAGTGTCCCATGGATTAGTGGTGGAATGTTGGACCAGATCATCTCCAAGGTCTTTTCCAGCCTGAATTATTCCTGCCATGGATGGGGATAATCCCTTCTGGAGGTGTTGGCAGGGAAGGAATGTTTGGATCGTCAGGTTTCAGCATCGCCAGCTCCAAAGAGCTTCCAAGAGCTCCAAGGAAAGGGAAAGCTCTGATCATGAGCTAACAATTAAACCCTCCCCAATTAGCCCTTGATTGGCTTGATGTTGCACTTGGCTGGAAGCACTGACGGGGTGATGTAAGACAGAGTAAATAATTAAAGATGAGCTCGTTAATTAACGCAATATCCCACGGCAAAAATATTCCACAGGCCAGAACAACACGGAATTAATATTCCAAAGTCTTCCCTCGCTGGTGGGATCAGGAGTTGGTTGATAAAAGGAATTAAGTCCGTGGAATGACATTAGAGCTTTGTTTAGTCCTACCCAGGGCTGTGATGAATAATTGAAATTTTGAATTTTAATATTAACTCTGCAGCCCTGCCAAGCCAGCCCCATCCGCTATGGACAGAGATTCCTGGTGGAAATTCGGGAAGGAATTTACATCCAAAATGTATCCAGCCCTGATTAAAGAATTTCATAGGGAGGGAACAAAATATTATCTAAAAAAATATCTAAAAATCCCTCTTTGGACACAACTCTGGGGACAAATTCAGTCCCAGCAGAGAAAATTCCAGCTCAAGGGGATCAAACTTCCCAAACTGAGAAGAAATTTTAAACTAGGATTTGTCAGGTAAACTCAGTTCTAGGTAACCCTAATCCCAAATGGCTCCCCAAGGGAGCAGAGAATCATGGAATTGTTCAGGTTGGAAAAGACATTTAGGACCATCAAGTGTGGTTGTCAATCCTCCCCCTACAGCCACCACCATCCCATGGCCTCCAGAGCCACATCCATGGGTTTTGGACAATTCCAGGGATTGGGACTCCACTGCTGCCCCTGGCAGTGTTTGACAGCCCTTTCCAGGAGGAATTTCCCCCCAATATCCAACTTTAACCTTCCCTGGGGCAGCCTGAGGCCATTCCCTCTTGTCCTGACATTTGTTAATGATGCAGAGAAATAACAATGAAGAGGATGAAATGGAAAGAGAATAAGGAAGAGGAGGAGGAAGAGAAGCAGGAGGAGGAGGAGGAAGAGGAAAAAGAGGAAGATGAAGAGGAAGATAGAAGGGGGAGGAGGAGGAGAAGGAGAAGGAGAAGGAGAAGGAGAAGGAGAAGGAGAAGGAGGAGGAGGAGGAGAAGGAGAAGGAGAAGGAGAAGGAGAAGGAGAAGGAGAAGGAGAAGGAGAAGGAGAAGGAGAAGGAAGGAGAAGGAGAAGGAGAAGGAGAAGGAGAAGGAGAAGGAGAAGGAGAAGGAGGAGGAGGAGGAGGAGGAGGAGGAGGAGAAAAAGAAGAAGAAGAAGATAAAGAAAAATGAGAAGAAGAAGAAAGAGAAGAAAGAAAATCAGAAGAAGAAGCAGAAGAAGCAGAAGAAGAAGCAGAAGAAGAAAAAGAAAAACAAGAAGAAGAAAGAGAAGAAAGAGGATCAGAAGAAGCAAAAGAAGCAGAAGAAGCAGAAGCAGAAGCAGAAGCAGAAGAAGAAGAAGAAGAAGAAGAAGAAGAAGAAGAAGAAGAAGAAGAAGAAGAAGAAGAAGAAGAATTCTTCATCCCTCCTTTGCTGGCAACCTGCAAAACACAGACACTAACCCCCCCTGCCTGGAGAAGCCACACCACAGGGACAAAACTGCTCCCGGCGTGTCCCCAGCTGGCCAGGCCAGGCCAGGCCGTGACCCAGCAGGGCTCAGGTGTGCCCTGGAGGAACATCTGGCCCCTCAGCAGCCTCTCCAGGGAGGGAGAAGCTCCCCGTGCTCATCCCCCTCCTTCTCCAGCACCAAACCCTCCCTCAGGGAGGCTCCTCTGCCATCCACGGATCTGGTTTGATTTATTTGCTCCCAGTCCTGGCAGGGATTTCTGAAGCCACAGCCTGGAATGGACTTCTTGTTGCTCTCTGGATATGATCTGGCCTTGAATAAAATCTCGAGGTGCTGAAGCTGTGAGGAGCATGAACTCAGCTCTGCTTCCCCACAAACACAATTTGCCTTGTCACTTCTTATTTATTTTGAAGAGACTGGCAGGTTACATCTGCCTCATGTTGGCCCAGATGCTATAAATTAACCCCTTTTCCGGGTGTGATTTATTTGGCTTTCATCTCCTCCAATCTGGCTCAAAATATACAGGGAAAAAAAAAAAAAGAGATTCTGCAGGCTCGGGGGTCAGAATAAATCTTTAAAACCAGGCTGCTGTACTGAAAAGCTTTCTCTGAGCATACCAATGGATTTCTGCAGCCCCAGTCCAGCACATTTCTATTTTCCTGCATGAAAAACCAGAAATAAACCAGCTAAAAATGGGTTACAACAACCCATTATCCCCCCCAAAACAAAAGCTCCACACAACTGCCACATTCCTGCCTTGCAGTTATTTATTGGGCTTTTTTTTCCAATTATCCCTAAGAAGTGCCCAATTTCTTGTCTCTGTTCACATTCCCAGTGAAATCCAAGCCTCCTTTTTAACCATTTCATCATTTTTTTTCAGCGTTTTCAGTTCCCTGGGGCTTTGACTCCATCTGTGCTGCTGAGATTCAGGAGCACAACAGAGCCACTGCTCTGAGAGCAGTGGAAAGGAATTTATTTGCTAAATAAAGTCAGTTTTAACTTTAAAAGGCTAAGAAAAGTCAAAGTGTTACTTCCAGCATCCTTAATCCACCATAAATTAGCAGGATGGGATGAACCCTAAATGAGCACAGGGAGGGGGTGGGAAATGGGAAATATCATAAAAACATTTTAGGACTCATTTTCACTTTTGTGGTTTGCTAAAACCACTCCAACTGCCACAATCCTGGCAGAATAAATTGAAATAAATTTCCACAGTCTGGGATCCAAGTCCTGATGAATAGATTGAACCAAATTTACTCATTTGAGGCCAAATAGTTTTTCTGGTTTCCTTCAGAGCCGCCTTTGGGATTAAAATCCCAAGATTTGGAGAAGTTGGTGGCTGTGAAAGCCCCTCCAGCAGGCTCTGAATGGTGTCAGCCAAAGGCTGGATCCCATTTGGAAGGAGCAGAACCATCCAGAACTGTGGGATTTGCTGTGTTCCCACCACACTTGTGCTGTGAGAAATTCCTGCCAAGGGGATGTCATCCCCATCACATCAACTTATCTCCTGGCTACTCCCAACCCGGAGATTCCTGTCACCCTGATTTTTTAGGATTTTCTAAGCCTTCTGATGTTTACATTCTTGTAATGAACTTTCTCACACATTTATGTAAATAACTTATTGTTTTGCATTCCTTATAGAAGAAGAAATATTTGATGGACTGTTGGTTTGTCCACTGTCATTAAAGAGGTGGCACTGTCACCCTCCAATCCACTGTCACTTTTAGAAATCTATAAATGTTAGAGACAGAAAATAAACTTCCCTTTTTTACCTTGAGAAAAGCAGAGTGTGCATGCCATGTTATTTCGTGTCCTATAGTGACAGAGAGTGACAGATTCCAAACTCAAAATTCCTATAGGGACAGATTCCAGATTCCTGTAGTGACAGATTCCAAACTCAAAATTCCAAACTCAAAATTCCTATAGTGACAGATTCCACATTCCTGTAGTGACAGATTCCAAACTCAAAATTCCTATAGTGACAGATTCCAGATTCCAACAGTGACAGATTCCGGACTCAAAATTCCTACAGTGACAGATTCCAAACTCCAAATTCCTATAGAGACAGATTCCAGATTCCTATAGTGACAGATTCCAAATTCAAAATCTTGGGATCTTCCTTATGTTGCTTGAGCTCTATCAAGCCTCACCCAACAAAACCCAAACACTCCATGAGCACAGTTTTGAAGAAAAGCTTCAGATTCCAAACTCAGAATTCCTATAGTGACAGATTCCAGATTCCTATAGTGACAGATTCCAAACTCAAAATCTTGGGATCTTCCTTTTGTTGCTTGAGCTCTATCAAGCCTCACCCAACAAAACCCAAACACTCCATGGACACGATTTTGAAGAAAACCTTCAGATTCCAAACTCAGAAATCCTATAGTGACAGATTCCAGATTCCTATAGGGACAGATTCCATATTCCTATAGTGACAGATTCCAAACTCAAAAATTCCTATAGTGACAGATTCCAGATTCCTACAGTGACAGATTCCATATTCCTATAGTGACAGATTCAAAACGGAAAATTCTTATCGTAACAGATTCCAGATTCCTAGAGTGACAGATCCCAAACTCAAAATTCCTACCGTGACAGATTCCAGACTCCTATAGTGACAGATTCCAAACTCAAAACCTTGGAATGTTCCTTTTGTTGCTTGAGCCCTACGAAGCCTCACCCAACAAAACCCAAACAACCCAAACAACCCAAAACTCCATGAACACAGTTTTGCAGAGAAACTCCAACCCCCTGGGAAAACCCAAACAAACTGCCTAAAACCCATTAAAAACCCATTAAAAACCAAATTAAGAAGCAGTTAAATACCCATGCCCACGCCTCCTACCTGTGACGAGGAAGCTGCAGCGGCCGGTGCCCGCCTCGTTGATGATGTTGCAGTTGTAGAGGCCGTAGGAGTCGCGGGAGAGGCTGCTGACGGTGAACTCGGTGGAGTCCTGCAGGTCGAAGTGGCCCGAGCGCAGCAGGCGCCCGCCCAGGCGCCACTCGTAGCTCAGCACCCGCGTGGGGTACGCGCGCAGCACGCGGCAGCTCATGGTGACCGCGCGGCCCTGGCCCTGCCGCAGCTCCAGGAACGCCGGCTCCACCGCCGGGGGGTCTGCGGAGACACACACAGGGTTAGAGGGGGGAAGCCGGGCCTAGGGACAGGGTTAACTGATGTTCGTGTTTAGGAGCTGTCGTAGAGGCAGGATTGATCCAGGTTCTTGTGTGGGACCTCTCCTAGAGACAGGACTAACCGAGATTCATGTGGGGGAGCTGTCCTAGAGACAAGATTAACCAAGGTTCGTATATGGAACCTCTCCTAGAGACAGGATTAACTGATGTTTGTGTGTGAGGCCAGTCCTAGAGACAGGATTGATCCAGGTTCTTTTTTAGGACCTCTCCTGGAGACAGGATTGATCCAGGTTCTTGTTTAGGACCTCTCCTAGAGACAGGACTAACCCAGGTTAGGACCCATCCTAGGCATATAAACTAACACAGGTTCTTGTTTAGAACCTGTCTCAGACACAGGATTGATCCAGGTTCTTGCTTAGGATCTCTCCTAGGTCTGCAGAGACACAGCCAGGGCAGCAGGGTAATAGAGGGTTGAAGCCAGGCCTAGGGACAGGATTAACCAAGGTTCTTGTGTGGGGGCCTGTCCTAGAGACAGGATTGATCCAGGTTCTTGTTTAGGACCTCTCCTAGAGACAGGATTAACCAAGGTTCTTGTTTAGGATCTCTCCTAGGTCTGCGGAGACACAGCCAGGGCAGAAGGGGGTTAGAGGGGGGGAAACCAGGCCTAGGGACAGGATTAACCAAGGTTCATGTGTGGGACCTGTCCTAGAGACAGGATTAACCAAGATTCTTGTTTAGGACCTGTCGTAGGAATCAAGACTAACCCAGTTTCTTGTTTGAGACCTGTCCTAAGAGACAAAACTAACCCAGGTTCTTGTTTAGGACCTGTCCTAGAGACAGGATTAACTGAGGTTCGTGTTTAGGAGCTGTCATAGAGACAGGATTGATCCAGGTTCTTGTTTAGGACCTCTCCTAGAGACAGGACTAACCCAGGTTAGGAACCATCCTAGGCATATAAACGAACACAGGTTCTTGTTTAGGACCTCTCCTTGAGACAGGATCAACCAAGGTTCATGTTTAGGAGCTGTCCTAGAGACAGGATTGATCCAGGTTCTTCTTTAGAACATCTCCTGAGACAAGATTGATCTAGGTTCTTGTTTAGGACCTCTCCTAGAGACAGGACTAACCCAGGTTAGGACCCATCCTAGGCATCCAAACTAACCCCGGTTCTTGTTTAGGACCCATCATAGGAATCAAGACTAATCCAGGTTCTTGTTTGACACTCATCATAGGAGACAGGACCACAGGAAACAGGTTCTTCCTTAGGACCAGTCCTAAAGACAGGACCAACCCAGGTTCTTCTTTAGGACCAGCCCTAAAGACAGGACCAACTCAGGTTCTTCTTTAGAACCCATCCTAGGAATCAAGACTAACCCAGGCTCTAATTTAGGACCAGTCCTAGGAGACAGCACTAACCTGGTCCACTCCTGTTGCAGGAGGTGGGGTAGGTTCTTCTTTGCACATCCTAAAAACTTAAACCTGTTAAACCCAGGTTCTGGTTTAGGACCCATCCCAGGAGAGTGGATCAACCCAGGTCGGTGTTTAGGGCCTGGCTTAGGAGACAAGACTAACCCAAGTTCTTGTTAGGAGATCTCTTGGAACAACACTGAATAAAGCCCGTGAGCTTGTCTTAACTTGGACAGCACTTGGAGCAACCTATGGAAGGTGTCCCAGCCCACAGCAGGGGTGGGATGAGGTGGCCTGGGAGGTCTCTTCCATCCCAAACCAGCCTGGAATTGTGGGACTTTCTCTGGATAAAGTGCACCAGGCAGCAACATCCCGGGCACAGAGCTGAGCTGGAGACTCTGTACTCACAATGATAAATCTGGGGGATAATTAAAAAAAAATCATCTGGGGAATAATAAATCTGTGCTCAGTGGGGAGCTCAGGTATGGGCACATTCCTGAGGCTGCCAGAGCTCTGGGAATGTTTGGACACCAGGGATGCTCAGGCTGGGATTTTTGGGGTGTCTGTGCAGGGCTGGGAGCTGGGGCTCCTTCCAGCTTGGGATAATCCATGATTCCATGAGCTCCCCACCTCAGGAGCTTCACCAAAAATCTGGCTTCACCAAAAACCATCACCTCTGGATCTTTTTTCTCCATTCTGGTGGAGGTTTTACTGTCCCAGTTCCCCACACCCGGAACAGCCTGTTCTGCCCTAACTCAAATAAAACTGATTTTAAATAATTCACATTCACAGCTTCAAACTGCACCAGAATTTTGATTCCAGCAAAACACCAAATAAATAAAATATAACCAATGTCCAGAGTGTGCACAGATCCAACTTCCTGCTGCCATTTCCTTTGGAAAACTTCACCGTGGCTGGAAAATAAGGATTATCTGGCCTAGCAATGGTTTGTGCACAGCTCTTCAGAGCCAGGAACACACATGGAAACATGTTCCCAAAGGGATGAAAAACAGGGAATTCTGGCTCTCTAAAGAACTCAGCTCATTTTTTAACCCCTGGGAGGGAAGAATTCCTGAAATCCTCCCGTTCCAGTGTGGCACAGGGAGGTTTTGTGTCCTTACAAAGTGTTTTACGTAAAACATTAAGATGTTCCTGCTTCCCCAAGTTTCCCAAGGCAGCAGCTTTGCAGGGAAGTGTTGGCTTAAAGACAGGAATTATCCTTGGGAAAGAAAATATTCCAGATCCCTGCTGCTTTCTCAGGGAGAGCTGGGAATTGCCTCTCCCAAATCTCCTGTTTTCCTCTCACCACCCTGTCTTAAATTATTTGTACTTTCCCAAAAAGCTCCTAGGTCCTTCTATATAATGGATATCAAAGGAATTATTAATCAGATTTACTAATATTTACTATTTTCCAGGCATTTTTCTGTAAGTTGTCCAAGGGGAAAGTTCTCCATTGAAAAGTTGGAAAATATTGGGAAAAGGGCAGTGGAGTCCCCATCCTGGCAGGGATCTAAAGCCCTGTGGAGGTGGCACTTGGGGACATGACCAGTGGTGGCCTTGGAAGTTCTGGGAATGGTTAGATTTGACCTCAGAGGGCTTTTCCAGTCTAAAGCATTCCAAGATTCCATGAACTCTCCATATTTTTATGGATCCTGATCACAAGGCACCCGCTGCTGTTCCCGGTATAAATTTTATCTGAAATAAATATTTGATTTTTAATTGGAAATTCTCTATTTTTTTCCCCCATTCCAGCCAGGATAATTCCATATCCATCACCTCTCCAGCCCTTCCAGCCACACCAAAATACACCTAAAAATCCTGGGAAAATTCTCCCTAAACTTTGAGCAAAGCACAGAAGAATCTCTAAAATAAAAACAAAAAGATGCTCAAGCAGCATCATCTGAAGATCTTTCTGATCCTAAATCCCTGAGGAAGAGCACAGGAACTTTGGGACAGGAATATCATGGAAGTTCCACGTTTGAGGTGTTAAAAAGCCTTTGATGAATGATATTTCTGTCATTTTCTGCCCTTGCTCATAAATCCTTGGAATGTTTGAACATCCAAAACTCATCTCTGGTTTGGAATAACGTTCCCTCCTTTGTTTTCCTTGCTGCTTCCACTGAATGCTCCAAACCCAGGGAATGATTTCCCCTCCCCATGGCACCTCAGTTTAACGATTTTAACAGGAATTTGTATTCAGGCCCTTCTCTCTTCTCCCCCTGTTTTATTTACTTATCAAGCTACTTTAGCCTTATAAACAGCTTTTAAATGAAACTTTCCCCTGCCTTTAAGGTCAAAAAAGTCTTTAAACCCCACAATTCCCATTTATCCAGGGGCTGATGATCCCCAGTGACAGGGAGAGAAAATTAACTCGGGCTGCTCATTCCTGAATCCCACTTTCACAGGTAATAACTTTAATGGGGAAGGGAAGGGCTGATAAAAGCCCCTACCAGAGTTAACAGCTCGTTTTTCCATCATTTTTTCCCATTGTTTTTACAGGATTGTGACTTCCCAGATGCACAGGAGAAAAAGTGGAGTTGTTTGTGACTCCTCTGCATTGAACTCATTTGCATCAGCTCTTCCCCAAGGCTTTGGCAATTTGATTTAATTTACTTTTTCCCTCCTTATTCCTTTCATAATTCCACTATTAGTTTTGGAAAAATCTCCAGCAAAGCTGCCAAGGGAGTGCGGTTCATTCTCTCCCACAATTATCTTTGGGAAGCAAGCGGGGCTGGAGTTAAATCAGGCTCTCTATTAATGTTTAATGAAGTTTTTTAGCCTAAGTACATTCATGTTTTAAGGATTAGGAAACAGAAAAAGGAAAGTTCTGGAGCTATCCTGAGAAATGACAGCGAGGTTCTTGTTTGGTTTGAACCACACAGCTGCTCCTCATGGTAAGGGTCAAATCCTGGTTTTTATAGTGGGATTTGTTAAGGAGAAAATTCATGGAATTTATTTCCACCCCGATGCCCCGAGCAGAGGCTTCACCCGCTGGTTTGGCCTCTCCAATTTGCATTTTAAGCTAAACAAATAATGAGTTTTTCTCTCTCAGCTCCAGCAAGGGGAATAATAAATAAATAACAATAAAAAGTGGTGCCTCTGCTCGTTTCCATTGGGTTTGTGGCCACTGTTGGATTCACACCACAGGAATGTTGTCCAGTACTTCCAAATCCATCTATTCCCAGACTCTCCAGCCTCATTTCCAGGTTTTTTAGCTCCTGAGGTGGGTCTGGAGGTGCCTGAATGGAGACACAGAGAAGCCCAGAGAAGATGGGATTTAGGAGCATTGGGAAGCTCCAGTGCACAGGGAATGTGATCCCTGTGAAATGACAGCAACAATTTTCCATCCAAAGCTTGGAACAGGGGCATCACACCTTGGATAATGGATTTATTCCAGTGAAATGAAACCACCATGGCCAGAAATAGCAAAAAGCCACTTGCACATTTAGGAGTAAATTAAAACAGGTGTGCAAATCCATCCTGGAATTGTGCAATCCAAACCCTGCCTTGCACAGATATATCCATGGTACAATGAGGAAAATCCCTTTTTCATGGAATCCAGGAATGTTTTGGGATGGAAGGAACCCTAAATCCCACCCCAGCCATGGCAGGGACACCTGCCACTGTCCCAGGGTGTCCCAGTGTCCAGCCTGGCCTTGGGCACTGCCAGGGATCCAGGGGCAGCCACAGCTGCTCTGGCAATTCCAGCCCAGCCAGGAATTCCCAATTCCCAATCTCCCATCCATCCCTGCCCTCTGGCACTGGGAGCCATTCCCTGTGTCCTGTCCCTCCATCCCTTGTCAGAACTCCAAAGATTCTTGTCATGGACTCCTAATTTTTTCATCTTATCCCTGGCAAGGTCCTAATTTGAAGTTAGAGGGATTTTGATGGTAACTTTCAGTGCAAAATTATTATTAATTTCATTTTCTTCTGCATTCCGTGTCCATGCCTGCTTTGCAGAAGGATTTAGAATGGAAAATCCCAGTCCCCACCCTCAGGAATTTGCTAACTTGGATTTTGTGCTTTGAGTTTGTCTCCCCCGTCTGCAGAATTTGCTGGGATTTTCCAGGCTGGTGCCTCTGTCCTGGTTTGGCTCCTTGACAGGGCATTAAATTCTCTGGAAATCCAGATCCAGCCTCACCCAGCAACTCCCAGGTTCCTGAGCTTCAATATTTGTGCTGGAGCATGCGCGACGTTTGCAAGTGATAAATATTCAGATGAGTTAAAAGAAACAGATAAAATAAAAACTTTGGGGCAAAGCTGCACCATTCACGTCCCTCCATATCTGCAAATCTTGATTTGCTTGATTTGTCCAGCTGGGGCCAGGAGGGGACGGGTGAATAACGAGGAGCTTCCTTAAAAAACCATGAAATGGGAATAATCCAAGGGTTTTTAAAAGTGTCTGCTCTTCTGAGCTTCTTTTATGGGCTCTGCTGCTGCTGTTCCTTGGATTTTATGGAATTTAAATTGTCCTGGCTAGAATATAAATCAATGAACAGCAGTGAACAACATTTTAAACCTACAGAGCTCACGAGGGGAGCCGTGGCTGAGCTCTGGGTTCAGGGTCCTTCTCTATGGGCAGGTCCTGGAACCCAAATTTGTCTCTTCCATATCCAGGATTAAGGAATGTCTCTGGAGGAGCAGGGACCCACTGGTGACCTGGGAATAAAACCCTCTGCAGTCATTCTAAAGCATTTTCCAGCTAAAAAATCATGGAGCCAATTTGGGAATGCTGGGGGGCTCACCTGGAGAAGCAAAGAATCCAAGGAAATCCTTGCAGGGCCTGAAGGGGCTCCAGGAGAGCTGGAGAGGGACTGGGGACAAGGGATGGAGGGACAGGAGCCAGGGAATGGCTCCCAGTGCCAGAGGGCAGGGATGGGTGGGAGATTGGGAAGTGGGAATTCCTGGCTGGGCTGGAATTCCCAGAGCAGCTGGGGCTGCCCCTGGATCCCTGGCAGTGCCCAAGGCCAGGCTGGACATTGGGGCACCCTGGGAGAGTGGGAGGTGTCCCTGCCATGGCAGGGGTGGCACTGGGGGGTTTAAGTTCCTTTCCAACCCAATCCATTCCTGGATTCCATTTGGGATTTGAACCAACTCTCCTCCCTTAGGGATCCAGCCATGGGTGCAGCATCCTGGCTCATTCCTGGAGTGACTCACACCAATTCCTTTGGAATATTTAGCAGGAAAATAATTTTTTTTAACTCATTTCTACAGCAACCATTCCATTATTTGTGGGGCTGAACTCCTTTGGATGCGAACAGGGCAGGGAAGAGGATGGAGACTGGTTGGGAAAGAAAGGATTTTAGGGATCATCCCATCCCACCCCTGCCATGTCAGGAACACCTCCCACTGCCCCAGGCTGCTCCAACCTGGCCTGGGGCACTGCCAGGGATCCAGGGGCAGCCACAGCTGCTCTGGGAATCCTCTCCAGTCCCATCCCCACCCTCCCAGGATCCTCCAAGGACACTCAAATACTCAGGAAGGGAGGACAAATCAGGGAAGAAAGGTGAGAAAAGCACATGGGAAATTCGAGATAAGGCTCCTATCAGCACAGGGGAAGTGCTGGATGCTGCTCCTGGTTCCCCTCAGGCTGTCACTGACAGGTGACACTGATCCAGGTGACACTGAGCCAGGTGGTGACACCAGCTCTGATCTGCACACAACCCCTTTAATGATTAATGGGGCATTTTAAACGCTCTCCCCACTCCTGAAACCTCTCCCAGAGCTCCCTGCTCTGTGTTTTTCACTTTTCCCCAGTAAAACAAGGGAGCTGCAGCCCCTGGAGCAGCCTTGTGATTCCAGAGAGAATCCCAGAGTAGTTTAGGCTGGAAAAACCCTCAGAGATCATCGAGCTCAACCATTCCCAGCACTGCCACGGCCACCACTGCCCCATGTCCCCAAGTGCCACCTCCACATGGATTTAAATCCCTCCAGGGATGGGGATTCCACCACTTCCCAAGGCTGGACAACTTTTCCATGGAGAAATTCTCCCCAGTATCCAACCTGAACTTCTCCTGGTGCAACCTGAGGCTGTTCCCTCTCATCCTGTCCCTGGTTTCCTGGGACAAGAGCCCAATCCCACCTGGCTGCACCCTCCTGGAGATGCCACCAGTGCCACCCACCTCCAGCAGAGCTCAGCCAGCCCGGGTGACCCTTGGATTCACAGAGAGTTCTCGAAATCTCACAGGGATGGTGGATGAAGGTATAGACATGGAGGAAGGTTTTGAATTAAGGCCTTGGAATCGACAAGACTTTTTTGAACAATGACTTGTAGCCATTGTCAGGCATAATTTATGCCCTTTGAACGGACTGGACTTTCACAGCATTAAATTGCTGTGTTGCGATGTAGCAATGCTTAGTGCAAGCAAGAAAGTGCTTTGGGCAGGTAATAAGCAGAAATATTATAGTAAGGCTACGAAACGCAAGTAATAAACAACACGGTTGTGACGGTTTCTTTTTAGGTGAACAGAGAGGGGGAATTGTGGGAATCCACAAAATCAGAGGGTTTTGGGAAAGCTGCAAAAGGCAGTAGAACTGTGATTGGAGCTAAGCAGCAGCCATGAGATTGGTCAGCAGAAAAATTGTGCACGAAACAGAAAAGCAAGGACAAATAGAACAATGGTCTGTGTGTTAACACTTGTCTAGAATAACTCTCCAAGCTACAGAAAAGTTTATCTAGCGAGATATTAGGGAGTTCTAAGGTTAATAACGGAGCTCTGTGCATTGTGTTTGAAGGCTCACAAGCAGGTGTTGTATTTGAAATAAGCAAGCATTGTTTAACTAAAGGTACCTGTGCTTACAGTGGTTGGATGGAACTCCTGTCAATATAGAATATCTATTATATAGATATAAATACTGTCAATGTGCTTTTGCTTTGTGTGATTGGTCAGAAAACTCATAAAGTGAGTTGTGCCATTGAGTTCTTGGTCTGCTGCCTGGGATGTGAGCTGCTGGCAGCTTCCCATTGTCACAGCCATGGAATGAGGCTGCTGCTGGAAAATCAAACAGCTCAAGGCACGTTCCCAGCAGCCCTGTCCTGTTTGTGATCTGTGCAGAAACCCCAGCTGGTGACAACCTCCACCCCAGAGTTGGGGCCACCACATCCCAACCACACCCACGCTCCCAAAAGGTGATGGAAAGGAGATTCCAGCCTCAAGTGCCAAGTGAACCAGGGATAAACATGGAAAAACCAGGCAGGGAGAGGAGCAGAGAAACTGGAAACACCTGGGGGAGATCTCAGCATGATGGCTTGAAATAAAAAGTGTTTTTTACTCGGACAGGGGAGGCAAAGAGATGCTGTGAGGAGAGCAGAAAACACAGAAATGTGCACATAAAACAAATGTATGGACTTCAAACAGCACCAAATCCTATTTTTACTGCTCTTCTGGACAGTGTTTGCAACAAATTTTATTTGCCTTGAAACAGAGATCAGTTCTCACCTCTGTATTTTATTTCTCCTGTGGACAAGGTCACTTTAGACCCAAAGGGGGTTTGCTTTTGTTGATCAGAGCAGAGAATTACCAATAAACCCCCCAAATTTCTTTCTCTCTCTGTCCTTGGGAGATCTGGGGCCTGTTTTATGTGCAGAAGTCGTGGCTTTAGGTTAAATCATGCATTTACCTTTGGGCTGGGGGAGGCTTTCATCTCCTTTGGAACCTGGGACTTGGAACAAACCTCAGAAACTGGAATTCATTGAACTGCCCCTATTTTTAAGCAGCCAAGGTCAGGGCTTGAAAATTTGGGGTCAGGGATTGAAACCCTGGGGATGGCTCAGCCTGGGATCCGTGGAAAATGAGAAGGGCTCAGCTCAGAGCCAGAGGGCAGATTGTCCTCAGGTTCCAAAATAAAAAAAGCTTTGGGAAGGTTTAAAGAAAATAGAAAAAAATAAAAAGTTAAGGCCAGAAGAGAACAGCTCAGAGCAGCAGGACAGGGGCAAAAGGGGAAATTATTGGAGCAAACTCTCAGCCCAGACTTTCTCCCTGATCATTCCTGGTGTCTCCTGAGAAGGACAAGCGGGACAAGGAGCCCCCAGCTGAGGCAGAATGAGCAGGCTGGGAATAGAAACCCTGCTTCCTTCCCTTCTTCACTGCCAGTATTCAAAAGGGATCAAATAATTTTAAAGGAAGGAACATTGAAACTGAGCATTGATGGAGGCTGGAATGACACTGGAACACCAATGGGATAAAACTTTTCCTCTGGAGCCAGGCTGGGAGAGCTGGGAATGTTCCCCTGGAGAGGAGAAGGCTCCAGGGAGAGCTCAGAGCCCCTGGCAGGGCCTGAAGGGCTCCAGGAGAGCTGGAGAGGGACTGGGGACAAGGGATGGAGGGACAGGAGCCAGGGAATGGCTCCCAGTGCCAGAGGGCAGGGATGGGTGGGAGATTGGGAATTGGGAATTCCTGGCTGGGCTGGAATTCCCAGAGCAGCTGTGGCTGCCCCTGGATCCCTGGCAGTGCCCAAGGCCAGGCTGGACATTGGGACACCCTGGGACAGTGGGAGGTGTCCCTGCCATGGCTGGGGTGGCACTGGGTGGGATTCCAAGGTCCCTCCAACCAACCCCAAAGTGCTCCAAAGTTCACTCCTGTGCATGGCCACAGGGAAAGAAGGAACTACAGCTCCTAAAATAAAACCACCCCATGACATTCCCCATTTCAGATGTGCCCTAATGTCCAGCATTAAAGCAGAGCCTTGCTCTGAAATGAAACTGCCCTGAGTAGATCTGATGTAAAAAACCTCACACAAACAGAGTTTGAGTCCATTTGGATTTTCCTGGTCCTGAGTGCTGGGAGTAGTTGTATCCCATTTGGAAGATTCCAAGGAATCAGGCCTTGCTCATCATCTTGGAGCCTGGATTTGCATTTAGCTTCTACACCAACTGAATAAAAAACCTCACAACTAAATAAATAAGTGCCTAAATAAGGGGTATAACCTCTGTTTATGGGGCTGCTCTTAGAGCAGATGGATTTCTCTTCTGTGTCCAACAATTTCATGCTGAATGGAATAAACTCCAACATTTCCTTGTTTTCCTCCTCCCACAGGAGTCTCTAAAATTCTATATTATTGCTTCAAAGTCTGCTTTCCCCCTCCAATGTTTTACACAGAATTGCCTTTTTGTTTCCAGTAAATCCAGATATTGCTCCTCTCCTTCTTCCAGCTGCTTCCTCTCCTGTTGGAGTTCATCTTCCCCCTCAACCAATTTTATCAAGCCCTGTTTTATCTCCAAAATTGAATTTCCAAGGTTATTGAAGGAATATCTTTTTCTCTCTTTTCATTTCCTCCCCAGACTCCATCAGGGCTCACCTTGGATATATCTGGGAGCTCAGCATAGTCAGCGGGGTTGCCATGAAAAACATCCTGGAACACCCTGAGTTCCCTGTTTTCCTTGCTTTCCCCACCATTCCCAGTCCTCTGGGACATTGGGAGGTGTCCCTGCCCTGACAGGGCTGGACCCGGGTGGGTTTAAGGTCCCTTCCCACCAAACCATTCTGGAATTCTGGGATTCTTTTCCACACCAGCCAAAGCCCAAGCCCACGGGACAGAAATTAATCCACGATTTATTCCTGGAGCAGGGATCTGGGTGGCTCCAAGCCTCATCCAGCCTGGCCTTGAAGTGGATCCGTGAAGTTTGGAGAGCCCTGAAGCTCAACAACAGCCATGCTCACTGGAGGAGCTGGAGGAGCTTTAAGGTCCCTTCTGACCCAAACAATCCCGGGGTTTTATGATTTTCCAATTCCAACATTGGAGATGTGGAAGCCTTGGCTGGATATCCTGCTGGGCTCAATGACCTTCCCAACCTCAGCCATTCCGTAGTTTCATGTTTGGTCTTCCAGGTTCCAAGTCAGGGATTTCAGCTTGCAAAGGACAACGAAACCCAGCAGGAACAGGATCCTCAGGGAACAGGCACATTCCTGAGGCTGCCAGAGCTCCAGGAGCTCTCAGGGTCAGGGTGGGGTTGTTGGGGTGTCTGGGCAGCACCAGGAGCTGGACTGGAGGATCCTTGGGATCCCTTCCAGCTCAGGATATTCCAAGATGCCAGGATTATTTCAATAGAGGTGATGTAGAGATGTTGCTGCTTCTCCTTTGTGGCTCCCAATGTCTTGAAGTATCAAACCCAACATCCAATGGATCATTCCAGAAATTACCATGAAACTTCTTGGAATGATTTTACATCGCCCAGACAAATTATAATTATCCTGATAAAACAAATTACAGCAGTGTGAATCTGCAGCCTCTCCACTGCAAGACAGGACCTTTCTAAAAGGAAAAATCACCATCTTTTGTTGGGAAAATCAGTCCCAAGTCCTGTCATCCTAACCAGGAATGGGAATTCCCATCCAGGAATGGGAATTCTTTGTGTCTCTGTCCCTCTCTGCAAGCCAGCCCTGCCACGGATTAGAAAATGAGGATAGGATCAGTCTGTTCCTTGATGGAGAATAAAATGTGCCAATAATCCATCGGAATGATGGAATAAATCCAAATAAACTGCCCCATCTGGAAGTCAATGAGAGCAGGGAGAAAAGTGGCTTTATGATAAAATCATCTATTAATGGGCACTGGAACTGCAATGGAGCGTGGAAAATGAGGAATTTGTATCAGTTGTGAGGGGTATGGATCAATTTCGAGGACTATGGATCAATTGTGAGGGATAGGTATCAATTTTAAATGGTTTGAATTTATTATCAAGGCTCAGAACTACCTGGAGATAACAACTGCTCTAAAAAGAATTAGAATGTCCCTGCTTTTTTTTGCCAAACCAATAATAAACGGAAGGTGTGAAAGTTCCCTTTATTCTGTGGAGAGCTCCTGAATGCAAGGAAAGTGTGAGAAATCCTGTCACAAGGAATTTCCTGTCAGGAATTTCCAGTGGGGAAGCTGCTCGTGGAGCCCCTCCCTGGGAGATGAGTGTGGTGTCCACAGAGAGGACTTGTGGTGACACCAGCAATTCCATGGATGATGGATAATGACTGGAGTGCTTCCCAAAGGAGTGATGGTCCATGGAAGCTCCCCCAGGCAGGTGGAGGAGCTGGACAACACCCAGGGCGAGATCCATGTCCTACCAAGCCAAGGACACAAAATCAGAACCTTCATCTGCTTTGTTCCTCCGTGCTGGGGCATCTTCAGTCCTGGGGGAATTGTGGGAAGACCTGAAGGGGCTGGAGAGTGTCCAGGGCAGGGAAAGGAGCTGGGAAGGGGCTGGAGAATCCCTGAGGAGCTGGGAAGGGGCTCAGCCTGGAGCAAAGGAGGCTCAGGGGGCCCTTGTGGCTCTGCACAGCTCCTGCCAGGAGGGCACAGCCGGGGGGGTCGGGCTCTGCTCCAGGGAACAGGGACAGGAGCAGAGGAAACGGCCTCAGGCTGGGCCAGGGCAGCTCAGGGTGGGCACAGCAGGCATTTCCCCATGGAAAGGGGGCTCAGGCCTTGGCACTGCCCAGGGAGGGTTGGAGGGATTTCAAGCCCTGTGGCACCTGGGGACAGGGGTCAGTGGTGGCCTTGGAAGTGCTGGGAACAGTTGGATTTGATGATCCCAAAGGGATTTTCCAACCTCAGTGATTCTACTCAAGACTCTTCTTGCCTTCAGTGATTTCACTCCTGATGTGGTTCCTCAAAGCGTGGTGGAACCCAAAGGAAACCTCTCCAAAAAAATCCTCATTCCCAGAGACCCTCCCAGCATTCCCTGCATCCAGGACCTCCAATAGTGAACCCAACATCCTCTGGCCCATCTCCGCTGGAAAACCTGATTTTGTGGGACACAAAGAGCTCTAATTTCATTCCTGCTGGAAGGAATCTTCCTGCTCACACTGTTCCCAGCTCCACAGGCAAAATGATTTGCAAACCTCCCCATTAACAGCCGCAGACAGGCCTGAATAATAACGTTGGAATTGGGAATAGAATCCAAAGGATTTGGGAGGGAGCACGGGGAAAGCAGCAGCTTGTCTTTAAATCTGTGCACTGCCTTCCAAACTCTGTTTTATGAGGCAATTACAGGTACAAAGTTGAATATTGGAAAGTGAGACAGGAGGAGAGGGATTTATGGAGCTAAAAAATCAGCTGGGATGAATTCCAGCAGCATCCATGGACAGCCTTATTTGTGTCCTGTGTCAGTCTAAATAATCTTAATTTTTAATGCCACACTTTGCAAGCAGAGTTCTGTCGAAATCCATATTTTGTGTAATTATGGGAATTAATCTCCTAAGTATTACAGGACAACAAAGGAATTATATTTACTCAGCATCTTCTGCTGTTAAAAATTAACTACACGGACAAGTTAATTATTCCAATTTACCTTTCCCTGGCTGGTGTGAATTTGTCCTTGGTCTTTGTGACTCCTTTATATTCCAACCACAACATTCCCTCTCATCCTGCTGCTTCGTCCCATGATAACTATGGGGATGGATATCCCTGAATTCCACAAGGTTTAGGGAATAATCTCACAGGTTCTCCTCAGCCCATTTGGGCTGGAATTCCCATTTTCCCTTCAAATCCAACCTCTTAACCTGTTATCAGTTGGGAAGAAGAAGAAGCTGTGGCTGCTCCATCCCTGGAAGTGTTCAAGGTTGGATGGGGTTTGGAGCAACCAAAGCTCAGATCCTTCCTATTTTAAATATGGGTATGGAATATTTACACCTCTTCCCACTCATTTTTCCTTCTTACAAAACCATTTTTGTTTGGAAGACTCTTGGCTCCTGCCCTCAGACAGTGCAGGATTATCCTCTCCAAGACCAATTCCCAAAAAAACCCCAATATAAATAATTCCATTTTGCCTCCCTCAATAACGTCTCTGTTTATTTAGGTTCTGGAGCGCTCTGGTTTTTTTTGGAATTTCTGACAGGAAAGCCTGTCTGTGATAATAATTTTAATTTTAAAAAAATTAAAAAATTCAAATTATCTGGTTCTCATCTAAATTTTCCACAGCACCAGGGTTTGCATATTCATCACCTCCCTGGGTCACCAAACTCACGCTGCCCTTGACCTTGCTAAATGTCAAAAAGCTCCTGGGATTTCTCTTTCCTTATCCAGCCATCCGTGATTTCCCTATTTTTTCCCCTGCCTTGCTCCATGTGGATAAATTACACCCAAAGCCATCCTTGCCTCTGGGTTATTCTGAAATCAGCCTCCATCAGATGAGGATCTTAGAGAATAGATTTTGCTGTTTTACAGTTTTCTGGGAAGTTTCTGGACTGGGAATTAAGGAGCAGGGAATGATCCATAGGTTAAAAACCTCAACATGGGAATTATCCATCTGGAGTGCCTCAATCTCTCTGTATTTATATATAAAATAAATGCAGCAATAAATATCTCCACAGGAAGGTCCAAGCTTTAAGCTCAGCTTAGCAGCATCAACCTCTTCCATATCCTGAAAAACATCCTTTCAGGCAGGAAAGTGGAATTCATCAGATAACAACCAGCAGGGTGGAAAAAAAACACTTTGGAAAGCAAATCAAAATTATGAAAGCAACGGGAGCACCATTATTTCAATATTTTCAAGTTGTTAAGGTCATTACATCATTGGAAGAGAAGGGAAAAAATGGCTCAGAATTAAAAAAAATGGACCCTGTTCTAAACTTGTTTTTAGGCTGTCCTTTCTCCCACCACAAACAGCCCAAATTAAACCCAACTTTTATCTCCAGAGAAGGAATTCATTCAGAAAGTGATAAATGCACCAGCCTGGGAATGGATTGGGTTATGTAATATTTGTCCTGAATATTAATCAGCTTTTCCCACTCAAATCTTCAATCGTAAGGGGGAAAAAAAAAGATGTAAATAATATTAATATTAAATGCAAATTCTGCTTTCCTTCATCATTCCAGCCTGCCTAAGCAGAGATTTATAAGAGATTTGTTTTAAAATCCAGATATTTGCCCCACTTGATTTCTCAGATTCCTTGGTTATCCCTTTTTAATGAGTTTTCATAATTAAAATTTTATAATCTGGAAGATTTCACTCTTTGGGAGTTTCACCACACTCCTGATCTGCATTCACAAGACAATTCCATGAAGTTGGTAAATTCCCACAGGGATTGGCCACCCTACCTGTTCAAACATCTTCTCCTAATGACTTTCCTAAAACTCCAAGAGTTTTTAGCTCATTAATCCCAGTCCCATTTGGGATGGGGAACGCTTCCTTCTCGCACAACAATTTTTATTTCATTATTAATACAATATTTGCATATAAATATTTCATCAGGCAGATATTTCCAGAGCAGACCCAGCACATTCCTGAGCTGACAAATCGCCTTTCCAAGGCAGAAAAATTCCTTTTCCCATTCCCAGCTGCAAAGAAATTGAAAATCAAGGAAAGAGGACTCAGGGCTGGATTCTCCAGCTGATGGAAAATGAGAATAATGAATTTCTGCTGCTCCCCTCAGCACCTGAGATCATCCCTCACCCTCATCTTTCTCCTTAATTAGCTCTGTTCCATTCCCAGTCTAATCCCTGCAGGATGAGTCCCTTTTCCAGAATTACTTGGGATTTATTACCAAGGAAGAACGACACAAATAAAGCTGAGCTCCAGCAGAACAGGAAATTCTGGAACACCCCAATGTGGCCACCAAAGCTCTGCCAGCCAGGCTTCCATGAAGTATCTTGGATGTTTCAAGAGGCTTTCCAAGGGTTTGGAGATGGATGAATTTGGGAAGGGGTTTGGGCTCTAAATAGGATTTTATGGATTTCAGAAAGAAAAGGGAGCTGTGGAAAACAATCTCATCCTCACTGCTCGGATCACTTGGGAAGGGGCACGATGGAAACATTGCCTTAGGTGGCACCTGGTGGCACTTTGATGTCCCCTCCCTCTGCGACAGCTGGAAAAGTGGGGCTGGCAAATTGTCCCTGGGTTGGTCCCTGTCAGCCACCAGCAAGGTTTGATTTATTCCTTAAAAATTTATTTATCTGCAATTGCAGCTGGAAGATCATAAAATAGAATCCCAGAGTGGCTTGGGTTGGAATGGACATTAAACCCCACCCAGTGCCACCCCTGCCATGGCAGGGACACCTCCCACTGTCCCAGGGTGCCCCAGTGTCCAGCCTGGCCTTGGGCACTGCCAGGGATCCAGGGGCAGCCACAGCTGCTCTGGCAATTCCAGCCCAGCCAGGAATTCCCAATTCCCAATCTCCCATCCAACCGATGATGGGAAACCTCATCTTAGAGCAACCTGGGGCAGTGTGAGGGGTCCCTGCCCATGGAGGGGATTGGAATGGGAGAGGTTTGAAATTCCCTTCCAACCCAAACCATTCTGTGACTCCAGGATTTCCATTTTCCTAGGGAAATTTTAGGATTTAAGGTAAACACACACACAAAAATCTTAAACCACAATTCAAGGACAAACCATGAGCAAGACCGAAAATCCATAATTTTCCTGGAGAACTCCCAGGCTGGGATTCTGACATCACTGAGATGGGATAAAGGGATGGCAGCAGAAAAGAGAGGTGAGGAAAACAAAAAACTCATTAGATGAGGGGGTCAAATTAGAAATAAATCCTTTGTATTTGAATTCACTTTTCATTTTTCTTTAGCTTGACCCAACAGATGTGGCCTGGAGCAGTAATTCCACAGAAGGATTCGCCCTGTGGAACAGATTCCCAAGGAATGGGCACATTCCCAAGGCTGCAGAGGGTGGGATTGTTGGGGTGTCTGTGCAGGGCCAGGGGTTGGATTTGTGATCCTTTTGGGTCCCTTCCCACTCAGGACATTCCATAATTCCTTGAAAATAGATTAATTCACCACTTTTAGTGAGACAAGGTCCTGCTGTCACAAGGAGAACCTTCCCAAGAATGGAAATATTCTCACTCAGCACATCCACAGTGAAATCCACGAGTTATTCTCTAAATAAAAGCGTTCCATTAAAAATCTTTCCCCGCTCATCACTGCTGGAAGCATCCAGGATAAATATTCCCAAATTCTGAAAAGAACTGGTTTTTATGACAATTGGTTAAATGCCACCGTCGGTACAGAAACGCTGCTCAAGTCGTTGGGAACAAAAACTTTCCTCCCACAGGAAAAATAATCAAAGCTTTCCATAATTTTTCTCCATTCATCTCCAATTTGTCACTTGCCAGGATGTGAACAAAGGGAGCAGAATTCTAAACACGGAGAGATGAAAGGGAAAACGCCTGGAAATACCTGTTGAACTCCTACTTCTTGGAAGCATTTTCAGGTTGTGCCTCTTCTCTCAGAATTAGGAAAATTCTGCATCTCAAGCAGAATAAAACTGCATCAAAAGAGGGGGTTTGGCAGCAGGAAAAGGTGGGAAAATAACATCAACCCCAGCAAGGCATCCCCAGAATCTGAGTCAGCAGAGTCATCCCATGGGATCCCCCAGGAACTGCCTCAGGTCCTGAGGAAGTGGGAAGCTGTTGGAATTCCTCAGCCACAAATTTTTTACTTTTCTCAGCAAATTCATGCTAGAAAAAGGGAAAAAAATCTACTTCCCCCACTCCTTATTTAGAAGGATCAACACTCCACTGTTTCTGTGGTGGTTCTCATTCCCAGATTCACAGAATCCTGGGATCATTGAGGCTGGAAAAGAGCTCCAAGATCAGAGTCCCAGCTGTGCCCAATGCCCACCTTGTCCCAGCCCAGAGTTCTCAGTGCCACCTCCAGGGGACACCTGCAGGGATGGGCACTGCAACCCTCCCTGGGCAGTGCCAAGGCCTGAGCCCCCTTTCCATGGGGCAATTCCTGCTGTGCCCACCCTGAGCTGCCCTGGCCCAGCCTGAGGCCGTTCCCTCTGCTCCTGTCCCTGTTCCCTGGAGCAGAGCCCGACCCCCCCGGCTGTGCCCTCCTGGCAGGAGCTGTGCAGAGCCACAAGGGCCCCCTGAGCCTCCTTTGCTCCAGGAAAAAATGACTGAGCCAAGGACAGGAGGCACAGATCCCTCACTCTCAAGTTCCAGTGGGATGAACCCGCTCCTAACACAGCTGACCCCACAACTAAGAGAAATCCACAGGGGGAGAAGATTCCGTCCTCCCTTCATCCTCAACTTTGGGATTTAAAGCTGGAGCAGCAGGAAAAAGCTGGGGTGGAAGTCCTGCAGATCCCAGCCATGTAATCAATGCATCCATGATCTGTTACAAAGCAGAGCCAGGAAAAACAAATCAGTTGCTTGTCAGCACTGAGGACATGTGAGGAGCAGCTCTTCCCTGGAGGCCTCAAAAGAGGTCACTTGTGCTGAGCACAGAGCGCTCCTAAAAAGCCAAGTGACAGAAGATTGGGGCGTCTGAAAGTGGAATAAATGAGGGCTGCACTTCATAAAGCACCCAAATTAAGTCCTGACAGAGCAGCAGAGGCAGGGAAGTCACTCAGCCCAAAGAATGGCTCATTATCCCCCTGTTATTCCCCAGAAGCCACCTCAAACCAGGCTTTCCGTGCTCTGACAACAAACACCACACATTTCCAAAATAAAAAATAACCGATTCCCCCCTTTTTCCCTCCCCATTCCCGAGGCTGGCTGAGCAGAGCAGAGCAGGCTGGATCTGGATGCGGATCAGCTCCCAGGGAAGAGCTCTTGCCCTCCTTTTCCCCTCCTTGTTTTACACAGCAGCAACAAATGAGCTCAGGATCAGCTCAACATTTAGAGAAATATGTGCTCCCATCTCATCTGCTAGTTCGTGTGTCAAGGAATTCAAAGCTGTGGGGAAAATAATGATTGCCTCACACTTGGTTGGGGTTTTTTTTGTTTTGTTTTGTTTTTCCTGTTTTTTTTTTTTTTACCAGAAATGAGATTCCTATGTCATTTTTACTTCCACATTTACAAGGAATTCATGGATTCAGGGAACTACAGAGACAAACAACCCCACATCAAATATGTAACAGCCATAAGACTCTTGCCGCTGTTTGTTTAGGTGAGGAATAAATCAGCTTTTTCTCGGCACAACAAAGAGAAAACTGAGGGAAACCGAGGCTTTACTCACACTGCACGATGAGCTGCACCAAGGCCTCTCTGGGTTTGACATTGAACCCGTTGTACTGGCTGGTCTGGCACCGGTAGGTCCCGCTCATTTCCCGGGAAACGTTGACGATCCGCAGGATCCCGTCGTAGCTCTCGGTCTGCAGGGCCCCGTCGGGCATGGCCACCTCCTTGTCAGCCCGTGACCACAGGATGATGGGCTTGGGCTTCCCTGTCACCTGGCACTGCAGCTCGATGGTGTCCCCTTCCCGCGTCACCAGTGGGGACTTCTCCTGAGGCACCGTCAGGTTGGGGGGCACTGGGAAGGGGAGAGCAGAGGGGTCAGCAATCGGGCACCAGGCATGGATTTCCTGCTCAGGATCATCCATGGGAAAGGGGATTTATCTGTGATGGTTGTCACAAGGGTTTTTGGGTGAAGGAAGAGATGAGATCCTTGACTCCATTACCAGAAGGCTTGATTTATTATTTTATGATGTATATATACTACATTATAACTATACTACAAAGAAAAAGCAGGAGAGCTTTTCAGAAGCTTGCTCAGCTAAGAATAGAAAAGTAAAGAATGATAACAAACCCCGCTCTCTCGGACTGTGTCTGAGCGAGCCCAGTTCTGGATTGGCCATTATCTCCAAACATCCAAGCTGGGCCAATCCAGATGGACCTGTTGCATTCCACAGCAGCAGATAACCTATTGTTTACATCTTGCTGCTGAGCTTCTCAGCTTCAGCAGGAAAAATCCTGAGAGAGGATTTTTCATAAAAGAAATGTCTGTGACAGATTTATCCGCAGCAATGTGTGGGTTGTGCTCTTTGGAAGCTCCCACATTTGTTTCTCAGCAGCCTGGAGAGCCTCAGAGGAGAATTCCCAGCCCTGATATGACACTTGTGCCATCCCAGTGCTCCCATCGCCCTCCCACCATTGCTCACTCCCCCACTGCCAGTTCTGCTTCCCTTTAAAGGGTCGTTTGGCACTAAATCCCTTTTTTTATAACAGGATGGCAGCTGATTTTTTTATCATGGATAAATGGCTATGGATGAGGAAGGATTGTGGCAACTGATACATCACCTCAGAATTGGAGGCCGGACCCCAAAATGCAGCTGGGGTCTGCCAAGGGGGGTTCATCCAAGTGGTGTTTATTCCATGGGGACTGGCATTAACAATCCCAAAAGGCACACTGGAATTATTTCCAGCAGGAGTTGGGCAGCCCATGGAGAAGGAGCACCTCACAGTGAGCAGGTGATGGCCAAGGACACCAAGGATGTGGATGTGGGGGAGCAAATCCAGAGGAACCCATGGAGCTGCTCCAAGGGCTGGATCTGCTCTGGAGCCAGGCTGGGAGAGCTGGGAATGCTCCCCTGGAGAGGAGAAGGCTCCAGGGAGAGCTCAGAGCCCCTGGCAGGGCCTGAAGGGGCTCCAGGAGAGCTGGAGAGGGCCTGGGGACAAGGCATGGAGGGACAGGAGCCAGGGAATGGCTCCCAGTGCCAGAGGGCAGGGATGGATGGGAGATTGGAAATTGGGAATTCCTGGCTGGGCTGGAATTGCCAGAGCAGCTGTGGCTGCCCCTGGATCCCTGGCAGTGCCCAAGGCCAGGCTGGACATTGGGGCACCCTGGGAGGTGTCCAGCCTTGTTTGGAAAACACTTGGAATGCTGTGGTGTGGGTGGAGAGATGGAAAATCCTGATTTAAATACTGCCCACCCTCCTTTTCCTTTGGTGCCACCTGAAAACTCATCTTTCCTGATGGATCTCCTGTCCTGAAGCAAGGACAGACATTCCCTGTGGGAACACAGCCCCTCCAGGAGCTTTCCGTCTCCTCCCTGTCCTTCCCTCAGCTCCTTTCCTGGAATGCCAGGCCTGCCAAAACCCAGCCTGCACCTCCCTCCTGTCTGCAGGAAAAATATTCCGAAGAGATTTCCAACCCCCAAGGGACAGAAACAACAAACTCGTCCCAGTGAGAAGCAATTCCAGCTTTCCCCGAGATCTGCTCCCTGCCTCCAGCCCTGACAAGCCTGGTAGGAATCAGAGTTGAAATCTGGGGCTTTCACAGGAACCAAAGTGCTGCTTTCAGCTGTTTTGAAGGCTTTAATAGCTCCCGTCAGGTGAGACAGGCAGACATGGGAAGAGCTTTTTCCACAGCGAATGGAAGGAAAAATTATTTTATACTTAAAAAAAAAATTAGGAAAAATTAAAAAGAAATAAACAACAGCTGCTTAATAGAACATTTCCAATACTAATAAAACATGATTAATTCTCAGTTATGTGGTTTTGTGCCACAGCAGGTTCTGAGCACAAGAAAATTCCCAGGGGAGATGGAGCACTGTGAAATCATGGACCAAAGTGGGAGAAAGGTGCTGTTCCAAGAAGAAAAATACAGTTTATAGGGAAAGGTGCCTGCCTGCAGCCAGGATTTTCCAGCTCCCCTGGCTTGTGTCTTCTCAGTTGAGAGCAAATATGACAGAGGCCTGTGTGGATCAGGAAAAATCCTGGATTTGTCCTTTCCCAGCCTGTGCACTGGATCTGCTCCTGGCTGGGACTGGTGGGATCCAGGCCTTTCCCAGCTGGATGGATGCTGGAGGCTCCTCAGGCTTCCCTGGGAATCTCAGCCTGCCCTGGCTCAGGGATTCACTGCCCTCCAGAGCTGAGGGGTCACTGGGATGAGATCCCTGATCCCAATATCCTGAGGGAAAAGCCCTGGGCCAGCCCACCCAGCTCTGCTGCAGCCCCAGCTGGGGCCAGGCTGGGAATTGTCCCTCTGGGAATTGTCCCTGTGGAGCTATCCCTGGATAGGTGGTGCTGGCAGCCTCTTCCAGATCCCAACATCTCCAGGCTGTGTGAGAGCAAAGGGTGAGCAAAAAGTTATCCCATCCCAGTCTGGGAATACAATCCCAGCCTGGGAATGCAATCCCAGTCTGAGCTATCCAATCCCAGTCTGAGCTATCCAATCTCAGCCTGGGAATGCAATCCGAGTCTGAGTTATCCAATCCCAACCTGAGAATCCAATTCCAGTCTGGGAATCCAATCCCAGTCTGAGCTACCCAATCCCAACCAGGGCATCCAATTCCAGTCTGAGCTATCCAATCCCAGCCTGGGAATCCAATCCCAGTCTGAGCTATCTAATTCCAGCCTGAGAATCCAATTCCAGTCTGGGAATCCAATTCCCAGCCTGGGAATCCAATCCCAGTCGGAGCTATCCAATCCCAGCCTGGGAATCCAATCCCAGTCGGAGCTATCCAATCCCAACCTGGGAATCCGCCATTCCAGCTGGGACAAGGTGGGGAACTTGGGAAAAACACAGGAAGCACGCCCATGTTTGGAGGGGGTGGGAAAGCAGATCCACAACAAAAATCCCCTGTGCAAGTGCAATCATTCCCCCTCTTTTCCCACCGTTTTTTCCTGAAAAAGCAGAGATAGCAGCACAGCAGAAAAAGCTGCACCTTGCTGAGATAAGGAGCAGCACCACGAGGGTGGTGACAGCTGATAAGGAAGGCTCTGTCAGTGTCCCAGATGGAAAGATCCCTCCAATCCCTGACTCCTCATCTCCCGTGGCATTTTGCAGTGCCTGTCACTGCCAAGCAGCTGAGAGCTCGTTACGGTTCCCAGGATTTATTCCTGCTCTTCCTGGAAGCAGCAGAGGGGACAGGAGAGACAAGGCCATCCATTAGGATGAAGAATTCCAGGGGCAATGCCATCAATCCAAAGCCTGGCTGCAGCTCTGGGTCACTTTTGAGTAACAGTGAGGCCCTACCAAGAATTTCTCTGTACCTCACCCCATTTATGGCTCCAGCTCCCTGAAATTCAGACCCTCTAATTAGGGAGATTCTCCACTCTCTAATTATAGGGAGAAGAAGTTCCAAATCTTTGCTCAGGGATGAAGAATTCCATGGACAATGCCATCAATCCAAGCCTGGTTGCACCTCTGATCACATTTGAGGAACAGTGAGGTCCCACCAAGAATTTCTCTGGCCCCCACCCCATTTATGGCTCCAGCTCCCTCAAATTAAGACCCTCTAATTAGGGAGATTATCCACTCTCTAATTATAGGGAGAAGAAGTCCCAAATCTTTGCTCAGGGATGAAGAATTCCATGGACAATGCCATCAATCCAAGCCTGGCTGTACCTCTGGGTCACGTTTGAGGAACAGTGACCAAAGCAATGAGGTCCCGCCAAGAATTGTTTGCTCCCCACCCCATTTATTGTCCCAGCTCCCCCAAATTTAGACCCTCTAATTAGGGGGATTCTCCACTCTCTAATTAAGGAGAGAAAAAGCCCAGACCTTTGCGCAGGAGGGTTTTTGGCAGGGTTTCCCCTTTCCAGCCCAGCTATTTGTTGTCACAACCTCACAGGTATTTAATTATCTCTGAGCTGTCTGTTCCACTGGCAAATGTAGCTGGAAATAGCAACAGGCTGGAAAACAAATCCCTGTTTTTGGGGGTGACACAGCAGGCACTGGCAGCCTGGGCACGTGGGATTTGTCTCCGTGAGCAACCCGCCTCAAAAGGATTGAGGAGAAAATAAAACCTGGATGGGTTTTTTTTCCCCCAAAGATTTTGGGAGACCCCAGAGCAGGGAATGGGGAGTCTGGGTGAGCAAGGTTAGGAGCAGGGAACCATGGAATTGTTCAGGTTGGAAAATCCTCTGAGATCATTGAGTCCAACTGTTCCATGGCCACCACTGCCCCAAGTGCCACATCCAGAGGGATTTTAAATTCCACCAGGGATGGGGACTTCACCCCTGCCTAGGGCTGGAGAACCCTTTCCAGGCAGGAATTCTCCCTGATACCCAACTAAACCCTTTCCAGGCAGGAAAGGAATTCTCCCTGACATCCAACTAAACCCTTTCCAGGCAGGAATTTTCCCTGATATCCAAATAAACCCTTTCCAAGCAGGAATTCTCCCTCATACCCAACTAAACCTTTTCCAAGCAGGAATTCTCCCTCATACCCAACTAACCCTTTCCAGGCAGGAATTCTCCCTGATACACAACTAAACCCTTTCCAGGCACAATTTGAAGCCGTTTCTTCTCTTTCCACCACTTGTGCAAGGTTGAGCAGGCAAAGGCGGCTCCAGGGGCCCAAATCCAGGAGGAACGGAGCATGGATGAACCAAGGGTGTGCCAGCCAAGGTGCTGCCGGTGGGGTGGGCAGCAAGGGGTGCCAGGCAGGTGCCACCAGGCAGTCACCAGCTGTGCCAGCTGCTGTCTCCCAGCAGGTGCTGCTGTGGCACAAGGAGAGCCCTGGAGGGCTCAGCCTCTTCCCGAGGGCTCCTGCAGCTCCAGAGGCTGCTCCGAGGAAAGGGCAGCTCTGCCCCTGCTTTGAGAAATGGAAAGGTACCCAAATCCTAGGTGGAAACAAGAAATGTTCCCTCATTCCTGCAGTCCACTGCCTGGGAAAAGGACAAATTCATGATTTTCCTGATCCTAAGCAGAAACAACAAATGTTCCCTTATTGCTGCACCAAGGGGTTCTAAAATAAATTCACGCTCTCAGCAGTTTCCTGAAGTGGAGTGTGACACCGGGAGAACATAAAGCTTTGGTGACACTTGGAAAAGTGACACCACCTGGAGAACAAAAGGCTTTGGTGACAGAGGACAAAAAGCTTTGGTGACACCCAGAGAACAAAAGGCTTTGGTGACACTCGGAGGAAAAAAAGCTTTGGTGACACTTGGAGATCAAAACTTGGAGAGCAAAAAGCTTTGGTGACACTCGGGGGACAAAAAGCTTTGGTGACACCTGGAGAACAAAGAGCCTTGGTGACACCTGGAGAACAAAGAGCCTTGGTGACACTTGGGTAGCACCGATTTAAAGCCACGCTGTCACCCTGTGAGTGGGCAGTGGCCCGTGGTGAGCAGGTTCTGCTGATCTGTGTCCAATTCTGGTTTTAAATAAAATATCTGAGACAACTCAGCCTCCCTGAGCTGCTGATCCAGCACGAGGTGAGGTGGCAGGAGGTCACTGCTCTCCTGTCCTCTGATTCTTTGTTCTGCTCTCCAGACAGACATTCCTGCTGCTGGAGAGAGTAAAACCAGACAGGAACTCTTCCAGCTGCTCTCCTGTGGCAGTTCCAGTGCAATTCCAGAGGATCCATGATCCAGCATGGTCTCAAGGAGAACGGGGACAGGACAAGACAGCTATTTCTGAGAAAAAAAAAAAAAAAACACCAAAATTCCTGAGCCTAATATGTTTATTCCTTGTGTATTCAGGGTGTTGTTAGTTCTACTCGAGCTCTCTGAAGTCCTGATGGATCAAATTCCAGCTTAATTAACGGATCAGACAGATTAATTAAATGCCAGAGAGCCGTTGGCAGAGGCAAGAAGCTGCAGACAGAGAAATCCTTCAGCGGCGCTCTGATCCCATTAAAACCTCCCTGCCCATGGAGGCTGGACAGGCTCTCAAAACAATTCCATTATTTCCATGATTCCAGCACAATCAGAGGGGGACAAGGAGCCCCCACAAGTGGTGGCCTCACAACTGCTGAGCTCTTCCCTGGGGATTTTGGGGGTTGCTGTCACTCTGCGTCCTTGGGAACCTTCAGGAAAACATTTCCTTGGAGCAATCCCTGTCAGCGACAGTGAAAAATCCTGCGATAATGTGGCCAGGCTGCTCCTTATGGATTCACCCTGATAATTAGGATCAAGCATGGCAAAGGAGTGTTTGAGCAGCACATCATGAAATCATCCAAAACTGGAGATCACCCAGAGAGAATCTCCCCAAGGAGCTGTTGGAATTGCCATTATCCAAGGAATTCAAGCCCAGCCTGGCTCAGGAATATTGAGGGATCCACGCTGTGCCGGCTGGAAGGGAGAACAAAGTTATTTGTGTGTCCTACTTGTGCAATATTTATGAATTTGAAGGGCTGAGTGGCCAGGATTAATCATCCTGTGCCTGAGAGCTGCAGTTTGGGCCCAGCTCATGATTCATGCCCTGACGTGATGCCGGAGTTAAGACAGGGCTGAGCCGGGGCACAAAATAGATTTGAGCAAGATCATTCCACCCAGGAAGGGCAGCGAGGGATAATTATTCCTGAGGGATAATTACGCTGCTTCTGTCTGTAAACAGAGGCTGGAACTGCTCAGCTGCTCTGATTTTTTGGGAGAAATGTTGGGGAACACCGAGGAGCTGCTGCTGGAAGGGACCCAGAGGTGAGAGAAGAGCCCGGGGGGAGATTTGCTGAGCCAGGAAAATGATTGGAAAAGCAGCTGAAGCCAAGAAAACTTAGGAGAATTTCCTTTACCCTTTCATCCCCATGGAAGAGGGTCCATCAAGGCCCTGGTGTGGAAGGGAAATGGAGCGGCCTGTCAGGAATTCCTGGCTGGATTTCACAGGTGCTTTCCTATCATTCCAGCTCCTGTGTCCCCTCAGGCAATGTCCCAATTCCAAAGGGGAAATTCCATGTTTTCTGGAGCACAAACCACTCCTAACTGCACATGAGGACACAATATCCACCATGGATTTTGTGGAATCACAGAAGCCTTTAAATTGGAAAAGCCCTCCAAGATCACCAAGTCCAACCATCAACCAGCACCACGGTCACCTCCAACCCATGGCCCCAGGTGCCACATGCACACATTTTTTGAACATTTCCGGGGAAGGGAACTCCCCTGAACAGCCTTTCCATCCTTTCTGAGAAGGAATTTTCCCTAAAATCCAATTTAAGCCACCTCTGAGGCCATTTCCTCTCACTCTGAAGTGATGACGAGGCCTGGGACAAAGGCTCCAATCCTGAGGGTTGGGATGATCCTGATTTTTGGACAAAAATTCTGCTCAGGCAGGGAAATAATTCCAAGATCAGTGCTTGGAACACAGCACTAAAGCCCCAAACCACCACCTTGCTCTGCAGCCAGAGGAAAGAGGAACATTTAAAACCCAGAACATGCAGAGCCAGCGGGAAATTAGGGAAATGAATTCCAGTGTTTTTGCAGGAGCCGTGCTGAGGAGCATCCATGGATGAGGAGAACCATGGGATGAGGAGTCCATCCGCAGCCCTCTGGAGGAGAACAAAGGGACTCAGCCTCACAGGGGTGTCAGCTCCCAGAAATCCTGCTGGAGTCAATCCATGGATGGTGGATTTTTCCTCCTGATTCCCCAAGGGATTGTGAGCAGGACAGAAGGGCCTCCCAAGGATGGAATCAACAAGAAAAGCTCTGCACATTAAGCATGAAACCAGAACCATAAAAGACAGAGATTTGTAACAAAATGCAACGTTTTCCTGTCCCTTCTGCTCCCTGCTCCTTCCCAAGATAAATCCCAAGGATAACAGCTCACCAAAGCCATCCATTTGCTGCAATAACCAAAGGCCTCTGCCATCAATGACCGCGCTGGATGGTGCTTAAGGTTTACAAATATCTCAATTAGCCACTAATTACCTCCCAAACCCCACATCCTCGTTATGCAAGGCCTGTGATTCCAATAAACATTTGGAGCTGGAATCAAGGTCTCTTTTATGTCTCATCAAAGCAGGAACAGGATGACCAGAGGAGTCCTGGGGCACCACCGGATCAAGGCTGCAGGTCCTGGAACAGCAGCCCGGAGCTTTAATTAATTCATTATTTAATGGAGAGCTGATTAGCTTGACAGGGAAGCCCTTTTCATATTGCAGAGCCTCACACGGAGCAGCTCTCCAGGAATTTCTCTGCCTGGATGTAGCAGAACTTCTGGAAAGCCAAATTTATCCCTGGAAGTGTTGGAGCAACCTGGGATAGCGGAAGGTGGCCCTTCCAACCCAAACAGCTCCATGATTCCATGATTCCATAATTCTGTGATTTCATAATTCCATGATTCCATAATTCTCTAATTCCATAATTCCATGGTTCCATAATGTTCTGATTCCACAATTCCATGATTCCATGAGATCTGGAGGCCTCCAGGCCGCCGTGTGTTCATCCAAAGTCCGCGTCCCGCTCCGGGATGTTCCCATCCTGAGGTGGTACAAGCTCAGCACATCCTCAGGGCCATCCCAAGGGCAGGAATTTGTCTGATGTTTTTCCATGTGGGACATCTGGCTGTGCCCACACGGGGTGGAAATGAGCCACAGGAAGGGCTCCCTTAGGAAAAGAGGGATCAGCACTTCCTCCAGACCTTCCCGTGGCAATTCAGAGCAGCAAAGCCAGAAAATAAAGGAAAACACCCCAAAAAACCAAATCTCTTCCCTGCTCAATGATGTCTCCAGGGAAAAGGTGGAAAGGGAACGAGCCAGAAGGGATAAATGATGATTTTTGGGAATAAAAACAGTGCCCTGAATAGAGCAAACTGTCCCAGTCCCAAAGCTGATTCTTCCTCCTTAAATCCAACATCTGAGGCAGAGAAAAAATCCCTTGCACAGGCTGACACCCTCCAATCCACCTCTTTTTTTTTCGCTTACCACAAACCCACTTTATTGAGCTTTTCGTTGCTTTTTTAACATCTTGTTGCTTTTTTAGCATCTTCTGCCTCCAGGTTTCCATGGCACGATCCCACATATCCCGAAAACCCCAGCCTGGCTCTCAGTAACATTTGCCCAGGGTGGGTTTTATGGATGACAGGGCTTTTCTAGGGCAGATATTCCACGTTTGAGTCTTGATTCCCGCTCTTCACTGACCTATTTTACTGAGATATGGGGGGAGCAGCGAGGGGATTACTTCAGGTCCATTTATGTAAGATACTCAGGACACAAATCCGTGGTTTTTCCTGCTGAAAATGTCAAGGGGAAAAACATATTCCTGCAAAACAAGGGCAATTCCAGAGCCACACGTCCCTTCCCAACCTCATGGAGAATTCACGGATTTCCTCCTTCCTTAGGATTTGACGGCCCCACTCCAGGAGGAGCTGCACAAACATCAGGAAGAGGAAATTCCCCCCCATCCCAGACATCCAGAGGGATGTTAATAAAGCCCTGCAAGTCGTGGCATTTGGGAAATGTGTTTGTGCCTGGGCCTTCTGTTCCTAATTAGCAGAGCAGTAATGAATCTTGATGAATCAGTAATGACCTTCAAAGCACTGCAACTATTTCAGCTTCCACTTGGCTGGGTGATGAAGTCATTCCAAGAGCAGAATTCCTTTTAGGATGCTGCAAAAGGCTGAGCTCAAATTCCATGATTTTTTCCCCTTTCCTGATTTTCTGGAGCGTTCCAGGACAGTAAGTTTAAGGGGTGACAGAATTCATCATTTCCTGCAGGGATTGTGGCGAGCTGATAGGAATGGCCAACTAATGGTTGCCTCCAGGAAATCCCATCAGTTTTCCCGAGGATTCCCAAGGAAGTCCAGGGAATTCAGTAGTTATTGGATGCATGAGTGCACACCCAGCACTGTTTGTTCCACCTGGGCAGGCAGGTGACAAAGTCTGCATGGAATGCTCATCCATCATTCCAAAGTTGGCTCTTGTCCTCTATGAGTCCTCACAGTTCCTTTCCTGATAGCAAAATCATGGAATCATGGAATGGTTTGGGCTGTAAGAGACACTAAACCCCACCCAGTGCCACCCCTGCCATGGCAGGGACACCTCCCACTGTCCCAGGGTGCCCCAATGTCCAGCCTGGCCTTGGGCACTGCCAGGGATCCAGGGGCAGCCACAGCTGCTCTGGCAATCCCAGCCCAGCCAGGAATTCCCAATTCCCAATCTCCCATCCATCCCTGCCCTCTGGCACTGGCAGCCATTCCCTGGCTCCTGTCCCTCCATGCCTTGTCCCCAGTCCCTCTCCAGCTCTCCTGGAGCCCCTTCAGGCCCTGCCAGGGGCTCTGAGCTCTCCCTGGAGCCTTCTCCTCTCCAGGGGAGCATTCCCAGCTCTCCCAGCCTGGCTCCAGAGCAGCTCCAGCCCTGGAGCAGCTCCATGACCAAAAATGATCCAACAGGGAACTTCCTCAGGTTTCTGTTGTTTGACCAAACCAACTCAGCCCCGATCACATTTGAGGAACAGTGAACAAAACAATGAGGCTCCACCAAGAATTTCTCTGTCCCCACCCCATTTATGGCTCCAGCTCCCCCTAATTTAGACCCTCCAATTTCTCTAATTAGGGGGATTCTCCACTCTCCAATTAAGGAGAGAAAAAGCCCAGACCTTTGCGCAGGAGGGTTTTTGGCAGGGTTTCCCCTTTCCAGCCCAGCTATTTGTTGTCACAACCTCACAGGTATTTAATTATCTCTGAGCTGTCTGTTCCACTGGCAAATGTAGCTGGAAATAGCAATAGGCTGGAAAACAAATCCCTGTTTTTGGGGAAGGGTGACACAGCAGGCACTGGCAGCCTGGGCACGTGGGATTTGTCTCCGTGAGCAACCCCCCTCAAAAGGATTGAGGAGAAAATAAAAACTGGATGAAAATAAAACCAAGAATTTCTCTGTTTCTCTGATTCCCTGATCAAGGGTCAGGGAATTCCAGAGTGGTTTGGGATTGACACTGATCTCATTCCAACCCCTGCCATGGGCAGGGACACCTCCCACCATCCCAGGCTGCTCCAAACCCTTTCCAACCTGGCCTTGGGCACTTCCAGGGATCCAGGGACAGCCACAGCTGCTCTGGGAACTCCATCCCAGCCCCTCCCCACTGTCCCAGCCAGGAATTCCCAATTCCCAACGTCCCACCCAAATTTCCCCTCTTTCTGTTTGAACCCGCTCCCCGTTTCCTTCCACCAGCTCCTGATGAACATTCCCTCTCCAGCTCCCTGCAGCCCCTGGAATGTGCTGGGATCCCTCCCCACCGCGGGATGCCTTCACCCCACCAACCCAGCCCAGGAGCTGCCCTCACCCGTGCTGCTGGAGATGTTGACGTCGATGCTGATGTCCGAGATGCCGCCTCCCTTGAGGGACGCCACGCAGGTGTAGGTCCCGAAATCCGTGAACTTGAGGTCGATGATGTCCAGGTTGGTGGTGCCTGGGGACACGTCGGGGTCGGTCTGGGTGATCACCATCCTCTCCGAGCTGCGCAGGGGCCGCCCGTTCTTGAACCAGCTGAAGGTGAGCTCCTCCGGGGGAATGGCTTCCACCTGGCACGAGATCTTCACCTCCCGCCCGATCTGGATGTTGTCGTCCTTGTGGTACGGGTCGGGGGTGATCCAAAAGCGTCCTTTTTTTAAGGCTGGAACAACAACAAAAAAAAAAAAAAAAAAAGAAGAGAAATTTTCTATAATAGAGTGGAAATTTGGCTTCACAGGTGTTGCTGTGGGGCACAAAATAAAACGACGCGGACGCGCAACTCTCCAAGGTTAAAAAAAAAGGCAAGTTTAATTCTGACTCCAACATTTACAGATTTCCAAATGTGATAGTGGATTGGAGGGTGACAGTGCCACCTCTCCAGTGACACTGGACAAACCAACAGGCCACCAAATTTCTCCTCCTCCACAAAAGAATGCAAAGCAATGAGTTATTTACATAAAGTGCATTAAAAAGTTTGTTGCAAGAATGTAAACATCAGAAGGCTTAAAAAACTTTAAAAAAACCAGAGAGACACACTGGAGGCCTAAATATGATTTTTAAAGGGGCAGCAGCCACAGGATTTGATTTTACTCCCAGGAATCTGCATGGCACCAACCTGGAATCACGAGGATGAGCCAGTTGGAAACTGGCACAGAATGAAACTCTGAGCATGAGCTGAGCTTTTTTTTTGGTGTGGAAATAAATGAGATATCAGGCAGAAATTGATTATATGATTTTTATATCTGAAATATATAATATTTTATATAATATTTTTATATATGAAATATGATTTTATGATTTTTAGGGTGAAACACTGGCACGGATTCCCTAGAGAACCAATGGATGCTCCAATCCTGGAAAAATTCAAGATCAGGTTTGGTTTTTTTTGGAGCAACCTGGGATAGTGGGAGGTGTCCTTGCTCCTGCGATGGAATAGGATGAACTTGAGGGTTTCTTCCCACCCCAATAATTCTGGGATTTTTTGGTGGAACTCCTAACCCTAACCCTTGCACCTTCCAAAGCACATGTTAAACACATGGATAATTTTTCCTAGGATCCGAAACCCTGATTAAATTCCATCACAGATAAGACAGCTGTGAAATGCTGTCACCTCCACAATGAAAACTAGAAAGTCCCAGCACCTAAATCAGGCTGAGCTGCTGCCAACCAAAATAATTCCTGAGATTTCAGGGGTTGTTTTCCATCTCTGGAGGGATTTCCAGGCTTTTCCTTATCCCTGTCCTGTCAGAGCACCAGACAAAGGGAAATATCACCCTAAAATTACTGACACAACCAGTGGGGTCAGCTCCAATCCATCTGGAATCTCTCCTGCATCCAAGACTATCCAAGCCTCTGGTGCAAATCCAATTAATTCTCCACCTCCCACCAGAGATAAGGAAATCTCAGGGTTCCAGACGGGAATTTTTTGAGGGATAACCTCCAGAGCAGGGACACAGCAGCTTTGGAAAACCTCATTTACCATCTTCTTCCTTATAAAGGAGCCTCTTATCCTGGCATTCCATCCTCAGTCTCCAGGAATGAAATATTCCTGTATCTCACTCACCTCAATTTCCTGTAAATGAACCTAAAACTCTCCAAAATTCCACCCCCACTGACATCAACTGAGGGTTGGGATGATCCTGATTTTTTTGGGGGGGAGAATGCTTCAGGATCAGGCATTTAACCTTTCAAGGACAGAGATTTTTTTGATGAACTGAATATAAAATGCTCCTGACACAATCCCAAAATCCATTTTTTTCCCTATAGAGACGTGCCAAAGGAGGTTTATGGGTTTATCCAAGTGTTTTTTTCCATATGGATGGACCCAAACCAAAAATATTAGTTAGAAATTGTACAAATCTGCAGACTGGATAGAAGTACTAAATATTGATAAATATTGATATCCAACATTTATGGAGATTTCTACAGAGAGGGTTCACAATTCCCTGGGTTCCTTTCCCCATTCCCTTTGTCCTGGATCCATTTCACAGAATCCCACAATGGTTTGGATTGCGAGAGACCTTAAATCCCATCTCATTCCACCCTTTCCATGGGCAGGGACACCTCCCACTGTCCCAGGGTGCCCCAATGTCCAGCCTGGCCTTGGGCACTGCCAGGGATCCAGGGGCAGCCACAGCTGCTCTGGCAATTCCAGCCCAGCCAGGAATTCCCAATTCCCAATCTCCCATCCATCCCTGCCCTCTGGCACTGGGAGCCATTCCCTGGCTCCTGTCCCTCCATCCCTTGTCCCCAGTCCTTCTCCAGCTCTCCTGGAGCCCCTTCAGGCCCTGGAAGATTCTAGACTTTCCATGCTTTGGACATACTAAAAAATCTGTCTGCTCCATCCACGAGCGGTGAAACTGTGCGTTCAGACTCAGTTTTGTTAATTCCAACTCAATTTTGTTAATTCCAACTCAGTTTTGCTAATTCCAACGCAATTTTGCAAATTCCGAGGCAGTTTTGCTAATTCCGACTCAATTTTGGTAATTCAGTTGCTCCTTAAACAAGGACTTGCAAATTCCACACTGAACGAGCACTCCCACCACCTGGAAGAGAATTAACACTTCCAGAGCTTGGAAAAGAATTAATATTTATTTATTTATTTATTTATTAGGTTGTCTTTTCAAAGTAGAGGGGGAAAGCCAAAATTTGAGCTATTTACCCTCAGTCCCACAGGGTAGGAGAGGCTTCTTCCATTGAGGAAGGCAACATTTTTAAGGAGAGAATGGAAAATTTGGTATTTTTCTAGGAAAAACGTCATTTCAGATGCTGCTCCTCAGTTCCAACCACATCTTAAAAGCATCCGACCGGTTGATTTTATTTATTCATTAATTATTTAATTTATTTACATTATTCATTTGCTTATATTTATTTAAGGGAGTTCCATGGCTTTAATCAAGAATGGAATTTTTTTGCACTCCTCTTTGCCGAGCAGCTCTCCTTCCCTTGGGAAGTTCTCAGCCAATTCCCAGGAATCAGCACTACCGAGTTGGAATCACGAGGATGAACCAGTTGGAAACTGCCACAGAATTAAACTCTGAGGCACGAGCTGAGCTTTTTTTTTGTTTTTGTGTGTGGAAATAACAGCACAAACAATGCTTACATGCACAAAAACCCCTCAATATTTTATGCAGATCCTTTTCAGGCAGGGGAAAACCAAAAAAGAACTCGATGGGCACGACCAGCGCGACGTTTCAGCCCAAATTAGTTGCTCATAACCTCAATAAACTATTTTTATTTCTGAATTTTCAGCAGTTTCTCCTGCCTAGAACTGAACAAAGTCTAGCAGAGAAGTCAGGGTAACTTTCCTTTGTGGAAAAACATGAATTATAAGGTATGAAAAGGGGGCAGAACGTCAAAATTTCAGTCAAAGCTGTTTTTGCAAGCAGAAGGGTGCTGGGAGAGGATGGTCTTTAAGGTTCTTCCAACCCAAACCATTCCATGACTCTGGATGAGGTCTCCAAAATCCCTTCAGAGCTTCCTGATTAACACCACGTTGGGAACACCTGAGCTGAGCTTGAAACAAACCCAGCAGGTAAAGGAAAAAAGGGTTTTTGTATAATCTCCTCCATCCAGAAATCCCATAAAACAGTGGCTTGGGTTTTCCTCAGATGTAGATTCCTGGACCTCTGTTTCCAGGAGGGCATTCCAAAATGCAAAGAAAATTGGGACCTGCCATAGATTTTGTCTCTGTGGTGTCAGTTATGTGCTGAGAAGTTTTCATGGGGTGTGACACAGAAATTAAAGAGAAATTAAAGGTTAAGGGGGTTTACACAGGCAGAGACAAGGGGGAATGGTTATAAACATAAAGAGATTTAATGGGATATTGGGAATTGGGAATTCCTGGCTGGAAGGGTGGGATGGAATGCCCAGAGCAGCTGTGGCTGCCCCTGGATCCCTGGCAGTGCCCAAGGCCAGGCTGGACATTGGGGCACCCTGGGACAGTGGGAAGTGTCCCTGCCATGGCAGGGGTGGATGGAATCATCTCCAAAGTCACTTCCCACCCAAACCATTCCAGGATTCTCTGATGAACCAGCAAAATGTGGGAGATGCTGCTGCAGACCCCTCCCAGTGGATTTTTGGGAACGCCACCAGCCCACGGAGCTGCAAAGGAGCAGCAAATGTGCAAATAAATCTGAAACTGTTCTTTGAGACTCAGCAAAGTGCCAGCCTCACACCAAAGAGGCCCCAAAGAATGAGGAGATGTGATCAAACAACCCGAGATGAAACAACTTTTGTCCTCAAACTCCTCACAAACAGTCCCTGCCCTCCCTCATTAATTATATTTTCAAAGTAATAAAATGCAGTTCAGGATCTCAAGCAAGGCCTATTTGCATTCATCAGGTTCAGTTGTTTTTTTTTTTCCCACCCCCTCCCTGATCAACCCCAAATTTTCCTTTAATGCCTCAGAATGTTCCTGCCTCACCAATTTCCAATGGCTCAAACAGCCCCACTAAATACATCAAGTTCTGCACGGTTTTCTGTACCATTTTTAGGCTTTGACACGAGAACTATGGACCCCTGGCTGCTTCCCAAATGGATGCAGGACACAGGGAATGCTCAGATTTGTGGTTGCTGATGGTTCTGTCCCTGTCTAATGTGAGACAACAGGGCCATGGAGCAGCAAAACTCCAAATTTCTGGTTTTAACCTTCTTGGAGCAGTCAGAGGCCCTTTGAGGCACCTTCTGTGCCCTCCCCAGAGCAGGTTTGGAGTAATTTTGGTTGTTTCCCTTCACTTTTGTCAGCAATTTTGATTTGACCCATTCACAGTGAAGCAGAGGAGAACTTCACCCAAGCAGATGTGGAGCCCTGCATGGTCTCAGAGCAGATGCTGGAGGTTTGGAGAGCTCAGAATCCAGCCTGGCCCTTGTCCTGAGCACCCAGAGTGGGAAATTTCCCATATTCCAATAATTTCATGCCCAGCCCCACCTCGCTTCCAGGATCCTCTAAAATCACTGGGAATTCTGTGATCTCCTGGATCTCACTGTGGGCTGGGGCAGAGAAGCCCAAGAAACCTTTCCTGGTGTCTGGGTGTTCCTGATCCCTTCCTGTTTCCTTGTCACATGTGGGAAAAAGAGTTTGTGATCCTGGAAAAGATTCTTCACCTATTTTTTTAAGGACAATGAACTAGAGAGACACAGCAGGGAAACGGCCAAAGATCCCAGAATTCCAGGATGGATTGGGTTGGAAATGAATCCAGTCCCAATCCCACGATCAGGGACAGCTTCCACTATCCAAGGTTGCTCCAAGCCCCATCCAACCTGGCCAAACCATCCTGGAATGAAGTGATAATGGAAGGAACAACAAAATCTGCTCCAGTACCCCACATGGGAAGAGCTCTACAGTCCGTATTTAATTTTTATCTGGATTTCCAGCCTAAATTTATCCATTTACTGTCCAAAACCCTCACTCACACTGAATAAAAACCCACAGAAATCCTTCCCTGTTGTCTTGGCAGTAACCTGTCCACTGCTATCAAATCAATAGAAGGAAAATCCAAATTTTTATCCCAAGCTCCGAAGAGACACCAAATTTTTGTTTATTTTGGCTATGGGCAATAAAGTTGTGTCTGTCTTTAACATTCTCCAGGATTCCCTTAAATTCCCTTATCCAAACACTTTAACAACTGTCCAAAAGATCTTTTCACTGGTGATTATCCCAGTGCAGTCATTAAACTTCATTCTTTACATGAAAATACATTTTGGCATTGTTCTGTGGATAAAAAATGGGAAAAAATCAGATTTGTGGTTGCCAAAAATTCACATTTGCTGTCATGGACCAGAAAAATATTGGAGAGGAAAATAATGGAGAGGAAATTGCAGATTTCTGGTTTAATTGTAAAACTAAATTATGAATAGAAGAGCAAAGCCACACCCCAAATAATAGAGTTTGTGGATACCAGCTCAGCATAATCAAAGTGTAGCACAGAATTCCAGCATGATTTGGGTTGGAAGTGTCCATAAATCCCACCCAGTGCCAGCCCTGCCATGGCAGGGACACCTCCCACTGTCCCAGGGTGTCCCCAATGTCCAGCCTGGCCTTGGGCACTGCCAGGGATCCAGGGGCAGCCACAGCTGCTCTGGCAATTCCAGCCCAGCCAGGAATTCCCAATTCCCAATCTCCCATCCATCCCTGCCCTCTGGCACTGGGAGCCATTCCCTGGCTCCTGTCCCTCCATCCCTTGTCCCCAGTTCCTCTCCAGCTCTCCTGGAGCCCCTTCAGGCCCTGCCAGGGGCTCTGAGCTCTCCCTGGAGCTTCTCCTCTCCAAGGGAGCATTCCCAGCTCTTGGAGCAGCTCCGTGGCCTCCTCCAACACATCCACACCTTTCTTGTCCTGAGAAGCCCAGACCTGGATGCAATTCCAGTCATAAGGACCGGTCTGGGTTGGAAGGAAATCAAAAATAATTCAGAAAACATTAAAAAAAGAAGAGAGTAATGTAATAAATAGTCTGAGGTTTTAGGGACGACACTGCGGCTGGGACCACTCACACAATTCAAATTCCTTAAATTGGGCATTTAGAATCATGGAATTGTTCATGCTGGAGAAGTCCTCTGAGATCACCAAGTCCAGCCACCAACCAGTACCACCTCTGTGGCCACCACTACCCCTTGTCCTCATCCACACATTCTGGGCACAATTCCAGGGATTTTGACTCCATCCCACCCCGAGCAGCCTCTTCCAACACTTCCCAATCCATGAGGAAAAGACTCTGAGGTAACAGAGAAAATGCTGCTTCCCCAGAGTTCCCTTCGCATCCCAAGGCAGTCTTGAAACAAATTCCTGCTAAAAAAAGTTCCACATTCCCAACATTTCAGCACCAGCACGTTCTGCTCCTGTCAACACGGTTTGAGCTGGAAGATTTTAAAATCCTGAACTACCAGCAGCTCACCGAACAATTAAGATGTCAAACGTGTTCTTCTAAAGCATCTCCAAACTTTTTAATATCAAGTAATTATTTGGCACTTCCAAGGCCAGATGCATTCCCTCTTCCAATTTAAATGCAAATCCCACAGAGAGACTTCAGGTTTTGTCTCTACTTTTAGAAACTGCTGCTAATTTTGCAAAGAAAAGGGTTTTTTATTCCTGTTTTTCCGTGTGCTCGGCTTAATTAGCTCCCGGCTCCTTCGGAGCTGCTCTTTTGAAGGAGGGGGAGGTTTGGATTCCTTTGAATGATGAAAATTTCAGTTTACAACTTGCTCCAAATTTGATCCGTTAAAGAGATGAAGGGGAGATCAAAGAGGGAGAAACTCAGCGTGGTTCCTCTTTTAGCGGCTTTTAGAAGGAAAGATTCCACGGAAATCGGCGGCACCGGGAGGAAAGACGTTGGGGGCTGGGAATAGATGATCTCTAAGATCTCTTCCAGCACAAACCTCCCCGTAATTCCAAGAAATATCCAGGTGGGATTGAGCTCAGGAGGTTCCTTTTCCGATCTCCAGCTCACGCCACGGGTTTTCCAAGGACTGAAGACCTCCAGGGATGGAAATTTCACAACCTCCCACCCTCAGCTCCCAGGAAAAACCAGGAGCTGTGCCAGTGGTGTCACTGGGTTTGGAGGCAGAAGTTGCTGTGTCCTTCCATTTTTCCTGATGGAAAGATGCTTCTTCCCTGATTTTTAGGGGATATAGATGATGGATCATGGATGAGATCCCAACATGTTCAAGCGAGGGTGTAATTCCAAAAACTGCAGGAATTTGACCAAGAAGAAACAGGGACAATTTAGCAGCTGGAATTTTGTCACTTTTAAAACCCCAGGCAGAAGAAAAAGGGGAAAAAAGCCAAAATATTTCCTAAGCTCCAAAATGCCAGCTTGCCAAGGTATGGATGCATGGCTGGAGCAGTGGATTGGGGCTGCCCCATCCCACAAGAAAATGGGAATTCAGGAGTCTTGTCACAAGCCAGACAAGGACTGGGATATAAATTAAACCCTTCAGAGAAGCTGCCACAAGCCCCAGTGGGCTCTGCACTTGCCAAAGATATTGTAAATCCTTGGAATGTTGCAGCTGGGTGCTTTCCAGGGCCTTTAAAAAGTTTAATTCTTGTGCCAAAGCTGTCCTCAAACAAAAAAAAAAATAGCCTTGCTGAGTTTTCCTGCCCCAAAGTGATCCTTTGGAAATCTTCCCTCTTTGTACATGAGACTCAGCCATTCTCCCAATCCCCATTCCCAACGTTTCCACACCGGATTATCCCCATTCCTGCTTTTGGGGTGGCTCAGAAGTTTTGTTGCAGCTCAGGATTTCCCTAAAGGCTGGATTTCTTCCAGTATGGGATGCATTTCCCTCCAACACTTTTTCTCCCACCCTTAAATACCTCAAAACTACATCAGGATCCTATAAAAATTCCCAAAATAATTTATCAGACTGGACAGAGATCTAAAAATCCCAGTCCCAGTTCCTTAATGCAGCAGGAAAAATGTCTTAAAACACATTTCAAGGACAGCAAAACACCTTTGGAACAGAAGAAACCGCTGTGAGCTCATCCTTCTCCTCTTGGTTTCCTCCCCCTCCAAGAGGAGAAAAAACTTGGAAAAATTCAACTTTTTCTCTGCCAAAAAGAAAATGTTGGTAAAAGTCCCCAGATCTTGTCGTGTGTTATCAGCCAGGATCTAAAACAATATTTAAAGTACAGCACAAACCCTGCCAAAACAATTATCAGCTTTAGTAATTAATAACTTCTGCCAATCAAGAGTAAGAATAACCTTTATCCTTGTCTCCAGGGGAATCCCAGAATAACCGAGGATGGAAAAGAGCTCCAAGTTTACCAAGTCCAAGCTCTGCCCAATGCCCCATCCTGTCCCCAGCCCAGAGCTCTGAGTGCCACCTCCAGAAATTCCTTGGGCACCTCCAGGGATGGGCACTCCAGAGGAAAGATATTGATGGAATCATGGATCGTGAAGGTTGGAAAAGACGTCGAAGTTCATCCAACCATTCCCCATCCCTGCCAAGGCCACCACTGCCCCGTGTCCCCAGGTGCCACATCCACAGGGATTTGAAATCCCTCCAGGCATGGGGACTCCACCCTGTACCTGTGCCAGGGCTGGGGAACCCTTTTAGGGAGGAAATTTTCCCAAATATCCAATCTAAACCTCACAGAATCCCTGAGGCTGGAAAAGAGCTCCAAGATCAGAGTCCCAGCCGTGCCCAATGCCCACCTTGTCCCCAGCCCAGAGCTCTCAGTGCCACCTCCAGGGGACACCTGCAGGGATGGGCACTGCAACCCTCCCTGGGCAGTGCCAAGGCCTGAGCCCCCTTTCCATGGGGAAATTCCTGCTGTGCCCACCCTGAGCTGCCCTGGCCCAGCCTGAGGCCGTTCCCTCTGCTCCTGTCCCTGTTCCCTGGAGCAGAGCCCGACCCCCCCGGCTGTGCCCTCCTGGCAGGAGCTGTGCAGAGCCACAAGGGCCCCTGAGCCTCCTTTGCTCCAGGCTGAGCCCCTTCCCAGCTCCTCAGGGATTCTCCAGCCCCTTCCCAGCTCCCTCAGGGATTCTCCAGCCCCTTCCCAGCTCCCTCAGGGATTCTGCAGCCCCTTCCCAGCTCCTCAGGGATTCTCCAGCCCCTTCCCAGCTCCCTCAGGGATTCTCCAGCCCCTTCCCAGCTCCATTCCCTGCCCTGGACATGCTCCAGCCCTTCCAGGTCCTTCCAGAGCTGAAGGGTCCAGAACTGGACGCAGCGGTTGAGGTGCTCCAGCAGCTCCAGCACAGGGGACAATCAGGACATTCCCTTCCCTGTTCCTGCTCCCACAAAATTCCTGATCCAATCCAGGTGCCTTTGGCCTCTTTTCCACCTGGCCACACCTGGGCTCATGTCCAGCCATTGTCCCCAGAACCCCCAGGACAAAACTGGGGAAAAATATGTCCACCCGAACACAAGGAGAGGGATCAGATGAATCCCATCTCCTGAAATCCCTTCTGATAAATCCTTCCAGACACGTGGTGCCCAACAGGTTCCTCATGATGTCCTCCAGAGCAGCAAACTCCCTTCAAAATCAAATTCCTGCTCACAAAAATTCCAGGAAGTCCGGACGAAAGGGCAGAAGGATCAATAAACCATCTCCGTTTTTATTGGAGAGCCTTTTATGAACTCATCCATGACCCTCCAGCCTGGGAAGAGCTCACAGGCCTGAGCCTGTGGCAGATAATAAAAATAAATGGATTTATTCAACTCCAAAGCTCGACTTTCCCCCACATTCACTCCCAGAGCTGTAAACATTTAAGGAGCACACTGGGAATTTATGGCTGTAGGAACACCCTGGATGAGGAGATCAGGTTTGCTTGCTTAAAACCTTTTGAAATCCCATCACAGAGGGCTTCTCTCCATGGAGGAGATGCCTGAGGATATTTGCCAAGACCTTTGGAATTCTCCAGCCAGGAAAAAAAATGGAAAATCAGAATTATTGAGGCTGGAAAAGCCCTTGGAGATCATCGAGGCAAGGTGTTGTCCCAGCACTGCCAAGGCCACCGTGGACCCACATCCCAAAATTTATTCCATTCTCCCACTTGCTGGAAGCTTTTCCCAGGATACAGAGAGGAAAAAAACAGATGGAAAAAACCCTCCTCCTCCAATATAATGGAAGATCCAACATTTTAGGATTTTAGAATTCCCAACCAACCTCAGATGATTCTACACAGTGACCACACGTGACAGACCCCCATCCCTAAATTTATTCCATTCTGTTTCCTGGGAGGTTTTCCCAGGATACAGAGATGAAAAGAAGGATGGGGAAAAGCTCCTTGTGCCAGTTTCATGGAAAATCCAACACTTTTTGATTTTAGAATTCCCAACCAACCCCAGATGATTCCCTGCAATGACCACATGTGCCAGACCCCCATCCCTAAATTTATTCCATTCTCCCAATTGCTGGGAGCTTTTCCAAGAATACAAAGTAAAATAAAAAAGGATGGGGGAAAAAAAAAAAAAGCCCCTTCTGCCAATTCCATGGAAAAATGAACATTTTAGGATTTTGGCATTCCCAACTAGTCCCAGAAGATTCCAGGCAGTGACCACACGTGCCAGACCCACATCCCGAAATTTATTCAATTCTGTTTCCTGGGAGCCCTTCCCAGGATACAGAGAGGAAAGAAGGGATGAAAAAAAGATCCTTGCGCCAGTTTCATGGAAAATCCAACATTTTAGGATTTTAGAATTCCCAACCAATCCCAGAAGATTCCAGGCAGAGACCACAAGTCCAAATGTGCCATGGCTCACTCTCCTGGGTGATGACTGTCACTGCCACCAAACCCCAATTCCACCTCTGGAATAAAATCCCAGAGCTTTTCCCAGGCTCTGGTGCTCAGCAGCTCATGGGGGCCCTGCTCACATTTCAACTGGTGGAATCTGGGGACATTCCAGAGGTGCTGATGTCCAACCAGCCTTAATTTTATCCTTTACTCCTCTAAACCCCAAGGGAAATTCCCAAAAATAGCTTTGGGATAAAGAACAGGAAAGCAGAAGGAAGGCAGGTGTAGAGAACAAAATCCCAGGATTTTTATTTAATTAAAAAAGCAACAAAAGTTCATTAATTTCCCAATCTGAGCTTCCTCCTCCTGTTTTTATTCCTTAATATTTTTTTTTTTAGCAGCCACGCCTACAGTTCACGCACAGTTTTTAAAGGGATAATCCAGAGGTACTTCCAGCAATCCTGGCCTTAAAAAGGGATTTCCCTGGAGAGCTTTTTGTCCAGGAAGAGCTTTTGTGCTGCTGTGTTGAGCACGGTCATTATTTTCTATTTCAACTGACAGGGAATCCCACCCCTCGGAAAAATTAACTCCAAGGATGAGGTTTCCACTGCCCAGAAGGTGAAAGCCACACAGGCAGGGTCAAATGGAATTAAGAATGTGCTGCTGTTACAATGGCAAAGAAGGAGGGATCCGATCAAAGATGGGAATGGGATTCCCTCAGGAGGGAATCAATGGAACAGGATGTCCAGGAATGGGATGGAGTCCCCATTCCTGCAGGGATTTAAAGATCTGTCGATGTGGCACTTGGGGACACAGGGCAGTGGTGGCCTTGGCAGTGCTGGGGGAGGGTTGGACTCGATGGTTTAACAGGATTTTTCCAATCTCAGCAATTCTGATATTCCATGATTTTCACACAGCCTGACACCCTTCCCAGCCCTGTCAGTGCTCTCGACTTTAAGCCCTGGAAAACGTTTCTGTGGCTCTCCCTGTGTCCCAATCTGATGTGCAGGTGTCCTTCAAGGATGTCATCCAGCATTTTCCTCTCTTGCTTGGATGGAGGACACACCTTAGAACCAGAGAATCCTGGAATGGTTGGGGCGGAAGGGACCTTAAATCCCATCCCATTCCCATCCTTTCCATGGACAGGGACACCTTCCACTGTCCCAGGCTCCTCCAAGCCCCATTATCCAACCTGTCTATTGGACACTTCCAGGGATCCAGGGGTACCCCCAGGTTCTCTGGGAATTCCATCCCAGCCCCTCCCCACCCTCCCAGACAGGAATTCCTTTCCCAATATCCCGTTCAATCCACCCTCTTCCAGTTTAAAGCCATTTCCCCTTGTCCTGTTCAATCCAGCCAGGAATTCCCAATTCCCAATCTCCCATCCATCCCTGCCCTCTGGCACTGGCAGCCATTCCCTGTGTCCTGTCCCTCCATCCCTTGTCCCCAGTCCCTCTCCAGCTCTCCTGGAGCCCCTTCAGGCCCTGCCAGGGGCTCTGAGCTCTCCCTGGAGCTTCTCCTCTCCAGGGGAACATTCCCAGCTCTCCCAGCCTGGCTCCAGAGGGGCTCCAGCCCTGGAGCAGCTCCATGGCCTCCTCCAACACATCTACAGTTTCCTTGTCCCAAGTGCCTCTCCACCTTTGGAGCCAGGTGTGGGTGGCCAGCAGCCACAAAAATAGGAAAACATCCAGAAAAAAATTCATGGAGATGCTTCATTCATGGAATGAAGCACAGACAACAAAGGCACACTCAGATAAAGACAATGAAATTTAGCGAAATTTAAAAGGAAAAAAATTTCCTCGGAGCCCTGCTGGTGCTTTGAGGGAAGATTTATTTCTGGGTCAGACTGGGGGATTATTGTTGAATCCTGGGATTCGGGGTGCACCTGGCACAAGATGGGAACTCCATTTACCAAATGCTTTTCCTGCCTGGCATGGAAGTTTCTATTTCCAGCAAATTCTCTTCTCTCCTCAGCTGCTGTGTGAAAATCCTGACCCACAACAGCAAAATGAGCCGAAGTGAGAGAGAAATGAGGCAAAATGCTGAGAAATAAACACACAAAGTCAACCCAAACTCTGCTTTTCTCTCACATTTCACTCCTCAACTCAGCATCACTTGCAGCAGAGATAAACCCAAGACTGGAATGGAGATTTTTTCCTTCTAAAGGAGTTTTTCCCATTTAGCAGAAATAATAAGGGAGAAATAATAAAACTGGGGCTAGGAAGGAGCTGAGCTTCATTTATTTAATAGTTTCTTCTCATTGTGGTTCCTTCTCAGCATTAACAGGGCCACAGACATGAGAGGGAAAAGGGAAAAAAAACCACCTGGAGTGTTTTAATGAGACTTTGTACAACATCTTGCAGCTCCCAGGCATCGTCTTCTATAAATAAAAATGGGAGGGGATATTATTATTATTATTTTTATTATGATGCCATGCCACATGGAATTTGTGTCTGCAGGGATTTAGGGATGTGGCTTTTCCTCTGGGCTGGCTGGCACTGTCTGCTGGGTCAATTAAAACACTGAGGTTTCTTTTCACACCAAGTTCCTCCTCACCTTTTCCTTATTCCAAGCTGTTTTCCACTCCCAATTCCCCTTCCCCACCTCACCCCCATGTAAATCCCAGCAAATTAATATTCCTGAGCTGAGGAATGACAACAAAACCTCAGAGCCAAATGTCAGAAATTCAAATTCAAACACGAAATTCCAAATAAATCCACGTGCATCTCCTGATCCAATCCAGGCTGATCCAATGCTCCCTCCCTGACCCCCAGGAGAGAATTAGCTCCTAATTCCTCATCCTGCTGGACAGCAGGAGATGTTAGGCAATAAGAACTGAGCAGGGGTTGTGGTTTCCATGAAATATTCCCACGCTGGCTCTTTATCCATCAGTTTTTCCTGAGTCTGATTAATCCCAAGTTATTCTTTCAAATTCCTACATCTTGGAGTTTATGTTTCACTGCCATCCCCAGATTAAATTGTGGAAAATGAGGCTCAGATTAAGTGTTTGGTTCAGGGAGGTGAATCCTCTCTGATGATGCCAATCCAGCTCTGTATCCAAACCAACTGCCTGTGCCCCAGGGGTTTTCCAGAAGGGAATAAACGAGCAGGGACAGATTCCCTCCAGCTGGGAGCAGTTGTTGTGCAAGCCCTCCTCTTTTATTTTCACCTCAGACAGACACTTCTCCTGATGTTTCCTGGAATTAAAGCACAGGGATCAATCTCAAGCTCCCCACCAGGGAGGACATTCCCAGCCTTAGTTTCAGGAACAGCTTCAGATAAGGAGGAAGGAAGAGATGAAGGAGGCAGTGAGAACTACAGGAGCTTGGGATGCATCCAAGGCCTTTGGTGATCATTTCACAGAACCATGGAACATCCTGAGTTGTAAGGATCCCCCTGGGCATCCCTGGCACCGCTGTCCAAAGGCTCCTGCAGCTCTGGCAGCCTTGGGGCCGTGCCCATTCCCTGGGGAGCCTGGGCAGTGCCAGCACCCTCTGGAATAGTGGAACCTTTCCCCAAGATCCAACCTGAGCCTGTCCTGGCCCAGCTCCAGCCATTCCCTGGCTCCTGTCCCTGTCACAAGGACCATCAATCAGAGCTGCTCCTCAGGAGGATGGTGAAGATCACATCCCCTCAGTCCCCTCCAGGCTGAACAAACCAATTTCTCTCCACTTTGCAAGGAAAAGCTGCTGCAATCACCCCAACACATAAAGGTACCAAACCACCCTTGTTCCACCTCAGGGCTTTGATCCCAGCGCAAGAACTCTGGCAGGCTTGGAAACCAACATTAATTCATCCCATAACTGATTAGAAATTACCCAAAATCCCAGAATCAGAGAATCATCAAGGCTGAAAGAGACCTTCAAGATTTAGTCCAACCGGGGCCATTTGGAAACAGAGGAAACCCCCACTGCTGAATATTGAACGCTGAATACTGAATGTTGAATGTGGAAGGTCGGATATTTAATGCTGAATGTTGAACATTGAATGTTGAATGTTGAACACTGAACGTTGAACGTTTAACATTGAATGTTGAACAATGAACATTGAATGTTTAATAGTGAATATTGAACATTGAACATTGAATATTGAATGTGGAAGGTTGGATATTTAATGTTGAGTGTTGAACATTGAACGTTGAATGTTGAACATTGAACATGGAATGTTGAATGTTGAACATTGAACAATGAACGCTGAATGTTGAATGTTTAACACTGAATGTTGAACATTGAACATTGAATTTTGAATGTTGAACGTTGGACGTTGAATGTTAAACCTTGAATTTTGAACGTTGAATGTTGAACATTGAACGTTTAACATTGAATGTTGAACAATGAACATTGAATGTTGAATAGTGAACATTGAACATTGAATGTTGAATATTGAACGTTGAACGTGGAAGGTTGGATATTTAATGTTGAATGTTGAACATTGAACGTTGAATGTTAAACTTTGAATGTTGAACATTGAAAAATGAATGCTGAATGTTGAACGTTTAACATTGAATGTTGAACGTTGAACATTGAATTTTGAATGTTGAACGTTTAACATTGAATGTTGAACATTGAACATTGAATTTTGAATGTTGAACGTTGGATGTTGAATGTTAAACCTTGAATTTTGAACATTGAATGTTGAATGTTGAACATTGAACGTTGAACGTTGAACGTTTAACATTGAATGTTGAACACTGAACATTGAATTTTGAATGTTGAACGTTGGACGTTGACTGTTAAACCTTGAATTTTGAACATTGAACGTTTAACACTGAATGTTGAACAATGAACATTGAATGTTGAATAGTGAACATTGAACATTGAATGTTGAATATTGAACGTTGAACGTGGAAGGTTGGATATTTAATGTTGAATGTTAAACTTTGAATTTGAACATTGAACATTGAATTTTGAATGTTGAACGTTGGATGTTGAATGTTAAACCTTGAACTTTGAACATTGAATTTTGAATGTTGAACATTGAACGTTGAACGTTTAACACTGAATGTTGAACAACGAATGTAGAATTTTGAACATTGAATGCTGAACATTGAACACTGAATGTTGCTGTCCCACTGGATTAGGACTGGAATAATCATCCAGGAGAAAAGTCCATGGTTTTCCAACTGAACTCACCTCTTACGATGATGTTGGTGGACTTCTTGGCGGGATTGCCGACATTGTTGTTGGCGATGCAGCTGTAGGTGCCGGAATCCTCGGAGGTGATGGCGGGAAGGGTCAGGGTGCCCCCGTTCAGGACAGTCTTGTTGGGCAGGACCCCCACAGACCTCACCCACGTCAGGCTGGGTGCCGGCTCCCCCCCGGTGGTCACACACACCAAGGTGATGGCTTCTCCAGGGTTCACCACGATGGGGTCGTCCACGAGGAGCTTGATGGAAGGGGATGCTGCAGAAACACAGGGATCACAGAATCAGAGAGTGGTTGGGATAGAAGGGATCTTAAAGATCATCCCATCCCACCCCCACCATGGCAGGGACACCTCCCACTGTCCCAGGCTGCTCCAAGCCCCAATGTCCAGCCTGACCTTGGGCACTGCCAGGGATCCAGGGGCAGCCACAGCTGCTCTGGGCACCCTGTGCCAGGGCCTGCCCACCCTCCCAGCCAGGAATTCCTAAATCCCAATATCCCATCTATCACTGCCCTCTGGCAGTGGGAAGCCATTCCCTGTGTCCTGGCACTCACTGGTTTCTTGTTCCAGCTCTGACTGGTTGTTCCAGTAAGGAAAGGAGAAGGAGGTGAAGAAAAGCAGGGAGAGTTAAAGCCATGGAATCACAGAATCAGGAATGGTTTGGCTGGGAAGGGACCTCAAAGCCCACCCGGTGCCACCCCTGCCATGGCAGGGACACCTCCCACTGTCCCAGGCTTCTCCAAGCCCCAGTGTCCAACCTGGCCTTGGGCACTGCCAGGGATCCAGGGGCAGCCACATCCCCTGGGCATGCAGAGGCAGGTAGGGATGGATGGATGGATGGATGGATGGATGGATGGATGGATGGATGGATGGATGGATGGATGGATGGATGGATGGACGGACAGCTCTGCAGCCACATTTGGGATGGAACATGTCTGCTTGTGGGACAGGTGCCAGTACACTGCTTTGGAAACCTTGGAAAAAGGAATTAGTAAAGAACTTGTCTGGCATAGGAAGCCTGCTCTCCTCAAGTGAGATCCTGCCACTCATCCATCCCTCTTCATCCACCTTCTCCCCAGTGAACTCCTGGGAACTTGGCTGCCAACTGGGATGAATCCCTGGAGTTGGAATGCAGAGAGGCATCTCCCTTGGGACACCATCTCTTTGTACATGGAGAAACTGAACCATCCCGGACAGAGGCGATTTTCCCTCTCTGGGATGTGCAACCTTCAGCTCACACCTAATTCCCATAATTCCCATAAAATTCCCATAAAATTCCAGGTGTATTGGGGGCAGTCAGCACAGGTTGATGGGGAGATGCTGCTGATCTCGGAAAGAAGGGATTACATTTAATTCTCTTTTCTTGTCTCTGCTTTTCCATGAAATATTCCCATGTGATAGAAGAGGAGCAAATGCTCAATAATAAGGGGCAGGGCAGCAATTAATTAGAGAATATAAAGATAAAGATAAAGATAAAGATAAAGATAAAGATAAAGATAAAGATAAAGATAAAGATAAAGATAAAGAAAGATAAAGATAAAGATAAAGATAAAGATAAAGATAAAGATAAAATCACACTCTGAGCTGTGACATCCCGTGTCCCCTGTGGAGAGGGATCCACCCTTGCTGGATGCAGGCTTTGCTCCAAGGCATCCTTTAAGCTGCATAAATGATGAACCAATGTATAAATATCCATTGCTAGGCCAGGAAAAGCGGCAATTCCAAAAAAAAAACCCAGGAATGAAGGTGAAGGATTGACATTCTGGGCCAAGAATGCCAGCAAATGTGGTAATAAAAAGGAAAAGGCAATAAAAATGTTACATTCCAAATCACATCCCCATCCTTGTTATTACAGGGAGATATTCCCGGGTGTTCTGCTTTAGATGGGAATCTTATTTCAATATTAAAGGAACACAAACCAAGCACTAGAGGCAAATACAAAAATCAGCCATAAAATCAGAGTTTGCTTCATTTGGGCTTCACCCAGGAGGAATTTGCTTTGTCTGCATTTGGAAGCGGGAACAAAAAAAAAAATAAAATGGAAAGAGCTTCCTTTGTACCTGTCCTGGCACTGGGAGAACTGGGAACATCCTATTCATGGAATATGCTGAGTCGGGGGGACTCACAAAGATTATGGATCCAGCTCCTGGTCCTGCCCAGACCCCCCAACAATCCCACCCTGTCCATCCCTGGCAGTGCTGTCCAAACACTCCTGGAGCTCTGGCAGCCTTGGGAATGTGCCCATTCCCTGGGGAGCCTGGGCAGTGCCAGCACCCTCTGGAATAGTGGGACCTTTCCCTGCTGTCCATCCTATCCCTCCTGGACACAGCTCCAGCCACTCCCTCAGTCCAGTCCTTGGTCGCCAGAAGGAAACTCCTTAGGAGAGCAGAGATTCACAATGCGAGCCCTCTCTTCCAGTTCCTCCCAAATGCCCTCCAGTTCCTCCTCAAATCCTTCCCAGCATGAATGCCTTGTTCAGGTAATGTAAACCAAAGGAATTGGGCTCATGGCTAAAAATCCAGACCCCAAACCAGTCAGCTCCGCCATCTGTGCCAGGGTCTCTTTGCTCACAACCTCTGAGCTCTTCTTCCACCAGCTGATGCCTCCAGCAGCTGATAGATCCCTGGTTTGGAATTCCAGCTGGGAAACTGGGAATTGTGCCATGTTTTCTGCTTAAGGAGGTTTATTTTTGGCAGAAGGTGTCAGAAACAGGGATCCAGGTACAACCAGAACCTGTGGGGTCATCACCAACACCCAGCTGGCACCTATTTCCCTCTCCCTTCCTCTTTATTATTTTTCCTGAAAAATTTTCAGCAAGGAGCTGCTCTTTGCTCCCACTTCCCATCAAATCTCGAGACAGGGAACAAGGGAACCATGGATAATCCTTCAAAACTTGAAGCAAAAGATAAAAGCACCAACGTCAACCCAAGCTGGTGGGGCCATTTCCATAATCCTGCAGATGAAAGGGAGCCCTTTGCCATCCTTCAGGAACAAAGTGGGATGGGATAAAAAGGCTGGGACACATCCCTTTCATCCCGACACTCCAGACAGAAAGTACATGGAAATGAGGGTTTGCATACAGCAGTTTCCCTTTATTTACATCACAAGTTTCACTTTCAGCTCCAATCCCAAAAAAAGCAAGCAGAAATCCCTGGATTTCTGCAGCCACAGACATGGCAAGCTGGATTTAATCCAAAAAAATATTAAGAAATTTAGGAAGGTTGTTGAGGTTTTCAGCAAATAGGACTCAGTGGAGCAGATAAAGGGTCAAACCCCTCTTATGCAGGGAATATTCTCAATATTCCCAATATTCACGAGTGGCCCTTTATATTGATATTTCTCTGCTAAAGGAGAGAAGAATGGCGAGTTATAGCCAGGGAATCATAAAATCCTGGAATGGTTTGGGTTGGAAGGACTTTAAATCCCATCCAGTGCCACCCCTGCCGTGGCAGGGACGCCTTCCACTGTCCCAGGCTGCTCCAAGCCCCAGTGTTCAATCTGGCCTCGGGCACTGCCAGGGATCCACAGAACACAGGAGAGGTTCATGTATGAAATCCAATAAAATCCAGGAATTACAAATGAAACCATCCCTGCCAGAAGGAGTCAGGACTAAATGGGTTCTGTTATCACTCTCAAAACCTTTTCCCAAGCCAAGGTCTGTCCTAAATGACTTCCAGGTTAAGGAGGGGAATACTGGGCCATGGAGCTTTGGCCAGCAAAACTTCTCCCGGACACAACTTCCACCCCAGCAGAGCCTCAGTCAGCCAACATTCCCAGTCAAAACCTCCCTTGGACTCTGTTAGGAATAATAAAAATCATCACCAAACAATAGCAAGCTCTGGGAAATACTCCCAAAACTTTCCTGGAGCACGCTTCCCAAACATCCCATTTGCACACCACAAGAACACCTCCGTGTCCTGAGGGCTCTGCGTCCCCCCTGCCCTTTGAAGTTGGGGTTTCCCAGCGCCAATCCCACATTTCAGAGTCAGGATTGACTTGGCAGGGGCCTGTGGGAGCCCAGGAAATTCCTCTGGCTGCCCTGGAGGACTTGAGACACTGACAGGGGGCTCAGAGACCTTGGCACAGAGTCAAAACCACCCGTGCCCTCGATTTTAGCCCATGGAAAAAACAATTACCAACTTTATATGAAGAATTACAAGTCAAGAGAGCTTAAGTAGAATGACAGTGAATTTATCACAGGGTGAAAAAGTAGAATTTTGGGGTTTTTAGAATGGGGTTCAGGGGGCAAGATGGAGGAATCTGGGCATGTCCTGTCCTTCTCCTTCTTCTTGGCCTCCATCTTCTGGGTGATGTTGGCACTTTTGGATTGGTTTAAGGTGGAAGCTCACTGTCTAACATAGGGGATAGGTATTGGAAAGTTATGGTAAATAATATACATGTCGGTTTTAGTATAAAAATTCAACACTGAGGCAGGCAGAGTGCCTCAACCCAACCTGCTGGACAGACCTCAGCGGGTCGGAGAAAGAATGATAGAGATAAGAAATAATAAACAACCTTGAGAACGAGAACAAAAGAATCCTGACTCCTTCTTCGACGAGGCTTGCGCGTATCTCAGAGTCACTGTGAGCAGCAGAGATTCTGAGAGGGCACAAAGAGAGCGGCAGAGCCCCTGGGAGCTCCTCCCCTGGCAGAACAAGGCCCTACTGATGCGAGGGAATCCGCCCCGCTCCCATTCAGGCCGCAGCTGCAGCCTTGGGAAAGGGGCTCCCATTCAGAGCTTCCGTGCGGGAGCCACGGACGGGGATAGGATGGTTGGGATGGACAGGGACCAGAGATCTCTGAAGCCAGGCCTTGGAACTTGGGGTTTATTGCAAAGGGCCTGGGTGGTTTATTGCAAAGGGTCCCAAGCAAGGGCCCTGCTGGGAGCTGCCAGCCACAGCTCAGAGCAGGCCCCAAAGAGGGAGAAAGAGGTAAAAAAAGTGGGAAAGAGAGAAAAGGCAAGAGCATCTGTCGGAACCCAGGAAATTCCTCTGGCTGCCCTGGAGGGCTTGAGACCCTGCCCAGGGGCTCAGAGACCTTGGCACAGAGCCCAGGACCCCTGTGCATTTGATTTAGCCCTTGGAAAAAACAATTACCAACCTTTCTATGAAGAATTACAATTCAAGAGAGTTTAAGTAGAATAATGGTTAGTTTGTTACAGGGTGAAAAATAGATTTTTGGGGTTTTTAGAATGGGGGTTCAGGAGGCAAGATGGGGGAATCTGGGCATGTCCAGCCTTTCTCCTTCTTCTTCTTGGCCTCCATCTTCTGCTGTGATGGTGGCGCTTTGGGATTGGTTTAGAGTAAAGACAGACAGTCTAACATAGGTGATAGGTATTGGGAAATTATGGTAAATATTGTACACCTAGGTTTTAGTATAAAAAGACAACTGGCCTCTGAGGTGGCCAGTGTGCCATGGACTGACCTGCCAGACAGACCTCAGCGGGTCGGAGAAAGAATGTTATAGATGAGAAATAAGAAGCAACTTTGAGAACAAGAACAAAAGAATCCTGACTCCTTCTTTGACTGCCGGGCTGGGAAAGGAGACTTGTGTATCTCAGAGTCACTCTGACTAGCAGAGATTCTGAGAAGCATGGTAAAGAGGATGAGAGAGCATGGAAGAGTAAAAAGAGAGCAAAGTTCCTGTTACAATACCATAAGTCGTCTTCTGTGCTGAATATTCTAATTCTCACTAACCAATCCAGTACAAGATACAAATCCTACAGCATTTCCATACAGCCTGTACGAATCATTACATCACCATACTGTGTTACATTTTAAACCCCAAAAACTCTTCTTTGGGCCCCTTCTGCCAAGCTGTAGGGTCTGCTCTGACCCTTGGGCCTGTCTGCAAGCAGAGAGTGTTGTTCCATCCAAAGGGGATTGCCTTCGGCTGGCCACACCATTGTTTTCCAGTTGTTCAGTAACTGAGGGATCTCAAAGCTTGCTTGCATTTCAATCTCACTTATAGTTTCCATATTCTCAAATTCTTTTGCCAGGCACTCATATTGATAAGGCTTTCCTGTTTCACCTTCCCCAACACCACATCCTGGGATTTCAGAGCTGCCAATGGCACCAGTGACAAAGTGCTCTTGGAATTACAACGGGTCACAAAGCCCAGCCCTGCTGCTCCAGGCACTACCAGGAATTTAAATGGGAATTACATCCATTTTTGTGGCCTCGTGTTAAAGGCAAGCCAGGCATCAGTGGCAGATGGATGGAGATTGATTAGGAAATTAATTATTAATGGCTCCAACATAGCCCAGTCCTAACAAGGTGCTAAACCAGCAGGAAACACACCCTGGACTTGATTAATGACAGGGGCAAGGCTTTCTCAGACTGAGCACAAACCAAGCACTCGTTAAGTCATCATTAACACGCTTAATTAGACTAGGCTGCCAAGCACTTGGACCACAAAAGTTGTGGCTGCTCCATCCTTGGAATGTTCCAGGCTGGATGGGGTTTGGAGCAACCTGATCCAGTTAGCAAGGTGTCCCTGTCCTGCAGGGCATGGAATGGGATAATCCTAAACCAGCAGGAAAAACATCCTGGGTTTGATCAATGACTGGGGCAAGGCTTTCTCAGAATGTGCACACAGCAAACACTCATTAAGTCATCCTTAACACTCTTAATTAGACCAGGCTAATGAAGGTCAAGCGCTTTGGACCAGAGAAGCTGTGGCTGCTCCATCCTTGGAATGTTCCAGGTTGGATGAGTTTTGGAGTAACCTGGGAGAGTGGAAGGTTTCCCTGCCCTGCAGGGAGTGGAATGGGATAATCCCAAACCAGCAGGAAAAACACCCTGATCTTGATTAATGACTGGAGCAAGACTTTCTCAGACTAAGCACAAAGCAAACACTCCTTAAGTCATCATTAACATGCTTAATTAGACCAAGCTCATTAAGGCCAAGCGCTTTGGACCAGAGAAGCTGTGGCTGCTCCATCCTTGGAATGTTCCAATTTCAATGGGGTTTGGAGCAGCCTGACCCAGTTGAAGGTTTCCCTGCCCTGCAGGGCATGGAATGGGATAATCCCAAACCAGCAGGAAACACACCCTGATCTTGATCAATGACTGGGGCAAGGCTTTCTCAGAATGTGCACAAAGCAAACTCTCATTAAGTTATCCTTAACACTCTTAATTAGACCAGGCTCATTAAGGCCAAGCACTTTGGACCAGAGAAGCTATGGTTGCTCCATCCTTGGAATGTTCCAGGTTGGATGAGTTTTGGAGCAACCTGGGAGAGTGGAAGGCTTCCCTGCACTGCAGGGAGTGGAATAGGATAATCCTGGAGGTCCCAACCCACCCAAATCATTTTGGGATTTATTCAAGGATCAGATGAAGATGTTGAGGGGATTTGAAGGGGTGGAGTCCCTGCTGCTGCCTGGGATGGGGAGCTGAGGCTGGGATCACACGGGGAGGAAAATCCATCTGTCAGTCTTGGAGCAGCCCGAAAAAATCCACCGCCAACGTGTCGTAATTACAGTAAGACAAATAGAGGTATTTAGGCTGGATGTATGGAATTGAGGAAATGTCACAATTGGCTTTAGGGATTACTGAAAATGCAGAAGAAACCCAATAATTTAATAGCAATATCAAAGTACAGGCAGCAAGTCATGTCCTTGACAAGGCTCTCAGCTGTGATGAATGGAAATGAAAGGACATTATTTCCTCCAGTTTGGGGCATTATTTGAAAGGCAGAACCGAAGTAATAGAACATAATTGAATTATATTTTTATATGCATTGCTGTGTGTGCATCCATTTCATTTACAGCCAGCGTTTCTTGCAGGAACACAAAGCCAATATTCCTAACGAGACACGCAGCGCTCAGAGAGGAAGGGTTTGAGCTCCCTGCCAGGCTGGAAGCAGCATTCCTGTAACTATTTACTCCAAGAAGTTCAAACAAGAGTGGATTGGAATTCCCAGATTTCGAGTTAGAATCAGAAAAACACAGAATGGGATTGGGAAGGAGCTTAAAATGCATCTTGTTCCTCCCCTGCAGGGATACCTCCCACTGTCCCAGGCTGCTCCAAGAACCAATGTCCAGCCTGGCCTTGGGCACTGCCAGGGATCCGGGGACAGCCACAACTTCTCCAGGAATTCCATCCCAGCCCCTCCTCAGCCTCCCAGCCAGGAATTCCTTCCATAAATATCCAACCTAAATCTCCCCTCCTTCAGCTCCATTCCCCATCATATTTTCTATTTTTTTTTTTTACTGTTATTTTACAGAGCAAAAATCAACTTTTTATTGCCTACCCTGCAATAGGGCAGGTCCTTTCTTTTCATCATCAGGCCTTCAAAAACCTCAAATTAGCCCTAAAAAATATAAACCCAGGGAAAAATAAAAGAAAAAAAATCCTAAAACTGAACAAGCGATGAAAATCTCTTTCATATTTTTCTGTGTTTCTCCTCTGCTGCTACAGAGAGATCCCAGTGGAAGTTGCACACCACGTGAAAAGGAAGAAAACTCTTCAGCTAAAGAGTTCTAGAACAGTTCTAGTTCTAAAAATTTGTGTTTAGGCAAATAAAACATATTTATCTTACATCTCATAATTATTTTTTTTTTACTTACTCTCTCTTTTCTCCTATTTCCTTTTCACTGCCTTTAAATTTCCGGCACTTCCAGGTCAAGGAGAAATAAAGAGAAGCTTCTCAAATCCCAGATCTTTCAGGTGTCCTTTTCTGACATGATACATGGAGTAACTGAGGTAAAATATTCCCATAGCAGCTTTAAGCATTGCAGTTGCTTTAGGATCATCGTGGAATGGTCGGAAGAGACCTCAGAGATGATCTAATTCCAACCCCTCATGTCACAGGCAGGATTTAGGGTTTTCCCCGGCACACAGGAGAGATTTCCAGCTGGTAAAATACCTGGATCTGTTCTGGGACAAAGGGGTGGCTCCCCCCACGCAGGGCAGGTGTCCCTTGAAGGCCAAGAGCCACCCTTGTGTGCGTCCCTGAACCTCCCACTGGGGTCCCTGAGCAGTCACTGCTCCTGTCAGGGATTAAAAAGAATAAAAATCCCATTTTTCAGTCTGCCCTGAGCCTGTCTCTGAAATAAAGAGGCTTAAAGTTGAGGCAAGAGCAAGATCATTTTGTCTGGGCGCCCTGTCAAAAATGGAAAATTCTGAGGTTCAGGGAGCAGAGTGGGGAGTTACAGGATAGAAATAAAGGGTGGAATTACCAGAGAATTGTCAATTGGAATATCCTGAGTGGGAAATACCCACAAGGATCACAGAGCCCAACTCCTGTCCCTGCTCTGGCCCCCAACAATCCCACCCTGGGCATCCCTGGCAGCTCCTGGAGCTCTGGCAGCCTCGGGGCCGTGCCCATTCCCTGGGGAGCCTGGGCAGCGCCAGCACCCTCTGGGGGAAGAGCCTTTCCCTAAAATCAAAAACTACAAACAAATATAACTATAAATCACATTTATGAAGGTTTTTCAGCTGAGCTCAGTGTTTATATATTCCCAAATATCCACGCAAGCCAATCCAGGTATCCCCATCCCATTCCTCTGTGGAATTTCTCTTTTTCCCCCTCCTCTAGAACTTTTCCAGAAATCCTCTGCTTTTCCAGCCTGGGGGCTGCAGCTCTGGTGACTCACATCTTTAAGCTCCTTTTTCTAAGGATTTCAGCTGCTCAGAGTGACCCCAAGATGTGTACAAGCCTCTTTTCCCAGTCCTGCTGTCGAAGGAAGAGTCAGGATTCCTCTGTTCTCCTTCTCAAGGTTGTTTATTATTTCTAATCCATAACATTCTTTCCCTGGCCTGCCAAGGTCTGTCCAGCAGGTCAGACAGAGGCACACTGCCCACCTTGGGGTGGTGTTGGCTTTTTATACTAAAAACGATGTGTACTTCATTTACAATAACTTTCCAATACCTATCACCTATGTTAGACAGTGACCTTCTACTCTAAACCAATCCAGAAGTGCCACCATCACAGCAGGAGATGGAGGCCAAGAAGAAGGACGAGGACAGGACATGCCCAGATTCCTCCATCTTGCCCCCTGAACCCCCATTCTAAAAACCCCAAAAATCTATTTTTCACCCTGTGATAAATTCACCGTCATTCTACTTAAACTGTCGCGGCTTGCAGATCCTCATATAAGGTTGGCCATTTTTTCCATGGGTCAGAATCACAGTCACAGGGGTCCTGGGCTCTGTGCCAGGGTCTCTGAGCCCCCTCCCAGGGTCTCGAGTCCTCCAGGGCAGTCAGAGGAATTTCCTGGGTTCCACCTTTTTACCTGGGGGCTTTTCCTCTCCCTTTCCCAGCAATTTCCTGCCTTGTGTGTGGGCTCGTGCTGCCATTTAGGCACAAAGTGGCTTTGAGGATTCCAGCAGGAGGGAGGGAGGAGGATCTCAGCTTTTCCAGGCACTTCCTCGCTGCTTCTGCTCGGAAGAGGCTACAAAAGCTCCCCGATCCCACACTGGGGGGATTCATTCCGTGGGGTGTAAGAGCCGAAATGAGGGATGGGGGACTCCAGGCAGCTCTTCCAAATGCAGTTTATTACATCCCAGACATTACAGCAGCCCAGGGCTGTGGGTGACAGAGCTGTGCCCACAGCTGTCAGCTCCAGCTGCAGCCAGGCCTGGAGTCCCCCATCCCTCATTCAGGCTCTTACTGATGGTGCCCCACATTGGGCGCCCCTGTAAGACCCCAAATGAGGGATGTGGGACTCCAGGGGCTCTCCCAAATGCAGTTTATTGTATCCAAGGTGTCCCAGCAGCCCAGGGCCGTGGGTGACAGAGCTGTGCCCACAGCTGCCAGCTCCAGCTGCAGGCAGGCCTGCACACCCTTAGTTTAGGTCACAATACATTATAGACTTTTCTGTGCTGAGCATCTTCATACAGCAGAACCAATCTGTACCTTAACTTTTACCTACAGCCCATCACAACTGCTGTAATTACCATATTCATGTTACTGCTCTCCAGTCACTAAAAGTCAGTGCATCACAGTTTAAGCTAGAAGTTGTTTTTCAGTTTTCCTGCAGTGGAAAATTCTGAGATCTTTTTTCTACTTGCCACATTTGCTGACTTGTTTGCCTGTGCTCTCTTTGTGCTTGGTACAAACATCTTCTTGTTTGGGGTGGGTTTATCCTTTGCTCTGAGCCATAAAAACCCCTTCTAACTAACACACCCTTTGCCTCCTTGGTTATCCAGTCAGGCTGGCTCAGCAATTATTTTCTTCTAGATCAAAACTTGCTTCCATCTCTATTCCTTCTTCAGATTCTACATTCAAAAATCTTTCTGCCAAGCACCCATATCTGTGAGACTTCCTTGTCAAACTTCCATCCTTCCCAACAGTGGGGATTTGATCCAGAGGCACTGAGGGAAGCTGGATCTCCCCTTTGGCAGCTTCAACCCATCGTGGCATTGCCCCTTCCCTGCTGAGTTTAGACCCACGCAGGATTAAATCCATGCAGGATTAAATCCATCCCAGCCATGCCAAAGTCAGGCCTGCAAGCCGAGGTCATGGATCTAAGAGCCCCTGGAGCACAATTCCTCCTTTCCAAAAATAGAAGGGATGAGTTGCTCCTCAATTCCCCGAGTGCAGCTCTGCCTGAACAGCTCCAGACACCTCAGCCCAGCCCTGCTGCAACAGCAACATCCTCATTAGTGGATCAGGGATGGCTGCCTAACGAGGAGCTGCCAAGGAGGGACCCTCAGGTTTCTGGAGGACACAGGAACAAACATCAGCAATGTGCTCGGGAAAAGGGAGCTGGGCTCCAGGGATGTATGAAAAGGGAATTTTATGGCAATGCAGGGAAGCAGCTCTGGTTGGATCCGCTGTTTGTGGGGTTGGGAATGTGGAGAGCTCTGCATTCCCACAGGGCTGGGCTTCTCCAAGGAGATCAGCAGGACCTGGGTACACTGGGATGATGTGAGCCCCAGGGAATAAAGGAAATGTTCTTTATACAGTTCTGGAATTGTTAGGATTGGAAAACTCCTCTAAGACATTGAGTCAAACCATTCCCAGCCCTACAAGGCCACCACTGACCCTGTCCCCAGGTGGTCCATCCACAGGGATTTAAATCCCTCCAGGGATGGGCACTCCAAACCTCCCTGGGCTGGGCCAGGGCTGGGCAACCCTTTCCATGAAGGATTTTCCCAAAATCCAACCTGAGCCTCCCTGGGTGACGCTTGAGGTCGTTTCCTCTGATCCTGGAGGTTTTTACATGGAAAATGGGAACCCAAACCCCCCGGCTGTGCCCTCCTGGCAGGAGCTGTGCAGAGCCACAAGGGCCCCTGAGCCTCCTTTGCTCCAGGCTGAGCCCCTTCCCAGCTCCTCAGGGATTCTCCAGCCCCTTCCCAGCTCCCTCAGGGATTCTCCAGCCCCTTCCCAGCTCCTCAGGGATTCTCCAGCCCCTTCTCAGCTCCCTCAGGGATTCTCCAGCCCCTTCCCAGCTCCCTCAGGGATTCCTGAAACAAGACACCCACACTCCAACAGGGAAAATCCTGCTGCAAAGGGAAAGAGGACAATTCCTCATTTCATGCCAGGACCAGATTCCCTGTGACACCTGCAGGGAGCGAAAACCTGCCAGGATAACAGGATTGGTGGGACAAGGTTTAGACTTAATAAAGAACAGGACTGGGGGATCCCTTGGGATTCCTTCCAGCTTTATTTCCTATTATCCTTTTTTGCTAAAGAATTATCCTGGAAAAGCTGTGGCTGCCCTTGGATCCCTGGAAATATCCAAGACCAGGATGGACATTGGGGTTTGGAGCAGCCTGGGAGAGTGGGAGGTGTCCCTGCCCATGGAACTGGATGAGATTTAAGCTCCTTCCATCCCAAACCCTTCTGGGATTCCATAAAATCATCCGCCTGCATTGCTCAGCTGGAGAACCCTCAGGATTTCCAGCCCCTTTGATGCAGATCCTACCCTCCCACCCGCCCAGGAATACCAGGAAATGTGAAGAGAAATATTTTTTCCACCTTCCATAATTCCCTTTGCAGTGCATCGTCTGACTGACGGGAAACCAAGCAAGTTTATCATGACAGGCTTCAGCCTAAGCGAGGGATTAAAAGTGAATTAAGCCTTTTTTAATTTGTCTCCCACCACATGCCCCAGACAGAGCAGCAGCTTCAGCTGTGACTTCAATGAGCTGTGGCAGGCAGCTGAAAAATCACGGATTGAAAGACTCATCTTGCTCGGGAAAAGTTCCTGGGCTGGTTTATTTTCTCCTGGAAGCTGCCAAAGCTCAGCCTTAATTTATGGATTAATGATCACCTGTGCTAAACTGGCTGCTAATAGACAAAGTGATATCATTTCCAAATGAATCAGTGCCACCCAAGCTGCTTTGTGGAGTGAGATAAAAGCCTGATTTGCCTTTCCTCAATCATATTACAGGAGCTATTCTGAGGAGCCCATAATTCCCGTGGTTTTCTGGGTAAATATCCTGCTTTTTCTCTGGCATTTTGAAACAATGAACGCTCTTGAAAAGCTCCATTCAGGTTATTCTTAGCTCAGAGTGTTGCATGTGCCATTCAGCAGGAGATGGGGCTAAAATTCCCTTTTTTTAGTGCCTCCCATGAAAACTGGTGACACCATCAGCTGTCAGTGATTCCTCTTTGACACTCAGCTGAGCTGGGCTTGGAAGAGCAGATCCAGGGATTTCTACATGAGGAGGAATTTGTTGCTGCTCACAGAAACCTGAGCAAAGCACGGTCCAGGTGAAGGCAGAGAGAATCCCAAAATCATGGAATAGTTTGGGATGGATGGGGCCTTAAATCCCATCCCATCCCGTCCCATCCCGTCCCATCCCATCCCATCCCATCCCATCCCATCCCATCCCATCCCATCCCATCCCATCCCATCCCTGACATGGGGCTGCTTCCCTTCAAACTTCTTTACAATTGAGATAAGAAATTAGCACATTAATTGCTGCCTTCAGACACAAAATCAGCCTCAACAAGCCCCTCTACCTTCTGCTTCAAATTATTGTTTTTGATTGTCACCTTGGGCTTTGGCCTGTGCGCGGTGACACCTCTGGGGTGGCCTCAGCTGCCCCATTTCCAGCCCCCACTTTGGGTTTTGGGGCTGGTTTTGTGTTTTAAACTGTGATGGGAAAAAAGAAATGTTTTTGCCTGAAAAGGGAGGTCACAGCGTTGGAGGAGGGGGCTGAGGATGCAGGGTCTCGTGGAACAGCTGGGGAGAGGGGATTGTCCCCCTCTGTCCTGTCCTTGGGAGACTCCACCTGGGAAATTCCAGCTCTGGAATGCTCAGCACAAGAAAGTTGTGGATTTGCTGGAGTGATCCAGAGGAATTCATGGAGCTGCCCCAAGGGCTGGATCTGCTCTGGAGCCAGGCTGGGAGAGCTGGGAATGTTCCCCTGGAGAGGAGAAGGCTCCAGGGAGAGCTCAGAGCCCCTGGCAGGGCCTGAAGGGGCTCCAGGAGAGCTGGAGAGGGAGTGGGGACAAGGGATGGAGGGACAGGAGCCAGGGAATGGCTCCCAGTGCCAGAGGGCAGGGATGGGTGGGAGATTGGGAATTGGGAATTCCTGGCTGGGCTGGAATTGCCAGAGCAGCTGTGGCTGCCCCTGGATCCCTGGCAGTGCCCAAGGCCAGGCTGGACACTGGGGCACCCTGGGACAGTGGGAGGTGTCCCTGCCATGGCAGGGGTGGCACTGGGTGGGATTTGAGGTCCAATCCAAACCATTCCATGATTCCATCAAATGCAGAACAGCCAAATTCCCCCGTTCTGATCCCACCAAGTGCAGCTGAATTAAACACAGAACCGCAGCAGTGACAATAAATCTGGCACATCTTTGCACCTCTCAGATATTCCTGGCTCTCCACCCCATCCCTCCAGCTTCCAATTAAACCCCATGGACAGGACAGGACTGAAACAGCTTCAACTTCAGGCTCTGATTTTCATTACTTTGGATTTATCCTGGATTCCTCTGGATTTACAATTTCTCTAATTTCTCCTGAGTTACAGCAGGTGAAGTTCAACTGAAGAGCTTCTGTGAGGTGAAGTTTTATTAGATAAGCAATTTTTGGTTTAGAGTCACCCCACCTCAGTCCCTGTCCTTAATGAGCTCCTGCATTAATCACTTTGCACATCTAATCCTGCCCTTGATGCTTGTGATCGAATTCTTAAAGGAAAAGAGAGAATCCTTGTTATTTCCCAGGCTTGTTTACTTGGGAAATTACTCCAGAAAAGACAATTTTCTCTCCAAATAACCATGGCATGTGTAAAGTGGGAATAATTCATTATTTTGTCAAAATTGCCCCAGGATCACCCATCCTGGGCTCAGGAAATGAGAGTTTGCTGCTCCCCAAGTGCTGGAACATCAATTTTTTTGAAGATGAGGCTCAGCATGAACTGAGACTGTGCTGGCTCCAACAGGAAAGTTATTCCAAGGAAAAAAATCCCAATCCCAAGGGAGTGGGATCAATTCCCACTTATCTCTTGCCATGGATGAAGGTGGATGAGGGTCAGGAGTTTCTCCCAATTCCCAACTCCACCTCCCATGGAAAGGCTTCTCCTGCCATGAAACCAGAGCTCCTCATGAAGCCCAAACCTCACTTCAGGATATTTTTTTTTTCCCCCAGGAAAAATTAATGGGAGTGTGAATTAAGGCCTTTCAATAAATTTTCCTGGATATCTTTGGAGAAAATCATAATTCCTGGTAGAGCTGCTTTCAAGGGCTGTGGACAGCAGTCTCAGGCCTGCTGTCCAATCAGCAATTCCAAAAAAGCTGGAGGCAACTCCTTGGAATAAAGCCCTGAGGATGGGAATGATGGGAAATATGGAAGAACAAATAAAATTCCTCGTTGATCCCAGCCATGCTCGGCATTTTAATTTTGTGTTCATTTTCTCCCTGATTTCAGACACAAATTATTCAGGCTAACCCACCCTAACATAACCTGAGGTCTCCAAACATTCCAACACTTCCTGCGGAATTGTTTTCCAAAGCACATTCCCCTGAAGCTCCTGGTTAGTCAGAAATCCAAGGTCAGTTTGGCCCTTTGGTGGGAGGTTCAGAAACCATTTCAGACACATCCTGTGCTGATCCTGGACACGGAGCCTTTAGGAGAGGTAAAACCTGGGATTTCCATCCTCCCCCAGCATTCCCAAGAGCATTTCTTGGGATTGACCCCTGGTGTTACAGCTACAAGGAGAGGGAGAGACACAACTGACTGATCCATAAGGGATGAGCCCGAAAACCAGAATAAATTCACAACAAATTCCACAAAATGGAAACAACTTTTCCATGGATTCTGCGTAAAGGCTCAGAGACCTTCCCACAAAAGGATTTCAACACATTGGAAATATCCAATAAACCCTCAGATATTCCCATTTGGAACAATTAAATCCAAAAGGAAACATTTTGGTTGGAATCAATGAAGGAATTGATGTTTAGGTTGATGTAAGAAAAGGTCAAATCAATCCCTGAAATCAATGCCAGAGTAGAGAAAGGTTGGCGTTTTCCCATGAAATATTTTGTGGAATAAACATTCCAAAGTTTCAACAGCAGAGGGAAGACAAGGAACTATTGGAGGGATTCCAGAGGTGATGGAGCTGCTCCATGGAGCCCCTCTGCTCTGGGGCCAGGCTGGGAGAGCTGGGAATGTTCCCCTGGAGAGGAGAAGCTCCAGGGAGAGCTCAGAGCCCCTGGCAGGGCCTGAAGGGGCTCCAGGAGAGCTGGAGAGGGACTGGGGACAAGGGATGGAGGGACAGGACACAGGGAATGGCTTTTAGGTGGTAAAGGGGAGATTTGGGTTGGATATTGGGAAGGAATTCCTGGCTGGAGTGATCAGGACAAGGGGGAATGTCTTTAAGCTGGAAGAGGGTAGATTTAGATGGGATATCAGGAAAGAATTCTTGGCTAGGAGGGAGGTGAGGGGCTGGGCTGGAATTGCCAGAGCAGCTGTGGCTGCCCCTGGATCCCTGGCAGTGCCCAAGGCCAGGCTGGACTTGGGGCTTGGATCACCCTGGGATAATGGAAGCTCTCCCTGCCCATGGCAGGGGTGGGAATGAGATGGACCTCAAGGTTCTTCCCACCCAAACCATTCCAGGATTCCCTGAAAGAGCCCCAAATTCCAGAGCTGAGTGCAGCCAGGGCAGGGGGGGCTGCTGGGGCTCACCGGTTTTGTTGGAGAGGCGGAAGGACACCATTTTATCCGGGATGCTGCAGACATTCCGCACCGAGGCGATGCAGCTGTAGTTGGCGTAGTCCTGAGGTCGCAGATTCTTCAGTTTCAGGATCTTGGTTTCTCCCTGGAAAAGAAGGAGAGAATGTCAGGAAGGGGCAGAGGCAGAGGAAAAATGGATACGGATCTGGGATTTCCATCCTCCTCCAGCATTCCCAAGTGTGTTTCTTGGGATTGACCCCTGATGTTACATCCCCAAGTGTCGCTGTCATATTTTCTGGAAAAATCCCTTCGATGGGTTTTCTTCTCCTGGGAAGCTGAGAAGCCTCAGAGAAAAAGGAAAATGATATTATCTCGTTTACTTCTCCCCGTTTTGCTGCTTTGGAATGTGGTTTGGAGATTGTTAATCCAACAGGTGAATTGTTTTGACTTAATGACCAATCATGGTCCAGCTGTGTCAGACTCTGGACGAGGTCATGAGTTTTTCTTTAGTATCTTGTTAAACCTTCTGTCTGTATCGTCTCTCTATTCTTTAGTATAGTCTTAGTATAGCATAATATAATATAATATAATATAATATAATATAATATAATATAATATAATATAATATAATATAATATAATATAATATAATATAATATAATATAATATAATATAATATAATATAATATAATATAATATAATATGAAATTAGCCTTCTAAGAACATGGAGTCAGATTCATCATTTCCTTCCAGCCACAGAAGACCCTGGAAATACCACACACAAGACACAACCTGACTGATCCAGAAGGGATGGCCCTAAAAAAAAGGAGTAAATTCACAAGAAATTCCACAAAATGGAAACAACTTTTCCAGGGATTCTACCTAAAGGCTTCCAGATCCTCCCACAAAGGATTTCCAAAGGATACAGGGAATATCAACACTGGAAAGCCAGAGGGAAATTGTTTGATGGACTTGAATCCCAAGTTGCAAAATTTTCAGGATAATTTATGATAAGGTACAATTTCCATGAAGAAAAAAGCCCAAGGTACAAAATTTCTCCTGTTTTCCTTTAAAAACGAGGAGCTGATGGATTCTATTTTTAGCCAGGGAGCAGGGATGGAGCAGGGAGCTGAAAGGGACATGGAATGTCAAATTCCTTCAAAAATGGAAAGCAGAAAATAGGGAAATGGGAAATGGGAGATTCGCCCTGCAAAGCCCCAAAATAAAAATGTGGGAAATGTTCATTATCCAGTGTCCCAATAAATCTAAACAACTTTAATACTGGCACAGCCTTAGGAAGACACAGAATTTTTTTTAACAATATCAGTGGATAAACTGCTCAGGAATGTCTAGAAAAAAATATGAAAGTTTGAGAAAACAAATGTACAAAACTGGGAAGAAAATAAATACATATAAAAAAAAAAATACAGCTGAGCAGGAAGAAAAGAAACAGTCCTTGAAATCTTGGAGAGACTTTGGGAATATTGGGATTTAAGTGGTTTCTTTGTACAAACAATTCCATGGAAATTATGGGATTAAAATGAAGCCCATTGCAAGGCTAAGCCTTGGAAAAGCTGCTCCTAAAGATCAAATTCCTGCTTTAGGAGGTTTCTCTGGAATTGGGAAGGGCCTAGGAAGGCACAACCTTAGGAACGCATGGATGTGGATAAAGTGCCCAGGAATGTCTAGGAAAAATAAGGAAAATTGAGAAAATGAATGTACAGAACTGGGAAAAAATAAATCCATCAAAAAGATACAGCTGAGCAGGAAAGAAAAGAAACAGTCCTTGAAATTGTGGAGAGATTTTGGGAATATTGGGATTTAAATGGCTTCTATGGACAAACAATCCCGTGGAAATTATGGAATTAAAATTAAGCCACGGAAAGGCTGCTCCTAAGGATCAAATTCCCACTTTAGGAGGTTTTTCTGGAATAGGGAAGGGCCTGATCCAGGCTGCCAAAGGCACTGAGTTCTGGAAGCTCAGGGCAGCTTCATCCCAGCATTCCCTCCTTAGCTCCAGGTTGAACTTGCACTGAACTCCCAATGGAATTCTGGATCCTGTCCCTAGCTCACAGATATTTATAAAAAAATGTACACATTTTCCTCACTGGTTGGGATAATTAGTCTAATTATGTCTAATTGCATAATTATCGTAAATACAGCAAATTTAATCTCGTGCTCAGGCTGAGCAATTCCAATGAGTGACGAGGAGAATGAGAACTCTCAGGGAAAAAATCTCCATCGAGATTTGGGATTTGGGAAGTTCATTTTCCCAACATTTTGTGGGTGAGGATGGACAGGTTTGCTCCGTTTGTCTCCCCACGGGTGCTGGAACAAGTGGCTGATGTTTCCTGATTGACTGGAAAAACCTGATCATATTTAAGGAATTCGTTTGGATTGGCCCAGTTCTCCAACTGTCTCCAATGATTCAATTGCTGATGGATTTTGGGATCACCCCAGAATTTGGGCAAAAAGGGAAAGAGAGGGGGTGGTTCTGCTCCTCTGCCCCGCCCAGGTGAGACCTCACCTGCAGAGCTGCCCCAGCTCTGGGGACAGAGCAGGACGTGGAGCTGCTGGAGAGATCCAGAGGAATCCATGGAGCTGCTCCAAGGGCTGGATCCAGGCTGGGAATGCTGAGGGTGTTCCCCTGGGGAGGAGAAGGCTCCAGGGAGAGCTCAGAGCCCCTGGCAGGGCCTGAAGGGGCTCCAGGAGAGCTGGAGAGGGACTGGGGACAAGGCATGGAGGGACAGGAGCCAGGGAATGGCTGCCAGTGCCAGAGGGCAGGGATGGATGGGAGATTGGGAATTGGGAATTCCTGGCTGGGCTGGAATTGCCAGAGCAGCTGTGGCTGCCCCTGGATCCCTGGCAGTGCCCAAGGCCAGGCTGGACAGCGTTGGGATTCCTGGGTTGGAAAGGGATGAGCTTTGTGGTCCCTTCCCACCCAAAGCATTTCAGGATTCTGTGTTTACCAGAATAACAAAAGCATCATAATAAAACCTCTTTTGGGGGGTAAAAAACAAGAGAAATTTTATTTTCCTTTCCATTCCATTTCACTTCCAGATTTAAATCCACCTTCAGAGCCCTCAAGAAAAGAATTCCCTCTCAAAATTCCCAAGTCTTCATCCTCTGAAGCCAAATGCCCTCTGTCCCTCTTCCCACCAGCTCTCCCTATTTGCATCCCTACCATGAAATGAACTAATTAAGCAGAAGATGTTGATGACTCTTGAACCTTTAATTACATCTTTTCCTCTCATAAACTCAGAGCAGATCTTGCCTGCACGGATCCAGGCCACGCTAATTCCAGCTGCCCTCCAATAACTGGAGAAAGGTTATGGATAAGATTGGAATATCACCAGGACGATCTGATTTATTCATTAATTAAACCCACGCCGAGATTTTAGGAAGGATGATCTTAATAACCTGAAAAAAAGAATCTAATTTCATGTCATACATTTTAGTAGATGAATCCTTAGATTTTAGGGAAGGCAATCCTCAGCATTTCCATTATGAAACACAAAATAAAAAAATCCACTTTCCCTTTTTAATTAAAACATTTCAAAACTCCAGTTTACTCTTGAGTCCAAGCAAAGCCCCAGATTTGCTAAACTGAGTCCATTCGCGTTAAATTAAAAATAATCTCATTACATTTAGGACACCAATGACTTGGCTCTGTGATTTAATTCCCATCTCTGCAAGGTTCCGGGCTCCACATTTCTCCAGAAAACACGGAGCTGTTGGAGCAATATAAAGCTGTCAAGTACAATAAAAAGCCACAAAGGAAGGTGCTCTCAAATCATTAACTGAAAATTATTTATGAAAGTCGCAGTTGCTTTCTGCTCTGAACACCAAATTACCAAGCAGTTTTCACCTCTGTCTTTCCTTGTTATTCCTTCAGATTTTCCAAACCAATTTTTCCCCTCTTTTTTTCCCTTTTCTTTTTATTTTTTTTTTTTTCAAACACCATCCCACACTTTTGGCCACAGACAATGGGATTTGCCACCTTTTCTCATCCTGCCTCGGTGCAAATTTGTACATGATAAATTAATCTCAGCTTATCTGACAGAGCCAGGATTCTTTCAGGGCTGGGAATGGGAGCAGGAACACTTTGGAAAAGGTTTTATTTCCTTTTTTGACGCCTCATTTTTAAGTGGGGGAATTGTGAAATGAAACCTTATATTTCAAGATAAAAGAGGCAGAAAAAAAGGAGTACAAAAACCAACATGGGGAGCTCCCATAGAGTCGGGAATCATGGAATTTTTAAGGTTGATCATTAACTCCAAGATCATTAACTCCAACCATTAACCAGCACCATGTTCTCCATGAATCCATGTCCTCAAGTGCCACATCCGCACTTGGTTTTTCAACACTTCCAGGGATGGAGACTCCACCCCTCTTCTGGGCAGCCTGTACCTCTTCCATAAAGAAAATTTTCCTAAAATTTAATCCACATGAAGAGATTTCTAAGGCTGAGCGTGGAATCACTGAGTTGGGTCAGGAAGGATGAGGAAATAGGAATCAAATCAGAAGTCTGGGCTTGCAGGATCCAATAAAAATCCCTTTAAAAGGCCTCATGTAAATATCACTCCCCCATCATTTAATAATTAATATTTTTACAAAAATCTCCATCTTTCAGGGATGGAGACTCCACCCCTCTTCTGAGCAGCCTGTACCTCTTCCATAAAGAAAATTTTCCTAAAATTTAATCCACATGAAGAGATTTCTAAGGCTGAGCGTGGAATCACTGAGTTGGATCAGGAAGGATGAGGAAATAGGAATCAAATCAAAAGTCTGGGCTTGCAGGATCCAATAAAAATCCCTTTAAAAGGCCTCCTGTAGATATCACTCCCCAATCATTTAATAATTAATATTTTTACAAAAAATCTATATATATTTTATGCCAGCAAATCTATTAACAACACCCAGGAACCTTTGGGTGAGGCATCATCATCTGGGGGCCATCCCCAATCCTCACCCCACAAACCCAGTGGGCAGATCCCGTTACAAAGCCTCAAGATGGAGAAAAAAATTCCCGTTTTTCAGGCCTACCTGGGTAAAGAAGGGCTCGTAGATCTCCACCCCCTTGTCGGAGCCCTGCAGCAGCACCTCCTGGCCACGGCGCCAGCTGTAGCGCACGGGCGGGTTGGAGTTGGCCACGCACCTGAGGAACACGGTCTTCTCATAATAAAACTGCTCCTTGGCTTCCCCGATGCTCTGGTGGACCGTGACTATGGGATCATCCAAATCTGGGGAAAAAACAGGCAGGGAAAAACCAAGTTTAAGCCGGGCTTTAGGCGACTCAGCGACAGCGCGGCGCCGGGAATTTCCCGCGGCGCCTCATAACTAGGCAAGGGTAAAACAGAGACAAAACAGCTCGAAAAGCCCCAGATTTCAGGAATTTTGCAGCAAAAGTCAGGTTTAGGATTTATTTCCTTCTCCCCAACTGGATCTCCTTCAAAACTCACATTTTTAGGCAGAACAACACAGCCAATCTCATGCAAATGTCAATCATATTTCTATTATAGTGCGATGATTACCGCGGTTTCGTCTGGTTCGCAGCTTTACTCCTTGTTTCTTCTAACTCTTTTCCACAAAATTATAAAGCTTTGGCAATAAATAGACAGCCTGATTTGCATCCAAATGGCAGGATCCAGGAGTCCGTGGATCATGTGCACGCAGCTGTTTGCTTTTAAAGCTGCAATTTAAGGCAGCAATTTAATGCAGATTCCCTGCTTTTAGTTACAGGCATTTAACTTCCAGCAGGTAAATTCATCCCGGGCTTTGGAACACATTTCTCTTGATTAAAATACAGATATCAGATAATTACTCCCACTGCAGCAGCTCCAAGAAAATGAGATGCCCACAACGAGGAATTGGCTTCCACAAGGAATAAAAACACAATAACCCTTGGAATATGAGGATACCAAAGTAATTAATTTGAGCTTTATCCAACCAGGAAAAAAAAAAAGAGTCCTGGTTTCTGGGGGGTTTTCTGGGGTTTTTCTGAGCTTTGTCTGGAGGGACAATTTTATTGAGGAAGGAAAGAAATGGAACAAGGAAAAACAAGGAAAGAAAGGGATGGTTTTGCTAAGTACTGGTTAGAAACACACAGCTTCCAAATGACCACTCTCACAGCTGGGAATTCCTTCCCACTATCCCACCAATCCTGGCTCTCTGCCAGTGGGAAGTTATTCCCCCTTCTCCTGTCCTTCCATCCCTGGTAACCAACAGTTTCAGTGGGAAGAACCTTGAAGTCCATCCCATCCCACCCCTGCCATGGCAGGGACACCTCCCACTGTCCCAGGGTGCCCCAATGTCCAGCCTGGCCTTGGGCACTGCCAGGGATCCAGGGGCAGCCACAGCTGCTCTGGCAATTCCAGCCCAGCCAGGAATTCCCAATTCCCAATCTCCCACCCATCCCTGCCCTCTGGCACTGGGAGCCATTCCCTGGCTCCTGTCCCTCCATCCCTTGTCCCCAGTCCCTCTCCAGCTCTCCTGGAGCCCCTTCAGGCCCTGCCAGGGGCTCTGAGCTCTCCCTGGAGCCTTCTCCTCTCCAGGGGAACATTCCCAGCTCTCCCAGCCTGGCTCCAGAGTGACTCCAGCCCTCAGAGTATCTCTGTGATCTCCTCTCCAACAATTCCACGTTTTTCTTGTGCTGGAATCCTGGACTCAGCATTCCAGGTGCACCCTCCAAGCACACAGGAACACAACATTCCATGCGCAACTCAGCCTTGGCTGCAGCCATTCCACAACCTTCTCAGCACTTCTTGTTCCTTAAAATTCCTTAAAACCCTTTGGGTAGGGGTTAATTATTCCTTTATCCCCAAATTTAACCCTATTTTTGCAAAACCTGGTGTGACTATCAAAATGTTGGTTCATTTGAGGTCAAATTTCAGTGAAATGGAGAACGAGGTTCTCAAATCTTCACGTGACTAAGAGGAACCAGTAAAAGGCACTCTCAGATCCCTCTGCAAAGGTGGAGAATCCTGGAATTGTTGAGGTTGGAAAAGCCCCCTGAGATCACCAAATCCAACCATCAATCACCACCACGTTCACCACTAAACCACAGCCTCATGAGCCACATCCACAACTGGCTGAACTTTCCCAGTGGTGCTGACTCCACCCCTTCCCTGAGCAGCCTCTTCCAAAGCTTGACAATCCATGGAATTCTTAAGGAAGAACTCTGTTAATAAAATAAGTAGATTAGAACACATGAAAATTCCACGTTGGAAAGCAATTTCAAGAAAAAAAGCCAAGCCTAAATGCTAAAAATTCATCTTAAAGATAAGAATTCATCTTGAGCTGCTCCATTTCTATTTGCATAAGAAGACTGAAGCTGGAGAGTCTCTTGATTAATTGGAAAGAAAAACTCTTCCAAAATTCCCAACAATTCCAGCAATAACACCTCATAATGGGACACGGATTTTAAATAAATGTTACCTTCATCCCCCCTTCCAAAACACTTAATTTAAGATCACAGAAGAAAATTGTGGATCTGCTGCTCCAAATTAGGATGGCATTTCCTAATGAGATTTCAGTTTTGTTCAAAAGGTTATTTGAAATCACGGCAGTGCTTGAAAAGGGTTGAGAGTGCTCAGAAATTCTGGTTTCTCCTCACGAGGTTGAAAGTAAAAAGGAGGAAATCAACTTGCTGCAATTTTTAGGGTCAAACTCCTGAGCTGTGATGGAGAACAGAACGTTTCCCGCATTGATTCCCAGGTTATCCCTATTAAAGCACATCCCTGGATGGCAAACAAGGAGCCACGAGCTCCATCACTGAGTCCAGGGATGCTCCTCCAATCTCTGACCCTCGGATGAAGGTGAATCCTTGGATAAAAGACCTGAGAGGGCCAAATCTGGGCTCAGCTTCATTTTCATGGAGTTACTCGAGACAAGGCTGAGGAAATCCCTTAAAACCTGGAACCAGGACTGATACCAAGACTGAAACCACGTCCATCCCTGGCTGCAAGAGCAGCAGAGCTGTTTCCAGGGGAAAATTCCTTCTCGTCCAAACCATCCCTGTGAGACAAATTCCTGAGCGCCCTGTCCAGCCCCAGACATGGATAAACTGGAACAATGCAGGGAATGCCACCAAGGTGACTGGAGGCCATCCAGATCCACAAGGAGCTGGGTTTGGCCAACCTGGAGATGGTTGGATGAAGGGAAAATCCAATTTCCGCCTTCAAAAGCCAACCAGACACTCCTGGAGAAGACGAAGACAAAAGAGAAGCCGGGAAGAAGAGCAGATGGAATTTCTGTCTTCAGCTTGCTACCAGAAAGTTCTAGAGAAGGTGAAAAGCTCTTCTTGGAGGTGCAGAGGAAAGGACCATGAGGTCCAGGCTGCACCAAGAGAAATTTCTCCTGGATATAAGGAAAACAAACTCCCTGTGCAATTGGCAAAGTGTCCAGAGGGGCCATGGGATAGTTGGAGACATCCAAAGCTTGGCTGGAGAGAGTCCCGAGGAATCTGACCTTGAAGGTGGCCCCGGTTTGAGCAGGGGGTGGGACAAGAGGTCATTTTTATATAAATGGTTCCAAATCACTCCATGATTCCAGGAGCTGTGATGTCATCAACTGCTTGTCCAGTCTGCTCTCTTGGAACAGGTCCATGCTGGATCATGGAAACAGGGAATGGTTTGGGATGGAAGGGATCTCAAATCCCATCCCAATCCAGACCCTTCCATGGGCAGGGACACCTTCCAGTATCCCAGATGGCTCCAAGCCTTGTCCAACCTGGCTTGGGACACTTCCAGGGATCGAGGTGCAGCTGCAGCTGCTCTGGGAATTCTGTCCCAGCCCCTCCCCACCCTCCCAGCCAGGAATTCCCAATTCCCAATCTCCCATCCATCCCTGCCCTCTGGCACTGGGAGCCATTCCCTGGCTCCTGTCCCTCCATCCCTTGTCCCCAGTCCCTCTCCAGCTAATCCCTTCCAAGCAAGCACTGAACTATGGCAACGGATTGATTTCTGCAGGAATATCGGGAAAGCTCCAAGAAATCCAAGTTGGGAATGGAACTGCAGCAAAGCCTCTGCCAAAGCATTTCATAATGGTCAATTAATGGAAAATTCCCACTGCAGAACCTGATGGATTTTTTTTTTTCCAACAGCAGTGCTGGAAAGATCCCGACAGCTGCAGCAAAGCCAAAGCAGAAGCACTACCAGGAGAGTGAAGTATGCTCCCAATTTTTGGGAGATTTCCCTGAACATTCCCAATGTTGGGAATGTGTGACTGGGTGGTTACATAAGGCTGGGCTCTGCTCAGGCCACGTGAGGGCTGGAAAAGAGAAAAAGCAGGAAAAATATGATGTTGGGACGAAGGATTCTGCAGGGATATTGCAGGGAAACTCCAAAATTCCCTGCCTTTAGCCAGATAGTTTAAAGCCACCTGATCCTGGTGCTCATGGAAGTTCTCCAGAATTCCGGCTTCAATTCCAATTGAATTGGGACTAATTGATATTCAATTTTCTAAACAGAATTTAAAACCCCTCTTTTTAAAGCTGGGGGTGGCTGGGGGTGGTGGTTCTTTCCCAGCAGCACGGGAATATCCAGGGGCTTGGAAAGGGAAGGGCTTGGAATGGTCACCCAGAGAAGCCCCTGGATCCCTGGAAGTGCCCAAGGCCAGGTTGGATGAGACTTGGAGCAGCCTGGGACAGTGGGAGGTGTCCCTGCCATGGCAGGAGTGGAATGGGATGGGATTTGAGGTCTCTTCCATCCCAAACCATTCCAGACACAATAATTTCAAATACCACATGAAAACAAACCTATAAAGATTTAACATTGGGAATCTCAACAAGATGAATCTCTTCACTGTTTTACAAGAAAAGGAAAAAATATCCCCAAGATTTTCAATTCGGGTTGATGAAATTATGAGGAGTCACCAGATTAATCAATCTTTAAATCAAGCTGAAGTCATGGGTGCTGCTACGCGGTTAAAATCTCTTAATCAACCTGAAAATAATTAGGGAAAGATGTTTCCCACAGAGGTTTGTGCCACCATCAGGTTCAATTTCTCAGTCTTTAAACTCTGAATTGCACCAAGCACTCCCCAAAACCCAGATGGGCCAGGCACGTTAAACACCGGATTGGAAGAATTCCCCTCACACATCCCTGAGCCCTTGAACAAATGGAAAACTCAACCTAAGCTGATCAAAACGGGGCTAATCCAAACTCCCTGGGAATTGCATCATTGTGGTGGAGTGGAGGAGCACAGAAGTATGGCAGACGCTGTTCAAATCCTCCTCGTGCAGAATTCCAAAGGCACGGAGCTGCCTGGGAGAGGGAAACAGGGATCACGATCCCCTCCTGCCCTGAGCTCCGGGAGAGTCACAAAGAGGAGCAGCTTGGCAGGATCCAGGCTGGATTTGCTGGATCATCTCCTCCCAGCTGCTGGGCCTGCAGTTTGCTGATTTCATTTGTTAATTAGCTGCCTTTGTCTTCAGATGTTGGGAGCAGGCGGGATAAGAATAAAACACATCTGGGGAAGGGATGGGAACGGCTTCATCCCGGCGGGCAGAGCGGAGACAGCGGTGACGCATCGCTGAGCTGGAGCTATTCAGCTCCTCAGTTATCCCCAAATGTGAAAGTCCTGCTTTTTCCATGTTATTTTTCCTCTGGGAGTTATTCAGCTCCTGAGTTATCCTTAAATGTGGAAGTCCCCTGTTTTCCAAGCTGTTTTCCCTCCTTGACCCAGCAGAAGCTTTCAACCATGCAAACACTGAGGTTGGAAAAGAATTTAGGATCATCAAGTCCAAGTTGTGCCCGATGCTCACCTTGTCCCCAGCCCAGAGCTCTGAGTGCCAAGGCCACCACTGCCCCGTGTCCCCAGGTGCCACATCCACAGGGATTTAAATCCCTCCAGGCATGGGGACTCCACCCTGTACCTGTACCAGGGCTGGGGAACCCTTTTAGGGAAGAAATTTTCCCAGATATCCAATCTAAACCTCACAGAATCCCTGAGGTTGGAAAAGAGCTCCAAGATCAGAGTCCCAGCTGTGTCCAATGCCCACCTTGTCCCCAGCCCAAAGCTCTGAGTGCCACCTCCAGGGGACACCTGCAGGGATGGGCACTGCAACCCTCCCTGGGCAGTGCCAAGGCCTGAGCCCCCTTTCCATGGGGAAATTCCTGCTGTGCCCACCCTGAGCTGCCCTGGCCCAGCCTGAGGCCGTTCCCTCTGCTCCTGTCCCTGTTCCCTGGAGCAGAGCCCGACCCCCCCGGCTGTGCCCTCCTGGCAGGAGCTGTGCAGAGCCACAAGGGCCCCTGAGCCTCCTTTGCTCCAGGCTGAGCCCCTTCCCAGCTCCTCAGGGATTCTCCAGCCCCTTCCCAGCTCCCTCAGGGATTCTCCAGCCCCTTCCCAGCTCCTCAGGGATTCTCCAGCCCCTTCCCAGCTCCCTCAGGGATTCTCCAGCCCCTTCCCAGCTCCCTCAGATCCTCCTCATAAGAATTATTCTCAAAAATTCACAGAATTCCCAAAGGGTTTGGGTTTGAAGGAAGTCACTTAAAGCCCACCCAGCACCACCCCTACCATGGGCAGGGTCACCTTCCGCTATGCCAGGGTGCCCCAAACTCCATCCAACCTGGCCTGGAACACTTCCAGGGATGAAGCAGCCACAGCTCCTCTATCAAGGCAGCTTTGAAATGCTTTGTGTGGGATATAAACCTCAAAAATCCAATGAATTTCTCTGTTTCTTGCACCTTACAGAAAGGAAAACAAGCTCTCCTGCTCTCCACCCCTTCACGTGTCCAATGTGGACACACAACGGCTGTAACCAAGCTGCAAGGACAGGAATCAAGTTATTCCCAGCTCCATGTGAGCTATTTTCCCCTCTCCGAGCCTTTCAAAGAGATTTATTCTGCATCTGCAGTGCTGCATGTGCAGAACAGCCCCGGCACTGGGAACAAGCAGCATTTCCAGCTGCTGGAAGGAAGCAAATGTTCCCTCCTTGTTCCCACGACGGAGAGAGCGTGGCCCTGGGAGCCCCCTGAGGAGCTGCCATCGATTTCCAATGGAATTTCGGGAGGATCCGAGCCCTGCCAGGAGGCTGTTAACACGCTCCAACACAAAAGGACAGAGCAAATGACTTCAGTGTCAACAATCCCCGCGCAGCTCCAGCCTCTGATGCTTTCCCTAAGGGTTCAGGCGACAACAGAATTCCAAAAGCAAAAATATAATGAGCTCTCGGGGATGGGATTTTAAGGAGAAAATGTTTTCTCCACTCTTTTAATGAGGTTATAAATACACCTGGCTGGAAATATGAGCGTGTCCTGGTGACACCAGGGGGATGGCACAGAGGGTGCAGCACTCCAGGAGGGTTTTCCTGCTCCAAGGACACCAAACAGAGCCAATTCCCATCATTTCTGAGGCTGGATTAGCACCGGAATCCCCAGGGAGCAGGGAGATTTTAGCTCCAACAGAACAAACAACATCCAGGACAATGCTCAACTTGCATAGGGATGGGAGGAGCCCCGAGGTGAAGGATTGGGACTGTTGGGGCATCAGGGGCTGGACATGACCTGGAATTGTCCCTGGGCTGATCCCTCAGTGCGGAATTCTGCCCCTCTGCCCTGCCCAGGTGAGACCCCACCTGCAGAGCTGCCCCAGCCCTGGATCCAACAGCAGGAGGACGTGGAGCTGCTGGAGAGATCCAGAGGAATTCATGGAGCTGCTCCAAAGGCTGGAGCCCCTCTGGAGCCAGGCTGGGAGAGCTGGGAATGTTCCCCTGGAGAGGAGAAGGCTCCAGGGAGAGCTCAGAGCCCCTGGCAGGGCCTGGAGGGGCTCCAGGAGAGCTGGAGAGGGACTGGGGACAAGGGATGGAGGGACAGGAGCCAGGGAATGGCTGCCAGTGCCAGAGGGCAGGGATGGATGGGAGATTGGGAATTGGGAATTCCTGGCTGGGCTGGGATTGCCAGAGCAGCTGTGGCTGCCCCTGGATCCCTGGCAGTGCCCAAGGCCAGGCTGGACATTGGGGCACCCTGGGACAGTGGGAGGTGTCCCTGCCATGGCAGGGATGGCACTGGTTGGGGTTTAAGTCTCATTCCAACCCAAACCATTCCATGATTTTTTGGGCATACGCACAGATGGGAAAGGATCAGTGGATTTTCCCAATCAATGGATTCTCCCCAATCAATGGATTCTCCCAATCACCAGGAGTCAGAAACTCACACAGAACAAGGCACATCCATGAATTCCCAGCAGTGCCCCAGGCATCGCCCGAAACATCGGAAAAGTCCTGGAATAATGGGAATTTCTGGGATCACTGTGCAGGAAGGATTTTATTTACTCTCGCACTGAGAATCAGTGACCGGAGTACTGGATCCTAACTCGATCTTGTGTTTTTTAGCAATGTTAAATAATTAAAAGGCAACAAAAATGAATTAATTAAAGGGCAAGGAAAAATAATTAATTAAATGGCAAAGAAAGTCCAGCAGCAACTCTTCCATGCTGGAAAATTAGCTCAGGATCTGAGTTCTCTGGACAAGATGTAACAATCACAAAACCTTTGAATTTCTCTAAAGAGAACATTTAATAATTATAATTTAGAATAAAATTTTAAAATTAAAAAATAAATTTGAAGCTAAATTGAAAAATAAAAAATAAGTGTAAATTTCTTTAAAATTAAATAAATTTATTTTAAAAGTAAATTTTAAGTGAAAATAAAATTTAATAATGAATACATTTAAATTATATTTATAATTTTTATAGATTTATAATTATATTTATATAGATTATTATTGGCTGCAAGCACCTCATGAGGGAAATCAGTACAGAAGAGCTCTTTTGGCTCCAGGAAATATAAATATAAGGAATAAAAATAGCTGGAAATGGAAGAAAACCCAATTCAGTTTGGGGAAGAAACAGACTGAATTTTTTTTTTTAGAAATCGAAGCAGCTGAACAGAAAAACTTGGGCAGAGGGAGGGTTCCTCAAAGCTCCATGTTCAGATGGTTTTTAGGGAAAAAAAAGTCATTATATTGATTTTTAATAGAGCAGCAAAGGAAAAATCAACCCTAAAAAGCAGCCAGAGCTGGGAGATAAAAGAGGTCAAACTAAACCTGTGGTGTGGTCAATTCCAAGATGAAATTCCGTGGAAAATTGCAATCAGAGCTGATTAAAAAATTCCAGATGATTATCATTAAATCAAGCCCACTCTAATCAAGTCATGGAGTCACTGAGAGCATTTTTAATCCCACTTCCCTCAGGCTGTTCCAGAGCTCACCTTGGATCCCCGCCGTGCTGGAAAATCCAGCTGGACCAGGAGCACCCACCAAAAAAATGGGGAATAAACAAGATTGAATCCCACTCTGACACTGCAGGGACTGAGGGTTTGTAACAGAAATTTTGGGTTATTGATTCCCTCTGTCCCTGCATCATTTTTCCATAAACAAAGCAGGAAAAATGGATTTCCCAAGCCAGGAAAAACAGGCGTTGATGCCAAAGGCCACCTGACGTGCTTGACGTGGAATAATTGTTACAAATTGGGAGTATTAACATCTTAAGTCAGTAATTATTGGTTTCATAATCCCAAACCTAATTAATGCTCGTTCCTCCACTTCTTAAATGACAGAAACTTAATTTTGTGGAATTAATGAACAACAAACTGGGTTAGGAAAGTCTGGTTTTAGAGCACATCCATCTCTACTTAGAGAAATTTTTCCAGAGGCTCCTTAAAAGGTTTAAATAAATCCCTGTTAAAAGGGGAATTCGGAATTAATGGAGTGTAAATAACGAGGAGGGGCTCCTGGTGAGACCCCACTGCTCTCTCCCTGCTTTATTCTGGATTTTAAATGGTCTAAAAGGAGAATAAATATATTTGAATAGAGGAAAAAAGAAATAGTTGATTATTTCTTCATTTATAATAAACAAGGGAGTGCAGAGCGGGTGGTGGAGTTGATCCAAAGGTTTGAGCACTTATCCTATGAGAAAAGCTTGGGAGAATTGGGATTATTTACATGGAGAAGGCTCCAGGGAGAGCTCAGAGTCCCTGGCAGGGCCTGAAGGGCTCCAGGAGAGCTGGAGAGGGACTGGGGACAAGGGATGGAGGGACAGGAGCCAGGGAATGGCTCCCAGTGCCAGAGGCCATGGGATGGGTGGGAGATTGGGAATTGGGAATTCCTGGCTGGGCTGGAATTGCCAGAGCAGCTGTGGCTGCCCCTGGATCCCTGGCAGTGCCCAAGGCCAGGCTGGACACTGGGGCACCCTGGGACAGTGGGAGGTGTCCCTGCCCATGGAAGGGTCTGGAATGGGATGGGATTTAAGGTCCCTTCCAACCCAAACCATTCCAGGATTCTGGGAGTGAACCCAAAGCAAATTTCACAGTCCAGAGTCCAGAGGAGGCTCCAGGATGATCCAAGGGCAGGAGCAGCTCTGCCGGGAGAGCTGGGAACGTTCACCTGGAGAAGAAAAGGCTCCAGGGTGACCCCAGAGCCCCTTCCAGGGCCTAAAGCAATCCCTAACCTTTGCATTCCTCACCATAATCCCAGTCTTTCCTATTTTTTCCTGCAACCCAATCCTTCACATTTTCACTGAAATTCGAATATTTCTTATTTTTCACCACAATCCCAACCCTTCACAATTTTTCCTTGCAATCCACATCCTTCAGACTTTTCACCGCAATCCACATCCTTTACATTTTCACTCCAATCCCAGCCAGTCACATTTTTCACCACAATCCAAATCTTTCATATTTTTCCCTTCAATCCCAATCCTTTACATTCTTCACCACAATCCAAATCCTTCACATTTTTTCCCTGCTATCCAAATCCTTCACATTTTCTCCTGCAATTCCAATCCTTTTTGTTTCTCATTGCAATCCCAACCTTCCCTACTTTTCACTGCAATCCCAATCCTTCACATTTTTCACTGAAATAAAAATATTTCTTATTTTTCACCACAATCCATCGCATTTAAATATTTCTTATTTTTCACCACAATCCACCACATCCATCACATTTTCCCTTCATTCCCAATCCTTCAATTTTTTCCCTGCAATCTACATCCTTCACATTTTTCACTGCAATCCCAATCCTCCATATTTTGTACCACAGTCCCAATCCTTCACACCCTTCACCACAATCCTAATCCTTCCATATATCTGCCACAATCCCAACCCTTCACATTTTTCACTGAAATCCAAATCCTTCATATTTTTCACTCCCATCCCAATTCTCCCCATTTTTCACTGCAAATCCAGTCCTTCACATCCCTCACCACAATCCCAATCATCCACATTTTTCCCTGCAATCCCAATCCTTCACATGTTTCACTACAATCCCAAACATCCACATTTCTCTTGCAATCCTAATCCTTCACATTTTTCACCACAATCCCAATCCTTCACATTTTTCACCACTATCCCAATCCTTCACATTTTTCACCACTATCCAAATCCTTCACTTTTTTCACTCTAATCCAAATCCTTCACATTTCCCTTGCAATCCCAATCCTTTACATTTTTCACCACAATCCAAATCCATCACATTTTTCACCACGATCTCAACATTCATATTTTCACTGAAATCCAAATCCCTCACAGTTTTCCCTGCAATTCCAGTTCTTCACATCCCTCACCACAATCCAAATCCTTCCCATTTCCCTTGCAATCCAAATCCATCACATTTTTCACCACAATTCCAATCCTTCACATCCTTCACCACAATCCCAATCCTTCATTTTCCTTGCAATCCAAATCCATCACATTTTTCACTGCAATCCCAATCCTTCACATTTCCCTTGCAATCCCAATCCTTCACATTTTTCACTGCGATCCCAACCTTCATATTTTCACTCCAATCCCAATCCTTCATATTTTTCCTTGCCATCCCAATCCCTCACAGTTTTCCCTGCAATTCCAGTTCTTCACATCCCTCACCACAATCCCAATCCTTCACATTTTTCACTCCAATCCCAATCCTTCACATTTCCCTTGGAATCCCAATCCTTCACATTTTTCACTGCGATCCCAACCTTCATATTTTCACTCCAATCCCAATCCTTCACATTTTTTCTTGCCATCTCAATCCTTCAGTTTTCTCTGCAATTCCAATCCTTCACATCCCTCACCACAATCCCAATCCTTCACATTTTCCTTGCAATCCAAATCCATCACATCCCTCAGCGCAATCCCAGTCATCCACATTTTCCCCTGCAATCCCAATCCTTCACATATCCCTTGGAATCCAAATCCATCACATTTTTCACTACAATCCCAGTCCTTCACTTTTTTCACTCCAATCCCAATGCTTCACATTTTCCTTGCAATCCAAATCCATCACATTTTTCACTCCAATCCCAACCCTTCACATTCTTCCAACCATAAAAACTCTGCGAGCCCGCGGCATCCACCATTAAAATGGGGATTCCCGAGGAGCCAAAGGTTTCTTGGGAACAGCAGATATTTTAAGGCATTCCTAAAGGAGCAAAGGCAGAATTCCAAGGATGTACTCACAGTAGACGTCCACTCGGATGGATTTGATGGCCGGGGAGCCCAGGCCGTTCTCAGCCTTGCAGTAGTAGCGGCCTCCCTGGTGTCTCTGGATGTTGGAGATCCTCAGGGTTTCGTTGAAGACACTGGAATCTTGGAATCTGTCAGAGGCACTTCCTGCTGTTTTGGTCCACCTGATCTGAGCAAGCACCAAAAACCAGGATTACCTTTAGGTCTGGAAAATGGGCACAGTCTAAAACTCAGCACTGAAATCCAGGATTAGTTTAGGTCTGGAAAATGGGTACAGTCTAAAAATCGGCACCAAAACCTGGGATAATTTTAGGTCTGGAAAATGGGCAGACTCTGAAAGTCAGCACTAAAATCCAGGATTACCTTTAGGTCTGGAAAATCAGTGGAGTCTAAAACTCAGCACCAATATACAGGATTGCTTCACATCTGGAAAATGGGCACAGTCTGAAACTCAGCACTGAAATCCAGGATTACTTTAGGTCTGGAAAATGGGCAGAGTCTGAAACCTGGCATCAAAATCCAGGATTACCTTTAGGTCTGGAAAATGGGCACAGTCTAAAACTCAGCACCAAAATGCAGGATTAGTTTAGGTCTGGAAAATGGGGACCGTCTAAAACTTGGCACCAATATCCAGGATAACTTTAGGTCTGGAAAATGGGCAGAGTCTAAAACTCAGCTCCAAAACCTGGGATAACTTTAGGGCTGGAAAATGGGTGCAGTCTAAAACTCAGCACAAATATCCAGGATAACTTTAGGTCTGGAAAATGGGCACAGTCTAAAACTCTGCGCCAAACCACGAGATTTGTACGGGTGGCACCAGGACTTCACCTTGGATGATTCAGGGAAATTCCCAAGAAACTCAACAGCTCACGGAACAAACATTTCATCCAAGAGTCCTGAGGAGCTGCATTTCATGGGATCATGGAATGGTTTGGGTTGGAGGAGTTTAAGGATCCTGTTCCAGACCCTGCCGTGGAGAGGACACCTCCCAGTATCCCAGGTTGCTCCAAGCCTTGAACATTGCCAGGGATTTCTGATCCGTGGGATTTGAGGCTGCCTGTGCTGGGTCTGGGAGGAGAAATTAATTCAAATTTCCTTTTTTTCTTTTTTCTGGTGGTTTTCTTGTTTTTGTAATCACAGAATCACGGAATAGTTTGGGTGGGAAGGGACCTTCAATCCCATCCAATTCCAACCCAGGGACACCTCCCACCGTGCCAGGGTGCTCCAAGCCCCAGTTCTCCAGGAGAGCTTGAGAGGGACTTGGGACAAGGGATGAAAGGACAGGACACAGGGAATGGCATAAGTTGGAAAAGAGGACATTTAGGTTGGATATTGGGAAGGAATTCCTGGCTGGGAAGGTGGGGAGGGTCTGGGATGGAATTCCCAGAGCAGCTGTGGCTGCCCCTGGATCCCCAGAAGTGTCCCAGGCCAGGCTGGACATTGAGGTTTGGAGCAGCCTGGGACAGTGGGAGGTGGAATGGGATAGGGGCTGCAATGGGATGGGATTCAAGGTCCCTTCCAACCCAAACCATTCCAGGATTCTGTGATTCCATGAACACAGGGAATGTTCTCCCACTTCCAGAGGATAAATTGCCTTTATGGGCCAACTCATGCCCTTGGGCCTGCACGTCCCAACACTTCCTGTTTTCCAGGGAATCACAATTTTTTCCTCATCCAAGGAAAAGCCAGCAGTGACAGAAGCTGTGAACAGGCAGGACAAGAGCATCCGGATTCCGTGCCAAGGATCCCAAGGAAATTGCTCTTTTGTAACACATTGGGAAACAGAGATTTCCTTTTATTTTCCAGCAGAGGAAAACTCTGGAAAATTGTGGAAAAAATCAGCAGCAAACCCACAAAGCTACAACTCCTATGGAAAAGTTTAAGGGTGGTTTTTTTCCACTTTATTCCCAAAGATTCCAGAGTAATCCTGAAACTGGAATCTGGGCATGCTTCAAAAACTAAATAAAATCAATTAAATAAAATCAATTTTAAAAATCCATTCCTTCACATTTGAATTCAGATTTTACACATTGGCATCCAAACTCTGGAAAATCAGCTATCCAAGTGGTCTGAATCCCAAAAATTCGGGATTCGGCATTGGAATTGCAGAGGAAACTTTCCTTACACTTCAAGGCTGAAAGTCCAAATATTACTGGACAAAATAAAGGGATTTTAAGGAATTGCTGAATAATTTAAAAGGGTTTTAATGAGTGGATCCTGAGGAAAAAAAATATTTCATTCTTAGGTAAATCAGTAAAACTTCAGTTAAAAAATGGTTAAAAATAATAAATTGATAAAATTCCTTTATTCTGCTCAGTTGGATCAGTCTTTTTTTAATGGAAAAACAGGATTTAGGGAAATACCCACAAATTCTTTCCCAAAAAAACATGGAATAACCTGGCCAATAATTAATTGCAGCAATTAATCTTTGATTAATTTGGATTACTTTGACTCCAATGTTGTTCCGTAGGCCCTTCAGATGTTTCCCTGCATCAAAAAATTAACACTTTAATCCTGAATAATCCATAAACATTTTTTCTATCAACATCCCACTGAAGAGTGGGGGATTTTCCATCCTGCATGGCTGGAAAATGCCTTTTTCAGCATTAACTGGGAGCTGAGGTCAGGAATTTCACTGGGTTCCTTTTAGGATTATTTAACCTTCCTGGTGGGAAACTCTGGACTGGCACCTACCTAAATTATCCCAGGAATTTGAGGAAATTATCTGAACAGCTCCAAATTTTGGATATTTTTTAATTCTCCCTGGTTTTTTATTCAGAAAATTTAATTAATTTTTTTAAAAATCACCTTCATAATAAAGACTAATAAATAATAAATAATTTAAGGGCAGAATGAAGCAGACAAAACTCCATTGGAATTCTGAATTATTCCTTTCTATGGAGGCTTTCCAATGCTAGAATTCCATGTCGAATCCCGGGAATCACAAACACATCCCCATAACCTCAATGCCTGGGAATTCCCTGGAATTCTTTAGAGGCAAATAAATACAACAGATTTTGTCATTTTGAGCTTCTAAACCAGCACAAAATCAAGCCTGGGGTTGAGAACTCCATAAAATCCAAATCCAGGCTCTTACTTCCCTTGTGGACCTGTCTAATTCCTATTTTTCTTTTTTTTTTTTTTCCCCAGGGACAGAAGAAGTTGCTGTTGTTGCCATCCAGCTTCAGGAATTGATCAAATCCTCACATTTTTGGGGGGAAAAGGTTGGGGTTTAATTAAACCCACAGGATTTAGGAGGTGTTCCACAGGAAGGAGCTGAAAACCAGGAAGGATGGGAGAGTTGGAAAGAAGGGAATTGGATCCAAGGGTGAGGTGATTCTAGGAATTCTGGGCAGGTGTTACCTCCCAGGAGCCAAAATTGTTCAAAAATGCACCTCTGCTAGGGAAACAGGGTAATTGGGAATGTTCAGCTGGAGAAGGGAAGGGAAGGCTCCAGGGAGAGCTCAGAGCCCCTGGCAGGGCCTGAAGGGCTCCAGGAGAGCTGGAGAGGGACTGGGGACAAGGGAGGGAGGGACAGGAGCCAGGGAATGGCTGCCAGTGCCAGAGGGCAGGGATGGGTGGGAGATTGGGAATTGGGAATTCCTGGCTGGGCTGGGATTGCCAGAGCAGCTGTGGCTGCCCCTGGATCCCTGGCAGTGCCCAAGGCCAGGCTGGACATTGGGGACACCCTGGGACAGTGGGAGGTGTCCCTGCCATGGCTGGGGTGGTTTGGAATGAAATGGTTTTTAACATCCCTTTCAACCCATTCCAGGATTCCATGGAAAGAACTGGGAATGGGGAGATGATCCCAGTGCTCGCTCCATGGCGAGCACTGCTTTGAATCCCCAGTGAACTAAAAAATTCATTTTTGTTCCATAAACCAGAAAATAATCCGAGTAGGAATTCCCCATTCCCTCCATCTAAAGGTTCTACAATTCCCTTGGGTTAAAATCCAAGGAAAGGGCCCCTCTCTGAGGGGTGTAACCTCGGGAAGATGTGGAATATCAAGCAAAGGTCTGCAGAAAAACCACAGAACTCATTAAAATAAGAAAATTTTCCTCAGGAAGGCAAAGGATAAGCTCAGCAATGGCGCAGTATCCCAGGAAAAATCAGGGAATAACCATCAATAGATTTAAAACATCCAGGGGGGAGAAGAAATCGATTGTGGATCAATTTCCAATATAAAAGGCAAAGTTAAGGAAGTAAAAAAATGAATCAGGAATCACTTCCCGTTTGTTCAACCCCAAATGTTCATGCAAAACATCTTCAACCCATGATGTTCCATTACATCACAGTCAGCACTTCCAAAGGATTTTTCTGGGAATGCTGGAAGTTTCAGGATGGACTCAGGGACTGGAAATCTCCTCCTCAGCAGCAGGACCAGCTCCATCGAAGCATTCCCAGGTTCGGGATTTCCACCACCCAGCTGCCACCAATGCACCACCCTCAGCGTCCAAAGGTACAAATCCCAATTTTCCCCTAAAAATCATTGAGCATTCCAAGTTTTCCTAGGAATTTGCCTCCCTGGACAACCTCTGAGGTCCCAGTTTACCCCAGGCTGTTACCCCAACCCAGAGGTGATGCCTTCACCCGCTTTGGGAATGGGATCTTTGGAGGATGGAGATCTTTGGAGCTGCTCCCTCCCACCCCAAGCAGGACTGGGAAACCAGGAGCCCGCAGCTCCCTGTTCCCAGAGGGATTTGTTTCCCTCAAGAGTAAAAAGGCATCAAAATGTGTTTGTGTCATTAAATTCGAACACTGCAGTCTAAACAGAGAGGGGGAAATGCCTAAAACTGATTTTTTTCCACTTCAAATTCACTCCTCGGAGCAGAATCATGGTTTAAAGTGACAAAGCCATGGTGAAACCCAGGCAGCTCAAATTGAGACTTTTTTTCCCTCTTAACAATTTCAGTGTTGTTTCTGCTTTTCCTTCTCCCCATCTCCACTCATTTTACTCCCCTTGAAGGAGTAAAAAACAGGGAATCAGCTTCACAGAGCGTTCCCAAAATGCTGTCAGGGATGACAACGGCTCAACTGAGCTCCACACAAGGAAATGTTTCTTCTCTAATCTTTCAGCAATAAAAATCTTGACTCCATTACTTGTCACAATCATTAGGGGAGGGATTTTGGGGCTGACAAGAAGATTTGGGACTGGGAAGCATCATAAATAAAGGAACACAAATAAAAACCCCAAACAAACAAAAAGGTGAAACAAAACACACCAAGCCCTTCTTCAAAAACCCCAAATTGGTTTTCAGGAGATTCCTGTCCCTGATAATTTCACGGAATTGTGAAGGTTGGAAAAGTCCTCCAAGATCATGAAGTCCAACATGGCACTGCCAAGGCCACCACTGCCCCGTGTCCCCAGGTGCCACATCCACAGGGATTTGAAATCCCTCCAGGCATGGGGACTCCACCCTGTACCTGTGCCAGGGCTGGGGAACCCTTTTAGGGAAGAAATTTTCCCAAATATCCAATCTAAACCTCACAGAATCCCTGAGGTTGGAAAAGAGCTCCAAGATCAGAGTCCCAGCTGTGCCCAATGCCCACCTTGTCCCCAGCCCAGAGCTCTCAGTGCCACCTCCAGGGGACACCTGCAGGGATGGGCACTGCAGCCCTCCCTGGGCAGTGCCAAGGCCGGAGCCCCCTTTCCATGGGGAAATTCCTGCTGTGCCCACCCTGAGGCTGCCCTGGCCCAGCCTGAGGCCGTTCCCTCTGCTCCTGTCCCTGTTCCCTGGAGCAGAGCCCGACCCCCCCGGCTGTGCCCTCCTGGCAGGAGCTGTGCAGAGCCACAAGGGCCCCTGAGCCTCCTTTGCTCCAGGCTGAGCCCCTTTCCAGCTCCTCAGGGATTCTCCAGCCCCTTCCCAGCTCCTCAGAGATTCTCCAGCCCCTTCCCAGCTCCTCAGGGATTCTCCAGCCTTTCCCAGCTCCATTCCATTCCCTTGACACACTCCAGCCCCTCCATGTCCTTTCTGTCATGAATGACCCCAAATGACCCCAAGATTTGAGGTGGGACCTCACCAGTGCCAAGCTCAGTCTCCAAAGTTTCACCCATCCCTAAATTTTTTCCTCCATCAGGCCACACAACATTCCCACCCTCCTCCAAGGCAGGTTCCACAGGAAGCCAGGCTGGTTTTTGGGAAGCCTCTTCTAGACCTGACTAAATCCAGCTCAGTGGAGCTGCCCCAAAGCCGGGTTTAAGGGGCTCTGTTCCCACCACGTCGTGCTCTGGAACATCACCGAGGTTATTGATTCCCTGCAGATCAAAATCAGCCTGTTTGATTCAATCTGTTCCCATTTTTAAAACTCCATAAAAAATAATCCAGAAAAATCGTGTTGTCCTTCAGACAGTGCCAAGAGCAGAGGAAGGAACTCCAGGAAAATCCCTAAATATTGGGAGTTGATGCATCCCAGGTTACGTTCATATCAGAGCTTGTTGGTATTTCCAGAATATTCTGGCAAGACTGAAAATGAACCCCAACCTCATTTCCAGGAAATTTTCTGAATTAAATCCCAAATCTCAATGATCCAAACCCTAAATCTGTCAGTAATGCAAACCCTAAATAACAATGAACAAAACCCTAAATTTCCCAGTGATCCTAACACTAAATCTCAATGATCCAAAACCTAAATCTCCCAGAGATCCAAACCCTAAATCTCTCAGTGATCCAAATCTTAAATCTCAATGATCCAAACCTTAAATCTCCCACAGATCCAAACCCTAAATCTCCCAGTGATCCAAACCCTAAATTTTCCAGCAATACAAACCCTAAATCTCAAAGATCCAAAACTTAAATCTCCCAGTGACCTTATCCTAAATCTCCCAGAGATCCAATCCTTAAATCTCTCAAAGATCCAAACCCTAAATCTCCCAGGGATCCAAACCTTAAATCACTCAGTGATCCAAACCCTAAATCTCCCAGAGATCCAAATCCTAAATCTCTTGGTGATCTAAACCCTAAGTCTCCCAACGATGTAACCCTGAATCTCCCAGAGATCCAAACCTTAAATATACCAGTGATCCAAACCATAAATCTCAATTATCCAAACCCTAAATCTCACAGTGATCTAACCTTAAATCTCAAAGATCCAAACCCTAAATCTCCCAGTGATCCAAACCTCAAATCTCCCAGAGATCCAAACCCTAAATCTCCCAGTGATGCAAACCCTAAACCCCAAAGATCCAAGTCTTAAATCTCCCAGTGATCTAAACCCTAAATCTTAAAGATCCAAACATTCAATCTCCCAGTGATCCAAATCCTAAATTTTCCAGTGATCCAAACCTTGAATTTCCCAGAGATCCAAACCTTTAATCTCCCAGTGATCCAAACCCTAAATCTCTCAGAGATCCAAAGCTTAAGTGATCCAAACCCTAAATTTCCCAGTGATCCCAATCAGCTGTGCCATATTTTCCTCCCACAGGATCCCAATTCCTCCCAGTGCTCTCGCTGATCCCAAAATGGGAGTGAGAGTCTGAGCTGCCACCGGGTTCAGCTGTGGTGACAAAGAAAGGAGCTGGCATTTGATTTTGCTGGAAAAGTGAGAGAACTGGGGAGGGGGAGCAGAGAAAAATGGGAAAAGGGTGGGAATCTCCATAAGAGGGATTTGGCAGCCCAGCTCAGCCAGGCAGGAGCAGCAGCTGCTGAGAACCAGTCACAGATCCTGCAAAAACTCCCTGATTCCTTAAAAAAATCAGATATTCCATATAAATTATTCCTTAGAAAATCAGGAATCAGAGTAACTGGCTGAACATGGGTTATTTGTTTGGGATTTTCCCTAAAAACTTTCCTTTTCCCTTTCAAATGACGAGGTCATGATGGTCGCAAAGTATTAAAAATGCGATGACACAAAATTCTGGGATCTAAACACATTCCAAAAAGGAGATTATTCCTTGGTGGCAATTTAACCCATCCTTACCCTCTTATCCCAATCATTGGATGCAAGTTTTCCATCAGGCAATTCCAAAATATCAGCCTGAGCACATTCTGCCTGCACACTCCAGGTGTTGGAGACAGGACAAGGAATATGTGGAATCAGTCAGGATGGAAATTCCAAAGATTTTTGACTCGATGTTTCCATGGTTTTTGCTCTGTGAACACTGATTTTCCCTTTTTTTCAGAGGCTAAACTGGCAAAGTCTCCTCCAGGCAGGAAAACACCTCAAACGATGTTTAAAAATACTGGAAAAAGATCAAATCTCTCCTTCCCTGAACCTGGCATGGCTTAAAAAGATCTCAGCAATTCCTTTGTTCTGGGAAAAGGAATTGGAAAGGTGTTGGCAACCCACTGGCTGAGATTCCAGCTCATTTCCAATTCCAGGAGAAGAAAAACTCAGCAAACTCCAGTAATCCCAAATAGCATCATTCATGTCTTGTGGAGCACTCCTGGCACACCTTCCAACAACTCCCACCAGTGCCAAGGAACGGAATCTGGGAACGCTTCCCACATTTCAGGAGAATTGCAAGGAGATGGAAAGAAAAAAAAATATTAAAAAAAGCCTGGAACAGCTTGCAGCTAGGAATAAAACCAGGACTAAGGGCTGGGATTAAGGGTTTGGAAAGGGAATCAGCACAATGGGAAGCAACGATGGGAATTTCCAAAGGGAAGGGAAGAGAGCTAAAAATCAGGGAATGTTTAAAACTGGATAAAACAGCACTGGGAAAAGGGGACGGCCACTAACCCATAACTGCCTGAGGGACAGGAGCCAGGGAATGGCTCCCAGTGCCAGAGGGCAGGGATGGATGGGAGATTGGGAATTGGGAATTCCTGGCTGGGCTGGAATTGCCAGAGCAGCTGTGGCTGCCCCTGGATCCCTGGCAGTGCCCAAGGCCAGGCTGGACACTGGGACACCCTGGGACAGTGGGAGGTGTCCCTGCCATGGCAGGGGTGGCACTGGGGGGGATTTGCAGTTCTCCCAACCCAAACCATTCCAAGATTCCATAACAGCTGATGGCTCTTTCCAACAACACCGTTCCAACCCAAATCATCCCAAGATTCCATAGCACTTAAAGGCTTTCCCTAGTTTCACCATTCCTGCTCATCCATTCATGGAATGGTGTTGTTGGGAACCCAATCCATCCATTCCATGATTCCACTGCCTTTAAAGGATCTTTCCAACCACACCATTCCAACCCAAATTATTCCAAGATTCCATAGCACTCTAAGGCCCTTCCCAGCTACACCATTCCAATCCAAACCATTCCAATTCCCTACATGGGAATGGCTCCTGGACTTTACAGACTTGAAGGATTTTTTTCTCATTTAATTTATCTTTCTTTGGCTCTGGTGCAAATTCCCTGGATTTCTTTTCCACAGCACTCTAAGGCTCTTTCCAACAACACCATTCCAACCCCAAACCATTCCAAGATTCCATAGCACTTAAAGGCTTTTCCCAGTTTCACAATTCCAGCCCATCCATTCATGGAATGGCGTTGTTGGGAACCCAACCCATCCATTCCATGATTCCACTGCACTTGAAGGCTCTTCGCAGCTACACCATCCCAACATTCCATAGCACTCAAAGGCTCCTTCCAGCACCATTCCAATGCAAACCATTCCAAGATTCCATAGCGCTTAAAGGCTTTTCCCAATTTCACCATTCCAACTCAAACCATTCCAAGATTCCATAGCAGCTGAAGGCTCTTCCCAACTATACCACTCCAATCCAAACCATTCCAATTCCCAACGTGGCAATGGCTCCTGGACTTTGCAGACTTCAAGGATTTTTTTTCTCTTTTACTTCATTCATCTTTCTTTGATTCTGGTGCAAATTCCCTGGATTTCTTTTCCACAGTCCTCCACAGCTGATGGATCTTTCCAACAACACCACTCCAACCCCAAACCATTCCAAGATTCCATAGCACTTAAAGGTTTTTCCCAGTTTCACCGTTCCAGCCCATTCATTCATGGAATGGCGTTGTTGGGAACCCAACCCATCCATTCCATGATTCCACTGCACTTGAAGGCTCTTCCCAGCTGCACCATTCCAACCTGAACCATTCCACGATCCCACAGCATTTGTAGGCTCTTCCCAACTACACCATTACAAGATTCCATAGCACTCAAAAACTCTTCCCAGCTACACCATTCCATGATTCCTCAACAGCTGAAGGCTTTTCCCAGCACCATCATTCCCACCCAAACCATCCCATGATTCTGTAGAAGTTGAAGGCTCCTCCCACTACGCCATTCCATGATTCCACAAAGGTTGAAGGCCTTTCCCAGCGCCACAATTCCAACCCAAAGCACTCCAATTCCCCTGGATTTCCCAGACTCGCAGGATTATTTCTCTTTTGTTGTAATTCCACTTTCTTTGGCCATGGTGCAAATCCCCTGGATTTTGCCAGCGCTTTCTCCTTAACGATGTATTTACCTAATTAGCATAATTGTCTGCAATTATGCAATTAGCGTTCATATGTGTAATCATTGGAACATGTAATTAGCCCTAATTACGCCATTAAAGCCTGCGAGTCAGAAATATCTTTATCATTTTGATTGACAGGCATATGGGAAGGGGGGGGAAGGAAAAAAATCCCACTCGTTATTTTTATCTCCTTGAATCACGAAATCCGCAGGAGGATCCAGGATTCAGCCCAGAATGGCACTGGAATTATTTAAAAATCTGATATTATTGATCAAAATTATATTGAGGTTATTCTGTTGGAAGAGGCGAAGAAAAACGACTCGAAAATAAGGAAAATTCAGGAAAATGCAGCAAAATTTTTATGGAAAAAAGAAATGAGGAATTATTTTGAAATATTTAATTTTTCATGTCTAATATTCTAATATGAAAATCAAGGAAAGAGTCCCCAAATGCAGCAAGATTTTTCAGTAAAAAGAGATTAAGAATTATGAAAAATAAGGAGAAAAATTCAGGAAAGAGGCACCAAGTGCAGCAAGATTTCTCTGCAAAAAGAAATTAAGAATTATCTTGAAATATTTGATTTTGAACTCTAAAATTCACCTAGTTGAGGAATAAAAATAATACAGGAAAAGAGAAAAAAGAGAACAGCGGTGAGATTTTTCTGTAAAGAAACCAGGAATTATCTGGAAATATGTAATTTTTAATTCTTATATCCCTGGGTTTTAGGAAGCAAAATAATACAGAAAAAGAGAAAAACCCTACAGAAATTGTTCTGTGGAGATGCTGCTGCATCCTAGAAAAGGATTTTAAAATTCCTTGGATTTTTAGCCCCTCTGAGAAAACCAGATTTATTTGAAAACTCAATATTTAGGTTCAGTTTGTTTTATTTTAACATCTGTGCAGGAGGCCTGTAGGACATAGCTAGAACAAACATCTGGCGTGGAATGATTTAATTGGGACAGCAAAAATTGGGATTTTAAAAAATTATTTTAAATATTATACCTTTACTTTTAAATATTACTGTTAAATATTGACCCCAATTAAATATTTTAATTTATTTCAAGTTCAGCTCTTCTAGTTCTGGGTTCTTGGGGTTTTTAGAAGTTTATTTTAAAAAGCCAAAAAAATGAAATAAATGAAAAATCAAGTGTCTGAGCTCCCCAGAAATTTGGGAGGAGTAGAGGGGAAGGCTTTAAAAGAGATATTTGGGAATAAATCTTAGTTGGGAATATAAATATTCCTGGATAAAGATTTTCCAGCCTGATGAACTCCACTGCAGCATCCCAGTGTTCAGGTGAAAGGCAGCAAAATCCACCTGGAGCGTCCCAAATCTTTCCCAGCTGCCAGAGGAGGGAGGAGAGCTCAATCCAGGAGAAAATGCTATCCATGGACACATCAGCATGGAGATTAAAACATCCCAGAATGACCCTGAGAGGTCATTCCCCTATCCCAGCAGGAAAACACAGATTTGTTCCAATTCTCCCCACCAGACTCCTCAGCGAGGTGAGGCTTTGGGAGCAGAATTTTTTCCCTTAAAATATAAAAGCAACAAACTCCAGAGCCTTAGGAGTTTATGAGATCACAGAATCCTGGAATGGTTTGGGTTGGAAGGGATTTTAGGGATCATCCAGTGCCACCCTTTCCATGGCAGGGACACCTCCCACTGTCCCAGGGTGCCCCAATGTCCAACCTGGCCTTGGGCACTGCCAGGGATCCAGGGGCAGCCCCAGGAATTCCCAATTCCCAATCTCCCATCCATCCCTGCCCTCTGGCACTGGGAGCCATTCCCTGGCTCCTGTCCCTCCATCCCTTGTCCCCAGTCCCTCTCCAGCTCTCCTGGAGCCCCTTCAGGCCCTGCCAGGGGCTCTGAGCTCTCCCTGGAGCTTCTCCTCTCCAGGGGAGCATTCCCAGCTCTCCCAGCCTGGCTCCAGAGGGGCTTCAGTGCTTGGAGCAGCTCTGTGGATTCCTCTGGATCTCTCCAGCACCTCCACGTCCTCCTGCTCTGTCCCCAGAGCTGGGGCAGCTCTGCAGGTGGGATTTCATGGACAACATTCCTTCCACAGCAATGGGAAGGATTCCTGATCATCCTGCAGAAAAAGCCTCCCGAGCGTTTCCTTGGGAGATCTCCCTCCAGAGCCACCAGCACCGCCTGATCTGCATCAGCTGCTGGTTTCCCTGGTTACCAAATTATCCATGTACTCATCAAAGCCATTCCTTTCCAGGCAGACCTCCCAGCTCCAGCCTTTATTCCAGAGCCACCCCCATCTCTGTGCCAGGAGACAGGAATGGTTTTCCGTGTGCCCATGGAAAAACAGTTCCTGGTGCTTCGGCCCAGAGCTGCTGCTCCAGCCTTCCCTGAGCCCGTCAGGAGCAGGGAAACACAAGCTGACAGCACAGAGGGAAAACAAAACACTGCAGAGCTTTGGGAGGGGAGCAAACAGATGGAAAATAGTCAGAGGACAAGCGTCCATATTTCAGGAAAACTGGAATTTTGTCTTTTTTTCCTTAAAATAATAGGAGAGTCCTGCTCTGTGGGCACTGGGAATTTTCCGTATGGGATTTCTGGCACATTTAAGTTGCCCAAATGTCAAAATGAAACTGCTCTGGTGCCACTCCCCAACCCTGATGTCATTCCCAGCTCCATGAGATTCCCTCCAGGCTCATCCCAATGATTGCTGAGGCTGTAACAAGTCTGGGCTGGATATTCCCAACAGAGGGGATGGGATTGAAACCCAAACTTCCCTTCCCTGCTGCTGCTTTTTTCTGGATTTAACCTCTTTGGATTGAACCTCTTTTTCTCTGGATTTGACCTCTTTCCCTCAGCACTTCCAAGCCCTTTTTAAGAAAATGCAAACACATTCCCTGTGGAGAGACAAGCAGCCACCTGGAAACAGGAAAAGTGGCAGGAACTGCTCAAATTATTCAGGATAAAATAACCGAGGAGTTAATTCCTTTTATCAGCTTGCAAACCTTTGGAATCATGGAATGGTTTGGCACGGAAGGGACATTAGAGATGAGCTCAGAGGCACCAGTGGCTCATTCCCAAAGATCCTGGTGCAGCTCCAGGAGTCCCTCACTCTGTGCTGTGGATGCTGTGATTCCTGCCCTGGATTTTTGGCACAATTCCTGCTCCTCCCTCCTGGCAGAGAGAGCAGGGCAGGCTCGGAGCCCTGCAGAGCTCTGCAGAGGTGTGAATTCAGGTGCTGTGCTCGGGGGAGAAAAACATCAAATAAACTCCTTGGAGCAGCACAAACGTCATGTGAAGCCTCACCACAGATTGCTTTTCATGCCAGAGCAGGATGGAAACATTTTTCCTTGCTAAACAGGAGTCAAACATTCAGGAAAGGGTTTTCTCCAGCATAAAATCCAGGCTAATTTAGTCATGAGTCAGGCTGGGTTTTGTCAGGTGCTCAGTGAACATTTGTAAAGTCTTCCCGTGAACTGAGGAGTGTCAGATGGAATCAGCATCAATTTTCCTAACAAGGCTCCAATTACTGCTCCAAGGAGCTGCAGAGTGGGGTGGGAGAACAGCTGCTCCCGAGTGAGGGACCCCCACCCCCCTTCCCTCGGCTGCTGCGGCACTTGATAAGAATTCTTATCAATTAAAACCAAAAACGTGGCACCCACTCTGCCCCAAAGGAGCCTTTCAAGTCTGACTCAAAGCTGATCAAAGGAACAGAAAGTGGAGTTTTTGTTGGGGTTTTTTGGGAATGCTGCCTTTTGTGCTCAAATGGATGGAGCGCCGGGGAATGGGAATTTTTCCTTTCCAGGCATTAATAAGGAGAAGGCAGGATCCTGTTCTGCAGCATCAGAGGAGGCTCCACTAATCACGGGGAGTAATTAGGGGGATGCATTTGAAATAATTAAGGGGTTTTTATAACGTGCCACAGTCACCTGGGTCTGTTCATGGGGAGAGCTCGGTGCTTCCCAAGGAGTTTATGAGTGACAGGATAACGAGGAATGGCTTTAAACTGACAGGGAATATTGGGAAAGAATTCCTGGCTGGGAGGGAGGCGAGGGGCTGGGATGGAATTCCCAGAGAAGCTGTGGCTGCTCCTGGATCCCTGGAAATGTCCAAGGCCAGTTTGGAACAGCCTGGGATACTGGGAGGTGTCCCTGTCCATGGCAGGGGGTGGCACTGGATTGGCTTTAAGTTCCTTCCCTTCCAAATCATTCCAGGACTCCATGAATTCCATTTATATATGTATACATATATGTATATACACACACATATATATATACACATATATATATATATATATGGAATCATGTATAAATATGGAATATTTATGGAATATATACAAATATATATAATATAATACATAAATATATAATGTATATAATGCATAAAATATATAAATTTTATAATATATATAAATATGGAATATAAATATGGAACATATGGGGGAAAATATATATATGGAATCATGTCTAAATATGGAATATTTATGGAATATATACAAATATAATATATATAATATAATACATAAATATATAATGTATATAATGTATAAAATATATAAAATATATAATATATATAAATATGGGACATAAATATGGAATATATGGGAAAACATATATGGAATAATATGTAAATATGGAATATTTATGGAATATATATAAATATAATATATATAATATAATACATAAATATATAATGTATATAATATAGATAATATATAAAATATATAATATATATAAATACAGAATATAAATATGGAATATATGGGAAAAAATATATATGGAATCATGTATAAATATGGAATATTTATAGAATATATATAAAAATAATATATATATGATATAATACATAAATATATAATGTATATAATGTATAAAATATATAAAATATATAATATATATAAATACAGAATATAAATATGGAATATTTATGGAATATATATAAATATAATATATATAATATAATACATAAATGTATAATATATATAATATATATAATATTTAAAATATATAATATATATAAATATGGAATATCAATATGGAATATATGGAAAATATATATGGAATCATACATAAATATGGAATATTTATGGAATATATATAAATATAATATATAATATATAATATAATACATAAATATATAATGTATACAGTATATAAAATATAATATACATAATATAATATATATAAATATGGAATATCAATATGGAATAGATAGATAGATAGATAGATAGATAGATAGATAGATAGATAGATAGATAGATAGATGTATATGGAATCATATATTAATATGAGCTTCAAGGCCCTTTCCAATCCAACCATTCCCTGCTCTGTGTCCCTTGGGTCCCCCCTTTGGCCACCCCAGTTCCCAGCAGGCAGGATGAGTTTTTCCAGGCCCACACCCCTCTGGAGCAGCATTTCCCTGCCTCTGCTCCGGGCTCACAATCCCGGGAAACCAGCAGGATCTCCTGGCAGCTCCAAGGGGAGCAGCTCCTGCTGCCTCAGTGGCATCAGCACAGGACCCAACTCCTACAAGTGGGAAGAAAACACAACCAAACAGAGGCAGGGAGAAATTCCAGAGCTCCTAAAAGCAGATCCTCCCCTGCTTTGCTTCCCGGGAAAGCCACGGATCCATCACGTTCTTCACACCCCAGCAGCACCGTGAGCGCTCCTGGATTTTTCCGGGAGAAAGGGATGTGCTCCGATGGCCCTGCCTGGAAGAAGGGTGGCAGGAGGATGTGAGGAGGAGGTGGGATCTCGTTAAGATGTGTTGCAACCTCCAAACAGGAAAAAAAAAGAATCCCGGAGTGTGCAGCTTACAGATGGTTGGAATGACGTGTGGCACTGGCAGCTGCTCCTTCCTGAGCCTTGGGAATGACAGGAGTGGGGAGGCAGCACCTGGGAGAGGGAGGGACATGGTGGGAGGGCCAGAGGCCACCCTGCAGCACTGCGAGGGAGTGGGGGAGCACTTGGATGCTGTCCCCTGTCAGCTCTGCACACTTTTTCTGCTTGGAATGTGCCATTCCCACCGGGATAATGTCACCCGAGCTGGGACAGCACTTGGGGGTGAACCACTGGAAAAATCACAGCCAGGGGACAGCAAAGCCCAAGGAGGGGGAGGTTGGATTGACAAACAAGGTCTGTATAAGCTCCTGGGATCACTGAGACTGGAAAAGCCATCCAAGATTGAATCCCAGCACTCCCAAGGCCACCACGGATCCATGTCCCCATGTGCCACATCCACAGGGATTTTAAATCTCTTCAGGGATGGCGACTCCACCACTGCCCCAGGGCAACCTTTTCCATTAAATTTTTCCTTATCTCCAATATAAACCCTCCCTGGCACAATTTGAGGCCATTTCCAATTGTTACTTGGGAAAAAAGACTGGACACACTCTCCTGTCAGGGATTTCCCATTCATCCTTCAGTGGAAAACCAGGAATTCAAAATCCCAGCCAATCTCTGCTCATCAGATGCTTCTTCCTCCGCTCCCCATGATCCAAATGTCATTCCACACTTTGGAAAGTCACAGGTTTTGTTTCCAATGACTGGACCTGCCAGCACGGGTGAGAATTCCCAAGGAAAATCAGGAAAAAGCACATTCCTCAAGGCTGGGCAGGAGATTGTCACCAGTGGGGATAAAATGTCACCTCTTAGCTACCCAGTCCAGGAAATCCCTCATTTGTGTCCAGGGATAAGCAGCCTTCGGATATCCTGGCGCATCCATTTGGAGCTGGAGAACAGGGACAGCCCAGCCCATGGGATAAAATCTGGGAAAAGGACAGGTCCCCACAGGGTGATCCTGCTCTAAACTTTGCAGGATTTTATCCAAAAATCAAACCAACCTCTCCTGACAGCTGCAATTTATGGACAAAGGGGCTGCATTCACCTCACCTGAGCGGGGATAAAGTGCTTTAAAAATTCCAGCCAGGAAAATTATTTCTATGGCAACTAATGGTGCATTCCAAAGCTGGGTGTGAGAAGGTGGGAAATCGGGAATAACAAATATTAATCACAAGGAACATCTCAAAATCACTCCATGGATAACAAGCAGACATTCAAGGATGCGTTGGGGGGCTCAGAGTCTCGTATTTAATTAGGAGTGAGGTGAATTTTTGGGATTAACGGAGAAATTATTTTTAATCTTCCTTCTTTCTGATAATTCCCACATCCTTATATTATTCCTCCCAAAAACCTCATTGGTGCTGAGAAGACTCCATGAAAATTTAGAGGAGAAAGTCCAGAAAATTTCCAGCAATTGGAAAGTGCAACCCCCACTCTGATCACAGGAATTCCCCTGCCTGGAAATAACCCCAGGGAAAAATTTTGGTGGGAAAGGCAGCAAAGAGAACTGAAAAAATGGGAAGATTTGATAAATCTGAAGATCTGTGTTCAAAGGGAGGCCCCCCCAGAGTGGCATCACTGCAAGGATGACTTGGAGCAGATCAGAGACATCCTTGAGACATCAGATCCATTGATCCCAAAGTTAAAAGAACAAATGTTGGAAAGACAAAAAATGCATAAATGTGTGATTTGGTAAAGCAGGAAGGAGTGACAGGAGAGAAAAGGGAAAAAAAAAAGAATTTTTTCTCATTAATTCATTTCTACTCCCAGAGCCATCACGGGCAGCCTCAAATCCTACAGATTAGAAATCCCTGGGAATGTTCAAGGCTTGGAGTGGAAAATATCCCTGACCATGGGAGAGGTTGGCACTGCTTCATTTTTCATCTCCTTTCCAACCCAAACCATTCCACAATTCTGTGATTTTACAAATTCCCAATCCAGGGTTGTTTAATTCTTCCAGCGTTTAAACCAAAAGGAGTTTCCATGCCAAGAACAATTGGAAAATTTGAGTAAACGTGGAAGTGTGAAAGCATTCTTAGAATGCACAATTCCATATTTTATAACCCCATTCCCCAGCATCTGATCAAACAGCAGCTGGAAAACAATTTCCATGCAATTTGCAACCCAAATCTGAGAGCATCCTGTGGAAAGATCAGGAAAAAATTGGAATGCTGGAAACTCCAGCCCTAAACCAGCAGAGCATAAACTTCCACTGCTTTAGCTTTAAATCTTCCCCTTAAATTGGGAACAATCATGAAATAAACAACAAAAACAGCAAACCCCTCTTTCCTGGAGGAGCTCACACTGAAGGCCTCCAGGAGAATTCCCTGCTCCCAGTTCCTGCCTGTCCCTTGCAATTCCAAGAGCAAAGGGTTTGATTCATCATCTTGGAAAGAAAATCCCTGGTGATTATCCTAATTAAAGATAACTGATTAACGAGGTGTCCTGGCCCAAGGGGTTCACACCAGGGAGGTGCAGAAGGAGTTGCCAACAATCTTGAGCTTGATAAAAGAAGGTTAGGCCTGGAAAAAGCTGATTTATTCCCAGGTAATTCTGGTTTATCCAGCTGCAACACTGGGGGTCCCAATGACATTGCTGATCCAGGTGAACAGGGAGACTTTCCCAAGCTCCTGGATTCCCTGCTCCAGCTGTTCCCTCTTCCAGAGTTCCAGCTGGATTTCTGAGGACTGATGTGTGAAGATCCCAGACAATGGGAAAACTTTAGGGATTTCCATTCAACAATTGTCGCCCTTATAATTGTTTTCCTCCTCTTTTACCAACCTCCATGGAAATCAAACACACCAGGAATTTAAAGCACAATATTGCTGATTTTAACACCAGATTTTCCAAAAAATCTCTCCAACAATTGTCACCCTTATAATTGTTTTCCTTCTCCTTTACCAACCTCTAAGGAAATCAAACACATCGGGAATTTAAAGCACAAATCACAGGTAATTCTGGTTTATCCAGCTGCAACACTGGGGTCCCAATGACATTGCTGATCCAGGTGAACAGGGAGACTTTCCCAAGCTCTTGTGTTCCCTGCTCCAGCTGTTCCCTCTTCCAGAGTTCCAACTGGATTTCTGAGGACTGGGATGCGAAGATCTCAGACAACAGGAAAACTTAGGGATTTTCATCCAACAGTTGTCACCCTCATAATTGTTTTCCTTCTCTTTTACCAACCTCCATGGAAATCAAACACACCAGGAATTCAAAGCACAATATTGCTGATTTTTACACCAGATTTTCCAAAACAAATCACCAACATTCCTGCTGTTGATGTTCCTCTGGAACACCCAACATCCACCCAACAGCCGGTATGGATCCTCCACCTGGATCCCTTTGGATCTTGCCCACTGTGCAGACTCTGAAGGTGAACCCAGTTCGTGGAGGGGACAGGTGTGGTGGGCAGGGACTCACCTGTGGCCGGGGGTGGCCGGTGACCAGGCAGGTGAGCTCCAGGGTCTCTCCCTCGCGGATGGTGTAGACGCGCTCCGAGTAGCGCTCCTCCTCGATGTTGCAGGCCAGGCCCGAGTGCACGATCCGCACCGTGGGGGGTGCTGCAAGGCCAGCAGAGAAACGGGATCAGAAAGACACGGATCAGCAAATTATGGGATGTTCCAAGTCAGAAGAATCCCACAAGGATCAAGTCCAACTCCTAAGGGAATCAAATGCAACCTTGGCATTCTCAGATCCAAGGTCCACAATTCGAGCCCACCCCAAACAACCCCAGTTCTGGACCTGGTCATGAACACAGGGGGGGCTGCAAGGCCAGCAGAGAAACAGGATCAGAACCACATGGAACACCAAATTACGGGATGTTCCAAGTTGGAAGAATCCCACAAGGATCAAGTCCAACTCTTAAGGGAATCAAACGCGACCTTGGCATTCTCAACTCCCAAATCCAATTAACCGAGCCACCCCAGACCCCTGGGCCTGGCCATGGGCTGGGGGGGCTGCAAGGCCAGCAGAGAAATGGGATGAGAATCACATGGGTCACCAAATTACAGGGCGTTCCAAGTTGAAAGAATCCCACAAAAATCATGACCAGCTCCTAAGGGAATCAAACGCGACCTTGGCATTCTCCACTCCAAGATCAAACCAACCAAGCCCATCCCAGATCATGAGGTGGGGGGGGTGCAAGGCCAACAGAGAAATGGGATGAGAATCACATGGATCATGGGATTGTTGGATGTTTTGGGTTGGAAAAAATCCACAAGGATCAAGTCCAGCTCTTAAGGGAATCAAACGCGACCTTGGCATTCTCAATTCCATGATCCAACCAACCAAGACCATCCCAGACCACTCCACCCCTGGACCTGGCCATGAGCTGGGGGGGCTGCAAGGCCAGCAGAGAAATGGGATCAGAACCACATGGATCACCAAATTACGGGATGTTCCAAGCTGCAAAAATCCCACAAAGATCAAGTCCAGCTCTTAAGGGAATCAAACATGACCTGGGCATTCTCAGGTTCATGATTTAATCAACCGAGCCCATCCCAGACCACCCCATTCTTGGGACTGGCCATGAGCTGGGGGGCTGCAGGGCCAGCAGAGAAATGGGATGAGAACCACACAAATCACCAAATTATGGGATGTTCCAAGTTGGAAGAATCCCACAAGGATCAAATCCAGCTCCTAAGGGAATCAAACACGACCTTGGCATTCTCAGCTCCAAGATCCAACGAACCAAGCCATTCCAGATCACTGGGCCTGGCCATAGGTTGGGGGGCTGCAAGGCCAGCAGAGAAATGGGATGAGAATCACATGGGTCATGAGATTATCAGATGTTCTGGGTTGGAAAAACTCCAGCTCTTAATTACAGGGTGTTCCAAGCTGCAAAAATCCCACAAGGATGAAGTCCAACTTTTGAGGGAATCAAACGTGACCTTGGCATTCTCAACTCCATGATCCAACCAACCAAGCCCATCCCAGACCGCTCCACCCCTGGATGTGGCCATGAGCTGGTGGGGCTGCAAGGCCAGCAGAAAAACGGGATCAGAACCACAGGGATCACCAAATTACCAGAGATCACCAAAGATCACCAAAGATCAAGTCCAGCCCTCAAGGAAATCAAACATGACCTTGGCATTCTCAATTCCATGATCCAACCAACCAAGCCCATCCCAGACCACTCCACCCCTGGGGCTGGCCCTGAATGGGGGGGCTGCAAGGCCAGCAGAGAAACGGGATGAGAACCACAGGGATCACAGGATTACAGGATGTTCCGAGTTGGAAAAGCCACAAGGATTGAGTCCAGCTCTTAAGGGAACTGAACCTACCTCGGCATTTTCAGCTCCATGATCCAACCAACCAAGCCCACCCCAGCCCTGGAACCAGCACTGAGCATCTCCTCCACACAGTTACTCTTTGTTTACTCAGCACATACTCAGCACCACAAGAGATTTCCATGGTTTTTATTAATCCCTGGCAATCCCCTGGATGAAACCTTCAGCACCCCCTGCCTGCATTCCAATTTTTTTGTTTCCATTTCCAAAATGAACTTGGCATTGTTGTTTTTATTCTATATCTTCCTAAATGCATTATCACACTCGTTATGCAAATGAAAAGACTTAATTAAAGCAGGAAAATTAAGCAGGGGAAACAGTGGCACTGATGCTGCTGCTTCCTTTCCAAATCCTGTCAGCGGGATCAGGATTTGGAGCAGGAGTTAAGTTCAGGCAGAACCTTGCTTTAATTTCCTTGTTGGTACAACCTGTAGTACGGGAATTACTCAGATTTACACGTCGTAAGTGTAAGGAAACCACGAAATTCCTGTTATTACGCCTGCATAAATCCCAGCTCCATTTCCATGAGTCTCCAAAGCACATTCCCAGCTCCACGATTTCGCTTTTGAACCATGAAATTCACAGCTATGACAGCTTCCAGGGAGTGGATCGATAGGAGAAGGAAACTGATTTACAGACCCTAATAAAAGCACACAAACTAAAGGGCACTAAGGATAAAATGGAATTCTGTGGGATGTAAACACCTGGAATTCCATCCTTTCTGTTCATCCATGTGATGCCATTGAGCTCCCAGGCCCATTCCCCATGGAAGAGCCTCAAAACTTCTCCCTGGGCCCTTTGCAGCAGCTGGATCCCCTTCCCAGGGCTGCTTTGCCAGGGAAAGTGCTGCACACCACACCAACCCCGCTTCTCTGATCACTCTGCAATTCCTCTGCTAGGATCCACGTGGAATTCCCGGGATGCAGGGCTCTGGCATCCCTTCAGACCCCCCCTCACCATGGCATTCCTGGTCCAGCCCACACACAGCTCCCTGCAGACACAGCCCGTCGTGGGATCCTGATCTGAAGGCCTGGGATTGATCCAAACCTGCCAAGAATTCCAGTTTCTGAGCCTGGCTCTCCACAGCCTGGAGAAAATGAGGCTCATGCCAAGGAGGCAGAAGAGGCAGAGGAAGAGCAGGGAATGGATGCTTGTTCCATAGAAACACGGAATGATTTGGGTTGGAAGGACCTTAAATCCAATCTCATTCCAACCCAGCACATTCCACTGTCCCAGGCTGCTCCAAACCCCATCCAACCCGACCTTGGACACTTCCAGAGATCCAGGGAACTCACAGCTTCTCTGGGAATTCTATTTCAGAGTCTCCCCACCCTCCCAGCCAGGAATTCCTTCCCAATATCCCATCCAGCCCCACACTCAGTTTGAAGCCATCATTCCAGCAAAGCTCTGCTCTTCCAGCAAGCTCTGCTCTTCCAGCCACCACATCCCAAGTTCCAAAGCCCCAGGAACTTTCCCTCCTCACTTTTCCAGAAGGTTTAACAAAGACCAACACACCCCTGCTCCAGCCAAAAACGCTCCCAGTTACTCCAAGTCCAGCGCAATGATGGAATAAAGGTGCTTGGAACAACCTGGGATACTGGAAGGCGTCCCATCCATGGCAGGGGTGGAACTGGGTTTAAAATCCATTCAAATCCAAACCCCCCTAGGATTCCATTGTTCCCTTGTCCCATAGATGCAGGTGGATCTTCCCATGGAGCTCCTGGAAGGACAGGAATGTCCTTGGTTAGGAATCAGGGCCATGTGTCACTCTCTAACCTGGAAGCAATCAGTGAATTCCTGACTATGATTATTCTTCCCGAGTAGAACAGCAGCACCAACACTTGGTGTGCTGATTTTTCCCTGGAATTCCTAGGAATGCTGATCCCCCTCCACACTCCTCAGGAGTTCAACATCCCAAGGACATGGAATGTGCTCTTTGTTCTGCCATTTCCAGAGCTCTGAGTCACCACTGGGACTTCCATCATCTCCCACACCATGGATTCCAAAACGCAGGAATGCTGAAGCAGAGCCACGGAGCAGAAAGGCAAACGAGGGTTCAGCACGGCTCATCAAACTTGGGACCAAATTAGAGCAGTCAGCAGCATTATTCCAACATCCTTTTAAATCCATATTCCATTAATATTCCATTCCTATTCATGTTATATTCATATAACTCCAAATCACAGCTGAAGTGTCCTTCATTTTAGTGGCAGCGCCACTCTCCTGAATCCATTAAATTTGGGAAGGAGCAGGAAAGGGAAAACGCCCCCCTGGGTGTTGTTATCACCAAGGAAAACACTGCTTTGAGAGGAGATCAAACCAATCAAGGGAAATAGCAAATATCCTTCTTCCAGTAAGTGAAAAATCTTATGGTTCGGGAAACATCCCATGATTATGAAGTGTCACCTCTCTCCTTCCTGCAGGAATATCCACCCCAGCTCCTTCTGAAAGCTGCCTCCAGGGATTCCGTCCATTAAAATAATATCAACTCAGCATTGATTTTGTTTGTGACGTTTGAGGAGAATTTGCCACGTGGAAAACGTCGCGTGGGTCCTTCCCTGTGCCACTCCCGGCAAGGCACAACCTGGAGCAAGGAAAGGTTCTCCACGGAAAAGGTAAAACAACAAATCCGAGCACAACCCCCTCGTTCTGCTGCAGGAGTTGTGTGATCCCACAAGATTCCCTCTTTCCATGAAAAATGGAAAGATTCTCCTCTTCTTTTCCATCAATTCCAAGTTTAGGTGGGATACTGGGAAGGAATTCCTGACTGGGAGGGTGGGGAGGCCCTGGAATGGATTTCCCACAGAAGCTGTGATCCAAAGGAATTCCAACAGAATTTGGATGCTTTCTCAGCCTGGAAAGTCCTCACTGGACTCACACTGGGAGGCTTGAGGGTGATTTGGTGATCCCTGAGCTGCGCTGGTGGATTGGGAATGGTTGGGAATTTCCTCTGCTCCAGGACTTCACATTGATGTATTATTATTGTGGAAAACGTTATCAGGATCCTTTGAGAAAAGTGGGAATGAGGTGGTGTTTTGGATTGGCAGAATGGGGGAAAGTTTGAGAGGACTTTGGGATTCATTTCAGCTGGAATGGGAAGAGTTGGGAGATGGAGATTTGTGGAGCTGGAAATGGGAATGATTCCATGGAGAGAGATAAGGGATGGAGGGACAGGATAGAGGGAATGGCTTCCCATTTCCAGAGAGCAGGGATGGATGGGAGATTGGGAATTGGGAATTCCTGGCTGAGAGGAGCTGGGATGGATTTTCCAGGGAAGTTGTGGCTGCTTCTGGACTCTGGAATTGTCCAAGGTTAGGTTGGAGCAGTCTGGGATAGGGAAGGTGTGGATTCCAGGGGTGGAACTGGATGTGCTTTAAAGTTCCTTCCATCCCAAAACATTCCAGGATTCCATTCCAGGATCCCTTGGCACAGCTCTTCCCTGGTTCAAAGTTTCCCACACACAGAGATTTGGTCAAGTTCTTGTTGGAAAACAGGGAATTAAACTCTGGTCAACATCAGAACTCGGATCCTGGAATGGATTCCCTTAATCTGAACATTTCCAAGATCTTCCTGATTCATGGAATGTGCAGGATTCCTTAAAACTGAATTAAAATGAAAAATTTCCTTTTTTTTTTCGGAAATAGGAGATCCATTATGGACCTGCTAGAAAATGCAGGATGGATTTGCCACGAATCAAATCCTTCTCCCCTCCTGCAGCCTTGAGCTTTCCCCCTCAAAATTAATTAGCAGGAGTGAAGCCCCCATGAACTTCGTGCAGTTCTGCAGCAGAACAAGGAGGAAATAATGGGATTTTCTGAAGAAAGAGGAGATTTAAAGTAATTGCAGGCACTTGCTACTCTCAGAATTCACTTTTCCCATATTATCCCAGCTCTTAATTCTCCTAAACTGCAAATGGAATGACCAGGAATCTCTGAGGTATTGCCATGGGAATGCACTGCCCTCATCAATGCAGAATTTGGAGCATTTTACTGCAGCTAATTTGGGATTTGGGGCTATTTTTCCAGCTGGAGGTGAGGCCCAGTCCACAAATAAATGGATTATTGAAACAGGTTTTTTTTTTTTTTTTATTTCTTCTCTAAGTGAGTTTTTCTTTGGGGAAATTCAAATGCTACACGAATAGCTTCAATTAAACAAATATTCCATTTATGGAGAAATCTTTCATTTTGGCTCCAACCTGAGCCAAGTTCCAGGTGCCTAAGAGAGGAAACTTCCAGGTGTGATGCTGACCAGATTTCAAACCAGTTGTGCCATCCTGGATCACTCCACATCACTCCTAAATATTTCCCACCTGTTGCCCATGGGAATATTTATTGGGCACCTTCCTCTGAGCTGATCCTGAGCTGAACTTTCCCATCCAACAGCACAAAGTCGCCTTTTATCCCATTGGGGCTGATTTTTCCATGTCGCTCAATATTCCTGCCTCTCCTGGTGTTTGTGGAGCTCCATGATTGATGGCACTGCCATCCCAAGGCTCCCAGATAATCAAATCCCACTGCTGCTTCCCAACACCGCTGCCACAAAATTAGGCCTGACCTAATTTTTGACACTACAAAGCTTAGCAGTGCTGGGTATATTGGGTTTGGGCTGTCCTAATGCTGTTTTTCCAGGAACAGATGGATTTATGGCTTTCTTCCCACCCTTTACAACTCCTCGCACTGCTGGTTATTGTTCCTGCTGCTGGGCAAGTGTAAAAACTGCTGGAGTTCAGAGAGGGATCAGGAAAAGGCCAGGAGAGCTCCTCAGAAATGGATTTGGGCTGAGAATATAAAATCATGGAATGGTTCTCAAGGGAAACTTGAAGATTATCCCATCCCACCGCTGTACTCCAGTCACTGATTCTGAGTGTGGGAGTAAATGAAATCCTTCTTGCACAGGGATCCCAGAAATTCCCATTATTCCAGGACTTTTCCAATGTTTCAGGCCATGGCTGGGGCAGTTTCTGGCCATTCCCTGGTGCTGGGAATTCATGGATGTGCCTCATTCTGTGTGAGATTCTGACTCGTGGTGATTGGGAGAATCCGGTGATTGGGAGAATCCACTGATTGGGAAAATCCATTGATTGGGAAAATCCACTGATCCTTTCCCATCTGTGCATATGCCCAAAAAAATCATGGAATGGTTTGGGTTGGAACGAGACTTAAATCCCACCCAGTGCCACCCCTGCCATGGCAGGGACACCTCCCACTGTCCCAGGGTGCCCCAATGTCCAGCCTGGCCTGGGACACTGCCAGGGATCCAGGGGCAGCCACAGCTGCTCTGGCAATTCCAGCCCAGCCAGGAATTCCCAATTCCCAATCTCCCATCCATCCCTGCCCTCTGGCAGTGGGAGCCATTCCCTGGCTCCTGTCCCTCCATGCCTTGTCCCCAGTCCCTCTCCAGCTCATTTCCTTTGGAAGAACTGGGATCCTGAATTTCTCCATGCCTGGCAAATCAGGAGTCTCCCACTCAAACTGGGGCTGTCTCACCCTCAGTTCATTGCAGGAGCACAAGTACAGAAAATCCTCTGCAAAAACAATTTTTTAGGGAAGTCAGAGAAGGAAATACTTCCTAAAAACACGGGAATTTGGTTTCTAGCTTGCTTTAACGATTCAACACCTCCCTGCTTGCTTTTCATCAGCTTTAATTTGTCCTTAATAATTTATCCTGCAGCCCAAAGCAACCCTGCTGACATTAAAATCCTTTCGTGTCCTGGAACTGTCCAGGTTGGAAAAACCCTCTGAGCCCATCAAACCCAACCATTCCCAGCACTGCCAAGGCCACCACTGCCCCGTGTCCCCAGGTGCCACATCCACAGGAATTTTAAATCCCTCCAGGAATGGGGACTCTACCCCTGTCCTGGCCAGCTGTGCCAGGGCTGGACAACCCTTTCCATTAAAAAATTCCTACAAATATCCAAATCAAACCTCCCCTGCCACAGCTTGAGTTAATTTCCTCTCGTTCTACCACTTGTTCCTGGGAAGAAGCCACCAATCCCCGCTGGGGTAAAATCCCATTTCAGGACATTGTGGGAGTAAATCAAACATCAGGAACCCCCTTTTCCTGCTCCACACTCATTCCCTGTGGGAATGCTGCCTCTTTTTCCTCCAGCTGAGCCCCAGACACGTCCCTGCAATGCCAATTCCTGCCATTTCCACGGGAGCAAAGGTCTCCCAAAGATCCGTGTGTCCCTGCCCAGGCAGACAATTAGGGATAATTCCCTCTGTGCTTCTGCAGGGATTTATTTCCTGATTTAACTCCTGCTCTTTCTTTCTTTCTCTCATCCAGAGTTCAGCTCCAGGAGAGGAGCTGCTCTTCTCCATGCCTGGTGCCATGAGTGGATTTATGGATTTTGGCCACCACGGTTTTCCACCCAAAAGAAATCCAGGGATAACAGGGGCATCCTCACTTCCACCAGCACCATGTGTGGAACACTCTTGGCCAATAACCTTGGAATTCAAAATTTAATTGCCTGGAGCATCAGCACTGAGAAAATATCCCTCTGATGTGGGAATTCCAGGCAGGGTTTCAGAGGAATTTTAGGATTTTTGTGCTGTTTTTAAGCTCAGTATTGGCTTTAAGTGAGAATAAAGTCATTGAGAGACCCTGCCTTGCAATTTTTATTTCTGCTTAAAAGCCTGAAACTGTGATTTTTTTTCAGCTTTTTGTGCTTAAATAACAACCTGGGAAATTGGTGCTTTTGAATTTCCCAGCCCCTTATTCCAGCATTTCCAGAGAATGACGCTTGGTTAACTCACAACGTTCCAGGTTGATCTATCCCTTACACCCAACAAAAAAAGGGCATTTTCCATTTTTTCCCCATTGATTCAGTGGGAATTACAGAGATGAGCACAGAGGGAACCCTTCCCACACTCCACTCCCTCCCTGGAGTGCTCCTGGAGCCGTTTGCATCCCACAGATTGCCGGCTGTGGGATCAAGGAATCTGCTAAAATAAGGAATTGTCAACAAGGGAGGCCTTAATTGCAGCAACACTTTGTTGTTCCTGGCATCACAAAACTGACAACGGTGCCAGACCCTTTTCAGCACCATCACAGGCTGGCAGCAAACACATCTCACTTATTTGGGAGCACACAAAAAATGTGGAATTTCCCCCCCACTGGAAAAGACAGAGAGGGGTGAAAATCACGCATGTTAAAAATCACCTTGTCAAAACAACTCCTGAATCCTAAATGATTTACACAGGTTGGTAAAATTACTTTTAGAAATGCATTTTTAACTCATTTATTTCTTAAATTTCAATTTAATTTTTAATTAATTTAATTTTTTTTTCCTTTGCAGGAAGTGCTGGTAGAGCAGTTCCTGGCAGGCAGCAGCGAGGACATGGATTTATCCTGAAGGAAAAACCACATATATAAAATGAGGATGACGGGAAACGCTCCCAAGGTGTGCCTGAGGAGATTTAGGTCGGATATTGGGAAGGAATTCCGGCTGGGAGGGTGGGGAGAGGCTGGGATGGAATTCCCAGAGCAGCTGTGGCTGCCCCTGGATCCCATGAAGAGCCCAAGGCCAGGTTGGACAATGGGGCTTGGAGCAGCCTGGGATGGTGGAAGCTTGGAAAATTCACCTGGATTATCCTCTCAATCCAATAATTTCCAGACTTAGCATGAGTTCAAGACAAATATTCATGGAATCATAAAGGTTGGAAAATTTCATCCAACCTTGTCCCCAGCACTGCCAAGACCACCACTGCCCCATGTCCCCAGGTGCCACATCCACAGGGATTTGAAATTCCTCCAGGCATGGGGACTGGGCTCTGTTGTGCGTGGCCTGGACAACCCTTTTAGGAGAAGAAATTTTCCCAGATATCCAATCTAAACCTCACAGAATCCCTGAGGTTGGAAAAGAGCTCCAAGATCAGAGTCCCAGCTGTGCCCAATGCCCACCTTGTCCCCAGCCCAGAGCTCTCAGTGCCACCTCCAGGGGACACCTGCAGGGATGGGCACTGCAACCCTCCCTGGGCAGTGCCAAGGCCTGAGCCCCCTTTCCATGGGGCAATTCCTGCTGTGCCCACCCTGAGCTGCCCTGGCCCAGCCTGAGGCCGTTCCCTCTGCTCCTGTCCCTGTTCCCTGGAGCAGAGCCCGACCCCCCGGCTGTGCCCTCCTGGCAGGAGCTGTGCAGAGCCACAAGGGCCCCCTGAGCCTCCTTTGCTCCAGGCTGAGCCCCTTCCCAGCTCCTCAGGGATTCTCCAGCCCCTTCCCAGCTCCTCAGGGATTCTCCAGCCCCTTCCCAGCTCCCTCAGGGATTCTCCAGCCCCTTCCCAGCTCCCTCAGCCTCTCCTCCCATGTTTTACCCCCAGCAGCCCAGGAAAAGCCCTAAAAATAAAATTTTGGAGGGTGTCCCAAAGCAGGAGGAAGTGCTGCAGGTGCTACAAAACCCCCCATGCAAATTCCAGCAATCACCCTGAGAAAAACCTGTCCTGGTTCAGCTCCGGAACAAAAATTCCACTGACTATGGAATGTAGCTCAGTTTAGTCTGCCGCCTGGAAGAAGCACAGTTTAATATTAAAGAGGAAATTTAAAACACTGAACAGTTCCACGAATGCAAATCAAGAAGGAAATGCCACTTTGGAATGTTAAACGAAAATAAACAGCTTTTTAAACAACAATTTGCAGTTCTTGGGAGCCAGCACAGATCTGTCCCGAGAAAAACAAGGAAAACAAATCTCTTTTCAGGGAATAAAATGATTTCTTGAATTAAAGCCGTGTTTCCTGTAACTTCAATGTCTCACACCTCGTTCTCACATCTTTGTTGTCAAACACCGGCTGGAGCAGGAGCAGCTGAATGACTGGAATGTGTTCCCTTTCTAAAGCTGGGAATTTATTGCATGGATTTTGTGTTTTCCAGGCTCCATCAAAATTTATTTATGGGAATGGATCTTAAAGCTCATCCCATTCCACTTGCAGGGACACCTCCCACTGTCCCAGGCTGCTCCAAGCTTCTCCAGCCTGGCCTCAGACACTTCCAGAGATCCAGGGAAATCCACAGCTTCCCTGGGAATTCCATCCCAGGGTTTTACCACTCTTCCAGCCAGGAATTCCCAATTCCCAACATCCCATCTAACCCTTCCTTCCACCTCTCCTCCTCTTCAGCTCCAGGCATGCTTCATGAGGGCAACCACAAAGTGCTTTAAGTGCCACATCTGGCGCTTAAAATGTCATTCCAAGATATTCCCACCACTGGAAAATCTGATTTGCCTTAAAAACTCCCATTTCCTTCAGGCCCTGGCATTGGGAAAAGAACTGGGGGCTCTGTCAGCCTCCAGCAGAATCTTTTCCTCCTGTGGAGAAATTCTGAAGCACAAAGCTTGGAACACCTGAGAGCTTTTTCAGGGAAATTCCACATTTTCATAGCAAAAATCATCCCATTCCCAAATTTTGGCCAACTCAGGGCAGATAACCAGAGGTTTTCCTTCATTTTAGTAAATCCCAGGCTGTGCAGGGCCAGGAAAGAGCAGCAGAGGAGCTGAGGGGACAGAGATCCTGAGGGGTCCTTGCTGCTTCCATTATTTCTGCGCCAACTTCCCTCACAACCAAGAGCAGATCATTGGACCAACTCCCCCAGACTGCTGGGAAAAATTCCACCAGGAATTATGGAGAGGTTTAGCCCAGTTTCCGGGGAGCTGCTGCAGATGATCAAAGCTCTCCTGGCGGTGGGAACTGGTAACATCCCTCAGTCCATCCCCGCCCTCTCCCTTTCCCAGTTCTTTGATGGATACCAGCTCCCATGGCAATATTTCTCCTGGATCACTCCTTTGTGTCCAGCCATTGGAAATGGAAACAATTCCAGGAGATTTGTGGGGCTGAGCAATTATTGAGGTTCCTCCATCACTGGAGAGTATCAATGTTAATTAGGAATTGGATTGACTCAGAGTCCAGCAGATGCAGAAATCAGCTCCCTGTGGATCTGATTCCTTGGGAATCCAAACCAACAGCTCAGTATTGATGTGAACAACTCCAGAGCCTCTCACCCCTCAGCATTCCATGATTTGTTTGGACAGACATCAATGAGCAATCAACAAATCAATAAAAATTAATGAGGAGAATTAATAAACTCCCACCCGGGTACTCAGACACTGCCAGGTCAGGTGTTATTGTGTACATGATTTCCCAGCCCTTTTCCGAAGGCTCCAATCCTATTAACAGAGGGCAATTAGCCATTAACTTCCATTAGGGAGTCGCTCCTTCCGCGCAAAATTTGTGGGAGTGGGAAAAGGACCTCACATTTACCAGCCAAAATCCATCAGCCAGCTCTGCACAGCAGCAGCAATCCCACACCTGATCCCTGTCCAGCAGCACTGGCTTCCCAAGGGCTGGGAATGGTGGAGAGGAGCTGCCAGCTCCTCTTGTGTGGCGTTTGCTGGGTCCCCAGGACAAAGGAGGAATTGAGAATCTGACTCTATGTTTGTAGAAGAATAATAAATAATAAAGAATAATAACTAATAAATAATAATAAAGAATAAAGAATATTATCCTTAGAAGAACAATAAATAATAGAAGAATAATATAATACCATACCATACCATATTATATTATATTATATTATATTATATTATATTATATTATATTATATTATATTATATTATATTATATTATATTATATTATATTATATTATATTATATTATATTATATTATATTATATTATATTATATTATATTATATTATATTATATTATATTATATTATATTATATTATATTATAGTATAGTATAGTATAGTATATTATAGTATATTATAGTATATTATAGTATATTATAGTATATTATATTATAGTATATTATAGTATAGTATATATTATACATTGCATTACATTACGCTACACTAAAACTATACTAAAGAATAGAGAGAGGAGACTTACAGAAGGTTTAACAAGATACTAATTAAAACCTCGTGACTAATTAAAACCTCGTGACTCTCTCTTCCAGAGTCTCAACACAGCCGGACCATGATTGGTCATTAAATTAAAACAATCACCTGTTGGACAAACAATCTCCAAACCACATTCCAAAGCAGCAAAACACAGGAGAAGCAAATGAGATAATTATTGTTTTCATTTCTCTCTAAGGCTTCTCAGCTTCCCAGGAGAAAAATCCTGGCAAAGAGATTTTTCAGAAAATGTGACAGTGACACTCATGGATACACCCAGGGATGCAAGGGAAATGTCATCCACAATATCTCAGCTTTTCCATGAAAAATCTCTGCTCTGCTGGAATCACCAGCTCAGCATATTCATAAAGCATCAGCACCAAGATTTGGGAATAAAAGGAGGAAGATAAGGGGGGAAAAACGAGTGTATTCCTTCCATCCTTCCCTATTATCATCAAAACCCTCTGGTATGGAGAATACAGGGATTTGCTGGATGGGATTTTTTAATCCTCAATTTCCAACAAGGAGCTCCACATCCTCAGTTTCCATTAAGGAATTCCTCAATTCCCAACAGGAGTCAAGGCAGTGGATGAAGGCACAGAGGGGGATTCTCCTTCATGCCTGGCTGCCTTTGGACCTCCCAGCATCTCCGCTCTTCTCCAGAGCTCCTGTCCTTTGGTCATTTCAGACCCCAAGCTTCCCTTATCCTTCCATGTGGGAGCAAATCCATTCAAAAACAGCAGGGAAAAGAAGTGGCAGAAAGAAGAAAAAACCCAAAAAACAGTGTTCCAAAATTATCTTTGTCATCTAAAAATCACAGAATCATTAAAGCAGGAAAAGACCAGAAGAGTCCAGCACCACCACTGTGGTCACCGCTCATCCATGTTCTAAGGAGCCACATCCACAGGTTTTCCTTGGACACCTACAGGGATGGGCACTCCAAACCTCCCTTCCCAGCTCCTCAGGGATTCTCCAGCCCCTTCCCAGCTCCTCAGGGATTCTCCAGCCCCCTCCCAGCTCCCTCAGCCTCTCCTGGGGCTCCACACCCTTCCCAGCTCCGTTCCCTTCTAAAATCCTCAAGTTCTGAACTTAATTTTAAATCTCAAACATGGTGATTAACCTTCGGATTTGTCAGATTGCTGATTTGTTTTAAATCAGCTTTGGGAATGATCTCAAAATGTTTCTCATTTTTTAATTGGAATTGAAAACACTTCCAGCAGATGAGTAATGAGGAAGTGGCATCTGCCTGCCTGGAATTCTCACTGAGGAACACGGATACAGCAAGTCCCCTCAAAGGACACCAGAATTAGATTCCAGCCCTATCCAGATCTCCATCCTGAATTAGATTCTGGCCCTTTCCAGATCTCCATCCTGAATTAGATTCCAGCCTTTTCCAGATCTCCATCCTGAATTAGATTCCGGCCTTTTCCAGATCTCCATCCTGAATTAGATTCTGGCCCTTTCCAGATCTCCATCCTGAATTAGATTCCGGCCTTTTCCAGATCTCCATCCTGAATTAGATTCTGGCCCTTTCCAGATCTCCATCCTGAATTAGATTCCGGCCTTTTCCAGATCTCCATCCTGATCACTGATTTTTCCACCAAAATAAAGAAGAAATCCCTTTGTATTTTCCTATCAACACAGGTATCACCACCTGGAAATAATTCGTAGAGTCATTTCCACGTAGAGCAGATCCTAGTGGCACTCAGGGTATTCCCAATCCCACTTCCCTCATTAAATCCATCCCAAAATGTTTTTCCACGTGCACAATGTCTTGACTTTATGAGTTTAATGGGGTTTTTTTTGCATTTTCCCCCAGGCAAAGCAACAAATTCCTGGTACAGATCTGACTTCAAGGCCCAGGCAAGGGAAGAACTTCACACAAGGAAGATGAAGCCACAGAGGATTAAACGTTTAAGGCTGAGCTTTGGGACAGGATCCTCCACTGGAGGAATCCAGCAGCATCCAAGAACTTTTATTTCCAGGAGCTGTCAATCCTTCTACTGATCTCAGCAAAGAAAATACTTGAGGAAAACCAGATAAAAATGGGAAGGGTGGAAAGAAGATGCCTTCAAAATGCAGAGATTATGGCTTTAAACACATTCCTAATTAATGGATCATAAGCTGTCCTTAATACATCCCTCAGCACAGCAAACTCTGTCAGATTCCATGGACTCCTGGAATTGGAAATTAATTGGAAGGGCTAAAGATAGCGATGAAGAATGAAAAATACTCACAGATGCTTTCAAACGTCCTTAATCAAAATAATGATTGCATAAATCCTTCGTGCAAGCTCAGAAAAAATAAAATATTGCTACCTAATATCCTCCTCATTATCGGGGCCCCAAAGTGTTTGATAGTTTTAAATTAGAGCCGATTTCAGAAGTGTCTGTTAAATATTAAAAACAAGATCCAAAAGGTTTAACATCTCTCCACACATCCATGGGAGAATCCATCCACTCCGAGCGGGATGTGGGCGAAAAATCAAGGTTTAAGCTCTTGCTCAAAGCTTTGATCAAACCACATTAAACTGCAGGCAAAAAAATCAGACATCAAAGGCAGCTTTAATTCCCCTCTGTGCGAGTGGTGGCACTTGGGGACATCCCAGGACCCCCCAGCTCCAGCTGCACCACCAGGCTGAGCCGAGGCTGGACACTGGGGCTTGGAACAATATGGGACAGTGGAATGTCCCTGCCCATGGAAGGGGGTGGCACTGGGTGGGATTTAAGGTCTCTTCCCATCCAAACCAAACTCTGGGATTCCCCAAAAAGTTGGAACAGGTCCAGGGATCCCAGACTTGCAGAATCCATGGGCTGGGGTGCTCCTTATTGGGAGAAGTCACCCAGAGAAGAAACAGCACCATGGCAGGGTGTATTCCAGGTTTATTCCAGGTTTTGTTCCCTCTGCAGCAACACCAAGAATTCCTCTGAGCATGAATGGACTGGGATGGGTTCTGGATGCAAAATATGGGAATGGGATGCATTAAAAATAGAATCATAGAACAGTTTGGGCTGGAAGGAACCTGAAATCCCATCCAGTGCCACCCCTGCCATGGCAGGGACACCTCCCACTGTCCCAGGGTGTCCCAATGTCCAACCTGGCCTTGGGCACTGCCAGGGATCCAGGGGCAGCCACAGCTGCTCTGGCAATTCTGTGCCAGGTCCTGCCCACCCTCCCAGAAATTCCTGGGAAGCTCAGAGGATGAAACCACCCCCACCCAAGGGACTGCTGGAGTTGGCTCTGGAGCTTCGCAGGGTCCATGAGTCCAACCTGGGCCAGTCCAATTCCTCTCTGGCTGGGAGAATGGACACGACTGAGTGCTACCTCCAGGAATTCCTGGGACATCTCCAGAGATGGGGACTGCAAACCTCCCTGGGCAGTGCCAAGGCCTGAGCCCCCTTTCCATGGGGAAATTCCTGCTGTGCCCACCCTGAGCTGCCCTGGCCCAGCCTGAGGCCGTTCCCTCTGCTCCTGTCCCTGTTCCCTGGAGCAGAGCCCGACCCCCCCGGCTGTGCCCTCCTGACAGGAGCTGTGCAGAGCCACAAGGGCCCCCTGAGCCTCCTTTGCTCCTGTCACATCTGACAGCAGCTCCTGCAGACAGCCAGGGTTTGTTCCACTCCACATCCATCCCTCCAAAGGAATTCTCTTTCCATGGGCTTTCAGCTGAGGCATTTTGTCCTGGGTTTTGGGTGTTTGAAGGCAGCATTGATTTTCCAGACAAGGCTGAACAAGTTTGGATGATGAAGAAATGCGATCCCAACATGTGTTTGCCTCGGCTCCTTCCCAGAAGGAAAAGCTGCCTGACACTTACAATAGAGATGCTGATCAGAAAGCTCTCCCAAAAGTGACCCATGAAGGAGAAAACTGAGGCAGGGAGGGTTAGGTTGGATATCAGGGAAAGATTCCACTATTCCAGAGGGTGCTGGCACTGCCCAGGCTCCCCAGGGAATGGGCACAGCCCCGAGGCTGCCAGAGCTCCAGGGGGGTTTGGACAGCGCTGCCAGGGATGCCCAGGGTGGGATTGTTGGGGGTCTGGGCAGGGACAGGGGCTGGATCAATGATTCCTGTGGGTCCCTTCCCACTCAGGACATTCTGGATTCCATGACTGAACAGATGAGGGGATGCAGGGATGATATCCCAGGACAGGAGATTTGCCCATCCCTTCTGCTGGCAGGGAGAGGTACCCACATTCCATGGGCATCCATCCACACATCCAGGACAGGATCTTCCCAAAGGATGTTCCACCCTCTGCTCACCCACAAACCTCCCCAGGCAACCTGAGGGAGAAGGATTTGGGACAACACTCAGCAGAGAGATAAAAGATTCCTTCAAATTTCCCTTCAAATCTCCCAGTGGGATCAAAGCTTCTCAGAAGATTCCAGACCTCTGAGCCTCTGGAGAGGCTAAGGGTTATTTTCCAGCAGCACAGCATGTTCAGGGCTGGATCCTGCTTTTCTGGGAATGTGCCTCATGATTTCAGCCAGAGCCAGACCCAGATTTCCATGGCACAGTTCAGTTCCCATGGAATGTGCAAACCCGATGTCAGCCTCCAGCCTGGGATGTTCTCCCACTCCTGCTTTTCCTGTCTCTGGATGTATTGAGGCCAAAGAATCATGGAATGATTTAAGTTGGAAAAATCTCTGAGATCATGGAGTCCAACCATCCCCCAGCACTGCCAAGGCCACCGATGCCCCACGTCCCCAATGCAACATCCATGGATTTGAAACCTCTCCAGGAAGGGGAAATCCAATGGAAACCCAACAGAAACCAAATTCCGTGTACAATACCTTCAGGATTAGAATCACAAATATCAGGAGTTAGTAAAGAAAATCCTTGGAATGCTCAAACCCAGTGTGTCCATGTCTGTCACTGCCAGCAGAAATCCAGACTCTCTTCTCTTTCCTTCCAAAACACCAACCCAGGGATGTTTTCCATCCTCTCACCCTGCTCCACTGCTTGAGGAGCCTGCACTTCACCTGACCCTGCTTTCCAACAATTCCATTCCACATCCATCCAAGTCCAACCCTTCCTGCTTCCCGGGAGCATTTCAGTCACTGGAATGTTGGATATTGAAGGTTTCTCTTCCATCTAAACAAGGGAAGAGCTATTCCTGATCCAATTGTTCTGGAACCTTCTTCTGTCCCATTTTTCCCTTCTCCACAGAAGCTGCAGCTGCCCCTGGATCCCTGGAAGTGTCCAAGGCCAGGTTGGATTGGATTTGGAGGTACCTGGGATTGTGAAAGGTGTCCCTGCCCATGGCAGAGGGTGGGGCTGGAAGGGATTTAAGGTCCCATTCCAACCCAAACCATTCTGAAATTCTCTTCCAGCTCAGACACCTGAATGTTCACCCTCACATTGCAGCCTACTCAACTTATCCCCCTTAAAAACACAGATCCAAAAATCTGAGTGCTGAAAGTGCCAGCAAACCCACATTTTACCAGAGGATGCATTAGGATGTTCACCATTAGGGATGTAAGATCACTCCAGAAGGATTTCTGCCCAGATCCTTTGGTGCGGGCTGGAGCCAAATGGCGCAAAACCCTCTTGGAGCCGCGCAACATCAGCCTGTTAATGTTTTTGAGAATGACTTCAGCAAGTTTTTCAAGGGAACAACTTTCTGTGTCTGCCAAGTGATTGCTACCTCCACCAGCTTGGCCTGCACTCAGTGGCAGAACTTCCCCTAAAAACCACCAATCCATCCCAGAATGGTTTGGCTTGGAAAGGGCTTTGAGGATCATCTCATTCCAACAACTCCATGGGCAGGGACGCCTTGAACTAGAGCAGATGGATGTCAAAATGATAAAAAAATAAATAATTCAAGGGTGCAGATCAATAAATATTTAAATTATTTAGACAGGGAAAAGGGAAGCCTTGAACTTGAGTGCTGCTCCAAACTCACATTCCAGAGCCTGGGAGCTTCCCACTCTGCTGCTCTGCTCATGGAGTCAAGTTTTGAGGAAGGTAATTATGAGTCAATAATAATATCACACAGTTCGTTAGGGATACAAACTCTAATGAGTGCTAATTAGCGAAGCAGCCATAACACAACAATTACTGACACACAGGGCATGGCTGAGCACTGCCCACACTCAGCACAGCAGGGAACTTGTCCATGAACCCATGGAAAAGCAGCTCTTGGATAAGTGAATGAGAGAGCTCCCAGCTCCATTCTGCCAGGATCCAGGAACACAAATGGGAGTGGCTGAAATCATCTCCTCCAAATGCTCAAGGAGAAATGAATCACCAAAATGAATCCTTAAATAAATCCCAATAAACAAACTTGTGCTGACCCCAAGCTGTTTACACACAATTAATGAGCAATCAGGGAAAAAAAAAAAAAATAAAAGCAAGCAGAACATCTCTCATTAACTTCAACAGGCTCCAGACTGGAGAATGAATTGGGTATTCCAAAGTGAACTGAATCCCAGAATCCCAGGAACATTTAGGTTGGAAAAGAGCTCCAGGATCAACCTGTCCCTGATCCCCACCGTGTCCCCAGCCCAGAGCTCTGAGTGCCACCCCCAGGAATCCCTTGGGCACCTCCAGGGATGGGCACTGCAAACCAGAGGACAGATATTCGTGGAATCATGGAGGTTGGAAAAGACCTCAAAGTTCATCCAACCATTCCCCAGCCCTGCCAAGGCCACTACTGCCCCGTGTACCCAGGTGCCACATCCACAGGGATTTGAAATCCCTCCAGGCATGGGGACTCCACCCTGTACCTGTGCCAGGGCTGGAGAACCCTTTTAGGGAAGAAATTTTCCCAAATATCCAATCTAAACCTCACAGAATCCCTGAGGCTGGAAAAGAGCTCCAAGATCAGAGTCCCAGCTGTGCCCAATGCCCACCTTGTCCCCAGCCCAGAGCTCCGAGTGCCACCTCCAGGGGACACCTGCAGGGATGGGCACTGCAGCCCTCCCTGGGCAGTGCCAAGGCCTGAGCCCCCTTTCCATGGGGAAATTCCTGCTGTGCCCACCCTGAGCTGCCCTGGCCCAGCCTGAGGCCGTTCCCTCTGCTCCTGTCCCTGTTCCCTGGAGCAGAGCCCGACCCCCCCGGCTGTGCCCTCCTGGCAGGAGCTGTGCAGAGCCACAAGGGCCCCCTGAGCCTCCTTTGCTCCAGGCTGAGCCCCTTCCCAGCTCCTCAGGGATTCTCCAGCCCCTTCCCAGCTCCCTCAGGGATTCTCCAGCTCCTTCCCAGCTCCTTTCCTTTCCCTGGACACGCTCCAGCCCCTCCTTGTCATGAGGACCCAGAACTGGACCCAGCCCTTGAGGTGTGACCTCCCCAGGACAAATGTGAATTCCTCACCCAAGTGCATCCATGCTTTCAGACGATGCCTGATAATCCTCTATCGTAAACCCACCACCAAAAATCTTGGAATATACATTATTTTCAGACAAACCCATCACTCTCAACATGAAGATCAATGCTGGGATGCTTCCAGAAAAGAAAATTGACATAGGAAATTATACAAATTATGAAGTCTCTTGAAATTAGGAAATTTCTTTTTAATCAAATAAAGATATCTAGACTCAAAATATAATTCTTTTCCAAAATAAGAAACTTTTTTTCACTGATTTGCAAAACTCTTCCGAACAAAATTTAAAAGTTAAATAATAGTATTAATAACTTCCAAAAATGCTGCACATTGGTAGAGCTCCCAAAGCAAAAGTAAAACAGGAGTAGGATTTCTGCCTCCAGTCAATGCAGGAGATGTACCCTAAAAGGAATTCCCTGTGGTTTATCCCAGCAATATGCAACTGGTTGGACCCAGGGAATGGCTCCCAGTAGGGCAGGGATGGATGGGAGATTGGGAATTCCTGGCTGGGCTGGAATTGCCAGAGCAGCTGTGGCTGCCCCTGGATCCCTGGCAGTGCCCAAGGCCAGGCTGGACACTGGGGCACCCTGGGACAGTGGGAGGTCCCTCATGGAAAAGGGGTGGGATGGGATGGGATTTAAGGTCCCTTTCAACCCAAACCATTCCAGGATTCCATGAAATTACCTCAGGATTAAAGTGGAAATGTTTCTACTCATCATCCAAGCTCCTGAAATGTCATGGCAATAACAGGAACGGCCATGAGAGAGAAGGATAACAACCTCCAGGCTGGAATTTAATCAATTAATAAAATTAATTACCCGAGACAGCTGCCTGCAATAAAAACCATGGGAACCACCACCCTGGCTCCATTTCTCCCCAACTTCTCCATCACTGGAGTCTCCTGCAAGGAGCCTTCCAGACACTGAACCTGCCAGGACCTGCCAGTTTTCCTGAAGGATTCATCTCCGCCCTGGCACCGGCGGCGGCGCTTGGCTCGCGCTCCTTGGAGCCTCTCCCACTGTGCCTCCAGGTGACCCTAAATCACCTCTCCTCTTGTTGCTCCAATGCTTCCATTATCCATCACGGCAACGGCGAGGGCTTTTGTTACCCTTCCAAAGGTAATTGTTATTCCACAGGAAAATTTACATCCCTTTAAAGTCAGGGGATAATGGAAAAGCATCTCTGATAGTGTTCAGCTGGCAGGGGAGAGGGAAAACATCTCCTGACTTTTATAAACTGCCATTCCTGATTTTTTTCCCCTCACACACATATCAAACTTCCATTTTCAAAGACCAGCTTCCACCCCAATCCCAAATCCCAACTCTGCTGTGCCAGAGTTGAGTCCTGATTCCACACAATCCACACAAAACGCATCCCAAAACCCTGGAGGTGATTTATCCCAGTGCTGCAAAGACAGCAGAATCTTCCCATTGTTTTACTGAGGCATAAATCCCAATTAATCACCGAGATGTTTGTTTGGATGCTTGGGAATATCACACACAATTAATTTATCTGTAGGAATTACTGAGCAGGGCGCTCCCGGCATAAATCAGGAATAATTCCAGTGGTGTGACAAACTACCTCGCTTTTACCACACAGGGACAGGATGAATACTTAAACTCTCCATTTTTAATGAATTATTTACTCTTCCAAGGGCAACAAGTTGTGCACCTGGAATTGGATTTGGTTGGAGCACCCGGAGGATGGATTTGGAAGCAACAATTATTGCTTATAATAGATAAAATATCAATAAATACAAAAACACAAGATTCAACATATATACATAATACAACAATTCCCAAGATCCAGACAAGCTGGAGGAAGGGCTCCGCACCAGCAAGGGAGACTCTGGTGTGACAACTTCCACCCAGTAGCTCAGGAACATGGAATTCTGGGATGGTTTGGGTTGGAAGGGGCTTTAGGGATCATCCCACCCCTGCCATGGCAGGGACACCTCCCACTGTCCCAGGGTGCCCCAATGTCCAGCCTGGCCTTGGGCACTGCCAGGGATCCAGGGGCAGCCACAGCTGCTCTGGCAATTCCAGCCCAGCCAGGAATTCCCAATTCCCAATCTCCCATCCATCCCTGCCCTCTGGCACTGGCAGCCATTCCCTGGCTCCTGTCCCTCCATCCCTTGTCCCCAGTCCCTCTCCAGCTCTCCTGGAGCCCCTTCAGGCCCTGCCAGGGGCTCTGAGCTCTCCCTGGAGCTTCTCCTCTCCAGGGGAACATTCCCAGCTCTCCCAGCCCGGCTCCAGGGCAGCTCTGTGGATTCCTCTGGATCACTCCAGATGCTCCTGGATGTTGGATCCAGAGCTGGAAGCTGCTCTGCAGGAGGGGTCACTTCTCTTCCAGGCAGGAAACCCAGGAGAGCAGATTCTTCTCTGAGGAATAAAAGCTGATCCCTATTTTCCACCATCACTTGGAGTATTAAGTTTGACCTTGGATAGCTTGGAAGTAAATCCATTCCCACTGAAAAACTCTTCCAAACCTTCTCCACCCTCTTTGGAGACTGGAAAAAAACCCCAACGGTTCAAACACAGAAATATTCCTGTATTTGTGCACAGATCCGAGCTCAGGCTTTTTTTATGGATAAATAATCCCTGGGTATTTATAGAATCCCTTACAGCCAAGAAATTCGGGAATTTTAATGGTTCTGCACCATCGGAAAATGGGATTTTAAAGCCACCCCCATTCCCACTGAATGCTCTGAGCCAGATTTGCCTAACAAAACCTAAATATTGACCCCTTTTAGTTGCTCCAGAGTGAATGACTTGGATTGATACCTTAAATTTCAAATCCCTATCTTCTGAAATTCCTCATTTCCTTAAAAAATAAAATAATTATTGCAACCATTTATCTGAATGGGGAAAAAAACCTGTGGGCACCTTCCTGTTATTATCTAAATTACTTTAATATCAAATATCTTTTTAATATTCCTGAGGTTGAACTCTACAGACAAAAACACCCTGGAGTTTCCAGGGGAAAAAACAGCTTTATCAGGATTTATAAGATTATCACTTGTCTGTTGTTCCTCCCAGCTCTGTTCCATGTTATTCCTGATTTTCCCTTGAGGGCTGATGACATTCCGTGGTGGCTCCAAGGTACTGGAAAAGATAATACAGGAACAGAACATTTGGGCTCTAAAACTTGTAATTCCCCAGGGAGAAAAGTTCCATTCAGTTCATATAAATGGAGTTTTTTTGGCTTTTTTTTTTAATTTTTTAAAATAAATCTCTGGATTCTCTGGCAAAAATAACACAGTAGGGAAATACAGCAGATTTTGTCATTCCTGCTGCTCCTTTGAGGAGTTTTCTCCTTAAAAGCCAAGTCAGGGTCTGTTTTAATTCTTCCATGAGATCCATTTTGGAATGGGCAGGGGTGGAATCCCCCATTCCTGGAGGGATTTAAATCCCTGTGGATTTGACACTTGGGGAATGGTTGGATTGGATGGTCTCAGAGGGTTTTTCCAACCTAAAGAATTCCATAATTCCCTTGGCATTTCCCATCATTCCCAGCCTACACAAACCCTGTAAATCCAGGTTGCCCATGCCTGAAAATTCCATGATCCTGGAGCCAGACCAAGGAACCTCCTCATGTCCTTTAACGAGAGAATTCCAGGATTACTGAGGTTGGAAAAGCCCTCCAAGACCACCAAGTCCAAGCTATGCCCAATTCCCACCTTGTCACCCAACCAGATCTCATCATTCCTTGGACACCAGCAAGGATGGGGATCCACCCTTTCCAATCAATCCCTGACAAATCCATTGAAAAATTCCTCCTGAGAAGAACAAACTCCTCAGCAGCTCCCCAAAAGAACTGCAGGCATTTTTTCTTGTTCCCATCCCTGCATTTTCCCCATAATGACACAAAATCCTCCCAGGATTTGGAGCCCAAGACAATGGAGGGAGGACTTTGGATTGGGAATACCTGAGGTGAAATAATGACCCTGCCAGAACTGGGGAAAATTTAAGCTCTGGATTAAATATCAGTGCTGGAAAAGGAATTTTCTCCCAACAAACCCTAAAAAAACTCCATATTTTCCAATCAGCCTTTGTGAGGGAGTCAGTGGGAAACAAAACATTGGGAGATTTGAGCTATTAATGGTCTTTTCCAGGAGCTTTGGAATCGTGGAAAATTAGCAGCTGGTGTTTGGGATGATCCCAAAGACTTGGAGAGGGAAAAGAGGGGTTTTTTTTCACAGCTAGGTAAATATTGAGGTTCAGATTCCTGCACAGGAGAGGGAAAACCACTCAATTCTGCTGGAATTCATCGCCTTTTCCAATCAAATCTGGGATATCTCTATTCCCTAAATCCTCTGAGCACACCAGAGCCACCGGACCAACAGGATGTGCACGATTAAGTACACACTGAAATCATAAATTACAGAATTCCATGCTAATTAAACACCCCACATCCCTCAACAATTAATTACCAGAGGTTCCTCCTAATCCATCAGCACTCCAGTGGAGTGAGACATCCCTGGAGCATCCCTCACCTGGCATTATCCAGAATTCCAGAGATTTTCCTGAAAAACAGGAGATGATGAGCACCCTGAGCAAATTCCCAGGGTTTTTTTGTGGTGCTCCTGATCCAGCCTTGGCAGCCACCACATTCCAAGGTTTCCCTGCCCCTTGCTATTAATTAGGTACTTAATTAGGATTCATCTTCATCTACAGATTATCTTAATATATTTCTTATTTCTCTTCTCTTGGACAGCGTCAAGAAAGGCTCTTGGAAAAAAAGGGAAAGGATGTCTAAAAAGAAGGGATGAGGGAATCTTCCCTCCCTCTAAATCTCACAAAATAATCTCCAAAGAAACATTCCCGTCCAAGGGAACTCCATAAATCCACTCCTAACGAGAGGAAAACCCAGGAAACAAAGCCAAGGGTCACTGGGAATTGGGTTACCTGGGAATTCAGCAAGAGGAAAAGAGCACGGAGGGGCAGAGCGGATAAATCCATGAAAAATGTATGTAAATATGGATAAAAGTGGCTGCCCCATCCCTGGAAGTGTCCATGGGCAGAGCTTGGAGCAGCCTGGGATAGTGGAAGGTTTTCCAGGTGGGATGAAATGGGATTTAAGGTCCCTTCCAGCCCAACCCATTCCATGATCATCTCATTTATTCCTACAGCTCCTCATGGAAAACATCCCAAGGCTTCTTTTCTTACTCTCTCCCCAACATTCCTGAATTTCCCTCCATTCCCCTCCTTCTCCTTTACCCCATATTTCTCCAAACATTTCGCCAAATATTTCTCCAAAAACTTCCCTTCGATATCCATGATTTTCCTTTCCAGCTTTCCCTAAACACAAGCAGAGCTGCTCAGCCCTGGATTAAAAAAAAAAACAACAAAAACCAAAAAACCAGGTTTTTTCCACCAAGGAGGAAAACTCCCAGCCTGTTTTCCAGCCTGGTCTGCCAGCCTGAGAGGCAGCACACGACATTCCCTATTTTTAGCTCAGCTCTGCAGGTACGGAATCCAGGGACACTTATGAACCCTGACATCCCAAAGGGGCTGCAGGGCACTGAGCTCACAAGTTGTTATTTCCCTTTGGATGAGGAGAATTCCAGAGGAAAACAGGTCCTTCCCTGGCTCTGAAAATTCCAGAGGAAAACAGATATTTTCCTGGCTTTGATAGGAGAATTCCAGAGGAAAGCAGGTCCTTTTCTGGCTCCGAACTGAGAATTCCAGAGGAAAACAGATCCTTTCCTGGCTCTGAGAATTCCAGAGGAAAACAGGTCTTTTCCTGGCTCTGAACTGAGGAGAATTCCAGAGGAAAACAAGTCTTTTCCTGGCTCTGAAAATTCCAGAGGAAAACAGATATTTTCCTGGCTTTGATAGGAGGAGAATTCCAGAGGAAAGCAGGTCCTTTCCCGGCTCCAAACTGAGGAGAATTCCAGAGAAAAACAGGTCTTTTCCTGGCTCTGAAAATTCCAGAGGAGAACAGATCCTTTCCTGGCTTTGAGAGGAGGAGAATTCCAGGGGAAAGCAGGTCCTTTTCTGGCTCTGAAAATTCCAGAGGAGAACAGATATTTTCCTGGCTTTGATAGGAGGAGAATTCCAGAGGAAAACAGGTCTTTTCCTGGCTCTGAAAATGCCAGAGGGAAACAGATATTTTCCTGGCTTTGATAGGAGGAGAATTCCAGAGGAAAGCAGATCCTTTCCTGGCTCCAAACTGAGGAGAATTCCAGAGGAAAACAGGTCTTTTCCTGGCTCTGAACTGAGAATTCCAGAGGAAAACAGGTCCTTTCTTGCCTCTTCCCTAGGAATTCTATTCCAGGGCCTCTCCACCGTCCCAGTCAGGAATTCCTTCCCTAAATCCCACCTAACCCCACCCTCTGGCAGTGGGAATTCTTCTCCTATCACTCTGTGTCCCTGAAAAAAGCCAATCCCATTTTTTAAGCCCCTTTAAATACTGAAATCCACATCAATATTCAGGAATTATGAGATTATTTCCTCACTTCTCCCAAGAGGATTCCTGAGGGTCACAAAAGCCCCCAAAAAACAGGAAAAGATTTCATAGGAATTAAATTCTTCATGATCTGAGAAGAACCACTCAGGAAAATGGAAAATGGATTGGGAAGGGCCATCAAAGCTGAGCTGGATCTCCAAAGGCTTTTCCAGCTTTCTTCCAATCCCAGGCTGCAATATTCCCTCTGGAGAGCTCCAGGGCTGGATATTTATCCATCACATCCACATCTTTAGGTCATAAATCCACGGAATATCTGGAGCTGGAAGGGTTTCATTAGGGTGACTCATTAGCAGCCTGATTTTAGGCAGTCCTGACCACAAAGGCTCCTTAAAACCAAAACAAATCCAAGATTTTCCTACAAAAACAGGAATTTTTCGTGGATAAAAAGGAACGAAGTGAGAAAACAATTAAGGAATAAAATAGAGATTTTCTGATAGCTGCCAAGATCCCATGGAGCTCTCCCACACTTCAGAAATTATTTTGGATTACTTAAACCAGATTAAATTTTTTCCCCACGTTCCTTCCACTGTTTGGCCATTAGGAATTTTTTTAGGAGGTTTAGGCCTGACTTAAATTCCCAGGGACGTCTCCAAAGCCCAGCAGCACCACAGATGCACCAGAGCAGCTGCTGAGCAAAGCCAAAAGGTGAATGGAGATGGGAACGTCATCCTGACCTTACATAACATCTATTCATAGCCCAAATTCCCAAAATATTCCTGATTTTCCTGCTTAGAAAGGGATAAAATTGCTGGGACTCAGGGCTGCCTGCTCTGGTGTTGTTTCCGCACAATTCCCAGGGAAGTTTTCCGTGTGGATTTGGCTGGAAGTTGATTTGTATTGGGGATATTTGGTGATCTAATAAATGATGTAATTAATGGTATTTATAGAAAACATAAATCTTTTATATTTATATTTATATTTATATTTATATTTATATTTATATTTATATTTATATTTATATTTATATTTATATTTATATTTATATTTATATTTATATTTATATTTATATTTATATTTATATTTATATTTATATTTAATTTGGCTTTGGAGAGAAGGGATGGGCTCAAACTGCTCCTGGCTGGTGATCCCAAAATCTGCCCTTTCTCCTGCTCAGGGGTGACCACAGACAAGGGATCCAGTGTGGGATCTCCCTAGAAAACATCCTGACATAACAACCATTCCCAGAATTCCTTCAAAAGCAAGGTGGGAGTTGACAACTCCCAAGTTTTTAGGGACAACCAAGTGCCCCATGTAGACGAAGGAGGTGAGGACCTCCAGAGATGCTGCTCTGGGACATCTCCCACTGTTCCAGGCTGCTCCAAGACCCAATGTCCAACCTGACCTTGGACACTTCCAGGGATCCAGGGGCAGCCACAGCTGCTCTGGGAATTCCATCCCAGCCCCTCTCCACTCTCCCAACCAGGAATTCCTTCCCAATATCCCATCTAAATCTCCTTTCCGTCAGTTTGGAGCCACTCCCTGAGTCCTGTCACTCCATCCCTCGTCCAAAGTCTTTCTCCACCTTCCCCACAGCTCCTTCAGGTCCTGGAAGGGCACAATGAGGTCACCTCGCAACTTCTCCAGGCTGAACATTCCCAAATAATTTCACACACACTGAGACAACTCTTAGCGTCACTTCCAAACTTCCATATCTCCAAAGAAGAGCCAGCTTTGCCAAAAAGGAAAATGCCAAGCTTGCAACCGACCTCAAACCAGAAACTAGCACAGAGAAAAGTTCCCTGCAATCCAAGATCTGTTTGGCTGAGGAAAGGAGAGGGAAAGGGGAGGGAAAGGAGCACCATAAGGAGATGGAGCTACGGGAAAATTGAGGACAACGTTCTCCATTTCTTCTCACAAATCCAAGACTGTTCCATCCAGCTGCCTTTAATTGGTTAATCCTGTACAAAATCCCACAATGGTTTGGGTTGGAAAGGACCTTAAATTCCATCCAGTCCCACCCCTGCCATGGACAGGGACATCTTCCACTGTCCCAGGCTGCTCCAAGCATCCTTCCATATCTCTAAAGGAGAGCCAGCTTTGCCAAAAAGGAAAAATTCCAAGCTCACAACCAACCTCAAACCAGAAACTAGCACAGAGAAAAATTCCTTGCAAACTAAAATCTGTTTGGGCTGTTTGGCTGAGGAAAGGAGAGGGAAAGGGGAGAAAAAGGAGCACCAAAAGGAGATGGAGCTACAGGAAAATTAAGGACAACGTTCTCCATTTCTTCTCACAAATCCAAGATTGTTCCATGCAGCTGCCTTAAATTGGTTAATCCTGCACAAAATCCCACAATGGTTTGGGCTGGAAGGGACCTTAAATCCCATCTCATTCCACCCCTGCCATGGACAGGGACACCTCTCACTGTCCCAGGCTGCTCCAAGCTCCATCCAGCCTGGTCTTGGGCACTTCCAGGGACATCCATAACCCTTCCTTGTAACCCCTTCCAAGCACTTTCAGAGTCTTTAAAATAGTGATAAATATGAAAGCCGCAGCTTTAATTCTGTTTTTCACACAGCAAATCAAACGATCAGTTGCCCAAAACCCAAGAGCTTCGTACTTTCCAAGGGGCTGGAATTCACACAACAGCTTTTAAAATATATTTTGTTACTTTCTGGCAGACACAATCCATGTTTTCATCCCCTATTAATTGCTTATTTCCACCTCTGAATTAAATTTTACACCACTATCCAAGATTTTGATTTTTCCTTTTTTTTTTTTCCACCACTCATGTTTTGTGTTCCTGCAGCTCTGGCACCGCCTTTGGCACAGCTTTGGGCTTTTTTTCTTTCTGCTGAGATCTTTGTGGCAACGATTCCAACAGATCCCTCTCCATGGGACACATTCCAGAACCTCCTCTGAATGCTTCCCAGTTTGGGTGGCAGGATGGGGATTGAGGCGGGAAGAAGGCCAAGAAGGTGGATGGAAATCTAGGGGACTTTCAAGTGTGGATTCATCCTTTGATCCAGAGAATGGTCGAGGCTGGAGGCAGCTCTGGAGATCACCTGGACCAAGGTCCTGCTCCAAGCAGAGTCAGATTTTGAATAAAAGGAATTCTTGGAGATGGGAGGCACAGCTGGCACTTTGTTCAGAGAGCTTTGTTTGAGTCCTGGAACATGAATCACAGAATCACAGAATCACACAATGATGAGGTTGGAAGAGACCTCTGAGATCACTGAGTCCAACCTGTGCCCTCACACCTCACCCAGACTGTAGCACCCAGTGCCATGTCCAGGCTTTTTGTAAACACACCCAGAGATGGTGATTCCACCACCTCCCTGGGAAGAGCATTCCAGTGCTTTATTATTCTTTGGGTGAAAAATTTCTTCCTAATCTCCAACCTGTGCCTTCCGTGCCGTAGCTGCAGACTGTGTCCTCTGGTTCTGTCAGAGACCGACCCCACGTGTCTGCAGCCTCCCTGCAGGAAGGTGTAGGGAGCAATAAGGGCACCCCTGAGCCTCCTCTTCTCCAGGCTGAGCACCCCCAGCTCCTTCAAACGTTCCTCAAGAGCCTTGGTGGGGTCTTGGAATTCTCTTCCCAGTCTTGGGATAAAGATGGAGATGTCGATCGGTCGATGTCTCTCCTGAAGGGTTTGGGTGCAATCATGGAACCATCAAAGAATCACGGACTGGTTTGGGTTGGTGGGACCTGAATCCCATCCCACCCCTGCCATGGCAGGGACACCTCCCACTATCCCAGGATTCTCCAAGCCCCAGTGTCCAACCTGGCCTTGGGATCCAGGGGCAGCCACAGCTGCTCTGGCAATTCCAGTCCACCCCCTCCCAGGCAGGAATTCCCTCCCTGGTGCCCAGAGCAGCTCCCACCATGCTGAGTTCCCAGGGATAACCAGAACCCCACATCCTGCTCCGGGCAGCAGTGAAGGAGCTGTGCTCTGGGGAATGAATTCTCCCGGAGGATCTGGTGATATTGATGGATTTACTGGGAAGCCAAACCAGTCTGCTCGAGGAGCTGAGAGCCAAGGAGGTTTCTGGGAACTGCATTCCAGAGCTAACCGGGTTTTATAGGATTGTGTTTGATACTGATGGTCCTGGAGGGGCACAGAATCCCAGGATGGATCAGGCTGGAAGGGGCCACAGAGGGTCACTGGTGCCAGTCCCTGCCCAGGGCACAGGATTGTGTCCATGTGGCTCTGGAATATCCCAGGGAGGAGACTCCAGCCCCTGTCTGGGCTCTGCTCAGGGCTGGGCACTGCCCAGGGCAGGAGTTCTGCCTCCTGTGCCCAGGAATTCCTGGGATCAACCCCTGCCCGTGGCTCTGGGGCCATTGCTGGGCCTGGAGCAGAGCCTGGGCCTGCTCTGACCTCCTGCACACACGGACAGACAGGGACAGACAGGGACAGCCAGGGGGACACAGGGACACCTGGGGACAGCCAGGGGGACACAGGGACACCTGGGGACAGCCAGGGACAGACAGGGGGACACAGGCACAGACACCCAGGGACAGACACAGGGACACCCAGGGCTGTGCCCCCTCTCAGCTGGGTCTCCTCCAAGGCTGAGCAGCCCCAGCTCCCTCAGCCTTTCCTGGGCACAGAGATGCTCCAGCCCTTCCTCATCCTCACATCCCTCCTCTGGACCAGATCCAGGAGCTCCGGGTCCCTCCTGTCATGCTGATCCCAGAGCTGGACACAGGATCCCCAAGGATGAAACTCCACAAACTCTGGACCACCTGGGCTTTGAGGGGGGAAGCCCATTAAGAGCTGAGATCCCAGAAACCCCCCCCATTCCTGTCATCCCAGCTAAAAATGATCTTCCCACCCCAAAATCCACATTGTGCCAACCTCCAGGCTGCCAACCACGAACAGAAATTCCTGTGTGACACAACCCAACTCCTGCTTCCATTCAAAGCTCTGGGAAGCCTCAGAGAAAACCAACAAACCAACATTTCCAGCTGATATTTTCCTTGACTGTCTCAGGAATGATTTTTTTTCCCCAGCAGCAGAACAACACAATCATCTCTATTTTTATGGTGACCTTTTCAAGTCTGTCACCCAAACAGCTCTCACCGAGGTCACTTTTGTCACACAAGTGGCTCCTGCAGCCGAGTTCAGACTCAATTTTCACTTCTGCTGAACACCTGCCATGTGTGGCTGAGGGTTTTGGCTGTTCTTTATTCTCTTCCCACCTTAAGGCCCTCTCAGGACCAGCAAAGCAGCCTCAAAGCCAGAAAATGACAATTTGAGCACATTTGGAAATTTTTGATACCCTCAAAGATAAATCAGCTCTAAAAATGAGGCAGGGAGTGGTTCTTCGTCTAAGAAGTTCTGGAATGGTGGAGGAAGGGGGAGAATTCATCACTGGGATCATCACCCAGAGGTTCCTGAGCAGTTGGGGGTTTACAGGCAGGTTAAATATGAAAATTTATGGTTCTTGTTCAGCATTCCCAGCTCAGGTCTGGGATTTTGGATGGTGGTGACATCCCACAGAACCTGCATTGGGAATAAAGCACAGCTCCCAGGGTGCCGGAATTCCATGTTTTCCAGGGAATGCTTCGCATCTGTGGTATTGGCTGGGTCCCCAGGATGAAGGAGGAATTGATGGATCTGACTCCATGTTCTTAGAAGGATAAATATATTATATTATATTATATTATATTATATTATATTATATTATATTATATTATATTATATTATATTATATTATATTATATTATATTATATTATATTATATTATATTATACTATATTATACTATATTATATTATATTATACTATATTATACTATATTATACTATATTATACATATTATATTATGCTATACTAAAACTATCCTAAAGAATAGATAAAAGACACAGACAGAAGTTTACAAAGAATGATAATGAAAACTCCTGACTCCTTCCACAGTCCCAACACAGCCTGAAAGTGATTGGCCATTAAGTCAAAACAATTCCCATGAAACCAATCAAACAATCACCTGTGGATAAACAATCTCCAACCACATCCCAAAGCAGCAAAACACAGGAGAAGCAAATGAGATAATTATTGTTTTCATTCTTCTCTGAGGCTTCTCAGCTTCCCAGGAGAAGAAATCCTGGCAAAGGAATTTTTCCAGAAAATATGACAGTGACACACATCAGCACGGAAACAAACTGGGAAAAGAGGAGCACCAGAGCCTGGCTGAGATGGAGAAAAGTTCCTGCTCTTCCACGAGCCTTTCACAGGACCAGCTGCTGGCTACAGCTCTGAACCCACCCAGAAATCTCCAGAGGAAATGGGAATGCTCATTCCAGGCATTTCCTGCAATCCTACCGTCACATTTGAGCTCACCCCAAAATTTATTTGGTTAAATAAATTTTTTATTTAACCAAATAATTAAATAATATTTAATTATTTTTAAAGAATTTTAAATTATTTAAAATTTCAATCAGGGAGCAGCAGAATGAGGAGCTGGATGGTTGAAGGCACAGAATCCATGGAAGTTGCTCCCACTGCCTCCCATCAGGGCTTCTCTGGGAACCAATTCCCATTTTCACCCTCCTCAGGAGAGCAAGCCAAGCACAACGGGGGAGGAAGGAGGGTTGCACGTGTTCTGTGCACGAGACGAAGTCAAACTGGGCAAAAAAAAAATCTGTTTTCAGCTTTTACAGTGACCTCAGGACATCCAGAGACATCCCAGGAGCTGCAAACAGCATTCCACACTGCCTCATCTGTGCCCAGCTCCTCCAAAATCCTTTGGGAAAGGACATGCACAAGACCCATGAGCCCACATGGCCAAGAAGGCCAAAGGCACCTGGGATGGATCAGGAATTGTGTGGGAGTAGGACCAGAGCTGGGATTGTCCTGATTGTCCCCTGTGCTGGGCACTGGTGAGGGACCTTGAGGGATGGGTCCAGTTGTGGACACCTCATAAGAAGAAGGACCTGGAGGGGCTGGAGAGTGTCCAGGGAAGGGAACGGAGCTGGGAAGGGGCTGGAGAATCCCTGAGGAGTTGGGAAGGGGCTGGAGAATCCCTGAGGGAGCTGGGAAGGGGTTGGAGAATCCCTGAGGAGCTGGGAAGGGGCTGGAGAATCCCTGAGGGAGCTGGGAAGGGGCTGGAGAATCCCTGAGGGAGCTGGGAAGGGGCTGAGGCTGGAGCAAAGGAGGCTCAGGGGCCCTTGTGGCTCTGCACAGCTCCTGCCAGGAGGGCACAGCCGGGGGGGTCGGGCTCTGCTCCAGGGAACAGGGACAGGAGCAGAGGGAACGGCCTCAGGCTGGGCCAGGGCAGCTCAGGGTGGGCACAGCAGGAATTTCCCCATGGAAAGGGGGCTCAGGCCTTGGCACTGCCCAGGGAGGGTTGCAGTGCCCATCCCTGCAGGTGTCCCCTGGAGGTGGCACTCAGAGCTCTGGGCTGGGGACAAGGTGGGCATAGCTGGGACTCTGACCTTGAAGCTTTTCCGACATTAAGAATTCCATATAAACCTCTCCAAAATCCACAAAACCTTTGGCCCTCCTCAGTGCCATGCCCAGCCAAGCCCTGCCACAGTAAAATTCCTCCTCTCCTCCCTTTCCCAAGCTCCCGGCATTTCCAAAATCAAATTTTCCCTTTTCTTCCCAGCATTTTCCCAAAGCAACAAATTAGAGCCCACAGCCTTTCCCATGGGAGACAGCTCTCTCCAGGCAGGAGGGGGAATGAGAAGGTTGGTGTTGACCTTTCCACTCATTTTCATCCCAGTGGACGCTGCAGAGATCCCAAAATTCCCTTAAACACCACTCCAAGAAGGAAGACAAGATGGAAAAATGAGACCACCACCCTCGAGGCTTTATTAGAGCTCCTGCAAAAGCTCCAGGAGACTGAGGCTGGAATGACCCCTCCTGCAAATAAAGCAGGAGCCTTGGGAGAGCCTGGAATGGTGTCTGAGAGAAGCAGCAGCCTGGAAAGTGCTGGAAGGACAGGAAAGGCACAGCAGGAAGCAATGGGGAAAATTATTTTGGGGAAAATATCCCACAGGGAAAAGGTGTCCTTGCCCATGGCATGGTGCTTGGAATGAGATTAGTTTAAGATTCTTCCCAATCCAAGTAATTCTGGATTCTGTGAGTTAAACTCATCCCACCTCCTCCTGACTTTAGTATCTGATTTTCAGGAGAACAACTAATTTAGGGACTAATTCCAGGCAGGGATGGAGGAGGTGGTGGGAAAGCTACAAAGAGGAGTGAATCCACCCCACAGCAGAAATTCAAGCTCATTCCAGAACATGGATTTTGAACCTCATGGATTCTGAGCTCCAGGTGACTGGGAAGCACAGCTGGATCTCTGGGAGGTCAGGATTCCATGAGAATGGGAGACTCCAGAAATTCAGCCTTGCTTTCCTGGGAAATTGTTTCCTTCCAAGAATAAGCCAGTTCCCATTAAAAAAAAAAAAAAAAAAAAAAAAAAAAAAAAAAAAAAAAAAAAAAAAAAAAAAAAAAAAAAAAAAAAAAAAAAAAAAAAAAAAAGAAAAAAAAAAAAAAAAAAAAAAAAAAAGAAAAAAATCCACAGCCTCTTTCCCTTTTCTATTCCCTTCATTCCAGCAGAACATGAGAGTATTCCAGAGAAAGTTTGGAATATCAAAACCTGATCACACACTGACAAATAAGTGGGAGTGCAGACAAAACCCAAACTGAGGGAATGTGACACAGACAGGATTAATATTTACATCCAAATAACACCACAGCAGCTCTTTCCTGGGAAAACAAATCCTGATCAATAACTTGAATTTAAAATGTCTCACATGGAGGATGCCCCTGGATCCCTTGAAGTGTCCAAGGCCAGGTTGGATGAGGTTTGGAGCGCCCTGGGATAGTGGAAGGTGTTGTGTTGGAATGGGATGAGCTTTAAGGCCCCTTCCAACCCAAACCATTCCATGATTCTGTGATTAATCCAAGCTTTATTTTTCCCCACTACCAACTTACGAAAAAAAATCCAACAAAAGTTTTGGGGAGAAAAAAGGGAAGACTGGAATGACTTTTCTACCAATCTACAATAATCATGGAACATTGGGAAGCCACGGGGCTCCTGATGAACCAGGCTGCCTGGATTTGGGATCCAGCACATCAGGAGCTGCCACTCCACCTTGACCCCCATCTCCATTTCTCCATCCCAACAAACAGCTCTGATCCCAACATCCCAGTGGGAATCCTGCCAGCAGATCCACGATAAAAGGAGCCTGGGCTGATCCCACACCAAACTTTGATAACAACCAATAAACTTTTCCTTGAGTGGGTCCTTTTCCTTACCCCTGGGAACGCCAGCAAATTCCAACATTGTATCTCCCCACAGCAAGACAATCCCCAAAATCCCCAACATTTCCATGAAAAACAAACACAGATGCTTTTCCTTCTCCCCCCGGTCTCTTTGCAGTGCAAGGCTCCACCTTTGTGACTTTTCCAAGGACAAGGAAGTGACAGTGCCACCTCCAATCCCAGCCTGGAATGCCTGATCTTCCCTCGGCTTTCACTTCCCACATGACCCAACAGCCACATCCAGGAAGAATATCCTTATTTTCATATCAAACAAGATAAAAGCACTTTTTTTTGGGGAAAACGACACTCTAAGATGGAGGTTTCTGTCTCAGAAAATTCCAGCATGGAAAGGGATTCATGTGGAATAACACCAACATTTTCCATCACTCCATTGCTCTTCCCAAAGCTGGATCTAATTTAAAGGGGGACAAAGCAAAGGCAGAAGTGTTTTCCCAGAGGAAACCCCAAATCCCGGGATTTTGCAGGTGTCTGGGCTGCTGCACAAGGACTGCCCTTATATAAACCCAGAGCTTCCCAATCCCAACCAGAGGATGGGAAATCCATCAGGATGGATTCCCACCACCTCACAGGATCCCAGAACCATGGTGGCTGCTCCCCAAACTCCGAACTGGTGCTACTGGGCAGCTCTGGGAGCCTTCCCTGGCACCCCCTTGTAGAGCTGCATTTTTGGGAATCCATTGGATTTCCAGGATCCTTGTGGGGCCGTTCCAGCTCGGGATATTCTGGGATTCTCCAGACAAGCACAGAAACTTCCACTCCCCTCAGCCACCCCCAAGTCCTTCCCTCGTGGGTGTGCTGTCTGCCTTTCCTGATTTAAACAGAACCTGGAACGTGGAGATTCCCAATTTTAGCTGCTCTGTAAACCCCTGGAGTGCAAAACCTCTGCGAGCCCAGCCTAAGTTAGGCCAGGCTTTAATTGTCTCTCTTATCACTGCAATGAACGATGGATAACGGTGACGGCATTTTAGGGATAACAGATCCCCAAACCATCCCACAGAAATGCTGGATAACCTCGGCCGCCCCTCAGGTTTTGGGATGGAATTCCCACTCAGCTGCCTTAGAATCCCTGGAAATCTGGCTTGGAATGGACCTTCAGAGCCCACCTTGTCTAAGCCCTGCCGAGGGAAGGGACAACTCCACAGGACCAGGTTGGTCTTGATGTTGATCCTAAAAAAAAAAATCCAGTGAGTCCTTAACTTTAAGAATTTCCTCCTCCACATTTTTCCTTATTTTGGGATAATTCTTCACCCAAACTTCCCTTCACCTCCTCTGCTTCCTCTGCAGAGCTGCATCCACTCCATCGATGAGATCCCAACTTTGGACACCCTGGGATGAGCTTTTCCTACCGATCCCTTTTCTTCCCATCCTCTGGAATGACTTTGGAAGCAACAACACAGCTCCTAAAAATCCACGGACGCAGGTTTCTGCCAGCTCAGCTGACCTGAGCCAAAGTCTGGATCTCTGTGAAGTCCTGCTGGATTTGGGAATACTCAGAACTGTTCAGCAAATTCGGATCTGGGTGCTGCACACGGTGACTGAGGTGAAGGACGTGAGCATTCCAAGGTCAGTCCAGGAATGGGAATTTCTGTCTTGGGTTCAGCAGAGCCAGACAGAAATCCCGGAGGCAGACAGAGGACCTGGACATCTGACAGCTCCTGTTTTCCAGAGGCTCAGACAAATTGCTGGATTTAAAACCTGACCTACTTCAGTGCCTGCTTCATATTGGATTTTTTTTTTTCCCTTCAGGATTCCAGCTTTTCTTCTGGGATTTTTTTTCCCCCACCCTCAGAAAAGCATCTTTTATACCTAAAAAAAATGTGAAAACAAGAAACCAGCTATGCCACTTTAATTAGGGAGTTTTCCAGGTTAAGTTGAAGTTATCAGGGTTTTTTTTCCATGAAAAATAAAGAAAAATTCAAGAAAAAAAAACCTGCACAAATTATTTCCGTGGTCAAGTTGTTTCACACATGAAAATTAATAAATTAAAAAAGGACAAACCTTGAAAAACAAAATATTCCTGAGTATTTACAACAACCTGGCAATCACAGGCTACTTAAATGTGGGAATAATCATGGAAATAATCATGGAAATAAATTTTGCTTCATCAGAGCACCAGGAAACCCAAGGACACAAGGTTGGGACTATTCCCTCAAGGATCATCCCCTTAACCAGAGTGGGATGGGAAGGACTTTATCCCTCTCTATTAATGCCACTGGATAAGGAAAAGCCAAGCCATTGACAGCAGTGGTTTTGTCCATGGGAATTCCAGTAAAATATGAATTATCCATAGCTTCTTATTGGAAATAAATATAAATAAATATCATTATCTTTAATTAAAATCTGGCATCCAAACATTTTACCAAACAAACAGGAAAATGGAAAAACTTCTGCAAATATTTCTCCCTTGCTGTGCTGAAGACAAAAGATCCCAGCAGATTCCCACAGAGATGACTCCATGTACCCTAGGAATTACAAGAGTTCAACTCAGTTTTTTCCAGCTTTGGCCCAAAGACCAGTGCCAGAATTCCAGAATGGTTTGGGTGGGAAGGGACCTTAAATCCCACCCCATTCCACCCCTTTTCCATGGGCAGGGACACCTCCCACTGTCCCAGGCTGCTCCAAGCCCCAGTCACCAGCCTGGCCTTGGACACTTCCAGGGATCCAGGGGCAGCCACAGCTGCTCTGGGAATTCCAGCCCAGCCAGGAATTTCTCCTCATATCCAACTTAAACTGGATTTCAGTCAGTTTGAAGCCATTTCCACTCATTTTATCACTCCATGCCCTTCCCAGAAATGCTGTGAGTGTCAGGGTGTTGCTTCCATAGATTTTCCAGCAGGGGAAGGATTTGGGCTGAATCCTTGTCTGCAACAAACAGGAAAAGCCTTCCATGTGCTCTCCTGGAGGAAAATGTGGATAATTAAAGCTGAAAGGAGATCAATGGCATTGATATTTTGGGAAGTGGTTCCTGGAGAGAGATGATTGCACCTTTCCATGAACAAAGCTCATCCAAGGACTCGGACACCTTCCTCCAAACAAATCCAGCCCCTGCTGGAATCTGCACACCTGGATTGGACAGTTTTCCTAAAAATGCACCAGCCAGGCTGGAAAAAGTGACCCAGGGAATGCAGGGGAAGGAATTTGTGATATCCTGGAAAAGGAAAATCTCCTTGCCAGACCAGGGATGGGCACCATTATAAATAAGGAAATCTGGGGAAATCCTGCAGGAATAGAGGAAGGAATGAAACCAGCAGGGCTTGGGGGATTTATTTTTGATTTTCTCCTTCTCATCAGCTGAAGGTGGAGGAGCTCCCTCGGTGCCTGGCTGGCTCCACACTCCCCATCCTGCTTTTCCAGCCTCTCCAAACATCCCTCAGCTGATGGATTACGGCCGAGGAAAAACCTCGCGAATGAAAAACGAGCAACAGGAGCGACGGGGAGAGGGGGAGAGGAGGAACAAATGGATTTGGAATGGTCTTCCCGAGCTGCTAATTAAAGCCTGGATGCTCCTGCAGGTGGGAGAGGATTGATTGCAGCTTTCAGACGTCTCAGTGCAGGGGGGTTCGTTAGGGAGCGCTCGCTAATTATTCTTTAGGTCCGGGCGCTTGAAGCCTTGGTGGAAACAGTAATTAAAGGTAAAGGAGAAAAGGAGCTGGAATGAATAATTAGGGACACGTGGGAAGGGCACAGAGTGGGGATTGGAGAAACTCGGGATAGAGGAAGGATCCTTGCCCATGGCAGGGGGTGGGGTGGGATTTAAGGTCCCTCCAATCCAAATCATTCCATGGTTCTATGGATTACAGGGAATAAATCCTACGAGGAGCAGCTGGGGTGTCCTGGATAGAGGAAGGATGTGGAGCTGTTGGAGCAAATCCAGAGGAATCCATGGAGCTGCTCCAAGGGCTGCAGCCAGGCTGGGAGAGCTGGGAATGTTCCCCTGGAGAGGAGAAGCTCCAGGGAGAGCTCAGAGCCCCTGGCAGGGCCTGAAGGGCTCCAGGAGAGCTGGAGAGGGACTGGGGACAAGGGATGGAGGGACAGGAGCCAGGGAATGGCTCCCAGTGCCAGAGGGCAGGGATGGATGGGAGATTGGGAATTGGGAATTCCTGGCTGGGCTGGAATTGCCAGAGCAGCTGTGGCTGCCCCTGGATCCCTGGCAGTGCCCAAGGCCAGGCTGGATGAGGCTTGGAGTGACCTGGAATTGTTCTGATTTTCCTGGAAAAGGGAATTTCACTCCTGGAATCATCATTCAGTGCAAAAGGGACACAACAAGGAGGAGCAGAGAGAAAAGAGGACGCAGCTCAGGCCTGGAATTAACGAAGAGGGAATAAAACTGGGAGCTTTGGGAGTTGGCAGAATTCCACGTGCCTTTCTCCCTGTGTCACCTGGTTTTCCCCTTGTGTTCCAGGAAATTCCTGATCCGAGCTGACAGGAATAAATTATGGTGAGACTTTTGTGAGGTTTCTTCAGGAGAACATTTCCAAAAAACCTCCCAGCTCTCATCCCACAGCCTGGGCCAGGATTCATCCAATCCCAAATTCATCAATAATTGATAAATCCATTAAAAACGCAGCCTCACAGCCTAAGTGATGAATCCCAGAAGGATTTGGGGTGGAAGGGACCCTAAATCCCATCCCATTCCACACTTCCCACTATCCCAGGATGCTCCAACCCCCATCCACAATCCACAGCTCAGCCTTGGACATTCCTGGGGTGGAGCAGCCACAGCTTCTCTGGGAATCTGGGCCTAAATCACTAAAACTTGCAGAAAATTCAAATTTTTTGAGCAAATTTAAGACATTTAAGCCCATTTTTGTCCCATCCTCCAGCACCGTGGCTCCAGTTCCTAAAACAATTTCCAGGAAACTCCTTTTTTCCCACCTCATCCTGGTCCAAAGGGATAAATCCAGAGGTTTAAAGATAAAATTATTCCAGGAGAAAAAACAATTTCCAGTTGAAACACAACATTCCAGGCTTTCCATCAAATTCCTGCTCATCTCCTCCAGTGCTTTTCCAATCAATCCCATTTTTTGGAGGGGTTTGGGGAGGTCAGGGAGCTCTCAGTGCTTAATTAATATTTGTTTGGCTAAAGCCAGCCATGATTTCATATTAATTAATTTAATTAACATTAGTATTTATAATGAAATATAATTTCAGTTCTACAGAACCTATAAATTATGTTGTGATTGTACTGATTAAATATTACTTTAATATTTATTGTTTGTTATTGATTAATCTTCCTTTAATATTGATTATTACATAGAATATCAACTACCTATAAACTCTAAAATATATTAATAATCTAAAATATATAAATTATATTAATAATTTCTATTAAAGTAATATTGCTTTCATATTTACTATTAAAGATAATATCCATTCTACACAACCTATAAACTATACACAGTTTGTTATTTAGTATTATTTTAACATTTATAATTAAATATGCCAATTATATAGAACCCTTGCATTCCATTCATAATTTTATATTGATGAAATTAATATTTTATTTTATTATTAAATATAACATCAATTCTATAAAACCTATAAATTCTAATAATTTTGTATTGATTTTAATATTACTTTAATACTCATTAATAAATATTATATTAATTCTATAGAACCTACAAACTATATTCATAGCTTCATATTGATTAAATTATATTATTTAGTATTTATAAATAAATATCATATCAGTTCTATAGAACCTATACATTCTAATAATAATTTGATATTGATTATAATATTACTTAATATTCATTAATAAATATTAATTCTATAGAACCTACAAACTATATTAATAGTTTCATATTGATTAAATAATATTAATTTAGTATTTATAAATAAATATAATATCAGTTCTATAGAACCTATAGATCATTATTGATTCAATTCATAACACTTTATTGTTAAATATAATAGTAATCCTAGAGAACCTATAAATGCTAATAATAATTTGATAATAATTAATTAAAATAAGCACGGTTGGGTTATTAGAGGTCATGATTAACTCCCGACCTTGGCGGCTCCTGGAGCGCGTCACCGCCGGCGCCTTCAGATCAGAATCGTGTGAAAATAGAAACTGTGTCAGCCCCAGATTAACGTGAAAAGCTCCAGGGGCTAAAAATAATGAACTCATCTCCATTTTCCCAATGCAGAAATCTGGGATGGTTTTTAATCCCCTTTCCGGATGGGGAGGAGGAAGTCGGAGCCTCAGTTTTGGATTGGGTTTGACCCTTCGATTAGATCCCAATTTTTTTTTTGGCATTTTTAGGAATAAAACCACAGATTTCTCTTCTGCTCATACATCCCAGAGATACAGATAAATTGGGCGAAAACGGGGAAAACGGGGGAAAACGGGGGGAAAACGTCCAACGTCCAGCCTAACGAGTTTGCATTTAAGCCCAGGTCTAAAAGCAATTAATCCAAGCTCAACAAGGCTGAACTGGGCTGGAGGTGGTGCCAGGCACTGAGGGGAGGGGACAGAGGTGACAGATGAGCCCGGGGGTCACCCAGCCCACACTGACTGTGAAAAGCTGGAGCCCCAAGTGGGACATTCCCAAAGGAATTATTCCAGAAACATGCAGGGATTTACGGCCTCAGGTAATTCCAGTTCTCCTGGAGTGAGTCCTACCCCAAACCCCCAGGGGACAGCGAGCAGGGGACACACGTGGAGACCTCAGAGCTTCACCAGCACCTTGGATGGAGAAGTTCTACCAAAATCTGCTTTTCCTGAGGAATTCCCTGCGTTTCCTGAGGCTCCCAGGCTCAGAGGGATGAGCTGAGGAACATCAGGAGAACTTCCCAGCAGTTCAGAGTGTGGGGATGTTCCCATGGGAAGCAGTGGGAGGCCAATCTTCAGGCAGGCAGCGCAGAAAACCCCCCTGGAAGAACATTCCAGACAATCCTCTCAGCCCCAGCCCAGAGCAGGGATGGGAAAATTGAGTTGTTGGATGAATTTGCCCAGTTTAACCCCAAATCCATGTTTCCCAAACACCCATGCTGAGAAAGGGAGGGATCAAAATTCCCCAATCCCAGCAATTCCCTCACCCAGAGCTGCTCTTCACCCTCACACCTTGCCCAGCTCAGAGGTGCAAATTTCTAATCCCTAATTTGGGCTGAGCTCAATTAAACTCATTAGCAGCTCCCTAAATGAGAAATATTCCTGATGTAGGAATTTTTTATTCCAGAGTTGTAGCAGGACTAATAGGAATGGGGATAAAGGAATTGGATTATTCCCTCTGGGAATTGTTCCGGTGCTTCATTTTCCCAGCCCTGCCCCAAAATGGGAGGAATTTCTCCATGGAAAGGGTGGAGCCCCCAACCCTGGAATGTCCACGGGCAGGATGGACAGGGCTTGGAGCACCCTGGGATAATGGGAAGTGTCCCTGCCAAAGGCAGAGGAATGGAATGAGGTGATCCTCAAGGCTCCTTCCAAACCATCCTGGAATTCTGTGACCAATCCTGACATGGATTCCATAATTCCTTGTGTTTCTTTCCAGCCCTCCACAAAAAAAAAAAAAAAAAAAAAAGCAGGAGCCAGCCCTAAAAAAAAAACCAAACAAACCAGGATAGAAGCCTCCAAAAAACCCAGAACGATCCAGGCCCAAAAAAAGATGGATCCAACCCTCCAAAAAAAGAAGGATGTTTCTTTCCCAAGTGTTTATTTTCCTGGTTTTTCCCTCAAAATCTGCCCCAGTGATGCTGTCCCAGCTCCAGAGCTCATCCAGGAGAGCTCGAGCTGCACTTTGAGGAAGGAAAGGCTTCCCAAACCTCATCCCAAACGTTCCAAATTCCCTATTTTTCCCTAATATTCTGGTTCCATTATCCATAGCTGTTAATTCACTGCCACCAGCTCCCTCAACAGGGATTTTCCAACCCTTTCCCACATGAATCCACCTCAATCCATGACTTATCCTCCTCTTCCTCCCACACTTGGGGATCCATACCCATGAAACTGATTTTCTTTCATTCCATGAGAAAAAAAAAAGGCCAAAAGAAGGGAAAATTCCAGATTTTTCTCTATTGGAAAAAGCTGAGAGGGAAGAAAAAAAGCACAGAGAGCGTTTTCTCCTCTCTCCAGCCTTCAGGAGAATTTTCCATCACTGGGATAATCCCGACCCCAATTGCAGCTGGCTCCAAACTGGGAACTGGGAGGAGCCTTTCCATTCTCATGGATAACAAATCTGGGAACCACAGGAACTTCTTCAGACTCAAAGTCCAGTGGATTATCCCCAAAATCCTGACAGGATTCCCACCAGGAAGGAGGAGCAGGGATCAGCTGGAATACAGATCCTCAGGCAGAAAATAATTATTCCAGAGGGGAAAGAAGAAAAATAAATTGGATAAAATGAGGTTTTGGTTGTGAATTTCTTGGATTTTCTGTTGGATTTTTAGATCCTAAGCAGGAAGTTCTGAAGGAAAACTTCGCATCCGAGTGGCAAAGTCAAAATGTTCCCATTAGGAAATGGAAGAGTGGAAAAATCCATAAAAAAGGTTTCCTGTTTCAGTAGGGTTTTTTTCTTCCAAAGCAGCTCAGGATTTCAGGATGGATTCCTAAATAATTCAAAGGAATTGATTGGAAAATTCCACCTCCCCCTCTGGATGGGCTTGAAGCTTCACAGGGAGCTCCAGCCCAGCTCGGATCCCATTCCATGAAATCTCAGCCCAAAGGGGAAGGAGGACGTGGTGACCCTGCTGGAGAAGGGCAGGGACAAGGCCAGGAGAGCATCCCAAAACAGCAGCTAAACAGGAAAAATCTGGGAATGAGGAGAACCAGAGCCTGGAATTCTCGGTGTGGGAAATAAGGGGTGGAAGCAAGGAAATGAAAAAATAAAATAAATCTTTCTAGTTAAAGCTTTTAGGAAAATGGTATCACTGATGATTCCAGGGATGGAGCCAGGCTGGGAGAGCTGGGAATGCTCACCTGGAGAAGAGGAGAATCCAGGGAGAGCTCAGAGCCCCTGGCAGGGCCTGAAGGGCTCCAGGAGAGCTGGAGAGGGACTGGGGACAAGGCATGGAGGGACAGGAGCCAGGGAATGGCTCCCAGTGCCAGAGGGCAGGGATGGGTGGGATATAACTCCCAAGGATCAGGAAAAACCAATCCAAGGTGGAAATGAAGATGTAACACCAGCCCAGGGAAAAGCTGCAGTTACGGGATACTGATTTTTTTTTATGGGATTTTTTTTTCCATCAATCCCACAAAAGGTTAGCCCAGCAATTCAACCACTTTCCTGTATTTTATCCAAAACATTTTTCCCCCCAAATCATGACCTCTGAAATGTCTCAGGATCCGGGGAATTAAACATAATTAAAATAATCCCAATAATCACCATCAGCACTAATTGGGATTTCCCCTTCTTCCAAGCCCCAGTGACAACGACAATTCCAAGCTTAAAAATTTGGGAGCAGAGGGGTATAAAAACCACATTCCATGGGTTTTGTGGGATTTGGGACCATTTGGCAGCACTCAATAGGTCTGAATTCCCAGGAATACCAACAGTGGTCAGGTTTCCAAAGGAATCCTAAAATTATTTAAATTGGGAAAAAACATTAGGATCAGAATCCAAACGTGTCCTTAAGTGCCATATCCACAATTTTTTGGGAATATTTCCATGGATAACAACTCCACTACTGCCCGGGCAGCCCATTCCAGGCTTTTCCAAGCGTTTCTGGGATAAAACAATTCCTGGTTTCTAATCTGAGCCTCTCCCAGTGTCCCTCGAGGCCGATTCCTGGCCGAGCCGCTCTCCTGCTTTCCAGAGTTTCTTGGAAAATTTTCCTCATTTCCTTTGATCAACTGGATCCAAAATAAAACCTTTTCCCTAAAAATAGCTGGGCCTGGAATACTCAGCTGATTTTGGAGGGAGCATTTCTGGAGCTGGAATTAAAAGACCCAGCAGCACAAATCCCTGATTGCAGCATCACACACAGGGACAACGTCCCCATTTTTCCTTCCTCAATCCCAATTTTTTTTTGTGGGAAGCGTTCCCTTTGTTGTACAGCTGCAGAAGGTGCTGAAACAATTCCTGCCATTCCCATTTTTCTGGATAAAAGATGGTTTTCCCCACCTTCAGCAGCCATTCCCAGCTTTCTTGTATCCCTGCTGCTTTGGACAAAATTCCAGAGGCAAAAATCAATCCTTGGGGACTTTTCCATGAGGTTTTGTTGTTGGAATCAGCTGGAAATGGATCCCCAGGGAGTGGACAGCCACTGGTTGTGTTTTGGGATCTTCCCCAAGTGCTTAATCCTTAAACATCAGGAAAGAGAATTCCAGGAAATCCCAAATTCCTCCACCAAGAGGTGACCCCCACATCCCACCCTGGGATCTCTCCCTATTTCGGCTCTCTCCATCATTCCCAGCCCAAGGCTCAAATCCTTGGGAAGCACAAATCCCACAGGAGCCATTTGCAGTGGCTTTAACTCCACCCAAACATTCCTGGGGGAATTTCACTCCTGTGACACACTACAGCCTTAGGGAAGAAAGGGTTAAAAATTGGGATAAGAAGAAAATAATCCAAACCATGAAACAGAAAGGATTTTAAACTCCATCCCATTCCAGCCCTTTTCCATGGGCAGGGATCTTCCACTGTCCCAGGCTGTCCCAGTGTCCAGCCTGGCCTTGGGCACTGCCAGGGATCCAGGGGCAGCCACAGTTGCTCTGGCAATTCCAGCCCAGCCAGGAATTCCCAATTCCCAATCTCCCACCCATCCCTGCCCTCTGGCACTGGGAGCCATTCACTGGCTCCTGTCCCTCCCTCCCTTGTCCCCAGTCCCTCTCCAGCTCTCCTGGAGCCCCTCAGGCCCTGGCAGGGGCTCTGAGCTCTCCCTGGAGACTTCTCCTCTCCAGGGCAACATTCACAGCTCTCCCAGCCTGGCTCCATGGGAGAAACCTCTTCAAATGCTGAAGTTCATTCCATTTTTCCACACTGTCCAGGTGTTAGGGAACACTGCACCACCTCAGGATCAAAGCTGACTTCATTGACATTCCCAGGATCATTTGCTCACTCACACCAGGTCACCTCCAAGGGCACAAATCCTTGGAATCAGGATTGATTATCACTCCACCAAATTAAATCCGCAACAAAAAAAAAACCTGGATCATGAACTCCTTTTGCCACTGGAATAAATCAATCTGGGCTCCATTCCCAGCTGCTTTAGCCAAGAAAAAAATCAGGATTTCTAATGGAGCAGCCCCACGAACTCAGAGCACACCCTCATCCCAGAGCTAAAAACTCCAATCCCACTTTGAATTCCCAGAATTCCTTAATCATCTCCCCATGACTTGGTTCCCTGGAATATTCCAACAATCCAAATTTGCACTTTCAAAACTCCCAGGTCTCTCATTCCTCTGCCAAGGAGGAACAATTTGGCTGCCAGGGAACTCAGAGCTCCAGCAAAAAAATCTGGGAATTCAGCACCAAATGGGCCAGTCAGGAATTTGGGCATGGGAACTTGGAATGCCAGCAAAAAAATTTGGGAATTCAGCACCAAATGGACAAGTCTGGAATTTGGGCATAGAAACTCAGAGCTCCAGCAGAAAAAAATGGGGAATTCAGCACCAAATGGGCCACTCTGGAATTTGGGCATGGGAACTCAGAGCTCCAGCAGAATTTTGGGAATTCAGCACCAAATGGACCACTCTGGAATTTGGGCCAAATGACTCCAAGCGCCCCCACAGTGCATTTTGGTGGGAACAGCACATGGATCATCCAGGCTGCAGGGAAATCTGGGAATGCAGCCGGTGCTTCAGGAGCAATTAAACTTCCAGTGGTTAATGAAGCATTTCTGCAGCATCAGCAGCCCTGGCCCTGCTGGTGGCAATCGGGAGAGGGAAAAGTGGCTCCTCGTGGGGTCTCCAGGGGAAAATTCCATTAAAACTGTGGATTAGAGCCATTCCACCCTGGATTTGGAGGGATGAGAAGAGGTCGGGCGGTCGCTTGGGGCTCAATCTCATTTTCTCAGCTCCCTCTCCTGGAACACCTCAGGGCTTGGATTGGGTTTTGTGTTTGGAAATCTGGGAATGAGCAACATGGGGAATTTGTGGGGGAGAGGTTCTGGTTGCACCTCCTGGTTTTCCTGCTTGGATGAAAAAGTTTGGATGGATAAATCCATGTAAAAGAGCTCCTAAGAAAGCTTTTGAGAGAGACCGTGGCTGGGGCTGAGGGAGAAATGAAATTAAATACTCCCAGGAACAGAAATCCTGGAGAATTCATGGATTTAGGGAAGTTGAATATTCACAGGAGACACTGCCTGCAGCCCAGACCCACATTCCCAGCTCCACTGAAAGGGGAGGAATTGTTTTCTGTCCATTTCCCCAGGCACGGAAATCCTTGGGTGCAAAGGGGAATGAGACAGGCAGGGAAAAAAGGGAATTCTTTCCCAATTTTTAAGTGTTACCCTGATCCATAATCCCTGCAGAAAGTAATTTGGAATAAACCACACACTCCTGATCCAACACAAATTCACAATTCCCAGCAACCCCCACAATCTGTGGAAAATTGCTGATCTCCCAGCACGGATACAGGAACACATTCCAAAGGAAAGATGAGGATTAATGCCGGATTCAGCATTCCAGTAAGGATCTGAGATCTTCCAAACAATTCCAGGCTCATCCCCAAAATAAATGGGATTGGTTCTGCTGTACAAGAGTCCAGCAGTGCCCATTTTTTAGGGAAAAAATGGGAATGCAGCATTCCAAGGAGACACAGATCCATCCCTTCATCCACAAAAGTTGGGATTTGATTGGAAGTCCTTGGCTGCAAAGGAGAATGACACAGGAAAAGGGAATTTTTTCCCTACTTTTCAAGTATGATCCTGATCCATAATCCCTGCTCTTATCCCAGCACAGACACAAGAGCACATTCCTAAGCAAAGATGAGGACTAATGCCGGATTCAGCATTCCAGTAAGGATCTGAGATCTTCCAAACATTTCCAGGCTCATCCCCAAAATACCTGGGATTGGTTCTGCTGTACAAGAGCCCAGCAGTGCCCATTTTTTAGGAAAAAAATGGGAATGCAGCATTGCAGGGAGACACAAATCCATCTCTTCATTTGATTGGAAGTCCTTGGCTGCAAAGGGGAATGAAACAGGCACAGAAAAAGGGAATTGGAATTTTTTCCCACTTTTTAAGCATGATCCTGATCCATAATCCCTGTTCTTCTCCCAGCACAGACACAAGAGCACATTCCTAAGGAAAGATGAGGATTAATGCCACACTCAGCATTCTAGTCAGGATCTGAGATCCTCCAAACATTTCCAGGCTCATTCCCAAAATATCTGGGATTGGTTCTGCTGTAAAAAACCCGAGCAGTGCCAAGGTCTCCTTTAGGGGAAAAAAAACAGGAATGCAGCATTCCAAGGAGACAGATCCATCGCTTCATCCACAAAAGTTGGGATTTGATTGGATTTTCCTCTTGCCACAAATCAGCCAGAGCCATTGGATGCAAAAAACCCCATAAATATCCCAAGAAAGGGAGGATGATTGTTCCTTAAGGAAAACAGGCTGTTTATAAATCCTCCACATGGAAGTTGCCATCCCAAAAAAAGCTCCCAACCCTTCCCCACGGCTCCATTTGTGTTCCAACTTATCTGGGAGGAACAAGGAAAGCTTGGAGAACATCCATGCTGGGGCAAGGCTGGGATGTGGCCAAACCTTCACTCCCTGCATGGAAAAATCCAGGTTTTCCTCTAGGTTGCTGTGGAAGGGGCTGGAAGTGCCAAAGCAGATCATTCCCTAAAATCGGGATGAGCTGGAAAATGGCTCAGGGATGAGGAGAAGGATTGGAGGTGCTGGAAGTGCCTCAGACTGAAATTCCCGATTCCCTGGGCTGATCCCACAGTGTGGGAAAAGGGAAAGGGGGAATTCTGCCCCCCTCAACATGGAGCTGCTGGAGTGATCCAGAGGAACCCATGGAGCTGCTCCAGGGCTGGAGCCAGGCTGGGAGAGCTGGGAATGTTCCCCTGGAGAGGAGAAGGCTCCAGGGAGAGCTCAGAGCCCCTGGCAGGGCCTGAAGGGGCTCCAGGAGAGCTGGAGAGGGACTGGGGACAAGGGATGGAGGGACAGGAGCCAGGGAATGGCTCCCAGTGCCAGAGGGCAGGGATGGATGGGAGATTGGGAATTGGGAATTCCTGGCTGAGCTGGAATTGCCCAGAGCAGCCTCTGGATCCCCAGCAGCACCCAAGGCCAGGTTGGAAAGCACTTGGATGCACCTGGGACAGTGAGAGGTGTCCCTGCTTGGTCCCTGGATGACCTTTCCAAGTCTCTTCCCAATCCCACCCATCCCATGATTGTATGGAGTGACATTCTGGGCACAGCGGAAGCACCACCAGGTTCCTCCAGCTGCACGTGCTGAACTCCAGCAGCTCTGGGGTTGCTCCTTCCGCCCCACAGCCACACGTCCCATCCAGCCTGAGTTTGTAATCCCAAAATCTCTGAGCTTGGAAAATCCCTTCAGGATTACCAAATCCCAGCTGTGCCCAATGCCCACCGTGTCCCCAGCCCAGAGCTCTGAGTGCCACCCCCAGGAATCCCTTGGGCACCTCCAGGGATGGGGACTCAAACCAGAGGACAGATATTCATGGAATCATGGAGGTTGGAAAAGACCTCAAAGTTCATCCAACCATTCCCCAGCCCTGCCAAGGCCACCACTGCCCCGTGTCCCCAGGTGCCACATCCACAGGGATTTGAAATCCCTCCAGGCATGGGGACTCCACCCTGTACCTGTGCCAGGGCTGGGGAACCCTTTTAGGGAAGAAATTTTCCCAAATATCCAATCTAAACCTCACAGAATCCCTGAGGCTGGAAAAGAGCTCCAAGATCAGAGTCCCAGCTGTGCCCAATGCCCACCTTGTCCCCAGCCCAGAGCTCTGAGTGCCACCTCCAGGGGACACCTGCAGGGATGGGCACTGCAACCCTCCCTGGGCAGTTCCCACCTTTCCAGGCAATTTCTCGTGAATTCCTACAAATCTCCCCTTCCCGACCCCCAATCCCAGATCCACATTAAAGGAATTAAACAATTGGAGTTCTGCAGGAGAAGGACTTCCAGCTCTTCCTGCTGCCACTGGATGGCCCAGAAATAATTTCATTTAATCTCTTTTTGACCCACTTCTGAGCAAACAATGATTTTTTTTTTTTTTGTTGTTGTTCACTCACCAAAATGAGAGGGGGAAAAATGATTTAAGCCAAGAGGAAGCAAAGTGATTTTGTTTTCACTGCTGGGTCTCAGATTTTGTTGAAATATCAACATTTGGGGTGTTTTTACTCAATCCAAAATATTTATCTTGTTGTTCTTTGCTTTAATCACTTCATTAAATATGCAAAACCCCAAATGAAAATATTGGGATGACAACAACATTTTAATAGGGGAAACCTTACAGTTCTCCAAGCTTTTTCCCCCTTTTCTCAGATGTAGTTTTATCCAAGAGCTGTTTCCACAGGAATTAATTATTCAGGATAAATTAAATTAAAATAAAATAAAACCAGAGCTGAACTCGGCCCTCATGATCCAAAGGAGGGGGAAAAATGTTGGATAAACCTTCTCCTGTTTATTTTGGTCTGACGCCCTTGGATATGGGAACGATGTATTTTTAATGGGTAAATGCTATTATATATTTTTTTACTAGTTATAAAAAATAAATAAGAATTTTTGGTGGGTATAAAGGATTTTTTTAAGCTGCTGGAATGACTCCAGAGGAGTCCAAGAGCTGGGAATGTTCCCCTGGAAAAGAGAAGAATCCAGGGAGAGCTCAGAGCCCCTGGCAGGGCCTGAGGGGCTCCAGGAGAGCTGGAGAGGGACTGGGGACAAGGGATGGAGGGACAGGAGCCAGGGAATGGCTCCCAGTGCCAGAGGGCAGGGATGGATGGGAGATTGGGAATTGGGAATTCCTGGCTGGGCTGGAATTGCCAGAGCAGCTGGGGCTGCCCCTGGATCCCTGGCAGTGCCCAAGGCCAGGCTGGACATTGGGACACCCTGGGACAGTGGGAGGTGTCCCTGCCCATCCAGGATGGGATTTAAGGTCCCCTCCAACTCCCAAAAAATCATTTCTCCCTCAGGATTATCCAAATATCTCTGGTTATTCCATGTGCTGGGAGAGAAGGAATGCCCCAAACAAATTTATGGGAATGAGTGGAAACCAGGGAGGGCAGGATGCTGGAAAACGGCATCAGAGCTCCTGCTGGGCTGGGATTTTGGGGGAGGAGGAGCTTTGGGAGAGCTGCTGGGTGGGACAACAGAACTTCTGGCAGTGGTTGTTTAATGTCTGTTGGGAAGGATGGAAGTTTGACAAGAAAGTCTCACAGATATGGGTGCTTGGCAGAAAGATTTTTGAATGTAGAGTCTGAAGATGGAATAGAGATGGGAGCAAGTTTTGATCTAGAAGAAAAGAATTGCTGAGCCAGCCTTACTGGATAGCCAAGGAGGCAAAGGGTGTGTTAGTTAGAAGGGGTTTTTATGGCTCAGAGCAAAGGATAAACCCACCCCAAACAAGAAGATGTTTGTACCAAGCACAAAGAGAGCACAGGCAAACAAGGCAGCAAATGTGGCAAGTAGAAAAAAGGTCTCAGAATTTTCCACTGCAGGAAAACTGAAAAACAACTTCTAGCTTAAACTGTGATGCACTGACTTTTAGTGACTGGAGAGCAGTAACATGAATGTGGTAATTACAGCAGCTATGATGGGCTGTAGGTAAAAGTTAAGGGGCAGATTGGTTCTGCTGTATGAAGATGCTCAGCACAGAAAAGTCTATAATGCATTGTGACCTAAACTAAGGGTGTGCAGGCCTGCCTGCAGCTGGAGCTGGCAGCTGTGGGCACAGCTCTGTCACCCACGGCCCTGGGCTGCTGGGACACCTTGGGTACAATAAACTGCATTTGGGAGAGCCCCTGGAGTCCCACATCCCTCATTCAGGCTCCTACAATGTCCCCATTAATTGTCACGTGGATTGATTCCAAGAGGAATGATTTTTCCTAGAAAATAATCAGCGATTAATTTTCCCATCACTTTTGCTGAGGCAGAGCTGCTTCCTGCAGGGATGAGGGGTCTGGGGGGTGCTTTGGTTGTGGATGGGACCCAAATTTAAATCCAGGCCAGCCCACAGAGCGAAATTCCTCAAAAATATCCCTAAAACCCTCAGAGGGGAGCAAAACCCCACCCTGAGAGCCAGGGGATGAGAGGAAATTCCAGACTGAGCCTAAAATGAAACTCCAAAAGCAAATCCCAAAGGGAATTATTTCCTGACATGTCCCAGATCTATTTTAGCTTGCTGGGATCAGGGAAGAGATCCCAAAAAATCCACACCACAGCTGCTCTGCCAGTTTTGGTTTAGAGTTTTTGGGTTTTTTTCCTTTCATCCTTTTAGAGCCCCTGGAATTCCTCCAGTATTAAGTGTGGGTACCCCTGGGATGTTTTCCTTATCCTTGCCCAATTTTCAACACTTTTTGACTCTCTAAAGCCCCAAACTCTTCCAGTCACACCCCAAATCCCACAGAGGTGCCCAGAGGAGGTAAAATCCAAGAAGGTTTTTCCACAGGCAAAAGATTCTGTCAAATTCCAACATCATGGAAAAAAAAAAAAAACCAACCGATTTTTCCCTGGAAAAAGAAATGTTGGATAGGATTGGAACAGCCTGGGATAGTGGAAGTGTCCCTGGGCAGAGCAGGGATGAGCCTCGAGCTCCCTTCCAATCCAAACAATTCTGGGATTCTAAAATAATTCCATTTTTCCATAATATAATTAGGGAATAGCCTCAGAACCAACCACCCAGCACCCAATTCAGATTCCCACCTCTCCTTCTACTCGAGTTTGAAAGGATTTATTTGGATTTCTTGGATGCACCGAGGAGAATTCCAAGGAAAATTTAGGCAGCACCATCCTTTGATTCCCACTTCATTTCTCCACAATCCTCATTTTCCCCTCCCCATTTAAAAAGGCACCACGATGACAAACCCTGCCATTTTTTCTTTAAATTCCCAATTTCTCGGCATTTTTCCCTGAAATAAAAGTGGGAATTATTTCCCAGCACCTCCTGGAAATGCCCCTGGAGTTGGGCAGCTCAGATCTGATGGAATTCCCACTAAAAAGAGCTCCTGGGATCAGATCTGAATTTTCCATGAAATCCAAACGATCCTTTAATGCTTCTTACAGTAATTAATAATCTCTCTCCTTTTGTTGGGATTTTTTCCCCTCCCTTAAACTCAATCCAAGCATGGCAGCTTCCTCAGGACATGCTAATTAATGATGATTATTATTATTTCCATGGCCAGAAATCCTTGGAATCTGTGCCAGGAGCTGAGATCCCAACTGGGCCAGGTGATGCACAAACCCACCCTAAAGGCTTTGGAGGCCAAGGAAAGCTGGATCCAAGGGGGAAAAAAAGAAGGAAAACAGCTTTAATTTTCACTCCCTGCCAAAGGTCTTCATTCCTTGGAATTCTCCATTTCTCCCATCCCATTCCCAGCAGAAATATTCCCATTTAACATCCTCCTGTTAAATTTGGGAATTCCCTTTCTCTTCCCACAAGTTGAGGGTTTTAATGCTCCAGGAATCCTGAGTTTCCCTGGCTGTGAACACCCACCTCTGGAGCATCCAGAAAATCCAGGTCCATGCATAAAAACCCCTTGATTCCAGCTGATCCATGAAAATCCCAGGTTTGGGCAGTTTTTGGGGGATTTTAGGAAGATTTGGGTGTGGAATAACCTCACAATGAGGAGTTAATGAAAGAAGGAATTGTATGAAGAGGGAAAATGCAATTCCCACTCTCAGGGAGGGGCTGGAAACTCCAAACGTTCCTGGAGAGAAATCCCTGAGGGGATTGTGATTCCACCCAGGATTTTGTTCCCACTTGGAATCATTAAGGTGGGAACAGCCCCCCAAGATCAAATCCAACCATTCCCAGCACTGCCAACACCACAACCACATGGATTTTAAAAATCCCTCCAGGATTGAAGATTCCAAACCTCCCTGGGCAGTTCCAAGGCCTGAGCCCCCTTTCCATGGGGAAATTCCTGCTGTGCCCACCCTGAGCTGCCCTGGCCCAGCCTGAGGCCATTCCCTCTCCTCGTGTCCCTGTTCCCTGGAGCAGAGCTCAAACCCCAGCTGGACACAAACTTCCAGGAGCTGATCCCAAATGAACTCCAAAAAGAAACATTTTTACACCAGGCTCGGAGGAATTCCAGGGATGAGATCCTTTAGGAATGTTGGAGGTGTTTGGCAAAGTTTGGGAGCAGCAACCAAACTTCCTGCAGGAGAATCCACAACATCCCATTCCAGCCCCAGCGCTCCCACTGTCCCAGGGTGCCCCAGTGTCCAGCCTGGCCTTGGGCACTGCCAGGGATCCAAGGGCAGCCACAGCTGCTCTGGCAATTCCAGCCCAGCCAGGAATTCCCAATTCCCAATCTCCCATCCATCCCTGCCCTCTGGCACTGGGAGCCATTCCCTGGCTCCTGTCCCTCCATCCCTTGTCCTCAGGCCCTTTCCATGGAATCATTCCCATTCCCAGCTCCACAAATCTCCATCTCCCAACTCCTCTTCCCATTCCAGCTGAAATGAATCCCAAAGTCCTCTCAAACTTTCCCCCATTTTGCCAATCCAAAAACACCACCTCATTCCCAATTTTCTCAAAGGATTCTGGTAACATTTTCCATAACAATAAAAGATCAATGCAAGGACCTGGAGCAGAGGAAATTCCCAACTGTAGCCACGATATTTTTTGAAAAATCTTTTCCTTAGGATTTGTCTCCTGAGAAGCAGAGAGGCCTCAGGAACAAAATGTAAACAATGGTTATCTGCTGCTGTGGAATGCAACAGGTGCATATGTGATTGGGCTCATGGGGTTGTTTCTAATTAATGGTCAATCACAGCCCAGCCGGCTTGGACAGAGAGCCTGAGCCACAAGCCTTTGTTATCATTCTCTTTCTATTCTTAGCCAGCCTTCTGATGAAATCCTTTCTTCTATTCTTTTAGCATAGTTTTAATACAACATATATCATAAAATAATAAATCAAACCTTCTGAAACATGGAGTCAGATCCTCGTCTCTTCCCTCATCCTCGGACCCCTACGAACACCATCACACCCAACCATTCCCAATCCATCAGCACAGCTCAGGGATCACCAAATCACCCTGAGGCCTCCCAGTGTGAGTCCAGTGAGGACTTTCCAGGCTGAGAAAACATCCAAATTCCATTGGTATTCCCTTGGATCAGGACTTTGAGGACATCCAATAAGCCTGGAAAGGCTCATCCCATTCCAATCCAGGGACAGCTCCCGCTGTCCCAGCTCCAATCCCATCCAGCCTGGCCTTGGGCACTGCCAGGGATTCAGGGGCAGCCACAGCTGCTCTGGCAATTCCAGCCCAGCCAGGAATTCCCAATTCCCCATCCATCCCTGCCCTCTGGCACTGGGAGCCATTCCCTGGCTCCTGGCACTCCACACCTTATCCAGACCTGGATTCTCCCACACCCCTGATTTTTCCCAACCAAATCTCCATCTGCAGAGTCTGGATAAGGAAAGGGTTCATTGGTTATCCAGGGTTCACCAGTTTATCCCATCCTGTCCCAGTTTTCCCATTCACACATCTCCAAACAGCTCATGCAGAGCACATGGAACCTCCATTTCTCCCCCAAAAAAAAATCAGCTGGAAAATCCCACCCAGGAGTGAAGAATCCCACAGCTTTCCCAGCAAACACAAAAAAGGAAGGATCCCATTTATTCCTCAAACCCCCTCATTTAAGGCCTGCCTAAATTCCTACAATTTTGGGATTGCCAGGAGTCAGATTTGATCCTCATGGGTTCTTTGCACCTTGGGATGTTCCATGAACGGTTTGTGCCAGCAGAAAATGGGACTGAAATGATTAACTAAGAAGTTTTTTTTTTCCAGATTTATGGGGTGGGATTTACCCTGGGTTGGTGTGGTATCATTCCTACAATTTCCCACAAACCCTAAAAAAATATTCAGGAGCAGCCTCCCCTCAGCACATCCAGGAAAGGGCTCTTGGGGGAGGAGGGAAAACCCAGAGGAGAAATCCCATTGGATTTCCCCAGGTGGGAGTTTGGTTCCAGGCTATTGACACTGCACTTCTAAAAAACCCAGAATTTTGAGGGTTTTTTTTTTGAGCACGGAGTAGCTGTGGGCAAAAAATGTTCTTTTTCTCAGGATTGGGATCCCAGCAGGAGAATTCCGGGGGTTTTGGTGCCTGAGGTAAAGCTAAGCTTTGCTATGAGGCAAAAAGAGTTTAATTAAACTAACGAGATCCAATTAGTGCTCGTGGAGCTTGGAGCAGCCTGGGATAGGGAGAAGCTTCCCTGTCTGTGGGAATGGGATGGGATTTAAGGTCCTTTCCAACCCAAACCATTCCGGGGGGATTTTTTTCCCCTCATATTTTATTCTTTCAAGGCTTTTCAGCCTGGCTGAGCACAGATTGCTGGGATCTGCTGGTGTGTGGAATTCTGCCCTTGGAAAAGAGCTGGCACTGCCTGGATGTTCCCAGGAACCCATGGATACCAGCCCAGGGTCAATCCCACCCCATAAATCTGGAAAAAATCTCTTAATTCATCATTTCTGTCCCATTTTCTGCTGCCACAAACCATCCATGGAATAGCCCAAGGTGCAAAGAACCTACAAGGATCAAATCCAACTCCTGGCAATCCCAAAAATTCCAGTTCTATCAGCACTCACAGCCAGGTGCAAATAATTAACTAATGATCAATTAATTGGTGTCCCAATACAACAAATTTAGGTTTGATAGAGCCCAGGTGGGATCAGGAACCTCTGGTCAAAGACCCCACAAGGATCAAATCCAGCTCCTGGCCTTGCACTGGAAAATCCCAACAAATCCAGCTCCATCAGCCAAGTGACATTAATCAGCTGATAATTAATTAATTGGTGTCCCAATAGAAGGGCTGATAGAGCCCAGGAACCTCTGGTCAAAAATCCCCCAAGGATTAAATCCAACCCCTGGCCCTGCTCAGGAGAATCTCAGGAATTCCAGTTCTATCAGCACCCGCAGCAAGATGCAACTAATTAACTGATAATGAATTAATTGGTATTCCAATACAACAAATTTAGGTTTGATAGAGCCCAGGTGGGATCAGGAACCTCTGGTCAAAGATCCCACAAAGATCAAATCCAACCTCTGGCCTTGCTCAGGAGAATCCCAAAAATTCCAGTTCCATCAGCACCCACAGCAAGATGCAACTAATTAACTGATAATGAATTAATTGGTGTCCCAATACAACAAATTTAGGTTTGATAGAGCCCAGGTGGGATCAGGAACCTCTGGTCAAATATCCCACAAGGATCAAATCCAGCTCCTGTCCCAGCTCCATCAGCACCCACAGCCAGGTGTAACTAATTAACTAACAATCAGTTAATTGGTGTCCCAATAGAAGGGCTGATAGAGCCCAGGAACCTCTGGTCAAAGATCCCACAAGGATCAAATCCAGCTCCTGGCCCTGCAATGGAAAATCCCAACAAATCCAGCTCCATCAGCCAGGTGACATTAATCAGCTGATAATTAATTTATTGGTGTCCCAATACAAGGGCTGATAGAGCCCAGGAACCTCTGGTCAAAAATCCCACAAGGATCAAATCCAACCCCTGGCCCTGCTCAGGAGAATCCCAAAAATTCCAGCTCCATCAGCACCTACAGCCAGCTGCAACTAATTAATTAATGATAAATTAATTTGCATCCAAATACAACAAATTTATTTGTAATAGAGCCCAGCTGGGATCAGGAACCTCTGGTCAAAAATCCCACAAGGATCAAATCCAACCCCTGGCCCAGCTCAGAAAAATCCCAACATTCCAGCTCCACTAGTACCTACAGCCACGTGACATTAATTAACTGGTAATCAATTAATTGGTGTCCCAAACCAACAAATTTAGGTTTGCTAGAGCCCAGGTGGGATCAGGAATAGATCCCACAAGGATCAAATCCAGCCCTTGGCCCTGAACAGGAAAATCCCAGGAATTCCAGCTCCATCAGCACCCACAGCCAGATGCAACTAATTAACTAATGATCAATTAATTGGTGTCCCAATACAAGGGCTGATAGAGCCCAGCTGGGATCAGGAACCTCCGGCCAAGACCCCACAAGGATCAAATCCAGCTCCTAGCCCTGAACAGGAAAATCCCAACAATTCCAGCTCTGTTAGCCAGGTGACATTAATTAGCTATTAATCAATTAATTGGTGTCAAAATACAACAAATTTAATTTTAATAGAGCCAAGCTGGGATCAGGAACCAGGCCAAGGAGCAAACCCAGCCTTGCTGATCTCAAATAAATCATTCCAAAGATCTCCATCTCCCTTCCCGACCATGGCACATCCACAGCCTGGTTTAAAAAAACAGGAATTGCTGGAAAAATCCAGGATTTCTCCCGTTGGATTGGGGAGCAGCTCCTTCCTCACCCACCCAAGTGTGGCTGCATCCTTCCCTCTCCTCCCACCCAACTTTTGTTCCAGCAGGAAAAAGGACGGATTCCAAAGGCTGACATATCCCATGAATTCCTGATTTTTGAATAACTGGAAAACATCTCGGTGTTGTGACAGCTTTGAAGCAAAACACCTCAGTTTTGAAAGTTCTCTTCTGTTTTATAGCACAGAACTTGTGCAGGGAAATCAAAACACCAAATGCCCAAAGCAGAAAAGTTCCCAGCACATTCCCATTTTTCCAGGTGATTTTTTTCTGGTCACCTGGGATAACTCTTGGAAATCATAATTTATCCCAAAGCCCACAATTTTGCCCATTAGGGCCAACATCAGAAATCCTAAATTAACCACATCCCAGAGACCCCAAATTCCTTTAAAAAGCTGCTCCAGGACCTTTAGCCCGGAAAAAAAAAAAAAAAAAAAAAACCAAAAATGAAGAACAACAAGGGAATTCCCCTCCCTGTCATCATTTATTTGGAATTTAATTTCTTTTCCTAGGAAAACAATGGATTTTCCAAAACTCACCTGGGATAACTCTTGGAAATCACAATTTACCCCAAAGACTGTGATTTTACCCATTAAGTTCACCATCAGAAATCCTAAATCAGCCTCATCCCAGAGACCCCAAATTCCTTAAAATCTCCTTTTTCTCCCACATTTCTTGGAATACACTCAATCCACACGGGATACCCTGGAAAAGCGCTGGATTTTCCGAAGCTCACCTGGGATAACTCTTGGAAATCACAATTTATCCCAAAGCCCACAGTTTTGCCCATTAGGTTCAACATCTGAAATCCTCAATTAACCACATCCCAGAGACCCCAAATTCCTTTAAAAAGCTGCTTCAGGACCTTTATCCCCCAAAAAAAAAAACCCAAAAATGGAGCACAACAAGGCAACCCCCTCCCTATCCCTGTTTGAATTTACTTGGAATTGAATTTCATTTTCTAGGAAAACACTGGATTTTCCAAAACTCTCTGATCACTTGGGATAATTCTTTAAAATCACAATTTATCCCAAAGCCCACATCTCTCACCTTAGGTTCAACCTCAAAAATCTGAAATCAACCTCATCCCAGAGACCCCAAATTCCTTAAAACTTCTTTTTTCTCCCTGGAATTCCATCAATTCCATCAATCCAGAGGCGGCCCTGGGAGCAGAACCCCCCTCCAGCCCCACAAAAGCTGCTCCAGGACCTTCACTCAAATCCCACAGAAAAACCTGGAGCGCAGCAAAGAAATTCCCTCCCTAATTTATTTAGAATTCCACATCCAGGAAAAGCCTGGAATTCCCACCCACCTTTCCCTCTCCTCTCCAGCAAATAATTTTTTTTAATAAAAAAATAAAAGCTTTCATTGGGAGAAGCAGGAGAACAGGGGCAGCCAGCTCATTCCAAGGTGGTTTTTCAGGAATTAACCCAAGCTCCCAGCTTTAAATAATGTTCAGGATTAGCTCCAGGTGGGAGGAGTTAAAAAAAAAGGGAGTAGGAGCAGCTCTGGTTGGTAAACGAGGTGCTCCAGCTGCAGCAAGTTGGGATAATTCCCATTTTTCTGCATCTCATCCTACAGCAGGGACAGCTCAGAAAAAAGGGAATTACATTGAGCCCGAGGAGAACAAATTCCAGCTTTAAACCTCTCCCAAAAACTCCCGTGGCAACATTCCCATGTGGATTTGAGTTTTGCAGTGTAACATTTCCCCAATTTCTGGATTGCTCCATCAAAACAACGCCAAAAATCAGGAAAATGGGAGGGGAATCCAATATCCAGAGTTTCCATTTCCAAGGAAAACAGCCTCCAACCCTGGGGTGATCCCAATTCCTGAACCTCCCCTCCCCTGGGATATTCCCTTAATTCCTAACTCCTATTCCAGAGGTGCAAACTCTCTCAGATTCCAGCTCAGGGGGAGTCTGGGAGCTGCTGATGGAATATCTGGCATGGGATCCACCATGGAAGGGGATGGGCTGCAGTGGGAATATGGGAAGGAACAACCCCCATCCCATTCTTTTCCCTCCCTCACTCCCATTTTCCCATTCCCAGCACAAAAAGCCATGGATGGCACAGTTGGCATGCCAAAAATCCCTTTTTTTTTTTTTTTTTTTTTTTAATCCTATGGAAATCCAGGAATCTTTCAGGCATCCAGCTCCATTTTTATCAAGGATTGTCATAAAGTGTGCAAATAATTTTCTTGGAAAAGGGGTGATATTTATGGGATAAAGGGATAGAAAGGCAGGAGAGGATGGATAAAATGGTGTTGTTAGAAACATTCCACGATTTGGGAATTTCATCAGTTCCTCAGATTGGATCATCCTTCCCAAAAGGTTGGATTGGAACACAAACCATCCCTGCAGGAACATTCCAGCTCCCATCACTTCCCAAGGGCTCCCAGCTGAAAATCCTCGGGAAAATCCTTCACAAGGATCTGCCTGATGCCAGAAATCCCAAGGAAAACCTCACACCCTGCCAGGGGGGGAGATCCCTGCAGGATCCCTCTGGAAGTGCCTGATTATCCCAGGATCATCCAGAGCCTGCCCAGCCACCCCAACAATCCCACCCTGCAAATCCCTGGGAATATTTTCCAAATATTTTCTAAATATTTTCCAAATATTCCTGGAATTCTGGGAGCCTTGGGAATGTGACATTCCCTATATTCAGAGCACCCTCTGGGGGAAGAACCTTTCCCAAAGATCCAACAAAAAAGTTTTCCTGTGAGCAATTTCAAGTGGCCCTTCAATATTCCATGGAAGGAGGAATCTCACGGACAACCTGATCCCACATCTTGGGAAAAATTCCTCACCCCAGAAGAGCCCAAAAATTCAAAATCCATCTGGGAAGAGCCAAGGCAGTGCCCTCTGTTCCCAGCTATTTTGGGAGAGGAGATTATTTCTGGAAAAGGCAGGAAATAATTCCTCTGGATCCAGACAGGGCTCGGAACTGGAAAGAAGGGCCATAAAAAGATCAGGGAGCGGATGGGGTGGGATTTGTCAGGAATCAAGGGAAGGGTGATGGAGCAGCAGCATCCCAAATATCCATTGTGTGATGGATCCCAAAATCCCCTTTCTCCAAAAAAAAATTCTCTCCCAGTTATAAAAGATATGGGAAGTGAACAATTTTGTCCCTGAGCCCTGATAATCTCACTTAGGGAGAGCGGGATTATCCCACCCCAAAGGGATTTTCCCACTGGAAAAAAGGGATTTAATGCAGGAGACCCCATTCCCTACAAGAATACTCCTGGATATAACCCATATAATAATCCTATATAATCCATATATGGACTGACAGGGATCAGTCAGCCCTTCACTGGTGGGAATCCCAAATAATTTTGAGGAATGTGGAAGACATAGCTGAACTTTATTCCTTTCTGTTTCAACCCAAGCATCCAACATATGACCAGGCTCCCAAAACCCCCTTTTCTTAAAAAAAAAAAAATCCTCCCCAGCTATAAAAAACACGGGAAATAAAAATTTTGTCCCTGAGCCCATCAAGATTAGGGAGAGTCCTTCCCAAATCCCAAAGGGATTTTCCCACTGGAAAAAAGGGGATTTAATGCAGGAGACCCCATTCCCTACAAGAATACTCCTGGATATAACCCATATAATAATCCTATATAATCCATATATGGACTGACAGGGATCAGTCAGCCCTTCACTGGTGGGAATCCCAAATAATTTTGAGGAATGTGGAAGACAAACACCCAACAAGTGACCAGCTTCCCAAAATCCCTTTTCTTAAAAAAAAAAAAATCCTTCCCAGCTATAAAAAATACGGGAAATAAACAATTTTGTCCCTGAGCCCATCCAGGTTAGGGAGAGTGCTTCCCAAATCCCAAAGGGATTTTCCCACTGGAAAAAGGGGATTTAATGCAGGAGACCCCATTCCCTACAAGAATACTCCTGGATATAACCCACATATGGACAATATAATCCCATATAATCCCATATAATCCATAGATGGACTGACAGGGAGCAATCAGCCTTTCACTGGACAAAATCCCAAATAATTTTGAGGAATGTGGAAGACAGAACTGAACTTTAATCATTTCCATTTCCTTCCTCACACTGCTCAGAATTTAACTGGATTTTGCTCTTCTGAGCCCCAGGAATTTTAATTTTTGGTGATTTAAGATTTTCCTTGCCAGATTTTGTCCAAATTTCCCTCCTGTGGAATCAAAGGTGACATTTCATGGGAGGCAGAGCTGGGATGCAGCTCCCAGCATTCCAGGAGGATCCTTGGAGCTCTCCACACATCCCAGGATCACCAAATCTCAGGGAAGTTTAGGCTCAGCTTAAATCCCACACATTTACTGAATTTAAATTAGATGGAAACCTCAACATTTGCACCCTGAACCCCAAATCACCACCTGGGCCACAACCAACACCTGAACCCACAGAATTCCCCCTCCTGGAATTCTGGAATTCCCAGTTCCTTACCCTGATCACAACCCCATCCATGGGAGCAGATCCCAATCCCTTGGCTATCCAGGGATTCTTCCCCTCTCTGGGAGCTGAAGCTCATCCCAAAAATCCCCGTGAGGAGGAGGAGGAGAAGGATGAGGAGAAGGAGAAAGAGAAGGAGAAGGAGAAGGAGAAGGAGAAGGAGAAGGAGAAGGAGAAGGAGAAGGAGAAGGAGAAGGAGAAGGAGAAGGAGAAGGAGAAGGAGAAGGAGAAGGAGAAGGAGAAGGAGAAGGAGAAGGAGAAGGAGAAGGAGAAGGAGAAGGAGAAGGAGAAGATCCTTGTCCGGGGTTTAGGGAAGAGTTAAAATTCCCAAGGATCCGCCGGGATCCCGGAGCAGGCGGGAGGAGCGGGAGGAGCGCAGCTGCCCCCGCGGCAGCGCATAATCCCTGCCCTGTTCCCAGGGAAGCTTCCCTGGCACAAAGTCGGGAATTGTGCGGGGTTAAAGCGCCCCGGACAAGGCCGGCATTCACCCAGCGAGGCCGGCAGCGCCATGGAAATACCGCCCAGGGAAATATCCCCCCTGGAAGTACAGTCCATGGAAATATCCTCCAGCTGGGACCGCTGATCCAAAGGTTTCCCTGCCCTCCGTTTCAGAGGTTTCCCTGCCTGATCCAGAGGTTTCCCTCCTCTCTGATCCAGAGGTTTCCTTGCCCGCTGATCCAGAGGCTTCCCTTCCTGCTGATCCAGCGGTTTCCTTGCCTGATCCAGAGGTTTTTCCCTGCCTGATCCAGAGGTTTTTCCCTCCCTGCTGATCCATAGGTTTCCCTCCCCTCCGATCCAGAGGTTTTTCCCTGCCTGATCCAGAGGTTTCCCTGCCCTCTGATCCATCCAGAGGTTTCCCAACAAGGAGCCGGCATTTCTGAAGAGCCAAGCGCTCTCCCTCCCAGTGATTTCGTTTTCCCATCCCGCCCCTCATCCTCCCAATCCACTCGCTGGATCCGTAAAAATGTTGGGAAAGGCCAGGTCAGAGGCCACTCCCAGCTCCAAAGGCAGCGCTCCTGAAATCCCTCCGGGATCGGAGCTGTGGGGAATTATCCCAGCATCACAAAGAGGTAGGAGTGGAAGATCTTTCCCAGATCATTCCCAGATCTTTCCCTCATCTTTCCCAGATCATTCCCAGAATTTTCCCTGATCTTTCCCTGATCTTTACCTGATATTTCCCTGATCTTTCCCAAATCATTCCCAGATCTTTCCCAGATTTCTCCCAGATCTTTCCCAGATCCTTCTCAGATCTTTCCCAGGTCATTCCCAGAATTTTCCCTGATCTTTCCCAGATCTTTACCTGATATTTCCCTGATCTTTCCCAAATCATTCCCAGAGCTTTCCCTGATCTTTCCCAGATTTTTTTTCCCAGATCATTCCCATAATTTTATCAGATCTTTCCCTCATCTTTCCCTGATCATTCCCAGATCTTTCCCAAATCATTCCCAGAGCTTTCCCTGATCTTTCCCAGATTTCTCCCAGATCCTTCCCAGATTTTTCCCAGATCTTTCCTGACACCATCTGCCCCTGCTCCAACCTCCCCCGGGCTCCAAGCAGCTCCAGCAGCCCCTCACCAGCTGGATCCCGGGAAAAAGGGGGCAGCTCCAGGCTTTGGGATGCCCAAATCCAAATTTCTTTGGAAAACCTGCAGCTGCACTGGGGGCTGAGGCCGTTGGATGACATTTGCTGCTTGGATCAACCAGGACAAGTTCCCTGGAATTTAACACCTTAAATGCCTTCAATTCCAGGCGTTTTGAACCAGCAATGGGAAAACACCTGGAAACCTCATTTTTCCCAATGGGAAAACTCCTGGAAGCCTCGCTGTTCCCAAGGCTGCGGATGCTTCTCCCAAAATTTTGCACGCCCAGATTTGTTGCAGAGCCTCAGGAAGACTCTGATATTCCTCATTCCATGAGTGATTCCAGGAGGAATTCTGAGCCATCCTGAGGTTTTCCATGGCTGCAGACGGAATGCTGAGCCCTGTTCCCTGCAGGAGCTGGGGCTGGCACAGAGGGGTCACTGTCACCCTCACACCCCTCCTGGGTCACACCTGGTGCTCCCAGAAAACATCCTGGGGGTCTGCCCTGCTTAATTCCAGCTGAAATCATGGAAAAAAAAATTCCTAAAATCTCATCAAAGGAGTGGATAAATCCCAGCCCAGTGAGCCAGGATGTCAGAGGGGGCTGCACCCCCTGTGTGACCCTGATCCCACCCAGGGGATCCCACAGCTGCTCCCAGATTCCTGTCACCGCTTGGAATCAGCTTCCCTGGGTCAGGAAGTGTTGGCTTTGCCCCTGCCAGGATTGTCACCCCAGCAGAGCCTCACTCCAGCCAGGTCCTCCCCCATTCCCAGGATTTTTCCAGCCCTCACCCCAGAAGTGCTGGAAGAGCTCAGGCTCTCCAGGCTCCTGTCCAGGAATTCTCTGGGCTCTTCCTCACTCCACAGGGCACAAAATCAGACCCCAAGTCCCCGGTGAGCCCCTCAACCAAGACAGCTTAGGAACAAACCCAAAAATCCCTTCTCCCTCTCCCAAAATTCCCATTTTTTGCTGAGCTGTTAAAAACTCTCCATGCCCACCTCAGCCTCTTCACTGAGCCGTTTTTTCCCTCTGGAAATTGGAAGTTGGGTGAAAGGAGAAGCACCATGTCCTGAATCCCTACATTTCCTGCTTTGTTAACAGTGCGAGTCATGCACCGCTGAAAGGGGAGGAAACGTGCACAGATCTCGAGTTGTTCTCAATCTCTGGCCAGGAAATCAGGGAGAGCTGAGGAACTGCACGGATTCCCAAGGATTTCAGCAGCTCTGCTCTCCCCCATCCCCTGAGGAAGCAGAACGTGGGCTGGGCCTGCCCTGCTCCCAGTTCTCCCAGTTCTCCCAGTTCGTTTCCCTTTAGGATCCCAGTTTTCCATCCCAGCTGTAGCATTCCGACAGAACAGAGGGAAGTTGCGGAGCTGCTGCCCAGCATGGTTAACCTGGAGTTTAAACGAGCTCACAATCCACAAACTGAGGATTTATTTTGCATTCCAAGGCGGCGGAGCTGCTCCCCGGGTGGGCACGGGCGGTGCCGTGCCAGGCTCTGTTCCAGCACCTTCCGGAGCCACGGGAGCATCCAGGGCTGGAAAACAGCCCTGGGAGAGCCGCGCCAAGGACAGGTGGGATGAGCCAGGGAGGAGCCTGAGGGATGGGTCTGAGCCACCTGCAGGGCTGGGAATATCAACAGGGAGCAGCAGGGATGGATTCCAGGCTGCTCCTTCCTTCCCCTCGCCACCTTGCTCACGGAGAGGCTCTGGAGCTGTGCCCGCTCCCAGAGGAGCGCAGGAACCAGGAACAAGTGTTAACATGGCAAGACACCTCCCCGGCAGCACCACGCTCGCGAGCAGAGCTGCCAGGCTCTGGAAATCTTCAAAAAAAAAAAAGGCCAAAAAACTTGTTAAAATCCCACAAACCGATTTTTCCAAAGCAGCGAGATCCAAGCAGGTTCCCTCTCGCAGGCTGGGGCTCACTTTGGGTAATCTGCAGGCTCCAGCCTTCCCATCCTCCTTCCCCAAAATGGCCCTGCTGCTGCACCGGGGGCTGCAGGCACACCCCGGGCTCGGAATTTTATTTTTTTATTTTTGTCCACATTCTCGAGCCGACCTTCAGCACCCAAAATTCCCGGGGCACCGCTCTGGAGCACAAAGCACGGCTGAGTTCGCCGCGCTCCCCCCGCTCTCAGCCTAAATCAGGCGGAGGAAAGCAGCAGCACCAAAGTCTTTACTCCAAAGCCCAGAGCCCGGAGCTGAGTCCGCATCTCCTCCCTCCAGCCCCCACCTCGCTCTTCCCGAACAAGCCCTCTCCTGTTCGCCGCTCTCGCCGAGCATCCAACAATATGTGCCTGTGTGCCGGGGGAGGCAGGGAGCCGCTGCCAGCTCCGCACCAGCCGAGCCTCCCCCGCCAGCCCAGCCCCTCTGACATCCGCGGGCACGTCCAGATTTTGCAAAATTAAAGAGAGGAAAAAAAAAAAAAGGGGGCGGGGAGCGAGTCTCTGAGTCTCTAAGTGAAGCTCCTTTCCAGGTGGGAAGCGAATGTGGAAGTGTGGGAGCGGACGGGCTCGGAGGAGGCAATGTCACACCAAGCATTTGCTGGGAGATTCATGAATCTCCTTGCTCAGCCCCGGGTGCCGGAGCTGCCGGCAGCACCGCACGGCGCCGAGCCGCTTACATAACCCCCCCGCCCGGCCGGGCAGCACCGGGAACCGGGAGCACCGGGAATGGGGGAGCATCGGGAATGGGGAGCATCGGGAGCTGGGAGCACCGGGAATGGGGCAGCATCGGGAACGGGGAGCACCGGGAATGGGGATCACCGGGAGTGGGGCAGCATCGGGAGCTGGGAACACCGAGAATGGGGAGCACCGGGAATGGGGAGCGCCGGGAATGGGGAGCGCCGGGAATGGGGAGCACCGGGAACGGGGAGAATCGGGAATGGGGAGCACCGGGAATGGGGAGCACCGGGAATAGAGAGCACAGGGAATGGGGATCACCGGGAACCGGGAGCACGGAGAATGGGGAGCACCGGGAATGGGGCAGCATCGGGAGCGGGGCAACACCGGGAGCGGAGCAGCATCGGGAATGGGGCAGCATCGGGTACAGGGCATCGCCGGGAATGGGGCATCGCCACAGCCGGGGCACCGCCGGGAATGAGGCAGCACCGGCAATGGGGCATCGCCAGGAACGGGGCACCGCCGGGAATGGGGCATCACTGGGGCTGGGACATCACCGGGAACGGAGCATCGGCACAACCGGGGCATCGCCACAGCCGGGGCATCGCCGGGAACCGGGCACTGCCACAGCCGTGGCATCTCTAGAACCGGGGCATCACTGGGGCTCGGACATCACAGGAACCGGAGCATCGCTGGCACCGAAGCATTACCACGGCCCGGGCATCACCGGGACCGGCCACACCGCGGCCAGGGCATCGACAGAACCGGAGCATCACCGGCACCGAGGCACCACGGCGGCCGCGGCACCGGGGCACGGGGCAGCATCCCGGCCGCAGCCCCGGCGGAGCGCCCGGTTCTCTCTCCTCGCCGCTCGGCTCCGGGCAGCGCCGAACCGGGGCCACCTCGAGGGCGCGGGGGCGAGGGGGAAGCAACAAGAGCGCGGCCCCAGCGCGGAGGGGGAGCGGAGCGGGCGATGCCGCCGGTGATGTGCAAGTCACGGGCGGGGGCCAGCGGGGCCGGGGGAGCGGAGCCGCCCGCCCGCGGGGTCCGCGCGCCCCCGGTGGAGCCCCGGGAAGTTTGCGGCGCCTTCGCCCCCACCCCTGGCTCCGCGGCCGCGGGCGGCAGCGCCGCCGGTAACAAGTGCAGCGGCGGCCGCGGGCGCTCCGCGGGCGCGGGGAGCCCCGCGGAGGCGGCGCCCAGCGCGGCCCGGGACCGGCTGCGGACCCCCGAATCGCCCCCCCGCCCGCCCCACGGCCCGGTTTTCGCCGTGAAATGTCAGCGTCTCATGGCAACGGCGCTGCCTCCGCTCTGCCTCCGCCGCCTCCCGCGGCGCTCAGCGGGGCCACGCCGCTTGCCCCCAGTCCCCATCCCCCCCGCCCTTCCGCCCCGGCGACAGTCGCGACAAGGTCACGCGGCGCCCCCGGACTCACCGTACACCCCTTGGCCGGAGCTGCCCTCCAGCAGAACCGTCAGCAGCCCCAGCAGCCCGATCGCTACATCCATCTTCACGTGAGCATCCACATATCCAGCCCGGCGGGGCGGGGGCAGCGCAGCGCCCGCCGGAGCCCCGCGCTCCGCTGCGGCCGAGCCGCGCACGCCCGCGCAGGCAGGGCGGCGGGGGCAGGCGGCGGGCACCGCGCCGGTCCTCCTCCTCCTCCTCCTTCCTCCTCCGCCTCCGCCTCCTCCTCCTCCTCCCGCTGCGCAGCGGGCGGCGCGGGGCGAGCCCCGCTCAGAGCGAGCCCCCGGCAGCGGCAGCCCCCGCACCCGCTCCGGGCCGCGGCGCCCTCAGAGCTCCGGCCGCCGCCGCCGCCGCCTCCGGGGCCGCCGAGCGCCGCGCGGGGCCGCCGCAGCCGCCTGCGCCCCGCGGCCATCAGAGGCCACCGCGGCGCCGCGGCCCCCGCATGGTGCGCGGGGCTGCCCGCGGAGGGAGCGGAGCGGAGCGCGGGGGGCGGCGCGGGCGGCGCGGGCGGGCGCGGGCGCGGGGCCGCGGGGAGGCTCCGGCTGCGGCTGCGGCGCTCCGGGAGCGGCTCCCCCTCCTCTCAGCGCGGCTGCGGGGCGGCGGCCGGGCCCATGGCGGGGGCGGCGCGGGGCTCCCGCGGCCGCGCTGCGTGCGGGTGCGCTGCCGTGCGGGCGCGGGGAGCGGGCGCGAGTGGCGGCGGCGGGGCCGTCACGTTGTGCTATACGTGCGGGGCCGGCAGCCGCAGCCCGGCGACGTCAAAGCTGCGTGGCTGCTGCCGCTGCTGCTGCTGAGCGCCTTCCTCCGCCTCCTCCTCCTCCTCCTCCGCCGCCGCCGCCGCCCCCGTGGCCCCGCGGCTCCGCCGCCGCCGGGCGCGCATGGCCGCGGGCGCTGCCCGGGCGGGATGCGCGGGGTGACCGCGCCGCTCCGGGATGCGCGGAGCGCTGGGACCCGCACGGAGCCGGTGCGCGGGGGCCTGGCCCGCTCCCTCTCGGGGTGCGCGGAGCGCTGGGAGCCGGGATGCGCGGAGCGGGGCGGCTCGCACGGGGCAGGGATGTGCGGGCCGTCCCGCTCTGTCCCGGGATGCGCGGGCCGATCTCGCTCTGTCCCGGGTCCCGCTCTGTCCCGGGATGCGCGGGCGGTCCTTCTGTGTCCCAGGTCCCGCTCTGTCCTGGGTCCTGCTCTGTCCCGGGATGCCCGGGCAGTCCCGCTCTGTCCCGGGGCGCGCGGCTCTGTCTCGCTCTGTCCGGGGATGAGCAGGATGCTGCGCTCTGTCCCGGGTCCCGCTATGTCCCGGGATGAGCAGGATGTCGTGCTCTGTCCCGGGTCCCGCTCTGTCCGGGGATGCGCGGCTCTGTCCCGGGATGCGCGGTGCCGCGCGGTGCGGTGCGGACGGTGAGGGGCGCCCTGAGCCCGCGCTGCTCTCCCGGCCCGAGGGGTCCGTCCCGGGCTGCGCTCCCCGGCCCTGAGCCCGCTGTCCCCCGCTGTCCCCCGCTGTCCCCCCGTGCCACCCCGCTCCCTCTCTGGGGCACCCCTGGGCTCAGCCCCCGCTGCTTCCCCAGTACTCGGGGGTAAAACCCCTGTAAAACCCCTGTGCTTGCTCCAGGTTGTGTCCCAGGGCACCACCCGGGAGTGACAGAGGGGACAGGCAGGCGACAAACCAGCTGCTCTCTGTGTCTGATCCAGCTGATGCCGCCGGGTTTTTTATGGGGTTATTGCCCCTTTGGGAATCTCAGATACCTGAGAGCCCTGACTGGCTCCCAGCCCCTTCCCAGCCTCCCTGATGCCCCCACGTTTTGGGATCCCATGGGATTTGTTCTGGTCAAAGTCTCTTCTCTCCAGTTCCTCAGAACAAACCAAGGATTTCTGCGGAAAACGCTGCCCCTGTCCTCTTCCCTTTTTCCTTGATTTCTCCAAGGATTGCCCCAAACCTGTGGGCACCTTGGGCACTGATGCAGCCCCCTCTGCCTGCACCAAAAGGATTCGTGCTCCAGGCTGGGGCAGTGACAGTGCTCTGGAAGGGACAATTGCACTGTCAGGGGTTTTGTGACCCCACGGGACACTGCTAACAAGGCTGGCACTCTTCCAGAGCTCTCCTGACAGGGCCTGAGCCTTTCCATCACTTCCATGAGATGATCCAGCGTGTTGAGGGCTGGAGGCATCCAATCCATCGCTGGAATTCCAGCAGGGAGCTGAATTCCCTGCCAGCTGGGGCTGTTCCCCATTCCCAGCCTGGTGAGGATGTGGGAAGTGGGAGAAGGGATGGGTGCAGCCCTTCTCTGTGCCTTTCCCACGCCCCCAGAGCTCAGGCTGGCACCCAGCAGTGGCTGGAGGGCGCTGAGGGTGACGCTGAGGGTGACGCTGAGGTGGCCCCGTGGTTGTGCCCAAATCCCATGTCCCCCTCAAGGGACACTCCTGTGCCATCCCAGACACTCTCCCTGCCTCTGGCTGCCTCCCATCCCCCTCACTGCTTGGTCTCCTGTCTGAAGGGACTCTCAGGTGGCTTCTCTGAGTCCACCTGATGCTCCTTTTTCTCTGGTTTTCAGTTCCAAGGAGAATTTGGGGACATCTCCAGAGGCTGCGCTCCCGGCATGACCTCCAGCTCATCACCTTCAACCTCCAGCTGCCTTTTGGCTTTTTCCTGCCTTCAGCCCCTCCTTTTTCCCCTTTTCCCCTCTTTCTCTGCGCCCTCCAAGCAACATCTGGGCCACATCTGGGCTGTGCCCATCCCAACCCAGAGCTCTGGTCCCTTCCCAAGGATTTTCCCCCCCAATTTCCTTTCTTCCTCCTCCACTCAACCACCCCACAGCACAAACATTGCCACATTTTTTGACCTCTGTGAGTGTTTTCCTCACCTGTAAAGCCCCATCCAGGGCAGGTTTGGGAGGAAAAGCTGGAATTCCTCACGCGGAAATGGTGGGAAAAGTGCCACGTTCCCTTCTGGCTGCTCTGTGTGTTGAACATCAAGAACAAGCTCAAGGGCTGGGCCTTTCTCTCCCTGTTTCCAGCCTTCCCGTGGTTAATTCCAAGATCCTCCCAGCACATCCAGATGTTCTTGGATCCTGGAGGCTGGAATCATCACCTGGCTGGAACAGCCCTTAGGAGGGATGCTGGTAGCAGGTTGTTAGCACACCACTGACAGCATTCCTTGGAAGTTCAGCCTTTGGCACTGCAGAGGAGGAAACCTCACCAAAAAAAATCACTTGGAGTTGGGGAAAATAATTCCCGGTCTCAATTTAAGCAGGTGCACAAATCTCTGTGGGGTAAGAGCCCAAATTATTGCCATTTGAGGTGTCCTTTTTAAAAAGTATTTGTTCTTAAAAGTTTAAATATTGCAGCGACTGCTGAGATTTGCTCGAGGATGTTCAGCTGTGATCCCAAATCCAGGAATCTCTCTAGGCAGGGAGGAGAAAGGAGGAATTAAAAGAACTCAACTGAGCCAGAGTTGATTTTTCTGCGCGTCCCAAATAACTTTCTGTGATGTTAAATACGGAGTTGCTCCCTGCTGGAATCATTTAACTGGGAATTGTGAAATTCAGCTGCTCCCAGGAGCAGGACAGGGGTTTGTGGTGGGGCTCCAGCATCTCCAGAACTGGTGGGAAAACATTTCCCAAAGAATGGGAAATTCAGAGCCTGCAAACCCCCCTGGCTGCGCTTCACCAGGAAGGCTCACAAAGCTCATCCAGCACTTTTAACCCCAAAACAAATCCCTGGATTTGTCCCTGCTCCCAAAGCCATGAGATTTCTCCTCTCACCCAGCCAGGGCTGGCAAAGTGTGTCCAGAGGGGCACCACACCTGGGAGGGGATCCATGGGGAAAAGAGCTGGGAGAGCAGCAGGAGAGGGTTCCCAAATTCTGGAATTCCCTTGGAGGGAATCAGGAGATTTGGGATCCATCCATGCCTTGCAGAGATGCAGCCAGGGAATCGTTGGGTGTCTTGGTCACAGACAGAACTCTCCAAACTCACAATAAAAGTTGATTTTCACAAAATCCTGGGATTTTTTGCCATCCCCCATGCAGGAGGAAGAATGGGGAGGCTCCAGTGGGATTTCCTTTTATTAGGGAAATAAACTCCCTTTCATTGCCTTATTCCAGAGAATTCCCAAGCTTCATTTCCGTATTGCAACAGGGGCAGCTTCAGCAGCACGAGTGGTGTGGGTTGATAATCTCATTTACCTTCACAAGAATTCCCTTTTTTCCTGATTTTCCTGCTGATAACGCACAAGACACTCGTTATTTTTGGAATGTCAGCCATGCTGGAGTTATCGTTGTCCACTCCTTGTTTGTCCAACAGCCAATCTTTGGGAAGGAACATATTTTCCATGTGATTTCTTGAAGATTTCCAGGATGGAAAATTCAAAATCGTGGCCACCCAATGGATTGAGCAGCCTCGTTTGTCACTGGTTAATTAAATGTGACCCATTTCTGCAAGCACCAGGTCGTCCTTGGTTTATAAAAGGGAAAAATGAAAATATTTTTAGCAGGCACTGGGATTTGGTTTTAACTGCTTCGTTTTCTCCATCCCTCACATTCCAAGGATTGCCCAGTAGGTGACCACAGCTGGAATGGTTTGGTCCATCAGGATATCAAGGTTGGTTGTTGTCTTGGTTTGAAAGGATAGGTGTCTGCTGAGGAAGGCAGGAGCCTCCCCTGAAATGGAAAATGCAAACCCCCTCCCTCTGAATTGTTATAGTTTTGGAATTAAGGGGCTTTCAGGCAAAGATATGGGAGCAGGAATAACAGTTCTGTACTAGGGAAATTAAAAATACAAATGCAATAGTACGAAAAAACCCAGAAAACAAACCCCTGCCAGAGTCAGAGCAGTCCCTGTCCCCCTGTGTGTCAGGGGGTGGCACAGCCCCATCCCATGGGGGCTCAGCCCTCCTGCAGTGCCAGCTGTGCTGCTGCTGGAGCAGGGATCCTGCACAAGGGGGGAGTTTTCCTCTGCAGCTCCAGGGCTGCTGCACATGGGCCTGGGCTCCCTCTGGCAATGCAGGGCAGCAGAAAGCTGCTCCTCTGGCAATGCAGTGGGCAAAGGCTGCTGTGCTGCTCCAGGCTCAGATTGGATCCAGGTAGGAATGCTTGGCTCCTCCCCTGGGCGCAGCATCTCCCCATGGGATGCTGGAATTGGATCAGCCCTGCAGGGACACTCAGTGGCCATGGACAGCAGAGATCTCCTGGAGGGAGGGTTGGCTGTGGGGGAGATAAAGAGAAAACTGCCCCATGAACAGAAGATAACTGCCCCAGCTCTGAGAGATGGTAATTAAAATACACACCCCCAGATACATTTTGCATTTCCAGCCTAAAGCAGGGATAAAAACCCCTTGGATCCCAAGGATTTCACCCTCAGCCCTTCCCTGTGGGATGTAGTGGCAGAGTTATCCCTGACTGTGCTTTCCTCCCCTCAGCAATGAGGAGCCACTGGAACTCTCAGATCCAGAGGATTGTGCAGAGGTGCGGAGCGACATCAGCTCCACAAATTCCTACAGGAGGGAACAAATTGCAGGTAAATAAAACCAACTTTAAAATTAACCACAGATAAATCAAATCAATCTGAATTAATCTTACTCAAATAACAAAAAAATCCGGGGTTTCAATGCTTCCCACATTCCAGCAGCCATTTCTGCCAGGAGCTCTTGGACAGCTTTTCCATTTTACCCAGCACCAATCAGAAGCAAATTATTTTCTCTCTCCCTGTTGGGAGCAAGTCCACAAATAATTGAGATTTGACTGAAGGAGACCATTAAGCACCATTAAAATCCTGAGTAATTCTGTGGTGTGGGTGAGTTCTGTGGTGCTCTATCCCCTCCTTTTTCCAACTTCCAATAAAAAAGAAGGGAAAACTCAATAATTTCACATGGTCTCATAATTCTGATGGATTTGGGGCATGCTTAGAGAGGGAACATGATAGATAATTAACAAATCATCCCAGAATGAGGTGGGGAAGCACTGGAAGAGGGAAATTGTGAATTCCCCATTCCTGGAGGTGTCCTGGGAAGGGCTTGGAGCAACCTGGGATAGCAGAAGGTGCCCCAGAGGGTGGAATAAGATGAGTTTTAAGATCACTCCCACCCCAAACCACTCCCAAAATTCCATGATCTGAAACGTTTTATGGAATTTTTCCTTTTCTCACAGATTTTCCCCCTTCAAACCAACAGAGGAACAAATCAGGAGCCCAAACACCAAATCCTCTCCTTTAGGCCAGCACAGGCTCCTCCCAACTTTATTCCCAGCCCTTGGATTTCAGTCCGTCCCAGAGAGGTTTTCCCTTTTTGGGGCAGATGCTGGGATTTCAAATCACCACCACAGGCCCATTTTAAGAGGCCCCAGCTCCCCCAGAGGTTCCAGCAGCATCTGCCTTGTGCTTTTCCCACTCTCCTGATGAGCTGGAGTTTGTCCTGGGAAATGGAACCATTTTTAGGGCCAAGCCTCAGAGGGATGGAGTTTTGGGATAAATAACAGAGTGTGACAGACCCGTTAGCCACACCTGTTTTCCTCAGTGGTGCAGTTCAAATCTCAGGATTATTAAAAGTTACATCAAACCTCCTTTCAGCCCAGCTCTGCTCCCCAGGATTGCTTGGGATAAAGAGGAATCCTCCTGATATTTATATGGATGAAACAATTTGTGCTGCTGGTGGGATACACACGGCTCTAAGGCCAAGCTTAATGTTAGGCTGTGCCTTAGGCTGGCTCTCCCTGTGGGGTTTCCCTTTTTTCCCAGATCAAAGCAGCCCAGGATAATGTCAGGGAATGGTCTGTGGGATGTTTAGTGGCTGAATTTGTTTTTGGGGTTATTGCTGCGGATGCAGGAATTCAGGATTCAGGTTTTTCAGGAATGGCTGAGAAAGGGAACTCTGAGCCCATGGGAGTGCCCGGGAAAATCATGGAATGGTTGGGGTTGGAAGGGGCCTGGAATTCCATCCATGAGAGGGGCAGAGGGGACCTTGTGGCCATGACAACTCCCTTGTCCTGGTGCTGGCTGTCCATATAAAAATTCCCAGTTTATCCTTTTTAGAACTGGGGTCGGGTTCTGCTCCAGGGAACAGGGACAGGAGCAGAGGGAACGGCCTCAGGCTGGGCCAGGGCAGCTCAGGGTGGGCACAGCAGGAATTTCCATGAAATTTCCAGGAATTTCCAACCACCCATGGAAATGTGGTTCTTGCTGATTCCAGAGCTGCAAAACCGGGCATGGGGTGACCACAAGGGACATTCATGTTCCATGGAATCATGGAATGGTTTGGGATGGAAGGGAACTTGAAAATCATTTAATCAAGCCCCTGCCATGGCAGGGACACCTTCCACTGTCCTAGGCTGCTCCAGTGTCCAGCCTGGCCTTGGGCACTTCCAAGAATCCAGGGGCAGCCACAGCTGCTCTGGGAATTCCATCCCAGCCCCTCCCCACCCTCCCAGCCAGGAATTCTAATATCCCAATACCCCATCTAACCCACTCTCTTTTAGTTTAAACCATTCCCCCTTTTCCTGTCACTCCATGCCCATGGAAAATTCCCTCTCCACCATTTTTTGAACTCCTGGAAGGCCTCGATGTCCTCAGAATCCCTTTTACCCCCAGCACCTCCTGCCTGGAGCTGGGTTATGGAACCCCAGAATCCCAATTTGGCTTGGATGGGACCTTGGAGCCCATCTCATGCCAAACCCTGCCAAGGAAGGGTGGAATTGTTCAGGATTTGGCTCCTGACCATGGTGCTGCTGCTCCTCAGCAGGGTGTGGATGTTCCTGTTGCTGGTTCTGTGTGTTCTCCCCCAGCTCTGGCCGCAAAACTCAGCCCTGTGGTGTCAAATAATCAAAATAATCTCGTGCCCCGCTGTGCCAACATTCCCTGGCATGGGAACAGTGAATCCCTGGGGAGAATGGGAAAGAAATGGGTCACATTTAATTAACCAGTGACAAACGAGGCTGCTCAATCCGTTAGGTGGCCACAACGATGGCAACGAAATTTGAATTTTCCATCCTGGAAATCATCAAGAAACCACACGGAAAATGTGTTCCTTCCCAAAGATTGGCTGTTGGACAAACAAGGAGTGGACAACGATAACTCCAGCATGGCTGATATTCCAAAAATAACAAACATCTTGTACGTTATCAGCAGGAAAATCAGGAAAAAAGGGAATTCTTGTGAAGGTAAATGAGATTATCAACCCGCATCAGTCGTGCTGCTGAAGCTGCCCCTGTTGCAATATGGAAATGAAGCTTGGGAATTCTCTGGAATAAGGCAATGAAAGGGAGTTTATTTCCCTGAATAAAAGGAAATCCCACTGGAGCCTCCCCATTCTCTGTCACTCAAGGGGAAACAATTAAATTGTTCCAGGAGCTCCTCACTGCAGCCACTGCACACTGAGCACAGGGTGGATTTTATCAGCAGGAGGTGTTTCCACAGGCATGGAATTTCTCTGGAGTCATCATGGGCCAGGGGACCCAGCACCACCCAGTTCTGCTGTGCTTCCCAACCCCAAATCCATGCAGGAACCAGTTCCCCTTCCAGGAGAACCCACCGTGATTAAGGACGAAAAGGAATATCTTTATTTTAATCCAGTTTTGGGCGGGGCCGATGGGATGCTGGGAGTTTCCTCCTGGGTTATGTGGGATGGAACCTCTTGGGAAGGCTCTAAGGGATCAGTCTCACATTTCCCAGTGTCACAGACATATTTTATGGAAAATCCTTTCCTTAGGATCTTTTCTCCTGAGAAGCTGAGAGGCCTCAGGAACAAAATGTAAACAATGGTTATCTGCTGCTGTGGAATGCAACAGGTGCATCTGTGATTGGTCTCATGCGGTTGCTTCTAATTAATGGCCAATCACAGCCCAGCTGGCTCAGACAGAGAGCTGACCCACAAGCCTTTGTTATCATTCTTTGCTATTCTATTCTTAGCTAGCCTTCTGATTAAATCCTTTCTTCTATTCTTTTAGTATAGTTTTAATGTAATATATATCATAAAATAATAAATTGAACCTTCTGAAACATGGAGTCAGATCCTCGTCTCTTCCCTCATCCAAGAAACCTGTGAACACAGTCACAGGAGAGGAACAAATTTGAAACATTCTCAACTGAGGTGGTGTAAGGTGTGAGGGTGGTGAGGCCCTGGAATTGATTCCCAGAGAATTATGGAATCACGAGGATGGAAAAGCCCTCCCAGCATAAAGGTTGTAAAAGTTCATCCAACCATTCCCCAGCCCTGCCAAGGCCACCACTCCCCCGTGTCCCCAGGTGCCACATCCACAGGGATTTGAAATCCCTCCAGGCATGGGGACTCCACCCTGTACCTGTACCAGGGCTGGGGAACCCTTTTAGGGAGGAAATTTTCCCAAATATCCAATCTAAACCTCACAGAATCCCTGAAGCTGGAAAAGAGCTCCAAGATCAGAGTCCCAGCTGTGCCCAATGCCCACCTTGTCCCCAGCCCAGAGCTCTGAGTGCCACCTCCAGGGGACACCTGCAGGGATGGGCACTGCAACCCTCCCCTGGGCAGTGCCAAGGCCTGAGCCCCCTTCCATGGGGAAATTCCTGCTGTGCCCACCCTGAGCCTGCCCTGGCCCAGCCTGAGGCCGTTCCCTCTGCTCCTGTCCCTGTTCCCTGGAGCAGAGCCCGACCCCCCCGGCTGTGCCCTCCTGGCAGGAGCTGTGCAGAGCCACAAGGGCCCCCTGAGCCTCCTTTGCTCCAGGCTGAGCCCCTTCCCAGCTCCTCAGGGATTCTCCAGCCCCTTCCCAGCTCCTCAGGGATTCTCCAGCCCCTTCCCAGCTCCCTCAGGGATTCTCCAGCCCCTTCCCAGCTCCTCAGGAATTCTCCAGCCCCCTCCCAGCTCCCTCTGGAGTTTTCCAACCCGTTCCCAGCTCCCTCAGCCTCTCCTGGGGTTCCATGGTGACTTCACTGCCTGTGACATCTGCTTGCCCCTTGTCTGCCCCCTAACAAAGGGACAAACACGGAGCACAGCCCTCACCTTGACAGGCAAGGACAGTGACCCTCCCTGCACTCTGAACCCATTTTTCCTGATCCAGACCTAAAATGGAGTGGAATGGAAACCTAAAATGCTCTAAAATGGAGAGGAATTTGGTATCAGGTGCATTTCCTGGCCTTGTGGGGGTGAAACCGACGGGAACATCCCCTGGCTCTGACACGGGGCTGTAATTGTGTAATAAGCACCAAGTTTGCTGCAAAATCTGCCTTTTAATTCCTCTCCAGTTTATGAGGCACTTCACACACCTGCCTAATAATTTGAACAATAATAGCTCGCGGCGATGAGATTTGCAGGTGAATTCCAGACATTAATTGCTCCTTTTTCAGCTCTTTTCAGCCAAGATGTTTTTCTATTCCTGTTCCAGATGAGTCAGGCTTTTCCTTCTCCTTTTTAATGCCTCTTTTTCCTCTGTGCAAGCTGGGCTGGAAAGGGAAACCTGTTTCAGTTCAGCTTGGGTGAAAACGAGCTCCATTTGGAGCATCCTTTGCCTCATTTTCCCTTTTTTCCAATGGGATGAGCAGGGAGGAGCAGCCCACGATGGACATTCTCGGGGTCAGCATGAAGAGAATTTTGGATTTTTGTAACCATAAATTTTCCTGGAGAAACTGGTGAAGGAATTGGTGGTGGATGTGATGGAGCATGAAGGGAATTTTGGATTTTTGCAACCAACAACTTTCCTGAAGAAACTGGGTAGGGAATTGGTGGTGGATGTGATGGAGTGTGAAGGGAATTTTGGATATTTGTGACCAACAATATTCCTGGAGAAAGTGGAGAAGGAATTGGTGGTGGGTGTGATGGAGTGTGAAGGGAATTTTGGATTTTTGCAACCACCAGTTTTCCTGGAGAAACTGGGTAGGGAATTGGTGGTAGATGTGATGGAGTATGAAGGGAATTTTTGATTTTTGCAACCATTAATTTTCCTGGAGAAACTGAGGAAGGAATTGGTGGTGGATGTTATGGAGTGTGAAGGAAATTTTGGAATTTTGCACCCACCAGTTTTCCTGGAGAAACTGGGGAAGGAATTGGTGGCCAGTGTGATGGAGTGTGAAGGGAATTTTGCATTTTTCCAACCACCAGTTTTCCTGGAGAAACTGGGGAAGGAATTGGTGGTGGATGAGGTGGAGTGTGAAGGAAATTTTGGATTTTTCCAACCACCAGTTTTACTGGAGAAACTGGGTAGGGAATTGGTGGTGGATGTGATGGAGTGTGAAGGGAATTTTGGATTTTTGCAACCAACGGTTTTCCCAGAGAAAGTGGAGAAGGAATTGGTGGTGGGTGTGATGGATAGCCAAGGATATGGAGCCTCATGGAGGTGCTTCTGCAAGGAATTACCCAATAAATTAAAATATCAAATATCCTAGCAATCCTTTTGACATTCCATCCAAATCCCTGCATTTTGAGGGCAATGCAGATTTGGCAACTTCATTAACAAGCTATCAATTATTTATCTAATTCCTGTATTATTCATAAAGCAGAAAAATAAAGAGGATTTCCCTCCTGAAATGCACAAGCGGGAGTACAAAGAAGGAAAAAATCCTCTCCCATACAACAATTATTTGAGGATAACCGTGGAATTTTAAAGATCACATTTCACATGGGTCAACTCTTCATTCCACAAGAGGTGGTTTGGATCATTTGCATTTGGAACTGGGAGTTTCCACCCCGTTGCTGGGATGAAAGGGGTAAATTTGGGATTTGAGCCAGACTTCAGAGGCAAAGGGCTTGGAATTTGCTGTCCTGATTTAATTATTCAGCTTTGCTCTTGTTTCAGAAATGCTGGATTCTTGTCAGGTTTTGCAGCCATCAGTGAGGTCCAAGAGGCACCACTTTGAGGTGGTTTGTGGGGCAGGGGTTCTCCTCGTCCAAAGGGGCAGGAATTTGGGATAGAATCCAAGGAAGGTAAAGTCTGGAGCCCCAGCTGGGCCAAGAATTCCTGCAGGAAACCCACAAAGGGCTGAGTATCCCAGAGATCATTGGTGCCCAAGAGCTTGGAACATCACCTGGGGTGGTTCCTTTGTCAAGGAACAAAGAAATTTGTGGATATGAGGAGTTTAACCCATCCCATTCCCATCATGTGGGATTTACTCTAAACTGCTCCAAGCCCCATCCAGCCTGGCCTTGGGCACTTCCAGGGATCAGCCACAGATTCTCTGGGAAACCTGAGGCATCCCCATCTTCCCAGCCAAGAATTCCTTCCTAAAATATTCCCAACCAGGGGATAATACACCCCACAGGTGGCTGGGGATGAGCAGAGAAATCCCAGCAGGGAATGTCTGGAAAGTCCAATTTCCACACTCAGAAAGGACAAAAGGAAAACAAAGAGTGGCCGTCAGGTGATGTAGGTGTGCACATAAGAAGGGTTAAATAGGATGAAAATTCGAGATAATTGGGAAAACCCAAATGTTGGATGAATTTCCCTTTGTTTTTCCATAAGGAGAAGGAATCCAGGAATGGGAACCTTACATCCTTCTGGAATGAGAGGGATGCAGCCAAAACTGCTCGACAGGAGAAGCAAGAAAATCTCCAAATGCTGCATGAGGAGAAGCTGCATTTTTAATTTTGCTGCATTTTTCACTCCTTTGGTACTGAAAAAAAAACCCAAGAGAAAAAAACACCACTCTCAAGATCTTGGTGGGTTTGAAATACTCCCCCCAAAAAAAAAAAATCACTGGGAAGGGCCTGGGAAGCTCCAAAGTTGATTGGATAACTCAATATTCTGCTCAGCCTCCAAATTCTTTCCTAAGGAAAGAGTAATTAAGGCTGTGGAAGCAAAGGATAATTTCCATCCTGGTTTTATCTCGGATAAATTACAACACCTTTTTATCTTTCAGATAAGAGAACAGGTTCTTAGATAAGGGAAATGGAGCAGATCCAAGTTATCTCATTTAAGGAGAACATTTGAGTTTGTTCCCCGCAGGGAATTGTTCCTAAAGGTGGAGATGCTGGGATTGATCCCTGATTTGCAGCTGCTCTGGAATGTCCTGGGTGCTGAGCAGGAATTTCCTGGGATGTAGAGAGGGAATGCTCCGCCTTGGAATGCTCCTATTTATTTTGGGAATTAATCAGAGAAAGAACTGCAGAGCAGAAATTTGGGATATAACAGCTGCTTGTCCCAAGGAGCTGGGCTCCAGAGAATCCCAAATTTGTTTGGGTTGGAAGGGACTTTAAATCCCAAGGGCAGGGACACCTTCCACTGTCTCAGGTTGCTCCAAACTTCATCCAGCCTTGGACTTTTCCATCTGCCCTGGAACTGGGCAATAAGGGAAATGGAACTGGGCAATGGAAAAGATGAACAAATCCTTGGATTTATTTAATATTCCCCAAACCCCACGTGAAGTAACTTCATCAGGATTTTGCCATCTCCAGTTTTTGACCAGATTTTAAACTCATGGAATCAGACCTTGATTTCTTTTGGAAGGGATTTATGGAATTCCTTGGACCCAAGTTCCCTCTCAAAGCAGTGCAAAGTTAAATGAGGCAACCCAGAGTTCAGGCCAGTTTATTTCTGGATATCTCCAAGGATAAAGATCCCTTCTTACAGTCAGGAGAAATTCACACATTTCTCCTTCTAGGAACTTTTCCCACTTCATCTGTTTGCACAATTTTCCCAAGGAGACAGGACTTTATTCACACCCTCTAAACCATTTTAATCTTAAATAAAATCCCCAAAACCACTGGGAATGGGAGATCAGAGCTGGCTCCAGCAGGGTGAGGCTTGGGAGATAAAAAGGCCAAAAAAATTATAATTGTTCAGCCCTGATAATTATTTCCTTTGGCATGAGTCAGAATTCCGTGTCTTGGGAATTTCTGGAGCAAGCGGAAGTTTCATACCTGGAAAATGACTAAAACCTCCCACCCCCACAGGTGGGGATGGTGTAAAATCCTGTAAAATCCTGGGTTTCCTTCAGGAATGGGCTGCTCCAGCCTGGATCCCCTGGAGGGTCACAAATCCTCCAGCAAACCTGGGCTCACTTCTCCATGAATCCTGCCAGGACCCTGCTCCAGGATGGGCTCCTCTGTCCATGGTCCTGACAGGACCCTGCTCCTCTGTCCATGGTCCTGACAGGACCCTGCTCCAGGCTGGGCTTCTTTCTCCATGGTCCTGACAGAACCTTGCTCCTCTCTCCATGAATCCTGCCAGGACCCTGCTCCAGGCTGGGTTCCTCTCTCCATTAATCCTGCCAGGACCTTGCTCCAGGCTGGGCTCCTCTGTCCATGGTCCTGCCAGGACCCTGCTCCAGGCTGGGATTCTCCATGGGATTCTCCCCCTTTTCCATTCTTTCATTCCCAAACCCTGCCAGTGTTGCTGCTGGGCTCATCCTGGACCTGGAGCCGCTGGAATTGGCTCCATCAGGAATGGGAGAAGCTTTTGTCACCTTCCCACAGATCTCTGCAGCCCCACCGCCACCACAAATTCAAGACATTTTGGGTTGAAAAATAAACATTTTCATTTGGGTGAAAAGAAAACATTTTTGTGCATTGGTTCTCGAGAGTTATGCTGCTCGTGGAGGTTCTTGGTGCACTCCTCACCCCGGGGCAGAGAATCTTAATTAATGATGGTTAATTAGGTTGCTCATCAATCCTCAGAGATGAAAACAAATAAATTTGTGCAGCTGTGGCCCTGAACCTGGTTCGTTTTTGGCTCACTCTTGGTGTGACACCAAACCTGTCCCCATGCCTCGTGCCTCAGTTTCCCCTCGCAGCCAAAATCACACAAAGCTCATCAACCTTAATGAACTCATTAACGACAGCACTCAGGTGATGGTGGTGATGAAGGTCATGGAAGTTCCTAAATTAATTAGGGGGGCTGGTTTAGGAACGTGGTTGAAATGTGGCCCCGATTTCTTCCCCGGGTGCCTGGAATTCTCTCTGGGAGCTCTTCCTCAGCGCATCCTGTCAGAATCACTTTTCCTGTCAGAATCCTGTCAGAATCACATCTTTCCCTGGATCCTCAGTGAATCCTGTCAGAATCACGTCTTTCCCTGGATTATCCCCCCCTGGAAGTTGTAGGGGTGTTCACAGGGGTCCCAGGATGAGGGAAGAGACGAGGATCTTGACTCCATGTTTCAGAAGGCTGATATATTATATTATATTATATTATATTATATTATATTATATTATATTATATTATATTATATTATATTATATTATATTATATTATATTATATTATATTATATTATATTATATTATATTATATTATATTATATTATATTATATTGATATATTAAAACTATACTAAAATAATAGAAGAAAAGATTTCATCAGAAGTCTTGCAAGGAATAGAAAGGAATGATAATAAATGTTGTGGCTGACCAGAGAGTCTGAGACAGCAGGACTGTGATTGGCCATTAATTAAAAACAATCAACATGGACCAATCACAGATGCACCTGTTGCATTCCACAGCAGCAGATAACCATTGTTTACATTTCGTTCCTGAGGCCTCTCAGCTTCTCAGGAGAAAACTCCTAGCAAAAGGATTTTTCATAAAGTATGTCCTTGACAGAAAGTGAACACAGATTGGTGTTGCCACTCCAAAACCTTTTCTCTGCGTGGCCCTGGATGAAGGAACTCAGAGGCACCTCCCAGAAATGAAGCTTCAGTGAAATCCTAAATGATTTTCTGCTCTGCTGGTGCCCTTTGGAATAAAGATGGAGTGGAGTGGGAACGGGGCTGTGTCAAACAATTCCCTGCAGGGGAAAGGCAGGGGAGTTCTCGTGGGAGTTTTCATACTCATCACCCCAGAGCTGGGGTATTTTCTGAGTCCCCATGGCTGGGAGGAATGATGAATCTGACTCCAAGTTCTTAGAAGGTTAATTTATTATTATTATTATTATTATTATTATTATTATTATTATTATTATTATTATTATTATTATTATTATTATTATTATTATTATTGTTTTATTATATTCTATAAAAGAATGCTATACTAAACTCTGCTAAAGAATAGAGAAAGGATACAGACAGAAGGCTAAAAGATAATAATGCAAACTCGTGACTGCTTCTAGGGTCCCGACACAGCCTGGCCACGACTGGTCATTAAGTCAAAACAACTCACATGAAAGCAATGAAACAATTCACATGTTGGACAAACAATCTCCAACCACATTCCAAAGCAGCAAAACACAGGAGAAGCAAATGAGATAAGAATTGTTTTCCTTTTTCTCTGAGGCTTCTCAGCTTCCCAGGAGCAAAGTCCTGGGCAAAGGGATTTTTCAGGAAATGTGACGGTGACACAGACCTGCTCTATAAAGTTAATATTTTATGGCTCTAAATCTCACAGCAGCACAAACCAGCAGCTGTGGGTCAGTCAGACGGAGAAGTCACTCAAAATGAATCCATGTGGGACAGCACAGGTGAATTCCTGTTATTTGTGGGGTCAGCACAGCTCTGGGCTCTGCCCCGTGGGCAGGAATGTCCATCAGCAGTTAATCCAGCTTTGGCTCAGCTTCCAGGCTCCCATAAAATCCAGGTGGAGTTTCAGCTCCTGGGATGGGGATGGACTGCGTGGAAGTGTCTCCAGATTGTCTCAGTGTCACTCCAGCCCATGGAATGATGGAGTCATGGAATGGTTTGGGTGGGAAGGGACCTCAAACCCCACCCAGTTCCACCCCTGCCATGGCAGGGACACCTCCCACTGTCCCAGGGTGTCCCAGTGTCCAACCTGGCCTTGGGCACTGCCAGGGATCCAGGGGCAGCCACAGCTGCTCTGGCAATTCCAGCCCAGCCAGGAATTCCCATTTCCCAATCTCCCATCCATCCCTGCCCTCTGGCAGTTTAAAATAATTCCCCCTTTTCCTGGTGCTGGCTATCCATATAAAAATTCCCAGTTCCTCCTTTTGAGAAGTGGGATTGGGCTCTGCTCCAGGGAACAGGGACAGGAGCAGAGGGAACGGCCTCAGGCTGGGCCAGGGCAGCTCAGGGTGGGCACAGCAGGAATTTCCCCATGGAAAGGGGGCTCAGGCCTTGGAAGGAGCTGCCCGGGAGGTTTGGAGTCCCCATCCCACCCAAGCAGGCAGCAGAAGATCCCAAGGAATCCTTCCCTGTGCCCTCAGGGATAATAACAGCACCTTTATTTCTAAACACCAATTCCATCAGCACTTGGAATGACCATTGGGCACAACTCTTCTGCAACTTCCCACCAAATTTAATTCTTCTTTCATCCCCCTGCTTCTTTTTTTTTCCCCATTTTTCCCACACTTCCTGCTTATTAATGATCAGAGGAAATGATTTTATTTGCTTGTGACTCCAGAAATTTTCAATTATCCAGCACGACTGGCTGCACGTGGAGAATAATGTAACATATGCTAAGTGTATGCATGACCTATTTAAAGGCATGGATAATTTTCCTGGTAAAACTCTTTTAATGGGACGTGGCTGCCACACTTCAGTGAGTGGAAAATTGGGATTTTAAGGAACGTTACAGTTGGTGCAGGGAGAGGAGCAAGGATAAAAACAGAAGCCAGGTGTTTATCTAATAATAAAGTTCATTATTTGGAACCCAGAGGTTGTGGAAATTACCTGGAATGTTGGAGGTTAAAGGATCAGAAACCTGGCCAAGACCTTTAGGAATTTTGCCAATATAGAGGCATTTAACCAGGAGCTGAAATATTCAGAAAAAATTGTTGTTCTGATCTTGGGTATTGCTGAAATCCAAGGAAAATTCTCATGAGGTGAAATATTCAGGATAATTCTTGGTCTGACCTTTTGTCCACTGCTGAAATCCAAGAAAATTCCTCAAGTTTTGCTTCCTTCAAAGCTAAAATTCCTTAAATGCATCACAGGTCTTTATTTTAAAATATTTGCTGAGTTATTTAAAATTCCTCTGATTTAAAGCTGTTTAAAATGGGCCATTTAGGGGTTCAGAGGTCACAAATTAAAAACCATCATGTGAGCTCAGCTGGTCCATGGGGTGCATTCTCTCCTTCCCCTCTCAGAGCTCCTTCCCAAACATTCCCATCAGAAGTTCCTGCTAAATCCAGAGCTCCCACCAGCAGATCCAAACTGGATTTCAGGCTTTCAAATGGCATCAGAACCATGGAGAATCTGAGTGTGAAATTCCACCTCTGGTTAAAAATTCCACCTCGTCTCCAGGCTGAGTTTCTCTAGGCCTGGGTGCTAAATATTATCCTGAATGATTCCTGGAGGGAAGAGGCCTCTCCTTGGGAATGGTTTCACATGGAGGTTCTTGGGAATGGTGAGCAGGACACGCTCACACCTTCTCCAGACTGACCAATGCAGCCTCACCTCCAGCAGTTCTCCAGATTCTATGCTCCTGGTGTCCATGAATTTTCACTGTAGACACAAAAATTGGGTCGGATCAGTGGCAATGAAGTCATTAACATGGAATCCCAGAATTTCTGAGGTTGGAAAATGCTCCAAGATCAGAGTCCCAGCTGTGCCTGATCCCCACCTTGTCCCCAGCCCAGAGCTCTGAGTGCCACTTCCAGGAATTCCTGGGACACCTCCAGGGATGGGCACTGCAAACCAGAGGACAGATATTAATGGAATCATGGAGGTTGGAAAAGACCTCAAAGTTCATCCAACCATTCCCCAGACCTGCCAAGGCCACCACTGCCCTGTGTCCCCAGGTGCCACATCCACAGGGATTTGAAATCCCTCCAGGCATGGGGACTCCACCCTGTACCTGAGGAACCCTTTTAGGGAAGAAATTTTCCCCAATCTAAACCTCACAGAATCCCTGAGGTTGGAAAAGAGCTCCAAGATCAGAGTCCCAGCTGTGCCCAATGCCCACCTTGTCCCAGCCCAGAGCTCTGAGTGCCACCTCCAGGGGACACCTGCAGGGATGGGCACTGCAACTCTCCCTGGGCAGTGCCAAGGCCTGAGCCCCCTTTCCGTGGGGAAATTTTCCCTGATTAATTTTAATTAATTAATGAATTACATTAATGCTGGCTGTGAGTGTGACACTGTGTCCTTGATCTCCTCTCCCATCCTCTCCAGGTCACCTGGAGATGCTCGGTGGCATTTTTTGGGATATCGCTTTGCAGGACTTGGTCTGTCCCACCTGCAGAAGGGTTAAAATGCTGCTGGAGACTGGGAAAACTGGGTCAAACTGGGACAAACTGGGACAAACTGGGAGAAACTGGGACAAACATGTCTCCTGATATCCCCCCTGTCAGGGACGCCTCCAGCCTGAGAATTGGGAATATTCCCTTTTGGATGGGGGAGTGAAAACACTGAGATCATTCAAACACGGAGATAAATCCCAAAGTAGCTCCACAAGAGTTTTGTGATTTGGGATTGGGAATCCTGCAGGGCCAAGGGCTCCAAACCTGGGTGTTCCCAGCCCATCCTGCTGATGTTGGAATTCTTTGGACACAAAGTGACCAAATCTGGTTGGCTGAGCTCCACAAGGAGGGGCTGGCACTGACCCAACAGGAGAGAGCTTGTGATCCCAATCCTTGGTGATAAATCCTGGAATTTTTAGTTGGATACCAATTCCCCGCTGTGGCCATTCACTTCCAAGACACACAAGGACAAGGAAAAGGCACAAACCAAAGGAATTTGCCCTCCAGCACAGGCAGAGTCCAAGTTTCTCCCAATTCTTTCCCATCCAGCCTCTCCAGACCTTTATCTTCCTGATAAGGCAGCAGCTGCAGCTTGTTCAGGCACCACTTAATGCAGTCCCAAAGGGCAGGAGGAATTTTTTGTAGGGATCACTACTCCCAGCTCATGGAAAAATAAAGGGCACCTGAGGATGAGGTTCAGGCAGGCTGGATATTTTTTTCCATAATGCTGATTTTCTTCATAAAATAAAATTGACATTATTCTTTTTTCCCCCTGTCCGGTGCACAGACCAACTTCCTCTGGCTCAGCTGGAAGCCTACAAAGGAGAGAGGGATTTTGTGGAAAAACCATCAAGGAAAGGGATTTTTTCCAGGGTTTATGACTCCAGAAGGAGAGTGCACAGCTCTGGGGGGAGGCTGGAATAATTAATGGAGCAGAAATTCATCAGGAGTCCCTGGCTACACAGGCACCTCTTGTTCTGCCAATCCTGGAGGATGGGGAACCCAAGAGTCACCGAAAATGTGGGAAAAATGAAAACTCTCCAACATTTTTAGGATTAGAGCATCAAGGCATTACTTTATTCTGGCCAGGATGTGCAACAGAAATAATTTCATCCACACACTGCCCGGGTTGTGCAGAGAAAATCATCCCATCACATATTCATTTTACTCGATTTTTCATGTATTTTATACACTCAAAACCCAGAGAAATTCCTTTTTTCAGCGTTCATTGGTCCCAAGTTGTACAGTTCTCAGCATTTGGTTTCCTGTTGGTCATTGATCCCTCTGCCTGTGATGTTAATTAGGTTCTCATTCTTATCAATCTTTTCTGGACCAGCTATCTCTGGCCATGCCAGGGGTGGTGTTGGGAGTTGATGGTTGTCATCTTCTGTGGATCTTCTGTGCTGCTCCCACTCTGCTGAGATGTTCAGCTCACCACTCCTTGAGGGATGGAATAGTCCTTGGAAAAGAAACTTAAAATTCCTTTTCCCCAGGGCAAAGGCAAACAAGAGCGACTAAAGTTACAAAAAAATTAAATTTTGTATGGTTTGCTGACAGCAGAGTGGTCAGAGGTGTTCCTGGGCACTTCAGCAATTACTGGATCATTAATAAATTATTTCTGAGTATGGGATTGTGCTGGCCATGGACTCGGACAGGGGAACTCTTTTTACAGGGGATCCTTCAGGGGATTGTGACTGAGAATTCAGTGGGATTTCCATGGTCCATGAATTCCCACCCTCAGAATTCAGGTCAAACAGAAAGGATGAGTGGAGGAGCAAAGAAACCCCTTCTGAAGCTGGTGACAGAAACTGAGATGCCGTGGGTACAGTTTGCTGTTGGCTTTGGCAGCAGTGAGAGCCAAACCCCGAGGGGAGGCTCAATCATCCCCCTTTGAGTTGATGTCTGGGATCCTTACCCCGTTAATTCTCAGCCCAGAGGGGTGGAGATCGGTGTCACTGCCATATTTTCTGAAAAATCCCCTTGCCCAGGATTCTTCTCCTGGGAAGCTGAGAAGCCTCAGAGAAAAAGGAAAACAATAATTATCTGATTTGCTTCTCCTGCATTTTGCTGCTTTGGAATGGGTTTGGACATTGTTTACCAAGAGGTGATCATTTCATTGGTTTCATGTGAATTTTTTTGACTCATTGGCCAATCAGTGTCAAGCTGTGTCGGGACGCTGGAGAGACTCACGAGTTTTCATTATTATCTTTTTAGCATTCTGTAAGTATTCTTTTTGTGTTCTTTAGTATAGTTTAGTATAGCATTCTTTAATATAATATAGTATCATAAAATAATAAATCAGCCTTCTGAGGACATGGAGTCAGATCCATCATTCCTTCCTGACATGGGGCACCCACAAATACAATAGGGATCCATAGGGAAGGTGTGTGCTGGTGTCTTCACAAACAATTCCTGGGTGAGGGGATGGGTGGGAACAGCTTTGAGATGAAGCTGGATGTCTGTCCCCACTTCCATCCATGGGTTTGTCCCAGAGACTGGACAGTTCAGCTCCTGACACAGCCAAATGGGAGTTTCTGTACTTTGAGATTAATTTCCAGCCCACGTTTGTCCCAGGAGCTCCTGAAATAGCCAAATGGGAATTTCTGAGCTTTGGGATGAGCTTCCAGCCCAGGTTTGTCCCAGAGCCTGGACAGTTCAGCTCCTGAAACTGTCAAATGGAAATTTCTGAACTTTGGGATGATCTTCCATCCATGAGTTTGTCACAGCGCTTGGACAGTTCAGCTCCTGTAACAGCCACATGCGAGTTTCTGACCTTTGGGATGAACTTCCCAGGTTGGTCACAGAGTTTGGACAGTTCAGCTCCTGAAAGAGCCAAATGGGAATTTCTGACCTTTGGGATTAATTTCCAGCCCAGGTTTGTCCCAGCAGCTCGTAAAACAGCCAAATGGGAATTCCTGACCTTTGGGATGAGCTTCCAGATGGGTTGGTCACAGAGCCTGGACAGTTTGGCCAAATGGGGCTGCACAAGGAGGAGTTTCTGAACTTTGGGGAAATGCCAGGTTCAAGGGGGGATGTGGGGCAGGGGGTTGGGGAAGGCTGCACCTTCCTGGTACCTCAGCAATGGGGGAAGGAAGAGGGAACGTGCAGGAGTTTGGGATCAAAGGAGGCTGCACCTCCAAAGCTTCAAGAGGGGAAAACCCCAGGGGACTCTCATTTATTGGAATTAGGTTCCAGGACTCCTCTGTCTCCTTGATGGACACTGGCTTTTCCCAGCAGGATTTTCCACACACTGGGATACTGGAAGGTTTTCCATGGCGGGACATGTGATGAGATGGGATTTAAGGTCTGTTCCAACCCAAATCACTCCAGGATTGTCTGTGTGTCCTTCTTGCCAACGGGTCCATGGGATACCTGAGTGCTCCACCACAACTCAGGGCTCCTCATCCTGCAAGCATCCCAAAATCTGGTTCTTCCTGGCTATGGACACTGGACAGTTTTCCCATGGAAGGAGCAGTTTGGGTTCGATTTAAAGCCCAGTTTGTGAGTGACAGCCTCCAGGACACTTTCCAGGCTGTCTGTGGGAAAAGCAGCAAATGCTCACTCAGCTTAAGTAGGGAAGATTTATATTTCTCTGACATTGGATAAATCTGCTCAATTTATTCCCAATTCCTTCCCTAAAGGACCAAGTTATCCTTAAAACAAACAACAGAATAGCTGGAGTGGGATATTTCATTCCTGCCAATAAAACAACTGTAACTGTAGCAATTTCTTTGTGTGGGGTTTTATTTCCCTTTACTGGGTTAAGGTTTGTGCTCTGGGAGCAGATTGCTCCAATTTCCCTCTCCATGTGGGAAGCACCACTCCACAGGCAGAGCATGAAGGACTTGGCTTTCCTATGGATGTGCTCCAGTTCAAATTCCAACGAGGACAAGGGAATTTTCACCTTCTGAGCCTCTTCCCAGCGGGATTTTCACAGAGTCCTAAAGAGAAGCCTTTGCTGGCGGGCACTGAGGAGAATTCCATGGAATCTCACAGTGGTTTGGGATGGAAAAGCTCATTCCATTCCACCCCTTTTCCATGGGCAGGGACACCTCCCACTGCCCCAGGGTGCCCCAGTGTCCAACCTGGCCCTGGACATTCCAGGGATCCAGGGGCAGCCACAGCTGCTCTGGCAATTCCAGCCCAGCCAGGAATTCCCAATTCCCAATCTCCCACCCATCCCTGCCCTCTGGCACTGGGAGCCATTCCCTGGCTCCTGTCCCTCCATCCCTTGTCCCCAGTCCCTCACCAGCTCTCCTGGAGCCCTTCAGGCCCTGCCAGGGCCTCTGAGCTCTCCCTGGAGCCTTCTCCTCTCCAGGGGAACATTCCCAGCTCTCCCAGCCTGGCTCCAGAGCAGAGGGGCTCCAACCATGGTTCTCCTCTTCATCTGGGAGACACCTGGAAAAAATTCATGGAATAAGACAAAAGTTCTGCCTGTATTCCCTGGATTTTGACCTTTTTCCATCCCATCTGTCCCAGATCCCCACTCCTTGGACTGATCATTTGATGCCAGTTAAAATTCCTGGATCAGCTCAGACATCTCTTCCCAAATCCTCAACACCAATTTTTTTGGTGATAAGGGCTCAAATCAAATTTTATTTTAAACCTCATTTTTTATTTTCCAGGACACCTAGAAAGGATCTGGAGCCCCACATTAAAGGATACAACAGTGCTGACAATGCCAACTTCAATGCCTTTTCCAGGTGAAATATTTTGGAATGCAATCTGTTTAATTCTCTGGGACCTTTGGGACACAACACCACGCTAGCTGAGCAACTCTTCATCTGGAAATCAGCTGAAATTTACTTTTTTCCCCAACATTTTGTGTTTACCCTCTGTGAGAATCAGTTTAATCAGGGAAAACGAGAATTTAAAAGGATTTTCAGGCTGCTCTGTCAGCACTGAGTCCCTTCCAGAGCCCAGCAGTGCCTGGAATCAGTGATGTGTCCTAGGAAATCACCCTCTCCCTCAATATGGAATATCCTGATTTGGAAGGGATTCTCAAGGATCATTGAGTCCAGCTCCTGGCCCTGCATGGGACAATTCGAGGAATCCCAAAATGAGCTTTTTCCTCCTTTTTTTCTCTCCTTTTTTTCCTCCTTTTTTTCTCTTTCCCCTGTCCTGCTCATAAGGGCAGTGATGGAGCGGCTTCATCAACCCAACCTCACTCCATCCAAATTCCCAGGATTGTGCCAATGGTGTCATGGTCTGGTTTCTCACAACCACATCTGCACATGGAGGTGATGCTGGAATCATGGAATTTTAGGATCATCAAGGTTGGAAAAAACCTGGGAATGTCCAAGTTTGGACAGGACTTGGAGCAGCCTGGGCCAGTGGAAGATATCCCTGCCCACGGCAGGGGTGGCACTGGATGAGCTTTGAGGTCCCTTCCAACCCAAACCATTCCATGGTTCAGTGATTCTCCTTCAGCTGATGAGGAGGACCTGGGGGGCTGTTCCCAAATTTTAGGAGGGGCCATCCTTTTATTTTGATCCCTGCTGACCATGATTCCATGGAAATAAGTTGGCTATGAGCCAGAATTTTGGCCAGAGGAGGGAAAAAATTCTCTGGAGAGGTGGGAACATCAGGATTTTTGAGTTTTGAGGTGCTGGCCAAGAGCAGAGTGAAGGGCTGAAAGATGAGCTTGCTGCTCCTGGATAAGGCAGAGATGTAGGGAAATAATTGTGGAGAGGAACACGATCATGGACAAGAAAATCATGGGAAATAATTGTGGAGAGGAATGAGATCATGGACAACAAAATCATGGAAAATAATTGTGGAGAGGAATGAGATCATGGACAACAAAATCATGGAAAATAATTGGGGAGAGGAACACGATCATGGACACCAAAGCCATGGGAAATAATTGTAGACAGAAGCCAAGTTATGGACACCAAAGCCACAGGTGGGGCACTAAACTCTGCAGGTGCTGTGAGAAAGATATTTGGGGATGTGTGAGAAAAAATCAGGGAACTCTTGATAAGGAGATGGAGGAATTTTAAGTGGGAAGATGGATTTTATTGTGGTCACAGTGTTCTGTGAGCAGCAAGATCCAGATTGGAGCATTGGGACACTGAGAATGTTTCTTGGGATTGTGACCGGAGCCAGGAGCAGACAAAGAGGAGCAACACGGAAACTTTATCCAACCTGGCTCAACTGGAAATTCAACCCAATTATACTGACCAACAGATCTTTTCCTTCCATGTCTTTGCTCTCTTGCTATTGTTATGTTGGGTGTTAGTAAAAAAAGTTTCCTAAGGTTGCATGGACTTCTTTTGACATTGGACGGGATGGTGGGCTAAATTTTGTCTTCACAAATGAAAAAGATTCTTTGTGGTAATTGTGATGGAACTTTGGTTGGATGGTGTGGCTATCACTGCTGTGAAATTGTACTAAGATGTTGCAGTTCTATACATAATGTGATTTGGGGTTACATTTGTTGTTTTATCTTTATTTTGTTTTGACTTAGGAAGGAAGACTGAATACTACATAAAATTTCATTTTTACTGAGCTAAGGATTTCTAATTCCTGAGGTTCATAAGGAGCCTTAGGAAGAAATTTGGTCTAAACACTCTAACCATCTACTGGATTCAAAATGAATCGTGACAGTTTTGAAGGGATATTTTCTGGAATTGGCCATTTTTCAACTGGCAAACTGGCTAAATATGTTGAGAATGCCCTTGAGTGAGTTAAGGAAATTATGTTTAGAATTGATGTATTGGTTAGAGTTTCTTGGACATTTTCTTTTGCTTGATTCATGGGCAAGGGCATTATTTTTCTTGGGAAGCTCATGAAGTCCAAGCACCCAATTAGCAGCAGCTCTGCAGAGGGGCTGATGAGTTTTCAATAAATGAGTGACCCTTGCAGAGCACGGAGCCAGAGCCAAACCACTTCACTCCCAAGCCGAGGGCTGCAGCAAGGCGGGAATTCCCAAGTTTTGAATTAATTGGATTTTTAATGGGTTTCAAAACCAACTGGAAGTGTGAAACACTCAGTAATTACAGCAGATTAAGGTGACACTTTGAAAAATGGATGGGACAAGAATGTGAAGGAAGCAAACCTTGCTCCAGCCTAATTACAGATAAACAATGGATAATGTGGATTTGATAATCCTCTGGAATAAATAAACACCAGGATCAGGCTCAACAGATCATTTTTCATGCTGGTAAATCACCTTTAAAACAACAGCAGCAACCAGGGATTGCCCAGCACTGCCCACAGCTGGAGGAGCAAATCCACCAAAATTCACTTTCACCACATTATTTCCAGGAAATCCGGAATGATTTGCCTTCCTTCCATGGGTTTTGCATGGGGAAAATGTAGCATTTCAGCTCCTTGGGAAATAAAAATAAAAATCAAAGTAGAAGTAAAAACAAGAATAAGAATAAGAATAAAATAAAAATACAAATAAAAAGAAAAAGAAAATAGTAAAAGTATAAACATAAATAGAAAATATAATTATAAAATAGTATAAATATAAATAAACTAGATCTGTACATGTATAAAAATAAAAATATAAATAATATAAATAATATGAATACAAGTATAAAGACAGTGGGGTCACGTAGGACACCGCAGACTCTTGTGACGGTAAAATGAGTAAATCCTGTGAAAACTGGGGAAAATATTTACACAAATTCCAGGTTTAAACATGGAAGTGCTCCGATTGTATCCCCACACACCCTAATTGCTCTTTATGCATGCAATTGCATGATTTTAATGTGCTCTCATCACAATTACAGCAGTAAATTAAGGGACATAATTGCTCACGCAGATGTGCCATGCCTGGCTTTTTGTCCCTTTTCTTCTCCAAGATTTTTGGAGCACCAGAAAATAATGGAAGGTCACAGAACCCCCAAATTCCAGGATGGTTTGGGTTGGAAAGGATCAGCTCGTTCCATGCCCTGCCATGGGTTCTGCTATCCCAGGTTCCTCCAAATTCATCCGAAAGGATAAGGGGAATTATTTCTTACTTGGTTTTTAGGGGAATTTCAAATATCAATAAGGAACTCTTAAATACTGGGGGAAGTGGCTCCAGTTCTTTCTTGGAGGTGCCCAGGGAATGCCTGGAGGTGGCACTCAGAGCTCTGGGCTGGGGACAAGGTGGGGACTGGTCACAGCTGGGACTTGGTGATCTTGGAAAGCTTTTCCAACTGAAATAATTCCATTATTATGCCTGGGGTATCTGAAGGTGGTGCAAATTCCTCTGCTGAGGACGATTTTCCCAAATCCCACTTTTTTCCTTCACCTGCTTTCCTGTTTTTATTTATTTTTAATAGCTTTCCTATTTTTATTTATTTTTAATAGCCTTTCCTTCTGTTCTGTTCTACCTCTGCTCAGAACTGTTCCTCTCCGCCCTCCTGGCAGCTGGACCCCAATCCTCATCCTGACCTTTCCCAGTCCTCTTCTCTGAAGGTTCCCTTAATTCCGTGGCACATCCCAGAATAGCAATTTTCCGGATTAATCCCGGGTTACTGGGTGAGTCATTTTGTTTATTTGTACAAAACGCCTTCGTTTCATTCCACACTCCCAAATCCCAGGATGAAAAGGGAGGATGAGCAGATTATAATGCCGGATATTTTTATTCCTAGAAGGAGATTATAATGCACATTTATTTCCTGGGACTGAGGGAGATTGGGATGCTGGGAAAGCTGCCATGGGAAGCAGTGGCCAGCTCTGCATCCATGGAATTAATTCCAGCGGGGTTTTTTTTCCTGGATGCTGTGACAGAACCTTTCTCTCATTTCCCATTGCATGAGGAGCTTCTTCCCAGCTCCAGAAATTTGGGAGTGCCTATTGGAATATCCTATGGATTTGTTCAATTTGGGGAGGTGGAATCATAATAATAAATAAAATTTTAGGGGAAAAAATCCCAAGGGAATGTGAAAGCAGGAATGATGGCTCCCTGATTTCGAGCTCACTGGGTCAAACACAGGGAATATCCATAATCCCTACTGGAAAAGCTCATTTAAGTTGCTGTCCTGGGAAAAGTTGGGGGAAAAGGGCAGCAAAGTCATCCCATTTTTCTCAGTTTGGAGAGATTTGTGGGACAAATCAAACACAGGGAATATCCATAATCCCTCCTGGAAAAGCTCAGTTAAATTGTTAATTGTATCCTGGGAAACGCGGGGGAAAAAAGAGAAACCAAAACTTCCCGGTTTTCTCAGTTTGGAGGGATTTGTGGGACAAGTCAAACACAAGGAATATCCATAATTCAAACACAGGGAACATCCATAATCCCTCCTGGAAAAGCTCAGTTAAATTGCTGTCCTGGGAAAAGTGAGGGGAGAAGGGCAACAAAATCATCCTTTTCTCAGTTTGGAGGGGTTTGTGGGACAAATCAAACACAGGGAATATCCATAATACCTCCTGGAAAAACTTAGCTAAATTGTTGTATTGGGAATAGGAGGGAAAAAAGGGCAACCAAAGCTTCCCAGTTTTCTCAGTTTGGAGAGATTTGTAGGACAAGTCAAACACAGGGAACATCCATAATCCCTACTGGAAAAACTCAGTTAAGTTGCTGTCCTAGGAAAAGTGGGGAAAAAAGGGCAACAAAATTCTCAGTTTGGAAAAATTTGTGGGACAAATCAAACACAAGGAATATCCATAATTCAAACACAGGGAACATTCATAATCCCTCCTGAAAAAGCTCAGATAAATTGTTGTCTTGGGTATAGGACGGAAAAAAGGGCAACCAAAGCTTCCCAGTTTTCTCAGTTTGGAGAGATTTGTGGGACAAATCAAACACAAGGACTATAATATATACCTAATCCCTCCTGGAAAAGCTCAGTTAAATTGTTAATTTTATCCTGGGAAAAGCAGGGAGGAAAGAGCAACTAAAGCTTCCCAGTTTTTTCAGTTTGCAGGGATTTGTGGGACACATCTCCCATGCTCCTCCATCCCTCCCAGCCAGGGAAGCCTGGAACTTGGCTTTTCCTAACAAAAATGACAGAAGTGACTTCCTGCATCCTGCATCCTAGTGCATTAAAATAAAAATAATTTTTAAAAAATTAAAATCTCTAAGGAAAGCAAACAAATGCATTCCATAAACCCCAACACGACCCCGTTGCTTTTCCTTATTCCAGCTGCTGTGGGAGCAATGGCACGTCCAGAATTCCATGTTTAAAAGCCTCTCTGCACTTTGGGAATCTGTTGCCAGCCAGGGATTTTGCAGACAAGCAACCAAAAATAAAGGGAATATTTGATCCAACTCCTGCAGCCCTGGTTCCACCTTGGGAGCAGCCAAGAATGTTGTGGCCCCTCAGAAAGGAAAAAGATTTAAATTTCCAGCTTCCCCTGCACTTCTCGCTCACTTCTCATTCCATGAGGAGCTTCCCCCCAGCTCTGGGCATCCAGGAGTTTGGGAAGTGCCTTTTGGAATCCCATTTTATGGATTTGTTCAGGTTGGCAGGTGGGACAACAATAATATCACTTTTGCATGATAAAATTTTCCTAAATATCCAATCTAACCCCCCCTGGCCCAGCCTGAGGCCATTCCCTCTGCTCCTGTCCCTGTTCCCTTGGAGCAGAGCCCGACCCCCTGGCTGTGCCCTCCTGTCAGGGAATTCTGGAAATTTTCCATCATTTCCACCTGGTTGAACATTTTATTCCTCGGCTGGGCAGCAGGGAATTGTCCAAGCTCCTGGAATTCCTTATCCACAAAATTAAAACCCTTTAAGAAGTTGTTGGTGACCTTTGTGGGGTGGACAGGTGGATACAACTGGTTTTATCTGGATAATGGGATTCCCACTGGACAGGAACGAGGATGAGTTGGTGAATCATGGAATCATGGAAAGATTTGGGTTCAAGGGATGTTGAATCCCATCCAGTCCCTCCCCCTTCCATAGGCAGGGACACCTTCCACTATCCCAGGTTTTTCCAAGCCCCATCCAACGTGGCTTTGGACATTTCCAGGGAATTCCACTTGAAATCCCAGCTGGAGCAGAGTTTATTTCAAAGCATCCACATAAACAAGTGGAGATTCCAGAGCCTGACCCCATTTTTCGGGACAGGAGGATTTCTTGGGACAAGGCTGCCAGTCAGATTCCTTAAAAATCTACAATTACTGGATTTATCACCACATTTCCCCATGGAACACATCCCATTTCCCTGGCTGGTTGCACAGAGCCTCAGCCCTCATCCTGTGCTGGATTTTAGCCTCAGGAGCAGCAGAACTTTCCCATCCACAGCTGGAAACATCCCAGACTATTTGATGATAAGGTTTGGAAAGGGCTGAGCTGTATTTTCTTCCCTATTCCCGGCAGGAAAAATCAACTCCACCTGTCCAGCAGGTTCAAATAAACAAGTAAAAAAGCTGCATCATGGATATATTACACAGGAAATCTCATTTAAATCCATTTATTCACTAGATTGAGAACCTTATTTAAATCCATTTATTCGCTACATTTAAATAAAAATCAGAGAAAAGAAAATAAAAAGAAAAAAAATTGGCATCACAAATATTGTGGTTTTTGTAATGTTTTCTGTACATCAAATATTTGTTTTACTGCAGAACTTCCCAGGAATCTTGCTGGGAGCTGCCAGGGAATTGCCAGCAATTATTTCCTTGGTATTTGCTTAAATAGCCCTGAGGTTTAATATTCTGAAATATCCTGGGAAGGCAAAACTCTGAGCTCTGCTGCTGCCCAGAGATGAATGTTTATTCCAGAAAATTGGGAAGTAATTCCACATCCCTCACTCCTGCCAGAGTGCAGGAACAGGTGAACATTTTCCAGCAGCCTTGTTGTCCATGACAGGGAAAATTTTTAGGTGGGACAGCCTGAAAGGCATGAAGAGATCTGGGAAAAAGCAAAAAACTATGGAAAAACTCCATAATTCCACCTGTGGAGTGCTTAATCCATCAATATCCTACAAGACGTTCCTTCCCTCCCTTCCTTTCCTTTCTTCATTCCTCTTTTCCTTGTTGGTCTTTCTGCCCCATGGATACAATCAATCCACATCCATGTCACCCATTGGGGAGATCTGACCTTTCTTTGGGACCTCTGGAATTTTTCCTGCGTTGTTTGCAGATCCTGGAAATGTCACAGCCTTGAACTGGGCCTGCAGGGACACCCAGATACACCCCAAAAAAATTGGATTTGGCGAATTTCTCGGTTTGGCTTTTGCAGATGGAGAAGCTGGAGAGGAGAAGGCTCCAGGGAGAGCTCAGAGCCCCTGGCAGGGCCTGAAGGGCTCCAGGAGAGCTGGAGAGGGACTGGGGACAAGGGATGAAGGGACAGGAGCCAGGGAATGGCTCCCAGTGCCAGAGGGCAGGGATGGGTGGGAGATTGGGAATTGGGAATTCCTGGCTGGGCTGGGATTGCCAGAGCAGCTGTGGCTGCCCCTGGATCCCTGGCAGTGCCCAAGGCCAGGTTGGACACTGGGGCACCCTGGGACAGTGGGAGGTGTCCCTGCCATGGCAGGGGTGGCACTGGGTGGGATAGGATGGGATTCAATGGGCTGCAATGGGATGGGGTGCAATGGGATGGGATGGGATGGGATGGGATGGGATGGGATGGGATGGGATGGATTGGGATGGGATGGATTGGGATGGGATGGGATGGGATGGGATGGGATGGGATGGGATGGGATGGGATGGGATGGGATGGGATGGGATGGGATGGGATGCAATTCAATGGGATTCAATGGGATGGGATTCAAGCTCCTTCCAACCCAATTCCTTCCAGAATTCTGTGACATTGTCCTCTCCCTTTTTCCACACTGCTCCTTTTTAGCATGAATAAAAGCATTACCCCTTCCGTAACACTTCTTAGCATTACCCCTTCCGTAACACTTCTTATTACTATAAATAGATATAAGAATCTAATTTTAGATTATTTTGATCTCATTTTTTAAACTCAGACTTTGGGTATTTAAAAAGATTTTTCAATCCGTGGTGTCAATGCACGCACTTGAATAACCTGAACACGCTCCACTGGACTATTAATTACATTTAAATAATAATAATTTAATTGTATTATGTCGTGCATATTTAAACATGCCACTGAACAGAAGGAATTTCTCCCCCCACAACCACAGCCTGCCCAAATTAATAATTTGGAGGATTAACATTAAAAAACCCCCACACAAATCGAGCTTTGTTTGCTGACCTGAAGTTTCCACTTTCTGCAATAAATTTGGGCCAATCCAGACCGCAAATATTTATTGCTGTCCTCAGAGCCATTAGCAGAGCTTCAGTCAATAAAAGATGAAAACTCTGAGGCCAAGAAATGGTTTAAGATCCAAAATAAAAATCATTTGTTGTATGAGGAAAGCACAAAACGACGTCTGGGAGGGTGGAATTCCGTGAGATGTTGTCACAGAGGGTGGTTCCACCTGGAATAACGCCCTGTCCTGGGAGATGGACCCTTTGGAATTCCAAACAGACCATTGGCATTTGGTGCCATGGACCTCATCCCGAAGAAATGGGCTCTGAACATGAATTCTGTTCAACACATTCCCAAAAAGCAGCAGCACGTGGGATTGGTGCTGCTCACATGGGGTTGACTGAGAAACGTGAAGCCCATGAGGAAAAATCTGTGTCCACTTCCACATTTTCCAAGGATTTCATTTGGGTGGAGAGCTGGAATCAAAGCTCCATCTCCTGCTGGCATTGCTGTCCCAGCACCCAGGTCAGATTTGTTCCCACAGGCTCAGGGGGGCAGAAGGCAAATCCATGGTCTCTGCCTCTTGGAAATGTCTTGGAATTTCATTTTCCTGCTTTGGCTGCGGCTGCTTTAGAAATAACTTCCCTTAAACCCAAATCAGTGGGGTTGGAACCCTGGAACCCGGAACGGTTTGGGTTGGAAGGGACCTTAAATCCCATCCCATTCCATGGGCAGGGACACCTCCCATTGTCCCAGGTGGCTCCAAGCCCCAGTGTCCAACCTGGCCCCAATGTGCCCCTGGATTCCAGGGATCAGCCACAGCTCCTCTGGCAATTCCAGCCCAGCCCCTCCCCACCCTCCCAGCCAGGAATTCCTTCTCAATATCCAACCTAAATCCCCCCTTTTTCAATGTGAAGCCATTCCCTGGCTCCTGTCCCTCCATCCCTTGTCCCCAGTCCCTCTCCAGCTCTCCTGGAGCCCCTTCAGGTACCCTCAGCTCTCTCTGGAGCCTTCTCCTCTCCAGGTGAACATTCCCAGCTCTCCCAGCCTTTCCTCACTGCAGAGTTTATATTTTCTGTTCTCTTTAAAGGAAAAATTATTCATAAAAAGAAGTTAAAAAAAAACCAACAACTGTGAAAGGCTTTAAAAGTCCTATTTCTCTTTTCCTCCCTCGAAAATGAAGTTTTTATTGCTTTTTCTGGTCAGGCCTAAGGCAGGATTTGCTATTTGAAAAACAAACTGCCAGCAGCCTCCAGCAAAGACAAGCTGCAGCCTCTGCTTTCTTCCCTCTGCCTGTGATTTCCTTGCCTTTGTAAATATTTCTTCCAAGCGAGAAATCCAGCAGGATTTATTTGATCAACCACACGTTTCTGCACAATCCTTTGGGGAATGTCAGGTAGGATTTGTAACCGGATCCAGATGGAAGTGGGGCTCAGGGAGGAGTGAGGTTGGAAGGGTTTATCCCATCTAACCTTGGGATGTTCCTTCTTAAGTCCTTAAGGCAGTGAAGCTCCTGGACTTTGGCAATATAAAGGACATTTCCTGTTTGACAGGAGGCAGCTCTGTGCCTTTCCCAAAAGGCAGGGAGTGAGGTTTGGCTCCAGAGTCCATGGAAATGTTCTCCAGGTCCCAGAGATGAGGAGCAGAGTCAGGAAAATCTCTTGGAGAGCATCAAGTGCCAGCCAGGATCCAGTGGAGAATGCAGGGAGGGGACGGAGAAAGGACAGGATTTTAAATGTGGGTTCTTAAATCCATCCCAGAACTCAGAGGAGGAGCAGGGGGGGATTTTGGGGTAACCCATTTAGGGTCAGGAGCTGGAGTGGTGATCCCTGTAAATCCAACTGTCTTGGATTGGAAAGACAGGAGTCTGCTAAGGAAGGCAGGAGCCTCCCCTGAAATGGAAAATGCAAACCCCCTCCCTCTGAATTGCTGTAAATTTTAAATTAAGGGGCTCTCAGGTAACAAAAATTATGGGAGCAGGAAATAACAGTTCTTTAATAGGGAAGAAAATAAAAAGATAAAATGAACAATGCAGTAAATTAAACCAACACTGCCAGAGTCAGAACCCAAGCTGACACCCTGTGGGTCAGGGTGCTGGCAGCAGTGCCATTGGAATTGTGGCTCAGCCCTCCTGCAGTGTCAGGGGTGGTTCTGCTGGAGCAGGGATCCTGGAGAAGGGTGCAGTCTCTGCCTCTGAAGATCCAGGGGAAGAAGAGACAGCTGCTGTTCCTCTGGGGAATCCCGTGGAGAAGCCGTGCTGGTGTTCCAGAATCTCCAGATTTTATCCAGGCAGGAATGCTTGGCTCCTCCCTCTGGGCTCACATCTCCCAATGGGATGCTGTAGCTCTTATCAGCCATGCAGGGACATTCAATGGCTGTTATCAGCAGGTGTCTCCCCACTTGTGGAAGAGATAAGGCAAACTGCCCACTGAACAGAGGACAACTGCCATACAGATGGCAAATAGAAAACAATTTGCTTGACAATCCAGGACACCAGCTCAGGTTATTCCATGATTCAGTGGAGAGTCAGTTTATGCCATAAAAAAAAGAGGTTTTTCCTCTGCTCTTTGCAAATCCCTAAGAATTCCTGCTCAGAACAGCAGGCTCCATGAAAAGCCAGGGAAGTGGTGACAGCTGCAGGCACAATCCTGCCAGGAATGGAGTGATCCTGGCTTCACCCAGGACTCATGGCTTATCCAGGCTGGCTTCCACCCTCTGTGCTTCATTTCCCAGCCTTGTCCATCCCCTTGGGGCCAGAGAGGGGGCTGGAGGGAGCTCCCCTCTCCTCCTGCAGCCCTGGGCCACAAAATCTTTTCCTTAGTGCACGGATCCAACATTGGAGTGTGTATCTGGGTCCAGGAGCAGCTCTGGATGGAGGCAAAAGGCACAGCCCACTTCCCAAAAGTCTGGGAAACGCTTGGAAATTGGTTTAAAAGGAGCAAATATAAACCACAGGTGAATTTCTGCCTTTTATCCTCCTTTCCCTAGCTCCTAGGAGCCTGTGGAGGGCTAAAGGGATCCCAACCAGTGGGGACTCAGGGCTGCAAGTGTGGATGGTCCAGACATTTGGAATTCATGGTTTGCTAATCCCGGAATTCAGGGCAGGAAGTGTGGATGGTTCCAGATATTTGGAATTCATGGTTTGCTAATCCCGGAATTCAGGGCTGCAAGTGTGGATGGTTCCAGACATTTGGAATTCGTGGTTTGCTAATCCCAGAATTCAGGGCTGCAACTGTAGATGGTTCCAGACATTTGGAATTCATGGTTTGCTAATCCTGGAATTCAGGGCAGGAAGTGTGGATGGTTCCAGACATTTGGAATTCATGGTTTGCTAATCCCAGAATTCCAAGATGGATCAGGCTGGAAGAGGCCACAGAGGGTCACTGGTGCCAGTCCCTGCCCAGGGCACAGGATTGTGTCCATGTGGCTCTGAAATATCCCAGGGAGGAGACTCCAGCCCCTCTCTGGGCTCTGCTCAGGGCTGGGCACTGCCCAGGGCAGGAGTTCTGCCTCCTGTGCCTGGGAATTCCTGGGATCAATCCCTGCTCTTTTCTCTTGTCCCAATTCTGGGCATCACCAAGAAGATCCTGGTTCAGTTCATGGCAATTTATTTCCCATTTGGGAAAAAACAAACAATGCCCCAAATTCTGCACTGAAGCAGACCTGGATCAATGATCATGCTCAGCTGTTTAAAACCAGAATTAAACCTTCCTTCCAGAAGGGAGGCTCTATGTAAACCCTCAAAAAAATTTCTCCTTTAAATACCTCCAGACTCTTTGGGAAACCAAACCAAAGCAGGAACTTTTGAGCAGCAGGAATGTGCAGCGTGGGCTCTAAATCACCCAGATTGCTGCGGGTTTGCACTTCTGCTCAGCAGCTCAGCTCTGCTCCCTCCCCAGAATGTGCCAAGCGCTGCTCCTGCAGCAGCTGAGCCAGCACAATCCTCCTGATGGCTCCTCTGCCACCTTCGTTCTGCTCCAGCTGCTCCCAGAGCTCCATTTCTTCCACCACTTGCTCCATTAAGGATTTTATCCCAATTATTGAGGCTCCCCATCCCCCTGGCCAGGGAATCACAAAGATTTCCCCCCATGGGGCATTGGGGTGGATCTGCCTCAGCCTGGGAGAGCTCAGAGCCCAAAGGGGCTCCAGGAGAGCTGGAGAGGGACTGGGGACAAGGGATGGAGGGACAGGAGCCAGGGAATGGCTCCCAGTGCCAGAGGGCAGGGATGGATGGGAGATTGGGAATTGGGAATTCCTGGCTGGGCTGGAATTGCCAGAGCAGCTGTGGCTGCCCCTGGATCCCTGGCAGTGCCCAAGGCCAGGCTGGACTTTGGGGCACCCTGGGACAGTGGGAGGTGTCCCTGCCCATGGAAAGGGTGGCACTGGGTGGGATTTGAGGTCCCTTCCAATCCAAACCTTCCCAGAATTCCAAGATTCTCCAAAACCTGGTGTCTGTGGCCCTGCACAGAAAAGGGTGAGCAGAGAACTGCAGAGCTCATTTCACTCCCTAAATCAAAACCTAATCAGAACCTAATAAAAATGGACAAATCTCTAATTGCATTTCACACTGGTTTTCTTTCATGGCCAGAGTCAATATTCCAACAATAAAGCTGATCCCAGAATAAACCTGGATTATCAAACCCGTTTGGTTTGTTGGATAAATGAATCATCAAGCCCTTAATAATCCCAGCAGCTCACGCAGATTTGTGCAGCACTGCAAACAAAAGGGGAAATTCCATCTTTATTTGCCTAATAAATGCTCATTAATTTTTCCTTCCTTTCCTCCTCCTCCCAAGATTTCTCAAATCCCTCGTGGAAAATCAAAGCATATCCTTGAAACCAAATCCTTCTCCTCTCCTGAGCCAATCATTTCCTCACTCAGAACAGCCCAGGACTTGATGCAATTCCGTGTTTGGCTTTGGAAAACTCAGGGAAGGTCAATATTTAGGGAGAGATGAGGGATCACATCTGGCAGAGCTGAAAGAGGGGGTGCAATAAAAGATAAATCACAGCAAGCAGAGCTCCTGGTGGTCCTCACAAACTTCCCAAAAGTTTGGGCACAAAAAAAAGCTCACAACATCCGAACACTTATAAAAATCTGGAGAAAAAAAAAGCTAAAACACAATGGAGAAATCCCCAGCAACTTTATAATCCCATTTTTGGGGATCTGTGGAACAGCCTGCTTCTGACATGTGCCATAACCACATCCCCACCAACTTCAGAGCTGTTGAGGGGCTTTAATATCCAGATATTTAACGAGGTGCTCAATTAAGCTGAAGCACAGCCATTTGTGCTGCCATTTCTCACAGAAACCTGAGGGATTTGAGTCTCCGACTCGTTAGGACTTGGACGTGAAAAGCCTTTGTGGGGCTGGAAAATAAAAAGAGAGAAAAAAATAAATTCCTTTGCATTGTTCTGATGGAAAAGAGGGGATTGGGAAGGGTAGGATGGGAAGGTTGGGTACAAGATTCCTTGGGGAGCAAAGGAGGTGAGGCGGGGATGGTTCCACAGGTGAGGGCATGGAAGAACTGGGAAAATCTTGGCTTCTGTAATTTGCATCTCCCTGGATGATGGAGCCAGATCCATTTCATGTTTCAAAGGAAAGTTGTTCACTTGGAGAGGAGGAGGCTCCTGGGAAATCCCAGAGCCCCTCGCAGGGCCTGAAGGGGCTCCAGGAGAGCTGGAGAGGGACTGGGGACAAGGGATGGAGGGACAGGAGCCAGGGAATGGCTTCAAATTAACAGAAAGGAGGTTTAAATTGGATATTGGGAATTCCTGCCTGGGCTGGCATTGCCAGAGCAACTGTGGCTGCCCCTGGATCCCTGGCAGTGCCCAAGGCCAGGCTGGACATTGGGATTGGAGCAGCCTGGGACAGTGGGAGGTGTCCTTGGGTGGAACTGGATGGGATTTAAGGTCCCTTTCAACCCAAACCATTCCACGACTCTTTAATTCCATGAGAGTCCTGGAAATTAATGACCAATCCCTATAAATTATTCATCTGCTTAAAAAAAAAAATCTGTAAATTTGAATTCACCACCTCTCTCCATATTTTCCTATTTTGAAAGAGGGAAAAAGCCAGAGTTGCCTTTTCTGGAATAAACTCTTGGTCATGGAATCATCCCCCCAGACAGTACCAGGAACTTGGGGAAGGAAATCTCAGGATCAACATTTGGGAAAGAAATGCAAACATTTCTCCCCTGTTACACCTGAATTAATGTCTGTGGTGCCCCATTGCCACTATCCCACCACCAGGGGTGGACAGGTGTGGGAAATAGAGTAAAAATAAGATTTTTAGAAAGTTGTGAAAATAGGTCTCAAAAAGAGTAAAGAATTTAGACTTAGTTGTAGTTGTAAAGTTTGAAAATAGAAAAGTTATAATAGCACAGTAAGATATGAAATAATACTTCGAGTTTTAGGTTTGGTTAAGATAAATTTTAAGCCTGTAGAAAAATATGTTTAGTAAGATAGTAGAAAGTTTAAAGTTTAATAATGGACTATTGTGTATTGTTAATAGAAAATATATAAGTAAGTATATAAGTAAGTACTGTTTGAAGTAGGTGCATATATGTTTTTTGTGATTGGTTAAAATAATTATTTGTAAGTAATATATTATTGGTTAGAAAGTTTTTAAAATGTTTTGTAATAAAGAAATCTTTGGTTGTTGTTGGTAAGATGTGAGATGTTTTTTCTTTTATTTTCTTAACCGTGTAATGAGACTGATGTTGCAATCAAGTTTAAGGAAAGTATTTCAGTAGTCTTGGGGTTTTTGTGTAAACTTTTAACACAGAAAAATTTGTTCAATCTCATCTGTGGCATCACCTCTACTCCCCCCTTCTGTTGACCCCTCCAGGCCTTTTTGGAGCTGGTGACCAAAAGTCACCCAGGGAGAAAAGTCCATCCAAGGTGCGGGCAGGACGCTGAGCAGTAAATTAAAAATTACTCTGAAATGTCTTTCTGACTCATTTTGTTTTGAAATGAAAAAAAAACCCAGATGTTTTCTGGAGGTTTTGGAAAATCAGCCGTGTGTGGGGAAGCTGGAATTCCCTCTGGAGGTGACATTTCAGGGCTTAGGAAGAGCAAAAGCTCAGACTAAACTGAATTTACCTCAGGCTGGGCTTGTGCCCACCTAGAGGCTGGCATGGGGTACTCAGGTTGCTCCAAAAATGTCTCAGATCTGCTGGAAAATAAAGCTGAGTGTGAGCTGGGGTTGCTGTGCTGGGGTTCTGTCACCAGGAACACATAGAAAAATATTATAAAAGATAATCTTCCCTCTTTACCATGGAGTTTTGTTATCAATTAAAATCTGGGATTAATCTGTGAATAGTGAAGTCTAGTGGGTGATCAGGGAATGAGTAGAAGAGTCAAAATGAAAGGGAATTTGATTTCTGGCTTCATTCTTCGGGAGTACAAAGACATTGAGGGGTGAGATCTTGTCCAGGGAATGGAATGGAGCTGGGAAAGGGCTGGAGAATCCCTGAGGAGCTGGGAAGGGGCTGGAGAATCCCTGAGGAGCTGGGAAGGGGCTGGAGAATTCCTGAGGGAGCTGGGAAGGGGCTGGAGAATCCCTGAGGAGCTGGGAAGGGGCTGGAGAATCCCTGAGGGAGCTGGGAAGGGGCTGGAGAATCCCTGAGGAGCTGGGAAGGGCCTGGAGAATCCCTGAGGAGCTGGGAAGGGGCTCAGCCTGGAGCAAAGGAGGCTCAGGGGGCCCTTGTGGCTCTGCACAGCTCCTGCCAGGAGGGCACAGCCGGGGGGGGTCGGGCTCTGCTCCAGGGAACAGGGACAGGAGCAGAGGGAACGGCCTCAGGCTGGGCCATGCAAGGTTTATGTTGGATATCTGGGAATTTTTTCATGGAAAAGGCTGTCAAACCCTGGAAGAGCTGCCTGGAAGTGTTCAAAAAACACCTGGATGGGCACCTGGAGACATGGTTTATGTTGATGTTGCTGGTTGATGTAGGGTTGATCTTAGACGACTCTTCCAACCTTAACAATTCCATCATTCCGTGATCCATTTTGGAAATGGGCCCATCCCATCTCCTGCAGGACCTGCCTGCACTGGGACATCCCTAAGGACCAGCCATTCCCATTTCCAAGGTCTGGCACACATGAAATATTCAGAGCTTTCCAAGCAAGCCAACAAAAGGCTCTGAGGGGAGTTCCAGGTCTGAGGCCACGCTTGGCTGGCTCATTCCCAGCCCTCTGGGGTTGTTTTCCTTCCACTCTAAGTAAGGATGGAATAATCAATTTATGATGAAGTTTGTGCTGTCCAATATTCCCAGTAATTCAATTTGCCAGGTGGAAGCATCCGAGCCATTAATCACCTGTTCTGTGCTTGATACTCTTTTAATATTTAACACCAGGAGAAGGCATTTGTTTGTTTAGCGATGTCAGGGACAAACCAGCTGTGATTTCAATTCAGCCCACACAAGAGAGATGAAAACATCTTTTAAAACTGCTTTAAAAGGGAGTCTCTTTGTCGAAAGGAAGAGCCACGATGTAGAGGGAATAAATCAAGTCAGGCTGAAGCTTCAGAAATGAGAAGAGAAAAAAAAGAAAAAAAGAAGAGTCCTTGTTCCTCTACTGTGCCCAGGACAGATTTTTTCTAAGCTGTGTTGCTTTACAAATGGCTTTAGATGCTTATTCTGAGCAGAGAAAGGGCAAAATTTTATCTTATTTTGGCTCCCATGTGACAAGATGGACATGGAGGGGTTGGAGTTTGTCCAGGGAAGGGAACAGAGCTGGGAAGGGCCTGGAGAATTTCTGAAGGAGCTGGGAAGGGCCTGGAGAATTTCTGAAGGAGCTGGGAAGGGAATGGAGAATCCCTGAGGGGCTGGGAAGGGGCTGGAGAATCCCTGAGGAGCTGGGAAGGGGCTGGAGAATCCCTGAGGAGCTGGGAAGGGGCTCAGCCTGGAGAAAAGGAGGCTCAGGGGGGACCTTGTGGCTCTGAACAACTCCCTAGGAATCCTCTCCAAAGGAGATTTTCTTGTCCTGGGAGAAGTGACAAAGCTGTAATAAAACTCATGGAATATCATTAACAGGATAGGTTGAACCACAGGGAGCACGTCCAGAAAACAAAGGAGCAGACAGCCTCTGGTAGAGTTAAATGAGTCAGGAAACAGGGGCACTAAATGTTCTCCACTTCCAATTAAAATCCCCAGGAAGAACCACGAGAATTCCTTAATTCATCGTTAAACCTTCCTAAATATTCCCACTCCTTCAATTTTGTTCTTTATCTGGCAGATTCCTTGTCATATTAGCAGCCATATGAATTATTATATGTTATTTGGAAGCCTTGATTTAACATACTATGTGGAATTAGTCCTGAAAATTTGAAGGTTTTACCATTATTTGTAATGGATTAAATTACTCGTCTTGGATCTTTCTGGAAAAATATTCCAGAAATGGAGATGTTTTCCCCAAAAATCCAGAGCCACAGCCATCCAAAGGCAATAAAAGACTGGAGGAGCAGGGAAAGTATTTCAAATAAAAATATTTCAAGATAAAACTCACTTTGAGAGGCTTCCCAGAGGGTTTCCCTCAATTTGAGTCTTTTGGATTGATTAAGACACAGATAAATGAATTGGAATTGTCAAATTCCTGTGTAAATCTTCCAGATTTATGTAAAAAAAGAGATTTTCCCATTTTTCCTATTAGGGAAAAAGCTTCTCCTAATGAAATAGCCCACCTGCTCCTCCAGGCTAATCCTCTCCGTGGATTTCAGCCTGTAAATATGGGGAAATTCCATCAAAACTCGCTGTGGGAAATGGTCTTTGTGACTTTTCCCACTCATGTTTCCCTTGCCTGGGAATGATGAAGTTGTGGATGAGACGAACCTGATGAAAAAACTCTTTCAATCCTATCAAAATGAAAGATGGGATTCCTGATGTCCCCACTCCCAGGTGGTGGGAGCAGAGGGGGAGAATCGTGGAATATCCTGAATGGGAAGGGGCCCCCAAGAATCATCCAGGGCAGGTCCTGGCCCTGCACAGACACCCCAACAATCCCACCCTGGGCATCCCTGAGAGCGTTGTCCAAATGCTCCTGGAGCTCTGGAATAAGGAGAAGGTCCAAATCTTCCTGCTGCTCCCGCATTTGGGCAAAGGAAAAGCCCAAAAATGCAACGTGTGATATCCCTGGGAAGAGCTTCCTCCCCATCCAGGACATGGGACACCAATTCCTCTCCAACCCAAGGTGCCCATGGTAGGAAGGGACTTCCAGGGTAAGAATGGGAGGTTCCAACCAAGGCACACCTGAGGACCTGCTCATTTTAATCATTTAGGGCTGGGAGAGATTTATTGCACCTCAAGAGCCCCAAATCTCTTGGGACTGTGGATGAACCTTTTTGGTCTGGGTCCAGTTGTGGACACCTCATGAGAAGAAGGGCATGGAGGGGCTGGAGCATGTCCAGGGAAGGGAATGGAGCTGGGAAGGGGCTGGAGAATGCCTGAGGAGCTGGGAAGGGGCTCAGCCTGGAGCAAAGGAGGCTCAGGGGGCCCTTGTGGCTCTGCACAGCTCCTGCCAGGAGGGCACAGCCGGGGGGGTCGGGCTCTGCTCCAGGGAACAGGGACAGGAGCAGAGGGAACGGCCTCAGGCTGGGCCAGGGCAGCTCAGGGTGGGCACAGCAGGAATTGCCCCATGGAAAGGGGGCTCAGGCCTTGGCACTGCCCAGGGAGGGTTGCAGTGCCCATCCCTGGAGGGATTTCAAATCCCTGTGGATTTGAAATGTGGCACTTGGGGACATGGGGCAGTGATGGCCCTGGTAGTGCTGGGTTAACAGTTGGACTCTGTGATCTCAGAGGCTTTTTAAACAATTCCATGATTTTCAACACACTCATACACTTCTTTTCTTCCTCCTCTGAGCAAAGAACTCTGTATTCCAAATCCGACAGAAGAGCAAAGAACCATCCAAACTCCAGTGATTTTTTTTTTTGTTTTGTTTTGTGTTCCTTTTGAATTGACTTTAAATGCAACCCACAAAGGGTCACAAAACTCAAGGAAATCCCATCTTGATGGTTGTGGAAAGAATTCCGTCTTCATCCATGCAAGCAGCACCTTCTTCTGGGCAGATTCCCAGGATTTTCAGCAGCTTCACAAGGCTGGGGGGGGCTCAAGGTGGTGGGAAGGGAATGGTGCCAGATGACAGCGATGCCTTTTCATTATCCTAAAAGCTCAGGAAACTAATTCCAAACCCAAAGAGGGTAAAACGGGATTAGAGGCATTCTCCTCTCCGGAATGCACTGAGGAATAATCAAATTGTTATTCAAAAAAGGGAGTGGGTGGTGTTTAATTTATCAAGCATGGGGCTTGCCCTCCTCATCCCTCTCAGGTTCGCTGCCACCTCTGTAGGAGAGCGCCCAGGTGGGATTTGGGAGATCTCAGTCCTGGAGGAAGGGATGGCAAAGCTGGAGGGGCAAAAGGGAAGGAATGTGAGACTCCAGAGTGATTGGAGCAGGAAAAAATTTGCTCCAGTGTGCAAAAATTTAGGATACTCTGTGTGTTCCTGACGTCTGGAGTTTAAGGAGTTTTTTGTCTGATTTGCACCTCGGTCCCATCTGCTCTGTCCTGCTTTGGGGAGGATTCAAGGACTGGGAATAACCAATCCCAGCCTTCCCTCCCTTTCCCAATCAGCTCCCAAATCAGCCATAAATCAAGTGACAAATCCAGTCCTCATCTGCCAAGCTCAGGAGGTCTCATTCCTTGGTTTTACTCATATTTTTGGAAAATACAATGAAATACAGAAGGCAGGTGCCTTTGTGTTGCATCAAGGTTCACCGGAACTAGATAAAATTCCATCTGCGCCACAAATTTATGATTTTTCCTCTTTTTCCTATCTGCATTCTATAGTAAAGGACTCCTGCTGTGGCCTGAAGTATCTACAAGATGTTTGGATAAATAAATATTGGAGAACAGGTTGCAAGGTGTAGATTTTCATGGAAAAAACAAGTAGAAGGTAATTGTTGGAATTTTTGTACTCTTTTTTTCTATATTGGAGTGAATTTGGCCAGTATTGAATTCTTTCCTATGGAAGCACAATCCCAGCAGGTCTTGTCATAGCGCTGTGGAAATAAATAATCACAGAAAACTTTGGAATTCTGAATATTTTTCCTTGATAAATTCCTTATATCCCTCCATAAAACTGAGCTCTGCAGGGCATTGTTTTGGGGCAAAAACAGAATCAACACAACCATGGGATATCAGGCAGATCCTGACTGGGAATATCTGGTTCATTTGAAGCCACTGGGAAAAAATAAAAAAAAAAATCTTGGCATTTGAGGTATAAGGACCTAAATGAAGACTCTTGTTAAAAATTTATGGTCAAAAAATTATTGGCTTTGAGTTTTGTTATTCACAGTTGGAGCCTCGGAGTTCTGGAGACTGAAACCCTTCAGCAGAGTCAGCTCCTCACTCTTAGCAGCAATTTATTGGTGAAATAATGAGCTCAGATGAAAATATTCCAAACCAAAGCATATGTGGAGTTTTCCTCTCCCTTTTCCAGCTCCACCATGCTCATCCTGCTCTCCAAATGATCATCTTGGGGGGGTGAGGACAATTTTGATCCCATATTTTGCTGTTAAGGGTTCCTCAGCCAATGCAGGGTCTTGGCTCTGGGTCGTCCCAGGTTCTGCAGGTTGGGTTTCCAAAGCTGACAGGTTCTCCTGGCACAATTCCCATCTCCTGGAGTGCTGGGAGCAAACTGACCCTGCAGCAGCCTTTTGGCACATCCTGGTGCTTTTTGTGGAAAACAGGAGGTGAGGAGACAGATTCTAATCACTGGACAAGCATTGATTGATATCGGTTGTGTCCTAATTGGGAGAAGGATCTGCTTATGGACATTCCAGGAAGAAAAAGCCTGGATTTTTCCACCTTTTTATGAACGGTAAAGATCCTTTTCCTTTTTAAGCCCGACAAAAATGGAACTGGAGGAGAAGAGCTTTGTGAGATGTCAAATGATGACAACCCTAAATGCTCACCTTGGAATTCCTTGGAATCCCTGCGTTATCCATGGAGCCCAAGAGCAGGTTTGGGATATAAAGAGGGCTCAGTGGGAGCTTTCAAAAGCAGCTTGTTCAGTGGAGAGGAGCTGCCAAAAACAGAGCCTTTTCCAGGGATTTAAGGGGTTTGACAAGATCCAGGTGGGATGTGAGGACAGGAGGTCGCCCAGCAGCTGATGGAGACATCGAAAAATGAGAAATTTGTTTCCAAGTGACTGCTTGACCTAATTCTCACTGAAAACATGGATTTGACTTGTTCTTGCCACAGGAAAGCCAAGCTGCTCCTGCTTTGGTGAGTTCTGCACACTTGACAAGGTTTAACAAGGAATCATGGAATGGTTTGAATGGGAAAGACCTTAAATCCCATCCAGTGCCACCCCTGCCATGGCAGGGACACCTCCCACTGTCCCAGGGTGCCCCAATGTCCAGCCTGGCCTTGGGCACTGCCAGGGATCCAGGGGCAGCCACAGCTGCTCTGGCAATTCCAGCCCAGCCAGGAATTCCCAATTCCCAATCTCCCATCCATCCCTGCCCTCTGGCACTGGCAGCCATTCCCTGTGCCCTGTCCTTCCATGCTCTTGGCCAAAATCCCTCTCCATATTTTGCTGCCTAATAATAAAAATGACTTTAAAAAATATTTGCGTTTCCTGTGAAGGACATGGTGTTGCCACTGGGATAATCTCCCTTGCAAGATTCCCAGTTTTCTGCTGAATGTGAAATCTCACATTAGAGGGAAACATTTAAGAGATTTTTGTCATCCTTGTCCGGAGCAGAGGGTTCAGCTCCAGGCTCTCAGAGCTCCAGGGGTGTGAAATCAGATGAAATGACCTCAAGTTGTGCCAGGGGAGGCTCAGGGTGGACATCAGCAGGAATTTCTCCACGGGAAGTGTGGTCAGGATTTGGAACTGCCCAAGGAGGGTTGGAGTGCCCATCCCTGGAGGTCCAAGGAATTCCTGGAGTTGGCACTGAGAGCTCTGGGCTGGGGACAGGGTGGGGATGGGGCACAGCTTGGGCTCAGTCTAGGAGTTCTTTCCCAACCCTGGAGATTCTGGGATTCAGTGAAATGTGCATTTCTTTTTCTTCCCCGGTTCCTTCAATATTCAAAACGAGGTTTGACAAAAACGTGCCAAGAAATTTTCCATGGAGGTGCTTTCAAGGGGATAAAAATCCACATTGCAAAAAAACCGGTTACAGAATATAAAATACAGGATCATTAAAGGAAGAGCACATGGATGTATCCAGTTTTCCTTGAGGTCCCCAATCCATCAGGCAATTCCTCTGGAGGGAAGCACATTCCAAACTTTCTGCATCTGCCTGAATACAGATGGACTTACCCACGTGCTTGGTCGCTTTGCTCAGCAGGTTTCTTAATTAGAGAAGTTGTTTGAAAAAGGTCCTGTGGTGATTGATTTTCCATCCTTTCTTTTGGAACCAGTGGGTTTCAAACTGGTGAGAGGCAACGGCAGCTCAGCAGGTTGCAAGATATTAATTAAAGCCACACTCGTGCAAAGAGTCCCCTGAAGGGAAAGAAATCCAGGCAGGAGGAGCCACTTGTTGGTCTGAGGACAAATTCTTGTGTAAAACATCTAAAAACCACTGGGGTGAACAGAAAATGAATTCCAGGAAATGAATATTGGATAATTTTTTTTTTTAATTATCTATTGGCTTTTCCTTATGGAAAAAAAAAGCTAATAAGCTTCTTCTTATGAAAAGCTTTTTCTTAAGCTTTTTTTCTTATGGAAGAAGCGAGTGTTATCAGTGTAAGTTCGTAAAATTTGACTTGTTCTTGCCACAGGGAAGCCAAGCTGCTCCTGCTCTGGTGAGTTCTGCGCACTTGAGAAGGTTTAATCCAGGAAGGAAATCCAGGTGCCTGGATTTCCTACCTGGAACAGCAGGGAATAAATGCTGGAAGTCCCTAATCTCCTTCTGAGGGAAAACCAATGATGGAATCTCACCTGCATCCATGGCAGCTCGGTCAGGAAGTCATGGAATTGTGGAGTCGTGGGATCATGGAATGGATTGGGTTGGAAATGAACTTAAAACCCACCCGATTCCAGCCCTGCCATGGGCAGGGAACCTTCCACCAGATGAAAGCCTTGAAGGACATGGACACTCCTTACCAGGGCTGAGCTGGGCGGGGAAAATCTCCCCTGGCAACACCAAACCTCTTTCCCACCCCCAGCCATTTGCATATTCCCTTTTTCCTATTGGACAACCCAATTTCCATAAGCTTGAATCATTATTTTGCTTCTGAGAAATTAAACCATCACCTTCCCAATTTTCATTCCTGTAATTTATTTTTATGAGGCGACGCTGGAAAGGGTAAAAATAATGAATATTTTGAAATATGTGGAAGGCAGAGCTGTGTGTTCCCGGAGAGCTGTGCAGGAGAAGCAGGAATAATCCTCTTTTTTTTTTTTGGAGTAAGAAATATGAACATTCAAATTTGTTTTTAGTAGCACTAAAATGAAAACTGCCAGGGGAGGTTTGGGATGGATATCAGGGAAAGATTCTTCCCCCAGAGGGTGCTGGGCACTGGAACAACTTCCTAGGGAATGAGCGCATTCCCAAGGCTGCCAGAGCTCCAGGAATGTTTGGATAATGCTCCCAGGGATGCCCAGGGTGGGACTGTTGGGGTGTCCATTGTTGCTGGACTGGATGATCCCTGTGTATCTTTACCACTCAGGGTATTCCATGACTCCATGATCCCCATGTCCATATTCCACCATTAAATCTTGGCATGTGATTTTTTTAATGTCTTTATTTTTCCTCTTGTTCTCCAACATCAGACAGATTTAAAAAATAATTTATTTTACAGTGAGGGTGGGGAGGGGCTGGGATGGAATTCCCAGAGCAGCTGTGGCTGCCCCTGGATCCCTGGCAGTGCCCAAGGCCAGGCTGGACACTGGGGCTTGGAGCACCCTGGGACAGCGGGAGGTGTCCCTGCCATGGCAGGGGTGGCACTGGATGATCCCTAAAATCCTTTCCAAACCATTCCATGATTCTATTTTAGGCTTAAAGCTCATAGATTGTGGTTTTTCCGTTTCCTGATGGGAAGGTCTGGTTGGATCAAGGAAACAGTCCCATTTTTGGGAACTACACAGGACAGTGAGAAGAGCCCACTGAAAGGAAGGGATCTGAATTCCCTGGAAAAGCTGTCCCTTTATTAACAACATTTTAAAGCAGTGAAATGCAAAGACCAGGAAGGTAAAGGGGACATTTTTGAATGGAAGTGATATTTTCCCCTATTTTCCTTCAGTGGCCATAGGAAACCAAATAATGCTGTGTGAGGAGGGGAGGAAGAAGAGGGGCACAACATGGAGTTTGTGGGGGAACGGGAATGCAGGGAACAATATTCCCTCTGTCTGGAGCATCACTGTGAGAGCGGGTCCAGTTTTGGCATCTGCTCCCTGAAAGGAGGTGGATAAATGGAAATGTCAGCACGGAGCTGCTGTCAGGGGCTTTTCACAGACACTAAAGGCATTCAGGGCATGAAAAAAAAGCAAATTCCTCATTAGCTTGGGCACAATGTCCAAAGGATCCAGGAAAGGGCAAAACCATTCCTCTTCCTGAGCTGCTCTTTCATTCAGGAATCTGATGGCTATAAATAAACACCAGCAGAGCTGCACTGGGAGAAAAAAACGGAATGTCATTATTTTTATTTGGGTTTTTTTATTATTATTCTTTTTTTTCTTTTTTTTTTTAAAGAGGATTTTGGAATAGCTCACAAAGGGATGTAACCAAAACTCTCCCAGCACTCAAACCTATCCCAGACTTCTCTGCAGAGATGTTTGCCTTTGGATGCAGAACAGAACAGTTCATAGCGGCCACTGAAGAAATTTCTGCCCCAAGGTGCTGGTCAGAGCCATCATCCCAAAAAATTTCTTCATGGAAAAGGTTGTCCAGCACTGGAAGTGATGTCCAGGGATCCCAAGGGGATTCCCCATCCCTGGAAGTGTCCAAAAACCATCTGGATGTTGTACCTGAGGATGTGGTTTAGTGGTGAACCTCATAGTAGTGGTTGTTGATGGCTGGACTTGATCTTGGAGCTGTTTTCCAGCCTCAAGAATTCCATGATTGTATCAGTCTGATCCTGGTGCTTCTTCCCAGATCCAGCCCAGGAATCCTGGCGCTGGTGGGTTGGGATGAGAAGCCACCAACGTGAGCTGATTTCCTGGCTCTTCGTTTGTTCTAGGAAGATTTTACAGAGCAACATTTTGGTTGGAGTATAACGGGTGGAGCTTCATTCCCTACAAATCTCCCTGGACAAACAGAGCAATGCCAGAGCCTCAACCCCAACCACAAAGAAAAGCACTTCCAAAAGTTCCTTTCCAAACCCCCAGGTTGGAGATTCTCCACTCCTCCCATGCCGTCCCCTGCAGAGGCACCTCCCAGCAGTGCCACCCTCTTGGAATCATCCTAATGGAGATTGAGGGATTGCTTTTGTCCCCAGGAGAGGCAGCTGTGACCTGCAGGGAGCAGTGACATGATTAGCAGGTGATTTCCCAAAGATCTTTGCTTTCCAATAATCCCTCTGTCCACCCATGCTATTGGATTGAGGAGCTAAAAGCAGTTCCCAAAGGCTTTTAATTTTATTTAATGAAGAAAAGGGCTGATTTCATAGTGAATGAGGTTTTTCACAGTGATCAGATTAAAATAAAAGATAATAGGATTTCAAGAAGCTTTCACTTCCATTTCCACCAGCATTTCCCAGCAGGAGCTTTGCTTTTCCTGCTCATTCATGGAGATTATAAATAAAAACTGAGGAACTGTCAGGAAAGACAATGGGAGTTTGCCACAACAGAGGATTTTTGGCTCATCTTGTATCACATTAGTGGCTCACAAATTAATTTGATTTAATTCTTGATAAAATTCCAGGAGCTGAAAGGGCTCCAGAGTATCCCATAAAAGCAATGCCTCCTGCCCTGGAATAATCCACCTGTATCCCAGCTGGAACAAAAATCCTCCCAGGTGAGTCCTGAGGATCCAAGCTAAAAAGACATTCCAATTTTTTAACATGGCAGAAATTAGATGAAAAATCTATTAATTCCTGATTTACATGGATTTTCTATCCAGGATTTTATTAGATCCTGGTTTTATTTCATCTCGTTGGGGTGAGAAGCTGTGGCTGCTCCATCCCTGGAATTAACCAAGGCCAGGTTGGACAGGGTTTGGAGCACCCTGGTGGGATGAGGTGGACTTTAAAGTCCTTCCATCCCAAACCATTCCATGATTCTATAATTCCATGTTCCAGGATATTAATTTAGCCCAGAGCCTCATGGATGTCTTTCTTCTTCAACTCCCAGGGATTTTTCCCAAAGGAAGGAATGTGGGTGCAGTTTTGCTTTTTCCAAAGCAGGGAACATTTCAGCTGGGTGGGATCTCTGGAGATCCCACAACACCACAGGGTGAAAATTCCTTGGAAAAAGAACCCCTTCCGCATGTTCTGAATGCTCAGGTTTTGTAAAACCCCATTTGAGCCCAACTTAGACATGGGACTAAAATTAATTTTTTCCCTGCGGATGGAATATTTTCAATGTTGCAGAGTCCACTTCCCATTTTCCTGCATAACAAACTTCAAAAAACACAGGAGATAAAAAATTCCTGAAGTTCTCATCCCATTTTTTAAATCTCACCCTGGCACTTTTGGAGCAACTTTGGAGTGTTTGAACTGCAGCAGTGATTTCCTATTTATATCCATCCATCCATCCATCCATCCATCCATCCATCCATCCATCCATCCATCCATCCATCCATCCATCCCTCCTTCATCCATCCATCCATCCTCATCCATCCATCCATCCATCCATCCATCCATCCATCCATCCATCCATCTATCATCCATCCATCCATCCATCCATCCATCCATCCATCCATCCATCCATCCATCCATCCATCCATCCATCCATCTATCCATTTCCTGAGCATCTCCCCACATTCCATGTGGTTTTGTTCCTGTCAGATTGATCCATGCAATAACTCAGGAGACACGGAAGGGCAGATTCCTTCATAAATAGCCACAGATTATAAGTAAATCCTTCAGGAAAATTAATTAGGATGACATGAATCAGAAATAATTTATTAATGAATTTGAGGGAAAAAAAAAAGCAAGTTTAATTTGGGATGGTGTAAATAGTTACAAACATCTTTGTGTAAAGTGTTATACCAGCACAGAGTTTCCCAAAATGGGGAATTTTGTGGAGATGTGCACATATTTGTTGTTCCATTGTTCCCAGTTTGATATCCTTTGGATCTTTCCCTGGAAATGGCACAGGAAAGAATTTCACGCCCTTTTCCCCACGAAGAATTCCCAGTACAGCCCTGCTCTGCAGCATGAAGATGTTCAAGGACCAAAGAGACACAAAAAACCCCCGAAACCAAAAACCAGCTTTAAAAAAATTATGAACTCCTAAAATGAGTCCATCTGCTGGCTCCTAAAAGGAAATTTATATCCTTAGGAAAAGCCACTCAGGTTTCAAAGGACATGAAGATCATTTTATTACTCCTTGCCTTTGAGTAAAAATTGGTTTATGGTGTCTTCCTCTTCCCACCTTCAGCTCCTTATGGGAACAGGGCGATAGCTGATATTTACAGGCATTAACGGGATCAGGGAAGGAATTGTTCTTAATCCCTCCCCTGGAAATTTGATGCGATTCACAGTAACTTAATTGGGAAAGAGAGAAATCAGATCAGAAGAGGCAGTTGACCTCTAAAACCATGGTGATAAAAGAACCTCTTTTATCAGATGTCATAAAAGAAGGAACAATGCTGAGGTTTAGGGGATGTTTGATGTTCCTGGCTCTGCCAGAGCTCCCGGGGACCCGGGTCAAGACATGAAGTTTGTGTTGCTCAGGTGATGATCCCCTCACTCCCCCACAATTCCCTCCTTTCTCGTTCCTCAGGAGTCACTCAGCTCCCTCAGGGAGTTCAGGGTGTCCCTGACATCAGGTGTTTTCCCTAAGGCCACACTGCTCCATTTTATGGAGTGAATATCCAGGGGATTTGGGGGGCGGAAGGATGAGGAGGAGGAAAAGGGGTCCTGGGGCATCTCCTGGGATTCAGGGACACCTTTTTAGGGATGAGTTTCCCACCCTGGAGAGTTTCTCCCTTTCTATGGAAATCAGTTCTCTGCACAGTCTGTTCTCCCAGACCTTCCTGGGCATGGGTTGGAGATTCCAGGGCTCTGGAGTGGTCTCCATCCCCCTCCAGTCCATGGGCACTTCCCAGCCTCATTCCTGCCCCATGCTGGGCTGTGCTGCTCTCCAGGAGACAGAACAGGGATGGCATTCCCAGAAAATTCCCATCTCCACATGGCCCCTCCTCCAGCCACATCTTGTTTTTCCCGCTGAGTATTCCCAACAATCCTTGGATGGCTCCATCCAGCTGGGGCTGTTTGGCCTACTGCAAATGCCTCTCATCTTCTAATTTATGAGAGGGAAAGTGTGAAATCCCCTCACCTTGGAGCAGAGATCTGCATGGAATACTCGGAATATTACAGGGAGCAGTAGGATGGCGCTGGGAGAAGTTCTGCAAAAGCCTCGAAGAGAAATCTGTGGAGTTGAACACATGTGGGAAGCAGGCCAATGTGGCATTCTCTGAAAAAATTCCTTCACCCAGGATTTTTCTCCTGGGAAGCTGAGAGGCCTCAGAGAAAAGGAAAACAATTCTTATCTCATTTGCTTCTCCTGTGCTGTGCTCACATGTGCAATGTGTTTGGAGATTGTTTACCCACAGGTGATTGTTCCATTGGATTCTGCTGGGAGTTGTTTCCACTCTTTGGCCAATCAGGGCCAAGCTGTGTCGGGGCTCTGGACAGAGCCACGAGTTTTTATTATTATCTTTTTATCCTTCTGTAAGTTTCCTTTCTGTATTCTTTAATATAGTATTCTTTAATATAATGTAGTATCATAAAATAATAAATGAGCCTTCTGAGAACATGGAGTCAGATCCATCATTCCTGCCTTCATTGGGGCATTCCCTGCAAATACAATAGCCAGAGGTGTCTCGAGGTGCACTGTGGAAACTCCAGGACATGGAATCATGGAATTACAGTCCCGGGTCTTGGAAAACCGTCTAAGACCATCCAGCCCAACCTACAACCCAGCAGTGCCAAGGCCACCACTACCCCATGTCCCCAAGGGCCACACCTAAAGCAACACTGAATGCTGAGTGGGACCAGAGCCAAAACTGCCAGGAATAATGGAAGGGATGCATCTGGAATGTTCTCCCACCGTAATTATGGCATTTCCTGACATTTGCTGGGCAGGATTCCAGTGTTTGCTTGGGGGTTTCTTTCTGTGCCAGTGGGGCTGTGCTGAGTCACTCCCACCCCTGGGAGAGGACCCACACTCACTCTATCCCCAGCCACATCCCATTAATCAGCTGCCATTTAATTAATCAAAAAATATCCCACGGATTAAATTCCCATTAGGGCCCTGTTGGAAGCAGTGACATTTCCAGCGCTGCTGGACAGCCTTGCTGCCTTCACAGATGGCAGCACTGCAAAATTGGCCAAATATTTTGCCCACGACTGGTTGGACAAACCAAAATCCGTCCATTCTAATGAGCTGAGGTACAGCAGGAATGAAATTCCTGCTGGAACAGATTGTTCCTCACTCCAACATATGCTGACCCTCCAATTCATTCCCTCTTTTTGTGCACAAACATGGAAATACAGCTGAATTCAGTCCTTTGATCTGGGCCATGAATCCTCAGGTTCCCAAAGAAATCCACTGGTTATTATGTTATTCAACGAAGTGGAATTTATTTTTTCCATTTCTGGATTTCTTTTATTAAAACACCTTTGCAGGGGGAAGTTATTAAAGAGCCTTCTTGGGTCATTCATCAATAAGAAAATAGTAACCAAATAAATAAATAAAATAAAGAGCCACCCTGGGTATTCCAGCACACAGAAATTCCTTGCAGTGACAAAGCTGGAGCATAATTACTTCTCCACGTGCTGGGATGACTTCATTATGGGAATCTGCACTCATCTGACTTGGAAATGACAAATTTCACGGTGCTTTGTTAGGATGTGACTGCTCAATGGGTGATGTGACAGGGACACACCGAGCAACCCCAACCTCCTAACGCAGCTACACTTTGTGATCGCCCCAAATGGAGCTGCTTCCACTGATTCCAGGAAGCTAAAGGAATTTCAAGGTGTTGTGGTGGCTATAAAACTCCTAAAAGCTTGGGTATTGATGCTCAAAGCGTTGCCATGGGCCTTTATAATATAATTAACTAGAAATATGAATGGGATAAGACCCCATAACAGTAGCAGCTTTTCCTAGTGGTGGCTAAACACGGGGAAAAGCCATTTACTTTTGGAATGAGCCAGAAGTAGAGCTGAAGGAAGGTGTTCCATGGCCTGGGGGCCTCAGAAATCCTGAGATGTCCCAGTTGCTCTCTCCAAATACTCTGTGTGCTGAAGGAATATCATAAAACTGGAGGAAAGCCCAAAGATGGGATGGGAGCAGTGACAATCGCAGTGTTCATCCCATGGGATGGCTCCCAGCTGTCACTGCCTTGTTCCTCTCCTTCCCCTCGCTCCCAACGTCCCCACGTGAGGAAATGGCCTCAAGTTGCAGCAGGAAAGGTCTGGACCTGATTTTAGGGAAAATTTCTTCATGGAAAGGGTTGTTCAGCCCTGGCACAGGCTGCCTGGGCAGTGGTGCACTCACCATCCCTGGAAGTGTTCCCAAAATGTGTGGATGTGGCACCTGGGGACATTCAGGTTTAGTGGTGACCATGGGGGTGCTGACGGTCAACGGTTGGACTTGGTGACCTTAAAAGTCTTTTCCAACCTTAACAATTCCATGATTCTGTGATTCAGTTCAAAGGTGAATTTAGCTGGAATTGCCCTTTGGACATCACTGGGTGGTGCCTTCGGTGGTGGTGCTCCCTGGGAACAAGGAATTCTCGGCCCTGCCCTGGGCTGTGCCTGTCCCTTTCCCTGGGGATGGGGCAGAAGGAAGAATTAGGGCAGCACAAGGATGAAGAGATTTCGGTTAAACTGCCAGGAAATCAGATTTCCCAGAGAATTTGTGGACTCCCTATCTCTGGAAGTGCCCAAGGCCAGGTTGGATGGGAGTTGGAGCACTGTGGGATAGTGGAAGGAGTCCTTGCTATGGCGGGGGGGGGGGAACAGGATGGGTTTTAAAATCCCTTCCCTCGTGAACCATTCCATGATTCTCCATTTCTGTTTCTTTCTGCAGCCCCATATGGAGCAGGACATCCACCGGAACAGCCCCCGGGGGTTTGCAATTAAAGCAGAACAAAGATTCTGCACGGAGCAGACACAAACCCTTTTATTATCCCAACTCCGCTCCAGGGAAATTCATCCCTTACTCAATTGAAATTTCCATTTCAGCTCCACCTGTAAAAGAGCGTTGGAACCCTCATTATTCAATTAGACAGAGACAGCAGCAATAAAATATTCCTTTTTTTGCAGCAGAAGCTGAATGATATTTCCTTGAATACCTGCAGCCATATTCCCTAATTGCTGCCTCATATATCCTAACTGTATTATTCCTGATTTCCAAGTGTAAATAAATGTACTGCTTGGGATGATCATATTTCACACCAATTTATTTGAATGACATTAATGAGTTCTCTCCACCACTGAGACCTTGCTTGGAGAGCTGGGCTCTGTTTTCCTGCCCATAATTTAATATAAAAAGGGTTCCCACCATCATGAATTAAATTTAAATAAATAAATAAGCAGCAGCTCTGGGGATGCCTGAAAGGATTTAATTTTTAGTTATTTGCATTCCTGTTAGGAGCCTGCAAAAACATTTTAAAAAATAAAAATTTTATTTAAAAATAGAGTCTTGGAAGTGATCTTGAAAAATCTGAAGTTTAAAAGACCCACTTTGCTGGGTCTCTTTAACAAAAACTTTGCTGTTGGAATTACCAAGTTCAGTGTTGTAATCCTGGAAGGCACAACAGTGGCATTGGAATGGTTTAAGAAATGGTTTTAAAAAGGACATAAAATCAAAGGAGGAAGAGATGGGTGCATGTTCTACCCAATATTTCTAAATATCAATGATATTTCATTTACCCGATAATAAAATACCTTGACACTTCTAAAATATGACACAAGTGGGACCTGAATTCCAAAGTCACATTCACCGGATTCTGTGGACAAAAATTCCCATTCCATTCACCTCCCAGTTTACCCCATTACCTTGGAATTCCCTTGGAATCCCCCTCCACCATTCCCCACTCTGTGAAAAAAATCTCCAGGGCTACATGAGCCAACAGCTCTTTGTCACCTTCTGCTGAAGTTTTGGTGTCACCTCGATGGTGGCACAAGGTCACGATGCCAAAAAAACCAAAGTTCGGGCAAATAACGGCACCAAATTTAGGAGCTGTGCAGAAACTGAGTTAGGAAAGGGTTTCTCTGGATTTAGGAAAGGGTTTCTCTGGATTTAGGGAAGGGTTTCTCTGGATTTAGGAAAGGGTTTTTCTGGATTTAGGAAAGGGTTTCTCTGGATTTGGGGAAGGGTTTCTCTGTGATCACTCCAGACATGATCCAGGAGCTGGTTGGGACATGAATGGGAGATATAGGGTTGGAAGGGACCTTAAATTCTTAAACCCCTTAAATGGGGCTCAATTCCTGTGCCAGTTTTAGTGGAGCTTTGTGCCTTTGTCCCAGGCATTTTTAGGTGCTTCAATAGGGGCTTTTAGGTGCATAAATAGGTTATTCCGGGCAAAAATATGGGGGTTTAGGTGCATAAATGGGTTTTTAGGTACATAAATAGACATGCTTGAGGGCCAGGGCCTTGAAGACCTCAGTGGGAGGAGGTTCAGGACAGGAAGGATGAATTTCCCACTAAAAGGACCTTTTTCTGCACTTTATCCATGGGTGAAATGCTGGTTGGTCCTTAGCCTAAATCCCTGGTTGACTGGATGCTGAGGTGATTCAGAATGACTCCTTTTTTCCCTGTCTCCAAGGGGTGTGATGATAAATAATTAAATTGGAAATAATGAAATAGTTAAATTGGAAAGTATACATATTTTCTAGTAATCGGTGCCCGTAATTAACACCGAGAGGCAGATTGGCCCTGAGGGGTGACATTTTAAATCCAGTATTTTTCTCTGTGCCCATTCCCTCTGGAAAACCCTCTGTGGGAATGCTGCTCCTTTGGGAAGCATCCTTGTGACCATGTGCTGGTGGCACCAATGGCTCTGTGACCTTCCCCCTGTGCTCTGTTCCACCCAACCTGGCTTGGACACTTCCAGGGATGAGGCAGCCACAGTTTCTCTGGGAATTACATCCCAGCCCCTCACCACCCTCACAGGGAAGAATTCCTTCCCAATATCCAATTTAAACCTTCCCTCCTTCAGCTTCATCCATTCCTCTTTTTCCTGTCAAACCTTTGCACCCAAACCCAACAGATCCTGCCTGGATGTCACTGCCCAGCCTCTGGATAGCCACCAAAATTCATCAGGATAAATAAAAAAGCATGTCCCCAGAGCAGTGCTTCCTTTATGGAATTAAGATTCTTCATAGAATTAAGATTCTCCATGGAATTAAGATCCCTCATGGAATTAAGATCCTTCACGCATCCTCAGGGCTGCTCCTCTACCATCATTCCTCCCGACATCTCCGCAGGGCGTCCCCATCAACATTCCAGTGCCACCACCTGCCCACTGAAGCAGACTTTATCCTCCACTTGGTATTCCAGGAGTGCTTCTCCTTCCTTTGAGTGGCACAGTGCCATCCATCCATTCCAGAGCGAGCAGAACTCCGAGGAGTCGCCGGAGCCAGCCATCCGTTCTGCGCACGCCGGGGTCCCCAGCTGTCATCTCCTACATTGTTATGGTCCCATAAACCACCCTGACACCCTCGTTATGCTCCCAAATTCCATCCCACTCCGCTGCTCTCTGGAGATGGATGATTGTCCTGGTTTAGGGCAAATTTGGGAGAAAACCTCCAAAGGGGGCGCCTCCAGAAAGCAAACCCACACAGCCCCTCTCTCCAACCGGGTCAGGAAGGATTCCTCAGAGAGAAGTGGAAAGAACCTGTTTATTTACCAGGCACAGCACCCCCAGCACACAAAACCTGTTTATTTACCAGGCACAGCACCCCCAGCACACAAAATGAACAATACCAGGTGACACCACTCTGTCACTGCTCTGAAATGATGACAAGTTCAGAAAGTGTCTCCTGGGGGTGGTCGCTCTGTTCTCAGTCCCTCCTGTGCTGGGGCAGCTGCTGCAGCCACAAGATGCAAACTCTTGGGGTTCCCAGGCCCCAGTCCGGAGCAGGCTCGAGTAGTTCCAAAAAAGAGAAAGGAGAAACAGTCCCGGGAAAAATTCGGACTGCTTAGCTAAACTAACTAATGAGCAGAAGCAAAGAGCAAGAGCAAAGCAGGAGCAAGAGCAAAGTGAAAAGCAAAGCAAAAAGCAAAATCTGCACCATGTACTGTCCTGTCTGTGTGTCCTGCCAGCCACGGGGGAGCGGCTGAGAGCAAAACCAAAACTGATAACAAAACAAACCAAAACATTCTCTCTTCAGAGCCAGTCTTGAAGGCACAGAACATGATATCCAGCATGAACAGAACACACAAAAGGGGATACAAGCATCACAACGTCACCCTAGGACAATGATTCCAGAGGTTGTTGCATGAGCAAAGAGAAGTTTGTGACAGGGGGTTGGGAGTGGCTGGGATAAGACATCGGCTGGAAAACGTCTGGACAATTGATTCATTGCTGGAGACAGTAACGGAAAAGGCACTGCTGATTCACAGGTGAGAGGATCCATAAAGCTCCAAATCCTGATTTATTGCAGGAGGTGGATTTATTTTCCTCAGGAACTGGAATTGCAGCCCTCCTCCCTCTCTTTATGAGGCATTGAATTAATCAACCACGATAAACACGTTCAAAACTCGCGTTAAGGTCTGCATTAGTCTTGGCGCTTGCTCCACTATGGATGCTTGGGAAAGCAGACAGGCTCATTCCAGGGATGAGGCCTCTCCAGCAGAGCCAGGAGAATTTGGAAAAAGGGAAAAAATCCCAAGGGGATTATCCTTAGCATAAAGGAAAATGCTCTGCTCGCTTGTGTGTTGGAATGGGAGAGCTCTGGATGTGGATTTCTGGAAAGGAGGCAAATGGAGAGGTGAGGCCACCAACAGCCCAGGGTGGGGCTGCTTTTCCCTAAAATGGAATCATGGAATGGTTTGGGATGGAAGGGACCTTAAAGCCCATCCACAATGGCAGAGGGCAGGGTTGGATGGGAGACTGGGAATTGGGAATTCCTGTCTGGGAGGGTGGGGAGGGATTGGCACAGAATTCCCAGAGCAGCTGGGGCTGCCCCTGGATCCCTGGCAGTGCCCAAGGCCAGGTTGGACATTGGGGCACCCTGGGACAGTGGGAGGTGTCCCTGCCATGGCAGGGGTGGCACTGGGTGGGATTTGAGGTCCCTTCCCACCCAAACCATTCCATGACTCCATGGAAAGAGGTGCAGACAAGGGAGAGTTCCCAAACCCCATAAACCAGTCCTACTAAATTCCACATTTACTTTTGAATTCCATAATTCCTAGATTGCTGCTCCCATTTGGATTGGTGACCCGCAAACCAAATCATGGAAATCCTCAGGGGGGACGTGGCCACTCGTTCATAAACCAAAAAATATTATATCAGAAAATAACATGTGAGGGCAAATCCTCCTTGTGCTTCCCAGACTCTTTCCCATCCCAGATTTTCTTCCCCATTTCCCAGGCGCTGCTGTGTCCGTGTGAAAGGAAAAGGTGTTAAATGCAACCTGCCAGCCTGGTCTGACACAATTCCTGCCACGGGGCTCTGCCTGCTCTCATCCTCGGGGATGAAAGGCAGGGAAGGATGTGGAAAATCAGCCCTGGATGAGGAGGGAGGAGCTGGTCCCTGGAGCAGCTTTAGGAGATTCCGGAGTCACTTCCATGGCTGGGCAAATCCTCCCACTCCTGGCGCTCTCAGGGCTGGAATTGCTGCTCTCATTTCAGGCTCAGCAAACCACGTTTAATCCACCCTGAAGCTCTGGGAGAGTTTAGGGCTCCCTGGGCAGGGAAAGGACATCCAAGGTAAGGGAAAGATGCTGATGGATGAATTTTAAAGGAGCGTTCCCAGGTTGCAGGGGTAGGGAAAGAATCCTTGGTTTGTGCTGCCGGACAGGGGTTATCAAGTGGAAAACTTGAGCTGCCAGGTAGAAAATGCCAAAATTTGTATTGAATCAGTGGGATAAATCTTAATTTCAGTCAATCAGGAATATGATTTAAAGGTTTTCTGTAGGAATACGAGTTGTGATTGATCCAAATCAATCAAGAACAGGATTTAAAGGTTTTCCTTTATCCTGCAGTCCATGCACAACACAAAGAATAACAAATCAAACACAACTGTCTTACATTCAGCTACCTGATCCCCAAATTACCTGAAAAAAACCCCAGATTATTCCAGTGTATCCATTTATTTATTCCTATTCAAGCAATTTAAGGAAGGAAATTTAATGAAGGGAATTTAAGGAAGGTGAAAATTCCATGTCCTGGCACTCCTTTAAATGGCAGCACACCTTGAGAAATAAGCTCATGCTGGGATTTAGCAGCTTTTTAAGTGACAGGATCCAACCAGGTGCAAATGGATAAAGCTTCCCTGAAGTCTGAGACATTCCTGAGTCCACTCCAGAGCCAGACTTATTAAAACCCAAAAACCTCCTGTTTTCAAAAATTAAAGATTCACAAAATCTTGGACCCAGAATAAGGTCAGTCAAGTCCATCTGGATGGGAAATTTTCCTTTTGGTATTCCAGAGGTGGAGAAGAGGCTCAGCTGCCTCTGCAGTGCAGTTTCCATGGAAAACCAGGAGGGAATCTCCTCCTTCATTCCCTGCATCGTGCAAAGCATCCCAGTCCTTAGGGAAGCAGGAAGGAAGGGTAAAAATTGAAAATAAATTTTAAAACAACACCCAGAACTCCATAGGTTTTTCTTTATCAGGAGTACAAGGAATACAGGAGAAAAGGGAAGGCAGGATCTAAAACCCCATTGTGACTGGGAAGAAGTAAAGGAGATTATCCAAGTGTTTGGGTTTGGTTAAACTCCCAGGAAGGAAAATAATTGGAGACCAGGATAATAATTGGACAATATTCCAGGAAGGATAATAATTGGACATCTTTGGGGCTGGTACTAAAGGAACTCTGCTAAGGATGGGAAGGAATTGGAAAATATTCCAGGGATTTTAGGGAATGGGTATTTCCCAGTGCCGCAAGAACACGTGGAAATACAACAGAACTGTGTGTAAAACTCACAAGTGACCAAGGTGAAATAATTCCAGCAGCTGGGAAAGCTCCATTCCCTCTTTCCACAAAATTCCAAAAAATTCCAGCCTTTTTTTGCTCTGAATTCGCAGGGCTCCAGCAGCCTCTTGAATTCTCCACGTGATTTCAACAAAATTACTCTAAATTTGACACTGGCCATTCTTATTTCTGATTATTCTTCCTTGGAAACATTAGGAAGACCCTGGCTTTACCCTGGTGCCATGAAAAAGCTCCAATCCCATCTTGTCCAATAATTGCTGGATATCATTTCCTGCCAGTTGCCTTCCCTGCTTTTGATCCCTTTGTCTGCTCATTTTCTCTCGCAGGAACAGAAATGTCCAGTTTAATTTCATTTCTATGCAGCTGATACCTGATTTGATTTCTTATTCCTTAAAATTCCGCCCTTCCAAGCTCACCATGAACTTCCATGACCTTCTCCCATTAGGAAGAGAATACATCTAAATTTTGAAAAATCCTGCTTTTTTGTGCTGTTGACCCTCACTTTGCACTCCTGATTGGCACTCGTTCAGAACAAGGAGCTTTGTCTCTGGCAGCAAAAGCTGCCTAAATTCCATCTGGGATGTGTTAATCCTTGGGGAGAAGGATTTGTCAGGGCAGCTGCTGCGGCCTTGGCAAGATTGCTCTGGGTAGGAACTGCCTGAGGTGATTTCCCAGGAAGTTTTCACAGAATCCTGGGATGGTTTGGGTTGGAAAGGACCTCAAATCCCATCCAGTGCCAGCCCTGCCATGGCAGGGACACGTCCCACTGTCCCAGGGTGCCCCAATGTCCAGCCTGGCCTTGGGCACTGCCAGGGATCCAGGGGCAGCCACAGCTGCTCTGGCAATTCCAGCCCACCCAGGAATTCCCAATTCCCAATCTCCCATCCATCCCTGCCCTCTGGCACTGGCAGCCATTCCCTGGCTCCTGTCCCTCCATCCCTTGTCCCCAGTCCCTGTCCAGCTCTCCTGGAGCCCCTTCAGGCCCTGCCAGGGGCTCTGAGCTCTCCCTGGGGCCTTCTCCTCTCTGGGTGAACATTCCCAGCTCTCCCAGCTTGGCTCCAGAGCAACCCCAACCCTTGGAGGAGCTCCATGGCCTCCTCTAATCCTCCATTCCACCAGATCCACATCCTTCTGATCTTCTTAATGTAATTCCACTGAGTTTATTTGGCAGCTGAGGGTGTCCAGACATCTGCTCATTCCAGGTATTGGACCATGGAGATTTGTTGGCTTGGGTGATTGGTAGACTCAAGCAGGATCACAGAAAAAGCGACATTTCATCCTTGAGAAAAAAAATGGGAACAAAAAATCACCTGCCCTGTCAGCTTTGAAGGAAAGCATCCCTGGGAATGCCCTTAGTGGGAAGAGAAAAAGAAAATCAGAGAATCCTGGAATTGCTTGGGTTGGTGGGACATCAAAGCCCATCCAGTTCCACTCCTTGCCACGGGCAGGGACACTTCCCGCTATCCCAGGTTGCTCCAAGTCTTTGTTCTCCCAGAGCCATCTGGGAATTAATATTTGGTTTATCCCTCTAAAGAAATGGGGAAGCTCCTGGATTTTGTAGGCCCAAGATTCTGCAGGCCCAAGATCCAGCTCTCGGATTTTGTAGATAAAATAAAATAAAATAAAATAAAATAAAATAAAATAAAATAAAATAAAATAAAATAAAATAAAATAAAATAAAAATTCCTCAGCGTGTGACACAAAAGGCAACGTGAATTTATTTGAAGGGTGCTTGTGCCACAAACACTAAAAAATTCTGTGTTTCCCAGTGATTTTGAAGGTTTTTGTGAAAGATTTCTCCCATTTTTTTAAAATTTCAGAGCAGTTTTCCTTCAGAACACTTGAACCTCTCCCAGAGTGACAGCCTAATCTCTTGTGCATATTTTTAATAAACCCTGGACAAAGCCACAGTGGAATTTTCTTCTTGAAGCACTGAGAGGAGCGATTTAACATCAGATATCCAGGAAATCAAACCTTGGGAACGAGTGGAAAACACTGAGGGGTTGATTTCCACATCAAGGCTGAGCCTTGAGTGCTGATAAAGCCAAGTTTAATTTAGTAATGAGCAGGAGTTATCAATAACCAGCTGGTTTTACAGCAGCAATAACAACATCATTAAATGGGGAATCAAAAAGAAAGGGATGAAAAAAAACTCCATTAGTCCGCGGAAAAATGGAAATGGGGGAAAGCGCCGTTAACGGGATTAAAGGGAGGCAGAAAGGTTAATTGGGAGCAAGAAGCGGAGGGAAATTATTAGCAAAAAGCTGGAAATGTTCAAAACAGTGCTGGGGAAATTACAGGATAAATCTGGGAAGATTTATCCTCGGAGAGATAAGGGAATTGCACGCGGCCATTCCTCACCGCGGGGATTTGGGGAAAGAGATTTTAGGGGGAAAATCTGATTGGGGAAAGAGATTTTATAGAAAAAAATCTGATTGTGGGGAGCAGAGGGTGGTCAAGGACCCATCCAAGCAGGAATGGGACTGGAAGTGCCTCCTCCTCCTCCTGCAAATCCTTGGAAGTGTCCAAGGCCAGGCTGGATGGGGCTCCGAGCAACCTGGGACAGTGGAAGGTGTCCCTGCCCGTGGAACTGGATGGGGTTAAAGATCCTTCCCAATCCAACCATTCTGGGATTCTGTAATTTTATGGGATAGCTCCATTTTCCCCTCCTCTCCTCTTTCCTTTATTCCCTTCCAATCTTGTTAAAACGCAAAAGACTGAAGGAAAAGAACAGCTAAAAGAAATTAAGGATTTGAAGCTTTGAATCCATCTTTTTTTGGATGATAATTAAAAATAAATCTTGTTCTCGCCTTCCCTAAATAGAGTTTTTTATAAAATTAAATTGTTCTCAGGAATACTGAAAAAAATCAATTTTTATTATTATTTTCCAGCCTACAGAAAATGAATTTCATATAATACATAAAAAAAACAGGACACAGCTGAAGTGAAATTTGTGATTCTCAACTGATAAGAAAAATTAAATATTGAATCAAATAAGCCAGAGGGTATGGAAGGGAAATCTGGTTAAGGGGGGTTTATTTTCCTTGGAAATTGCCCTCCTGTAGGACTGAAAGTGGAAAAAATGCACACATTACCCAAAAATAAACTTCCAACCTGGCCATAAAATCCTAAATGTGGTTATGATTTGAGTTTGTGAGCTGTAGCCTTCACATAGAGCACAAAATTGCAAACTTTTTGTTTTATAATCCTTGACTAAAGGAAAAAAAAATAGAATTATTCATAAATATCCAGGACAGATTCACCCCAGCCATAAAAAGAAAAAAAAAGGAAATGTTCCCTGTAACTCACACATTCCAAGAGTTACTTCACAGGGATTTCTTCTGTTCGAATGCACTTTTTAAGTTTCAAAACTTCCAATTCCTGGAATGAGTCTCAAAATTCCCATTTAAAAAGCGCTGTTTCTACACAGGAATTTGTAATGGATGTCTCCAAGGAAAGGCAGAGCTGGGAATGAATGGCTCAGGATTAATCCACCCCACAAAGGAGATTTTACCTTTAGATCTGGGGATTACTTGAGTGGAAAACATGAATTTTCCTCTCTTCCATGGTATTTTTTCCTATGACTAATTGCAGCCACTCCAGATATTCCCAATGCTCATCCCAGCCTGCTAATTCCAGGTCTTGCCATGTTCTGAGTTCCCTTGAGTCCCCAGAATGATGAATTCCACAGGGAAATCACTGCTTTGCATGGAAAAACATTTTTCTTTTATAATTTCTTTTAGAATCCTAGAATCCCAGAATTATTCCGTATGGAAAAACCCTCCAAGACCATCAAATCCAAACATTCCCCAGCACTTCCAAGCCCACCACTATCCCATGTCCCCAAATGCCACATCCACACTCTAAATGTCAATTATATTCTTTATTCCCAGTTTTTGCAGGTCAGATTTCCCAAGCCTTTTCCTCCAGGCCATTTGTCACCTCCTAAATTTGAAATTCCCATGCCAGAGGTATTCCCTTTGTCCTTTAACCTTGAGTGTGGAGAAGTGGACACAAGTTTGGGGATAAATAAATCACATTTAAACAGAGAAAGTTCCTTAAACTTCTCTTTTCCTTTCCCATTATCAAGCACTTGGAAAATTCCTTCTGATTTTTATCACCTACCAACATGTTTCTAAAGTGGTGGGAGAGGCAACTTTCTCCAGGCTTTTCTTCTCCATTAGAAAAGTTTTTATTTAGAAAAGTTTTGCCTTGAGATATTTAAAACAAGACTATGAGAAACATGAATTCCTGTTTGTTTTTTTTCTCCTACGGCTGTACAGATTTGATTTTTTTTTTTTTTTTACTTATGAGGCCATGAGAAATGGGAATTTTAAGTCAAGAATCCTCTTGATGAACCCAAAGGGTTTTTCCAACTTTCCATCTGATGGTTGGATATCAGGAGGAATTTTTTCATGGAAAGGGGGCTCAGGCCTTGGCAGGGGCTGCCCAAGGAGGTTTGGAGTCCCAACACCTGGAGGCGTCCAAGGAATTCCTGGATGTGGCACTTGAGGTGGGAATCAGGTACAGGTTGGACTCAATGATCCCAAAGGGCTTTTCCAATCTCAATGATTCCATTATTTCTTCAGTTAACATCTCAAATAAAACAGGAAAGTCCAAACAGTGCTAAAAGCTGGGAAAAGCATGGAATAAAACTGAAAAACCTGTTTTGTTGGAGAAAAGGGAAGAGCAGAAGTAGCAGAGAGTTTTGGAGATGGCAGCAGCTTTGGTGCATCAGCTGTGCAAGAGAGAGAGTTGATCCCTCCTTTCCCAGCTGAAATAATTCCTACTTTGGATTACTCCAAGGAAAATGCAAATTTGGGCTTAGTTATAAAACCCCTGCCTTGTTTGTTCCCCAAACATGTCCCAATCCATTTAAAGAAAAGGGCGGCGATGTCATTAATTAGATGCAAAGTGTGATGCAACAGGAAATTCTTCCACTATTTAGCCATTGGCTAATTACATTAAATTTGTCCTTTTCCTGGGAGCCAGTAATTAACCCAAGGAGCTTTGCCAAGCAAGGAGTGAGGACTTTGTGCTGGAGCAGAGCAAATTGGGCTTTGATGTGCTGCTGATGAGTGGCAGCTCCTTCAAGGTGAAGCATAAAAAGGCTTTAAAACCCTTTAAACATGAACAGAAGCCTTTGGCTTTCCATGGTAATTAACACCAGAGTTAAATAGGATTTAGGATTAAAATGAAGCCCCACGTGTTTTCCTGGAAGCTGATCTTCACTTCCCAGGTCAAGAGAACAATTTTGTGATGAACCTCTTGGAGTTTGGATTGCTGTTCATTCCCAGCTCAGGGTTTGACATGCCTGGGGAGTAAATCCTTTAAATCCATTAGTTTTTGGTCTTTTAGGTCATCAATTATTCCCTACATTTGAGCAGCAGCTCCTGTTGTCCAGCAATTCCCTGTTTTGTGCTAATGGGATCTGCCCGAGTGGGATGAGCCTGGAGAATGTTCAGGAGGAATCTCAGATCCATTCCTCCTCTCCCACAGCAAAGAATTGGAAAATCCCAAAATGGTTTAGGTGGGAAGGACCTTAAATCCCACCCAGTGCCACCCCTGCCATGGCAGGGACACCTCCCACTGTCCCAGGCTGCTCCAAGCCCCAGTGTCCAACCTGGCCTTGGGCACTGCCAGGGATCCAGGGGCAGCCACAGTTTCTCTGGACACCTGTACCAGTGTTTTACCACTTCCTTTTTTTTATTTCTTGTCCCACAAATAAACATTCCACAGCTCCATGACTGTGGAGGATGAGGCAGCACAGGCAGCTGGGATAAATCTCCTTTAATCTCCAGGGTGTTGTAATTTCCTTTAGGCCTCGCAGTCTTTAATAATATCTGGGATGATAACAATGTCTGGGAATATTTTTAGCATTCCTTTGTTACTCAGACAGTGTCAGGACTGTGCTGCTTTTTCTTGTTCTCAGCTTCTCATCCCGAGCTTTGTGCTGAAGGCAAAGTGTGGAATTAATATTGTGCTTATTCCTTGAAACATCCACTCAGATTGTGCCAGGATCAGTTCCAGCAGTTGTTGTTCTTTCCGATGCATTTATCAGCTGAAAATCCGGTCCTACAAATATTTCTGTGTTCGCTGGGCTGTGCTTTGGGATTTGGAGACAGAATCCCAGGATTTCTGAGGCTGGAAAAGCCCTTCAAGGTCACCAAGTCCCAGCTGTGCCCAATGCCCACCTTGTCCCCAGCCCAGAGCTCTCAGTGCCACCTCCAGGGGACACCTGCAGGGATGGGCACTGCAACCCTCCCTGGGCAGTGCCAAGGCCTGAGCCCCCTTTCCATGGGGAAATTCCTGCTGTGCCCACCCTGAGCTGCCCTGGCCCAGCCTGAGGCCGTTCCCTCTGCTCCTGTCCCTGTTCCCTGGAGCAGAGCCCGACCCCCCCGGCTGTGCCCTCCTGGCAGGAGCTGTGCAGAGCCACAAGGGCCCCTGAGCCTCCTTTGCTCCAGGCTGAGCCCCTTCCCAGCTCCTCAGGGATTCTCCAGCCCCTTCCCAGCTCCCTCAGCCTCCTCACAGGACTTGTTCCAGCGGGAGAGCTCCAGTCCTTGGCACAGATGTCCCTCGATGGAGTTTCTGACCCAAAGAAAACTCCATGACCAAAGCAACTGCCAGGGCAAAACCAAGTCCAGAGAAGAAGCTTGAATGGAGTCCCTGATTAAAAACAAATCAGCTTCAGGAACACAGATCTTCCAAATTTTAAGGGACAGGTGAAAAAGCTGGGGAATGTAAAGGGAGCAAAACCACAGGAGAGAGCCCAGAAACTCCCAAATCCTGCAGAAATCTCCAGGAGGTCCCTTTGGAATCACAGCTGCCTTTGTGTGACCTGCTCCTCAACCCTATCCCAGAAAGCTCCTGTCAAAACCGGGCTTCAATATATGGACAGGTAGGTGTGGCATTCCTGTGTCCCAAGGCTGCTGCTGCATCTCTCCCAAGTTTTTTGAATGGATCCAGTTGCATTTTCGCAGAGGACTTTGCAAAGGAGGGCTCCTGCAAAAGTAAATCTCGGGCTGTTTCCCAAAACAGACCTTAAATCTGACAAGTGAAATGGACTGAGAGTCACCGATCCTAAATTCCGGGGATTTACAACCCAGGCTGGCTCGGCTCCAAGAACATCCAGGAAGGATTAAGGAACAAAAGGATTAGAATTTGAGGACATAGGAGCTCAGTCCTGCCTGGAAGCTGAGCTTTGACACATCATGAGGGGTTGGGTTTCCCTGTATTCTTTGCAGTTCTTGAGTCATGGAATTATGGAATATCCTGAGTGGGAAGGGAGCATCCAGGAGTTTTCCAGCCCAACTCCTGGCTCTGTCCAGACACCCCAACAATCCCACCCCTGGGGGTGTTTTCCAAATGCTCCTGGAGCTCTGGAAGCCTTGGGAATGTGCCCATTCCCTGGGGAGCCTGGGCAGTGCCAGCACCCTCTGAGGGAAGAACCTTTCCCTGAGATCCAACCCAAACCTTCCCCCACAGTCAGCAGAATTCCTGCATTACTTGAATCTCTCCACAAAATGGAATCCAAGTGGAATTCTCTTTCCTGCCCCTCTTTTGTGACTGTTCTAAGCCCAACATCTGCCTGCGCTGCTTCCCTGGATCCTGCAGTGCCCAGGGGCCACCACTGGCTCGGGGTTCATTTTCCTGGGAGAAGGAAACCGCCTGGAATCCAATTCTCCACAGCTCCAGTGGAAGGAAACTTTCCTTTCCCTTGATATCCCCTGAGGCTGTAGCAGCTGAGTTTTCCTGAGGGGAGGAGGAAACCCTTGATCCCAGTTAATGACTGGCAAAGATCACTGGATGGAGCCACCCAGTCACCTGTGAGTTCTTCCAGGTGACGAGAATTTTGGAGAGCTGCTCCCAAAGGATTTGATTTTGGCTATTTGCAAGGCAGAGCCATGAGCTGTGAAAAGGAAATTCTTGCTGATCCAAGAGAAAACGTCGCTGCTCTGAAGTGGCCTCACATCTTTTATAATCGTGGAATTGTTGAGGTTGGAAAAGCCCTCCAAGATCAGAGTCCCAGCTGTGCCCAATGCCCACCTTGTCCCCAGCCCAGAGCTCTCAGTGCCACCTCCAGGGGACACCTGCAGGGATGGGTACTGCAACCCTCCCTGGGCAGTGCCAAGGCCTGAGCCCCCTTTCCATGGGGAAATTCCTGCTGTGCCCACCCTGAGCTGCCCTGGCCCAGCCTGAGGCCGTTCCTTTCCAGAAGGTTCTCCCTGAGCCTCCTTTTCTCCAGGCTGAGTTCCCTCAGCTGCTCCTGGTGCTCCAGACCCTTCCCTGGACCTTCTCCAGCCCCTTCCACATCCTTCTGGAAGATGAGGAGCCCAGAAGTGGACACAGGAGCTCAGACAATACCTGCACCAGATTTTCCATAATTTCTGCAGCTCCCAAATCCAGACTTCCCAAAGTAAAACTCTCCCACCATCAGTTCCCCTTTTCCAACACCTCTTTCCACTCTACTCTGAGATCAGTTTTTAGTCTTCATCATCAGAGCCTTCCAATATCCCAAATTATCCTTATTTTCCCACTTGGGCTGACCATTGAAGTAGCTCTTGGGAGACAAAATCCAAATTTCAATCCACTGTTTTGTGGCTTTCAGATGCAAAAGTTTCTCTGCAGTATTAGCAATTCCCCACACTCACTTTTGAATCAGTTTATGGATTCTTTTTATTCTCTCCCAACAACAACTGAAATTTTGGGTTTTAAATAAGGATTTCCTCACAGGTGAGGATAATTGAAAACATCTATCCAAGGTCTCCAGGATGAAATAATAACAAAAATAAACAAAAAGTGAGAATTGAATTTATCTCAGGATGCTTGAGAATTTGGATTATCTCCCAGACATGTGACTTTTGTCCCATCTTGTGTTGTTTTTGCTTCGAACAAACACATTGCCCCTTTAATTAACATTTTGTCCTGATCTTTCATTGACTGTACAATAATTTAACTAAAAAATCCATTTATATGTCTCTTAAAGCTCTTGCCTCTGCTTTCAGTAATTAAAGCATCCTCCCAAAAATGAATTATTTCCTAATTTGTGTCTTATTTCCACTTTCATTTTCGCTGATGCATCCATCAGCTTTTTCAGAATGGATTAACTAGTACATTCCTGTTTTTTTTCAAATAAGCTTTATTTGCCTAAGTATTTATTGTTTTATTTGAAAATAGAGCAAAATCACCCAACCCCACCATAGCCACCAGTCTGACATCTGGGGGAGGAAAAATACCCCCAGAAAAATGGAAACCAGCTCTTTCCTACCTCAGAAATTCCTAGAGGTGGAATCTCGCCACATTTACACTAAATTTAACCAGCCAAAAAAAAATTCCAGAGAGGTCACGGCATTCCCAGGGCAGCGCTGGGGCTCAGCTCTGCTGCTTACCTGGAATAACTGAGAAGGAACAAAATCCACCTTCCAAACCCCAAAAATCAGCTTCCCCTGGAGCCACCTCGTGGCTCTGCAGAGCTGCAACCCCACCTCCTGTGGGGTTTGGCCAAGAGTTCATGAGAGGTGGTTTTAATGAGGTTATTAATTAACTCTTTGTGAATAATTTTTTCTTTCATTTTCGGACTCAATTTATTGCAAATAAATGTTTGAATCCAGTGTCGAAACAACCTTGGAGGGTCAATTTGTTGGCCTCAAGTCTTTCTTGAATCAGCAGAGAGAAAATGTTTAAAATGTTTGTTGAAAATGTTTAAAATGTTTGTTTAAAATGTTTAAAATGTTTAAAATGTTTTTCTACTTCCACACCTCCCTTGGGATGAGAAGAATTTTGGGATGGGATTTCTCATTCTCTCGATCCAATGGGAATCTCCACGATAAGGTAAGACAGATTTATAAATGTAAAGTAATATATTTAGATGTAGGTATCAGCTTTTGAGCAGATAAATCCCACATTTTGTGCTTGAGAGTGAAAACAAAAAACTTTAGGAAATTGTCCTTGAGGGGGCACATTTTAATCCAAGATCAGGTGAACCCCAAATGTGAAAACTTCTGAAAATTAACCATGAAGAAACTTGAAATTTCCCATAATTGACAATAATCTCGTGGCAGATCTCACCTGTATTCACCACTAAAACAAACTCAAATCAGTCCTCGGTTCTTTCCAGGACTAGATCATAAGGAAAAAAAAGTTTATAGATGTCAAAGATGAATAAAATAGATGGGAAATGATCACTCAGGGCATCTTGAAGGAAAGAAGGAGCATCTTCAGTTCATGCAGCCTGGACATCATATCTGGAAGTTTCTCAAAATTCCTGGGAAAGGCAGAGAGGAGAATTCCAGCATTTCTGCTCCAGCAAAGAGGGAGGAATGGGCTGAAAGGATAAAATATTCCAAATGTCGTGCATAATTGAGTTAATAAGCTCATTTATTCAAGTCCCAGAAGCCTCAAAATAGCATTTTCAAGTGTTTTTCATTTTTTCTTTATCAGTTTTACATCGGCTCCTTCTTGGAGCCTGAAATACCTGTTCAAGCCAGGGTGTTCGAGGGGAAAGGGAGCGAATTTAAGGGGGAATTGTGGCTCCATCCTGCCAGGAATGGAACAAAAACTGGTGAAGGCCCACATGGGACAGAGGAACAAACGGATTCACTGCATCCAAAGTGAAATTCATCTGTGAGTGATGGGAAGGTTTACCAAGTTTTATTTCACTTTTATCTACACCCCTAAAATCCCCCCTTGCTGTGCCTGCATGTAGCACTTCCATGTGCAGATATTCCTTAAGGACGCACTTCCCAGGCCTGTGGGTCCTAAAATCACACTCCTGTTAATATAAAGCCGAAATTGAGTGTATTTAACACTTTCTCCCAGTTTGGGACTGCCTCCAGGCCTCAGAGGCAAAGCTCTCTTGTTTTATTTAAATGTTTCTGCTGAATGAACGGAAAAAAATCTCCGCTTTGCACGGCCTTCAGCCTTGGAGCAGGCCTCATGTCTCTGTATCATTCCTGGGGGGTAAATCCACTGGGAAAAGCGGAATTCTGGTGTAAACTTGAGGCGTCTGTGTCATTCCAGAGGGGCTGGAACCTTCAGGTCCACATCAGCCCCGGGTTCCTCTCCAGCCGTGACCAAGGAACGACGCTCAGCTCACACCCAGCTGGTGAAGGCCTCTGGATGCTCCTTCACCTTGGGAAAATTTGAATTGTTCCAAGAAAGAAATTGAGGCTGATGATGATGGAGAAGCTGTGGCTGCTTCATCCCTGGGAGTGCTGTCCAACCAAGGCCAGATTGTGATAATGGGACCCTGAAAAATGCTGAAGATAGATTCTGAAAATGTTAGGCTTTGTGTTTTCTCAGATCACTGCATTTGCGTAAGCAGTATGATAAATGATATAATTGTTAGATATGATGATTGTTTAGTAATTAAATATAATTATTGTATAACCATAGGAAGAATCATGAGAAACTATATGAAAACTTAAGAGAGCTATGTTTAGCTGAAACCTATGTATACAATAGAACAATATAAGTTTAATAATTAACATGGAAGTTATATAATGATGGAATATAAAAACCCGTTCCTCTCGAATGTATGGCGAAATCAGATTTGAGGTGAAAACACCCCTGATTTCCAGAGCTCTTAATAAAAGCACCTACATATAATTGCCTATGTGATTATATGTTTCCGAACCCTAACAGTTGGACATTGGAGCTTGGAGCAGCCTGGGACAGTGGGAGGTGTCCCTGCCATGGCAGGGGTGGCACTGGGTGGGATTTAAGATCCTTCCAACCCAAACCATTCCATGATTCCATGATATAGATAAGTAAGTTTATATCCATGTATAAAGTTGATTAGAAACATAGAATTGTGTTTATATTTATGACACCTCCCACTATCCCAGGTTGCTCCAAGCCCCATCCAACCTGACCTTGGAAACTTCTAGGGATGGGGCATAAAAATGTTGGAAGAGACCTCTCAGATCCTGTATTTTCATTCATTTATATATTTAATACATAATACATATATGTATATGTGTGTACACATGGGTATAAATCAATAGGGAGTTGAGTAATATCATTATGTTATTAACAACCGTTCCAGCAAATACTCAAAATGTGGGAATAAGAAATAGGAACACAATAAACTCCTAGAAATAATAGAACAAAAGAAATTCCAAAGAAATCCTACAGCTTTTCCAAGTTATGCCTTGTGCAGGCTGCCCTGGAGCAGAGGCTGGATGGAGTTCCAGAATAAAGCAGGGATTTATCCAAAGCATCTCCTCCATGGATCCACCTTGGGCAGCACAAGAGCCCAGCCAGGGCTGCACCCAAGATGAACCAAAATGGCCCCAAAATGCACGGCCGGGCATGGGGTCTGTCCCTGGGATCAGTTCTGCTCCATTTGCACCTTGCAGTTCATTGTCCCATTCCAGCTTTAGCCCAGGCAGTCCCACCCTGCTTGTTTTTCTCTCTCCAGCCCATGGTGTTTGTGCTCTTGGGCTGAGATTTGGGTCATTTGTCCTTGGTGCCCAGCTGGAGCAGGAATTGTTTTGTCTCCCTGCTCTGTGCACAGAGCTCACCATCCCATAATGTGAAGCGCAGACCCTCACACTAAAGCAGTACAGAATGTGAAATATAGAAAAGATAAAACCTGAGGCATCATAAGCAGGATCCCCAACCCGGAGACCCCAGCCATGTCCCCCTTCCCACACTTGGAAATCTGATCTAAAAGCTGGAAAGACCTCCCAGATTTCCATATCGAGTTTCCCTGCTGTCGGTGCAGCTCCATGGATTTGCTGTGTCTGATGCTGCTGTCCCCCAAATGCATTCCAGGGAAAATCATCCCACGTGTTTATTCCTCCATAAATCACCTCTCACAGTTTCCCAGCTGGTGGGAATTCTCCTGGCTCTTCCAAGTGAACATCCAGAGCTTTCCATCAAGGGGAACCCATCAGCTGTGCCCTCATGGATCCAGGTTTAGGGATAGCACGTGGGAATGATGTCCTGGAATAATTCCATCCCCAAATCCACAGCTGATACCTCCCAAGGTTCCTCTTTAATTCCATCTCCCACTCTCCTGCTTCTCTCCTCCTGGTAATAAATCAGTGCTGATGGAATTAAGATTATTCCAGTGCATAAAAGGCAAAATTACTGAAATACAACATTTTAGTGATCCTACAACCACTCCATGGCATCATTCCCTAAATTACAAAATCCTTGATTAATTCCTCAACAGGCTCCTCTTGGATTTATGTATTTTTTTTCTTACTACATTCGGGCCTTATATTAAATCCAAATAAAAAACCAATATCTTATCTCATTCCTGCCTATAATTCTTTGTGCTTGGAAATAATGATCCAGGCTCCCACAGATATTTTTGGGCAGCACCATTTTTTATCCTGTTTTTTACATTTCTCTTTGCCTCCCTCTTAATTTGATTTGCATTTTTCATGCCTTTTCCACTTTCACCACAAGTCAGCAAAATGATTCCTCTGGAATATTTTGTATTCCTGGGCCACCGTCACAGCAGGAAAATAAAATTCTGATTAAAAAAACATGGAAGTTCCTTTTTCTTCCTGCCACAACCTCCTGGAAAATCGATAGGAATTAAATGCTGCACATAAAAATATTATTAGAGTTTTATAGGGTTTCTTTAGGGTTTAATTAATAAAGTCAAGCAGCTGCTTTGGGTTTTTTGGGGGGCATCTCATAAAAATTAAAGAAAAATGTTTATTAAGTAATTATTAGAAGAGCAAAGTATCAGAAGGGACATATAAGGAGCATAAGGAATTTTTGCCCAAGGAAAGGAATAAAATTAAGGTTAATTGAGATGGGACTAAAAGCTCTGGAATAGTCACAGGCCTGGATAGGAGAGGGAAAAAATTCAGAGTAATAAATTATTTAATTCCCTGCAATGGACTGCAAGAGAAATGACTTGGATCCCAACCTAGATCCACATGATCAGAAATCATCCCAGGAAGGGCTGCAAGAAGGATAAAGAAAATGGGAACAAGAGATTTTTTTGGAGGGGAAGTGATGGGTTTTATTTGGGAATCACAATTGCCTTGAAATCTTTTGCTTTAAAAAATAGAAATTTAAATTCAAATTTAATTTAATTTTAAAATGCCAGTATTCCAGAAATTGCCTGAAAGATTCTAAAAGAGGCTGGGAGGGGGTAGGAAATCACAGGAAGGAAAAGCCAAAGGATTTTCCAGGACAGGGAATGCTCATCCCAGAGCAACCAGAGATAAATCAACCCCTTCCTTCCCTTTAGGTATCAGAAATAAAAAGGAAGAAAAGAAAGAACAGGAATTATCCCTTTTCCCATAAAACAGTTGCTCCATCAATTAAAATACTTTGGAAATATGAAGGATTTGGATAATTTCCTCAGGATTTGCTGGATTTTCCTCTCTACCTTGGGCTGGCTCCAGTGATTCCAGCAGAAGTATGGCTGATCCTCACGGAATTCATGACCTGGATGCATCCCCACGGATTTCCTCCCAGGAGAAGGTTCTTTGTTCCACATGGTCCGAAATCTGGGATTGAAAAGCAAATTCCTTTCTTCTTGAGGTGCTGATCCTGACCTAGTGTCCAAAATCACAGAAAACAAAAAACATCAGTCTGTGGTTCCTCCAGGAAGAGCAGGCCTCATCCCAGGGGATTATTAATGTCCATCTTTGGACATCTTTTTCAGGGGAGAAAAAAGAGGAAAGTGAGCTTGGAATTTTGGGGGTTTGTTGCAGAGTTTTTAAAAAAGAAATAAAGAGAAATAATGGAGAGAAAACGCAGCTGATTCCCATCCCTACCCCAGTTTAGCCAAGTGGGGTTTGATGACATCAGTGGCAACCATGCTTTGGATGGGATATTGGGAAGGAATTCCTGGCTGGGAAGGTGAAGAGGGATGGGCTGGAATTCCCAGAGCAGCTGTGGCTGCCCCTGTATCCCTGGCAGCGCCCAAGGCCAGGCTGGACACTGGGCCTTGGAGCAGCCTGGGACAGTGGGAGGTGTTGGGTATGACTGGGATGGGATTTAAGGTCCCTTTCCAGCCCAAACCATTCTGGAATTCTCTGATCAGGACACCTCTCACCCTGTGATCCTTTTATCCAGAGGGATGGTGGCCATGGATATGTTTGGACCTCACAACCTTGGGAGTTTGTAAATTATTTCCAAACCTGTTGTTAATAATTGTTAATAATTTTTCATCTACTTTGAGCTGGGGTTTGAATTTACCTTTCCCCATCATTCACTGATGCAGCAGCCTGACAGACGGGCTCCTTCCTTTCTCCAAGCTGGAATATAGCAGGAAAGACTAATTTTGGTTTTTCCCAGAGCTCAGTTGAGAGCAGAACCAGCACAACGGCAGCAGAGCCGTTCCAATCCCATCCCACTGCTCCATAATGGGACATCTTGGAAGGACAAGGAGGATTTTTGGCCTTGGAATGTTTCACTTTTGATGTCCTGCTACTCCAGGACCCAAAGAAACTCATGGAGAACTGAGTGTGGTACCATTACCTGGGATTTGTGTGAGATTCCTGTAAACGCAGCTCTGTTAGAATTCAGGAATTTGATGAATGGGAAAGCCATTCTTCATTAGAGACCTCTGAATGAAAAATATCTCCTCGTTATCGCCCTAACGAAGCTCAATCAATGAGTGACTTTTCAATCCCAGCATTAATTGGGAATCCAATATTTCCCTGAGTGCTACACAGAGCGAGCACTTTGCAGCAGCACCTCTGGAATTTGGCTGTGAGATGAAAACAAGGGAGGTGAAAAGAAGGGATGGGTGGGAATTTGCCTGAGAGGAACAGGGCTTTAAACCATGGCTGTACCTGCTTCATGGAATCTGGAATGGTTTGGGTTGGAAGGATCTTAAATCCCATCCAATCCCACCCCTGCCATGCCAGGGACACCTCCCACTGTCCCAGAGTGCTCCAAACCCCAATGTCCAAATGTGGTGGTGTTCACAGGGTTCCCAGGACAAAGAGATGAGAATTCTGACTCCATGTTTCAGAAGGCTGATTTATTATTTTATTATATATATTATATTAAAACAAAATTATATATTAAAATTATACTAAAAGAATAGAAGAAAGGATTCATCAGAAGGCTTGAAAGGAATAGGAAAGGAATGATAATAAAATCTTGTTACTGCCCAGAGAGTCCGAGTCAGCTGGGCTGTGATTGGCCATTAATTAAAAACAACCACATGAGACCAATCACAGATGCACCTGTTGCATTCCACAGCAGCAGATAATTATTGTTTACATTTCGTTTCTGAGGCCTCTCAGCTTCTCAGGAGAAAAAATCCTAACCAAAGGATTTTTCATAAAATGTGTCTGTGACATCCAACCTGGTCTTGGACACTCCCAGGGATCCAGGGGCAGCCACAGATTCTCCAGGAATTCTGTGCCAGGGCCTCCAGACCCTCCCAGCCAGGAATTCCCAATTCCCAAACTAAAATTCCCCTCTGGCACTGGGAGCCATTCCCTGGCTCCTGTCCCTCCATCCCTTGTCCCCAGTCCCTCTCCAGCTCTCCTGGAGCCCCTTCAGGCCCTGCCAGGGGCTCTGAGCTCTCCCTGGAGCTTCTCCTCTCCAGGGGAACATTCCCTGCTCTCCCAGCCTGGCTCCAGAGCAGCTCTGGGAGCAGCTCCATGGATTCCTCTGGATCACTCCAGCAGCTCCACATCCTCCTGCTGTTGGACCCCGGAGCTGATGGAGCTCTGCAGGTGGGACCTCACCTGAGCAGGGCAGAGCTGCAACCACTTCCCAAAGACCCCCCCCCAGCTCCTCAGGGATCTGGGCAGCTCCTGTGGCAGCAAAACTCCCTCATGGGCTGCAGAATTCCCCTGGCTGCTGCTGGGAACAGGAATTCTGGAACCAGCAAGTGCAGAGCCACCGGGGAGGTTGCTCCCTCACCTCTATGAACCGAAGGCCAGCCCAGCATCCCAGGAAAATCCCAGATTTTCCTCAGCAAACCTGGATAAACAGAACGCCAAAGGGTAAATGGGAGTTTTTATTCACTCCTTGGGCAAATAGAACTTCCACAGCCAGGCTGGGAAGTTTCCTCTGGGCCCAGCAATATTTTTAATTCATTGAGAACATTTTCATTTGCTCCTGATGAGGAACCTCTGAAGGCACAGCCAGGAAGGGTCAAGAGGCTATTAAAAGAGGAAAATCCTTCTTTTCATGGCTGGGAAAAACAGTTAATTAATGAAACAAGTGGAAAAGAGAGAGAGGGAAGAGCTGAACTGCAATTTGGAAAATTTAAGGAGCTTTCTATCAAATGAATTGATTACCAGCCTAATCATAATCAGGATTCTTGGATTAGCAGTTAATTTGGGGAATCAATTAATAGCAGTATTTTTCCCAGCCACAGTTTCCAGGGAATTCAGTGCAGCAGGTTTTTGGAGATAACAGATGCTGGATTAGGGGCTGTGGAATGATTCCTTGTCAATACAACAGCTCTGCTTCCAGGATTTTTATTTTTAGGGATTTTTTTTTCTGCATGTGACTGGGTGTTGGGTGAGTTATTTTAATGCCTTTCTTGTTGCCTGGGCACTTTCTCTGTTTTTTTTTTTTAATATTAAAGAACAAATTATTCTCCCAAGAACTTTTTAGGGCTCCCTGCTCTGTTGGAGGGTTCATGGAATAATCTCTTCTCTGGGGGTTGAGCATGAAATTTTCCTGCCAAAATAACAACTCAAAACTTTAAGAAAACCTTGTGGGAATTTGCTCTCCTCCTGCTTTAAGGGTGGGATGCTATGGGAGGAAAACACTGGAAATCTGGAATTCTTTCCTGCTCACTGGGATGGGTTTTGTGGGAACATAAAAATGGGATTGGAACCAGAGCAGTTCAGAATAACAAAAACTGCTTCCTGTTAATTATCAGATGTGTAATTAAAAGGAATCCTAAAGCATATTTTGGCAATAATTCTGTGCCAGTGGGACAAACTGAGGAGTTTGTTTGCCACAACCAGACTGGAGTTATCTCAGGCCAGGACAATTCTTGAGGCCATGGATTGATCCATAAATTCCCTACCTGAGGAGGTTCCTGCAGTGTCGAAGCCCAGATTAAGCCCTTCCTGAAGTGTTTAAACACAGATTTTGGGTATGGAGAAGTCCCAAAGTGCTTATCCCAGGACTGTGAGCTTGGATCACACCTAACCCTTTGTGTCTTCTGATTCCTGTTGTTAAAAACGTGGGTTTAGGAGAAAACTTGGCATTAAAACCACAGGAAAATGGGTGAGTTCAGTAGTCCTGTACCCCATGAAGCCAGAGCTGGATTTAACAGGAAAACAGCCAAATTTCCATCTTTTTGTGTGTCTGTGGTTACCACTGCTCAGTGGCCACCTAAAAAACCAGGAACAGCTCCCCCAGCCCATGGATTTTCCATCTCTGTTCCCAAATGATGATGGGAACAACCCATCCTACCCCTTTCTTTGGGGTCAGGTCCTCAAGATCAGTTTTTCTGTACAAAATCATCAATAAATTTTTAAAATGTTACAAATTGGAGTCCCAAGGCATTCCCATTCCTGGCTGTCCTGGGGAATATCCCACTGGATATCCACGTGAACCTCCTGAGGGATCAGACTTTTGGAAGACCATCCTGACTTTAAAACCTGGAATTTTCAAAATTAAAACCATTTTCTTTCCATAATTTCCATGGAGCCAAGTGTCTGGCATTCAGTTCCAGCAGGAATTGAGATTTGGGATTGTCACAGAGAGGCACCAAATAATTTTTTTCCTGATTAAAGTGATAAAAACCCTTTTCCTTTCCTCCCATTATCCATCATTTATTAGAGGATCTGGTCTTTAATTCTGATGTTCCTTGGTAGAATTCCAAATTGTGGCAAAATGAACTAAATCCAAAGCATTTTAAAGTCTTTCTAAACCCAAAATGACATCATTTAGTCAAAAACCAGGAGGGCGTCAGACAGTGATGGATCCAAGTGAAATCCCACATGGAATCTTCTGCTTAATGAATTCCCCAAAAAACCATTCCTTAAAATGTGATGAGAAAAAAAGCAGGAGCAAGATGTTTCAGGAAGTCCCAGACTAAACCAAGACTAAAAATGGCTTTTCCTGCGAATTCTGTCTCACAACTCTCATTTTATATTTTCCTGCTTCCAATGGCTTTTTCCATCCGTGGAGCAGCAGGAATTTTACTCCTCAAGCTGTTCTGCCTCAGATTCCCTTTTTTCTTTCTGGTGCTAAACCCATCCCTACTTGATCATCCACTTTATAGAATCCCATCACAAAATATTTGGGAAAGCTGGTGGTTTATCCATAAAATATTTGGAGCAAATGTCTCTGCGTCGTTTCACATCTGCCAATTCCCATTCCCAACTTTTTCACCTCAGGAGTGCCCCAAAAATTCTAATTAAATGCTCATTAAAATTGATTTTATGGCTCAATTTTTTTTAAACTATGAAAATTTATGAATTCTGAATAAACGTTGCTCTCCCCACAGCAGGATGTGGGACATGTAGTAAAAGGCAGCACATGGAATAAAAGGAACAACAGGAAAACTGTGGAGGAAATGGAAATCAGGGAATGGAAGGTGCTGGATGAGCAGGAGTTCCACCTTTCATAAATCTCCTTGAAAAATCGAGATTTATTATTTCATATGGGGAATTTATAGGTGATAAATCCTAAATGTGACACATTTGAGGCGGGAAAATGTTGTGAGGAAGCGCATGAGGAATGAAGAGGGGGAATTATTTGGAATTATGCCCATGGGAACATTCCCACATGGAATTCCCAGAGCAGCTGTGGCTGCCCCTGGATCCCTGGGGGAGCCCAAGGCCAGGTTGGACATTGGGGCTTGGAGCACCTGGGACTGTGGGAGGTGTCCCTTTGTCCAGCTGTCCCTTTGTCCCAACATTCCGTGCTAAATTCCCAATGAATTCCTCCTTGTTCCTCCCAAAGGGGTCTTTATTTGGGATAGAAATAAAAATCCCTGTGACAATTAATGTTTATTTTCCATTGGAGTGCCTGGAATTGGTTTTGTTTTAAATCCCACTTTAATTGTTGGTTCACTGAGGTCCCCAGGAGAGTTTTGTGACAGCAAATTATGAATTGATGGCTCAAAAATAACATTTTCCTCTACTTGTTTCCATCCAGCTCCCTCCCTCCCAACATTATTTCTGCATTTTTCCCCAAGCTGAATTAATTCCCAACTCAAATATTCCTCAAAATTCTGTCAGCAGCTGTTTAAATCCACAGATTTCAGAGCTCTGTGTTTGTTTCTCCACTCTGAAAAAGTTGTTATTAAATACAGGATGAAATATTTATGCAGCACGATGACTTTAAAGCAAAGAATATTTGATCACAAGAGGTTTCTTTAATTGAAATAATCTCAGTGTGGAGTTGGAGTTTAATTTAAAGCCTGCCTTGTTAAAACTGAAACTAAGAATGCACAATGACATCTGTAGTGCTTTTCAAATTCAAGTAATTATATTATTATGAATTTTTTATTACACACAAAATCAAATAAACCATTTCCAAATTGCCGTCTGTAGGATTTAATTGTGGATTTTTGTGAGGTGATTCATAAATTAAATAAATATATGCAAATGTGGGTTGTACACAGCATTAAAGTCAAGATTTTGGGAGCCACCTAAAATGGATAAAACCAGGGAAAAAGCACAGTGAGAAATCCTTTCTGTATGGGAAGCTCTGCTGCACAATCATCATTAAAAGTCATTGTAAAATAAATTAAAATAATTTTAAAATAATAAAAGAAATAGAGTAATAAAATAACAAATTATTAAAACATAAAAATAAAATAATAAAATTATATAAAACCATTTTAAATTATATAATTTATAAAAATAATAACAATATCACTTTAAAAATAATTTAAAATAATTTTAAAATAATTTGAAGAATCGGTGACCTCACAGGATGAGCTGGGTGATGCCAATGGATGAGCAGAGTGACAACGTTTTTCCAACCCCCCCAAATCCCTGGGATGGGAATTCCTGGTCTGGATTCCAGCTCGGAGCACAAGGAATGCCCAGTGAGAGGACTTGGAAGGAGCAATTGGGATTTTACCAGCTCCTTGTCAAAAGAAAAGGATTTGGAATGGGAGTCCCAAGGGCTGGGAATTCCTGTGGGATTTAAAACAGTTTCCAGCTTTCCAGCTCCTTCTGGAAACGTGGTGAAGGTTTTGGAGTCAGAAATGGGAATAATTAAATTATTTTGTTCAAGGGGAGAGTGTTTGGTTTTTAGCTCAGGCAGACATTGGACATCCAAAAGTCTCTGCAATCCCAAATCACATTTCCAAGCTCAAGATTTATGGGAAAACTCCAAAAGAATCAGGAAAGAACCCAGTGTCCCCTGAATGTGGGGATTTGTCCTGTGTCACAAAATGGGAAGGAAGAGTTGTGACAGAACAAGAGGAAGTGGTTTTAAGCAAAATAGGGAGGATTTAGATGGGATATTCGGAATGAATTTTTGGTTGAGAGGTGGAGAAGGGCTGGAATGATTTTCCCAGAGAAACTGTGGCCAGCCCTGGATCCCTGGAAGTGTCCAAGGCCAGGTTGGCTGAGGTTTGGAGCAGCCTGGGATGGTGGAAGATGTCCAGGGCTTGGAATAAAATGGGTTTGAAGTCCCCTTCCAACCCAAACCATTCTCTGGTTCCTTGATCCCAAATGTCCCCTGTCATTTCAGAACGGATCAGAGATCCCCCCTTTCTGCCAGATCCCCACTGAGTCACTTCCTGACCCTCCACACTAAAAACATTTTCCCAATCCCAGCCCAAATCTTCCTTTCTGTGACAAAAATCCTGATTTTCCTGGTTAGAGCCTTCCCGGGAAGAGAGAAATTATTATTCCTGTCTTTTTTCCAGTGGTTTTCTGTTAATCCATTGGAAACTTCCCTATGAACTCAGCAACCCCCATCCATCCAGCCTGATGATCCTCGAGGTGTTTTCCAAACTTAATGATTCCATGATTCTCTCCTATGATCCTTTTCTGTTCTTGGCAGGGATGAATTCCTTAATGACTCTTCCAGGGGTTCCTCGTGGCTTCATTAATTTGAGGAATTGGAGCTGGGAGCTGAAACCTGCCCTGGATCCCTGGAAATCAAGTTTGGGTCCTCCAGACTTGCTTGGCAGTAAATAATTCCAGTAATTCCAAGATAAATCAGCTTCTGGAGAGCACCACACCACCTCTGGATTAAAAACAGCGGGAATAAAGAGATGGGAGCAGTTCAGAGCTCTCATTAACAAAACCAAGCTGGGTTTCTAATGATCCAGAATTTCAAACCTCATAGGAGCCCATCCCATGGGGTTTGCTCTGCTCCTGATTCTCCCTTCCCAAAGCTGGGTTCAATTCCCGAATTTCTGAAGCATCTGTGAACCAAAACCCACTGAAAAGAACCAGATCCAAGGATGGTTTAAGCAGAAAATGGGGGAGTGGGGGCTCAGCTGACTCTGACAGAGATATCCCAACCTTTTATCCACTTGATCCCGAGCATAAGGAACTCTGGGAATGAGATGGTGTGGCATTCACATTCTCTGAAAAAATCCTTTTGCCTGGGATTTTTCTCCTGGGAAGCTGAGTAGCCTCAGAGGAAAGAAAAACAATTCTTCTCTCATTGCTTCTCCTGTGTTGTGCTCATGTGGAATGTGTTTGGAGATTGTTTACCCACAGGTGATTGTTCCATTGGATTCTGCTGGGAGTTGTTTTCACTCTTTGGCCAATCAGGGCCAAGCTGTGTCAGGGATCTGGAGAGAGTCACGAGTTTTCATTATTATCATTTTAGCATTCTGTAAGTATCCTTTCTGTATTCTTTAGTATAGTTTAATATTCTTCAATATAATATAGTTTTATACAGTAATAAATTGGCCTTCTGAGAACATGGAGTCAGATTCATCATCCCCGCCTTTGTTGGGACATTCCCTACAAATACAACTGGATGGGAGTGGCCACCACTGTGCCCTCTCAGAGGATTGCTCTGCACATCAATAAATTGACTTTTATCAGAGAGGGGCAACAGCTCCCAGGAAGGAAGATTTGGCAATTCCCAGCTCTGTTTGCTCCCAGGTAAATCTCTCCACACCTCTGAGGGTGTTTCATGCATCTCAACACTCGATTTTCCAACTGGGAATGAAAGGAAGGGATGTCTAAATTACTTTTGACTAAATGAGGATGTTGGCCAGACAAAAATAATCCAACATTAAAAAAAAATCCCTGTATATTTAAAAAAAACTTTGAAAAGCAAGCAGAGGGAGAATTTCTTTCTTTTGATCTTTTTTTTTTTCAAATAATATGAGGAGCAGAAAAATTTTCTTAGAAATTATTTTTATGCACATCCTTGAGAGCATTTTTAAGGAAATATCCAAGATTAAAGTGTCTTGTCTATCTGCCAACCTTAACAATCAATTTATACTCAGAGAAGCAGAGGAAAATGTTTAGTGTTGTTTAGAAGCATTAATGAAAAATAAATTATTTGGACTCTTATTCCAAAATGGGATGTGCTGCCTTCCAAAGATTCAGGGAATCAGTGTGCAAGGTGAGAACTGTAAATATTTAGGAGTTTCCAAAGGTATTTTGGTCACTAATTGGAAGGAAAATGTAAAAATTGCACTTCCCAAAAATCTCATGTAACAGAACCTTTTTCCCTTGGAAGTTTTTCCAATATTCTTCAGGAAATATGAATTTTGATATTGATTGGAATGAAACTTATCCATAAAAACATCTCCTACCTAAAGGTTTTCCTGGGAGCTCAGCTGGGAGCTGCTGCTCCTGTTGCTCCAATCACTGACTCCCATCCCAACAAGCAGCTGCAACATAGAATCCCGGAATTATTTAGGCTGGAAAATCCTCCAAAATCAAGTCCAACTCTTCCCAGCTCTTCCAGGGCCACTGCTGCCCCATGTCCCCAAGGGCAACATCCACATGGATTGTAAATCCCTCCAGGATGGGGACTCCACCACTGCCCCAGGCAGCTATGCCAGGGTTGGAAAACCTTTTCCATGATAAAAAATTCCAAATTTCTGTGGTCCATTTCCTTAGGAGCCTCCCATCCGAGGGACAAAGTGGAAGCAAACTCCAGCTTGCTGCTCCATGATTTTGTTTTCAGGGAATTAATCAGACTTGGATTTGTTACCAGTCTGAGGCAAAATCTTCCTGTTTTCTCATGTCCCATCCGGCCATGGCAATAAATTCCTTGGAAAACCGGGAAATGAGGTGGGAACGGGACCTCAGATCCACAACTTCCTCAAGTGCTCCAGGTGAGGCAGAGACCCCACATCAGATTCCTCTGGTAAACACATCCCAGACTTCTTTAATTCTATTGGAAAACGTTAAAAAGAGGAATTTGAGGCTTTGGTTGAACATGGAATCATGGAATGGTTTGGATTGGAAGGGACCCTTAAGGATCATCCAGTTCCACTCCCTGATCTTGCCAGGGTCGCCTCCCACTATCCCAAGTTGCTCCGAGCTCCATTTGTTAACAGGAATTTCCAAACACAACCCCTCAAAGATTCCCACTCAGCATTTCATGCTCAAATCAGCTTTTACAAACCTCCCTCTTCAGCTGGGAAATAAAAGAATTCCGAGCTCCTTTTCCAGGCTTAAAAAACACGGATCAGAGATGGGAGATATGTGCACAGCACATTAGGGTGGATTTGGCATCCTTATCTCCCTGCTTTTGAAATATTCAGGCTTTGTTTGCTCCTCCATTTGCTGTAGGATATTGGATCATCCATTCCACATTTGCCTTTCCGCGGCGAAATTCCTGAAGCACGGGGAGCTTTAATCTCCTGGGAAAATAACATTATATCAATAACTAAGCTGCTTTTCATGAGTTACATTAAATCAAGGCTTTTGCTGATAACATTAATGATTGCGCAGAGCCTGGATTAGGTGGGAATTAAAGCAAATCCTGCTTTTCCTATTGTCAAATAGGAAAATTGACTTGCCTTCCTCAAGGGCTCCTTAAAACCAAAGGAAAATTAGTCCAGAATTTGGAAGCTCCACCTCTAGGAAGAAATGCAACTCCTTTGCCGTCCAGCAGGAGAGGGAGGGGAGGCAGGGAAGGATTCTCGCCTCTCCATTGGCCAGAACAAGGAGAGGGACAGCATTCCAAGGGTTTTGGTGGATCCTCTGGGAGTGGGACTGATACATTTTTGTCCTGGGAACCTGCAGGGCTCATTTTCACCTGGCTGGGGCTGCTTCTGTGGCTGGAACCCACACAATGTTGAGTTCCTCAACCCTCTCCTGCAGATTGTGGCGTCTCACATGGATGCAGGTCCATGGAGAGGTCTGGGAAGAGCAGAGGGATTCAAGGAACACTTTGAGGACCATAAATCATCCCTTGAAGTCCTCAGTGGTGACCCATCAATGATCTGAATTTCAGAAGTGCAGTAGTGTTCACAGGGGTCCCAGGACGAGGGAAGAGATGAGAATCTTGACTCCATGTCTCAGAAGGCTGATTTATTATTTTACGATATATATTGTATTAAAAGAAAATTATATATTAAAACAATACTAAAATAATAGAAGAAAGGATTCATCAGAAGCCCTGCAAGGAATAGGAAAGGAATGATAATAAAATCTTGTGACTGACCAGAGAGTCTGAGACAGTTGAACTGTGATTGGTCATTAATTAGAAACAACCACATGAGACCAATCACAGATGCACCTGTTGCATTCCACAGCAGCAGATTATTATTATTTTTCTTTTCCTCTGAGGCCTCTCAGATTCTCAGGAGAAAAATCCTAATGAAAGTATTTTTCATTAAATATGTCTATGACACAGAAATGCCCCAGTTTCCTCTCACCGGTGTAACTGGGAAGCTGTTTCAGAGTCTCCCTGCTCCTGGTGTCCCAAATTTCTCTGGAATTGGAGTTTATTCCCGTTTAGGCCATCAGGAAGCCGTGTGGCACTACAGTTTTCCAACCACTGTCACCCTGAGCCCCTTGGAAGGAGAACAGGATTGCTCCTCACCCTCCACCTCTGCTGGCACATCTCTGCACGGGCTGATCGTCCCATGTCTGATCCCATCTGGATTTGGAGACTGACTGTTCTCCTCAACCCCTTCTCCATGGAAAAAACTTCCTGGTTTTTCAGGAGCCAACCACCTCGAGGAGGTTCTTTACGAGGTGGTTCTTTCAATCATCCTTGGAATGCTCTTCTGACCTTGCTCGCTTTGTTCCTCTCCCAAAATCTTCCATCAGGCCTCAGACAGATCCTTTTCCAACCCAACCTATCCCACGATTCCATGATTTTTTTGTTAATGTGAAAAAACCCCATGGAGAGCACAGTCCTGGCTTCACTCCATGGAGAAATGCTCCATCCAGCAAAAGCCAAATCTCTGGAGTATCCACAGGTTATCCAATACAAAAGGAGCAGAACCAAATCAAAAATAATTGGATTTTAAAAGGTGGGACACCTCAGCCTGCTTAGCTGATCTATCAACAAACACCAGAGCAGGTGTTTTCCAACATCAGTCCTTTTATTTTCAATGATTCACTATTCAGAAAACATCTTCTGGATGGTTTCTCTCTTCTTCTGCAGCTCCACATCAATACTGGTGGTGGAAAAAGGCAAAAATAACCAGTGCTGAGCTCTCTGTGAATCAGCAGAGCAGCTGGGACAGACAAAATCACAGTTAACTCTTTTTTTAGGAATTCTGGGACTTCTCCTGGTAATGTCTCAGGCTAATCCCTGGAGTGGGATAAGTATTTAATAATTTTCATGGACTGGAATTGAAGTCTGAAGTTGTCTCACTCTTTTCCTGATATCTGGCCTAAAGCTTCCTCAGATTCCCTCAGGTACTGCTTTCCTTTTTTTTTCCTGGCTCCCAACTTTTGGAAATTCACCTTTAAGACTTTTAACTTTCCATCCTAAACATCCACTTGAACTTCTGCAAGAAAGTGAATCAGAAAGGAGATTTTTTCCCTCGTTGTGGAAAACTTCCTGCTCAGAAATTCAAATGAAGGAACATTTATTCATCCCGGTACTCAGGCATGGAAATCTTTGCGCTTGGAGTACAAACACAAAGATCCCTTTTATTTTAATCTCTCTCCTGCAAATTAACAGACTCCTATCGTTTTCCAAATTCAAAACTCCAAGGATTAAACCCAACTGGCAAACACAGCTTGGGAATCATTTTGTGGCCCAAATATGACGATTACAAAATGGAGATGAAAGAGGCAACTCTAAAAGAAATTTCCGTTCCTTCCCAGGACTAAAGAAGATAAGCCTTAACTACATGCGCATGCAAAAAATGTAATTTGATTTATTTTCCCAACAGCAAAAACTCCTGGATATTGCTCTAGGTCTCGGAGCAGTGTGACTGGAGGATAAATAAAACCCCAGGGGTTCACTTGCTGATGAGGGCTGTAATTATTGATTAATCCTGATTTTGGGAGGCTTGGGAACAAGACTGTCTCTAAATAAACCACGGACAGAAGGCCTCTCTCCCAGCATGGAATTCCAACGTCCCCTCTCCAGAACTGCCGGAGGTTTCAGCCTTGCCCGGGGATAAATGTCATCCATGGCAGGAGGGGAGATGGAATAAATACCTCCAAGATTTTCGGAGAGAAATGTAATGAGGATTAAACCAGGCAGTTAAAATAAAAATGGAGAAAAAATGAGAACATTTTAAGTAGGTTTTCCAGCCTGAAGAGAGAGAGAGAGACGCTTGTGGTTTTTAGAGGAAAATTGATTTCTTGATTAAATTATTATTAATTATGTATTTTAATATTATTACAATTTATTATTATTTACTATCCTGTTTATTAATAGCAACTGCAGGGAAGTACCCAGCTGTGTTTAGTACATTCCACACATCCAGAGAAGGCTTATCCCATCCCAAAAAATCCACAATTACGACAAAAGACTTTGACTCTTTCAGATCCTTCCCACTCAGGATATTCCATGGTTCCATGACTAGTTGAGCTTTGGGCTCATCGTAGTCAAAGGTTTTGGAAAACTTTTGGTGCCCATTTCCTTTGACATCTCATCCCTCAGGATGTCTGGAAAGTTGTCAGGATTTCAAATCTTTGACCTGTGGTGGCACAGGGCTGAAAAAACCCCAAAATTCCACGTGGAGAATGTTCACACACTGAGTTCTGCTTTGCAACGAGAATCACCGGAATTATCTGACGGGTGTGGTCGGGTATTTGACAAGTGGGGATGTTTCTGAAACAGAAAATATTGCAAATATCCAGATTTCTGTGGAGAATTGAACACACCTGGAAAAGTCAGGCTGTTCTTTGTTTTCTGTGAGTTGGTTGGACAAGCGTGTGAGGTGGTTGGACAGATGGGCAGGACCAACATTTGGGGTATTAAATTATGATCACCTGGGATATCATCCTTTGGGATATCAAAACGTGACCAATGGGATCATCATTTGGGATGTCATCATTTGGGTATAATCGTTTGTGATATCATCATTTGGGATACCATCATTTGGGATACCATCATTTGGGATGCTATCATTTGGGATACCATCATTTGGGATATCATCATTTGGGATGTCATCATTTGGGATGCCATCATTTGGGATGTCATCATTTGGGATGCCATCATTTGGGATATCATCATTTGAGGTATCATCATTTGAGATAACATCATTTGGGATATCATTTTAGGTATCGTCATTTGGGATGCCATCATTTGGGATATCATCATTTAGGATATCAAGAACTCATCTTGTGAGGAATCTGCTGTTCTGACCTTGCACTCTTTGCTCACCTCCCTCTGCCCTCAATCCTGTCCCATCCCAGCCCTCAACCAGGTCCCTCCCAACCCAAACCATCCCTTAATTCTGTGACTTTTCAAAATCCCCAATCAATAACAAACTAATCTTACACGGCATCAAAACAATTAAATATTTTCCTTTCCAACTTTATTTTAGCAGTGGCTACACTATTAAAAATAGAGATTTTTAGAGATAAAAATTAAAGATAAAAATTAGGTATAAAAAATTGGATCTGAAAATTTTATAATTCCTGTGCTTACCTTGCTGGAAATCTGAGGTGGCCTCATTCATCCAACTTCTATTGGTGTATCCTTAAAATTCCATAAAGCATTTGGTGCCCCCTGACTTCCAGATCCACGTCCAGGACAATCCCGAGTTGTCCCAGGAGTACCTGAGGGAATTCAAGCCTTTCCAGCTGTCTGGATGTTGCTATTTAGCTGATACCTCCGATACCACATCTTAACTCTGTTAATATTTGAAACAATAACCCGAAATTCTCACTAATTAAGATTGCAGATGCCGTTAATTAGGAGTAAGTAACAAAGAGAACAGGCTGCTAATGAGCAGCGATTGTGCTGAGTGTTGGAAAAGTGAAAACAAACAAGGAATGCTTCAATGCAGCCTAATAAATTCCCAGGAACGCAGGAACAAAAGATGGATGTTGTCCCAATAAATTCTCAGGCATGGAGGAACAAAGGACAGATGTTGTCTCCTCATGTTGGATATTTGTTGGATTCCTCTGTGTTGCAACATCTCTAAAACCAATAAAACAGATTTGGAAATACGTCCCAATTTTTAAGCAGTGATTTAATTGATCCTGGACCAATTTCACGAGAGTTTTGTTGGATTTTTCATCACAGCAAATTTCTAAAATTAGTATTACTGAATATTTCACTGGATTCAAAAGGGCGATAAAACAAGGATGACCCAATGGCTGCATTATTAACTAACTTTAAAAATTACCTTATTTTCTACTTTCTGAGGGGTTTTTATTTGTTTTGGTGGTTTTGTGAGGGGCGGTTTTGTTTCTTTTTTTATTTTTTATTTGTTTGTTGTTGTTTGGGGTTTGTTTGTTGGGTTGATGAGGGGGTTTTGTGTGATTTTAACTTTCGCTTTTCCTCGGAACAGGGCAGAACTGAACATTTTCCTTGGAATGTGTTTTCCATGAACAAGCTACCTCAACCATGGCTAAACCATGACCTTCAAAGTATAGAATTTGCAGGGAACCCCCCATGAGGGGAGAGAGTGATGAGGAGGACTCCATCTCATCAGAAGGCTAATTAATTACTTGATTATACGATATTATTCTATACTATATTACACTATATTAGATTACATCTAAACTGAATCTGCCAAGCACTCAGCTCTGCTCACACTGCCCAGGATCTCGTGACTGTCCCGACAGTCCTGACACACACACCTGGCCCTGACAGGCCAAGGAACCCAAACCCCGTCACTGTGGCTGAACAATCTCCACATTGCATTCTGCTGTGGCACAAACACAGGCACAACAAATGATAAGAATTGTTTTTCCTTTCTCTGAGGTTCAGAGAATGTGGAACCCAAAAATATTCTTGGGAAGAATTGTGCCTTGCTTTCTCTGGGAAGAGAAATGTGGCGACATCAAAGAGTCACTCAAGGAAACAATTCCCTGCAATTCCCAGTTTTGAGCCCAGCCTGGAATGCTGAATAACGACTGTGGCAGGAGCAGAGCATTCGTAGGATTGAGCTGCTCCATTCCAGAGTCTCCCAGCCACAAGGAAAGGATGGAGCCCATCCCACCATCTGCCAGGCTCCTGCTCTGCCTGGTGTCCTCTTCCCAAGCAGATTCCCAGGTCCGTCTGTCCCCACGCAGCCCCAGATGCCACTGGCTGACATTTCCTCTCCAGACACATTCCCAGGACAATGGGAGCCAGGCTCTGTCCTTCTCCAAAGGCATCCAACACTCCAGATTGACTCGTCAGCATGTGGCTGGGCTATCCAAAGGGTAAATTCCTGGGATCTGTGTGAAATCCTGGGGTTTGAGGAAATGTCAGGCTTTCATCTGTGTTTTGGAAGGAGATGTGAGTTTTTTCTGGCTGTAAATCCCTGCTTTGCATAGTTCTGGCTGCCAGGCTCAGGAACGGTGTAAAATCTGTCTTTTTCTTGAGGATGGGTGCATTCCCCATCCTTGGAAGTGTCCAAGGCCAGGCTGCATGGGGCTCTGAGCAACTTGGGATAGTGGGAGGGACGTCCTGGATTTGGGAGTGTGACTCCATTTGTCACTGTTGGGAGTAACGGATTATTTGTGGGATTTCTGGTATCTTTCATTTCGTGGTGGGAGAGTTCTACCCCTCCATCTCCTGATAGCTGGGGATGAGAAAAGATCCATCCCTGACAAGTTTGAATCACCATGGAATCGTGGAATGGTTTGGATTGGAAAGGACTTGAATCCCATCCCATCCCATCCCACCATTGCTATGGGCAGGGACCTGGTGCTCCAGCCCCAATGTCCAGCCTGGCCTTGGGCACTGCCAGGGATCCAGGGGCAGCCACAGCTGCTCTGGCAATTCCAGCCCAGCCAGGAATTCCCAATTCCCAATCTCCCATCCATCCCTGCCCTCTGGCACTGGGAGCCATTCCCTGGCTCCTGTCCCTCCATCCCTTGTCCCCAGTCCCTCTCCAGCTCTCCTGGAGCCCTTCAGGCCCTGCCAGGGGCTCTGAGCTCTCCCTGGAGCCTTCTCCTCTCCAGGGGAGCACCCCCAGCTCTCCCAGCCTGGCTCCAGAGCACAGCTGCTCCATTCCTTGGATTGTCTTGACAACAGCCCCAAGTCCTTATCTACATTCACATCCATTTCCATTTCCATTTCCATTTCCATTTCCATTTCCATTTCCATTTCCATTTCCATCCGTCTCCACACCTGCCCATGGATCTCCAAGCCAGCAGGAATGTTGAAAAGCTCCCACTCAGCTTCATCTGCCAGCATTGCCCACACGGCTCCTGGGGCTCCTGGGCTCCCGTTCCTGCAGCTGGGAGAACATTGCAGCATTTTTGTGCCTATCAGGACCACATTCCTCTTTAAATTCCCAGATAAATCCAGCACTGGCTGGGAGAGCGTTTGCTCTGCAGGCTGATGAGTGATGAGTTATCCATGGATGTTTTTATCCTTCTGGAGTGATGTTAGGCAGATTGGCTGCATTTTGATTTGATAATTGGCTGTGAAGGACTCTTAAATCCATGAAAATGCTTTTCAGTCTGTTAAAAGGTGCTTTCGAGCCCCTTTCTGTTTGATTTTTTGACAGCTGCTGGATTTGTTGCTGTAAGAGATCAGATAAAAAGTTCTGGGAAGTTTGATCCTGTTTTTTTATCAGGGAATGTTGCCCAGGAAAAGTGGTCCTTTTGTATTTGTCCTGTAGAATTGATTGACTGGAATGAAAATCAGATTAGAGATTGTTCTAGAGTGGTTTGGCATGGAAGGGATCTAAAATCCAATCCCATTTCACCCCATTCCATGGGCAGGGAAGTTTGATCCTGTTTTATTATCAGGGAATGTTTGATCCTGTTTTTTAATCAGGGAATGTTGCCCAGGAAAAGTGGTCCTTTTATAGTTATCCTGTAAAATAATTGACTGGAATGAAAATCAGCTCAGAGATTGTTCTAGAGTGGTTTGGGATGGAAAGGATCTAAAATCCAATCCCATTTCACCCCATTCCAGGGGCAGGGACACCTCCCACTGTCCCAGGCTGCTCCAACCACTGTCCAGCCTGGCCTTGGACACTTCCAGGGGCAGCCACAGCAAATCTGGGAATTCCATCCTAGCCCCTCCCAGGGAACAATTCGCAATTCCAATTCCCAATCTCCCATCCATCCCTGCCCTCTGGCAGTGGGAAGCCATTCCCCTTTATCCTGTCACTCCTGCCTTAATCCAAAATCCCTCTCCAGCTCTCTCACACGTAAATGTGAAACACTTTTATCCTGGCTGGATTTGGAGTAGGAGATCATTCCAAACACCCAAAAAACTGGTGGATCTATGAAAATAATAGAAAGCATTCCAATAAAACTGAAATATTTAAGAATGAGGGAAACCTGGAGATTATGACTTGAGTTCAGCTGATGCTATACCAGGAACTGGTGGCTTTGGCTTTGGAAGGTGTAATGGGTAACATGGATTGAAAAGATTCCTAAAAAACCCAGACTGTCCCAACTGTAGTAAAACTATTTCAGCAATTAAATTGATATTAAAAATATTCCTCCCTCGTCCCTGGGGACCAAACCAATCCAGGGTGTTCATGATCTGCACAAGGGGACCTGGAGTTGAGTTAATCCATCGTTATTTCAGAGCTTTGAGCACCAAAATTCCTGCTGTGATCCCATAAATATTGATCCACTTCTCTTTCCCATTCCAGCCTCAATTTTTCCTGATTTCCAAGCTGGGGACACCAAACCAACAATACCTCACCACATATTTGGGAACGTTCCTGGTTTCCAAGGAGTTTTAATTTATTTTTTTTCTCCTGACACAGATCAAGATCAAAATTTGGCTTTTCTCACTCCAGCTTTATTTGTTTTCCAGTGATTCTGAATGGGTTTTATCCACTCTCCTCTTGTGATTGTGGAATAAGAAAGAAGATGAATGGAAAAAAAAAAAAGAAGAAAATGAGATTGCTGCTGTTTCCCATTTGGTGTCTGATTTATATTAATAATTGAATACTTGCAAGATGACTTTTATTGAGGAAACAATAAATGTTTAATAAGGGAATGAGCCGTCCATCATCAAAGGGAGCTCTGCTTAGGAGGCTTTTGGAGGGGGAAGAGCTGTTTGGGATTTCAATCATCCTGGGGACACTTTATTCCCGTTGCTGCCTCATTAACATTCCACATTATCCTGCCTTGGGATGAGGTCACTCCCAAGGAAAAATGAGATTTTAGGAGAGACAAGATACAATATCCTCCAATGTGTGAGCTTTGGAGGATGCTATTCCATAATAACCTTTTTTCCATGGAGCTCCAATCCCAGGTCCAGCTCTTCCCAGCGCATCCCATGGAAGATCTGAGTCCTTGGTTCAAGGTGTTTAATAATGGAAAAGGGAAGGAAAATGTCAATGCCTGGCTGAGGCCAAGGCAAGGATAGGATTTGGATCCTCAGGAATTATTGTCAGGGAACAAGAGGATGAGCTGGAGACAAACCAAGGTTGGGAAAGAAATTAAAAGGATATTAGGAATGGAAAGGGACTGGGAACACATGGATAAGCAAATAGATTTCTGGTAATTTGTTGGAAAGGATGGAAGTTTGACAAGGAAGTCTCACAGATATGGGTGCTTGGCAGAAAGATTTTTGAATGTAGAATCTGAAGAAGGAATAGAGATGGAAGCAAGTTTTGATCTAGAAGAAAAGAATTGCTGAGCCAGCCTTACTGGATAACCAAGGAGGCAAAGGGTGTGTTAGTTAGAAGGGGTTTTATGGCTCAGAGCAAAGGATAAACCCACCCCAAACAAGAAGATGTTTGTACCAAGCACAAAGAGAGCACAGGCAAACAAGTCAGCAAATGTGGCAAGTAGAAAAAAGGTCTCAGAATTTTCCACTGCAGGAAAACTGAAAAACAACTCCTAGCTTAAACTGTGATGCACTGACTTTTAGTGACTGGAGAACAGTGACATGAATATGGTAATTACAGCAGTTGTGATGGGCTGTAGGTAAAAGTTAAGGTACAGATTGGTTCTGCTGTATGAAGATGCTCAGCACAGAAAAGTCTATAATGTATTGTGACCTAAACTAAGGGTGTGCAGGCCTGCCTGCAGCTGGAGCTGACAGCTGTGGGCACAGCTCTGTCACCCACGGCCCTGGGCTGCTGGGACACCTTGGATACAATAAACTGCATTTGGGAGAGCCCCTGGAGTCCCACATCCCTCATATAGGCTCTTAAAGTAATTCCCTTGCTAATGCCTTGGTATGGGATAGAAGGATTTGGCCTGAAGTTTTATCCAACTCCATGAAGAAAATTCCCACTTCCCTTGAAGTTCTTCCTTGGGACTTTTAGCACAACAAGGAAGAACATCCCAGCATCATTCCCAAGTGAAAGCTTAGGCCCAAAGATTCTGGAAATGGTTCATCCTTCAGCTTGCCAAGGTTTCCTGAGTGCAGTGATCCAAGGATCACCTCCACAGGGAATGAAGGAAACATCTCCCTGTCCATGACATGATCCTTGAAGTCCCCTCCAATATTTTGGAAGTGCAGGATGTATAAATATCAGGAATGATGTAACAGGAATTGTGAGGGATCATAATTTTACTGGCATATACCTCGTTTTGCCTGGAAGAAAATTCATTCCTACAACTTGCTGGAGCACCAGGATTGGGAAAACCATCTCCAGCAGGAGCTGCCTCCCACCACTGCCACGGGAAAGGAAAGGCCATGGGAAGGACCAAAAGCTGTTTGGAAGCCACATCCACATGGATTTCAAATCTCTCCAGGGATGGGGACTCCACCACTGCCCTGGGCAGCTGTTCCAGGCCTGGACAAACCTTTCCATGAGGAAATTTCCCCCAATATCCCATCTAAACTTCCCTTGGTTGCAACCTGAGCCCTTTTCCCACTGCAGGGAGAAGTTCTCAATTTCTGTCAACACCCATAATATTCAGAACTTCCCAAAAATCCCAAGGGTGCCTGGTGTGACGATTTGTGGACTCAAAGCAAGCAAATATTTGCAAATTCTTTGATATTTGCATTTTGCAGCAGTTGCTAAGAACAAGCAGTAGATACATTATGGAAAAGCGCATCCTGATGGAAATCAGGGAATCCCAGACTGCTTTGGGTTTCAGGGGCCCTTAAAACCCCTGCCATGGGCAAGGACCCTTTCCATTATCCCCGGTTTTATTTCCATATCCCTGCCAGATTTTTTGTTTTAAAAGGTGCTGATTCTTTTATAGCCCTATGAGACAGATTAACTCCCAAAATTGCTGGAAATGTTGGGACACCATCCCAAAACTTTCATCAAGCGCCACAAGCACCGAGTGTGGTCCGACATCAGCTCCTTAAATACATTTCAGGGGCATTCGATCCCCTTGGGATGTTTGCTCCCGGTGAACATCCCGTAAAACCCAATTTTTCCAGGTGAGCTGTCGATGTTCCGCCGCTGATTTGCATCACAAAGGGGCGGCTCGGCTTTGTGCCATCCCGAATTCCAGCGATCCCCGGGAACGAGAGGAGCGGTTCTCCTGCCTTGTCGGGATTACAAATAAATTTGTAGTTACTCCTCCATGCGAACAATCGATTCTTGCCTAATTAGTTGCATTTTGCACCATCGGCATTAAAGTTCACCGGGGCTGAACTCCATCCCCGCCCTTCCCTGCTCGCTGGAGCTTCATTCCCATTCCTCCCACAACATCTTCGTTTGCTTTGTGCTTTTAATTAAAAAGGCAAACTTTGGCTCTGTGCATGCTCTGGAAATGCAAACAGTTCTTAATTAAAGCACGAGGAAGTGCCAAAATTAAGCATAATTAGTTGGGCAGGGCAGCAGTGAACAATGGGCTGCGTTCTGTGTATGCAAACCCCCCAGAAATTGCAAAAACAGGAGCAAAAAGCATAAAATAACCATAATAAATCCGTGCTGCTCAGTTATTAAACCTTTATTTCCCTCATCACCATTATTCCCATGGTAATCACGTCCATTCCTATTAAAATCTGGCATTTCATATTGAGTATTTTTATTAATAATCATGGAATTGTGGATTTATCTCTGCTTATTCCTTGATTTCTGATATCCAGCCTGGATGTTGATTGTACCAGAGCTCTGTATCACCTGTCATTCCAGAAATATCTGTAATTCCTGCAGGAAAAGGTGGATCCAGGCTGCCATTCCAGAAATATCTGTAATTTCTGCAGGAAAAGATGGATCCAGGTTGCAAACTGAGATCTGGGGCTTTCCAAACCCTTTTATGGATTGATCCAAACCTTGGATTTATCCAGGTAATTTAAATTCCGTTATACCTGTCCTGGTTTTGGCTAAGTTGGAGTTAATTTTCCTCCTTGGAGCTGATCCAGTTGGGAACTGACTGGGAATTGGTCACATCCCACAATTCCAGGAAAAACATGTTCCATCTTTGGGTGGAAATCCATTCTTCCTGAAAGAAAAAGGGGTGTTCAAAATTCCTGCTGGGATCAGCACCCATTTTTTCCCACCCTGTGCAATTTCCATCCTTCCCCAATCCCTGATTAAGGAGTTTCTTCCTTTCCTAAACCCCCCCTGCCTAAAAATAAACAGAATTTGGAAGCAGGAATTTGCTGCTGGATCCATTGTTCCAGAAGCAGCAGCAATGTGTTTGGAATTCCATTATTTATTTGCTCCTGTTTTCACTGGATGGTTCCTCATTTTGAAGTTAAAAAGCTTGTCCAGCTCATGTCCTGATGACAAATATTTCTAATAATTAACTGATCTAAGCCTCTAAATTTTACCCTTGAGCTTTTTATGGGTTTGACTGATGAAAAGGATAAAGCCTAAAAACCAAATTCATATTAAAATATGTATTTTAATCCCCAATATTTTCTGTTTGTGACTGTTGCTAAATTAAAGGCTCCTTGTGCATTCCAGCATGCACTTTAATTAATAATTCCCTAATTTATCGGTGTAAAATGTGGATGTACAGAGCAGGATCAGGTATTGATCCTCCAAGCAGGGAGCGAGGTCGGGGAGGCCAGGCCAGCACAAGTTAATTACTTAATTGAAAAAGACACAAAAAGTCACGCCCTGACCATGATTTAAACAAATAATTTCCAAACTTTTACAGCGAAGAAAGGAGCATTTATTTATTTTTACCCCAAATTTTGGGGTTTGAATTCAGAGAAGAGAATTGGGATTGCTCGGCTGGAGAAGAGAAGCTCGGGGGTGACCTCGTTGTGACATTCCAGGGCCTGAAGGGGCTCCAGGAAAGATCCCGGGAGAGAGAGGATTTCCAAGGGATGAAGGTACAGGACACAGGGAATGGCTTCAAAATGAGAGAGGGATATTGGGAAGGAATTCCTGGTTGGGAAGGTGGGGAGGATCTGGGATGGAATTCCCAGAGAATCTGTGGATGCCCCTGGATCCCTGGGAGTGTCCAAGGCAAGGTTGGAGCAATCTGGAATAGTGGAAGGTGCCCCTGCCCATGGCAGGGTTGCAATGGGATAAATTTTAAACTCCCTCCCAGCCCAAACCCATCTGGAATATTCTAACTCTAAGCCAAGCTCTTTTTTATCCAATTATTTTAAAGCAAATCTAAAAGAATTCCAAGTTTTCCTGCAGGAATATTGCCATAATCACCTGAGTGTCTGGAAAGTGGAGGAAAAATGCCCAAGGACAAACTCAACCTCTCTGTCTGGCACAAAAAAAAATCACGTTTAAAATGTATTTTATAAATTCTTCTTTAGCTATGACTCTTACAAGCATTTCAGTATATGGGCAGGTCGGTTTGCAATTTATCCAGACACTGGAATTGTCATTATCCCAGTAAAATCCAAGGGAAAACACCAACCTAAATATATTTTACTGCTTAGCCTAAGACAGCCTAAAATATAAAACCCCTCAGCAGCAGCTCTGCCTTCCCTGCTCCTAAAAGAGCCTCAAAAAATGCAATAAAGGATTTCAGGATTCAAATCCCCGCAGCACACACATTCCAGCCATATCCCTCCACAGGGATATTCCCAGCTTTCCTGGGTGGCTTTCCCTGGACGACTGGCATTTTGTCAGTGGATTCCAAAATTCCCATGATTTCCTCACTGCCAGAATTCCTGGAAAAGAAATGGTGGGATCAAAGAATCCTTAAAGTTGGAAAAGACCTCCAAGATCATCAAATCCAACTTTGGACTGAAGGACTTGGACCGAACAACCTCAAGGGCTGGGCTGGATCCTGGTCATGCATGAGATTAATTTAGAGGAATGTCTGGAGAAAGTTCCATAAAATTTTCATTTTGTGAACTTAATATCTCATACAAAGTGTGGGGTGTGGAATATTTAGCAGGGAAGCCAATATTCCCGTGGGCTGGGAATAAACGATGGAATATCTCTGGGTTGGATCAATCACACCTGCTTGATTCAGGGGCTGCTGGAAGGGGCTTTTGGATGAAAATCTGCCATGGGGAAGGAAGATGTTAAAACATGAAACGGAGTTTAGAGATTCCCAGAGAAACTGTGGAGCCCCTGGATCCCTGGAAGTATCCAAGGCCAGGCTGGATGAGGTTTGGAGCAGCCTGGGATGGTGGGAAGTGTCCCTGCCATGGCAGGGGGTGGAATGGGATCACCCCTGGGGGACTTTCCATCCCAAAACCCTATTCCATGATTGGAATTGTTGCTCAGTCCCTGTTTTGAATGGTTTGGGGAGTGTGAATCCATATGATGCTGGACCATGATGTCCCTCCATCCTCATTTGGACTTCCTGCAAATAATTTCATTATAAAGCATCAAAATCCACGAACATTTCATTCAGCTGTTGGTCCTGGCCACCATTCCTCTGGATGAAGGAATCAAAGGGTGGGAGACTGTCCCAATCATGGAATTCTGGAATGGTTTGGGAGGGAAGGGACCTTAAATCCCATCCCATCCCAGCCCTGCCATGGCAGGGACACCTCCCACTGTCCTAGGGTGCTCCAAGCCCCAATGTCCAGCCTGGCCTTGGGCACTGCCAGGGATCCAGGGGCAGCCACAGCTGCTCTGGGAATTCCATCCCAGCCCCTCCCCACCTCCCAGCCAGGAATTCCTTCCCAATATCCCTCCTAAATCCACCCTTTTCCATCTTAAACCATTTATCCCTCACCTCCTCCTTTTGGGTACAATGAGCTGGAACTGAGACCTCCTGAACAGGAGGGAAAGGACTCAGGATTTGTGTCCTGGGCCCTGTTCCTCTTCCATGGTTTGGAAGAACCCACAGAGCAGCACCCACCATGAAATCCCCATGAAAACCAAGCCCTGGGTCACAGCCTGATGCTGTTGTCCAGGATTTTAAAACTTTAACCTCCAAAAAACAGATAAAAAGGAGGAAAAACACATCCTGCATATATCCTCTCTATATATAGCCCAGTGAATAATTTTGTGAATTATTTTGTGTAGAGTAAGTGGTTGGTGCGGGACATAAATTAAATGAAAGCCCTCTTCCATCTCCCAGATGAACCACCAGCGGTTTGGATGCGTCTCCATTCTGAGTGAAAATTCCTGTTGGAAGTGAGTGTTTAGGTAAAAGCCTTGCAAGAGAAAATTCCTTCTGGGAATGAGCTGCTGCTTCTCTGTAAGAAACTCCTCGGAGCAAAGTGGTTTTTAGGGCAATGTCTCTGTGCACAAAGCTCTGCCATCCGTGATTCCTGCTGGGCTTCCTGGGCATTTTGAGGGGGAATTTTCAGAGTGATCCAAGGGAGAGTACAGTGGTGGAGACGTCAGCACTGCATTTCCAGGCTGCTGGAAGTGGGACATTAGGAAAAAAAAATGGGATAAATATTAATAGAGGGATCCCCTGTGATGCTGTACTGACAGATGGAAAAATTCCCTTGCACTGGAATGTTGCAGGGAATACTGGAAGAAATTCCCAGGTAATTGGGAAAGAATTCCTGGTTGGGAAGGTGGGGAGGATCTGGGATGGAATTCCCAGAGCAGCTGTGGATGCCCCTGGATCCCTGGGAGTGTCCAAGGCCAGGTTGGAGCAATGTGGGATAGTGGAAGGTGCCCCTGCCCATGGCAGGGCTGCAATGGGATAAATTTTAAACTCCCTCCCAGCCCAAACCCATCTGGAATTCTCTAACTGTAAGCCAAGCTCATTTTTATCCAATTATTTTAAAGCAAATCTAAAAGAATTCCAAGTTTTCCTGCAGGAATATTGCCATAATCACCTGAGTGTCTGGAAAGTAGAGGAAAAATGCCCAAGGACAAACTCAACCTCTCTGTCTGGCACAAAAAAAAAAAAAATCACGTTTAAAATGTGTTTTATAAATTCTTCTTTAGGTATGACTCCTACAAGAATTTCAGCATATGGGGAGGTTGGTTTGCAATTTATCCAGACACTGGAATCCAGAGGAGGCCACGGAGTTGATAGAGACTGGAGCACTTCTCCTATGGAGAGAGGCAGGGGGAGCTGGGAATGCTCAGCCTGGAGAGGAGAAGGTTGTGTGGAGACCTCCAGCACATCCCAGTACCCAAAGGGGCTCCAGGGAATGGGAGAGCGACTGTTCCCCCAGGAACTGCCGGGACAGCACAAGGGGGAATGGTTCAAACTGGCAGAGGGGAAATTTAGATGGGATATTGGGGAGGAATTCATGGCTGGGAGGGTGGGGAGGAACCGGGGTAGAATTCCCAGAGCAGCTGTGGCTGCCCCTGGATCCCTGGAAATGCCCAAGGCCAGGTTGGACACTGGGGCTTGGAGCAGCCTGGGACAGTGGGAGGTGTCCATGGTGGGATGAGGTGAGCTTGAAGGTCCCTTCCCTCCCAAATAATTTTGGGATTCAAACTGACACCTCATTTTGGTCCAGAAAAGCCAAACTCTCATTTATTTGTCACCCTCCCAAGCCAAGGCCTGGCTAGGGCTGTTGCTCATCAATACACGCATTAATTTCCACCAATCCCACAAAATGGAACGTGTCACAGACATCTTTTATGAAAAATCCTTTCCTTAGGATTTTTTCCTCCTGAGAAGCTGAGAGGCCTCAGGAACAAAATGTAAGCAATGGTTATCTGCTGCTGGGGAATGCAACAGGTGCATCTGTGATTGGGCTCATGGTGGATGTTTCTAATTAATGGCCAATCACAGCCCAGCTGGCTCAGACACTGAGCCCGAGCCACAAACCTTTGTTATCATTCTTTGCTATTCTATTCTTAGCTAGCCTTCTGATGAAATCCTTTCTTCTATTCTTTTAGCATAGTTTTAATGTAATATATATCATAAAATAATAAATCAGCCTTCTGAAACATGGAGTCAGATCCTCATCTCTTCCCTCATCCAAGAACCCCTGTGAACACCAGCACAGGAATGAAACTTCAGGAAATTTTCAAACAAAAGCAACTTCAGCCTGTTCCTCTCCTTCCTTTTCCATGCTCATATTCCCTCCTCCCTCCCAGATCTTCTGCCTTTCTGGACATCTGCTGAAGGAAGGGACAAAAAAAAACCTGTCAGGTTATTAATTCACAAGCATCCTTCTCCTAAAAAACAGGAGCAAACTCGAGTTGAAACAAATCCAGGCTGCTTTGGCACTGCTCCCGAGCTCTCACTCCGCTCGGAGCTGATGATGGGATGCCACTTGGTTGGAATGAAAAATCAGCGCCAAGAGGGCCCTCACCACCTCACCCTCAGACTCTCCACAGCCCATTCCCAGGGATTTGTGCTGTCTCTGGATTTTCTCTCCTTTTCTCCTGCTGGAAAATCTCCTGGGTCTGGCTCCTTTTTCCATTATTCAAAGCAGTCCCGAGCCCTGTGGATCAGGGATAAACAGTGAGAGCTCACATTGCTGCAAAGCAGGAAAAAAATAAATGGATTTATTTGGATGAGGAGTGGTAATAATTACGATTTATTCATTTCAGCCTGGAGAAGAAGAGGCTCAGGAGAACTTAGAGCCCCTTCCAGTGCCTAAAGGGGTACAAGGAAGTTGAAAAGGGATTTTGGAAAATAAAGCGGAGTGCCAGGACAAGGGGAAATGGTTTTAAATTGATGGAGGGTCAGGGTTAGATGGAATAACAAAGGAATTTCTGGCTGGGAGGGCGAGGAGGCCCTGGAATTGAATTCCCAGAGCAGCTGTGGCTGCCCCTGGATCCCTGGAAGTCTCCAAGGTCAGGTTGGATGAGGCTTGGAGCAGCCTGGGATAGTGGAAGCTGTCCCTGTCCATAGCAGGAGCAGGATGAGATGATTTTTAAGCTTCCTTCCAACCCAAACCATTCTGGAATTCTGGGATTTTATAATTCCACGACCTTATCCTGATGCAAGAACAGCATGAAAAGGATGCAAACCCCAAGGAAAAAAATCCTTCTGATCCCAAACCCAGACATCAGCAATTTCCAAAGTAATTTCCATAAAACCCCCACAAGTCAGGAAGTGTACCAAGGAAAGCAGTGGCAGAGGAATTCCCAATATTCCCGAGGAACAAGGAGCTGTGATCCAACATGGGGCTACAGGAGGTGAGGATGCCCCTTGCTCCCTCCTCTCTCTGGAATCATGGATAACTTCCAGAGGATCATCCTGGGCACCTGTGGAAGTGCAGAAAGGCCCATCTTAAAATACAGCAAAAATCCTGTTTGGATTTGGAGCATAAGGCCATTCCCACCTTTTCCCTCTCCTTTAAATGAGTTACAAGCATGGACTGGGTGCCAAATTTGCCTCTTCATTATCCCAGAATAAAAATATGCAAACCCAGAGCCAGAAGGAATAAATTCATCCCTCAGATTTATCAATTATTTCTCTGGTCCCCATCTCCGAGCAGTCACTGTCAGGGGCTGAGTGACAGAGCTGCCATCATCCATAAAACCCAGCTGGAATCCAAAATATCCAATGCATCCCCTCTGCCACTGGAAACGCAGAGATTGGGATTCACACCTTATCCCTGGCAGGATTCCTGGCTGCCTGTGAATCCTGAAGTCCTGGATTTGTCACCTCTCAGCTAGTGACACTCACACGGAGCATTTTGGTCCTGAGCCTGGACCTTCCCTTTTCTGGAGCCGCTATTTTGGGAAGGTAAATATTTAGCATTCATTCCGCGCAGGAGAGGCTCTATTTATATCCCCGGACAAGGAGGAGGTCACTGCTCCTGCAGAACTGCCAGGCACGCGCGGGGCTGAGCAGAAGCTCTGCAGGAATCTTCTTAAAGCCCTTGAGGCCTGTTTGCAGTTGGGTTCCTGAGGGGGAAAAAAATCTGGATTTCGATTCTGGAGTGGTGTTTTTTCAAGTGGAATTTAGGTTTTGAATGAAGCTGGCTCTGGGGCCAACACAGCTTCTAAAACCTTTGTGGATGTGAGGAGAATCGTGGGATGGATTGGGATGGAAGGGCCTTAAATGCCACCCACTTCCATCCATGATGTGAGAAGAATCATGGAATGGTTTGGGCTGGAAGGGCCTTAAATCCCATCCACTTCCATCCATGAGGATGGAGGGACATCATGGTCCGGCATCATATGGATTCACATTCCCCAAACCTTTCAAAACAGGGACTGAGCAACAGAGAAATCATGGAATAGGGGTTTGGGATGGAAAGTACCTCAAGGGTGATCCCATTACACCCCTGCCGGGGCAGGGATACCTCTCGCTGTCCCCAGGTGGCTCCAAGCCCTGTCCAACCTGGCCTTGGGCGCTTCCAGGAATCCAGGGGCAGCCACATCTTCTCGGTTCTGTTGGATGTTCTTTGTGATACACACAACAAATGAGAATCCAAATATTTCTACCAAGGCCCTCAGGCCACATTCCCAACTGGAGTGATCTGGCCCAACTCTCTGGATGTCAAATCACAGCAAGGAGCACCTCAAGACCATCATTCCATGGACATTCTCAGACCTGTGGATGCCTCTTCCCTGGGGAACAACATTAAAAATGTCCAAGGATGGGACTCTGTGGCATCTCATGACAAGACATAAGGGGCTGGAGCATGTCCAGGGAAGGGAATGGAGCTGGGAAGGGTCTGGAGCACCAGGAGAGGCTGAGAGAGCTGGGAAAGGGGCTCAGCCTGGAGAAAAGAAGGTTCAGGGTGGACTAATTAATTAATTAACATGGTTGATGCATTCCTATGCATTCCTTTTAAAGGAATTTGGGCTCCCTTTAAAGGAAGCCACAGAAAGGGGAGGGGAAAAAAGAGAATTTCAGGAATTAGTTTGTGAGGTTCACCTGGAAGCAAGGAAAATGGGGGTTTATTTTCAATTATATTCCCTTTTTTTTTTTTTTAGCAGCTAATTCCAAGCCAGGAAAGGCAATTCTGAAAGCACTTTTGAATTTGATAATAAAATCCCTAAAGAAAAATTGTAAAAAACCCAACTAAAATGTCCATGCTTATGAAAGTCTCATAATTTTCTGTTTTATGCTTTGGTTTTCCAAATGTTCTTTCCAAACTAAATGCTTTTATCAATAAAGTTTCATTTTTCATTGAAGAGCTAGAAGATTTTGGTCCAAGTGGGATTTTCAGTCTGTTTCAATAAGTTATTTGTAACTTTAAGAAAAAATTCTCTGAGGTGAAAATTAATTTTAGATGTGACTAAAATTTTGAGAGTCTGCTCCAGAATAAAATAAAGGCAAAATCATCAGAGGGTTTTTTAAAAATGACCATTATATAGGAGAAATTAATTCAGGAGAAAATAAAGGTTTCATTTACAAATTTTTTTGTGTATTTCTATAGAACAGAGACTTCCTGAAAAATATGGAAATATTCCTGGAAATATTCCCAAATATTTCAACATTTCCTCTCATCCTTGTTCCATGAGAGCAGAGCACAGGGAGTGTGGAGAGGGAGAAGGTTCCAGCTGAGCCTCCTTTTCCTTTTCCTTTCCTTTCCTTTCCATAAATCCCATGGCAGAATCAGAGCAGTGTTTGTGTTCATGAAGCACCAAATGTTCCTGGTTCTCCATGAAATATGAAAAAAAACAATTTATTCCACCTGACTCCTCCTCTGGAAAAGTCGGCATTATGTCCCAGATTATAACAAGGATTTATTCCCAAACCCTTTGTTTACTCCCACCCCTCAGGACACAGCCGTGACCTCTCCCAGTTCTGTGTGAGGTGGGAACATAAAACACTTCCAGAGATCTAAAACCAAACTGCCTTTTTTTTTTTTTTTTTTTTGGACAAATTCTTTCCCAGAATGTTTCGATTTCGGGATTTGCATTCCGACCGCGTTCCCGCTGCCTCCTGCAAGCCCTTCCCTGCCATCTGTGCTTCTCCCTCCCTGCTCCATGTGGGCTGCTCCATCTTGTCATTTAGCAACTGTTGTTGTGCCTTTGGTGCCAGCTTTTGTTACCTTGGCGGGGCGGGAGTTGGGAATAAATTATGGAAGCTGGAGCTTTGCAAATTCTTCTCCAGGAATACCTGCTCCGGAGTGCTCCGGGACAAACGGTTCTGGGAGTGAGCAGGAATGAGTTTGTGCACAATCTGGCCAAGCTCAGGTTTTAAAAGGATTTGTGCTGCCAGGAATGAGGTCCACCAGAAGATTTGGGGTTGTTCAGCAGGGGAAGAGAAAGGCTGGAAATTATTCCTGGGGAAAATGAGTTTTTCCTTGTCTTTGCACCGGGGCAAGGAGCAGCCAAAGGTGATTCCATGTGGACATGGATGCACCAGCCAGAGTTAATGAACCCAGCCCAGCTCAGACTGTGACAGCTCCAATATTTAGGGAGGTTTTACAGCCCTGTCCACCCTGCAGATTCCCAGCCTGTTATCCCAGAATTATTGAGGCTGGAAAAGAGCTCCCAGGCCATCGAGTCCAAGCTGTGCCTGATCCCCACCTTGTCCCCAGCCCAGAGCACTGAGTGTCACATCCAGGAATTCCTCTGACACCTCCAGGGATGGGCACTCCAAACCTCCCTGGGCAGCCCATTTCAATGATTAAAATTCCTTGTGATTGCAAAGGAGGATTTTTCCCTTTTGCACCATGATCCAAGGCGGGAGATGCAGCTTTGCACAATTATCCTCTCACCCTAGAGCCACTATTTCTCACCCATGGAGTTCTGGAATATTTGCATCCAGCTTGCTCTTCTGCACCACACAACCCAGGTGTTTTTCCAGCTGTCCAGCAATCCTCAGCTGCCAAATGCCTGGAAAAATGACAAGGGAGGACATAATGACACTTCATGTAGTCGCTGCAGATCCAAACCTAAATCCATCTGCCTGCTGCATCCCTGGAACCGCTGGCTCCCCACTCCCCATCCAGTGCCCACAGCAATTCATCTTTCTGGGATCCTCACCAGCTCCAGCCTTCCCCATCTGGCAGCCATGTGTGACCCATTGTCCCAGCACAATGTCAAGTCCACTGAGCACAATGGACCTTGTGGCTGGTGGATCCTGCCAGGAATGTGGAGCATCCATTGAGCAGGAACGCACAGGATGGATCCCAAGGCTCAGTGGGGCTGTCAGAAGTGAAAGGTCTTCTTTAGGGTTTGTTCTTTTTGCTCCAATCCTGCTCTCATCCATGGGGTATCCGTGTTCCAGACTGGATGCTTCATCCCAGAATTCTCTCTGTACCCCCATCATGATCCAAATCCTTCACTGCTGGAGGTGCTGGAGAGCCTGGAGCATGTCCATGGCCAGGAGAGGCTGAGGGACCTGGGGCTGCTCAGCCTCAGGAGGAGCCCCAGCTGAGAGGGGCCCTCAACCCTTGGTGTCCCTCTCTGTCCTGTCTGTCCCTGTCTGTCCGTGTGTGCAGGAGGTCAGAGCAGGCCCAGGCTCTGCTCCAGGCCCAGCAATGGCCCCAGAGCCACGGGCAGGGATTGATCCCAGGAATTCCCGGGCACAGGAGGCAGAACTCCTGCCCTGGGCAGTGCCCAGCCCTGAGCAGAGCCCAGACAGGGGCTGGAGTCTCCTCCCTGGGATATTCCAGAGCCACATGGACACAATCCTGTGCCCTGGGCAGGGACTGGCACCAGTGACCCTCTGTGGCCCCTTCCAGCCTGATCCATCCTGGAATTCTGTGCTAGTCCATAAATTTTCCGTATTATTTTATAACCCCCCTTTCCCACACCTTGTTTATCCCTGCACTCACGGCTCCTGGCTCAGCACCACTGCTGCAGTCAGGTTTCCCTCACAGGTGACAATTCCTTCTGGTGACATTTCCTTCTGGGACAGCTTCCCTGGCCAGCCCGGTGACAAGGCTCAGCCATCCACCCACTCTTGCTGTGGCCAGCTCATGGTTTCCAATCCCTTTAGATAGGACTGAATCCCATCCCAGCCTCCAGGATTCCCTCACAGGCACGGCCATCTCCGGGCAGGATCTCACCTCGGTCGCTGCTGTGCTGTGGAAGCTTTTCTAACAAGTGCCCTTTGCAGGGATGATGATGTCATTATTGTCACCTCACCAGCTGCTGGAGTGCCATCCTTCTCAACCTTCCTGTTTCCAGGACTGGCCTCTCCAAAGTGTCCCAGTTTTCCTTCAGATAATATCCAAACTCACTTTCAGACTCCTTCATTTGCTCTTTCTGATCCCCAACCTTCTTAACCTTCCTATTTCCAGGAATGGCTTCTTCAGAACATCCCAAGTTTCCTTCAGACCCACCCAAACCCATTTTCAGACCCTTCCATCAGCCCTTCCCAATCCCCAGCCTTCTAAACCTTTCAGGTTCCAGCACTGGCCTCCCCAAACTTCCCCAGCTTTCCATCAGACATCCCAAACCACCTTTCATTGGCCCTTCCCAATCCTCAGCCTTCTTAACCTTCCTATTTCCAGGACTGGCCTCTCCAAAGCTTCCGAACTTTCCTTCAGACCACATCCAAACCCACCTTCAGACCTTTTCACTGGCCCTTCCCATTCCCCAGCTTGTTTAACCTTCCTATTTCCAGGACTGGCCTCTCCAAACATTCCCAATTTCCTTCAGGCTGCATCCAAACCCACCTTCAGCCCCTTCCATCAGCCCTTCCCAATCCCTGCCTCTCAACCAAACACAACCAATCCCAGGCATAGCTGAACCAGGATCAAAATAAGGATTTCTGGATCAGTTTTCTTCCCACTGTGATAAAAATCCTGTGCGAGCCGCCGATCCAACAGAACATTCCCTACCACGGTGGTTGCGTTCTCCCAATTTAAATCCCTCTTCTCCTCCCTGCACGGTCTCAAAAATTCCCTTTTCCCTTTCTAGTCAGGTCTGTGATCCCTGTTTCTCTTTCCCGCAGCACATGTTAATTGAGAGAGCAGCAATTATGTGATAGAGCAGCTGATAGCTGATAAGAGAAGAAAGGTTATCTCTGTTTGCACGGGCAGAGAAATTAGCAAAGGTGCAAAATCCGCTCCTTATCTTGCTCTGCCATAATGGGGAGAGAATTGAAGGATCCACACACAGCAGCTAATCCCTAAATACACAACCCGCAATCGGCCCGGATCTTATCTCTGCCGGGGTTTGGGAAACGGAGTCGGGTGTATCTTGCTGGAACAAGACTTTGCTAAAATGCTGAAAGTCCTTGAGATGCTGAACTCGGATGTGGAAGCTGGAAGGGAGAAATTAAGAGGGGGGAGTAACTCCAGGAGAGCTGGAGAGGGACTCGGGATAAGGGATGGAGGGACAGGACACAGAGAATGGCTTTAAGGTGAAGGAGGGGAGATTTAATTGGGATATTGGGAAGGAATTCCTGCCTGGGAGGGTGAGGAGGGGCTGGAATGGAATTCCCAGAGAATCTGTGGCTGCCCCTGTAGTGCCTGGTGCAGGCTGCCCTAGAGCAGAGGCTGGGTGGAGTTCCAGAAAAAAGCAGGGATTGATTCAAAGCATCTCCTCCATGGATCCACCTTGGGCAGCACAAGAGCCCAGCCAGGGCTGCACCCAAGATGAACCAAAATGGCCCCAAAATGCACGGCCGGGCACGGGGTCTGTCCCTGGGATCAGTTCTGCTCCATTTGCACCTTGCAGTTCATTGTCCCATTCCAGCTTTAGCCCCTGCAGTCCCACCCTGCTTGTTTTTCTCTCTCCAGCCCACGGGGTTTGTGCTCTTGGGCTGAGATTTGGGTCATTTGTCCTTGGTGCCCAGCTGGAGCAGGAATTGTTTTGTCTCCCTGCTCTGTGCACAGAGCTCACCATCCCATAATATGAACCCAGACCCACACTCTAAAGCAGCACAGAATGTGAAAATAGAAAAGCTCAGACCTGAGGCATCATTTGGATCTCTGGAAGTGCCCAAGACCAGCTTGGACCCTGGAGCTTGGAGCAGCCTGGGACAGTGGAAGGTGTCCCTGCCATGGAAAGGGGTGAAACAATGATCTTCAAGGTCCTCCCAATCCAAACCAGTCTGGGATTCCAGGATTTCCTGTCACAGAAGGAGTGAGTTCCTGCAGCAGAAAAGAATTGGGACTTATACAAATGGCAAGGTGTAGGGGGGCACAAGGAGTTGCAGCTGGTTGCTAGGAACAGCCCACACCTGTAACCAATTAAGAACAAGTGGCATATACACCTGCAAGCAATTAAGAACAAGTGACATATACACCTGTAAGCAATTAAGAACAAGGAGCATAAAAGGGTAGAGTCAGCCAAAGAGTCAGAGTAAGAGCTGGATGAAGACTGCAAGAAGAGCTGCATGGCTGTTGTGAAGATTGCAGGAGAAGGCTGCTGCAAAGACCAGGAACCCCAGCAGAAAAGAGAAGGATCCCAAGACCCCAGAAGAGAAAGACCAGAAGAAGACCCTGGAGGAGATGGACTCTGTTGTTATCAGAAGAAGGTAGACCCCAGGAGAGGGTTGAGAAGCTTTGGACATGTCAGGGCTCTGTGGCAGTCTGGCAGCAATATCCTTCATTGGATTGCTGCTGGATTAGCTGCAGATGCTCCTGGCTGGATGCTTTGGGAAAAGCCCCTGGACAGGATGGACTCTGTAGTTGCAATGGTTACTATAACGTATTAGTGTTTGTTGTAAGGTTTACTGTAATGTATAAGTATGAGTGTTTAGGGCTACTGTGACCCACTGGGACGGAGTGGGGGAGGCGGCATTGGTGAAGCAGAGAGTGGCAGGTGGAAGCCACAAGGAGGTCTAGACCTTATTATCTCAATCAAGACACCTGGGAATAGGTGAGCCACCAACAAGTAATAATTATGGGACATTTGAGGGATTTGGTTTGGGACATTTGAGGGATTTACTTTGAGTTATGACTGCCTCGACTAGAAGAGATAGATGTTAGTAAGGTAACTGTTATAACGTATAAGTTGTAATGTGTTGTTTTGTAATACATGTATAAGTATTGTTGTGTAATGTATTACTGTATATTTATGAGAATTTTTGTAAATGTGTTTAATACAACAGCAATGGATTTGCACTGGGAGATCCTGATGCCTTAGGTTCAGCTTTTCTATTTTTCACATTCTGTGCTGCTTTAGTGAGTGGGTCTGGGCTCCATATTATGGGATGGTGAGCTCTGTGCACAGAGCAGGGAGACAAAACAATTCCTGCTCCAGCTGGGCACCAAGGACAAATGATCCAAATCTCAGCCCAAGAGCACAAACACCGTGGGCTGGAGAGAGAAAAACAAGCAGGCTGGGACTGCCTGGGCTAAAGCTGGAATGGGACAATGAACTGCAAGGTGCAAATGGAGCAGAACTGATCCCAGGGACAGACCCCATGCCCGGCCGTGCATTTTGGGGCCATTTTGGTTCATCTTGGGTGCAGCCCTGGCTGGGCTCTTGTGCTGCCCAAGGTGGATCCATGGAGGAGATTCTTTGAATCAATCCCTGCTTTATTCTGGAACTCCATCCAGCCTCTGCTCTAGGGTAGCCTGCTCGAGGCATCAATCCCAGTAAAAACCAGCTGTATACTGGTAAATTCCAGGTGTTTTCCTGCTTTGAACAATTCAGATTAAAGATTTGCATCGTTATTATTGTGTTGTAGCAAACCCCAGACAATGGGACTACTCTGTAATTAGAGATAACACCACCGAGTTTTTCCTTGAGTGGTTTGAAGTGTCACCAAATTTTCCTCCCCAATCTGGTGCCAGATCTCAAATCTGGTCATGTTTTATCTCCCACGTGTTTCTGTTTCCAATTCCAACGTCGTTTTTGCATTCCCACCACCCCTCACATATTTAAACATCCTCTCCATAAAGCAGCACCCCAGAAACTGCACTGGTGTGAAATTCTCTGAATATTCCCTGGCTTTCAGCTTTGTGCCCAAAACCAAACTTCTCCCTCTGTCCTACAAAGGACAGAGTCTCAAACTAACCCCAAATAAATAATCAGGAATTAAGATCTATAGCAAAGCAGAGCAATCCTGCCAGGCCCTCTGTATTTTGTAAGGGCTTCTCAAATTATGTTGACCTTTTGTTTTTCCCATTTTTCTTCCAATTTGTCCAGAAAGGTCACAGCGGGATGGAGGATCAAACCAAGGGATTTGGGCTGTTGATTAAATGAAAATTTAGCACTGGTTTGTCATGGAATTACAGAATGGTTTGGGTTAAAAGGGGCCTTGAAGATCATCTCATCCCACCCCTGCCATGGGCAGGGACACTTTTCACTTTCTCCTGCTGCAGCCTGGTTCTTCCAAGGAGATTCTGCTAACACCAGAGTTTGATTTTGTCTAATCTGCTTTTTATTTGCAGTTTTCCCTCAGTGTTTTTGGGATGAAATGCTGGCTTGGCCGAGGGAATGCTGTTTCTCTGTTTTCCACAAAGCCAAATTTCACCTGTTTGAGCCAAGGACTGAAAATCAGTCTTTGGTCCTCACACCAAATAATTCCCTTTTCCTGCTGAAAAAAATTCCCTTTCCCCCTTTTTACTGTGTAAAAACCTTCCAGACATCCATTCCTTGCACAGATAAATCCACATGGCATCCATTATTATGGATAATTGGAAAAATATCTTAATTTTTTACATCTGATCGACTAAACTCACGTCAGTAAGATTTAAATATTATTTGCCAAATTTTGGAAGTCAAAAACATTTTTAAACGTGGGTTTTTTTGAGAGTCTGAGTATCTTTTATCAGCCCTGCAATGCAAATTTTTACATTATTTAAATCTTCCACCCTCGGAGAATTAATAAATTAATAATGTTATTTGATCCCTGTGCTCCTTGACATGAGGAGCAGGAAGGACTTGTCACAACTCTGGCACTTTCCAAGTGACAAAACATCTTTTTCTGCCTGAAAAGGTGGGGGAAACACCTGAAACTGTTAAATATTTGATGTTCTCTTGCTGCAGTGCAGTGCAGAGCTCTCCAACATTCCAGTCTGGAGAGTGGGGAAGGAGGAGAGGGAATATTAAGGAATAATCAGCCAAGTCAGCTCTTAGTTCAAAAATTCCACACCCACAACAAATGAAATAAAGCCCTAAATAATAAATGAGGGAATAAAAAGAAATCCTCCATTTCCTGGGTCACAGATGTGGGGTTACCAGCACCTATCCCATCCCATCCCATCAATTCCATCCCATGAACTCCATCTCATCCCATGGATCCCATCCTATCCCATCCCATCGATCCCATCCCATGGACCCAATCCCATCCAATAGACCCCATCCCATCCCATTCCCATCTCATCCCATGCATCCCATCCCATGGATCCCATCCCATCCCCATTCTCATTCCCATTCCCATCCCAATCCCATCCCATCCCATGGACCCAATCCCATCCTATGGACCCCATCCCATCCCACTGATCCCATCCCATGGATCCCATCCCGTCCCACAACTGCCTGCACTGCTCTTGGAGCTCTCCTGAGATCCAGCAAAAGCACCCGGAGTTCCAGGAGCCAGGGAATGGCTCCCAGTGCCAGAGGGCAGGCATGGATGGGAGATTGGGAATTGGGAATTCCTGGCTGGGCTGGAATTCCCAGAGCAGCTGTGGCTGCCCCTGGATCCCTGGCAGTGCCCAAGGCCGGGCTGGATGGGGTTGGAGCAGCCTGGGACAGTGGGAGGTGTCTCTGCCATGGCAGGGGTGGAATGGGATGGGATTTAGGATCCCTTCCAACCCAAACCATCCTGGAATTCTGGGATTCTGTGACTCCCAAGCCAATGGAGCCAGTCAAGCAAACACCAGAGAATGGGGGTTTGTGCAGTGCCTCCACTCCCTGGAAATCCAGGTTTTACCAGGATTTGGTGTGGATAAACCCCTGGATGGACAAAGAGAGAAACCAGCAGCTCCTGGTGATTTTCAATCCTCGGCAAACTGGGAGCTGCCCAGAAATTGGGATCGTCAGGTTGTAAATTCACATCTCCCTCATTTCTGGTGTCCCTGTGCCACAGGTGATGCTCAAATTGATTCCAAACTGTCCCCCATGGCTGGTGGCCTTGTTTTGTGTTGTAATACCCTATTGAGGAGCCCCCTGGATCCCACTGGAAGTTCCCAAAACCTCCTTCCACATCCCAAAACCTCCTTCCATATCCTCCTTCCATATTTAACGATTGAAGAGTTAATTCTGTCTCCCCCTAGAACCCATCTCCACGATGATTAATAGCAGCAAGGCTTGAGGGAGAATTGCAGCTGGATTTTGAGGGTTTTTTGAAATAAATCTTTGCGTGAGAAGCAAAACTAAAATCGAAAAATAAGCGTTGAGGCAGACAAGTCCTTCATCTCTGAAGTAGAACCATTGTTTTTCCAAGCTAAATCCGGGCTGAGAGGTAATGTTGAGAAATGGACTGCAAATGTTGGGTAGAGCCACAAGCTCATGGATGTGGAATTCTGGAACAAAGAGGTTGGAAGCAAGAGGCAATTCCAGGTGTTCCAGGTATTGCACCTGGTGGGATGGGCTGTGAATTAAATCAGCTCTGTCTTCATGCTGGGCCTCACCTGAAAGGATTTCACGGGAACTCTGTGCTTAAACCAAGGCAGCAGCGTGAGTTTAGTCAGGTCAGGGCTGGGCTTGGTTAAAAACCAGAGATTTAGGCCTGGTTTTGTTGACAAAAACAGAGATTTTAGGACATAAAAGCAAATTAATAAAAAATGAAAGGACTTAAGCACAAGTTCGGCTCCCAGCTCAGACTTTGACGTTCCCTGGGTGGCTCAAGGGACACAGTCAGGTCTGAGCCCCTCGTTGCAAATGAGTCACAAAGGCAGAGGGGTGGGAGAGAAAACTTTTCCCAGAAAAAGTGGGAATGCTCTGCTTCCTTCCCTCTCCCTGTTACACAGCATAATTTAAAGGATTAGGGGATAATTATGGATCCAGCTTCTGATGACACTAAAAACCAAAAGCAAAGCTGCTTCTCACCTCCACAGCCTTAATTTTGGGTGAATATCTGGTGCTGTGACTTTGCCTTTTCCAATTCTCTTCCTCAATCAACATTTTTGCTTTCAGGTCACAAAATAAATCTGATCCTTGGGCCTCGTGGGGCTCAGAAGCGAGACCTCATCTGATATTTAATGATAGAAACCCCTTTTCTGCTGGGTTTATTTCTCTTCCTGAACTGGCTGGGGATGGATCTGGGGCTGGCTGTGATGTCGGGGTCAGTTTTTGGACGACCTTTGGAAGGGATATGTGAGGAGCATGAGGGTTGTCCCCTGTGTCCCTCTCATCCTCCCAACTCCGATGTCAGCCGAGTTATTACAGGGCCACAGCCACGGCCCTGACCCCAAAACCTCCACAGGGAAAGATTCCCAAACATTTAACGAGCTCAAAACACACAAAAGAGGCAGGTCAGCGTTTCGGGCAGAACTTGAAGGAGAAACTTCTAGCAGGGAATTTAATCCAGGCTTTTTTGGGATATTTGTAGTTCCCACATTTCCCCCTCTCATTAAGAAGTGCTCTCGCTCAGGGATCAGCTGCTCCAAACCCAGTCCACAGGGACAAATCCCACCCAGAGACTTTTGTGCCTCAAACCCCCAAATACCAGGAATGTTCTGATTAATTTACTGGCAACGTTCCTTAGGGAAAGCAGGATCCCCAAGAATAGAGGGAGAATTTTGTCTGACCGCCAGCTGCTGCTGCTGCAGCAAAGAGTATCCCAAAATCAGCATCCTGCTCCCATCCAGACCTTCCCAGGCGTATCCCTTACACCTGAGTGCACCAAATCATTCCCACAAAGCCCTGACCTCTGGAAGCGAGGGAATGTGGGCTTTATGCAGAAAATTCCATTGCAGGGTTAACCCACTCCCTGGAAAATGGGAAAATCCCTATAATTGACAGTGCCTTTAATCAATCCTAATCAAAGGTTCCTCGAGGTCTCAGTCATTGGTTTGGGTTGAAGGAATCGTTGGTTTGAGGTTCTCCTCCCTGGAGCTGGCACTGGGAACAGCCTGCGGCATCTCCAGCTGCTCTTCCCAGTCATTCCCAGCTTGGAGAGAGGCGTGGCAGGCACAGGGAGGAGCTGCCATTGGAATATTGTCCTTCCTACCCCTCAGGCTCTGCTGGGATGGGAAGAGCCAGCCCTGACCCCTTTGAAGGTGCTCTCATCCTCCTTTTTATAAATAAATGGAATATTTTCCCTAATCCCTCACAGAATCCCACAATCCCAGAATGGTTTGGGTGGGAAAGGACCTCCAAACCCATTTTGTCCCACCCCTCCCAGGGCAGGGACACCTCCCACCATCCCAGGTTGCTCAGTTTTTCCCAGTTTTCCCTACAAGGAGGATTTCCACAGGTACCACAGTGGGGACAGCTGGGACATCCCACTGGACACATCCATGAATCCCTGGGAGTCAAGAGTGCGGAGATGTTGGCTTGGGACACAAACCCTCATCCTCCTTCCAGCCCCCCTTGTGTGGCCCTGGCTCAGGGAACCCCATTTGGTGACAATTGTCACAATTTGAGAAACTCCTCCCTGGATCCTGGGATAACAGCAGGGATGGGAAAGAGTCCTTGGCTTCCCAGTGCCGGAGGGCAGGGATGGATGGGAGATTGGGAATTGGGAATTCCTGGCTGGGAGGGTGAATTCCCAGAGCAGCTGTGGCTGCCCCTGGATCCCTGGCAGTGCCCAAGGCCAGGTTGGACACTTGGAGCAGCCTGGGACAGTGGGAGGTGTCCCTGCCCATGGAATGGGGTGGGACTGGATGATCCTGGAGGTCCTTCCAACCCAAACCATCCCGGAATTGTGATTCCATGATCCTCCTGCTGCAGCTCAGATCCAGTAGATGGCGACAGGATATAAAATATTTCTTTCATTCTTCCATGAATTGCCGGCTTTTTATGTCCCATCCATTTGAACATTCCCCCTTTTTAATCATTTTATTTCCATGTTTCCATGTCATGGCTGCAGTGACTTCATTTATCTTCCCAATTTTCCCATTTAATTCTCGTGCTAGGAATTCCATTCCAGGATGAGAGGCACGGCCAATCTCCTCCTACTGCTGCAGGTCTGGAGGAGCTGCTCCAGGTTCTCCTTGGTCATCCAATGCCCTGGGACAAGGAATTCCATCAATATCCTCAGCTGGGGAACTTTGATCCATCTGATTTCACTTCTAAATCTGGAGTGTTGCTTCTTGGATCTGGAAGCAATTTTCCTGATCTCTTGCAGGGTTGGTTCATCCATAAGGATGATCAGCCACCACTTTGGAATGCTCCCTGTCCATGGCAGAGGTTTGGGATGGGTTGGTTTGAAGGTCCCTTCCAATTCAAATCATTCTGGGATTCCATGATTTTTATAGCTGAGAAAAGGAGGAATTTCTTCAAATTTGATCTTTTTTTTACCTTGGGCACAAAAATATTGTGGAATTATGAGCAATCCAAGCCTTCAGTTTGGAAAATGAACTGGGTATAGGATGGGAAAATGGGGAAAATCCTGTAAATCTGCATTCTGTAGATCCCATGGAATGATCTGCTCTGGAGTGAACAATTAACAAGAGCATGAACAGGACAAGGAGGAATGGCAGCAGGTTTGGATGGGATATTGGGAATTGGGAATTCCTGGCTGGGCTGGAATTGCCAGAGCAGCTGTGGCTGCCCCTGGATCCCTGGCAGTGCCCAAGGCCAGGCTGGACATTGGGCTTGGAGCAGCCTGGGACAGTGGGAGGTGTCCCTGCCCATGGAATGGGGTGGGGTTGGATGGATTTAAGGTCCCTTCCAACCCAAATCACTCCAGAATTCCTTGAATTCCAATATATTAAAATAGCAATGCAGTCCCACATCTGCAATCCCAAATTCCTTCCAGGATATCAATGCAAGGACAACCCACAACATTCCAGTCTAATTACTTTTAATTCTCATCCCAGCTAGATGAAGTCTCTTAATCCATAATAAACCTGGAATTGGATTCCCACAATTTGTGGGAATTTGTGCCATTGTCTCCGTTTTGTTTGGGATGAACCATCTCAAACAGGCACTGAGGTGATTCCTAAATTCCTGGTTGTCATGGAGACAGGAACGGGCTGACCGACTCCGGCTTCCATGAGGATGGAGTGGGCTACAACCCCTTCTCCCCACCTTCCAAAGACGTCTGGCACCTGGAATTCTGACATGGAAACACCTTGGGCATGGGCGGCAGTTAAACCCAAGTGCCTGAGACTTGGAAAAGAGACTTGGAAAAGCCATGGAATGATCAACAACTCTTCCTCTTAAAATGGAAAAATCTCTCCTGGATTTTATCCATGACCAGTTTGGTTATTTCAGAGACGACCCCACACTGGTTTATCCCCTAAATCACAAAAATCAAACTGAAAAAGCAGCGATGACCTTCATGAGATCCTTGTGTTCCTTCCAACAACAATCCAGAAGGGATGTCCATGTTAAATCCTAAATCCTGATTTATAGGAAAGGTCACTTCACATATTCCAGAAGAAGCGATGGAAGCAGCCAAGTATCCCCAGCACAACAGGGTCTGTCAGGCCATCAGCCAATTAATTGTGGGATTTTATATGCCAATAAATTCATTTTTTCCCATTATTTATACAGCCAGCATCCGGAAAGATTTGTTGACTCCTTATGGGAAGTTTTATGGAAAACTGATTCTCCACCTCGAAGTGGAGAAGTCCTTTAAGTTTCCCCTAAGTATTAAAAAAGGAAATATATTTACCTAAAAATTTCCTACTTTATTTTGGAATCCAGGACTTTAGATATCCCAGACTTTCTGATATGGACAGGACAGATTCCCATTCCTGGAGGGATTTAAATCCATTTGGATGTGGCACCTGGGGACACGGGGCAGTGGTGGCTTTGGCAATGCTGGAAGTGCTTGGACTCCATAATCCCAGAGGGCTTTTCCAACCCAAAATATTCCACGATTCCATGATTTCAGCAGCCTCATGACTCAGGATTTTGGGAAGATGGCAAAAATTAGCACCTTGAATGGATTTCTCCATTAAAATGCAGCTCTTTGAGACCAAAACCTTCCCTACCTTGGAAGTTGTGCCAAGCCCTGCTCCACATGGGGAAGAGTTTTTGTTCCCAAATCTTCATTTTCCTGCCAAGATCCCACTCTTTTCTCCCTCCAGATATTATTTTTGGGAATGACTCATCCCAGGAAAGGCTGAACCTTCCTGGCTGATGTTGAGAGCCTCAGCTGGAGCGCAAAAATTCCAGGAATGTTGGAAATAACACACAGGGAATCCAGCCAAAGGGAAGAGTGGGAAGTGTCCCTGCCCATGGAATGGTTTGGGTTGGAATGGATCTTCAGGATCATCTAATTCCAAACCAAACCATACCATGATTCCATGAAAAACTGGGAAGAGAGAATCACCAAATTCTCCAGGAGCTTTCCAGATCCCAAATTTCCCAGCAGAGCTGTGGGTCTGGCCAGGTTCATGTTGAGGTTTAAAGGATATTTTTAGGATGCACCCAGCTTTTCTCCTTTAAATGGGAATTTTCTGTTGGGTTTGGAATGAAGACTCTCATCTCGGGATGAATCCCGCAGGTCCATCCCTGTGCTGCCGATCAGCCTCCTTTGGGAAGATCCAGAGAAGAGATGAATTCCCTGCCTTTTTCAGAGGAAAATCTTTTCCTTGAGAAACAGGATCTCGCATTTCCAAAAGTTTAGGATGTTTGGAAAAGAGAAGTTTCTGTTTGCCAGCTGAGTTCCTGCACTGCTTCCCCGTGGAGCAGCAGATGGATTTGCAGGAGGAACAAAAGGAACAAAAACAAAGTGGAATAAAAGCAGATGGAGAAATGGTTGGAATGATTCATTGGGAATCAAGGAGTGGCAATTCATTTGTGCCTGGAATTTGCAATTTCTAGCCTGGAAGCCAAATTGTTCCCCTATTATGGAGATTTGGGCAGGAATTCAACTTCTTCAGGATCTGAGCACCTGCTTGGGAGATTTCCTGGAGCAGGGCGGGAATAATCCGTGCGCTGGAAGTTAAAGATGGAATTTGGTGGAAGAGCAGCTGCCTGGGATGGGATTTGGAGGGTTGGGATCTGATCCGAGCATTCAGATGGAAAAGCAGAGAGTCTAAATCCTAAATTCTCCTTTTTAGCAGCAGAATTTGTCTCATAAACGGGCGAAAATGGGATGGTGAGAGATGAAAATCTCCACTCTTTTCCCTAAAATTATATGGAGGGTGGGGGAAAATAATAGTAAATAGTAAATAATAATAATAATAATAATAATAATAATAATAATAATAATAATAATAATAATAATAATAATAATAATAATAACAAAAACAAAACCCAACCAACCAATAAACACCAAACCCAAATGAACCAAAAATACCCCAAATCTTTCATGAGATACAATGTTCCCTGCCTCAAAAAAAAAAAAAAACAAAATCCAACCAACCAAAAAAATCCCAAACCTGGTATGAGATACAACGTTCCCTACCTCAAAAAAAACCACAAAACCCAATCAACCAAAAAACCCCAAAACCCAAATGAACCAAAAACCCCCAAACCAAATGAACCAAAATATCCCAAATCCAAATGAACACAAACCCCCAAATCGGGAATGAGATACAAGACTATTTCCTACCTCAAAGAAAAAAAGCAAAACCCAAATGAACCAAAATATCTAAAACCTAAATGAACAAAAACCCCAAACCTGGTATGAGATACAGCAATGTTTCAAAAAAAAAAAACAAAAACCCAAAACTCAAATGAACCAAAATATCCCAAACCCAAACCAACCAAAATACCCCAATCCCAAAGGAACAAAAAACCCCCAAACCTGGTATGAGCTGGGAAAATGATCCTACCCCAAAACCCCCACAATTTATCCCACAAATCCACTCAGCCATGGAATATCAACTCTTGGACAGCAGTGTTGAGAGAAATCCCCACAGAATTCCTGCTGGCAAAAGCAGTTTGGAATTGAAAGAAAAACGAGAGCGAGTTGGAAACAATATTTGAGTTTCCAAATTGGTTTCATGGAGGAATCAAAGCGAATTCCTGGGGTGGGATTCAGGAGCTCAGCCTGGATCTCTTGGCTGGGTTGAAAATAAGGGATGTAGGGGATTAAGGAATTTAAGGGACCTGGAATTCCAGTTTAGCTTTCTCTCCTCACCCCAAACTCCTATAATCTGGGATTTTCCCCCCCAAAAAAGCTCTGCTCCCACATTTCTTTCAGGCATTCACTCTTTATTCCTCTCCTTTCCCCAGGATTAGGTGAGACCCCAGTGATTGTTTTGTGAATGTGCTTAGGATTCCTGAAATCAGCTGAATTTGAAGGAATTAATTAGGAATTAATTTGCATAAAAAGTGCTAAATGCAGTTGGAACCAGACAGGAAAATTTAGGAAGAAAACAGCAAATTAAGGATCATAGAAGGAAACTTCTGGATTCAGGATCAAAGCCAAATTAAAGGGAAATTCAGGATCTCTTGGCTCTCTCAGCTGGGCTGGGAATAAGGGATGTAGAGGATTAAGAAATTGAAGGGACATGGAATTCTGGTTCTCCTCACTCCTAAAATCTTAGATTTTCCCCAAAATTAGCTCTGCTCCCACATTTCCTGCAGGCAGTCACTCTTTATTCCTCTCCTTTTCCCAGGATTAGGTGAAACCCCAACAATTGTTTTCTAAATGTGCTGGGAATTCCCAAAATCAGCTGAATTGGGAGGAATTAGATTTGCATAAAAATTGCTAAATGCAGTTGGAACCAGGCAGACAAATTCAGGAAGAAAACAGCAAATTAAGGATCATGGATAAATGGAAATTTCTGGATTGAGGATCAAATCCAAGCTGGGGTGGGATTCAGGAGCTCAACCTGGATCTCTTGGCTGGGTTGAAAATAAGGGATGCAGAGGATTAAGGAATTGAAGGGACGTGGAATTCTGGTTCTCCTCACTCCAGATTCCTAAAATCTGTGACTTTCCCCCAAATTGGCTCTGCTCCCACATTTCCTTCATGCAGTCACTCTTTATTCCTCACCTTTTCCCAGCATTAAGTTCGACCCCAGTGACTGTTTTGTGAATGTGCTGGGAATTCCCAAAATCAGCTGAATTTGGATGGAATTACATTGGTGTAAAAAGTGCTAAATGCAGTTAAATCCCTGGAATCTCTGCTCCAAGTGTCCTAACCCAAAATCAGGGATAACTCTAAAGGAATTGTCTTAGTTCCCCTAAAGGAATTTTCAGAGATCTCATCACTCTTCTCTCTGAAAACAGAGATTAAAAATCAACTTTGCTTTCACTGAGGTGACAAAAAAATTGGATTTGGGAACTGCTCAGCCACTGTTGCAGGATGCATCCAAGGAAATCTACAGGGAAATAATAATTCTGTCTCCAGAGTGAGGTTTGACACATGAGGAGCAAATCCAGCCTGGCAAAGGAACAAGAGGAAAGAAAAATTGAAACTTGTGGAGGAAAAAATGTGTTGGAATCAAAATTGTGGAGTTTGGGTTGGAAGGAAACCTCCAAAACCCTCCTGCCATGGGCAGGGACAGATTCCTGGCTAAAAGATGGATAATTCACCTGTGGATGGGATAATTCCTTCTTCGGGGATCCCTGATCCTTCTTGTTTTCAAGGGAAAACAAAAGAAGGGATTTAACTTTTCCCAAAGAAAATTTCGGGAGATGAATCCCAACCTGTGGGGGTTCATAAATCAGTTTTCATTTCCTATACATGCCAATGGTTGGTGGACATAGTTATCCTAGAGAGAGGAACACTTGGAATTCCAAACATGGTTTGTGGGGATTATAAAAATGGAAGAGTTATTGAGAAGGAGAAGGAGAAGGAGAATAACAAGAACAAGAACAAGAACAAGAACAAGAACAAGAACAAGAAGGAGGAGGAGAAGAACAACAACAACAACAACAACAACAAGAAAAAGAAGAAGAAAAAGAAGAAGAAGAAAAAGAAGAAGAAAAAGAAGAAGAAGAAAAGAAGAAGAAGAAGAAAAGAAGAAGAAAAGAAGAAGAAAAAGAAGAAGAAGAAAAAGAAGAAGAAGAAGAAAAGAAGAAGAAAAAAGAAGAAGAAAAGAAGAAAAAGAAGAAGGAAAAGAAGAAGGAAAAGAAAAAGGAAAAGGAAAAGGAAAAGGAAAAGGAAAAGGAAAAGGAAAAGGAAAAGGAAAAGGAAAAGGAAAAGGAAAAGGAAAAGGAAAAGGAAAAGGAAAAGGAAAAGGAAAAGGAAAAGGAAAAGAAAGAAGAAGAAGAAGAAGAAGAAGAAGAAGAAGAAGAAGAAGAAGAAGAAGAAGAAGAAGAAGAAGAAGAAGAAGAAGAAGAAAAAAGAAGAAGAAAAAGAAGAAAAAGAAAAAGGAGGAGGAGGAGAAGGAGAAGGAGAAGGAAAGCAATAAATAAGCAATAAATAACAGCAAAGGTAAGCAATAAAACCTATTCAAAATGGTCTTAGGTGCAAATATTCCTACACTTTTAAATCCTTCACACCCTGATGGTTGTTTATAAAGTTGGGAATTCCTGAATGATGCCAGCAGCAAAAGGAAAATGGGATTTGACAGCTGCCCAGAGAGATCCTCAGAAATTCCCATTTCTTCATTTTAGTGGGAATTCTAGGAGGAAAATACCTTCTTTATTCCCTCCAGGCTTCCTGATCACTTCCTTCTAGAAACAAATATTTAAACTCCCTTCACTCCCTTCCTTTCCTCAGCATGTGGATCTCTGCAATTCCAGAATCCCTTTGTAATTCCAGAATCTCAGAGGGGTTTGGGATGGAAAGGACCTTAAATCCCATCCCATTCCCACCCCTGGATGGGCAGGGACACCTCCCACTGTCCCAGGCTGCTCCAAGCCCTGTCCAGCCTGGCCTTGGGCACTGCCAGGGATCCAGGGGCAGCCACAGCTGCTCTGGGAATTCCATTTCAGGGATTCACCACCTTCACAGGCAGGAATTTATTCCCAATATCCCACCTAAATCTCTCCTTTTTTCAATTTAAATCATTCCCTTCATCCTGGAGCTTCCTGCCTTTTCCCTGAACAGAGAATCCAGAACAAACTCAGTCCCAAAGTGAGAGCTCATCCCAAAGTTCCGTCCCATTCCTTGCATCCTTGTAAAACACAACTCCCTGGATCCCCCAGAAAACCAGGAATTGTGGCAAAAATCCTTCCCCACCAACCCCAGGGTTATAAACCCTGAGCTCCAAAACTTTCCAGCTCTGGCTCTTGAGATTCCTTAAACTCTTCCCAAATTCTCTTTTATGCAATCAGCATCATCCTGCTCATCATTCCACTCATCCTCCAGAGCAAGGAGCTTCCCAGCTCCCAGGAGATGGAGACAACTCGGGAATTAACACAACCTTTTAATCACCTCTTGATCCACCGCTGTAACGATGCAAAACCTCCCTCACACCAGGAGCAGCTGAGAAATCTGAAATCATCCTGACTGCAGGGTTTGGGGTTGGTTTTTATTTCATCCCGAGAAAGCAATTACGGAGGGAACAAAGAGCTTTTGGTAATTTTCTTGTTTTGGAATTCAAACCTGATGTCGGAGGAAAGGTGAACAGGATTAAGGCACGCTCTGAAAGGCTCTCGAGTAATTAATCTGCTCTTTGGGGGATTTGGAACCTCCTGAACTGGATCAAGGCAATGTTTTCCTTCCTTTTCTGTCGCTGTCAGCAGCTACAAAGTGTTTTTGTGATCTCCAGCCCCTGAGTAAACACTGGAGTGTGTGGAGGGGACAAATCCCTCAGCCAGGGGTGGTTACTGGGAGGAGTTTTCCAGCCTCCTGCTCTGCATTCCCAGCAATTCAGTGGATTCACACCTCATTCCTAAAGTGTGAAAATCCTAAAATCCATTATTTCCCGTGTGTCTGGATCCCAGAAAACCAGTGCCAGGTCAGAGTTTGTGTGGGAATGATGCACCTTGGTCCATTCAGGAATTAAAACACCACAGCCAGAGCTGTGGATCAGAAAATTCCACTTCCAACCTCAATTTTGGTGCCTATTTTTTAATTCAGCTGCACTATTTTGGGACAGGGCTGTTCCAATAAGAGGCAGGACTCAGATCCACAGGATATTCTGATTCCACAAGGATCATCCAACCTTTACAGCTCCCTGCTTCCGTGGAAATCACAGAGTCCTGGAATGGTGGGGGCTGGAAGGGACCTTAAATCCCACCTCATTCTTGGCCAGATCCAGATTTAACGGGGTTTTTGCTGCTCTGGAGGTGAACCAAAGCCCCCCTAAATTCAAATGTTGGTGCCCAGCCCAGAGGGCAGAGGGGACAGCGCTGTCACCCGCAGCAGAGGTGGCTCTGTGGACACCTCCAGCCTGGAACCTCCTGGTGCCAGCAACGACAAAGGGGATGGGCTGAAAATTTAGGATTGGGAAAGCTCCCAAATCCTGCTCTTCCCTCAGCCTCGAGCAATTCTTGCATCTCACCCAGCAAAATCCCATTTCCAAATGGGAATCTCATTTTCCTTATCCTTTAAACACTTCTTTTCCCTCTCTCTGAAGATTCCTACAATCCAGTGGGAATCACCCCCATCCCAGGACCTCTTTGGCACTGGGAACTCTGTGTGGGACAAATCCAGGTCTGGCTTGAGCTGCGTGATTTAAATCCTGCAGCAACTTCATTTCCCCAGGGCTGAGTGCTCTGGGGAATCCAGGGGGGATGAATTGGGAACATCCCATCCTGGGAATGAGGGATGGGCTTGGAAAAGGGATCTGGGAATGGGGGTTGTGTTTCGAAAAGGGATCTGGGAATGCAGGATGTGTTTGGAAAGGCATCATGGAATGTGCTGGGAAAAGAGATCTGTGAATGAGGGATGGGCTTGGAAAAGAGATCATGGGAATGTGGGATGGTTTGGAATAGGGATCTGGGAATGTGGGATGTGCTTGGAAAAGGGATCTGGGAATGGGGGATGTGTTTGGAAAAGGGATCATGGGAATGTGGGATGGTTTGGAAAAGGGATCTGGGAATGCAGGATGTGCTTGGGAAAGGGATCATGGAATGTGCTTGGAAAAGGGATCTCGGAATGCGGGATGTGTTTGGAAAAGACATCATGGAATGTGCTTGGAAAAGGGATCTGGGAATGGGGGATGTGTTTGGAAAAGGGATCTGGGAATGAGGGATGTGCTTGGAAAAGGGATCATAGATCCAAACACATCCTCCTGGGATGTGCTTGGAAAAGGGATCTGGGAATGCAGGATGTGTTTGAAAAAGGGATCATGGGAATGTGGGATGGTTTGGAAAAGGGATCATGGGAATGCAGGATGTGTTTGGAAAAGGGATCTGGGATGGGGATGTGCTTGGAAAAGGGATCTGGGAATGGGGGATGTGTTTGGAAAAATCTGGGAATGAGGGATGTGTTTGGAAAAGGGATCTGGGATGGGGAATGTGTTTGGAAAAGGGATCCCTCCTCCAAGCTAAGAGGTCCAAGAGTTTAACCCAGAGAGCCTTTTCCCATTGCTATCCCTGCTTTATCTCCAGGATCCAACTGATGGTTCCAAGACTTCCGTGAGGCTCAGAAAACACCAGAAGAGAATGGGGATGGGACACTGAAGGTAAATTCAGGATCGCCAGAAGCACCTGGAATATGGAAAAACGCACAAAAGAAAAGCTATTTTTGATCTTTTTCCCCCCTGTAAACCTGGCTTTGATCAGCAAAGCCATTGTGACTCTTCACAAATAAGATTTGTGTTAATGAGTTCATCAAAAACCCAGCCCTCCACTAGATTTAAACCCCATCCATATCCCGGCAGCTTTTAATTAGACATTTAATCAATGCCCTTAATGGAAGAGGATTGCGATTATCCAGCATTAACAGACACCAGATCAGATTTTTCCTGCTGCAACGAGAGGGCTCTGAATGGATTTTAATTTTTGGGGATTGAACATTTCTTCATTAAAAAAAAAAAAAAATTTAAGAAATGGGTCAGCTGAGATGAGAAGTGGCAGCTCTGCAAAGGTTGGCACGAGGAGAGGCTGTGAGGGAGGGAGGGCACTCCATGGCCATTGATGTCACCAGGAGAGGCGGCACCTGCAGAGATGGGGATGAAAGGGCCGAGGAACAGCCAGGGGAAGGGGCAGAGATGGCAGGGAAAGGCAGAGCAGAAGGGACAGAAATAATGGGGTTGAACTCAGCGGGGAGAGCAGTGAAGGCTGAGCAGAGCTGGATTCATGGCAGGAAAAGAGGAGCCAGGCAAGGAGCTGGGGCTGTGGGAAAGAAAGGAAGAGCTCAAAAAACCTCGGGAGAGGCACGTGGAACTCTGCACAAAGGTCTTCATGGGCAGGAATGGGATAAATTGGAACCATTTCTGTGACCCAAAGAATCCCAGAATGGTTTGGGTGGGAAGGGACATTAAAGCTCATCCCATTCCACGGGCAGGGACACATCCCACTACCCCAGAGTGCTCCAAACCCTGGCCTTGGACACTTCCAGGGATCCAGGGACAGCCACAGCTTTGCAGAAAAAATAATAACTCTCCAAAACCAACTTTTTGGAGTTAGAGAATTAAGGCATTCCTTTATTCTGGCCAGCATGCGCAATGGAAATCCTTTCATCCACACATTGCCCGGGTTGTGCAGAGACAATCATCCCATCCCTCATGGTCTGCATGAGATTTTTCACATTTCTACATGAGAAACCCAGAGAAATCCCTTGGCTCAACGTTCACTCGTCCCACATTACCCAATTCTCAATATTTGGTTTCCTATTGGTTATTGATCTCTATTCTTGTTTCTCTTGTCTCTTTTCCCAGACCAGGGATGGTCTCCAGATTTTCTCCAGCCATGCCAGGGTTGGTTTGGAGTTGACGATCATTAATGTCCTTTAATGGTCATTATGTCCTCTGGATTTCTGGCTGCTCCAGATCTGTGCAGGTGTTAAACTCACCAAGCCTCACCCTTGAAACAGGAAAAACTTCCCATTCCCTTCCCCCCCAAAGACAAACAAACCCCTGAGTAAAGTTATTTCAAATATTTCAGAAGTTGCATCGTGTCCAGCAAAACCACCCCAGAATGGGACCCAGGTACAACCTCACATCTCCTGGCACGGCCTTTGGGCACACCAGGAAATCCCAAAAATGTGGACAGGGAAAAACACATTTTCCATGTGGTGTTTAAAGCGTGGGAGAGTGTGGGGGGGTCAGGAATGGGAGCACTGGGAGCATCCACATGGATGGAATGGGCACTCCCTGGGAGAGGGAGCTGGTTTATGGTGGCTGAAAGAGAGCAGAATAAAGCTTTAAGACGGCTCTAAAATATTTAATTGCTGCAGATCCTCATTGGAGGCAGTGAAGAGTTACATTTTCAAGTCCATCTGCCCACATTTCCATTAATAAAATAATTCAGGAGTCGTTTGAGGGAGGAAACACCAGCACAGAGCCAAAACCAAACCCAAGGCACGGCTCAGCAGTGACCCAGTAATTAATATCCTTCCTCCCACTTCCCCTTAAATAAACTCCAGCTAACAATCAACGTGGATCTGGCTCAGCTTTGCTGTGGTGAGCAAAGATAAAGGGATGTGCTGGAAACATGTGGAAAAATGCCGCTTTCAAATGCCCAATAAATGGCAAACAGGTATTTTCACCTAAAAGCTTTGGACCCAGGAAATTATCTTTGTTTTCTGGAGTCGGAGGCCATTTGCTGTATGGAAATTAAAAATAAATGAAAAAATAATGAGTCTGGAAGTTTTTTTATTTGTAAATTCTCTGTCACCAGTGCAAGGGAGACAAGCCACCAGCAGGGGATATCTGAGAGGCTGAAGGGCCCTGTGAGGAGATCCTGAGGGAGAAAATGGATTTGGTTTTCCCCCTGGGAACACAGAGTCAATTTTGGGCATCCCAGAACAGCCTCCAGTGGAGGACATCAAACCTGGCAGAATTCTGGGTGTCCCCACCTCGAGGGACCAGTGGAGCAGAAATGGTTAAGAAATGGTCCCAGCAAGGGCTGGGCAGGCCCTGGACAAGGGCCACCAGCCAGGCCAAGGAGGTTGTCACCATCCTGGCTGGGACCAGCACTGGTGTGACCAGTGGGATCAGGGTAGGGATTGTTCCTTGAGCTGGGAATTGCTGAGAAACCCCAAATCCTGAGGGCAGCTCTGGTCCCCTCATGACAAGATGGACCTGGAGAGGCTGGAGAGTGTCCAGGGCAGGGAACAGAGCTGGGAAGGGGCTGGAGAATCCCTGAGGAGCTGGGAAAGGTCTGGAGAATCCCTGAGGAGCTGGGAAGGGGCTGGAGAATCCCTGAGGAGCTGGGAAGGGGCTCAGCCTGGAGCAAAGGAGGCTCAGGGGCCCTTGTGGCTCTGCACAGCTCCTGCCAGGAGGGCACAGCCGGGGGGTCGGGCTCTGCTCCAGGGAACAGGGACAGGAGCAGAGGGAATGGCCTCAGGCTGGGCCGGGGCAGCTCAGGGTGGGCACAGCAGGAATTTCCCCATGGAAAGGGGGCTCAGGCCTTGGCACTGCCCAGGGAGGGTTGCAGTGCCCATCCCTGCAGGTGTCCCCTGGAGGTGGCACTGAGAGCTCTGGGCTGGGACAAGGTGGGCATTGGGCACAGCTGGGACTCTGATCTTGGAGCTCTTTTCCAACCTCAATGTGATGCCTCAGGGTTTAGCTTTTATATGTTTCACATCCTGTGCTGCTTTAGTGAGTGGGTCTGGGCTCCATATTATGGGATGGTGAGCTCTGTGCACAGAGCAGGGAGACAAAACAATTCCTGCTCCAGCTGGGCACCAAGGACAAACGACCCAAATCTCAGCCCAAGAGCACAAACACCGTGGGCTGGAGAGAGAAAAACAAGCAGGGTGGGACTGCAGGGGCTAAAGCTGGAATGGGACAATGAACTGCAAGGTGCAAATGGAGCAGAACTGATCCCAGGGACAGACCCCGTGCCGGCCGTGCATTTTGGGGCCATTTTGGTTCATCTTGGGTGCAGCCCTGGCTGGGCTCTTGTGCTGCCCAAGGTGGATCCATGGAGGAGATGCTTTGGATAAATCCCTGCTTTATTCTGGAACTCCACCCAGCCTCTGCTCTAGGGCAGCCTTGATAAGGCATGAAATGATCCAGGGATTCTGTGATTCCATGACAGGATCAAGCACAAGCACAGAGTGATCCCATTCCCAGGTACCTCAGCCATGCACCAGTAACCCCAGAACGGATGAACTGCTCTGGAACTGGGAGTTTTTATTCACTGGCGGTGATGGAAGCAGCATCTGTGAGGCGTGGAACATCCCACATCTCATGTGTGCTCCACTGACCAAGCCAGGATGATCCAGGGGCTGTGCTCCAGCCACACTGAGTGGGATATTTGCAGGAATAAAATACAATAAATACAATATAATACAATAAAATGTGGCTCATCCAGTCACCTGGAATTCCCAGAAAAAGCAGAGAGGCACCAGAGCTGACTGGAGAATCCTTTTTATTCCACATAAGAGACTCCTGGCAAGCTTCTGCAGGAAGTCTTGCACATCTGGGTGTGCCTGCATTTGTTTTGACATTCACTCCACCATTATTTTGGCAGCTGAGGCAGGGGGGAGATGCTGAACCCTATTTCAGCACCAGCAAAGGATCTGGAGCTGAAATAGAGTTCAGCACCAGACTTTTCCTACTGCAAAAAATAGAAAGGGACGAATATTTTGAAGCAGTCTGGATGGTCTGTTTGCTCCCAGCTCAATCCGTGCAGTTATCCCACAAACGGGGTCTGGTGTGACAGAGAGGGAAAAAAAACCCCAATTCCAAAAAATATAAGACATCAAACATCTTCAAATTCCATATGAAAAGGTAAATCTTCCCCAAAAAGTCTATCTGGAACAAATAGAGAAAGATCTGTTCATTTTAAGGTGTCTTGGAGGGGTCACTGAGAAGCCCAGATGGTCACTGGGATGACAAAAAATAATTTAAAAAAAAATTTTAAAAAGGAAATATTTTGGAGCAATCTGGATGCTCTGTTTACTCCCAGCTCAATCCAGAGCAGCTGCTCCCTGCGGTTATCCCACAAAAGGAATGTGAAGAGGGGAAAAAATCTCAAAATATAAGACATCAAACCGCTTCAAATTCCATACGAAAAGGTAAATCTTAAAAAATGTATATATTTCTAGTAAATAGAGAGAGATCTGTTCATTTTAAGGTGCCCTGGGGGGGTCACTGAGAAACCCAGATGGTCCCTGGGATGATAAACCCAGTTTAACAGAGCCTGGTCAGCTGGGCTGAACCCTGCTGCACCAGCAAAGGATCTGTCAGGGTACAAAAGACTTTTCCTACTTAAAAAATTTAAAAAAGGAAAAAAATATAATTTTTAAAAAAAAAATTTAAAAGGAAATATTTTGGAGCAATCTGGGTGCTCTGTTTGCTCCCAGCTCAATCTAGAGGAGCAGCTCCATGCATTTATCCCACAAAAGGGATGTAAAGAGAGAAAAAAAAAATCCCAAAATATAGGATATCAAGAAAATTTGATATCAAAAAGGTAAATCTTCCCAGAAAAAAGTCTGTCCGGAATAGAGAGAGATCTGTTCGTTTTAAGGTGCTCTGGAGGGGTCACTGAGAAGCCCAGATGGTCCCTGGGAGGATAAACCCAGTTTAACAGAGCCTGGTCAGCTGGGCTGAGCCCGGCTGCACATCCCTTCTCCAGATCCAGCTGTCATCCCTGTTCTGGCATTTGTGAGGAATCATCAGGTGCCCTTTGAGGATGATTTTCCACCTGTCTCGTCCGTCTCCTGCCGAACAAACCGAGTCTAAGCCAGGCCTGGAACACAATGAAAAGCTAAACTGACACTGTGCAAGATGCCCTGACTCGGCTTTGTGCTCATCCGACCTTTGGAATGTTAATCCGAGGCTGTTTGGAGGGGAAGGTCAGCCTGGGGATTAAAGAAAAACATGAAAAGCTTGGCAGGCTGAAATGCTGCTCTCCCTGTAAAGCTTCAGGAGGCGGAAATTGGATACAAATCTCCAAATGCTGCTGACAGCGTGACAGAGGAGTGGGCAAAATGTGGTTTTACCTCCGTGGTTTTGATGGATCCTGAGCTCCAAGTGCTGCAGGTCTGAGATTTTCACAATTTAATATTTGTCTGTCTCCGATCAGAAATGAAAACTGCGCCGAGGTTTAGGCAGAAATAGCTCAGGGAACTAAAAATCAGGCACAAGGGGTGTCCTGAGGATCCCACCTGGAATTCTGCATCCAGCTCAGGGTCTCCAGCACAGGGAGGACGTGGAGCTGCTGGAGAGAGTCCAGAGGAGGCACCAGGATGAACAGAGGCATGGAGCAGTGTGGTGTTTGTGAGGGTCTCCAGGACGAGGTGAGAGATGAGAATCTGACTCCATGTTCTCAGAAGGCTGATATATGATATGATATGATATGATATGATATGATATGATATGATATGATATGATATGATATGATATGATATGATATTATATTAAACTATACTAAAGAAATAGGGAAAGGATGCATCAGAAGGTTTAACCAGAATGAATAACAAAAACTTGTGACTGACCCCTCAGAGTCCGACACAGCTGGGCTGTGATTGGTCATTAAGGAAAAACAATTCACATGGAACCAATCAAACAATGACCAGCTAGTAAACAATGTCCAAACCACGTTCCAAAGCAGCAAAACACAGGAGAAGCAAATCAGGCAATTATTGTTTTCATTTTTCTCTGAGGCTTCTCAGCTTCCGAGGAGAAGAAATCCTGGCGAAGGGATTTTTCAAAAAATATCACGGTGACAGAGCAGCTCTGCTGGGAGAGCTGGGAATGTTCCCCTGGAGAGGAGAAGTCTCCAGGGAGAGCTCAGAGCCCCTGGCAGGGCCTGAAGGGGCTCCAGGAGAGCTGGAGAGGGACTGGGGACAAGGGATGGAGGGACAGGTCACAGAGAAGGCCTTGTGCAGGCTGCCCTAGAGCAGAGGCTGGATGGAGTTCCAGAATAAAGCAGGGATTGATTCAAAGCATCTCCTCCATGGATCCACCTTGGGCAGCACAAGAGCCCAGCCAGGGCTGCACCCAAGATGAACCAAAATGGCCCCAAAATGCACGGCCGGGCACGGGGTCTGTCCCTGGGATCAGTTCTTCTCCATTTGCACCTTGCAGTTCATTGTCCCATTCCAGCTTTAGCCCCTGCAGTCCCACCCTGCTTGTTTTTCTCTCTCCAGCCCACGGTGTTTGTGCTCCTGGGCTGAGATTTGGATCATTTGTCCTTGGTGCCCAGCTGGAGCAGGAATTGTTTTGTCTCCCTGCTCTGTGCTCAGAGCTCAGAACTGCACATGATCAGAACCATCCCCGATATGAAGCTCAGACTCACACACTGAAGCAGCACAGAATGTGAAACATAGAAAAGCTCAAACCTGAGGCATCAAGGGAATGGCTCCCAGTGCCAGAGGGCAGGGATGGATGGGAGATTGGGAATTGGGAATTCCTGGCTGGGCTGGAATTGCCAGAGCAGCTGTGGCTGCCCCTGGATCCCTGGCAGTGCCCAAGGCCAGGCTGGACATTGGGACACCCTGGGACAGTGGGAGCTGTCCCTGCTCATGGAATTCCTGGAACGGGATGGGATGGGGTGGGATTTAAGGTCCCCTCCATCCCAAACCATTCCATGATTCCATGAATCCTGACACCAGTCAGGAATTCAACCGTGGATCAAGGATGACAAGAAAATTCCCCCCTTAATCAAAGAGCTCAATTTTATGGAAAAATAACCGGATTTCTCCAGGAATTGCAGTCCAAGGAGATTTAACTCTATGAGAAGTGGAATTATGGGAGTGAGGAATGTGAGGCTGGAAAAGCAGTGGTAGAACAGTTATGGAAGGGAAATTGATTCCCAGTTAATGGCAAAATCCCAGCCTTCATTTGCTGCACATAAATTATATCCATGTATTTATTTATGGACATTTACCAGGCCTGAATATGGATTTATTTATGACTCCTAAATAATAGAATCTGAACTACACAGGTGGGATTTCAGGAAAACCAATAATTTTTCACTTAATTCCTCAATGCTGGCACATTTTTGAGTTCTCCAGCTCCATACATCCAACTTTTCCCTGGTAAACAGAGTTTTCCATGGCAGAAAATATTTCATTTTCCTAATTTCTCTTCTAAGAAAGCTTCTCTTTTCCCTGCCAGAGAGTGAAGCTCTGTTTTGATGCTCCTCTTTGCATTTTCATCAAAAATTGAAAGGTGCTTTCATCATTGGGGTGAGGTTTTTCTCCCAGGTTTTTGCTGGGAAGTTGGATAAAAAGGGTTTGGAGCTGGCTCAAGAAAACAAACTGCCAGGTCCTTTTAGGAGAAATAGAAGTGTCTGAGCAATGTGGAGCTGCTGCTTCCTCTCTTCAGTTCAGTACAAAAGCTCTTTGTACATTGGGTAAAATCTGAGGTGTTTCATGTTTTTGGGAATATCAAATTGTTTGGATCAAAGGAGGAATAAGTTCCCATTTAAAGCCTGGGATTGTTATGTCAGAACAGAATCCTGGGGATTTTTTTTTGTGGGTTCTGGGGGGGCTTTTCTTGCTGCCATTCTGCTCCAAGTAAAGTCAGATTTGATCCAAGTAAAGGAATACTCAGCAGGATGTGATCCATGGGAACACTGGGGAATTTTGGGAAATTCATTGCCAGAAATCAAACAATCATCAGTGTTAGGAATTTTGGGAAGAGCGTAAAGAAACTCAGAGCATCAGTTTGGAAAAAAAAACCCCTAAACCCTCTGGATTTGGGGAACAGCTGATTCCTAAATTATTCCAGTTCAAAGCAGGGGGGAAATGGGGAATGGGAAAAGGAGAAAGGGAAAGAGGGAAAAGGGAAGGGGAAAAGGGGAAAAGGGGAAAAGGGGAAAAGGGGAAAAGGGGAAAAAAAGGGAAAAGGGAAAGGGAAAGGGAAAGGGAAAGGGAAAGGGAAAGGGAAAGGGAAAGGGAAAGGGAAAGGGAAAAGGGGAAAGGAAGGGGAAAAGGGAGAGAAAGAGAAAAAGGAAAAGGAAAAAAGGAAAACTAAATGGGAGAGGAAAAGGAAAAGGAAAAGGAAAATGAAAAGGAAAAGGAAAAGGAAAAGGAAAAGGAAAAGGAAAAGGAAAAGGAAAAGGAAAAGGAAAAGGAAAAGGAAAAGGAAAAGGAAAAGGAAAAGGAAAAGGAAAAGGAAAAAAAAAGGAAAAGGTCAAACACATTTGAAAGTTTCCATGGATTTCACTGGGAGGAATTCCTGGGATGGACTGGAATTTCCAGGCAATTTTCAGAGAAGTCTGAGCTTTTCGATTCACTGTGAGGAGAAACATCCAAGTTCTGTTCTGCTCCAGCCTCAAGCAAATTTGTTTGACAAAATTTGTATAAGGGCAACAAAAAGTTCAGGAAGAGCTGCAGCACCTTCAGCATTTGCTTCCCTTTTATCCACTCCCGTTTTTCCACAGCCTTTTCCTCAGATTTTTCCAGCTCCTGGCTCCACAGGAATATTCTTTGCCATAAATCCTTTGAAAGTCCAGGTTGGAGAGCAGGAATTCTTTTCTCTCCTGCTGTGACTGCAACTCAGACGCTGGAGCAGAGCATGAGCCCATACAGAAAAGCAGGAATAGCCAGAAATTTATGGGAAAATGAAGAAATGAGCAAAATTTTAGCAAATTTCAAAAGTTTGGCTAATTAAAGTGGGTTGGGGCAAGAAGATGAGCAAAGCCAAAAAGGCTCTGTGCTCCTGGGCGCTGCTGTCACTGAATCCAAGGACAAAAAATTCCCAGATTCCAAGGGAAACTTCCCTGCTCCATCTCAAGGAAGATGCAAATGTTCAGTAAAGGAGTTAAATCCATTCTGGGCCTTGCAGGTAGCTCAGAGACAATTGAGGAATATTAAAACCCTTCCAAATTGTCTCAAGCGGTCCCACAAATGATCTCCTGCTGCCTCAGCTCACCAAGGTCTCCAAAGTGCAATAATTGAAGGCCTGAGATGCTGCACACAATTCTTAAAACCTGCTTTGGATGAGCTCAGGACTTGGAGGAAATATTATTTATCATCCTCTGGGGATGGACCCAGGAATCGCTGATGTCATCAAATAATTTCTCCTAACTCCTGACCGGGGGTTCTCAATCAAGTGGAATTTAATCCAGGCCACGATTTTGAGTTTATTTGATTCATGTCTTGCCAGATTCCATTTGCTCAGTGGAATCCAACAGCTCTGCTGTCACTGAATCCCATGACAAAAAATTCCCAAATTCCAAGGGAAACTTCCCTGCTCCATCTCAAGGAGGATGCAAATGTTCAGTAAAGGAATTAAATCAGTTCTGGGCCTTGCAGGAAGCTCAGAGACAACTGCAGCAATATTAAAACCCTTCCAAATTGTCTCACCAAGGTCTCCAAAGTGCAATAATTGAAGGCCTGAGATGCTGCACACACTTCTTAAAAACTGCTTTGGATGAGCTCAGGACTCGGAGGAAATATTATTTATCATCCTCTGGGGATGGACCCAGGAATCGCTGATGTCATCAAATCCTTTCCCTTTCACTCCTGACTGGGGGTTCTCAATGCACAGCTCTGGTCAAATGGAATTTAATCCAGGCCACGATTTTGAGTTTATTTGATTCATTTCTTGCCAGACTCCATTTGCTGACTCCAGCTCTTTTTTTTTTCTCTTATTTTTTTCCCTGGAGATGAATCATAATAAAGAGGGAACTATGGAAGCAGAATTTGGAGAGAGTGATCTTTAAAGTAATTGATGTAGGGAAGGCAACTCTGAATATGGGAGTCAAGAGCCCGCTCAATTTAACAATTCTGTGTTAAATCTGGCTTAAATCCAAACCATTCCTAGGCCAGGGAGCTTTGGAAGGTCCCAGAATGGGAATTTTGAAAACAATGTGAGGGTGGAAAGGGCCCTCAGCTGATTAAGTCACCCCCAAACTTTAAAATCGCAAACTCCTGGATTATAAATTTGTTAAGTAATCTCACTTAAATCCGAACCATTCCTAGACTGAGGAAGTTTGGAAGGTCCCAGAATGGGAATTTTGACAACAACGTGAGGGTGGAAAGGGCATTCAGGTGATTAAGTCCCCCACAAACTTTAAAATCACAAATTCCTGGATTATAAATTTATTGAGTTTTCCCAAAGATTAAATTAATCTGACTTAAATCCGAACCATTGCCAGACTGAGGAAGTTCGGAAAATCCCAGAAATGGAATTTTGGTAACAACCTGAGCGTGGAAAGGTCCCTCAGGTGATTAAATCACAAACTCCTGGATCATAAATTTATTGAGTTTTCCCAAAGGATAAATTCCAGCACAGAACATCTGCTTGGCAGAGCATCCAGGAGGGTGCTGAATTCCAGCAGTGCTGGATCAATCCCCGAATTTCCTTGTGCCCATTTAATCCTGAGGTTTATCTGGGAGTTTTCCACAAGGATCAGCAGACAGGAATTGCTGAAAGTTCCTTTTGTGCCTGGATTGGATTTATTTCCCTCATTTGCAACATTTCAGGAGAAATCTCCATTTCCACTCAAACCAGCAGCTCCCTGGATTTCAGGGAGCAGCTGGGGGAGGAGTCATCCTGAAAATTCCCTGTTCGAGCAGCCCAGTTCAGTAAAATTTGGTGGAGAACATTGTGGTGCTGGTTGATGGATTGATGATCTTAGACGTCCTTTCCAAACTTAACAATTCCATGATTCCATGAATTTATAAAGGCATTTTAACCACATTCTTTCATTTCTCCTCACCCTCTCAAAAACTCCTTTCACACCCTAGAAATCCCTCACTGAATGAATCCCATTTGCAAAAGCCTGAAATTCCTTAGGATTGGGAGTTGAAAGCAGCTCATGGAAGACATTTTTGTTAAACATGGATTCCGCAGGAATTGAGGTCCTGACTGAAGAATTGTTCAGCTGAAGGCACTTGGAGACAGGAATTCCCAATCCAGCTCTCACAGCCCCTGTTTTCCTTGTTTTTAAGGAGCTGGGAGCCAGGATCTTGTGTTCCAGCACAATCTGCCCCTCCTGAGCTCTTTTAACAAACCCCAGTTGTGTTTCCTTCAACATTTCCCATTTTTTCCCCTCTTCCAGCTCTGTCCACCCTCCCTCATCATCGTTTCATTTTCCATCCCATCCTCCTCTGCCAGCCAAGGGAACTCTCTTCAGTCCAGACCATCTGGATGTTTTTCTTTGTATGGAATTGTTCGTGGTGGGCTCCCTTTTCCATTCTCCTCATTTTCCATGGTTTATTTATGGATGCTGACAGGCACAGTCAGATCCCACACAGGAATTTCTGCAGGAATTCTGAAACAAAATAAGGAATTTGTCACCTTGGATTGTGTGAGGGTGCTGGGGCAATGCCCTAGGCTCCCATGGGAACAAACACATTCCCAAGGCTTCCAGAGCTCCAGGAGCATTTGGACAATCCTCAGGAAGGGGTGGATGGGATATTGGGAAGAAATTCCTGGCTGAGAGGAGGAGGAGGCTCTGGAATAGAATTCCCAGAGAAGTTGTGGCATCACTGGCAGTGTCCAAGGAGCACCCTGGGATAGTGGGAGATGTCCTTGCCCATGGGATGATCTTTAAAGTCCCTTCCAACCCAAATTACTCCATATTTCCATGAATGCTTTCTTTTCCATCCATTTGCAAGTTTATAATTCCAACTGCACATGGACCAAATCTTTCATTTGGAAAGAATGACATCTGATTTCTGTCCTGTCCGGAAATCCACGCTTGTCTCTCTTTGTGCTTTCTTTGAGCACAGCAGCAAAACCCAGGAGGAAACAGGGATTAATGATGCTTAATTAAAAATTACCTCATTAAAGGTAGATAGTGGTCTGGAAAGGGAGCAGAGGGTGGGTCAGGCAGCAGCTCCATGGAATTGAGAACTTCCAGGTTTTTCTCTTGGGAACACCGAGGAACTCAGGCCTTTGAGGTGACTGAACTTCCTCTGGGTCACTTCTTATAGATTTTTTGGGAAGCAGCTTTGATTTTTGGCTGATTTCTTCCAGGTGTGTGGCCAGGCTGTGCTGTCAGAGCCAGAGGAAGGATGGAAAATCCTTAATGAAGAGGAAGGAGAGGCCAGCATGGAGCCAGAGGTTGTTTGAACAGGAACAGCAGAAATCATCCCAGAGGGAATCTGGAGACTTCACTCCACGTGGTTTGGGATTTTTGCTTCAGGGAAAAATCAACTCTTTTGCTGTGATTTACACCAAACAGGGAATATTTGGATTTTTGCCCCCAAAGACAAGGAAGGGGCTGCCTGTGAACCAAAGCTGAGCTGGAGACGAAGCTCCAAAGTCTCCAGGAACAAAAAGCTGCTTTGAGAAACGTCCCCAGCCTTGCCCAGCTCATTTAGCACAGCTCCTGCTCTCACAGGGGAGGCACTGAGAGCCACTGACATTGAGAGATCAGGACAGCAGAGCCCCGGAATCAGCAGAATTCCAAGGATAAGCCAGAAGGTGAACGATCCAGATTGCTCCGATGTGCTGAGTTAGGTGGCTGAGAGCAGCATAATGAAGGAGCAGCTCCACGAAAGGTCCTGCAGGGAGCACAAAAGCCATCAGGAAGCTGCTCAGCTGGAGGCAGAGCTCAGAAAAGCACCCAAAAATGCTCTGGGAGTGGCTCCTTCCTGAGGATTCCTGGTGCTGAAGGAGTGGGATGTGCCACGAATGGATAAAGGATTTGTTCCTGGAATGAAGGGGGTCACTGGAAAACAAGGGATGTCTTAATCAGAAGAAATGCATTTGGTGACAAGTCATACTGGACTGTCTGGAATCCACCTGGAATCCACCACAAATCCACCACAAATCCACCTCAAATCCACCTGAAATCCACCTCAAATCCAACCAGGACAACTCCCCAGACCTGCAAAGGACAAAAAGGAAAAGAATCTTTGGGAAATCCAGCTAGACCAGGAAAAATACCTCTTTATTTAATACCCCTGGTGCTGAAGGAGCGGGATGTGCCACAAATGGACAAAGGATTTGTTCTTGGAATGAAGGCGATCACTGGAAATAAGGAATGTCTTAACAAGAAGAAATGCATTTGGTGAGAAGTCATACTGGACTGTCTGGAATACACCTCAAATCCACCTGAAACCCATACAGGACAAATCCCCAGATCTGCAAAGGACAAAAAGGGAAAGAATCTTTGGGAAATCCAGCTAGACCAGGAAAAATACCTCTTTATTTAATACCCCTGGTAATGAAGGAGTTGGATGGGCCACGAATGGACAAAAAATTCCTTCCTGGAACAAAGGGCATCACTGGAAAATAAAGAATTTATTAATCAGAAGAAATGCATTTGGTAAGAAGTCTTATTGGACCACCTGAAATCCACCCAGGAAAATCCCTGGCCCTGCAAAGCACGTTAAGTACAAAAAGGAAAAGAATCTTTGGAAAATCCAGTTAGGCCAGGAAAAATACCTCTTTATTCCATGTTTCCTGGAAATAACGCAGCAGGAAAATCAGAAATGCAAAGCAGACGGTTCTGGTTTCTACTGGATGGGATTTGGGTGGATTTAAAAAAGGAATATCTCACCCCTACACTGGGATGATTCCTCCCCTTTTAACCCACCAGGCTGACAAAAGGAAGAGCAGCCCGGAGCAAAGGATTTTTCTTTGCTGCTCTCTCTCTTCACAAAAGATCCTTTGATGGAGTGCAATCTGTCTTTGCACTAATTATCTGCTCAAGCGAAATGACATCTCAGAGCTGGTGGCACAGGAGTGTCCTAATGGGGACAGAGGTTCACTTCCACAAAGGAAATTAAAAAAAAGGGGCAAAAGAAAGCCTGGAGGCATCAGGAATTCACAATTCACACAGCATTTCCTTTAATATGATCTGAGTGAAAGTGTTCCTGCCCGTGGCAGGGCAGGGAACAAGATGGTTTTTAAGGGCCCTTCTACAACATTGTGGGATTTTAGGATCCCTTAAACTCATGTGGGAATCTGAGCCAGAAATCCCATGATTTTATAGGATATTTTGGTCAGCTAAGTGGAAAAATAAACCAAGTGTTGACTGGGGGGTCAGGACATCACAAAGGGGTGTCTGACCCAAGGGAAAGGGAGGATTTGGCAGGAATGACAAACGAAATGTAAATAAAGGCTCTGCACTCTGTGTTGGAGTTCTTGAGGCACAAACTGGGCAGGAACCGAAAGCTGAGACAGCTTAAAAATTGCCGTTTTTCATTTCCCTCCTAAAAGTGTCAGCTGGGCTGTTGTGACACCAATTTGTCACCTGCAGAGAATCCATTGGACATATTTCCTAGTCTGGATTAACCATGGGAAAGGCTGTGCAGATTAACCAGGGCTGGGCTCCCACCCAGGCTCTCAGACAGGAATCTCTGTGTGTGGGTTGGATCAATCCTACCCCGCTTTTCCTTTATTTTGAGCACCATAGAAATGGAATAGTTTGGCTGGAGCGAGGCCAAGAGAACTGTGAAGTTAATGAATTTCTGAGCAGGTTTTTTTAGAGAGGCTTTGTGCTTCGAAAAAGCCACTGAGCACAAAATTAACTGGGCAGGGTTGCAAAGCAGCCAAGGCAGAGGCTGCAGGAGTCAAGGCGAGGTTGTGTGGGGAAAAGCTCTTTGCTTTTATCCCCCTGCGTGTCATAATCACAGATGATGCTTTATCCTGGGAATTAAAGGAGTGATTCCAAGCCAATTTAGGATGAGAAAGGAAAAAAAACAACTGGGGATGCAGGACTAGAGCTGGTGGGAAATGGGAATTATTGCTCCAGCACAGCCCCGGGGTTGCTGTGGGCCGGGGTTTGTTGGCTCCTCATGGAGGAGTGTGAGGGGACCCCTTGTGGTGTCAAAATCGTGGAATTATTAAGGCTGGAAAAGCCCTGCAAGATCATCAATCCAGCTGTGAATCCAGACCCACCTTGTCCACCACTAAACCATGTCCCCAAGTGCCACATCCATGTGGTTTTTGGGATGGCATCTCCACCCCTGCCCTGGGCAGCCTCCTCCGGTGCCTAACAATATTTCCTGTGGAGAAAGTTTCCATAACATCCATCCCAAACCTCCCCTGGCACAACCTGAGGCTGTTTCCTCTCATTCCTTCTTTCCACCTGGGAGGACCGGGTAAAATCCACCTGTGCTCCCTGTCCATGTGGGAATAGCAGCTGCTTCACCCCAGGATTTGCTCTGGATCAGCCCTGCCACCTCTGCCCGTATTTCCCACTGGCTCCGGAGCAGGATTTGGAGATTCCCTCACTTTCTGTTGCTGCTGAGATGGTTCATCCACCGCCTTTGTGGTTTTAGAATAAAGCTGCTGGAGGGTGGGGAATTGCTGGGAACAGAAACCACTCCTGTGGGAATATCCCAATTCATGAAGGTTGGACAGAGAAGCTGTGGCTGCTCCTGGATCCCTGGAAGTGTCCAAGGCCAGGCTGGACAGGGCTTGGAGCAGTCTGGGATAGTGGAAGGTGTCCCTGCCCATGGAATGGGATAAAATGAGATGGGTTTTAATGTACCTCCCAACCCAAAGCATTCCAGAATCCCATGGAATTGTTCTGTGCCTCTGGGCCTTTCCCAGAGCATGGCCTAGAGGTTGGTAGGGAGAAATAATTCCTTTCCATCTTCTCCTGGAATATTTTTAGGCAATTCTGAGGCTCTGCTGGCTTGTTTTATGGGATAGTGACCATCATGCTGTGAGCAAACACCCTCTGGAGCAGCCCCTAGCCATGGGACAGCGCATCCCATGGGACGGGGGAAGCTGCTCTCTCCCACAAAAAATGTTCTTCCTTCCCAGCAGGTTCCACCTTTCAGAAATCCCCTGAAAACTGCCCTAAAATGAAGTAAAATTTAGGCCAAAGTGTTGCCCAGCCTCAGTTTCCTTTAAAAAAAATATTATTTGTAGTGTTGAATACAGTACTTTTCCACAAAATTTGCATTAGCATGGAATGTGCCCTCAGGCTGCTTCCCAAGGATTCCGGGCATCATCTTCCCACATTTATTAACAGTGTGTGAACTCTGGAGCAAAGTTTAATTTTTCTTTGTCAATACCAATGTTTCCATTGTTGTCCAGGCTGGAATGAGCTCAGGGCTCTCATCCCACTTTTCAATTAACTCTTCTTCCCCTCATCAAGGTTGCTGTTGGATTAATTCCTTCTCTCTGCTTTTCTTCCAGGAAAAAATAAAATAAGGAAAACAGCCATGTTACCTGAGAGGAAATAGTAGAATTCCTTGGGAAAAAAAAAGGTTGGGAAAGGGAGAGGTAAATCCAGGCAGTTTAATTCCAACCCTGCTGAAGGTTTGAGCATTTTAATGGAAGTTGGATGATTCTATGGCTTTAGAAATGCTCTAAATCTGAATTTTGGGGGTTATTTAAGAGGCTGGGTGATCAAAAGGAAGCAATTTGTGGATTAAGAGCTTCCTTCCTTCTCCTGGATGCCTGGAATTTCAGAGGAAGGTCCAAATCTCCTGCTGCTCCCAAGAATCCCTAAGGATACAAGAACCACGTTGTTAATTATGAAAGGAAAATGATTTTGCTGTGGGTGGTGTTGTCCAGTCTCCCATTCTGTCCAAAATCCTTGGAATTCCATTCCAGAGCCAGGGATGCCTTCAGTGACCTCCCTGAAATTGTGTCATGGGATCCTACGACCTTAAAACAAATTTGTGTCCACCCTGCTAGGAACAAAATGTGAATTTTTATGTTCTGGAGTGACACAAGAGCAGTAATAAATTGCTCTTCTTCCATTTTTTCCCGTTGGGGGGTGGCTGAAGATTGGTGTTTCTCATTTAGGGAAATGTTTTCCTAATGGGGCTCTGCCTCTGGGAAAGGAATTGTTTGATGGACACCAACAGTTTGTGTCAAGTTTTTCAGGGAGTAAAAAAATAAATGCTTAGATGAAATAAGCAGCCAGTTAATTTCTTCCTTCACGGTTGTTTCATGTAAATGAAGAAGTGGAATTCTTTGTGAGCCATCAAAGCTGGGAAATAAATGCACAATTAGCTGCAGGAAAGCGCTGAAAGCCATTAGCCCTCATTTTAGAATAATAATGCACTTCAAGCCTATTTGTTGAAATATAAATACAATTATGGGGAAAGAAATTAATGCACAGTGGGAAGTTTCTTGAAGATGGCATCGCATTTTCTGCGGCACGAGGTGGAGTGAGTGAAACCGTGGGGTTTTGGTGAGGTGAACAATGGGGATGTGGCAGGAAAGGAGATAAAACTGGAACAAAAAACATTGGAGCATCCCCAGCTATGGGGATTGAAGGAGGTAAAGATTTGCCAAAGGGGTGAAAGGCTCCTCCTGGCCTCCAGGGACATTCCCAGTGGGAAGGAGGGATGAGCTTTGGGACATAGCTGGAAGTGGAGATGTGGAGAGGTTCAGGCCACTGGAAGTTTGGCCAAGGAGATCCGACAGATCTCTGCTGCTCTGAGGCTGCAGATAACCCAATCTGTGCATGGGCAGAGGTTTCTCTTTGCTCAAAATCATCATTTTTGGGCTTTTCTCTGCCATCCTCCCTGATCCCATCAGGAAACTTCCCTGGAGATGCTAGTACAGAGATGGAGGCTGGAAAAGCTCCCCCAGGAAATGGAGCTGCAGGTGGTGAACTAGGGGTGACCATCTGGGAGCGCTGTGATCCACCAGGAGGGGCGGCCTTGGAGGAGAGGACCAGGGATGGAAACAGCGGGCAAGGGTTGGTTGGGCATGGAAAACTCAGCCTGGAACCACGAGATGACGGGATCAGAGGAACACAGGATCGGAGACTGCAGAAACACGGGATTACGGGATCGCAGGATCACAAAAACAGAGAATCACAGGATCATGGGATCAATGGAACAGAGACTCATGGGATCATGAGATCACAGGATTACGGGATCATGGGAACAGAGGATCACAGGATCATGGGATCGCAGGATCATGAGATCAAGGGAACAGATGATCACGAGATCATGGGATCATGGGAACAGAGAATCATAGGATCATGGGATCACAGGGTCACGGGATCATGGGAACAGAGGATCACAGGATCATGGGATCACAGGATCATGAGATCAAGGGAACAGAGAATCTCACAGGATCATGGGATCATGGGAACAGAGAATCACAGGAGCAGGGGATCACAGGATCATAGGATCACAGAATCAGAGAATCACTGAGACATCAGTGATTGGAGTGGTCTGGATGGGAAGGAACCTCAAAGCCCATCCAGATCTACCCCCTGCCATGGGCAGGACACCTTCCATTATCCCAGGTTGCTCCAAGCCCCAGTGTCCAACCTGATCTTGGATACCTCCTGTGAGGGTGGGCAGGCCCTGGCACAGGGTGCCCAGAGAAGCTGTGGCTGCCCCTGGATCCCTGGGAGTGCCCAAGCCTGGGCTGAACCAAACTTGGAGCACCCTGGGATACTGGGAGGTGTCCCTGCCATGGAAAAGGGGTGGACTGGGATGGGATTTAATGTCCCTTCCCACTCAAACCATTCTGGGCTTCTGTGAATTGTCAAACCACAGAAAAAGTGGGAAAAGCCTGGAATCAGTTGGCACAACTAACTGAGCTTCAGTTTGGGAGCTCATAACCTTCAGGAAGAACCGGAATATTCCTCATCTCTGAGCATGCAATTAATGATGTTGGAACCAGCTGGGAATCTTCTGTACTTCCATTTATCCATGTGCTGCTGCACTCGTGAGCTGGCACAGCTCTGGCTGACACCTTGCCAGCTTCCTTGGATATCCCAAGGGAAAAGGAAAGGAGGGAAGGAAGGAAGGAAGGAAGGAAGGAAGGAAGGAAGGAAGGAAGGAAGGAAGGAAGGAAGGAAGGAAGGAAGGAAGGAAGGAAGGAAGGAAGGAAGGAAGGAAGGAAGGAAGGAAGGAAGGAAGGAAGGAAGTGTTAAGCAGGAAATTCACTGTCTCTCTTTCCTTCCTCCTAATGCCAGCAGAAAATCCCACAACATTTCCCCACGTCAGCTTTTCCAAATGCTCTGTAATTCAGGATTGACTTTCAAGAGGAGATCACAGAGCAGGGCTGGTCCAGTGATGCTGTAATAATTTAAATCTGAATTGCCAACATGAAATAGAGACAGCAGAAACTGCTGGTGACAATGACATAAACGGGACATTTCTCTGCAATTTTTATAATGAGATCCTCCAGTCACTTAAAATACGCATGGAAAACAATTTGGGAGAGGGTAATATGTCAATCTGTCCTTGGACACAGGTTGAATTGCATCAGGGAACTGTAAAACAGGGATTTATCCCACCTCAGTGCAGCTGTGTGGAGGTGATGGACTGAAGAGCGGCTGTGCCTCAGCAGATGCTGGGACTCCCTCAACAGCACAGGGCAATGGATACTTCCAGCAATCCAAGAATCCCACGCTCCCCATCTGAAGGTGTCAGGATCCAAACAACTCGAGCTGGATCAGAGGAATCCCATTCCCAGGCAGGAACTTCAATGCCTGCCCCACTGACATGATCCTACCCGGAATCAAGATTTGCAATCTGTTGCCATCAGAAAGCCTCTTTTCCTGAGGTTTTAGATGTTGTGGACACAGATAAATTCACAGAAACATGGAATGGTTTGGATTGGGAGGATCTTAAATCCCATCCAGTCCCACCCGTGCCATGGCAGGGACACCTCCCACTGTCCCAGGGTGCTCCAAGCCCTATCCAACCTGGCCTTGGGCACTGCCAGGAATGCAGTGACAGCCACAGCTGCTCTGGGCATAAAATAAAAATTTAGAAGGCACCTTGAACATCTTCTTGCTCCTGAACCAAGGCCATTTTTGGCCACCAAAGCCGTTGCTCCTCTGCTGACTTCCTCAGCAGACAACCTTTGCCTGGTTTCTTTCAATCCCCAGGCTGTGAGGATTCAAGGGAAACGGGAACCATCTCCCACGTGGCTTCCTCGGGACACATTTGCAGCTGCTGGAAAAGCTGCTGGGAGCAGGGAGCAGGTCCTGCCTGGGGCAAAGCTTCTCCTGGAGAAGCAGCTGCAGAGAGAACTCGACAAGGTGCAGCTCATCTCTATTCCAGTGACATTTCCAGGACAGCAAAGTGACTTTTCTCCCCCAAGGCAAAGCGGCTTCTGACACGAGGGTTTGCTCCATCAGCCTGCCAAGCTGGGAGCCAAATTTATCCGGAATCCTTTTAATTCCACTTTGTTCCTCACCCTGAAGTCCTCACGTTCATGGAGAGGGTTTGGATGCCCCCGGGCAGTTTGTTAACGCTCTGTTAATGCCAATTACATCAGACCTGAAGCGGGGAGGATAAGGGGAGTTGCTCCTGCGTGGAAAGGGGAATGTGGGAGAGCGCATTCCCACCTCACCCATGAAAAGCAGCGAGCTCCTGGTTGCTGAAGGGCAATAAATAATGGATGCAGGAAAAGCAGGTGGGGGTTTAATTGCCCAGCCTGACACCAGCGGGTGGCGGGAAGGGCTCACGTGCACGCCGTGGGAAATGGGGCAGGATGACGGGATGGCACCACAGCTTCATCTCTTCCCACCAGCCCCTGGAATGAGTGATGCTAATGAAGATGTGAGGGGAGAGCTGCAGCTCCCAGGAAATCCTCTGGAAACGGAGGGAGCTCCCATAAAGAGCCAAGCGCAGCCAAGTGAGGAAGGAGTTTCCTGTGGCTGGTTTGATCAGGCTCTGATCAAAACCATCCAGGGGCACAACCCTGGCAGGGTCCAGAGCAGCCCCAAGGTTTGGGTCCATCAGGCTGTTGGGATTTCTTCCCTAAAATACCAGGCTGTCCTCAGAGCCTGGGAGCTGCTGCAGACCAAGGAGAGGAAAATGTGACATTATTCCAGAGGTAGGTGGTGAATCCCCTGGGATTGAGACCCTACAACAGCTGAAGGGCAGCACAGGGGCTGCCCTCACCTCACACTTGGCCCTTTAACCTTCCTCGGGTTAAAAACATGAATTATTTAGGGTTTTTCCTGGAAAACACAAGAGACATAAATCAGACACAACTTCAAACAGGATCACAGTCCCAGTGTCTGCCTCCATTTACGTTCCCGAAGCCGGCAGAGCGATGGGATTGGCGCTAATGAGCTAATTGGGAAAATTTCCCTTGGTTGTGCCATCAAAAGCTTGATGTGCTCTGATCAGCTGCTCCTTGAGAGCAGATTGGGAAAAATTGGAACCTGCTGGAGACTTCCTGGCTTTGGGTTCAGCTGTGGGAGCCCACAAGAGTCAGGGATTTGGGATCAGTTCCTGCCTCAAGGGCCGATGTTTCTGATGTTTCAGATGTTTCTTCCTGTGCATTGCTGCCTTGTTGGAATTCTTTTTTTTTTATTCCCCCCTGGATGAATCATCTTTTCCATATGGCTTGTGAGGAGGAACAATTTCTACCCAAATTTGTCTGGTTCTCCTCAAACCTTTAATTGCCATGGTTACCTGCCAGGGAGCCCCAGTGGACGCAACCAGCAGAAAATCGGGAAATGTTTCCTGTTTCTCCTGGCTCATAAAAATATCTCTGCTGATTCCTTCTTCCCAAGGCTCATTTTCCCATCAATTCTTATTTCTGTTCATCCTGATGGACTCCTGGATCTCCACTTGGCAATATGGAAGGAATTCCTGGCTTGGAGCATGGGGAGGCCCTGGGATGGAATTCCCAGAGCAGCTGTGGCTGCCTCTGGATCCCTGGAAATCCAGGCCAGGTTGGACATTGGGGCTTGGAGCACCCTGGGATAGTGGGAGGTGTCCCTGCCTTTGAATGAGATGAGTTTTGAGGTCTCTCCATCAAACCATTCCATGATTCCATGATCCTACACCAATTCCTAGTGCTCCAGAGGCAGCTTGGATGATAAATCAGATTTTCCAAGCTCCAACACTGGAATTGACTCCAAGCACATCAACCATCCAAGGCCTTTTATCCAGAGAGCAGCACAGGCAGCAAGTGGTTATGGAGAACTCCTGATCCAGCAGTGCAGCTTGAATCCAAAAAACCAAAATTAACTCACTGCTCCCTTTAATAATATATAATTCAATCTTGGAAAGGATAAAAAGCAGACAGCTAATTTGGGAGTTTACAGCCTGCACATCAAAGCCACACAATGGCACAGGTGTGGAAATGCTCATTATCCAGCTGGGTGATAAGCAGCTATCAGTTATGTCCCCAAAAACTTTATCTCCACGCACCCAAAATTCAGAAATTATGGGGTTTCAGGAGGACTTTGTCTTGCTCTAATATTGCTGATGGAAGAGCCACAAACTGAGTGTAATAGAAGGGAATTTCTTACCATAATTAAACATCAGAACTTGTCTATTTTAATTACGTTTGAACGGTGGGAATGTCTTGCTGGTGAGCAATAAATCCTTTTGCTAAATAATACTTCACCTAAGGATGCAGGCTGGCAATTTGCACTCAGATCTTTCTCTATAAAAGGAAATATTCTGATTAAGAGCATATTTGCTGTGATTCAGTTTCTTATTCGTCTTTATGAAGGGGAAAAAAATCAGCATTTCTTGCCTGGGAGTGATGACAGCACTGCTCGATGGAGAATGGATCTGATAATCCCAAGCTTTCCTGAGGCTGAGCCAGGATTAACTTTAAGCAAACCAGATTTCCTGGTCAGATAAGGGGTAAATCTACAATGGATCAGGAAGCAGAGCTTATTAACAACTCCGTGGAAAGTCAGTGCTGTTCTTCCAGAGCCAGGGAGGTCATGGCCACCTGAACCCCTCTGGCATCGAGTGACAGAATCATTGACAGCTTTTGTGGCACCAGGGCTGGGCCTGGCCCTTCTGAGGTCCCTGTGCCCAATTCTGCTCCTGTTTCAAGCAATTCAGGTGTTCAGTGTCCCCAGGAAAAGGTGACAGCAGCCGGATGTGAGCCAGGGGTGCCCAGGTGGGCAAGAGGCTCCTGGGCTGGATGGGGAATTTTGTGGGAGCAGGAGCAGGGCAGGGATTGTCCTGATTGTCCCCTGTGCTGGGCCCGGTGAGGGACCTCAAATCCTGGGGCAGCTCTGGACCCCTCCTGACAAGGAGGACATTGAGGGGTTGGAGAGTGTCCAGGGATGGGACTCTGGGGATTCCAGCCTGTCCTAACCCCTTCCATGAAGGAATTCTTCCAAATATCCAATTTCAACCTCCCCTGGCCCAGCCTGAGGCCGTTCCCTCTGCTCCTGTCCCTGTTCCCTGGAGCAGAGCCCACATCCCCCGGCTGTGCCCTCCTGGCAGGAGCTGTGCAGAGCCACAAGGGCCCCCTGAGCCTCCTTTGCTCCAGGCTGAGCCCCTTCCCAGCTCCTCAGGGATTCTCCAGCCCCTTCCCAGCTCCCTCAGAAATTCTCCAGCAATTTCTCAGCTCTGTTCCCTGCCCTGGACACTCTCCAGCCTCTCCAGGTCCATCTCGTCATGAGGGGCCCAGAGCTGCCCTCAGGACCTCAGGTCCTTCACAGTGCCCAGCACAGGGACAATCCCTACCCTGGTCCTGCTCCCAGACAATTCCTGATCCATCCCAGGAGCCTTTGGCCTCTTTGTGCCCACCTGGGCACCCCTGGCTCCTGTCCTGCCAGGATTTGAGGTCCCTCAGTCTCTCCTGGTGCTCCAGCCCCTTCCCAGATCTGTTCCCTTCCCTGGACACTCTCCAGCCCCTCCAGGTCCTTGTTTTCACATGGGGCCCAGAGCTGGGAATGGGATTTGAGGTCCTTCAGCCCCTCCTGGTGCTCCAACCCCTTCCCCAGCTCAATTTTCCATCGTATTCCCACGATTTTTGAACACCTCCAGGGATGGTGACTCCAATACTTCACCACACTTCTAGCTAAGAATGTTTTCCTGATATCCCAACTCCCCCACCCTTGGTGCAACTTGAGGCCTTTTTGCCTTTTCCCGCCTTCTAACGAGAGGTGCCAGAACCTGGATTTTCCCTGCTGGGCCCAACCTTTGCCTGGCTGTTTTTATCCACAAAAAGAGCCGGAGAAAGAAGTGGGGAAAAAAGGAAAAACTCCAAAGCAGCGACAGCTCAAAGCTTCAATGGATAAATCAAAGGTGTTTCGGCTCCATTTAGTGCTCGCACAATGCTGGGAATTCAATATTTGCCTGGTGGAACACGAGGTCATTCTCGAGGCCTTTCTGTGACATTTGATTCCTCTTTTTCCACGGAGCGAGGCTGGAATTTGCCCTGGGAATGCTGGCGACCGTTGGAGCCGCGTGAAACATTCCTCATTTCGTGCTCATTGTCAGAAAAGACATTTTTTACCTGGGTGTGTGTTTGTTCAGCACAGAGCTGGAAGCAAACAGAGAAAAGAGGGAAAATGGAATCTCAGGGAAGAAATAGGAACAGCTCTTGACAGAGAAACGTTCCCTGACCACAGACTTTGAGCTTGAAAATGCTGGGAGGGGCAAAAAAAAAAGAATAATTTGCAAAGATGAAGAATTTACATCCCCAGCCCCAAAATTCCCAACACTGTGGGGAAAACAGCCTCAAACAGAGCTCTCTCCTCCCAAGAAAATAAAAATATTGGCCTCTCTTTTCCTTTTTTGCCTTCATGGGTTGGTTTGGTTTGCACAACAAAATGTGTAAAATTGTGGTTTTAAATTGGTGATGGAAAGGAATTGGATTTCATGGGAATGCGGGAAAATTGTGGATGTGAGTTATCCACCAGCGTTTTATTTAAAAGCTCAGGGGGAAGGGAATTACGGTGTTCTTTGTAGATTTTATCAGAAACAAAGAGATCTAACAAATGTTTTGCAAAGTTCTTCAGGTTTTTCCCTTAAAAAAAAAAGGGGAGATTGAGGTGTGGGATTTTTGGTGATGAAGGATATAAATAAAAATTGGGAGTCAGCTGGATTCCTGGATTCCTGCCAGAGCCTGAGCTCCCTTTTCCATTCAGAAGCCAAATATTCAAATGAATTCCATGTTTCATCCCAATCATTCAAATGATTGATTCTGGGAATACTCAGAAGATAAGGATGAAAAGACCTCTCTGTTTGACAGGAGCTGAGTCTTTGGAATTCTGCTCCACCAGAACAGAAATGCAAAATAGAGGAGATTGTCTGAAAAAGCTGCATTACCTTCAAAAATAGCCTCATTGTGGGGTGCTGATGTGTGGAATCACATCCATTACCTAAAACCCAAGAGCCGAACATAAAAATTATATTATTTTATGGATTTCAAATGAAACACTGGCAGATTTTATCTCATAAATTGTCTCATTTCCTTTCGTAAATCCAGAATGTTCAGCAGAACGTTAAGAAAATTCTAATTTTTTTTCCTATTTTTTCCTTTCTTTTTTTTATTTTTTACTGTGACACAATTTCATTTTTTTTTACTTGCTATTAGACTTAAAAAAGGAATGTGTAATATTCTTTTTATTTCAGATATAATCACGTACTTCCACAAAAATAAAGCAGAATAAACCACCTGCCACCCACAGAAATTACTTAAATTGTGGTTTTTCAGTGACTTTTTCTTTGCTGTTAACAATTCTCATCCATGGAAAATATTTGATCCCTCCAGCAAGACCTGATCTCCCTAAAATCCTTTAAAACCTTAAAAATCTGAGTAATTCAAGGCACCTGAATCAGGCAGGAGGAGATTCAAGGATTTTCCTGTGCTGTGGAATGGGAATGAGGATGGAGATGTTGGAGAACATTTTTTTCCTATGTCCTCTGCAAACCATGGCAATAAAACCCAGACCTAAGAGGTTTCTCTTATTAAAAATCATCAATTTTTAAAAGATTTAATATCTGGATTATTAATATCTGATGTTTTTTAATGGCCTGATCTCCTGAGCACAAGAAAACTTCTCCTGCTGGCCAAAAATTCCATGTTAAAATTCCGGATGCAGAGGGGTTTTATCCTTAAACCTGGGACAAAAAAGGGCTGGCTTGGCATCCTCATTTCCATATTTTTTAGACATGAGAGAGCAGGAAAAGAAGAGATATTATTATATATAATTATTATGGAAAATATAGACTGTATTGAGCTGATCCAAGTTTTTCCTAGGTGGAGAATCGCAGGAGTCAGGGATGTGTGTCCCAAAAAGCCAGATGGAGCAATCCAAGGATTGTTGGGAATACTCAGTGGGAAAAACAGAGTGTGGCTGGAAAAGGGGCCATGTGGAGCTGGGAATTTTCTGGGAATTCCATCCCTGGTCTGGCTCTGGGGCAGGAATGAGGCCAGGAAGTGCCCATGGACTGGAAGGGGATTGAGACCATCCCAGAGCCTGGAGCCTCCAACCCATCCCTGGAAGGTCTGGAAGAACAAACTGAGCACAAGAATTATTTTTTCTCCCAGGATGGGGAAAACTCATCCCTAAAAAGGTGCCCCCAAATCACGGGAGGAGCCCCAGGACCCTGCACATCCCCTCAGCTGGGTCAGCACTGGAGCCAGCACTGGAGATCTCCCTTTATCCCATTCTCCTCTCTCTTCCCTCCCACTCCACCCTTTATCCAAACCTCATTTCCATGGGCTCATCCCAGGGGATCAGGGACAATCCAACACCGATTCCCACACCAAATTTATAATTTACCAATAAACTCTGGAATCCTTTCCAGATCCTCTGACTCTTATCATTCCTTTTCCACCACCAGCACCAGCGTTCCCAAACACTCCCTTCCCTATTGGAATGGGACACCACAGTGGGGTTTCTCCTGAGATTTCTTGGGTTCACCCTGATATTTTCTGGAGGGATAACCCTGAAGACCAACCGAGGCAAATTCCAGCTGAATCCTCTCCCTGTGAATTTATTTTAAGACCGGCAAGTTCTGCCGGAGCGTTACAATGGGAGGGAAATCACAAACGAGTCTTTAATTAGGAGTTTCTTTCCAGGCTTAATTATATTCCTGCAAGAATTTGGGGCACTAATTGGTGCTGCTGCGGCTCCTGCTCCTAAAAAAAGCTCAGGATAAGCTGCCAGGAGAGGGAAGACACCCCTGGAGCGTGGCAGGTGGGTGGGCGGTGGGATGGGAAGGGAAGGGAAGGGAAGAGCAGGGGGGAATTTCAGGAGAGGAGGAGCAGTGGAGGTGGAGGAGGAGAAAACAGCCATGAGAGGGGCCCTGGGAAGTGAGAGGCAGAAATTTGGGGATGGCATTGGAAAGAATTTTTTAAGGTTTACATCTCAATAAATATTTGGGAGTTTTATTCCAGGGGCTGTGGCACTCCCAGAATTTTTTTTAATTTAAGAAATGGTATTTATTCATTTTTATTGATATGGTCAGGCAGGAAGAGGTCAGTGGGCAGCCTTGCACAGGAAGCCAGGAATAAAAGGGAAAGGGATCCCCAGCCAGGAGGATTTTCCAAGGTTTGCCTGTGGCGAGAATGGATTATGGAAAATGGAAAATAAAGGTTTTCCACAGCATTTGTGGGATGAAACATCCAGGGGAAGAACCTTAAAACCAGGGACAAATTTAAATTTCTTATTGAATATGGAATATCCATTGAAATGTTCTTGGAAAGCTCAGTAATTCCAGCCATCCCTTGCTAAGTGTACTCAACAGATTGAAAATGTTTTCTCGGGGAGAGGGGAAATGCTTTCCCAGGATTCCAGGATCCAATGGAAGGAGCATTCCCAGGCCCTGGCATGGGTCATACCTCAACCACCTTAATCCCCTAAACCACCTTATTCCCAGAGACAGGGGGGCTGTAGCTTTAATCCTTGGTCCATCCCATTCTTTCCCATCCCAAGAAATTACTCCAATTCCAACTCTCCAATCCCAAATGAATCAGGAAATATCCACAATTTCATTGGGAAATCAGCTGGATCCATAGCAGGACCAGCAAAGCAGTTGTGAGAAGAGTCGGATTTGGGTTCCTCGCCTGGGGATTCCTTCTCCCCCAAAACTTGGGAATGGACAATTAAATTCTCTTCCCTCATTTCTTACCCTGTGGCTGCATCACAGGAGCTGGGGATGGACCTGGAAATTCCCCAAAATCCAGTGGGAGATGGATTCCTACACCAGCATAAATCAGGTGTAAATCCAGAGCAGATTTGGATACTCAGGGGGGGCAACTTTTAATGGAATAAATTTGATTTCAAAGCCTGCTCCAACCCTCACTCCACAATCAGGGAAAACAGAATTTCTCAACCCAAAATGAAACCCGGCACGTGAAAAATCAGAGATTTTTAACCTTTCTTTGTGCCATACAGGGGATTTTTATTTTTTCTGTGTTACAGGGAGTTTTTTATCGTCTCTGATGCAGCGAGAGCCCGATGCTGTTTTCACAGGCTCAGCACAGGAAAAGCAGAATTAATCTCATGTTCCTCTCCTTTTCTGAGGAAGTCTGAGCTCATTTTGGGCTCCACAACTCTGGCAGAGCAGAACTGCAAAGAGAAGCCAATTCTGATCACGCTTTTGAGAGGTAATAGAAGAAGAAGAAAAATGGGAAGGAGAGAAAACAGAAAGAAAATCATAAATGTTGCTTTTTCTGGTGATGCCCAGCAATGGGAGGGATTTTCCACTCTTTAATTAAGCACTTTATTAATTAAATCAACCCAAATAAACCCCGTGCTGATAATCAACATGAAACTTTATTGATTAATATTATTACATCAATTATGACATCATTGTGGCCCAAATTAAACCCTCCAAAATGTCAAATTCTGACTTTGGCTTTGGGATCGTGCAGGAAGATCAGCCCCTACACAAAGATGCTCCCAAATCTCCCATGGATTCTTGGGAGAATCCAAACCCTCTTGGACGAGTTTTCCCATTTCAGCTGTCCTGTGAATTCTGACCTACTCTGCATGGGAAGGAGCCCAGGGCTGGCCAAACGTTGGAGGCTGCACCAGGATGATTTCATCTCCATGGCCTGGCCAGCTGATATGGGAACCCAGGAAATTCCTGTGGCTGCCCTGGAGGACTCAAGACCCTGCCAGGGGGCTCAGAGACCTTGGCACAGAGTCAAAAACACCTGTGCCTTTGATTTAGCCCTTGGAAAAAACAATTACCAACTTTTATATGAAGAATTACAAGTCAAGAGAGTTTAAATAGAATAATAGTTTGTCACGGGGTGAAAAATAGATTTTTTGGGGGTTTTTTGGAGTCAGGGCTTGAGGTCCCAAGATGGAGGAATGTGGGTGTGTTCTGTCCTTTCTCCTTCTTCTTCTTCTTGGCCTCCATCTTCTGCTGTGATGGTGGCATTTTTGGATTGGTTTAGAGCAGAAACTCACTGTCTAACACAGGTGAAAGGTATTGGGAAGTTATGGTAAATAATGTACACGTTGTTTTTAGTATAAAAAGATAACACCACCCTGAGGGTGGTCACTGTGCTTCAACCCAACCTGCTGGACAGACCTCAGTGGGTTGGAGAAAGAATGTTAGAGATAAGAAATAATAAACAACCTTGAGAACGAGAACAAAAGAATCCTGACTCCTTCTTCGACTGCCAGGCTGGGAAAAGAGACTTGGACGTACCTCAGAGTCACTGTGACCAGCAGAAGTCCCAAGAAGCAGAGGAGATAATCTCTCAGATTTTGTGTTGCTGAAATGGCTTCTGAGGTCTTAGAAAGTCATTTTTCCCAGCCCCACAACCGAAGAAGAAGTCAGGATTCCTTGGCTCTGGTTCTCAAGGTTGTTTATATTCTCTTATCTCTATCATTCTTTCCCCAGCCTGCTGAGGTCTGTCCAGCAGGTTGGGTTGAGGAACTCTGCCCACCCTTGGGGTGGTGTTGACTTTTTATACTAAAAACTACGTGTGCTTTATTTACAATAATTTCCCAATACCTATCACCTATGTCAGACAGTCTGTCTCTACTCTAAACCAATCCAGAAGTGCCACCATCACAGCAGAAGATGGAGGCCAAGAAGAAGAAGAAGCAGCACAGGACACGCCCAGATTCCTCCATCTTGCCTCCTGAACCCCCATTCTAAATCCCCAAAATTCTCCTTTTTCACCCTGTGACAAATTCACTGTCATTCTACCCAAACCCTTGTGGCTTGTAACTCCTCACACAAAGTTGGGAATTGTTTCCATGGGCTAAAATCAAAGGCACAGGTGTCTGTGACTCCGTGCCAAGGTCTCTGAGCCCCCTGCCAGGATCTCAAGCCATCCAGGGCAGTTAGAGGAATGTCCTGGGTTCCAACAATAATCCTTGGGAACAGCATTCCCAGCCTAAAACCCTCTGGCAGTTTTGGAGTTGGTATCAACACGCCTTGGACTGGGGCCCTGCAGCCTCCGGCATTTCTGCGGCAGAAAGGAAAATGGAAAAGGGCCAAGATTTCTTCTGAGTTAGGAAGAACTTTAACAAGCTGATTTTAGTGGCGCAATAACTGGGGGAGACGGACTTTTTAGCTGTGTTGGTACAATGGGAATGGTTTTAAATAAAAGAGAGTTGATTTAGGTTAAGTTAGGTTAGGTTAGGTCAGGTTAGGTTTGGTTAGATTAGGTTAAATTAAATTAGATTAGATTAGGTTGGATTGGATTGGATTCGACTCGATTTGATTTGATTTGATTCGATTCTTTGTGATAAAAAGTTTGATACAATGAGGGTGGTAAAACATTGGCACAATTTGGAATTGTAGAATCACCGGAGTCACAGAATCATGGAAAGTCCATCCCATTTTACCCCTGCCATGAGCAGGGACACCTTCCACTGTCCCAGGGTGCTCCAAGCCTCATCCAGCCTGGTCTTGGACACTGACAGGGATCCAGGGACATCCACAGCTTCTCTGGGAATTCTATTCCAGGGCTTCCTCGTCCTCCCAGCCAAGAATTCCTTCCCAATATCCAACCTAAATCTCCCCTTTTCCAGCTTAAAGCCATTCCCTGTGTCCTGTCCCTCCATCCCTTGTCCCCAGTCCCTCTCCAGCTCTCCTGGAGCCCCTTCAGGCCCTGCCAGGGGCTCTGAGCTCTCCCTGGAGCCTTCTCCTCTCCAGGGGAACATTCCCAGCTCTCCCAGCCTGGCTCCAGAGCAGATCCAGCCCTGGAGCAGCTCCGTGGTCTCCCCATCTTTCCCAGACTGGACAGAATTCTCCAGGTGAGGTTTTAAACCTCAATGTGAGCAAAGTAAAGCAGAACAAACATTGAATCCAGGGGATCCAGGTGAGGTCACTCTGGGCAAACAGAGGGAAGGGCTGTGAGGGATATCCTGGGAAGTTCCCAGCACAGGTCTGAGCACAGCAAACTCTTGAGGACACCACAGATCCCAAAACTGGGAGAGCTTTGTGGACTCAGGAATGTGGGCAGGAATCTTCATCCCAAATGGACCAACCCTTGCCCTCCAGCCCAGAGCACCCACAGCTCCCTCATGGAGGAACAGAGCTGAGGGTAGCAGGGACAACATTAAAAATACAGAAAAAACCCAAATTTCTCTGACAAACACAAACCAACTCATTCCTGCCATAACATTCCTCAGCCCCAGGAATGTGCTTTGCTTTTTCCAGCGATTTCCAAGGCAGAGGCTCCTGCTGACCTTTATTTGTGTCCCCGCTCTGTGTAACGAGCCCGCTCTGAGCCCGACCACGCTCACAGAAAATGAAGTGAGGCCCCTGCCAGGGTGTTTATATTTAGATATCCCCAGGCACAGAGCAGGTTGCTGATTTTCCGTGGAAATTCTCTTCCTGGACAAATGGATCTGCATCAGTTGCAGGGGGAATGATTAAACCCCAGCCCTGTCAGGGAGAACATGAGCAGGGTTTAACAAAGCTCACACCAAAACCCGGCTTGTAGCAACGACTGCAGCCCACCCAAGGGAAATTGTCTTTATGCTGCTTGTTTTCTCAGAAAGGGGAGGTTTTAAGGTAAAAAAAACAGAATTTGGGCGGTGTTCCCAGTGAATTCTTCATTTGTGAAATTGTCTTCATGCTGCTTGTTTTTTGTCAGAAAGGGGAAGTTTTAAGGCAAAAAAAATTAAAAACAGAATTTGGGCAGTGTTCCCTGTGAATTCTTCATTTGTGGTGGAAATTCAGTCTTCAGGCAGCACAGGGCGGAAAAACCTTATGGAAAATCTGCCCCAGAGCATTAAAGAGATTTTAGGGATGAGCTTTCAGCTCGAAAGGAAAAGCTTTAAGCCTGGAATTCCAGGATGGTTTGGGCTGGGAAGGAGGTTAAAGCCCATCTCGTTCCAACCCCTGCCATGGAAAAAAACAATTTCCACTATCCCAGTGCAAGCCAGGCTGGGAGAGCTGGGAATGTTCCCCTGGAGAGGAGAAGGCTCCAGGGAGAGCTCAGAGCCCCTGGCAGGGCCTGAGGGGCTCCAGGAGAGCTGGAGAGGGACTGGGGACAAGGGATGGAGGGACAGGAGCCAGGGAATGGCTTTAGGCTGGAAAAGGGTACCTATAGGTTGGATATTGGGAATTCCAGCCAAAATTCCCTGGTTAACTTAAATTATCTCCCAGTGATCGTGTCAGGGTTTGCTGCTTCTATCCAGTGAGATATTTTTAACCAATTCCTGCTTTTCCCGGGTTTCTCTGGCCAACAATCCCACCCTGTGCCTGAAATCCTTGTCCAAACACTCCTGGGGCTCTGGATGAGTTGAATGCCTTGAAGGTCCAAGTCCACTTCCCTCTGGAGCAGCCTGAAAAATTTGGGCACCTGGGAAACACTGGGGTGAGCACAGGTAGGATCCAAGTCTCCCATTTCATTTCCTGCTGGAATTCTGGAATATCGGGAGCTAAAAATGAACCAGGAGGGAGCAGAGGACGTTGAGTTTCAATTTATTCAGTCCATCCTGGCCTTGAGGCAGGAGAAGTGGGAAATTACTCATTCCCAGCTTCCAGGGAAAATCCCAGTTCCATCAGCAAGACACAGGGATGGAGCTGCTCAGCTCAGCCACCTCCAGGCTTTTCCAGGATTGCTGCACCTTTTCCCAAGGCTGGACAGCAGCAGTTCGGGGTTGGAATGACTTTGGTGGGAGCAAGGCAGAGTCCAGCACTGAATCCATGTTTTTTCAGGCATGCTGGATCCAAGGAAGCAGCCTGGGGTGAAGCCAAGGGCATCTTGTTTTGCTGAATCTTCTCTGTGCAGTTTGCTCTGCTCTGCTCTCAAATCGAAAGTTCCTCTTTGCTTTTTTTGGCAACATTGGAAAGGGAGAAATCCTGAAATTTTCATATCTTCAGGACCTTAATAGCAAACACCAAAAACACAGGGCTGGGAAAGCATCTCCCTGCTCCTCAAACAACATCCCTGCAGGGCTGGGATGGCAGGATTCACCTCCATCCCACGGGCTGCTCCTTCCATGGAACAACATTCCCAGGGCTTTCAAATCCTCATTTTCTCCCTCCTCATCCAAGATGACACTAATGGAGCAACTCTCAGGGCAGGGAAATCAGTGCTCCCTGTGCTCCCCGAGCCTGCAGCTGTGGGAAAGATGGATTCCACTAATGGAGTTTCCTTGTTTTTGATTCCAGCTTGGATAAATCCACAGGCAGGGTTTCTAATCCATCAATCCATCACTGGCCCCTGGTGCCATTGGAAAATGCCGAGTTCTGCTCCCCAGCTCCCATCTCCATTAACTCACTTCCAGCTTTGCCCCTTCCCAGATGCCGCTGGGCTTTCCATCACCATTTTTCCAGCTCCTGGTGCTTCCTGGGCCTCTCCAGATGGAGCAACACGCCAGGGACAGATGGAAACCTGTTGGAACCCTGGATGCTGAGAGTTTTGGGCTTTCTGTGCTGAAAGGCTCTGACCCTCAAGAGAACACTGCATTGACCTGAGGCTGTGGAGAAGCTTCCAAAATTGAGTGATAGAATTGGGATTGTGGATGTAGAGTTTGAATAGACGTGTGTGATATCACAGGGTGGAAAACTCGGAGTTTAAAGGTTTAGAATATAGCAATAGATATAAAGCAAGATGGAGGTTTTATGGAGGAGGTTGGTCCTTCTTCTTCACCTTCTTCTCCATGGGTTTGGGTGGTTTTGTGTAATTGGAAAAAAAAGTCCCCATTGCAGGCAGGGGTGGTTGGTTATTGGGTTAAAAGTGAAAATAATTGAGGTGTCATTTCTTAATTGGACAGTTTATCCTTAAAAGGCCTTGCAGAGAGAGAGAGAGAGCCATTTTGTAGCTTGTTAGTAGAACGCTGTAGAACTCATGACTTGTAATGTGGTAACATAGATGAGAAATAATAAACATTTGAGCCCAAACACAAAATATCATCCTGAGCACTTCAATCCCAACCAGAGGCGGGAAAGAAGCCAAGAACCGGCAGAAAGGGCCTTTGGAGTCAGGAATGTGTGATATGGCCATGGGTGAGAGCTGGCCTGGGGCACCCTCAGTCCTGATTTTGCACCACTCTCAGCCCTCCATGGGGTTGATTCCAGTGATCCAGATCTGATCTACCCAGTCCTTATCCAGCTACCTAAATCATATTCCCATGCAAACCATGGATGAACATGGAATAAATCATTCCCTCAAGTCCAACAGGAACCTGGAAAATTTGGCACCTCTCCTTCCTCCCAGTGGGTTGTGGTTTCTATGGAATATTTGAGCACAAATATTTCCCAAGTCTGGTAAAGTGCAATTTTTAATGATGAATCTGACTGGATATCAGGTTGGATGGGGCTTGGAGAAATCTGGGATAATGGAAGATGTCCCCATGGGAGTGAGATGGGATTTAAGGTCCTTCCCAACCCAAACCAGTGTGGAATTCCATCCAACATCACAGCAGTGACAAAAACACTTAACAGTTCAATAAATCCAATTCTATCCCCGTCCATCCTCACCCTCATCCAAAGGAACCCACAGCTTAAAACTGGGAGAAAGAGAAAGTTGTGGGGCCATTTTTCCAGCTCAATTCAAAGTAATTAAGGTTCATTAATGCATAATTAATATGAAGCTTAATTGATGTGTTTTTTCCCAAATCCATGCTTCAAATATATGGAAAAGCCGATCCTGAACCGATACCAGTGAAGGAGAAGTGTCACCAATGATTTTTTCTGCTTCCAGCCCAATCCCAGTGATTCCAAACAGACTCAATCCCAATGTATCTGAGCGGCAACAAAAATGGGATTCCACTCCCTTCCCTTTTAGAAGTTTTTTATTGATTACAATTTATTCAGGAAAAATTAAACACGTAATTAATGTCAAACCATGCAGGAAGTCGACATTCCTTCACCAACAGCACATGGCCACAGGAAAATGCTGTCCCAGGAAAATAAAGAAAGGAAAAGTTGTGGGAACATTTTTCCAGCACAATTCAGAGTAATTAAGGTTCATTGGTGCATAATTAATATGAAGCTTAATTGAAAAGCTTTTTTCCAAATCCAATTTCCAATTTGAAATCCAAATATATGGAAAAGCCGATCCTGAACCGATACCAGTGAAAGAGAAGTGTCACCAACCATTTTTTCTGCTTCCAGCCAATCCCAGTGATTCCAAACAGACTCAATCCCGATGTATTTGAGTGGCAACAAAAAAGGGATTTCACTCCCCCACTTTTTGGAGTATTTTATTCATTACAATTTATTCAGCAAAAATTAAACACGTAATTAATGTCAAACCATGCAGGAAGTCGACATTCCTTCACCAACAGCCACATGGGCACAGGAAAATGCTGTCCCAGGAAAATAAAGAAAGGAAAAGTTGTGGGACCATTTTTCCAGCTCAATTCAGAGTAATTAAGGTTCATTGATGCATAATTAACATGCAGGTTAAATTTCCAAATCCAAATTCCAATTCCAAATCCAAAAACTGATCCTGAAGTGGTATCAGTGAAGGAGAAGTGTCACCAACCATTTTTTCTGCTTCTAGCCAATCCCAGTGATTCCAAACAGACTCAATCCCGATGTATTTGAGTGGCAACAAAAATGGGATTCCACTCCCCTCCCTTATAGGAAATTTTAATTTTTATACAGTTTCTTCCAGAAAAATTAAACACATAATTTATGTCAAACCAGCTCAGCTGATTTACATTTTCAATGGATTTCACAGACGCTCTGAGAACCCCCACTTCCTGAGACAGCACCTTTTTATTTCTGCATGAGCAGAACTGTCATAAATCCTGATTTCTTTCCTCCAGGCAAATGAAATGTGACCCAGGCAGCCAAATGCCAGCTCCTCTTGTCTATTTTCAGTGTTTCAGGTGTGCACCCATCACATTTTAACACTTCACAGCATTTTCATTCTGATGGAATTTATTGTTTCAAGGGGAGATGGGCCTGAGAAACTCTGAGGAGTCTCTGTATTGATGGAGACAACATAATGGCAGTTAACTGGTTGCATTCCTAGAGGAAATATTCCATTAAAAATTAAAAAATAGATGGTCAGAGGGAAGTTTATCCAGCTGCATCTTCAATTCCATGGGAGGGGTGGAACAAAATGAGTTTTCCCACCCAGACCATTCTGGATCGTCTGATCTAAAGGATGAGGGTACTAAAATAAATAAAATGGGTCTAAATATCAGGAGAATCGATATTTCTCCATCAGGAGAAGCAGAAATTAAATCATCATCTCCAGATTTCATTTGGTTTTTAGAAAAACTCCTTGAACTGCAATGCCGGGGAGCCGAGCTGTGAATATTTGCTAAAGCAGGAGATGAACAACCTGCCCTGGGAGCAGAGCAGGAAAAAGGAATATTTTCCCTTTGATGGACCCAGACATTTTTGTTCCCTTCCTACATCCCTGTGATTTAAGCTCCTGAATGAACTCGTTGATCTCAGGCTCCACCGAGGGGCCTTGGGGGCTCCAGGTGGATCAGAGCTTTTATTTATCACAAATGCAACCCAGGAATCAATTCCTGCCAGGAGAAAACTCCCCTTGCAAACCTGAGAACTGTGTTAAAAGGAGCTAAAGAGCCCCAGGAGAGCTGGGTTTTCCTGCTGAATTCCCTGGATTTTGAAGCCCTTCAAAATTCATTTATTGCCCAGAGCAATCATTCAGGAAATAGAAAGGAAAAATAAAAATATTATGGAGGAAAAAACCCAAATAATTTTTTCTTTGTTGGGATTTTCAGTTATCCAACAGTTTGCTGGGACAATTCATGCCCAGAATTTTCAGGAATTCCCCTCTGACCATGGTGTTGGATCAGTCTTGGTGTGCAGAGTAAATTCAGAGACTCATCTGGGAGAAATCCCGGAGAAATCTGGGGGAAATCCCAGAGAAATCCATGCCCAGAATTCCCAGCAGGATGAACAGAGCAGGGAATTTCTGTCTTGGACACCTCCTGTGACCTCTTGTTCCTTCCCAGGGTTTCTGAGCTGCAATAATGAAGTTCCTGCAGCTTAATCCAATCGATTTCCATGATGGATTTCAATATCAGATCTCGGAGTGAACATCAGCTGTCCCTGTGGTTAATGCAGTGCCTGAACTCCAGGGTTCTCTGCCCTCTCCCAGGAGATTGAACTTGGAGAAATTATCCCTGGTTTAGGCCCAAAATAAAGGCAGGATTTTGGGATAAGTCATCCAGGTGAAAAGGGCTGGATTTTCCCTAATTCCTGATGGAATGCTCATGGATAATGCAAAGCATCCTGGATCCTCATCTTGTCAGCATTGAAAAGATGCAGGAACTCTTGCAAAAAAAGGTTATAAATCAAATTTCAGCATTAAATGACCTTAAATCCCCCCCAGTGCCACCCCTGCCATGGCAGGGACACCTCCCACTGTCCCAGGGTGCCCCAATGTCCAGCCTGGCCTTGGGCACTGCCAGGGATCCAGGGGCAGCCACAGCTGCTCTGGCAATTCCAGCCCAGCCAGGAATTCCCAATTCCCAATCTCCCATCTAAATCCAACTCTTCCAGCTTAAAACCATCACCCCACATCCTGTCCTATTTTCGGTTTTGGTTTCAACACTTTGGGCCACATTCCTCATCTGGGATGTTGGAATTCTCCAAATATTCCACTGGAAAGGCTCAGACTCCCGTGACTCCCATTTCCAAAAAGAACTCCTGAGCTAATTTACAGATTTTTTTAGTAAATCCCAATTGGAATTCTTCAGTGAGCACAAGCTGGCAGAGCTCTCGTGGCTGAAATGCTGCCACTGTAATAAAATGAAAATCTCCTTTTTCAATCTCTCTCCAATGAGATTAAACACATTCCCCTTTTATCAAACCAGTGATAAATTGTTGCTTTTGCATCCCAAACTACAGAAAAATATTCTCATTTTTCCTTCAGGAATAAAGGTGACTTTTAATGTCCTCTTTTCCCCATTCATGCTTGGAAAACCTGGATTTAACAGATAATTTGTGTTGTCCTTGCATCCACACAAAATATTTCCTTTAAATGAAGCAGCCCAAGAGCTGCTGGCCAGAAATTCAGAATTAGGAACAATTTTAGCCAAGACATTTGAAGCTTGGAAAAATCCACTTCAGCTGAACTGAAAATGATCCTGGAAAGATTTTGTTGGAGCAACATGGTGCAAGTTTGAGTCAACAAAACACCCTGGAAGTCAGGCTTTCACTGTTCCAGGATGAAAGAGGATTTTCAGTTCTTCAGCCAACAAAAAAAATGCTCCAATTCCAGAAATAATTATTGCAGGGCAATAAGGAAATCAATTATTGCAGAGCAGCCGCTGGGCGAGTCAATTGTGTGTCACCATCAACAAAGAAATCCCATTTAAATCCCAAAGAAATCCCATTCAAACCCCAAAGAAATCCCATTTACCACTCCAGTCATCCATGTGAAATAGGTAAAACATGGAAAGCCAAGGATTTTCTGAAAGGTTCCAGTTTTGGGGTTTTTATCAGAATTTTTCAGGTCTCTTCAGGGTCTCTTCAAGCACAGAAACCTGAGAGACCCAGAAGCTCCTGAGTTCCAGGAGCTGAAATAATTTACTGGGTAATGTTGACACTCCAGCACAATTAAAAATTAATAAGTCAAAAGTTGTCTAAAATACTTTTATTTGGATAATTCTCTGAAGGAGAGAAGGAATTATCCCTCCAGTCGTGGAAAACAGGGAAATCTCCTTGCATTAACATTGGAATAGAAGGGAAAGACAGACCCAAAATTGATTCATTAATTAAAAAAATTAATTGCACACATCTGTCTCCTTCCCAGGGCTGTGGGATGTGGCTGCCCAAACCCCTGGAATCACTCACACCATTCCAGGCATCCAGGAATTTGGGATTTTAACAGCTCCCACCAGAGGTTACCTGAACCTACACTTTGACCTCAATGAGAGCTCATGGGATGAGAATGAAAAATGGCTCTTCCAAATGGGATTGGTCCCAATTTAATGGAATTATTTGGAATTCACGCTTTTAATTAACCTCTGCCAATCTGCGGGATGACAATTCCGCGTGTTCCAGTGACAGATCCTCAATTGCTTTCTTATCTTGTCCCTTGGCTCCTCTGTCTCCTCACTCTGAGGGTTCAAGGAGGCACTGCCAAACAATCCATCCTGCCTTCCTCCATGGGGGAATACGAGGAAAAAAACTTGGAAAAGGATTTGGGGGAAAAACTCCAAAGCCTTTGTGTGGTTTGTAAGCAAAATTAATTCCCGCTAGACCAGAACAAAGGGAGTTAGAAGTGTTCTTGGATCTTTAGATTCTGATCATCAGACAGTCAGGAAATCATGGATTATTGATCCTTGTTATCCAGGGATTGGGCCATGGAGCTGCTCCAAGAGCTCTGGAGCCAGGCTGGGAGAGCTGGGAATGTTCCCTGGAGAGGAGAAGCTCCAGGGAGAGCTCAGAGCCCCTGGCAGGGCCTGAAGGGGCTCCAGGAGAGCTGGAGAGGGACTGGGGACAAGGGATGGAGGGACAGGAGCCAGGGAATGGCTCCCACTGCCAGAGGGCAGGGATGGGTGGGAGATTGGGAATTGGGAATTCCTGGCTGGGCTGGAATTGCCAGAGCAGCTGTGGCTGCCCCTGGATCCCTGGCAGTGCCCAAGGCCAGGCTGGACATTGGGGCACCCTGGGACAGTGGGAGGTGTCCCTGCCATGGCAGGGGTGGGATGGGATGGGATGGGATTTAAGGTTCCCAAAGTATTCCAGGATTCTCTGATTTTTATCCTAAAAACCACCAGCGGGATACCAGTCAGGAGGTCTTCTTAAAATAACCAGGTTTAGATAATCTCCCACTGATTTACCCATTTCCAGTAATTTATATTTATATTTATACTTATATTTATATTTATATTTATATTTTATTCATATTTTTATTTATATTTTTGTTTATAATTGCATCTATACTTATATTTATTTCTATATTTATATTTATAATCTATATTTCTATTTATAATCTATATCTATATTTATATTCAATTTATTATAGTATTTATTTTATTTTCTTATTTCTATTATATTTATTTTCTTATTTCTATTATATTTATATTTATATTTATATTTATATTTATATTTATATTTATATTTATATTTATATTTATGTTTATGTTTATGTTTATGTTTATGTTTATGTTTATGGGTTTCCCAGGACCCAGCCCCTGTTCCCATGGTTTAATCCTCTCTCCCCATCAGGTCTGGATCTTAATTTCTCTGATTTCAGCTTCCAGCCTCTGGATTTATTCCAGATGGGTCTGAAAGACTCCTAACCCCATTATCCTGATTTTTGTTCCCTGTGTTGTTTCTTCCTTGTCCTGTTCAAGTCATCTTTTAATCTCCTCCTAAACTGTGCTCCTGTTGCTGCCAGGACCTCTTTTCCCACATTCCCAAATTTTGTTTGATTTCAGAATGAGCCTTGTTTAATCCATTGATTTTTCTGGAGCTGCAGACAAAGGAAAAAATCGAGTATTCCGGTTAAAATTCCAACAGCACCAATGCAAGAGGAACAATTCCCTGCTCTTCCATCATTCCCTGTATTTGTACCCAATGATTTCATCCTCCATTTCCCAGAGAGGTTTGGTCCCTCTGGTTATCCATCACACCCATTACAGCTCCTGCTTCCTGAAATGAAGTTTTCCAAAGATTTTTTAGAGTCCGAGATTTTACAAATTATAATAAAATCACTTCTTTTCCTCTCTCTTAACAAAACACCTTTACCAGAGGATTGCCCTTTTATTTTGGTTAAATAATCACCTTTGTCTGTAATTCCATGGTTTTCCATGTTTTCTGATGGAGAATCCCAGCAGAAGCTGGGCTAGAAAAACCAAAATTCAGCCAATTTTCCTCATATTCCCACCAACCACATCCACATTATTTTGTTCACTGCCACTCTCCATGAATGGATTTAGCTTGAAATGATGAGTTCAGAGAACAAAATAAATATCTGTAAACATTCTTTTCTAACAAGGCATTCATTTCCTGGAGTTTGGGAATTGGCAAAATCCAGGAATAAATATCCACTGTCTCCAAAATTACCGAGGGAAAACAAAGCTGGAGAAGCAGCTTTTGGAATCAGGGATACTTGGAATATTTACATGACTTTGTGCTCTTAATATGGGGCTGCAAAATGAAATAAAAACTCCCATTCAGGGAATAAAAATTAGTCTGGAGAAAAACTCCGGCCTTGGCTCAGGAAAATGAAAATGGGACAAGAAAAGCACTTTGCTCTCCAGAATTCTGATTTTTGAATCTGCTGCCAAGCCGCTCCTCTCCTTGCTGCCAATGGATTTTTCAAGGCTTCTCCATGGAAATCCAGTGCTCTGCCTCTGGAATTCCTCATCTAGAGAGGGATCAAACTTCTTCCTCCCTGAGTTTTTCCCCAAACTCGGCTCCTCTGCTTCCCTTCCTCAGCCAAGGGCCCGGTGATTTCCTTGATGGGAATTTTTGGTAGCACAGGATGGGCAGAAATTCCATTTGTCCCACAGGTAGGAATCTTTTCCATCTCTTTTTGGTCTTTATCATGGAGAATTACTCAGGGCTTGGACAGAGTGACAGCAATGCTTTGTTAAATGTATCCCTGTCAGTCAGGCTGAAGGAATTCCCACCTGGATTCTCCTGCTCCACCACCAGGCAAAATTTTGTCCCAAACTTCAGAAAATCCGAGTTTTTTTGGCAGAACAAACAGAGACTTTTGCAGTTCTTTGTTCCTGTCTATTTTCCCCTCCTCTCCTGGGCACACACTCCACGTGTTCCTGCACTTCCCAGCTCTGGAATTCGCTCCAAAACCCCTCAGCATTCCCACGGCGCTTCCCTGCATTGTTCCCTTTCCATGAAGTGTTTTAAGCTGTCAGGGATTTCACAGGAGCTCAAAACAAAGAGGGAACTTTCCCCCCACCCTGGGATTTCCCTTCTCTCCAGAAGAATTGTTTTCTTTTTTTTTTTTTTTTCCTTCGTTTTTTTGTGGCAGAATTCTGCATTTATGGAGAACCAGCATCCATTTAGTCTATTTGTGAACACATCTTTAATCCATCACTAACTCCTAAGTGGATTTCTTCCCAAATCCCTGCTCTGCTCCAGAGATGAGGTGCAGGTTCCAGGTGAGCAGTGGTGACCTCGAGCTCAGCCTGGGTTTTGTGTCAGCCTGACCTGAGCGGCTCCAGCTGTCAATCACCACTAATGGGGTCAGCTCCTTCTGGAGCTGCTCGAAGGTCTCCAAACAATTCTTCTCTTTCCAAAATTTTGTCTTGGAGATAAGGGCAGTGCACGTGGCCTGGCTGTGTGAACCCGGAATTCCCCAGCCCTGGGCTGATCCCACAGTGTGGGAAGCAGGAAAAAGGGAATTCTGCCCCACTTAGGTGAGACCCCACCTGCAGAGCTGCTCCAGCTCTGGGGTTCCAACAACAGGAGGATGTGGAGCTGCTGGAGTGATCCAGAGGAATCCATGGACATGTTCCAAGAGCTGGAGTCCCTCTGCTCTGGAGCCAGGCTGGGAGAGCTGGGAATGTTCCCCTGGAGAGGAGAAGCTCCAGGGAGAGCTCAGAGCCCCTGGCAGGGCCTGAAGGGGCTCCAGGAGAGCTGGAGAGGGACTGGGGACAAGGGATGGAGGGACAGGAGCCAGGGAATGGCTCCCAGTGCCAGAGGGCAGGGATGGGTGGGAGATTGGGAATTGGGAATTCCTGGCTGGGCTGGAATTGCCAGAGCAGCTGTGGCTGCCCCTGGATCCCTGGCAGTGCCCAAGGCCAGGCTGGACATTGGGGACACCCTGGGACAGTGGGAGGTGTCCCTGCCATGGCAGGGGATAGAATGGGATGGGATTTAAGGTTCCTCCAACCCAAACCATTCTGGAATTCTCTGATCCAATATTTCCTGAACATCTCCTTTCCCTCTCTAATCCAAGACGTAAAAGCACCTCCTGCATCCTTTTTTTTCCCCACTTTTTCCTCTTGCCTGAAACCTCTCCACACACGACTCCTCCTTCTCCCTTCCCTCCTCACAGATGTGGAGTTCACTGCCTGAGCTCGATGTGATTTATGGGCAGAGATAAAAAAGAGATTTAATCACGTCCATGAACTTCTCCAGCAACACACCCCGACATCCTCTATTAAGTGCTCCTCTCCAGACATTTTTCACGGATGGTGTCCAACCCCAGATTCCCAGGCATTTAATTACTCTCCCTTTGTTAGAAGATCCCACTAAATCTCCTGATTTATGCCATGCTCCATAAATAAGACCTTTCCTGGTTGCTTTATGATGGCACAAATTTGTTGGAGGCATCTGCATAAATTTTTATGGGATTTAATCGTTTGCTCCACATCCTTGTTCCCAGTTTTCCTCATGAATCAGAGCTGGGAACCACAGAAGCCCACACAATTAATTACTCACAGTAGCGGCCTCTGTGTTTGTTATTTAATTTCCTTTCCAGCCCTAACATTGTAAATGTTCACCCACGAGTTATTGGGATTATTTGGAAAATAGGATTATAGCGCTGGGCGAGATTTATTTGGGAAATTCCTGGTGAATGAAGCGAGGGAGAAGGTCAGGAAGTCCATTAAAGCAGATTAATGGAGAACAAGTGGGATCTAATCAGGCTGGGAGCCTGAAGGCCCCTCCTGCTGGGGCAGGGCCATTGTTCCCATGGATTATTTGTGTCCCTGCTCCAGGAACGTTGGGAGCGACAGCAGATCCATCCTTTTTAGCCACTCCAGCCGCTGATAAATTAGTTCCTGCCCACAATTGGCAAACTGTCAGGGAGCTGAGGCGCTGCTCCAATTAGTGCTCCCCACGGAGGGAAGGCAGGGACTGGCCCTGCCTGCAAAGTGCCGAGAATTCCGGGGCTGCTTCATTATCCGGCTTCTCCACTGCACGTGTGCTCCAGGGAACAACCTGGATAATAATCCCATAACTGCAGCACTTAACCTGCTCGGGATTTGCAAAGCCAAGGCCTCAGAAAGGAGCAACTCCAGGGAAGTGCCCCTCAGGGACAGGCTGGGCAGCAGATGCTGAGCAGGACGGGAGGAATTGGGGCGTGGGCGTTGAATTTCTCCTTTTCGGCCTCCATCAGCCATTCCAGGAAGGTAAAAACCAACCTAGGGTCATTAAGGTTGGGAAGGATTCTAGGATCATGGAGTTCAACCTTTCCCCGGCCAGGACTGCCAGGGCCACCACTTCTCCATGTCCCCAAGTGCCACCTCCACGACGTCACTATAGGACACAAAATAAAACGACACTGGAACTTCCAAGGTAAAAAGAAGGGAAGTTTAATTTTTGACTCCAACATTTATACATTTTCAAAAGTGGCAGTGGATTGGAGGATGAAAATGCCACCTCTCCAATGACGCTGGACAAACCGACAGTCCATCAAATTTCTCCTCCTTCAGAGAAGAATGTAAAACAATAATTATTTACATAAAACTGCGTGGGAAAGTTCATTACAAGAATGTGAACATCAGAAGGCTCAGAAGAACTTAAAGAGACAACAAAGGGCTTCGAAATCCCTCCAGGAATGGGGACTCCACCTGGGCAGCTGTGCCAGGGCTGCACAACCCTTTCCATGAAGGAATTTTCACTAATTCCAACCTAAAAATCCCCTGGTGCAACTTGAGGCTGTTTCCTCTTGTTTTGCTGCAGATCAGGGAGTGATGAATTCCTAAGGAGGTTGGAATTCCAGGGTTGCATCAATCTCACTCCATTGTCCTTGGTGTGTGGCACACAGCACGGACTCAAGGTTTTAGCACAGGTTTATTCCCATTAATCCATCTTCCTTGAACTCCACACTGTCCCTGCATCTCCTGATCCTTGGAACTGTTGTAAATGGATTTAAGTGAATTATTTGAGTAGATAATTGATGGATTTTAAATGAAATCATGGAATGGTTTGGGTTGGAAGAAGCCTTAAAACCCATCCCATGAACAGGGACACTTCCCACTATCCCAGGGTGCTCCAAACCCCATCCAACTTGGCCTTGGGCACTTCCAGGGATGGGGAATTTGTGGGGCACCTTTATCTGTCTTTTATATGAAATCCTGGAGCAATGACAAAAGAAGCAGGGAATCCCAACGGGAATATATAAAATATTCCCATTAGGATGAAGGTCACTGAGAGAAAGAATTCCCACCTCCCTTCCTGCCCTCACTCCTATCCCACCTTCCCCAATTATTTTATGAAACAACACAAGGTAAAATCCTGCAAAAAACTTCAAGTGGTAAAATTTTGCTCCCTGTCCTCAGCTGGGGTTTGTTCTGAGAGGAGGAAAAAATTTTGGAATATTTTTAAGAGACTGGATTTGTGCAGGTTATCAGATGTTCCTTTAATCCCTAAGGAACTTTTTTCCCCCTAAAATCAGAGCCTTTGTTTTCCCTTATCCATGTGGAGATTGCAGGGATCTGACCATCCTGTTCTGGCTGAGGATCCTGATTTTTTCCAGGAGATCCTTCCCATTTTCTTTTTTGGCATTTTTGGGATCCAGGTTTTGAAAGGACTCTTTAATATGGGAGCACAGAGAAGTGGAAAAACGGGAGCAGGACTTGGTGTGCCAGGCAGCACAGAGAGATCCAGGGAACAAAGAGATTCCCAGCCCCGAAGGAATTAAAATCTAAACCATGAGGGCACAACGGAGGTAAAAAAAGCTGAAAAAAAAAGGAAATGTAAGATATTTTTGGTCAATATCATAAGCCAAGGTCTCATTTAATCATTTCCTTTGGGGCCCTGCAGTTTTTGAGGAGAAGATTCCAAAGCAAGGTCTAAGGAGGGGATTATTTTATACAGCCCCCAGCTCTGCTCAGGGCTTCCTCAGCTCCTCACATCCCCTGCTGGTGGCTTTTCTATGCCAATATCCAAATTATTCCTGCTTTTTCTTCCTCATATTCTGCTCAGAGGTTCCTCATCTCCTCACATCCTTGGTTTTGTCTTTTCAGTGCCTATATCCAAAATATTCCTGCTTTTCCTTCCCACACTCTGGTAAGGGGTTCCTCAGCTCCTCATACCCCTGCTTGTGTCTTTTCTCTGCCAATATCCAAAATATTCCTGCTTTTCCTTCCCACACTCTGCTCTGGGGTTCCTCAGTTCCTCAGGGGCTCCTCAACCCCTCACATGCCCTGGTTGTGTCTCTTCAGTGCCAATATCCAAAATATTCCTGCTTTTCCTTCCTCATATTCTGCTCAGGGGTTCCTCAACTCTTCACTTCCCCTGCTTGTGTCTTTTCCATGCCAATATCCAAATTATTCCTTCTTTTCTTTCCCACATTCTGCCTCTCATCCCCAGCCCTACATTCCACAGTTTGCCCTCTCCAAACCCCCACTCTGATGGGATCTGGAGGCTGGGTGGAAGTTCCATGTGGATACTCCAGTGGATAATGGGGAACCCTCAGAATTCCTGGTCATTCCTGGTCTTGACGGTCATCCACCATCAAGAACGAGACCATTTTGCCCCTGCAGAGGTGATGAGAGAATCATGGAATATTCTGGATTGGAAATTCCACAAGGATCATCTAATCCCAATTCTGGCCCTGCCCAGGACACCCCAACAGTTCCACCCTATCCCTGACAGCATTGTCCAAACACTCCTGGAGCTCTGGGAACATCCAATGGCAAATTCTGGTGGGTAATGGGATGCTGAGGATAATTCCCCTCTCTTAATTAGGTTGATTAGGCCAAATTCCCAGCCAGTTCAATCAGGAATAATTCCTGTTGTTGGACCAAAAGGCTCTGGGAATGCTCAGAAGCCTCCCCTGGGACCAGAGCACACATGGAAAATCCATCCGTTCTCAGGTTCTTTGGATATTGGGTGCTGAGAAATGAAAGGGAAATGAATATTCACGAATATATCCAGGAGGGAAAGGAAACAAAACAAAACCCAACCCAAACCAGGAGGGAATTGAGTTTTTTAATGCAAAGAAAAACGCTGAGACAAGAATTATTCGTGTTTGAACGGGGCTGGAAATTGGAAAATCCTGGAGCTGACTTCCTGAGGGAGTATCAGTGAGTGGGAAGGAGAAGTAGCTGGAAGATGGAGCTTGATAAGCTTTGCGAATGGAATTATAAGTTATTTTATGGCCAAATTAAGACAGGGTTAGAGAGGTGTCTCTAGGTTTAGGTCTAGCTTTAGGTCTAGGTTTAGGAATATCCCCTGGGGGTGAGGTGGGATTTAATGCAAATCCCCTTTCCACTGAGTGCTCCCTTCCAGGCACTTAATAAATTACAAATATCAGCAAAAATTCCTGAGATTCCCATTTAACTTTCCAGTGAGATCCTGGCTTTTCCCACTAAAGCCTGGCTTTGCTAGAGCCAGGAGATGAACCCATTAAACTCCCAGCATGATGCTTTGAACACCTGATTTTTGTGTTTCCAGCTTATTCCAGATCCCAGCCAAAATATTTGGCTCCTGCTTTAATCTGGGATCCACATGGACCAGAGAGAGATTCCTAAAATCTTCTCTCAGATTCTCAGGGTTTAAATTAATTCCCTCCCACTCTTGGAATATTCCTGACTTCCTCCAGCTGAGCAATCTGCCCACAGTCCAGCCCATTCATAAAAAGTGAGCAGGTAATAATTAATTTTAATGAATGCTGTTGATGCACGGGCTAATTGTTTGAATTCATCAAACCCGGTGTTTAGAGTTTAATGCAGAAATTATGTACAAGGCATTGTTAATAAAATCATTACAAATTAATTTAGCCCTGAACCAGCAAAGCACTTACACACAGATTTTCTGCTTGGAATGCTGAAGTGCTTCCCTGAATCCTGATTTTAAAGTTATGATTCCTTAGCCAGACTCAAAGAAGGAAATTCCTCAGGTTTGTGGCCTAGGGAGTCCTGCAGTGATCTTTGCTCATCATGGAATCATGGAATAGAATCACTGAGGCTGGAAAAGTCTTCCAAGGTCATCAAATCCAGTTTTTGATTGATCCCCACCCTGTCCCCAGCCCAGAGCTCTCAGTGCGATCTCCAGGGGACACCTGCAGGGATGGGCACTGCAACCCTCCCTGGGCAGTGCCAAGGCCTGAGCCCCCTTTCCATGGGGAAATTCCTGCTGTGCCCACCCTGAGCTGCCCTGGCCCAGCCTGAGGCCGTTCCCTCTGCTCCTGTCCCTGTTCCCTGGACGGGGAGCCCGACCCCCCGGCTGTGCCCTCCTGGCAGGAGCTGTGCAGAGCCACAAGGGCCCCTGAGCCTCCTTTGCTCCAGGCTGAGCCCCTTCCCAGCTCCTCAGGGATTCTCCAGCCCCTTCCCAGCTCCTCAGGGATTCTCCAGCCCCTTCCCAGCTCCCTCAGCCTCTCCTCCCATGGGTGACCCTCCAAAACCCTCCCCATTCCCACTGCAGCTCCCTGCTCCCCTTATTCCCTACTCCAGGAACGGGAAGGAGGGATAAAAAAGGGATCGTTTCCAGCCAGGAGAACTTCACTGTTTCATCTTCACCCCACTCCTGGTGGATTCCCTAATCTGTGATTTATAGGAAACCCTGGGCTGAGAACCTCCCTGAGGATCCAGCCATGAGCTGCCCAACCCTGAACTCCTCACTGCCTCGTCTCCTTGCATCCCTCACGTTCCCACATTTTTGCTGATCCACCCCAATTTGCCGTGATCAGATCCCTCTGATGCCCTCAGGGCTCCTGCCTGGGTTCCTCTTTATCTCCCTGGGCTCCTCTTTATCCCCTCCCCACTCCCTCTGACTCAGGGAATCTCAAGATATGGATCAGAGATCTGGTTTTATGCAGATGACATGCAGATTTCTGGGAAGTTTATCCCCAATTATTCCTTCTCCTCCCATGTTTTATCAGTTTGACTCGAGGACAAATGGAGGCCATTTTTTCCCTAATCCATATTTAAAACTCAAACCTTAATTCTTGCTCTCAGGCATTGTTTTTTTCTCAAAATCTGATTTAAATGATAACACTTATCAGGGCTGGGGTAGCACAGGGTTCATCCTTTCCTTTGGGACAGGGAAAAATCCCAAATCCCATCAGGAGCAATTCCATCTTTGCTGCTACACCAGCTGCAGACCTGGAAATTCAGGTTTATTTAACCAACAATCAAATTCCAAATTAATAAAAACATGGAAGTGTATTTTCCCCTTCCATTTGAGGAAAAAGCAAATGCTAAACTGGGATTTAATAGTTTCATATTCTCAAAATAAGTTTTATGCAATGTGTGTTAATTGTTGTTTCAGCCATTTCCAATAAAAACTTGGAATCAGGGGAAAAAACCACAATTCCTTCCAACTCAAATATTCCTTCTAACCACAATTCCAACAAAGATTTTCAGTTTTTATTTGGTGTGCAAATCCTTGGAAAATGTTATAAAATAAAGAATCCAATTCCGTGCCTCACTCCAAACCAGCAGCTGAGCAACATCCCAAAACTCCTGACTCACGTAATCCTTGAAAGTTTTTTTTTCCCTGGTGACAATGGGATGAAGTTAAAGGATTTATTTGGCAATTCCAGATGTTGAAATAAACATGAACCTGAAATTTAGAGTCTGCTCAAGCGTGGTCACAACAATGGGGTCATCCCTGTATTTGTTTAGAACTGGGAATCCCCAGATGAGGTGCCCAATGGATCATTTGGAACATCACTAATCAGATCATTTTTTTAAATTAAGTAAATTTTCCTGACCAAAATTGCAATGTGTGGGACCTTTAAAATGAAATTACCGAGGAGCCCTGAGTGTTAAAATCAGCTCAGGATTTAATTCCAAGAACATGACTCACTTTGCCAGGGAACTCTATTATTAAACTGAGGGGGTTTGGCTTTAGAAAGAACAATATTAAAAAAAATTAGGAGTTATTTAAATCCTTTGTTTTCCTCCATAAAATCTCCAAGTTTTTACATCCATCCTCTTTATCCACTGGCTGCAACCCTTAACCCCAAGAAGGGGTAAGATAATGTTGGTGTAAGAATAATTCGCTGTAAATATTTGGAAAAGCTGTTTATAAATTTAATATCAGAGCAAGCAGAAATTCCTCAGCCACATCCAAGGCCTTTCATTTTTCCAGGAGAAATGTTCCACGCCTTCTGTGGGACTGAATTAATCAAGAAACAAATGAATGGGAGAAAGAAGATCATTAAGTATTCTTTTTCCTCCTGATTAATGCCGGGATAATTCAGGGCAGATGGGAAAGATGGATGGGGATCCACAAAGCTGCCTCAACCTTTTCCCATTTTTTGTGTCCCCAGATCATTGAGAATAAATATCCAGGGAGCAAACCCCGGGTGGGGTGAATCAGCCCCTTTCCCTCAGCTCAGGGGAGCTCTGCTGATTTCCCAAATCCGAGTTTCCCACAAAACAATATTTATGGAGCAGCTGAGGAATCCAACACCAGTGGAGAGAAATGTCATGCAATGCCAAGCTTTTTGTGGATGTCTCATCCCTGGAAGTGTTCTAGGGATTTGGAGCAACCTGGGATAGCGGGAGGTGTCCCTGCCCTGGCAGGGGTGGGTTTGGAGGTCCTTTCCCACCCAAACCAGTCTGGGATTCTGGGATTCTTTGAGGGATTAGGGAAAATATTCCATTTATTTATAAAAAGGAGGATGGGAGCACCTTCAAAGGGGTCAGGGCTGGCTCTTCCCATCCCAGCAGAGCCTGAGGGTCACTACAGGACACGAAACACCACAAGTGCACGCACCACTGTTCTCAAGGTGGAAAAAGGGAAGTTTATTTTCTAACCCCACATTTATAGATTTCCAAAAGTGACAGTGGATGGGAGGGTGACAGTGCCACCTCTTCAATGACACTGGACGATCTAACAATCCATCAAATTTCTCTTCTTCTATAAAAAAACGCAAAACAATAAGTTATTTACAGAAAGTATGCGAAAAAGTTTGCTACAAGAATGTAAACATCCGAGGGCTTAGAAAATCTTAAAAAATCCGGGCGACGCCTGAGGGGCAGGAAGGCTTTCCTGGAGGACAATATTCCAATGGCAGCTCCTCCCTGTGCCTGCCACGCCTCTCTCCAAGCTGGGAATGACTGGGGAGAGCAGGTGGAGATGCTGCAGGCTGTTCCAAACCAGCACCAGGGAGGAGAACCTCAAACCAACGATTCCTTCAACCCAAACCAATGACTGAGACCTCAAGGAACCTTTGATTGGGGTTGGGATGGGATTTAAGGTCCCTTCCCACCCAAACCATTCCATGAGGTCCCACAGGGCACAGGGAACACCTCGGAGCCAGGGAATGTGAAGGGAAGAGGTTTGGAAGCTCTCCTGGAGCAGGAATTGAGGCCAGAAGGAGTTGTGGGTGTTCTGAAGGCTGATCTTTGTTAATTATCCCACCTGCCTTGGAATTCTGATCCAAAATCCCTTGAAAATGTGGGAGGAAGGTGTGTCTGGGACATCATGCCTGGCACTGGCCGAGGGATCAAAAAATTCAAGTTTTTGGTGAACTGGAAGTAGAAGAAATCTTTTGGAAGGTGATGGTTCCACCAGACTTTGGGAATGTTGGATCATTACCTGTCAATGCCCTACAAAGACAGAATTCCCTGGAGAGAGGCACCCAGACTTCAGGGCATTCCCTGGATTTTCTCACACAGCTTGAAAAAATTCCGAAGAGCTCAGGGAAATTATTTCCCTTATAAAACCCTCACTGTTTCGATTCCAGGCAAAATATGGGGAAAATACCATTTATTTATCATGTTGTTCCTCCCCTCCAAATTAAGTGTTGGAATTAAAACAAAACCTTTTAAAGAATATTAGAAAATTTCTCTTCCGATTTTAATATTTTACTATTTTTTAACCTGAAAAAAACACCATTTTTTACTTGACTGTCAATTCAGAGACTTCCCTCCTTTCTCATGTCCAAGGTTTTTCCCAGGAAAAGCCTTTCCTGTCCTTTGTTTTTTGGAATCAAAGTTGAGTTTCCCTTTCTGCCTCTTGGTTTAAGCAGCAGCAACTTCCAGAGCAGTGAATTACAAGAACCTCGTGGAGAAATCGAGTTAGATCCAGCAATATTTTAATCCCTTTCCCAATTATGTGACAGCCCCTGAATTTCTCTGGGGTTTGATACTTTCCATTCCTGTCTTCGGAGGAATCTGAAACTGCCTGAGAAAGGGAGAGCTGCATTTAATTGGGGAGGAAAAAAAAAATAAAACAAAAAAGGGGGAATGCTCGGTGCGGATTCAGTTCTAATAAAGTGCTACAGAAAAAGGGGTGGAATTTTTAACTTTATTCAAATCCTCTGCTCTAAAAATCCTCAGAGTGAATAAATTACCAGCACTGCAGCAGAGTGAATTCTCGTGACCTTGAAACAGCAAAACCCTGAGAAAAGATGGAAGAGGAATTTGGGAGTTGCTTGAGGAGCAGGTTTGGATGGAGAACAAAATATTGGCTGGGCAAAATTCAGCCAGGATGGAAAAAATGTGGAAGAGTCTGGAAGAGCAGCTCCCATCCAGAAGCACAGCCTGGGGCTGCTGGTGGCATTTCTGCCTCATTCCATGAAATCAGCAGGAAAATTGAATGGTCAAGGCAGAGTGGAGATGCCTTAGACCTGGAAACCTGGAATCTGCCTCCTTCCCAATCCCAGATTTTCCTGTTTCTGAGGTTAGTACTAACAGGAGGTGACACGAGCTGCCCAAACATGCTTTGTGTTGTGGTTTAATTAACAATGCCCGATTAATTGGGACGTGTGTGACAAAGGGACTCTGTACCACTGATGCCTTGAGCAGGCTGCCCTAGAGCAGAGGCTGGATGGAGTTCCAGAATAAAGCAGGGATTGATTCAAAGCATCTCCTCCATGGATCCACCTTGGGCAGCACAAGAGCCCAGCCAGGGCTGCACCCAAGATGAACCAAAATGGCCCCAAAATGCACGGCCGGGCATGGGGTCTGTCCCTGGGATCAGTTCTGTTCCATTTGCATCTTGCCGTTAATTGTCACAGACGCATTTTATGAAAAATCCTTTCCTTAGGATTTCTTCTCCTGAGAAGCTGAGAGGCCTCAGGAACAAAATGTAAACAATGATTATCTGCTGCTGTGGAATGCAACAGGTGCATCTGTGATTGGTCCATGTTGGTTGTTTCTAATTAATGGCCAATCACAGTAGGGCTGTCTCGGACTCTTGGTCAGACACAAGATTTTGTTATCATTCTTCTTCTTGCTTGCTAGCCTTCTGATGAAACCCTTTCTTCTATTCTTTTAGTATAGTTTTAACATAATCTATATCTCATAAAATAATAAATCAGCCTTCTGAAACATGGAGTCAGATCCTCATCTCTTCCCTCATCCTGGGACCCCTGTGAACACCACCACAATCGTCCCATTCCAGCTTTAGCCCAGGCAGTCCCACCCTGCTTGTTTTTCTCTCTCCAGCCCACGGTGTTTGTGCTCTTGGGCTGAGATTTGGATCATTTGTCCTTGGTGCCCAGGTGGAGCAGGAATTGTTTTGTCTCCCTGCTCTGTGCTCAGAGCTCACCATCCCATAATATGGAGCCCAGACCCACACACTGAAGCAGCACAGAATGTGAAAAATAGAAAAGCTGAACCTGAAGCATCACCCTCACCCATTAGCTGTTTGTACAGGCATCAGCACACCTCCCCTGTCACCTCCACAATCCGATTTGACATCCAGATCAGACTCCAAACACAAAGGAGCCAACTCACAGAGCGAACCTTGGCCATTTAAAAACATCTCCCGTTGCTGCGGTCCATCAAAATTCCCTCGGGGAAGGAGAGTGTGAAAGAACAGCCACTTGTGCAGCAATTTTAATCAGGCAAAACTGAGATAAGGGACTGATTACAGAGTTATTGAGCTGATAAAATCCTGACTGGAGCTTTGTAATCAATCAGCAGCCAGCGCTCATCCATGGAATAACCAGACGGCGCCTCTGCCTTTCCCTGGATATTTATGAAGTGCTCATAGAGAAGTTGTTTACCTTTATTAGCTGGATTTTCCATAATTAGCTCAGCTCCTGGGAGGATTTTCAGTGCCTGGACTGACACCTGGGACGGTGGACACCTGCTTTAATCAATGTTCACTTTCTTCTTAATGCCTCAGAGAAGAATAGATGGTCTGGGAGGAGAAATTAAAGGATATATTTGAATTATTCGTAATGTTCTATTGGGATAAGGAGAACAGATCCAGGTGTGCAGATATCCAAACCCAGGATATCCCAAATCTCGGGAACTTGTATGGAATTACCTCCACGGGGAAATTATTTTTGGCATCACTGATTATCCCACAGCTAGTTGTAGGATCCATGGATGTATCTGAGAGGCTTTGGGGAAAATTTGGAATTTCAAAATCTTTTTATCTCTCGTCCTCCACACCAGATTTTGGCAGTGATGAGCACTCCACACCTCCGCAGGTGGATTTGCCCACTCTGGCCAAAGCCAAGCAGGAATTTCTCTTTCCAGCACAGTTTTTCCACAACTTCAATGGGTTTTCCTGCCCAACACCAAAACCTTTAACAGGGTAAGGATTAAAAAGTTGTCTCACTAAAACCTGGCTTGATATCTCAATTATTCCTCCTAAAATGGGAGCCTTTGCTCCATCTTTGGAGCAAACAACCCAATTTTTACAACCCCAAATTTTTATAAAAGAAAAAAGCACTTCAGAGAAAAAAGTCCCTCATGCAAAGGCTGGTCCTGTTTCTCTGTTAATTAAAATAATTCAGCTGATGAGGCTCATTAGGCCTTCGAGAGCTTCCCAAATGCTGTGGTCACCACAAAAGGCTGCATTAAGAAGGTGCTGATTTAGAGAGCAGCTCTGCATCTTATTTACCAGGGACAAAATGGATGATGAGATAAAATCAGCAGCTGAAATCAAGGAACAAAAAGAGATAAAGATGCACAGGCAGGTCCAGCTCCAGCTGGAGCTGCTCCTGATGGGATCTTCAATTTCAGGACCACATTCCATTGTTAGTCTCAGCTCGTCTGCCTCATTCCTTGCACACAGAGCACAGGCTGCTCCCTTAATAAGAGAAAAATCAATAATTTGCTTTTTAGCATTGTTCAGTGCCTCATCTCACTCCTTGGTTATTGTGGGATCTTCAAACTCTGCTCCCAAATCAGCTGGAGCACATTCCCATCCCATTTTCCAGGGGAAGCTGGGGTGGTTCCACAGACTGAGAGCAGCTCAGGAACTGAAAACTTCCACGCAATGTGGAGTTTTGAAACACCAATTACGGCATTTGAAGTCTAATTGGGATAATTAATTTGCTCTGGATCTGATTCCATATGGGGCTGGGGATGTTCCAGATGTGTGCAAGGCTGCCATGGGGTCACAGGGCAAATCCAGCTCCTTCTCATGGATATCCAAGAGGGATAAGGGGAAAATGATGGGGAAATGATTTGGTTTTCCATCTGTGGCAGGTGATTATTGCTGTAGCTGCAGCACTTTGATCTCCTTTATTCTTCCAGCTTTTCCCAGTTTTCCAGCTGGAAAAGACCTCCCAGAGCATTGATTCCAAGCTGTTCCCAATGCCCACCTTGTCACCAGCCCAGAGCAGTGAGTGCCACTTCCAGGAGTTCCTTGGGCACTTCCAGAGGAACTTTTCTCCAGTGGATGGGCAGGACGGATTGTCCCAGCTGGTCCTGGTGCCATCACATTTGCATTCCCGTTAAAAGTCACAAAGTCTTCAAGCTTTAAAGTTTTCAAGCTTTATTCCCCCTCTTAGCTATTCCCAGATTTTTATTTTTCCAGGGAAGGAAATGAGGATCTGCTGGCAGTGCTCCACTCCATGTAACTCTCCTTAGAAGCAGGAAAAATTAATAATTTGGGAAGTTCTGAGAGCGTTCCAACCACGGAATGTGCACAGGCCAACAGGGAACGCGCAGCACTCGGGAAACACCAAAGGGAAAATTATGGCACTGAGTTTTTATGGCATCAAGTTTTCCTCCCTGGCATGGGTTTTTACGGATAATATTTACCCACAATTCCATTATATGGACCACTCGAAAATGAAATTGGTCATAAAAGAGGAGGATAAAACTCATTAATGCAAGAACCACAGGGATCGTTTCACGTGGTTGGTTCGGGCTGTGCTCAGCCTGAGGAAATAACCCAGCAATGGAATGAAGTCCTCCTTTCCTCGTGGGAGATTATCCCATGATCCCATCACAAAATTTCTTCTGTCTGCATCCCTGCTCGTTATCCCATCAAAATTCCCTTTGGTGTGCCATGATACAACGTTAGTCTTCGTTTTTTTAATAATCCTTTTGTATTTGTATTGAAGAAATGCCAGACAAACCTAAGGATATTTTTTTCTTCCCTGCTAAATTTTTTTTTTCCCTTCCACAACTTTCCTGGGAGAATCCCATTTGTTTAAACTCCAAACTTGCCTTTGCCACCAAAAAATGTGGCTGCTTGTCCCTGCTAAACCAATGGACTGAGCAACCTTCCCAAAATCTCCTCAGTTTATTCCCTCTTCCTGGATTCCAGGTGCCCATCCTGGGTGCTGGGGAGTTTCCCTGCTCTGTTTCAATGATGGAAATTTGGAATTGTTTTTAGGCTTCTGGAATTGTTGAAGCTGCTTCACCAGAGGGGTTCTTTGGTTATTTTTATAACTGAGGAGCTGGGAGACAGAGCCGCTGGAAAAACCAGTTCCCATTAAATAGTTTAGGAGCAGTTCCAGAACAGCCAGACTCCAATTAAGCAGTTGATGAGCTCCAATGTGAAATGTTCCTAAATGAATTGTTGTAAAGTCACAAAAATCTGGATCCAAATCCTCAGTGCTGGGAAAGCACAGGCAAATCCATCTGAATGGATGCATGGAAGCCTCAAGTGAAAACAGGGAGATGGGCCTGGAGAGCTGCTCCTGGTAGGATTTATTTGGGACACAGCACAGAAAGGGCTCCAAGGATTGTAAACGGCCTTGGAGAGGGGAGTTGTGGCTTGGAAAAGAGAAAAGCTGCTTATCCTGGAGTGGGAATAACTCAGGGACTGGGGGAAGGGAGCACGCTCAGGGAAGAGCCTGATCTGTGAATGAAAGCCCTGGAAATGTTGCAGTTCCTTCACAACATGACTCACTGACAGCTCCAGCCTTTTTTCCTTTTTTTCTCTCTCTCTCTCCCTATCAATTTTTTTCCCATTTTGTTTTGTCTGCTCCCAGCAAAGCTGTTTTCTTCCTCAAATCCTGCTGAGAACAACACTCGTGTCACGTTGCTGGGGACACACACGAGTTGTCATCATCTGTCACCGGCGTCTTTTCATCTCTGCGAGCCCTCGCTGCCCCTTCTGCTGCTCTCCCTCTGCCTTTTGATCTTTCCACTTTGCTGTTCCCTCTGAAATGCTCAGACATCCAAGTGAACAATATCCAGCCCGGGAAAAAAAAAGAAGAACCAAACCACAAACCAAAAACACAAAACCGAAAAAAGACGATGTGCCTTGATTTATATCACTGGGATTCATGGAGAGAAAAGAGGAAAATCCAGGGCTCCAGCCCAGAAATGGTTAAAGAAAATAAAGTCAAGGACTCAAGGGAAGGGAAATGGTTGGTGAAAGAAAAGAAGGCTCTGTCCCTGATTGTAAATCCAGTGGGATTTGAATCCCAGAATTCCAGAGCTGGAGCTGAGCAGAGGGAGATCCCTGAATCATTTTTCTGGCTGCCCCACGGAACAGCAACCAATGGATTTCACCTTCTTTTAATCCCAATAATTCCTGCTCAGGCTGGGTGGAACTGCATCCCAAAGATGTGGAGTCCCTGGGGCACTGGGACAAGGGACACAAGAAGCACATTCAGAGCTCTGCAATGTCCCTTTGTTTTTATATTGTGACAGCAATGACAGCACAGCAGGGAGAGAAACCACTCTGGAATCATGGAGATAATTCCTCTTAATCCATCGCCATCTTCTTCCCCTTTCTCCAAGTCAGCAAAGGAATGAAATCCCATAGAATTCATAAAAATCTGCTGCCTAACACCTTATTTTAACAGCAGAGTCCCAGCTTTGTGTTCTTCAAGTACAACATCTCCATCACTGCAAGGAGAAACACAAAATAAATGCTCAAAATTCACCTTTAGCTCTGCTTCTCTCTCCCAGGTGGGGTGAGGTTGTTGGTACTCCAGGGAGTTGCTCTTTACAACCACCTGGAAGGAGGGTGGAGCCAGGGGGGATCGGGCTCTGCTCCCAGGGAACAGAGACAGGACAAGGGAAATGGCCTCAAGTGGCACCGGAGCAGCTCAGGCTGAATATTTGGGAAAAGCTCTGCAGGGAAAGGATTTTCAAGCTCAGGGCAGTGGTGCAGTCACCACCCCTGGGAGTGTCCAAAAAACTTCATTGAAGGTTGGATTTGATGATCTTGGAGGTCTTTTAACCTCAATGGTTCTGTGGTTCCTACTTGGGACGTCACAGCACCTCCCAACCCTGTGGAAGGAGAAAATTCCCGGGAAAGAGGGTGAATCTGCATCGTTGTGTGCAGGATTCTTGCCCAATGTGGTTTTAAGTCCTTGGGAATCGAGGATCACTGATGCTCTCACCAAGATTTTTAATATTCATGGCTACAGACAAAAAAATCTGTGCTGAGCTCCGTGTTCCCTTGGGAATGAGACATCCTTGATGAGCTCACCCTGGGGAAGGAGTCAACGCAAACTCAGAAATAAAAGGGGAAAACCCAAATGGCAAATGCCCATCAAGGGCAGGCTGGGGCATCCCCCAGACCAACCTCACCGCCCATCCCAACCTGAAGAGCTGCCCAGACTCCCTGGTGCCATAAATCCTGCTGGAAGAGCCTCTTTTCCCTGTTCCACAGGAAATAAAGGGCTTTGCATAAATCTTGGTGCATGACTTCGTAAAACCACCTCATTTCCATGTTTTTTCATCTATTTTTTCCTCTTCTTCAACGCAAGAACCGAATGAGAAGCTTCCTTTTTTTAAGAGGAGATGAGGGAACCTTAAAATAAGCAGCCAAAATTGTGCAGTTTCCCAAATTCCCACTAAAGTTAGAATGAAGCAGAATTTCATTCCCGAATTATAATTGCCAGAGACATTTGCATTTTCAATGGTTCTTGATTGATTTTATTTTTTTTCCCATGGAAAACAGGAATTACAATGGACACACAAACTTTTCTGCAGAATTTTTAGAGTAAAGAAAATGGCTTTGTTTTGAATCATCTTCCATATTGTTGGGATCTTCTGGATTTTTATTCCAAAAAACTGAGGATTGGTCACAGGTTGGACTTGGTGATCCTGGAGTCTTTTCCAACCTCTGGGATCTGGGATTTTAGACAGTCAAGCCTTGCAGAGAAATAATTTTGAAAACTCACATAGCACAGCAGAACAATCATCCTAAAATCCTGTTGGAAAACCAAGGCAAAAGGAGAAGGGAAAAATCTTCTGCCTGTTCATCTCGGTGGGAAGAGGCACCAGGTCTCAAATCTTCCATCAAAACCAATATTTCTGATGAATCCTTGGGAATTCCTGAATTCCAGCATTTCCCTGGTGGAATTGCAGCTTCTTGAACTGCAACTCCACCAAACCCACGCTGATCTGAATTTGGACAAACCCGGCCCTGAAAATCCTCCAGAATTCCCTGATCCACCTGGTCTGCTCCAAGCACCTCCCACCTCCATGCACAGCTCCCAAGGATTTCCAGGAACAGGGACAACATTCAGCATTTTATGGGATCCTTGAGGAAACAGGAACTAGCAGGGGGCTGTTGAGTAATGAAGCGATTCTAATTGGCTTAATTAGGAGCCAGAGCTGCTCTTTGGGGGATTCTCACCTTCCTGTTAACAGCACCAATTGGATTTAGGGAACACATAGGGAGAAAATTGCCTGGCTGGATGGAGAGAGGATCGTGGAATTGTTCAGGGGCTGGTTAATGGGATCTGTGGAAAAAGGGACATAAATCCCCAAAAACCACAATGGACTCTGAGCGGCTGTGGAAGGAAGGAGCATCCTTTGCCCTGGGAGCTGCTGAGGGAAGTGAATTCCCCTTCATTCTCTGGTTTAATCCTCATTTTCCTCATCCTCTTCTCATGAGGGAAGTGAATTTCCCTTTACTCTCTGGTTTAACTCCCATTTTCCTCATCCTCTTCCCAGTTCCCTTTTCTCCTGGTTCTCCTTTATCCCCACAGATCTTTAATTGTTGTTTGCCCCTTTTCGGGATCATTCTGCCCAAATTCCCAGCACCTTCATCCGAGCCTTCTCACACCAGAGAATTCCCAAGGGACCATCCTCCCCATCTGACATTCCAGTGGCTTCTGGAAGTGCCCAAGGCCAGGTTGGATGCGGCTTGGAGCACCCTGGGATAGTGCAAGGTGTCATTGCCCATGGAATGAGAAGGTCCCTTCCACCCTAAACCCTTCTGGGATCCTAACACGGATTAGGGAGCAGGTGACAATAAAATCAGGAGAAATCCATCTTGTCTTGTTCAGCCCACAGGAATTTTATTGCTGTGACTTTGTGATGGAATTGCAATCCCAGCCCTGGGAATGCAGGAAAGGAATGACAAAACAACCAAAAAAAAATCCCTGTGGTGGCTGCACTTTGCTGCCTCTTTTTAAAGGCCAAAGAATTTCCTTTGTTGGCTTAACACAGGGTTAACAGAAATTCCTGGGATCCGTGTGCCTTTTCCATATAGATCCCTCTGCAGCTAAAGCCACAAATCCAAATATTGTGCTGTGCTGAAAGAACACTCCAGCATTACCTCGGGAACCCAAAGGAATTCACAAACAAAGCCAAGCTCAGCAAATTTCCACTTCTTGCTTGATGATGACCTTGAGATGCTCCACTCCAGCACGTCGAGGGATTCACCTCCTCCCCCGCAATTCCAACGGGTCTGGAATGTTGAACATTGTGTTTCCAGGTTATTTTGGGTAACTTCCCCACAGAATAACGGATTAAACTTGTGCAAATATTGTCTGTAAACCAGCTGTGGGGGTTGCTGGTTTGCTCCTGGTTGTATTCATCACAAACGAATATTAAACCCAAAATCCTGAGGTGCCAGTGGGACAATCCACGGCGGATTGGAATTCCAGACTCTCAGTGGTCTTTGTGTTCTAGGCAAGATCTTTCATTGACCGGATCATATTGACTCGGCACAGGAACATAAATGAAAAAATATAAATATATAAAAATATATAAAATATAAATATAACTATACCTGTAAATATAAATCTAAATATAAAATTATAAATATAAAATTATAAATATAAATATGAATATAAGTGTACATGTATATATAACTCGAAAACGAAAACGAAAACGAAAACGAAAACGAAAACAAAAACGAAAACTAAATATAAATATAAATATAAATATAAATATAAATATAAATATAAATATAAATATAAATATAAATATAAATATAAATATAAATATAAATATAAATATAAATATAAATATAAATATAAATATAAATATAAATATAAATATAACAGTGGAGCTACAGAACCTGCGCACATGTTGGGTCAAAAATAACCTTTAAAGATCACACCAAGGTGTTGAGGAATAATTGGATTGGAGCACCTTGCCCTATGGAGACAGGCTGGGAAAGCTGGGAATGTTCTGGAGAGGAGAAAATTGTGTGGAGACCTCCCAGAAAATTCCAGGATCTGAGGGGGATACAGGAAACAGGAACTGGAGTGTCAGAACAAGGGGATGGCTTCAGACTGGAAGAGGGGAGATTTAGGTGGGATATTGGGAAGGAATTCCTGGCTGGGAGGGTGGGACGGCTCTGGTACAGAATTTCCAGAGCAGCTGTGGAGCCCCTGGATCCCTGGAAGTGTCCGAGGCCAGGCTGGACATTGGAGCACCCTGGGACAGTGGGAGGTGTCCCCGCTGTTCCATGGGTCAGGGTATCTCCAACACAAATAAATTCCCTTCAGAAACCTCTTCCTTGTGTTACTCCATGAAAATCCCAGCAATTCCCCTGTCCCAGCCAAATCCTCTGCGCTGCATCCCAGCGCCAGCCTTGGCTTTTCTCCTCCCTGGAAGTCTTCATTTGCAGCCTGGCATGTCAGGGATCACTGGGATTTATAACAACATCATTCAAGAGGTATTTAATGGATTAGAGTTCCACTTGGAGCCTTTTCAGTCATTTCAGAGTAAATACTGGATCATCCTTGCAAGGAGCTTCCAAATTAATGTATCTGCCAAACTTTCTGCCTGAATACAAATCCGCTGCTGTTGCTGGGATGTGCGGAGCTGTCGCCCCGATCCCATGAAGGGAATGCAGCCCCAGATACCCAGAATTCCTACAACAGCTTCCAGATCCTAGAGGACACCTTTAAATAAACAATTGGGTTATTTTTCAGCTGGGCCTGGAATTTTTAATGCTTCCTTTTGAGCTTGATTTTACTATTTTTAGGAAGATTTTTTTTTTTTTATTATTGTTTTAGGAAGGAATCCCTGGCTGGAAGGGTGGGGAAGCCCTGGAATGGAATTCTCAGAGTATCTGTGGCTGTCCCTGGATCCTTGAAAGTGTCCAAGTCCAAGTTGGACACTGGAGTTTGGAGCACTCTGGGATAGTGGAAGGTGGGAATGGATGGGATTTAAGGTCCATTCCATCCCAAACCATTCCATAATATTCCATAAAGCCCATAATGGGCTTTAAGGTTTTTTCCAAACCTGACATTGTGGGATTTTTCTCCAGTATCTGAAGGGGTTTTTTTCTCCTTTCCACTCCAGACTTCTTTCCCAGGGATCTCTTCCACTTCCAAGCTGCTTATTCCGATGGTGAAATCCAGAACATGCCTTTCCATTGTCTCCCCAGCAGCCACCTGCACTGTCTCAGAAAAGAAAATTCCAGTTATTCCGGGACACACTTCAGCCTTGGAAAATGCCATCTGCCCATAGGAACGTGGGGAAAACTTTGGGAATGCCCCTAGGTTGGCACAGGGAGGGGGTGGGAGCAGAATTCCCAGTTATAAATCAGTCCCACCCCAGTCTCAGCCTGGCAGAGCTGGGATTCATCATTAATTCATTTGCTGTCGAAATCAAAGGAAAAGTATACGAAGGAACAAAGGGAATGGAAGGAAATGCAGCTCTGGAGTTGTCATGTACTCATCAAATGTGATCCTTTATTCATCACTGAGTTGAATAAAACAAGAAGGAATTCTGTCATCCAGCTCTGGAGAACACGGAAACACCAAGTACGACAAGAGGGATCCCTCGTGGGTCTGTAGGAACAGAGGGAAATGTGGATACCAGGCACTTCCAAATGCCCATCCTGGGAATGCCACAGGAGTGAGGGGCAGCCACAGCTGCTCTGGCAATTCCACCCTCCCAGCCAGGAATTCCCAATTCCCAATCTCCCATCCATCCCTGCCCTCTGGCACTGGGAGCCATTCCCTGGCTCCTGTCCCTCCATCCCTTGTCCCCAGTCCCTCTCCAGCTCTCCTGGAGCCCCTTCAGGCCCTGCCAGGGGCTCTGAGCTCCCCCTGGAGCCTTCTCCTCTCCAGGGGAACATTCCCAGCTCTCCCAGCCTGGATCCAGCCCTTGGAGCAGCTCCATGGCCTCTCTGGAATCTCCCTCTCACTCACCAGCACCCTCAAGTCCTTCCTAGGGCTCCTCCCCATCCATTCTCTTCCCATCCTGGATTTGCGGCAAGACTCCAAACGGGGTCGGAGCTGAGTTATTGAGGCACAAACCTGGGAAAAGATCAAGGAACAGGGAGCTGTGGATTGTCCTGGATGCAGAATTCCTTCACCTTGGGAGGGGGCACAGGACCTGTGGCTGAAAGGAATGGGCAGACCCAGCAGAGCAGGATCAGGAGCCTTTGATCTGTTCCGCAGCTCCTGGGTGCCAATGCTCATAAATCCATGGGAATAAAAGCCCTGAGAGCCAGAGGATTTTTGGGTTTGGAGGGGGTTAGAGCCATAAATTCTGGGATTTAGACCAGAAGGAAGGCAGGATTTGAGAGATGACAAGAGAATCACGCCCTGGGAGGGAACAACCTTTAATGAGTGTCTGTAAGGAAAGGCCAGCACAGCAAACCCCATAAATCTTCCCTTTTTTATGCATTTTAACTTCTCTGGCCCCAGCTCCATAAATATGGATTTCACTGGGGCTGTTAAATAGAATAGGATTTCTCCTTTGACCCTTGATTTTATGGCAAGGACACAACAACAGAAAGATCTGCCTGAAACTTCGGAGCCTTCCAGCTTTTCCCATAAAAACTTTAAACCTTCACGTTCCAAGGTGTTTTCCAACACACTCCAGGAGAGGAAGCAGCTTTTGGCAGGACAACCTCCCAGCTTTGGCTGTCACATCTCCCACCCTCAAAAGCAGAGCAGGAATGGTTTTTTTTCCAACAGGGATGTGGCTGCCAAGGCTGGGAGACGAGGAGGCGACTGCGATGCTGCTCCTGAGCTTTTCCTTGGCACCCTTGGCACTTTTCCTTGGCACCCTTGGCACTTTTCCTCTCGTTTCTGTGGCCCTGTGCCTTTCCAGCCTGGAATGTGTCCCATGGTTTCATGACTGGCTTGCCCTGCACTGATTTTCCAAGGGGATTTGCAATCCTCACTCCGCCTGTTCTCACCACCCCATCATCTCTGGGCTTTATGGAGGGAGAAGGAATATCCCCATTCCCCGATTTCCCAGGATTTTTGGGGCTCCTCAGTGTTTATTTATCCCACTTTGCCCTTCAGTTAGCAAAATCCTTTCATCCCAAAAAACGTTCTGTGTGCAGGGAAGGGAATAAATGGGACAAAAGTCCTTGGTGCCATCTGCCAGTGTCACCCTGTGTCCCCTCCAACCTGGAGTCTCCAGACGGATGCCCAGAGAGCCGGGGGCACAGCACATGGATCATGGTCAAACAAGGATCTCAGAGCCTGTTTCTGCCAGTGAATTCCCAAAAACTTGAGTGAAAAGGCGAGAAAATGAAATTTTTGTCCCCTTCCCTTGAATCCATGATCCTTTAAAAGAAAGAACGCTTTCCAAACTAACGACATGGATGATTTTAGAGGTCATTTCTAACCTTAATAATTCCATGATTCTGATATCCTGCCTGGTTTTTACTTAGTTTAGGGCATCACTGACGTTTATTTGGATCTTAAATCCCATCCAATCCCATCTCATTCCATGGGCAGGGACACCTTTCCATATCCCAGGTTGCTCCCAGCCTTGGACACTTCCAGGGATTGGGAAGTGCTGGAATTCACACCAAGGCTCTGAGCAGGGAGGAGTGGAATTAACCTATAAAATCATCTCTCTCCCATCCCTCTCCTGCCTTCCCAGAATCCCTGGATGTCTCTTAGCTCCATGCACAGGTTTAACGAGCTCATGTTTTAATCAATGAAATAATCCAGCTGTAATTAAGCAGGAAGCATCCGGCTCGTCAAGTGACCTTTGTGTTTGATGGGACAAATATAATTCTGCTGTCACTTCAGTCTGCTTTAACAAACAACCAGAAAATGCTCTTTAATAGGCTGCCACTTTTAGGCTGGCTTAAAAGAATGTTTAATCTTAGCTAATTAGCGCTGTCTAATCTACCAGAACTAATGAACTTCCAACTCCACCAGTGGGTCACTGCCACCAGGCCGGGTGACACATAAACAACGCAAGTTTCAGATTTATCAACGCAAAAATCCCAGGGAATAAAAGGAAAACGGGACCTTTATTAAATTTGTATCTATTTTAATTTTCCTCCTGTAATTATAGAGTGGGAAGAGGAGCAGGAATGACCTACTTACATCAAGGAGAAAGTTGTCAGTGTCGGATCCCGGAGAATGCAAGGAGACAAAGCCCTAAAATTAACGACTAATAGCATGTTATTATCAATAATGAGTATTTATTAAATCATCTGAGCAAGGTTTCCTCACCCACTCACGAAATCCTGCTTTTTATGGCTGGCACAGCCGGATTATAGGGAAGGAAAGGAAGGGAATTGCCAGTGGGAATGTGGGAAGAGGATCACGTTTTTCCAACACCTCCCTCCCACCTCTCCATGCTCCTCCTCTGCCACTTTTCCCAATTCCGCAGCAATACAGACAGGGAAATCCCTGGAATGGGCAGTGGGATGAGGGATCACATCCCCCAGGGGTTGCAGAAACTTTGTATGTGGGGTGGGAACATTCCAAGACATCTTTGGAAAAGCACAAACATTAAATATCTACAGAATCAGGGAATGGTTTGGACTGGAAGGGATCCAAAGCTCCTCTCATTCTAATCCATGGACAGGGACAATTCCCATTATCCCAGATTCATCATGTTCCAAAACATTGATGAAATATCTTTCAGATCAAAAAGCCTCATTTTTTAAAAGACAATATTATGGGAAATTTAGGCAAATCCAGATAAATTCCAGTCAAGAATCCTGAAAAAAAAAAGTTACTCCGAAGTTTCTCCCCACTGCTCTAAAATCTTAATAAGTATGACCAAAAAAAATGATGTTCCAGAAGACTGGAAAAGTTAGAATTTTTCACTTTAATAAATAAAAAAGAGCTGCTGTGATGATCCAAGTAATTCCTAGGCTTCTTAATCTGCCCTGAGTCCCAGGCAAAATAATGAGGAAGCTGATATGGAAACCAATAAGGATTAAAAGATAAGGATATCATTAATTCCAGTCAACAGCATTCCATGAAAAATAAGTCGTGTCAGACAAATCTGATTTCATTCTTTTCTGAGCTCACAAATGTGGTGAATGAGGGGCTTTGGGTGGAAGTGATGGAATTTTTGTCACAGGCATTACAAATGTCGCGGCTGCTCATCAAGGGTTGATGTTGAGCTGCGTTAACTGCAGTGGACAGCAGGGAACAGGAGAAGGGGATTATTTCTAAAATGTGGAGCAGTTTTGGCTCCCTGAGCCCAGGAAAAATGGGAAAGGCTCAGAGAAACTATTCTGGGGTGGAAAGGGAGATAAAAAAGAAAACAAAACGATGTTGGAATGATGGAGGTTGGAAAAGAACTCCAGGATCATCAAGTCCAAGCTGTGCCCAATCCTCACCTTGGCACTGAGTGCCACATCCAGGAATTCCTTGAACTAGGAATTTTGTTCCTACTTCCAGCACTGGGAAGGCTCCACAGAGATCCTGAGCACAATCCTGGGACTTCTATTTCCAAAAGACAGCTGGGAAACCATAAAAAAAGTGAGCAAAAGGTCTGGAAAAATCTTTCCAGAGGTCAGAATTCAAATTCCCTGTGGCCAGACTGAGAGGCAGTGAGGTCCTGAATGGTTAAATATTCCTTTAATCCAGCTGGGGAAGGAGGAACTGGAATGAAAGGCTGGGAACAAGGATGGGAGGGGAACAGTGGGAAGTCACCCAGTTGGAGCAAGGATTCCTCCCAGGAGCTGGGAGGAGGGAAGGTGTTTCCATCCCAGCTGGGAACGGAGCCTCAGCAGGAGAAAGTTTCAGGAATTCCAATGGCCTGTGGCAGAGCTGGGCCATGGATGAGAAAATCATCCCCCCACCTTAACCCACATGGGTTTGCCAATATTTTAATTTAGGATTTGCACCATTATGGCTCCTAGGAAAACAATCAAAAAATAACATTCCTGCATCCCAAGGGATTAAGTAGCATCAACCCAAAGGATGCTCCCTGTTCCTTGCTGGATCCAGAGATCTCTGCACCAGATGATGTTAGAAAGATTTTTACTGCCTTGGATGATTTAGGGATTTTCCTCTGTCCCTGGAACAACACCAGGGAAGGAAGCAGGAGATGGAATTCTGCAGTGTCTTCCATGCAAGGTCAAGACTGGATCATCATTGTGGATTCCTCTCCCTTCCAAACGCACAAATGTGTGGAAAACAAGGATTCCCTTAACTGACCTGGGTGTCTGGAGAAAAGATTTTAAAAATCCCAGGAATTTCAGACCAGATTTAGAGTTAGGCACTTCCTCCCTGTCACAAAAACCATTTTTAATGAGATTTGTGAACGTTCAGGTGCATTTTGGTTCTAGAAACCAACATTTATTTTAAAAATATACTTAACTTTCACTGGATTATGAATGCAAACTCCACATAAAACTGTTCCTACTAAATGGATGAGGAATTCGAATATTTGGGATATTTTTGGGGGGTTGTTTTTGTGGTTCTTGTATGGTTTTTCCAAGCACTGAAAATACAGCTGTTCCACCACAGCTGGTTTGCTCCAGGTAAATAATCCTGAATGAATTGTCCATCTTTGTGTGTTTGTGGGGATAAGCTGGCATGGAGTTGGAATATTCTGGAGTTTTTCGTGGAGATTTGCAGGTCACAGCCTCCATCCTGCCACTTGTTCTTTGCAGAAATCCCTGCAAGGAGGGACACTGGGCTCTCCATCCACTTCCATCTGCTGGATGTGATGTGGGGAAGGAATTTTCACATGGATATGGAGGGAGAGGAAAAGGGGAATCGCCTTAAACTGAAGGAGGGGAGATGTAGCTCAGATATTTGGGAGAAATTCTGGCACAGGTTTTCCAGAGCAGCTGCGGCTGCCCCTGGATCCCTGGAAGTGCCCAAGGCCAGGCTGGATGGAGCTTGGAGCCATCTGGAATCATGGAAGGTGTCCCTGCCATGGCAGGGGTGGGATGGAATGGGATTTGAGATCCCTTCCAACCCAAACCATTCCATGATTCCTTGGTATTCCAGCCATTGCCACCAGTACAAGGAGCAGGAACATTTCCTACGTCACTTTCTGGCACGTGAATAAATCACAAATCATCACATGTATGGAAAATGGGGATGAACGAGGAATATTTGAATGTTGGGTTTGAAGTTTTTCCCCACCACATTTCACTTCCTCACTTTCAATTCCAGAATTCTTTGTCCCTCTGAAGCAACAGAAGCTTCCTACAGGTGGAAAAGGTCTAAAATGGAGAGAAGTAACTTGGAGAATGGAGCAAAAGTTCCTTCCAGTAAATCTGTAAACTCCAGGATATTGGGACTGACTCGTGGAATTGCTTTCAGCAGCCTCTGCTCACGCAGCAGCTTAAAACCCATCAATACTTTAAACCCAGCCTCAAGTCTCTATTCATGGCCTAATAAAGCTGTCAGAGTAAAATGTTTCCGAAAGAATTTTCCATTGGAAGTTGTCTCCTGCCAGAGCTTTAAAAGTACAGTTGCTTTATCCCGAGGAGCAGTGAATGCAAATTGATTTTGAGGGAAAAATATGCCAAGACTGTAATTCTCTTCCTTCAAATAAATGGATTTCTTTTAATAGGCAGCAGCTTTATTAATTAGGACACTGCAGACAGGAGAGGAGTTGATTTGAGGAGGTTTTGAGCTCAGCTCAATGAATTAAATTTGATGCCAATGCAAATGGTTTCAGCAAAAAGCTTTGAAACCCAGCCCGAGTCTTCCTCGTTCTTTTGTGGTTTGGAAAATAAGAAACCTGGGAAGCAGCAAGCCTTGAAATAGGGCTTGAAAGCCTTGGAATACTTTTTATTCCTGTTAAAAAATTACAAGTAAAGCCCAGATGAAAATCCAGGCAGCGTGGAAATAGAGAGGACCTTCTTTTCCTGAATTTCAAGGGGATTTTTTTGCAGCAGGTGTGTTCTGAAGGTGGGGGGGGGAGCTGAAAAGGAATAAACCATTCCCATGAATTCCATTGAAATTATCTGGAAAGGTAATTCCAGAGCAGAGCCCTCATCAAACCCCAAATGAGTATTTACTTGGGTGTAGGATCCCAGCATCCCAGGAGTTCTGTCCCCGTGTTTTGGATGTCCCAAACAGCCCCAGCTGGATGGAGCCATCCAAGGATTGTTGGGAATACTCAGCGGGAACAAGATGTGGCTGGAGGAGGGGCCATGTGGAGATGGGAATTTTCTGGGAATGCCATCCCTGGTCTGGTTCCTGGAGAGCAGCACAGCCCAGCATGGGGCAGGAATGAGGCTGGGAAGTGCCCATGGAATGGAGGGGGATGGAGACCACTCCAGAGCCCTGGAATCTCCAACCCATGCCCAGGAAGGCCTGGCAGAACAGACTGTGCAGAGAACTGATTTCCATAGAAAGAGAGTAACTCTCCAGGGTGGGAAACTCATCCCTAAAAAGGTGCTCCCAAATCCCAGGAGATGCCCCAGAACCCCTTTTCCTCCTCCTCATCCTTCAGCTCCCCAAATCCCCTGGATATTCACTCCATAAAATGGAGCAGTATGACCTTAGGGAAAACACCTGATGTCAGGGACACCCTGAACTCCCTGAGGGAGCTGAGTGACTCCTGAGGAGCAAGGAAGGAGGGAATTGTGCGGGAATGAGGGGATCATCACCTGAGCAACACAAACTTCATGTCTTGACCCGCGTCCCTGGAAGCTCTGGCATGTGGAGCTGGGAATTTTCTGGGAATGCCATCCCTGGTCTGGCTCTGGGGCAGGAATGAGGCCGGGAAGTGCCCATGGACTGGAAGGGGATCGAGACCATCCCAGAGCCTGGAGCCTCCAACCCATCCCTGGAAGGTCTGGAAGAACAAACTGAGCACAAGAATTATTTTTTCTCCCAGGATGGGGAAAACTCATCCCTAAAAAGGTGCCCCCAAATCGTGGGAGGAGCCCCAGGATCCTGCACATCCCCTCAGCTGGGTCAGCACTGGAGCCAGCACTGGAGATCTCCCTTTATCCCATTCTCCTCTCTCTTCCCTCCCACTCCACCCTTTATCCAAACCCCATTTCCATGGGTTGATCCCAGGGGATCAGGGACAATCCAACACCGATTCCCACACCAAATTTATAATTTACCAATAAACTCTGGAATCTTTTCCAGATCCCCCGACTTCTGTCGTTCCTTTTCAACCCAAACATTTACAAATCCCGGATGCTCCCTTCCCCTCAAGGATGGGAAGCCACATTTTGTAATTCCCATGATTTTCATTATTTAAAAATGCTTGGAGTAAAAGCAAACCCAGCCTAAAGGAGAAAAACTGGGTTTGCTTTGCTCAGAAGAAGAAACAATCAGGAGAAGGAATTTGTGCCACACTGAGCACAACTGAAATAAGAAAATAATGAAATTATAAAGTTCAGTCATGGTCCTCAGTCACACCTTTGAAAATTCCATGGATTTCTGGGTTTATTACAAAAAAAACCCACCAAACTAATTTATAATTAATTTTATTAAATTTTTTAAATTACTTTAATTGAATTAACTTATTTCAGAAGTAAAATTTAATTTCAATTCTGCTTCAAACATCCAATTTTATTTAAGGGGAAAACTGGAAAATATGGAAGCAAAGAATTCAAGTATTCTTTAAAAACCACTCTGGAGTTTGTTATCCAAATTAAGGGATCTGGGGGCTGAGTCACAACTCTCAATTCCAGTGTTTGCTAAATTTGTGGAGGAAAAAATCCTCTTTTTCAGTCTAATTCCAGCTGCCAATCTTCCCTAATTGGATATGGAATCAAACTTTGCACAAGGCTGGAAACACTCAGCCCCATCCCCCAGCAGAGCTGAACTCTCCAAGCCCTGGAACTGAGAATCCCAAATATTGATGCACATCCCAACTTTTGTTGATTAAAATCCCCTTATTCCTTGAGCTGTGGGCATGGAGAGGAAAACAGCACGAGATGGGATCAGCTGCAATTCCAGCACCAAAGTTCCTTTAAATTGGATTTTTACAGCTGGATTTCATGTTATCACTGCAAAAAAAAAATTAAAATGCAGAGAAAATTCTTAATTGGGTCTTTTTTTTTTCCCAAACCAGACTTTGGCAGCTCTCTTTCCTTCTGAGCACCTCCTGATCCCCTGACACATCCATCAATCATCCAGAGGGTTGGGATGCTGCTGATCATGGATAGGGCACAGCTCCTCGGCCTCAGGAATTCTGTCACTGCCACCACAAAGTAAAATTTTCCCTTGGTGTGTCCCAAAATTGACTTTTCCCTGATTTCTCACAGAAAATAGAATTAAAACCATAAACAAATAATTATTTTGGTGATTCCCAGGAAATTTCCTGGGAGTTCCTCCACAAGGATTCTCCAATCTGACAAATCCCAGTGTGTGTTTCCCCAAAGTCCCCATTCCAGGCAGGATCCATTCCAAATAAAACTAACATTAAACAGGAAGGATGTCAGCAAAGCTCTGCTTTCTCCTGGAGGCTGCTCCCTGATCTTCCTGGCAGGGAATTATCCGGGATAATGAAAAGATTCTGACAGGGAAATTGTTGAAAACTGATTGTATCTGAATCTGGAGCCAACTGCAAAAGGCTCATCTTGTTCTGGGAAAAAAAGCGAGATGTTGATGGCTCTGGATTTGATCCATCTGGAAAATCCACTCCTTCCAGGAATCTTTCAATAATATTATAAAAATGCCCTTGGATGTAAAGGGACAGGAAAAAGGGAGAAAAACATGGAATGTTCCCCTGGAAAGGAGAAGGCTCCAGGCAGAGCTCAGAGCCCCTGGCAGGGCCTGAAGGGCTCCAGGAGAGCTGGAGAGGGACTGGGGACAAGGGATGGAGGGACAGGAGCCAGGGAATGGCTCCCAGTGCCAGAGGGCAGGGATGGATGGGAGATTGGGAATTGGGAATTCCTGGCTGGGCTGGAATTGCCAGAGCAGCTGTGGCTGCCCCTGGATCCCTGGCAGTGCCCAAGGCCAGGCTGGACATTGGGGCACCCTGGGACAGTGGGAGGTGTCCCTGCCATGGCAGGGGTGGGATGGGATTTAAGGTCCCTTCCATCCCGAACCATTCCAGGATTCTGTAATCCCTTGGTGAAATATCAACAATGTATCAAAAAACACAACAAAACAAAAAAGAAAACCAACAACATCCAGTGAATTTTCCATGAACTCCACCAGGAAGTTGTTGCTCCGTGAATTATTCAACTCCTCATTGGTAGAACCTCCATAGAACACCCTGGAGACGGAAGGGACCCACAAGGACCATTCAAGGTGGGATAGCTCAGGTTGGATAAGTATCCAAAATCTGAGAATCTTTGGGATGGCAATGAGGGAAACAGGAATTTCCTGGACGAGCTCCTTCCTCCAGGGCTCTGCTCTCCATCTGCTGCTCCGATGGATCCCAGAGACAACGGAGTGCACGTTCCCCTTGGAAAAGCACTGGTGCATGGAGGGCATCCATCGAGTTTTGGTGCATCACGGAATGTTTTAGGACACAAACCCTTCCAATTGCAGTGCCCAGCAGGCTCCAGGTCGCAGAATATATATTTTTTAATCTATTTTTATGGATGTACCTGAAATCCAGCTCCAAATATGAATCCGTAACTGCTGCATCCTCAAGGACCAGGAGCCCCTGAGCTTCCTCAGACCCATTTTCTCCACAAAAACACTAAAAATAATATTCAGAGCCTTTCATATTATATTCTGAGTTGTCATGTTTCACTTCTTTCAAGTCAAATCTTTGGAATTTTTTTCCTGACATCCACATTTTGATCCGGAAAACCCTGACCGAGCACTCAAGACATCGTTGATGTCCAGATGGAAATCTCTGGCCACTGCTCTTGGCATTTTCCTTCCCAATACAACTTGATGGACTAGACCGCGGAAAAGGCTGGAATTTCTTTTTTTTTTTTTTTTTTAAGGCAAGTTATTCAGCAATTACAATTCCATCAGGGAATACCAGACAGAACTCACACAATTACAGGAGAAATTCCTGTCAGAAATCCTGCCAAATTATGCTGAACGGATTTTCTGCTGCTAAAAGAATTAATTAGGAATTAATGCTTTATTTTTTATATTTGTGATGGGTATTCATTAATATAACTAAAATTAATAGCATAAAATGTGCAGATTCTGCCTAAAAAGCAAGGATTGGACAAATTTCAAGGGAAAAAAATGGGGAAAGGGAGTGAATCTTTAAATACAATTCCAAATGTTTCTCCTACAAGGACCTTGCAATGACTCTGATTAATTTGGCCCAAATTTTACCTCTGGAATGCCAAACAGGATTGGTCACCTTGGCTTATGTGGGATACAGGAACAGATGATGGGGAGGGATATTTCCTCCAAGAAAAACCTATTTCAGTGTTCCCGTGGCTCTTCCTCCTTATTTTGCGGAGTCTGGGAGGCAAGAAATTGGGAAATGACTTTGGAATGTCCTGTTCCTTCTGGAGCACCGGGGCTTGCAGCCTGCGGGGTTTGGAAGGGATGTTCTGAGGGTCTTTTCCAGCTCAGCTGAAAGTACTGGAGACAAAATTCCTGAGTGTCCTGAGCATCCTTTTCCAATTCCTGCCACAAGAGGTGTCTGAATCTGTTATGGAGATACAAACGGAAAAGAACTGGGAAAAATCATCCCATGGATCCAGCTGTACATGAGAATATAAACTAAGAAATTTAAGGTCTTTGTTGACCTGGTTTCTTCATAATTGCTGACCTTCCTAGACCTTGTCTTCCCTTAATGTGGGAATTATGGAGAGATTGGATTGAAGGGACCTGGAAGGGGCTGGAAAAACCTGGAAAAAGAGGAAAATTTCATCCTCTTGGTTTTCTCTCCTCTGCTCTTCCTCCTGTTTCACTCCCAATGCTCCAAATGTGCTCCAGGCAGCAGGAGACGACCTTGGGAAATATTAATTTCTTCTTAATTTAATTAAAAATTACTTATCTTTGCATGTCCCACCCTTTCATGGTGGCACTTAATGGCATAATCCAAATTTTCTGTGCCATTTTCATCCCTTTTTCCTGTAAACCGTTTGCATCTCGGGGTCACCGTTTCCTTTCAAAAGACAAAAAAAATGGGAATTAAAGAAAAAATAATAAAAAGAAAATTACATTCACGTAGGGGAAGACACATATTGTAAATTAATTAAAGATCTTCCCCTCTGTAGCTCGTTCAACATCTCCCTGTTGTCCTTCACCACCTCAGATTTTCCCACTAGGAGAAAATTCTTTGGAAGCTGTGGATAAAGGACGACCTGCAAATCAGCTTTATTGATCCACACGTCCTGAAAACTTAAAATAATTGGAAAAAAACCCCAAACCTAGAGTTCAAATGGAGGTGAAAATCTTTCTTTGCTTCCTGACCTGCACTGAAAAAACTTTCTCCTGAAAGGTAAAGTTTTGGATTCAGCATTTTTCCAGGAAATTTGCCATGATTAAATATCTGCATGACCCCATCCTGAGCAGGGATGTAAATTGGTAGAACACCAGGATATAATTTTAGTAAATGAATTAAATTTCTTATTTGTGGTGTAATTCAGGGAATCACAGAATAATTAAGGTTGAAAAAGACCTTAAAGACCAAGTCCAACCTAGTCCTACCGCCAATTCCAAATTTCCTTGCAATTAAAATCTGTGTCTAGGTGCAAACACTGTAGACAAATATTAAAAGCCACTTTTTTCATCAAAGTGAGCTAAAAAATTCAAATTTCTTTTCAAATGAACTTTTATAATATTTAATTTCTTCATCTCTTTGTCTTTGCACTGTGCAGGAATAATTTGTCTCCTTGTTAGCGCCACAATAGGATGAAGAAAAATGGCTCTAAAATTAATTCCATGGAGAAATATTCCTCCTTTTTAAAAGAGTTGCTGGATAGTAACAAATTATCAGGAATTGTGGGGGTTTGAGGATATCAGGGATAAAATCTATCAATAAAGTTAATCCAAAGATTAATAAATTAATAAGCAGGAAGTTGATATCAAACTATGATTACACTTCCCTGCATGCTTTGCTCCTCGAGCTGCACAATTAAATTAAATTCACATTAAATTCACATTTTCCCATGAACTGAATAATTCTGGGAAATATCCTGAGGAGCAAATTCCTGACAGGACTTCAACACCAAAACACGACACCACAAATCCTGGATCCGCAGGATTCAGAGCAGAGATTCCCACAGCCCAGAGATAATTCCCATCCACTGGGGATCCACCTCGATTATTCCAAGGATAATTTGCAGGCAGGAGCAGGGAAATTCCAAGACTGGAACAGAGCCCAGTTCCTTGGAGAAGTTTTAGGAGAGAGGAACTCCTGGGAAAAGGGAGGAGGTGAAATAATCCGCTCCTGACAATGAGTTTCCAGCTAATCCCAAAAGGTGGAGATTGGCTTCAATGCCATGAAAGGGGATTCCCTTTCACCTTTTAATTAGGAGAATTGGAATTATTTTAATTAGCCAGCACTGGGTAATGCTGATCCTGGCTTTCGTTGTATTTTGGTTCCACAGGCTGAGGATGAATTGCAGAAAATAGATTTTTTTGTTCCCCCTCTCAGCACTTCTTGCCTTTTATTCCCATGGAATTTCCTCATGTTCTTCCCAACAGAGCTTTGCTTTCCTCAACCTTTCCCATTTTCCTGCTCTTCCCACCCCTTTCTATTCGGGCAGGATCCTTTTAAGAACCATCCCCAGGGCTCCCAGTGAAGCTGCAACTTTGATTTCAAATATTTGGAGAGTTTGGCCTTCAAGGTTTCTCTCCCAGCCCTTTCCCACCCTAACTCACTTCCTTTTATTTTTTAACCATCTCCAGTAAGTTTTGCCCTGATACTGAACCAGTAAAAACCTGAAATGCCACAGAATTTATACTGAACCAGGAAAACCCCGAAATCCCACAGATTTTTCTGGTTTTGCTGGATTTCAAGCCTCACTTCCCACAGGTTGTCCCAGAGTGCTTTGATCCCTTCGCTGTCCCACCAATCTTTTGTCAACATGTCCTGAAAAAGAAGCAAAACCCACTTTGCTCCCTGACTTTATCCCTTTCCAGAGATTATTATTATTTATTAACACTTTCCTTGGTGTTTTTGGGGAGGATTTCCAGGAAATGGATTCAAACCCAAATCCCTTTGGATGGAACATTGCAGCTCCTCTGGAATCCTTCAGCCTTGTTCCTCTCATCCCTTTTCTCTGTCCCTGGCTGGGATATTCCTGAGGAGAAGTGGAACCAGGCTGGAGCCAGAATCCCACTGTGCCCTCACTCTGTTCCCATTCCCTTTCCTCTCTGGGAAAAGGTCTGGGAAAGCTCCTCGGGGCTGTGTGGCCTCTGCAACTGAAATCCCCTTTATTTTTGGGAAAAGGACCGATCTTGTCCCACTGCTGCAGCAGGAAAAGCACTGAGAAAACAGGAATTGGAAGGAGTGGAGAGTCACATTTATTTCCCTCAGTTTTTCCAATGATTTATCATGGAATCATGGGATGGCTGAGGCTGGAAAAGACCTCCAAGACTGAGTCCTACCATCAATTCAGCACCAACACTAATCCATGTCCTCAAGTGCCACATCCACCTTTCCATGGATGGGGACTCCCTCTGGCCCTGGCAGCCTTTTCCAGCGCTGGACAACCCTTTCCATGAATAAATTTTTCCTAATATCCAGTCTAACCCTCCCCTGGCACAACCTGAGGCCGTTTCCTCTTGTCCTGAATAGAAAGAGGAAAATCCCCTTCTCCAAAGGCTTCTTTAGTTTGCAGAGTTCCCAAGGAGAATTCCATCAAGGATCGCTGCAAATTCCAAAGCCGGAAGACTCTTTGAACCCAAAAGAGCTGGATACAGGAAAGAATTAATTTAGATATTCCAGTTTAATCCAAGCTTGGACAGGGATTGGAGCAACCTGGAATAGTGGGAGGTGTCCCTGCCCATGGGATGGGGTGGAATGGGATGATCTTCAAGGTCCTTTCCAACCCAAACCATTCCATGATGATTCCATTCCATGATTATATGTTCAGACCACATTTCCAACCTTTCTTAGCAAATCACTGGGAATTTTGGAGGAACAACATCTTCTTTCTCCCCCACAACACTGCCTTGAGACTAATTATTTCCTCTTATTAACATCAAGAAGCCTTTTATTCTAATTAACAAAGACCCATCACTCAGATCAGCCCCTTCTACACAACAATAATTCTCCAATTTTTTTTTTAAAGGAATTCTATCCCTCTGATTTAAAGCTGCCATTTCCTAATGCAAGACTCTCAAATATTCATTCCTTAATCGCAGATTCAGCTCTCTTCAAACCCAATATCATCATCTTCCTTTTTTGTTTTTTTTCTTTTTGCGGGCGTCATGGAAAAGAATTCCACTGCTCCGTGATAAAAACTTCAGAAGGTTTGAAATATGAGTAGATGATAATTGCAGCTTAATATGCTAATGGGGACTGGGAAGAATAGGAGCAAATTGCCCAAATATTCCTAAATTCTCCATGGCAGGGTAATATGGGAGTATGGACATCACTTATTAATTGGAAACGTTTCCCAGAATTTATTTGACATAGCCATTAAATGGAAGCATTGCTGGAGGATGAGCACAATGGGGTTTATTTGCTCAAAATCTTCCATCAAAATGATTTCAAGCACTCAAAAATGCACCTGAAAATGGTGTCAGTTAAAAGTGCATCATTTATTGGGTGTCTTGAGTCTTCCAAGGTGGGAGAGATGGAAATTAACCTCAAAACATCCCTACAAAACCGCTGACGCTCCCTGAATGTCCTCAGAGAAGAGGGAGGCGTCTTTCCCAAGGATTTCACCTCTCCCTAAAATATTCTGCTCATCCATCACCCAGTGCCTGATCCCTCCCCATCCCACCATCCCGAGCTCCTCAATTTATGAGGTGCTGCTGCTTTAATTTAAGGGGTAATTTTTAAACCAGTTTCCCTAAGCCAGTGCGAGACTCCCCAGGGATAATCCCCTATTAGCTCATCCCAAATGTTTTATTTAGCTCCTGCTGGTTGGGAAGAGCTTTAAGTCCCACGAAAGTGGCCACTTTAAGCTGGGATAAATCTTCCCACTGAAAGGCAAGGGGGGGTTTGGCCAAACTGATGGGATTTTTCATGGGAATGAGCAAATCTCAGCTTGGGAGCTGCTGCTGCTGGCTCGGTGCATCCTCAAAATTCACTCGTTAATTTGGCATCACGAGCCTGGAGCAGGATGCTTTCCCTGGAATGTGGTCCAGGAGCTTGGACAATGTCCTGCTTGGAAAGTCCGTGGGGGGATGAGAGGGGCATCACAGGCTGGGTTTGGTGTGGAATTAGGGTAGAACCAGTCTGGCTCAGCAAGCCCAAAGTTAAAAACCCTGATTGGTGCAGGTTTTCCTGTCATAATCCTTCTTGGAATGTGGGGGAATTCCTCCTTTGGGAAAGGGGCACCCTCCAAGGATTCTCCTCAAGGTTAAGAGGAAGAGCCCCGCCCAGGTGTTGGGTGAGTTTTATCAATCTCGACTTAATAATTGTTTCTTTTTTGCTGCCTTCAATAAAATCGCTTGAATAGAATTGTTTTATTTTATTGCACTGCATTAGACTGCACACTCAATAATTCTAATTAAGATCTTTTGTCTAATCATTTGTAGCGATAAATAATTCATGTTTTTATAAACAGATCTGATTTTCCGTCATTAAAACTCGTGGGATGAAGTGGCAAAATTTAAACCATTGCCTGGGATTGGATCCAGCCAACCACAGGTGACCCCAAGGAGTTTAGGGAGCAAAAGGATCCTCTCTGCACCTCCTGAGCCGATGGGATCTTCCCTAAAAACTTTTGGAGCTCTCACTCCACCCCTGACAGGACCACAAGGAGATTTCCCCCAGGGAACCCCACAGTCTTGCCCAGCTATAAATCCACCATCCCTTATTCCCCATGGAGCGTTGTCCCCAAACCCACAGAATCACAAAATCCAACACAGAATTATTAATGTTGGAAAAGCCCGCTGAGGTCGAGTCCAACGATTCCCAGCACTGCCAAGGCCACCACTGATCCCTGTCCCCAAGTGCCACCTCCCTGTGGCCTTGAAATTCCTGCAGGGATGGGAACAATTCCAGGGATGAGGATATTCCCCAGGTTTACACTTGTGCTCTGGGATGGCCCTACTGGAGCAGGGAATGGGGCCCGGTGCCCTCTGAGGTCCTTTCCAGCCTGACCCATCCCGGGATTCCATTTTGGGTGATAATCCCAGGAATCCACAGAAAGGCAGAAAATCCCATTCTTCCCTCTGCTCCCTGACTTTGAGATTCCCTCTGAAGCAAATCCTCCTCAGCTCTGGATCAGGAGCTGGAAAAACTTCACACCCTTCACACCCTTTATACTGCACCAGCAGAACCCTAAATAAATTCCCAATATTGTGGAAGAACTGAAAGAATGGGATTGAAACAAGGGGATGTGGAACAGCCAATTCCATCAGCAAATTGAAACTTGCTGGAATTTTATGAAAGCAAATCCTTGGGATTTTTCCTTTGAGCAACATCCAATAGGAGCTTGGTTTGAAAAGTCTGCCTTGGGTGGTTTTTTTCCAAGCCATCATTTCCCTTAAGCACAGGAATTGCAGGGAATCATTGGCTGGATGTGGGATCGATCAACTCAGTGCTGAGCCAGCACAAAAATCTGGGAAAGAAGCTCAAAAGGGGAATTTGCGAATGCAGCCTGCAGGGAAAGGCCCTCCCTGGGCAGAGGGAAAGAAGGAGCTGGAGGAACAGAGGAATTGAGTCTCTTCTCTCCTTTTCCCAGCTTTATATTCCCTAAATTTCCTAAACTCTGCTCCTTCCAAGTGCATCACCATCGAGGCTTTTCCTACAGTTCTGTTCCTCATGGAATGGGGGGACAATTGAATCTCCAACATGACAAGTTGATCATTCCCAGTATTTTTTTTTCCAAAAAAAAAAAAAAAGACAGAAAAATCCAATAATCCAAGGCTATTTCTGACATCCTCCTACCAGGACAATGTTGGGATTCACGTATGGAATTATAGAAATATTCCCTTGTGTAATAATCTAATTTAAAATATTATGAGTGGCTTCAGGGTTCTCCTGCTCCCCCAAGACCAAAGAAATTTAAGTCAAAGGTGCATTTCTTAATTTTTATTTCATGTTTATATAAACAAATCTGATTTTCCATCATTAAAACCTGTGGGATGAAGTGGAGCCATAATTCCATTTTGCGCCTCACTGATGAATAAATTTAGGATTTTAATTTTAATGTCTCTCTGAGAGCCCAGATTTCCAGGATGAACCATGGATGTCCCATCCCTGGATAATTCAATTCCATGTTGGAGAGAGCTCAGAGCACCCTGGAAAGTGGAAATTGTACCTGCCCTTCTCCAGTAAAAAATTCCTGTAGGAAACAACCCATGTCTGAAATTCCAGGGTTTCCCAGTGATTCCCAAAGTATGGAACAAAATTAATCCCAGTGAGATGAATTTCTCCTCTCCTCCTTCCCAAAATGGACCAGAAGGAGAGGATGGAGGAATCCTGTCAACTGTGAGTAGTTAAGGAGAGAAAAAAACAAGATATAAAGGGGAAAAAATCCTTCTATAAAAACTGAAAGTTTTGGATTTGGGATTTTTTTTAATCCTATTTTTAAATTATAGCTGCATTTTCTCCCCTCTGCAAGTGAGAATGATTTCCAGGTAATCACACCCAGGTTTGTTCTGATGCAGAGGAACCACAACAAACACAATCTGCATTCCTCCCACTGCCCAAGGATGCTGGATAATTCCCTAAATTATGGCTCTGGAAATTTATATGGTTTTCCTGTACCTTTCAGGGAGCTTTTCTTTACAATCCATGCACAAAACGAGAATGGCATTCCCAAAATTACAGCCACTCAGCAGGGAGGGATAGAAGCCATGAGAAAGGATGAAATCCAGGACTGGCTCAGGAAAAAAAATGGAATTTGGAGCCAGGCTGGGAGAGCTGGGAATGTTCACGTGGAGAAAGGAAAGCTCCAGGAAGAGCTGAGGGGACCTGAAAGGGCTCCAGGAGAGCTGGAGAGGGACTGGGGACAATGGATGGAGGGACAGGACACTGGGAATGGCTTTAGGATGGAAAAGGGTGGATTTAGGTGGGATATTGAGAAGGAATTCCTGGCTGGGAGGGTGGGGAGGGGCTGGGATGGAATTGCCAGAGCAGCTGTGGCTGCCCCTGGATCCCTGGCAGTGCCCAAGGCCAGGCTGGACATTGGGGCACCCTGGGACAGTGGGAGGTGTCCCTGCCATGGCAGGGGTGGCACTGGGTGGGATTTAGGTTCCCTTCCAACCCAAATTATCCTGGAATTCTTTAATGGGAACAGGACCCTCAGAAGGGTCATTAACTCATATTTTAGCCCAACCCCGCGTTTTCCAGCACCTTTTCACCCTCAGCCAAGACGATCCTCCCCGAGGCCACTCCCTTTGTGAAAACAATGAGCTTTGTGTCTCCAAAAAATTCCTCTTTCATCATCCAAGGAAAGCCAGAACGAGCTGATCAAGCCACTTCTTTTCAAAGGAATTTTTTTTTCCCCTGTGCTTTTGTGGTGGTGCTACCCTGAAAATCTCCGAGTTCCACTCAACAAGAGGCAAGAAAAGCAAAAGCAGCTGAATTTGCTTACTGAGACACTCGGAGCTGTGGAGTCAGCAAGTTCTTGGCAGCAAAGATCATTTGACCTCCGTGCATTTGAAGACAGGTGCAAAAAAAAAAAAAATTGAATATTTTGAGCTGTTCTAAATGCATGTAGGAAAAGAAAAGCTCCTCACGTTAAATCTTCTCACAGGAGAAAAGGATTAAAAGGTGGAAAGGGACAAAAATTGGGGAATGTTTTATGTTACAAGCTGTGAATTTCCCTGGGACAATGATGGAGCTACAGAAAACACGAGGGGAGTAGGAAATGAAAAGGAGTTTAATCCATGGGCAGTGCTTGTAGGAAGGTGGGAGCCAGGATTTGCTCCAGGGAACAGGAGGAGAGGGAACGGCCTCAGGCTGGGCCAGGGCAGCTCAGGGTGGATATTGGGAAACTTTCTTCATGGAAAAGGGTGCCCAGATGTAGGGGGATAGAACATAAGAGAATAAAGATAATGTAGAAAGTAATCTTACCCCTAAGGAGCTGCAGCTGGGCCAATTATCAAAGATTAGGAGCAGGCCTGATTTAACAGGCCACAGCTGTGACCAGTGAGAAGAAGAGTGCTATAAAAGGGGTGGGGGATTGAGAAGGGATCTGGGGTCAGTTTGGTGCTTTGTGAAGGAGAAAAGAGTCAGCGCTCTGAGGAGATGCCCACAAGAAACACCAAGGACGTATGGAACTTTTGTGATAAGGAGACAACAGTATGGAACCCCTGCAGTAAGGTGACAACACCCAGAAGGTCCACAAGTTTTAAATCCCGGAGTTTTAAAAATTTAAATTTAAAAATTTTTAAATTGTGTGGATGTGGCACTTGGGCTCATGGGTCAGAGGTGGCCTTGGCGGTGCTGGGAATGGTTGGACTCAAAGATCTCCAAAGTCTTTTCCTACTTTACCCCATCTCTGGCAAATAAAGACAAAACACTTGTTTTAGACAAAATCCCCTGACCATGAACACTTGGACTCTCCCAAGGATCCAGGGGCAGCCACAGCTTCTCTGGGAATTCCATCCCAGCCCTTCCCCACCCTCCCAGCCAGGAATTCCTTCCCAATATCCAATTTAAACATCTCCTCTTTCAATTTCCGACCGTTCCTCTCCCAGCGCTTTCTTTCCATGTGAAAAATTGTTCTCCCTCCTTTTACAAGCTGATTTTAAGGAGTAGAAAGCTGCAAATGAGTGTTTGGATTTGCTGTGGGAACTTCCTGGGAATATTCGCAGGGCAGGGCTGAGATTGGGGCTGATCTCAGACACGTGGAGTCGTCCCACCAGGAATGTTTGTACAGCAGGTCTCCAGACCTGGGCTTGGAATTAGCCACATTTTGGGGAATTTCCACCACTCTGAGGTGGCCTGGCCGGGAACAGGGAATATTATTTTTGGGAGGAATGCCATGGAAACCAGGCAGTGTTGCTGGAAAAATCCCTCCCAGCTCTACCTGGTGTCTCACAGATTTGTATTTTTGGGGCTTGTGCAGAGGCTGAAGCTCCAAACAAATCATTTCCCTCACCCGTCCTTTCCATGTTTTCTGCCTACAATTATTTCTCCTTAACTTCTTGTTCTCGTGGGACTGTATTTGCAGAAAAAAGCTGGAATTTGTACCAGGCTCTGCAGCAGCTTTTTGATCTTCCCTGTTTTTTTTTCATTGTTTCATCTTCAGACAGGCTGGGTGGGCTTCAGGGCTCCATAATTCTGGGAGCTTCCTGCTTTTCATTTTCCAGACTCCTCTGCATTTCATTTTCCAGAATGCTCCATGGCACGGCTAAAATACTAAAAAAGGTGGATCAGGCATTCTATTCCTTTTAAATATCTGCTGTTCTCCTAGGAAAACCCATATTGTTTTCCAATCCACCCGTTCCTATGGATTTCCTATCTATTGGAAAACTGGCAGCATCCAGGGGCCCTTTATGGATTCCCGCTGTCACTGGTGGTTCCTTAATGTTAATTGTGACTCTTCATGTTTGCTTAGTGAAGGCTTTTTCTTCCAGTGGGGTGTGGAAAAGATGGGAAAATTGGAATATTTCAGTTGGAAAGCCCCTACAATGATCATTTAGTACAACTCCTTCAGCACATCAGGGTTGACAAAGGATTAAAATACATTTTGAAGGCAAATTTCTGACAGATTTGAGGCACTAAACTCTCTGGGGAGCCTATTCCAGGGTTTTTTCACCCTGTCCATAAAGGAATATTTCCGCATTCCAGGTGTTAAAGTGGAAGCCACCCTCTCCTCCAGCAGGTTTTTATTTTGAAGGTGACTATCTGGGATTCTGACCAAAATAATTCCATTGTATCCCAACAAAAGGAATGGTTGGTTGTCCAGCATAGACCGGGCTGTATCCCAGATCCTGCCAGCCCACAGGAAGGAGGAAAAAAGAGGATTTGGGAAGTTCCAGAGCCATAAATGCACCTTCAACCTGTGCTGTGGTGGCACCTGAGTGACAGATCATTGCTGTGTTACAGATCCAGTGAATCAGGGCAGTTCATCCAGAGCCTTTGGAATTTGGGAAGCTGGAGGTGACACTCGGAGGTTTCCTCACTGGCTGTGGTGGGCGCTCAGCATTTCCTCCGTGTCCTTCCAAGCCCAGGACATTCCCTCTCTCCAGCCCTGTTCCAGACTCTCCTGCTGGCTCATTCCTGGGGATTGATGCATTTTCCAACAGCCTGTGACAGCTGAACCCTGTGGAGCCTGATTGGTTGGGAAAGGTGAGGAGTTCCAGGGAAATGCACTTGGAAAAGTCAGACCTGTGGCCTGGGGTTTAACCTTTGGAGTGCTGAGATGCCTCAGGTTCAGCTTTTCTATTTTTCACATTCTGTGCTGCTTCAGTGTGTGGGTCTGGGTTTCATATTATGGGATGGTGAGCTCTGTGCACAGAGCAGGGAGACAAAACAATTCCTGCTCCAGCTGGGCACCAAGGACAAATGACCCAAATCTCAGCCCAAGAGCACAAACCCCGTGGGCTGGAGAGAGAAAAACAAGCAGGGTGGGACTGCAGGGGCTAAAGCTGGAATGGGACAATGAAGTGCAAGGTGCAAATGGAACAGAACTGATCCCAGGGACAGACCCCGTGCCCGGCCGTGCATTTTGGGGCCATTTTGGTTCATCTTGGGTGCAGCCCTGGCTGGGCTCTTGTGCTGCCCAAGGTGGATCCATGGAGGAGATGCTTTGAATCAATCCCTGCTTTATTCTGGAACTCCATCCAGCCTCTGCTCTAGGGCAGGCTGCACAAGGCATCAGTGTGAGCAGGAAAATGGGATTTTAGGCACTGAGCACCCCCTCAAACCTCTCAAGGAGAGGGATCTGCATATGCCAGGGTTGGAGCTGGAGGCAAAGGGCAGGATCCGAGTGGTTCCAAGGTCTTTGCAATTCCAGACATGCTGAGAATGCTGCAGATTTTCCCAGGGCATTTCACCACCTTAGATTTGCATGTGGAAATGTTCAGACTTGGTTTTCAACCCTTTTTTGAAGGATTTCTTCCCTCAGTAGCTGTTGAATTATGGCTTTGAGGAGATTAAATTTTGCTTTTCCATATTATCTCCCCCCCAATCCTGGTTTGGCCATTCCCAGTTTGAAAGATGCCCACGGGTAGGAGCAAGACAAGGAAATAGCAGCAGGGGAATTTCCAGGCAGGAAAAGTCAGGGTTTGGAACAAATGTGTCACTGAACTGAAACAGTGCACAGAAAACACACCAAGTGTTTTTCCATGAGGTTTCCATGGGGGAACTGCTGAAGGAGGCAGAAATTCCCCTGGTTTTCCACACCAGCAGCTTCATTGTGTGGTTGGAAAATCCCTCCAGGATCACCAAGTCCCAGCCGTGCCCAATGCCCACCGTGTCCCCAGCCCAGAGCTCTCAGTGCCACCTCCAGGGGACACCTGCAGGGATGGGCACTGCAACCCTCCCTGGGCAGTGCCAAGGCCTGAGCCCCCTTTCCATGGGGAAATTCCTGCTGTGCCCACCCTGAGCTGCCCTGGCCCAGCCTGAGGCCGTTCCCTCTGCTCCTGTCCCTGTTCCCTGGAGCAGAGCCCGACCCCCCCGGCTGTGCCCTCCTGGCAGGAGCTGTGCAGAGCCACAAGGGCCCCTGAGCCTCCTTTGCTCCAGGCTGAGCCCCTTCCCAGCTCCCTCAGGGATTCTCCAGCCCCTTCCCAGCTCCTCAGGGATTCTCCAGCCCCTTCCCAGCTCCTCAGGGATTCTCCAGCCCCTTCCCAACTCCCTCAGCCTCTCCTGGTGCTCCAGACCCTTCCCCAGCTCTGTTCCTTGCCCTGGACATGCTCCAGCCCCTCATTCCTGCTGTTTTTGAAAGATCTGAATGGAAACAATGAAGCTGAACCACAAAAACAGCAACACATGGAAAATCCACAGTCCGCAGAGGCAGAGCTGAGACTCCAACCCTGGGAAAAACAAGATTCCCACTTCCAAATCCATGTGAGAACCAAGATTTAGGAGGAGAGAAATACAGAGAGCAAAGGGAGCACCTGAGGGCTCAGCCACAGGGCACAGCAAACCGGGGAATGAATGAGCCGGGACCACCAAGCCAGGGTGGAGCTGGTGTCGGAGCATCGGGGGGACGGACAGAGACGAGAGATCTCTGAAGCCAGGGCCTCGGGATTTGGGGTTTATTGCAAAGGGGCTGGGTGCAGGGCCCTGCTGGGAGCTGCCAGCCACAGCTCAGAGCAGGCCTAAGAGAAGAGAGGGGGAGAGAGGATGAGAGGGTAAAAGGGGTAAGAGTGTAAAAGGCAAGAGCTAAGCGACAAGAGCTAAGAGTGCAAAGTTCCCATTACAATACCATAAATCTTCTTCTGTGTTGAATATTCTAATTCTCACTAACCAATCCAGTACAAGATACAAATCCTACAGCATTTACATACAGCCTGTAAGAATCATTACATCACCACACTGTGTTACATTTTAAACCCCAAAAACTCCTCTTTGGGCCCCTTCTGCCAAGCTGTAGGGTCTGCTCTGACCCTTGGGCCTGTCTGCAAGCAGAGGGTGTTGTTCCATCAAAAGGGGATTGCCTTCAGCTGGCCACACCATTGTTTTCCAGTTGTTCAGTAACTGAGGGATCTCAAAGCTTGCTTGCATTTCAATCTCACTTATAGTTTCCATATTCTCAAAACCTTTTGCCAGGCAATCATATTGATAAGGCTTTCCTGTTTCATCTTCCCCAACAGCTGGGACCACCAAACCAGGCACAGGGGCAAAGCCCAGCCATAAAATCCAGTGGTTTATCCTGCCTGCCCCAGGCCAGGGCCCAGCAGATGCCCACACAATTCCAGGAGCAGCCAAGGATCCCTGTGCCAGAACCACCAACATCTCCCAGCGTCTCACCATCTTCTTTAGGAGGTTTAGGCAAGGTTTTGGGGGGATTTTGGGGCCATCAGAATGCAGAATGTGAGGGTGAGGGAGATCTGGAGGGATCTGGGGATGTTTTGAGGGGATTTTGGGGTCATTCAGAATTCACAACATCAGGGTGAGGGAAATTTGGGGGGATTTGGGGATGTTTTGGCGGGGTTTGGGGGGATTTGGGTGTCTTAAGAATTCACAATATCAGGATGAGGGAGGTTTGGGGGGTATGAGGGGGTTTAGGGGCACTCAGGGGGGATTTGGGGGTGTTTGGGTCGGGATTTTGGGTCCATCAGAATGCAGAATGTCAGGGTGAGAGAGATTTGGGGGAATTTGGGGATGTTTTGAGGGTGTTTTGGGGTCATTCAGAATTCACAACACCAGAGTGAGAGAGATTTTGGGGGATTTGGGGATGTATTTGCGGGGGGCATTTTGGGGTCATTCAGAATTCACAACATCAGGGTGAGGGAGATTTGGGGGCTATGGGGGTTTTGGGGGGGATCAGGAGGGATTTGGGGGGTTTTTCCTGGAGCTTCCTGGGAAGATGTGCAGGGATGGCATCATGTGCCAACAATTTGGTGCCACCACAGCGTGAAGATGTCAGGAGTTGGACTCCACCATCCTTGGGAGTCCCTTCCTGCTCAGGATATTCCAGGAAACATCCATTTTCCAGCAGGTTGGATCTCAGCAACATCTGCCCCACACAGATGGGTGTTAATCACATTGTTGGCACTTCCAGAATGATTCCAAGCTCCTGCTCCCAGCTGGAAGACAATAATTAATTTTATTATTAATTAATTAAGCGTCCCAGCCGTGATCCATCAGCTCCCTGCAGGAGCTGTCCAGGTGCATCAGCTCAGCCCAGAACTGGGCAGACTAAAGGTGTTTAATCCATGTTTTCCCATTGTGGAGTAGGGAAAGATGAATTCCCAGTGTTTTCCATGGCTCGGGGCACAACTGGGAGCTGGAGGTGTCAGATTTTGTTAAATTGCTAAAATTCCATCCTGTTTCAGCTCCTAACAGGTAATGGGAAAGGGTGCAGGTAAATAAAAGTGATCTCTGCTGAAAATGAACAACTTGGATGATTCCCAAAGGACCCAAATTCTGCAGAAAAAGATAAATCCTTCTTCTAGGACCCCAAAACAGTCAAGCATTCCCTTAAAAAAAACTGAGGGCCTGGCAAAATGGGAACGGTCAGGAATGCCCAGGCTCAAAGAGCACCATCAAAACAGAATTAGTCTGCTTAATTCTGAGCATCACTTGTGCTGTGTGCAGGTGAAATGTGTTTGGCATAAGTATCTGCAAAATCCCAGCTCCAGGTGTCGGGGTTATTGTGTTCCTGCAGAATTTGGGGAAGATAAGCTCGAATTCCCTCCCTGTGCTGTGCAAGTGCTTGCCTGGTCCCTGGGGTGCGAGAGCTGAGTCAGGAGTTTTCCTCCTGAGCTCAGGATTAAAAGCTTTAACTTCAGGAGTCAACAAAAAAGGCCAAGGAAGAAGCTGTGAGCCAATTTCAATCCCAGCAGGAGGAAAAACCAGGAATCACGAGCCATTCCTTGTGCCAGGTCCTGAGTCGGGTTAGGGATGCAATAATTGCATTTTTGTTCTCCCGCCGGTCCCAAACGGAATTCTCCCAATAAATTACAGGATCCAGAACTATTGTTTGTGTCCCATGGTCTTTTCAAAGGGTGCCCATGGATACCAGCACAGGAAAATCTTCAGGAGTCATCCCAATCCCATCGTTCTGTCCACGAATTTGAAAATATCAAGGAATTCACAGGCTGGGTATTTAAATGTCTTTTCACACAACTACCTCCGCAGTTCCAAAGTGACTTCAGCATCTCCCTGACAAGATCCCATGCTGAGTTTTTATCCCAGGGAATTCAGCTGCCAAGATCATTCTGGTTGTGACACGGAGACAAAACGAGGGAGCACAAAAGCCAGGCCTGGATCTGTGGCTGCCCCTGGTTTGCAGATCAAAAAGAACAACTCAGCCTTTGAAAAGCGAGCACGGATTTGGCCTTTTCAAATCCATCACCTTGGCAACACACGGCACAGGGAACTGGGAATTATAATGGACACAGCTCAGGATCAGAACTGGCCCAAGTTTGTGGGACCACCCAGCAGCAAAGGCAAGGGATGTGGTCATTCCTTGTGCAGGCTGAGCTAGGAGAGAGGCTGGATGGAGTTCCAGAATAAAGCAGGGATTGATTCAAAGCATCTCCTCCATGGATCCACCTTGGGCAGCACAAGAGCCCAGCCAGGGCTGCACCCAAGATGAACCAAAATGGCCCCAAAATGCACGGCCGGGCACGGGGTCTGTCCCTGGGATCAGTTCTGTTCCATTTGCATCTTGCACTTCATTGTCCCATTCCAGCTTTAGCCCCTGCAGTCCCACCCTGCTTGTTTTTCTCTCTCCAGCCCACGGGGTTTGTGCTCCTGGGCTGAGATTTGGATCATTTGTCCTTGGTGCCCAGCTGGAGCAGGAATTGTTTTGTCTCCCTGCTCTGTGCACAGAGCTCACCATCCCATAATATGGAGCCCAGACCCACACATTAAAGCAGCACAGAATGTGCAAATAGAAAAGCTGAACCTGAGGCATCAATTCCCTGCCAGGGCAGCCCTCAGGAGACACTCAGCTGCACAGAGACTCCCTCAGGTGCAGGCTCCTCCATCCCAGGAGCCAAATTCCAGGAATGGAATTCCTGGAAGATGAGCTGTGCCCAGATTCCCAATTCCTTCTGCCAAGGGAGGTGCTTCCACACAAATTCCCAGGACCACACTTGTGTTTTGCAGGTTCTCAGAGCTCAGAATCCCAGAATCCCCGGGTGGTTTGGGTTGGACAAGGCTTGGAGCACCCTGGGATAGTGGGTGGTGTCCTTGCCCATGGCAGGGTTGGAAGGGGATGGGATTTAAGATCCCAGATATTCTGGGATTCCATAACACAAAGGGAATTGGAACGTGTCAGGGCAGCAAAACACAGCTTTACCTCAGGAATGGGATTTTGGGATTTGTTGGGACAACTTAATAAGTTTCCTGGTGTTTATTAAATTGGTTTTTCCATGGCAGGGGGGTTGAACTCCAGTATTATCCCTGGAATGCCGATGATAATTTAGTGAGGAATTAAATCAATCATTCTTTCTGTCATTAATTTGTATTGGGCTCCAACCCCATTCCTGATTTTTTAATCCAGGAACAGCCATCCCATCTCTTCTAACAAAGCCACCCTCAAAATCAGAAATAACCTGGATTTTCCCCTACATTTTTCTTTCCTCCATTCAAAAGCTGAAGCTTTCCAGAGAACATTTCACTTCCCTTTTAAGGGAATATTTATTAAACCTTGTGTCAGCCTACTCCAAAAATCACAGGCTGAGATAAGAGGAAATAACAGCATCCCTTTCCCAGCCTTGTGCTCCATCCATCCTGCAAAGGGATGAGGAAAATAAACAGATGGATCCGCTCCCTGTGAGCCGAGTATCGACCCCGTGGATGAAAAATGAAACTTTCTCCCAAGATTTATTTGGGATGAACTCACAGCTGTCAGGGAAAGGAGTGCATAAAAGGTGCTGCTCATCCCTGGAGGTTCCGTGTGATTATGTGAAGGATCCGGAGCTTCATTCACACGGCTGTGAATTTATTAAACCTGATTTTCCATGAAGGATTAGGTGTCAGCCGCTCCAGGAGGCAACGGCAGCATCCTGCACCCTGGCTCGTGGAAAAAGAGAGGCTGAGGGAGTTCAAGGTTGGAGTTTCAGGCGTCAGGCTGATGATGAAGTGGGATCTCTGCTGACTCATCTGCATTCCCGGAGCAATTCCCTCTTGGAAAGGGGAGCCCTGTAATCCGTCCTGCCTGAGGCAATGTGTCAGAGCCATGGAGGAGCCGGTGAAGCATCGCCAGGAATTCTTATTAAAGAAGAATAGAGCCCATCAGGGCTCTTGGAGCTGGAGTCAGATTCCTGATATTCCAAGGGTGACTTTCCCCAGGACCATGGTGTAAGCAGGGCCCTTGTGGCAAGGACAAACCTCAGCTGCCACAGCTCCCAGTCCATGCAGGAATTCCTGCTGGGGTTTGGTGGGAATTGCTCCTTGTCACGATCCATCCTTATGAATGGGTTTCGTGATGGTTCGTTGATTTGATCTCAGGGTGCAAAAAACCAACACGGCACAGGGGATTTGCAGTAATAATCAAAACAAATGTATCTTTACTGAATAACCACAGCAAAATGCTTTGGGGAGGAATTGGGGGGAAAAAGGAGAAAATAAGGAAAAGAGGGAGGAAGAGAAAGGAAAGTATATAGCTACCAAATGTTGAAATGGCAAAGTCCTTCGATGTCCAGCAATGGAGTTCACCAGGTCACATCCGGGGAGATCTCAGAGGTTGCAGTTCATCTGAACTCTTATTATACTCTTTTTTGATGGGGGAAGGGGTAAATCTTGAAACTGAATCAAAAGCAGCCTATTGTATTTTCTGGGGGAAAATGGTATTTAGAGAAGGGTACACACAGTCCATGCTCTCAGCAGTGGGCGGGAGCCATTGTCTTCTTGGTCCAGTGGTCACACCTGCAACATCCATCTCGCTTTGGTCAGCTTGCCTCCCCCACACACCCCCTGGGCTGGGGGTTTCAGTCCCAGTCCTTGGAAGGAGCAGAGGAGCCTTTTCACATGGGGATTTCATGTCTTGGTCTTTGGTGGAGAGGCTTCTTACATCTCAGTCTGTCTGTCACTGTGGTTGTAAAACAGGTGAGGGGTCTTCTGTGGGGACCACCCAAAACCCCAGGAGAAGTCCAGCCAAGCTGAGAGGTGGGAAAACTTCCAGGGCTATTGTTGCAAAAAGGCAACGTGCCCCCTTTTTCTTTCACTGGGTTCAGTGTAGCATACAGCAAACACACCTGTGAACAATAGCTCAGCAACGTGCTCAGGTCTCGGGGCCTTGGCAAGGAACTTTCTCCAACGGGGCCAGAAACTTCAGACAGGGATCTTTTTTCTTCAGTGGTCCCCAGTGATGATCATGAGGCAGATGGGAGAAACTTCGGACAGAGCCTCACACTCCTCCATCCTCCTCCACCCTTCATGGCTAAAGAGGCAGGCAAGGAGAAGGAGCTGGATCAGCTGGGCTGACCTGGATGGGCTTGATGCTGCCCCTCTCCTCAGCTGTCATGAGATCCCACCTGGGATACCATGGACAGGTGTGGTGTCCCCAACAAAAGAAGGACATGGAATTGTTGGAGCAAATCCAGAGGAGTCCACAAGGCTGCTGGAGGGACTGTAGCACCTTCCCTATGGAGAAAGGCTGGGAGAGCTGGGAATGCTCAGCCTGAAGAGGAGAAAGTTGTGTGGAGACCCCTCAGCACCATCCAGGACCTGAAGCAGCTACAGGGAAAGAGAGAGGGACAAGTCCTCAGGAACTGGAGTGACAGGACATGGGGGAAATTCAGGTGGGATATTGTGTGGTATTTTCTGAGTTCCCCAGATGGAGGAGGAATTGAGAATCTGACTCCATGTTCTTAGAAGGCTGATATGATATGATATGATATGATATGATATGATATGATATGATATGATATGATATTATATATTATTATATATTATATTATATTATGTTATGTTATGTTATGCTATGTTATATTATATTATATTATGTTATGTTATGTTATGCTATGTTATATTATTTATGCTATACTAAAGAATACAGAAAGGATACAGAAAGTATACAGACAGAAGGCTAAAAAGATAATAATGAAAAACTCATTACTCTCTCCAGAGTCCCGACACAGCTGGCTGGGATTGGTCATTAAGTTAAAACAATTCACATGAAAAAATCAAACAATGACCAGTTGGATGAACAATCTCCAGACCACATTCCAAAGCAGCAAACACTGGAGAAGCAAATCAGATAAATATTGTTTTCATTTTTCTCTGAGGCTTCTCAGCTTCCCAGGAGAGAAATCTTGGCAAAGGGATTTTTCAGAAAATATGACAGTGACAATATTGGGAAGGAAGTTCTGGCTGAGGGTGGGGAGGTCCAGGAATAGAATTCCCAGAGCAGCTGTGGCGGCCCCTGGATCCCTGGCAGTGCCCAAGGCCAAGCTGGACACTGGTGCTTGGAGCAGCCTGGGATGGTGGGAGGTGTCCCTGCCATGGCAGGGGTGCCACTGGTTTCTCCTGCAAACTGGGATTAATCCCTTCTTTTGTGACAATTCCATTGACAAATTCCTCAACTTTTTCCTGTGCCTCAATCATCCCCACCTCACGCTGCAGACACCCAGCAGGCAAAGCAGGCTTTTGTCTCCTGGCCAAGAAATTCAGAGCTGGAAAAACACAGAAAAACTGAAATAGGGAGCAACATTCACATTTTTGATGGAAAAGCATCCAAGCAGGAAGACAGGAGAACTCTCCAGCTCTCCCAGGCAGGCGAGAGACTGATTTTCCAAAATACAGCTCCATCTTAATCAGAATTTATTGAGCTCCACGCAGGCAGAGTTGCTAAGAGTCAGTGTAAATAGAGGATGTCAGGTTAGATATCCACATGAAACATTATCCTGCTTCTCATTCCAGTCTGGGAATATTTCTTTTGTTTAAGATGCTGACATAATCAAAATTCCCTATTTTTGCCTTATTAAGGCCCAGATCATGGCATTTTAAGAGATAAATACTCCAATCCTGGGAGTGGGCTTGGTTTCAGTAAAAGCACAGCTCATGGTCCTGGAAATTTTTCTTCCAGAGGAAAATTTAAGCAGTTTGGGGAAGGGATTGGAACTGGAACATATGTAAGGTCTCATCCAACCCAAACCCTTCCATGATTCTCTGATTCATATTCCTTGACTTGATTGCTTTCAAAAGCACCTGGAATTTAACAAAAATACAATAAAAATATCATTCTTCTTAAATTTTAAAGACATTCTGAAATCTGACATGAATAAATTCAAGGTATAAATCAGATACTCACTGTTACCAATGGAGGTAATCAATCAATCAATAAATTTATATATATTGATTAATTTTGTTGCAGATTTGCTCTAACGTACCTCCAAATGCTGAAATCTCTCCAGATTTCCAAGTTTTATGGATGCTAGCCTGGCAAATCCCAGGAAAAAGGTTCTGTGCTTTAAATTAAAGTCCTGAATGATGGGACAAAAGGAAATGGCCTCAAGTGACTCCAGGGCAGGGTTGGATTGGATATGAGGAAAAATTTCTCCATGGACAGCATGGGGATGGAACAGCTGTGATGGAATCCCCATCCCTGGAAGTGTCCAAAAAATGTCCGGGTGTGGCACTTGAGGATTTCGTTCAGTGGTGATGCTGGTTGATGGTCCTAAAGGGTTTTTTCAACCTTAACAATTCCATGATTTCTTCAGGCCCTTAACAGGAGTGAATTCATTTACCATTTCCCATTTTCCCATCTCTTCCCATTTCCAGCATCTCCAGTGGTACCTGGGGTGATTGGACACCCCAGGATCTCATTCAACCCCATCACTGCACAGATTTGCAATGACCATCCCAAAAATACCTGGGAATGGCAGGAATTAATGGGAGAAAACCCTTTTCTTGTCCAAAACCAGCTCCTGGCTACAACCAAGAGCAGGAAAGATTTTCCTGTTACCGTAGGATCTGTAGGAAAACCCCTTTTCCCTTAGGTTTTCCAGACAACAACTTTTTAAAATGCTGAATTAAATCCCTCCCAAGTAAAATCATGGAATCATTAAGGGCGGAAAAGATTCCAAGATCACCAATCCAGCCTTTGAACCACTAAACCATATCAGAAAGTTCCACATCCACAGGTTTTGTGAGCACTCACAGGTGTATCAGACAAGAGACCCCAAAATTCCTTACAAATCCATAAATGGATTGAAAAATGAGATTTTCAAGGGGGAGTTGGACTGAAGTATCTTTAGAAGTCCCTTCCAAACTATTCTGGGTTGTGTGACATCAGAAACTTCTGGATTAACAAATTCCTTTTGGAGGGAAGAAGGCAACAATTTCCTAATTTTCCAGAGGGGATTTGTTTAGTAATCCTTCGTCCCTGTAAGAACGGGGTGGGGGGGAAAGGGGATTTTCTGTAATTCCCCGAAAAAAAGATGTAAATTAATGATGATCCAATGAACCAGCCCTGGGAGAGCAGCACCTTCAGAGAATCCCTGGGAACGTGGAGCCTGCAGCTCCAGGGAAAGGCCGGGATGTTTTTATTCCCACATTTCCTCATGCTCAGTGTGGGATAATTGAAGAGATTTTTATTTCCACTGTTTGCCTCTACCAGCTGCTGGATTTTGGGTTTTATTTCAGCAGCAAATCCTCTGGACCACCTATCCAGAAGATGTCTTGTCGGGAAATTGCAGGACCTCTGCTGGAATCTCCGAGATTTTAACAGGAAAAGATTTTTCCACACTCCCCTCAGGGAGTAACACAGGTTGGATCTCCACAACGAATTTTCGTTGGATTTAACACAACCAGTGGCACTTGGGGACATGGAGAGAGGCGGCCTTGGCAGTGCTGGGACGATGGGATCTCATCCTGGCTCTGCTCCAGGGGCCCAGCAGTGGCACCAGAGGAACGGGCAGGGATTGATCCCAGGAATTCCCCCTGGACAGGAGCAGAACCTCTGCCCTGGGCACTGAACAGATCCCAGAGAGGGGTGGAGTCTCCTCCCCGAGGATATTCCAGAGGTGTCTGGGCACAATCCTGTGCTGGAGCAAGGACCACACGCCCTACGTGGTCCCTTCCAGCCTGACCATCCTGGAATTCTGGGATTATTTCCATCTCTGATGAACCCAATGTTTTATCAATCTTCCCACTGCCTCCTCTGCCTGTGGAGCTCCCTTTGGTACCTCTGGAATCTCCATTACTTCCCATCCTCCACACTCACCACTTAAGTTCTTTATATCCCAGTTTTATTGCACACTTTAATTTCCAGCCAGAGTTTAGGCAAAGCTCGGAGCCCAAAGTGGGGCTGGGGCTGCATTCCCAGAAATGAAAATTTCCCTTTTCCAGGACCCCATTCCCTGTATTCAGGAGGGTTCTGGTGGTTAAAACCTTCCCCCTGAGTTGTGGTAGCTGGAGCTGCTCCAGATTTGAAACTTCCAGAGGAGTAAGAATCATTTCCCCTCAGAAAAGCAGACAAGAGTTGCAGGCAGACATCGATCAGAGCAGAAAAGGGAATTTATTGTTGATTAAAACACCTAAAACAAAGGTTCATTGCTAAACCTCCCCAGGTGAGCAGCTCTTACCTGCACAGGTTCCTGTGCACCTCAAATTCACCCAGCAGCATCCTGAGCCACATGAATTATTCAAAAAACACTGGGGAAAAGGAAGTTTGACAGAGGCAGAGTGCAAAGGGCAATTATGTTTGATAAACATGATTAATTAGCACAGGAAACTCGTTAAGTGCTGCCAGCGAGGCCGTGCCCCGGCTCAGCCACGCTGCAGCGATTGATGTTGTGTGGTCCAGCTTGGTGGGAGCACAATTGATCCAAATTCTCCTGTCAGGACATGACCAGAACAACTGCCCTCATTCGGGATGAGTGGATATTTCCCATGGAATGCCCTGTGCTGCTTCCCAAAATTCCCTCATCCATCTTTCTGCAACGGCAGCTGCTCCCAGCCTGCCCCAGTGCCACCAGTGCAACAGCTCTGCATCCTCAGGGGCTGCTGGGTGTGCTCAGTGCTGGCTCCATGCAGCTCATTCCTGGTTTTCCCTGCCCTTTGTCTCGGTCTGGAAAGCCAGGTGTGGGCTGAGGAGAGCAGGAGCCTCCCTTGAAATGGAAAATGTAAACCCCTTCCTTCTGAATTATTATAACTTTGAAATTAAGGGGCTCTCAGGCAAAGATATGGGTGTAGGAATAACAGTTCTTTATTACAAAAAAAACAAAAAACAATAAACAAAAATTAAAATTAAAATTAAAATAAGCATATAAATAAAAATTATAAATAAAAATAAAATAAAATAAAATAAAATAAAATATAAATATATGTCTATACCTATAAATACAAAAATAAATATAGAAATAAATATTATATGAATATAAATATGTATCTATAAATATTAATATACAAATGCAGTAATACAAAACAAACCCCTGCCAGAGTCAGAGCATGCCCTGCCCCCTGTGTGTCAGGGGGTGGCACAGCCCCATCCCATGGGGGCTCAGCCCTCCTGCAGTGCCAGCTGTGCTGCTGCTGGAGCAGGGATCCTGCACAAGGGGGGAGTTTTCCTCTGCAGCTCCAGGGCTGCTGCAGATGGGCCTGGGCTCCTCTGGCAATGCAGGGCAGCAGAAAGCTGCTCCTCTGGCAATGCAGGGGGCAAAGGCTGCTGTGCTGCTCCAGGCTCAGATTGGATCCAGGTAGGAATGCTTGGCTCCTCCCCTGGGCGCAGCATCTCCCCATGGGATGCTGGAATTGGATCAGCCCTGCAGGGACACTCAGTGGCCATGGACAGCAGAGATCTCCTGGAGGGAGGATTGGCTGTGGCAGAGATAAAGAAAAAACTGCCCCATGGACAGCAGAGAACAGCCCCAGCTCTGACAGGTAGGAATAGAATACACACGCACATTTGCAATTTAAGACACCCTTGGAAAATCCCAAGGGTGCAGGCATTTCCAATCCAGGCAGGAAACGGAGCAAGGAGTGACCAAACCCCTCCTCCTTTCCATTAATTTTCTATTAATTTAAAAAATTTCTAAAATTTTAAAATTTTCCATTAATTTTAAGAATCAGCACCAAGAAAGGATGGAGTTTGGGAGCCACAAAAGCTCCAGTGCAAGCAGAGGGAATGGTTGGGCAGGAAATCCTTCCTGGAAGTCAGGGAACAGAGGTGGCTCTGGATAATCTTGTATTGATCCTTCAAGATATCCCTGATGCTCAGTCCCTGGAATAATGTTGATTTATTATTTATTCCATCAGGAATGAATCAACAGAGAATCAGGAGGAGAAGAGTTAATTATAATTCTCACGGCAAAGGGTTAATTATTATTCTCGTGGCAGATGCAAGAATCATCATTTGGCTCATTATGGAATATCCAGACCAGTGGGAACATCTTCCCACTTATCCAGCAGCTCCCAAAAAATGATGGCTCCACTCTCCCAGAGGCTCTGCAGCTTTGGCTTGCTCTGGTCCTCTTTGGTGGGAAAGGTTTTTGTTTTCCAATAATCCAACAGAATTCTGCTTTCCTGAGGTGCTCGTGAATCTTAATTTGAAAATATTTAGTTTTTTAAAAATAGCAATTAAATATTAATTATGGCTTCCAGAAACTGGGCTGGAAATGGTGCAGGGAATCACAGAAGCCTGGAATGGTTTGGGATGGAAGGGAATTTAAATCCTATCCCATTCCATGGCAGGGACACCTTCCACTATCTCTAAGCCCCAGTGTCCAGCCTGGCCTTGGGCACTGACAGGGATCCAGGGGCAGCCGCAGCTGCTCTGGCAATTCCAGCCCAGCCAGGAATTCCCAATTCCCAATCTCCCATCCATCCCTGCCCTCTGGCACTGGGAGCCATTCCCTGGCTCCTGTCCCGCCATCCCTTGTCCCCAGTCCCTCTCCAGCTCTCCTGGAGCCCCTTCAGGCCCTGCCAGGGGCTCTGAGCTCTCCCTGGAGCCTCCTCCTCTCCAGGGGAATATTCCCAGCTCTCCCAGCCTGGCTCCAGAGCAGCTCCATGGATTCCTCTGGATTCACTCCTACATCTGCCCTGATTTTATTCCTGTCATTGGTTGAGCAGCTGAAGCTGTTGCCTTACAACAAAGAGTCTCCAAACCCTTTTCCATGATCCTTTCCATGACTCTTTTCCATGACCCCACATCACTTCAATCCATGGAATTCTCCCTGCTGGGATCAGCCCTTGGTGCTCCTGCGACCCAGGGCAGGGAATTCTGCCGTGCCCTTTCCCTCAGGAGTTCAGCAATCCCTGGGTATTCCCTGCAGCTCTTCCCTGAAGTCTCCACGTCCCAGCTGGAGTTAAATCCAAGCCCTCTTCCCATGCTCTGCCATCCCTGGAAGCAGGGCTTGTGTGAGCACACAAAACACCAAACCCAGAACTGGATTTCAGAATTAAGGAGGCTCCCAACACCCAACCATGACAATTCCTCTTCCCCACTCCAATTTCTCCACTTTTGGTCCATTTATTACCATGGAATAAACCCAGCTGGATGCACTGGCAGTAGGATAAAACCAAACTTTTTGTTGTCCTGTTATTTTCTGAAGTTTCTTGTCCTGTTATTAATTTCCAGAGGAATTAAGAGCTGAACATGGGCGCTTGTGAGGGGGAAAAAAATATTCCTCAGGGGCTCGAGTTATTTCCAGCTTTTGTTTTTAATTAATGAGGCTCTGGAGTGGGTTCCAAGGCAGCAGTTTCTGGAATGATTCAGCTTTTCACTCCCAGGGAGGTGGTGCTTGGCAGCCTCTTAGCAAAGTGCAGCATTTTGGGGATATTTTCCACATATTCGGGAGCAAATCAAAGATTTTGCTGCTCTAAAGCAGAGCCAGCCAGGATGAGCAGCAAGGTCAGGCAGTTTTCAAGCCACAGAGGGGAGGCACCCATTGGAAGTGTTTAATTACTAATTATTTAATAAATCACACTCCAAACAGATCTGAGCTGGGGCTGCACGAGGATTTAGGCTGATTTTAGGCTCCTATATCCATGTGCAATGTAGAAACCATTTCCTCAGTGGGAAAATAATCCTGGAGTCATCCCGGCTCAGGGGAATTATGGAATGGTTTGGGATGGAAGGGATTTTAAAGATCAAATTTTTCCATGGTCAGAGACACCTTCCACTATCCCAGGCTGCTCCAAGCTCTGTCCAGCCTGGCCTTGGACACTTCCAGGGATCCAGGGACAGCTAGAACTCCTTCCAAGGCCTTCCCAGCCAGGAATTCCTTCCCAAAATCCCATCGAAATCTTCCATATTTTAGTTAAAAATGTTCCCCTTTGTCCTGTCAATATCTGCCCCTGGAGTTTCCTCCCCGCTGGTGCTCAGTGCTCCCTGAGCCCGTGCTCTGTCTCCAGAGCAGAAATGAGGTCTGTGACTGATGTTTGAGCCTTTTGGGTTATTTTGGTGGATTTTTTCATCTCTGTTCTCATCCTTCCACACCCTCCTGCTCCCAAAATCCCAGGGATCAATCAGTCCAGCCACCCCATCAGTGGGAGTTCAGGACTCCCAGCCAGGCACCGCGGATGTGCTGCTAAATTTGTTCTGGGAGCTGAAATTCCCCAGGTTGGAAATCCAGGGAGTTTTTTGTCTCCATTCTGTCTGATCCCCAGCCCAGTGGCACAAACCCTAGGGCCTTCTGCTGAACACAGAGTGTGGTGGTGTTCACAGGGGTCCCAGGATGAGGGAAGAGACGAGAATGTTGACTCCATGTTCCAGAAGGCTGGTTTATTATTTTATGATATATATTATATTAAAACTATACTAAAAGAATAGAAGAAAGGATTTCATCAGAAGGCTAACAAGGGAAGAAGACGAATGGAAAATGATAATGAAATCTTGTGACTGACAAGAGAGTCTGAGACAGCTGGACTGTGATTGGCCATTAATTAGAAACACTGACATGAGACCAATCACAGATGCACCTGCTGCATTCCACAGCAGCACATAACCATTGTTTGCATTTTGTTCCTGAGGCCTCTCAGCTTCTTAGGAGAGAAAATCCTAAGGAAAGGATTTTTCATAAAACATGTCTGGGACAACAGAGCTCCTCATTGTTGTCCCCACAGAAAAGCCACAGATTTTGGTCATGGGAGCACTGCAGAGCAATGATTCACATCCCACAGGTGTTCCAGAGACTTCTGCATCCCTGAACCTCCCATCCTCCAAAAATACATCCTCTGTGTCTTAAAACCCTGCAGTTTCCAAAGTTTTGGTGGTTTTTGTTCGTCCAGTTCCCTGCCATGGGCAGGGACACCTTCCACTATCCCAGGCTGCTCAAAGACTCATCCAGCCTGGCCTTGGACACTTCCAGGGATCCACAGCTTCTCTGGGAATTCTATTCCAGGACCTCCCCACCCTCCCAGTCAGGAATTCCCTCCTGAATTTCTGAGGGATTTCTGGTTTTTCACTTTGAACCCATTCCCTGTGTCCTCTTGATGAACAGTCCCTCTCCAGCTCCCTGGAAGGTGCTGGGAGGTCTCCACACAACCTTCTCCTCTCCAGGCTGAACATTCCTGTGGGGAATTTCTGAGGAAATTTGAGACAGGACCTCTGAGTTGCTTTTGATTATGAGATTTATTTTTCTTATCTCCTACATAAACAGGAAGGGTGAGTTGGGCTCACATCTTCACTGATGGCTCAGAAGGTCACAAGGCCCTCAGGTACAAGACCTTTTAAGGAGTTATTGACCAATAAACCACTGCCAACAAGGCTATTTATGCTTTTGACCCAATCCTTAAATATTTCATCTCATGGACCCATGCTGCAGTGTGAGCTTTCTTAGCCACTCATGTTATGGCACACAAACCCACAGTGCTGCACTCCAAACTCCTTGTTCACCTCTGGAACTACTTTTATTGTTATATCTTAAACTCTAAACCTCTAAACTTTCATCTTCTTAGCTTAACCTGTCTCTGCTTTAGACTACAAATCCACATTCTCACTTCTGGCACCTCAGTTTGGGAGCCTTTCCCAAGGTCTCAGATCAAATCCTGAGTTTAATTCTAAACTTTGACTCACAGGCCCAAAGCTCTGAGAGTTCCCTGCATTTCAGATTCCCACACATTCCCAGCTCTCCCAGCCTTTCTCCACAGGGAAGGTTCCAGTCCCTTTACCAACTCCACAACCTCCTCTGGAGTTGCTCCATGTCCTTCTTCTACTGGGGACACCACACCTGGCCACAACATTCCAGGTGGGATCCCACAGGAGCAGAGCAGAGGGGGAGAATCCCTTCCCTCCACCTACTGCTCACATTCCTTTTTCCCAAAGCCCAGGTATTCACCAGTTTGGAAAAAGAACTTCCAGCCCACGTCGTGTTTTTGGGCAGCTCCTTTCCCTGTGTCTGAGCCCCAGCCAGCTGCCAAAATCCATGGAATCAGCCCAGCTCCCTCTCTGCATCACCTAAATCACTTGTAGGCAGAATAAAAAAAAGCAAGGAAATGTTTATTCCATTTGGGAAAATCCATTTTCAACATGCAGGTCATGCCAGGCTCCAGAGCATCCCTGGGAAGAGCCGGTGGCTGTGGGAGCTTTCCCACAGGGGGACAAACAGCCCAAATTAATGCTCTGCTTTTATTCCTGTAAACATTGCAGAATCCACATTTCCCAAGCTTTTATTCCTGTAGACATTGCAGAATCCACGTTTCCCGAGCTTTTATTCCTGTAGACATTGCAGAATCCACGTTTCCATTATTCATGGAGCACGAGGTGACCAAGCCACTAATGCCACATAAAGTAGGACACGGAGCAGGGAATGTGTCCCAGCATTTCTTGAAATAACTTCAATATTTCAGGGATGTGAATATTTCCAGAGAATCCAACTCAGCTGGGATTTTCCAAGGGCAGCTGTGGATCCTTAAAGGCAGCCTTGGGAAGGGGACACCTGGCAAGATTAATCCTGGAGATGCTCAATTGTTTTATTCATTTATTATCCTGGATAAAAATTATTTTAATGGCCATCATTATCTTATTCATTTGGATTTTGTGGGGGAGAATGGGGGAGGAGCTGACAAAAAAAGCTCCCGGTGTTTTTATCGTGCATGAAAGGAAGGAATTGTCTCATCCAGACACTTCTCACTTTTCCATGTATTTCAGAAGAAAAGGAATCATCTCCTGGGTTTCCTCTGGAGGCTCCTCTTATGATTTTCTTCTCTTCCTCCTCATGAGCTTTGAGCAAGGGATTGTCCCCAAATGTGGGGGACAAACACACGGAGCTGCTCCTGTTCCCAAAATTGGGGGTTTGGAGAAATGTCTATCACTAAAACCCCCTGAGAATCCTGCAGGGCTGGGAGCTGGAACTCGGGAAAAACTTCCCAGAATTCCAGAATGTTTTGGGTTGGAAGGGAATTTAAACCCCACCCAGTGCCACCCCTGCCATGGCAGGGACACCTCCCACTGTCCCAGGGTGCCCCAATGTCCAGCCTGGCCTTGGGCACTGCCAGGGATCCAGGGGCAGCCACAGCTGCTCTGGCAATTCCAGCCCAGCCAGGAATTCCCAATTCCCTATATCCCATCTAACCCCACCCCCATTTCAATTTAAGACCATTCCCTCTTCTCCTATCCCTCCACACTCCTGTAAAAATTCCCTCTCTGGGATCCAGGATTTACCATCCAACTCCATTTTCCAATCAAAATACGGCTTTTGAAGTAAACAACACTCCAAGGAAAATTCCCCATTATAAACCATCCTCATTCCCTGCACCAGAAACGTGTCAAAAGCCAACTCCAACCCCACCACAGCAGAAGAGAAACCTCTCTGTTTCAGATCTGCTTTTCTTTGAAATCTCATTTTCAACACAAGCGGCAAACCGAGTTTTGTTTTCTCTCGCAGTGAAAACTCCTCCGTTTAGCTACAAGAAAATAACAATAATCTGATTTTCACCTCCCACAGGGACGCCAACACAACTCGGGCCTGCAGAGAACACAGAGAAAAACTGAAGTCCTTGTTTTGTTTAAACCCAGCTGGGTCAGAAACGGGGGGATTTTGACTTCATCCTTTTGTTGGAATTGTCACAAAACAGGAAAATTTGCCAGGAAACAAAAGCTTTCAAGGTTTTCTGTGGGAGAAAACAGGAGCGAAACAAAAAAATGGCATTTTTTTAGGCTGGTCTGATTGCAGGTTATTTGCGCTCCCGCTGTGCAGGAGGAAATTTGCGGTGGAAATATTTGTGGAATGGGCTGCGGTGGAATTCAGCTCGGGATGAAATCGGCTCAGGATCACCCCAGGAGCAAAGAGCAAAGGGAGCTGGATGAGGCCTTCAATTCCCACTAGGACATCAACAACTCCCTCAGAATTCCAGGATGGGATAGGCTCGGGGTGGAGATGTCCAGTATTGGATCCAATATTTATCAGCCAGGGAAATCTCTGCTCCCTGATGGATGCCAGGGGTTGATTTGACTCCTGATGTTTTCCATGTTTCCAATATCCAGGAGATTCCTCAGCTCCATCTGATGAGGAATCTCACACAGAGAGAACTCAAAAATTGGGAATTCACATGGAATACTGAGGAGAACAGCCCATTTCTTTAATCCCCTTTAATTTTATGCCAAGGTGTGAGGTAAAAATAGGGGAAAAAAACCAACAATTAGGGTCAAATCTCCAAGAAAAACATGGATGAATCCTTGGGATGTGAATGATCCTGTGCTCTCTGCCTCACAATGAGCTTGACCCAAACTAATGAAGAGTTTTAATCTAAAATATTCCAATCCACTGCTTTCCTTTGGTTTGGAATTCCTGGCAAAAAACTTCAGGAATGCATTTCTCTCTCCTCACTGGAATCCTTTGGGAAGAGCTGCCGTGGAGGCTGGGTGGGGTGAAATGGCACCAGAATGGCTGGAGCAGGAGATGGGAATCAGCCCATTCCAAAGGCTCCTTGTTCCATTCCAAAGGCTCCTTGTTCCATTCCAAAAGCTCCTTATCCCATTCCAAAGACTCCTTACCCCATTCCAAAGGCTCCTTACTCCATTACTCCATTCCAAAGCCTCTTTATCCCATTCCAAAGGCTCCTTGTTCCATTCCAAAATCTCCTTGTTCCATTCCAAAAGCTCGTTGTTCCATTCCAAAAGCTCCTTATCCCATTCCAAAGACTCCTTACCCCATTCCAAAGGCTCCTTGCTCCATTACTCCATTCCAAAGCCTCTTTATCCCATTCCAAAGGCTCCTTGTTCCATTCCAAAATCTCCTTATCCCATTACAAAGGCTCCTTTTCCCATTCCAAAGGCTCCATTCCATTCCAAAGACTCTTTTTCCCATTCCAAAGCTTCCTTATCCCATTCCAGAGGCTCCTTACTCCATTCCAATGGCTCCTTGTTCCCATATCAAAGGGTCCTTGCTCCGTTCCAAAGGGTCCTTGTTCCATTCCAAAGGTTCCTTGTTCCATTCCAAAGGCTCCCAGCATCAGGACAAGGATGGGAATGAATGATTCAGCCTGCCCAGAGCGTTATTGGATAACTGCAGGTTATTGAGTGGGGGGAAAAGCAGGAATTGCAATAATTGTGATTTATCTTCAGGGAGAAGCCGAGTTCTGGTTTTAGGAGCATTAAATCAGCTCGGTTATGAACAATCTTGGCTTGGTTTGAGATTTGGGGGCATTTCCTTTCAGATCCACAAGCAGGACCCTTAAGCTGGTCTAAGATTCTGCTTCGCACCATTCATTCCCAGATTATGGAATTCCAAATTATGGAATCCTCATTCCTGGAGGGATGCAAAATACTTCTGGATGTGGCACTTGGGGACATGGGGCAGCGGTGGCCTTGGAATGCTGGGGAATGGTTGGACTCAGAAGCTTTTCCAACCTTAATAATTCCATGGTTTGTATTTTCCAAGTCCTAACGTTGGAAAAAAAAAATGGAAGACCTTGAAATTATTTTATTTTGAAGTTAAATTATAATAATGGGATTTTAATAGTAGCTCAAAACTTGTTCCTGGCTGGGCTGGAATTGCCAGAGCAGCTGTGGCTGCCCCTGGATCCCTGGCAGTGCCCAAGGCCAGGCTGGACATTGGGGCTTGGAGCAACCTGGGACAGTGGGAGGTGTCCCTGCCTATCCCACAGGATCTAGAAAATAATTCCAGGTGGGATTTTGCAAGCCAGGCCCTTTTTCCTGGCTGGAAATGCACCAGAAAAGCCACAATCACCTTGACCTTCAGAATAAACCCCATCAGCCCTGTTGTTACTCCCTTATATTGACAGCATTCCGTGGGATTGATCCCACTTTATGTTGGAATAAAATACAAATCTGGATGAAAGGAGTAAATAAAAGACATAAAATTGATAAAAAGAGCTCCCTCCTGCCACCTCAGCAGGTGTGAAATGGGAATAAAGGGATAAATTTCCTTTTCTTTAAAAACAGAGAAAGAGATTCATCCAACAAAAAGGTTCCTCTCTCTCATTCCCAGCTAAAAACCTTTTAAAATCCCAGGAATTGAAGGAGTTGCCTGCAAATCTGCCCATGGTCTGAGCCTTCCAATGCCTCCCATTTTTCCTGATGAAAGGTAACAAAAAGGCTTTCACCCAATCTCTGTAAATAAGTCCATAAAAATGGATGGATCCATTACCACATTTTATTTTTATTGCCCCAAAGGCACAAATTTGCCTGCGTTTGAGGGAATTTAAAAAGAGGTTGACAATCCCTTTATACCCAGGAAACTTCCAGATAAAATATAGATAAATCCCCTTCACTTCCAATATTTTTTCAGATTGGTCTTGCCCTAATAAAAACTCACGAGACTCTTCCTGTTCCTATCATCAGATGAGTCTCAAGTGTCCCAAAAAGATGATTTTGCTGCCCATAAAAATCTCAATGTGTTTATCCAGCCCCTAAAAAAAAACCAGCTTTTAGCACTTCTGAGCGGCTTCAATTTCCTGCATTATTCCTTTTTTATGCCCGGGATGCTCCAAAACATGCCCAGGAAAGTGTTGCTTGTACAAATAAGGATTTTTTTTTTATATCCTTTTTCATAAAAATCTTCCACAAACGTAGTGGGAATGGTAAACTGGGAAATTAAGGCAGTTTGAGTCATCCCATAAGGATGAACATCACAGCAAAGGGTCTGTTACAGGAGGAGTTTGTTTGGTCTTAAAAACATCACAAATCAACAAAAAATTATAAAGAAAACCCAAAAAAAAAAAAAAAACTCCCAAAAATCTCTTTAACTCCTGTGATTTTTAAAGAATTTTCTGCTTTAGCATAAGAGGAGGAAGAGTTGCCCAAATCTTTAGAAAAACCAGGAAAAACCAGGCTCAGCTGGGCTGGAAAAGTTGTACTCCATGTTTTTTATTGCAAAGGAAGTTTGCGAAGGAAAAGGAAGTTTGAGCAATGTCTGCTAGTCAAGGAATCCTGGAATGGTTTGGGTTGGAAGGGAAATTAAATCCCATCCAATTCCTTTTAAAAAATATTTTAAATAATATTTAAATAATGTTTTAAATAAAAATTCTAAATCATATTTAAATAAAATATAATTATTTAAATAATATTATAATAATAATTTAAATCATTTAAACAATAAGAATTTTAATAGTATTATAAATTAAATGTAATCATAAAAGAATAAATATATAAAAAATAAACAATATTTTAAATAAAATAATATTTTTATTATTTTATGTTGCTCCAAACCCCAGTGTCCAGCCTGGCCTTGGACACTTCCAGGGATCCAGGGCCAGCCACAGCTTCTCTGGGAATCTTTGCCTGAGCCTCCCCGTCTTCTTGATAAAGATATCCACAAAAATTCCACAATTCCTCCTTTTGCTCGTACATATTCCATGCCAGGATCACATCTCCTGGGCTTCAACTCTTCCCCGAGCTCAGCAGCAGCAGGAAATGATCCCACAATTATTTTTCCCCCTTCCTTGATGAATTAAATCCCGCTGTGGACAATTCCAAAGGAAGCTTCACCCAGAGCTTCTTCTTCCCTACCTCGAGCATTTCCAGGCTGTGATTCCATTAAAAAAAAAAAACAGAATAAAGACACAAAACCCGGGATTGAACTGGCAAAAAAAAAAGACAAATATGAGCAGATGGCTTTTTGTGGCTTTTCCAGAGGGGTCAGGCATGCATTTCAGATCCTGACAAATGGCCAGGAATGGTTTCTTTGTGCCCAGAATCCAAGTGCTGCCCTCTGAGGCTGAGCGCTCGAGTGGGAGCAACTCCTTTTGTCAGACAATTCCTCCAAAAATAGAGGGGGAAAATCAAAGGAATGCAGAGCTATGTAAAAGAAGAGCAGTGAAGGACAAAGGCTCTTGGATGGATGGGGAAAAACTGAGTATTTTATAAAAGGGAATTTTCCTTCACAACGCTGAGCCATCCCCACTTCCTTATAGTTGTTTTGGCTGCATGCATTCCCTGCAGGAATTCTGCTCTTTGTCCCAGCATGGCCTTTTTTGGGTTGGAAAATCCTTTTCCAGCATAAACACTCCCAGAAGTCACTTAGATTAAAAAGAGGAGAAGTTTTGGTTGGATACTGGGGAATTGGGAATTCCTTGCTGGGAGGGTGGGAAGCCCTGGGATGGAATTCCCAGAGCAGCTGTGGAATCCCTGGGAGTGTCCATGGCCAGGTTGGACAATTTGTCCCTTTTATGACCTTTGGGTGGAGTTTTATGACATTTGTGTCCCTTCCATCCCAAAACCTTCCATGATTCCATGATTTAGGCACATCTCAGACATGAACACCAACCCCTCGGACCTCCACTCACGGAATATTTGTGTCCCGTGATGCTGTAGATCCGTCAAAAATCTGGATTCTGGAATATCTGAGCGAAATAAAACTGGAAGCAGCAACCAAAAGCAGCTGACAGGACTCTGCTTCCATTTATCCCTGAAAATTCATGGAATTACTGCTGCCAGCTGGGAAATCAAGTGGAAAATCCATTCTGGGAAGTTCTGGAATTCTTCTGTAGCTCACCATGGACCACACAGAAGTGGCGGGGAACATCATTCCTTGGAAAAGAGAGGAGGGAAAATACCTGGATTCTGCTTTGTACCCTCTCATTGCCTGCTCCAGGACTGGATTCACTTCCAGGTCTGCTAAGGGCTGGAAAATAGAATTATAATTATATTTACATGTGGATTTCCTGGCTGTGTGGTCAGGAAATGTAAATATTTTATGTCTTCGGGATAAACAATTCCTTGGGGGTGTAAATCTGGAAAATTTGGGAAAAAAAGTGGATGTGAAAATCTTATTTAATACAGTTTTGATTTCAAGGAGAGAGGTCACATTTCTCCTGCAGATACAGATGATTCCGTTTGTGCTAAATTCCAACGCAACGGGAACGGATCCCTGATTTTACAACCTCTTCTGACCCCAGGCCAAGCTCAAGTCCCAAGTCCAAGACTTTACTCATCCAGACCAGAGAAAAGCTGAGCTTGCAGCTGGTCTGAGCAAGAGCTCCGAGGGCAAAGCACGGGGGCAGCCAAGGAGAAGTTTTCTCTGGAGTTTCCCTGCAGTTTCCCTTCAACAGCAGCCCAACTTTAAGAAGATCCCTTGGAAAAATCAAGCTGCTACTTCTGGATTTTAAGGAATTCTCAGGGAATTCAGAGCATTTTCTGCCTTTGAGGGAGACCCCACAAGCTCTGCCATTTGTTTTGCTCAGTGCAAATTCCTTTCCTGAAAACCAGCAATTTCCTTTGCATTGAATTTAATTATTTTGCGGGTTTTTTTTTTTAATTCAATTTTGTTAAAAACACAGAAATGCTGATTACAGCTAAAACTTTGCATTTTTTTTTCCTTTACCACCAGCCTGAGGTGGATCTGAGGGACCCCTGAGCATCCAGAGTCTCCTGAACTGTGTGGCCTAAAAATCTCCTGCTACACTGCAGGATCACCAGCTTAGCTGGGCCAGGCCTAACAAAGCCAAACCCTCCTGGGCCAGGGCACAATTCCATAGGGACGCCAAAAGAAGGGAAGAAGGAAAACGTTGCCATCATCCTCCCGGTGCTAACACGAGACTCGGCTCAGATGTCCCCATGGAGCAGCTCACAGGTGACACTTTGGGCTCTTCCTGCCTTGGAGACCCAGGGTTTTCCTCAAAAATCCCCCCCAAAAAATTAGGGAAAAGCAGCCAGCAGGCTACAAAAACATCACTTTCACTAATAAACACGTGGAATCTGGGTGTTGCCTGGAATTCCAGAGGAAAACTCCTCTCCCTGTGCCATGGGGGAGCCTGTCCCTGTCCTGCCAATGGAAAGAGTCATTCCCTGCAGGCCCCTTGGAAGACTTGGATCCATCCAGGAAAAGTTTTTTCTATAAAAAAGGGATGAGACAGAGCCTGGCTGTGCCCTCAGGGGCAGCTGGAGCTCTTCCATGGCCGAGGTCAGCTGGTAGCAGGGCTGGGATCAGCCCAGGAACAGGAATATGGATTGGGATGGGAGCATGGACTGGGATGGGAGCATGGATTGGGATGGGAACAGGAATTGGGATATTGGGATGGGAGCATGGATTGGGATAGAAGCATGGACTGGGATGGGAACACGGATTGGGATATTGGGATGGAAGCATGGATTGGGATGGGAACACGGATTGGGATGGGAGCATGGATTGGGATACTGGAATGGGAGCATGGATTGGGATAGGAGCATGGATTGGGATATTGGGATGGAAGCATGGATTGGGATGGGAACACGGATTGGGATGGGAACAGGGATTGGGATATTGGGATGGGAGCATGGACTGGGATGGGAACAGGAATTGGGATGGGAGCACGGATTGGGATGGGAGCATGAATTGGAATATTGGGATGGGAATGTGGATTGGGATATTGGGATGGAACCATGGATTGGGATGGGAGCATGGATTGGGATGGGAGCATGGATTGGGATGAGAGCATGGATTAGGATGGGAACATGGATTGGGATGGGAGCACGGCTTTGGGGTCAGCAGAGTCACCTGTGAGGGGAGAAAAGCCCCTGTGGGCTGGGACAACAATCCCTGGGGATGTGGAATTTCGGGATGCTCCCGTGAAAAGAGCAAAGCCAAGGATGGACATTCCACAAGCCATCGGTTGACATTTCTGGTGGCCCAGCCTCTTTCAGCTGTGCCAGGGGAGGTTTAGGCTGCACATTAGGGAAAGTTTCCGCCATTCCAGAGGGTGCTGGGCACTGCCCAGGCTCCTCAGGGAATGGGCACATTCCCAAAGATCCAGGAGCCTTTGGAGAATGCTGCCAGGGATGCACAGGGTGGGGTTGTTGGGTGTCTGCGCAGGGCCAGGAGCTGGGGTGATCCTTGTGGATCCCTTCCAGCTCAGGACATTCCATGATTCCATGATCTCCATTCCCAGCCAGCAGTGAGGAGATTCCCACCCCGGCCTGACTGAGGGCTGGCTTAACCCCAGCGGCTGAGTAATCCCGAAAAACAGCAGGGAATTCCCATCCCTCATTATCCCCCCTGCTGCAGCCGGTGTGGGGCTCTGCCCCAGCTGATCAGCAGGGAGAAAATGAGGAAAAACATCTTTGGGAGCTTTGTTCAGCTGAATGGAGGCTTCACCGGCGATTAACTGGGGCACACATCTGAAACAAACTGGGCAGGGGAGGAAAAGAAGGAGGAGGAAAAAGCAGATCCGCGGTTTAAGTGTTTAAATGGTCATTTGTGTTCTGACTGTGAGGGAGAAGCCCCAGCCCACAGCCGGGGAATTGGAGTCCAGGTGCAGCAGCACATTCCCAGCAGCATGAACCTTAAAGTGAAACCAAATTTGTGGCTGCAGAGCTCAGAGCATGGAAAACGTGGATTTTCCCACGTTTCCAGGATGGCAGCGTCCATGTCACTGTGGGAATCCTTTTGTAGAATTCCTGGAACGGTTTGGGTTGGAAAGGATCTTAAATCCTGTCTCATCCCACCCCATTCCATGTGGATGGACACCTTCCACTGTCCCGGGCTGCTCCAAGCCTCATCCAACCTGGCCTTGGGCACTGCCAGGGATCCAGGGGCAGCCACAGCAAATCTGGGAATCCCATTCCAGGGTCTCACCTCCCACCCAGGCAGGAATTCCTTTAAAATATTCCCTGTGCCTCCCCCTCCCTTGCTGAGTTACCACATTCCAGCCCTGCCTCGCTGCACCAAACAATTCCCAGGGATTTTCCAGCCTCTTTCACAGAGCGCTTGTGGTGATGCTGCAAGAAATAAATCACCCCCAATTCCCAGCATTCCCAACATCCAGCCACACATTCCCTTTTCCATCCACAAACTGATCCCACCCTCTGCTCCAGCCTCTGGAATCCAGGAAATCCAGGGAATCCAGGGACAATGAGCAGCTCATCCCTCTGCTGCAAGGGAAGAGGCAAAGACAGCCCAGCTGGTCTGGGGATGTCACTGCCCCTGGGGACACCAGGAGCAGGTCCAGATCCATCCAGAGGAATCCAGAGGGGTGGGGAGCCCCTCCTGTGGAAGTTTGCAGGCAGTCCCGACATGGGAAGAGATGAGGATCTTGACTCCATGTTTCAGAAGGCTGATTTATTATTTTATGCTATATATTATATTAAAACTATACTAAAAGAATAGAAGAAAGGATTTCATCAGAAGGCTAGCAAGGAAAGAAGAGGAATGGAAAATGATAATGAAATCTTATGACTGACCATAGAGTCCGAGACAGCTGGACTGTGATTGGCCATGAATTAGAAACAACCACATGAGACCAATCACAGATGCACCTGTTGCATTCCACAGCAGCAGATAATCAATGTTCACATTTCGTTTCTGAGGCCTCTCTGCTTCTCAGGAGAAAAATCCTGGCAAAGGGATTTTTCAGAAAATATCATGGCTACATCCCTCCCACCTCATTCCCAAGCACCTGCACGTTTGTGGAAGCAGAAGAACCTGGTACAGAGGGATCTGGATTCCCCAAATTCCAGATCATGGAATGGTTTGGGTTGGAAGAGACCTTCAAGACCATCCCAATCCTGCTCCCCTTTCCATAGGAGGCCATTTCTTCTGATTCCTGGGAGAAAGAACCAGCCCTCACCTGGCTCCAGCCTCCTTCCACGGGGTCAGAGAGAGCAGGAGGGTGGGAGGGGATCCACAATTAAGGATTCAGGAATCTTTTGTGTTCACGCCACTTCCAGTGCCTTCCCTTCCCATCCCATCCCATCCCATCCCATCCCTTCCCATCCCATCCCATCCCATCCCATCCCATCCCATCCCATCCCATCCCATCCCATCCCATCCCATCCCATCCATCCCTGACTCAAACCCCACAGCCCCTTCTCATGGAAACACGTGGGATTTACCCACTAAACATTCCCAAACCACTTATTGTTCCCAAATCTTCTTCCCACCTCCCACTTCCAACACCCACGGGCTCCTCCTGCACCAGAGCAGTCCAAGGACACAGAAATTCCCTGCTCCTCCAAGGAGCAGCTTTTCCTTCCTCTCCTCCAAGATTTTCCCTCCTCTGCCCAGACAGCTGCATGCCTGCCCAGCCCCTCTCCTCTCACTAATTAGGGATCTCACATAATTATGTCCCTGTAGTTTCCTCCTGCATCATCTACTCCCACCAGCATCTGAGTTTTCATGCCCGAATCTCTTGTTTATGATCCGATTTTTTTTTTGTCTCTCCTCTCCTGCTGAATTAGGGTTAAAGTGGAATTTCCTTCCCCAACTCCATTTCTTATCCTTTCCCAACGCTCCCAAACAGGAGGTTGCAGCTCTTTACCCCTCATGGGCTGAAATTTCACTCAAGCCTTTCGTGAATCCAGATTTTTCCCAAATCCTGCCAGTTTTGCCATCCCAGGGGATCAACCCCAGCCAAACATTTGGCAAATATTTGGAGAGCCACAAAGGCGACCAGAGGTCAAGGTCTGTCTGTGACTCCCCTCTTGCAGAGGGTGCTCTGTGCCAGTGGCTCCATCAGGAGATTCCCAGTGGAAAAAGAAATGCTGGAATTCACTGCTCCCTCTCCTTATGTAACATTCCCCTCTCTCGCCAAATTAACTGTGCCTGCACATTTGCTTGTCCTGACATTGTCTCTTAACAAGCTTCAAGTTTTAATCAGGACAAGAGTTTTTTCTTCCAGTCCTTATTTTCCCTTCCCAATTGTTCTGGGCTTTCCCCCTGCAGCTCCCTCGGAAGTTAAATCCATGCATCCATGCAGTAAACAACCCCTAACCAGGTCAATGCACATTATCCATTAATTATTCCACAGCTCTGCTGCAGTCGGATTGATTCACTTCTCCTCCCAATTTCTGGCTCCCTGTTCCCATTTTTAGGCCAGGGAAGAGCTCCCACCCCTGTGGTTGCCTCCAGCAAAGCTCAGGAGCTCTGCCTTGGAGCAGGAGCTCCATTCCTGCCCCTCCTTCCCTCAGCAATTCCAAGGGATCTGCCTCATCCCAAGGGATCCATCAGGATGGACCAGCAGCAATTTCTTGCTTATCCCAATGGTTTCCTGCTGGGCAAACTGGGATGGAGGCAGGTGTCCCTGCCCATGAATGAGGGAATGAGATGGATTTAGGGTCCTTTCCAACCCAAACCATCCTGGGATTCTGTGATCTGACATTCCCTCCCAGTAAATTCCAAGTTTCTTCCTTGGAAGGGTTGTCAGGCATTGGAAGAGGTGGGAATTCCCATCCCTGAGGGATTTAAATCCCTGTGGATGTGGCACTTGGGGACATGGGGCTGTGGTGGCCTTGGTAGTCCTGGAAGTGGTTGGACTCTGATCTCAGAGGGCTTTTCCAGCCTCAGCAATTCCATGATTCTGTAGAATTCCACATTTTTGCGTCATGAAATTTCCCACCTGGGAGACACAACAACCTTCCAAGGATTTTCCAAGGCTCCTCTTCTGCAGCTTGGCATTTCTGCAGCTTCAGGAGAACATGTGCTCCTGCTGGTGATGCCCACCCTTCTCCCTCTGCCTCCCACCTTTCCCAGCTCCTTCTCCCAGGATCCCAGCTCTGGGACTGGTTCCCATCCTTGGTTTCTGCTCCATCCTCACTACACCCAGTCCCACTGCTCTCCCAAATCCCTCCAGGAAAAAGGAATGGAGTAAGAGACAAAAATCAACAAAGAATTCACCAAAATCCTGCCAGGACACCACCTCTCCTGGATTTCCATGGTTCAGGCAGGAATTCTTTTTCTCACCCACCCCAGGGCAGCACATGGCTCAGTCATGAGCTGAAAGCACAAAAATGTGTCAATCCAGAGCTAAAACCGAGAGCAAACCACACTTAATTAGCCTCAAATACTCAGCTCTTTCCTTGCTTTTTATTTTTTCCCTGTGCATTTTAATGCACGTTGATCCACTGGTAAATTGGAAATGTTAACCCTGGGTCAAAAAGCCCTGGGGTTCTGTGAAAATAATAAATAACAAAGCTGTGAAGTGCATAAACAGCTCCCTGCAGGTGAGGACACACCAGGGGCTGCCACTATTTACTTTGGAAACAACAGCTCCTATTTCTCTCGGAAACCTTTGGTAACCTCCCCTTAATCCAATCTTTTTTTTAAAAGCAGGGGGGAAAAAAATAAAAAATAAGAAAAAGGCAGAAAGTCTCTCACACGGGTCTCTTCATTTAGCAGCCAACCTGAACAATGGGTTGCAGATCCACAAAAAAAAATTGGCATTTCCATCCTGAATCATCCATCGGCGGCACAGCCTGCAATCAGGGGAAATTTGGGAGAGATTTCCTGAGCTAGATATTCCATTTAAAAATGTGTTCAAACCCTCTGGAATCGTGATTGCAGGGAATAAAAAGTGAATCAGTAATTGCTGGCCATTTGTTTTAATGTCTTCCCCATCGTATTTCTTTCCCTACTTTTCACCCTCCTTCAGAAAACCGCTTAAATGTTCATTTTTTAGGGATTGAAGGAATTTTTTTTTAAGGAGTGAACAGCATTTCTTTCGTGGGTGGTTATCAGATGGCATTGGAAATGAACAAAAGGAAGAAGCTTGTCCTGGGAAGAATCCCAGGAAAATCCTTCTCCAATAATCAAACCCCCACCTTGGGGCAAGCTGAGATCCACAGGTGGCCAATCCAGCTGCTGGCTCCATCCAAGTGGGATAAACAACCTGTGGTGGTGTGTCGGTTTGGAAAGCCAGGTGCCTGCTAAGGAAGGCAGGAGCCTCCCCGGAAATGGAGAATGTGACCCCTCCCCACCCCTCCCAATTGCTATAAATTTTAAATTAAGGGGCTCTCAGGCAGAAAATATGGGAGCAGGAAATAACAGTTCTTTATTAGGGAAGAAAATAAAAGGATAAAATAAACAATGCAGTAAACTAAACCAACACTGCCAGAGTCAGAACCCAACCTGACACCCTGTGGGTCAGGGTGCTGGCAGCAGTGCCATTGGAATTGTGGCTCAGCCCTCCTGCAGTGTCAGGGGTGGTTCTGCTGGAGCAGGGATCCTGGAGAAGGGTGCAGTCTCTTCCTCTGAAGATCCAGGGGAAGAAGAGGCAGCTGCTGTTCCTCTGGGGAATCCAGTGGAGAAGCCGTGCTGGTGTTCCAGAATCTCCAGATTATATCCAGGTAGGAATGCTTGGCTCCTCCCTCTGGGCTCACATCTCCCAGTGGGAGGCTGTAGCTCTTATCAGCCATGCAGGGACATTCAATGGCTGTTATCAGCAGGTGTCCCCTCCCGAGGGAGGAGTGGGTGTGGAAGAGATAAGGAAAACTGCCCACTGACAGAAGACAGCTGCCCTACAGATGGGGATAGAACACATCTTGCCTTGCAATCTGGGACAGGTGGCTCCCAAAGAAGGTTCCTGGTGTTCCAATGGCTTGGCAGAATTCCAAGATGTCCTGGAGAATTTATTGGATATTTTCAACACAGCTCAACACTCCAGGGCAGTTCAAGGGTCTGGAATGGTGGATGGAGGTGTGGGAAAATGCAGAATAATAAGGGGTCTCCTGCTAATCCTAAGGACAATAATAAAAAAATAACATTAAAAATAGTTTGGAATGGCAAAAAAATGTTAAAGATCATCCATCATTCCAGCTCTGGAATCCACACCTTCCACTGTCCCAGGCTGCTCCAACCTGGCCTTGGACACTCCAAGGGGTCCAGGGGCAGCCGCAGCTTCTCTGGGAATCCCATCCCAGGGCTTCCCACCCTCCCAGCCAGGAATTCCTTCCCAATATCCCATCTAAACCAATTATCTTTTAACTCCAAGTCATTCGCCCTTGTCCTGTCACCTGCCAGGCTGGAAGGGACCACAGGAGGTCACCTAGGCCACCAGCAGGGCCAGCCCAGAGCTCAGCATTCCACGAAGTTCTGGTTGGGCTCCAACACCACCAATCTTGGGCCTCACTTTCCTCAAGTGCCTCATTAAAACCATTTCTCTGCTCAAAATTCCCCTCTGAATCAGCTCCAAACTCCATCTCCGAAAATGAAATGTCTCCCGTTCATTTTTTACCTACCCAAACAACAGAATATAAAACTAAAAGGGCACCGTTCCGTGAAGCTTCAGTTCCCACAAATCTGCTTTTCCTGACGGTCCATTTTTGACCCAGGGTTAACATTTCCAATTTACCAGTGGATCAACGTGCATTAAAATGCACAGGGAAAAAAATAAAAAACAAGGAAAGGGCTGAGTATTTGAGGCTAATTAAGTGAGGTTTGCTCTCGGTTTTAGCTCTGGATTGACACATTTTTGTGCTTTCAGCTCATGACTGAGCCATGTGCTGCCCTGGGGTGGGTGAGAAAAAGAATTCCTGCCTGAACCATGGAAATCCAGGAGAGGTGGTGTCCTGGCAGGATTTTGGTGAATTCTTTGTTGATTTTTGTCTCTTACTCCATTCCTTTTTCCTGGAGGGATCTGGGAGAGCAGTGGGGCTGGGTGTAGTGAGGCTGGAGCAGAAACCAAGGATGGGAACCAACCCCAGAGCTGGGATCCTGGAGAAGGAGTTGGGAAAATGGGAGATCTTTATCCCCTAAATCCCTGGGCAAAGCTGGAGGCTCACAGGTGTCTTCCCACAGCTCCATCTTTCCAGAAATACTTCCTGCTAAAAATCCCATTTTTTGCTTTTTCCTAGCACTTCCCAAGCTCTCAGGTTATTCAAGGAGCCTGCCTCCATAATTGCTTTTTTTCAGAGCAGAAAGTTGGGATAACAGCACATTTGCACTTGGAAAAGCCAAAATAAAACTTTAAAGTCCTGGGAATTTTACTCAGGCTGCTACAAGCAGCTGCCTTTGGAAGCAATTCCTGTTCCAGGGTCAATCCTGATGGGATTTATGCGAGCCCACTTTGGAGTACGGCTCAGCTCTGACCTGGATCCCAAAATTCAACCGCAAAGTGCACAAAATTCCAATGGTTTTTTATTTATTTCACTGGAATGGCCAGAGTTAAGGAAAGGGTTGTAGGGCAGCTCACAACCCCGGGGTTAAAAACAGAAGGAAAAATTTCATTATGCAAAGAATGTGGAATTCTACAGAACCATGGAATTGCTGAGGCTGGAAAAGCTCTCTGAGATCAGAGTCCAACCATTGCCAGCACTGCCAAGGCCAGCACTGCCCCATGTCCCCAAGTGCCACATCCACATGGAGTTAAATCCCTCAGGGATGGGAATTCCCACCTCTTCCAATGCCTGATAACCCTTCCAAGGAAGAAATCTGGAATTTACTGGGAGGGAATGACTTGTGGGGACTTGGGGGGAAAGGTGGAGCTCGTAACACCAGAGGAGGTCTAGGTTGGATATTGGAGAAATTTTTCCCTCGAGTGGCTGTCCAGCCCTGGAACAAAAGGAAATAAGGGACAGGAAAGAGGGAATGGCTCCCACTGCCAGAGGGCAGGGATGGATGGGAGATTGGGAATTGGGAATTCCTGGCTGGGCTGGAATTCCCAGAGCAGCTGTGGCTGCTTCATCCCTGGAAGTGCCCAAGGCCAGGTTGGGTGGGACTGGAACAACCTGGGACAGCGGGAGCTGTCCCTGCCCATGGAATTCCTGGAATGGGATGGGATTGAAGGTCCCTTCCATCCCAAACCATTCCATGGTTCCAGAATCCCTTGCTGAGATATCAACAGCGAATCAAAGAAAGACCCAAAACCTCCATGAATTTTTCCATGAATTTCACCAGGAAGTTTTTACTCCATGAATGAATCAGCTCCCTCCTGGCAGAACCTCCCGAATTTCCACATCCCTCCTTAAATCCCAGATTCTGCATCCAGCCCCCTCCATGCCGAGATAATTTGAATTTGTTTTGCCAACAAGAGGATTTATGGGAAGGCCAATCGGGGCCGTGCTCCCCAGTCCTGTTGTGAATTAAGATCCAGAATTAGCAGCCTCTAATTCTATTTTAATTACTTAAAATCATAATTAGTGAAGTCAAAGGCCTCCAAACATTACAAGGGAAACATCAGCTCAGGAGGCAGAAGACTGACAGGATTAATAATTCACTTGTCAAGGCCATGTGGGTTTTTAACAATTTCATTATTAAAAGTAGCGTTTTGGTGCAGAATAAATTATTTTTATTTTAATTTATTTATTATTCTTTTCTGCATAAAGAAGGTAAATAATGCAGCAGGATGAGATTGCTGGGAACTGCCTGATTCCTGGGAATTTTGGGGCCCGTTCATATTGGAACCCCCAATAAACCAATTGCCCAGCTCCAGTTTTGGGATAAATTTAAATTGCTCCAGGCTGGAAAAAACACAGGGAAAAAGACAAAGGATTTTACAAATTGGGGTGGTTTTTAATGAGAATTTTGCCTGCAAATAGAATTTTTTCCCATATCCATCAAGATTTTTTTTTCCATCTATTTTTGTTCCCTGACTTAATAGCTTTGCTTTCAGGTTAATGGAGGAGCTCAGGGGACACAAGTTTGACATTTATAAATTTATAAAATTTATCACAAAATCTGTTTTACAATCTAAATATTTATTAACTATTAAAATATTTTAAAATGTTAAAATTAAAATATAAATACTTATCCCTAAATATTTCTGAAACCTATTTGGTCTCACGTGATAAACACAAATTAAAATGGAGCAGGATAAATTAAAATAAAATCATTGCTGGCTGAATTTCAGTGACTAAAACAACACAGAGCACCAGGAGTTGGGAGAAAATTCCAGAAATAGAGGGAATCATATGGGAATCTGGGAATAATATCCCTCAAAGTATCAAAAATTCCTCCTAAAACACTGGGATAATGAGTCCTGGAAAATTATTGGTTCCCCAACAGAGCAGCTCTGATTCCTCATCCCACATCCCATTAATTCCTCTTTCTTATGGATTTTGATTTTTCCTGCAGATCCCTCTGCAGGATTTCTTACTGGATTATCCTGGATATTCCTAGAAAACAAATCCATTTAATTTTAAACTAAAAATTGGGAGATTTGTGACCATCAGTCAATGGCGCAACTTCCTGAAAAACTTAAAAATCACCTTTAAAGTCGATATTTAACTAAATATATTTTCATATATTTTAAATGTATATTAAACTAACTCTATATATAAATAAATAATAAATAAAAATATTTTAATATGGTCAATATTTAACTAATAATATTAACATTACCTAATAATGAAGTCACTAATATTAAATAAACATTAATAATAATATAATAATTTATATTATATTATATTATATTATATTATATTATATTATATTATATTATATTATATTATTAATAAAGATAATAATAAATTAGCTAATATTAAATTAACTAATAATATTGAAATATTTTCCAAGGGATACTTTCATTTCATGCTCCAGAAATAGACACCCAATTCCATTTTGGGATTTCTCCTGCCTGGAAAACATTTAAGGTGGGGTTTTGTGGTGTTAAACCAACTGGAAAAGCTGCAGAATTCCCAAATCCATCAATCGTGTCCCTGTAGATTTTCCTAAGGGTGTGGAAGAAGCACCGAGTGTAAAGTTTATTATTTGGGTGAAAAAAATGAATTCCAGAAGGAAAAAACATCAGGCATTTGGATTTGTTGGAATTAGCATCCAAATTAACAGCAAGCAGCTCCTGGTATGAAAATCGAATCCCCAAATTTCTTTGATGTGAACTGGAGAGGGCCTAAAAACTTCACACGCAGAGCTCTGAGGGTGAAAAGGGATTTTCGGGAGAGGTTTATGTCAACCAGGAAAGAAAAAACCTGGGGAAAAAACCTGCCTTTCACTCCGTCTTAGGCTGCTAATCCCAGCCTACATTTAGACATTTCTTCCAAATAAAGCTCCAGCCCAAAAAATCCTCTGAATTCCTGTGTCAAAACCATCATATTTTTGGAGCAGACAAACAGCTCTGTTTTCTTTTCAGCAACTGAGAGCAAAAGCAGATTTAAAAAAAGGAGAAAAGGAAGTTTCTGCTCAGCTTTGAGGTTTAATATTTAAAGCTCAGACTCTGCCTGTCAAAGTTTGGATATTCGGGGGTTTTTTTGGATGAAGCTGGAATCAATGGACTTGGATTTGTATCGACTGGGAAGTCCCAAGTGGAAAAATTTGTAGGAAGGAAACAAAATTTGTTTCCTTAACAAGGAAAGTGTCAGTCTTGGAAAATCCAGAAAAATTGGGAGTGGATTTCTGCGCTGGGAGTTTGGGGGAGCACCGGGAGCAGAAATTCTCTGGAAAGCCAAATGCCAGATTTTGGGGAGGAATCTGGGATAACTGGAGGTGTCCTTGCCCATGGCAGGCCTGGAATGGGATGAGATTTAAGATCCTTCCCAGCCAATCCGTTCTGGAATTCTGGATTATCCTGATTTATTCCCCAAAATGCCAAGCTGTGTCCCTGCACCCACACAAAAACCTGGATTTACCCACAAGTTCCAGATTGCAGCACCGAAACCATAAAACTGGAACCACCAAAAAAATACCAATTTTAAATAGAAATATCTTGGAATAACAACTCCAGACCTTGCTGAAATGCAGGGTTTTTCCCAAACAAGCCTTGATTATTCCTGCAAAACGCAGAACTCCAGCAGATTTGAGAGCTCCTTTCCTTTATGTTTTTAGGAATGTAAAAAGGGTAAATTTTGTATTTCCCAGCTCTCACACCCCCCTTCAGCTGTGCAAACGCCCCAAGGTGTTCACATCAATATTTGCAGCTTAACTAAACTCAGAGCTCAGCCCAAAGTTTAGTCTCAGTATTAATTTAAAGACCAACCTCACATGAGTCAAGAATCCCAACATTTTTTATCTTTCCAAGGAATTCTGGGATGGTTTTTTATTAAAAATCCAGTTCCAGCTCTGCCTAAATCCTGCTTTTATCAAGTTCTGCAGCTCCAGCTGATGGTGATTGGTGTTTAATTAATTAATAAAACACGGGATTGTTACAAAACGCCTGGGATTAATTGGAGCAGCTCATTAACTTGGAGCATAATGGGGTTTTGATGAGGGAGATGATTAAAATGCCATTTATTCCCTGATTGCAGCTGCACCTCCTCAGGTGTTGGATTGTTGGGCCCTCCTCACTCCAGGAAAAATGTGGAAAAGGAATCCTGGGTTGCTTATTGGGGAACGACTCCGCCATTTTTTATTTTAATTTTGTGGTTGGTTTTTATTTTCATTTTGTGGGGTTTTGTCCCAAAATCCCAGCCAGGCCCGTGTTCCATTTAAATCCAAATTCCCTCATTATTTCCTAATGCTTTTCCAAGCTGAATCCTGGAATTAAGGTTGGAAAAGCTCCAAGATGGGAGTCCAACCATGCCCCAGCACTGCCCCGTGTCCCCAAATGTCACAACCTAAACGAAGAATAATCCATTACAACCTAAATCCAAGAATAATCCAAACAAGAAGCATATTTAATGATGAAATAATTGCGGGTTTGAGTGGATGGCAGCTCCCAGAACCTGGGAATTTATCAGTTCCCTGTAAATATTTTAATTAACACCACATATTGCAACAATTTTCCATCCTAAATGAAATTTTTAAGCTCCGTGATTTCAGGGTGATGCAGAAAAGAAAGTTGAATTTTCTGTGGCAGCACAATCCCACCACCTCCCAAATTTTATTTTGAATTCTAAAATTGGTGTGGCTTTAACCAGATTTAAATTCTGGAAGCATTTGGGGATTTTTGGGAAGTTTCTGTGGCATTTACCAATGTCTTCCTGTCTGAAGATTGAGAAGTTCAGGGCTTTTTGTCTCTCTTGTTTTTCTCACTAGAAAAGAAGCCCAAAAAATCAACTTTTAGCCTCCAAAACCCTTTCAAGTCCATTGGATGCATTTCCTGTGTATCTCTACCATGAAATCTTTAAAACATTCATTAAATCTCCAAGAGTTTTACCCTTTTTGCTGTTTTTTTCCAAAAAAAAAAGCAGATTTTTGTACATGCAACAATCACCAGGACTGATTCAAAAGCATCCAAAGGTTGTCTTTGATCTCTCTTGGATCAGGCACAACCCTGGATAAAATGGGAACATTCCAAAGGTGAAAACCCAGAGCTCCACAGCCCAATTACCAAACTGGACTTTCTATCCAATAAAATTCCCAATTCCCTCAGTTCCCAAGCTCCTCAATATTTTTGGGCCCCACTTGGACCAAATATTTCTCATTTTTATCACCATTAACAACAACTCCCTCCTCTTTCCAAGGTAAAAAAAAAAAATCCACTTTTAAAAATCCAGTTCTCCAATATTTGGGGATGATCTCCCAGCACTGCATTCCTGCCCTTTTTCCATTTGGGATCCCAAAGATTCATCCCCATCACCCATTCCTTGTCCCAGGAATTCCTCATTTCCAGCAGCTGTGGCAAATGGAATTTCCCCACAGTTCCCACCACGGGTTCATCTCCTTGAACTCCTTGATTACGGATTTTTCCCAAATCCTCCAAATTCCTCAGGATAAATCCAACCCTTTAAGTGTTTTTAGGGTCGTGAGTTTATTCCTGGCCAGGGTTTGTGTGTGACCAGCACAAAACTTTTTCACTTATTTCTGTATTTTTAGCAAAAAAAATGAATGTTTATTGCTTCTAAATGACATAATTCTCTTTAATTAATATTCCACCCTCTATTGGTTATTAATTTCTTTGTTTTCTTGCTAATTAATCCATAATCAATATCCCAGCATTAAAAATCCAACTTTTATGGTGGCACCAATCACTCCCAGGTGGAAAAATAATGGGCATAAGCAGCAGGATTTTTCATTCCTTGATATTTAAATAAATGTGTTAAAACCTGTTTGGATTTAGGAAAAGCAAAAGAAAGACAGAAACATTCCAAGCTTTGTTTCCTTAGGAAAAATGGAACACAACATTTCCTTTTTTCCCCAAATTCCTCGTTGGCTTCTTGTTGTTCTGAAGAAACCTCTTGAATTAAGATAATTAAAATTAAGATAACAATTAAAGAAATTAAAATGGATTCCAAATTCTGTAATGCTGATGCAGCCTTGGGAAAACTGAAAATCCTTGAAGGATTTCAAATCTCTTTGCAATTATCCCAAGAATTAAGAGGGTCAGGCTGGATTTATTTATTCCAGAAGATCTAAAAGCTCTTTAATCCCTTCCTAGAAAACAAGAAGCAAATTTTTAATTTTAAAAAACAGCTCCAAAATGCCAGTAGGATTCCCCCATATCACCCCACAAAACAGCCGTGGATATTTGAAGAGTGCAGGACTTTTTCTTTTTTTGCCACTTAAATTGGGATTTTAATGCTAAAAGTAAAAGGATATTTGTTGATTTTCCAAGCTCAGCTTTAGGAGGCAAAAGGCAGAATGGGAACAGTTTTGGGTTTTTTTTATGGCCAAGAGGTGGAGAAAGGAGTGGGGACAGAAGGAAAACAAATCAACTCTTCCCACAGAATATTTAGGAAAAATCCAGCTTGGATATGTAGGATGCCTTACCTGGGAACGCTCCAGGAGAAATTCCACAGGAAAACTTCCCTTGGGATACAGGGAAAGAACTGAGGCAGTTTTGTGCTTTAAACTCAGCTTCACCTCCACAAAAAGCACTCATAAAAAACTCCCATATTTCCCAAACACCTGAACATTCTTTTCCCCCAACATTTTCCAGGTTTTTTGGAGGCTCAGCTGAAATTATCTTTATTCCTGGTGGGGCTCAGCAAAGCCGAACGTGGGCAGCTGAAAGGGACTTTCCCTTTGAATTTCCTGCATGTAAATGTATAAATCCAGAACATTTCATGGATTAGTTTCCCAAACCGTTGGATAAACTGGCAGATATTGTTCACTGCTAAGCCTGAGTGACACGGTTCCCATCCCCACATCCTCAAAAATGGCTTTTATTGAAAGCGAGACAGATTTTGCCACCTCAGCTGAAATTTTTTAGTGCTCAGAGTAAAAGCTCCAGGTTTTTAACAGCTTTAATTCTGCTGCAAAATATATTTGGGATGAGGGAAGGGAAACAGAGCTGGATTTGAGTAGTAAAATCATGGAATTACGGAACGGGTTGGGTGGGGAGGGAGATTAAAGCTCATCCCATTCCACCCCTGGGATGGCAGGGACACCTTTCACCATCCCAGGTTGCTCCAAGCCCTGTCCAGCCTGGCCTTGGACATTCCAGGGATCCAGGGGCACCCACAGCTGCTCTGGGCAATTTTATTTCCCTAAAAATTGGAAAAAAACCAAAATCCAAGTAAAAAATAGCTTCAGGAATATCTATTTTTAGTTATTCCTCTTGCATAACTTGTCTGGCTCCCTTGGCTTACACTCCTCCCAGATATTTCCATTCCAAGGATGGATCAATATCTTCATTATCATTTTTTTATTTTTATATTTACATTTGATATCACATTTTATTTGGATTTATCTGCTCCCAGCCGAGGATGTCAAGGCCTGCTGTCCCGCAGGGATTCAGAATTCCTCTGGTTCTGTACAAAATTGTTTCAACAATTTCAGGTCACTTCATTGTCACAGCAAAAAAATAACAATAAATAATAAATAAAAATAAAATAAATAAAAATAAAATAACAGTAAATAATAAATAAAAATAAAGTTTATTTTCCAGACCTCCTGCCTTTTGCAATAATCCATGGCAGATCCAGGAGATGCAAAATTATTTGGGGAAAAATTCAGCCAGAATTAAGGGAACAAGAGGAAATGCCAGCGGTTACTTTGGTGTCCAAATAATTTTTATTTTCAGTGCTGACCGAGCCCTAAATTAATTTTCCTTTTAAAAACTCCTGGGAAAATGCACCACAGGTTCCAAGCACCTGTCAGTGTGGCCCTGTGATAGATCCCATTTTTATTTCCAATTAATTTTCCCTGCAGTAACATCGTTAATTTGTTTATAAACCGTTCTCTGTGCTTGTTTCCTATCAGCGCTCCCATAAATGTCAAGCCTTTTGTTAAAATGTCGTGAGTTATAGATAAACACAGCTTCACATTCTGAGATTGGGGAAATAATGAAAAATGAGTGGTTTATGGGATGGAAACCTTGTAAACATCAGCGTGGATTTATTGTTGGAATGTTTGGGGGAAGAGGGAAACCGAGTCTGTGCAATCTTTAATTTAAGGAGAATTTTTATGGCGTTTTTTCTGGTAATTCCTAAAGCTGTTTGCAGAATATAAAAATTTAGATCTTATAGGGAAATCTTGATGGCATCAGTGATAAAATATTCTCATGTGGGCTTTGAATCCATTGGATTTAGCAAAGCTTGGTCCTTACGAGCAGAGTCATTACGACTATTATGGAATTAAAATTTAAAATTCTCCAGTTTAATGGACAGCAAAGAATTCCAAGGCACTGCACCCTTGGGAAAAGCACCAAAGCTCAAGCAGCACCGACAGCCTCAGCAGTTTGGGATGTCCCAAATTCCAAATGAGTTTCCAAACTCTGAGTCCGAGCTGGAGTTTCTCTGCAGGAGCAGGAATGGGCTCCTCACCCCTTGGAGAACCTGGAATACCCATGGGGAGGTTCTACCACAGCTCCTTCTGCCTCTGCAGTGGTGGCTCTGGATGATCTTCCTTGGTTTCTTTGAGAGCCAAGACTTGGAATCCTGGAATATCCTGAGTTGGAGGGGATCCAGAGGGATCATCCCAGCTCCTGCCCAGACACCCCAACAATCCCATCCCCTTCCCGGCCTTTTCCTCCCTTTCCTGAATTCTCCTGCCCTGCCTGAATTTTCCTCCCTTTCCTGAACTTTCCTGTCCTTCCTGAATTTTCCTGCCCTTTCTGGTCTTTTCTTGCCCTTCCTGAATTTTCCTCCCCTTCCTGAACTTTCCTCCCTTTCCTGAACTTTCCGGACCTTCCTGAATTTTCCTCCCCTTCCTGAACGCTTCCTGTCCTGACTGAATTTTCCTGCCCTGCCTGAATTTTCCTTCCCTTCCTGAATTTTCCTGCCCTTCCTGAAATTTCTTCCCCTTCCTGGACTTTTCCTGCCCTTCCTGAACTTTCCTCCCCCACCTGAACTTTCCTCCCCTTCCTGAATTTTCCTGCACTTCCTGAATTTTCCTGCCCTTCTTGAACTTTTCCTGCCCTTCCTGAACTTTCCTGCTCTTCCTGACCTTTTCCTGCCCTTCCTGATTTTTCCTGCCCTTTCTGAATTTTCCTGTCCTGACTGAATTTTCCTGCCCTTCCTGGTCTTTTCCTCCCCTTCCTGAACTTTTCCCATCCTCGTTGTCCCAGGAGTTTTCCTCACAGCTGGCTCTGCCTCATTTATTTTCCTTTGTTGATCTTTTTTTGGGACAATCATTTTCCAGAGAAATTCCCATGAAATTCCCCGTGATTTCAGGAAAAATCAGAGATTTATCACTAAAACACTGCTGAGGAGAGAAATCCAGAGGTTTGGAAAAGGGGAAGCCAGGATTTGGGTGCTCCAAGGGCTCCCTCTTTTCCACAGCCAGGTTGGGAGAGCCAGGAATATTCTGGATTTTCTTGGCAAGTAGGGAGCACATCAGAGAGACTGGAGTCCATGTTCTTTAATTAATGGCTTATTTCTTAAATTCAATTATTCCTCAGTCTTCTTCTTAGCTTTAATTAGCATAACGAGGCCTTTCCCCATTTAATTGAATTCCTAAAAATTCATGACAATTCCTCACTAAATGAGTTAAAATCTTCTGGTGATCTCCAGAAGATTCCATTGGCTCCAGGATTCTCCCAAATCCCCAGTTACATTGCTCTACACCTAAGTAAATTTGAACTTGATTTTTCCCTATAAATGTAGCATAATCCTGATTTTCTTTCCACATTTATTTTAGGTTCAGCAGAATTGATGGCATTTTTTTCCTCCTGGGTTTATCCAGCAGATTCCTGTCAGAGAAGGGAGGCAATAAATTCAAATCTCAGGTTTCTTTTTGGTGAATATTTACCAAGGAGTCACTTTTGGGTGAAACTGGAGCTATTTTGAGGTCAAATTCATCAGGGAGTTCAGGCTGAAATCAGCCAAGGAAAATTTTTCTCTGTCCAAACAATTTATCTAAACTTAATTTCATTTTTTTTAGATGAAATACATTTAAGTAAATGGGCTTTAAGTAAAGGGAGAGAAGGGAAATAAGATTATTATTAGGAAAAAATACCTGTAAATGGTGGTTGTAGGAAAACAGAAGCTCAGTGGCCGTTTTGGGATGAAAATTCCTTAATTTCCAGCACAGACAGCCACCATGGCCTCTGCCTCTGATAAGAGCTGATAAAAAATACAGGAAAAAATGAAATCCAGTGGTTTCCAATTTTTTTTCCCAGAATTCCTGGAATTTCTTCTGTGCAGACAAAATTCCTGAAACTCTCCCAGCTTAAATAACTTGGAGCTGTCCTTTGATATTCCAAGAAATTCAGCCTAGGATTTGTCCCTAAGGATGCTCCAACCCTGGAATTAAATGGGAATTTGGGGCATTTTCCCTGCAAACAGAGCTGAAATTGGGATTGATTATTCCACACAAATTCCCTCCTTCCAGGTTTCCAGGAGAAAATTGATATCCCAGGCACGGTGGGATCCACCCAGAGACCTCCTGGAAGCTCTGAGGGACCAGTTTGCCCAGTTAACCCAGTTTCCAGCAGAATTCCAGAGTTTTTTCCAGGCTTTGTGTCCCAAAGTCAACAGGAACAGCAGAGACTGCAGAAAGTGCAGGGGGGGTGGAAAAAAAATCAAAATTCCCATTAAACAGAAATCCAGGATTTCCAGGGAAGTCTGTCAGCAGCAGAAAAGGAGTGAAGCAGGACCTGCTCTCCTGAATTCCCCTTTTAATCCTTCCAGTGGAGAAAAACAAGCAGGGAAAAAGCAGAAAAATGTGATGGAAAGGAGGAATTATTGCCTTTGTCATTTCCCTGCTCTCTCCCTGACAGGGATAAGGGAATTTTTTAACACCTTCCTTTTGTTCTGATGCCAAAATCCAGCCCAGAGCAAGCAGAACAAGTTAAAAAAAAAGGAGCAAAAAGCCAAAGAAACCAGAAACATCATCACTTTTCAAAGGGAAACAGTGCAAGGGAAGATAATTCCCAGTTTATCTCTGGCGTTCCCACTCCCATCTTTACAAAGGAGATCAAAACAAGCCCAGCATTGAATGTTTTGCTCAACAAGGCCTGAAAAAGAGAAAAGATTTTTGGGATTTCAGAGGATTCGGGTGTTTAAGAAAGGCTGGCACGAAAATTCCTCACTAAATGGGATTTATTCCTTTATTCCAGCTGAGGACAGGTCCAGAATTTCATCCTGGAGTTTGGATCAAGGCAGCAAACCACAGGGAAAGGAGGTGGAGCAGCAAAAGTGGGGGGGAAAAGGGATTTTTGGGGATGTGCTGTCATTATCCACAAAGATTTTTTTTTTCCCATTTGTGAGGTCAGGTGGCTGAACTTGGGAGGTTTGGACGCACACAGAGATCCTGGGGTTGGATAATTCTGGGAACCTGCCAAGGAGGAAATTTCCAGCAGGAAATAAAGCTTTGTGCAAAAAAAAGGGACCCCAAAATCAGCTTTTTCTCCCCGTGATTTGTAGATCTGGCCTCACCTAAAACACAGCAGGCAGTGAGGGTTTGCAGGATTCCTTGATATATATAAAAAAAGCAGCAGTTTTAATTAAAAATGTGCTTTGAGCACATTATTTTAACAGATTGGCTTGAAGTGCACGGGGTTGCTGAGAAATACAAGCTCCCCTTCCACTGGCAGGAAATAAATGGATTTTATTTGTTCTCCTCTTAAACAAAACATAATTAAAGAGCTGCAATGTTCCCAGTCAAGGCAACAACCCCAACATTCAATTAAAACCCGATCTCCTTTATTACATTACAATCCAGTCTCGGCTTTTTCAGGCCCTGATGCTGACAGTTCACACATCAGAGATGTCTGAAAGCTGCTTTGCGTTTGTAAATTCCGATTTCTCCTCTTTGAGCCGCAATTTGATCGTCGTGTGGTGTCACCTCCAGCAACAATCAGTGACCTGAGCCCATCAGGAGCTCCACCACCTTGGGATGACACTTCCATTCTGGAGAACACCACAAATATTTCCCACAGACCTTTGCCATCTGCTGGGAGTTGGTTTTTCATTTTTTTTCATCCAATTCAGTTTGAAGAGCACCCAGGTCTTGGGGACATTAATGGGGTTTTTTTTTTGTTTTATTGCATTAACGCTTTTATGTATCTCTGCAAGTGCCCCAGAGGGGTTTTACACACTGAGGGTTTTTTTTTCCCTGGATGAGTTTCCAGGGATGAAGGATGCTCTGATGATGACAGAGGTGACATGGATTTATTTCATTTCATGCCTCCTGAGTGAAGGCACACACACCCCCTGGCTCTGCCCTGTCCAGAGCCTGGATGAGCTTTGAAACCAAAATCATGGAATCATGGAATGGTTTGGGATGGGAGGAGCTCAAAGCTCTTCCCATTCCACCCCGCAATGGGCAGCACCACCTTCCACCATTGAGACATAAACTTTAAGGAATTTAGAGATTTTAGAGGAGCTAAGATTTTAGTTAGAGATAAATTTTATTGGAGTTAATTAAAATCAATGGGTAGGCCTTGATGAGGTTAAGAGTTAGTAGTTAACTAGTAACTGATCGATTATCAACACAATGTTTGGTGAGCTGGGTTTCTAATGAAGAATATAGAAACTGATAAATTGCTTTTGGGAACATAGGACAATTGTGGCCTCCTCTGTTCTGAAACCAATTGAGGACAGGAATGGGAGTTCTACCAATAGGTTCATTTGTCAGATTTGCATTGAAAAGGGAGAAAGGTCAGAACGAGGAAGACTTCATTTACTTCTTCATTTTGGGACCCCTCCCCATGAAAGAGACCACCCACCCATTTCAAGTAACAAACTGCACATGATTAATGGCTTTTGAACTAATTACCATGCTTAATGGCTTTTGAACTAATTACCATATGGAGTGGGGAATGGGATGTACCAAAGTGATGAATATGGATTTGTATTTTGGGTATTCAATACTCTTAGATACTCATAGATACTCTTATTTACTTATAGATAAAAGGGCTCTGGAATCACCTGTAAATTGTGGTGTGTATTTGGGACCTGTCCCACAATAAACACACACTTTCTAACTCTAAACTGTCAGAGAGTTTTTGGATATCGGTACTAGATCAATATCCATATTGGGAATGGGATGTACCAAAGTTATGAATACGCATTTGTATTTTGGGTATTCAATACTTGTACAGATAAAAGGGCTCTGGAATTACCTGTAAATTGTGGTGTGTATTTGGGAGCTATCCCACAATAAACACACACTTTCTAACTTTAAACTGTTAGAGAGGTTTTGTCCCTCACAGTTGGATATCGGTTCTAGATCAATGTCCATATTTTTAATAAATCACCATCCCAGGCTGCTCCAGCCTGGCCTTGGACACTTCCAGGGATGAGGGAGCCACAACCTCCTGAGAAGAACCTGGATCTGCCTGGATTTCTGTAGGAATGTGGGTTTTGTTGATGGAGTGACAAAACTATTTTTTGTTTTTTTAAAAAGGAAAGTGCTTAGAAGATTTTTTTTTTTAATTAAGTGAAAAGATACTTCATAGGACTTAGAGGACTTTATTTTAAACTTAAGGACAGCTAAATGGATAAGAGCTAAAAAGTTTTGTTTGAGCAATTTGCAAGAAAAAAAGGAAACAAAGAAATTAATTGTTTTTGTGAGGTTTTTGTGAGGTGTTTTACTAAGGGCAAGAACTTTTTGCACTTGGCTTGGGGTTTTTTTGTAAAGAGTTTTGTCATTTTGCTTTTTATTAAAATTTTTTTGCTTTAACACTATTACAGAAGCTAACTTGCTAATTTTATGCCTTCTAAAGTAGCTAAGCTATTTTAAGTGTGAAATAAATTTCTAAAAAGCTGATGAGACCCAGCTCAAAAAAAACCCTATTAATTTCTGGAGCTGCTCCCATGGAACAGGGAAGGGGAAATTCCCAAGATGGTTTTTTTGGAGCTGCTGCCTCACCTCAGCCAGAAATTCCCAAATTTCCCCAATTTTGCTGCTCCAACATGTGGAACACAAGGGATGGATTTGTCTCCAGACTCCCTGCAGATTTCAACCCAAAATCCATGTCCTGGGCTCAGTGGATCCTGACAGAGGAGAATTCCTGGCATATCCAGGATCCAGGATCTGCTAAATCCATCCCACCACCAGCCACTCCTCCCTTTTCATTTTCCCCTCTGCAGGATGAGACAATCCTACTGTAAATTGAATTAATGCCTGGCTTGCCTTTGAAACAGCAAAACCAAACAAATAATTTAGTCGAGGCAGCGTGGAGAAAAAAATAAAACAGGATAATAGGGAGAAACGGGAGTCAGCTCTAATATTCCTTACAAAAAGGAGTGTTCCCTTCAGCTGCCAACTGTGAAAATGGATTTAATCCCAAGGAAATTAAAACTTTTGTTCCCAGTCAAAACGTTGTGTTAAAGATATAACAAAGTCGGTGCTGTTCGGGCAATGTCCCATTCACCCTTCAGTTCCAGGATTTGGGAAGACAGGAATATTGCTGTGCACTGGGCTGGAGAGAACCTGAATTAGCTCAGTCAATTAAGTCATGATTAATTTATGTTAGATCTCCTTCTCCTGAGTCCAGGAAAACAAAGACTTTACTTAACTGGCAGCATTCCGTTTAATAAAAGTAAAGTCTCTAAAGGTGGCTTGGGGAGGGGGGGAAACCCCCGCTGACAAAATCGATGGGCAGCAAATTCCCGGTGAAATTCCTGCTGAATTTGTGTCAGCCCCAGTTAAAATAACCACGGGGACTGCAGCAAAGGGGATGCTCCTTCCAAATGGAGAGCCAGATCCTCGATTTGGGCTGGGAATTTGGGACAAATCCCAAATCCAGGAAGCTCTGGCATTTCCTTCCTTTTTTCCCTTTCACAATTTTCCTGTTGTCTTGATTTGGGCAGGGAAGCTGGGACAAATCCTAAATGAAGGAAGATCTGGCACTTGTTCCTTTTTTCCCTGTCACAATTTTCCATTGTCCTGATTTGGGCTCAAATTTGGGACAAATCTTAAATACAGGAAGTTCTTGCACTTCCTTTTTTTTTCCCTGTCACAATTTTGCCAATGTGCCACCCCTGTCCTGATCTGGGCTTGGAATTTCGGACAAATCCCAAATCCAGGAAGTTCTGACTCTTCCTTCCTTTTTTCCCTGTCACAATTTTCCCATTGTCCTGATTTGGGCTCTAATTTGGGACAAATCCCAAATGCAGGAAGTTCTGGCACTTGTTCCTTTTTCCCCTGTCACAATTTTCCTATTGTGCCACCTCTGTCCTGATTTGGGCTCGGAATTCGGGACAAATCCCAAATCCAGGAAGCTCAGGCACTTCCTTCCTTTTTTCCCTGTCACAACTTTCCTGTTGTCCTGATTTGAAAAATGAGGAATAAATGAAGGATGACACAGGGAGAAATCTTGCCTGTGGGATGGATGCCTTTGGACAAGGGCTGGAAAAAGAAGGGATTCATGGAAAATTCTGGAAGAGGAGAAAGTGCAGGAGAGAAAAATCCATTTACGTAAAGCAGGGTTAAATCCAGTTTTGCAGAGAAGCAAAAATCCATCCCAAAACCTCATCAAATGGAGTCCACAAATGAAATTGCTTCTTCCCACCCCTCCCTGGAGGTGCATCCAGGGGTTTGCAAGGCTTGGATATTCCCAGGATGTTCCCAATTCCCAGGGAGTTTTCCCCCCTGGGTGTAATTAAGTGCAGGATCGTTTCCTTTGCAGTCTGGGATCAAAGCACGGGGATGATATTCCTGTGATTATCCCGAATTTCCATCACAATCATTTGCAGACAGGAGAAGGCCAAAATAGGAAGAAATTGCTAAAAATTGGGTTGTGGCTGCAGCTGACAAAACCACGGGGCTGAAATTCCATCTCCTGCCGGCGGAAAGTCGAACAATTCCTCTGGAAGTTTCCATCCCAACTGGAATAATGAACTGGATCCCAACTTTGCAGGGAGATGAAACGCTCCAGGCACAGCTTGGGGCTCTCCTGACCCCTCTGCTTTCGATGAGGGCAGAACATTTCCTGCAGGCCAACGCTGTTCAAGGCTCATTTCTGTTCTGCTTTTACGCCTGCCTTTATCATTCTGACTTTTCCATCATGCCCGGCGTCCCTGAAGAGTTCAAACAACAAAGCCGAAGTGAGAGCTCCTGATGATGCCCCCAGGCACTGGAATATTAAAAAAATAAACAAGCAAAACAAACCTGGGAAAAGTTTCCAGCAGGAATTGCCAGCCCAGGAATATTCACCGGGCTCCATTCCATGTGGGGCTGGTTTTCCCTGGAAAAACGACCCCTGAAAATTCACATTCGAATTCGCTGCACGACACAACAGAGAGGAATCATCTGCACGAGGAGCAGGTCTAAAGAAAAGCAGTTAATTATTGCTGTTGTAATTAATAACAGAGATGTCAGAGCTGTGCTAACGAGCTCTTTGGGTGGCACAAGAAATAAATAATAGCGAGAAATAGAAATAAACAGGAGAACTGTTATAAATAATAGGAGAACTGAGGGCAATTACAGCAGGAAAAGTGAAACCTGGCTGCATTTCTGACTGAAAGTCAGAAATCATCATCTCCCATCTCCCCGGTGCCATGCTGGAATTCCAGGTGGGAGCTCAGCCCCATCCAGCTGGTCACTGACTCCTTCCTGGTGGGATTTGGAAAGAGCTGGGAGGGGAAATGGGACCAAAATCGTGGTTTGAGGTCAAGAGGTTTGAAAAGAGAAAGGAAAAGCCAGACAAGGATTCCATTCCCCTTTCCCAGACTGGCAGGAGCTCAGCCACCCCCAGGGCGGCACAAGTGACAAACATCACTCCAAACTCCTCCCAAATCCTCCTTTTTCCTCATTTTGGGGCTGAGCACCACACCCTGGGGTCTGGGACACCCCTTGGGATCACCCAGTTCCTCCTGTCCCTTCCTGGTGGGATGAGGAGCAGGGATGAGGCCCAAAACGTCCTGGAATTATCAACTTTATTCTCCTTTTTACTCTTTTTTTTCTCTTATTTTCTTCTTTTTCCCCTCTTTTTTTCTCCTTTTTTTCCTTTATTCTCCTTTTTACTCCTTTTTTCTCTTATTTTCTCCTTTTTTCTTCCTTTATTCTCCTTCTTACTCTTTTTTCCTCTCATTTTCTCCTTTTTTCTCCTTTTCCCTCTTTTTTCTCCTTTTTTCTTCCTTTATTCTCCTTTTAACTCCTTTTTTCTCTTATTTCCTCCTTTTCCCTCTTTTTTCCTCCTTTTTCTTCCTTTATTCTCCTTTTTCCTCCTTTTCCTTCCTTTTTCTCCTCTTTTCCCTCCTTTTTCCTCCATTTTTCTTCTTTTTCCCTCCTTTTTTTCCTCTTTTTCCCCTCTTCTCTTTCCTTGCCCTACTGCTCCTTGGAATTCAATCATTTTCCCCTCCTTGCATCAGGCATTATTTTATTCAACCTTTGTGTAAATGAGCTTTTCCACCTTCACACGGAGAGGTTTTCTCTCTCCCCTCCCTAAATTAAAAAGAAACAATTGATGGAGAGACAAATTGGAAACTTTTCCCTTCCCATTCTGTTCATCAGGATCAGAATTCCAGCCTGGGAAAGGCGGAGTTGGGATCAGGACACCGAAGGTTAATTAAAAACCCCAAGCAGCAGAACCCTCTGGGTGATTCCCCAGCTGTTTTTTGCCTGTAAAAACTCCAATTTTACCCAGCCAAAAATGACATTTTAGTGTTTATTTCACAAAGGATTTGCTGTATCGCTGCCTCCTTTCCCATCCACATTTCCCTGGATTTTTGTGAATTCCTCGTGCTGCTTTTTGGGGGTTTTCCCCTTTTTTTGGAATTTTCAGAGCCGGAGCACTGCAGGACCCTTATGGGAGAATCCTCCAAGTGAGAATCCCAGGATTTTGGGGTCCCAAAGCCCGTCCCCACTGTCAGCCCCACATTTCCCTCTGGACACACCAAATCCCATCCAGCTGGTTGGGAAGTGTCCCTCACTCCTCCTCTGCACAAATATTTGGGTTTATTTTGGTTTACTCTGTTTCTTTTTCCTTTTTTCATCCCTTTTCCTACTTTTCCCTCCTTCTTCCCTTGTTTTATTCTTTTTTTTTCTTGTTTTCTTCTATTCTTTCTCCTTTTTTCTCCTTCTCTTTCATTTTTTCCTCACTTTTCCCCTTTACTCCTCTTTTTTTCTCCTTTTCCTCATTTTTTCTCCATTTCTTCCTTTTTATTCTCCTTTTTTCCTCTCCTTTTTCTTTTCCTTTTTTCTCATTTTTCCTCCTTTATTCCTTTTTCTCCTTTTTCACCTTTCCTTTCTCTTTTTGTTCTGCTTCTCTCTCCTCTTTTTTCTTTATTGTCCTTTTTGCTCATTTTCCATCCTTTTTCCTCCTTTTTGCTCCTTTTACCTTTTTTTTTTTTTTCATTTTTCCACCTTTCCATCTTTTTCTCTCATTTTTTCTCCTTCCATCCTTTCATTAAAAGCAGCTCTGGCATCTTAAATTAACTGAGGTTGTCTTCATTAAAATCTCAGTTGCATCCATGGATATCAAAACCTCCCCCTTGCTCCATTATTGCCAGGATTGTTTGTTCCATCCCAAAGGAAATGTCCATAATGGGCCATATTCCCATAAATTATAAATTTATGGGAAATAAATTTATATAAATTAGCAGATCTCATGCTAACAACATGTTACAGTTGGGCACAAATGAGCAGATTTCTGTCCACAAAGCCTCGATTCATCCTCAAGTTTAATTATAACAATTTATTATAATTATTTTAATTTATTTATTATAATTTTCAGGGCTTTTTCCTCGGTAAATGCCCCAAGAAAAGATTGAATTATCCTAAAATCCAAACCTGGCTTCCAGATGTGACAAACTCAAAGGTCATTTATCAGCTCATAGGGGATCTCATCTTTTGATATCATGCAAATCCCTCCTCATTCCCAAGGTTTAATTCACATTCCTCATTTATTTTCCTTTCAGCAATGCTTTGCTAATTCCAGATGCTGGGAATTCTCACTCCTCACAATAACTTACCTCTGATTTATCCCTTTTTATCTGATTTACTGAATAATTTCCCTCTGATTTCTCCCTTTTTATCTCATTTACTGAATAATTTCCCTCTGATTTCTCCCTTTTTGGACATGGCATTGCCAAGAAAACAATGGATCACTCGAGATATGAAGGGTTGAGGGCTCTGCAATGCTGCCTTCCAATTCCAAAGCCTTTCCTTGATGATTCCTTGATCCCACTTAACTGTGGCACTTCCAAAATCCCAGCTTCCCTTGGTGCCTCATTTCCCCACAGGTCACGAGAAGAACACAGTCCCAGGTTCAACATCCTCGTGAGGACTCCTGGATTTCTATTTCAATATTCCAATTTTCCCAGGAATTCTGGGTGTGCCCTCAATAGTTGAGAGCCCACATCAGCTCTGAGAGATTCAGCAGCTCAGAAAATCCCAGCTTCCCTTCGTGCCTCATTTCCCCACAGGTCATGAGAAGAAATGTGGTTCCAGGTTCAACACCCTAGTGAGGACTCTTGGATTTCTATTGCAATATTCCAATTCTCCCAGGAATTCTGGGTGTGCCCTCAATATTTGGATCTGATTGAGAGCCCACATGGGGTCTGGGAGGTTCAGCACCTCTGAAAATCCCAACCTCCCTTTGTGCCTCAGAGAATCCCCTGAACGAGGGCATTGTGGTGCTACACATGAATGTGGAGAGTTTTTCCAGCTTCCAAAGCTCCAAGATCATTTTCCAAAGGAAAAACAAAGGGGGATAGAAGTGGAAATCACTGCTAAGGGCACGGTAGTTTTAAACAACATTAAGAATATATAAAATACCAGCAGTAACTCAATTTAATTTGAATTTTTCCTCACTCACAGACCCATGGAAGTGTCCCTGGACCCCTGGAAGTATCCAAGGCCTGGCTAGATGGAGAAATCTGGGATCATGGAAGTTGTCCCTGAGCATGGCAAGGATGGAATTGAGATGATCTTTTAGGTCTCTTTCAACCCAAACCATGACTCTCTGAAGTGCTTTTTAATCAGGAATTGTTATCCAAGCAAGAGTGGGAATTGTGGACACAATTCCTGCAGGATGCCGGTGACAGCCCGGTGACGGTGACTCACTGTGACACAGCGGAAAGGCAGCGCCGGCAGCTCCCAAATTTGGCCTTTTTTGAGGCAGAAATGATTCAGATTTTGACGTCACTACCAGAGACAGGGCTGGAAATGTGCTGTGGGAGAGGATCTGAGCGTGAGTCACCCTCTTCCCTTTCTTCCAGAGGTATTTGATCCATGTTCTCCCCGCTGATTGTGCCGTCTTTCCATGAGAATTCCTCAGAAAGACACAGAAATTCTCTTTTCCCTTTCTTCCAGAGGCATTTGATCCGTGTTCTCCCAATGACTGTGCTGTGTTTCCATGAGAATTCCTCAGGAAGACGTGGAAATTCTCTTTTCCCTTTCTTCCAGAGGCATTTGATCCATGTTTTCCCAATGACTGTGCCGTGTTTCCATGAGAATTCCTCAGGAAGATGCGGAAATTCTCTTCTCCGAAGACTCAACGCGCTGCCCATGACTGGGAATGGCACGAGCAGGAAATCTGATGGCACAGAAATTTCTTTATTTCTTCACAAAGAACATTTGGGAAATGGAAAACAGGTTGATAATTCAGATTTTTTTTTTCAATCTTTTTCTTCCAGCACGGAATTATGGAATCATTAAGGTTGGAAAAGATCTCCAAGGTCAAAACCAAAAAGGTCTCTGAGATCTCCAAGATCAAATCCAACCTTTGATTAAACACCCCCATGCCCATTAAAAGATATCTTGAAGTGCCACATCCATTCATTTTTTTTAACATTTCCAGGCAGCTTCTCCCAAAATTTGGACTTTCATCTGTTCCCTGTCTGTTTAATGACCTTGTAGGACTCAAAATCAGAAATTAAAATCAAAATCAATGATCAAAATAAGAATAAAAATCAATAATCAAATTAAGAAATAAAATAAAGATAAAAATAAAATAAATTCAAAAATTAAAATATACTTAAAAACTCAACATCTGGGATCCTTGTTCTGGACACCACTGCACAACAAAAAATGGGAATGGCTTTGGATTTTTGGCATTGCAGGGTTTAATGACACAGGTGGGAAATCAGGGATGGGGAGCTGCAGGAATTATGGAATTACTGAGGTTGGAAAAGCTCTCCAAGATCCTGGAGTCCAACCACTCCCAGCACTGCCAAGGCCACCACTGACCCCTGTCCCCAAGTGCCACATCCAGGTGGATTTTAAATCCCTGCAGGGATGGGGACTCCACCAGTGCCAGGTCTGGACAATCCTTTCCACAAAGAAATTTTCCCCAGTATCCAACCTAAACCTCTTCCCAAAAAACCTGTTCAAACACAGGGCCCAACCCCTTCCAAAGAGGTGCTGGCAGCATAAAACACCACTAGAAACTCAAGGAAAACACAAATTAATAAATGACACCTTAAAAACTTTTTCCTTATCCTTAATTTCCATAACTCAATGCCAGCACTTCCATTAGCAGAGATAAAAAAAATTTTGGTTTGGGGCAGGTTTTCTTTTCTTTTTTTCCTTTCTCCTCTGCTCTGCTCACTATTCATAGCCCACTTCTCACCTTCAAAGCACATTAATTCCCCCAATATTCCTCAGATGCAATGGTTAGTCGGATTTTATGGATTTTATGGATTTTATAGATGACAAAAACGAGGCAGGGAGGTTAAGTGACTTGCCCATGGCCAAGCTCTGTGGATCCATAAAAAAAAAAAAAAAAGAGGGAGATGTTTTACATTTATTAATTTTAAGACCCTCTCAGCCCTGCAGAGTTGGACTGGGGGTAATTAAAGTTTTAATTGTGATGTGCAGAGTGAGGAACGCGGGGAGTTCCTTAAAGTCGCCATAAAACAGCCCTAAAATGACTTCCTTGGGTTCTGCAGGCATGGGAAGAATTCCATATTCCCTCAGCTTGGATCATGGACAGGACCTGCCTCGGGTTTACATGATCAGGTCCAGCCTCGGATGTCCCAAAGGATTTGGGACAGCCCTGCAAGGAGGCAACCCCTGACCTTCCAAAATTCAAATGAATTGTCCCCAGTTTATAATTCAGTTAATCCTCACTTTATAATTCAGGGAGTTGTCCTTGGATCATGGATAGGACCTGACTGAGGTTTGGATGCTCAGGACCAGCAGGCTCTCCCAGAAGATTTGGGATAATGAAGGAGACGATTCCTGCACTTCTCAAATTCAGAGGAATGCTCACCAACTTTTAATTCTGTTAATTCCGTTAATTTTCACCTCATAATTCAGGGAGTCGTCCTTGGATCATGGATAGGACCTGCCTGGGGTTTGGGGGCTCAGCACAGCCTTGGACAGGCTCTCACAGAGGATTTGGGACAGCCCTGCAAGGAGGCAACTCCTCAACTTCCCAGATTCAAAGGAATTGTCCCCAGCTCTTAATTCCATTAATTTCCACCTTATAGTTCAGGAAGTTGTCCCTTCCCAAGTTGTACTGAATCCCAGAATCCCAGAATGGATTGGGTTGGAAGGACCTCAAAGCCCTGATTCCAACCCCCTGGGCACCTTCCACTACCCCAGGTTGCTCCAAGCCCCATCCAGCTTGGCCTCAGTCTATGAAAAATCAAAATTTCCTGCAAAATCCAACAAGTGAGGGGCTGTGAGCACCTCTACCAAAAAACCCCAAAACTCTTCTTGACTTCCTAAGAAATAATTTGTGGTTTAACTCCAGGAATTCCCAGAAGGGCAACTTAACACAGATAACGTCTGGAAATCAAACAGATCATGAACTAAAATCAGATCGGTTTTATGGCTCATTTTCTCCTCTGCATGAGAAATAACACAGACAAATACTTTGGTCCTTAAAACAACCCATAAACTTCCCAAAGTGTCTCTCAGATCCTTGGGAATTGCCTCGGTGGGGCTGAATGGGGAACCAGGCCAGAAGCTCCGAGCATTGCAAATGCATCCATGGGAGTTTTGTGGGCTTTTACCTTCCTGGAAAAGGAATTTGGGATAATTTTGGAAGTGGGATCCTCTCCTGAGCAGGGGAACAGGAATTTTGTGCTCTGCATTTATTCCCAGAGCACCAGAGGAACCAAATCTTTGGCAACTCTTCATTCCCTGCAGAAAAGATTTTAAAAAATCCCACTAAAAGATTCCCAAAGAGTCTCTCAGATCCTTGGGAATTGCCTCAGTGGGGCTGAATGGGGAAGCAGGCAGGAAGCTCCGAGCATTGCAAACGCATCCATGGGGGTTTTGTGGTCTTTTACCCTCCTGGGAAATGAATTTGGGATCATTTTGGAAGTGGGAACTTTGTGCTCTGCGTTTATTCCCAGAGCACCAGGGGAAACAAATCCACGGCATTCCCTGCAGGAAAGATGAAAAAAAAATCCCACTAAGAGATTCCCAAAGTGTCTCTCAGATCCTTCAGATCCTTGGGAAGCAGGCAGGAAGCTCCGAGCATTGCAAACGCATCCATGGGGTTTTTGTGGTCTTTTACCTTCCTGGGAAATGAATTTGGGATTGTTTTGGAAGTGGGATCCCCTCGTGATCAGGGAATTTTGTGCTCTGCATTCATTCCCAGAGCACCAGGTGAATGAAATCCATGGCAACCCTTCATTCCCTGCAGGAAAGATGAAAAATTGCTGCTAAAAAATTACTTAGACACCAATCTTTGGTCAGGAAATGCCCAATTACCAAATGCATGGAGCCTGGGAATAATGTTTTGAGGTTGCTCCTCTTCCTCTCTTGTTCCCCGGACTCTGCTTTGGATCACTGAGGACTTTAGGAAAGAGTGGGGATTTTATTAAGGTGTCTGGCTGAACTCCTGTTTGTATTTCATATATTGAAAAGTCAGTTTTATATTGCAAAGTCGGTGTGAAAACAGAAAAAGTGAGACAAAAACATCCCTGGCAAAATCCTTGCTTGGAAAGGAAGAGTGGGAAGTGGCATTCAGGCAGGAAAAAATAATAGGGAAAGAAAAAAATTAGGAAGTTTTTTTTTTTTAGCAAAGCAAGAAGAAATCCTGGGAATAACAGTTCTGGAAAAGCACAGAACCCATCTCACCTCCTCTGGAACAGCCTGCAACTCTTCCTGCACGGATACCACAAAAATACCTGGAAAAACTCAGAGCCTGATGCTGTTTTTTCATTCAGAACCAGGAGCCTGTGGTGCTCTGCCTCTTTCTGAAGGCCAGAAATGAATTTCAGCCTCATGGACAGAGAATTAGAAGCTCCTTGAACTCAGCCCAGCCCCCTGTAACTTCCCAGACCTCAGGAGGGATTCTCCAGGAAAATCCCGGCTGGCCACTGGTGCTAAACAAGAATTTCTTTATATTTTAAGTGTTGTGGTGATTTAAACACTCAGTCCTGATAAGACCTGAAGATAACCCAGGGAAAGCAGAACAATCCTCAGGGAGGTCGTGGAGGGAAGAAGCTTGGACCAGCCTGGGAGGCTCAGACAGATCACAGGAAAGTGGGATTTTCCTGCACAGGGAAAAGCCAGACTTTTCTAGTTCAAAGGTTTTTAATATCCTCCACCCACCGGATTTCTGCATGCAAAACTCTGGAATAAATGAATTTTTCAGGGCCTGACCCACAGCCTCTGCTCCAATCACCCCAATGTCAGCACTCGTTTTTATTTGGAGATCATTAGATCAGGATCCAGCTCCTCACTAATTGTCCCTCTTAATGAGCTTCCATGGATTTAATTTCTTTAATCCCCTTCCCTGATGTGGCTGACCTGGCCAGTCCTGCTGATGGCTTTGTGGCAGCATTTCTTGGAATTCCTGCTCTGCTTGGGATGCTTCCCTTTGGAAAATCAAAGTTTAATAACGGACAAAGGCTCATCCAGCATCAGTGGGAACGTTTGGAACCAGTCTGGAAGGGATAGACAGGAGCAGGACCAGTTTGGGGGAAAGGAGCAAATCCCTCCTGCCCCACAGCAGAACCTTTCCCCACCCATTCCCACACCCAAACCCAACTGATTTCATCTGCAGTAGATGCAATGATGGCTTTAATTAGCACCAGTGTGTTAATTAAGAAGGCTTTTCCATCCACCTGACCTTGCTGAGCAACTCCTCTGACCACCCCAGTGCCCCCTGCTCCCCCGCACCCCTCATCCCACCAGCACCATTTCCATTCCATTGCAAAAATCCAGGGAATTTGCAGCATCCGAACACTGAATTTGGATTTATTCTTCATGAGGTCACTGAGATTGGTCACTGCCAGGTTTTGTCTGCAGCACAGGGACAGGAGGAATCAAAAACTCCATTTCCTGGAGTTTTCAAATCTTAATCCATTCTCCACAGGTTTCCTGTGGAATCATCCCAATTGTTGTGCAGTTTATTAAACATGTCCTGAGCATCTGCTCTAATCAGCGCAAGGAAAATGGCCCCATTTGATGTTCAGGAGCAATCCCAGGATATCAGCTCAGCAATCGCAGCGTTTTCCACCTCAGCAGCTCCTGGGAAGGGTTGGTTAATCACCGCTGATGTGGAAAGGATTCCCAAGTGCTGTAGGATCAGCTCAAGCAATCACAGCTCTCCAGAGCTCCAAAGGCAGGAGTTGGGGCTTTGTTGGTTTGAAAAGCCAGGTGTGTGCTAAGGAAAGCAGGAGCCTCCCTTGAAATGGAAAATGTAAAACCCTTTCCTACGAATTACTATAATTTTGAAATTAAGGGGCTCTCAGGGAGCAGGAATAACAGTTTTTTATTAGGGAAAAAATAAAAATTAAAAAAATATGCAGTAATACAAAACAAACCACTGCCAGAGTCAGAGCAGTCCCTGTCCCCCTGTGTGTCTGGGGGTGGCACAGCCCCATCCCATGGGGGCTCAGCCCTCCTGCAGTGCCAGCTGTGCTGCTGCTGGAGCAGGGATCCTGCACAAGGGGGGAGTTTTCCTCTGCAGCTCCAGGGCTGCTGCACATGGGCCTGGGCTCCTCTGGCAATGCAGGGCAGCAGAAAGCTGCTCCTCTGGCAATGCAGTGGGCAAAGGCTGCTGTGCTGCTCCAGGCTCAGATTGGATCCAGGTAGGAATGCTTGGCTCCTCCCCTGGGCGCAGCATCTCCCCATGGGATGCTGGAATTGGATCAGCCCTGCAGGGACACTCAGTGGCCATGGACAGCAGAGATCTCCTGGAGGGAGGGATTGGCTGTGGGGGAGATAAAGAGAAAACTGCCCCATGGACAGCAGAGAACTGCCCCAGCTCTGACAGATGGATATGGAACACACACCCACATTTCCAGCCTAAGACAGGGGTGGGAAGTTTGGCCCTGGAGACAGAGCTGGCACCACAATCATCAGCAGGGCCTGCAGAAAAGTGCCCCAAAATCTCCCATCCCAGACTGACCTCGGTTCCTCTCATGGACCATGGGATGCTGGACAGTGCAGCCAAAATCCCATCCCATTCCCACCCCACACCTCCCACTCTCCCAGGGTGCTCCAAGCCCCGTTCAGCCTTGAAGCTGGTTCATCCCTCCATATCCAGATGGACAAACCCAACCACACAAACAAGAGATAATTAAGATAATTATCACTTTAGAGACATTGCAGGGCCCAGTCCCTGCACAAAACCAAGGGAAAAGTTTCCTGGCTCAGGATTAGGAGTTACCCACTGGGAACAGCCAAACCCTGCACTAAATTCCTATAAAATCCCTTTAAATTCTAATTTTGTCACAGCCACCTTGCAAAGCAGACCCAGCACCCCAAGCACATCAACATTTCAGCAGTGAAGATAAAACTAAACCCTTTAATCTGTTCCTTCCTCCACTCACTGCTGCCCATCCCACCCCTCCCCAGGCTGGAATTCCACCGGAGCAGTTTTCCACGGCAGTCTGTCACTTCCTGCTAATCCTCCAGCCCTGAAAATCATTTTAAATCCATCCCTGTCTTTCTGCATTTGCATAACTGTCTGGAAAGGCAACTCTAAAAAGGCAGAGTCTGATTTAGTGTGAATGAACATGTCAGAAAACATCGGCGGCTCCGCAGCCCTCCTGTAAATCTTTCATGATTTAAGAGTTGCCAAGTCACCAACACCAGGAGTATCAGAAAGTCCTGGGCTTCACACAAAAGGGTTCTCAGTCAGGCTTCCCTGCTCAGGAGATGAATTTCCTTGTGAAAGCAAAGATTTCTACACTGAAGTTATTTTTTTTTTCCCTGTCAAAATAAATCTGGGAAAGGCTAAAAACCTACCGAGGGTTTTGGTGAGAATAAGGATATTTAAAGCATTTTGCTGCTTGGACGGGAATTAAGGTTAAAAAAATTATTTTCTTTTAGTGCATTTAAATATCGTTAAAATGTGTCAAATTCAGACAAATTTAAAATACGTCAACCCTTTCCTGAGCACCCCAGTGGGAAATAGAGAAAAAGTCAAGTTTTTGCCTCTAACACAGACAACCTTGAAGCACCAGGCAGCCATCAATGCTGGAAATCAGAAAGGACCACAAGGTGCTCTGAGGTTCTTCACCACCTCCTGGTGCTTCACACCACCCAAAAAGCACACCTATCCCTACGTTTCATAATAACTCATATAATTCATAATAATTCATACTATCTCACTTGAATTTAGAAATTTTAATAAATTTTCATTTCTCTGGCTGCCATTATAATCCCAGAAGAGTTTGGGTTGGAAGGGACCTTAAAGCCCATCTCATTCCACAGCTTTTCCATGGGCAGGGACACCTCCCACTATCCCAGGCTGCTCTAAGCCCCATCCAAACTGGCCTTGAAATTTCCACAGGTTTTATGGGATTCCTTGAAGAATGAGCTGCAATTTTAGTGTTTTTATTTCTCCCACAGGTATCCAGGCAGGACTGGGCTCACCAGAAGGTTTCGTTTCACTTTTATCCCACTCTATTCCAGGCCTGCACTGAGGGGAGCCTCCAAATTCTGCTTTGCCAAGATTTCTTTAAGGAAGCTCTTCCTGGGAGTGATCCAAGCTTAGCTTGGAGCAGGAGGATGGCCCGGAACACCTCTGAACACTTCCGATGTCCAGGTTTAATCCCTCCCCTGGGAATATCCATGAGTTTGTTTCCTACATGGATGCAGCGAGCTTTAAGTACAACCTGCAACACATTTTTTTTTCACGTTGTCAACCTAATAAAGTCCGGGGAAACTCTTCTGAGATTTCTCTTATTGGAAGTTTATTGACTTTCTGCCAGAAGTGACAGGGAAAACACGGAGCAGGGCGGGAGGGGAGGGAGCTCTCACAGCAGAGCTGCTAAAAATGAAACCCAAAGTGGTTCATCAAAAAGGAGTTGTTGGGTTGTTAGAAATATTTGTGAAGGGCAATCTCCTTCACAAATCCTTCTCCTGCTTCCTAGGAAAGCACTGAGGATGGATTGGGCTGTGATTCCATCCACAGGTGACCATTCCTCATGGATAGGGTGTTCCAGGAGATATTCCCAAGGCTGCCAGAGCTCCAGGAGCATTTGGACAACCCTCCCAGGGTTGCCCAGGGTGGGATTGTTGGGGTGTCTGTGCAGGGCCAGGAACTGCACTGGATGATCCTTGGGGCTCCCTTCCTCTGCAAATATTCCAAGATTTTCTCTGGTGGTACCAGCTCCCTGAATAAGACATGGACATCCTGACCCTGGAGAGCAGGATTCCTTGTAACTCAACATTCTCTTGATTTTGGGAAATATTCCCTTTTAAAAGCCAAGAATTCCAACAATCCAAGCAAATATTCCCCCCACACAGAGGGGCAGGACTGGATTTCCCACCACATCCCCATCCAGGGCTGCATCCAAGACACATCCCAGCAAGTAAAGGGCGTGTCCACTGCCACCTGAACGTCCTCCTGTCCAGTAAAACTGATATTTAATAAACTGGGTTCTGCCAGGACCTTGCCAAGCCAGCCCCAGGTTCCACCTCTGTCCTCAGCATCCATGGGGTTTTATGGGAATGGTCCCGTTGGAGCTGCCTGTGCCCATTCCCACCACAGAGATGGATCCATGGAATCCCAGAAGGGTTTGGGTTGGGAGAGACCTTCAAGATCATCTCAACCTCCCTGCCATGGACAGGGACACCTTCCACTGTCCCAGGGTGCTCCAAGCCCTGTCCAACCTGGCCTTGGGCACTTCCAAGGATGGGATTCCACAACCTCCCAGGGCAACCTCTTCCATTGTCTCTGCATTCCCAGAATAAGGAATTTCTAGGCTGAGAATCCAGGCTGATCCCACTCTGGCGGCAGAGTAGGAGGTGCCAGAATCCTTCTCCATGGCCAGCTTCTTGGGATAGGTTGGAAAACATTGGGATTTCAGCACTGGGCTCCACAACCCAAACTCAGCATTTCCCTCGGCTTTTCCAACAACGAATCAGAGACTCACCTCCAATGGAATTCCATAAATAAATAAATAAGGATTTGCTACAAGATTTTAATAGGGAACTCTGATTTTTGGGTTTGCTTTTTTTTTTTTTTTGGCAGAAGCAATAATTGTGGGTGGTGGCTCCAAGGCAGCTGAGCATCCCCTGGATTTGTATCCATAGGAATTTTTCCCTCTCCGACACGGACCAGCAGCAAAGCTGAGCAGCTGCTGGTCCTTCAAAGCTCCACTGATATTCCCAGCTCTCTTCCATCCAAACTGGTCCTCTTCAAGCCTGTTTGACATCCAGAAATGTTCCTTCAGCCATTCCCACTTTCTGTACAGGAATGCTTTGGGGTCACCCTCATAAACCCTGACATTCCAAAATTTTCCAAGGACACCACCTGCATTTCCAGCTCAAAATCTGTTCATAATTTAAGTTTATCTCTCCTGCCCAAAAATTCTGAAGGGGGCAAAATGGAATTTCCTGGTGCCAAGAGGAAACCCTAAAGTGATTCTGAACCTCCTACCTGATCCTAACAGATTCCCCAAAAAAGGACAACTTGGGAAAGGTGTGGAATGGGATGAGCTTTGAGGTCCTTTCCAAACCCAAAGGATTCTCCATTAAATGTCCTCAGATCTGGGGATTTGGTTTGGCCTTTAAAAGGGTCTTTTTCTCCTTTTAAAATGCTTGTGGGGTAAAACATTTTGATCAATTATGATGATAATGCCACAAGAGTGAAATTAGGAGCATAATTATAATTACCACTTTTATGCCCGATTAATTAATCATAAAATGCTACATTATAGAATTTTTCTCTTTAATGAAATTCATTATGGAGGCCCCTGCAGCCCTAAATTTTATGTTAAACAAATCAAACCTGGGGCTGTTGGCACAAACGTGGCCTTGGATCAACTGCTGAAACAGAGCTTGACGAGCCATTATCCAAAGGAATGGTGGGAAAAAACCTTTTCCTGTGGTATTTTTGGGGTCCCCCATCATGGGGAGGAATGATGAATCTAACTCCATGTTCTTAGAAGGCTAATTTATTATTTTATGTTACTTATATTACATTAAAGAATGCTATACTAAAACTATACTAAAGAATAGAGAAAAGACACTTACAGAAGGCTTAACAAGATACGAATTAAAAACTCGTGACTCTCTCTTCCAGAGTCCTGACACAGCTGGGCTGTGATTGGTCATTAAGTAAAAACCAATTCACATGGAACCAATCAAACAATGACCAGTTGGTAAACAATGTCCAAACCACATTCCAAAGCAGCGAAACACAGGAGAAGCAAATCAGATAATTATTGTTTTCCTTTTTCTCTGAGGCTTCTCAGCTTCCCAGGAGAAGAAATCCTGGTGAAAGGATTTTTCCAGAAAATGCAACAGTGGCATTTTCCCACAAAAGATTTCCTCCAGGAGCTGGATTTGGCCTCCTCTGGAATTCACTGGCCATCAAAAGGGCTGAGTTACCCCCAAATTTTGGAGGAAAATCTGTGCTCGGAGGAGAAAACCCATTTCCCTGAGTTTTTGATACAGATATTCCTGAAGGGAAACCATCCCACACCTTGTTTTGGATAATTCCTTATCCATGGTCGAGGTATCAGCTCTAACACCAGGATGTAATTCCAAGAGAATTACAGTGTGGGACCATGGTTTTCTGCCTTGCCAAAACCCTTTTACAACTAAATACTGAATTTTATCACCTAAATATTGAATTTTATCCCGAATCAAAGGAGTGTCCTGGAAACACAAAAGTGTGGGAAAACCAATGCTTGGAGTTGCAGGGTGTTGAAGGGAGAAGGGTTAATTTTTAGGATAGATCCCAACCAGCAGCACTGCCATTGCTCCATATTCTCTTGGAAAAGCTGCAGCAAAACCCATGGACACCCTCTGGATTTGTCCTTCACGAGATCCCATGGGAGAATTCCTGCAGCATCTTTTTCCCACCTTACTCTGGCTCTGAGACATTAAAAGCTTTGGTTTGGGTTGTTTTTTTCTTTTTCTGTTTGGGTTGGAATGGCAGGGGGTGGAACAAGATAATTGTTTAGGTTCCTTCCAACACAAACCGCTCTGGGATTCCAGGATTGCACACTCCAAGTCCTTCCCGAGGGAAGCAGCAGGAAGGATTTCATGGAGCCACCCTAAAACCTGAGCACAGCTTCCGCCCCCACAACCATCCTCCCTGCTGGCCTCAGAAACACAAAATTGGCTCATGGAAGGGCCATGAAAAAAACAGGAAGGAGCGAAGATTTTATATTGATGGGAGTTTTCAGCCATAAACACCTCTTGGTTCCTAAATTTGGAAAGGTAGGAATGTCCAGGCCTATCCTGGCTTTGGCATTTCAGCACATCCCTGAGCTGAGGAGGAAACTGCAGTATCTCCTCTCTCTGTTTACTAATTACTCCTCTAATTACTGTTCTTGATTAGCCCAGAGGTCTCATGAAAATGGGTTCATTTTCTCAGGAAATCAGGATTTGCTTTGTTCCTCCTCACTCCTGGGTGTGTTTCCTCCTGCTTGCCCCGGGCCTGCAAGGCTGAGGCCACAGGAGCTGGTTTGGAAGCTGCCCCCGTGGTTTGCTCTGTAAATCGATATAATTCAATTTACACACTCAGGGCAGCTTTGCAAAGAAAAGGTAGAGGACAATTTTTGGATTAAACAAGAAGGTGTAAAAGATGGCAAACAATGGCAGCCCCAGATTTGCTAAATTGTCTGCACAGTGAGCGCTGTGGGACTCTGTGGTGTTGTGAGGGTCCCCAGGATGAGGAGAGAGATAAGAATTTGACTCCATGTTCTCAGAAGGCTGATATATTATATTATATTATATTATATTATATTATATTATATTATATTATATTATATTATATTATATTATATTATATTATATTATATTATATTATATTATATTATATATATTATATCATATCATATCATATCATATTATATTAATTATATTACATTATATTATATTATATTATATTATATTATATTATATTATATTATATTATATTATATTATATTATATTATATTATATTATATTATATTATATTATATTATATTATATTATATTATATTATATTATATCATATCATATCATATCATATTATATTACATTATATTACATTATATTATATTATATTATATTATATTATATTATATTATATTATATTATATTATATTATATTATATTATATTATATTATATTATATTATATTTCATATCATATCATATCATATCATATCATATCATATTATATTACATTATATTACATTATATTACATTATATTACATTACATTACATTACATTACATTATATTACATTACATTGTATATATTATACTATATTACATTATATTATATTATATACTAAAACTATACTCAAGAAAGAGAAAGAATATATCAGAAGGCTAGAAAAGAAATTAATAATGAAAGCTTGTGACTGACTCCTCAGAGTCTGACACAGCCGATGGTGATTGGTCATGAATTAAAAACAATTCACACGGAACCAATCAAAGACGCACCTGTTGGTAAATGATCTCCAGACCACATTCCCAAACAATCAGATAATTATTGTTTTCATTCTTTTCTGAGGCCTCTCAGCTTCCCAGGAGAAAAAATCTGGGTGAAGGGATTTTTCAGAACATATCATGGTGACAGGACTCCCAGGCAGGGCCGTGCTGTGGCTTTCAAAACTCTTCCCTCTGCACTTGCTGCTGGATTATTTGGAACAGAGGCCCTCCAAAGTGAGCAGCTTTTGGATTTTGTGACCTTCTGAACCATGCAGTGAAGATGTGAGCCGAATTCACCCTTCCTGCCTATGTCAAAGATGAGAAAATAAACCACATCATCTGAAAAACTCAGAGGTCCCATCTCTAACTCCTTCAAAATTCCTTCAAAAATCCCCACAGGTTGTCCTTGGCCCCCAGCTAGAGAAGGAATTGTTTTGTCTCCCTGTGAAAAACACCAATCGCTTGGTTTTTAAAATTTTTAAAGTTTAATAGTAATAAAATGGTTATAAAAATAGTAATATAATTAGAGTAGCAATAATTTGGACAATTTGGATTAGGACAATACGAGACAACAGAAACAAAGAGTTACAGAGAGTCTGGATGCCTTTTCTGGGCAAAATAAGCCCAAAAAAGGCCTCACGTTAACAGAGGATTAACCCTTAAAAGCAACAGTCTGTTGCATATTCATACACCTCATCCATGGTGCATAAATTCCATTCAAACACAGGATTCTGTCTGGGCAGTGTCAGCTTCTTCCTCCTAATCCTAACAGTGTCATCCTGCCCGAGCGAGGCAGGAAGAAGTTCATTTGTTCTGATAATGGAGCAATAAATTCTCTTTCTCTGAAAGATTCAGGTGTCCTGTGGCTGCTATCTCGCTGCAAGTCCTTTCTTTAAAAAGGTATCCTACATAGCATCGTTTCTATTTTAACATTTTGTTATAAACTAAAACTATATTTAACACACTGCTTAAGAGAATTAACACAGCATAACTTTCTAACACAACACATATAACATTCATTTGAATATTTGCAACAAGCCAGTCATAAAATACACATTTTTCACACTCCCTGCTCTGTGTAGAGAGCTCACCATCCCCTCATATGAAGCTCAGAACTCCACACCAAAACAGCACAGAATGTGAAAAACACAAAAGCCAAACCCTGAGGTATCAGGGCGGGCAGAGGCTCCAGAGCTGAGCAGCAGCAGCACCATCATCATCATCCCTGCAGACAGCTCAGGTCAAGGACAAGGAGCTCCTCTGGAGAGCTTCTTGAACTTTAGGAAGCTCTGAAAGGGTTTGGCAATATCCTTGAGGAGCAGGACATCACCTCTGCTTCCACTCAGTGTGCGGGGAGGAGAGACCATTAAAGGGCATCTCAACAACTCGAGTGAGTCTCAGCTCAAAATAATTCAATTTTAACTGAACACCTGATTCTGTGCCTCACATGAATTCTGCCAAGCTTCACCTTCTCCTCATTTAAACTCTAAACCACCACAAACCTTTCTGTCATTTTGCATTGTAGAACACAGTCCAATTGACCCCAAACGTCCGCTAGCATGGAAAAAAAAATTGGATATTTGAAGTGCAGAGAGATTCTAGCATCAAAACAAATGGGACAAAAAATATCTATATAATATATATTTAATTTTATATTTAATTATATTAATTAAATTAAATATAAATTATCTACTATATTATATATTATTTTATATAAAATTATTATATAAATAACTATTTAATATATTTTGTATTTAATTTTTTTCAATTACTTTTTTATCTATTTATTTATTTTTATATATATTTAACCAAATCCAGCCTCTGATATCCCTCTCTGCATTCCCACTGCCTCGAGGGGGTTATAAATCCACAGCACCTCCTTCTCCCCTCTCCATATCCACACATCCCTGGTCTAAAAAAGTTCTTTAAATCATAACCCTCCAAAGCCAAGGGAATCAGAAGGGAATCAGGTCTCTGTCTGTACCCAAAGGCTTCAGGGAAATTTTCATGGGAAGTGCAAGAATCCTGGAGCAGACAGCATAACTTTGGATCCACAAGTAATTTTAGGGAAAAATAGGGTTTTGTTAATAGTCTACAAAAGGGAATCATCTTTTCTAAAGTTTCTTTCTCACCTGGAATTTTTCACTTCCAAATGTCTTTAGGAAGAGCTGAGAAAGTTATTTGAACACTCCCTGAAATCACAGACGGGCCCAGCGGGCACCTACTCAAATTAATTGTGCTTCTGCAATATCCTGATTTCTCACCAAGGGAGGAAAAGCACAAACTGCAGGACTCAAAGGACTGGCAAAAAAAAAATAACCCATAATTTCATTGTCAGGAGGGTTTGGGATGCAAATCCCAGGAAATGCCCCCAACCTCCTGAGATCCTTGAAGGAAAAGGGCACCAAAAACAAGATGAGGCTCATCAGGATCTTTCATTTGTCCTGGAGTCACAAACTGGTGGGAAAATCCTGCCCCATTTCCTTGAGGATAATTATTGGCAGAGTCTTTACACAAATCATGGAATCGTGGAATGGTTTGGGTTGGAAGGACCTCGAAGTCAGCCAGTCCCACTCAGGGACACTTCCACTGTCCCAGGCTGCTCCAACCTGGCCTTGGGCATTGCCAGGGATCCAGGGACAGCCGCAGAAAATCTGGAAATTCCATTCCCACCCTCCCAGCCAGGAATTCCCAGTTCCCAATCTCCCATCTATCCCTGCCCTCTGGCACTGGGAGCCATTCCCTGTGTGCCGTCCCTCCATCCCTTATCCCAGTCCGTCTCCCCACCTTTTTTCCTTCCTGGTTTCATGGCTTCGCAGCCACCACCACTCCAGGCCCTGATCCCACCTGTTCTGGCAAACAGAGGAAGTGGAAGGACATTTTTAGCTGTTTTGATCTCTTCCATAAATAATTTTTCCACCAAAGAACACAGAAATAAAAGAATCCTTTAAAGAAAAGGACTCCCAAATTGGCACCTTCTCTTTCAACCCCAGACATCCAAAACAACACAAGCGTGACCCCAAAATGAAGATGGAGAATTTCCCTGTCTTGGTTTGGAAAGCCAGGTGCCTGCTAAGGAAGGCAGGAGCCTCCCCTGAAATGGAAAATGTGAATCCCTCCCTCCCAATTGCTATAAATTTTAAATTAAGGGGCTCTCAGGCAAAAAATATGGGAGCAGGAATAACAGTTCTTTAATAGGGAAGAAAATAGAATGATAAAATAAACAATGCAGTAAACCAAACCAACACTGCCAGAGTCAGAACCCAAGCTGACACCCTGTGGGTCAGGGTGCTGGCAGCAGTGCCATTGGAATTGTGGCTCAGCCCTCCTGCAGTGTCAGGGGTGGTTCTGCTGGAGCAGGGATCCTGGAGAAGGTGCAGTCTCTGCCTCTGAAGATCCAGGGGAAGAAGAGGCAGCTGCTGTTCCTCTGGGGAATCCAGTGGAGAAGCCATGCTGGTGTTCCAGAATCTCCAGATTATATCCAGGTAGGAACACTTGGCTCCTCCCTCTGGGCTCACATCTCCCAATGGGATGCTGTAGTTCTTATCAGCCATGCAGGGACATTCAATGGCTGTTATCAGCAGGTGTCCCCCCAGAGGGAGGAGTGACTGTGGTCACTCAGAGAGAGAAAGGAAAACTGCCCACTTGACAAAAGACAACTGCCATACAGATGGTGATAGAATTATTATTATTATTCTATTCTATTCTATTCTATTCTATTCTATTCTATTCTATTCTATTCTATTCTATTCTATTATTCTTGCCTTGCAATTTGGAACATTCCCACACTTTCCCTTCCAAGCTTTCCCCCAAATCCCCCAGTTTCTCTCTTTCTCCACCTTCTCAGGTGGCACAGATCAACATTTTTCACAAGAGATGAGACCTGGTGAGGAGCCAGACCTGTAATTCCTGCCCTCTTTTGTTTTAAATCCGGTGATTTATCCAGGGTGGAGTCTCAGTCCATAACCGTGTCATTGTTTTGTTGCACTCACTCCTATTTTCCAATTTCAAGCATTTTAACTCTGCCTCACCAAGGATTTGCATTCAGTTTGGGGAAAAGACTTCTCACAGCACTGAATAGCTTCAATTAATCAGATCATAATTTCTCTCTGCTGGTTGCTTCTCCAAAATTAAATTATTGCTCATTTGCTGACTCCAAGTAGGAAAATCATTTCTGGAGAACAGAAAATTTGACACAAGATGCATTTGGAAGCTCTTAAAGAATCGAGCATGAATTTGCTAAAACACTTCAGCAAAAGTTTCCTCAACCCTTTCAGACAAAGGAAACAGGGAAAGGGGGAGGATTTAACTCCTCTCAATGTGACAGAGGTGACAAAAGTCACCCTAAATTCCAGTTCTAGAATCCCAGAATGGTTTGGTTTGGAAGGGATCAAGCTCATCCCATTCCACCCCTGCCATGGGCACCTTCCACTATGCCAAGGTTGCCTTGGACACATCCAGGGATAATTTAGTCCTTAAACTGCATCCTTCAGATCGAGCAAATAAAGATCAATTCCAGCCTGTCTGGGGCTATTTTTCCCCTATTTTCTCCTGTCCAAGGAATTTTCCTCCTCCTGTGGCTCTTGGAGCTGCTGCCACCTCCACCTCACCTGAACATCTCTCCTGCTCAAACCCCACAGGTAAGAATTAGTTCTTTGACCACTTCTAAGTTTTAATGTTAAAATTTATTAATCTGACTAAAACAAAGCCCTGTCTCTGCTGCAGGGAAGGATTATATGAAATCAATGCCACTTTTTCCAACTCATTTAAAGAACTTACATTAGCTCGGTCCTAAAACTGATCTCAACATATTCCATCTCTTTTTTTTTAACATTAAATTAAAACAGCCAGCTCTGATCCCTGTGCTCATTGGAGTGTGTTACAAGGCACTTCCCTTTATCCCAAACCTTTTTTCCGACCACTTAATTCCACCCCTTCCCTCTTTCCTGATGAATTCTGTGCTGGAGGTCCTGATCTGGCAAAGAAACACGTTGAGAGGATTGAAAATATTACTGAAACAACCTTTAAAATCCAGGATTTTCCATGTCTGCTCTGAGCCAAAGCCTAAATGTGAGAAAATCCTGCAAATCCAGAGAGAACAACACAGCAGAGAAGGTGGAAAATTAGGTGGGAATACCTGGGAAGATGCTCCCAAGAAACTGGAGGAATTTCAGGCAGCTCTTACAAGGGCAGAAATTTGTGTCCCACTAATTTGACAGGCTGAGACCCTTGGGAAAGCTCTGTCAGAGCATTCCCTCACTCCAAAATGTGCTTATAACCAAATTAATCCATGATTTGGTGGTGGAATTAAATATGGGGCAGTCCCACAGATAAATCAGGATGAGGAAATGTGGAGGATCTGATTTAAACCAGCCTCTGATCCCTGCAACTCGAGCTGTTTGTAACCACAGATGGGGTTTTCATTAATATCCCTGGTTTAAGATATTTTCCTTTGGAATTGTTTTCATTTTGCCAAGCCAGAAGTGATCAAAATGTTAAATTCTAAAAAAAATCACAGAACCACTTAAATCAGTAATTAGTGAAAGACTCAAATACACCCTGTGCTTCTGCCTGGCACATTCCCAAAAAGTTTTCCAGCTGTTTTCTCCTGAACCCCCCCAGTTCTCACACTGAATTTTCACAATAACTGGGCCAGACTCGTTCTGTGAAAATTGAAGCTGCACCCACAAACCTCTGCTGGCTTTTCCTCTGTCACCCAGGAGTTCACTCATTCATCAGTTGTAGGGGTTTCTTTCCTACAATTTCAGAGAAAAAAAAAAATCAGTGATTCACTAGAATAACAATTCCAGCTGATGAAATCCACACATTTATGCCTGGAAGGGTGACAGCAAAAAAAACCCTTCATGGTTTTGGGGTTTATCCTCATTAACCCCACTCAGGAGTAAAGAGTGGGATGGAAAATTTAACCCCAGGAATTTTGGGGTCCATTAAGGAAAATAAATTTGGTATCACCACAGCAGATTTTATCACTCCATCCCGCTGGTGTGAGCATTAAATGCTCCCAGTCAGGATTCTGGGCTCAAACCTCTTCAAATTTACTTTTAGAGTTGCCTTTTCAATTATTATTACCATTCATTCTCAATCTTTATCCAAGCCTGATCTGGAAATGTCCCAGTAAAATTGTCCCTTGCACTGCAGCACTAAAAACCTTTTCCAGCTGATTCTGGCATTTGATATCCAATTGTTATTTATTATTACTCTCAAATCTCTCCCTGGGAGAGATAAAATGTCCTCCATCCCATTATCCCAAACACAGCTCCCTCAATATGAGATCCCATAAATATTTTGGAGCTGGAAGCTGAATGCTTAAAATTCCAGCAGGGAAAACCTGAGAAAAATCCCCTGCCCAGATCATTTTGAAGGATCCACACACAGAAATCCTTCAGCTGCCTCCTTAGGAATTTCCAGCTGATTGTATTCCCAGATTCCAGCGGCCTCAAATCCGCAGGGAATGCTGAATCCCCTCGAGGTGATGCTTGGGTCATAAAAGTGATCCAGGAAAATGAGGAGCAGAGGGGGAAAATTGCATCTTGAAAATTCTGTTTTCTTCCCAGGCAATATCCCATTCCTAGAAATGTAGGATGGAAAAGCATTTCCAATCCCATTGTTACCTCCAAGGATTTCAGGGGCCAGGCCCAGAGAGGGGTGGTGAGCTGGTGGCGTCACCAGAGGTGTCCCTCAGGGCTCTGTGCCAATACTGAACAGCTCTGTTCCATTTTTTTTTGATGACATGGCGTCTTACGCTGAAAGATGTGGCTGGAGGTGTGTATTCCATCTGTCAGAGGTGGGGCAGCTCTCTGCTGTCCATGGGGCAATTTTTTCTTTATCTCTCCCACAGCCAACCCTCCCTCCAGGAGATCTCTGCTGTCCATGGCCACTGAGTGTCCCTGCAGGGCTGATCCAATTCCAGCATCCCATGGGGAGATGCTGCGCCCAGGGGAGGAGCCAAGCATTCCTACCTGGATCCAATCTGAGCCTGGAGCAGCACAGCAGCCTTTGCCCCCTGCATTGCCAGAGGAGCAGCTTTCTGCTGCCCTGCATTGCCAGAGGGAGCCCAGGCCCATCTGCAGCAGCCCTGGAGCTGCAGAGGAAAACTCCCCCCTTGTGCAGGATCCCTGCTGCAGCAGCAGCACAGCTGGCACTGCAGGAGGGCTGAGCCCCCATGGGATGGGGCTGTGCCACCCCCTGACACACAGGGGACAGGGACTGCTCTGACTCTGGCAGTGATGGTGTTTTCTTTTTTTATACTATTTTATTTTTATTTTTAATTTTCCTAGTGAAGAACTGTTATTCCTGCTCCCATATCTTTGCCTGAGAGATCCTTAATTTAAAAATTATAATAATAATAATTCAGGGTTTTAATTCAGAGTTTACATTTTCCATCTCAAGGGAGGCCTTCCTTAGCAGACACTTTTCAAACCAAGAACATGTGGATGTGGGGATTGAGTCTTTCATTAGTAAATCTGCAGACAGCACTGAGCTGGGAGCGTGTGTCCGTGTGTTGGAAGGTAGGAGGGTTCTGCAGGGAGACCTGGAACGGTTGGATGAATGGGCAGAGCCTAACAGGATGAAGTTTAATAAGTCCAAGTGCCAAGTCCTGAATTTTGGCCACAATAACCCCCTGCAGTGCTCTGGGCTGGGGACAGTGTGGCTGGGACAGTGCCCAGGCACAAGGGGACCTGGGGGTGCTGGTCAACAGAGACTGACCATGAGACACGAGTGTGCCCTGGTGGCCAAGAAGGCCAAGGGCTCCTGGCCTGGACAGGAACAGAGTGGCCAGCAGGACAGGGAGGTCATTCTGCCCCTGTACTTGGCACTGGTGAGGCCAAATCCTGAGTGCTGTGCCCAGCTCTGGCCCCTCAGTTTGGGAAGGACCTTGGGACACTGAGCACATCCAGAGGGGACAACGAGGCTGGAGAGGGGCTGGGAACACAAACCCTGTGAGGAACCCCTGAGGGAGCTGGGGGTGCTCAGCCTGGAGAAAAGGAGACTCAGGGCTGCCCCCATCACTCTGCACAGCTCCTGAAAGGTGCCTGTGCTCACCTGGGGCTGGGCTCTTTCTCCAGGAACTGACACAACCAGAGCACACAGCCTCAAGCTGTGCCAAGGGAAATACAGATTGGATATCAGGAAAAAGTTTTTTACAGAGTGATAAAGATCTGGAATGTTCTGCCCGGGGAGGTGGTGGAGTCCCCATCCCTGGGTGTGTTTAACAAAGCCTGGATGTGGCACTGGGTGCCAGGGCTGAGTCGAGCTGTTGAGGCCGGGCTGGACTTGATGATCTTGAAGGTCTCTTCCAACCCAGTGATTCTGTGAATTCTGTGAAATCTTGGGGGTTTTGCCATGGAAAAGCAGCAGGATAATCCCTGAGGTGGCTCTGGAGCTCTCCTTCCTCCCTTGGAAATCAACACGGGAAAACTTCCGGCCCTCACGGTTCCTTCTTGGAATATTTAATCCCAATAAACCGTTCCCAGCTCAAGCACCGTTTCCTCATCCATCAGCTCCATGATTTTGGCAGGCTGGATGTGACAGCTCCTGCTTCAACCCACATTTATTTCAAGAATGGCACAAATAAATGCAGGCTGGGAAAAAAAAGCCATTTATTTTTCCTCCACTAATCCCAATATTTAGGGATCTGCCTGTCAAATATTTTAAGGATTATTTTCTCCCAGTCAAAAAGCTGCTTGTCCCTGTAAAGTAACAGCTGCTCCTTCGAGGAATATTCACATTTTCATGTTGTCTTTACCAGGAAAATGGGATGAAAGGGCTTGGAGCAGCCTGGGATAGAGGAAGATTTCCCTGCCCATGCCAGGGGATGGAAGAAAATTATTTTTAAGCTCTCTTCCAACCCCCAACCATTCCAGGATTCTAGGAAAACTTGGATTTAGCATTTCAAAAATGGAATTACCTTATGTGAGCAAACAGGGTAAAATTAATGAACACATTTCTTACTCAAGTGCTGTTGGGGGACTTTAATTAAAGCACAATTTAAGTTTTACCACCCAGCAAAGGCATCTAAACATAAAAGGAAAAATTTTCCTGAGCCTGTATTCCCTCATAAAATATACTTAAATAAGTATTTCCATTTATTCCCTATCTATTTCCATATACCCAAGAATTTTGTGCCAAAAAAAAACCTGAAACAGCATTTATTCCATTTATTATTAATACTTTTTTAAAATTATTTTATCCCTCTAATATTTCCACATCCAAAATCCATTTCTTATGGAATAATTAACATTGGAAAAGAACTGCAAGATCAAATCCAAGCTTTGCCCATGCACCCTTATGACCATTAAACCATATAGGAAATCCCAAATTTACTTATTTTTTGAGCACTTCCAGGACTGTTTTCCTATTTTAAAAAAAAAATTTTAAAAATTTAAAAATAATAAAACCAGAAGGTTTTTGCAGACAATTTGAACACTGCATCCATGGAAAAGCCACTAAAGATGGCAGTGACTGTCACCTCCACCAGTTTATGGATTTAGGAATATCTTGGAAAATTGCATTTTCCAGCCTCACCCAATTTTGGCATCTTTTGTACCATAAAACAACCAGAGCAGTTCTTGGCTCTCCAGATTTATTGGGATGGGATCATCCCATGGACCTTTAGGCTGGGACAATGTCCAAGACTCCCTACAGAGCCCAAAAATTCCTAGGAAAGTCTGATTGGAGAATGGAACTCAAATTCTGCCTTCATTGACAGCAGCAGCAAAAGTGCCCAGGAGGTGGGGGAAAGGTGGGAAAGGAAGAATGGCAGGAAAAGGAGAAAAAGGTGGGAAAGGAGAAAAAGGCGGGAAGGGGAAAAAGCGGGAAAGGAAAGAAGGTGGGAAAGGAAAAAAGGCGGGAAGGGGAAAAAGCGGGAAAGGAAAGAAGGTGGGAAAGGAAAAAAGGCGGGAAAGGAAAAATGGTGGGAAAGGAAAGAAAGGTGGGAAAGGGGAAAAGGTGGGAAAGGGGAAAAGGCCAAAAAGGAAAAAAGGCGGGAAAGGGGAAAAGGTGGGAAGGGGGAAAAGGTGGGAAAAGGCCAAAAAGGAAAAAAGGCGGGAAAGGGGAAAAGGTGGGAAGGGGGAAAAGGTGGGAAAAGGCCAAAAAGGAAAAAAGGCGGGAAAGGGGAAAAGGTGGGAAGGGGGAAAAGGCGGGAAAGGGGAAAAGGCCAAAAAGGAAAAAAGGTGGGAAAGGGGAAAAGGTGGGAAAGGAAAAAAAAGGCAGGAAAGGAGAAAAAGGCGGGAAAGGAAGAAAGGTGGGAAGGGGGAAAAAAGGTGGGAAGGGAGAGAAAAAGGTGGGAAAGGGAAAAAGGTAGGAATGGGGAAAAAAGGTGGGAAGGATGAAAAAATAGTGGGAAGGGAGAGGAAAATAGGGGAAAAGGTAGGGGAAAAAAGGGGAAATAAGCAGGGAAAGGGGAGGAAAGGTAGGAGAAGGGGGGAAGGTGGGAAAAGGGGGAAAAGGAGTGGAAGAATGGGAAAATGGGGGGGGGGAATGGGGGGAAGAAAATGGCAGGGAAACAGGGGCAAAGAGAGTGGGAAAATTGGGAGCAGGGGGGGAAAGGCAGGGAAAACTGAAAAAACTTCAAACCTAAAATTCTACCTCCCATTATCCCAGGGTGCTCCAAACCCCATCCAGCCTGGTCTTGGACACTTCCAGGGATCCAGGGGCAGCCGCAGCTGCTCTGGGAATTCTATTCCAGGGCCTCACCACCCTCACAGGGAATAATTTTTTCCTAAAAACCCAAATTAAACTGGGTTTTGGGGAGCATTGGCCTGCTGAAGGAGGTGAGTGCATTTTTACCCATCTCCCAGATTTTTGTCTCTTTGGTTTCAAATTGCCCGCCTCAAACTTTTAAACGTCACCCACATTCCATGGGATCCCTGAAGCAGGATGGAAAAACTTGGGAACATCTTTCCAACCCTCTGCTCAAGCAGAGGAAGGCAAAGCAAGTTCCCAAAAGAAAGGCTTGAAATCACTTTTTTTTATATATATATAATTTTTGGGGTGTTTATGTGTCATTTACCTCATTTTTCCCCTCTCAAATTTTTCCAGAGTCACACACGGATTCTCAGCCAGGGGGACGGAATGGATGAGGAATAAGAGGCATCATCACTCCCAAACAAGGCTATTTACAGCCCAAACAGCAGCTGGGAGCATGAACTCACCAGAAAAGCTGAAATATAGATCTGACTCAGGGCTCGTGGTGCTCCACTGGCAGAGCATTCCATCAAAATCAAAAAACCCGGATTTCACACCGCTTTTCCTGGAGCAGCAAGGGAAAAAAATCACTCTGCTGTCAACCCTCAGGTAGCAAAAAGTTAAAGGGAATGAGCCCCAAAAACTTTCCTGAAATGGAAAATGGAAAATCAGCTGGGCTTGCAAGTGGGGAATAAATAAAAACAAAAGAGGTGAATCCAGCACAAATCCTCCCTTGGCTCTTCCCAAAGGAATTTCCTGTGGGTGCTGTGGGAATCTCCACCGGCCAGAGGTGACACTGTGCTGCTCACACCCTCGGAAATTCCCTTTTCCAGCTGTTCCAGTGGCCACTGGATCATCAGTTATCCCAAGGAGTGTCCCACACCAGGAGCTGAAACTCGGGAAGGGAAAATCTTCCCAAGAAGAATCTTCCCAAACCCAATCCTGGCAGGGCTCTGATTTTATGGATTTTGCCAATCCTGTGATCCCTGTGCCAGGTGATGTTTGGGAAGAACATGACTCCTTCTAGGAGAACACACACAAATCCTCACATCCAACCCGCTGTATCTCAGGGAAACTTGCATTTTAAGTTAAATAATTAATTAATAAAGTAATTAATAATTAGTCCTTTTCTCATGAGACTACCCTGAAGCAAATTTCTCTTTAGACAAACCACACTTTTCATCCCAGATATCCCAGCATGGTGAAGGTGCTGATGCTTAAATATTCCATGGAATGTGCAGAAACAGGGAATGACCTTCCCTAAAACCTTCCCCAGCTGGGAGAATGCTCAGGCAGGATGAGCAGGAGCCACGTTGCCCCATTTTCCCAGCCTGGGATGGATTTTTTTGGATCCCTGGAGCTGGGAAATGGGCACAGAGGATGCAGCCAGCACTGAGATTCTCCAATGAAAAGGAGAATGGGCATGGTTGGAGCTTCTGGATGATTAAAGATCCAGAGATTCCTGTCCTCCCTTCCCACTGGAAGGACAGAGAGCCATCCTCATGGAATTCCAGAGTGGTTTGAGTCGGAAGGGACCTTAAATCCCATCTCATTTCAGCCCTGCCATGGGCAGGGACATTTTCCACTGTCCCAGGCTGCTCCAAGCCCTGTCCAGCCTGGCCTTGGGCAATTCCAGGGATGAGGTGTCCCTTTTAACATGGAATTCAAAGTTCTAGAGAACTGAACACCTCCTACCCCATCTGGCCAAAGGATGACAAATTCACAGATTTTCCAGGTTTTTTCCCAGGCCAAGAGAAAACCAACCTTTATCACCATTATTATCCCATCTCTTATTCCCAGCTCAAGGAATCCCAAACCACATTTAAGCCCCTGCCCTTCAGTTCAGACAGGAAAACTCCTCAAAATCTCTTTTTATGAACAACTGAACAGCTCTGCTCTCACATCTGTCTTCATTTCACCACCAAACACTCAGGAGCCAAAATCCATCTGCTGTCTGCAGCTCCCACCAGGAATTCCAAGTTCTGGGCTCCATTCCTGCCCACCAGGAGTGTTAATCCATCACCACAAGAGGGGCCTTTTGCTCAGAGCTCCCCCAAATCCAGCAGGAAAGTTCTGGGGATCTGCAGGCGGCATTCCTGCTGCTGCATCCACGCCATGCATCATCAGGATGGAATTTGGGAAGGATGCTGATGAATCCCAGGCTATTTTTATGCATTATTCCTCATTTTTTGTTCTCTGATTAATCCCTCTCCGTGTCTGTGGCAGCAGCCCTGGGCTGATTTCCTTGGAAACACCAGCACTGGGAAGGAGGAGGGAGCACCATCCCACTGGGATGGCCAAGGGAAATGTGGGACAGCAGAGGGATCCTGGATGCTAAAACAGATTTTTGGCGCTCAGATCTAAGGGCAAGCAGCAGGAACATTGTCAGGACCCAGGACATCGCTCTGGCTGCCCTGGGGGACTCCAGACCCTGGCCAGGGCTCAGAGACCTTGGCACGGAGTCACAGACACCTGTGCCTTTGATTTTAGCCCTTGGGAACAATTCCCAACTTTGTGTGAGGAGTTACAAGCCACAAGGGTTTGAGCAGAATGACAGTGAATTTGTCACAGGGTGGAAAAGTAGAATTTTGGGGATTTAGAATGGGGGTTCAGGAGGCAAGATGGAGGAATCTGGGCGTGTCCTGTGCTGCTGCTTCTTCTTCTTGGCCTCCATCTTCTGCTGTGGTTGTGGCACTTCTGGATTCGTTTAGAGTAGAGACAGAGTGTCTAACATAGGTGATAGGGATTGGGAAATTATTGTAAATAAAGTACACCTAGTTTTTAGTATAAAAGCCAACACCACCCCAAGGGCAGGGACTGTGCCACAACCCGACCTGCTGGACAGATCTCAGCAGGTCAGAGAGAGAATGGAATAGATAACAGTAAATAAACAACCTTGAGAACCAGAGCCAAGGAATCCTCTCTTCTTCTTTGGTCTCGGGCTGGGAAAAAGAGATTTTCTAACACCTCGGGGTCATCTTGACTCCAGAGACCTCATCAGAACATGAATATTCCAGATTTCTGAGCACCCCAAAAAAATCCCACAACCTTGGGGGGTATCCAGGGGGCCCCACTGGAGCAGCAGGAAGAGCCATCCTGAGGAGAAGACGGAGCAGGACTGAGGGATTTTTGTCATCACCGTTGTTACTCCAACCAGTCCCACCAAATTCCATAACCAAGCTGGAAATGTCCTGGCCAAGACCAAGATCAGGCAGCACTTCCCAGGAAGCCGATTCCCATAGATTCCCAAGGCCTCCGGAACACCTCAGATCCCAGGATTTGCACAGAAATGGGGCCTCAGGAACACCTCAAATCCCAGGATTTGCACAGAAATGGGGCCTCAGGAACGCCTCAAATCCCAGGATTTGCACAGAAATGGGGCCTGGGAGCCCCTCCGGGATCCCAGCACAGCTGATGGGCACAATCAGCCCCAAATGCCGCCAAAATCCAGGAAAAAATCTGAGAAAAGGCAAAAATTTAAAATTAATTTTAAAATACGGGATACACTATAAATAATTTATGTCAAAAAGTGATTTTAATTAAGGTTTAAAAGGACAGGTATCAAAACTGCACCACAAAGAACCCTGAGCATCCTCCCAGCCCCAATCCCAAAATCTTTTGCCAGCTGTCCCAGCACCAGAACTATTGCCATTTCCATCCTCCAGAGGAATCAAACATTAAAGTAAAATAATAAAATAAAATAAAATAAAATAATAAAATATAAAATAAGAAATAAAATAAAATAAAATAAAATAAAATAAAATAAAATAAAATAAAATAAAATAAAATAAAATAAAATAAAATAAAATTAAATAAAATTAAATTAAATTAAATTAAATTAAATTAAATTAAATTAAATTAAATTAAATAAATAAAATAAAATAAAATGCTGCCCACCAGAAATCAAGGCAGCTGCCGGGATTTTCCTCACTTCCAGTTGGATTCCAGGTTCCCATCCTGCCTGGAGCTGTGGAATTCTCCCAGCATCCCAGCTTTACACACAACACTTCATTTGACTCCAATTGAAGCAAAATTGGAGGAAACAATTAATTTTAAAGACTCAGATTGCTCAAATAATATTTCTGTTGAAGCCCATGCCAAGCTCGGCCTCGTTAATTACTTCTTTGGTCATTATTATTAGAGCTGCTAATCATAATCACAGATTAATGAGCGGGGATCCCATTGAGAGCCTGCCAAGCCCGAGCCTGGCCTTGGAGTTTTGAGCCATCCTTGCACATGGAGCTGGAGTCAGGCTCAAGTTTTGATTTTCATGATAGGCTGGGTTTTATTTGCTCAGTGACTTCACACACAGGGAGAGGAGAGGGAATCCTGCCTGTCCCACAAACCAGATTTCCTAATGTATTTCCTCGTGAATTTCCTCATGAATCCCTCCTTAGCACACAGGATCTGCTGGCACTTCCAACCCCAACATCCATGGCTTTGCAATTAACCTCCTTGTCAGATGGAAAAAAGGAAAATATTCTTTAATTAATATTCTTTATTTATTTCCTATATTAAATCCTTTATATCCCATATTTTAAAATATCCTTTATTAAATATTTCTACAGCTGACCGTGGCAATAATTAGAGCTCATCTCTATAAAAAGGAGGGAGGAATTCTCTCAGATTCCTGTGGCACAAAGAGGGATGCTCTGCCTCAATTTATATATAAATATAAATATATAATATTTATATTTATATATAAATTATATCTAAATATATAATATATAAATAATATATAATAATACATAATAGATAAATCTAATAATAATTAATAATTATATATTGTATTGTTATATAATTTATATATATAAATTTTATATATATATAATTAAATATCATTTATTAAATATTTCTACAGCTGACTGTGGCAATAATTAGAGCTCATCCCTATAAAAAGGAGGGAGGAATCCTCTCAGATTCCTGTGGCACAAAGAGGGATGCTCTGCCTCAATTACAGTGCTCTGGATCCTTTAGGAATTAAGAATCCGCAAGGAAGCAGGGAAAGACAAGGAAGGCAAGGAGGCAGCAGAGCAGCTCTGGAGGGGGAGCCTGAGGAGCCAATTAGCTGAGCAGGACAATTTATTCCTCCAGCTCCAGTCAATATATCCTGATTTTTGTTAATGGGGAGCCCTTGAGCTGGAAATGCAGGATCTCAGCAGCCCTGCTCTCAGAGCAGACCCAAATTAGCAGTTTAATAGTGCACAGCAGGCACTGGGAGCACGCAGGCACAAGTTATTTATTGCCCACTCTGCTTCTCCCACAGCTCAGCCCTGCCTTGCCAGCACCAACTCAGCCCAGGGTGGACAAACCCAAAATTATTGATCAGTGCCATTGAGAGACCCACGCTTGATTAATTTCCACCACATCAGCTGGGTTTTGTTACCCTTTGCGGCTTGAAACCTAAGTTTTCACAGAATTCCAGGCTGATTTCCGCATTAAATCCCATCTCATCCCACGGGCAGGAACTCCTTCCACCATCCCAGGCTGCTCAGAGCTCCACCCAAGCTGGTTACAGAGAAAAATCCCAAATTAGCACCTTAAAAAAATGAGGAATCAGAAGATGGGCCCCTGATTCTTTTGAAATGACACATTTCAAACACACACTCAGCCTCCAGACATGTGACAAATGGATCAGTGACAGGAGACAGAGCGTAAATTCAATATTTTTCACTGATAAATTGTTGCTCTTCCATTTCTGTCAAGTCTTAGTTTTCCATTTTAATTCCCTGTGACAAAGCAGCCAAATTTCAACATTCCCTTCCTCCTCCAAAGCCCTGCCCACAAAGCTGAACCTCTGCTCCCTGCGCAGCTCCAATAAAAATCAGAAATTATTATTAATCCTCAGGAACCAACCGCATAAAACTGATGGAAAACCTTATGACCACAACCAGGCCTTGGCTTGGAATGAAACCCCCACACCAGAGATGGAAAACCCAGATTTTATTTCTCTGTGAGTCTTGATGGGTTAAATCAGGATACAACAGGGTGAAAAGCAGCACAATTATCCCCCTTTAAACCCAAAATCCCAAATTATCCCATCCTCTCCCCAAACCACCCCCAAAACCGCAGAGCTGGGGATGTTTTGCTGAGCCCGAGAGCCCCCCAGCTCGTTAGATATTCAATTTACACTAAAGAAACAAGCAAAGAGCAGCCAGGGCCAGCCCAGGACGCTCAAACCCGTCTCTGCTCGGAGGAAAGATGAGTGCCAGGGCTGGAGAGTGCTCGTGGAGAGCCTGCTGGGAGCAGAGGAGGATGTCAGGGATAATAGAGCAGCCCTGCTGCTGGGAGCTGCTCAATTACCACGGCTTTGGTGTGGGAGGAAAACAAAGAAATGGGGAGGGGAAAGCAAAAAAAAAAATAAAAAAGGGAAAACATTTTGGATGTCTGTTGAAATAGCAAAGCCTTCACACAGAAGCAGAGTTTGAGAGGATAAAACACTGGGAGGTTGGGAGCATGCAGGAATAAAGGCTCGCGCAGGAACCCAGAGTGGAGGGGCAGCAGAGGAGGGGGAGCAGCTCCAGCTGAGCTCCAGAGAGGATTTAGGGAGCTGTGAGGACTCCAGTCAGGAGAGATCTCCTGTTGGAACCCTGGGAATTGCTGAGAATTTCGGACTTTTTGTGCTGACAGACTCTGACCCCCAAGAGAACACTGCATTGACCTGAGGCCTGGAGAAGGATCCCAAAATGGAATGATGAAATTAAGATTATGGGTGTGGAGTTTGAATAGAAGTGTGTGATATCACACAATGTCACTGTCATATTTTCTGGAAAAATCCCTTCACCACGATTTCTTCTCCTGGGAAGATGAGAAGCCTCAGAGAAAAATGAAAACAATAATTATCTGATTGCTTCTCCTGTGTTTTGCTGCTTTGGAATGTGTTCTGGAGATTGTTACCAGCTGGTCATTGATTGGTTTCATGTGAATTGGTTTTACTTAATGACCAATCACCATCAGCTGTGTCATGAGGAGTCGGTCACAAGCTTTCATTATCATTCTGTTAAACCTTCTGTCTGTATCCTTTCTGTATTTTTTAGTATAGTATAATGTAATATAATGTAATATAATGTAATGTAATATAATGTAATGTAATATAATGTAATGTAATATAATGTAATGTAATATAATGTAATGTAATATAATGTAATGTAATATAATGTAATGTAATATAATATAATGTAATATAATATAATGTAATATAATATAATGTAATATAATGTAATATAATATAATATAATATAATATAATATAATATAATATAATATAATATAATATAATATAATATAATATAATATAATATAATATAATATAAATTAGCCTTCTGAGAACATGGAGTCAGATTCACTCATCTCGTCCTGGGGACCCCTGCAATACCACACATAGTGGAAAACGTTGAATTTAAAGTTTTAGAATATAGTAATATATATAAAGCAAGATAAAAGATTTAAGGCAGAGGCTGGTCCTTCTTATTCTCCTTCTTTTCCATGAGTTTGGGTGGTTTTGTGTAATGAAATAAAAAAGTTTGCATTGTGAGCCACAGGCAGTTAGTTATTAAGTTAAAAATAAAAACAATTTAAGTGTCATCTCTTAATTAGACAGTTTATCCTCAAAAGGCCTTATAGAAAAAGAAATACAACTCCATTTTTAGTTTGTTGAAGTACTGTAGAACTCACAGTTTGTGAAATTGAAATATAGATAAGAACTAATATACATCTGAATCCGAACAAAAAATAAACAAAAAATACCATCTCACACATTTAGCCCAACCCTAGCAAAAATAAATAAATAAATAAATAAATAAAATAAGACTCCACATTTTCCAAAGCCAAGGGATTTTCCAATCTCACTCTTTGGGGCTCAGATCTTCCCCAGCCCAGCAAGGAGGGACACCAGGAGTGCAGGGAGGGCATTTCTGCTTCCAGGCTTATCCCACAGGGTGGAGGCTCCAAATCCCACCTCGGGAAAAGCCAGACCCACCCAGCCAGGCCCCTGCACCCCAAATTGTGCAGAACCCTCCTGGAAAAGGGTTGGAATTCAGGAAAATCCCCCAGCTGCAGCCAGCCCATTCTGGTTTAGGGTTGTGCTGCCCAAGCCCTGCCCTGGCACACGGAAGTTTTGCCAGCTCTTTTCCAAACAAATCCCTTTTCCCTGCAGAAAAACTCATTTTGTGGAGGTTCCTATGAATTTTCCTCCACGTCCCCTCATTATCCATGGAATGGTTAGGGATAGAAGGGACCTTAAATCCCATCCCATTCCCACCCCTGCCATGGCAGGGACATTTCCACTGTCCCAGGCTGCTCCATCCTGGCCGTGGACATTTCCAGGGATCCAGGGGCAGCCACAGGTGCTCTGGGAATTCCATTCCAGGGCCTTCCCCAGTGGCCCCATGGCAGGGAGTGGAATGGGATGGGATTTAAGGTCCCTTCTATCCCAAGGGATGGCTCCCCTGGATTTTGGAGCGCTGCTGGGCCAGTGAGAGGCTGAACTGTTTGTATTTTAAGGACTGGGCTGATTTGATGATATCTCAAACTCTTAAAGGCAGATTTTAAACTAAACCAGTGGTCTCAGCTTCCTGCACAGCCCACAGCATGAGAGAAACACCAAAAAACACAATTCCTGATGGAGAATCCCAAAAATATCACTGCAGTTGGCTTGGAATGGGACTGAATTAGCAGAATTTTGTGCTGCTGGCTCCTCTGTGCTGCAGCCTCCCTTTGTCTCTCTTCTGCTGCCTTTTAATCAATGACACAAAGGAAAGGAGATTAAATCAGCCCCTTGAATGCTGGGGATGGGAGGCTGGAAACAAACAGGCCCCAAACAATTCCAAACAAAACGAGCTCGGGATGCAGAATGTCCTCAGAGAAGTTAAACAGATGGGAAAATCTGAACCAGCTTTATTTGGATCCCCACACAGCAAAGACCTTTCAGAGATGGCGATGGTGTTGCAGGTTGGAAGCAAAAACCCAATTCAAGGAAAAGCTGAGCAAAGAAAAATAATCCAGGGATTTTCTGTTGGACAGGAAGTGCATCACCACCATGGCCTCACCAGGAAGGTGCTGAATGAGATCCTGAGAATGACAGAATCCCAGAATGGTTTGGGTTGGAAGGGTCCTTAAATCCCATCCCATTCCACTCCTCTGTCATGGAACAACTTCCACTGTCCCAGGCCGCTCCAAGCCCCAGTGTCCAGCCTGGCCTTGGACACTTCCAGGGATCCAGGGGCAGCCACAGCTGCTCTGGGAATTCCATCCTAGCCAGGAATTCCTTCCCATTATCCAATCTAAATCTCTCCTCTTTTGGTTTAAAACCTTTCTCCTTCTCCTCTCACAGAGAAAAGTCCCTCTCCCTCTTTTACAAACCCACAAAGAGGGGCCTTCCCAGAGCCACCACTTCTCCAGGCTGAAGGGAAAATTCCAACAGGGAAAAGGTATTTGGAAAGACTGAAAATCTCCATTAAATTAATTACAGCCATCAAAAATCTCCTCTGAGAGCTGCTGCTTTTCCAGACACAGTCTGAGGAGGAAAAGGGCCCAGAAACCATCTCCAGATGTGCTGTGGGTGGTACTGAGCCAGAGGTGGCTCATCCCGTTTTCCCTTGGGATTCAGGAGTCAATCATTGACTGCAGCAGCACCAAATTATCCCTTCAAATTATCCCTATGGTGACTGCTCCTGGAAGGTCCCTAAAATCCCACCCAGCTTCCCAGGAACGTCCTGCTGTGGTTTAGCCTTGGAGTGTAGTCCCAGCATACCCTCAGAAAAAGCAGACACAGTTTATTTGTCCCTTTGAATCCCAACCCACCCCGAGACAAGGTTTGTATTCAAAGCTTTGCTCCCAGCTGGATTTTTTTTTCCCAGTTCTATTATTTGGATCAAGCCAGTCTGTGCCTCTTTACTGTTCCCCCCTCACGCTCGGCTGCTGGCTCCATTAGTTACACCAAGACAAAAATACAACCGGATGCAGCAGCAGAAATCGTTTGATACACTCAAATCCTCGCCCATAAATAAGCTCCCCACACCCAGGTGGGCTTGCTCTGAAGATTTTATCAGGCTCGCATTGTGGACGTTGCTGAAAGTCAGGAATTGCAGGGCTTGGAGAAGCAAATTTATTGGGTTTTTTCCCCAAAAAAAAAGCCCTGTATGTATATCCCTGTGTGAGGGGCTGTGTGAAGCAACAATTTCTTTGGCTGACTCAAATTCCAGTTGGAGTTGACAAAGCTTTGACTGCTTGTGTGTTTAAACCCACGGCAACCCTGACATTTCATAAGGTTTTTGCTCCAGGCATTGGATAATTTCCATTACAATTTCAATATTTAGAGAAATCGAGGCCCCAGAGGTTTCCCTGCTCAGTTATTTTGCTCAAAGCACCTCGGAGAAAGTTGATAGGCTGGTGCCATCCTTCTTCCTGGGCCAAGCTGAACTTCATCTGGCTGACAAGAAAAATGGTTCTGGAAATACAACAGCAGTGGAAGGAAAACCTCCATTGGAAAAAGTGGGAAGCAGGGGGATAAAGGATGGGGAAAAGGCTGAGGTCCTTCTTTGCCTCAGCCTTTAACAGCAAAGCCACTCATTGTCCAGGAATTTGAGCTGGAAAACAGGGATGGGGAGCAGAATGGAGCCCCTAATCCAAGGGGAAGTGTTCTGGGAGCTGCTGCAGCACTGGGATCCACATAAATTTATGGGAAGAATGGGATCCCCAAAAGGTGTGAGGGAAGTGCTCACAGAGCCTCTCCATCATTCCCCTGCTGGGGAGGTCCCATCAGGATCCCAAATGGGACAAGAAGGGCTGGAAGGAGGATTCAGGCAACTCCAGGCCTGTCAGCCTGAGCTCGGTGCCATGGAGCAGATCATCCTGGATGCCAGGAAAACCAGGATCAGTCCCGCCAGCCTGGGCTGGTCGAAGGCTGGGTCTGCCTGACCATCCTGAGCTCCTCCCGTGGCAGCAGGAGCTGCTCAGTGCATGAGGGAAAAGCTCTGGATGGGACTACCCGGACTTCATAAAGGATTTCACACTTGTGGTGGGATTCTTTTTCCCTATAACACAGGAAGGCATGGGGAGATTAAAATGTTCAAATCGTAGATATTTCCCTGAGCAGCTGCTATTCATAGAAAGAGCCACAAGAGAACTGTTTTCTTGTAGAGAAGTTTCCATAAATTAACAAGACAGACTTCTCTCCCTAAGTAAACTGAAGAAATATGATTTTAGAAGTGGTAAACTGATTGAAATTTTAGGTTTTGTTTCTTTACATTGTTGATAGGAAAGAAAAAGTTGTAGAGGGAGGAGAAGTATCCTAAAGGTGTTCTTCTGATTCTTATTACTCTTTCCTTTACTGTTAATAAATTTTTCTTTATACCCTTTTAACATGTGCAGGATCCCAAATGGGACAAGAAGGGCTTTTAGCCTACTTTGCCTTTCTCCTAACCCTATCTCACAACAGGAAATAAGTAACTACATTCTAGTGAGAGCAGTGGTGATTAGCCAACACCAAACCCACCACACTCATTAGTACATCAACCAGAAAATCTCAAATTAGCAAACCAAAACCACTACACCAGTGTTTCCCACAGAACCCTCCTGGAGAAACTGCCTGTTCCTGCCTTGGGCGTGTGGAGAAAATACTGGGAAGAGCTGGGGAGGGAGTTAAACCCGGCTTGGTCACTCCCAAGGCTCAGCCCTGGGACCATGTTGAAGATTGCATGCAAGATGTTTTCAATCACCATCTGTATGGCAGATTACCTTTGTCAAGTGGGCAGTTTGCTTTATCTCTCTCTTTGAGTGACCACATTCACACCTCCCGTGGGAGGGGACATCTGCTGATAACAGACTATTGAATGTCCCTGCATGGCTGATAAGAACTGTAACATCCCATTGGGAGATGTGAGCCCAGGGGGAGGAGCCAAGCATTGCTACACAGATAGAATCCAGAGGTTCTGAGACACCAGCACGGCTTCTGCACGGGATTCTCCAGAGGAACAGCAGCTGCCTCTTCTTCCCCTGGATCTTCAGAAGAAGAATCCATCCTTCTCTACAGGACCCTCGGCTCCAGCAGAACCACCCCTGACACTGCAGGAGGGCTGAGCCACAATTCCAATGGCACTGCTGCCAGCACCCTGACCCACAGGGTGTCAGGTTGGGTTCTGACCCTGTCAGTGCTGGTTTAGTTTACTGCATTGTTTATTTTATCCTTTTATTTTTTTCCTTTCCATATGAAAGAACTGCTATTTCCCGCTCCCATATTTTTGCCTGAGAGCCCCTTAATTTAAAATTTATAGCAATTGGGAGGGGTGGGGAGGATTCACATTCTCCATTTCAGGGGAGGCTCCTGCCTTCCTTAGCAGACTCCTGTCTTTCCAAACCGAGACAGGCCAGTCCTGTTTAACATCGTTACTGATGTAAGGGTGAGGGGATGGATTCCCCAGCTCTGGAATTCCACAGTTTGATGAACTCCACCTTTAATGTGCCTGGGGAGGAGTTCCCAGCAGCTATTTTGGGATCCAAAAACTCCTCAAGGCTCAGCTTCCTCCCAGACCTGCAAGGAGCCCTTTGTCCCAAGGGGTGTCCCTGGCACAGCCTCACTGCCCACACCAATAAACAGCTCCAAAAGGATTTTTCCATGGAATTCTTTGCCACTGGAGCTTCTTCTCCTTCCTGCTGTAAAACCACCAAGCTGCTGACCTGGACACAGCACAAATATTGCACTGAAAGGAATAGGACTGGTTTTATATGGATTTACTCCTCATGGGATCAGCCCCTGGATCCCTTCCAGCTCAGGATATTCCATAAATCAGTGCAGAATAAACAGATTTCCCTGCAAGTTTTTTTCCACCCGTGATGGGTTGTTCTCTCTCTGGCATTGTGTCGTTTATTCCCATGGATGTGAAGACAATGAAAGATGGAGCAGCAGGATTAAATAAATATTTAGTGAACAACACTGCTTTTGTAAAGGGAAAGAAGAAAAACAGAGCCAGCCCAACCTTCTGGAGCTCATCAGTTTTATCTGCCGTGATAAGAGACACGGGAACCTGCTGAGCGTTCGGGCTTTTGGTGACTTATTGTGCTCTGAAAGGTCTGGAAATGGCATTAAACCAACCAGCAGAATAAAAACTGGAATAAAAACTGCCCTGGAATAATGGATCAAGGACTTGCTGAGCAGTTTCCTGTCGGATGAAAGTCAAACGAGCAGTGGGCAGTTCGGGGACACGCCTGGATCTCAAGAACATCCAAAAAAAAACCAAAAAAAGGACGTTTTTCACCTGTCATTGATGAAAAGCAAAGACTGGAACAAAACAAGGCTCTAAATAGAAGGCTCCAGATGGATCCTGGCTGACAGCATGGAAGAATTTTCATATTCTACCTGATAAATTTGGACGTTTTCGCTCTGGACGCCCTCCTGGGCACTCCTCTCCCAGGTCACCTCCATGGGACAGGTGGCTCCAGTGGGACAGCCTCAATGTCCAGCCTGGCCTTAGACACTGCCAAGGATCCAGGGGCAGCCACAGCAAATCTGGGAAAGCTGTTCCAACACCCCACCACCCTCCCAGACAGGAATTCCTTCCCAATATCCCATCTGACCCTGCCCTCTGGCAGTTTGAAGCCATTCCCTGTGTCCTGGCACTCCAGGCTCTTGGAAATCATTTCTCTCCTTGTTTCTTTCAGCTCCTTCAACTCCTGGAAGGTCACATTGAGGTCACCCCAAAGCTTCCCTTGTCCAGGCTGAAGGATCCAAATTTTCCCAGCCTTTCCTCACAGCAGAGCTTCTTCAACCCTTGAATCCTTGGCCTCCTCTGGAAGAATAAATTCAACAGAAGGAGCAAGAAATTCCTCACTGGGAGCCTCCCAAATCCCTCTCCTGATCCCAAATCCACGGAGCTGCTCCACGGAATCAGCACAACCCAACCCCAGCTCCTGAGGCAGCACCACCCTCAGAAATCCCCGGGCACAAAGTGGCTGTGAAGTCACCGTGAAACTCCTCTGGGGATTTTGGGATTCTGGAAGAGCTTCCAGAAATACAATCCCAAGCTGGAATGAGGCCCAGACAATTTCTGTGGCAGCCACCTTGGCATGGGGACTCCTGCCTGCCTGAGCCCAAGCACAGATTAGCAGGAACTAAAAGGGTGGGCGTAAATTCCTGGAATAGGATGCTGGCTATCAGCAGGAATTACACCCAAAAAAAGGCAATAAAGGTTAAAAATGGGGAGCAGCATGAGAAGGCTGGGGCTGTCCACAACATGGGAGAGGCATCTCTAGGATGGAGGCTGCTGGATCTGCCCAGGACTCTCACACCAATAATCCAATTTCCCCAGCACTGGAAGAGGTTTTTATGGAATTCCGTCATCGCTGATTTCCTGCCAATAGCCCCGAGAGATGATCCAAAGGTTTTGCCAACAAAGTGACTTTGAGCATCCATTGAGGACACAGTTCCTGGGAACAAACCTGGTGTGGAGGTGACCTGGGCTCCATGTGACTCTTGGGTGTCCTGGGCAAACACAGACCAGGTTCAGTGAGGCACCGGCACCTCCATCCCAGGAAAATATTTCCTTTCTGTTTTCCCAGGAAAATATTTCCTTTCATTGTCCTTTCCTTTCAATATTTCCTTTCCTTTCAGTGCTTTTCTCCTGCCTCTTCTAATGTTGGGAACATCCTCGGGAACAGATCCTAATAGCGATGCTATTTACGGAATCCTGGAATGGTTTGGGTTGAAGGCACCTCAAAGTCATCTCATTCCAGCTCTTCTGCCCAAGGAATTCCTCCCACGAGACCAGGAGACACCTTCCACCCCACCACACGTGGAAAAGGAAATATCCATGTTCAACAATGAGAAAATGTTGAAGATTGCATGCAAGATGTTTTCCATTACCATCTGTATGGCTGATTACCTTGTCAAGTGAGCAGTTTGCCTTATCTCTCTCTTTGAATGACCACATTCACACCTTCCTCGGGAGGGGACCTCCGCTGATAACAGACTATTGAATATCGGTGCATGACTGATAAGAACTATAACATCCCATTGTGAGATGCTCCGCCCAGAGGGAGGAGCCAAGCACTGCTACCCCATATACTCCAAGATTCTGAAATTGCAGTTTCAGTTTATTTCTCCACGAGATTCCCCAGAGGAACAGCAGCTACCTTTTCCTCCTGGATCTTCAGAGGAAGACTACATCCTTCTCTACAGAACCCCCTTGCTCCAACAGAACCACACCTGATACTTCAGAGGACTGCAGCCACATTTTCAATCGGACTGCCACCAGCACCCTGACCAACAGGGTGTCAGGTTGGGTTCTGACTCTGTCAGTGTTGTTCCAGTGGACTGTATTGTTTATTTTATTCTTTTTATTTCTTCCCTATTAAAGAACTGTTATTGCCTGCTCCCATATCTTTGCCTGAGAGCCCCTTAATTTAAAATTGTAGCAATTCGGAGGGGTGGGGAGGGTTTACATTCTCAATTTCAGGGGAGGCTCCTGCCTTCCTTAGCAGACTCCTGTCTTTCCAAACCAAGACAGATTTTGGCGCCCAACATGAGGCTCGAGGGCACAGAAACCAAAAGGGAATAACAGTTCTTGAGTAATCTAACTTGTGTGTGTGGCTATAGAAACCTCATTAAGCGACACCATGTGGTCCAACTTGCCCTGGTTTGGGTGGCATGTGATTGTGGCTGTATTTCTCCCATTTATAGGCCCTTATCTAAACATGGGTCCTATAACCAAGGCTACTGTGTCTGTTATCCGGTTTGTGTTATGGGTGAATAAGGTGAGGAATTCATGGATTTTTAACTTCCTCTGGAAAGCAGGCACATGGATTCACAGCTATCACACATTAAGTGTGTGTTTTTGGGGTTACTTTAATAATGGAACCTGCTGTAAGGAAATGACCCCAGGCGAAATCTTCTCCCAACCCTTTAGCCATTTCTTTGGGTCCACCCCACCAGTTTTTGAAGGGTTCAGATCCACTTTAAATATTAATGATATCATACAGTGGCTGGTGTTGCTGATAGGCCTGCTCTATTTAGCATTCAGAGAGAAGGGGAGACTAACCTGGATAACTACCATGACACCTACCCCAGAACCTAATACGCCTCCAGAGTCTAGGGATGCTGCTGCCCCAGAGCCTGCCCCTGCCCCACAGTCCACCCCAGCTAGGGATGCTGCTGCCCCAGAGCCTGACCCTGCCCCACAACCCACTCCAGATGTGAACTACCCAGATTGGGTGGGGGTTTGGTGAAGGAGATAGGCCAGATGCTGAAGGAATACACTTCCCCAGCTGGTGAGAGGCCTTCCCCCACCCTGAAGAGGGAGAGTCTAACAGTGCAGCAGCAGCAGAACCCACAGATGTTACAACTGTCCAGGCTCCAGCTGAATTGCAAAGGCAATCACAGCCAGCAGCAGTTGCCCCTGTAGAAACAAGGAGATCTAAGATGAAAGCAGAGCACCCAGATAGGGGAGGGCCCTCACAAGCCACAGGGGAACCAGAGGTTGCGATCATCACCGAGTCCCTGACGTACGAAAGTCTCCGTAATCTGCACAAAGACATTGTATGACGGGGACGTGAGGCTTATACAACCTGGCTACTTCGGGTCTGGGATCTTATGGGTACAGGTGTCCAGCTGGATGGTGGTGAGGCAAGGAATTTGGGACCCTTGACCCAGGACTCAGGTATCAATCAGATTTTTGTAAGGGAGCCAGGGTCCCTTTCCCTCTGGGAGCGGCTTTTAATAAGTGTCAGAGAGAGGTTTGTTCACAGGGAAAGAATGCAGGAGCACCACCATAGAATGCGCTGGAAGACTCTTGAGGAAGGGATCCAACAGCTGAGAGAAGTGGCAGTGTTGGAGGTACTTTTTGGGAGGGATGGACAGCATGATAATGACCCCGACAAAGTCAGATGCACAGGGCAAATGTTGTGGAGCCTGGCAAATCTAGGGCCATCCCAATACACCACCTTTATTGCAACAATTAATGCTGACACCAACCGAGAGACAGTGGGTTCTGTGGCCAACAAGCTTAGGAATTATGAAAGTATGATTAATGGCCCGATGCAGGCTCATGTCTCTGCCGTAGTCCAAGAACTCAGAGAGGAGATGAGGGAGATGAGGGAGGAGGTGAGGAGGAACAGTTCCCATATGGCACCAGTGCGAGTCACAGGCCCCAGAGTCAGAGTCCAACGTTCCCCAACTACAGAGAGAGGGTACACCCCACGAGCTGACCTGTGGTTTTTCCTGCGTGATCATGGGGAAGACATGGGAAGGTGGGATAGAAAACCCACTTCTGTCCTGGCAGCACGGCTGCGTCAACTCAAGGAGGGAAACACTAATCGAGGGAACTCCAGTAAAGTGAAGGTAGCCTCAACCTCCCATGACCGAGCTGCTGAGTATGATCTGTCAGATCCCCTGGAAGGTACCTCTACCATGTATACCCAGGGTTAGAGGGGCCCTGCCTCTAGCCAGGGAGAGGTACGGGAAAACCGGATTTTCTGGACGGTGTGGATCCGATGGCCTGGCACATCAGAACCACGAAAGTACAATGCCTTAGTTGATACTGGTGCGCAGTGTACCCTAATACCATCGGGACATGTGGGGGCAGAACCCATTTCCATTGCCGGGGTGACGGGGGATCACAGCAATTGACCCTGTTAGAAGCCGAGGTGAGCCTGACTGGGAAAGAGTGGAAAAAACATCCTATTGTGACTGGCCCAGAGGCCCCGTGTATTCTGGGCATAGATTTCCTCCCGAACGGCTATTACAAAGACCCAAAGGGACTCAGATGGGCTTTTGGCATAGCTGCTGTGGAGGCAGAAAACATCAAGCAGTTGAACACTTTGCCTGGACTATCAGAAAGTCCATCCGCAGTAGGTCTCCTGAAAGTGGAAGAGCAACGAGTGCCAATTGCCACCTCAACAGTGCACCGCCGGCAGTATCGGACGAATCGAGATGCTGTGATCCCCATCCACAAAATGATCCGTGAGCTGGAGAGCCAAGGGGTGGTCAGCAAGACTCACTCACCCTTCAACAGTCCCATCTGGCCTGTGCGCAAGTCTGACAAAGAATGGAGATTGACTGTGGACTACCGTGGCTTGAATGAAGTGACTCCACCGCTGGCGCTGCTGTGCCGGACATGCTGGAGCTCCAGTACGAGCTGGAGTCCAAGGCAGCAAAGTGGTATGCCACTATAGACATTGCTAATGCATTTTTCTCCATTCCTTTGGCAGCAGAATGCAGGCCTCAGTTTGCTTTCACCTGGAGGGGCGTGCAGTACACCTGGAACCGACTGCCCCAGGGGTGGAAGCACAGTCCCACCATCTGCCATGGACTGATCCAGACTGCACTGGAAAAGGGTGAGGCTCCAGAGCACTTGCAGTACATCGATGACATCATTGTGTGGGGAAACACGGCAATGGAAGTATTTGAGAAAGGAGAGAGGATCATCAGGATTCTGCTAGAAGCCGGCTTCGCCATCAAGAAGAGCAAAGTCAAGGGACCTGCCCGGAGATCCAGTTCCTGGGAGTTAAGTGGCAAGACGGAAGGCGTCAGATTCCCACTGAAGTCATCAACAAAATCACCGCGATGTCTCCACCAACTAGCAAGAAGGAAACGCAAGCTTTTCTGGGTGCCATAGGCTTTTGGAGGATGCACATTCCCGAATACAGTCAGATTGTGAGCCCTCTCTACCTGGTCACCCGCAAGAAGAACGAGTTCCACTGGGGCCCAGAGCAGCAACAAGCCTTTGCCCAGATCAAGCAGGAAATCGCTCATGCGGTTGCCCTTGGCCCAGTCAGGACAGGACCAGAGGTGAAGAACGTGCTCTACTCTGCAGCCGGGAACCATGGCTTGTCCTGGAGCCTTTGGCAGAAGGCGCCTGGGGAGACTCGAGGCCGACCCCTGGGATTTTGGAGCCGAAGTTACAGAGGGTCTGAAGCCAACTACACTCCCACAGAGAAGGAAATCTTGGCTGCCTATGAAGGAGTCCAGGCTGCCTCAGAGGTGATTGGCACGGAAGCACAACTCCTCCTGGCACCCCGACTACCGGTACTGGGGTGGATGTTTAAAGGGAATGTTCCCACCACCCACCACGCCACTGACACTACATGGAGCAAGTGGATTGCTCTTATCACACAGCGCGCCCGTATTGGAAACCCGAATCGCCCTGGGATTCTGGAAATAATTACAAACTGGCCGGAAGGTGAGAACTTTGGTCTGACTGATGAAGAGGAACAAGAACCAGTGACACGGGCTGAAGAAGCTCCTCCATATAACCAGCTGCCCCCAGAGGAAATGCGCTACGCTCTTTTCACTGATGGTTCCTGTCGCATCGTAGGGATGAACCGGAAGTGGAAAGCAGCCGATATGGAGCCCCACACGACAAGTTGCACAAGCTACCGATGGAGAAGGTGGGTCAAGTCAACTTGCTGAACTCAAAGCTGTTCAGCTGGCCCTGGACATTGCTGAGAGAGAGAAGTGGCCAAAGCTCTACCTTTACACTGATTCATGGATGGTAGCCAATGCTCTGTGGGGATGGCTAGAGAGGTGGAAAAAGGCCAACTGGCAGCGTAGGGGAAAACCGATCTGGGCTGCTGATGAATGGAAAGACATTGCCGCTCGGTTAGAGAAGCTACCTGTGAAAGTCCGTCATGTTGATGCCCATGTCCCCAAGAGTCGGGCTAATGAGGAACACCGAAACAATGAGCAGGTAGATCTGGCAGCAAAAATAGAGGTGTCAAAGATAGACTTAGATTGGCAACATAGGGGGGAGTTGTTCTTAGCTCGATGGGCCCATGATGCCTCAGGTCATCAGGGTAGAGATGCCACCTATAAGTGGGGCACGAGACCGAGGGGTGGATCTAACCATGGACAGCATTTCTCAGGTTATCCATGACTGTGAGACATGCGCTGCCATCAAACAGGCCAAGCGAGTGAAGCCCCTCTGGTATGGTGGGCGGTGGTCCAAGTACAAGTATGGGGAGGCCTGGCAGATTGACTACATCACACTGCCCCAGACACGTCAGGGCAAGCGCTACGTGCTCACAATGGTGGAAGCCACCACTGGATGGTTGGAGACCCACCCTGTGCCTCATGCCACTGCCAGGAACACCATCCTGGGCCTGGAAAAGCAAATCCTGTGGAGACATGGCACCCCTGAGAGAATTGAGTCAGATAATGGGACTCATTTCAAGAACGGCCTTATCAACACCTGGGCCAGGGAACATGGCATTGAATGGATATATCATATCCCCTATCATGCACCAGCTGCCGGGAAAGTTGAACGGTGCAATGGACTACTTAAAACTACCCTGAAAGCACTCGAGGGGGGGACTTTTAGAAATTGGGAAATGAACCTAGCAAAAGCCACCTGGATGGTCAACACCAGAGGGTCCATAAATCGAGCTGGTCCTGCCCAGTCTGAACCACTGCACACAGTGGATGGAGATAAAGTCCCTGTTGTACACATGAAAGGTATTTTAGGAAAGACTGTTTGGATTACTCCCACCTCAGGCAAAGACAAACCCATCCGTGGAATTGTTTTTGCTCAAGGACCTGGTTGCACTTGGTGGGTAATGCAGAAAGATGGAGAAAGCCGTTGTGTACCGCAGGGAAACCTAGTCTTAAGTGGGGACTGTGTGTAAGGTTTGGGTTTTGTTTGTTTGTTTTTTTTTGTGATACAGATGGAAATAGGAAAAGGGGTGGGTAATGTTGAAGATTGCATGCAAGATGTTTTCCATTACCATCTGTATGGCTGATTACCTTGTCAAGTGAGCAGTTTGCCTTATCTCTCTCTTTGAATGACCACATTCACACCTTCCTCGGGAGGGGACCTCCGCTGATAACAGACTATTGAATATCGGTGCATGACTGATAAGAACTATAACATCCCATTGTGAGATGCTCCGCCCAGAGGGAGGAGCCAAGCACTGCTACCCCATATACTCCAAGATTCTGAAATTGCAGTTTCAGTTTATTTCTCCACGAGATTCCCCAGAGGAACAGCAGCTACCTTTTCCTCCTGGATCTTCAGAGGAAGACTACATCCTTCTCTACAGATTCCCCTTGCTCCAACAGAACCACCCCTGATACTTCAGAAGACTGCAGCCACATTTTCAATCGGACTGCCACCAGCACCCTGACCAACAGGGTGTCAGGTTGGGTTCTGACTCTGTCAGTGTTGTTCCAGTGGACTGTATTGTTTATTTTATTCTTTTTATTTCTTCCCTATTAAAGAACTGTTATTGCCTGCTCCCATATCTTTGCCTGAGAGCCCCTTAATTTAAAATTGTAGCAATTCGGAGGGGTGGGGAGGGTTTACATTCTCAATTTCAGGGGAGGCTCCTGCCTTCCTTAGCAGACTCCTGTCTTTCCAAACCAAGACAGAAAACAAAGGCAAAGACTTCCCCACAGGAAAGATCCAAAAAGAAGTGGATGTTTGCTGTTCCCTGGGAAGGATTCCTTGTAGCAGGTGGGGATGGTGACATGATCACACCATGAGGGGACAATTCCATGGGAATAGGCCACACACTGAGAATTCCCACTCTGGTGGGAAAAACGTGGGAATGCATTTCCTGCATCCCTCAGCTCCAGCTCCAGATCAGGAGGTCATGTCTTCCTCAGTGCTCCCAAAATGTTTCCAGCCATTCCAGCAGAACCAGTTCAGCTCAGCTCCAGGGAAGAGGAGACCCAGGCCACACCACCAACGCTGCTTTTCCATCAGGATTTTAAATCTGAGGAGTGAAATTGGGGACATTTTCCTGCTGTCACTGCATCCCACTCCCACAGGCACTCAGTGCCTCCACTCTGGGTTAGCTCTGAGCAGGGCCAGGTGGATTTTCCCTTCTCCCCACTCCTCAGGCTGCTCCAGAATCCCGGGAATTCTCATTAACCCTCAGCGTTGGAGCTGTTTGGGTGATAAGACTTCCCCAAACCTTATCAGGAACTTGCACAGCCAAGGTGAGCATGGCGCTGTCTGAGCTCCTGGTGCCTCACCAAGGTGGGGATGAGAAACTCCAGCATTCCCTACAACCCTGGAAAATGACTTACCTGAAAAATCCGGGAGACTGAGGGGTGGCCAAAGCCAAGCAGCTCAAGAGCCTTTGGACAGAAATTCTGTGTGAGGCACCTGGAGCCCTCCTGGACCTTGGGAATGGGACATCTCTGGGAATGGAAAATCCCTGGGAATGGGAAATCTGTAGGAATGGGACATCCCTGGGAGTGGGAAATCCCTGGGAGTGGGACATCTCTGGGAATGGGACATCCCTGTGAGTGAGACATCCCTGGGAGTGGAAAATCCCTGGGAGTGGGATATCCCTGGGAGTGAGACATCTCTGGGAGTGGGATATCCCTGGGAGTAGGATATCTGTAGGAATGGGACATCCCTGGGAATGGGACAACCTGGGAATGGGACATTCCTGTGAGCAGGATATCCCTAGGAGTAGAACATCCCTGAAAATGGGACATCCCTGGGAATGGGACACCTTTAGGATTGGGACATCCCTGAGAGTGCAACATCTCTGGGAGTGAGACAACCTGGGAGTGGGATATCCCTGGGAGTGGAATATCTGTGGGAATGGGACATCCCCAGGAATGGGACAACCTGGGAATGGGACATCCCTGAGTGGGATATCCCTGGGAATGGGACACCCCTCAGAATGGGACACCCCTTGGAGCTCACCATCGCAGAAATTTGTGATTTGGGAGATTTCAGAGAACCGTGCACAAAAGCTGGGATGGCACCTGGGCTGACACCTCCAGCTGGGAGATTCAGAAGCTCCTGAGGAGGAATTTTCACCTTTCCCTGACCTCCTTTGTGTCCGTGTGGGAATTGTCCTCAACACCTCCAGCAGGTGCAGCAGGAGCAGTGCCAGGGCTGCAGTTCAGTCACTGCTGCGCTCACACGGAGCTTCAGTACAATTTACTACAAGTGTTAAATTACCCCGTGATTAAGTGCTGCTAAATCCTTCAGGCATAAAGCCATCGATCAAATCTTAGGCTGAGCTTGGTAAGGAGAGGCTCAGCAGGAGGGTCTCCCCTGCCCTTTGCACTCTTCTCCTTTTGTGCAATCTGTGCAAATCAGATTAAATTGATCCCGATCTGATTTTCCTTTGTATGCTTATGTAGCAACAGAGTGAACCTTGAAAATGAGCTTTGTTAAATTTAAATTAAATCTGGTTCTGCTGATGCCTCCGAGGTTTCTTTAAGTGTTAAAGCCACTCCTGAGTCACCCAGCTTCACCACCCACTGCAATTCACACCTGGAAACCCCCACCCGGACAAGGAGGGGGCTGGAGATGGAGATTCCTTGGATAAGAGGCTGGGAAGGATGGGATGGATGGCTGTGAGGCAGAGCTGGGTGGCGTTTGCAGCTCCAGCCGGGCACATAATGCAGTGGAGTGGCACAACCCACTGGCAGCAGCAGGTAACAGGTGCTTCCCTTCCTCATCCACAGGATTTCTCCGGAATGCTGCAAGCAGGAGGCTGCAGAGAGCCCCAGGAGTGCATCCCCCAGGAATTCAGGTGCTGCCTGCCAGAGATGCCACAGGCAGCAGGGGCTGAGCCAAATCTTGGCCGCAGAAACCCCTTCTGACCTCAGCCCAGGGAATTGGGAATTGTGAACAGCAGGGATCTGTTCCCCGGTGCCTGAGCGTGCCAAAAGTCCCCCAGGAAACAGCCTGGAGGTTCTAAATAAGTCATCAGTCTTAATTAGCTTTGCAAATGAATCTGGGCAGGGTTAAGCTGGGCAGATCTGGTTTCAGTGAGAGCTGAGGGGCTCCATGGGAAAAGCTCAACCCTTGGGATGGGATGGGATCCATGGGATGGGATCCATGGGATGGGATCCATGGGATGGGATCCATGGGATGGGATGGGATGGGATGGGATCCATGGGATGGGATGGGATGGGATGAAGGGATTCACCTGAGGGTACCAAGTGTCTGCTGCTACTGTAAAAGGATCAGGATCCTCCTCTTGGAACTGAATAAAAATCAAGTTTTTGAGCCCATAAAATCACCAGGAAGTGTTTGCAGAAGGGAAGGTGGGATGAGAGCAGGAGGAGCTGCAGCTCTGACCCTGCGTGGATCCAACAGCAGAGCAAACACCTCAAGGCACCTGCCCCAAACTTTAAATTTGACTCAATCCCACATCAAATCCAGGGCACCTCATGGAAAGCACCCACAGCAGGGGTGGAATTCCCTAAGGAGGGTGGGAGGCTCCCAGTGAGGAATTTCTTGCTCCTTCTGTTGAACTTATTCTTCCAGAGGGGGCCAAGGATTCAAGGGATGGAGCAGCTCTGCTGTGAGGAAAGGCTGGGAAAATTGGGATCCTTCAGCCTGGACAAGGGAAGCTTTGGGGTGACCTCAATGTGACCTTCCAGGAGCTGAAGGAGCTGAAAGAAACAAGGAGAGAAATTATTTCCAAGAGCCTGGAGTGCCAGGACACAGGGAATGGCTTCAAACTGCCGGAGGGCAGGGTCAGATGGGTTATTGGGAAGGAATTCCTGTCTGGGAGGGTGGTGGGGTGTTGGAACAGCTTTCCCAGATTTGCTGTGGCTGCCCCTGGATCCCTGGCAGTGTCCAAGGCCAGGCTGGCTGAGGCTGGGAGCCACCTGTCCCATGGAGGTGACCTGGGAGAGAAGGAGTGCCCAGGAGGGCGTCCAGAGTGAAAACATCCAAATTTCTGGTATTTATCAGGTAGAATATGAAAAAAATTGCTGGGTTTAAATCAAGGGTGGGAGGTTCCAGGTTTGGGATTCAGTGGAGCAGCTCTGGGTGGTGTCCCCATCCCAGGACATCTGTGAGGGTGTTCCAGCAGCCCTGGCACAGCCTGCACCAGTCCCAGAGAGGAGATGTGCCACCAGTCTTCAGCAGAGGGGATGGGACAGGATCTGCCCTGAGCAGCAAGGCAGCAAAGCCCAAAGCTCATTGCACCAAGCTTTGATGTTTTCCAGGAGCTCAAGGGCGGGATCCCGTGGAAAGAGGGTGGATGCTCCCCAGTGAAGGGTGTCTGCTCAATGCTGATCTTCTCCCAGATTTTGGGGTGGAATAGGTGCAATTCTATGCCTGGAAAGCAAAGAAAAAAAAATGAAGGATTGATGCACAGGGTGAGTGTGGAAAATATTTTGAGCGACCTGCGCTAGTGGGAGGTGTCCCTGCCGCTGCTGGGGGTGGGACTGGATGAGCTTTAAAGGGCCCTTCCCACCCAAACCACCCCAGCACCCAGCAGGGTCCCATTCCCAGGGCATTCCTTTACATGAAATTATGAAATCCCACAATTCTGGAAGTGTTTGGGATGGAAAGAATCATAAATCCCACACAGCTCCACCCCTTTCCATGGGCAGGGACACCTCCCACTGTCCCAGGCTGCTCCAGCCCCAATGTCCAACCTGGCCTGGGGCACTGCCAGGGATCCAGGGGCAGCCACAGCTGCTCTGGCAATTCCAGCCCAGCCAGGAATTCCCAATCTCCCATCCATCCCTGCCCTCTGGCACTGGGAGCCATTCCCTGACTCCTGTCCCTCGATCCCTTGTCCCCAGTCCCTCTCCAGCTCTCCTGGAGCCCCTCCAGGCCCTGCCAGGGGCTCTGAGGTCACCTCAGAACCTTCTCTTCTCCAGGCTGAAGGTGCCACCACCCCCAGGCTGCAGCTCTGCCATTTGTAGGACTTTTGTTCCCTTTCCACACATTCCAGCCCAACATTCCTTAATTCCCCTTTCTAATGCAGATCAAGCAGCTCCCCGCTTTTTCTGCTCTGATGTGTTAATTTCTGGAAACCAGACAAAAGTCTATTTAATTTCAACTCCAGGCTTGGTGGAGAAGTTCTCCAGGAGAACTGCAGAAGGAAGAAGAACACGCCAGGAAGCTTCTGAGGGCCCAAAGGTTGTTTGTTTATCTTTGAACCTTGTGCCAAAACAATAAACCACAATTATGCCCATTTTTCGCGTGCAATTTCCAGCCCCGTAAACCCTTTATGTTGGAGCACATCAAACTCCTGCTCCCTGCCAATCCTGCCTGTTGCTAAGGAACAAGCAGGCAAAAAAAAAAAGGAAAACCACGGAGCTGGGGGGACTTGAAAGTGCTCATTAAAAGGCTTTGTGCATCCCTATCAGGGAAATGCTAATTTGGGAAGGCTGATTGATACCCCTGAGTTATCGAGCTCCAGCCACCAGGAAGCAGCTCTGGCTCACCTTCAGTCCCTGTTGTTAACACCCAAAAAAAAAAAAAAAAGAAAAGAAAGGTTTTTTTTATTCAAGCAACTGAAACCGTTTCAATCCTAAAAAGCACGGGGATTTTTCATGTTCTGCACACCTCGGTTCTGCCCAGCGCCCACGAGGCTCAGGGAATTATTTAAATATGTTTGAAATTCTCTCAGCCACCCGGGCTGCAGGGCTTTATTTAAATATTTCCAGGTGTGTATTCCTAGGACACCCTTTGGAGCATCCTGCCCAGCTGGTGGGGGCTGAAATCTGCTGATCCAGACGGGAACTTTGTGCCAAGCCCAGGGCTTCCTCCTCCAGGGCTCCTGGTCCCAAAATCCCAATAAAATCAGCATCAAAATACCAGTAAAATCAATGTCAAATCCCTGGAAAGTCACCATTAAAACCCCAGTAAAATCAACATCAACTCCCTAGAAAAACAGAATCAAAATCCCGGGAAAATCAACTTCAAAGTCCTGGTAAATTCAACATCAAAATCCCAGTAAAATCAACGTGAAATCCCTGGAAAATCAGCAACAAAATCACAGTAAAATCAACATCAAAATCCAGGTAAAACCAACATCAAAATCCCAGTAAAATCAACATCAAAATTCCTGGAAAATCAACATCAAATCCCTGGAAAATCAACATCAAAATACCAGTAAAATCAGCATCAAAATCCCGGTAAAATCAACATCAAATCCCAGTAAAGTCAACGTAAAATCCCTGAAAAATCATCATAAAAACCCTAGTAAAATCAACATCAAAATCCTGGGAAAATCAATGTCAAATCCCTGGAAAACCCACATCAAAATCCCTATAAAATTGACATTAAAATCCTTATAAAATCAACATCAAAATCCTGATAAAATCAACACTGTTCGGTCATTATTAATTTTTATTTCAATGTATGTCAGTGTCACATTCCAAGGAATAATATTTTGGACTCTTTGTTAAAGGTCTTCCTCCTCTGTTTCAAGCCTGGATCGCAGGCTGGGATTGCTTTAAATTTGGGTTAAAATATCCATGGAGTGAGGAAAAAATTTCTAAAATTAATCACTTTGCACAGCAGAGCAGAGAGGTGCAGGGTCATGCTCTCCATGCACATCTAAGGAATAGAGAATTTACCCCAACTGCTGATATAAAGGACAACTTAATTTAATTTAATTTTAATGTCACTCTAAAAGGAAGGTGCTACACCAAGTTTCCAAGCCCAAATACTCCAGGATTTCTCAGATTTCCTGTCCTTTTCTGCCTCCTTTTGGAACAGGAAGAGACTCTGGCCTTACCCACTCCCCCAAAAGTGACAGCAGCAAATCACAGCCAGCCTGGGCCCAATCAGTCATCCCCTCATTAATTAGTGAAGCTAAATTAGGAAGGGAACACTTTGCAGTTTAATCAAAGCTACAACACGGTGATTAATGCGCTGAAAGGTTGGGAAGGGCTGACCCAGAAATTAATTCCCAACGGGGCAGGAAGCAAAATTAAACATGGGAGGAGTGGCAGGGTGCTTCCCAAAGAGCTCAGGGACGTTTTTACACCAATGATGGAAAGGATTTCCCAGCCATGGAGCCAAACATCCCATATTTCACAACCAGGCCCAGACTTTGTTTGATCTGGGGTTTGAATGAAGCTGTAATTTGACCCAGCTCTCGCTCAAAGTGAAGGATTACAGAGCCATTTATCCAGATTTTCCTTGGAAGTTCAGTTCATCCAACAAACCTCAGGCATGTCCCTGTGTCCCCTCTGTGGTGGCACAAGCCCTGAACTGTCCCCTAGAGACTGGCACCAGCCACAGCAGCTTTGTCAGGGACATATCCCTGCTCAAGGAGCAGCAAATCAGTGACCAATCCACATTGCTGCCCTTCCAAGAGGAGGTTCCACGCCGGTTTCCATGCTGGCAGCGCTGTCCAAGGTCCTGGCAGCGCTGTCCGAGGTCCTGGCAGCGCTGTCCGAGGTCCTGGCAGCGCTGTCCGAGGTCCAACCGAAGCTGTCCCAGGAGCCCAGCATCACCTGCAGCACCCGAGGTTGCAGGATGAGTTTAAAGAGGGGGTTGGTTTCTAATGGGGCTTTCTAATGAGGTTTTCATTTCTCCTTGGGGTTTTGGGCAAGGGGAAATGAGTTAGGAAATGTTCATGCTGTCCTTAGATTGGCCCAGATCACCTAATCCCAGCCTCTTCTAGGGGGTATTTCATCATCACAGAATTCCAGAATGGTTTGGGTTGGAAGGGAATTTAAGTCCTACCCAGTGCCACCCCTGCCATGGCAGGGACACCTCCCACTGTCCCAGGGTGTCCCAATGTCCAGCCTGGCCTTGGGCACTGCCAGGGATCCAGGGGCAGCCACAGCTGCTCTGGCAATTCCAGCCCAGCCAGGAATTCCCAATTCCCAATCTCCCATCCATCCCTGCCGTCTGGCACTGGGAGCCATTCCCTGGCTCCTGTACCTCCATCCCTTGTCCCCAGTCCCTCTCCAGCTCTCCTGGAGCCCCTTCAGGCCCTGCCAGGGGCTCTGAGCTCTCTCTGGTGCCTTCTCCTCTCCAGGGGAACATTCCCAGCTCTCCCAGCCTGTTTCCATTACTCTGCATCCAGCCAGTGAAGGAAATTCCCAATTCCCACTGGAGCTTGGGGAACCCATCCAGGTGATCCCAACCCACACCCAGAATCCCATGGCAGCACCCAGGGGAGCACCCAGCACCGAGGGGATGGGAAGGAGCCCAGACAGAGCCCTGCCTGTGACCACAGAGCTCCGAGGTTTATTAATATTCCTGTTTGCCCTGGATTTTTCCATCTGCAGTCCACGGGAAAGGATTAATATTTGCCTTGGTGTAAAGCTGTTTATCCAGCTCTTAACGCCCTGCAAGAGCTCAGCTGAGAGCTCTGCTCCGTGCACATCGATCCAGGCTGCTCTCCACGCACCTGGGGACAGCACTTGGAGAGGGACAACCCAAAAATGCTCATCAAGAGCAAATGTGAGCAGCCAGGAGCTGCCAGTGCCACCGAGCAAATCCCTCGTTAGCAACAAGCACGGAATTTGGGTTTATTGGAGGTAATTAAACACCAACAGCAGTTTTGCGGCTCAGGGACACAAAATCCAGGTAATTAAAGGGATTGTGGATAAGGAAAAATCAGGGCAAGCAAATACAGGCACAGGATTAGAGCCATTTCCAGATTCCTGAAGTTTCTCAGTGACCCACTTAGGCACAGCTCGGACTTGGGAACCTCCCGGGATGTTTGGGGGTAGGAAGAGAAGAAGGGAGACCTGGAAAGCTCCAGTTCGGGATTTTTCCACTTACATTTTAGAATCACTACTTTTGCAACAGAAGAGATCAAAAATACCAGATCTGGGGAACTTTCTGGGCTCCCAGGACACAGACACAGCAAGAAACCCACAGGAGACACTGCACACAACAAACATCACCCCAGGAGTGGGAATTTCTTCCCTGGGAACACGAATATTCCCAAATCATTCATCCCCTCATGATTTTAAAGCTCCCTTAAGGATCCATTTCCCATTTTTCTTTCTAGAGTGATCCCTGTGATTAATCATTCCCACTTTTTAACCAGTGCCAGCTTCAATTTATCCAAGCTCAGCTCCCACCTCCTGGAATGTGCCGTGTCCCTCCTGTCTAAATGAAGGAGTGACATCGTTAGACACCAAGTGACATTAAAATGCCATCAAGGGAACAACCTCACTGATGAAGCCGTTGAGTGCAGTGCATTTCTTTTCCAAATTGGGACAATTTACAGTTCAGGCTAAGAAAAATAGAGGGATTCATCCAAATTTCCACAGAAAGCATTAATAAAATCACATTTAATAACCAATGGCCATCAAACAACTGCCTTAGAAATGCTGGAGCCCAGTTAATTGTGAGTCCCTCAATGCATCAGCTTAAAAAAATTCATATAAACATAAAATGGGAGTATTCTAAGGAGATTAACGTGTTTATTAACCACGTTACCTTCCAGAAAATAAATGTCCTGTCCATTCCCTAGTTGCAGCGAGCCTGAATCAAATCCAGAGATTAAAACTGGCTCATGCATGGGGTGCCCAATGGAACAAACCCTCCCAAAACTGAGCAAGTTCAGTTCTCATCATTATCAGGCATTTTTCTCTCTGGTAAATCCCAGAAAAAAAAGGTGTGGAAAGCTCTGTAATCATAACCAGGCCCCAATCTAAATTCCCTTTGCACTTCTCTCCCTCTGTGAGCTCACCATGAACCCAGGCATTAAAAATCCCATTTCAGAAAGAAACACAACATCCAAAAAAAGCCAAAGAGTTTGACCAAAAGGGGTGGAAAGGACTCAATATCCTGACCCTAAACCTTGCCTCGTTACTCTTTGGGGCAGAGTGATGGGACTGATCCTTGCTCACCCCAACAACCTCACAAAAATCCTCCCAAAATCCCTATAAATGCAGCTCATGGAGCCTTCCTGGTGTTTTGGGAGCAGCCAGAATTTGCCTGGATTCATGGCACAGGAGAAGAATTCTTTGTCTCACGTGATTGTCTCACTTCAAAACCAAACCCTCTCTGACAGAGCCCACGAAAAGAATGGAAATGGGGATTGGAAATCCAGCAACTGGAAAAGGATGGGACACATGGGGATGAAGTTATTTTACAACCCTGGAATTAAAGATGGGGAAGGGGCTCAGCTCTTCCTCAAGCCCCCCTGACACCCTTTGGGGAGCAGAAATTCCAGCAGTGACCACCAGCAGCTGTTCATGGGGTGTTTTATCCCCAGTTAAATTGTGCATTAATATTTTTCCCCTTTTACAAAAGGGCAGCCTGCCGCAGCCAGCCTTGCTCTGACTATAAAGAAGGCTCAGGCATTCATTTTCTCCCAATCCAATATAAATTTCACTTTGCCTACTTGAATAGTTAAGTCTCTCTATAGTAAAACTCCAGGAATTTATGGTTTATTTTAAAAGGCCGTGGAGGAGAAGGTGAGGATCCGGAGCTTTATTGAGCTGGCTGCAGCTTTATTTCCCAGCTATTAAGGAGTCATTCATTACCCCCTGCATTATTCTAACATATGGATTTTTCACTAACCTGGCTGCAAAGTCACTCTGCTGCCCAAATTTCAAGAGGAATTCAAGAAAAGAATCCTCCTGCAGCCATCTCGAGCAAGGCCTCAGGATTGTGGATAAAAATCTCATCCATGGAAGTGTCCAAGGCCAGGGTGGATAGGGTTTGGAATAATGTGGGGCAGTGGAAGATGGCAGGGAATGGAATGAGAGGATCCCTAAAATCCCTTCCAACCCAAAAGTCCCTTCCAACACAAAAATCCCAAACCACTCTATGATTCTCCGATGGTATAATCCTGAAATTCTCCAGAGAATTCCCTAAAAACCCATTTCCCAAGGGATGCGGGCACTGACAGAAGCCACCCTGGGCTTGCTGGAGACCTGGGTGCTCACTGGTTGATCTTATTCTTGGAAAATCCATATAAAATTAAATGCATCTAGGAGGAAATGGTCTCCAGGCTGCATTAGCAACTTCCCAAAGTTCCCAGCTTCTCCTCGGAGCAGCAGGATCCGCAGAGGACGCGCGGAACGGCGGCGGCTGCTCGGCAGTCACGAGCGGCTTTCATCGCCAGCGCCATTTATCAGTGTCAGCTTCTTCATCCTCCTGGCAGGAAAAATTTCCAGTTCATTAATGGGAATCCAACAGAGTACAGTGGGGAATGTGCTGTGCTTGTAGGAGCAGCACCCACCCCCGGCAGCACCGGCTCTCCGGGGAAAACATTCCCTTTGCTCATAAATTTTGGAGCAGACAGAATTCAGAGAGGACAGAAAAGCAACAAATGGGGAGGGGTGGGGATCACTCTGATTTCTCAGGTTTTCCTTTGCAGCATTAATGTTTTTCTTGGCTTTTTGGGTTAAGTGAAAGTTTCGTCTGCTTTTCATCCCAAATCCTCTCAGGTTTATTTTCAAAGGGATCTGTCAGAAATCTCCCCAGCTCTCACTAAAAGCTTCTCTCCAAAAAGAATGAGCTTTTTATTCCAAGCTTTTCTCACCCTCTCTCAGCAGCCAGGCCACAAGTGCTATAAATCAGGGTTCCCCATCCCTGGAAGTGTCCAGGGTTGGGTGGGGTTTGGAGCACCCTGGGACAGTGGAAGGCATCCCTGCCCATGGCATGAGGGTGGGATGGGATTTAAAATCCCAACCAACCCAAACCATCCTGTGATTCTCTGATGCTATGAAATCCCAGCCTTTGCTAATTCAAAACACTCCCAACCTTTTTTAAACCGTCTCTCAGGAATAAAGGACCACAAAGCCAAAAGAAACATCATTCCAGAGGCCAGAGTTCCTCACAGGACATGGAAGGGATGAGCCGTGGGACTCCTCAACAACAACTAAAAATAGAAACCCCAAATCAGAGCCCAGCCATAATTACATAATTAAGGCCATAAAGGGACACTGTGTGGAACCTTAATTACTGCACCATGAGTCAGCCTGGCTTTAATCTGAGTTTAAGTGGCTGGAAATTGATAAATCTCATAGCGAACATGCCAGGTGAGTGCCCAACCCAAGGCAGCCCTGAGCTTGTGGTCTGGTTCAGCAGGGGGAAGAGGAAGTCAATCATATTTTGTAAGGTGAGTGTTCATCCCATTAAATTTAGTAATAAAGCAAGGACTCAATAATATTCTCACAGGCTGCTTTCAGGTTGAGTGGTTAATGGATTGTTGGATATTTTTTATGGATGGAGCAGGATCTGCCAGAGCTGTCCAAGATGAATGATTGGAGTCAGTTAAACCCCAAAAAACCCCTCAGTAAAAGCTCAAAACCCACAAGCCTTTAGGTTAATATGCAATCATCGTCATAAAAAGCATTGTTTCAGCTGAACCAGCTGTAAATTCACAATATTTAAAGGCACCCATCATGTTGAGCAATGATTTTCCCATTTGCACATTTCCACCTTAAATTCCTGTGCTGAGCCCCAAATCCTGCAGACACCAGGAGCAAAACCCTCCCTGCCCAGCTGAACTAATGCATTTGTCTCCTGAAATTCGCCATGGAAATGGAACATTGAAGGAAGAGGGAGAGACAGGAAAATTACAGGTTCCCAATGACACTTCCCACAAGAGCTCCCTAATCCACCGTGCCGTCCTTTCAGCCCGAGCGCCGCCGAGTCCATTTAGCCAGGATGGGAGCATTAAATCCTTCATTTTCCAGGGAAGCGGCGATAGCATCGAAATCTGGTGTTTGAACAGAACTTTTAAATTATGTACTTGAACCGCTCGATTTGTTTAATCAAGGTCACCGAGTGCCCAGAGCTCGGGGCTGGAGCGTTGACGAGGGGGAATTACCGTCAGCAGCGTCCCAAAGCCAGCAGCTGCAGGAAAGTCACGCTTCTCCAAGAGCCTGAAGTGACACTTTAATTACTTGGGCAAATTTGAGCTGCTCAGAGTGTGTCGCTGGTGCTGCTCCACGAATTTTGTTGCTGCTGCTCCACGAATTTTGTTGCTGCTGCTCCTTGAATTTTGTCGCTGCTGCTCTGCACATTTTTCCAGCACGGCTCATTGGCACTCGGCTCCAGCAGCAGGATTTATCCCACAGCCACGGATCCCAGAACCACACAAAGCCACCTTCTCCAGGCCCAGCAGGCTCCAAAGGAAATCTACAATAATTATTATCCCGTTTTGACCTGATTTGATCCTGCAATTTCACATCCCAGGTGATCAGAGCTACATAGCTCATGAGTGATGCATTTGGACTTTGTTCCCATTGAATCCCAGATTTTTGGGGTTGGAAAGGACCTTACAGCTCTCAATCCCAAGTCCCTGCTGTGGGCAGGGAGCCCTTCCACTAGACCAGGCTCAGAACTCCAAATTCTCTTTCTAGAAACCCTTTTAGGGCAGAAATCTTTGAAGACTATACAGGAAAATAATACCAATTTTTAAAACATAAAGGAAATGGATTCCCTGGAGCTGAATTCAGCTTTTCTCCCAAGCACCCAGGAAAAGCTTTGTTAAGGAATAAACCATGGAAAGCACTTGTGCCTTTGGCATTTCATCCATCACTCATGGAAGAGCAGGGAATCTTTTCCCTGGGAAACCCAGCCCTGAGCTTCCCCCAGAATGGATAAGGAACATTCTCCTCTTAGGAGGTTTCATCTCCAGGCAGGGGTAACGGGGCGACCCCAAGTCACAGGTCCAACACGCTGCTCCTGGGGAAACAGAAATGGATTTTTGGACCATTTGGGACTATTAAAAGACAAAAATAAGAAGGTTAAACAAGTTCAAAAAGAAAAATAATGTGAATTACCTCATTGTGTGGTCATTACCAGAGCTGTTGTCATGGTGTTTATTTGCTTTCGTGCTTTTAGGGGACAATGAGGTAAATTAGAGACAGGAAGATGAGGTGACTGGAGAGGCTGAACAGCAGGAAAATTTCTCCCTCTGAGCCCAAGAGTGATCCCAAGCATTCCAAAACACAGACCTTGAGTTCTCCCTTCAGCTGACAGGTGAATCTGGAGGTTTAACAGGCAGTGCTCCCTGCACACACAAATTCCAGGACACAGGGCAGATATTCCTTGAGTAAGAGCAGCTTGAAGGACAAAAATCAGGAGCAAAACTCCAGCCTGGAATTAACAGAGGCCAGTGTGGATGTCAGATGTGGAAACATGGCTCAGTCACCAAGCCAGGTCACCAAATTTAATTGGTGCACCAGAAGATGTGGCCTTGAAAGAATTTAGGGACCAAGAGCTCTTCTGCTCCAGATCAATGGATCCTCTTCCCCAGGGACATCTTCCCTCGAAACCACTGCTTCCAGGCCTTTCCAGGTCAGTGGAGCCTCTTCCACAGGGACATCTTCCCTCGAGGCCGCTGCTTCCAGGCCTTTCCATGTCACCTCTGCTGTGAGACAGCACCGTGGTTGCACCCAGAGCTGGAATTTGAGGGGAACAAGGACCCCAAATTCTGGTGAGGACTCATGTCCAGAACTTTGGATCAAGGGGCTTTGGGTGCTGGAATTCTGATGAAGGATAATGGTGGAGTGCCACATCTCCCTGACAGAATCATTGAGGAAAAAGCTCTTTGGGATCATCCAGTCCCAGCTGTGCCCAATGCCCACCCTGTCCCCAGCCCAGAGCTCTGAGTGCCACCTCCAGGAATTCCTTGGGCATCTCCAGGGATGGGAACTCCTCACCTCTCTCTGACCTCCCCACACTGATGCGAAGCTTCCCAGATTTTCCCTCTGTGCCCAAAGCAATACATTTCCAGGGAAAAGGCAGCTGCCGTCCCTTCTGCCAAGTGGAGAAAAATTATCCCATTCCAGCTGCATTAGAGACCAGGACCTCGGAATTATCCTGTAACAGAGGAGCCATTAGCTGAAACAATATAGGTAACAGGAGGTTTGTCACATCCCAAACACAGCTCCAAGAGCTCATGAAAGGATTGTAAAGGCAAAATTATTCCATTAATTTAAAACTACGGCTGCCTGACTCTCTCCATAAAGAATCCATGGATCCGATGCCTGGGGCAAATCAATAATGCTGGGATTTGCCTGCTAACGGAGGAAAAAATGGATATGAAAGTATTAAAACATAAAAATACACTGGGGGCACTCTCATAGGGGAATTAAGTGCTAAAGACTCTTCCATCCCTGTTTCTGATCTTCTGTCCCTGCCCGTCGGCCAGGAGAGGGGTGGAACCATCCCAGAAAACGCCTGGGATCGTTCACGTGGAGCAGGGAATGAGCTCTCAGTCCTGGAAGTGCTCGGACACAGAACATTACCCAAGACTGATGGACAACCATTCCCTGTCCTGAAGGTGTTGATGGGCTCCATCTGTCACCTCAGCCTCGTGGACTTCCCTTCTCCAAGCTGACATGTCCATAATGGCCCCGTTCCGCTGGGAAAGCCAAGGAATGAGATTTACAGGGACGTTTTCCAGCCGGCGGAGCACAGAGCCGTGGCTCAGTCACACCAGGGCTGAGGAGATGTTTCCTCTCCCACCTCCTCTGCCCCACTCACGCCACCAAAATCCACAAAATCCAAGGATCAGCAATTTGCTCCTTGACGGTGTTTTCCTCAGAAGTCTGGGAAACATTTGGCCAATTTTTCCTTAAAAAACTGTGGAGATTGCCCAGATCAGTCTCTCATGGTGCTGAACCTCACAGAAACTACCAAGTAACTCCAGAGTTACTCCACCACCCCATAACCACTTCCACCCCATTTCTTACTCCACCTCTGTGAAAAACAGCAATTAAGACCTGATGAAAATTCCTAGTATCCTCACGCTTCAGTCTGGATATCATTCCCCCCTGCCTGACACCTCCAGAATAAGATAGAGAAGGAAAATCTGCCCTGCTGCCCTCCCCAGTCTCATTTGCTTCCAGCATAAATAGGAGCTGTTCTCATTTAAAATGGCTTTGGACCTAAAATCTTCATTCTCTCTCCGTGTGCTGCAGCCAAAACCTCAAACCCACAATTTCCACTCTGATTACATTATCCTCCTTCCTGATTCCCACAGATGGAAAATACCCTGGATTTGCAATTTACCAACTGTCTGTCTGTCTCTGGGAGAAGCCACCAAACCTCCTTGGCAGGGAATGGGGAGGTCACACCTGAGAGCTCTTGAAGCTGAGCCCACACAGGGAGGAAAACTGCAGAAGTGAAGGATTGGATTTGGGAATTTCATCCCTCAAGTGCTGCAGTCCTGTGCAGGTGTCCTGGATAAGCAGAGTTGAGAAATCCAGGAAAAGATGCTCAGCTGCTTCTGCAGCAGAAATGAGGAATTCCCTGAAGAATTCCCTGTCCTGCTGAGCACAGGGGACAATTCTTTGCTAAAAGTGAGGGTGTTAGATGTGCTATCCCAGCCTCAAAATTCCTGACCACAGCCAAAAGAGCGGGAAAAAAAGCAAGAGGAGCCCAGGGAAGGTGAGGATTTGTCCTTCCCTAACTTTTCCCTCCACTCTTCCCATGCTGATTTCCCCCTCCTTTCCCTTTTCCCTCTGCCACGGTCCCACAGCACCAAGAACTAATTTAGCGCCACAACAGAAAATGTTATTTATTCATTTCCACTACATCTGTGCTTCTCTTTTATTGAGTTCCTTATTTTTAGTGCTCTCCTGTCTCTCCTCCAGGGCAGGTAGATAATTGTTCTCTATCTCTCCATAATTGCAGCAAATTCTCATTAATCAATACAACACCAGGCAGGAATTTCCTGATGAAATCCTGCTTTAGTTGACACCTGAGCTCCTGAACAACTACAAGACAAACCTAATTATCTCCTTGGCTAAGTGAAACCACACACTTTGGAAATGAAAAGCTCTTTTTCAGCTGAGTCCATTTAAAGGATGGAAACTGGGATGAAAGGCTCAGACAGAGCCCTTTAGACCAGGCTTGATGCCTTTACAGGAAGCAAAGCCTGGCTTAGGAATTTAACATTTTCAAGCTAAAAATTTGCCTGGTTAGAAAGTGCAAGATGGGAAATTTTGTAGTTAAGAGCTGTTTGAGCATATTGGTAATCTACTGGAGTCTTAAATTACTTTCATCCACGTGGAAGAGTTCTGTGTGTCACACATGAAAGTGGAGCTTCTCTGATTCCTTTATCTATTTTGCAGCCCGAAAGCAGAAATTTCCACCTGTGGGAGTTCATGAAAGTTCATCCATAACAATCAGGAACTGTGACAATCAAGGCATGATTTAAGCAGGAAGGAAAAATCATTTCACTCCACCCCCTGGTCAGGGACAACTTCCACTATCCCAGGGTGCTCCAAGCCCATCCAACCTGGCCTTGGGCACCTCCAGGGATGGAACATCCACAACTTCTCTGGATAACCTGTTCCCACCACCCTCCCAGCCAGGAATTCCTTCCCAACATCCCATCTAACCCTGCTCCCTTTCACTCTGAAGCCATTCCCCCTTTTCCTGCCACCCCACGCTTTGCCAAGCTGAAGGCATGATGGATAAATGCTGGCACAGATTTGAAAGCATCCTCCCTTTTTATTGGAGGATGGGGGCAGATCAATCCCCCTCTGGAGCACAGCCTCCCACGGATTTTTAAGGATTTCAATAAAAATTGTACCAGCAGAGTTTAAGGATCCTTCCCATTCAGAGGAGAATCCACATTTGCTGCAGGAGCTCTCCGAGGTACCACGGAGGGCTGAGGACAGGAGCTGCCTGAGGGTCCCACATCCTTCTCTGTGCTCCCAGGAAATTACAGCACTGTGGAAACCCAGGGCATCACAGGGAATATTTCTCTGTCTGCTCTGGGGTGCCCTGACCCCCAGGGCAGCACTGACTCTGACCCTCATCCATGGAGAAAGTTTCCCAGACTTCAAGACAGACTGGAATCCACAAAAGTGTGAAATAGATTATAGAGAGCAGTGTAGGTGTGTCACTGGGTGAGAAATTGTGGGGATTTTTAGTGTGTTGTGGATGGAAGCAAGATGGAAGGCACAGAGTGTCCTCAAGGGTTTCTTCTTCATGCTTCTTCTTCCTCCTTCTCCATGGGATTGGGTGGCATTTTGTAACTGGGCAGAAAAGTCCCAATTGCAGATCTGCGGGATCAGTTATTGGGTTAAAAGGGAAATAATCCAGGTGTCAGCTCTTAATTGGATAGTTTAGTCTTAAAAGACCTTGGAACAAGAGATTGTTGGCCATTTTGTGCCTTCTAATGAAAAGCTGCTGAACTCACAGCAGTGACTGTTTGGCTGATAAGAAATAATAAACACCAGAATCCCAACATGAATTATTGTCTCAAGTGCCTTCAATCCAAACCCAGAGAAACCAACACAGCATCAACTGGGAAAACACTCCCATAAAATCAGAACAGGTTCCTCTCCCCACCCCAGAGCTCTCTGGTTCCACTCCATAAAGAGAAAAGTGCAGAACAGATCAGGACAAAACAGCAGCTGTCAGCTGCTCCCGAGGCAGCGCCACGACAAAAACTCCATTCCATGTTTCGCAGGAGGGGTTTCCATGAGAGACACGCTTGCTCAGAGCTTTAAAACCTCATCCTGTTACAAGAATTTGTGATCCTGTTGGCACTCTGGGAGACAGGGGAACAAATAAAACTCTCCAGAGCTTTTCCATGTTAAATCTCTCTTGCTCCTCTCTTACACAGCTATGGAACGTTAGAAAAGGAACATCCTCACCCACGGAAAAGAACCTGCACAACCCATTCCTGCTCTTCCTCATTTTATCCTGGGTGGGCAGGAGGGAAGCCCTCACTTGAGGGATATGAACAAACAAATCCTGGTCCAGCCAGAGCCAAAGAAATTCCAGACTCTGGTGCTGGAAAAACAGCCCCAGGGAGGCCAGGTCAGGTTGGGAACTGGAGGACTGAGGTCACAGCAGCTCCCATGCCAGCCACAGCTCTTCCAGCAGCTTCAGCTGGGGCCCAGAGAAGCCACAATTCCCACCAAACCCACCCAAGAGGGAGAAGATCCCAACTTGGAAGCAAGGGAAGACCCCACAAAAGAGGCAAGGCCAGAAAGGGACAGCGATGGCAGAAGAAATGGAGCTAATTGGACAAGGGAACACCTACAAATCAGAGTCCATGAGCAGGTGGGATCCAAAAAAACCATTCCTGAAGACCAGGCCCAGATCATTCCAAGAGGAACTCACAGGGAGGTTGCCTTGGGGTCAGAACCCCACTTCTTACCACAGAATCCTGGAATGGTTTGTGTTGGAAGGGACCTAAAGTTTGTCTTATTCCACCTCCCTGCTGCATTCTGAGATAAGGCACCATTGCAGCTGCTTCCCAGCCCAGTGTCTGCTCTTCCAAAAGCTGATCTTCCACCAGGAACTCTCCAGCAATCACCTGGAATTTGTCTTCTGTGCTTCCCTAATGATTACACTGCAAATCAAGCAGGGATGAAGGAGCTAAAAGAGGCCCAAGGGAAAATACCTCCCAGAAAAAACATCCCGGTCATCACAATTCCCATTTTACCCGGGTTTGGATGGGATGACCTGACCTGAGGTCACCAAGAGCCCAGGTGAGTCCTTTCTTTGTGGTCCTGAAGGGCAAAGGAGCATCCTGGCTGCACCCATGGATGGAGCCAAACTCAGCCTCTTCTCCTCAGCTGCATCCAGGATTATTTGTGGCAAGAAGCAAAACAGCAAAATAAGGAAAGTGACACAATTAAGGCTAATTAGCTGAGTGGGAAATCCCTTCCCAGCCAATTAGTGCTGAGAGGCAAGGCCTGCACACTAACAAGGCCATATTTAGCTGTTCTCAGCTCATCCCACTTCCAGAAACGAGAAGCCAAAGGAAGAGATTTTTTTTTCCATTAAAAATAATTGGATAACAAGGATTGTACCAGCCATGGGGAGCTGAGAAGGGAATTGGACTCTCATTCCTCTGGACAACCCCAAAAATGCTTTTTCCACAGGACAAGGATGAAATAGGATTTTCACCCTACTGACCTGTCCTGTAAAGCTGGAAAAAGCTGGGCAGCCTGGTGGCAAAATATTCCCATCAATCACATCCCTAAAAACAGCACAAACTCACATTTAGGGAAATATTCCCGAAACACAGCCATTCCTTCAGACCTTCTGATAGGAGCTCCATCCCACCTGTGAATTTTTGGGCACTTCATCACCGCCGACAGCTCTGTGGGATCATCACTTAAAGCCCAAAGTGCTGGCTCAGAATTGCTTGACATTGGTGCCTTCACCACGTTCCTCATCACGGCAGAACGAGCGAGTGCCGGTGTCAAAATATCCGAGTGTCCCGCTGGATAATTCACTCCCGGGGAATCCATCACAGAAATTGCCTCCAAAGGACACTTTCCCCTGAGCAGGGGTGGGAAAAGCGGCTGGAAAGAGGGAACAAAGTGTCAGCATCTCACTTGGAGAGGTGAAAGCAGAGCTGACAGCGCTGTGATTTATGGAGAGCGAGGCCTATTTGGGGAGAGAGCTGGGGCTGTGCCAGCGGGGCTGAAATCCTGGGATTCAGCTCCACTCCTCAGCCAATTGCAATATTTTATAAGTGGAAGAGATAGGCAGTGACCTTCCCCTTCAGAGGCTAAAATTTTTTCTGGGTTGAGGCTTTTAAAAAACAAAAAGGCCGAGGTTTGTCCATTTGTTTGGATATAAAGCACCCAAGATCTTATCTCCGGCCTCATAATTCACTGGGAGGAAACTCGGGTGGGAAGATTGAAGAGCACCGAGCCTGCATCCCCAAATACCCATTGAGGAGCTCAGGGTTCACCTTGACCTGAAATATTCACCCAGGATGACAGGAGATTAAACACCAGGCTGCTCCAGATGTGCTTCCCCCTTGGATGAGCCTGTTGAATAAAATAGGTTGAATATTCCCACCTCAATGATGTTTTCCTAAAAATATATTATTATTATTATTATTATTATTATTATTATTATTATTATTATTATTATTATTATTATTATTATTATTATTATTATTATTATTATTATTATTATTATTATTATTATTATTATTATTATTCAGATCCCAAATTCACTGAGATCTCCTCCAAGCTGTGGCTGTGCCATCAACCTGGAGCTGGTGGGGGTCCAAAAGAGAAATCAGACTTTTCTGGGGTAATCCTGGGGACAAGACTCCCATGAGGGCATTAAGGTTGTAATTACTTCGTGGTTTTGTGCCAACTTATTGTATTAACCAGATTTTTCCTTTGGTTCATTCCCAGCTGTGGAATAACCTGGAATAAACCAGTCCTGGACGTGGCTGAGGCAGAGCAAAGCACATCGAGCTACAACTTCAGTCCAATGGCACCAGGGGAGAACCTCAGGGTGAGGAAGTCACAAATCCCACCCAGGGCTTCTTCCAGATGGAATTCTAGAGATTCCCCCTGGCTGAGCTGGTTTGGGACACGAGGAACGTCTCAATTCCATGGATTTCACTGGAGGACACACCTGAGCACCCATGGCTGGGCTCCATCTGCACAGGACTTTGGAAGATGGAACAAAAACGTGATCCTGGCTGGCTCAAGGACACTTCCCTGCAGGGTTGTCCTGGTGGGAAGGAAGAAAAGGGTTTTTAAGCAGCCTCCTTAGGGGTGGGACTCAAATATCCCACCACTGGATCTTTATGTCTGTTGGAGAATTCCCAGAATGGATTTTAAATGGATTTGAAACTGGCTGGGGCAGTGGCAGCTTCAACATCCTCCTGTCCTGGGGGAGCTGCCGGTGGAACATCAGGGTGGAAAAGGTGCAGATCTTGCTCTGGCTCTGCACAGGAAATTCCCCACGGATCAGGAGCTCTCAGGGTGGGTGCCAGGGTATCAGAGCTGGAGGATGTTTTGTGGGAGAGAGGGAGAGAAATTCACACTCCAATCTCAGGAGTAAGGACAGGGTGGGTCAAAACTGGGTTCTGTGGAACCTAAATATCCACAGAAACCAAGGAATCGGAGAATCATGGAATATCCTGAGTGGGACCCATCAGGGTCACCCAGTCCAGCTCCTGACCCAGCATTCCTGGAGCTCTGTCAGCCTCGGGGCCGTGCCCATTCCCTGGGGAGTTGTTCCAGTGCTTATTCCACCCTCTGGGGCAAGAACTTCCCCTGAGATCCAACCAAACCCTCCCCTGGCACAGGATATTCCTGACGAGATGGTGAGGAGGGGGATCCTCACCTTCCCTAAATGTGGGATCAAAAAATTTGGACCATCAGGCAGGAGGTGCAGATTCCCATGGTGGCCTATCCATGGGGAATTCCTGGGATGAGCTCCAACCCGACAGAAAATCACCCAAATCCTCTCCACACCCCACCACTCCCCCTCCAGCCCTCGCCCTGGAGGAGGAGGGAAGATCTGTCACCTGAATATTTACAAACCAGGTAGGAAAAAGTATCAGGTTCTGGTCCCTTCATCACTTTGGTGGTGACAAGAGTTAATGGTCCCTGAAGCTTTCCCAGCAAATGTTCCTTGTCGGGCCATTTTCTGCACATCTCCGTGATGGATGGGGAGGAGAAGTCACTTTATGACAAGCCTGCTCAATTATTTAATAAGGCAGATTCTAATAACTTCAGGAAGTCCCCCAGAGAAATGGAAGAATAAATACACTTTTCCTTTCACTCCCTCAAGAGCTGGAGAGGAAAAATGGATGGTGGCCTCTTTGTCTGCCTGTCAGCTTCGTTTTGGGGACTTTGCTGGGGTTTTAAATCCCCATTTCTGGCTTTTGGGACAGAGTAATGAAAATGAAAACAGTAAATGAAAATTAGGGAATTTTTGGTTTATATTAAAATATTCAAGAAAAGTTGCTGTTGTGCCCAACAGGAGCAGGCTCAGCAAGTCTGAGGGACTCTTCCTTTCTTTTGGTCTTTCTCTCTTCAAATTATAATTTTTTTAGGGGATGATGGTCAGTGCTGAGGGTCTGGGAGTCCCTGAGCACCACAGGACCTGGCAGGCAAAAGCTCTCGTGCTCATCCCACTATACAGAACTCTAGAACTGGATTAGGTCTGGAACATTCCAGAGCCTTTTCCCTTGAAGCCACCAGATCAAGGGATTGCAGAGGGACCCAGGGGGTTGATTTTGCAGGAGCTGTGCAGCCTTCCACACTGCACCCAAAAATCCCGCTGGACATGGGAGAAAAAAGGCACCTCTGGGAGTCCCACGGGTCTTTATGCAGCTGCTTCAGAGGAGAGCTGCGCTTTTGGAATAAAATCCTGGAATTATTTGGGTTGGAAGGGATTTAAATCCCATCCCATTCCACCCTGCCATGGCAGGGACACCTCCCACTGTCCCAGGGTGCCCCAGTGTCCAGCCTGGCCTTGGGCACTGCCAGGGATCCAGGGGCAGCCACAGCAAATCTGGGAATTCCATTCCAGGGCCTCCCCACCCTCACAGGGAAGAATTCCTTCCCAAAATCCCATTTAAACCAACTCTCTGTCCCTTTGAAGCCATTCCCCCTTGGCCTGTAACTCCTTGCCCTTGTAAATCCCCCAGGAGTGTGGGTCAGCCTTGGGCCAGGGCAATTACAGGGATCAAAAAATCCCATTTGCTTTCCCTTTTCCCTTCCCTTCCCCATCCCACTGCCAGCTGCAGCCCCCCAATTCTGCACTGCGAACACACCCCCAGAAAGCGGAGTGGGATCGATGCTGGGCTCAGTCCAGCAGCTCCAGGACATCCCTCTCCATCTCCTGGAAGAGACTTGGCACGCCAGGAGCCGGCACCATAAATCTGAGCAGAGCACAAAGTCACTGCCATTAAGCCAAGGACACCTTCAGCTGCTCCTGCTCCCTGTCCAAGAGCCATTTGCTGCCCAGCCTTCCCCTGCCTGCTCGGGAAAGCAGGAGCTGGGAGTGCTAAATGGTTAATCCAGACTGTTTGGGGAAGATCTGTCTCCACAAATGTTGCACCATCTGCTGCTCTGGGGAAGCTGGAGGAGTGGGTGCTGTATTTTCATAACAATCCGCCCTTCTCCTCTCATTGATTAATAACACTGGGCTGCTTTGTCTTTGTTCTTTTGGAGGTTTTGTGGGGTTTTTTTTTCATATTTGTATGAAGGCTTTTCAACGTGAAATCCAGTAATTATCTGAAGAGCTGAGTCAATAGGTTTGTTCAGGCAGAGAAATTACCCATTAAACCAAAGGGGGAAAAGCCCAGTGAAAAACATCTCTGCACCAGGCCCACGATGACCAAAATCCTCCTTTTCTTTCCCTCTCCAGTCCAATTTTCCCCCAGCAGCGAGAAGGATCCCATCACTGAGGAACTGCTGTGGAAAACAGGGTGAACCATCAGCTCATATCCACCCCAAATCCTGAAAAATTGCATTTCACCACCCCTAAACCCACAGTGAGCACCAAGCCAACGGGAAACACCTTGAGCCTGCTCCAGGAGGGACAGAAGAGGCTCTGCTCCTTCTCACTCCCCCTTTTTCCACTCCACAAAATTCCCAGAGCAGCTGGAGGAGCTGCTGCAAAGTCGTGGGGCGTGAAGGGAGCTGGGAACACCAACCTTGGAGCCTTCTGCCTTCCCCTGAAGGGATCTTTGGGAATGCCAGGCATGGGAAAGCTGCAGAGGGAACAAGGCACAGATCCCAAAGCAGGAGATGTGGGTGCTCCACCTGCTTCCAGCAGTGCCCAGACAACAATGGAATGAAAACTCCTGGGTTTGCTTAAATACATTAAATATAGAGGAAAAAATTGGTTTTTCTTTATATTAACTGAACTGAGAGTGTATCTAAGTAATGTCAGCTTGCAAATGCCATCACCAGCTCCCTTTTAGCTGCCATGGAATGGTTTGGGTTGGAAAAGAGCTTAAAGTTCATCCCGTTCCACTGTCCCAGGGTGCTCCAATCCCACCCAGCCTGGCCTTGGACACTCCCAGAGATCCAGAGGCAGCCACAGCTGCTCTGGGAATTCCATCCCAGCCCCTCCTCACCCTCCCAGCCAGGAATTCCCAATTCCCAATCTCTAATCCAACCACACCCTCTGTCAGTTCTCAGCCATTCCCTCCTGTGCTGTCAATACATGACTGTGGGAGGGACAGAGATGGCCAGGGAACCACAGACACTCCAGAGGCAAAGGGTAAATCCAGCCTTAACTCCCATCCCAAGACCCAGCTCACCGAGGCTTTTTAGTTCCAGAGCATGAACAGCTCATGAAGAGGGGAAAAAAGAGCAGCTGGAAGATGATTTAAGCAGTGCAGTTTATAGTGGTTACAATTAATAGGCAATTTCTTATAAAAGTTCTCTGGAAAATGTCTTTTTTTCCCCCTCTTGCAGGCAGCGTTTTTTCACCAAGTGGTTCCAGTTTCATGCTGGAAAAACAGCTGGAAACCCTTCCCAACTTTTTCACTGAATTTCACTGGAAGCAGAGTTTTTTTTCCACAGGGAACAGGGACAGGAAAAGAGGGAATGGTCTCAGGCTGGGCCAGGGGAGGCTCAGGTTGGACATCAGCAGGAATTTCTCCATGGAAAGGGTGCTCAGGCCTTGGAAGGGGCTGTCCAGAGAAGTGTCCCCATGTCTGGAAGTGTCCAAGGAATGTGGCACTCGGTGCTCTGGGGACAAGGTGGGGATCAGGCACAGCTCCATGATCCCAAAGGTCTTTTCCAACCTCGGTGCTTCCACACTCGGCCCAACCCAAACCAATTCCCCTCCTTTGGATTCACACCAGAGGGAGGAATTCCTGACAGAGCAGCACATCCAGCAGCAGATTTGATCAATTATTTCACTTCCCATAAATCCCAGAATCACTGGGTTGGGCGAGACCTTCAGGCTCATCGAGTCCAACCCAGCCCCAACAGCTCAACTCAGCCCTGGCACCCAGTGCCACATCCAGGCTTTGTTAAACACACCCAGGGATGGGGACTCCACCACCGCCCCGAGCAGAACATTCCAGAACTTTATCACTCTTTCTGTAAAAAACTTTTCCTGATATCCAACCTGTATTTCCTTTGGCACTAAAATACTCTCCCACCTTCCCCTCCAGCAGCCACCAACCACTTCCAGCTCTCCCTCTTTCCTCCAGAGCTTCCCTTCCCTCTTCCCTCCATTCTGCCAAACACTGAAAGCTCAAAGTGAGCACTAAAATCTCAAGTCCAGCAGTGCTGGTGCCCAAATCCTTCAAAACCAACCCCAAATCCTGTCAGTTGGTGCCCAAATCCCTCAAAACCAACCCCAAATCCCAGCAGTGCTGGTGCCCAAATCCCTCAAAACCAACCCCAAATCCTGGAGGTTGGTGCCCAAATCCCTCAAAACCAACTCCAATTCCCAGCAGTGCTGGTGCCCAAATCCTCCAAAACCAACCCCAAATCCAGGCAGTTGGTGCCCAAATCCTCCAAAACCAACCCCAAATCCCGGCAGTGTTGGTGCCCAAATCCTCCAAAACCAACCCCAAATCCGGCAGTTGGTGCCCAAATCCCTCAACCCCCCAAACACCAACCCCAAATAACCCCAATTCCGGCAGTTGGTGCCCAAATCCTCAAAACCAACCCCAAATCCAGGCAGTTGGTGCCAAATCCTCAAAACCAACCCCAAATCAGTTGGTGCCCAAACCCCAAACCCACGCATTTGGTGCCCAAATCTCCAAAACCAACCCCAAATCAGTTGGTGCCCAAACCACCCCAAATCCGGCAGTTGGTGCCCAAACGGTGGCTTTCAACCCCCAGGAAATCCAGCATTTGGTGAAGTCTCAAAACCAACCCCAAATCCGGGCAGTTGGTGCTCAAGCTCTTTGGTGGCTTTGCTGCTCCCCCAGGAGATGTCACTCGGGTTTAACTTTGCCGTCGGGTAATTAAAGCCGGGCTCTGATGAAAGCCCGGCTCCATCCGCGCCGACAGAGACGGATGTTGGATGCAGCTGGAATCTGACAGCAGAGTGGGATGAGCAAGTGCATCAGGGCGCTAACAACGTTACATTGCAAATGCTGTTTATTTGCTGTCAGCTCCAAAGCAGGCAGTAAATAACACATTAGAGAATAAAAAAAAAAAAAAAGGGAAAAAAATAAAAAAGAAAAAAAAAATCCAGAAATAACATTATGTTAAAATGGAACCATCAATTATCCCCCCCCTCCCCTTCCTTCAGCTTTTTCTCTCTCTTTTTTTTTTCCCCATTTTTATTTTATCTTGAAGCACTCGTGCGGGGGGGGGGGGTTTCTTGATTCATTAATTGCCTTTTTTCTGACTCCTCTGTTCTGCCTCAGTGCCCATAAATCAATGTAAAAAAGATAAAATGCTGCTATTATGAAATGAGTGTAAAAAGGTATTGAAATAAATCTCCTTTCGGACACATTTTCTCCCATCTCAGCTGCAAAAACATCTGCTCAAGATGAGATTCAGACCAATTTTTCTACCCCAAAGTGGCCCTGGCCTGTCCCTTGTTCCAAAACCCCCAGAGAGCAGCACCCCATAAATAATTGTCCCACAAATAATTTTCTCCCGGCAGTTTTCAGGGAGCCTCCACCACCCATTTTCTCCAAAATCCAATATTCGACGGATGGTGGTGGCCACAGCTCGTGCAGCTGAGCCACCCTAAATATTCCCACCAAAAATTTCCTTCTTTCCAATCATTTTCTGAGAAAAACATTTGCTGCTGGAAAGTTTTGTGGGATTTTGGGAGTTTCCACTCAAATTTTCTCTGCCTGGAAGATTCCCAAAGAGCTGGTGTTGGACAATGAGCATTTCCACCCAAGAATGTTTTCCAAACCCTATTTAATATCAGGAATATTTTATTTAGGCAAAAGCTCTTCAACAACTTTGAGGTCTCCCGTTCCATTTCTGAAATTATTTGGTGTGTCCTACATTTTTTTAAGAATTAAATACATTTCCTATGGGAAAAAAAAATTGAATTTTACACAAAGTTGTCAGGTCCTCCTAAAGCAAAGAGGTTTTCTGGGATTTAGAATTATTAGGAAATGAAGCTTTAATTGCTTTTGTTTGTTTCAGAAAGGAAATGGTTGGAGCAAAACTTCTTGGAATTGAGTTCTCTGCTCATCATCCAAGTGTGAATTAAATTCCAGCTGATCCCATCCCATCAACACACCTGAGCTCTGTCCCGTGAGGAATTCTCACTCAGGATTCCTTTCCTGGCTGCAGGAGAGGGCAGAGAGGGACAAATTCCTCATTTCAGGGCAGAACAAAATCCCAACTTTGATAAAAATATTAAAAATTTTCCCTTTTTAAGACCTCCCAGGATTTCCCCTTTTTTTAGCCCTCTGAATGCTGCTGAGGTTTTGGAGGATTTTCCCAAATGGAGCTTCTCCATCCCAGTGTTCCCATCCTGAAGGGAGAAAAATGTATTTTTAAAAATATTCCTCATGCAAAGTGCCAGGACGCACCACCATGGTGGGAAAATGCCAATCCCAGTGGGATTTTCCCTGGAATTGCAGGGCACAGCTCCCCTGTCCTCTGATTGTCGAGGAGAAAAGGTCAAAAATGTGGAATATTCATCCCAAACCGAATTTGTTTGCAGAGAAAAAACATCCCAAGGTGTTTCCAACATCACCTGGCAGCTTCTCCGGGATAAAAGGATCCCGGGGGAATTTCCTTGCTGTAAATAATGAGAGGAAAAGAGGTCAAAAGGGAAAGCTGCAAATTACCCAGGAGACCACAAAATAAACCTTCCTCGAGTCCCTGTTCCTACAAAAAGCTCATTCCTGGTGATTTTGGGGGAATCCTGGAGGAGTTAAAGTCAAAATCTTTGACCTTTGGGAAAGACTTTGACTTTAATTCCTCCAGGATTCCCCCAGAAATCACCAGGATGGGAATAGTTCAGCTGCATCAGAATAAATTCTTCCCTCTCATCTCAAGGGATTATTTTCTGCTTTGCTAAGGGTCAGTTCCTATTTTAACTTGGATTTTAATTCCAGAAACAGAATTGAGGGGAGATATGAGCCAGTTCCCATCCCAGAACTCAGGGGTTCCATGCAACAGGTACAAGGCTCAATCCTAAATCCAAAATTGTTTTCTTGAACCTCTTTTTTTAGGGAAAAAAAAGCAGTTTCTTGTGAAATTGTCAACTTTCAGGAACACTCCTTACAACAGCCTTTGGAAACCCTATTTTCCTTCATTTTAGAACCATTTCCAAGTGGGAACTGATGGAGGAATTTATTTTGAAATTAATGCTTGGTCCATAAATGTATCTCAAATTAAGACTCTGCAGTCAAACACAGCTGCTCCTAAAATGTCCCTGTATGGATTTATGGGATCAGGGAATTTCCTGAGCTGGAAGGGACCCACAGGGACCATCAAATCCAACTCCTGGCCCTACACAGGGCATCCCAACCATCCCACCCCGTGCCATTCCCAACAGGAAATAATTCCATACAAAATAAGATATTCCAGAAGAAAAGTGACTGGTGGGAATCCATCACTTCATTTTTGCTTTCATTTTTCCTTTTTTCCTTCATTTTTGGGGGTTTTTTTTGGGGAGGGGGGTTTGGGGTTTTGATTTTTGTTTGGGGTTTTTTTTTGGTGGTTTTCTTTTTGCTTGTTTGGTTGGGTTTTTTAATCTCTGACAGCCAAATTTTAGGGAAATCTGGAAATTCCCAGCCTGACCCCCAGGGATGGAATCCACCCCATCCCTCTCCATCTTCTTTCTACCAAGTTGCTTTGACATTCTGCTCATCTTTTTGATGAAATGATAAAAAACAGCAATAAAAGCATTGGGGGATCTATTTTTTTTTTTCCTTCAGAGCCATTTCACCTCCCTGAATCCTTAACCAAGAGCAAATCTTCATTCATCAAATTCAGCAGGTGATGCAAAAACTCTGATATGGGTATAATTCCTTATTTTCTGTTGGTGAATTGTTTAAAAAAAAATCTTTGAAGTGTTTGCTGGTGCTTTTCTTTTAAATAAGAAAATCCCAACATTCCTAAAGAAAAATCTCTTTCATGAACTGCAGATCCTTGTGGGCTTTTTATGGATTTGTGCTGATAAAGGGGAGATTCACCCATGATAACAGAGACACTCAAAGTCACATCTAACGTCCCTGTGAGGGATGTGAAAACAAAAACCTGTTTGGATTTCACCTCCAAAGAAACCCCAACCACCTGGGACTGCTCATTCCCACAATCCCTTAAAATCCTGGTGATAATTCCCCAACCTCAGACAAAAACCTGTGCGAGTTCTGCAAATGCTTTGTGTACCCTGTAAACCATTATTTTCTGTATTTTTAACTTGAAAAGCATCCCCATCATTTGGATCTTATCCAGTTCATTAAAATCTCATTTTTTTCCTTCAAAACTGCCCAAACTTCTCACAGAGGAGACCTGGATCCTCCCGCATCCTTCCCATCCATGAACACAACTGCAGCAAGGCTGCAAAACCTGATCCTATTCAAGTTGTTAAGCAGTAATTCAGCAATTTTTTTTTTTTTTGCCTGAGTTGCAGCTAAAAATATGGAGGCAATTGAGAATATTTTCAAATACTCGGAGCAGGGGTTTGAAAACAATATTCATAGATCATGCCTGTGTTCTGCCATGCAGCTCCGTGAGCACTGCCTGGGGAATAGTCCTGATCTATCGGATTTTTGATCAGGAGCTTTTCTGTGTAACAACAGCTGCTTGCATTTATTCATCAAAAGAATCAAAAAAGAGCTCAGGAAAAGTTGATATTTTCTCCCTGGTGACTCTGGACTCCAAGAACTCCATTGAAATTCCTTTATCTGTGGGAGATAACACCACATATCTTCCACTGCCCCTCTCACCTGCCTGCTCCGGGAGGTGATTAACTCTATGATCACTATAAAAATGTTTTATTTAAGGGATAATTGTAAGCATTGGTATCTCCCATTTCCAAATCTCTTGCTTTATTATCCTTGCTCAAGAAGGTCTTAATATTTAAGTGATTTACTGCTCACTTTGAATGCCAGCCCGGCCATTAGGAGGCACATTTCACCAGGCAGTGCCTAATTTTATAGGACATTATTTCTTTATAAACAGAGCCATTACTCTGCAGCATTAATTAAATCTCTTTGCCCATTATGAACTCCATTTGGAAGACAACAACATCACCAACTGCCTGCCCTGATGGATGAGTCTGCAATCCCACTTTTGGCTCCTGCCAAAGCACTTCCCAAGGAGTGGAGCCACCGGGAATGGGGAACGTTTGTGCCATGGAGAGCGGTGATTTGTGGGGAGAAAGGAGCTCATGAATAAAACATTTGCACTTCAGCGACCCAGTTTAGCTAAACTGTTTTGCATCAATAACCCGGTCCTAAAAGGCTCTGTTTATTATTGCCAGCCTCCGAGGCTTTGGGAAATGGAATTACATCAGCCCCATTTATAACATTTAATGCTGGGAGCAGGCTGCAGCTGTTACATCACCGGAGAGGGGCCTCGCCCACAAACTTCTCCTGGACAGCTGAGATTTGGGGGGTTCTCATGTTTCCACCATAAAGGACGCTCAGAATAAACAGAATATTCCAGATACTGTCCCTGAATTCTTTCCAGAAGCCCTCAGGGCCCAGCACTCACAATTCAGCCCAAAATGCCCTCAGGTTTCTGTGCTCTCCTCAAGGTTTCTACACAAGAGACAGAGGGGCCTTGGTCACCTCTCCTGAACGTGTGGATGCAGAGATTTGGCGGATTTTCATCTTTCTGCTACAAAGAGACATCCAGAAAAAAAAAAATAAGAATATTCTAGACACCGTCCCTGAATTCCTTCCAGAAGCCCTCAGGGCCCAGCACTCAAAATTCAGCCAAATGAGCTCAAAATGCCCTCAGGAGGCAGAGTTTGTGCTCTCCTCAAGGTTTCTACACAAGAGACAGAGGGGCCTTGGCCACAAACTTCTCCTGGACACAAGGATGCAGAGATCTGGGGGATTTTCATGTGTCCACCATAAAGGACATTCAGAGCAAACAGAACAGTCCAAACACTATCCCTGAATTCCTTCCAGAAGCCCTCAGGGCCCAGCACTCAGAATTCAGGCAAATGAACCCAAAATGCCCTCAGGGAGCAGATTTCTACACAAGACAGAGAGGCCTTGCCCACAAACTTCTCCTGGACACAAGGATGCAGAGATCTGGGGGATTTTCATGTTTCCACCATTAAGGACATTCAGAAAACAAAACAGAATATTCCAGACACCATCTCTGAACTCCTTCCAGAAGCCCTCAGGGCCTAGCACTCTCAATTCAGCCAAATGAGCCCAAAATGCCCTCAGGAAGCAGAGTTTGTGCTCTCCTCAGGATTTCTATACAAGAGACAGAGAGGCCTTGTCCACAAACCTCTCCTGGATATGTGGCTGCAGATATTTGGGGGATTTTCATGTGTCCACCATAAAGGGCATACAGAAAAAACAGAATTTTCTAGACACCGTCCCTGAATTCCTTCCAGAAGCCCTCAGGGCCCAGCACTCACAATTCAGCCAAATGAGCCCAAAATGCCCTCAGGAAGCAGAGTTTGTGCTCTCCTCAGGATTTCTGCTCAAGAAAGATTCATTCAGCCTTCCCAGCTCCACCATCACAGAATCCCACAACGGTTTGGGTTGGGAAACACCTTCAAGCCAATCCCATTCCACCCCTGCCATGTCCAGGGATAATTGTTAATTTTCCCCCATCCCAGGTTGCTCCAAGCCCTGTCCAGCCTGGCCTTGGACACCTCCAGGGATCCAGGAGCAGCCACCCTGTGCCTTGGGCAGTACCAGCCTGTCAAAAGCTGCTTCTTGCTTGCAGTGTGGGAACCCATCCCACAATTTCTGCAGCAGGATCCACCAGTTTCACCCCCAAAATCCAACATTTACAGACTCCCAAGGCTGGAGGAAATCCCAGTCCCTGTCCCAAGCAGTGGAGATCTGGAGCATCACTCCCCTCTTCTGATTTTCACCCCAAGAGAGTCAGGCTTACACAACCACCTGCAAAAGGATCAACCCCCAGTTCCCATTACTGATTTTTCTGATTATTTGAGTATTTACATATTTTTTTCCTCAGGTATGCACAGCCTGAGCTGTTGTCTCAGCCAGCTCCTCCCTGCATCACTCCAGAGCCCACAGCAGCAATTCCACAATTTGGGCATTCAGGACATCGTGATCTGACGTGTCCTAACCTCCCCATTAAAAAGTTTATGAGGTAAATATTGGTAAATATTTACCAACAGAACCCAGCAGATGTACCCAGAGATACTCCCTGTATTTAGGGTAGGAAATAACCCTGGTTTCTCAGGTACTAATGTCTGGATCTGACTGGAAAATGATTTAATGGTGCCCATTCCAAATGGAAAAGCCAAAAAGCTGCTGAAGGAGAAAAGGCTGTCCCAGCCGGAGAGACAGCTTAGGTTGGAAATGGGTGTGTGCTCCATCACCATCTGTCAGAGCTGGGGCAGCTCTCTGCTGTTCATGGGGCAGTTTTTTCTTTATCTACCCCACAGCCAATCCTCCCTCCAGGAGATCTCTGCTGTCCATGGCCACTGAGTGTCCCTGCAGGGCTGATCCAATTCCAGCATCCCATGGGGAGATGCTGCGCCCAGGGGAGGAGCCAAGCATTCCTACCTGGATCCAATCTGACCCTGGAGCAGCACAGCAGCCTTTGCCCACTGCATTGCCAGAGGAGCAGCTTTCTGCTGCCCTGCATTGCCAGAGGGAGCCCAGGCCCATGTGCAGCAGCCCTGGAGCTGCAGAGGAAAACTCCCCCCTTGTGCAGGATCCCTGCTCCAGCAGCAGCACAGCTGGCACTGCAGGAGGGCTGAGCCCCCATGGGATGGGCTGTGCCACCCCTGACACACAGGGGACAGGGACTGCTCTGACTCTGGCAGGGGTTTGTTTTGTATTACTGCTATTTTATTTTATTTTATTTTATTTTATTTTATTTTATTTTATTTTATTTTATTTTATTTTATTTTATTTTATTTTATTTTATTTTAATTTTTCTTCCCTAATAAAGAACTGTTATTCCTGCTCCCATATCTTTGCCTGAGAGCCCCTTAATTTCAAAATTATAATAATTCAGAGGGAGGGGGTTTGCATTTTCCATTTCAGAGGAGGCTCCTGCCTTCCTTAGCAAACACCTGTTCTTTCAAACCAAGACAAGGAATCTTGGCTGAGCTGCACCAGGGGGCACATCATGGGGGCTGGATTTATGGAGCACAAACCACACCAGGAACAGCAGCACGTGTGCCAGACTGGATTTCCGTTTGTTGGGAATTCCACAGGTACACAGAGCACCCTTATCCTGTGTTCCCAGTTATCCAAGCTGTGCCACATCTCAGTGGCACCCTGAACTCCACAGAGCCCTGGAATAAACACAAAATGGATTAAAACTCAAAGGCAGGAGGGCTGGGAGCTGATGCAGCTCCCCAGCTCCCTGCAGGCACCAGGAGAAGGGAGCTGCTGGAGGAAGATGTGCTGGATGCAGAATTTAAAGGAGGAAGCTGAACTTCTCCCTCACTCAGACACAGAAAAGCCATCCCAGCACCTTCCTCTCCATCCTGATCTCCTCAGCTCCAGGTGCAGGATCCTGGCTGAAGGGGGTCCGTGCCCAAACCCTCTGAGCACAGCCCTGTCCCCAGGCCCAGTGGAGCTCATTTGGATTCAGCAGGAGAACTCCTACAGCCCTGCAGGAAGGGAGAGTTCAGGAGGGAGCTGGAAGCTCGGAACAGAGATAATTCCATGGGGACATCCATCTTCTGGAGAAGAGAGCAGAGCCAGGCTGCTGCAGAGGCAGGTGGAGCTGCCCCACTGCTCCCAGCGCCTCCCACTCTCCCCACAACTGTTCAGACCCACACCAACCTCTCCTGATCCCACCAGCAATCCCAAATCCCCCTGCAACCCCCTTAGACATAAAAAATACCCCATCCAAACAACCAGGGCCACCTTGGATGGGGTTTGGAGCCCCCTGGATGATGGGAGGTGTCCCTGCCCATGGCAGGGGTGGGATGGGATGGGATGGGATGGGATGGGATGGGATGGGATGGGATGGGATGGGATGGGATGGGATGGGATGGGATGGGATGGGATGGGATGGGCTTTAAGGTCCCTTCCAGCCCAAACCAGTCTGGGATTCTGGGATTCCATGAACTTAAGCGGAATTAAACAGCACACCCCATTGGGTTTGGTTGTTTGGTTTGTTTTTTTTTTTTTTGAGCTCCCTGCTTACGATGCAAAAAGCCTTCAAACCCGAAATTGCAGTCCTGTTTCATCAGTTACATAATTACTCTGCTAGCACTAATTAGCAGCTGACTGTAAACATAACTTTTATCCCAGAAGACATTCCCTGTTCGGAGCGAGGCTGAAAATGCAAGTCAGGCCCCGCTCTGGTGCTCCTTCCAATGTGCTTAATAATCCTCAGCACTCGTCTGCCCGTGCTCAGGAGGATTTATGGTGGCAAGGCAAGAGAAAAGCCGAGCAATGTTCCATTGGAAATTAGGAGGAAAAGCAAATGCTGAGGGAAAATATGCTCGGATGGGCAAAAAAAAAGTGTACCTGGGCCAAAGAGTGACAAATTTCTCCTTTTTAGGAGACCTTTTTAGCGGAGGGAGGCGCTGAAGAAATGCCATGTTCTACTCAGCAGAAAAACCAGAGATGGATGCAATTAAATCCCTGAAGGTCTGAGGGAAATGCAGCTGCAGGAATGGGAGCAAAGAGAGGGATCTGCCTGCAGATAATTAAATGTTCATTTTGGTGCCAGCAGGATCGGAGGCCCAGACCTTGAAAGAAAGTGGCAACTGGTGGGAACACAGCGAGCTGGGGATGGGGACAGCCTTCCCTAAAAATCAACTCACTCCCAAAAGCCCCTTTCCCTCATTTTCCATGAGGGATGGGGACAGCCTTCCCTAAAAATCAATTCACTCCCAAAAGCCCCTTTCCCTCATTTTCCATGAGGGACAGGGGACAGCCTTCCCTAAAAATTAACTCACTCCCAAAGCCCCTTTCCCTCATTTTCCATGAGGGACAGGGGACAGCCTTCCCTAAAAATCAACTCACTCCCAAAAGTCCTCGTCTTCATTTTCCATGAGGTCCCACATGGAACACGGGATGGAACCTGCAGGAATCTCCCACCACGGAGAAGTGAGGTGGGAACGGCACTGCCAGGGATCCCACAAAAACCCTGTGGCTTCACACGTCCATCAACACCCCAAGAAGGGCTGAATTCCCAGGAATCACTGTGGATCCAAAGGATAACACGGAGGAGTCATTTCATCCTGGGATAAATGTTCCAGGGGCCTCATGAAGCCTCAGCAGTGACCAGGCTCGGGGTAATTCCTGCAAGCTTAAAAAAAAACTCATTGAGCAGAGGTGAGGGACAGGAGAATCCTTCTAATTAACCATTTCAATCCCAGGTGTGCGACCCCAAAATTCCCTGCTGGAACATTCCCTGCCAAGCTCAACATCACTGCAAAGGTTTGATATGGTTTTTACACCAAAAAAGGCAATTTTCCCTTAGCTTAGCATCACCCTCCAGGGATAAAACACCCAGAGTCCTGGGAGCTGGGTAATGGCATTGCCTGAAGATCCTGAATTAACCATTTCCTGAGGCCAACTTGAGCATATTACTTCAGAATCCTTTAAAAAATACAAAGTTAAACCTGCCCAGAAACTTTCTGACTCCAAAGCACAGAAAAAAATCGCATTCAACTTCACCCGAAACTGGGAGGTGCAAAATAAAAGGTTTAGGAATAGATCAAATAGAATTTATTTAAGGAAAGAACAAGTTAATCAAATTGCTGGATTCAGCACAAATTTCCAGGAGAGGCTCCCCAGCCCCTCCCAGGGCATATCCCATTCCCCTGGACAACAACTCCAGAAGTCAAGCAGTTTATAGGAACTGCAGTAACTTCCCAGCTTCTCCCAGAGAATCCTTGTCCTGGATTTCACCTCCAAAGTTCATTTCTAGACTGAATTTCATGGAGGTTCAAACTAATGCCGGTAGAAATTAAGATATTAATGAGAGAGGATTGCCACTGCCAAAGGGGCATTTTCACTGGACACGGGAAAGCCAGAGGGGAAATCCTTCCTCTACATGAGTCCAACTTTTGAGCCAAAGTGGACTGGAAGGAAATTCCCTGAGGATCAGTCATTAAAAACCACTTTTCTCCCAAAAACGGAGTCCTGGGCACATGGGATCTCCATCCTGTCCTGCTGGACAGATGAGGTCAAGGAGCTGAATGCGCCAGGACTTCGGATGGGGAGTTCTGAAACCCCAGAAATTCCCAGAGATCCTCACCAGGCTGCTCTGCGGGGAGCTGCAGACCTGGATTTGCAATTTATGCCAGAAATTCCACCCAGAACAGCTTCCCACAGCGCTGGGCAGATCCTGCAGCGGGATTTTCCTCATTCCCTGAGCTCCAAGGACAGCGGGAGATGCTTTGAATATCAAAGGGCTTTGGGAGAAGCTGGGATGCTCCAGCCCGAGCACGGAGCTTTTCTCACCCAGTGATGCTGCCGGTGATTAATGAACCCACTCAGCCTCCTCTCCGGAGGTACGTGACCACAAGGCAGAGGTCACAAACGAACCATCCTGAAATGCCAGGAAAAAGCGGATTTCTTTCCCCCTCAGTGATCCAAGATGTAAAATTCTGCCCGGCAAAGACTCGCCCAGAGCCAGGTTCTGCTTGGACTAATTATTTGCATCTTTCTCCGCTTTGCAAACCTACAGAGGGAAGCCAGCTCACCGTTTCTCCATCCCAGGGTTTATTTTATTAATGAAAGCACCAGCAGAAAGAATGACAAGTTGATTTTAATGATCCCAGCCCCTTAATTTCTGCGGTGCACCGCGGATCTGCGGAGCAGCGAACGAACCTTGTGTGTGTGCAGCTTGTACGAGGGGGCAGGAGCACTAACGAGCTTGATTTGCTGATCAGCAGATTTGGGAGTTATTTAAATTACTCCACGGCTCTAATTTGTTTTGAGAAAAAATAAAAATTGAGGATTTTCCCATCAGCGTTTTCAGCCGACCCCTCACTCCCCTGCAGAAGCAACGGGAGGGGGAATTCAGGAGCAGAGAACGCTGCCAGCAGGGAGCTGTGGGATGAAGATTTCAAATTTCTGGGAAGAATTAATCCCTGGAGCACCTGCGCCCAGGCAGAAGCTGGAAAACACAGACCCAGCTGAGCTCCACCATCTGCCAAGGAGAATCAGCTCCTCCTTCCAAAGATGCCTCTCCCAGCTCATCCACAGCTTCGTATTCCCAATTCCTCGCTCAAACCTCTTCCCAAGCTTGCTCTCCTCCATCAGATCTCTAAATTTGGATATTTGGAATATCCAGATACACAACTTCAGGTGGAGATCTCAGCTTTTTCCCCTCATGTATTTATCATTTCCGTTGTGTGAGGGATGTGGGGAGACCCAGAGCCCTGCAGAGCTCTGACAGAATCACAGGAAAACAGGATAAAAAGGATAAAAAGCTCCACAAGGGGAAGTTCCAACCTCCCAAACAGGCAGATTCAGTGAGGAAGAAAGTGGTGCCACTTCCAGCAGCTGTCAGGAAAACAAAAAAAGAACAAAAATAAAACAAAAAATATTAAAATCAGACAACGAAGAGAATGCTAACAAATGGGAAGACATGTTCTTTAAACTGTGGTTATTTTTTTTTTCTGCTGTGATTTGTGTCACTCCTTCCTCCAGATTTATTCCCTCCCTCCTAAACAAAGGCCAGGAGTTTTCATGAAGCAGAAGATGTTTCTCACATCCAAAGCTTTCCTTGGAAAACTTTGCTTTTCAGCCAATGTGAACTCAGAATAGCCAAGGGAGTTCATTTCCCTTCATGTGCTCAGCATGAAGGTCCCAGAGCTCCTCCATCAGAGTTCTCCTTGGAAAATTCAGTGTTTCAGGTCAAACAGAGGCTGCTCCACCCATCCCAGAACCACAATCCCACCAGGAGCTCTCCAGGCCATGGAGATCCCACAGGATTCCACCTTCTCACCTCCATCCCAACACTTCTCCCTCCATCTGAACCCCCCAATTTCCCCCTCATACTCCTCTTCCTGCTGCTGGGTGATCTCCACAGGCAGGGACAAATCCCAGCCTCAATCCAGGCAGGAATTGCAGTGTCTGGTCTGCACCCCCAATAGGCTCCAGCTGTCACCTCCAAACCATCCCTCACAGCCAGCTCCCACCTGGGGACCCCTGTCCCTCCTCCCTCAGCCTCCTCCTGCCTTAGCCTTGCTCTGAATTCCAGGATCTGATTCTTTTTCCCAAACATTCCTGCTGTTTTTTTCCATAACCATTCCAGAAGAAGCTGCAGAGCCAAGGTTACACTCACACACCAAGAGAAAGTTGCATTTTGGGCATTCCCAGAAATACCAAGCCTGATCCGTGGTCACCAGGGAGGGAAGCAGGGCAGGGATGAGCCTGTCCAGCACTGAGGATTTTGGCAAGTGCCTCATGGGAGGTGTTGCAGGGCCAAGGTTTGATTCCCAATTCCTCCATCTGGCTGAAATCCAGACAAACCAGAGGGATAAATCCCACTAAAATGCACTTGAACTGGTCTTTGCCCCAGGGGCTACACCCAAAAATGGACCGTGGGTTTTCACACTTTTATACGTTTGGTCCATTTGCATATTGGGGGTTAATCTTCCAATTACAGCTTCAGGTAATGAAGACATTTACCCCAAGTTTGCTCCCCCCAACTCACTTTTGTTTAAATCTCTCAGGGCCTGAGGCAGTGAGGTGTCCCTGAGGAATTGTGTCTGCCCAAAATGGGAGAGCAGCAGCTCACACTGTGTGTGGAGTTTAGAGTTACACACTAAAGAACTGCAGGGTTACAAATGTATGAAAAATATAAAAGCCAAAATCATAAGGCATGACAGTGTGAAAAACGCCAATCACTTGTTTTTAAAATTTTAAAAGTTTAATAGTAATAAAATGGTTATAAAAATAGTAGTATAATTAGAGTAATAATAATTTGGGCAATATGGATTAGAACAATATGAGACAATAGAGACAAAGAGTTACAGACAGTCTGGGTACCTCTTTCTGGGCAGAACAAGCCCAAAAAAGGATCCACGTTAACAGAGGATTAACCCTTAAAAGAAACAGCCTGTTGTATATTCATACACCTCACCCATGATGCATAAATTCCGTTCAAACACAGGATTCTGTCTGGGCAGTGTCAGCTTCTTCCTCTGAATCCTGACGGCGTCTCCAATCCTGAGCAAGGCAGGAAGAAGTTCATTTCTCCTAATAATGGAGCAATAAATTCTCTTTCTCTGACAGATTCAGGTGTCCTGGAGCTGCTATCTCGCTGCCAGTCCTTTCTTTAAAAAAATATCCTACATAGCATAGTTTCTATTTAAACATTTTGTTATAACCTAAAACTATATTTAACACACTGCTTAAGAGAATTAACACAGCATCGCTTTCTAACATAACACATATAATATTCATTTGAACATTTGCAAAAAGCCAATCATCAACTACACATTTTTCACAACAGGGAATGGGTGGAGCTGTGCCAGGGGAGGGTTATCCTGGATTTTAGGAACAGGTTCCCCTGGGAAAAGGATCACCACATGCAGAGCCCCCACAGCCTTTAGGCCTGGCCCAAACCACAGCACATCCTTTGCTCCCGTTTTAAGCCGAGCTCAGCGCTGTCACCGCTGGGGAAAGGTGGGAAAGCATTTGATTAAATAAACGATGCAATCCCAATTATGCACATGGAACATGACTGCCCTGTGCAGGGAGCAGCAGCAGCAGTGTGTTCAGGGAAGCTGCTCTGCCAGGCTGGCTGAGGCAGCCAGGCACTGCCAGCATTCCCACGGGGAATGGCAGATGGAGAGAGCCTGCAGTGTCCATCCCCATTAATCCAGCCTGGGCTCTGATCCCCACCTTCCTGCCAGCAATTGGGAGCCCTGTGAGAGGAGGCACGGAGCAGCCTGACGTGAGGAATGGCACACGGATGGTGAGGGTGGAAAAGCTCCAGGCAGCGCTCTGCCAGCACTTCCCTGGCTGGAATTCCGGAGCTGTGACACTCCAGAGGTGGCACCTGGGCAGGGAGGGGTGAAAGGAGAGCACCTGCACGCACCCTGGCTGTGCTTTGCCCCGAGCAGCAGCTCAGGTGTGAGCAGGAGCAGCTTTTCAAGTGTCTGCAGCTTTGCAGGGAGGTGTGAAATGGATACAGAGCACAAAGTGCTGTGAGGGTGAGAGGTGAGAGGAGATGGGGAAAAGCTTTCACTGTACCTTTATATCGTTCTTTTGTCACGTTTGTGCTGTTGGGGAGGGAACCCCAGAATGGGTTTGGGTTGGCAGGGACTTAAAGCTCACCCAGTGCCACCCCTGCCATGGCAGGGACACCTCTCACTGTCCCAGGGTGCCCCAATGTCCAACCTGGCCTTGGGCACTGCCAGGGATCCAGGGGCAGCCACAGCTGCTCTGGCAATTCCAGCCCAGCCAGGAATTCCCAATTCCCAATCTCCCACCCATCCCTGCCCTCTGGCACTGGGAGCCATTCCCTGGCTCCTGTCCCTCCATCCCTTGCCCAAAATCCCTCTGCAGCTCCTGTGCTCACCCAGCAGACAAACTGGGTTAAGTCTCTGACAAGTTTTCGGGCTGCTGCTCTCAGCCCCAGGTCAGTCTCTGCCCTGGCAGAGCTGCCCCACGCTCTGCAGAGAAGTGCTCCAGGGTCAGCTGCGAGCTGCACACTCAGAGCATTCCCATTCCTCCTCGGGAGAAAAGCAGCTGCAAAGATCCTCCTAAATTTGCTTTGAAAAGCATTTGTCAGGTTCCACACTCAGCCAAATCGATGAATCAGATTCCAGCAGAGAAACAGAGTGATGAAGGCAGGCTGATCCTGGCATTTTCCTCCTCGGTGTTCCTTGAGGAGAAGGATTTTTCTTCACAATTTTGTTTGCTTCAGCTTCTTTCTCCGTGAGGTGGTGACAGCCCCAGCCAGGGGTGCCCCAGCACTTGGGACCATGTGGGTTCTTTGAAATCTCCCTTCAACATAAAAATATATTTCCCAAATAGCACAATTATGTCCAAAACAGCCCTGACACCGTGAGGGGGGAGGATGCCGCAGGGGCATCACTCAGGGACTGCAATGAGAGAAGGAAAACACCATCAGGAGTTTCCTGGAGTGAAAAGGGTCAGAGGCCCAAATGGCCTTGCTCAGCTTTTGTTGCTTTAATGATTTCCTTGTTCATTTCTTCTATTGGTGATTCCTTCCTCCAGCGGGATTGTTTCTCTTCCTAGATCCAATAATGCCAATATTCCTGAGACTGAGGTCTAATAAATAAGGAAATCCCGGAGTTTGCATCCTACACTGTGGGATACCCATAGCGCAGCCTGGAAGTGCCCAAGGCCAAGCTGGATGGGGCTTGGAGCTACCTGGGATAGTGGAATGTCTCCAAGGTTCCTTCCAACCCAAACCATTCCATGATTCCCTGATCCTGAGTGGGACCAGCAGCCTCCAATGGCTCATTTCTTAGCAATAAAGAACAACAAAATGCCAGCAGCTCTCGTTGTCCCGTTTGTTCAGGGGTTTGAGCTCCATCTGCGTCACCAACTGCGGGGTCAGCACGACGTGTCTGGGGGAAGGGAAATGAGCAGCCTGTCTGGAATTCTTCCCTTTGCCACTTCAGTCTCATCAAGAGCACCTCCCTGCAGATGGGAACGCAGACTGGCAGGAGCTGGGAGCTGCCGCCGCTACCTTCTGTTCCCTCCCGCCTTGCCAGGACGGATTCCATCCCCAGACAGGCTGGAACTCATGCCAGTGGCAGACAGTCCCATTGGATTAGGCCTTCCCAGGTTCATCCCAGCGATTTGCAGGAAGATTTGCAGTTTGTTTCCCCAGTGCTCTGGGTCTGTCAGATCCGTATAAACCAGCCCGCAGCAGGATGCTGGATTGTTGTTTATGGTTTTAATGGGTATGTGGGATATTAAGGTTCAATTTGAACGAGTGCTTTGACAAAAAGATCATCACATTCTCTGCAAGGGATTTCATGCCCCAAATGAGGGGCATGGGATGAGAACACTCTGCAAAGAAAAGTTTACTGAACTCAACTTGACCCATCCCAAATTCCAAATCCCTGTAATTATCCCGCTGCCTATTTCCTCCATCCTCCAGCACACTGTACAAATGGAAAAATAAATTTCCATCTCCCAGCTCCAAGTGTCCCCACTAATGGCCAAGAGGGAAAATAATGATCACAGCAAGGCAGCAAAACCAACATTTGGGCAGCGCTTCAACGTCGAGGGCAAACAAGGGGAGAATCCAAAACGAGTGGAGAACCCAACTCCATCTTGCGGCCACTGGACTGAGGGACTCAAACCCCAGGAAAAAAAGGGGAAAGTAGACAGGGAAGTGTAGCTGGTTGCCATGGAGACAGCAAGACATGAAAGCAAGAGCTGATGGAACCTTTACAGTTATTTAAATGCTTGTTATAACATTATGCAAAAAAGCGGCGGAGTCAACGTGCTCGGAAGGAAAACAGTTGTTGTGGGATGAGCCAGGTAACAATTCAGGAGTCAGAAATAAGGTTTGGTTAAATGGGGAGCCATTTGGAATAATGAGGTAATAATGCCCTCCTAAATTAATGGGGAAATTCGCGATGAGGAGCAGAGGAAGCAGGGAGAGGTCACTGGGCCGCAGTGTTGGGGTGAAACCATTTCTCACCAAGAGTCCTCCTCCAGCACCTCATCTTCATCCCTTCAGCCCCAGCCATCCCCAGGATCCAGGGAAATGGCTCAGGGATGAGATCTGGTCCCTACCAGAGTCGTACCAAGGTCCTTTGGCTTTGCATCGTTTTCCCATTTCCATCTCCGCTTTTCCTTCCAGCAGCAGCTCTGCTTGGAGCACTGGGATGACTTGGGATGAACTGGGTCGTACAGAAAGGCCAGGCAGGGATTTGGAGCCTCTGAAACTCAAATTTGGCACAGGAACTGGAGATTATCTCCCCTTGGACAAAAAGCAAACCAGGGGAGCAAGTTCAGCGCCCACAAAGCCCCACCTCATCACCCTGTGCCAAAATTTTCCCCCTCAAAAACTTCTCTGTTCCCATGTCTTCCGTAGGGCCTGAAGGATTTATTATCCTGCTTCCTGTGAGGTAAAAAATGAAAAAAAAAAAAAGAGAGAACATCTTTTTGCCCTGCAATTCCCCCAGACCTGGGGCAGGGCTGCCTGCTCCAGCCAGGCCGAGGGGAGTCAAGTGGAGTAAATCCCGTTCCAGCCACACTCAGGCCTTTGGGCACAGCTCCTTCCTGGAGCCGTTTGTCAAGTGCTTTTCATCTGAAACATGATTCGGTGATTCAATTACTTTATAAAGTCAATATTTTAGGTCACAGCTTATGCATCAACAAAGACATCTCATGGGATTAGAGCTGAGCGTGGTGGAGCTCTAAGTAATGTTCCCTGTGCTGCTCCAGCTGGAAAAGTCGATAAGATCAGTTTGTCTCCCCCACATTTCACTCTCAGAGGCTGCAAAAATGATTGTTCACTTCTGTAAATTTAAACCAGCGAGAAGGAGAAAATGTTTCTGGCTTCGTTATTTCCAGAGAGGTAAAACGGGATTGCTCCAGCAGATCCTCTCCGTGTGCTTGGCAAAGGCAGCCAGGAGAGGGATGAGAAACAATTCTTTGTGCTCAAAAACAATGTTAGCAAGGGAGAAATATCAGGATAAGCTGGTCCCAAACACAGCCAGGCTGGAAAATGAGGAAAAAGTCTAGAGGAGTTTTGAAAGGAAAAATAGGAGAGACAGAGGTGTCTGCTGGGTTTTTTTGGAATAGCAGAGAACTGGAGCTGGAGCATCCCAGCCTCTGCCCTAGTATCCCACTAAACAGGGCAAATCTAATTATTCAGGGTTTTAATTAAAGGCTTCAGGAGAAAAACAAAAGGTTCCTCTCTCACTTGAGAAGAGGGTTTCTCCTTTCTTATGATGAAGCTTAGCTCAATGCTAGATTAAATATTTCAAACTCTGTTTTTCCCCCTGAAATCATCCAAACACTAAATTTAGAGTCTTTCTTTAACAGGGTATCTATTGATCTTTGCCAAGGCCACAGCACTTCCTAAATCTCTGCTGAAGTAAGAAAAGCATCAAGGAAATAAAAAAAGGATTAAAAGTTTAAACAACTCAGATCTCTTTCCTAGAAAAATTTCCAAGGCCAGAGGTGTTTTCAGCAAAGAGCCCCTGCAGAAGCCTCCAGGCCATGCTGGGCAACAGCAGAACCCACGGGGATCTTGAGATGGTCCAGGAGCAAATTCCTTGGTCCAGATGCAGGAATGGATTGCCAGGATGCAACACCAGGAGTCACCCATGGTGGTGCAGTTACATTAAAAGGGCTGCAAAACAATTTAGAGGAAGTCAGAGGCTCAAGGCTCTGCCAAAAACCCCAGGAAAGAGCTCCACGAGTAAACTGAGCCCCAAGAGCTGCTTCTGACCCAATCCCACAGGACTGAGCCCCAAGCAGCTGCTTCATCCCAGCAAAGGGAATCAGAGTCCTTGGGGTTGGAAAAACCTTCCAGGACCGAGTCCAACCATTCCCCAAGGCCACCCCTGTCCCGTGTCCCCAAGTGCCACATCCAGACAGAGTTTAAATCCCTGCAGGGATGGGGACTCTGACACTTTGTGCAGGCTGCGCTAGAGCAGAGGCTGGATGGAGTTCCAGAATAAAGCAGGGATTGGTTCAAAGCATCTCCTCCATGGATCCACCTTGGGCAGCACAAGAGCCCAGCCAGGGCTGCACCCAAGATGAACCAAAATGGCCCCAAAATGCACGGCCGGGCACGGGGTCTGTCCCTGGGATCAGTTCTGCTCCATTTGCACCTTGCACTTCATTGTCCCATTCCAGCTTTAGCCCAGGCAGTCCCACCCTGCTTGTTTTTCTCTCTCCAGCCCACGGTGTTTGTGCTCTTGGGCTGAGATTTGGGTCATTTGTCCTTGGTGCCCAGCTGGAGCAGGAATTGTTTTGTCTCCCTGCTCTGTGCTCAGAGCTCAGAACTGCACATGATCAGAACCATCCCCTGATATGGAGCCCAGACCCACACACTGAAGCAGCACAGAATGTGAAAAACAGAAAAGCTGAACCTGAGACATCAACTCCACCACTGCCCCAGGCAACTTTTCCATGAAGAAATGTTCCCAATTTCCAATCCAAACGTTCCCTGGCCCAGCCTGAGGCCGTTCCCTCTGCTCCTGTCCCTGTTCCCTGGAGCAGAGCCCGACCCCCCCGGCTGTGCCCTCCTGGCAGGAGCTGTGCAGAGCCACAAGGGCCCCTGAGCCTCCTTTGCTCCAGGCTGAGCCCCTTCCCAGCTCCTCAGGGATTCTCCAGCCCCTTCCCAGCTCCCTCAGGGATTCTCCAGCCCCTTCCCAGCTCCCTCAGCCTCTCCTGGGGTTCCCTGTCTCAAGCTGCACCAAGGGAAATACAGGTTGGATATGAGGAAGAAGTTTTTTACAAAAAGAGTGATAAAGTTCTGGAATGTTCTGCCCAGGGAGGTGGTGCAGTCCCCATCCCTGGGTGTGTTTAACAAAGCCTGGATGTGGCACTGGGTGCCAGGGTTGAGTTGAGCTGTTGGGGCTGGGTTGGACTCGATGATCTCAAAGGTCTCTCCCAACCCAGTGATTATTCTGTGAATTCTGTGAATTCCTGCCCCTTCCCAAACCTTACCGATCCAGCATTTCTGGGTTTTGGCCACCATCCGCCCCCCCTGTCCTGCCTTGGAGGCCAGTGAGGAGGAAGAGGAGCGATGAAGGCGCCCTTCAATAGGAACCCATCGAGTGTGATTAATTTGGGCTCATTAGGAAATGAAAACGAGCCCAGCCCTTCAGCTCCTCAGGATAAGGCACCGCGGGCATTTAATGGGATTTAATGGGATTAGAGCAGCTGCGGGAAGGGCTAAACCCCCTCCTGGAGCTGGGAATCGCCGTGGGGTCAGCCGAGTATCCACAGCACCCACCCAAAACTGCCCCAAACAGCCCAAAATCAGCCCCAGCAAGAAGAGCTGGAAACACCGAGCCCCTGCAGGGAGGTTTTGGGGCGGTTTTCAGAGCCCTTTTAGCAGCTCGTTATCACCAAACGCTCAGGGAAGGATGCTCAATTAGCAGAAGTTGGGAAAATTGGGATTGCCCACCCCCGCCCCCGCTCTGACACTCTTTACCCATTGATAAGGGGTGATAAAGCTGCGAGAGCTTCCCAGGCATCCTCTGGCAAATGAGCCATAAAATAGGATAGTTTTAGGATTATCCTGAAACGGGAGAAACCTTCCAATTATGCCCGAAGAAAAATTAGTATCTCCTAATGCTAATTATAGCATCCGTGGCTTGGATTTGTTTGATGAGGAGCTCGCTCCGGGTAAAATAAATACCGGCTTTGAAGAGAGGGGGAGTGGGGAAAAAAAGAAGGAAAATGAGAAATGGAAGATGTGGATGTGGACCAAAAATCCAGGTGTGAGCACAGAGCTGCATCCACCCATCCCAGAGTTCCAGCCGGGATCAATTGATGCCTTGTGCAGGCTGAGCTACAGCAGAGGCTGGATGGAGTTCCAGAATAAAGCAGGGATTGATTCAAAGCATCTCCTCCACGGATCCACCTTGGGCAGCACAAGAGCCCAGCCAGGGCTGCACCCAAGATGAACCAAAATGGCCCCAAAATGCACGGCCGGGCACGGGGTCTGTCCCTGGGATCAGTTCTGCTCCATTTGCATCTTGCAGTTCATTGTCCCATTCCAGCTTTAGCCCGGCAGTCCCACCCTGCTTGTTTTTCTCTCTCCAGCCCACGGTGTTTGTGCTCTTGGGCTGAGATTTGGATCATTTGTCCTTGGTGCCCAGCTGGAGCAGGAATTGTTTTGTCTCCCTGCTCTGTGCTCAGAGCTCAGAACTGCACATGATCAAAACCATGCCCTGATGTGAAGCCCAGACCCTCACACTGAAGCAGCACAGAATGTGAAAAATAGAAAAGCTGAACCTGAGGCATCACAGCCTGGTCCAGAACCAGCAGCAGGTCCCACCTGCCTCCCAAATTCCATTCATCACATCCCAGCTCCCTGCCCATCCCAAAAGTGGAGCCCTTCCCTCTCTGCCAGTTCCATGGTGTCAGGATTTGTCCCATCCCAGGGTGATTCTCCTGCCCTGTGGTGCCATGGAAAAGATGGGAAGCCTGGTGGGAAACAGGAGAAGGAACTGCGAATTTAGAGGGGGTAAAAGGTTCTTCCTGCAGCCCTGGGTGAGGGATCCAGAGGAGTCAGAGGGAATAAAGGCATCAGCGATGCCTTAGGTTCAGCTTTTCTATTTTTCACATTCTGTGCTGCTTCAGTGTGAGGGTCTAGGCTTCACATCATGGGATGGTGAGCTCTGAGCACAGAGCAGGGAGACAAAACAATTCCTGCTCCAGCTGGGCACCAAGGACAAATGATCCAAATCTCAGCCCAGGAGCACAAACACCGTGGGCTGGAGAGAGAAAAACAAGCAGGGTGGGACTGCAGGGGCTAAAGCTGGAATGGGACAATGAACTGCAAGGTGCAAATGGAGCAGAACTGATCCCAGGGACAGACCCCGTGCCCGGCCGTGCATTTTGGGGCCATTTTGGTTCATCTTGGGTGCAGCCCTGGCTGGGCTCTTGTGCTGCCCAAGGTGGATCCATGGAGGAGATGCTTTGGATAAATCCCTGCTTTATTCTGGAACTCCATCCAGGAGCTGGGCAGCCTTCACAAGGCATCATCAGAATTTAATAGCAGCTTTAATTCTCATTAAAAGAAGGAATATATTTAATAATTAAACTGTTTTTTGTAAAATGCCCAATTCTGGTTTTAGTAACTGTACAGGAGGAGACCCTGCAGCACATCCCAGACCCAGAACAGAGCCAAGCTTGGAATACCTGGATGCACAGAAATTAATTAATCATTAATTCATCCCAGAATGTATTCCTGAGACCATTTTCTCACAGAAAAATCAGGGACAGGTTTGGGAGCCACTCCTGTTATATTTACAAGAATTAACCCCTGGCCCTGAAGGGATCTCTGTGTCCAACAATGAAACAAAATAAATCCCACACCAATGGTTTGGGTTGGACAGGACCTTAAAACCCATCTCATTCCAATGGGCAGGGACACCTCCCATTATCCCAGGTGCTGAGGCACAAGGCAATTGTCCCAAAAACACATTTGGGATATGGGATTAAGAAAACAAAAGGCTCAGCCCCCGAGCTGCAGTAAAAACCCCTTTATTCCTCCAAGAACATTTCCATCCATGCACATTTCCAGGAGAACATCCCATCCCCATCTCCAGTGGTGCCTCTTGGAGCAAATTCCATGAATTTTTTTTTCTCCTGGCTGTGAAAACAACTCCCCAAAAAATAAAATTAATCCCCTTCTGCCAGAGGTTGTGTTTTGCCTGACAGCCCTGCCCACAAACAGAGCTGTCCAAGCCCAAAAGTGCAAATGGAACCAGCAAGGAAGGGCTCCAAAATGGGAAAGGATGAATATTCATTGGAATATTTTGGTTGCATCCCATCTATCTTTGTAACAGACATTTTGCTCCAGCTCTGGCTGGAGCTCTGACGAGTGACAGTGAGAGGAAGCCTAATTAGCATAAAGGGTAATAATTAAGGATGCAAATGCAGTAAATGTCACTCAGTAATTTAACCAGGAGTGGGCAAAGCACCACCAGATCCCTGGCTCAAGGAAAACAAGCCCAGGAAAGGGATTTGAGGAGGAAAAAAGCAGGGAATGAACAGGGATCTTTAAACAAGAATTAAAAAACGCAGTCCTGGAATTCAAGGAGGTTCAGGACATTTTAAAAACAGGGGATGGGTTGGAGTTTATGGGGTTTTGTAGCAAAAGAGGGGAAAGAGGGAAAGCAGGTGGAAATGATCTCTTGGGAAGGCGTTTTGTGCAATACAAAAAAGGGACATCCACGGTATATCCATAGGTAAATCCATAGGGACAGTCGGAAATTCCCCACACCACCAGCCCCAAACACATCCCTGAACCCACTGGGATCTCCCCAAGGGGCAGAACAGGGGGCTCAGTTCTGCTAAAAACAGCTCTGAGTTTTTCAGGATGTTGGAATGGAAAAATAGTTTGGGTTGGGAGGGACTTTCAAGGGGTTTATTCCAACCCTACAGCCAGGGATAGGGACAGATAGGGACAAGACATCGAATTAGGATCACAGAAAACCAGGTTGTTGCTTGATCCCAAGGATCAGTGACCGTCCCCAGATTATTTGCTGGAGAAAAAAATCCCAAGCCTAAAACAAGCCAACAGGTGCAGAATCTGCCAGACCTGGGGAAGCACTTGGAAAATGTTCCAGTTTCCAGCCAAAATGTTCCAGTTTCTCTTAAACACATGCAAAGCCTGGGACTAAAGAGCAGCACCTTTAAAATCCACCCAGCCCTAAAGCCCTGTCCTATAAAAGCACTTCCCACACCATAAATGTGCTCCTGTAGGGTCTTTGGAAGCCTTTTTTTCCCTATTTATCACACAAAATGTGGCTTTTTGAGAGCACAGATCACTGATTTTTAATGTGGATTGGGTTTTACGGCTCAGCTCCCAGGTTAGCACTCAGGGGTGAGGATTTCAGTGGGACCATATTTCTGAGCACCATTAGCTCACAGGAGTTCATCATCATCCCATAATATGGAATTAGCAGCATCCAGCTTTTTCCAAGGGCTGCTAAAAATACGGATCAGGCAAAGATCTGTGGCTGTGCCCCAGAGCAAAACCCCAAACAGCTTCAGTGGGGTGACATTGTTTGGGAGGGAGCTGAGAAAGAGGGAGAAAAGTTGGTGGAACAGAGGTGGAAAATGGATTTTTGGGGTTTTTTTCCAGAATTGCCAGTGAGGAGTAAAAAATCTGCTTGGAAAATCATGGAATTCCACACCGGGATGGGTTGGAAGAGACATTAAACCTCAGCCAGTTCCACCTCCCACTGCCCCAGGCTGCTCCAAGCCCTGTCCAACCTGGCTTTGGACACTTCCAGGGATCCAGGGGCAGCCACAGCTTCTCTGGGAATTCTATTCCAGGGTCTGCCACCCTCACAGGGAGGAATTCTTTCCCAATATCCCGTCTAAACCCCTTCTCTGTCAGTTTGAATCCATTCCTCCTTGTCCTGTCCCTCCATCCCTGCAAATCCTCTCTCCCTGTCTTCCCTGGAGCTCCTTCAGGCCATTCCAAAGCTTCTCTCCAGGTGAACATTCCCAAATTTCCCAGCCTTTCCTCCCAGCAGAGCTGCTCCATCCCTCAGATCCTGCTGCTCCAGCAGCTCCACGTCCTCCCTGTGCTGGAAGCAGGAAAAGCCAAGGAAAAACCTTGAATTTCCACAGGAAACCTTTCCATGGGGAGCTCCAGCCCCTCACTCATCCCTGGAAAATCCAAACCACACGGATCCAGCAGCAGGGAGGGCTCAGCATCTCCCAGAAAAGTTTCTTCAACTCCTTAAAATCCTCTGCTGCTTTTCTTGGGATCTGTTCTGGAACTTTATCCATCTGGGAGAAAACCCCCTCCAGTCCAGATTATTCCTTAAATGCCATTCCAAGAGGGAATCTTGGGGAATGAAAGGTTCCAGAGGCCGGGAATCACATCCCACTGGGCTGGAGATCCCTGGAAGTGTGAACAAAGAGCTCCATCTACCGATCCCTGATATCCTTAAACTACAACCAAATCCTTCCCTAAAATCTCATGATCTCTGAGAATAATGTTTATTTAAGTAATAAATCATTCTTAACTTAAAAACAATCCCATCCCTTGGTCGCTAACAAGGACAACAACACCAAGGAACCCTTGAGCAGGAGCATTCCCCATTTCCTGCTGCCACTTCCATGGTCCCTGCCTCCCAAACCCCCAACCAGAGGGTTCAGCATCCAGAGGTGCCAAACCCAGCTGGGTTTTATATTCTATTTGTGGGGTGCCCATGGCAGGAAGGAAGGAATGATGAATCTGACTCCATGTTCTCAGAAGGCTGAATAATAAAATAATTTATTATTTTATGATCGATATTATATTAAAGAATACTGTACTAACTCTCGGGACTTCTGCTGCTCAGAGTGACTCTGAGATGTGTACAAGTCTCTTTTCCCCAGACCAACAATCGAAGAAGGACTCAGAACTCTTCTATTTTTGTTCTCAAGGTTTTTTATTGTTTCTTATCTACAAATTTTTTTCTCCGACCCGCCGAGGTCTGTCTGGCAGGTCGGGTTGAGGCACAGTGCCCGCCTCAGAGGTGGTGTTGTCTTTTTATACGAAAAACTACACGTACATTATTTACAATTACTTCCCAATACCTATCACCTGCGTTAGACAGTGAGCTTCTACCTTAAACCAATCCAAAAGTGCCACCATCACAGCAGAAAAATGGAGGCTAGGAAGAAGAAGGAAAAAGGACACGGCACGCCCAAATTCCTCCATCTTGGGATCCCGAGCCTCCATTCTAAAAACCCCAAAAATCTATTTTTCACCCTGTGACAAACTAACTGTTATTCTGCTTAAACTCTCAACTTGTAATTCTTCATATAAAGGTTGGTAATTGTTTTTTTTTTCCAAGGGCTAAAATCAAAAGCACAGGGGTCCTGGGCTCTGTGCCAAGGTCTCTGAGCCCTCCAGGGCAGCCAGAGGAATTTCCTGGGTTCTGATAACTAACTGTACTAAAGAATAGTTAGTATAGTTAGTTATAGTTAGAAAGGATACTTACACAATGCTAAAAAGATAATAATGAAAACTCGTGACTCTTTCCAGAGCCCCGACACAGCTTGGCCCTGATTGGCCAAAGAGTGAAAACAACTCCCAGCAGAATCCAATGGAACAATCACCTGTGGGTAAACAATCTCCAAACACATTCCACATGAGCACAACACAGGAGAAGCAAATCAGATAAATATTGTTTTCCTTTTTCTCCGAGGCTCCTCAGCTTCCCAGGAGAAGAATCCTGGGCTAAGGGATTTTTCCAGAAAATGTGACAGTGACATTTTTCACCCCAGGCACGGCCCCTCACAATCCCGTGGGATGGGGGAGAAAATCGGGAAGGGGAAAAGTGGGAGGTGAAGATGCTTTAATAGGGAAAGGGAAAGCCAAATAATGCTGGAACCCTGAGAATTGCAGAGAATTTCAGACTTTTTGTGCTGACAGACTCTGATCCCCAGGAGAAGACTTTATTGACCTGAGGCCTGGAGAAGCTTCCAAAATGGAATGACAGAACTGGGATTGTGGGTGTGGGGTTTGGATAGAAGTGTGTGATATCACAGGGTGGAAAACTCAGAGTTTAAGGTTTTAGAATGTAGTAATAGATAGAAAGCAAAGATGGAGTTTTTAGGGTGAGGCTGCTCCTTCTTCTTCACCTCCTTCTCCATGGGTTTGGGTGGTTTTGTGTAATTGGATAAAAAAGTCCCCATTGCAGCCATGGGTGGTTGGTTATTGGGTTAAAAATAAAAATAATTGAGGTGTCATTTCTTAATTGGACAGTTTATCCTTTAAAAGCCTTGTAGAGATAAATACAGCTCCATTTTTTTAGTTTATTAAAATGAAGTGCTGTAGAACTCTGGGTTTGTGAGGCTGTAACATAGATAAAAACTAATAAACATCAAAGTCCAAACACAAAATACCATCTTGCACATTCAGCCCCAACCCTGACAAAAAGAAGATAAAAACTCAACACAGTGGTGCCCAGATGTGAGGACACCATGTCATCCTCCCTTTATCCCCCCTTTCCTACAAATTGAGATCCCCACACCAGCTCTGGGGAGAAAATTGACTTTATCCCAGCCCCAGCCACACTTTCTCCACCCTTCACTCCACATTATTTATGCCAAGCCCTATCCAAGACATCCTGATTTATTCCCACCACCCTTCCCATCCCTGGATGTAGCATCCCCTCACTCTGTGGATCCTTCCAATAAAATGTTTTAAATTCTGGGAACAGAACAAGCATTTTGTGAGTAAATTCATGTCTGGGGAGAAAAGAGCATTTAAATATTGGATTTTAAAAGAGAGAAATAAAGGAAGAAATTCTTTTTCTGCTGTGGTGGGTGAATTAAATCCATTGAAACGCTGCCAAAGCATGAAAACCAGCCCTGAACAATCCCAACAATTCCCCACCTGTCTGCTGAGCTGGAACTTTTCAAGGCAGAGCTATTTCCCAGCAAATTGTTGGATATTCCTGCTCCAGCAGCAGCAAGAGGGAGTTTGGATGAAATGGCTGCAATCCAAGGAAACGCTGAAATAAGGAGAGAAAAGCAGCTGGTCCTGCAAGAAGGGAAATCAGGATTTAAACCCTTCCCGTGGCAGAACTGTGGGCTGGGTTCATCCAGATGTTCCTGCTGCTCTCTGGAGCAGCTGGAGAGGAATGGATAAACCTCACAAGCAGGAGAAGCTGGGATTTTACACTCAGGAGAGCAGGAAATGGGGCTTGGATCTACATGGGACAGTGGGAGGTTGTTGGGAAGGGTGAAAGTTTGACAAGAAGGTCTCACAGATATTTGTGTGCTTGGCAGGAATATTTTTGAATGTAGAATCTGAAGAAGGAATAGAGATGGAAGCAAGTTTTGATCTGGAAGAAAAGAATTGCTGAGCCAGCCTTACTGGATAGCCAAGGAGGCAAAGGGTGTGTTGGTTAGCCAGCTGTGTCAGGGCTCTGGAGAGAGTCACAGGTTTTTCATTATTATCTTTTTAGCCTTCTGTAAGTATCCTTTCTGTGTTCATTAGTACAGTTTAGTATAGCATTCTTTAATATAATATAGATCATAAAATAATAAATTAACCTTCTGAGAACATGGAGTCAGATTCATCATTTCCCTCCTGCCATGGGGGCCCCTGGAAATGCCACAGCACAGGAATGTCCCTTAAAGGTCCCTGTCCTCTGCTCAGCCAAGTGTCCCCTCCTGGCAGGAGCTGTGCAGAGCCACAAGGGCCCCTGAGCCTCCTTTGCTCCAGGCTGAGCCCCTTCCCAGCTCCTCAGGGATTCTCCAGCCCCTTCCCAGCTCCCTCAGGGATTCTCCAGCCCCTTCCCAGCTCCCTCAGCCTCTCCTCACATTTTCCATACATAAAATATGGATTCCATAAGGAAAGAGGTGGAGATTTGCATTAAAACCTCCTGGAATTCCCGCACCATCCCAAATCCAGGCCATGGGAGGTGGAGTTTGGCCTTGCTGCTCTGTGAGTGCCCCTCCCAGGAGCGCCCAGAGATCCCTCTTGCCCTGAAAACCAAGGTGGGGTCACTCACAGCTTGGACTCCATGATCTTGGAGCCGTTTCCAACAAAATCTGCTCTGTGACCTCACCCAGGTGGGGGAAACCCCATCAGCACCCCCTGCTCGGCCTTTTCAGGGAGCTTTCCCTCAGAATGACAATTCCGGAATGAGGAATGAGGAATGAGGAATGAGGAATGAGGTCAGGCAGCAGGGCTTTTGCAGCTAAATCCAGGCTGAAAAGCCAGACTTGTGCCCCACACCATCATTTTTTCATGGTTTTTCACAGAAAGAGGGATAAAGTTCTGGAATGGCTGCCCAGGGAGGTGGTGCAGTCCCCATCCCTGGGTGTCACCAACAAAGCCTGGATGTGGCACTGGGTGCCAGGGGTGAGCTGAGCTGTTGGGGCTGGGTTGGACTCCATGATCTCAAAGGTCTCTCCCAGCTTGGTCACTCTGTAAATTCAGTGAATTTTCCAAAGCTGCATTTCCCAGTCCAAGCCCAGCTGACCTTTGGCAGGGCAGGATTGCAGAAATGTCACTGCTGCTCCTCGTGCTGGGTTCCCATCCATCATCCCACTGATCCCAGGGGCCAGGGAAGCACAGCCCCTCCAAGTGATCCCAGTTATTGATTCCTCATCACCCCCCTTGTTGCAGCCTCTGCTCAAGCCCAGCCCCTCCCTCCAGCCTGTCCTTTCCCTGGCCCTGCTTTAGGCCTGGAATTAATTAGGTAGGACCCAGCCCAGTGGCTCGCAGAGCGGCTTAGAGCAGCTTTAATTTTGATTAATATCTCCTGCTGCCTTTAAAACCATCTAGGCACGACTCCCTGCCCAGCCAGGCTTGTTAAAATCATAAATCAATCCATTCCCTTCCCTCCAGACGCTCCAAGACCTTTCCAGTTGCAGCCATCCAGCTCCTGCTGCCACGGACTTTTACTTACTGGGTTTGCTCTGCCTCTGCAGAGAGGAAAATCCACTCATCAAAGCCCAAAAAAAAAATCCTGGAATTTGGATTTATTTTAAAGGAATTTAAGTTACCTGGTGAGGGCAGGACACTTTGGACAGTTCTATCCAGGCTGGGAGCAAAGAAAAGTCACCCCAGGATTCATTTCCTGAGATTTTCCCCATCCTTGGAATGTGCCTGGGAGGAAAAACACACACCTGGATGCGTGCTCACCTATTTATCTGATAAAAGTTCCCTCAGCTTTAATCACCAGCCGGTTCAGGTCCTCAAAATCCCATTTCAGAGCCCCAAACCAGCCCCTTTTATCCCTTCTTGATGCTCAGAGCTCTTCCCATCCCAACCCCAGCCCTGGAGGAGAAATCAGCCAGGAAATTATGGGTGGGGATGGGGAAAGCACCCAGGAAATTATGGGTTCTTTTAATTTTTTTTTGGTCTTTTATTCCCTTTTTTGGCACTCAAGGAACAGATTTGGGGTTTGGACCCCCAGGTTTGGGGAAAGGGAACCCCCAGTTTGGCTGCACTGCAGGTGCTCTGTGGGGCTTTGGGACCTGCAGTCCCCCCAAAAGGAGAGGGGGATCCTTTTAGGGCAGAAATCTCCAAGTTGGGAGAGTCCCTTCGTCTCCCTGAAATCTGTTTGCAAACCTGGCACTGGCAGGGATGAGCTAAACCTGCTGCTCTGTATTCGCAGATTCAAAGTTTGCTTGTCAGTTCTTCACTCCTCACCCCAAAAACTGAGTTTTCAGCCACACTTCGATCAGTTCTCAGCCAGAAAAGGGAAATTTTTGGTGTGTTTGGTGAGGATATTCACACTCTGAGCAGGCCCTTTGGGGAGGGAGGCATCACTCCCTCCTTTTCACCACCTTTCCCACTATTTTTGTCCCAGTATTTTTGGGACAACCCCTCTGCCAACAAAAAAAAATCCCTCAAAAATGATCCCTTAAAAATGGGGTTTTTTTCCCCTCAGTTGCAAAGAGATTAATTGGAAATTTATAAATGTTCAGTTCCAAAGGCACATCAGGGCTGGTGTGGGGGCAGCAGGGAGCGTGGCCAAGCTCTGGGGCAGAATGGAATCAGGGAATTCCAGACTGGCTGGGGCTGGAAGGGATTTTAAATCCCTTTAAATCCCTTTAAATCCCTTTAAATCCCATTTTATCCCGGCCCTGCCATGGCAGGGACACTTCTCCTATCCCAAGCTGCTCCAAACTGGCCTTGGACACTTTTAGGGGAACTCTGTGCCAGCCCCTCCCCATTCCAACCGCTCAGATCCAACCCAAACCACCCCAAAAACCCCGGAATCTCCCACATCCACCCAAAATCCATCACTCAGGACAGAATTCCAGAGGGATTTCTGCTCTCCCAGGCCACTGAGAATTTCTTTCTTGGGGTTTGGGTGGTGCTTACCACCCTCAAAGCTGTGATCAATGATGCCTGCACACACTCACTAAAATATTCTTTGTGCTTTCAGAGCTCCAAAAAAATCAGTTAAAAAAAACAAACAAAACAAAACCAAAAAAAAAAAAAAACCACAACACAAAACCAAACAAATAATAAAAACAAATATTTTTTAAAAAAATAGTCCTGAGCAAAGCTAAGCCCCAGGCAGGGCTGGCTCCAGGGTCTTGCCTGCTTTTCCCAGTTTTTCATGCCAGTTAAGGAGAAGCAAAAAGTAATTAATCCATGAGATTAATTGTGGTGTGGGAGGATCCCAGGTGCTTGGTTAGGGGGGGATTTCTGCAGCAAAGGTGAGATCCCAGCTGAAATCCTCCCATTTAATGGAATCCCAGCTCTGCAGAGCCAGCACAGGAGGAGGAGGATGATGGAGAGGAGCAAGGAGATGCTGCTGGATGAACAAAATCCCCTCTGCAAAGCAGGAAGCTTTAAGCAGAGGCAGGATTCCAGCTTTTTATGGGATGAAATCCAAGAAATCCAGGCTTTGGCATGGATTTCCCCTCACCTACAAACCCCTCATGCTGGGGGAAGCATCCCAGCCGTGGGTCTGGAGCTGGATTCATTCACCAGCACAAGCAGGAGCTGCCAGCAGAGCAACAAGGGCCCCTCATTCCCAAAAATATCAACTTTGAGAGGCTGAGAAGCCTCTTCCAATCTCATGCCGAAAGAAAATGAGATATCCCAAATTCCCAGTTTATAATCTGATTTATTCCTTAGCACAGTCCTTTGCTAAACTTCCCTGATCCCAACGCTGGAGAAATGCAGAGGGAGCAGCTCAGCAGGGCTGTGGGATGAAGCTGGAGCTGCTCTGAGGGAGAGGAGGGGCAGCTTCAGCCTCTGCAGAGATGCCAGATCCCAGCAGGAGGGGACAGCCAGGAGGATTGGGGCTCTGCTCCAGGGAACAGGGACAGGAGCAGAGGGAACGGCCTCAGGCTGGCCCAGGGGAGGCTCAGGGTGGATTTGGGGAACATTTATCCATGGAAAGGTTTGTCCAGCCCTGGCACAGCTGCCCAGGGCAGGGGGGAAGCTAAAATGGGGTCCAACCATCCCCAGCAGTGCCAAGGCCACCCCTGCTCCGTGTCCCCAAGTGCCACATCCACAGGGACTTAAATCCCTCCAGGAGTGGGGACTCCAGCACTGCCTGCTCATCCCAGAATGGGATGGGCTGGAAGGGATCCTAAATCCCATTTAATTCCACCTTCTACTGTCCCAGGCTGCTCCAGCCTGGCCTTGGGCACTGCCAGGGATCCAGGGGCAGCCACAGCTGCTCTGGCAATTCCAGCCCAGCCTCTCCCCACCCTCCCAGCCAGGAATTCCTTCCCAATATCCCACCTAAACCAACTCTCTCTGAGATTAGAGGTATAAATAGACAGAGGCTCCTCGAGCTGGAATGATAATTCCAACATTATCCATTGCTGATGCCTGGAAAACCACGGAAATCCTGCAGAAGGGGAAGCCACCAGTTTGATTTTTAAGTTTGTTTAAAGCAGTTTTACCACTAAACAAGTAAACATTTATAACTGAATAAATACTTTTTCACTTTAGTCAAGGAGCATTCAGTGGCTGTTGGCATAAATATTCAGTTATGGAAATGTTTGGATGGAAATAGATTTTTCCATGCCATAAATAAACATTGTCTGCGAGGAACACACTCCCAACAAGAGGCGTGAATTCGAGCCACTGGTGCCTCCTGCCAGCCCTTGGGAATGTTTTATTTAGAAGCACTTCAGCCTGATCCCATCTGCCTGGATTTTCCTGCCTGTTTATCCCACCAAAAACTTGGAGCAGAATCATGGAATCGTCGAGTGGGAAAAAAAATCTTTGGGATCATCCAGTCCCAGCGGTGCCTGATCCCCACCTTGTCCCCAGCCCAGAGCTCTGAGTGCCACCTCCAGGAATTCCTTGGGCACCTCCAGGGATGGGGGTTCCAAACCTCCCTGGGCAGTCAATTCCAAGGCCTGAGCAACTTTTCCATAGGGAAATTTTTCCTGGAAAATCCTCCTGGTGCCACAGCCTGTGCTCGGGGGCTCAGTCCAATACTGGGATGGGGAAAGTTTAGCAGAGAACTGTGCTGAAGGAATAAATCAAATGATAAACTGGGAATTTGGGATATGTGAGCATCACTGCAGCTCCAGCCTGGTGCTGGGAATCAGCAGGGAGAAATGTGTGGGAGTCACCCCAAATCCATGGGAGTTCCTGAAATCCATGGGAGTCACCCCAAATCCATGGGAGTCACCCCAAATCCATGGGATTTTCCCAAGTCCATGGGATTTTCTTCTGGTGCTGGATGCAGGAGATGCTTCCCTCGAGCTCAGCACAGCTTTTGGCTCCACAAAGTGACACCCAAATGTCCCCAGGTGAGTTTGACTCTCCTAAAATGAATTTGTGGATAAAATGCCTCGGGTCAGGAATGTTTGTGGTCCCAGTGAGGATGAGGAGAGCTCAGCAGGGGCTGGTGAAGAAGCAGGAGGAAATCAGGGATAACCTGAGCAGGGATAGAGAGCACCTGTCTCCTTTGGGTGGGATTTTAAACTTTTTGCCCAAAATGACAAAATGTGCAGGAGCAGAGCATGAGGGAAGGGAAGGGAAGGGAAGGGAAGGGAAGGGAAGGGAAGGGAAGGGAAGGGAAGGGAAGGGAAGGGAAGGGAAGGGAAGGGAAGGGAAGGGAAGGGAAGGGAAGGGAAAAGGAAAGGGGAAGAGGAAAGGGGAAAAGGAAGGAAAGGGGAAAATGAAGGAATGGGGAAAATGAAGGAATGGGGAAAAAAGGAAGGAATAGGGGGAAAAGGAAGGAATAGGGGGAAAAGGAAGGAACTGGAACTTTGCTTACAGTATCACACAAACTCAAGCAGAGCTCAGCTCTGCCCCAGTCCTGCTGTCCAGCAGCAAAAATACAAAATATTGGGATTTTTCAAACGAAAGCAAGGACAGAGAATCCACGGGACAAATTCCTGCACGCTGGGATTCAGGGACAGAGCAAGGAGAAGGAATTGCCGGCTAACGGTGCCATCTAGCTGCGGCTCCTGGAGCGGGAATGCTGCACTGCCCCGGCACCAGGAGCCATTCCCTGGCTCCTGTCCCTCCATCCCTTGTCCCCAGTCCCTCTCCAGCTCTCCTGGAGCCCTTCAGGCCCTGCCAGGGGCTCTGAGCTCTCCCTGGAGCTTCTCCTCTCCAGGGGAACATTCCCAGCTCTCCCAGCCTGGCTCCAGCCCTTGCTCTCCTGTTTCCTCCAGGACAGGACTCAGTGCTGAGGTCCAACCTGGTGCTGTGCCCAGCTCTGGCCCCTCAGCTTGGGAAGGACCTTGGGACACTGAGCACATCCAGAGGGGACAACGAGGCTGGAGAGGGGCTGGGAACACAAACCCTGTGAGGAACCCCTGAGGGAGCTGGGGGTGCTCAGCCTGGAGAAAAGGAGACTCAGGGCTGCCCCCATCACTCTGCACAGCTCCTGAAAGGTGCCTGTGCTCACCTGGGGCTGGGCTCTGTCTCCAGCAGCACTGACACAACCAGAGCACACAGCCTCGAGCTGTGCCAAGGGAAATACAGGCTGGATATCAGGAAAAAGTTTTTTATGGAAAGGGTGATAAAGTTTTGGAATGTTCTGCCCAGGGAGGTGGTGGAGTCCCCATCCCTGGGTGTGTTTAACAAAGCCTGCATATGGCACTGGGTGCCAGGGGTGAGCTGAGCTGTTGGGGCCGGGCTGGACTCCATGACCCTGAAGGTCTCTTCTAACCCAGTGATTCTGTGAATTTGGTACTTGAGAAGCATTTTTATCACCCTTGACGGCCCAGGCTACATTGAATTCCCTCAGGGCTTTATCCTTCCCAATCTCTGTGTGCTTGGATAAACTCCCTGTATCCTCTCAGGCTGCCTGGCCCTGCTCCCACCCTCTGGATGTTTCCTTCCTTTCCGTGGTTGGGTTTGTCCCTTTCCCTCAGTGTGGCTCTGGAGTGCTGGACAGCCCTAAAATCAGCGTCACCCCAAGCATCACCTGCAGCCTCCAAACCAGCCCAGGTGGAGCTGGATCCCTGCAAGAACTCAGGAATGTCAGACTGGGAGGATCAGGCTGAAAGCTCATCCCAGTCTCACAACTGGGGAATTCCTGATCCAGGAGATTGCGATCCACCTGGGAGAAGGGGAAGAGCCCCCAAGATCTACCCCAGGCTGGTCCCACAAAGCCAGGAGGATTCCTAGCAGGAGTGGGACTGCTTTCCTGCAGAGCACCCTCAGCTTCTCCAGCCTTGGGATGAGCTCAGAGGCCAAAGGTTTCCCCAAAACCTTTAAAATTCCTCCCAGAGCCTGTGACAAGCACAAATTTTATCTGGTGCATAATCCAATGCAATTCAGTGGGGTTTCAGCAGAGCAAATACCCAATAAACTCAATTCCAGCACTTGGAAACTCCTCTCTCCCAAAGCATCACTATCTTTTCCTTGGCCCTGAGCAGGACATTTTATTTCCCTACAGGAAACCATTTATTAGCTGTTTATTATTAATGCAAAGTCCTTGAGGTGGATTTTGATTTCACCTGTTCAGCAGCTCTTTATAAATCACTTTGCATCCCAATCAGTTCCAGCTTCACATCCATGAACCTCCAGGGACTGGAGCCACCAGGAACAAAACGCAATTTCCACACTGAGCTCGGGAAATTCAAGGTTTTGGCACCTCATCTTCGTTGTATATTGGGCAATAAATACCTGGTAGAGGCAGCAATGAGGTAAAAAGGAATTACAGCTTGTCCTGCACCACCTTCTCCCGAGGCTTAAAAGATGGGAACAACACAACAGGGAAAAGGCAATTGTCATTTTGTAATTTCACAAAATTAGGTGCCAAGAGAGGTATTTGGATGGTTACAAGGTAATTTAAAAAAACATATTTTAGCTTTGGTTTCAGTAGGGATTTGCCTTGCAATTACCATCCCCAACTATTTATTTTTGTTTTCCATAATGAGGAAAAAAAAAAAAAAGTTCTGGCAGAGATTTGGGGCCCAGATCCTCGGGGCAGCACAGGGAAAATTATCCCAAATCCATTACAATTCCCTGCCTGGCTTGAACAGGTTTTAGAAACCAAAAAATCCCAATCCTGCTGCCACTTCCAAGGCTCTCAGTGGTGCCCAGCATGGAGCATCCTCCTGTGTCCATCATGTTGGGAAAAGCACGGATTTCCCACTGGGAAGTGCCTCAGCACCTCTGAGAGGCAGCAGGAGGAAAGATGGACCCAGCAGTGGGAGCTGCACAGACCCTCCCATCACCTTCTGCATCCTCACTGATTTTGTGTTCCCCTGAAATTTTACACCTCAGTTAAAACCCCCCTAGAAATTCAGTATTTTGGTTAAAAAGACAATGAGGTTTTGTGTTTTTTCAGAACCACACTGAAGCCAAACAAACACATCCCACAGGATTACCCTCCCTGCATACATCAACAAAAACTGGAGAGAGAGGAAAGCCCAAAACCACCACCAGGGCAACTGAATATTTTTATTTTTTAGTGTAGAACCTTCACACTGAAGCATTTTCTGATAACCATTTCTCACGCAAAATGAGAGGCCCAACCACCTCCTGGTGAGGAAAGCCAACCCTTGCCCAGGGCTCCCAATGATGCCACATCCTCATCCCTGTGGCACACATGGAAGGAGCTGCTTCCTCACCATCCAGTGCCCCGTGTCCCTGCCCAGGGCACAGGACTGGAATGGGCTTTAAAGTCCCTTCCAGCCCAAACCATCCCAAATTCAGTGATAACCCCACAGCCCTTCAGCTTTTGCTACGGGCACACCTGGGTTTGCTCCCACTCCCTCATCACACCAATGTCACAGCCAGGGGGACAAAACAGGCTCCTGGGCATTCCCAAAGATCTGCAAAGCACTCAGCTGGGAGGGAGCAGCATTTGGGACCCCAGGGGTGAGCAGAGCATTTCCCTGCTCAGTCCCCTCACAGCAAGGGCAGTGAAAAGCAGAAGAGCACCCAGACACTCAGAATCCCAAAGAACTTGGAATTCCAGACTTCTGGCACACTTAAGTGTGTCTTAACCGCACTCCCTCCAAAGCAGCCGTGGCTGCCCCAGATCCCTGCAAGTGCCCCAGGCCAGGCTGGTCAGGGCTTGGGGCAGCCCGGGGTAGTGGAAGTTTGGGAAGCCGAGCAGAGCAGGGCAGCCCCTACACGCCAAGAGCAGCCCTGTACAAAGAACCCCCAGAGCCGCCAAAACCAGCACAGAAGGGAAACACGCACGGATCAGCTGGGTTAGGAGACCATTTATTAGGTAAGACTGAGCCGAGACGCTGCAGATGTGTCAGGGAGGCCCTGGGACGCTCCGAGAGCTCCTGGCTGTCGCCTCATCCTCCCGGCGCTCAGTCCAGCTGCAAGAGAGCGAGAGACACGAGGGGAGTCAGCGGGATCGGGCACCCCCGAGGCCCTTCCCGCAGCCGCGGGGCTCACCTTGATGAAGCCGATGTCCTTGGCGTACTGGCGGAAGCACTGCCGGCACATGTTCAGCCCGTACTTGCGGATGAGGCCGTGGCGGTTGGAGCACACGCGGCTGGGAGGGGAACAGAGAGAGGCGCGTGAGGGCGGGGAATGGCGCCGGGGAGGAGGGGGGGAAAGTGAGGGGAAAGGGCAGCGAGGCAGGGCGGTGAGACGGCAGCCACGACCCGAGGGGGTCAAGGAGCGGTACTAACCAAGAGCGAGAGCCCTGCCCGAACTTCCTGGGGTGGCTCCAGTAGAGCTGCTGGTGACCCATGGCTGCGCGGTGCCGAGAGAAAGATGGCGGCGGCCGCCCGCCCTTATACCCCTCACGGCGCCTCCCGGCGTGCACCGCGCGGCTCCCGCTTCCCGCCCTGCGCCGCCAGAGCTGTGGGTGGGCCCGCTCAGTGACGTCACGCAGTGGGCGGTGCAGCTCCGCCCATCCCGTGACGTCAGCGCAGCCGAAGCTCGTATTGCTGTCGGAGCAGCTTCAGCGCGTCGGACGTAGTGGCGCGCGTCTGTAATCCTAGCCGTGGGGGAGACTGAGCCCAACGGATCGCTTGAGCCCGGGGTTCTGGGCTGACGTGTGCTATGTGGGACCCTGGAGTGGGGCGCCCAACCTTCAACTTAAAACCGGTATCGATACGGTGACCGTGGGAAAGGTCGCTTTGACGAGGCACGAGACCCGGTGGAGGTGTCAGAGATGGAGCAGGGAAGCTCCCGTGGCGGTCAGTGGATGGACCGCGTCTGTGAATAGCCACGCCAGACAGACACGGGCAAGATAGGGAGACGGGGGCTCACCTTTTGCCACACACTACTAATAAATAACACACCCTAAATACCCAACAAAAACTCCAAAAACCCCTTTTCACCCCAAAACACACACACGCAACACACTGCCTCCTACTGAACAAAAACCCCAACAACCCCGCACCGCTCAACTACACAATTCACTGCGCCGAGCAAATCTCAAACACCAATCCTGCCCTCTAATAATACATCTGCACAAACAATCAGCAAACGCCTCCCCGAGTTTGGTTGGTTTTTCTCCCAATGCCGCTTCTTGTGCTCAAAAAAGCCGCCTCATGGCGCCGACACCAAGCCTCACCTAAGCCTTCCTGTCGCTTACCAAGCCTCAGCTGCTGCTATCACACCCACCTGCCCTCAACGCCTGTCGCATCAGCTTCCCATGTCCCCTCAGCTCCTGTGTGTCCCCTCACACCCACCATCCCTTCATCTCCCCTATGTCCCCTCCATGTCCTTACACAGAATTCTCTGGCCCTTCCTCTGCTCCCTCTTGCTCTTCGTACCACTCTCCCCTTTAACCCCTCTTTCCAAAGCCAACACATCACCACATGTTTTATGCTTTACTTGATGTTTATGGAAAACTTTATATTTTATGTTGTGCTTGGCCATGACTGCGTATTAGGTAGGCAGGAACTGGGGATTGGTTGGGTGGATTTATGTAAACCTTACGAATAAATTTTGCTTTTTATTCCCTGGCGCGCTTATTTGTGGACAATTTCCACCTTGCACCCTGCAGAGAATAAACAATGTCACCTTTCTAAACCTGACTCGTTCGTGTTTAAGAGTCCCTAAGATTCGGCAACACCTTCAGCTCCTCAGTGTCCTCCCTCAACTCCCCACGTCCCCTGACCCCCCATGTCCCTTCTTCACACCCTCCATGTCCCCATCCTCCATATCCCCTCAAACCCCCGTGTCCTCTCAGCTCCATGTCCATTCACAACCCCATGTTCTTCACACCTCCATGCACTCTCACATCTTCAGCATCCCCTCGTATCCTCAATGTCCCCTCACACTCTATGTCCTCTCACACGCCCATGTCCTCTCACACCCGCGTCCTCTCAGCTCCTACACGTCCCCTCACACTCCATGTCTCCTCACACTCTGTCCCCTCACACCCCGCGTCCTCTCACACCCAGTGTCCCCTCACTCCCCGTGTCCCCTCACTCCCCGTGTCCCCTCACTCCCATATCCTCGCACACTCCGCGTCCTCTCACAGTTCATGGCCCCTCACTCCCCGTGTCCCCTCTCTCCCCGTGTCCCCTCACTCCCCGCGTCCCCTCACGCCCCGCCGCTCCCGCCGCCCGTCTCCCCGTCCCGCCAAGCCGCACCAGCCGCCTCCAGCAGGAGGTGCCCGCGGCCCGCCCCGCGCGGACGGCGCTGCGCGGAGGGCCCGCGCTCGGCGGGCTGCCCGCCGCTGCCGGTGCGGCCGCTGCCGCCGGTACCACCGGAACCACCGCCCTCCCTTCCCGCCCCGCGATCCCGCTGACCGGGCGGCCCCGCGCCCCTCAGCGGGCGGCGGGCGGGACCGGGCAGCGCGGCGGGCTGGCAGCGCGGCGGGCAGGCGCAGCACAGCGGGCGCCTGTGCGCGCTCAGCGCGGGAGGCCCCCGGCGGCGCCGCCCGCCGAGCGCGGGCCGGGGCCGTTGCCGGTACCGGGGCCGGGCCGGGATGCGGCTGCAGTGCGAGGTGGAGGTGCTCAGCCGGCTCCTGCCCACCTGCGGGCTGCGGGGCCGCGGCCGCGCCGCGCGGGCACTGCTGTCGCTCGGGCGCCCGCCCGGCGCTGCCGGTGCCGAGATTTACCTCATGGTGTGCACGGCGCGGGACCGCGGCGGGGCTCGGTACAAGGTGGGGACGGCGGCGGGGGCCGGGACGCGGCGGGGGTGCCCCGGGGAGGCCGCTGAGCCCGCTGTGCCCGCAGGTGCAGCAGAACGTGGAGCGGCTCTTCACGCGCTTCGTGGAGGAGGGAAAGGCCACGGTGCGGCTGCGGGAGCCCGCGGTGGATCTGTGCCTCAGCAAGGTGGGACCGGCACCGGGAACGGCGGCGGGGCCGCGGCTCACCGGGCTCTGACCCCCGCGCCGAGGCGGGAAGGGACCCTCAATCCCGTCCAGTGCCGCCCCTGCCATGGCAGGAACACCTCCACTGTCCCAGGGTGCCCCAATGTCCAGCCTGGCCTTGGGCACTGCCAGGGATCCAGGGGCAGCCCCAGCTGCTCTGGCAATTCCAGCCCAGCCAGGAATTCCCAATTCCCGATCTCCCACCCATCCCTGTCCTCTGGCAGTGGGAGCCATTCCCTCTTTTCTGGGCTCTGTTCTAACTCTGCTCCTTCAGTTCATTCTCATGCTTTGCCTCACAGCTTCTTTAGAAAAAGCTTTTTTCAGATTTCTTATGCAATGTTGGTGTTTGGCCTTAAATCCCGCATTCCCTCAGCTCAATTCCCATGAAATTGTTGTTCCCTACAGTCTTTCTCATGGAAAAAAAATTGAGAATCCTCTTGTTTCCATGGACAAAACCATCAGTGCTCACCGTGGCTTTCAAAGCACACACAGAGCAGGCACAGGCACCATCTCCCCTTATTTCAAATACCTCTGTATTTACTCACCGTTCCCAGAGGATTTGTAAAATGTTTTTAACAGCTCTAAATTCATCAAAAAAATCATATTATCACTAAATTCTCGTGTCCTTTTCTCCTGTGCCTATTGCAGGAATCTTTTGTAGTCCTATAGGAGAGAAAAATGGGACAGGCTTTCTACAACCTCTGCGTTCTTACCTAAAGCTTTAGAGTCAGGCTGTGTAAATAAAAGCAAATAATGTTGATTGGTGGTTTAGAAAATCCTTTTTCTTTTCTGTTGCCTGACTCTGAGGAATGCAGCCTTAATTTTATGAACCTCTTAAAGGGTTAAATAGGAAGGGAAGACACCAAACCCAGTTATTTTTTTCCTATTAGAAGCCAATGTGCTCTGTAGTTTGGAAAAATTAAGGCTTTTGTATTAGATTCAGAATAACTTCTGCTTCCTTTACTCTGAATTTTTCTGTTGAAGACTGAAAATCAAAAAGTTTATCTGAAAACATTACAGGTTCCTTTTAAGCTCTCCACCTCCAGACCCCAAATTTAAGGTGTTTAATCTCTTTTCCATAGTTTTCTGCCAGATTTTTATTAATTCATTACAGAAAAGCTCCTTAACTCTCAAAGATGAACAAAAACTTTGTGGAAAAGAGATTTCCACAGACTGGAGTGTTGGTTCTGTGAAATCCCCCCGCTTGTGCTGTGCCAGGCACTGGACTTGCTGCCCTCAGCCAGCTCAGGAGTGGAGTTGGGAAACATCAGTGCAGAGCATTCACCCCTGGAGCAGAAATAACAAATCCTGGCTGTTTCCTGGGGTTTGTTTCCCTTCAGCAGGTCTGAGCCTGCTTCCCTGGATCCACCTCAGCTCCGATTGTCTCAGAGCTCTCACACTTGGGAGGCATCAACACAATTTAAACTCCTTTTCCAACGTTGTCTGTGTGGCTGAGACTTCGGGCTTGGGGCAGCAAATTTCATCCTGAGCTCTTCCAAGTAATTATTGCAAGTAATTATTTGTTTTCTTCTTTTTTCTTGTTTTTTTTTTTTTTTTTCAGGGTTTCTCAACAAGAGGTTTGGAGATCTCACATGGCCCTTAGGGAGGGCTTGTGGAGGGAATTGTGCTTGAGAGCAAAGAAATCCTGCCTGTAGCTTCAGTCTGGTGTGCAATATTGATTTCATTTGATCCTTACAGATCTGGATGACTTTTTGGACTTAATTCCCATTTTAGTGATCTTGGAAATGCCACAAATCAGCCTGGACTGAGGGGAAATTCTGTAGCTAAATGTGTGTGTTAGGCTGGCTGAGATAACGAGGGCTGGTGGTCCCAGAGTCCCAGGCTGTTTGGGATAGAAGGGACCTTAAATCCCATCCCATCCCCCCCTTCCACTGTCCCAGGCTGCTCCAAGCCCCATCCAGCCTGGCCTGGGGCATTTCCAGGGATGCAGGGGCAGCCCCAGCTTCCCTGGATAACCTTGGATCCAAAGGTGTTTGTTTTGCATCCTCCCCACCTCTGGCAGGTGGCACAGCAGGAGTTGTGCTTGGAATGCTTAAGGACAATTATCATTTTAGTTTACACATGCAGTTAAGTTTGACCTCTAATGTTTTTTTTCCTCCCACATTTCCATCCAGGATTATCTCCAATATCTTTGTTTTCTTGTGCTGGGTGCTCTAGTTCTGAACCCTCTCAAATTTGATCTCAACAAACACATTTAGGAGCAAAATGGTCTTTGAGGTGCAAAATGTGTCCTTGGGCTTGGGCAAATGACAGCTAAGAGCACAAGGACAACCTCTGGGCTCTCAGAACTCCAAGTTAGTTCTTTTCTTTTCCTTCCATGGTTGCAATGTGGTTTTTATTTTAGAATTCACTTTTCAGCTCAGTGCCTGTCAGCTGCACATCAGCTCGAGCAGAGACTTGCTGGAAGATCTAGAAGAGAAAGATTTGGTCACAAATGTTCCTAGAAGCGAATCAAATCAGTGCAACAGATGCATCAGAGCTTTCTGGGTCTTTATTTAAAAGAAAAATCACTTGATACTCTCATATTGAGAGTTGGTGGGAACCTTTAACGGCTCCGCACTGCCAGAGGGAATATGGGATGGGGTATTGTGAATTGAGAATTGTTCCCTAAGAGGGTGGGGAGAGGCTGGGATGGAATTGCCAGAGCAGCTGGGGCTGCCCCTGGATCCCTGGCAGTGCCCAAGCCAGGTTGGACAACAGGGCTTGGAGCAGCCTGGGACAGTGGGAGGTATCCCTGACACAGCACGGGGTTGAAGAGGATGGGATTTAGGATCTCTTCCAATCCAAACCATCCTGGGATTCTAGGGCCAAAATATTGTATTCCAACTGAAGCATTATTTGGTCTTTGCAAAGAATTTGCCTCCTGCCTGCTGCTGACACAGCCAGAGCTGTGTGTGGCCACGAGCACTGACTTCACCTTCCGTTTTCTGAATTCAACCCCAGCTTCCCTCCTTTTCTTTCCTAGAAACTTCCAGGAATTATTGCCTCAGGGTTTAGAGCTCTGATTTCCCCATGTGTGTTTGTAACAGTCCTTTATCCTGGTGGATTTTTGGGAGCTCCCAGTGCATCAGGGTTTTTTTTCTGTACTTCACTTCCAGCTGTGGATTTGGTGCTTTGCTCCTGCCCTGGGTGCTGCAGCACAGTCAGACCAGGACTGTTCATAACAGAGCTGTTCCCCCTCCCATCGCACTGCCCTGCTGAGTGAGACACATAGAACAGCTCAGAGAGTGTTAACAACCAGGATAATGAACTTTTAACTCCAGCCTTGTGTTCCCCTGCAGGCAAATGTGATCAATTTAAAGACTTTCCTTTCAGCCGTGAGACTGGCTCACCAAGGCAACGACACCGGCGTCCTCCCTCTCTCACCTCTGGTCCCAGCAAAGAACTCCGATGTGGAGAAGCCCAAAACCAAAATGATCATCACTTCCAGGAGGGATTATCCCCTCACCAAGAGCTTCCCTTTCTCCCTGGAGCACCTGCAGACCTCGTACTGCAAGCTGGCCAGGATCGACAGCAGGGTGCTGTGCCTGCGGAGGCTGCGCAAGCTGGACCTGAGCCACAACCACATCAAGCAGCTGCCGGCCACGCTGGGGGACCTGGTGTGCCTGCAGGAGCTCGACCTGCACGACAACCACCTGGAGGCCTTCAGTGGGGCCCTGTGCAGCTCGGGCCTGCAGAAATCCCTGCAGCTGCTGGACCTGAGCCAGAACCAGATCCAGGCCCTGCCGCTGGAGTTCTGCCAGCTGCGGGGCCTGGTGCAGCTGCGGCTGGACGACAACGCCCTGCTGCGCCTGCCCTGCCGCATCGGGCAGCTCAGCCGCCTGCGCTTCCTGTCGGCCGCGCGCAACAAGCTGCCCTTCCTGCCCTGGGACTTCAGGAACCTCTCCCTGGAGAACCTGGACCTCTTTGGGAATCCCTTTGAGCAGCCCAACCCGCTGGTTCCCAACATCCAGCTGAAGATCCCCTTGACTCTGCTGGAGTGTGCTGCCAGGGCCACGGTCAATCACAGGTAAGGGCAGGGAGGCACAGCTGGCACTGCTCCTTCACACCTGTCCTCCCTCACCTGCTCCCTTCCTTTGCCCTCAGTGCCTGCTTTTGTTGTCATTGGAGTGCAAAAGTTCTATTGTCAGTACATTGCAAGGGTTCCACATTGCTAGAGTTTCACACCTCCTTGATGTTTGTAGGAGGCTCCTCTGGGCACTGACTCTTCCTTGTCCTTGCAGCAGCCAAGTGACTCCAATTCCCCTTACCCAACCAATCCACTCTTTTGTAACACGCTTCTTATTGGCTACAGGTGCAGCCTGTTAAAGTCAGGCCTGCTCCTACTCTTTACTAGTTAATCCAGCTGCAGCTCTTTAGGGGGTAAGATTACTCTCTATACGACCTTTATTTACTTCTGTTCTCTCCCCCTACATACTTTCTCACCTATTAACTTCATAAGATCAAAATCCCTTTAAATTCCACTTGTCAAATCACCAGGATAAGGATAATTGGTGCCTTTTTAAGCATTTAAGGAAAGGCAGAGATTGAAGTGTTTTCATCCACCAAAGGGGCATGAACAGAATATTTTTGGCCAACTTTGGGAAAAGGGAATCAATTCTACAACCCTGAGCCACTTCTTTTGCAGGCTTTCCCCTGCCATAGGTTTTCCTTCAGCTCCTCATTTCCCTTGGTGTTGGAGTGAGGGTGTTCTGACTTATTCAGAGAGCCCAGCTCATAGGAAGTTTAAAAAATATGATTTCACCAAGTGAATCCCACCCTCCCAGGCTGCTGTTTGTTCTCAGCTCCTTCCTCTTCCCCCACCCCTGATCCTTCGTGTACCAGGAGCCTCCAGGTACCAGCAGCTGCTGCTCCCACCCTGCTCTGGGTGGGAAGGGAGCACAAAGATGGAAATTTGGCACAGGAAGAGAGGAGATAGAGGCTGGAAGTGTCCCTAATCTTCATCCTGTGCCTGTTCCTGCCTTGAGGGTGGGCAGAGCCCATAAACCTGGGGTAATTGTCCAGAAATTTGCACCAAAGGCATCCACAGGCACACCCTGAAGGGAGCTGAGCCACCACATGTTCTGGGCGAATCACTGCTGACCTTGCTGATTTTATAATTAAACCCCACATGTCTCCTTTCCCAACTTTATATAAATTGCAGTGGGTTTGATGTCAATATTAATGCTTTTTTTCTACCTCTAGAAACCCCTCAGCACTGGTCAGATTTCAGTTACTGTAAAAACCTTGAGAAAGGGACGAAACAGAAGGAGAAGGTGCAAAAATAATGTTTGGAAATCAGTCTTCATTCTGGGAAAGTACCAGAGTTCTTGATTATGTTTTTCCCAGAAAAAAGGGTGTTCTGAAATTAAGGTGGTGAAAAAGAAAGCCCAGAGGAGTCTTAGCTGTGTGGAAAACTTGGGAATGTGTAGGTGGAGGCAGGATGTGAGTCAGTGGGATCTGTGCTGAGTTTGGAGTGCCAGCTGGGCACTGCTGAGCCCCACACTTCAGCACCCCGACAGAATTCCTCAGGGGAATTACTGACTTTGTACCCCAAGCTTGACACTGCTCCTCTGTGAATTCCAAAAGGAGCAATTCCCCTTCCTGACTCTGGATGTCATTGCTGGTACGAGGGATGGAGATAGCTGTGGAGCAGGAGAACTTTTCATTCCCTGCCTGCAGGACAGTGCTGCTGCAAAAGGCTCAGTTTATCTCCTGCTTTCTCTGAGTTGTGTTTTAGCACTGCTACTCCTCGGTGTAAGAGGCAGGAGTAAATGGTGGGTGCTGCGTCAGGCCAGGGTGAGGCACAGAGAGTGAGGGAAGAACAGAACCTGCCCAGTTGTCTCATTACTCTTAATCTTCCTTTAATTCTCTAATTCTCATTACTCTTAATCTTTCTAATTCCCTAGCTGGCTGTGGCCCAGGCTGCCAGGATTGCTGTGAGCTCCCTGTTGGGTGTTTCCCGGAGTTCATGTCCTTAGGGCTGCCTTGGGAAGTGGCATTTCAGTCCTAAAATTGGAAATTTCATTCCTAAAAATCTCAGGAAGTGGCATTTCAGTCCCAAATCTCTGGTTTTCCGTGTCTGTGTGATGCCTGGAGAGGCTCCCTGGAACAGAGGCTGGACAGAGTTAAAGGAATAAAGCAGGGATTTATTAAAAGGCCTTCACAGGATCCACCTTGGGCAGTACAAGAGCCCAGGCAGGGCTACACCCAAGATGGACTCAGAGTCACAAGTTTCCACACTTTTATAAGTTTTGGTCCATTTCCATATTGGGGTTCATTGTCCAACTTCAGCTCCAGGTTTTGCAGTCCCACCCTCTCAGTTTGCTCTCCTCAGTTCGCTGGTTTTACACTTTTGGTCCCAAAGTGGTGCCCTTGCTTCTGGGGCTGGGAAAGGATTGTTCTGTGTGCCTGAGGAGAGGAAAAGGATTGTTCTGTGGGACTGAGCTGTGAGGAGAAGCTGCTGACACTTTATATGAAGTTCAGAGTTATACATGTGCGTGCATGTCATTGTCATATTTTATGAAAAATCCCTTTGCCAGGATTTTTCTCCTGAGAAGCCTCAGAAAAGAAATGCAAACAATAATTATCTGATTGCTTAGATTGTAGTTTGGAGGTTGCTCACCAACAGGTGCATCTCTGATTGGTTCCATGTGAATTGTTTTAATTAGTGACCAATCCCAGTCCAGCTGTGTCAAGACTCTGGTCAGTCATAGGGATTTTATTATCATTTCTTTTCTAGCCTTCTGATTTCTCCTTTCTTTAGTATAGTTTTGGTATATCATTTTCATATAATATAACACCATATAATGCAACATAATATAACATAATATAACATAACAGATATAATATAATATAATATAATATAATATAATATAATATAATATAATATAATATAATATAATATAATATAATATAATATAATATAATATAATATAATATAATATAATATAATATAATATATCAGCCTTCTGAGAACTTGGAGTCAATTCTCATCTCTCACCTCTTCCTGAGGACCTTACAATGCCTCAACAATTAATAACCACATGTATATATATAATTTTTTAATATATGTAGATAAATACATATATATAAATATATGTATATATATACATATATGTGTATATATACACATATGTAAATATATACATATATTTATGTGTGTATATATATAGAGATGTGTATATATATATAAAATATGTACATTTACATATATATACACACACATATATATATACACATATATATATATATACACTCACCAGTGCAGTGCAGAGTCTGGAAAACCTGAAAGCTGCAACTGAAGGCATTGGCTCAGCCTGTCTCCTCCCATCCCACAGGATCCCTTATGGCTGCCACCTGCTCCCTTCCCACCTGTGCAAGGATCTGGAGGTGGCCAAGACGTGTCGGTGCGGGAGCGCCTGCCTGAGCAGCTTCATCCAGATCACGGTGACCATGAACCTGCACCACGTGGCGCACACCGTGGTGCTCGTGGACAACATGGGCGGCACCGACGCGCCCGTGCTCTGCTACTTCTGCTCCCTGCACTGCTACTCCCAGTTCCTGGACAGGCACCACGGCTGACACCAGCCAGGATGGCTGACACCAGCCAGGATGGCTGACACCGGCCAGGACGGGCTGCCTGGGGAGGGAGGAGCCTGGAGGTGTCACCTACGGTGTCACCGGAGCTCCCTGCAGGGACAGATCCCTCTGGGAGGGAGGGGACACGGCCTGGCATGGCCTGGCCTGGCCTGGCCTGGCCTGGCTCTTCTGCCCCTCTGGGAGCAAGGGGACACAGCCTGACCTGGCCTGACCTATTTTTTTTCTGCCCCTCTGGGAGGAGGGGACATGGCCTGGCCTGGCCTGGCCTGGCTCTTCTCCTTCTCTGGAAGGGAGGGGACACAGCCTGACCTTCTCCCCCTCTGGAGACAAATCCCTCTGGGAGGGAGGGGACACAGCCTGGCCTGGCCTGGCTCTTCTGCCCCTTTGGGAGGGAGGGGACATGGCCTGGCCTGGCCTGGCTCTTCTCCCCCTCTGGAATCTCCTCTGCCTGGAGCACCAAGCAGTGTTGAGCTGGAGAGAACCTTCCTTGGAAGGTATTTCCCCTTTTCCCTGTGTTCTCGGGGTTTCTGGGTTTGTGGGTAAGTGGTTCCTTCTTGGAAGGACAAAGGGAATGTGAATTTATCCCAGACTTGCCCATGTGAGCTCTGCCAGGCCAGCGCTGCACTCCCCTCTTGCCAGGGGAGGAGAAACCACATCCAGAGCAGTTGTGGAATCCCAGGTGCTTCTTTTTTTAAAGGTTCTGTTACAACATTCCCACTCGGAGCAGGGACCAGCATTGCTGGGTTTTGTTTTTGGGGTTTCTTTCTTTGTGATACCAGAAATGTCTTTTTTCTAAATATGTGCCTGAAACTTTGTTTCTTAATCCTCCTGTTTTAACCATTCTGGAATTTGTTTCACTGTGTTGACTGATTAAATTTTGAAAGCCTTCCATGCATGTGTGGATTGTGTTTTGTCTGAAGGGTTTTCATCCAGTCTATTCCAGGAATTAACTGCTGGTGTTTTTCTGGGGATGACACCAAAATGTTGAGCATATCCACAAATTCTTGTATTTCCTGTCTTGTCTGGGAGATGGGAACAGCAGGGAACAAACACTTGTGATTCTAGAATTAATTAATCTGATTTTTTTTAATTCTTACCATTCAAGAATGGGGTTCATAATCCTAAATCTTTCAAATCTAGGATTATTTTATTTTAAGAAGTTTTTAGGAATCCCATTCCCTGGAAGATGTGATGGCTCGGAGCACACTGAGTGCCTGCTGGGGAGGTTTAGTTTGGATTTTGGGAAGATTTCTCCATGGAAAGGGGGTTTGGCATGGGGCACTGATGGAGTCCCCATCCCTGCAGGGATCTAGGATGGTTTCCTTACCTTTTTCTTGCAATTCTGGAATTATTTTGCTCTTACATTGATGTTGAAAACTTTGGAGTCATTTTATACTTGTGACTCTAGAATTAATTAATCTGAATTTTTTAATTCTTACCATTCAACAATGGTTTCATAATCCTAATCTTTCAAATCTAGAATTATTTTATTTTATTCTGTAAATTTTAGATTTTTTTTTTCTTTCCATCTTAGAGTTATTTTATCTTATTCTTCCAATCCTACAGTGATTTTATCTTATTCCTGCATTTCTAGAATGAGTTCTCCTCGCCTTATTCTTGTCATTGCAGAATGCTTTTTAACGTGCAGTTTTTCAACCCTAGCATTCACTTATTTTTTTTTTATGTTACTCCCGCGGCTCCCGGCTGGTTTCCGTGTGTTTTCCTCGCATTTCCAGAGTTATTTTCCGTTTTTTTCCCCAATCCCGAAGGATTCCGCCGCCCCTACCCGTCCTCCCCTCACGACTTGGCCCCGCCCCCTCCCGGCGCCGCCCAATCAGAGCGCGGTGCGGCTGCGGCGGCTGCGCGGCCCCCCCTGCGCGGCGGAAGCGCCGAGGAGTTGATTGATGGCTGCTCCGACCAATGGCGAGGCCGCGGTCGCCGCAGCGGCGGCCAATGGGGAGCGGCGACGTGTGCGCGCGGGGCGGCGGCGGCGCGGGCGCGCTGGGAGCGGGAGCGGCGGCGGCGGCGGCGGCGGGAGCGGCGGAGCGGGGCCGCCGCCGCCGGGACGATGCGGCTGCGCGTCTACAAGCGCAAGGTGCTGCTGCTGGCGCTGGCGCTGGCGCTCTGCGCCCTGGCGCTCTGGGGCACCGGCGGCGGCGGGCGGCGGCGGCAGCAGCAGCAGCAGCAGCAGCAGCAGCAGCAGCAGCAGCAGCGGGGCGGTCCCGGTAGCACCGGGGAGCCGCCGCGGGTCAGCGAGCCCCCGCCGGCGGTACCGCGCCGCCCCGTCGCCAACGCGTCGGCCGCCGTGGCGGCGGAGGTGCTGTCCGAGAACGCGACGCTGAGTTACCGCTCGCTCGTGTACCGCCTGAACTTCGACCAGCCGGTGCGGAACGCCGGGCGCTTCCCGGCGCGGCCCGACGTGGTGCTCGTGGTGCAGGTGCACGACCGCGCCGAGCACCTGCGGCTGCTGCTCGAGTCGCTGCGGCGGGCGCCGGGCGTGGAGAACGTGCTGCTGGTGCTGAGCCACGACCTGTGGGCCGAGGAGCTGAACCGGCTGGCGGCCCGCGTGGACTTCTGCCCGGTGCTGCAGGTGTTCTTCCCGTTCAGCATCCAGCTGTACCCGCGCGAGTTCCCGGGCCACGACCCCCGCGACTGCCCCCGCGACGTGGGCAAGGCGGCGGCGCTGCGGCTGGGCTGCATCAACGCCGAGTTCCCGGACTCGTTCGGGCACTACCGCGAGGCGCGCTTCGCGCAGACCAAGCACCACTGGTGGTGGAAGCTGCACTTCGTGTGGGAGCGCGTGCGGGCGCTGCGGGAGCACGCGGGGCCCGTGCTCTTCCTGGAGGAGGATCATTACCTGGCGCCCGACTTCTACCACGTCCTCAAGCGGCTCTGGGCGCTGCGCCAGCGCGAGTGCCCCGAGTGCCAGCTCGTGTCGCTGGGCACCTACAGCCCCGTGCGGGGCGGCTTCGCCGGCCGCGCCGACAAGGTGGAGATGAAGACGTGGAAGTCCACGGAGCACAACATGGGCATGGCCTTCGGCAGAGACACCTACCAGAAGCTCATCGAGTGCACGGACGCCTTCTGCACCTACGATGACTACAACTGGGACTGGACTCTGCAGCACTTGACTGTCTCTTGTCTTCCAAAGTTCTGGAAAGTGCTGGTTCCCGAAATCCCCAGGATTTTTCACACGGGGGACTGTGGCATGCACCACAAGAAATCCTGCAGACCGTCCACCCAGAGTGCCAAAATCGACTCCCTCTTGAACAGCAACCAGCAGTACCTGTTTCCCGAGGCGATGAGTGTCAGTAAAAGGTACTCCATGGCTCCTCTGTCCCCTCACGTCAAGAACGGAGGGTGGGGAGACATCAGGGACCACGAACTCTGTAAGAGCTACCGCAGACTCCAGTGAGGATCCTCCTCGCAGCGCCTTTTCTCCTTGACTTGTTCCATTGTGTCCTTTCCAGGCACACACGTGTATAAACAGCATTTATGAGTTGGTTTCTGCTTTAATATGAATAAACATTCTTGTTAAAGGTGTCCCAAAATAGTAATCTCTCATGTTTGGCAACCACGTTTTGGAAACGGGTGACGTGCTGCAGCCCCTACGCAAAAAGTGACCCGCTGCTGTGTTTGCTGGGAGGAGGAGGAGGAGGAGAACACTTTTAAGTGCATCTTTTTTGGTGCTTCAAAGCTCTGGTGGTGCCTGGGCTCCCACCCGGGGTCATCTCACGCCCGATCCCCGAGTCCCGGTTCGGTTGCGCCGTGTCGATGAATATATGAAGGATGAAAAGAAAATAAATCTCATTGTTTTTACTACGATGTAGATAAATATATGATTTTTTTAGTTCTGCCGAAATAAAAAATTCCGTTGTTTTGTAAGCCTAGAGAAGTTCTTGATTGTCAGCAAAAAGATGATGTCACCTCGTGTTCCTAAAGAGTCAGGGTGGGAAGGAGGGGGGAGTTTCCCTTCTTTAATCCCGAGGGCTGGGCACGTGCCATCACTCCCATTTTTAATGATACTCATTAATTGAGGCAGAAAAGAGTAGCAAATTTAGCAAATTGGTGGCACAGCACCTCTTTTGTTTGGATTTTTTTTTTTTTAAGTTGTTTCAGATTAGCTGTGTGAAAACTGAAAGGTGCTGGTGTGTGGTGGGAAGGGGCTGAGCTGGGGCCACGGAGCCATCTGTGAATGCTCCAGCAGCTTCAGTGCCGCTCCTCTGTGAACTCAGCTGTGGCAGAAGCACCTCAGCAGCTTTTGTAGAACACAGAAATATGTCAGAGAAAGAAAATGCTGCTTTTTTTCTTTGTCCAGGGGTAATTTAACCACAGTTGTGCAAGGTAATTGCTCTGTGTTCTGTTCCACTGGGTCAGGCTGGTGCTGGAGCCTCACCCTCGGAGAGCTCTCCCAAAAAGCTGAGGGGGTTAAACTGAACCCAGCAAAGCTCCAGCAGGATGTGCCACCAGGGAGGGCAGGGCACGTGTTGTGGGCAGCTGTGGCTCCTGCTGAACTCTGAAACCACACACACAAACTGAAATGTGACAGCAGTGCCAGAGCAGCCCTGAAACGAGGCAAAATTAACTCTCCTCTAAAGCACCTCTCAAACAAAAACAGAAGTTGGTTCAGCAGCAGCGAGAAAGGGGAACAGGAAGTTTATTATTAGATGTGTTCTCCTGGTTATTCTGCTTTAGGGAGGTGAGAAACGCTGACACTCGAGGGAAACAGAAAAATAAATCTAATCTGGCTAAAGAGAATCCATTTCACCAGTTGTAAATACTTCAGAGCAGACGTGCACCCAGAGGATGCTCTTGTGCAATGGAATTTGTTCAGCTGGGGGATATCTGGGTGCTGCAGATCTGAAGCACAGCACTGGGATGGAATACAGGGAATAAATGCTGATTATTTCTAGGAGACTAATTAGAACTTCTCCGGGTAATTAGAAATTTCATTTGATTGCTAAGAATCACTGCGAGTCTAATGCTGCAGTTATCACAAAATGAAAGGTTTGGAAAATGATGACTACTGCTCAATTCCCCAGGGAGCCATTAGACTGAGGATATATACAAATAATCCCTGAAACGTGGGAAGACAATAAAAAATTTATGTAAACAATAAAGATACTTTTTTTTTCCAGGAGCTGGGAGTCACCTCCAACTGCAACTTTTCTTACAAGCAAAATTATTGCAACAGATTGGGGAATTGATAAATTGTTAACAAGGAAAGTTTTGGTGTAGCACCAGTTTCAGTGGGAACCCACGGCCTCCATGTCGCCCCGAACACGTGGAAGTCAGAACAAGCATCAAACGAGGAAGGAAATGCTAAAACAATGAAATTAATCCAGCTGATAGAGCAGGGAGCTGTGGAAGTGCAGGGGGCAGCGCGTGCGGTGATCGCGCAGGATGCGCTCGCTGCCGTCCTGGGGGTTCACCTCCCGCAGGATGGGGGACCCTGCCCCATCCCCATCCCCCTGCAGCTCTGCTGTTTTTCCTGGGGCTGTGTCTCCTCCTGCTGCAGCAGCACTTTCTAAATCGGGCTCGGTTCTCGCAGATCCGCCGGGAATGGCTGAGCTGGAGGCAGGAGGTTCAGGCTGCAAACAATGGGGTGAAGCACAGCCGGCTGCTGTTCCCATTGTTCCCGCTCCGGGAGCCGGGCTGGGTCCCGCAGCACCTCCCTCGGCTGCAGGACACTTTGTTTCTGCCTTTGTTTCGGGGGAGTTGCTGTCGGTCTGTCCAGCCAGGGCTCCCCCCGAGCTGCCAAGTGTTCCTTGTCCATCACGTTCCTGTGGCTGTCAAGGAAATAAAGGAATTATTTCATAGCTGGAACAAACTGTGCACACAAAGACAGCAGAGGTTTGTTTCTCCAACAGCTCAGCTCCACTGGGATAATGGAAAGTGTCCCTTTGGAAGCACATGATCGTTCAGGTTCCAAATCAGGTTGTGATTCCATCATTCTCCTTCCAGAAGCCCAGTGAGTGAGTGCTGAGGTTTTCCTGCCCTTGTCTGGTGTGTGGGAATGAGGGGCAGGGAGGTTGTTCTGCTTCCCCAGGGTTTCCTGCTTTCCTTTCCAGCAGCAGCCACTCCCCACACCCAGCCTGATCCCAAATCCCCAAATCCCCAAATCCCAGCGGCCACAGAATCAGCCAGGGGATCTCAACTCTTGCTGCAAGGTTGGAACCTTGCAATGAGGGAAATTCCTGGCCTGTGGGGCTAATCTGGGAATTGCAGTTTGCCTTGGGAGAGGAGGAACTGGGAGAGGTGCTGTCCAACCATTTCACCATTACTGGCAGTTTTGGCAAAAAAACCCTGCTGGAAATTCACAGATCCCTGTCAGTGGAGAGTCAGGATCAGGCTGGATCCATCCAAGAGCAGCTGGTTCATGGATGCAGAGTCCCTTTCTCACACCCCCAAACCACAGGAAATTTGGGAAACGCCAGGGAGTCCTTTCCAAACCGGACAGTTCTCCCACAGGAGCAGGATCATGGAATGCCCTGAGCTGGAGGGACCCCCAAGAATCACCAGCTCTGTGTTGGAGTTTGTATCAATGGGATGGGACTGCTGGGTTTTTGAGTTTTATTGTGCCATTAGTCTTATGCTGTGGCTGAGATAACTGAAAGATGTTAATAGTTTACATCTTGTTAGTAGTAAAGATTTTTTTGTTACAGAGCATTTTAAAAACTTTCTAGCCAATAGCATACTAAACATATTTTTCTACAATCTTAAAATCTACCTTAACCAAATCTAAAACTCAAACTATTATTTCATATCCTCACTTACTACACTATTTTAACTTTTCTACTTTCAAACTTTACAACTAACTCTAAATTCTCTCCTCTTTCTATTTTAAAAACCTGCTTTCACAACTTTCTAAAAACCTCCTTACCTTTACTGCATTTCCCACAAAGCCCAGCTCCTGGCCCCACACAGGAGCAGCAATGGGATGATTTAAGGGATGATTTAAAGCATCTCAGCTGCCCTGAGGTCCCCAGAGGGACTCATCTGCTCTCCAACACTGAGAATTTCATTTCTTTGTGTCCAGCCCAGAGCAGCTGTGAAAGCTGAGCTGGATCCACTCTCTTTGGGAAGCTGCTCAGGCTCCAGCCCAGTTCCAAGGTCGTGTGCTTCCTCTGACCTTGCCTCCCGATAACCCAGCTACACATTAACCCCAGCCCATGGCCACAGCAGGGACCTGCTTCTTCCTGCTTTTTACCTTCCCTTTAAGAAGAGTTTCAGCTGAATTTTGGATGCAGTGCCTACCCAGGAATCCCAGTGAACGTGGGGGGTTTTGCCTCACATTTTCCTCCTCACAAAATGAACATTTGGATTTCTTCATCTGTCCATCTACTTTGCCAAGGGAGGACAATTTAATCCCGTGGCAGATCCCAGAACAGCCTGGCTTGTTTTAGGCAGAGGAGGGAGAGCCTGAATGAGGCCTCAGACTGCAAGGATTGAATTTGAGACCAGTGTTTAAGATTAATAGCCTCATGTTTAATTATCTACACAACAGGAACCCACCAAGTATTCCAATACATGGATTGAATAAAGATGAGGCAGGATTCTTCCCAGACAAAACCCTCCAGGATTTCTCTACCTGTACAAGGCTGAGTGGGTGAGCTATTCCTGCAAGGCAAAATCACTTTTTAAATGACTGGATCACAGTTTCTGCACCTTCCAAATGAAACAGAGCAGGTTTCAATCCTTTGGTGACATGAAATGGCACGAACACAAGTTTTACTTCTGAAAACTGACATTTACACTTGCAAATAACCCCAGTCCTGGGCTTTCCCTGCTTCCCCAGGACAAAACAGGAACAAAGCTGTTTCAGTGGGACTTGATAGGATCTTGCAGAAGAACATAAATCAGCCAGTGCTGCTCCTGGGTCCTTACCTGCACCCTGATTTGAATTCTGTCCTCAGTAACATCCAGCACTTCAATTAATGGCTGCCTTTCCAGTGCTGATTGGGAGCAAGGGGAAGGGCACAAAGCAGCGCCTAGAAATCCATCAACGTTCTCCTCGCTGACAAACAATCTCTCCTAAAGAAAAAGAGAGAAAACAGCAGCTTATGTTCTTTTTGTGCTACACTTCAGGGGCTCTGGGGCTAGAAACTCCCTGCAAAGAAAGCCAGGACAGCAATCCCCAAGTTTCACAGCACACTCAAGTCTTGACAGAGAAATTCTGAGCCAGACACTCAAAGAATGAGGTGAAACGAATTCAAACCAGTGCTTTGCTAATTTTGCTCGAAAGTACAAATCTGCATGGTATCAAATATAAAGGAAATATTATTTCTCTCTCTGGATGGGTGACTAACACAGAGATGCAGGCTCTCTCTGAGAAATGATTTGTCCCAGCCTCGTTGCACCTTCCTCACCTGTGTGAGCAGCAGGCAGGTGTCAGACTGCGGGGTGTTTGTCCCCTGGCTGCCTGCAGGAAAACACAAACACCTCCTTGGAGAGGCACTGCAGGATCCTCACTCCCAGATCAGATCTGGAGCGCTCAGGGCTGGATCCATTTCACACCCAGCCACTGAGGCTGCTCTGATCTCCGTGCAGACAAGCCAGGTGGAAAAAAAAAACCCCAACAAAATAAACAGGAGAGGTATCCACAGGCAGAGACACAGCCTGGGGTGTGTTTCCAGGCTGTTCATAAACAACCTCAAACGTGTTGCTACGGGTTCAGAGATTTAAATCAGTTACAGGTAATTAAAGGTCCTCAAATATATCCTGGAGGGGCTGTTGGACAGGAACTGCAGAGCCTCCCCTGCCCCTGTGCTATTCACACATCATCTGTGCAGGCCCAGGGGAAGGACAGACAAAATAAAAATGGTCTGGCCTGGAGGAGCAGCTTAGGTTCTGGGAATTACCTTCCTTATTTAACTGGAAATAACAACAGGGACAAGTTGCAAACCTTCCACATCAAAGTCACACTTTGAAATTTCTCGGTCCAGTTCAACCTCCCTGTCAATCCAATGAAAGTTAAATTCAATTATCACTGACATCTTGCAGACCAAGAAGCAAAAAGGCAATTCTGCACATTTTTGGCCCCCTGTGGATGGAGCCTTATGCACAGCCAGATGTCACATTGTGTCTGAGGTACAAAATTTAACTGTCATCTGGAAAAAAAAAAAAAACAAACCAGGATTGGAAAAATCAGCCAGAGTCCTATTTTTTATAGTTAAATTAGAAATCACAATATGGAAAGTCATAGCACACGAACTGTTGGTTTTCCAAGGCAGAGGATTGGATTCATTTTCTATCCAGCAAGATTACAATCCAGGCAAGGAGCCAGCACTGGATGCTGGGATGGTTTGGGGAGAGATTAAAGTGCAGCAGAGCTGCCCTGACTGAAAACCCTCTCAGAACATCCCTGCTTCCTGCACTTCTGCATGCAAAGCCTAAACATTCTTATTCCCTGGTGCTGCATGCTCTCCTGCCTGCCAGGGAGGGATCTGCCAGAGCTTCAGGCTGTGGGAATGCTCTGCAGAGTCCAGGGGAAGGAGTCAGAGCACAGAACCAGGCAGGGGCTGCAGACACAAAATCTGTGCAGAACTGCCCCAGGCTCCTGAACTCCATCCTTGGGCAGCTCAGGAGGAGAATTCCCAGCTCTGCCCTGGATTCTTGGCCCACAGAGCACAGCTCAGCCTCCCTGGAGGAGATTTGGAATTTTGGTGCCTGCACTCCCAAGGAGAGCAAAGCACAACCCTCCTCAGAAAGAGGAGAAAAATCAAATTCTTCTCCCAGCAGAAAAATGGAAGTCAGGGAATCACAGCATGGTTTGGTTGGAGGGAACCTCACAGCTCATCTCATTCTTACCCCTGCCATGGGATGTATTTCAGGAGCTTTAATTACCTTCCACTGCACCAAGTCCCATCCTACTTTTCCTCCAGAAAATGAGGAAAATAATCTCTTTTCCCTCTGAATCTGCCTCCGGCACCCGTGGCTGTGTGAGGGACACCCTCTCCTCCTCAGAGCAATCAGAACTTTGCAATTTGGCAGCAAACATCCTGAATCTTTCTGGAGAAATTCTTCCTGATTAAAAGCAAAAGAATTTGTTTTCTTCACAGAGAATAAAGTTAAAAAAACAAAAACTGAATGGGAGGTCTATTATCAGGGGAGATTCCACTATTCCAGAGGGTGCTGGCACTGCCCAGGCTCCTCAGGGAATGGGCACAGCCCCAGAGCTGCAGGAGCTGCCAGGGATGCCCAGGGTGGGATTTTGGGGGGTCTGGGCAGGGCAGGAGCTGCCCTGGCTGATCCCTGTGATTCCATAATGATTTCATAATTCTGTGATTAATCAGTGCTTCAAATGAGGATAAAAAGTAACCCCTTGTGCTGTTGCTCCATTAATTCTGACTCACTGCACAAACCAATTTTACCAAGTTTCACCCAGCCCAGCACTGAATTCCCAGAAGTATTTACCATTTTATCCCATCCCTACCCCATAAATCACAGCCCTGGGGTGTGTTTGTTGTCAGGATTCTCATGAGCCTGTTCCACCAGGCACTGAACTCAGGCTTTGCATTCACGGGGAGCACACGTCGAGGCATTTCTATTACTGCAGATGTTATCAGAGCACAGACCTTGGGAAAAAATGATCCAGGAATTTATTCTAAAGCCTGCTCTGCCTTCCAAGCCAGAGCAAACAGAGGACAACCATCTGCAGCTGATTTCAATGGCCCTGTAAAATGATTCTTCAATTTAAGCCGTTTATTTTCTGGTATTTATGATGCTCTCTTAGCAACTTTGAATTTAATTTGTTTTTCCCTGCACACGCTGTCATCTGCTGTTTGGTACACATTCATTTTTCCCTGTGACTAAACTGAGACCAAATTAACATAAACCTTAGCAGGGATGACTTTGGTTTTTGGAACATTCATCATTCAGACCCATCCCTGTGTCTCCCAGCACTGGGAGCTCCCCTCCCGGCTGCCCCCAGCTCTCAGATGGGCTCATTCTGCTTTCATTTCTGCAAACTGAAGACACTTTCCATCCAGAGTTACCTCCCACACAGCCTGCAAGTCTGAAAAGCAGGACAGATTTCAGGTTTAAGTTATTTTGGTGGTTCCTGTAATGAGAGGATCAGGGAATCTCAGAATGGGTTGGGTTGGGAGGGGATTTAAATCCCATCCACTTCCAGCCCTTCCACTGTCCCAGGCTGCTCCAAACCCCATCCAAGCTGGCTTTGGACAATTCCAGGGATGGGGCAGCCACAACCTCTCTCATCCAAACCCAACAATTGATGCCAATATGGGAAAGGACCTGGATTTCCTGACCTCTGCATTTGTGGGGTCCCAGCGCAAACCAGCTCTGAGAGCTGAGAATCTGAACCTCAAAGTTTTGGTGCCTGTAGTGAAATGAAAACTTTTCTGAGGTGCTCGTGACTGCAAAGATGAACCAGCTCCAAAGAAGCTTTGATGAGCTTCAGCAGCAGCAGGTGAATGATGTTTCCTGACATAACTGTTTTGTGTAGTCATGGTATTCCCAAAATGCAGCTACCAATTAAAGACTATTCAGAAATTAGTTTGTTTTATAGCAGAAGCAAACTAATTATGGTCCTTAATGTAGCTTGGGAAAGGGATTACTTTGAAAAATGTGAAATAATAAGTTTGTTGTGTTCTCCTTCTTTGTCCTCCCCTGACCTCCCAAAAAACTTGCCAAGAGTCTTGAAATGCTGAGCACAGAATTAACTGAACCAAAAATAAACTGCTGGAGGATTACATTCAACAGCCCCAGTTTCCAGCAGCATCTTCTTAGAAGTAACCCCTGACTATTACAATAAGTCTTTATAGTAGCTTGGAAATGGAAAATTGTAACTCCAAATAGCTTGGAAATGAGAGCAAAACAGCTCTGCAGGATGGATTTCTCCATGAAAGGTGGGAAAGGTTTAAAACATCCACGTCTGACACGTCCCAACACGGCTCTCAAGGCTTCATGCTTGGCTGACTCTCCAACCAAGGAACACTTTTATCCACAAGAGCCCAAATTCTGAGCTCAGAGAGGACAAGCACAGCCCAGCATGGCCCAAGGGGACATTTCCAGCCCTTGGGGACATTTCCAGCCCTTGGCCTTTTCCACATGGTCCCAGTGCCAGGAGCAAGAGAACTCTGGCAGCTCCAGCTCCACACAAGTGATGTAGGGAAACGTAGATGGGAGATTGGGAATTGGGAATTCCCGGCTGGCAGGGTGGGCAGGCCCTGGCACAGGTGCCCAGAGCAGCTGTGGGTGCCCCTGGATCCCTGGCAGTGCCCCAGGCCAGGCTGGGTCAGCCCAGATCACCTTACAAGGTCCCAGCCTCTTCTAGGGGCCCTTATCCCAAAATCCCAGAATGGTTTGGATGGGAAGGGAACTTAAATCCCACCCAGTGCCACCCCTGCCATGGCAGGGACACCTCCCACTGTCCCAGGGTGCCCCAGTGTCCAGCCTGGCCTTGGGCACTGCCAGGGATCCAGGGGCAGCCACAGCTGCTCTGGCAATCCCAGCCCAGCCAGGAATTCCCAATTCCCAATCTCCCATCCATCCCTGCCCTCTGGCACTGGGAGCCATTCCCTGGCTCCTGTCCCTCCATCCCTTGTCCCCAGTCCCTCTCCAGCTCTCCTGGAGCCCCTTCCCCTGCCAGGGGCTCTGAGCTCTCCCTGGAGCTTCTCCTCTCCAGGGGAACATTCCCAGCTCTCCCAGCCTGGCTCCAGCCCTTGGAGAAGCTCCATGGCCTCTCTGGACTTGCTCCAACAGCTCCACATTTTTTTTAACAGCTGCTTTCTGAAGGAAAAAGCACCAGGAGCCTCCAAAGGGTCTCCTACACACGTGGCTGTGCCAAGCAGAAAAATCACACCCATGTAGAACATCCTGCATGGAGGCCCCAACACTCCCAGAAAAGTTAAACAAAACTTCCCAATCTCTGAGCAATTCCCATTTGGATCCTTCACACAGCCTAACTCAGACCCAGCTCCAACCATGAACTGCTCAGGAATGTTCAATATAATCTTTTTCAGCCTGTAAATGTGAAAAAAAAAAAAAGCAAAGCAATGCATAGGAAAGCAGAGGAAATATTTCCTCTGTTTTCCTCTGCTCCCTGCTGCTCTCTGGAGCCCCGGGGGGGTTTATGTGAGTTAAATCTGAATATTCTCCATAACATCTGACAGGGCCTTTTAGGAAAGGGATGGGCTGGCTGCAATTGCCTGCCCAGCAAGGGGTACCCAGGGGGAATGGCCAGAGGAATGAGCACACATCCTCTGAACAAACCCACTGCAGGCCCCTGACAAGGGCAGGAAGGGTGGGGATCAGCCTCAGCGGGAACTCCTGCATGAACCAGGCTTGTCTAATCCCATGAAAATGAGCAGACACGACCCCAAAACTGCAGAATTCATTCCTTGCCAATTGTGTTCCACATGCTCCAAGAACTGAGCCCCCAGGTCCGAGCAGCTCAATACACCCCAGAAAACTGCTCTTTATTTCTGTTGGGAATGCAGCATTTAACCCCAGCAGGCCACACATTCCCAGACATTCCAAGTGATTTCCAAAGGCACAATTTCCATAATTGCCCAGCTCCAGCACTGCCATAAACCAGGACACACTGGGACACGTTCTCAGAATCCCTGCCTGGCAGGCTTACAAATTGCATTAATGGTTATTTAACTCCCAACCCTTCTCCTTCATCATTTTCTCCCCAGGCTGTGTTGTCTGGAAATGAAAGGGAATTCTCTGATGCAGGAGTTTCCCCGCCTGAATTCCCAGGATTTAAGCAGAAGGTGTAGAAGGTTATGGAGGGTGAACTGCAATGAAGAGCAATGGGGAGAGCACAGCCCATGGCTGGAATTTCGAGGCAAAGAGCAGAGATTTTGGCAGTGGGGAAATCAGGCAGCTTCCTCAGGTCAGGAAATTATTCCCTGGAAAAACAGGGCCTGGAGCAAGGCCTGAAGAAGGATCAGCACTGTGGTCTCTGCTGCAGTGACTGAGCAGCAGGGCAGTGACAAAAGGAGGCATTTAAACCCCTGAAATGTGTGACCCTAAGCTCACAACGCTCAAAGTTATGGAATCTTTATTTTTACAGGATTTCTGGTCACCATAACCAGTCATAGAACCAGGAGGATGGAAAAGATCTCCGAGATCATCAAGTCCAACTGCAGTGTGGGCATTCTGGTTTGGCCAAGGAGGGAAACTGCTCCCAGGTGAAGTCCAGGGAGGAGCAGGGCCCTGCAGAGATTTCCTGGAAAGAGGCACTTGCTGGGGTGGGAATTCCAAGTGCTCAGCATCTGTGGAAACTGAGCTCTAAACAGATCCTCTTCCAGCACAGGGATCCAGCCACTGCTGACTACAAAAGGAAAAGCAGCTCCTGAAGTTCTGTTTCAAGCATGGATGAGCCCAACTCATTCTTCTACCAGCACATGGATCAGAGCAGATTCCAAGGAGGAATTGAAATTTAATGGGAATGATGTGGGCAGGCACTGAAAGGCCACCATGGCATGGAGGGGCAGCCTCTGAACTAACCCAGGGAGAAATCTGCTCCATTGAACACCACAGCAACCCTTGGCTTTCCCAAAATGGAGCAGAGCAGGAATTCCAGAGCTGTTAAAAACATTGGACAGGATTTGGAGCAAGCTGGGATAGGGAAAGATGTCCCTGCCTGTGGAACTGGTTGAGCTTTAAGATCCCTCCCAACCCAAACCATTCCATGATTCACTTTTGCCAGGAACCATCCTCTGGCAACGCTGCTGGGAGAGAGGAGATGGCCAACAGGACACTGGGGATAAAATTCCTGCTCCAGGACAAGATTCCTGCTCCAGGATAAAATTCCTGCTCCAGGATCCAGGATGAAATTCCTGTTCCAGGATAAATTCCTGCTCCAGGATGATTCCTGCTCCAGGATTAAATTCCTGCTCCAAGATAAGATTCTTGCTCCAGGATAAGATTCCTGCTCCAGGATAAAATTTATGCTCCAGGATGAAATTCCTGCTCCAGGATAAATTCCTGCTCCAGGATAAGATCCCTGCTCCAGGATGAAATTCCTGCTCCAGAGTCAAATTCCTGCTCCAGGATAAATTCCTGCTCCAGGATAAGATTCCTGCTCCAGGGTCCAGGATAAATTGCTGCTCCAGGATAAGATTCCTGCTGGCCTCAGCCCCAAAGCTCCCTTCAGGCCCTGGCCCTGCTCTGCACTCTGCAGTGACTGATGTGGCTCCTCACAGGTCTCAGTGCAAGAGCCACAGCTCTGATTTATAGAATGAGACTCGAGGCAGGAAAAGCCCCAAGGTGGCATCAGACAAATTGAGGGAATCAACATAAGTAGAAGAAAAGCAACCAGGAACAAATGGTTAATGGCCAGAAGGCAGCAAGTAATAGTGGCTCTAATTAAATATTCATTTGTTTCCCTTCACTCTGAGCAGCTCTCAGGCACTTTGGGGAAATAGCACAGATTTAGAAAAAAAGCAAACAGGACAAATGACTTCAGTTTATTTCTCCTGCCTCAATTTGCAGGCCCAGTGTCCAACAGGACTGGAGGCCAGGAGAATCTCCTGGAGGCTGCTGTGAATGAATGGCCAGGAAGCTGATGACTAATGCCCCAACCTCTTTCTCCTACTCCACCCAACACATTTTGCAATATATAATAAAATCAGCACATTCGAGGGGTTTTTGTAACTCACAGAGCCAAAAATCTCATTACTGGGTGGCCTTTTATAAAACCTTTCAATCACAAAAATGTTCCTCCAATTGCAATAACAAATCCACATCCCAAACTTCAGTGCAGCCTCCACCATGTTCACCGCTAACCCACGTTCTCAAGTGCCACATCCACAGGTTTTTCTGAGCATTCCCAGGGATGGGGACTCCACCAGTGCCCTGGGCAGCCTCAGGACCTGCACGGAGAACAGGCAGGAGTTTACACAGTGGCTTTTTTGACGTGGCAGCAGCAGGCAGTGCCAGATCACAGCAGTGAACAGCAGCGCTGAGTGTTCTGTGGCCCCACTTGCACAGACTTGCAGGCTCCTGCTCCGGTAAAAGCAAAGGAAATGCTCTGCAAGCAGCTCAGCGTGGGTGGCTCTCCATAAATTCATCATCTTTGATACTTCCCCGAAATGATCAGCTCCTCCTTCACAGGAATTGCTGCTGTAAAAGGTGTGTGGCTGCTAAATGGCAAACCCGACGTGGTTTCAGCTGCGCAAACATTAATTGGATAACTATCTTTCAAAACCATGCACGAGTCATTTCTAGTTGGAGGGATGGAGCAATTCAGCTGCTCCAAGCCAAGTCTATCCCAGTGGATGTGCCTGAAGCCTGCCAGCTTCCTGGACGTGCAATCCCACTGCACGTGATCCAGAGTGCAGAGGATTTTACTGCTCTCAACTCCAGCCAAACTCCAAATCCCAGGCTAGAAGGTTGCACAAGAACTGTGCAGCTTTAATCCCTGCTTGTGAGAAACTGTCTGCAAGTTTGAGCTCACAGAGGAACGCGGCTCTCCACAGAACTTGTGTGAGTGGCTCTGGCCAAACAGTGTCACAAGGTGGGCATCCCTTTGGGGACACTGGATGCAGCCACCCCACCTTCTCCCACCACGGGAGCATCGCTGCCCAACAACCCATAAAATTAGAAAATACTAGATTAGAATCACACTCAGACAGAGCAGGTGAAGATTTACCCCAGCAAAGCGGGACAGTTCACAGCTGCTGCTTGCTGCTCTGCTCTGGTTGAACTGCTGGGGGTTCCTGTGGCTGTAAACGGGAATTCTGTCCCAAAACACAGACACAGGGACACTCCCCTACAGTTCATGACGGTGTGTGTAAGCCTGGTGGATCATAAAGAGCTTTCTTTGTGTGAACAGGCTGCACGAGCAATTTACAGGGCTTTAAAAGTGAGCACTAAGCACATAGAGGACATAGGCACTGTTTTCACTCATCACCAGAATTTCCCTTAGAAAAAAAATTGGTATGTGAGGCAGAAGTCATTCCAATTCCAAGGATGAAGGTGTCAGCTCCACGGTGTGACCTTGAACAAGACTCGCACAACTCAGGTCACGGCACTGACATCCGGGAGCAGCTCTGGGAGGAAGCAGCAGCTTCCAGCTGCCCCTCGCACCTCCCTGGGCAGCGCTCGGCCAGGAGCACACAAACAGCCACAGCCAGCATCGGGCAGGTGCGAAATACCCAGCTGGGCTTCGTGTCAGCCACGTGAAAAATGCGAGTTTTATATTTGGCTTTTCGCAAATATTCAAATGAATATTAGATGTGTTGTGCTAGAAAGTGATGCTGTGTTAATTCTCTTAAGTAGAGTGTTAAATATAGTTTTAGGTTATAACATAAGGTTAAAATAGAAACTGTGCTATGTAGGATACTTTTTTTAAAGAAAGGACTTGCAGCAAGATAGCAGCCACAGGATACCTAAATCTTTCACAGAATTTATTGCCCTCTTATCAGAAGACACGAACTTCTTCCTGCCTCAATTATATATATAAATATAATTATATATAATATGAGCTTATTGCTCATAATTATTAATAAATTGATTGCTGCTTGAATATTGGCCTACTCAAGCTTCTCATTTATAACACAGGTGACACCCCGAGCGTGCCACCAGCGTTACCTGCAGAGCGGAGGGCTCGGGGCCGAAGCTGAAGCTGTCCCAGAGCCCGGTGCTGCCGGGGGCCTTGGCCAGCCCCACCACGGCGTTGTGGGCAGAGACGCTGACGCTGCTCTCGGGGCTCAGCAGCGCTGCGGAGGGAGGGAAGCGCAGGAACAGGGCGAAGGCAGCGCCGGCGGTGCGGAAGCGGAGGCTGTAGTGCTGCGTGCCCACATCCCCGCGCAGGCTCTGGCGCTGAATGCCGGGCACCGGCAGCAGCAGCGTGAGGGACACCTCGTCCTGCCGGGCACGGAACGGAGGGCATGTGGCCGTCTCACCGGGGGGGCCCTCGGGGGCCGGCGGGGGGGTGTCCCCGGTGGGCATGGCTGGAGCGGGGATGGCGATGGGGGAAGCGGCGCCGGCACAGGGCAGGGCCTGGGGCTCGGTGAGGGGTTCGGCGGGGGGATCAGAGAGGGGGTCAGTGCTTGGACCAGCGGGGGGTTCAGAGGTTGGATCAGTGGCAGGTTCAGGAGTTGGATCAGCGGTAGGTTCAGTGGAAGGTTCAGGGGTTAGGTCAGTGGGAGCTTCAGCAGCGGGTTCAGAGGTTGGATCAGTAGCAGGTTCAGAGGTTGGATCAGTAGCAGGTTCAGCAGAGGTTTCAGAGGTTGGATCAGTAGCAGGTTCAGCAGAGGTTTCAGAGGTTGGATCAGGGGCAGGTTCAGAGGTTGGATCAGGGGCAGGTTCAGCGGGGGGTTCAGCAGGGGAATCAGCAAAGGGTTCAGAGGTTGGATCAACGGGAGGTTCACCCGAGGGTTCAATGAGGGAATCACAGAGTGGTTCTAGGGGCGGTTCAGCGAGGGGCTCGGCAGACGGACCGGCGGCAGGATCACAAAGTGGGTCAGGGTCACCCGGGGGTTTGCTGAGCGGATCACCGGGCTCCCCGCCGCCACACGTGCCCGGGGCCGCGCCGCCAGGCCCGAGTTCCGGGGGAGGAGCCGCTCCGCCGCCCGCCTCTGCCGGCCCTGCCTCTGCCGGCCCTGCCTCCGCCGGCCCCTCGGCCCCCTCCAGCCGCTCCCCGGCCGGGCCGGGCGGCAGCACCACGGGCAGCGTGACCTGCAGCTGCCGCTGGGCCCGGTTGAAGGCGGCCCGGCCGCCGCTCTCATCCACGTCGTAGGGGAGGCGGAGGCGCAGGCGGTAGGCGGGACACCGCGAGTCCAGCCGCAGCTCCCGCCCGCGGATCTCCAGCTCCGCCTGCTCGGCGGAGCGCAGCAGCGGCAGCTCCACCGTCACCACCAGCTCCCGCGGCACCGGGCTGGGCGCTGAGTCGCGGCAGTGCCGGTAGTCCTGCAGGTCCACGTAGGAGCGGTGGCGGATGCTCCAGCGCGGCGTGGTGGGGCCGGAGGGCGGCGGGGGCGCGGCGGGCGAGGAGGCTCCGGCGGCGGCGGCGGGCGGGCGCGGAGCCTCGGGCGGGAAGGGGAAGGGCGGCAGCGGGGACTCGCCGTCATCGGGCGGCTTCGGGGCGCCGCCGGGCAGCGGGGAGCGGATGACGGGCGCCTGCGGGATGCCCTTGTAGGAGACTCCTCGCAGGACGGCGGCGTTGTTGCGGTCCAGCCGCACTCCGCACTGGCTCTCCACGGCCTCCAGCGCCGTGTCGCGGAGCAGGCGGCGGAAGCGGGCGCTGCGGGCGGCCAGGCGCAGCGCCGCGGGGTGGAACACCACGTCGTACACGAGGCGGCGGCGGCCGGCGGGGCGCAGCTCCTCGCGGCCCGGGGCCAGGCTGTAGGGCAGCTCCCAGCGCTGCCCGCCGCGCTCGGCGCGGGCCCGCGGCTCCCCCATCAGAGGGTTGCTGCAGACATTGATGTAGCAGCGGCGGGAGCCCTCTTGGCTTGTCCGCAGCACGAAGCCCGGCGTCGGGTGCACGAAGCGCACCTCCACGCCGCGCTCCCGCTCCAGCGCCGCCACCTCCTCCTCGTACAGCCGCCGCTGCTCGGGGTCGGTGAGCTCGGCCGCGAACTCCGCGAACAGGGCGCGGAACTGCTCGTCGCGGAAGGCGCGGCGGAGCCGCTCCGCCTCCTCGGCGCTGAGGTCCAGGTCGTGCAGCCGCCCCGCACTCGCCATGGCCCCGGCACGGCTCGGCTCGGCCGGGAGCGCTGCTGTGGGGACGCCGAACAAGATGGCGGGCGTTGCCGTGGTGACGGTAAACAAGATGGCGGCGCCGGCGCGGCGGTTGCTATGGAGACGGCGAACATGGCGGGCGGTCCCTCAGGGCCGAGGCCTCGCCGTCCCGGCCTCCCCTTTCCCCTCCCTTCAGCGGCTTCCAGCCAGCACCCCTGGCATCAGCAGGGCTGCTTTCCCGCCGTCATCTCATCCTTCTGCAAAGTGCACGTTCCCTCCCCATGCCGGAGCTCCCAGCTCCACTGCCATCCCCTCACAGAGCACTTTTAAACCCTCAGCAGGCCCAGCTTCCCTCCCAGCCCTGCTGTCCCCTCAGAGCCCCTATCCCGCTGTCCCTCCTCCTTCCTGCTGTGAAAAACCAGGTTCACTTTCCTGGTAAAATTTAAGTTTCATAAAGGTTGGTAGGATACGAAAATAAAGCAAAGGTAACAGCTAAGCGCTTGGCATTCAGCCAAAGCGATTTTGGAGAAACCCTTTCCATACCTTGTCTATTGCATCAGCCTACTGCATATTTATCATTATGCATGTTTAAACTTTCCCCAAACTAGTTTACATGTTCTAAGAAGGGTTTAGCATCAGATCCACCATTTCAGAGCATTTCTTGGCTGTGGTTTTTGTCCATGTATTTTGGTCTATAATTTTTAGAGACAGTAGGTGTTGATAGCAGTAGGGGTCTTCATCACACATTCACTGGGTGTTATCCCAACTAAGAAGCAAGTTCAATTATCAAAAGCATAACTGTATCAGCTGCTTCACCACCATTTCTAAGTTTAGTTAATAGCAGAAATATTTCTGTAGAGCTAAGTTACTTTCACATTATACATACAGAACCCAATTTTTTTAGTATTTGTGACAAGCCAGTATTATAATCTGTATTTACAACCCTGCCCTGGGCAGTGCCAGCACAGCAGCCAGGGCTGGCACAGCTCCTGTGCCAGGGGTTCCCTCTGTGGCACACCTGGGTGGGCACTTTGGGGTGCCCCCTGTGCTCCCCATGCCCACAAACACCCAGAGCAGGTTTTGCCTCAGTTTCTCTCTTTCCCCCACCAAGATTTCCTCCTCCCAGCCTTCTCCAGAAGCTCTAAAGGATCGTGTCCTTGCTTTTACCACTCCCTGTCCTGTCTGCATAACACCATCCTCAAATGGCTGCTGCTACCATAAAACACCTCACAGATCTTTCCTGGACATTTCCCAGACAAAGAAAAATCCTACCCCCATTTCCAGGCTCCTTGCAGATAAACAGCTATCCAAGTTCCCCTTATCTTTAATTCTTTTTTTTTTTTAATGCTTCTTTCCTGTTTGTTACAGCTTGTTCCTCCATTTAACCTTTTTTTATGCTTTGCCAATTATTTTTCACTCTGACTTTACAACTTATCTAAACTGACACCAGTGTCTTTTCCTGTAAAAGTTTATTTGTGTACAAAAGAAATCAGTTTTGACTTCGACATTTTTTATAAAAAGTCCACAACACATCACAAAACTAAGGCATGTAAATAAAAAAAAAATTACAGTTGGCTTCCCGTGGGTTCACTGCCCTTTTTCAGTGCCACAGAAATTCAGAGTCCTTGAAGCTTGCTGAAAATCACAAAGAAAAACAGGATTTAAAAGGTTTCTTTTAAAAATAGTTCATAATGTTCCTCTATTTCTTTATCTAGGAAAGACTTGATAATGTTTTCAACTATTTAAAGAGCTAAAGTATTACATGGGTAGAAGTTAAATGGGCTGACCCATTATTAATTCCCTGAGAAGGCTTCTCCAACAAGGGAAGATAAATTTCTTCTTTTCCTAATGGATTATACCATCATTATTTCAAACAGGTAAATTTTCATCCATTTTAAGCCCTTGGATACATTTTAATACTTTTTTGGTGTTGCAGCTGGCTTTTCTGCAGTCAGTGGAATTAAAAAGTGCAGATTTGAAAATATATGAAATCAAAGCCTGAAAGTGGTTTCTGGGCTTGATTATTATCACAAAATGAAGCAAAAACTGGTCCTAAATTTAATTAATTTATGTAGCAACCCAGAAATAAATCTGCTCCCCAATTAGTTCTCTATCACTGAAAATCAGGCAGTGCAATCATCTCCTTTTACTTCTGAATTGTGCTTTCCATCACTGATATTTGTGATTTCTACATTTATTGCTTTAGTTCTGGCCATTTGGATTTGTTACACTGCCTAAGTATGAAGTGTGAGTTAAGCTGCTGGGACATTCAAATATTACAATTTTTATGTGTGTTTTATATAATTTATCTTATTTTTATGATAATCAGGAACTCAGCACACAAGAAAAACCTATTTACCTGTCTTCAACTGTCTTGTTGGAGGGGTAGAACACCTTGAAGCAAAATCCACTCCTGGGAAACGAACCCTGTGAAGGAAAAAGTGGGGGGAAAAAATCCCCATGAGTGTGAGGGGAATGGCAGCGCAGGGGTAGGAGGGCGGCAGGGGAGGGTGCTCACGGGGTTGATGCACAGGCAGTCGCTGCTGGTGACACTGAAGGGGTCGTGCTTGTCAGCAGTGACCAGCAGGTCTGGCAGGGGGTAAACCCGCAGCGAGTAATCGTAGGCCCAGAACACGGGGCTGACGTACAGCGGCAGCGGGCTCAGGTGGCCCTGCGACAGAACGGTCTTCACAAACTGCAACAACGACAAAGAACAAAGCCACAAACACCTGGTGTTAAGTATTTATCTCCTGAGATAAAATGGTCTTCACAAACTGCAACAACGACAAAGAACAAAGCCACAAACACCTGGTGTTAAGTATTTATCTCCTGAGATAAAATGGTCTTCACAAACTGCAACAACAACAAAAAACAAACACCCCCCGACACTTGGATTGAAATACATGAAGCATTTATCCCCTGGGATAAAATGGTCTTCACAAACTGCAACCAAAAAAAAAAAAACACCAAAAACAAAAAAAAACCCACCAAAAACAAAAACAAACCCGAAACAACAACAACAACAACCACACACAAAAAAACCAAACACAAAAGCCCACAGACATTTGGTTTTAAGCATTACACCTGGGATAAAATGGTCTTCACAAACTGCAACAAAAAAAAAAGCCCAAAAACAAACAAACAAACAATCCCACAAACACTTGGTTTTAAGCATTACCCCTGGGATAAAATGGTCTTCACAAACTGTAACCAAAAAAAACCCCAAAAAACAAAAAAAAAAAAAAAACCCCAAAAACAAAAAACAAAAACAAACAAAAAACCCAAAACAACAACAACAACCACACACAAAAAAACCAAACACAAAAGCCCACAGACATTTGGTTTTAATCTGATAAAATTACAAACTCCAAAAACAAAAACTCAGAAGTAAAATGGTCTTCATAAACTGCAACAACAACAAATTTTTTTTTTAAAAGGTCCAAAAACCAACCAAAAAAAACCAAAAACAACAAACAAAAAAAAAAAACCCAAGCCCCCACAAACATTTGGTTTTAAGCATTACACCTGGGATAAAATGGTCTTTACAAACTGCAAATAAAACCCCACAAACTCTTGGTTTGAAACATTTGCTGCAAGCTCAGTTCATCCCTGTGTCAGTGTGGGTTAATAAAGAACCTTTTGGAAGCTGGAAATGTTTGGGGTTTTTCTGTGTCTCGTTCCTGCTGATTATTAATGATTTCCAGAGTAAAGCAGTGAGCTGCTCCTTCCTTTCTTCAGTTGTGGGGGTTTTAATACACAAAAGGCCAGCATTTGAAGATGTCACAATTATCTCATCAATCAGATTCTCCAGGAGAATCTACTCACCTGTTCCTCCAGCCCAGAAAGTACCAACATTGCCACAACTCTCATTTTTTTGTTTTTATTTTCCTTACTACTTTCCAGTTAACCACAAGACCCACACTTATAAAGTCTTTCCCCTGAACTGAAGAAATCCTTTGATTCCCAGATGATTTTCCTTTCTCTGTGACAAAATTTCCCTTTCTCTTGTTTTTTTTTTTTTTTTAACACTGATGGCTGAATTAAAATAGGCAAAAAAGGCAGAGGAAAAGGGGAGTATACAAAAAACATCCTGCAGAAAGTGCTGCAATTCTACAATTCCTTCCTGGAAAGCCCTGGATGAGGACAGGGAAGAGTCAGGAATGCAAATGTGCCCACAAAAACCAAGGTACCGAGACACTGAGCTAAAACACCTTTCTGAGGCAAGCAAACACAAAAACTCCTGTAAAATAAATAAAACCAGACTCCATCCATCACTGCAATGAGCCAGCACTACCTGGATGGTTCTCATCCCATTATTTCAGTAAATCCCATCAGCTCCTGCTGTGGATTCATTAAGTGCAACCACACCCCAGAGTTCATTGATGGGTGAGAAGCAGAATTTCAGCTGAGGAGACAAAGCAAGCAGATGAATTTTAGAGGAAGTGACCTGCTGCTTTACTGCAAATGGCACTGGGTAACCAATCAAATCTTTAAAAAATGGTAATTTCCATTCAAATTTGCCTTTAGGAATCAGTGATTCTTGGCTGGACATTGAGGGTTGGTTGCTGCTCTGAAGTTCTGTGTTCAAGGGCAGCTCCAGTGTGACAGAATTACTCATTCCCACCTTAAACTATCATGGTTTGAGTTATTTTGCTGTCAAAATGTCAAGAAAAATAAGAATATTAAATGTATAAATGCTTCTTACAACCCCTTTGGGTTACTCATGCAATGTGGCACAAAAATGAGGATCAGAGCCCCCAAAATCCAGCCCTGCTGATCAATAAAATCAAAAATCTTGGCAAAAATTGGTGAACTCCACTCACTCACATGGTTGGGAATGTCCATGGTGCTGCTTGGGAAGCGAACACAGTTCCTGCACATTTTGTTGACCAAATCTTCCCGAAAAATAATGATTTCTTGGGTGCAGTACTGAACCCTGAGTGAAAACAGCAGTGACATTAATTAAGGTTAACCCGAAAATGAGGAAGATGCATTAGAAAGTTGATCTCCCTCTAATACAGACAATTGAATGAAAATAATACTTCCCCTTATGATGCTTTTCAGCAGGATTTTTACATTCAATATCTTTTTTTTAGAACTACATCCTTTCTTCACTGATTTTTTGTCTTAGTATATTTAAACTAGTTACAATTCATGCAAGTGAAGAATTGTATTAATTTGAAAAATTTAAGGTAAATTTTCCTCAAAATTTATAGGCTTTGAAAATTATATTTGCACATAATTTAGTTTAAAAATATTCTTTTAAAAATTAGCAGTTACATGGTTACCTGCAGGGATTTGTGGTGAAAACTGAAAAAGGCACCAGCTGTCTGAATTCCTGAGTGATATTTTCAGCCAGGGGAGGTCTAAAATAAATAACAGAGGTATCAACAGAGACTCTTTCCATCTTTAACTCAAATTTCACTCAAAATTCCAAGATGTGAAGAAGGGAAGCAAACTGACCTTGGTAAAATAGAGCCAGGCCCAGGATCTTCAGGACCAGGGACAAACACAAATCGACTACTGCAAAAAAAAAAGTTTAACAAATCTCTTTTGTCTAAACTGATCCTAAAAACTGGGTCTGATGTTCTGAATTCAGAGAGCAGGAGCCAGGGAAGAATCCCAGGGTGAGAGCTTGGCTCCCTCATTAGGATTTTCCATGCCCAAGCTATTTTAGATAAAATCAAACTCACCCTGCTCCCAAACAAACCTGCAGGCCTGTTACAAAAGCAGCTTTTTATCTGATCACAGCTGCCTCACAGGACAGAGAAAACAGGGTAACTCTCAGCTTCTGCAAGTAATTAAAGGCTTCACAAAATAAACAGCTTTCCCCTTGCTCTGTACCTTTTGTGGATGCTGGGATATTCACAAATAATATCTGCCAGAGCCTTCAAAGAACCTGGGAAAAACAGGGCACAACACCTGGTTAGAAATAAACACACTTGGGTGAATCCCCCCTTCTGCTAAAAGGGTTTATTTTCTGCTCTCTTCGTTTGTTTGCCATCATGATTTTAATTCAGTGCACATGTCTGGCTGCTTACAAAGAGCTCCCTACCTTTCAGGGACTGGATTTGATTTTTGCCATATGGTGCAGATGAAAAATTTCCACAGAAGAAAAAGCAGGTGGGAGGTGCAGAGGAATAACCTGGGGAAAGAGAGGATCTGTGAGTGCATCCATTCACTCCAGCACCTTCCAGCACTCAGCCCATCCCAGGAAAAGCAGGAACTCAAACAGCACTTCAGGCTCTGCTGCTATTAATACACCTGACTGATTTTCCTGATCCAGGCTGGTTTTAGCTCAAAAAAGGGGATGCCAATGTACAAATGTCACTTTGAGGAGCCCTGTGGCATTTACAGGCTGAGCTCCAGCAGTGTTTGTGTGTATCCAGCTCCTGCCCCAGCCACAGAATTATACCAAGTGCAATTATAATAAATAATGCCATTTTTAAATGCATTATTGCCTTCAAGAGGAAAACAGCAAGCAGGCAGCACTGGGTTGCTATTAACCTCCCTGATCATTCCAATTTAAGGGCTCTCCCAACATCCAATTTTCCCTTTGGCATTATAAAGCAACAGTAACTGGAATTGCCTGAGCAGTTGGAGGATCTGATGAGTGCTCACAACCTCACCCATTAACGGCTTCAAAGCAAAGGGAGGGGGAAAAAGAAACCTGATTCCCATCCCTGAAATAAAAATAGAAACAGCTACTCAGGCATTCATCTCACATCCCAGTTCCTCTCCATTTTCCTGACACACAGAATCACACTTGGATTTACTTCACTGCTTTTCAAAGGGCTGGTAAATAGAACAGAATTGCTTATCCCAGAGAAATGGCTCATCAATATTTTCCCTTGCTCTCCCCCACAGCTGCTCGTTTAGTTGATAATTAAGAAGGTTATTACTTGCCTGTTCAAGTCTCAAAATAGCAAATGCAAGGTGTGCATCTCTGCCAGGTGGGTCCAGCACACAACTCACTGAGCAAAGTCCATTCTGCCCTCAGCACCTGCAGGCCTGGCTCAAGCCCAGTTTGCCCAGCTCTGATCCAGACACTGCACTGGTTTTGTAACTCCTGCATGACTCTGCTCATTTGTGTCCAGCTCCCTTTTGGTGAGGAGCAGCTTCCCACCCTGAATTCTGGGCTGTTTTTAAATTCACACTTCCATTGTGCCCCAGGCAGGAGGGACAAGCTGTTCCCAACCTGCTGCAACACAAAGGAGCAATTCATAAATGCTCCTTTATGTTGCATAAATGTTTTGTCCAGTGCTGTCCCCATTACTGATCCCAGAATCCTGGAATGGTTTGGGTTGGAAGGGACCTTAAATCCCATCCCATGCCACCCCTTTTCCATGGGCAGGGACACCTCCACTGTCCCAGGGAGCTCCAAACCCATCCAGCCTGGCCTTGGGCACTGCCAGGGATGCAGGGGCAGCCACAGCTGCTCTGGCAATTCCAGCCCAGCCAGGAATTCCCAATTTCCAATATCCCATCTGGCAGTGGGTAGCAACACTCATCTCTCTGAACTAAGGAATTAGTCTCCAAGGTAAGCCCAGGAAGAACTTTCAGGAGCAAGAGAAACATTCTTATCACAGCCCAGAAAATGGTCAAAAACCCTATTTGTACTGAGAATTTATGGAAACAAATCAGGCAGACAAGGTTTAGAGTGAAAGCAATTCTCACCTACCTGAAAACATCATGTGAAGCTTTTCCAGCACTTCTGCTTGGTCCAGCCACACATCAGACACAAACACAAACATGGCATCCTCATTCTCTTCCTCCAGCTGCTTCAGCTTTGCAGAAGCCTTCACTGATGTTGAGGAAGGCCCTCCAAAGAAGTTGATGTTCCCATAGAAGGCTCTGCAGCATTAAAATGCACCAGTCAGGATCCCAGCATGGTTTGCGTTCAAAGGGACTTTAAAGCTCATCCCATTCCAGTGGGATGGGATCCATTCCACTTCCCCTGTCCCAGGGATCCACTCTCTCAGCAACAAGGAATTTATGATTCCCACGGAACAGTTACCTGGCTTGGCCACTGAGAAGGGTTTACATCCCAATTTCCATTAAAAGCAGAACCCAAAGGCCTTTGGAAGGGCTTTTCTGCCAACACTACAGTGCCTCTAAGCCCAGAACTGCTTCCTTAAAATGGTATTTATTTTAAAGCATATGGGGAGGAGGAAGAACAACATACTTGAATGTCAGAGAAATTACAAAATAACAATGATCTTACTTAGAAAGCCCTAGGAAAACATGGAGTGAGGCTGCCAAAAGTCACTTTTGTACCTCGTGGTAGCAGAAGGCTCAGTGGGCGGAAATCCAAAAGCGTTCACATGAAAAACTTCATCTTCATACCAACCTAGGAGGTTTTGGAAGAGCAAAAACAGCAAAAGAACCCTTCAGTTTTTCTAAGAGCATCATGTCCTAGACATGAGTCAGAGTTGGCAGCCGTGCTGCACCGCCAGCCCCAGCCTCCATTAATCCCTCTCTCGTGGCAGCTCCACAAACCAGAGCAGGGAATGAGCTGGGTGGGAAAAGGGCTGAGAAGGAAATCAAGGTTTTTTTACAGGCACTCCTATGAGTGGATTTGCTGCACAGCCACACAACAACCCCCTGAAGCACACAAGGATTGCCTGATTTTGCTGGCCCCATCCAAGTGCTCCTTGTCTCACAACCCATTGTTGAGAACAGAAGGAACTTGGTGATTTATCTTATTTATTTATTTATTTATCCCCACTCTCATTTCTGCTCCCAACTTCTTCTTACAAGCATAAAACACCCCAGAAAACAGACTGACATCGTGGATCTTGCACAGAGGAACATTCCACAGACAGAAATAGCCTTTTTTTTTTTTTCTGCTAAAACAAGGCTCCAAAACTGCAAGCTCTTACATCATCCTAATGAGAAGCCTCATTAAAAAGCTTTGCCAGCACAGAGCAGTATTTTCAGATCATTAAATCATTCCTCTAGTTATTCCAGGCTGTCTTCCTAATCCAGTCATAACTGCTCCAAGCACGCTGGGGCCAATCCTCAAAGCTGCTCACATTCCCCAAAACCCCCAAATTCCTCCTCTCTGCCTCCAGAGTCACAGCAAAAGCTGAAGGCCAAAATTCTCAGTGCCAAACTCACTGATGGTCACCAAAATGAGACTTCTCTGCTCAGCCACAGCTTGAACAGAATAATTTATTACAAGCTAAAAACATAAACCCAGACTGCTTTACCTTCTGCCAGAACAAAGGAGGATTCAGTGTATAACCCACTGTGGAACTGGTGCAGCAAGGTTAAGGAATGTATTTTTCTTAGATTTAAAGTAGGTTTTTGAACCAAAATTTGCTTTCCAGCTGCTGTAATAGATTTGGACAGCACTGAAATGTCACAGCTTGCCTGAAGAGCCTGGAAATTCCCTGGTACCTGAGCAGGTAAGTCCAGAGAGAGCCCAGGAACTGGAACAGGCTCTGCTTCCACAGGGAGGGAAAGTCACCATGTCCAAGGGAAAGGCAGGACAAGGAATTGCAAACAAAGGAGAAAGACAGAGCTGCAGCTCTCAATATGGAATTCTGAATGGTCAGCACTGATTTACTGCTCAATTTCAAACCCTGCAGCTCTACAGGCAATTCCTCCAGCTCCTCCAGCACAACAAAAGGATATTGCTTTACTAAGGTCTAGCTGGACCACTCCTGTGGGGTCTTCCAGGAAAAATTTCCCCTACAAAACAGGATTCATTAATAAAGCAAAATATACCAAACACACAAATGCTCCAATCAGAAACATCTATCAGTCAGCATTTAGAAATAATCTGGCTGGGTTTAACGTTTTAAGAACATTAAGAAGTGAAAGAAGTGAAAATAATGTCATTTGTAGTAAATGTATCTCAGCAGCTTCCCTAGGAGCTGCTGCAGTTGGGATTGCTGGTGCTCCCCTCCCTGAAATCACAGTCCAGGGCACTGGCAAGTCCAAACTCAGCCACTGGAAGCTCCAGCCCCTCAAGAAGGGACATGCCAAAAAATCCTAACTGCTTCTGGTTGTTGACATAAAAATTTTATAGTGGGAAGGCAGATAAAGACATTTTCCACACACACTGGCACTGAATGCTTGTGGAAAAGTCTCTCAGAATGAGTAAGTGTGAAATATTTAAGTTTTCTTATTTTTTAAATGTATTCCAGCACTGAATGAGCAGTGATCAGAGACCCCACAACAAAAATGAACTCACCTCCTTGAGCTGAGTGATCATCCCAAGCACAATCACTTCTCCCACCTTAGCTGGACTGCCCAAGAGAGTCTCCACTGTCTTTAACTGGGGTCAAAGGCAAAGAATCCAATCAGAATCACATCAAACCCTCCAAACTCAAACTCCCTTGCTTGCTTTTCCCCCAAAAGCCCCAGACAGGACATGGCTGTACATGAACACCCAGCTGAGCCAGAGGATTCAGGCTCATCACCAAAATCAGAGCCTTATTTCTGAATGTGCCTTAGGAGAAGATTCCCAGTAATGGCTGGTAGCATAAAGAACTGCTGTGATCATTTGGATTAAAACTGGAAAGAACTCCCATTTTTTTTACCTGGAATTTGTTCTTGCTATCATCAGGATGAGCATCAACTGGTGAAGGAGTGAACAGCTCATGTCTGTGAGTCCTCTGCACAAACCAAAATTGAAGTGATTCAGTTTAAAAAGAAATCAGCACTGCCAAAAAGCCAGTTTGCTACAAGCACTATGCAAAACACTTCAGAAAGTTCTTACTCCATCCAACAACTTGTAACAATTCAGTCCTTTTGACAAGAATTTACTTCCAAGAAACAGATGATCAATAACACCAGATAATAAAACCAAGCCTAAAAAACGCAGCGGGTAATAAAACTAAGCCCAAAAAAAGTGTCATGAAAGCATCTGTAAGGCTGCTAAAGAAGTTATTGTGACAAGCTGGGAGGCAGAGGGTTTATGAGGCAGAGAGCAGGGCGTGTTTCTGGAAGGAGAAGTGGGATCCATCCCTGAGGACTCTGACCTGCTGCAGGATGGAGTAGCGCTCCCGGAACAGCTCCGCCTTGTCCCGGGCAGTCCCAAACAAACTCGGCCTGGGCAGGTCAGTCATGGACAGGCTGCAAGGAATTCACACAATCCCAGTGTCAAAAGGGGATATTCCCCACATCAAGATGAGTTATTGATCTCAAAGGTCTGGGAGGCTGCAAAAGCTGCACCATGGTTTAGGTACATTCCTGCTCAGGATCCTGAGTTTCTGCATTTCTGCCTCCATTTCACTCCCCTCTAACTCACAGGCCTTGAGATTTATCCTTCCACCTAAAAGATGTCTGCAGAAATCCATTTTAAAAAAAGCAGTTATGCCTTTAAGCAGTTGGGAACAAAAGCATTATTCCTCCAGTTTCTCACCAGCTGCTCCTAATTTTTCTTTTTTACTCTTTGGAGCTCTTCTTAGAAACCCCCCAGGGCTTCAGGGAGCTGCAAGATACAGACTAAGAAATAAATACAGGCAACAGACAGATCAAATTTATTAAAAAAATAAATTTAAACAGCCCAATGTGAGGAAAAAAATAACCCCAAACTACCTTTAGTGATGTATGACCTTAGCCTTACTGTCTTTTTTATTCATTAGGTGGAATAAACTTGGTTTATGGTCTTAAATATTTATTACTTTTCTCACTCAGGCTTCAGCTGAACAGAGCCAAGAGGGAAAGATTAAAACCAGACTTATCCTAGAGAGGTTTTGTTCTTAAAACAGGAAGTGCTTGAAATTTAAAATATGGGAGACTTACGGCAGAAACTTCTTTCTTTCTGAATTATAAATAAAACGTGGAATGTCAAAGGCTCCAATAATGTTGAAAACATTTTCTCTGAAATAAGAACAGTGACAGCATTAACTGAATGTTACCTTCCAAGCAAAGCCATTCTGAGATTCCATGAAGAGGGTGAAACAAACTGACAAATATGTTGGCTAAAATGACATTTTTTTGTTCAATATCATCACCACTTCTCTTTCTATTTTATATTCTATTTTCTAGTCTATTTTCTCCTTCATCTTTTAGTTAAATAATGATAAAGACTTGTCCCTGTGATCTGTAGAGTTTTTCCCTTCAGGACTCTGCACTGAGAATCTGTACATTTGGATTTCTCTTCACTTCTGGAGCAGAAAAAAAACTACATTAAATACAAAAAAGCACCACAAAGAAGAGTCACCCTCACACCATCTGCATCATAAAGATTCCAATGGCAAGGAGCAAAGTTAAACCCAAATTTTCTCCATCCTGAGAGGCTGGGGGATGACAGGATCTAATTGACATGCCCAGCAAACCATCTCTTTTCATGCTTTGCATCATGATGTGAACATGAAAGGAAACACATCCATCAGCATCACAAAGTTCTCAGAAGCTCCAGTAATTGCTGCATACTTTGTTATCACAGAAGGGAAATCAATCAGGGCTTCAAAAAACTAAACAAAAAGCAGGAATGGGCATCCCAGAGGAAAACTTCTCCAAAGTGCTTTCAGAAAAGAAAGGAACAAAAGCAACTTGAGATAACTTTCATCTACAGCAAAGCAAATAAAGCATGGCCAGAAGTGTTGGTTAATATTCCACCTGCAGCACACCCAACACACAACCCCAGGAGCTGAATTCCAGAATTGCAGGTTCTGTTCAGGGCCCCTGGAGGCCCAGCCATGAGGACAAAGGCTCCAAGGAGGAACCTGGTGATGCCTTGTGCAGGCTGCCCTAGAGCAGAGGCTGGATGGAGTTCCAGAATAAAGCAGGGATTGATTCAAAGCATCTCCTCCATGGATCCACCTTGGGCAGCACAAGAGCCCAGCCAGGGCTGCACCCAAGATGAACCAAAATGGCCCCAAAATGCACGGCCGGGCACGGGGTCTGTCCCTGGGATCAGTTCTGCTCCATTTGCATCTTGCAGTTCATTGTCCCATTCCAGCTTTAGCCCCTGCAGTCCCACCCTGCTTGTTTTTCTCTCTCCAGCCCACGGGTTTGTGCTCTTGGGCTGAGATTTGGGTCATTTGTCCTTGGTGCCCAGCTGGAGCAGGAATTGTTTTGTCTCCCTGCTCTGTGCTCAGAGCTCAGAACTGCACATGATCAGAACCATCCCATAATATGAAGCCCAGACCCTCACACTGAAGCAGCACAGAATCTGAAAAATGGAAAAGCTGAACCTGAGACATCAACTCCACCACTGCCCCGGGCAACTTTTCCATGAAGAAATGTTCCCAATTTCCAATCCAAACCTGCCCTGGCCCAGCCTGAGGCGTTCCCTCCCTGTCTGCCTGTCCTGTTCCTGGAGCAGAGCCCGCCCCCGGCTGTGCCCTCCTGGCAGGAGCTGTGCAGAGCCACAAGGGCCCCTGAGCCTCCTTTGCTCCAGGCTGAGCCCCTTCCCAGCTCCTCAGGGATTCTCCAGCCCCTTCCCAGCTCCTCAGGGATTCTCCAGCTCCTTCCCAGCTCCCTCAGCCTCTCCTGGGGCTCCCTGTCTCAAGCTGCACCAAGGGAAATTTAAAATACAGGTTGGATATTAGGAAGAAGTTTTTCACAGAAAGGGTGATAAAATTCTGGAATGTTCTGCCCGGGGGAGGTGGTGCAGTCCCCATCCCTGGGTGTGTTTAACAAAGCCTGGATGTGGCACTGGGTGCCAGGGCTGTGTCTCCCTGCTCTGTGCACAGAGCTCACCATGACCTAATGTGAAGCCCAGACCCTCACACTAAAGCAGCACAGGATGTGAAAATATTAAAGCTAAACCTGAGGCATCACTGGAGCAAAGGCAGCAGCAGGAGGGCAAAAGCACAGAGCAGTGACTGCAGACAGTGCCTGGCACTCGTGTCCCCAGGAGGAACAAGGAAATGCCAGCAGCTCCCACACGTCCCCAGAACATTTCTAATGTCACCCTACATGGCCTCATCCGGGGCCCGGCTGCATTCCTGGACTGCTGCTTCCACCAGGGGCTGCTCAATCATGTTGGATGACACTGGAAAGAAAAATCCCAAGGATTAAACCTGCAGCAAGGAAGGAAGTGAGTCTCCAATACTTCACATTAAATGGTTGAGTCTCCTCACAGGAATACACACAAATAATTCATGAAATGAATTTTCTGTAATGACACACAGATGGATCACTTAATATTGCCACCAAAAGGACACATTCCTAGGGAAAAAACACCCCAAACATGGAGAACAAGACAATTATAGTTTATGCAAAGCTGCCAAATATATCACAAATGTGTTAGAGCTGAGCTCTCACATTCTGGAGGTTAATTTGGTTCCAGAACATTATCACAAGGATTGCTGCCTTAAGTATTCCAACACAGTTCTGGAGATGGGCACATTGTTGTTTTCATGGATTTATGATAATTGAAATGAGTTTGAAGGCCTCCCCACCCTCACAGGTAAGAATTCCTTCAGAATATTGCATCAAAATATTCCTTCAAAATATTCCTTTAAATTATTCTTTCAAAATATTCCTTCAAAATATTGCATTAAAATATTCCTTCAAATATTCCATCAAAATATTCCTTCAAATTATTCCTTCAAAATATTCATTCAAAACATTCCATCCAAATATTCCTTCAAAATCTCCCATCCATCCCTGCTCTCTGGCAGTGGGAAACCATTCCCTGTGTCCTGTCACTCCATGTGTAAATAGCCTCTCTCTTTAATATTTAAAATAAATAAAATAAATAAATAAACTTTAATATTTAAAATGACAGTTTCAGGTACAAAGATGTCCAGACAAACTTTTGGTAACTGCCACTGAAAAATGTTACTGCTCTTGGGAAAATCAGGATATTCTGCACTGCCAACTCTTTATATGGCACAAATGTCTTCTGCTGACATTGCAAACCTCAGTGTTTAACCAAAATAAAAGGCCAAAAAATACATTTGTCTAAATCAACCCTTTACACTACAATGATACCTCAGTGCCCCTGCTGCCAGTAACTGTCTTTGTCTTTATGACATCAGAAATGCCAGGAAAATTGGCTCAAGAAAAAGAAATTGTTTACTTACAAGGCTGTTTTTCAACTGCATCGATGACATTTTCAATTATATCGTCAAGTTCTCCCTCACTGGTGGACTGGAAAGCTTCAGTGAGATACTTCAGGGCATCCCTAATCCCAGAGGAGAAAGCACAAAAAGCAATTAATGTTCAATAGTTGACACAAACTGTGCTGATTTTGGCAGGTGTGCACATCATCACCACATGGCTTGTGGTTAAAAAGCAGAAATAATTAGCTCTGCATAATAAAACACTGGTTTAAGTCAAAGAAAAAAATCATTGGGATTGAAAATATCAGGGGAAAGATGTGGAGAACCTCAGCTTCACACAACAAATTCCATGTTGGAAGGGAATTCTGGAGTCTGTGTGGTCCAACCTTCTCCTGAAAGCAGGGCTTGGGTTATGCTGTCCAGGGCCCTGTGGAGCCAAGCCTGGAGAGCTTCCAGTCAGGGAGATTCCAGCATTCTCTACTCCATCAACTTCAAAGTTTAATTACAACTACAATGAAGAATCAAATGTCTCTTGCCCTATCGCTGTGCATCCTTGAGAACACTTCTCACTTTTAGGAAGACTGGGATTAGCTCCTCATGAATCTTCCCTTCTTGAGGCTAAATCAACCCAAATCCTTCACATCCTCCCCACGCCAGGCTCTCTGACTCCCTAATCATGGAATCCCAGAATGGTTGGCGTTGGAAGGGATCTTAAATCCCATCCCATTCCAACTCCCTGCCATGGCAGGGACACCTCCCACTGTCCCAGGGTGTCCCCAGTGTCCAACCTGGCCTTGGGCACTGCCAGGGATCCAGGGGCAGCCACAGCTGCTCTGGCAATTCCAGCCCAGCCAGGAATTCCCAATTCCCAATCTCCCATCCATCCCATGGCTCTGGCACTGGGAGCCATTCCCTGGCTCCTGTCCCTCCATCCCTTGTCCCCAGTCGCTCTCCAGCTCTCCTGGAGCCCCTTCAGGCCCTGCCAGGGGCTCTGAGCTCTCCCTGGAGCCTTCTCCTCTCCAGGGGAACATTCCCAGCTCTCCCAGCCTGGCTCCAGAGCAGAGGGGTCGCAGTCCTGGGAGCAGCTCCATGGATTCCTCTGGACTCACTCCAGCAGCTCCACATCCCTCATTTTGGACTCCAAATCCAGGTGCAGCCCTGAAGCTGGGATGCCACCAGAGCAGAGTTTCCAACGTGTCCTGCTTCTCCACAGCCCCCAGCCCAGGACCACCTCTACAGCCCCCACAGGACCTGCTCTAGTTTATCAATGTATTTGAAATAGAAGTTATTTTAATTCTCAATAACGTAAGATTTAGAAATCCAATTCCTCCCTCAACCTTAGACAAGAGTCTCACATTAAAGATAACAATTTTCTTACTAATGTCATCTGCTGGCCAACCCAACTGGCATTTTGGCGATCAGCCTGACCTTCAAAGTGTCTCAGCTCATGGAACTGTGGAGTCAGGAGTTCTGGACTTGTGCTCCTCTCTAATGAAAGTATCAGGGCACTGTCCAAAATAATCACATCCCATCCATGACAGAGAGAGAATTTAATTGATATTAACACACACGAGAAAGAAAGGGAAAATAAGAGCGATGGGAGACGCAGTCTTTTTTAAATCATGACACCTTCCACTGCGAGCAGGAATCCCTTTCCACTGACCTTGGCATCTCTAAATAACACATCGTATTATATTGGAAATATACAATTCCTGTCCTTGGAAATGCCATTCCTTCCTCTAGCAAAGAACGCTGAGCACAAGACCGGCAAGTGAACTCTGATCCCAGGGTTGTGAGGGTCAGAGGCTGACAAAAAAACTCAACCGAACACCCGGCACCAGCATCAGGGAGGGCTCCAAGGGGAGACAGACCATGGGCAGCTTTTGGCGGCACCCAGGGTCATGAGAGGATGGATGGACAGACGGATGGAAGGAAGGGGCCCGCAGCAGCAGGACGGGCTAAAGATGGCTTTGGAGGAGCCCTCAGAGGCCTCGATGCAGGGGAAGGAGGAAGAGCGGGGAAAGGCAGCCCCGGCCGCGGGGAACGCGGAGCGGCCCCGGCCCCATCCCCATCCCGCACCGGCGCTCCGCGGGCCCGAGCCCGCCCGGGGCCGATCCCCGCGGGCCCAGAGTAGGGTCCGAGGCCGGAGCAGTGTCCGGGACTGGAGCAGTGTCCGGTGCCGGGGCAGGGTCGGGCCCGGCGCTACTCACGGGCGCAGGACGAGCCCCCGCAGCCGGAACGCGGAGCTGAGACGGCGGCGCAGCCGCTCTCGGCTCCATGGCGGCGATGGCGCCAAACGCGGCCGGGCCGCCCCCTCAGGCCGGGCCAGCCCCGCCGCGGGAGGAGCCGGGCACAGCCCCGGTCTGCCCAGCTGGAGACAGCGCCGCTGCCGGACCCGGCTCGGGGCAGGGATTGTCCCTTGAGCTGATGGGCACCGCCAGTCCTGAGGGCAGCTCCGGGCTCCTCCTGACAGGAGACATGGAGCGGCTGGAGCGGGTCTGGAGAAGGGAACGGAGATGGAGCCCCAGGAGGGCTGAGGGAGCTGGGAAGGGGCTGGAGAATCCCTGAGGGAGCTGGGAAGGAGCTGGAGAATCCCTGAGGAGCTGGGAAGGGGCTGGAGAATCCCTGAGGAGCTGGGAAGGGGCTCAGCCTGGAGCAAAGGAGGCTCAGGGGCCCTTGTGGCTCTGCACAGCTCCTGCCAGGAGGGCACAGCCGGGGGGGTCGGGCTCTGCTCCAGGGAACAGGGACAGGAGCAGAGGGAACGGCCTCAGGCTGGGCCAGGGCAGCTCAGGGTGGGCACAGCAGGAATTGCCCCATGGAAAGGGTTCTCCAGACCTGGCACAGGCTTCCAGGGCAGTGGTGGAGTCCCCATCCTTGGAAAGATTTAAACACCGTATGGATGTGGCATATGGGGACATGGGGCAGTTGTGGCCTTGGCAGACTCCACATTTATAGAGGGCTTTTCCAACCTCAACAATTCCCTGATTCTATAAAACACTTGCTGTGACTGACACACGTTACCCAATACAATTATCCATGCTATCACTTTGTTGCTTTGTAGCTCACAATATTTCTCCCTGCTCTTTCCCCGCAGGCCCAGCACAGGCTCCTCTGCATCTCCAGTTCTCCAGAGTCTCTCACTTCAGATTTTCTTGGCAGAAAACATCCATCAAACACATCTGACTGTGAATTGGTCCTGCGAGCACAGGATGCTCTCCAGGGCTGTTTTTACATAATCACAGCATCCCAGAATGGCATGGATGAGAAGAGATCTTAAAACTCATCTCATCCCACCCCCTGCCATGGCAGGGACACTTTCCTCTGTCCCAGGTTGCTCCAAGCCTCATCCAGCCTGGCTTTGGACACTTCCAGGGATCCAGGGACAGCCACAGTTCCAGGATTGTGGAGTAGCTGCCTTCTCTCCAGATGGAAAACACCTGATATTTCATTCAAACACTCATCCCCATCTCTCAAAGTACAGCTTTGATTCCACAGAAGGCTCACAAAGCAACTCTTGAAAGAGTTTGATCGAAAGACTGCAGGGATTTACAGACAGACAGAAAATGTCAGCTCTTTTCTATAGCCCATTCTCAACTGCACAATTTATAATTGCTCCTCATCGGGGAGTGAGCTCTTGGGTGAAGCTGCTGCTACTCTCTTCAGACAAAGAGCTGCCATCTGACAGGTCTCAGCTATTTTGGCAGGAAATATGATTCATTTTTTGTCACAGGCATGCAGCTAGGTGCACATTATAAGCCCAATTCTTACATAAGTACCTTCATTTGCTAAAATTACTGCTTATTCTCCTTCTAAGAAAACCTGATGCTGCCATTCAGCTCCTGTCTCGCCACATGAAGGAAGGTGCACCTGGAGAAGGGATGTGCCCCTTGTCCAAAAATAGTTTTCTCTGAAGCTATGACCAACCAGGGAATGCAAAGCACACTCCTACAGCATCCTGCTGGATTTGGGGGCTCTCTTTGCTTGCCTGGAGCCTCCCACCAGAGATATAAAAGTATTCCAGCGTGAGCTGCAGCCTTGTGTTCCACTGAGCCATCTGCAGCTCTGCAAGCCATGCCCAAATCTTTGTCACCTTCTGTGGCTTTGCTGGACATCACAGCAGCTGGAGAGGGACTGGAGAGCCCAGTGCTCCAGGATCAGCCAGTGTGGATCTGCCTGGATCCATGGAATTGTTTTGTTACACTGACAAACAGCTCGTTCTCATGTCTGTCACTGCTCCACTGACAGAATCCCATCTCCTGAGACAGCACATGGCAGCTCTACCTGGCCTAGAGATCTATGGATAGAGTTTGTCTGCTTCCCATGGCTTTTTTATCTCTTCCAAATGCTGATTCCTGCATTTTACCCACCATCCCAACACACCAACAGTACCTTGCCTCATTTTAGGAGCTCAGGACAGGTCCTGATCCCTGTGTCACCACTGAGGGAGCAGCTGGAGCTGTGCCAGGGGAGGTTTGGGTTGGATCTCAGGAAAGGTTCTTCCCCCAGAGGGTGCTGGCACTGCCCAGGCTCCCCAGGGAATGGGCACAGCCCCAGAGCTGCAGGAGCTGCCAGGGATGCCCAGGGTGGGATTGTTGGGGGTCTGGGCAGGGCCAGGAGCTGCCCTGGATGATCCCTGTGGGTCCCTTCCAATTCAGGAGAGACTGTGATTAATATTACCAGTTTATCAACGTGAACAATTAACATCTTCCCTCCTAGATCCAACAGAGGAAGTGTATGTCCTGCTGTCACAAGAAAATCTTGACAATTATTTTCCGATGCCCTTTTATAAGATGCTAAAGTGCACATTTCTCCCAAGTTCCACTCTACTATCTCTGAAGAGCTGTACCTGTTTTATTTTGAATTCCATTAATTCCAGCTGGACACAGAGTTCAGCTGGAACTGACTCAGTTGTTGATAAAACAGAGTAAGAACTGGAACTGTCCAGCTGTTTAATGAATATCAGCTAGTATTTCATAGCTGCTGTTTCTGGCTTGTCTCACCTTCAGAGAGACAGGGAGTTCTGCTATGCTTGCCTTATCACAGAATCCACAGGATCACGGAATGGTTTGGGCTAGAAGGGACATTAAAGTCGATTTCATTCCACCCCAGCCATGGCAGGGACACCTCCCACTGTCCCAGGTGCTCCAAGCTCCAGTGTCCAGCCTGGCCCTGGGCACTGCCAGGGATCCAGGGGCAGCCACAGCTGCTCTGGCAATTCCAGCCCAGCCAGGAATTCCCAATTCCCAATCTCCCACCCATCCCTGCCCTCTGGCACTGGAAGCCATTCCCCCTGGTCCATCACCCCGTGCCCTTGCCCGGAGCCTTAAACCCCGTCCCGCTTTGGGACCCAGCTCCTCCTTCCCTTCTCGCCCTGTGATTTGCGTTTAGCTCTCCTATTCCCGGTGCTTCGTTCCTCCTCTCGCGCCCATTATTCACATCCTCCCGCATTATTCACATCCTCCCGCACGGTTTATTCCGCCTCACGCCTCAGCCCGGCACTGCTGCCCGGCACCGCTGCCCGGCACCGGGGCCAGCGCGCTCTCCCCGTCCGCTCCCACCCCGACGCGCGCCGGGTGCCGCCCCACACTTTGGACCCTCCTCGCTTCCCGTCCGCCCCAGGGGAGCGACCGGCGGCGGAGCCGCAGCTTCACCCGGAGGAGGCGGTGGCGGGACGCGAGTCCTGAGGCGGCCGAGCCGCTTCCTCCTCCTCCCTCCTCCTCCTCCTCTTCCTCCCCCCCAAGATGGCGGCGGACCCCGCGGATCAGTTCTGCGTGGCCGAGGAGCGCAGCGGCCACTGCGCCGTGGTGGACGGCAACTTTCTCTACGTGTGGGGAGGATACGTGGTAAGGCGGGCGGGGGAGCCGGCAAGGAGCGGCGGCAGCGGGCTCGGGGCGCGGGGTGCGGAGTCCCGGGCGGGGCAGGGCAGGGGCAGGGGGTCCCCCCGCCGGCCCTCAGCCCTCGGCGGGCGCTGGGGCTGTGGCGCGGGCGCTGATTGGCTGCGGCGGCCGCGCGCCGTTCGAATGGCGGCGGGAGGCGCTGAGGGGACGACGCTGGGGGGACGGCGCTGAGGGAATGGCGGGGCCACTCCGTCGCCTTATCCCTCCAGCCTTTCCCTGCGCGATCAGCGCCCTCCTCCTGCCCCGCTCGCACGTGTGGGGCCGGGCTGGTGGAGCCGGTTCGCTACTTCCAAGCCGCCCTTCCTTCGCTCCTCAGCGCGTCTCCCTTCAAACCTTGACGCTGTAATTTGTGGCTCAGCTTTTCCAGGGTGTCATTCGCGTTCTCGCTGCTGAGTCCCCGTGTTTTTTGTTTGTTGGTAGTTGTGTGGTGCTTACAGCGCGTTTTCCTCCCGTAGAAAGCGCTGCTGTCGCCTCGAAAACAAGCTGGTGGCAGGCTGAAACCCACCCACAATTTAGTTTGGTTTTTTTTTTCCCTCTGGTTCTATCATAAGGATGTCCTTGTGTCTTTTAACTCTATGACTACAACCCAACTACATCAAATACATCCACTTAGTTTTACCTTTTATTTTTCTGTTTATCTGTTCATCTTGTCTGTCTGTGCACATTGGCCATAAAATTGCAAATACCTGTGCTTGGTGTAATTCCTGGTCTTGATCAGGTGAAAACTGTTATTTCTATAATGATAGTGCATATTCTATATATTCTTCATGTATATAGAATATATATACATAGAGAGAGAATAGTTCATATTCTGTATATATATGTTCTATAATCTTTTATATATCTATTCTATATAAAATAGTCTATATATATATATATTTCATGGTCTAAGGTAACTTTAAAGTGTTCAAATCTTGTCCTTCTGTACTCAAGCAAAGAACTCCAGTGGGAAGCTCCTGGATTGAAACTCCATAATACTCTGTAGAACTAAATATCCCCATAATCACTGGTAATTTTTAGTAGTTTTTATGCTCTAAATCTTTAAAACTGAGGTTGAACTAATGAGCACAATGTTTTCAAAGGTTTTCTAATAAAAAATTGTGGGTTCGTGGTACATTCAGAACAGACAAAGTATATGAAGTTTAGCAGACAAACTTTGCAAGTGTTCTTAGTAGTTTTCCGTATTTATCTGTTGAAAATATTATGAAAACTGTTGCTCTGTAGGCAGCCCTTTGCACAGATAAATCATCTTTCACGTGTTGCTGCTGGACTCCTGCCCAACAAACTTTATTTTTGGCATCAGGGTGTTTGCTCAGAGCTGGTTCAGGAGCAGGTGCTCGACCTCTGGCATCTCCAGATGAAATAGAGACAACTTGAGCTCCTTGCAGAGGCTGCCAGGGCTGTGTGACAGCAGAGCAGAGGTGCCTGGCAGAATAAATTACCAAAAACAGGATGAACCTGCCTGCCTGGCACCTTTCACAGTGAGAAATTCATAATAAAACCTCATGTGAAGGCAAGTCATCAATATCAGTAACTGGATTGGCACTAATTAAATTTCAGTTTTGTATTTAACTTCCTCACATTTGTTTCATTTTGAGCCAGTTTTTATTTGTTTACTGACTCTGGCTGCTTACTCACTGCCAGGCTTCCATTTCTTCCTGCTGCCAAGGCAGTAATTAATGCTGTAGTTGTTACTCACCACCAGTACTGCATTTTTTTTGGGCTTCCTCTCTTGTTTGTTGTTTTTCCTCGTGATTATTTCCCAAATTATTTTTCTTTCTTAATGACCTCAATTCAGGACGCTTCATAAATCTTTTTTTCCACAGAAGAATTAATTTTCTCCTTTATATTTAACACCTTGGTCTTTCAAGTTACTGCTGCAGGTAACTTTTTCTGTTTCCAGTCCATTTTTATATTCTATTTTTTATTTTTCCACTATGCCAATGGAAACAGCTCCTGATAAAAAGTACCTAAATGAGTTCTAATTCAGGAGTTTCACATCTGGTTGATGTTGTTACACATCTTTTCTTGGCAAAATGAAGTTGCTCAATCTGTGCCTTTATTGAGAGGTCCTGAGGAGGAATGAGTTGTTTCTTTTTAAAATAAATTCATTTTCTGATCAGAGCAGTAACACTGGGGTGTGACTTCTGATTTCCTTGAGGTCATTCAGTGTTGCTGAGTAACCTGGCTTGGCATTTCATGTGCAAACACAAAAAGCAGAACTGATTGAACATTTGAATGTTCCCCTTTCAGTCCATTGAAGAAAATGAAGTTTATCTGCCCAGTGATGAGCTCTGGATCTATGACATGGACAGTGGGCTGTGGTGAGTGGCACCATTGGTATGAAATTACCACCTAAAGCTGATTTTTGTCACTGATGTGCAGGGAAAAGCCTTCGGGGACATTGGTCATGTTAAACAGCAGGTGTTTAATGTCAGCACTGAGGGACAGAGCTGGGCTGGCAAATGAACTCCAGGAAACAAAACCCTGCTGAAGGCTGATTAATTATTGTGTGCAAGGGAATGGTGGCTCCAGGCTCTGTTAGCACAGCTGCATTTACCTGCCAGTTTATTTAGGCTTAGGTTTTTTACATTCACTTTTATGTTAGAGCAGTTAAACACTGGCTACTTGGACTCTTGATCCAGTTACAGTTATACATTTATTATTTTTGCTCTTAATTCCATGTACATTGCAACTCAAAAATAACTCACAACTTGCCCCTTTTCTCTTTCCTTCCACTTTCTTTTTTCCTCCCAAAAATAACTCAGAAGTTGCCCTTTTTCCTTCTACTTTTATTCCTGCCTTTTTTCTCTTTCCTTCCACTTTCCTTCTTCCCCCCCTTTTTTTGTTTCCTTCTTCCCCCTCCTTTTTTTGTTTCCTTCTTCCCCCTCCTTCTTTTTGTTTCCTTCATTCCCCCTCCTTTTTTTGTTTCCTTCTTCCCCTCCTTCTTTTTGTTTCCTTCATCCCCCCCTTTTTTTGTTTCCTTCTTCCCCCTTCTTTTTGTTTCCTTCTTCCTCTTTCTTTTTGTTTCCTTCTTTTTGTTTCCTTCTGTTTGTTTCCTTCTTCTGTTTGTTTCCCTCTTCTGTTTGTTTCCTTCTTCTGTTTGTTTCCTTCTTCTGTTTGTTTCCTTCTTCTGTTTGTTTCCTTCTTCTGTTTGTTTCCTTCTTCTGTTTGTTTCCCTCTTCTCTTCCCCTTTTCCCCTTTCTCCTCTCCTCTTCATCTTCTCTCTCCTTTTGCCCCTTTCCTCTCCTGCCCTTTCCCCCCATTCTCTTGCCCCATTTTTCCCCTTTCTCTCTCTTGCCCCATTTTTCCCCTTTTTCTCTCTTGCCCTATTCCCCTCCCCATTTCTTTCCCCCTGTGACCACGATTTGCTGTCCCATTTTGTGGGAAGGGCTGCCCAAAACCTTTCACATTCCTTGCTTTTCCTTTCTGTGCTCCCAGGGACCAGGAGAGGGATCAGGGTTAAACAGAATTTTCCAGGTTCTGTTCAACCAGGATCTGCTCCTGGCCTGCCTGAGCTCTCCTCAGTTTTCCATTTCTGACATCCCAGCACTGCCAGATTCTCATTTCAGGAGTTCCTGGAGTTAATAATGTTTCCAGATTCTGGATAATTAATATTTCAGCTCTACTGAAGCTCTCCTAATGTGAATCTCACCTCCAGAAAAATCAAATAGTTTAGAAACACCCAATATCCACCTGGGAGTTCTCTTCCACCACAGAAGCCCAGCTCCACCTGCAGCTCCTACTTATGGCCCAAACTGTATTTTCACCTTTAGGTCTAAAAATTCTGAATAAATCTCTTTGGGATTGTTACATTTTGGCAGGTTGGAAGGGGTTTAATGTATTTTTTTATTTAATTGCAGGACAATGCACCTGATGGAAGGGGAGTTACCCACCTCCATGTCAGGCAGCTGTGGGGCCAGCATCAATGGGAAGCTGTACATTTTTGGGGGATTTGATGATAAAGGATACAGCAATAGGGTATTGTAGTCTTTTTTCCCCCATAACATTGTATTTTAATAAGTACTAATACTGTTTATCTGGTGAATTTTTATTTGAATTAAAGAGAAATTTCTATTTCTTTAAACCTTCTATATTTATGCCACTGCTTTCCCAATTGAGTTTTTAAAAATATTCTGACAAGCTTAATTGAGACTAATCTCTGAATATCACTTTTCTTTTTGCTCTTTGGTAGCAATTCACTGCTTTAAATGATCAGGTAATAATTAAGGTTAAAATAGAGCCACCAGCTTTCCTTAGAACTGAAAACTGAATTAACAAAAGAGATCGAATCAGTTGTTTTATCATTGAATATAATAAAATCAGAGTTGACTCCTGACTAGAAAACAGTGAAATGGAGCCTCTGGTGAAACTTTCTGCCCATTCTTCCACTTTAACTTTATTTTTTGTGGTGTATTTCCCATTTTAAACTCACTGCCAGTTCCTCTTTTACTTCCAGGCTTCTGGTGGGTTGTTTTTTCTGGTGTTGATTTGTGGTTTTTTCTGAAAACATTGTCATTTTTCTTTCCTTTCCAGCTGTATTATGTCAATTTGAGAACAAAAACCGGAACCTACAGGTGGAAAAAAATCACAAATTTTAAAGGTCAACCTCCCACACCTCGGGACAAACTTTCCTGCTGGGTGTACAAAAACAGGTACAAAAATATTGAAAATATTAAAAAGATTTAATTTGTGTTCATGGCAGAGAGAAAGGGTTAAAAAGTGAAGAGAACTCAGGGTTGGGATGGAGGAAACTCTGATTTTTAGTTTGACTTGCTGGGGGATTTTGTAACAACTTTGTACCAGAGTTTGCTCACATGAACCAATGGCAAATAAATAGTGAGCTGAACTAATGGTAAATAAAACCCCACTTCAGGAGAGGGCTGGGAGATTTGGGGTAAATTTGTGGGATGTTTTACACTTTAGAAGGCAATCATGCTTCTATTAGATGTTTTTAACACATTAAAAAAGTATAAAATTATAAAAGAAGTATATTAAAAAGTATATTTAAAAAAAAAGTATAAAATTACTTTCTCTGCAATATTCATTATTTTAAGCATTAAATTTACCTGCAATAAATCCATGTGGTGGATTCCCAAGGATTTTAAGAGCTGGCACTTGCAGAGGCATTTCAGGGATTATCTTTATCTTGTAAGGACTGAGTCAGCCTGGACATTTGTGTTGGGAAAGTGACTGAGTGTGTTTAGAAAACAGAAATACTCCAGATTTTCTGTCTGTTATGGAAAATGTCTGGATAATGAGGCAGAAGTGATCACAAGCAGGTGCCCTGTCAGTGCTTTATTATTAAATGTGTTACAAACAGGTCAGAATGTGATTTATAGTGCACATTATCAGATGGAAATGATTTCTTTCTGGACTCCACATCCAAAGAGGTTTTGCATAACTGTGCAATGCCCCTGGGTGCCAGATCTTGGCTTTGTAATTCTAATTTAACTGCAGAGATAGGAAAATAGAGATATTGAACAACTCCTTAGCTGTTAACACAAGATTATTCAAAACTAAATGCATTTATTCAAAGTATTGTGTCACCTGCACGCTGAGAAAATCACCTGGTTTAGATGATAGAGTGGAACCTTTGGATGTAAAAAAAGATTCTTTATGAATGGCCCTTTCCTGGGTGGAATATTGGGCTGGGAGGTGTGTGAGCATCCTTCAGTAGTGCTTGGTTGAAAAATTTCATTTTCAGCCAAAAAGAGACTTTTTGTGTCCTGTGGGACAAAGCTTGGGAACATTTCTTGCCAAAAATCAGACACAGAAGGTAAAAAATGCAGCAGGAGCACAGGAACTTCACTAGGGAAGGGCAGAGAAGGCGGCATTTCACTGTCCTGGGTTTTTTTTCCCATTTTTACCTGAGAACAGCACTGGAAATAAACTTTTGGGGAGAGGAACAGAGACTTGGAGGTGTCTTGAATCATTTCCTTGTGTGGGTTTCAGTCAGGTTTGCTGAGGGCTGTGACCTTCACCTTGCTTGGGTTTGCACCAGCAGGTGCAACACAAAATATTCTCTTTGTTTGTATCACTGCCAGTGCAGCACAACCCAAAATACTCATTATTGCAGCTGATTCATTTTCATCTTATTTACAAAAGAATGAGCTGGTTTTGTTCTTTCAGGCTGATTTATTTTGGAGGTTATGGCTGCAGGAAGCACAACGAGCTCAGTGACTGTTTCGATGTCCACGATGCATTTTGGGTAAGAGATTTCCCTCATTCCCACTGATTTCTGATTCAAAAAAAAAAAAGATCCTTCTTATCATCCTTGATGAGCATGAAAATCTGATTTTTCTTTTATTTGTAGCATCAGCAGAAGTGCAAATTTGGACTCTTTTTTAGATTTGAAATTCCATTTGAAATTGGAAATTTAGGTTTGAAATTCCAGATGCTGCACGTTGGGAGTGGTGGTTGTTCCACATATTCCAAGTTCCCAGTGCTGGCCTTGGAATGCAGTGAATTAAATGCTGTCAAAGCTGGATTTTAATCTGAAGGCATATTTTAAAGCTGAAAATCCCAGAAAATGGAAATAATTTTTATAATTAAATGTAATAATTTTTATAATTTATTTCTTTGAAGTAACATTAGGGAATTTATAGCTTCCCAAGTCTAGGTGGCAAATACTCTGAGTTAATTTATTGAGTTTATTTTCCAGAAAGATGCCTGGATTATCAACTTTCCTACAGTAATTTCTTATAATTAATACAAAGATGACTGAGCAGAGCATTGACAGGAAGCTCCTGACATTAGATGTTAAAGACCCAAGAATTGTTTTTTTACAATCTCTTAATTTCTCAATGTGTTACAATGAAATTTAGAAGGTGAAATTTGCTTCAGTATCTGATGTTGGGGCCCAAAGCCAATTTTCAGGTGTCACAGCCTGAACACCCCTGGGTGCTGCTGACCTTCAAGTGAATCTAAGCTGCTGCAGCATTCTTAAAAATATCACCCCACATTTTCATGAAATTGCCTATTTTAGTGTATTTTCTGTTTGGACAGATCCCTTCCAGGTTTGTGTCCTTCACTAAGCAGCAAGATTTTAAAATAAAATATATATATTTTTTTTAATGTCTTCTTTTTTTTTAGGAAGGACAGATATTCTGGGGATGGCACAATGATGTTCATGTTTTTGATACAACCACACAGACTTGGTCTCAGCCAACAATTCGAGTGAGTGGTTTTAATCTCACACCTTGACACAGTTGGGATTTTACTGACTTTTAAATCATGATTGTGCTCTAGAAACTGGGGACACCTCCCACTGTCCCAGATTGCTCCAAGCCCTGTCCAGCCTGGCCTTGGGCACTGCCAGGGATCCAGGGGCAGCCACAGGAAGTCTGGGAATTCCCAATTCCCAATCTCCCACCCATCCCTGCCCTCTGGCACTGGGAGCCATTCCCTGGCTCCTGTCCCTCCATCCCTTGTCCCCAGTCCCTCTCCAGCTCTCCTGGAGCCCCTTCAGGCCCTGCCAGGGGCTCTGAGCTCTCCCTGGAGCTTCTCCTCTCCAGGGGAACATTCCCAGCTCTCCCAGCAGAGGGAAATTGCAAATCTGCATCCGTGTATAATTCCCATGGAAAACCTCTCACAGGAGAGCTCTGCCTTATTGAGATTAAGGTATTCTCTAAAGTTCATAAAACCCAGGTGAGTTTATGTCAGAACTCAGCAGAAGTTGTATATTTTAAAGAGTGTCTGGCAGCTTTTTATGGTCTTTACAAGATGTTCTAAAATCCCAATAAATGCAAAATGTAAAATTCCCATTGCAAAGTAAAAGCCACTTTTGCCACCTTCAGTTCTGATTTACACAGGGAGGATTTTCTGGCATGTGGATATAACATCAAATTTTAAGATGTGATTTCCAGGGGTTTCAGTAGCAGTTCCTGATGGTTTATAGATCAGAAAGTAAAACTGTCCAGGAGATTTTCTGGTGTTCTGAAGGATTATTTTGCTTCTTTCAGGGTGGAGATCCACCTCAGCCTCGAGCAGCTCACACCTGTGCTGTGCTGGGAAATAAAGGTTACATCTTTGGAGGACGAGTGCTGGTAATTCAGTATTTTCTTAGCAGTCATATTATTCTCTTGGCAGTTTTTTTTTCCTTTTTCTTGTCATTTTGTAGTAAGAAAAAAAAATTCCCAAATGTTTTTGGCCTAACCTGGATGTTCAGGGCTCTGTATCCAGGATGCTGCTTGTCATCACCCTCTACAAAAAGAATATTTCAGTCTGTAATATTAATGATTGTCCCAAAAAAGGTAAAACACAGATGACTGTGTGGTAAATAACAGATTTGAGTTGGCTTTCTAATTGAATTTTGCCACTTTTTGCACATAAGTGATGGAAATACAGATGTCTGGAAGAGGTCATAGACAAAAGGATGCAATCTGTGCATAAATAATTCAGGATTGGATTGTGGCTGTGTAATTTTTACTCTTCCTGACTCTTTTTAACTGAGAAAAGCCACAGGCACCACCCCCCTGATTAAAGCAGGGAGATACTCAAACCTCTCAGCAACACTTGGAATTTCTCCAGTGCTCATTAAAGGAGATTTTCTACTCAGTTCCTCTCTGCTGAAGCGTTGATGTGAGAAACAGATCCTGTAAGGCAAGTTAAAACCCTCCCAATTTCAGTGACTGTGCACTCTTGTGTTTTATTTTAATTGAAGTTTTTAGCTCTTTTCACTACAGCTGATTTAGATCCTTTAATCCTACTCAGCTAGAGGATGAGCCTGGATGTTTTCTATCTCCAAAATTGACAGTGAAGAAGCTTCTGAGAGCCCCCAGTGCTGTGTTCCTGTAGTTGTGGTCTAAAAAAGAGAAGGAATTAGTTTGGGAATGAACATATTCCAGCTCCACCTTGGAAAGCTGCCACAGTCTCAGCCCTGTATTCCCAAATCCTGGCAAACAAAGCAGTGTAAAGTGACCACACCATGTCCAGCCACTTCCCCACCTGCAGGAAGTTTTTATTTAAGTGCCTTTCCAGAGCAAACAGAAAAGAATTCAAATGGATCCTGTTTGTTCCTGCCATGATGTGGCCTTTGATTCAGGATCTCTGGAATTGTTCCCCAAGCCTGAGAGAGCTGCACTCAGCACCTCCCAGAGCTGTGGGGTTGGCCAAAGTGGGTTTGCAGATAACTGAAGGAAATCTAGAGATTTGAGGAGAGTGAAAAATCAGAGTTACCCATGCCCTGAGTGAGCCCTGTGCCCTGTGCTGTGTGCTCACAGCTGACCACAGCCAAGTCCTGCTCCTCCCTCAGGGAGCTGAGAGGGACAAAAACCCCAAATGTGGGGGTGTAAAGGTCCCTTGGATGGTTTGGTGCTGCCCTGGCAGCTCCTGAGCACACAGAGCTCCTTCCCCAGGGCTCTGTGCCCACCCCAGCCTTGCTGCACTCCTGAACTGCTCTCCAACCCCAGCTGGGGTCCATGCAGCCTCTGCCACTGAAATTCTCATTTAGCTGCAGCTCACCTGTCATTCCTGCACTGCCCTCAGAGGATTTGCCCTCAGGCTTCTGGTTAACTCTGACTACAGCATTCTGATCTTAAAAGGTTTTTCTCTTCAGCTTCCTTAAAAACGTGCTAAATTTCAGTGAAACCACTTGGGAAGCCGTGTCAGAGAAGAGTGAAATTGTGGAAAGCTGTGTTTAATTCTGTAGGAGAGCAGCAAGTGTAATTTTCATTATTGATCCATTTTCTGTCCTAGAAATAAATGGAAGGAAACATAAAAAAGGTGAGGGAACATTCAGTGGGGCTTGAGGAGTTAATGTAAGTCATGAAAAGAAAAAGCTAAAGACAGCAGAAAACCACTCAATTTTCTGACACCAGGAATAATTCCTCCCCAAAGGATGAAGTTTTGCTTTTCTCCAGAAATTGAGGAGCAAACACAGGGTTGCTCTGCTCCTCCTTCTCCTTCTAGTTCACCATAATACAAATCTTCCCAGGGAAAAGGCTCTGCAAGGAACCAGAAAGGGCCAGGAAGTGTCATGAGGCTTCTCCTATTCATCTTTCTGGGAGGAAAGGGCACCTTTTTCCAAACTTGGAGCTAGAACTGGTAAAAGAAGATGATGATGATGATGATGATGATGATGATGAGAATCAGTTGTACCAGGAATCATTTGAAAACAGGCTCAGAAGTGTTATGTGGACTCAGTTCCTTCAGGTAAGCCCCTGGAAAAACAGAAATGGGAGAAAGTGGGAAGGAAGGAGAGTTAGTGCAGAAGTTGATGTGAGTCTTATATTTGATTTAAGTGGAAAAGTTTCATGTTGAGAATGAAGTAAATAAACCAAGGTCTTTGCAGCAGCTCTTCACACATCTGGTGCCTTAATGTAAGCATGTTTGTATTTCCTGTCAGCTAAGCTCAGAAGATCCATGGAGCTGCAGTCCTTCTCTTGGCAGAGCTTGGAGCTGGAATAGCTTTTGGTTGTAAATCCAGGAGGGAGAGCTGCAGAATTCCTGGGAATAATGTCACCCTTACAGCCTCTCTTGGTGCTAATCCTGAGACCAGGCAGCTCCTGCCTAACCTGCACTGGGCTCAAAGAAATCAACTTGCAGAGATAAGCAGAGTGTCTCAGGAGCCCTTGGAGCTCCAAGGGAAATTCCAGCCCTCTTAGGAGGCTTGGTGCTTTTTAGCCAATTAAAAATCATTTTAGGATTGGCAGCAGAATGATGAAATAGAGCAGCAAAGAGAAGTCCATGAGAAGCTGCAGGAGAGCTGTGGCAAGTGATGCTCCTGTAAACCTGAGTGCTTCCAGCTTCCCAGAGAGGGCTTGGGCAGAAAGGAGCTTTTATTTGCTAAGGGCCTCAGTCTTGGACAGTTGGTGGTGTTTTGAATTCAAAATGAGCTTGCTGTAATTCTGCATCTGCCCAGCTGTTGAACCATGAGAATGCAAAGATTTTTTGATTTCCCAGGGAGCAGGAAAGAGAATTTCTCCATCTTCTGCCTAATGCCCAGGAAAGGAAAGTCAGCAAGGAGGTCTTGAACAGGATCCTCTTGAAACCTTAATTTTCACCATAACAGCAACTTTCTCTGATAGATATCCTTTATATCAAATTGGTTTACTCCAACATGATTATTTCCAGTTGTAGAGGCCAGGATGTTGGGTTTGCCCCAAATGTACAGAAGATCCCAACTGCACTTTGCTTTCAGCTTGGATGATTTGATCCCCTCATGATTTCAAAGGAAGGAGTAGGAAACTGGAGAGAGGAGTCATGGAAGACAGATCTGTTCCCCTGGCTGGCAGCTGGACCACACTTGGTTGTTTTTGGGTTGTTTTTAGGCAATGCCCCAAACCCTCACAATCTGCTTGTGTTTATCCTGTGTCCCTCCCCAAAAGGCTCTTCCCATTGCCCTCCCAGCCCAGCAGGGTTAGCAGTGCTTGGCAGAGGAGGTTGTGGCATTCCTGAAATCCCTGAAAGATTTCCCTGAAATCCCTGAGAGACTTCCCAGAGCTGTGCTGGGCAGCTCTGGGGGTCCCTCAGCCTCCCTGCTGGGTACCAGCCCTCCTTTCAGCCTAGCTCTGCCTCAGGATCTGCCACCTGGAGAAAAAGCCTCTTTTTCTAATAGATCTATGGACTGCCCAGGGAGAAAAGGAGTTGGAAGGTAAGGCAAGAAACATTTCCCTACTTCCCAACTGGTTTTTGTAGTTCCCAGGGGAATCACAGCTCCCAGGCAAGCAAAGAAATCCTGTTATCACCTTCTCCACCCTCCCCCAGGCAGGCAGAGACTTCTCCATCTCAAACCCCAGGCAGATGAGCAAGAGGAAAGATTTTCTATTTGATTTGGTGGCACATGCTAAAAGGTCCTAAATAAAACCTTGCTGGTGGTCACTTTGTGAAAGGAAAAGAGGGAAAAGCACAAATGATGGACATTTCTGGGAATAGCCAGAGTACAGCACTACCAGGATACTCCAAGGAGTAGTGACCAGACAGGAGCATCCAAACTTCTGATCACAAAGCCAAGGAAAGTAACAGCAGGCAACAATAGGAGAGTAAAACACCTTCTGCACTGCCCTGCCAGGAGTTCTGTGGATGGAAATTAAAAACATTTGCAGGAACTGGATAAAATCCCACAAAGTTCTTCACTTTTAGAAGCTAAAATTGGCCCCATAGTGCTGTTGCATGACTGGAAATATTTCTGCCAGGCACTTTCCTGAGTGTTGCATGGTTTTTTGTGAGGAGAAAAGCTTTTCATCTGCCACATAATTCAGATTTATGTTAAGGCAAGTGGGTACAGATTTCTTCAAACTATTGGTACTTGGAATATTCTGTCCCAGGAAGGCCTCACTGAAATATTTTGTTTATTGTTTGCTTAAAATAACCCGAGTGGGATTTTATTTCTTTGTTGTAGCAAACCAGAATGAATGATTTGCACTGCCTGAATTTAGACACTTGGACTTGGTCTGGAAGGTAAGTTTGCTTTTGTAACACTTAAAACTGAATTTAGAAGATGGAAACATATTGTTAAATAGTTCCAGAGCTATTCCTGCAGCTTTTCCAAGAGGAGAATGAGGGTTTGGGGACTCCTAACAGCTGCTGCCTTGTGATTTCAACGGAATTGAATTTTGATAGTGGTTACTGAGCTTTTCCTGCTCTGCACCAGAGCTTTGGTGGTGCTGTTTAAAGCACAGCATGGAGTGATTTAACACCCTCATTTGCAGCCTGGCTCCATTTATCCAGATGGAATTCCAGGTTTTTAGGGCTTTTTGAATGCTGGGTTTAATGTCTGTAGTTACAGCACAGATTGGGAAAAGGTCTCTTCCATAAAAGGCCATGAAATCCTTAAAAAATGAAGATTTTTCCAAAATTCAAGTTATTTCCATATTGTGATCCAAGAAAAGCTCATAATATTTATCCATGATCCAAATATGTATATATTTTTATATTGGATTGCTGTAAATTTATATATTAATATAGAAATATTTATATACTTATATATTGGATCACTGTAAATTTAGGAATCTTCTGTTCAGCTCTTGCAGCACCTCTGCAGAATCTTTAAGACTGAAAAAAGAAAAAAAAATTAAGATATTGATGGGAAAAAAGAGTTTTCAGTATATGCTGCTGTTGGCACCTCACAGGAGATAAAACCTTTGTATTTATTTGTTATTATTTATTCCTCTGATCACAAAAGGATCTAATAATTATTTATTAATAAATAATGATTTTATTTACTAAACAGTCAAGTTGGTTTTTCTTACCCAGCTCTGCTCAGCTTTCCTAAGGAATTGCCCAATAGGAACCTGCTAACCCAGCATTAGCATCCAGCAGGAGATTGCAAAATTCATTTCAGCTGCCACTGCCCAGAAGTTGCTTTCCCTGCCTTGAGCTCTACTCAACTCATTCAATATTTGATTATTTCTGGTACTGGCATCATTTCTTGTGCATAAAAATTGAAATTTTATCAATTATCAGTATCTGTTTGATACTTTTTTTAACCATCAAAGCCCAGGCTGCCCCTTGGCCAATTTTAGAAGCCTCTTTTCTTCACTTGGATTCAAACAAATATTGCAGCTTGGCCCTGAGTGCCAAAGTGAGCAGGGCACTTCTTCAATCCCTTTTAATTATCTCTGATAAACTGGTTTTTGGCATATCAGCATCTTTACTGTTCACATTCTCAAGCAAACCCAACTAAACTAAAATAAATTTTAATACAGCTCAGCTGAAATAGATTTCAAATGAGATTTTATCAATAAGAAACCTCCATCTGTTCTGTACTTAGGAATTCCCCTCTTTACTCATATTTATTTCCAAGTCTGGGTGAGCCCAGCTTGAAGAGGTGGTACCTTTTGGATCAGAGGTAAAACCACAAATCCTTGAGTCATTTAAAATCATTTTCCTTGGAGTGAAGAGCCTGGAGGCCCTCGGGATTCATCAATTTGATCTCAATTAACTGTTCCCTTATGTGTACATAGAATTTATTTGGATATTTAATCTCTTTCTTCACTGGGAAAACACCCAAGGTGGCTCTAGGACAAACTGAAATTTTCTGCCAAATAAATTTAAATTAAAGAATTAAACAATTTCAGCATTGTTTGAAGATTTGGGGGGTTTGTTTCTTTGTTTCCCCAGGATTAATATCAGTGGAGAGAAGCCCAGAGATCGCTCCTGGCACACGCTGACCCCCATAGGGGAGGACAGACTTTTCCTTTTTGGAGGACTAAGCTCTGATAATGTTCCTTTGAGTGAGTAATGGAGACTAAAAAAGTAATTGTAATTCTCTTGTGCATTTCAGATCACACTGACAGGGGATGGGATGATTGACAGGAGTTGCTTTTGTAGAAAAGGTAGCTTGTTTCCATGAAAAAACCTGAAATTAGCAAAAGTAATTTGAAGATAAATAATAATTTCACAGATAAATCCACTGGGAGGAGATGATTTCCTCAATTTGCCCAAAAGAAAGGGATTGGGTGTGTTTTAATTCCAGATTTCAGTGCAGGGAGGGTTCTGGGACAACATTAAATCACAAGGAGTGAAAAGAGGCAGCTTCATGAAGTGCTGATGTTCCTGCTACCTAAATAAACATGCTCTTGGAGCTGCTTGTGTGAATAAAAGGCTAATTTTTTATCCCAAAAACCCCACTAATGAGCTTTATAATAATTATTATAATAATTCTCCCATTGCAGGTGATGGTTGGATCCACAGCATTGCAACAAACGGGTGGAAGCAGCTCACCCACCTGCCCAAGAGCAGGCCCAGGTACAGAAACAGAATCCTTCTTCAAAATGAACCAGTTTTGAAATTCTTGAACAGTATTTTTAAAGAATATTTTAAAATATTAATGCCGTGTGGTTGAATAGTTTGCTTTAACACCTTTTTTGCCTTTATACCTCATTTTAATTTCTGTATTTGATGCTTATTTTCTTATTTTGTGGTGAAGGATATGGGTGTCCAGCTGACCTGGTACTCTGTAGCCAAATTATTTCTCTATAAACAAACCATAAAAAATTGGAGGAATAAATAACCAAGGAGAATAATAAAAGCTCTTTAATATTTATAAATTATTAGAAACAGGGGAGGAGAGACCATGAAAAACTTGATTCCTCTTTCAGTGTTCAAAAGCAAAATTGAGTGTTATTGAAGCATGATCTGTGTTTCTAAGTTAAAAACTATTGAACTGATTTGCTCTGGATAGTAAATATTCAGATTTTCATTGAATTAATTCCCTGCGTTCAGCCAGGAACTCCCAGCACAATTTTATATCATAATATCTATCACAAGGGTTTTTTTTAATTACAATATTTATATCATATCACAATTTTTTTTTTTTTTTTTCTGATACAAAAATATTCAGTTCTGCTCTGCTCCCTGCCTTGTTACTGAAGTAATTAATTCATTTTCTTCCTGTTTTATCCTGTTCTGGGCTGTCTCTTAAACACAACAGCCACAACTAAACCAACTGTTCTGCCTTTTACCCCTCAAACTCTTCCAAGCCCACATAAACTCAGCCCTCAGCCTCACCAAATATTCAGTTTATGATCTGTGATATTTTTATGCTATTTCAGCACTGAGGAGTCTTTAATCACAGCACAGCAGGAGCAGCCAGGGCTCTGGGCTCAGCTCTTGAGTCTCCCAAACCTTCCCTGTGCTGGCATTTTCCCTGGGATGTGCTGGAATGTTCCATTCTGTGCTGGGAGAATCAGGGACCCCTGAGCCCGGGGGGTTTTGGATTTGGGGTTTGGGTTTTAGGGCTGAGGAGCTTCCCTGGACCTAAATCTGCCTAGAACTAAAGGACCTCCCCTCCTTCAAGCAAAACCTCCTGGATTTTTCCAGGAAACCATGGATTTTTCCATTTCCCAGAATTGTTAGGGTGGGAAGGGACCTCTGGAGATCCCCCAGTTCAGCCCCCTGCCAGTGTCACCTGCAGCAGGTGACACTGGGATGTGTGGGTAAAAAGAACCACACCAAAAGCCTCTCCACACACTGAACTGCTTAAAGTGTCAAGTATTTGTACCAGAATTTTATTTTTTGCAGCTAGAAAAGCTTTAAATCAGTTCAGCTGCTCTTCAAATGCAGAGCAGTAATACATCTCTGTGTACTTCTTTAATTTATTTCTTTTACTTTGTAATGAAATTTATTAGTGTCTTCCTGATGCTTCTGCAACTCTGACTCCCTCCCTAAATTCTGTAGAGAATAATTTCCTTCAACCTCCACTTTTAGCAATTTCTAAAGAATTGCCTTCTCAGGTGATCCTGAATTGGTAGAAAATCCTGTTCCTCCCTCTGTCTGTCAATTTTAGTTTTGATTGCTGGGTTGATTAACCCCTGGATTCCTTCACATAATTGGTAGAAAACACTGTTCCTTTTTCTGTCCATCAATTTTAGTTTTGCATGCTGGGTTGAAATAAAATACAAATTTTATCTCCTGGATTCCCAATGTTTTCATTCCCAAAATTGTGGAAAATACCATTCCTCCCTCTGTCCATCAATTTCAGTTTTGCATGCTGGGTTGAACTAGAGAACAAACTGTTTAACCCTTGGATTCCTTCCCATAACTGGTAGAAAATCCTGTTCCTCCCTCTGTCCATCAATTTTAGTTTTGCATGCTGGGTTGAAATAAAGAACAAATTTTAACCCCTGGATTCCCAATGTGTTCATTCCCAAAACTGGTAGAAAACACTGTTCCTTTTTCTGTCCATCAGTTTTATTCAGCCAACATTTTGCATGCTGGGTTGAAATAAAATACAAATTTTAGCCCCTGGATTCCCCCTGTTTTCATTCCCAAAATTGTAGAAAATCCTGTTCCTCCCTCTGTCAATCAATTTTAGTTTTGCATGCTGGGTTGAAATCAAATACAAATTTTAAGCCGTGTATTCCCAATGTTTTCTTTGGCATGATTGGTAGAAAATCCTGTTCCTCCCTCTGTCCATCACTTTTAGTTTTGCATGCTGGGTTGAATAGAGAACAAAGTGTTTAACCCCTGAATTCCCAATGTTTTCATTCCCATGATTGGCAGAAAATCCTGTTTCTCTCTCTGTCCATGAATTTCAGTTTTGCATGCTGGGTTGAATAGAGCCCCAAGTGTTTAACCCCTGGGTTGCCAATGTTCTCATTGCCATGTGATGCTGTTGCTGTGCTGGAAGAGCCCTGTGTGATTGAATAACGTGCTTTGTTAGAATGTTTAGGTGATAAGTTAGAGCAGCCCATGGGAGGCCAGGAGCTCTCAGGCAGTAGGAAAAGCCTCAGGTTTCAAGCTAGGATGTCAGCAGAGCCCAGGCAGGAAAGGCTTCCCCGTGTTCTCCGTGACCAAGCCCAGATTTCCCTAATGCAGAGCAGGCAGAGACTGATCTGGCACAGGTATGAGGAAGGGAAAAGGTGAGGAACCTGCTAAGGACTCATGAGAGAAAGTGGGGACGTTGTTTTTTTGCATGAAACTGCAGTGGTGTGTTTGATTTTGCTTCAGTGGCTCTAAAGTCCATCAGCAGTGGTGATAGAGCAGAAAAATCTAATCATGAAAAATAAAATCCCCACCAGGGGTGGCTGCTGAAGGGGCAGGATCTTTCTGAAAGTTCTAAAGTCAGGATTTGCTTTTGTGGGGCCTTTATGATGAAACTTCCTTGGTGTGCTGGAAGTTACTGACTCACAGCAAGTGACCCCAGGAATCTCTGGGGGAAGGGTAACACTGGAACAGGAGAACTGGAGATCCAAGTGTCAGCACTGAGACCCCCCAGGCTGAAGGCCACGAGAAAATTGTACTTGTGAGCCAAAGAACGTGGAAAATTGCAAAAGGAAAAGCTTGGCAAAAGCTTGGTTTGTAGAGTTGCCAAAAAAATTTTCCACTGTGGTGATAAATAAGACAAAGTTGATATACCCAGAATACAGAAAAGTCAAATAATGACAAAATATATTGGTCTGTATGAAAATAACTCTCATGAGCTGGGGAGTTACATTGCTCTCTTATTTGATATTATTAAACAAACAAGTAATAAATTTTAAGGTGTTCTTTTTTACCTCTGAAATAATGGTTTTGCCTTGCTGCTAACAGCCAAGTCCTTGTTCCTTGGGCACTCACTGTGTTTGTGTTTGATTTGCAGATTGTGGCACACAGCCTGCCTTGGGCAGGAGGGAGAAGTGATGGTGTTTGGGGGCAGCAAAGATGATTTGCTTTTTATGGACACGGTCAGTAAACTGAACAGTAAATCCCATCCCTGGGATAATTATAATTAATATCAAATCATGGAATGGTTTCAGTTGGGAGGGGCCTTAAAGTCCATTTAATCCACCCCAGCCTGGCCTTGGACACTGCAACAGATGGGGAGTCCAAAACCTCGGAGCAAATAAATAAATAAAATATATTAATAAATATATTAATTAAAGAAAATTAGTTGAACTTGGAAGAAAAAGCTGCAACATCACCTGGTCTCTATAGGAAAACTTCAGTGTATAAATATATTAATTGAATAATTTTAATTAATTTTTTTAAAAATCCCAAATCAGATTGAGTTTGGCTCAAACAATTTGCTCAAATTGGTAACTGAAACCATTACAAATTACAAATCACTGAGGAAATTATTACAATTTACATACCTCAGATTATAAATTAATTATAATTTTCACACCAGTGAGGAATCCCCACCTGAGGCTTTCTTGACTGACAGAATAAAAAGGAATTTGTAATTCAGGTTCCTTGTAAATCGTGGGTCAAGGAGAATATTTCTAAATGATGCTCATGGTAATAAATGTGACATTACTGTAGAGAACTGCTGAGGGGGATAAGTTGTTTGCCATTCTAATGGTTCTTTTCTTCTCTTGCTCAGGGTCACTGCAGTGACTTGTTGATATTTCAGACTCAGCCTTACTCCCTGCTCAGGTGAGTTGGAGTTACAGAATCCCAGAATGGTTTAGGCTGGGCTGAAATCCCATCGTGCTCCATGGGCAGGACACCTCCCCCTACCCCAGGTGTTGTTTCAGCCCCCTGCTCCTGCAGAAATTGGGTGAAATTCCCAATTTCCTGCTCAGGAAATACCTGAACCCTTCAGTGTGTGATGCTGCACAGCAGTTGAATCACTGGTACTGTGTAATTCCTGTACCTGTAATTAACACCTGTAATTAATGCACATCAGCTTTTGCTAGGTATCATTTGTTAGAATAGAAACCATTTACTTCATGGTTTTTTTCTTTTTTTCCTATTTCCCTTCCTCAGGCTGTGTCTTGACTGCATTGGGAAGAACGCAGCTCTCCTGGAGAAGCAAATTCCCTGTTTGCCACCCAAACTTGTGCAGGAAGTGCTGAAAAAAATCACATTTTGGGCTGCCATGACCCACAGGCAGGAGAGGAAAGCTGAGACTGAGAGACAAAGCCAGCTGCAGTGCACATGAGGCAGGGCAGGGAGCTGTGGGACACCTGCCAGGGCTTGTCCAGAGCTCTGTGCTCTGCCCTGCAGCTCTGTGCTCTGCTGGATTCCTGAGGGAAGTTTGACAACAAATCCTTTTGATGGGAATCTCTCGTTTCCTGCGTTATGGAAAACTGATCCAACTTCATTTCTAGATAATTGTTCACCTCTGCTCTCGTGGTTTTGACCACACAGCCCTCACAACCTTTTGTTCTTTTGGAAGGGGACATTTTGTTCTTTTGGAAGGATCCAATTCAGCTGGATAAAATATGGTTTGAGTTTAAAAACCCTCCTTGGCCTTACCCCCATCAGCCTTCCCAAAAAGATAAATTCACCTCGGTGTCTTGGGGACATTCACACCTTGTCAGTCTTAAAGGTAACAAATTTACCACCCCCCAAATGTTGGTTCCACCTGGCACTGACCAAAACCCAACCCTGGAGCCTCACATCTCCCACTTCAAGTAGGAAAATCCACCTGGGAATTGTGGAACTTGGAAGAAAAAGCTGCAACACCACCTGGTCTCTATAGGACAACTTCAGTTCATCACCTGGTTTTACTGTTTCTGCCATCAGGAAATCCTTTTGGAAATAAGTTGTATATTGTATTTTGGATGTGCAAAGTTTGTATTTCATTCTTGTTAAAAAACAACAACAACAAAGTTGTTTATTTATTGTTTTAAAAAAAAAGCAAATGTAGTACTGGTTATTTTTCTGTTTCAAATATTTACTTAACAGGAGCACAGTCATTAAAATTTTATAGAGAGTTGAAGCAAGAGGCATTTGGACACATCTTTGATTGGACACATCTTTGGTTTTAAAGTCTGTAGAATTACTTATTTGGGGAAAAGAGCTTTGGGGGGAGCAAATATGTTTCAGAAAGGAAGTTTTGTGATTGGTTATTTTAACAATCACAAACTCCTCCTCCTCCTCCTCCTTTTGGGGGAGGGAGAGTTCAGATGCCCCCCTGAACCCCAGGGTTTGATTTTGGGGGGCTCAGGTGCCTCCAGGGTTCATTTTGTTGGCTTCAAGTGCCCCCAAGGTTCATTCTGGGAGGGCTGAGGTGTCCCCCGTGGTTAATTTGGGGGTTTTAGATGTCCCCAGTGGGAATTTTGGGTTCAGGTGCCCCCAGTGGGAATTTACAAGGTTCAAGTGCCCCTGAAGTTAATTTTGGGGTGGTTTTGATGCCCCAAGGTAAATTTTTGGGGTTGTTCAGGTGCCCTCATGGTTAATTTGGGGAGGTTCAGGTGCTCCCAGTGTGAATTTGGGGGCTCCATCTGCCCTCAGGGTTAGTTTTGCTCCCAGTGTTGATTTTGGGAGGTTCAGATGTCCCCAGTGTAAATTTAGGGTGGTTTGGGTGCCGTGATGTCAATTTTGGGGTTATTCAGGTGCCCTCAGGGTGAATTCTGGGGTTATTCAGGTGCCCTCAGGGTTAATTTTGGGGTTATTCAGGTGCCCTCAGGGTGATTTTTGGAGTGGTTCAGGTGCCCTCAGGGTGAATTCTGGCATGCCCAGGTGCTTCAGTGTTAACTTCGGGGTGCCTGGTGCCCCCAGGGTGAATTCTGGGGGATTTCAGATGCTCCCAGGGTTAATTTTGGGGCAGTTCAGATGCTCCCAGTGTAAATTTGAGGTGCCCAGATGTCCTCAGGGTGAATTGTGGGGTACTTCAGATGCTCCCAGTGTTAATTTTGGGGCAGTTCGGGTGCTCCCAGTGTTAACTTTGGGGTGCCCCGGTACCCCCGGGGTGAATTTGGGGGTGCCGGTGCCCTCAGGGTGAATTGTGGGGCGGTTCGGGTGCCCTCAGGGTGAATTTCAGCGTGCCCGGGTGCTCCAGTGTTAATTTTGGGGCAGTTCAGACGTTCCCAGTGTTAATTTTGGGGTGCCTGGGTGCCCCCGGCGTGAGTTCGGGGATATTTCAGATGCTCTCAGAGTGAATTTTGGAGCATTTCAGAAACTCGCAATGTGAATCCTGAGTGCCCGGTGCCCTCAGGGTGAATTGTGGGCACCTCAGACGCTGCCAGTGTTAATTCCGGGTGCCCGCTACCCTCAGGGTGAATTCTGGGGTATTTCAGATGATCTCAGGGTGAAGTGAGGGGCACCTCACACGCTCGCAGTGTTAATCCCGGGGTGCCCGGTGCCCCCGGGCTGAATTCGGGGGTATTTCAGATTCTCTCAGGGGGAATTTGGGGCCAGTTCAGACACTCGCACTGTTAATCCCGGCCGAGTCCAGGGTGCCGGTGCCGGAGCCTGCGCGCTGCCGCCGGAAGGTGCCGCCCGCCCGGCGGATGTTGCGGCGCGGCCGCGGCTGAGGGAGGGAGGGAGGCCGGGCCGGCGGAGCGGCAGCGGCAGCGGCGGGGCCGCGGTAGGAGCGGGACGGGCCCGGGGGCTCGGGGGGCTCTGAGGGACGCGGGGCGGGCTCGGGCCGGGCCGGTAACGGCGGCGGGCGGCGCTCGGGCGGCCGCGATGTCGCGACAGTTGAGCGTGTCGTGAGGAGCCCGCCGGGCCCACCCTGCGCTCAGGCATGTCGCGACAGGAGAAGGTGTCGTGAGGAGCCCCCGGCTGCGGTGTGTGAGGGGGGTGAGCAGAGCGCGCAGGGCTGCGGGGAGCTGAGGGGGAAATGGCTGAAGGGACACGGCCCAGCGTGTCTGAGGGGCAAAATGAATAACAGAATATTGTGCATATCTATTATAGATAAATATTATATCGGTGTTATTTCTCCGAGGCGGTGAAGACGACTCTAGCTCGAAGCAGGCAGGTTTCACGGGGCTGTGGGCAAGGCTTGCTAATCTAAATTAGAAATCGTAATTAAAGCTCACAGATAACCCCCCGGAGGTGGTGCAGCGTCTCCGTAGCGGGAGCGATTAAAATTAAACAGCAAAAAAAACCCCTCAGGAGCGGTGTGTGGGAACGGCAGAGTATCCAGCCTGGAGTGCAGGGTGTGATTGTCCCACTGAGGTCCTTTCCCCTGGATTTGGGTGCACAAATTTGGGCTCTTTGGCTTCCCTGAGCTTTGGATCTGTGTTTTCCCAGCACTGTCTGGGGTTTGGAGCAGGGACATTGGCTCTGTGGGGTATTGTGTAGGATGGGTGACATTGTCCTGTGAGAAGACGCTGAAATGCTCCAGGATTTGCTGCTGTGGTGGGCAAAGCTGTCAAATTTATTCCCCTTTGGATTGTTTTTTTTGACATCTTGAGTTTTTTTGATGTGGTGTGGGTTGGAAGGGACCTTAATGCTCATCTTGTCCATGGGCAGGGACACCTTCCACTGTCCCAGGCTGCGCCAAGCTGGCCTTGGACACTTCCAGGGATCCAGGGGTAGCCACAGCTTCTCTGGGCAAACCAATCAAAGTATTTATAGACAAGATTTAAAATGTTTTTTAAAACGGACCCTTTGAGTCACGTTGGCAACTGTAACCATTACAAACCGTGCACCGCTGAGGAGTCCCTACCTGGAACATTTTTTACTCCAGCCGTGTGTAGCTCATCCTGGCTTTTCCATGCCCCACACTATGTCACGGGAGGGTCAGGATTTCAGGGAAATGTCCCGCTATTCCAGAGGGTGCTGGCACTGCCCAGGCTCCCCGGGGAATGGGCGCAGCCCGAGGCTGCCAGGGATGCGCAGGGTGGGATTGTTGGGGTCTGTGCCGGGCCCTGGCTGATCCCGCTGAGGGAATCGCGTGTCCCTGTGCCCGCAGCACGTCCCGACATGGCCGATGAGAACGAGGAGCTGCCGGCGGACGAGGAGCTGCCGGCGCCGGCCGAGGAGGGCTTTGAGCAGCTGGAGAACGACAGCCCCGCCGAGCGCAGCGGGCACGTGGCCGTCACCGACGGGCGCTGCATGTACGTCTGGGGAGGATATAAGGTACAGCTGCCCCCGCCTGGGAGCCGTGTCCCATCCATCCATCCGGGCGGGACTCTGGGGAATTATTCCTCCCTCGGAACGCAGCAGCTCCAGCGAGCAAATTTGTAACACGGCCCTCAGGGGTGTTTTGCAACGCTGGGATAAATCACGGGTGTTAAAAGCTTGGCAGATAACACGGATTTTTGGGGTGTCGTTTGCCTTTGGCAAAAGGTGAAGGGAGTATTGTCTGATTGGAGCTGTGCACCCTGGGAGTGGTGATTTTATTTGCACAACTGTGTTTTTGGGCGGTTATTGGTAATTTGTAATTATGTTTTGTAATTGTAGTTTGTAATTTTGGGTGGTAATAATTTTTTGGGGTGGTAAGGATGCCAGGTTTGTTGTTGCCACACTGGGGGGTGCAGCACCACAAAATCATTTCAGTGACAAAGTGAACTCAGTAAATAAACTCCTGTCATGGAGGGGGTGGGGGAAGGAGAAAGGAGCTCTTGGCTCATTTCTGCTCCCTGGCTCAGGCTGTAAACCAGAGGTTTAACTTCCATTTAGCCCTGTCTGCCTCTGCTGGGAGCTGATTGTCCTCAGCAGGTGCTAAATTGGGCTGATGGCTGCTCTCTGTGCAGGTGGGAGGCACAGGAGTGTGGGAAGTACAGCACTGCTCCTGCTGTGATCTGCGCTGGGATTAGGTCCCAGAGGGGCTGAACACATTCCCAGGAGTCTGAAATTCCTGTGCCAAGCACCCTTCTAACCCTGCTTTTCCTTCTGCAGAATGCCCAGGTCCGGGGGTTTTATGACTTCTACCTGCCTAGGGATGAAATATGGATCTACAACATGGAAACTGGCAGATGGTAAATCATTAATTTGGGGGGAAATCTGATAAATCCTTGAATTGGTGTGGAAAGGGACTGAGCAGGGAGAGAATTCCTTGATCTCTTTGCTCCCACCTATCAAACTCTTGCAAAAGTGGGTCGAATATTTCAGGTTTGGGGTTTTTTTTTTTCCTCTGAAAGCCTCCAAAATGTTTTTCCAGGATGAAGTAGGAGAGGCAGCTGGGACAGGCAGCCTGGATAGGAGTGTGTGAGCACCAGTGTGAGGTGTTTTGGGATTCCTGGGACAGGACAGAGCAGCTGGAATTTGTGCTTGCACGGCTTTTGATGCCAGTGGTGGTCAGGGAATCCCTGTTGAGTTCTTGGCCTTGTCAGGAGTTGTTTTTCAAGGCTGATGCAGCCGAAGGAGCTGCTCAGTGCTGTGCAGGAAATGGGATTTCAGGTGTGCTCCCAGCCCTCCCTGGGGTGGGGCACGGGCTGCAGTCTCCTCTCTGTGGCGATGGTATTTACCAACAGGAAAAATCCAGGAGCAAAGTGGAAACCTGCAGTTTGCACAGGTGAATCCTCTCTGCCTGAGGATTCTGAGCATTCCAAACTCCTGAGCTGGGCAGATGGGATTCCTACCCCCCAAAAAACCCCGTGTATTAACTAAAGTGCCTCTTCCCCACCCCTCCATCATAACAGAGTCATTTTGTGAATTGTTACATCTGAAAAGGTGGGAAGAACAGACTTGAATATCCACTGTGGTGATGCAAACCCTCCAGATAAGGCCATCCCTGCTGACTGGGGGCAGGTGAAAGATCCCAGCCTGGTTTTGCAGGAAGAAGAGCAAGACTGAGGGAGACGTTCCCCCCTCCATGTCTGGCAGCTGTGCCGTGTGTGTGGACAGAGTGCTTTACCTCTTCGGGGGGCACCACGCCCGGGGCAACACCAACAAGGTCAGCAATGCCCTTCTAATAGAATCATAGAATAATAGAATAATAAAATAGAATCCTTTCCCATGGGGTTGTGCCCTGGAAGCTTCACAGCACTGCAGGAACACCCCGAGCTGGCACCAATTCTGTCCTTGTGCAATTCCCCTCAGCAGCTGGATTGTGTCCCTGCCTCTGAGTTTGCTGATTTTAAACGATGGGAGTTGCCAGAGTTGCCTGAATAATATCAGGAACTGATCTGGAACTGGTGTGGGGTGGCTTGAAGTGTTTCTGTTCCCTGGAGTCTGTGGCAATCCCAGAATCCCAAAATCATTGAGGTGGGAAAAGTCCTCCAAGATCACTGAGCCATCAGCACCCCTTCAACCAGAATTATATTTTCTGATAGTCTGGCAAAATGATTTAAATTAAATTGTTTTGGTCTATATAAATATGTAGTTTATCTATTTAAATATAAGATCATATATTTCTTATGTAAATATGAACTAGAAGGAGTTTTTGCAGACAGTTTGAAACACACCTCATTTGTAAGGTGTGATTTCCTCCCTTCCTGCTGTGGCATTCTTTCATTTCAGTTCCTGTATGTAAGTGTAGCAGCTGCTTCTCTTCCTGTGCAATTATATAAATGCAGAGGAGGGGTAATCCTGTAAAAAATGTCACTTTGCAAACTTCTGAACCATTTTTTAGTTGTAAGACAATTGTGCTCTGTACACACCTGTATCCCACAATTGTATCAGCTTTTGGATGCTGAAGCTCAGTGCCCAGAGCCCTGTTAGTGCTGTAAAAGGTGTTTGAGTCTGAAAAAGGTCAGAACTTTTTGATTTGTGAATCCATCTTTTGTTGCAAATATTTTCAGTGCTCTACTTTTCAGCTAGGAAAAGAACTTTTCATTTATTACTATTTCTGTACCAACACATGTTAATTTAAAGCTGCTGTTTTAACAGCAGATTTAAGCTTTAAGCTGACGATGTGAGTTTAAAAAATCTCTTTATTTCCCCAGTTCTACATGTTAAATGCCAGATGCACGGACAAAGTGCTGCAGTGGGTGAGAGTGGAGTGCCAGGGGGTGCCCCCCTCGTCCAAGGACAAGCTGGGGGTGTGGGTGCACAAGAACAGGTGAGGCCCCAGAGAGGCCCTGCTCTCTTGGCTTCTCCCTCCTCCTCCTCCTCCTCCTCCCTCACCCTGGGGCTGGCTGGGAATGTTCCCCTGGAGAGGAGAAGGCTCCAGGAGAGCTGGGGAGGGACTGGGGACAAGGCATGGAGGGACAGGAGCCAAGGAATGGCTCCCAGTGCCAGAGGGCAGGGATGGATGGGAGATTGGGAATTGCCAGAGCAGCTGTGGCTGCCCCTGGATCCCTGGCAGTGCCCAAGGCCAAGATGGACATTGGGGCACCCTGGGACAGTGGGAGGTGTCCCTGCCATGGCTGGGGTAGCACTGGGTGGGATTTAGGGTCCCTTCCACCCAAACCATGCTGGGATTTTGGAGTTTAACTCTTGTGCTGCCTTGGCCACTCCATTAGAGTGCTCCCAGTTAGGAGATTTGCTGTGGGATCTGCTGCAGGGTCTCAGGAGAGGTGGGAGCCCCTTGTGTGTCCCTTCAGCTGGGGATGCTCCGTGTTCTGTGGCATTGCCCTCAGTGCTGCTTTTGCAGCTCCTTGATGTGGGGAGTGAGCTCCTCATTAGCACAGCTGATAGCATCAGCTGAGATGTGCATCTGTGCAGGGCTGCACCTGTGGGTGGTTCATGAGGTGCTGCAGGTTCTCTGGCACTCCATAATCCTGTAGGAATTCCTGGCAAAGCCCTGCCAGTTCCTAACACAGCCTAAACCCCAAAACTAAAACCTGGGGGTAATTCCCACTCCAGCCCCAGGAGAACAACGTGGTAAAGGCCAAAGTGCAGTGACCAGGCTGCACATCCTGACAGCCTCAGATCTGCAAGTGGAGCAGAGCTTGGGAGCCTGAGGCTGGAAACTGCTCCAGGGGGATTCAGTGTGTGGGGGGTCAGTGGGGCAACACACAGAGCCCTCTCCTGGAAAAACAAAGGGGCTTCCCTGGTTTCCTGAGCACAGCATTTATATTTATAGTTTATATTATATTTATATTTATAATAACAGAATTTCTCACAGCTCTTGCTCCATGTTTTCCTGCAGGCTGATATTTTTTGGAGGCTATGGCTATTTTCCTGAAGGGAAGCAACGTGGAACATTTGAATTCGATGAAACTTCTTTTTGGGTAAGTAACCCTGGAAGCCATTTCTTCAATAATTTAATATTCAACTTCTAATTTATATAACATAATTTAATCTTCACCTTTTAATATTTCATCAGTGCCTGTTAAAACTTGTTGCTTCTTTATGTTTGTGTGTTGTTTTTTTTTTAAGAATTCAGGTCTTCCTAGAGGGTGGAACGACCACGTGCACGTTCTGGACCTTGAAACTTTCACTTGGAGCCAGCCCATAACTACGGTAATTAATGGTTTGCTGTCATTTAATTAAGTCACAGCTCAGTAATGGTATTTAGGAGTGTTCATTTAGACAGTAGATCTGTCTAAATGAATTTAAACCATTCATTTAGACAGATCCACTCTGCAAGAAGAGAACATTTGCCTTTTCTTTTGATCTGTCTTCATCCATTTTTTCCTGTGACTTGCTTTGGTTGGTGCTGCAGGGCAGTGGGGTTTGCTGTCACCCTCAGTGCCAGGGCATGCTTGGTTCCTGTCCCTGGGGAGCTGAATTGTGCTCAGGAGATAATTAAACACTGCTAATTGCAAATGCACACATTTGGGGTGTGCAGGAACAGGGAAATGGGCTGGGGTTGCCGCAGGGTTGGAGGAAGTGAAATGTGAGACAAGGAGCTCCAGATTGCCAAAGAATTGCTCTGATTGCTTCATACGGGTCTCAAGTGGTTCAGAAACGCAAGAAAAGTGGAAATGGTGTTTATTGGAATCCCAGAATGGCTTGGGTGGGAAGGGACCTTAAAACTCATCCAGTCCCACCCCTGCCATGGGCAGGGACACCTTCCAGTAGCCCAGGTCACTCCAGACTGTCCAACCTAGCCTTGGACACTTGATTTATGAATTGAAGGATTTATTATGTCACTGTCTCATTTACAGTCTGTCTTCTGTGGCTAAAAGCAAAATTTATGCACTTCAAGAGGGAAGAAATAAACCCCATTTTTAATGAGTTCTCTGACCTTCCATCCATCAGAAAACTGCACACAGGGTGATTTACTGGCTGTGTTTTTTCACTCTGATCCTTGCTGGCTTTAAATCTGAGTTGAGCTGAGGCTCTCTTGTCCTCTGGTGCCTGATCTGTGCTGTCCCTGTCCCCTGCCAGGGGAAGACCCCGTCCCCTCGAGCTGCCCACGCCTGCGCCACGGTTGGGAACAGGGGCTACGTGTTTGGAGGCAGATACAGGGTAAGGCCAGCCCTGCTTCAGCCATGCTGAAACCCAGAGCCGAGCAGGAATTGGAGATTTGAGCCGCGCTCTGCTCTCTTGCAGGAGTCCAGAATGAACGACTTCTACTACCTGAACCTGGACACGTGGGAGTGGAGCGAAATGTGGGTGCTCAGACTTGATCTGCTTAAAATTCTTGTGCCTAAAGAAATTCACATTGTCCTTGGGTCACTGCAGTGTCCGGCAGACAGCTGAGAAATAATCAGGGCAGGGGAAAGAGAGGGATTTTGCTGTCCCTGATGGTGATTTGGGGTGTTTTTCTTGCAATCCAGACTCACCCAAGGCATCTGCCCCGTGGGCCGATCGTGGCATTCCTTAACACCGATTTCCTCGGATCACCTCTTCCTCTTTGGAGGTTTCACCACGAACAAGCAGCCCCTGAGTAAGTCATTCCAGAGGGATTTGGTGGTGGCTTTGTGCTCTGGAACAGCTCTGCACAGGAGCTTTAGTGATTGCCTTGAATTCCTTTTAAATTCCTCCAACTCCTCATTCCACAGAGCAGGAGCTGCTGAGGGTGTGGGACACCAGAACTTCCAGCAACTGATCTGCTCTAAAAATGCATCTAAAAGTGCAGATTGCAATTGGTGACAGCTTTACAATTCTCCACCTTCACCCCCATAAATCTCTGTTACATTAAACACCTGTTGTCAAACAGGAGCCAATGTTTTATAAGGATTTTCCTAAAATATTTGATTTATCTAAGAACAGAAATGTGATGTGCTACACCAGAGTATTTGTATATTGCAGCAGCTTACAGAGCTGACAGAATCCTGATTTTATCTGGGATTTTGCTTGTTTTCAGGTGATGCCTGGATTTATTGTATCAGCAAGAACGAGTGGGTACAGTTTGAGCATAACTACTCTGAAAAGCCAAGGTATGGCAGACAATTCCCTGGAAATGGGGTGCAGAAGGGGTGTGGAAGCACCTGGTGGTGGCTGTCAGAGAGAGGACCCCGTGTCCCAGAGGTGCAGTGGTTGTGTGCTCCCAGAATTCCAGGGCAGGGCCACACAGGGCAGGCAGCCTGTGAAACTGCAGGATGCACAGAATTTAGGGTTTGATCTCGGGATTTAGGGTTTGGTTCTGGGATTTAGGGTTTGGTTCTGGGATTTAGGGTTTGATTTGGCTGCACAGGACTCTGAGCTGCGAGTGCCAGCAGCAGAGTTAACTGGAACCAGTGTCCTTGCTCTGCCACCACCCAGGCACGGCTGGTGTCACCAGAGGCTCATCCTGTGCACACCCAGGGCTGTTTTTGGCTTCCTGCTGAGGAAATAGGAGTTGCTGACCTGCAATTTAAAGCCCCACAGCCTCTGTGATGCACCAGCGTGGCATGGGAAACACGAGTCTTCCTCCCTCTGCTTAGGGGAGTGCCAGGCTCCTTAACCTGAGCCAGGTTAAGGAGTTAAAGCACTGCTGCTTCCTGGTTTTCTGCCTCTGGCCAGGCTGGGATGAGGAGGGACCTTCCCAGAGCTGGGGTTTGGGTTAATGCAGTGCTGTTCTCTGTTCCCAGGCTGTGGCACACGGCCTGTGCCAGCGAGGAGGGCGAGGTGATCATCTTTGGGGGCTGTGCCAACAACCTTCTGGCCCATTCCAAAGCTGTGAGTTGGTTTTGAGCTTCCCCTTCCCGTGGGATCTGCAGTGCTGATCTCGTGGGGATCACAAAGGTGCACACACAAAGCCTGAGGGGGAAATGCTTTGCTCCTTCCCAAAGCCCCTCAAGGCTGGGAACCCTGAAGGCTTCCTCCAGTGTCCCTGCCCAGGGCAGGCTGGAATGGGATGAGCTTTAAGCTCCTTCCAGCCCAACCATTCTGGGATTCTTTGGTTGTGCTCCCTGGGCTGCTCTGGCTCCTGCTGAGATCCCACAGAACCGATTCTCTGTCTCTGCCCCCCTCCAGGCTCACAGTAATGAAATCCTGGTGTTCTCCCTCCAGCCAAGATCTCTTGTAAGGTAAGAAAGCAAAAGTTCAGCATGGAACTGTCGTGTCCCGGGGGAAATTCCTGGGAGGGTGGGGAATGGCTGTGGCTGCCCCTGCATCCCTGGAAGTGCCCAAGGCCAGGCCTTGGAGCACTGGGATGGTGGAAGGTGTCCCTGCCCATAGAAAAAGGGTGGAAGGGGATGGGATTTAAGGTCCTTCCAACCCAAAACTTTCTGGGATTCTAAGACAAGTGGGGCAGAGTTACCATTAGACCTGTTCATGTTCCTAAAATACTGGAAACCATTTCTGCCTCGACCAAACGCTGCCAGAGCAGCAGCCAGGGCTGAGGATGCAGCATTCCCCTCCCTCAGCACCTCTGGCACGGGCTCCCAGTGCAGGCTGTCCCTGCTGACAGAGCCCTGTGCTGGAGCTCCCCGTGCAGCCTGTCCCTGCTGACAGAGCCCTGTGCTGGAGCTCCCCGTGCAGCCTGTCCCTGCTGACAGAGCCCTGTGTTGCAGGCTGTGCCTGGAGGCCGTGATTTGCTTCAAGGAGCTGTTGGCCAGCTCGTGGCACTGCCTGCCCAAGCACCTGCTGCACAGCGTGAACCAGCGCTTCGGCAGCAACAACACCTCGGGCTCCTGAGCCCAGGCACCGGCACAGTGTGTGCTCCACCCTCTGTGTGTAGGTAGTTGCTTCTCGCCCTCCCGTGCATGTGAATGGCCTAGAGAGAACCTATTTTTGTGTGAGATGTTCCAATAAATGTATTTGATGCCAGAGGAGATGAGCCTGAGCTTCAGCTGTGACCAGCTGTGGGGTTGTGCACCCCGAGGGGGTGAGGCTGACCCCGAGAGAGGGGGATGTCCATGGGGGCAGAGCTGGGAATGCTGAGCACACCACAGCTCTGGAGTGTTGCTGTAGTGGTGTTTAGTCCACAGCTTCACGTTTTGCCACAGATGCTTAAGGTGAGAGAAGCAGGATGTGGAAGTTAGGAGCAGGATGTGGAAGTTGTCCCATTGTCGGTCAATAAACTGTCATAAACCTTGAGATGTTAAAGCACCACTACTTTCTGCTTGGCTGTAGTTTGGTTTTGGTTGTTTTTTTTTGAATTTTTATGTTGTGGAACTTCAGTTGTGAACCTTAGGTAGCAGATATTCTGCCCTGCGAGTGTAACTGAGAGTGTTTGTGCCTGTTCCCAGCCCTGTGGAGCTCCCCTGCCCCTGGAGCAGCCCCAGGGATGTCCCCTGGCTGCAGGGACATGGAGAGGGGACACAGGGCACAGGGCCAGGCTGTGCTGCTGTGGGGAAGGAAGGGGATCATGTTTTAAGCTGTCTTCAAAAACTAATTAAAAACGTTGACTTGTAGAACAATTCCTGTGCTGTAATTCCTGAGAGATCCCGGGGGTTTTTCCTGACTCCCAGCCCTGCTCTTCCTCCACTGGGCTGGGGAAACTGGGCCTGCACCTTCCTCTCTCCACAGCCAGGGAATGTTTGGGGAGGATCACAATTCCCCCCTCCCAAAGGAAGCGTTCTCCCTGGCACTGCCCTCCTGGAGGCTCTGGAACTGAACCCCCCCGGAGTTTTCCTGCCCCAAACTCCAGAGCCTTTGCCCAGCGCTTGGACAGAGAAGCAGCAGCAGGGGAGCACATTCCTGACCAAGTGCCAGCAATTTAATTCCATATTTATCTGCCATTTGTATCAGAGTCCAGCTAAACCACCAGGAATGCAGGCCCTGGGTGTAGGGATTGAGTCCTGGTCGTGGGTCTGTGTCCGTCTGTCCCAGCCCCAGGTCCGGTGTGGGGCCAGAGCCCCAGCATGGAATCACTTCTTCTTCATGTTCTGGAGGTGAGGTGCAGACACTTTGACCTTCCCAGGAATATTTCTTGACAGATCTGTGTCCTAGGGCACAGGGGAGAGGAGAAGGTGACCACAGCAGGAAAGCCTTTCTGGAGCACTGGGATGATCCTGTCCTTGGCCCTGGGAGCACCAGGACATCTCCAGCCTCAAGTCCCAGTGCCAGCTCCTGCCCCTGCTCCAGGAATTCCCACTCCCAAACCCAGAGGGTTCCCTGGGAGATGCTGCTGTTGTCAGACAGTGACACAATGCAGGAACAGAAGGCCCAGTGCTCCCACTGAGGCTCAGGTTCTCACGGTCCCTCCCAGCCTGGGCAGCAGAGCTGTCCCAGAGGGGCTGGGCAGTGTCCAAGGCCAGGCTGGATGGGGCCTGCAGCAGCCTGGGACAGTGGGAAGTGTCCCTGCCCATGGATTTTTAAGATCCTTTCCACCCCAAACCACTGCAGGACTCTCTGGCCTTCCCTAGGAGTACAGACAAACTCCACTGCTAACAAAACCCAACAGCAGCCTCAGTCTGGCAGCATTTCCTCCCAAAATGGCTCCTGTGGCCATTGGAGACCCTGCAGGGCCGGGCTCACCTTGACGCTGCGGGAACAGATCCTTCTCTCGGGCACTGGCCTCCTTGGACTGCATGAAATTGTGCAATGCAATCTTGGCAGCTGGAAAAACCCAGGGAAGAGTGAAACAGCCTGGAAAGCACCCAGCCTGCAGCAGGCAGAGCCCAGGAGGGGACTCGGGGCTCTCACACCGTACCTTTGCCCTTCTTCTGGGTGCCCGGAGTGAGCTTGACTTTGTACCTGCCCAAAGGAAAGGCTTCTGTCAGTAAAACAAAAACTCAGCACGTGCCCTCCCAGGAAGGGGCTGCCACTCACTTGTAGTTGGTCATGGCTGTGTAGGGAGCACAGATGGGGACAGCAAAGAGCAGGATGTCCTCGGGGTGGGGCTGCCCTGTCAGGGAGTCCAGCAGGGCCTGGCTCTCCTGGGACACAGAGAGCTCCACTGGGACCTGTGCTCAGCCCTCCTGGAGCCACGGGGCAGGGGTGGGGACAGGCAGCCTTGAAGGGCCCTGCCAAGCCAAACCCTTCCATGGCTCCATGAGCATGGAACCGGCACAGAATTCCCAAGCCAGGATTTGTGACTGATCTGTTTCATCACTAAAATCAAATCCTTGGCTGGATCTTGGTTTTGGGCCAAGGGTCACCCAAAGCTCCCACAGCAGATACCCTTATCCTCCTCCATGGAGGACTTAAAGGAATTCACTTATTCCCAGCCCTGGGCAACACCCACAGCCTGTAATTACACAAAAGTAATTACAGAAAAGTTTGAAGCAATTTGATATGTAAATAAACTTCAAACTAAAGGAGAACCTGCACTGCTCACTGTGTGATTCTCCAGCCCAGAGCCACCAAGGCAAAAACCAAGGGCAAACATCCATGGAGCCAGCTCTGGGTTTATGGGGGATGTGGAGATGAGCAGGGCAGGCATGGAGGTTAATTTTAAGGAGGTTAATTTTGAAAAATACCATTAAAGTGGGTTCAAACAGTCCTGGAGGGCTCCCCCCTGTCCCAGTCCCAGCAGGAGCACAGCCCCACCTCAGCCCTTACAGAACTGAGCATTCACCTCCAGTCCTGGCTGCTCCTGGTCCTGCTCCTCCTGCACACACAAACAGAGAACACATCAGGCCTGCAGAAACCACAGAGCTGCTCCTGCCTCCCCTGGCCCCAAGAAATTCTTTAAGGAGCAGCCCCAGAAAGCCCCATTGTCCCTGCAAAGAGAACTGAGCTGGTTTCACAACCAAGGTGAGAGCAGCACTGCACTGCCGTGGGTGGGAGGGTGGAGGTTTCTTTCCAACCTCTCGTTTGCCTGGCACACGCCGAGCTGGGATGGGAGATGGGGCTCAGAGATAGCAAATCCCAGCAGCAGGGCTGGGAGCTGGGGCACGCCCAGCTGAGGGGGAGGTGCTGGGTGAACCCGAGCCTCGGGACTGCTCCGAGCCCCAGTTCTGCCTGAGCTGGCAACAGGATGAGCACAGGGATTGCTGCAGGGCTTTGGGCTGCTCTGGGAATCCTGTGGGCTCCCTGAGCCCTGGCAGCAGACACAGAGCTCTCCACAGTGCCCAAAATCCAAGGGGAGCTGCTCAGCCTCCCGGGTGGGAGAGCTGCACAGAGCCAGGACAGACACATGGGCAGGTGAGGAGAGGAGAGAGCTGCTCACCTTCTCACCCTGTTCCTCACCTTCCCATCCTCCTGCTCCACCATCCCACTTCCCATCCCCCTCCTCACCTTGTCCTCCTGCAGCTCATCCAGGCCTGGCTCCTGTGCCTCGTGCAGCACAGTTCCTGCTGGCAGGCTCTCCTTGCCCCCTCCTGCTGCACGACGCTGGGGTTTGGGTTTCTGCTGCTGCTTCTTTGCTGCCTCTTCTTTCGTCTTCCCCTTCTTCCCTTTTTTCCCTTTGTCCTCCCTGCTGGAGCCTGCAGACTGTGGTGACACAGCTGGTCAGGGCTGGTGAGCAGAGCCCCCACCCCGGGGAAGGCAGAGCTCCCTCCTCACCCCCAGCAGCTTCATGATGAGCTCCCTGTCCTCCTCGTCCTGGTCCCTGTACTTCTCCTTCATCTTCTTCATTTTACTCTGCAGGAGGAAACACCAACAGCTTCAGAAATGACAAATCTTAGCAGAGTATTGCAACCACAGATGCTCCTTCCTTCCCAGTATCCCAAACTTTCAGAGCAGGTCAGCAGTAAGCAAGGCACTGGTTCCAGTGAGCTCTGTGCCAACCCCCAGCACCATCAGCTGAGACCCCTCAAAGCACCACCAGGCAGCCACGGGTGTCTGGGACACCTGGCATTACTGTCCCTGTTTCCATGGCCCCTGGTCCCTGCCCACCTTCTGGCCCCTCTTGATGGGCTGAGGGGCTGGAGCTGCCTTGGGGCAGCTGGGAGCAGCCACAGGTTGGGTCTCTGTCTCTGCCTCCTTCTGCTTCTCTTCAGACAGCTCCGAGCTCTCAGAGTTGTTCTGCTGCTTCTTTTTCTTCATTTCCCTAAGGAGAACAATCCCAACACCCTCATTTGTTGTGATGGGAGAGGAGAGGCTGCTGCTCTCTGATAGCATTCCCAGCCTGCTTCCCTGCCACAGGGACCCAGAGCAACACTGCACACAGCCCCTCCTCAGAAAAACCTCTCCAGCCCAGCAGCAAAACTGTTCCCAGCCAGCACTGCCAAAGGCCAGGAGCAGCAGCTCCCCTGGAAATGCAGGATGGACGATGGGCAGGGACTGGAGTGGGTCCAGATGTGCCCAGGGCATGGGGAGGGAATGGGGAAGAAGCATTTCCCCAGAGCAGCTGGGGCTGCCCCTGGATCCCTGGCAGAGACCAAGGCCAGGCTGGACAGAGCTTGGAGCAGGCTGGGCCAGTGGGAGGTGTCCCTGCCATGGCAGGGGTGGAATGGGATGGGCTTTAAGGCCCCTTCCAAGCCAAACCATGCTGGGATTCCCTGCAACAGCCACTGGCTCTCACCTCCTCTCCTTGGCAGAGAGATGCCTCCGGCCCTGGGCCCTGCTGTCACCCTGAGGAGGCAAAGGCAGTTCAGGGCAGATCCTGCCCAGCAGCTCCCACTGCTCTGGGCCACCCACGGCAGCTGGGACCTTACCAAGCTGGGCTCTTCCTCTTTGGGGATGATTTTCTGCAGGGATCTGTGGGGAGATGCAAAAGGAGCTCATCAGCAGATGCAGGGCAGCTCACCATGGACACACCAACCAGGACACACCAACCACAGCCCAGACTTCAGCAGCCTGGCTCTAACTTTCAGCTTTTCCAGAGCTTGGCAACCCCAGCTTTGGTGACTGGAAAAGGCAGAACACTGGGATTCACTTTAGAAGAGAATCTTGGCTCTCTGCCGGCTCCCCTCTCACACAAGTAACAAACAGCCTGGCCACCGAGGGAGCCCCAAGGTGCAGCTTCCCATGAGCACCCACCCAATCCCTGCTCCCTGCAGCCTCCAAGGAGTCCCAGGGACTGCAGGGAGCTGAGCTCATCCACAGCCTGAGCAGAGCAGAGGCAGCTCAGGGCTCAGCTTCTCAGCATTCCCACTGCTGAGCATGGAAGGAAGGAATGGCAACACATCCCAGCCCTGTCCTGGCAGTGTTTTAGGAGACCCTCAGGTGCCCCAGCTGCTGCCTCTCTCACCTCTGGGGCTGAAGATGTGACAGATCGATGGTGGTGTCTGGATAATTCACCTCTTCCTCCTTCACTTCCCTCTTGGGCTCTGGATGTTCCTCCTCAGACTCTCCATCGTCCTCCTCGGAGTCAGCCTCTGGAGCAGGAGTGTTCCCTCCTCCCTGCTCAGCACTGCCCTCCTCGTGGGTGCTCTCAGCTGTGGCTTCCACATCCTCTGCAGCTTCCTCACCCTCTGGAGCTTCCACATCCTCTGGAGCTTCCTCACCTTCTGCAGCTTCCTCAGCCCCTGGAGCTGCCTCAGCCTCAGCTTTTTCCTCCTCACTGCTGCTGTCTCCTCCGTCTGAGGCACCCAGGGCAGGAAAACACAGGAACACCAAACTGATCCATCATCCCAGCATGGTTTGGGTTGGAAGGGACATTAAAGCCCATCCAGTGCCACCCACACCTCCCACTGTCCCAGGTGCTCCAAGCCCTGTCCAGCCTGGCCTTGAGCACTGCCAGGGATCCAGGGGCAGCCACAGCTGCTCTGGGCACCCTGTGCCAGGGCCCCACCACCCTCCCAGCCAGGAACTCCACCCCAATATCCCATCCATCCCTGCCCTGTGTCAGTGTGAGACCATTCCCCTTTGTCCTACCAGTGACCCAAACTGGGATCCCCCAGATCCTGAGGGACCCCTAGCAGCTCCCCAGTGTCCCCCTGTACCTAAGAGCTCCACCTCCTCAGCCACCAGCTCACTGGCACTGCTGGAAACCGTGTCCAGCTCCTCATCCTGGACCTTGACCTTCCTGTCCTCACGGTGCCTCCACACACAGCTCTCATCCACCTGGAAATGAGGAGCCTCTGGGTCAGGCCTGGCAATGCTCACACACCACCTCGCTCAGCTTTTCCTTCCCTCTTTAACACTTCCTGCCATCAAAAGGCAGGAAAATGAAACCAGACCCAAGTGTGCCAAGCCCACAAGTCAGGGTGGCACCCAGAAATGTTCAGATTCCAAAGAGAGCTGGGAGAGCAGGCCTGGCAGAGGCAGGAAGGTGCAGAGTCTGTCTGGAATGCACACAGAGCACACTGCTTCCATTTCCATCTCAGCCCAGAGCCATTATCAGCAAGAAGCTCTTTATGGGATTTTTCCCAGTGGGAAAAGAAGTAATTTGGAATACACTGATAAGCAAGATGCAGAAAATAAACCTCCTGCAGCTCAAAGCAAATTACAAAAGCCAGCAGGGGCTGCATGGGAAAAGCTGTACCTTAAACAAGAAGCTGAAGCCCATCATCAGATAGGAAGGTGGAAGGAAATTCTTTTTCCCTGAAAAACAAAGGGAGAGTCTCATGAGGGGGTTTAGCAGCCACGCTGCAGGATGTACTTCCAAAATTCATTTTTATTAGAGGCTTTAGGCTACCAAAAATTACACTGGGGCTTTTTTATCTCTGGGATGAGAACAGGAGAGCTCAAAAGCAGCTGAGTTAATGAACTTCTGCCCAGGGCTCAGCTCAAACTGCTGCTGCAGCTGCCTGATATTCAGACTGAGCCATTCCCAACAGATTTCTGGGAGAAGAGTGGGATCTGCTGCCACTGCAGGACAGCCCAGCACCTTTGAGAAAACATCCCACTGCCACTGCTCCCCTGTGCCTCACCTCGGATCATGAAGCTGCCAGTGGTGAGATATTCTCCTGTGGGGGCAGTTTTAGAAACCTAAAAGAAAACCACAAAAACTGTAAAAAATCCCTGTGACAGAAGGCCAACATCAGGTGACAACAGCACCAAGAGAAAGACTGGCTCAACAGGAGCTGAACTCCTGGGACAGCTCTGCAGGGCTCCATATCCAAGGGGCTCTTCCTCTCCTTTGCAGGGAATTTTCCTAAGGGATGTTCCAATCCAATCACACCCCACCAGCACTGAGTTTTAGGAGTCCTGGGTGAGTAACTCAGGAAACAAACCCAGGGTCTACTCAAGAGCATTCAGGGAATAGTGATGCCTTGTGCAGGCTGCCCTAGAGCAGAGGCTGGATGGAGTTCCAGAATAAAGCAGGGATTTATTCAAAGCATCTCCTCCATGGATCCACCTTGGGCAGCACCAGAGCCCAGCCAGGGCTGCACCCAAGATGAACCAAAATGGCCCCAAAATGCACGGCCGGGCACAGGGTCTGTCCCTGGGATCAGTTCTGCTCCATTTGCACCTTGCAGTTCATTGTCCCATTCCAGCTTTAGCCCCGGCAGTCCCACCCTGCTTGTTTTTCTCTCTCCAGCCCACGGTGTTTGTGCTCTTGGGCTGAGATTTGGGTCATTTGTCCTTGGTGCCCAGCTGGAGCAGGAATTGTTTTGTCTCCCTGCTCTGTGCTCAGAGCTCAGAACTGCACATGATCAGAACCATGCCCTGATATGGAGCCCAGACCCACACACTGAAGCAGCACAGAATGTGAAAACAGAAAAGCTGAACCTGAGGCATGAACAAAACCACCACAGCTTTGGTGTGATCTCCACACCCTCACACAGAAGTCTGACCCCCAGCCATGGGCTCGTGTCTGGGGTCCCCTGCCAGCCCCCTGGGCTCTGTGCCTGCAGTGCTCACCTGGCTGTGGGACACCCACCAGGCGCTGGTGACCACGCGGGCGTCCCAGGCAGCGCTGTAGCACAGGGCCATGGTCCCCGCCTCCGTCAGCGTCCGCGGCGGGACGGGCTCACCTGCAACACCCAGAGCCTTCAGATCCTGCCCTGAGCCAGCCTGGCAGCCTCCCAGCAAGGACTGATCCCCATCCCAAGGGGAGGCACTGCCAGCTCCTGTCCCCAGGGCTCCACAGGTACCTGAAGGGTTCTTGATGACGCAGCTGGTGGCTCCGTGCAGATCTGCGTGCACGTAGATGTCCCCTGGGAAACAGAGAGTGCCCTCAGACCCACACATCCCTGCAGCCAGGGAATCTCTCCTGTCAGATGGAAATGCCTGGTCTGGCTGCAAGGGGCAGGGTGGGGACACAGAAGTGTAGCCACGATATTTTCTGAAAAATCCCTTTGCCAGGATTTTTCTCCTGAGAAGCTGAGAAGCCTCAGAGGAAAAGAAAAGCAATAATTATCTGCTGCTGTGGAATGCAACAGGTGCATCTGTGATTGGTCTCATGGGGTTGTTTCTAATTAATGGCCAATCACAGTCAGCTGTCTCAGACTCTCTGGTCAGTCACAAGATTTTATTATCATTCCTTTCCATTCCTTGCAAGCCTTCTGATGAATCCTTTCTTCTATTCTTCTAGTATAGTTTTAATATAGCATTTTCTTTTAATATAATATCTATCATAAAATAATAAATCAGCCTTCTGAAACATGGAGTCAAGGTTCTCATCTCTTCCCTCGTCCTGGGACCCCTGTGAACACCACCCCACAGAAGCCTTGCAGCCCATCCCTGTCCCAGGGAGAATCAGCTCCTCTGCTCCTGAGGGGAGCCCATCCAAGCTGCTCTCGCCCCGTGGCACCAGAGGAACTCCCACCACCAAAATTCCCTTGGATCCAAGGCCCAGCTCAAGGAGAAAGCAGAGGGACCTTCCCCTGTCACTCCTGGACACTGACAGAAGTGGGAAAGAGGACAAAAGCCCCACATGGCCTCCGTGGGCTCACCTGGTTTGAGGTAGCGCTTCACGATCAGCTCGTTCTGCTGCTGATCCCTGCCAGCAATCACCAGGTAATTCTCAGAGCTGATGAACCACAGGAACTTCTCAAACCTGCCAAATTCCAGCAAATCCACAGTGTCAGTAACTAACAGGACATTGCACAGGTGGGTTTTGATACCAAACTCAGAATATCCACCTCAGCACCTACAATTCATGAGACTGAAAATCTTTTTACTTCCATCCACAGGCCTGGGACATAAAAACAAGGCATGGGACAACTACAGCATTCCTGGCAGGGAGATTTGGAGATGGAACAAGAAGCACAGTCCTACTGTTTATTTTTATTTTAATAATTAAAATCTTTGAGATTTGGTTTCATTTGTTTGTTGCTTTTTAAAGCACAGAAGCCCAGAATGGTCTGGTTTGGAAGGGACCTTAAAGATCATCTAATTCCCCTGGACAACACCTTCCAGTGTCCCAGGCTGCTCCAAGCCCCATCCAGCCTGGCCTTGGACACTTCCAGGGACGTGGCAGCCACAGCTGCTCTGGGCTGCTGTCCCTGGGAACCATTCTGGGATTCTCTGACTCTTTAAGGAGACTCCATGCAAAGTGCAGAGCTCAGAAATCCCAAGGAGCTGCACTCCTAAGCCAGGGAAGATCCATCCTGACACATGGGAGAAGGACAATGGAGCTGTACTTGCCAATAGACCTTTCTGGCCTTCTGGATGGTGGTGACAGTCTGAACTTCCCTCAGGGTTTGCTTTGTCTTCTTCTCAGCTGATTTAAAAGCCTGTTTGGACAGAAAGCACCATCAGCATCCAGCAGGAATCACAGAATTCCCCACTGAACACTGGGAACGTTGGGAGGAAGTGGCCTGGACTTGATCACAGTGCAGGCTCCACCCAGCCCTGCTCTTAAACCCCCACCCTGGAGAGCTGCTCCCTGAAATGATCAGGGAGGACTGGACTGGAAGGATTTCCACTGATTTTCCCCTCTAAGTCCAGGTCTGTCAGTGCCTCCACCTGCTCTGAGTGTTCCCAATGCTACTGGAAAAGGAGGCTCCATCAGGGATCTGCAATCCTCCACTGAGCTCCAAATGCCAAGAATAAAACAACTCTGGGTGATTGATTTTCCCTGTCATGTTTTGTTTTAGGGCTGCTCAGATCAGCTCAGGATTTCCCACTGAGGAGTAGCAGGGATTTTCCTTTTAAATATCTTCTAAAATACAAGAGAAAAAAAACCTTTTCTGCAGCTTCCACTGTCTTCTGGGTTTTCTTGGCTGCATGTCTTTTGTGATCATAGTACCTGTGAAAGACAAGTGTGTTCTGAAATCCCAGCAGATCCACTCCTTCATCCCCCCACTCATCCCAGGCCTCTGCCTTTTGTTCCATGGGCAGAACTGGAAAATTCAACCTGTGGGAGCCACAGAGCAGCTGCTCTGCACCAGGGAATTCCCATCCCAGAGCTCAGGACAAGCTGCTGTTTCAACTTTTAACTCTTATTTTTAACAAGATATCCCAAAACCCTTCCTCCTGCACACCCAGAGAAATTGATCCTACAAAAACACACTAAATATTTACTGAAAAATCTTACTTTTTGGCATTGGCATAGGCAGACAAATTGAGATCAACATCAATCAATAAGGGTTTGTTTTTCTGAGGTTTCTTCAACTGTTTGGTTTTATTCTTTTTCTTTTTTCCCTTTGGTTCTTCTGTTTCTTCCTTCTCTATGTCAGCATCATCCTCCTCCTCTTCCTCTTCAGATAACACATAGGGGTTCCTAAAAACACATGAGACCATAAAACTGAGATAAGAGAACTGGTTAATTTTTAATCCTTGGTGCAATGTGCTCTTAATTTCATTCTCTCAGAGGTTTAGAAATGGCCCAAGGAGCCTCTAAACCATTCACAATTGGAGACACAGGAAGCTTCGTGTGCCAACCCTTTTTTGTCCTGGAGTCAGCCAAATTTGGGGGGAAAAAAGAAAACAAAAGCAGAAAATAAAAAGCCCAATTTTTCCAATCCAAGGAACTGACTGAAAGCAAGTTTATTCTATAAAGTGCCACTTCTGAAAGCGAGATAACCAAAAATTCACTAATTTACTTTGCCACATCCCAACTTTTACACCAAAACTTCTGGGTACAGAAAAGCTATTTTGGGGTATTTTTAAATCTCTGAGCTGCTGCTGCAGTGCACTCACCTCAGCAGCATGGTGATGTGGTTTGTCTGCAGCTTTAACTCTTTGATTGCCGTGGCCACGGGGTCGCCGTGGGCCTGGGCCTCCTTGACGATGGCGCCGATCTCGCTCCAGTCGATCTGGTTGGCCAGGGCGCTGCGCACCACCTGGATGGCCCTGTCCACCACCTCCAGGTTCATCTCTATCAGCTCCCCCTTCAGCTTATCAGCTTCCTTGGGAAAGGAGGAACTTGGAGCAGTGCAGCCAAGCACGTGCTCAGCAGGAGGTGTTAGAGAAATGGAAGCAGTGGTGAAGAAATGCAAGGATGGATTGAAGGGGTGGCACGGGAGAAGATCCAACCCCGGTGCTGCCAAGCCCTGGGGTGGTGGAAGGAGTCCCTGCCCCTGCAGCTGGGTGGGACTGAAGTTCCCTCCCAACCAAACCATCCCCTGGTGGTGTGATTATGCACTTTTTTAATTAAAACCCAAAATCTGCCTTACCTGAGCCTGCTGGAGAGCTTCCAGTCTGTGCTCATGGTCCCTACGGACGTTTTCAAGTTTCTTCAATGCTTGTTTTTCCTTTGAAATACAAGATGTCAAAAATATAAATAAAAATACTTTATATTAAAAATACATTTCTATTTATAGGTATGTTATGGTTATATTTATATTTATATTTAATCTTGCAGTGATTATCTGATGCCTTTGCCAAATGGCATCAGGTAATCACTGCAAGAAGCAAGAGAAGCCTCTGGAGATGTGGGAGCCATCCACATGGATCAGGACTCACCTGCTGCAAGGCCTTCAGATCAATCTTCTGCCCCTCCAGCTTGGAGTAGAACTCATCTGTAGCCTGCAGGAGAGAGTGAGGCTGGAGAATCCCCAGGCTGGCCTGACTCAGGGCAGGAACAGGAGGGGCCCTGCAGAGAAAAGGCTGCAAAGCACTAAAAGAGGTGACAGAGGCTGAGACAACCTCCAGGAGCTTTCCCCATTTCCCTTCCCATTAAATGAGTCCAGCAGGACACTCAGGGCTGAGTCCCACTGCAAACACAGAAGGAAAAAGTGGCCAAGCAATGGCTCACCTTTTTTTGCTAAGAAATGATGGAAAAGAAGCTGATTTGGTTCAGATTAAATGGTTGCAAAGCCAGATCTGCCTGCCCTGAATCCCTGCTGCTTCTCTGGTCAGTTAAACAAGCACAAAGACCCAGAGTGCCCAAAAACTGCTCCTGGTGTTCCAGCTGTGCTTAAAGCACAAGGTGAAGAAGGTTTGGGGCTGTTTAGATCATCAGAGGGACTGGGGACAAGGGATGGAGGGACAGGACCAGGGAATGGCTCCCAGTGCCAGAGGGCAGGGATGGGTGGGAGATTGGGAATTGGGAATTCCTGGCTGGGCTGGAATTGCCAGAGCAGCTGGGGCTGCCCCTGGATCCCAGGTTGGACACTGGGCTTGGAGCAGCCTGGGGCAGTGGGAGTGTCCCTGCCATGGCTGGGGTGGCACTGGGGGGGTTCTGAGTCCCTTCCAGCCCAAACCACTCTGGGGCTCTGTGATCAGTGAGGGAGATGACAGAAATTGAGGCAGGAAGCAGGGCAGGAGTGTGGAGTGGGAATTCTGGAGATCAAGCTCAAGAACAAGAGGCCAATTAATGACTCCAGATGTTAATGAGTGGAGGAGCAGAAAGGACAATACCCAAGGAAACACCAAATAAGAGGCCTGAGGCTTTCAGAGCAGGAACAGAAGAGTAAATGTGATTTCTGCCACAACTGTTACTCCAGCACAACTCAGGTTCCAGCTCTGCAGAACAAAACATTTGGGATTCTCTGACTGGAGCTTCCACCTCCCCCACTGCAGATCTGAGCTCAGGAGCCAGCACTGCCCAGCTGCAGCCCAAAGGCCCTGCTGGGATTGGCTTTTTCTCACCAAACATTCATCCATAAAATGATTCATCCCTTCCAAGGTCTCTGCTTTCATTAACAATCCCTGCACGATGTTTTAATTACTCTTTTTAGCAGCAATCAATTCAAGCACTTAAGTACAGCATCAGCAAATGCACTGTACCTTATTGAATGAGTCAAATTCCAAGTAGGGACATTTTGAATGTTGAGAAAACAAGAAAGGATGAAATTCCTCATATCTGTAAAATACACATTTGATATTATCACCTGAAAACTAATTTCTGTTATGCAGACTAGTAGGAATACTTCAAATATTTACGTGTAGATATCTTCTGCTGGTTTGTCTGGTTCCAGACTTGGCTTTTTCTCCCTTTTCTGGATAACATAACCCTGCAAGAAAACAAAAATATCATTTGTCTGTGGAAAGGTTTAGGTATCAACAAATAATTCCAGCAGGGAACCTTGTGCCTGACCCACTGGTTTGGCTCCAATTCCTTGTGGAAAAAGAAGTGAACTTCTTCCAGCCCCCAGGACTATCCCATAAATGCAGAGTTTCTGTGCAGGATTTATTACAGAACCTATTAAACCCCAAGTGCAAATCTCCCAGCATTCACACAATCTGCCTGTGCATTATTTCATTGCTGCCCAGCTTGTGGAAAGAAGCAATTTTTATTCCACATCAGCACCTGACACCCAGGAATAAAACCCAGAGCTGGGAAGAGCAGGAATTGGGAATTCCTGAGGAATCCCTGCTTGCCAGTTTGACTCTGCAATTCCAAATCCCTGATAACCCACCCAGACCCACCTTTCCACTGAAGTTCTCAGTGAGGGCCATGTATTCTTCTGCTTTCTCTAGAGCTGAAAGAACCTTTTCAAGGTTTTCTGAAGTGAAAACAGCAAAAATATTTCATCCCTGCAATTATTGCTCATCTTAAACAAGAGTCTAAGTTTACATCTGGGAAATTTTTGATATAAAAATGTATTTAGATGCGTTTTAGCACATAATTATTCAAGTTTCAGGAGAAAAAAAAGACCCCACAAATACCAGCACTTTATGAAATTAAAGCTGCAGAGGTAAAGCATAAACCAGAAGCTGTGAGAAGTTATTTTTTTACTGCACCATAATGGAGTAGGAAGGAAAAAATCCTCTGGAGTTATGGCAAATATAAAACACACAAGGAAAATAAGAGTGCAGGAAAATATTTTCTGATTTTATTACCCAAATCTTTAATTTCCCAGTAAATGTAAAGCTGCTGCTTTACCAAATCCCCAGTGTTTGCTACAAATAAAGACTTGGATGTTAATTCTTCTTGTCAAACAACCAGAACTCACCTCATGGGTGAGGTGGTGTCAGTATAAAATTATTTAGACTACAGGAACAATCTGACATTTTATCTCCAATTGATGCACAAATCAAGAGTTTTAATGCAAACAAGAATGGTCCCCAAGCTAAAAACATTAAAAAATAAAACCACATGGTCAGAACCACAAGTTCACTCATCTCTTTGGGAAAAAAAAACACTAAAGAGACATAAAAATCCCCATGTTTGTGGCCCAGCCTTTAAAATATTACACCTTTTTTTTCCAGATGTTGATCTACTTTGACAGCTCCAGAAAATCCAGCTTCTATAAGGCAGTGCTCAATGAGAGTGGCCCCATAAGCTGTGAAAAAAAAAAAGAAATAGTGAAGGATCATCTACAGAAAATATTCACAATTTGCCTTAAAAAAACTCAACAAAACTGGATACAAGAGTGTGAGAAGAGGGAGAAGTGCCAAAACTCAGGGAAGGGGCAGGAGGGATGGCTGTGTGAGGAGGAGGGGGTGAGGAACAGCCAAAATTGCCAAAAAGGGAAAAATGCTGGGGATTTTAGAGAGGAGCAGCTGTGCCTGGTGACTGGATCAGTAACACCGGGTGAGGCCAAGGTTTCCTACATGACAGGATCAGAAACACCAAATTCCAGCATGGTACAGCACAACTGGGATCAGTGGGGCACAATAATGAGCAATTGTACAACAACAACATCATTGTTATTATTATTATTATTATTGTTATTATTATTATAATATTGTTTTATTATTATTATTTAAGAGAGCAGGGTAGAGAAAGAGAGAGAAAAGGGTGGTGAAAAAGAAAATCAAGAGATGGGGAAAGTCATGCTCAGGTGTGATTTGAGCTGGAAATTCTCAGCTTGAGCTCAGGAAATTCTCTGCTTGAGCAGCATTGGCAGGTCAGGAGGAAAAACAATTTTGTTCTGATGACCTCAAACGTGACAAATTTGGTTCTGTGCTCAGGAAAACCTAACTTTGCACTTACAGCTCCTATCTGGTACCAGGATGGTACAAAATGCCCCAAGGCAGAGCTCCAGCAGAGCCACTGCCAGGGCTCATCACTGCTGCACCAGGGGCAGGCTCAGCTATGTGCAGATGCCTGGGAATCACCAAATCCCTGTTTCCCAAGGCAGCCTGGCAGGGTGGAAGGTGTTCCTGCCCAAGGCAGGGGGAGGGATGAGATGGGATTTAAGGTTCCAAACCCCAATCCAAACCACTCCAGGGTTCTGTGATATGTTATTGTCTGAGATTGCAAGGCAAGATGTATTCTATTTGCCAGCTGTATGGCAGTTATCTTCTGTTTTCCTTATCTCTTCCACACCCACTCCTCCCTCAGGGAGACACCTGCTGATAACAGCCATGGAATGTCCCTGCATGGCTGATAAGAACTACAGCCTCCCACTGGGAGATGTGAGCCCAGAGGGAGGAGCCAAGCATTCCTACCTGGATATAATCTGGAGATTCTGGAACACCAGCACGGCTTCTCCACTGGATTTCCCAGAGGAACAGCAGCTGCCTCTCCTTCCCCTGGATCTTCAGAGGCAGAGACTGCACCCTTCTCCAGGATCCCTGCTCCAGCAGAACCACCCCTGGCACTGCAGGAGGGCTGAGCCACAATTCCAATGGCACTGCTGCCAGCACCCTGACCCACAGGGTGTCAGCTTGGGTTCTGACTCTGGCAGTGTTGGTTTAGTTCACTGCATTGTTTATTTTATCCTTTTATTTTCTTCCCTATTAAAGAACTGTTATTCCTGCTCCCATATTTTTGCCTGAGAGCCCCTTAATTTAAAATTTATAGCAACTGGGGGCGGGGGGGGGGGGTCACATTCTCCATTTCAGGGAGACTCCTGCCTTCCTTAGCAGACTCCTGGCTTTCCAAACTGAGACAGTTATTCCAATTTTCCAGCATGACAGAGCACACACTGAGTGACCTCACTGCATCTCCTGACAAAGGCAAATCACTTACGAAGGAGTGGGTTGAGAACCCTCTTCAGCTGCTCCCCTTTGGGTGCATTTGATATGATTTCAGTTAACCTGCAGGAAGGAGAAAACAAAAAGTTGCAATTCCAAAGAATAATGTGTTTTAAAACAACACTGCATTGCTTAGAAGCTACAAAACATTTCCAGCCTTTAAAAAATGAAATTAAAAATGGCCTGGAATAAACTACCCAAAGATTTTCACAGCTCTGACAAATCTGGGTTTGTCCCAATAAATACACCACTTATGAGCTCTGAAATTCATGGGGACTTCTGAAGGAGTTTTGAATGAGTTAGGGATGGGACCTCTGAGTTTTTCAGATGATGCTGTTTATTTTCTTATCTTCTACATCAACAGGAAGGCTGAGTTGGGCTCACATCTTCACTGCATGGCTCAGAAGGTCACAAGACCCTCAGTTACAAGACTTTTTAAGGATTTATTGACCAATAATACACAGCCAACAAGGATATTTATGTTTTTAACCCAATCCTTAAATATTTCATCTCATGGACCCATGCTACAGTGAGAGCTTTCTTAGCCACTCATGTTATGGCACACAAACCCACAGTGCTGCATTCTAAACTCCTTGTTTACCTCTGGAACTACTTTTATTTCTCTATCTTAAACTCTAAAACTCTAAACTTTCTTCTTCTTAATGTGTCTCTGCTACAAATCCACATTCTCACTTCCAGCACCTCAGTTTGGAAGCCTTTTCCAAGGTCTCAGATCAAATCCTGGGTTTAATTCTAAACTTTGCCTTACAGGCCCAAAGCTCTGAGAATTCCCTGCATTTCAGATTCCAACAGTAATTGGAATTACCTGTCCAAGGTGGGCAGGGGCACGGCAGCTTTGGCGCTCTCCACCGGGTACCGCTCCCTCACAGCGAACCGGACGTCGTCGGCGCCGTCAGTGCGGAACCTCAGGATGTTGAGGATCAGGTACTCGTGGTCAGTGAGGACGACGTTGCCCTGTGAGCACAGGGACCCTGAGCGAGGCCAGCACGGTGTCCCTGCCCCAGGGGACACTGGCAGCCTGTGGGAACCCAGCACATTCCTCTGGCTGCCCTGGAGGACTCGAGCCCCAGACCTCCGTGCCTTTGATTTAGCCCTTGGAAAAAATTACCAACCTTATATAAAGATTTACAAGCCACCAAAGTTTTAAGTGGATTGATAGTTAGTTTGTCACAGAGTGAGAAGTACATTTTTTGGGTTTTTAGAATGGGGGATCGGGGTTCCAAGACGGAGGAATTTGGGTGTGCCTTGTCCTTTCTCCTTCTTCCTAGCCTCCATCTTCTGGGTGATGGTGGCACTTCTGGATTGGTTTAGGGTAGAGACAGACTGTCTGACATAGGTCATAGGTATTGGGAAATTATTGCAAATAAAGTACACCTAGTTTTTAGTATAAAAAGTAGTAGTTTTAGTATAAAAAGTAGTAGTTTTAGTATAAAAAGTAGTCGTTTTAGTATAAAAAGTAGTAGTTTTCAGTAGTTTTTAGTATAAAAAGACAACACCACCCAAAGGGCGGGGAGCGTGCCACTGACTGACCTGCTGAACGGACCTCAGCAGGCCAGGGAAAGAACGTTACAGACAACAGAAAATAACCTTGAGAACCAGAACAGAAGACTCCTGAGCCCAGAGAGGCCGAGAGCAGGCTGGCTCACCCTGTCATAGAGCTCCAGGATCAGGTGGTAGGCAGCCTGCTCGCTGCCGAACTGCAGGTCCACGATGCGATCCACGCCCAGCTGCCGCACGCTCACCAGGCGCCGCGTCCTCAGGTGCTTCCGGCACTGCAGGGGAGGCTCAGCTTGGAGCTTTTATGCTTTTCAAATCAGGGCTGCCTCAGGGGGGAACTCTAAAACTCTGTCAGCTGCTGTTCCCTCCTGTTTTATGCAGATAAAATAATTCCTCTCTAGGCCTGAAACTCAAGCACGCCTCACTGGCTCAGAGCTCGAAAAATGTAACCAACAGTGAATTAATAACAACCAGTGAATTATTTTGTTGTTTGATATTGTTCTTTTTTTTGTGCAGGTGAATGCTTTGCCTGTGAAATAAACAGCTTTTTCCAGTTTTCTCCAAGGAAGTATTTTTCCTGAACCACTTGGGTTGAATCGAATCTCCTTTTTGAATCTGCAATTGAATCTGCTTTCTAGAGAAACCTTGGGGAGGTTCTGTCCCAGATTTGCCCTAAACCAGGACAGGGGGCAAACCTGGAGTAAGTGACTTCATTACCTGAAGTTATAATTGGACAATTAACCTCTGATATGCAAATGGACCAAACTTTCATCTGTCTGAAAACCCCGTGATTGCTGTCTCACCTGGGTGTGGCCCCTGCAGGACTCCTGCATGCCCAGGGTGTGCCCTTTGAAGGCCTTTCAATAAATACTCCCCTTCATCCTTTAACTCTGTCCAGCCTCTGCTCTAGGCAGCCTCTGCAGCATCACAGGGGTGGGGAAAATGTCTGGGAAACATCTGAAAAAACCTGGGAATGGCTTGGCTATAGAGCCCTCCTGTGGCACCAACCACTTCCCATTTCACTCAAATACCACAAGAGCGAAAATGTTGGTGCTCACCAAAGTAACACCTTCATTTTTATAATTATAAATATAATTGAGCCCAAATCTTAACATTAAGATATTTTTTCCATGTTGTTTGTTTAGCTCGAGGGAGCAGCTGGTTCAAATTCTAAGAGTTTATTTGTAAAGAAAATGGGGATTATCCCTGCATCCATCTCTGCTGTGGAAAGCCTTCCTGGAAATCTCTGCTGAGACACTTCTGGCTGCACCCAGAGGTTAAACAGATCCATGGGAGTCATCCCAGGCTGTATCCCCATGGATCCACCTGCAGGAGCCCAGCCTAAGAGCCTGGAGCAAGGCCTGAACCCCAGAGCTCAGCAGACTGAACAGAGAACTCTGGAGCACAGGGTGCTGCATCCAGCAACTAAAAATTCACACAATCCAACTGGAATGACAAGGATTTTACTGGAGCAACATTCCAGAAGGAATTTATAAATAAAGTTTATGAAAAGTTTTTATCAATTTAAATATTCACTCTTTCAGGCACTGAACACAGTGATGTGACCCCAAGCCCACGTTTGCTCTTCCCTTGTCCTCAGCCACCTGCAGGACCAGGATTCACTGGGATAACCCTTCCCTGCTTTCCTGCCTCCAAGGACGGAAGGTGAGCACTCCTTCCAGATGTGCAGACACTTTCTAAAACCCAAGCCCTGCAGAGCTCACCTTCATGGCAAAGCTGGATGGCATCATGTTCTTTGGCCACTCAAACTCCGTCAGGTGGATACGGATCCCCGACTCCAGCAGCAGCGTGGCCTTGCACTCTGGCCTGGGGGAAAAACAGAGCAGGCACACCCCAAAATCCCCCAGCTGCACCCCAAAAACCTCCAGCTGTATCCCAAACCCCCCAGCTGCACCCCAAAACCCCCAGCACCCCCTCCAAACGAGGACATTCTGGGATCCCACTGGCTCAGGAGCAGCCACCCCACCACCACCCATCTGCACAGGGGTTTCTGCAGAATTCCCCATTTCCCAAGAACTTTTTGGGTAAAAATTACTGCATTTTACCAAAAAACCAGCAGAATTTCACTGGAAACAAGTCAGAAATTACTGCAGACAATTTAAAAAAAATGTTCACACAGCATTCCTAAAGAATTTGTAAGTACAGCCATTGAAAGCTCTTACTTTTGCAGGCGAATGAGATAGGTCTTGTTATCCACATCATAAACATTGTTCACTCTCATTCCCAGCAAGCTGCCAAAAGGAAAACAAGGAATGCTCCGGAGAACCCAAAACACAACTGGCTGGAAAAATCCCAGTGGTAGTTAAAGTAGAGAGAAGGGCAAGTTATGATAAATTACCAAGTTATATAAATTATCAAGTTATGTAAATTACCAAGTTATGATAAATTACCAAGGAGTAACCAAAAGGGCAGCAAAGGAAGATTAATGGAATGAGCTGGAAGCAACAACCATGGAGAGATGGAGAAACTGCTCTTAAGACACAGCAGTTAAGAGAGGAAGAAAATTAGATGGAGAAATTTATATCAATGGATAAAATGGAGAAAGTTGCCAGTTCCTGCCCCTGCTCCTCTTTGTGGCAGGGATGTAAAATGAACTGGTGATACTGGAGCTCCTGGCCAGCACCAGTAATCCCAGTATGAGCACTGAACTGGCCTGGGGGTGTCAGTCAGTCCCTTCAGAGTGGGGCTGGACACCAGGAATGTGTCAGGAGTTTCTCAAATGGGAAACTGAGAATGTTCCCCTGGAGAGGAGAAGCTCCAGGGAGAGCTCAGAGCCCCTGGCAGGGCATCTGAAGGGGCTCCAGGAGAGCTGGAGAGGGACTGGGGACAAGGGATGGAGGGACAGGAGCCAGGGAATGGCTCCCAGTGCCAGAGGGCAGGGATGGGTGGGAGATTGGGAATTGGGAATTCCTGGCTGGGCTGGAATTGCCAGAGCAGCTGTGGCTGCCCCTGGATCCCTGGCAGTGCCCAAGGCCAGGCTGGACATTGGGGCGTGGAGCAGCCTGGGGCAGTGGGAGGTGTCCCTGACCATGGTAGGGGTGGGGTGGGACGGGACGGGACGGGACGGGATGGGATGGCGGAGGGGCTGAGGGGGTTCTGTGCTGAGGGGCAGAGCTGTGACAGCGGGACACGACGGAGGAGCAGAGCCCCCACAGCCCTGAGACTACGGCCGGGACCAGGACCACGGCCAGAAGAAGGAGAGGGGACAGAAACAAAACCAGAACCAGAATCAGAACCAGGACCGGGACCCGGGGCAGGACCAGGTCCCACCGGGCCGGGCCCCACTCCTCGGAGCCGCACGGGCGGGGAGTGCCGGTACCTCTGCCGCAGCTCGGAGAGCACCGCGCGGATGTCGACGGTGCTGAAGCGGGACTTCATGGCGGCGGCGCCGCCCGCCGAGACCCACAGGGATCGCGGCTCCGGCCCCTCACAGCTCCCGGTCCCCTCACAGCTCCCGGTCCCCTCACAGCTCCCGGCGCTCCGCGGCCGCCCCGCGCCTGCGCCCACAGGCGCTACGGGTCGCGCCCGCTGCCAATCCCCAGCGCTCCGCGGCCGCGCAGCTGCCGAACCAAGCGGGGCGGTGCCGCGCGCGACCAGCAGGAGGCGCTGTGAGCGCGGGGGCGCTGAGGGGACGGGCGGCGAGCGGGGCGCGGCGGTGGCAGAAAAGGGTCCGGGAGTGACAGAAACGGGTCCAGGAATGACAAAAAGGACTGCGGGAGTGACAAAAAAGACTCTGGCGGTGACAAAAAAGGGTCCGTGTATGACTAACGGGCCCCAGGAGAGGGCGGCGAAAGGGGGACAGAAAGGGGCGCGAGAGGGTCCCGTGTGTGGGAAAAGGGTCCGGAGTGAGGGGGGCACGAAAGGGCTCGCGTCCCTCTGTGCTGAACAAGGCAAAGGAGCCCACCTGTGCCCGTGTCGGGCAGCAAAGGGATCTGCGGAACCCCTTTAATGAGTGTTTATCGACATTTATTATTTCAGGGCGGATTTGGCTTCAAAATTTGCTTGGAGCTGTGAATTTAGTGATTGAGCGGCGCGGGGTTGTTGCGGTGTTTGTCCAGTAGGAGGCGGTGTTTGCGAGTGGGTATTTGGGGCAAAAAGGGGGTTTTTAGGGGGGTTTGGGGTTTGTCGTTAGCGCTGTGGGGCAAAAGGGGAGCCCGCGTGTCTCTGTATTGCCCAGGCTACGCTGGCGTGGCTATTCACAGGCGCGATCCCGCTACTGACCGCCACGGGAGCTTTGACCTGCTCCGTCTCCGACCTGGGCCGGTTCACCCCTCCTTAGTCAACCTGGTGTCCCGCAGCTCCCCGCGGGTCACCATATTGATGGCGGCCTTAGCTTGGACGCCCGCTCGGCACAGCGCACGGCAGCCCAGAACTCCTGGGCTCAAGCGATCCGTCGGGCTCAGCCTCCCCGGCAGCTGGGATTACAGGCACGCGCCACCGCGCCCGGCGCTCGCAGCCCGCTCCGACAGCGGTACGGTTTGTGTGGAGCCGCCCCCGACCCGCCCCTCGCTGCTCCTGATCCTCCTCCTGCTCCTCCTCCTCCTCCTGCGGCTGCTGCTCCGCCTCCCGATCCTCCTTCTGCTCCTCCCGATCCTCCTCCTGATCCTCCTCCCTCCTGTTTGTACTGCTCCTTCTCCTTCTCCTCTTCTTCCACCTTCTTCTTCTCTGCCTTGTCGTCCTCCTCTTTCTCCTTCTTATGCTCCTTAATTTCCTTCTCCTCCTTCTCTTCTTCACCCTCCTTCTTCTCCTTCCTTCCCTTTATCCTTTCCCCCTTCTCCTCCCATCCCCTTTCCCCTTTTCTTTTCCCCTTCCCATTCCTCCTTCCTTTCCCCCCCTTTCTCCTCCTCCTCCTTTTCTTTCCCCATTTCCCTTCCCATTCCCTTTCTTCCCCCTTCTTCTTTTCCTTATCCCTTCCCATTCTCCTTCCTCTCCTTCCTCCTTCCCCTTTCCCCTTTGCTGCTTTCATCTTCTTCCCCATTTTCCCTTACACCTTCTTCCCATCCTTACCCCTTCTCCTTCTTCGCTCTCTTTTCCCTTTCCCCTTCCCCTTCCCTTCCTGTTTCCCTTTTCCCTCCATCCCTGTCTCACCCCCAGCACACACTTTAGTTTTCCCTGCTGACCAAGCAGCCAGGCCAAGGACAGAGCTCCCCTTCCCCATCCTTAGCACAAACTTCACTTCTTACACAGTTTGGGCGTTGTTCCCAGAGATTCACAGTGGGATTTAGGATCAGCGGCTCCCTCAGGAGCACCGTATCCACACTGAACTTCCACCAGCACAACAACCGCAGCCCAAAGTCCCAACCTCAGCACTCGGATCCCAGAAACCACCAGATCCATCCATTCTGCAGATTCCTGCCGCCCGTGCTGTGCGAGCTCTGCCTGGCCACACAGTGGCAGTGGGGAACCGAGGGAACGTCCTTGAGCTCCCTCTGCTTTACGTTCCAAACGGCCTGGGTACACAGGAATGGTTTTTGGGGAGGTTCGAGCTGCTGAGGAAGCCCAAAGCCCCGTTTGGAGCCAGAGCAGGCACACCCTGGTGCTGTTCTCATTCCGAGCCTGGAGCTCTCTCTGTCCCCGGGACAGCTCCGGACAGAGCAGACCGGGGATGTCCTGCTTGGAAAACTCGTCCTGGAGCAAAGCTCCCCGATTTGCCAGCGTTGTCCTGAGAGTGTAGAGCTCAGAGGAGGACATCGATGGGCTGTGACAGTGAAAACCGGGGGGAGAAGAGTAACGAGAGGCTCCTGCGAGCTTCCCCAGCCTTTGAGGGACGGGTGGGACTGACTGGCAGCCCGAAACACGACAGGAATTCCTGCTGGCGGCACAGGAACCCGGCATTCCCCAGCTTTACATCACATCTGCTGGGATCCCAACACATCCCACCAAAACCTGAGCACGCCTGGATGGGCGAGGCTGGCGCGGCATCTTCAGGAGGAGGAGGAGGAGAAGCAATCCTGGGAGCGCTTTTGCCTTTCCCCGCTGCTGTGGCTGCTCCGCCAGAGAGAGAGCTGACAAAAGGGGGCTGGGTCCGAGGGGATGAGATGCCAAAAAGGCTGGGGCCAGGGGATGAGGTGCAAAAAGAGGCTGGGTCCGAGGGGATGAGGTGCAAAAAGAGGCTGGGTCCGAGGGAAGATGCCAAAATGGGCTGGGTCCGAGGGGATGAGGTGCAAAAAGAAGCTGGGTCGGAGGGGATGAGATGCCAAAAGAGGCTGGGTCCCGTCCTGTCACCCGGGCTGCGCTGCAGGCTCTGTTCACAGGCGCGGTCCCGCTACTGACCGCCACGGGAGCTTTGACCTGCTCCGTCTCCGACCTGGGCCGGTTCACCCCTCCTTAGGCGACCTGGTGGCCCCCGGCTCCCCCAGGGCCACCATATCGATGCCGGCCTTAGCTTGGACGCCCGCTCGGCACAGCGCACGGCAGCCCAGAACCCCCGGGCTCAGCGATCCGCCAGCCTCAGCCTCCCCGGAGCTTGGATTACAGGCACAAGCCACCGTGCCCGGCTGCTCCCTGCGCTGCCTCCGCTCCCCGTCAGCTCTGGAGCGGCTCCTGCGGCCTCGGGAGCTCCTCAGGGCTGCAGCAGCACCGTGGGAGGAGCAGCAGGCACAGGGAGCAAAATTTAGCTCTTCAACCCAGCACGATGCTTTGGTTTAGACAGAGCAGGTTGTGCTGGTGTAGGCTGAAAATTTAAGTTCGTGGTCCTGCTCTGGGATGTGTCCAGAGAGAGCTCAGAAGGATTTGCAGAATGTCTGAGGGGCAGCCTGCTCCCTGCAGGTGTAATGAGCTGAAGGATTCTCAGCAAAGCATAGAAAAATAACAAAAATCTAGGGCAAGGAATAAAATTCAGGAGCTCCCTGCTTTTATCCATTCCCTGCCATAACAGGCAGCTGCCTAGGAACTCAGTCACTGAGGATTTTACATCTGAACTCTGTGTTTTGCCTTTGTCAAAGCGTCCTGCCCCAGGTATCCCATGGGAATAACTGCAAAGTGTCCTGCCCAAGGTATCCCCTGGGAATAACTGCAAAGTGTCCTGCCCAAGGTATCCCATGGGAATAACTGCAAAGTGTCCTGCCCAAGGTATCCCATGGGAATAACTGGCTGCTCCCTCTCCTCCATGGAATGCTCATGGAGTTGTGTTTCCCCAGCGCAGAGGTCAAGGCAAGGGTGTCCTGCCAGGCAGGGCCACACCTCCTGCCCCGCCAGAGCCGCTCCGAGGTGTCTGAGCACTTCCTCCAGGCCCTCCCGAGCTACTGGAGCAAAGTCCAGGGCTGAAGTCCACAGGGCAATCCCATCTCCGAGAAAGACAATAAGATTTTCCCCAGGGCTGCACAAGCCTGAAGCATTAAGAGTGTCAGGGCTGCACAGAGAGACCTTGTTCTGGGCTCTTTTTATCTCCTTAAGGAAGAGCTGTTGGTGACAGCAGGAGTTTTGGCTAAAGGCATTAGGATAATGATCAATGATTTAGGGGTCAAGGCATGAGGAGAGGGGGGCCTGGCATCCACAAACAGGGGAGAAAGGCAAAGCATGCCCACAGAAATAACACTGGACACGTGCAGTAACCCCTTCTCCTGCCACTGACACGGGGATTCTTCCTCACGTGAAAAAAACACAGCAGGGTGGATTTGGGAGAGCAGGGGCATGAAACAACGTGATTTCCTGGAAAAAAAAAAATGGGATAGGAAGGGGCTTGGCCGCCTGAGGAGGGCCCAGGCACAGCGAGGGTCTGACTGAGCTGGGCAGCCCCAAAGCATCCGCTGAGATGGGAAATGAGCCCCTCGGGGCTGGGCACAGCTCGGGAGCTCATCCCGGAGCCCGGGGGCTGCCCTGCCCTCTGGAGCTCATCCCGGAGCCCTGCCCTGCCCTCCGGAGCTCATCCCGCACCCCAGCCCTGCCCTCCGGAGCTCATCCCGCAGCCCTGCCCTGCCCTCCGGAGCTCATCCCGAGCCCTGCCCTGCCCTCCGGAGCTCATCCCGCAGCCCAGCCCTGCCCTCCGGAGCTCATCCCGCACCCCAGCCCTGCCCTGCGGAGCTCATCCCGCAGCCCTGCCCTGCCCTCCGGAGCTCATCCCGCAGCCCTGCCCTCCAGCTAGCCCTCGGCCTCATCCTCCGAGCTCACCCCAGCCCTGCCCTGCGGAGCTCATCCCGCAGCCCTGCCCTGCCCTCCGGAGCTCATCCCGCAGCCCTGCCCTGCGGAGCTCATCCCGCAGCCCTGCCCTGCCCCCCGGAGCTCATCCCGGGGCCGCTGGACCCGCCCAGCCCAGCGGGAGCAGCTGCCCCAGGATCCCGCTGAGCTCCCCGCGGGAGCTTTGTGCGCAGTCAGGGCTAAGCCGGGCTCCAGCCCCACAAATAACCATCCCGGGGATCCCACTGAGCTCCAAAACTCCTCCTTCCAAGGCAACCACAGAGACGTGGAATAGAACCACACAATACCCTGGCCTGAAGGGATCCAGAAGGACCATGCAGTCCAGCTCCTGGCCCTGCACAGGACACCCCAAAATCCCACCATGGGCCTCAAATTATTCCTCTTGTTAAGGCTTCAGGATTTTTCAGGCTGGTGTTGCCATGGTGGTGATCCAGGATTGTGGCATGTGAAGGTTTGGTCAGGCATTATCCACCCCCTCTTCATTTCCTCCCTCTGCTCCTGAGAACGCCCTGGGAAAGGAGGAGCCAGCTTTGCCAATAGCACCTGTAGAGACATTTGGATGTACTTAAGATTTATTACAAACCCCTAAATATTCTGGAATCATGGAATATCTGAATGATTTGTGTGGGAAGGGAGCTTAAATCTCATCCCATTCCACCCCCTTTCCATGGGCAGGGACACCTCCCACTGTCCCAGGCTGATCCAAGCCCCAGTGTCCAGCCTGGCCTTGGGCACTGCCAGGGATCCAGGGGCAGCCAACAGTGCTTTTTTTGAGGTATTTTACCTTGAAAATCAATCAGCAGTGTAAGGCTGAGCTATATGGAGTAGATAGTGCCCAGAGGTGCATTTCTTTCCCTGAGGGTGGTTACAGGGTTACAGGGAGTAGATTTATATATCAAAAACCTGATTGCAATACCTCACCACCCTCTGAATAAAGAATTCCCAATTCCCAATCTCCCATCCATCCCTGCCCTCTGGCACTGGGAGCCATTCCCTGGCTCCTGTCCCTCCATCCCTTGTCCCCAGTCCCTCTCCAGCTCTCCTGGAGCCCTTCAGGCCCTGCCAGGGGCTCTGAGGATTTCTTCCTCACTTCCACAGGGGGCTGGAGACCAGGACAGGGATTTTCCTGATGATATCTGTGGATTTTATTGATTCTTCAGGATCCTCAAGGCATCATTTCAGCATACTGGGGCTCACAGAGACCTGCTGCAGTCAGGATATTTTTTGCCCAATCAAATTTCATCTGTGTTGACAAATTTCCACCTCACAGTGAAGGGCCCATCTTTCCAAACAAATTCCCATTTTCCCCAACACCCCTTCCCACCTCCCCTCCTTAAGAGGATGGGAAGATCCAGGGATGTCTCTGATGCCACTGCCTGTAGCACACACACACCTTTGGAGGTTTCAGGTGCAGCTTCCTGCCAATCCCAGCTGCTGCTGCACCCAAAATCACGGGAAGCAGGGCTGAGACATCCATGGGAACCATCCCCACCCCTCCCTGCCCACAGGGAGGCAGGAGCAGGGCCAAGTGCTCTGGGAAAGGCTTCTCTCCCTGACTCAGCACAGGACACTTGGCCCATTGTGTCAGATATCTCCATGACAAATCTACCCCTCGAATGCCATTGTTGTATCGAGGATGTAATTTGTTTTCACAACAGCAGAATTTATCTAACACAGATACTAAAGCCAGAACTGTTATTATATTCCCTTTTCCTTCCTTGGAAAGCCACAAAGGTCTTTGAAGGATCAGTGAACAAAGGCTTTTCCCATCTCTGTCAAGAGGGAAGCGGGGTAAGATGGGCTGCACCCACTCAAAACAGGTTTGGCCCGATGGTCCACAGTGATTGGAATTTTATATTCAAAGAGATAAATATTCTCTGATTGATGAGCATCAATTTCCTCAAGGTTTGGTTAATTTGGTGTTTCACGTTGCTGTGACAGCACCTGGACCTCTGGTGGAGGGCACAAATGGAACCACAGCCTGCAAATCCATGGAAAATAATAAATGCAAACCTTGGTACCTGCACTGCCCAGGGGTTCCTTCTGGATAAGGAAAGATAAGGAGCAGCCAGGCCCAGCTGAGCCACCACAAGGTCCCACAGGTATTTGCTGCCCTTCTCCCCAGGCTGTAACCCCTAATCACTTTATAACCACGATTGCTTTTTACCCTCTGGGCTGTAAATCCTCAGCAGGTACACAGGACACCCCATCCACTGCCACAGCATCAGCCAGTGCTGCTTTTAAAATACTCACCTCACTTTTAAAACACTCACCTCACTTTCAAAACACTCACCTCACTTTTAAAGTGTTCAGCTTACTTTTAAAACGTTTAACCTACTTTTAAAACATCCAACTTACTTTTAAAACATTTAACTCACTTTTAAAATATTTAACTCGCTTTTAAAATATTTACCTCCTGCAGGCTACCCAGTAAGTCACTGGGGGTTGCCAAGGGCCTGAGAAGGGTTTTAATTCTCAAGCAGGTGTGTGAAACTGAACCTCTCATAAGACATCACATTTTTCAGGTAATTTAGAACATATTTGGGTATTTTGAGTGCTTTTTTTAGTGTATTTTACCTTGAAAATCAGTCAGCAGAGTAAGGCTGAACTATATGGAGTAGACAGTGCCCAGAGGTGCATTCCTTTCCCTGAGGGTGTTACAGGCCCATCTGTAAATACAGATTTATATCCATCCTGAGGTGAAGAACCTGCTTTGCTCAGACCATCACACTTCATCTGTGGTGACAAATTTCCACCTCATGTTAAAAAGAAGGGCCTGTCTTTGCAAACAAATTCCCATTTTACAGGCTGTGCTCTCCCAGAGGCTCTGCAGGGACACAGCAGTGGGATCCCTCAGACAGCAAAGCCTTTTTTTTGCTTTTCTGAAGTTATTTCCATTTGCTTCCTGTTTACCCTCCTTCCTGTGCGCTCACGGAAACCACCAGGACTCCATTAAACGTTCCAAAAGTAGGTGGTGCTCTGTCTCCAGCTTCTCCCCATTCCCTGTGGGACTGGGAACCCTGAGCTGCCAGGACTGGCTGCACTGAGTTCATCAGTGACTAATCTGAGATCTTAACTACCCAAAGTGCTGAGTGCTCAAATGTCTCCTCGCTATCTGTCCTACTCAAGAGCAGGAATGCTTCCTTTAAAAGCCCAGCCAGGCCACGGCAAATCTTCCCCTGGTGAGCTTGGGAAGTTTTCCTGAAGGGTGGGGAGGATCCTTGGGAATGAATCCCAGCACAGGTGGAAAAGCATTTGAGTGAATCCCATTTCTCTTCTGAGGAAGAGCTTGTTCCTGTGCAGTGACCAGGCACTGGAACAGATCGCCCAGAGAGGAGTCTGCAATCCTGGAGGCATTCCAGAACCAGCTGGGCACAATCCTGGAGCAGGGAGGTGGCACCAGGTGACCCCACTGTGGTCCCTTCCAGCCTGAGCTGCCCAGGGCACGTAACCACATCTCCCCATCAGTGTGGGGTTTCTGTGGGAAGCAGGGCAGCTCATCATTCCCCTCTGGCAGGTTTAGAGCCATGGACGATCATGGGAAGATCAGTTTTGGGTGCTCCCAGTGTCACCCAGAGGCAGAAGCTGCAACCACGGCCCAGAGCAGCTCAACTCAGCCATGGGCCCTGCCAGGGATCCTGGGAAAGGAGAGATGCCTTGTGCAGGCTGAGCTAGAGCAGGGGCTGGATGGAGTTCCAGAATAAAGCAGGGATTTATTCAAAGCATCTCCTCCATGGATCCACCTTGGGCAGCACAAGAGCCCAGCCAGGGCTGCACCCAAGATGAACCAAAATGGCCCCAAAATGCACGGCCGGGCACGGGGTCTGTCCCTGGGATCAGTTCTGCTCCATTTGCACCTTGCACTTCATTGTCCCATTCCAGCTTTAGCCCCTGCAGTCCCACCCTGCTTGTTTTTCTCTCTCCAGCCCACGGGGTTTGTGCTCCTGGGCTGAGATTTGGGTCATTTGTCCTTGGTGCCCAGCTGGAGCAGGAATTGTTTTGTCTCCCTGCTCTGTGCACAGAGCTCACCATCCCATAATATGAAGTCCAGACCCACACACTAAAGCAGCACAGAATGTGAAAAATAGAAAAGCTGAACCTGAGGCATCATTAGCAGGCAGAGGGATAACAGGGATTGGAGCAGGGGGCACTGGGAGGGCCTGATCTCCACAGGGCTCCAGGGCAGGAGCAGCTCAGAGAAACTCCCAGGTGCTGCACAGGTCCCATCACTTTTCCAGGAGGGAAAGGACAGAAGGAGTTCAGAAAAGCTGTTTGCCAGGTGAAAAGGGCAAAGCCAAAGCAGGCCTAGCTCTGTTTGCACCCAATCCCCAAGGATGATGGACAATGCAATCTCCAACAAAGCAAACAAAGCCAAGATTCAAGAGGAGAGACCTGAGGAACAGCAGGGCTGGGTGCAAAGTGGGGAGCAGACGATGGAAAGGGAACTTCCCCACCCTGCAGGTGCTCATTCCATGGAGTTTCATGGTACCCTGAGGGGGTGACACAGCCCCCAGACCCCCGCCCGTGTTCCAGCACCTGTGCTTTATTCTCACCTAATCCCTGAGATCCAGGCTCCTCACCTGCTGGGTCCTGGGAGAAAGCCCCAAAGGAGCCTCTCAGCTCTTACAAAGGAAAGCAGAACAACCTCAGCACGGTCACACCCTCCCCTCAACGCTCTGCGCTGTCAGAACAAAAGCACCAAAAGTCATTTCCTGACAGCACAAAAAGCTGCTCTGAGGCTGAGGGAAGAACTCAGATTCCAGCTCATGGGCAAAGGAAGGACCTCAAAGCTCCTGCCATCACCTTTCTCTGCTGTTGTAACCCTTGTGTGCTTGTGCTGCCTGACTGAATGAACCCAGCAGCACAGAAATGGTCACACTGAGCAGAGCTGAGTGAAAACCCACCAGTATCCACAGCCTGATGGTAATTTTAGCCCTGCAAATATTCAGCTCTCTGTTTAGATAAATATCCCATGCTAGTGAGAGAGGAGACTGAGCCAGCTGCATCCAGCGGGATCAGGGCTTGCTGGAAATCCCAACCCAGGGTGATAATTAGCAGCATTATCTGCTGGTTTAATCAGCAGAGGTGAACTCTGGCAGTGCCTGGCCAGGCAGGGACACTGCTGAGCCCTGGGGTCAGCAGGCCGTGCCCTGGCACAGCCTCTCACCAGAGAGGTCACGGATGCCGTGTTTGCCTTGGCATCCTCCCTCTTGGCTCGCTGCAGGAGAGAGCAAAGCCTTCCTCAAAAACTGCTCCTGACATCACAGAATCATGGAAAATCCTGAGCTGGAAGGGACCCCCAGGGACCATGGATCCAACCCCTGGCCCTGCAGGGGAAGAACTTTTCCTTGCCTGATCTCCAAGCTAAACCTCCCTGCACAGCTCCAGCCCTTCCTGTCCCTGCTCACCAGAGGGAAGATCCCTTATTAATTGATCCCTTAATAATTCTGCAGTCTAGGAGACCTCCTGTTCTCCTAAAGACACCAAAGCATCCCCTTGGCAGCTCTAAGAGGGATTGCTTTCCACGTATCAGGACATCAGCCATAGAAATGAACCCACAGTTTGGTGGCTTTGAAAGGAATGGGAAGATAGAGTGAAGTCAATCCTACACAACCTCAAGGGAATGCACACCGTGCTCTCCAGCAGGAGACCCCCAAGTGACCGAGTGCATCCCCGTGGGAGGTGTCCCTGCTGTCCCTGCCCGTGGCAGGGGTGGGAGGGGATGGGCTGTAAGGTCCCGTCCAACCCGCACCAGTCAGTGATTCCGTGGTTTTGTGGGATTTGTGCTCCAGGTGCCGCTTCCCCCATTCACTCCCCGAACTGAGGAGCAGCCACCAGCACAGGCCGGCACCCACAGGACCCGGGTGGGCACCCGAGCCCCGGCGGGGAGGAGCAGCTGGCACCGCCCCCGTGTCCCTGGCAGCGCCCCCGTGTCCCTGGCAGCGTCCCCGTGTCCCGGTCCCGGCACGGCCCCGGGGCGGGGTGTGGGCAGGGCCGGGCGGCGGGACCGGCCCGGCGTGTGCGTGCAGGAGGCGCCGGGCCGGGCGTGCCGGGGCACAGCTCCGGGCACAGGGCAGGGACGTGGCCCGGCCGCCGCGGGGTGTCCCGGGCGCTGATCCGCGGAGTTTCACCCGCCGGAATCGCTGGGAGTGGCCCGAGACAAGGAGGAGTCCCGGAGCCGATGAGGCAGCGCTGAATCACGGGCGGTGGGGCTGGAAGGGCCCTCACGGCCCGGCCGGCCCATGGCAGGGACACCTCCCTCTGCCCCGGCCGCTCCCAGCCCGGCCTCGGACACTGCCAGGGACCCAGGGGCAGCCACAGCCTCTCCGGGCACCCGTGCCGGGTGCTCCCCGTCGCCGCCGCACACACGGCCCGTCGCGGGGCAGGTTTATCTCCCGGGGCAGGTTTATCTCCCGGGGCAGGTTTATCTCCCGGGGCAGGTTTATCTCCCGGGCAGGGCTCGGTCCCGGGCGCGGTCCCAGCCCGTCCCCCCCCGGTCCTGCCCCTTTAAGACGCGCCCCGCGCGCGCCCCGCGCTGACGCGCGATCGCGTGGCGCCTCTCCCCACCGCGGCCCCGCCCCCTCCGCGCGCCGCCCCGCCCCGTCCAATCAGCGGCGAGGCCCCGCCCCCCGCGGAGCCCTCGGGGGGCGGGACGGCGGCGGCCGCGCAGGCGCGCAGGGCGGGCGGGAAGGCGCGGGCGGAAGGGGGCGGGGCCGCGGCGGGGCGTGGCGGAGGCCGCGCGGGCGCATGCGCGGGGTGGCGGCGGGGCGGAAGCGGGCGCGGGCGCGCGCGGCCCCTTTCCGGCGGCGCGGGCGGAGGGAGCGGCGCGCGGGGCCCTCAGGTACGGCCGGGACGCTCCCGGGCCATCGCGGCCACTCCCGGCGCTCCCCGGCCCTCAGGACCCTCCCGCCGCCGCCGCGCCGGCACCCATGAGCTGAGGCGCCGCGGCGGGAGCCGAGGCAGGAGCGGGCGGAGCCGCCGCCGCGGGCCCGGCGGAGCAGCGGAGCCGCCTCCCCGCCGCCCCATGCGCGGCCCGCGCTGAGCCCCGCCCGCCCTTCCCCGCCGGGCCGGCGCTCGCCCTCTCGCCCTCCCTTGGATGCCGCCGAGATGGGCAAGGTGCTGTCCAAGATCTTCGGGAACAAGGAGATGCGGATCCTGATGCTGGGGCTGGACGCGGCCGGCAAGACCACGATCCTGTACAAGCTGAAGCTGGGCCAGTCGGTGACCACCATCCCCACCGTGGGCTTCAACGTGGAGACCGTCACCTACAAGAACGTCAAGTTCAACGTGTGGGACGTGGGCGGCCAGGACAAGATCCGGCCCCTGTGGCGGCACTACTACACGGGCACGCAGGGGCTCATCTTCGTGGTGGACTGCGCCGACCGCGACCGCATCGACGAGGCGCGGCAGGAGCTGCACCGCATCATCAACGACCGGGAGATGCGGGACGCCATCATCCTCATCTTCGCCAACAAGCAGGACCTGCCCGACGCCATGAAACCCCACGAGATCCAGGAGAAACTGGGCCTGACCCGGATCAGGGATAGGAATTGGTATGTGCAGCCCTCCTGTGCCACGACGGGGGATGGACTCTACGAAGGGCTGACGTGGTTAACGTCCAATTATAAATCCTAATGGGAGAGGAACTATTTAGTCTACAAAGAATTAAAGAAACAAAACAAAAAAAAAATTAAACAAACAAATAAAAAAGAAACAAAAAAAAATTTAAAATAACCCACGTGGCTTTCCAGAAGAATGATTCTCTACTGAAAAGTAAAAACAAAACCGCATCCATAGGATTATGATCACCTTTCTCCAGTTGCCACCCTTTCCTCCTGCACCCTTGGCTGGATTCCTGTTCTAACTCCTCCTGCTTGGCGTTAGGATGCTCTAACCTCCGAATGTGACACGAACACAGGCACTAGATGCTATGGCAGACTTCCAGCAAACAGGGGAAGGACACATTATAGACTTGCTAAGTAACTTTTTTTTTTGGATTTTTTTTCCCTTTTTTCCTCTCGTTAGCCCTTTGCTGGTTTGATTATTTTGGGGGATGTTGGGGGAGGGGGTCCATTTTCAGTGTATGCTTTCTGGGTCTACTTTTTTGATTATATATATTTTTTTTCTCTCTCTTCTCTCACTTTGCTGTAGATTGCTACTTTTTTGCATTCTTGCAGGATATGTTGCTAGGTCGACTTCATCTAGTAAACTGAAAATTGTTGCTTAAAATCAAACTGCAGTCTGTCTTTTTATATTAAGGACTTTTTTTTTTTTTAAAGGTTCTGTTAATCTGTAACTAAACAGTGACTCAGTCTGGCTCCACGGCTCAGGCTAACGAGGGGAATTCTTGCCTGCAGTGGCAGGGAGTGGGAATTCCACTGTAACGTGTTCAAAGTGCGTGTCGGGCGCTGGGAGATGTAAGAACTGCTTTGGAATGTCAGCTGGGAAGTTCTGACCCATACATCATGCATGAGGAGGGATGCAAAACCAGCTCCCCACACCACATAGCAAACCAGGCATGAGCGATGCTGTAGTTCCAGGGCAGGCATGGGGCAGGTTTTTTGTCTTTAATGAGGTTTAGTTGCAGTTTTTTACTCCTTGGTGTCGGTCCTCGGGCCCAGGCTCTTTCCAGCAGATGCATCAATAAAATGTTGCAATGAGTTTGACTTTAAATCAGATGTTTTGGCAAAAGTCCAGCTCTGACTTGCCTCTCGCTTCCATCTCAAGGCAGCTGGAGACACCTAAACCTTGAAAGGATTCCTGTTTCTTTCCAGCAGCCAGAAGGAAATTGTTGTTGTTGTTGTTATTATTGTTCTTTTTCCATGCTGGAGCCTTGCGGAGGGGTGAGTTCCGAGCCGAGCTCTGCTCGAGCCCGGGGTTTCTGACATCAGGAATGGCCATTTTGAGGAAATCCCTGCTTGCTTTGGTTTTCCAAGCCCGGCTGGAGCCTCCTCCCGTGTCCCGTAGCAAAGGGAACTGTGTTGGATGTCTGAGGCCCATTGAGGAACCGCTCGTGAGAGAGGGGAGGGGAGAGAGAGAGAGAATCGACGCTGAATGTAAACTTCCATAATTAGTTCTTAAAGGGCAAAGCAGCTCGTTAGCCATGTCACAGCCTGTAGCTGGGACTGGCCAATCAAAAACCCCACCCAGAGCGAGTATTTGCATAAAAACTCAATCAAGTATTAATTAACGCTGGGTGCACAAACTGTTAAAGCAGCTGGTTCTTATTCAGCCTTAAGGATTAACTTCAGATTTCCTCAAGGAGTTAAAACTCTGTTGGGGAATTCTAGGAATGTATGCTACAAAACCAGAAGAAAATGGCTTTTATTTTCCATTTTTTCCTTAATTGTGTTCTCTTTTCAAGAATATAAGTTTTACATGGAACTGGGGGCATTACACTACATTGCTGCAGTGGTGACTCTGCATGCTGAGTACCTTGTACATGGAGCTCTTACCAAAGATGTATGGGAAGCTAAAAATCCTGAATTCACTTCTGAAATCCAATGCTTTGGAGCACTTCAAAGTCCTTTTAGAGTATGGTTCCAAAAAAAACCCGACTTTTCTGGATGTGGGTTGCAAATGGGACTGGATGGGTTCTTGGTGCTAGAAGATAGAGCATTGATGGACTTTGTGAATTGTAGAGAGTCTGCAGAAGCTTAATGTAGAAATAACTCTTCCATCTCAGCCCTAAAGAAGAGGAAGTGAGTTTAGTTTATTTTAATCCAAGGCTTTTTGCCATTGGAATATCATTGCTCTATTTTCTAGCTTTTATTTTTCTTTTCCTGTTGCTGTAACTTAATGAACAGTGTGGTGGTATAAAAACTTCAAATTACAACAATATGGTTACTGTTTTCTTCTGGAGCATCAATAAAATAGCCAAGCACAAAGTAAATGCCTAAACTGGAAAACTTGAAGCTCTATTAATGGTTCTTGAACTTTCTTAAACCTATTCTCAGTCAACATGAAAACTTCAATACCTTCATTTTTTGTCTGAGTTGGTTTCCTGTGTTTCCAAGCGCTGGGGCAGCCTTTGCATTAAGTTGATTTTGCAATTTTGTATCCCCTTAGAAGTAACTTTGTAATTCTGTTTTGTAGGTGAAAGGAAATTGCTTTTGCTTCTGGATTTTAAAAAAAAATTTTTTTTGGGTGGGGGGGAGTGGGGAGGAAGAGATGGGGGAGAAAAAGTTACTGGAACGTGTGGCAGAGCCGTCAGAAATAAATGGCCGTGGCCACCGAACAAAACCCCACAGGTTTCACTTCCAACACGTCCTTTCAGGCTGTAGCTGGACCTCAGCACGAGGGAGTGGCTGTCAGGTGGCTGTCAGTAGGATAAAGTGGGAATTCTGTACCAAACAAACCAGTCTGGAATTCCAAGTGCATCGATTTGTGTTCGTGTGAATTTATGGAGTAAGTTTTGAATGGCGTTCAGTCGTGTCCGACCAAGTGACTGAGTTTGTGGCCTGTGATCTCCCTGACTGAAGTTCCCAGGAATTTTGTGTTCTCAATATGGCTGTAGTGTTGGTAAAGAACTAATAAGCAGAAAATAAAGCAATTATACAGCGGAGCTCTCCTGGTATGTTACTTGTATTGAATTATGAGAGAAGCAGAAAGGGGCAATCTGGTGCTGGAGTCTGGCATAAAGAGGGCTCTGTTCTGGATCTCCCAGATTGGAAGCCTGGCTGTAATTCCTTTGAGAATTAGATGAGAAAGTGGAAAAGGAGGATGCTGCTTTAATATTCCCACTTGAGCGAACTTTATTGTCAGGGTTCTCCAGCCTCGGTGCCAGCCCCACCTATCTGGGGAAGGTGAGGGCAGGGAGGGGCTGTCCCTGCCGTGTTCCAGGCAGGAAATTCCCAGGAAAGGGCAGCACGAGGCCGGTGTGGAACACACAGGGATGGACAAAGGGGCTGATGAGTGGCTAGGGGTGCTTGTGAGTGACAGATGTGATGTTGGGACTCGCTGGTGCCTCAGTAGGACTCGAGTGAGCTGATAAAAGGACTTGGGCAGGTGCTGGGGCTGCGGGGGGGCTGGGGAGCAGCGGGATGTGGATCCTGTGACAGCTGCCATCCCCTGGGACAGGCAGGGGGTCACAGCCAGGGCTCTGCTCCGAGGCTGCTCCCACAGCTGCAGGTGCCAGGCCAGGTGTCAGCCCTGGAACTGCCTCCTTGCTGCAAAGCTTTGGGAAAGCTCAGGAGCACCATTACCTGCTCTAGTGAGCAGCATCCCTGCCTGTGGAACGAGCTGAGCTTTGAGGTCCCTTCCCACCCAAACCATTCCGTGATTCCATGATCATCCAGCCAGGTGGGTGCAGGAGCCTTCCCCTTCCAGGGTGTTCAGGCTCTGCCTGGCTGTCAGAGCAGGGTGTGGCTGTGTAAATGAAGTTACTCGGAGTTAATTAAACTCCTCGGAGCTGGGAGACAAGCAGGGGAACCGGTGTCTCTCTGGCTGCTGCCGTGAGTCACATTTCAAAATGCCGGCGCTTATCGCGCCCCATCGGAGCGCGGTGAGCCCGGAGCGCGCTGTGACTCAGCCCCAGCAGGGCCCTGTCCTCATGGACGGGCCTTGGAGAAACTCTGCCCACCGTTCCTGATTGGAAATGATCCCTGTTAATGCAAGTCCTCCCAAAAGAATATGTCTCGCTTTAAAAATGGTGTCAGAGCAGCTGGCGCAAGGGCTGGGAGAGCCTGGGGAGCTGAGGTGATGTCCCTTCTCACTGGGCTTTGGGAATGGGACAAAAGGGACTGCCAGGAGCAGAGAACTTGCTGTGGATGTGGAAGCAGCCTCAGTGTGAGCTCTGTGACTCAGACTTCCCTCTAACACACGGCTGTGCTTTTATCTTGGATTTGCTTCTAATATCTGTCCAACCTGACAGCTCACTGTGGGCAACCTGAAATCCCCTCAGCTTTGGTGCTTTCTGGAAGTTCAAATAAAAACTTTCCCCTGGTCTCGTGGGGAAGCATCAGCTCCCAGGGGCTCTTGGTGAGTGAGTGTCAGCCCTGCTGACTGCTCAGTTCCTCTCTGAGGTCCTGCACACGCTCGTGTTTCAGAATTACGGCTGAGCAAAGGCTCTCAGGGCTTCATGCCCAGCTGAGCCCCACAATCCCTCTCCCTTTCCGAAGTGGGAGCACCCCAAGAGCACAAATGTGCACCCTGTGTCAGCTCTGGAAGGTGCAGGCTGAGTCAGAGCCCCGCAGCTCTGCGCAGGGTGGTTTGTACAGGCGGGAAATGGGCTGTGCTGGGGCTTCTCCAGGAAGTGGCTCTGCTCTTGCTTAAGAACAGGTATCTCTGGCCCCTTAAGAAAGGAGGGGGAAAAAAGTCAAGATGTGACTCGCTGCTGAGTCTCACAGTGGTTTAACAGGCTCTGGGCCCTGCTCTGCCTCAAGTTTTCCCTTCCAGAGGCTGCGCTTCACTCCTCTGTTCCTGTTTTTTTTTAGTTGCATCTTCCAAGACAGCTTTAGTTAGGAAAAATGCTTCAGCAGGATTTAATGGGTGTCCTGTGAGATGGAAATTGGTGATGCTTGGAAATTGGTAGCACTTAGAGCACTTTGTTTTCCCTAGGAGTTTTCAGGTGAGAGCAAACCCCAGGGGTGCCACCAACAGCTCCTGGATCTGTACAGGATCCTGGTGCTCCAGCTGCTTTTCAATGGGTGAAAACTCCCTTGGTGGTTAAACAGAGAAGAGGAGGGAGCCAAGGTGTAGAAAAGAGCCTGAATTCCTGGCTGTGAGGGTGGGCAGGCCCTGGCACCGGGTGCCCAGAGCAGCTGTGGCTGCCCCTGGATCCCTGGAAGTGTCCAAGGTCGGGTTGGATGGGGCTTGGAGCAGCCTGGGACAGTGGAAGGTGTCCCTGCCATGGCAGGAGTGGCACTGGATGAGTTTTAAGGTCCCTGCTTGAACCATTCTGTGATTTTTACAATGTTGTGAACTCCTAAAATGATCCCCCTGTTGTGCCTAGAATGGATTCCTTGTTTGATTTTCCATGCATGGACCAGGCACTGGCTTCATGTGAACTTTCTGATGGAGCAGGAGGAGAGGTTTTCTCTCCCAGCAATGCAAGGCATGAAAACCTGAGGAAAGCTGCAGCAAACACTGCGAGAATCAATGATTCTGCAAGAATCCAATGGTTCTTGAGCTGTCCTGTGAGAATGCACTTTTATTTCACATTTTGGGGGAAAAGGGGAAAATCTCAAGCAGCCTCTGTAGTTACAGGAGAGCAGGACACAGAGTGGGCTGGCTGGGAGACCTCAGAAGCAAGGGAAGCGATTTCCCAGGATTATCCTGGATTTTTGAGAAGACCACGTTGCTTTTTTTGTGGCTGAGCTCCAGCAATTCCCATCCCATGGAAGACACCTGCCTGGATCATCACTGCAGGGGACAGAGAGGAGCAGAGGGAAGCACCCAGTGCCAATCCAGCCCCAAAATGCCTCTGCCATTCCTGCAAAGCTGCTCCTGGGGAAGGAGCTCATTCCATGAAGGCTGAGAGTTCCATGCCTGGTGCTGACAGCTCCTAACTGGGCAGCACCATGTGCCTGCTCCAAGGGAGACTTGGCACTTTGGGAGTGGAACGTGGGATTGCAAAGTCCCTGTGCTGCTGATATTTGTTGTTTTTGCCCTGAGGAGCTCTGTGCATTTTCCCCTAGGAAGGAAGGGGCTCCTGTGGAGCAGCAGGACCCCGAGGCTGGGCATTCCCAGCAGCACACAGCACTGCAGTGGGATGTGCCCACAGTTATCCCATTAGCTCAACATCTGCCAGGATGCCTTTCCCCACAGGGGCTGGATTAGGCTGGAACTGACCCAGCTCTCCAGGAAGCTTTTCCTATCACGTTTTTGTGGCTTTCAGGCTGCTGCCCTGGCTGGAACCAACCCCAGCACCTGCCTCACACCGCCAAGAGGGAGCTTTGGCAGGCCAGCAGGGAGCTGGCTTTACCTCTCCCTCCGAAGAATGTCTGTGAAGTGTTCAAATTCCATCCTGGATATACTGGAGCTACTCATATTTTCAATAGAATGAGTTTTTTGGGCTGTGATGACTCTGAAAATAGAAGCATCTGGGTAGGGAGGTGAGGGCCAGCAGCAGGACAGACACTGCTGCTGTGCTGGGTGGCTCCTGCTGCCTGACACGAAGGTTTGGGATGATCTCCCCTGGCATCTGCTGGCTGGAAGAAGAGCCAAGCTCAGCAAGGGCTGCTGTGGAAGCCACTGGCCCCTGGTGCTGTGCTGGGGAAGGAGCTGAATGGTTGCCAATGTGCTGTCCCTGGATCTCTGGCTCATCTTACAGCCTTGGACCTGTTAATGAATCCAAAATCCTCCAGCCCTTGCCTCCAAACATTCTGGGTGTGTGGCATTTGAGAGCCAGGGTCACCATCCAGGCTGGGCTCTGGTGATGCTCCTGGGTTGCTCCTGCAGCTCTGTTTGGATCTGCTCCTGGCCACGCTGGCTGCAGTGCTCTGGCCTCTTTAGGGAGGGCTGGGAATGTTGCAGGGAGTAGGGCAGAGGTCTGTTCTCCTTTAAGGAACACTGCCTGCAATCTCAGGATCTGCTCCTGCCCTGCCTGTTCGGCTGATGCCTCACTGACAAATCCTGCTCTGCGTTTTCCCCTGGATGTGAGGTTACACTTTTAACCACAGCACCAGAATTTCCCAGCTTTTCATTTCATCATGGCCATTTTGATGATTTTTGACAGGGGATGCATCTCCCCACCAGGATGAACTGCAGCTTTTTCACCTTGTTTGGAGTTACCTGTGGGTTTCCCTGACCCAAGGCCTCCAGGTCAAAGCCTGGAACCTCCTGCTCTAATGCCACACTCACTTTTTCACCCCTCACCATTCCAGTGTCCCCAGCCCCGCTCTGCTATGGGGAGAAGGGGCTCCACAGCTCCTTCCTTGCCTTCTCCAGGCTCTCCCGCTCCCGGAAACGCTCCCAGCAGTGAAACTGGTTAATCACGTTGTCACTGGAGGAGTGCTGGCATCCGAGGGGGATCTGTGGATTAACTGGTTCCGGTGTTTGCCAATTTCTCGGCAGCCTGATGCATTATTCAGCAGCCGGGCTGCTTTCGGGCCTTCGGAAAATCTGGAGCTTCCCAACACTTGAGGGTTTATGAATTGACGTCTCTCCTCGCAGTTTCCTCCTCCCTTGGATTGCCAATTAACCGCGGGCAATTAAACGCCAGAGCCGGAGTGTTTTGCCGCCGGTTCCGCAGTCTGCACAGGCGGCTCGGGGCACCCGCAGCTTCCTCCTGGGCTCTGTCCCACCTCCCAGCACCCGCCTCGGGACACCAGGTGCTATTGAAGGCATGGGATCTGTGGACTCGTTTAACATCTGCCAGCTCCCCGGCATTCCCAGGTTGCCCAAATTGTGCGCGGCGGCAGCGGGGAAGGCTCGGGGACAGCCGCAGCTCCGGGCAGCCCGTTCCCAAAGCTGCAGTTCAGGCCGGAGCACTTGCAGACGGCAGATAGGGAGGGAGAGGTGACTCACGGAGATTAAATATCCTCGTGGGCAGCGATGGCTCCACACACCAACGGCACTCACTGCCGGCTCCGTCATTCCTGCTTTTCTTTTGCCTCCAGGTAGAGGGGAAGACTGGGAAAGGCAGAAGCTGTGGTAGCTGGGATGGCCCTGGGGGAGGCAGGGGGTGGAGGATGAAGGGACAAGAGGACAGAGAGGCAGAGCAGTGCCGGGGGGAGGCTCGTTCTTCCTCAAGCACGTTTACATCCATTGGTTTCGATGGCAAAGCCCGGATTGCCGCATCCTTTCCCACGCCGCAATCCCGCCGCTGACTCGGTGCCAGCGGAAGGCGCTTGAGGGGCCATCGGGTCCGAGACAACGATTTTCCGTCTTCTCTGATTGTTCGAGGCACTGCAGAGTTGTTGTCAGAGCCTGTTCCCCGTTTTGGAAACATAATTGGAATTATGCAAATCCCGGTGCGGCACCGGTGAGTGACTGACGCGCTCCTCGCCCGCAGTTGGGCTGTTCGAGCAGGGAAGGCCGGTCCATCCCGGGGGAACCGGGGGCTCAGCTCTGCTCCTGCACAGCTCCCGAGCATCCCAGCCCGCTCCTGCACAGCTCCCGAGCATCCCAGCCCGCTCCTGCACAGCTCCTGAGCATCCCAGCCTGTTCCTGCACAGCTCCCGAGCATCCCAGCCCGTTCCTGCACAGCTCCCGAGCATCCCAGCCCGTTCCTGCCGCACAGCTGCTGAGCATCCCAGCCCGTTCCTGCACAGCTCCCGAGCATCCCAGCCTGTTCCTGCACAGCTCCCGAGCATCCCAGCCTGTTCCTGCACAGCTCCTGAGCATCCCAGCCCGTTCCTGCCGCACATGCTGAGCATCCCAGCTCGCTCAGCCCCGCTCCTGCTGTAGTTCCCGAGCATCCCAGCCCGCTCAGCCCCGCTCCTGCTGTAGTTCCCGAGCATCCCAGCTCGCTCCGGGGCTGCTCGGCAAAGCACAGAGCTCGTTCCTGCCTGAACACCCCGTGCTTGGAGCTGTGACACCATCACTCGGCCACGCTGGTGTTGCCAAAATTCCTGATGGTTGGGGGCTGGAGCTGTTTTGGGGATGCTGAGCTCCCCAAGGGCAACTGAGGGGCTGTTTGGTGGGAGCAGAGCGGGATCTGGAACACAAGGCTTGAGGGACTGGAGCAAGACTCCCTGTGAGGGTTGGGACTCCGCTGCCCTCCAGACACGTGGTAGGAGCGTGGGGACGGTGCCTGGATCGGGCCGTGGTTCCCACCTGGAATGTGCTTTGGGCCTGCGAGCCGGCTGGGCGGGGGGAGCTGCTCTCGGGCCCTTGTGACTCGGCCGTGCCGGTGGCAGCGGTCCCTGACCCACTCCGGGAGCGGGACCCCGGCAGGGGCTCGGCCTCACGGACAGGGCTGGTGCTGCACCAAGTCCTCCCGTGAGGAGATCTGCGTGAAGAAAAAGGGATTTTGCCAAAATAACAGCACTTCCCCCTCCCCACACCCATCTCAGCCTTTCCATCCGCGCGTCCCGCAGCGGTTCCTCTTTTAGCACCACGTCTCCTAAAAAAAAAAAAAAAGTGTTGACTGCAGCTTTTCTGGAGGCTGCAGCGCTCCCGCCCCGCTGACTGCACAGCTCTTCCCGCTGCGGTTCCCGGGCTCAAGGCAATCTTTTCCGGTCTGATCGCATGGCCAAGGAATGTTCGTGCACACACAGCGAGGCTGGAGTCAGCTCAGTGCCAGCAGCCGGGATTTTGGGTGCAGCACGGGGGAAAAACGATGCCCAAACTGCTGCTTGCCCAGGTCCCTTTGGGATTGGGACCTCGATCCGGCTGCCCCGTCCCCAACCTCGGTGCCTCTGCCCGCGTTGTGGGTGTGTGGCAGCGATTTCTGCCTCTCCACGGTCTATAAAGTCTTGGCCAAGTGGAACAAAAATATTCAATCCTGTTAGTTTGGGAGGTAATTCCAGCTAATAAATAAACGGGTTTGGGAAAAAAACCCCGGTGATCCGGCGTGGCCAACGAGCGCATCATCGGCACTCCCCTAGAGACGCTGTGAGGGGGATGAGGGTAATTAACAAAGCAATTAATGCAAGATAAGAAGCTGCTTCCCAAATACACAAGGAAATCCAGACTCCAGCTGTGCTGGCATTGCTTGTGCTGGCAAAGGCCTTGTCTGGGCTGGTTGGTTTGCAGGATCCATTACCCAGGAGAAGCAGCAGGCTGGGGATTTGGCATCCTCCAGCAGCTCCCAAACCTCTCCTTGAGCTTTGGTGGGATCTGTGCTGCTCCCTCAAAATAAAGCTGGAAAAGGCCAACTGGAGCAGGAGGACCAGCAGCTCTTCCCAGCTGCCAGGGCTGGGTGATCCAGGGCTGGAGCTCCCTGAGCATCTTTCCAGCCAGCTGCTTTGTCAGCTTGGAGCTCTTGGAAAGAAGAATGGGATGATGTTTCTGCAGCACAGCCAACATCCAACACGCTCAGCTTGGCTGCAGTCCATGCGTGGGGCCGTGCTCAGGCCCGGAGCTGGATGGAAATGCCTTTAAATGTGGATTTAAATTGGATCTGAATCTATTTCTGTGCTGGGGGTGAGCTCAGGGAAAGGGGTAAAAACCCCAAAGACTGCTACTGGCTCCAATTGCAAAGATTCATATGTATTTATATAAGTATAAATAAATGGAAAGATTTATCTCTGTTTGTGTTGAATGAATCCCAGATTTTATGGATCAGATAAACCCGATGACACCACACATTACAGAATCCCAGAATGGTTTGGTTTAGAAGGGACTTTAAAGCTTATCAGTTCCAACTCCCTGCCTTGGGCAGGGACACCTTCCACCATCCCAGGTTGCTCTAAACCCTGTGCAAAGTGGTCTTGGACCCTTCCAGGGATCCAGGGGCAGCCACAGCTTCTCTGGGCTGCTGTGGGCTCATGGCAAGGAAAAGAAGGCTCTGATGTGGCTCCAAGTGCTGCCATGTTATTTTTTGGGCAGACACATCATCCTCTCTTGGTTTGTGGGAGACTCAGGAACTGGATTTGGGCATTTCTGCCCTTTCTTTACATGAGTGTGAACCCTTGGGGACACCTCCCCATCTCCCAGCCGTGTCTTCCCGGCACCAACTTCCCTCTTCCCAAAATATCCCCTCCACAGAGCTCTCACAGCTCAGGCTGCCCCAGCAGCGTTCTCAGGGCGTTGCCTGCGGGCCTTCCCACTGAATTATATATAACACTTAGGTTTGGGGTGGGATTTTGGGAAGGAAATCTGTTGCCAAGCAATGGAGCTGTGGCCTGGCTGTCTCCTCCCAAACTGAGAGTTAGAAGTGTGTGTAAAATATCTGAGACATCTCAAGTGGGGTTGCAGGAGGCTGGATCACGGGAATGTGGTGGAAAAGCTGCTGCTGGGCTTGGGAGAAGGTTTTCCTTTCATTTTCCAGAGCCAAAGCTGGAAGTGGAGAGTTGCTTGATCCCAGAGGCAACAAGAGATATGGGGATCATGAGAAATCCCCCAAGGGTCCTGTGGGGAGCTCTCCCCATGGATTTACACCCAGGACATGTCCTGGACAGCGTGTATAAAAACATTGGATTTTATCCCCAAAAGGAAGGTGGGACCAGCCCCAGCATGGAGATGCTGGGGGGTCAATCTCAGCACCACAAACTGGAGCACGAACTTCATCACCCGCTCATCAATCCATGGCACCCCCAGTGGGTGTGGATGAATCAGAGGGTCAGTACTGACCCACATCCCACAGCTGGGGCTGGCAGTGCCCGTTGGCCTCCCTGGGCAAGCTCCAGTGGGAATGGCAATGCCAATCCAGGGACTGACTTCATCCCGATGCCCGTGAGCATCGCCCGCGCCGCAGCCCCGCCTGGGAGCCCCTGCTTTGCTCCAGGCCAGGAGCAGCCCCACAGGAGGGGTTCAGCTGACAGCAATCCAGGGGGATGCAAAGTTTTCCTGATGTTTTCCCCAGCTGCTCAGCCTGGGAGGGAAATCCCACCGGCGTGCTTTCCTCATTAACCACTGTCACATTTTCCAGGCAGAGCCTCGGTGTGCCAGGCGCTGATTTGCATCACCAGATCACAAGGATGTGACCTAATTAAATTTCAGCTCTTTTCAATATGATTTTCATACTCACACGGGGTTTTTTTTTGGACCTGTGGAACCAGCTGTCTCGGCAAGGATGTTTCAGGCTTGGAATGGAAGTGGAGAAAACATCGAATTTCCCACTGGGAGCGGCTGCGGAGGCGAGCTCTGGGGTCTCTCCAAAGCCTTTCCCTGCTCCCAAAGTTTGATTCACAAGAGTGAATTGTGTTATTTTTTTAGGGCAGATTGTTTTATTATTATTTATGCAGAGGGGAACATGTTAGTCCCACCCCTCTTCCTGTGCAGATGGATTTAGGTCACGCTGGGAGGAGGGGTGGGAGAACCTGGAGTGAAGCACATCCCTCCTGGAACAACCAACCTTCCCAGGGCTCAGCACTGGATCTTACAAGATGCCTCCAGTCAAGACAGGTCCCATCAAATCCCACCAAGGCCCCTCAGCACAAGGCAAATCCAACCATTCCATGCACCCAGACCTCTCCAGGAGTCTTTTAATCCCCAAAAAATATTATTTGGAGTCTTAATTTTCCCTGGGAAGGGCCTGTTCACCAGTGAGGGTAACACAGGAGGGTGTCCCAGCTGGATTTTTGGCTGAATGAGCAGAATCCCCCGTGTTTTCCCGTTGCTATGGCAAGGGGGAGAGCCGGGATTTTTGTGCATGGGTTGGTAAATCCGGCCCGTTCTGCACGGCTGATTCGCCCTCCAATTAATTAAGGGCATTCTTCACTTCCCCTCACAATTAACATAAAGAAAACCCAATTAACTCCTGCACGGTGGACGCTGAGCACCGCCTTGGGCAGTGTGAAACCTCCCTGCCCTCCTGCAGGAAACATCCAAAGATTGTCGGGCTGACCACAGAGCCCACAGCAGAGCCCAGAGCCCGTCGTGCTGCCACCCACCCCCATGGAATCACCCGGTTCTCCCTGAGTGAAATCACATTCCTGGCTTTGCCAGACCTGTTGATATTGGTTGTGACCTGGGAATTGGGCTGGAAAAGGAGATTTGGGTGGAAAAGGAGACTTCTGGCTTTCCTCAGGCAGGCTGGTGGGGCTGTGATGGTACAAAGGGCACTTCTCCTGACCCCTTGGTCACTCATCCTCCCGTTTTTATGGCTGAAGCCCTGAGTCTGGGACCAGTCTGGGAGCAGGGTCTGGGAGCAGAGTCTCTCAGTCCGTGGCACCCACGCCCCCTGGGCACGCCCGTACTCCCTGCCATGAGGTGCAGCAGGTATTTCCTGTTCCCGGGCTGCTCCAACTCGCCCTGCACGGCTCCGGCTGCCCCGAGCAGCTCCCGGCCCTCCCCGATGGATTCGGGTCCTGCAGTGTGCCTGACAGGACGAGCCGTGCTCTCTCCAGTCTCCCAGAATAAATATGGGAGGAGGGAGGGGATGGCAGTGCCCTGACGAGATAAAGGGTGACACGGACTGAACAGGCTCCTGCTGCCTCACCAAGTCCTCGAGATTTGCCCCCAGGATTTGCCTCTGGAATTCCCACACTGCCTCAACATAAATCTGCCTCATCCAGGGGATACCTGGCCTCTGAGCAGGGAGGTGACTTGGTGACTTCCAGCTACTGTCCTACATTGCTTTCTTACCCACACTGGCTTCTGAATTTTGGGTTTGGTTGGATAAACCATGATCTGGCTGTTTATCAGCTCCCAGATGACCTGGAACAGATCCAGCATCCTCCCCAAGCTGGGAATTGCCAAAAATCCCAAGTGCTGGTACCACCATCAAGCTTTTTTTTTTTTTTTTCTGCTAGTTTAACACTTTTTAGGTGTTTGTGTCCAGTGCATTGGGCAAGCCCTGGGTTTGGATGAAGACAGAGCAGCCTCCTTCCCACAAAGGCACCTGGAGCATCCTTCATTTCCAGCCTGAGGAGAGCTGCAGGATTGTCCATGGAGGGGGTCAACCCCTTGTCCCCCACACCCTCGCCGGGGCCACCCACGGCGCTGTGACAAAGCCACCACAGCAACCACCATCACACCGACTGCAATTCCTGAACATCCAACCCTGTCCTCAGCCGCTGCCAATAATCCTCGGGGACAAAAGACCCCGAAGGCGGCTCCCGGCCCCGCCTGTAATTCCTCCCCTTCGCCCTAATCCCCTCCAGGCCCTTCTGTCGCAGCGGCCAAATCCCATTAACCGCGCAAGGACCGCGCTCTGCTGGCGCTCAAAGGAAGCCACGGCACGGGTGGGTGGGTGGGGTGGAGGAGCCATCCCTGCCTTGAGTGGGGTTTATTCCCAAAAAACAGACCTGAGAGCAGGGAGCTGTGTCTGGCCAAGGAGTGAGGAGGGGAGGTGGCCTGGGGGTCATGGCCATCGCTCTGCTGGGGGTGATTCTTTTTTCCCAGTTGGCTTGGTTGTGGTACCAGCTTCCAAGACCCCACTCCAAACAGCTCCGTGGTCCCACTCAGCCTCCAGGACTTAATTTCCACTTGTTCAGGGTTTGCCATGAGCCTCTGAGCTCTGTTTCATGTCTGGTTGCAGAGGAAGATGCTCTGGTCCACCTCCGACCTGACAAGGAGGATGGCTGGGGATTGGAAGGATGTTCTCCAACCTGGCCACACTCCCAAGGGTCCCAAGTCATTTTCCCATGATCTTGTTAGCTAAGAAGAAAAAAAGACTCAGCATGGAGGTAGCACAAATTCAGGATGGTCCCAGCAAAACCCTACCAGAACCAGAGTGAAGAAAAAGAAAAACCAAAGAAAAACCCAGCACTTTGGATTTGCAGCTTTTGCCAGGCTGAACTCCAGCTGCAATTGGGATATGAAATCAGATAATTTTGGGATGGTGAAGCTCCTGGGATAGAAAGGAGGACGGCAAGGCAACAGAACAATGAGGAAGGGTTTTGGTGGGGGCATGGAGGATGTGCCAGGGAGATGCTGCTTTTCCAGGCACAGGTTGGGTAGAAGGTGAATAAATGCTGGCTGGCCCCAGGGGCTGCACAAGGACCTGGCTGTGCCTCATATGAGGTGGAGAAACACGTGGAGGCTGAGTCACAGGGGACGAGGTCCAAGCAGCCAGGGGAGGCTGAGGGCAGCACACTGACCACTGGCAGCTGCTCCCACACCTGAGCTAATGTTTAGCTTTGGACTTTGCCAAGTTGTCCAAGGGGCAAAGGAGGAGGAGGAGGAGGAGGGCAGGTGACCCGAGGGGGGTTGAGAGTGGCTGTGAGCTGGGCCAGTGCCCAGGGCTGTGACTCCTGCACGAGCTCCAGGTCAGAGGGAGCCACTTCTGGGTGTAGTTTCTGCTGGTTTGGTCCTGGCTCAGCAGGACATTCCCTGACAGGGCCTTGCTGAGCTCCTCCATTTAGCTCAGCCCTTCCTGGTGTATTTTATTCCCAACACATCGGGCTCCAGACAGCATTTGCAAGGGCTGCCCTGAGGGGACACTGTCGTGGACAGGGTGAGGAGCCTGGTGCCACCACTGACAAGGCTGCAAAGGTGTCCCCAGCACTGGCCCAGGGCTGAGCACGTCCCATTGGCCTGGATAACCCACCCTGGCAGGTGCCTTGTCTCTATTTAAACCCCCTCTCCTGGGATGTAATTAAGGACGTGTCTATTAATTGCTGTGTCACAGCAGCACGGATTGTCCCTGTCACCACCGGGGCTCCCTGGGCAGCCCCCACTGGACCACTGCCATGTGTGTCCTCTCCATCCCCACCACCTCAACCTGCAGCATCCCAAACCTTCACATTTCGAGTTCTACCTTGCAGGTAATTTTGCACAGCAGCATTCTCCAATCCCAGATTATTCTAATGACACCGTGGAAGAGCTAAAAATAGCAGCAAGGCATTTTGTGCCTCTCCCCCAGCAGCCGCCGTCGGGAGTGCAGGGGAGCCTCTGAGGTGTTTGCAGGCAGCGTTTGGAGAGTATCACACCTCCCTTTCCCTTGCCAGCCCTGGATCTTTAAATATCTGGCCCAAATCCACACAAGCCTGTAGCTCCTTAACTCCTTCCTTGCACTCAAACCCAAAGGGAATTGGGCACCTGGATGGGACGGAGGACACGGGGTGGTGGGTGCAAAGCACAATTGCAGGAGTGACTCAGCCATGGTGTGGGTGGTGGGATCTTCTCAGCTTCCCTGGGGACCTCCTGGCTCCAGTGGGAGCTTTCCAGCTCCTGTGGGATTCACAGAGCCCACCTGTCCCACCCCACTTCACTTCCTCTCCTGCCAGAGCTCTCAGGAGTCTCAGGGTCCTGCAGGTGCCAGAAAATGCTGTGGGAAGCAACATCCAAGTCCACGCTGCTCTCCCTAAAATGAGCATCCCAAAATTGATGTATTCACCCAAAAATGGTGCACTGCCCAAAAATGTGATGCCCTGCCCCAAAACCAGCCATGCTGGATTTAGCACCTGAACATGCTCAGCAGGGTGAAGCAGCAGCCTGAGGGCAGCTGTTCCAGGTTATTTCTGGGGTTTTTGTTATTATTTAAGGCATCCTATGGGATCCTGAACATAGCAAGGGTGGCTAGAGCTTGGGAATCCACACGGAAGGGTGAACAACATTGCTCCACACAGCCCTGCCAGCCCTCGGAGCCCACCAGGCATCAGCAAAACCCACAGAAACTGTCACCAACTTCATCCACAGCTTCCGAGCAGATTCCCATTCCTGCACTGGGAATGGCTCCGGGCTGCACTCTGGGCACGGCAGCCGGTGCTGGCACGAGGGCACGGATGTGTGTGGAGAGGCAGGGAGCAGCCAGGGAGACATCCAGCCCCGGCACGGGCACAGCAGCACGGTGTGCCCTCGGGGGATGCAGGGATCCAAAGCGGGGGGGTTTGGATGCAGGGATCCAAACCGGGGGGGTTTGGATGCAGGGATCCAAAGCGGGGGGGTTTAGATGCAGGGATCCAAAGCGGGGGGTTTGGATGCAGGGATCCAAACCGGAGGAGAGCCCTGCTCGGAGGGTGTCGGGCCAGAATTGCGCTGGGGCAGAGCTGGAGGCGGGACGGGCAGAGCGGGAGGAGAAGCGGCCGATGGCTGCCCCGACGTGAGCTGCCGATGAGCTTCCCCAGGGGACAGAAACACTGTGAGCTGCACCCCAAGGGGACAGAAACACCGTGAGTTGCACCCCAGGGGGACAGAAACACCGTGAGCTGCCCCCAGGGGGACAGAAACACTGTGAGCTGCCCCCAGGGGGACAGAAACGCCGTGAGCTGCACCCCCAGGGCGACAGAAACACCGTGAGCTGCACCCCAAGGGGACAGAAACAGCGATCGCTGCCCCCAGGGGGACAGAAAGGCCGTGAGCCGGTGGCTGCCACGCGCCAGGGATGGCACCGGAGCGGAGCAGAGACGGATGAGTCAGAGGATTCGGGCACAATGGGAAGCGCGGGCTCAGCACGGCCGGGGACACGCAGGGACAGGGACATGCCGGGATGGGGACGTGCCGGGATGGGGCCTCGAGGCCGCCAGCGCTGCATCACTCTGAGCAAACCCTCCTCCAGAGAGAAAAACGTGGCTTTTTGCGGCTTTTTTCCTCCTGGTCACAGGGAGAGGAAGGAAATGGGTGAACTCATGGCAGCGTGCACGGAGAGGGCTCTGCCACGCGTCCTGCCCGCCCTGCTGGACACGGGGACACAGGGACACGGGGCTGTCCTGCACTTCCCCTGGCGCTGGCAGGGTCCCAGGGACCACAGCCCAGCCCGGCTGCTTCCCCAGGCACCCCCACTTCCCTCCTGCCTTCTCACTTCCACAGCCTTTCCTGTTTTAGAGATTTCCTTGTTTTACAAACCCCCAAGAAAGCAAACCCAGGAGCACAAGAGGATTAAGAAACAGGCACACCAAAGCAGGAGCCCTGTTTCACCTCCTGATCCCAGTCACCCCATAAGCCCTCGGCTGCTCCCACGTTCCTCAGGGGAATGGTGAGGCAGGAATAACTGGCACAGGATAATTACAGGGCTGAAGATGGAGGTGCTGCAAGGGCACGAGGTCCCAAAGCTCTCAGGGATGGGAGAAACCTCCCATGGCAAACCTGGGCTGGACCCAGACAACCATCCCACAGGGGAATTTGGGAAACTTCTGCCAAAAATATCTCCACAGGTCAAAACAGTTTGACAGAATTCCAGCCACTGCTTTCTCTGCTCCTTGTCATCTTTGTTCCACTTCACACGGGATGGTGGCTGGGAGAAGCTGATCCTCAGAAGAAGACACTAAACTTGGACACAAACATGGGCCACCATCACCCTGGAGGTCCTGGTCACTCCCTGGGGGCTGGAAACCACAGCTCTGGCTGCTCATGGGCGCAGGAACAGGAGCTCCAGGGCCCCTGTGCTGCACAAACCTCACGGTTTGCATGGCCTCAGAAAAGAAACTTTCTTTTTTGTTGTTTCAGGATGTGAAAGGAGATCACAAGACTGTGGTCCCATGGCTTCCCCACCCCTGGATGACAGGACACTGCACCAGCAAGCAGATCAAACTGACACCATTGCAGGAGGGGAAGGCTGGGATCCCTCTCCTGGCATCCCACACACCCTAGAGGCACTCGTGGGGCAGTGCTGGGCAAGGAGCCACATGCACACCACCACTGTCACCAAGGAGTGTCCCCACCCCCCAGGCTGGGCTGCCAGAACACCTGGGGTTTGAAATCATGACATTCCTGAATGGTTTGGGGTGGAAGGGACCTCAAAGCTCATCTTGTTCCTCTCCCTTCCATGGGCAGGGACAACTTCCACCATCCCAGGTTGATCCAAGCCCTGTCCAACCTGGCCTTGGACACCTCCAGGGATCCAGGGGCAGCCACAGCTGCTCTGGGCACCCTGTGCCACCGGGGCCTGCCCACCCTCACAGCCAAAAATTTCTCCCCAATATCCAGACTAACCCTGGCCTCTGGCAGTGGGAAGCCATTCCCCCTGCTCCAGGCCCTCCACGCACTGCCCACCTCCCAGGGCCCCATGAGGTGTGGGGCAGGTGCAGCAGGGACGGGAGAGCCCCCAGATGTGACCTCCTGTCACTGAGCTGCTGAGTGACTGTCACCCTGCCGTTGTCACTGTGCTGTTTGCTCCTTGGCTGGGGCTCAGGAAGTGGCACAACAGCAGCAGCAGCCACACAATCCACCCAAGGCACCGTTTAACGGACTGGGAGCCCACTGCAGCTGGGGGGAGCAGAGCCACTGGAATAAAAACCCTTTTCCTTAATGCTGCAGGCAAGGAGTGGCATTTTCTAAGAGGAGAATCCATTTGTCCAGGACTACAGGCCATGGAAAACGATTACACAGCTGGGGAGAACACTTTCCCAAGCAAAGCCAGCAGCCCTGAGGGAGGACTGGGAGCAGTCCTGGCCTCACACAGTCCCAGGGGCTCTGCAGCAGCACCAGGAATCACTCATGGATGGCCAGAGCTGGACGCTAGCACTGCTCCTGGCAGCTATCCTGCATCTCCTGCTTGTCCTAGAAAAGGGAAAAATACCCAAGGAGCATTGAGGGTCCTGCAGTTTGTGCCTGACACCATGACAAGAAGCCATCAGTGAGCGATGTGGCCGATGCTGAGCTGGCATCACACACCGTGCTCCCTCCTGGACCGTGTGCCCTCGATCCAAGTGGAGCTGGAACAGCTCCCCTGGCTGCCCCAGCCAGCAGTGAGCAGCCCAGCAGAGCCCCAGAGGCACCACGGGACGGTGGCACTGCCACTGCTGGCACCAGAGGGACGGGGCAGGGCAGAGCACCCTCCAGGGCTGGGGGCTGAGCCAGCACAGGAGCTCTCCCAGGAAAATCCTGCGTGACCTCCACACCACAGCCCACACAGTTTCCCACGGCTGGGGCTGGTGTTGGAGCCGTGCCAGGAAATTATCCACAATTTCAGCATGACTTCAGGCAAACGCCTCAAAGTCCCAAATGTCTCTGCCTGTGACACTAAAGCAGCTCCCTCAGCAGCAGCAGCACAGGGAGGTTTCAGGCTCTCTCTTGTGAGGACAAATCTCAGCAAGGTGAGGCACAGGGTGGGAACCCAGCGGGGATGGGGTGGGTTTGGTGCTGCTGGTTCCCACCACAGCCAGCCTGGGGGCAGAGCCCAAGGATGAGCTCTCTTACATAGAGAGCTGGGACAGATTTGGGCTGCCACGGCAGGAGGGAGTGCCAGGGACAGGAATTGTCCTGAGCACCTGCTGTGCCCCAGAGGCTGGGCAGAGCCTGACTCTGTCACAGCCAGACTTCTCCACAGAGCCCCTGAGTTCCATGGAAGTGGCACCAAAACTCTCCAAGGAATCAGGACAAGTCCAACTGGGACAAACAGGACAGGTGAGAGAACAGAGAGGTTGGCAAGAGGCAGGATCACCACCTCCCTCACATCCCATTTTCCATGAGAGCTCCACACCCTTTCCTAGCTCAGAGCAGGCAGCCTCTCAGCCACGGTGGAGCTGAGCCCCAGCAGGATCTCATCCCCTTTCCCAGAGCCCTTTTTTCTCCCCAAAAAGCAGCAGTTTCACGTGGTGGCTCTGGGGACAGGGCCCCGCCCTGCTGCCCTGGTTAGCGGCAGTTTCCTCTCACAGCTGCAGAGCAGCAGCAGCAGCAGCTGGGTTTTACATCCCCCTTGCTGGGTGCAGCCGGTGACAGGAGGTGACGCAGGGGGTGACACCACCCAGCCCCCTCCCACGAGGTCCCTGTCACTCAGGGACAGTCACAACCTGAGTGACACAGGCCCAAAGCTGAGGGTACAGCAGAGCAGCAGCCAGCAGGGAAGAAAATGCACAACTTCTTCCCTTTTTCTTCTTCTGAAGAGATCCGAGCCCTGTGCAAAAGGAAGTGCTGATACCACACATCCTGCAGATAAAATACAGTTATTCCATCAGCTCCAAACCCTTGGGAAAGGCTGCTCCCCTCTGCACCACCCCCAGCACCAAGCAGGGTGCCAGTGTCCCAGTGTGACATCATCCCTTTGTGCTTTGGGACATCATCCCCACCACTGCTGGGATTTGGGCATCTTCTCCTCATTTTTCTGCAATAAGAGCTTCCACTTGGGAAGCCACGTTGGTGTAAACATTCCAGTAAATCCCTTCCTGCAGGCCACTGGGTAATTAAGAGCTCTTTTCATAACAAGGTAACAAATAACACGTGTGGTTTGACAAATTAAGTTCTCGTGTTCGCTAATCATCGCTCGGCAAGCCAGGACAGTGGTTTAGGATGTGGGAAGTTTGCAAGGAATTCTCTCACTGGAGATAAAGGGAGCCTGAACTCAGGGCAGGTGCAGGAAACTCCTGGGAGCCTGCAAACAAAACCAGTTTCTTAAAGAAAACTCAGCCACAGAAACTCGTGCCTCTGTCACAGACCCAACTTCCACAGCTGCTTCCACCACAGAAAAGTGAGAATTCCTGCAAAATTCCTCCTCTAAGCCACCACTGAGCTCCAAGAGGCAGAAACACCGACAGCCACAAGGAACCTGCTAACCAGAATAACCTGAAGGTGTCAAACTTGAACTCTGCAGATCCTTGCACCAGAAAAGCACAGGTGAAAACAGAAGGTAGAATGATTTTGCACAGGTGTTTTATCTGTGCAGGAACCACCACCAGGACAGCCCCAGCTCCTGCTATGACCCTCCCAGGAGGGACTGACACAGGAAGCACAGGATGAATGAACAACCCACATCTGAAACCCAACTCCCGTGCCAAAGTTTTATTGACCGCTCCCATTTTCCCCTCTGGGCGGTTCCAGCGCGGTGCCGTCGGAGTGGCTCAGTGAGCGCTCAGCAGCGCCCAGCACAGGCACCGGCACAGCCCCCGTAGCAGGGCCCAGCACAGGCACCGGCACAGCCCCCGTAGCAGGGCCCAGCACAGGCACCGGCACAGCCCCCGTAGCAGGGCCCAGCACAGGCACCGGCACAGCCCCCGTAGCAGCGCCCAGCACAGGCACCGGCACAGCCCCCGCGGTGCCCTCGGAGGGGCTCGGTGAGCGCTCGGCAGCGCCGCTCCCCAGAAGCGCTCAACAGAGGCACCGGCACAGCCCCCGCGCTGCCCGGGCCGCTCCGGCCCCATTCCCCGCCTCCCCGGGCCGCAGACACGGGCAGCCCGCAGCTGTCCGGCCGGAAGGCGCTGTCAGACACCTCGGCAGCCAGAAGCTGCTCGGCGCAGATGAGTCACAAGCACACTGCAGATGCAGACAGTCCCTCTGTGCTGTTATCCCATCCCCGCTGCTCCAAAGCTCTGCCAGGGGACACATCCTGTGCTCAAAGATCTCACGATGGGGGATTCTGTCAAGAGATTTTCACAAAGATGACAGATTTGTAAGTGGCCTGGTTTTGTTCAAGAGCTGAGCCTGCACATTGTATCAGCACAATATGCAAAATATTTTCTTCACGCTTCATCAGTTAACCCCAAAACGATCCAAGCAATCCTGGCAGCTGCTGGGTATCACATCTAGAGCCTGGTTTTGGGGAGAGGGTGGCACAGCAGAGCCCACAGTGCCAAAAGCAGCACCAGGCATTTTATTTTTATTACTTTGGTGCCTCTAAACTCCAGTTTGGAGATCCCACCCCACCAGTGCATGGAAGCAGGAGACATGTGAAGTTCAAAGGTAGTGCTGAAGAGGAGGGCTGGCACCTGGAGCACCAGGTTTGGGAACAAAGCAGCTCCTGTGTACAGCAGGGCTGTGGTTCCACAGGGTCCCAAATCTCACAGTCAGTTTGGAGCTTCACCCTTGGAGTGCTCACGCTGTGCCAAGGAAACAGCAGCTCTGGGAATTCTTGGCAGCAATTGCCAATGGTGCCATGAACCATTCCAGTGCAAGGTGTCCCTGCCCATAGCAGAGGGGGAGTGAAATGAGCTTTAAGGTCCTTTCCCAACAAGCCAAAGCATCCTGGATCCTGTGCACCTACCATGTGCTTCCTGTGGATGCTCACGATGTGGATGTCCTCGCTCCGATACTCCTCGTCGTGCCTATCCAGGGGAATCTTCTCCAGCTCAAAGTCCCTCTGGAGCAGCTGTTCCACAAAGAACAGTTCCACAACCATTCCAGACATTGCCCACCATGCAGCACTTCACCCTCATTTAAACTGCTCCAGCAGTAACTTAAAGCTACAGACACCTGCAATACTCCAGAAAAATCGATTTAAGCTTGTGGTAAAACACTCCTGCAGGGATTTAAGAGATGGGTGGATGTGGCACTTGGGGACATGGCTTAGTGGTGGCCTTGGCAGTACTTGGGGTATGGTTGAACTTGATGATCTCAGAGGACTTTTCCAGCCTAAATGATTCTGTGAATCCATGATTTTATTTCAATCCCTAAAATGCTAAGCCAAACCACAGCACCTGCCTGTCTGCCAACCCCCTGAACAGAAAGGGAGAGCAGAGAAAAAATCCAGTCTAAAATCCCCCAGCATCAGCTCTGGGCTGTGCTCAGATTGCCTGGCCTGAACCTGGCAAGGAAGGAAATAAATCACAAAAAACCAGAGAAATCAGCCAGAAACACCAACACCTGGTGAGTTTATTGTGAGAGCAGCACCTCAGCAGAGCTGAGCATGGCCCTCCTCACTGCCAGGGCCCCACCAGAGTGTGAGGCACTAATTACCAAACGGCTGCAGTGATTAACACCAATCCCCTGGAATTCTCACCCTTTTCATTTTCTTTTTTGCAGTATTACAGTTATTATATATAATCCTGCACAAGAGCTGCTTCTCAGCAGTCACCACAGGTGCAGAGTTAAATCTGCACTGACCATCATCCCCCCACAGGAGTTCCCTGTGCTGCTTTTCCTCACCTGCACACAAGATACAGCTGGAATATTCAATTAAAACACTTGTTAATGGGCCCTCATTAGAGAGAAGGAATTTTTTCAGAAGTACCTCTATCACTCAGGAGGAGTTTTGAGTTCCTGAGCAAAACTTTGTATTTTCCCTGTGCTTTCAATGGAGCAGCCTAAAAGAAAATATGCTTAAAACTCACTTACTTCAAAGTACTTCCTCTCAATTTCAGGGTTCTTCCCCATAGTTCTCTGTTCATAGCAGCACAGGACACAAGTGTCAGGGCCTGTCAGGTCCTTCAGGGTCTTCAGCAAGGGCTCCAAGGACTGCCCAGAAAACGTTAAACATTTCCCACGTGGATTTCAAGTTCATTTCACTGGCTGCAATACCCTCTAGCTAAAGTCTTCACCTGAGAGAGAACCTCCCAGTTTCACTTTTCTGCTGGTTATTTTTAGTGCTTTAACTGGGACAAGAAGAATATGGGAAAAAGCTGGGAAGGAGAGGAGAAAAGGGGACTCACAGGAGAAGAATTTCCCAGACTGACCAAGAAAACTGAACTGGAATCCAAGCCAGAAACAGCCCACAGTGCTGAGTGGGCACTTCCTTGAGGCACACAACAATGAGTACTCCTCAGTGTGCTTCAAAAGTGAGAGTTTTCTCAATTATTCCTGCAGGATGGCTCAGATCCAGACCACAGTGGAGGGAAATGGGACCAACAGGCAGGGACTCAATGGAAGGGCACTGGGACACGGGGTTTGTCAGGGTATTTCCCTTTCCCTGCAGCTTCCCTCAGCTCTCTGTGCACATCCTACAAGCTCCAGCTGAGGACACGAGGCAGACTGCAACAACCACTCAGCTGTGGCAGGATTTATCCTTTTGCCTTCCCAAGGAAAGCGTGAGGAGAACCCAAACAGCAGACTTAGCACTTTTAAATTTCATTTACCAATGATTTCAACAGTTCACGTTTTGCTTCACCATTCCCAATGTCAAAAATAAAAAAAATGAGGGGGGGAACAAACATTCAAATTGGCATTTTTAATATAAATATAGTCTCTGGTTCTATGTCAAATGGCCTTTTACATCTATTAAAAATGCCTTTTCCAGTTTTGTTCTACCTATTCCTATAAACCACAGGGACCATGACATGAGCACAATATTTATCTGAACACTTCTCATACTAAACACACTGATCCCACCCCCTTCCCAAGAAACCTTTCTGTAGAGGTTTAGCAAAGTCCTCATTTACCTCCTCATAGTAAATGCAATCAGCCATGAGTATATAATCGGGGGGAGGCTGAAATTCTGTTACATCTTCACCCCTAAAAAGAACAAACAAGAATATACCAACAAGAAGTTAAAAGAAATTTTAGTAATAATACATACTAAAGGATTGAGCACAACGTTAACTACTGTGTTCTCACATTAAGTTTCCCTCTCACAGCCGTATTTGAAGTTATTTAGCAATTTAATGAAGGCAGTGCAGAATCACAGAATCCCAAACTGGTTTGGGTGGGAAGGGAACTTAAATCCCATCCCATTCCTCTCCTTGCCATGGCAGGGACACCTTCCACTATCCCAGGCTGCTCCAAGCCCTGTCCAGCCTGGCCTTGGACACCTCCAGGGGCAGCCACAGCTTCTCTGGGCACTCGTGCCAGGACCATCCCATCCTCCCAGCCAGGAATTCCCAATTCCCTATATCCCATCTAAACCAACTCTTTTTCAATCTGAACCCAGAATCCTCGTTAAAGCTGAACAGAGACATTAAATAAAGGCTCATACAAACCATTTCAGTACCTTGGCTCGGACGGACCCTGTGACCAGGTGCTTGTTATTCTCAATATTGACCAGCAACAGCTCCTGCAGCTCCTCCAGGTCTGTGACCGTCACGTTCGCCCTGTAACACACACAGGTGGTTAGGGAGTAACGCGATGGCAGGGGACACTCCGCACAGCACAGAAAACAGGGTTTAAAGGAATCCAAAGGGTCTGAGGGAGCAGACAGCGCCGGCCAGGGAATCCGCTCACCCCAGCGTGGCTGCCATGATGCCCACGGCGCCGGTGCCCGCGCCCAGCTCCAGGACGTGGCGGCGGGCGAGGGGGCAGGCGCCGGTCTCCAGGAACTTGGCGAGCACCAGCGCGGCGTCCCACACCACACAGCCCACGCCGCCGGCCGCCCGCTGCTCCAGCCGCAGCGCCGGCCCGGCCCGCCGCTCCAGCTCCCTCACGAAGCCCGCCATGGCCGCGGCTCTGAGGCGGCGCGGCCCCGCCCCGGCAGGAAATGGCGGGCGGGCCGTGAGGGGACGGCGCTGCCCGCCCGCTCTGGGCGGCGGGAGAGGCTGTGAGCCACGGGAATGGAGGCTGTTCCAGGCGGAATGATTCCAGGATTTCGGCAGCCGTGTCCAGCCGGAATGGATTCAATGATTCCGGGAGCCGCGGCCCTGAGGGAGCGCGGAGCCCTCAGGAGCCTCTCCCTCATCCCTCCCGAGCCGCTCCAGCCTGAGCCTTCCTGAAGGTTTTGTTACAAACCGCCCTCGCGCAACTTAAAAAAGGTCTTACAAACCTACAAAAAAGGTCTTAATAAACTTACCAAAAAGTTTTAATAAACCTACAAAAGTCTTAGTAAGTCTACAAAAAAGGTCCTAATAACATACAAAAATGCTTTAAAACAAACTTAAAAAAGGTCTTAATAAATGTACAAAAAGGTCTTAGTAAACCTACAAAAAGGTTAATAAACCTATGAAGGTCTTCATAAGCCTATGAAAAAGGTTTTAATAAACCTACAGAAAAGGATTTAGCCTACAAAAAGGTCTTAACAAACCTACGAAAAGGTTTTAATAAACTCACAAAAAAGGTTTTAATCAAGCAACTGAATATAAGTTGATTCTGTGTTGACATCTTGAAATGCAAAGGTTTTAGATTTTTTTCTCCCCCCTTGGATATGTAGAAGTTTTTTTATTACTTTATTTCTTAATTTCTTTTAGAGCAATATGAGGCCTCTTGGTGGTCAGCAGACTTCCCTAGGGAAGAAGTTTTCTGAGGGAATTGCCTTTTCCCACACGAACCAACTTCAAACCCAAACTTCACATTTTCCCCTTCCAGCAGTTTTTTTTTTTGTTGTTGTTCTTTTTACCTACCCTTCTAATTATGAACTAACTGAAATGTTATTTATTGCTCTCTTGAACCATGCTGGTGGGAATCTCACTGCCTTTAACCACTTTCCATGGCCATATTATGATATATTTTACTGTGGAATATTCAAAATGGTTCTGACATAAGCACTTGTACAGGAAGGCATAAAGCTGACATCTGTATTTTCTAAAATGTGGCAGAGAATTTTTTCCTCTTCAACAACACAGAAAAGTCTGAAAAAATATTATTCCTTGTTTAGCAATAGCTCCTGGTGGGGACTTCAAAAGAGTTAATACAAAGAATCTAAGAAAGAATTCCACTTTTCCAAGTCATCCTCCATTTCCTACCTGCACTCCCAGTCCATGCATGTCAAATTTGAGACTTCTTGAACCTTTTTTTAGCAAATTGAAGCAGCTCTCCTGTAAAAAGTGTGAGTGGATTCCAACCCTTTCTTCTTCCTCAGGGAAGGAGCACAGAAGAGACAGGCAGTAAAAAAAAAGATAGAAAAATACATCTGAAATTGGAAGGAAGAGAAAACTGGGGAGATCTTGGTATGATCCTATACAGGGCCAGGAATTGGACTCCTGATGGATCCCTTCCAGCTCAGGGGATTTCTAATTAACATCCCTCTTCAGTCCTATCTGCTTTCCAAAAAGGAGAATTTTCCAAATGGAATGCCCAAGACAATGGGAGCAGCTTAAGCAGACTGATGAGAAGCTGGAGTGTGATTTGGAAGCCTGGGATGAGCCAAAGTGAGACCAGCAGCATGGAAAATTGGGGCATTTTGTATTGTCAAAAATGCAATTCCCAACCTTGTCCTTGCAACGAACACGCACTGCTCAAGCTCTTAAAAATTAAGACTGGGGTGATTTATTAATCTTGTTAAGAACTCTGATACAAAGCACAGTAAAAGGCCACAAACCAGTAAATAAAATGTGGCTTGTGAAGGCCACTTTATAAATGCTGCTACAGAACTACCAGTAAAACAGACTCACTCTCACACCAGTTCAAACATGGCTGTTCGACTGGCAAAGAAAAGTTCCATTCACTTATCAGTTTAAAAAGTTTAATAAAGCTTTTAAGTGTTTGCTGGTTTAAATGCTACCAATCTCCAAAGTGGATTCATGAGTTAAGTGTAGATCTAGAGGGAGTTACTAGGTCTGGAAGGCAGGACTGTCCCAAGCCAGAGGAAACGCTGCTGGCCGGATCCAGTCCCAGGAGTAGCAGACTGTGTTATAGGCCTCGAAGTCAACTTCAATTTATACACGTCATTAGCATATCTGTAAATATACAATATAAACAATTGTACAGGCGCATAGCTTTGTTCTCCACAACAGCAGACAAACTCTTTAGCTTAAGACACCTTTGCCTATCAAAACAAAAAAGGCACATCTGAACAGGACGCACGTGAAGTACTCGGGATCCTCCCCGATATCCGAGACGGGTACTCCTCCTTCATCCTTTCTCCAAAGAACCAAGATCAAAGGAATATTTTGGTATTTAGATTTCAACCTATATTTTTTTTTTCTTTGTCTTCAGCAGCAAATCAAAGGCAATTAAGACATGGCATGAGAATATTCCACAACAGGAGCTGTCACTCAGGAACCTCAAGGCAAGTGGTCAGAGGTTTCGAATCTGTGACGCTCTGGATCCTTGTGTTGTTTGATCATCCCATCGCTGGGTGTCTTTGTTTTAAAAAAAGGCCACTAGTGCTCAAATTTGAAAAAAAATTCCACAGACGCACCTTTTTTTTTTTGGCTCAGTGCAATTAAATGATGTCAGTTTAAATTCACTTAGTGTAGTTTACAGTGCAAAAGGTCTATTTTGTGTCCTGGCAGAACGGTCGGCACTGAGGATGTGAACCAAGGCAATGCTGCTGCTCACCTGAGGGTAATGCTGTCCAACCACACAGGCTGGAATGTGTGTAGTCTGAATTTTTTCCAATTTAAACCTTTTTTTTTTTTTTTTTTTTGATCAGCAGCACTTTAAGAGCATAATTTGTGAAAATACTAAAATACACTGCCTTTTTTTTTTCTCGAATAAATTAAAAAAAAAAAAAGAGGAACTTTACAAACAGTATTCCAGTGTCAATGACTACTATGGCTAAGGTCATTGAGGAGTTTCTGCATTTTCTAGCAAAGACAGTCTGTGCAAAGGAGGATGGGAGAGCTCCCTTTTGTAAGTCTTTGGTGGCAGTTTGGGCAGCTGGGGGCTGGAGTTGTGCCGGGGCGGCACGGGGGGCACGGGCGGCTGTGCCAGGTTGTTGTGGCTGGCGCTGAGGACGCAGCAGCGGCGCAGCACCCGCGGGGACGGGGTGCTGGGAGGGGTGCCCGGAGAGCTGGGGCCGGAGCCGGCCTCCCGCAGCCACTCGGGCTCGCGGGGGAAGCGGCCCAGCGGCGGCGGCTGCAGGCTCAGCGGGCAGTTGATGAAGTGCTCGGGCGGCCGGAGCGGCACCGGGGGCGGGGTGTCGGGGACGGGGTCCCGGGGGGGAGGAGGAGGAGGGCTCTGCAGGGGCTGCTCCGGGGGGGCGGTGTAAGCAGGAACGCGAGGTTGGATCTTTGGAGGCGGCGGCTGCCGAGGTGGGATTGCTGGAGGATCGTCATCCGGCTTGGAATTTCCCTGCAGTGGAGAAATAGGTGTAAGAAATGGAGAGCACGGAATGGTTTGGGTTGGAAGAGAACTTAAATCCCATCCCATTCCTCCCCTCCCATCCCATTCCTCCCCCTCCTCCCACTATCCCGGGCTGCTCCAAGCCCTGTCCAACCTGGCCTTGGTCACCTCCAGGGGCAGCCACAGCTTCTCTGGGCACCCTGTGCCAAGGCCTCCCCACCTTCCCAAACAGGAATTCCCAATTCCCAACATCCCATCTAAACCTACTCTCCTTCAGTTTAAAGCCATTTCCCTTATCCAGATGTTTGGATAAAGAGCAGTCTTCATTCAATGAGGAATTCTGACCTCTGCTAGTGGTGCTGTCAGAAGCACAGCAGCTGTGCCCCTGATGGGAATGTGAACACTTTGTTCCTGACATTCCTAGCAGGATTTGGACACTGGGAATCCAAAACTTAAAACCAGGAAACTGGAGCTCTGCATCTCAAAGTCTTTTAGACTGACAGAGCCCTGTTTGGATCCATGGTTGAACTTGACAATCTTTTCCAAGAGAAATGATTCTAGATAGTCCCCAATTTATCACCACAGTTATTCAATCCAGGACAGCAATACCTTAGCATTGGAAGCATCCTGATCCATCTTTTTTCGTGGAGGAAGTGGAGGAGGGTTCTGAGGCTCATCACTCAGTTTAGGGAAGCTCCCCCAGGAGCTGAAGAAAGTCTCTGGAGAGGGAAGAGCAGATCTTTTACTCCTTGTGCAATATCTGAGGAACATATTCTGGAATATCAAGCCAAACTCAAAGCAACTCAAGTAAGATCTTTGTGCTCCACAGCAACATGAACCAGTAACTCCAGCAGCATGAACTCCTTTAATTCACTGCTTTAATCAGATCTAGGCCTCACAAAATGTTCTCCTATGTCCAGTATCAAAAAAAGGCATCAGCAGTCTGCAGGCAATGCTGAGAGACAGGAAAATAAATCCAGGGAACTCCAAGTGAGTTCTTACAGAGGGAGAAAAAAAATCCTCATATTAAAACACAACACAACCCTTGACTTGTATTGGTGATTTCTGTCACACCTTTGTTTTCCTCTTAGGAGTGCACTGAGCTCTGTTTCTACATCAGGCCTGTGCTCTCCAGCTGGAAATTAAATTTATCATATTTTAAAAAATGCGTGTGGAATAAATGAAGAGAACAGCTAAAAACCCAGGTGAATGCAGGATATCCCTCACAGCTGTGGTACAAAATGTGTCTCTTCCTTCCCAGCAACAGAGCAGTTATTTTCACTATGTGGAATTAGGAAATTATCAAGTTGCTTTATTTGTAGCTTTAGTCAAACAAAACTATCATCAAGGACATTCAAAACAGAAGGAAAATCATGTGAGAGCCTGGAGATAAAAACCCAACCCAAACTAAACCAGCAGTTTAAGTTTCAGGCTTTACATTCTTTACTGGACATCTGATCTGAAAGGAGCCCTTCTGAATGCAGCCCACATTCTCATCCCAGAATTTCAGATTTTAGTCCCCACTGAGCTCTCCTGAACCCAGGGAAGGCAGAGTTAAAATTTAACAGAGTTCCAACACTCACTCGACTGAGGCAAGTTCACAGGAGCGAAGATGCTGTTGTTACCTGGGAAATAAAAAAATCCATGAAACCATTTCCAGAGAGAACCACTGCACTGCAGCACATAACAAATGCCTGAATAACCTGAGAGATCAGAAAAAACCCCAAGTTTATGTACTGTAATCATGAATGAGAATTTCTTGTGTAAGACATTCCTGAACTGGAGAATTTAACTCACGCTGGGAATTAATTTAATTACTTCACATTTTGCAATTTATTTTTTTTAAATCCTGGCACACACACACACAGCGTACATTTGGGAAGCCTGAGGGACAGCACCCACGATTATTAACCCATGATAAGTTGTTATTTACCATAAGAACTGTTGAGGTCAATGTCTAGGAAGACGCTGAACTCGGAGGAGGCCGACACGGGCGGCGTTGAGGGCGTGTTGGGGGAGGTGGGGGCCGACGCCGCCGTCTCCTGCTCGGCCTCGGTGATCCTGCTGAAGCTGATCTTGCTGGGCTCCTTCTCCAGGGGCAGGGGGTGGCTCCTCAGCGTGCCCGAGGTGGAGCCGTGCCTGCCCGTGTTGGGCCTGATCCCGGGGGATTTCAGGGGATACGTTGTTTTCCTGGGCTGGAGATAGGGCAGATGTTAGCGCTGCGATGTTCCACACTGCAACATTCCATACTGCAACATTCCACACGGCAATGTTCCCAACACTGCAACGTTCCATAATGCAATGTTCCCAACACTGCAACGTTCCACACTGCAACGTTCCACACTGCAACGTTCCACACTGCAATGTTCCACACGGCAATGTTCCCAACACTGCAACGTTCCACACTGCAACGTTCCACACAGCAACGTTCCACACGGCAACGTTCCCAACACTGCAACGTTCCATACTGCAAGATTCCCAACACTGCAACGTTCCCAACATTGCTGCCATATTGCAACATTCCACACTGCAACATTCCCAACACTGTTCCCAACACTGCAAGGTTCCCAACACTGCAACATTCCATAATGCAACATTCCCAATACTGCAACGTTCCCAACACTGTTCCCAACACCACAATGTTCCAAACATTGCAGCATTCCCAACAGCGCAACATTCCCCACTGCAACATTCCCAACCACTGCTGCCATTCCATGTTGCAGAAATCCCAAGAACTCTTGCCATTCCCCACTGCAGCATTCCCCAAAACTGCAACATTCCATACTGCAGCATTCCCAACACTGCTGCCATTCCCCACCATTCCCAAAACTGCTGCCATTCCCCACTGCAGCATTCCCAAGGCTCTGTGAGGTATTTTTGAAGTATTTCTCAAAGAGCAGCACAGGGGTACAACTGATGGGAGGTGCAGCATTTTTGCTGGAAGTTTTGCTGGGAAGCTGTGGATGCAGCTGAAGAAATCTTTTATTTCCCCACAAGTATGAGGAATGAAGAGTCCAGGTTCTGCTGCCAGCCAGGACAAAACACTGAGAAAAACAGCCTTGGGAAATAGAAATTAAAAGTGCCCCTCAGAGCTGCAGCAGAGCCCCACGGAAACAGCAAAAGCACAGAGGGTCACCAGGCCCTGCACACATCCAGGACCAAGGACACACTTGGAAACACATTGTCCCTGTCCTCCAGTTCATCCAGCACAAAATTCCTACACCAGGTCACTGTGTGGACAAACCCAGCCTGGTCAGGCTTGGGTTAATCCAGCACAGATCAAAGCTGAGCCTTGCAAAGTGAATTATGCCCCCATCTTTCAGTGGTGTCCAGCAAATTACAGCACCCACAACTGGATTTTCCTGAAATTCCAGTAAGATTCTCTCTTTGGAAATCATGAGCTGTCAAGAATTCCTGCCCAGCTGACTGGACTCCTATTTTTAGAAAAGATTTTAATAAAATTACTGTCAGAAGCATTTTTGCAACAGCAATTTCTGGTGTTTTCTCGCCACATTTGTAACATCATCTTACTCATTCCTCTAACAAGAGATGGCAAAAATGATTTATAGCTCTCTCAAAAAATTCGACATGGCTCCAGTTCCTCAGGCAATTATAATATATGAAGAACAAGTGCTCTAAATTGTGATTTTCCTGATAAAAAGAACTCTGAGCTCCAGGAGCTGGGGTTTTTAAATCCAAAATTGCTACTCCTTTAAATGGGACTGTATTTTCTTCAGCAAAAAGGGTTGCACCTGGTAAAGTCTGCAGTTTTTGCAATAATATCAAATATTTAGACAAAACAAAACCAGAAAAAATCTTAAAGAAAACTCAACATATGTATAGAAGTAACACTTTAATTAGTATTAATATGAGACTTCTTGATATTGTGAGATGAAAAATATTACTCCATATTTTATCATATGACTGTATGATAAGAAATACAAACTTAACAGCAATATTTCAAGTTTTGGGTGGAAAAAGTGAGTTTTAAAATCAGACAAAGGTAATATATTTTAGTAGTGACAAACATCAGGAGTAGAAGTATTATTGAATCAAGTTGAGTTGGAAAATCAACTCAGGATAAGGAATACTGAATAAAATACACCTGGCTTATTGAGGTAACTGTGTATTATTTTCATAGTGGTCACTGAATTGTAGCAATTTAATTTTAATTAAATATTGCAGGAATTGGACCTGATGATCCCTGTGGTTCCCTTCCAACTCAGGGTGTTTTCTGATCCCATGAAATTTCAGGAAAAACTCACAAATCGAGGTGGTTGCTTGCAGTTCCGAGGTTCAATCTCCAAGGACTTGTTGAACAGATAATCTGTAAACTCCTTTTCTGGTATCTTCCCCATGGGATTGAGATTTTCAAAGAATTTCTGAAGGAAACAAGTAGCAAGAATATTTAAAAAATAAGCAGACAGAGAAAATTTTAATGAAATACTTGTAATTCAGTGATTCAAAATGTCATTTTTCACCACTTTTGGCCACTCCTTTGTGTGGTTCTTTGTTGTCTACCAGCCACTGCTCCCCCCTCTTTTGATCAGCACTATTCATGCAAAATTAGTCCAGTGTTAGAAGATTATTTGGCATTTTTCCCCTCTCCAATCCCCAAAGAGATTTTTCATGGCTGCTTACCCGGATTTCTGGCTCAACCCGTAAGCAGTAGGGCTGGTTTTGATACTGCTGAATTTCTCCTGTAATTTCAGCCACTTTTCTCCTCTTACTGAAGTTAATTAATTCTTTCCCTTGTCTTTTAAGGAAGTCAGGATTCCCTTCTTCTGTCTTCAAGATATTTGTTAGGTATATTCCTGATTTAAAAAAAACAAACAGTTTTTAACCATATATCTGCAGCAAACTCCACTTCAGAGTGACACCACACAAAAAATTTGATGTCACTTACCAAAAAAAGGCACACAGGGAGGGTTGATTGACTTGAGCTTAGCTAAATACTTCTTAAAATGATCTTGGCTTAATTCTACTGCTTCATCCAAAACTCTTTTCTTCCTTTCTTGGAGTGCCTGAGTTGTCAAAATTAAAAAAAAAAAAAAGGGATGGAAATGTTCTCAACAGCGTGGTTAGCAAATCCAAGGTAAATCCCTGGCTGTCTGAGCAAAATTTGGGAATTGAAATGAAGGTTTCAAAGAACCTCTTGTGGCAATGGTTTGCTCTGGATTGCACCCCCAACAATTCAGTCACATGGATCCTGAAGAAAAGATTCCAGATAACTGAAAACACATTGTTATTTTAACTTTAAAGTTATAAAACTTGGTCTTTAATAAAAATTAAACATTTGATTTTAAGTTCAAGGCCTTGTGCTGCCTTTCAGAGTCACACAAAACTCAAAGCATTTTATTCACATTCTTCTTTTTCTGTTTTACTCCAGGGAGGCTCTGCTGCCAACAATGGATTTCTCTGCAGAACCGTGTGGGACCCAGCTCTGGATTCTGATTTCATTTCTTTTTCCATGCCCTAAACTCACCTCAAATGTGTGATCCAGCCTGTACACAGAGACAGAGTTCACAGCACTGACAATCTCCAGAACACCATTGAAATTATTGAGGTCTTGGAAGACCTGCAGGATTTCTATGATCCTGCTCAGCACAGCCACTCGCTCCTCAAAGTTCTCTGTTTCCACGATGCACCTGATCAAAAGATGGCATTTAAGAAACACTCAGAAATAAAACCTGACACTTTCTGAGTTATTAAATCAAATTTTTCCATGAAAACCCAACCAGCATGCAGATTTTGGCTCTCTCTCCAGAATCTCAAGTATGAATTTCTGTAATCACATCTTACACATGTTCGAGTTGGAAAGTCAAGGGAGGATTTGGCAGAAATGAACCAGCAAAGCCCAAGCACATCCAGGGGAAAAGTGCTCAATGGCACTGCCCTGCACTCACTTCTCAAACCACAGAGTGAGATTTGTAGTGTGACGAATCATTTTCAAGAGATTCGGGGAGTTAATTTCCTTATCTTCCTTCGTCCACACGCTGCCAACGAGTTCAGAAGGCTGCACAGCCCTGGCAATGACAAAACAGGAGGCAAAATGCTCAGTATCAATAAAAACTGTGATTTCTGTCTTTGCATTAAAAGATTATTTCTCTCCTTAATTACGTCCTGGTATTTCACAAATCCAATCCCACCTCATCTACTACAAAACTCAACTTTTTGAGTGCTCGAGTACAGAAAGAAATACATTTTTATCTTCATTGAAATTGGCTAATTTTGAAGAATTTTCAGATAAGAAAATTACAAAGGAGTGACTTTTAATTTTCTGAAAGGGCAAGAAAACAACTTCAAAAGAGTTAAAAACTGAAAACAAGAAGGTGAAGCACTTGCAGTAACAGGTTGGTTTCAACACAAAACCTCCCATCACTGAAGCAGGAACAGGATTTAATAATTTTAATTTTGTAAGACTCCTGAATTACCCCCCCTGCATTTCTGTTATCACAAGTCTGATATAGAGATAAAAACTCTTTTTTTTCACTCCTTTGCATATTTTAACATAGAGCACACAGCAAAGAAACCTCTTCCTGTAAACTCAGAAGACCCAGGGTATTTTTGACTGATGGTGTGAATGAGGAGCATTTTTTTGGCTGAAATAATGACAAAAAAGGTGTGAGAGTGTTGGAACCCTGGATGCTGAGAATTTTAGACTTTCTGTGTTGAAAGATACTGACCTCCAAACAAATACTACATTTAACCTGAAGCCATAGGGAAAGCTTCCAAAATTATATAATAGCACTAAGATTATGAGTGTAGAGTTTAAACAGAAATGTGTAATATCACATAGCAGAAAATTTAAAGTTTTAAAAGATAATAATATATCTAAAACAAGATAGAAGTTTTAAAGCAGTAGCTAGTTCTTCCCCTTTTTCTTCATGAGTTTAAGTAGCATTGTATACTTGGATAGAAAAATCCACATTGCAAAACACAGTTAGTTGTTAAGTTAAAAGTAAAAATAATTTAAGTGTCATTTCTTAATTAAACAGTTTACCCTTAAAAAACCTTGCAGAAAGAGCTAAACAAAGCCATTTTGTAAATTATTAGTGAAGTACTACAAAACTCCCAACTTCTAACACTATAACTAAAAAATAATAAACATTTAAGTCCAAACACAAAAAAAACCATTTCAAGCACTTTTAATCCCAATCCTAACACCAAAAAAAAAAGAAAAGAAAACATGTGTTAGGTTAAAAATGGGGGTGTGTATTCTATTTCCCATCTATCAGAAGTAGAGCAGTCTCTCTGCTGTCCATGGGGCAGTTTTTTCTTTATCTCCCCCACAGCCAATCCTCCCTCCAGGAGATCTCTGCTGTCCATGGCCACTGAGTGTCCCTGCAGGGCTGATCCAATTCCAGCATCCCATGGGGAGATGCTGCGCCCAGGGGAGGAGCCAAGCATTCCTACCTGGATCCAATCTGAGCCTGGAGCAGCACAGCAGCCTTTGCCCCCTGCATTGCCAGAGGAGCAGCTTTCTGCTGCCCTGCATTGCCAGAGGGAGCCCAGGCCCATCTGCAGCAGCCCTGGAGCTGCAGAGGAAAACTCCCCCCTTGTGCAGGATCCCTGCTGCAGCAGCAGCACAGCTGGCACTGCAGGAGGGCTGAGCCCCCATGGGATGGGGCTGTGCCACCCCCTGACACACAGGGGACAGGGACTGCTCTGACTCTGGCAGGGGTTTGTTTTGTATTACTGCTTTTTTTTTTTTTTTTTTAAATCTTCTTCCCTAGTAAAGAACTGTTATTCCAATTCCCATATCTTTGCCTGAGAGCCCCTTAATTTCAAGATTACAACAATTTGGAGGGAGGGTGTGGCATTCATATTCTCTGAAAAATCCCTTTGCCCAGGATTTTTCTCCTGGGAAGCTGAGAAGCCTCAGAGAAAAAGAAAAGCAATTATTATCTCATTTGCTTCTCCTGTGTTGTGCTCACATGTGGAATGTGTTTGGAGATTGTTTACCCACAGGTGATTGTTTCATTGGATTCTGCTGTGAGTTGTTTTCACTCTTTGGGCAATCAGGGCCAAGCTGTTTTGGGGCTCTGGAAAGAGTCACGAGTTTTCATTATTATCTTTTGAGCCTTCTGTAAGTATCCTTTCTGTATTCTTTAGTATAGTTTAGTATAGCATTCTTTAATATAATATAGTATTATAAAATGATAAATTAGCCTTCTGAGAACATGGAGTCAGACTCATCATTCCTTCCTTCATCGGGACACCCCGTAAACACAATAGCAAAGATTTTACATTTTCCATTTCAGGCTCCTGCCCTCCTCAGCAGCCCCCTGTTTCCAAACCCAGACAGAAGGAAAGCAGAGAGCGAGGGGCCGTGCCTGTACAGGTCTGACTCGAGCAGGGTGAGCTGCCGGGCGATCTCGATGGGGTGCAGCGTCATCAGCTCCAGCGCCTCGCCGTGCCCCACGCGCCACAGGTGCCACTCCAGCGGCGGCGGGGGGCTCTCGAACGTGATGTTGTGGCTGACCCCATCTGCCTGGGCTTTCTTCCTCTTGATGATTTTAGCAATGGACTCCACCCACTTCTTCATGGATTTTCCTGTAGAAGAGAAATAATTTTTAAAAAATCCCCCATAAACAGGTTTTTTAACACTGTTGTAAGTTCGGTTTTAAACTCACAGAGGGGAGGGTTAAACTACAAGTCCAAGAGGGGAAAAGTGCATTGATCTTGCTAGAAGTGTTGGATTTTAATAAATTCGTGTTCTTTCATAAACGCCAATGTTACAGAGCAATCTCTGGGGAGAGAATATTTTGAGTTTGTAAATAAATGTATTTCGGAACTGGAGCTCAGGCTGGAGGGATTTTGGACAAGGGATGGAGGGACAGGACAGGGGGAAATGGATTCAAACTGTCAGAGGGCAGGGATAGATGGGATATTGGGAATTGGGAATTCCTGGCTGGGAGGCCAAGAGAAGCTGTGGATCCCTGGCAGTGCCCAAGGCCAGGCTGGACAGGGCTTGGAGCAGCCTGGGACAGTGGGAGGTGTCCCTGTCATGGCCGGGGTGGGACTGGATGGGCTTTAAGCTTCCTTCAACCCCAAACCATTTTGGAAACTCTGATTTTAAAGGACTTTTGGTAATTTAGTCAAACCAGCTCCCCAGAAATTTGAATGTAGACTCAGAATTCTGCATTTCTGCACGTAAATTAACCAGCTCTGTATTTCTCTATTTCTTCCTTATGGGTTTTTGCACCTGTATCAGCTGACAAATAAATACATGTGAAACTTGTTCTATTTAACCACATCCTCTGACAGTTTTGGTGTGGAAAAAAGTGACCCTGTGTCCAGGGTCTTTTAATTGTCTCAGAATTATGTTGCCCACTGTAAGACCTGGCACTCTGAAAATGAAAACCTGGAATTACCAGGATAAGGATTAAACATGCCAACACTGCTGCCCTCCACAGAGAATGCCAAAAAAATCTACTTCATAGAGAAGAGATACCAAATGGGCCCAATAGCCTCTTCTAAAAGATTAATGATTTTCAGTTGGAACTTTATATAAATGGGAAAAATCAGGATGGAAAAAACTCAGTAAGCAAAATAGAAGGAATTCTCTATGGAGGAGGGGAAGGTGAGAGCCTAAATTACAGAGTCAAGCAAGGATGACCATGCTGTCCAGAAGGAAATATATTTAAAGTATTATTATCATCCTAATGCTTGAAATCACTTTGAGGAGCTGTTTAGGCTCCAGGCCAAAGCTGCCTCATGTAAAGGGGAGCCTCATAAACAGCTCAATTAAGGGCATTAAAATTACTCATGTGTGTAAAGGTATTCTCAGGCCCAAAATCCACCATGATCAGGCTGGGAAGTTGTACCAAAACGTGGGAAGGAATAGGACCCCCCCCTTACTGCACCTCTGACACTGGAAATGAAGGTCTCCAGCCTCTCCAGCAGCTCCAGATCCCTCTCAAAATCATAAAAATGGTGCTCGACCCAGTGCCGGAAAACATTCAATATTCTGAGGAAAGAGGAAAAAATATTAAGTTTCTTTTAAAGGACTTCCATGGCTTATCCCATAAAAATGAACCCCAATCCTACAAAACTCAAGTTCCAGATTCATGTAGTTGGTGACTCTCAAAATGCACATGGACAAAGGAGCAGAGCAAAGACTGAGCTTGGCAGGGGTTTAAAACCTAAAAACTATTTATGCTAAAACTATTCCTTAAAACCTAATTTATAGGTTTTAAAGAATAGTTTTAGCATAAATATAGTTTGGTGCTATTTTAAAACCTAATATAAAAAAAACAGTATTGAGATGGTTTCAGAAGAGGAAGAGACTTAGCAAAATCAGATAAAATTGGGATTTCTAATTTTCCTTCTAATTTCCTTTTTTTCTTCGTGTGGTTTTTTTTTTAATGAAAAAGCTAATTAGGATCTCCTACTTGTTAAGAAGCAAATTTGTCATTATTTCCTTCCTACACACAAATTTCAGCTTCAAAGTTGTTGTTACTGCCCTGTTTATACAATTTTTAAAGACCCAAAAGGCCTGATTAGATCCAGTACATCCTTTAAGGATAACACTGAACTTCCTCTTGATTTTTCTCTACTCTTTCTTACACAAAGCATTAATAAATCAGTTTCTAAAAGTGAACTCCAGCTGCTTTTCAGCCTCCTGCACTCAGGATAAATCAGAATAAAAAACTGGTTTGTCTCTTCAGGTAAAACAAGCTGAGTTCACACCTTCAACACTTTGATTTATCCAGGTGCAATTTATCACCCGAGCAAAAATCAGCCCTACACTGAGGACAAATGAAGGACACATGGAAAATTCCTTAACTCTCCTCTTCCCAGTGTGCAAGGTAAAAAATAAGTTTTATCCCATAAAAGACTTGCTGCCCAAACAGATCATTCAGGCTGGAAATCAATGCCACATTCCAAGAGGCAAAGTTTTAATCCAAGTTTCATGTAATGGGATCTTATCTAATCCATCTCTGCCCTTGAGATGCCGTGGTGAAAACTCTGGGAAAGGCAGAGAGTGCCTGGATCTGCTGACTGCACTTCCAGCTCAGCTCCTCCTCCTTCCCATCCCCTCTCATTTGTGTCCAAGCCCTTTCATGCCTGGGCACTGCATTTTCTACAAGATGGAGAGTGCAGGGAAGCAGGGAAGGAAGGGATAAACACCTTCAATTGTTCCCAAATTGTAGTCTCTGAAGCAGAGGTCAATGGTTTTAACAACACTGGAATGCACAAAGTGCTGAATTTATCCACCAGCAGCTCAAAGTCACTCATTTGCAGCTGGAAGACAGCTTCAAGCTGCTGGAAATACACAGTAAGGATCAGAAACAGCTCCCAGAAACCAGCAAAACCAGGGAGAGTATAAGCTGAGAGGCAGCTCTGCCAGGAACTGATAACTGTGGAGACTTGTGGTGCTGCTGAGCCCCCAGGAGCCGATAAAGAGGGAACACCAAGGGCCTGATAAGCTGCCCAAGGCCAGCAGCATGCAGGAGGACCAAGGTTATGGTGAGGTTGTGTGACTTGGATCACGTTCAAGAAGGTGGTGGCAGCTCTGTGTGGAGGAAAACTACAGGGTTACCCACAGATTTATCTTTTAAATATTTTATATATATATATATGCACACGGGTTTCTGACAAAAATGGGACACCTGAGTGACTTTCTGAACACCTTGGAGGTACTGGCATGCCAGTGTGACCCTTTGAGTCAACTGCTGTTGTTTCAACAGGAATGTGTGTTAGAGTAACTGAAGGTTCTCTGTGTGTGTAATTAATAATTACTATTAGTAAAACTAATGTGCCATTAATAGGAACATCTTGATGTTACTCATCAGTGCAATGACTAAAAGTTGCTCAAGCAAACACTGCTTGTGATCTGTGTCTGCTCCTGTCTCGATCCCCAATCAGAGCAACAATTACTCTCATTCATGCTAGAAATGCTTAATTGTTCCCCAAATTAGCTTGGTCAGCAAGACCTTGAAGATTCCCTGCAGCCCACTGCAATGTGCAGCACAGACAAGAGTCTCCCTGTCTGTGAGCAAACACATCCACGGGGCTGGGAAAGGGAGTGAAACACCAGCAGGGCTGGAAAACTGGGAACAGAGGAATTATCTTCCCAGGCCTGGGAACAAGGAATGCTTTGAGAGCGTGGCCAGCCCCGCTCTGAGCTCCACATCCCTCACCCACAGGCGCCGTGGGTGGGGATCCCAGCTGGGCCAGCTCCAGCTCCAGCAGCCGCTGGGATAATCAGGACAGGATTTGGGATATGATGCTGGCAGACATGGCTGAAGTCTCCAGCAGAGATCAGAGTCTGCAGGAGCTCAGGGCAGGCCAGGCTGGCAGTGCCAGGGCAGGCAGGGGGCACACACACACCTGAGCTGCACGGGCTGCACGTATTCCTTGCGGAAGCGTTTCAGGTCGGCGCTGATGGGCTGCTCCCCCTTCTCGATGGCCAGCCTGTCTGCCTCCGTGGGCTCAGGCTCAGGGATCTCAAACCTGGGGAAAACACCACACAGGGATGGCAAACAGGACAGAACACAACCCCTCCGTGCACAGGCTGCAGATTAGAGAAATGTTATTTATATAAACTCAGCAGGTGCTGCTCTGCCATCCGGTTTGCCCGGAATCCCCTCACCCCAGCTCCACACCCTGCTAATTCTCTGCTTCTCTGCTCGTCACACCATGTCTAGACTGGGATAGAAGGTTTTTAAGGACCTGCTGGCACGATTAAGGGAAGATTAGATGAGAGCTTAAGAGCAGCTTTACCACACTGCATTAAAATGCTGTTTACCTTAATTCTGTGCCTTCAAACAAACTGCCTGGAACGTTTCTGTCCTCATTTCCATTGTGCACTCAACTCTCTCGTGAGCCAATTCAGCAGTTCACAACATCACCACCCACAGCCCAGGCACACCAGGTGCTCCAGCTCATACCTCATTCAGGTAACTCATTTAAACTGGGAAAAGGAAGCACTAAAAACCTGGATCATCGTTTTAAAGTTCCTGGTTTATAAACTTCAACAGAACATTGAAATTTGACACTGAGGTCCTGAGCAGGAAAGGAGCACTTGGAATCTCTGATTTTTGTCCCTTCCAACTCAGGATGTTCTGTGATTCCAAATACACAAAACTCATCAGGAACTGGAGGGACAGGACAAGGGGAAAGGCTTCAAACTGACAGGGAGGAGGCTTAGATGGGATTTGAGGAAGAAATTCCTGGCTGTGATGGTGGGGAGGTCCTGAATAGAATTCCCAGAGAAATTGTGATTGCTCCAGCCCTGGAAGCATCCAGGGCCAGGTTGGACAGGGCTTGGAGCAGCCTGGGATAGTGGAAGTGTCCCTGCCCATGGCAGGGGTGGCACTGGATGGGTTTTAAGGTCCTTTCTCAAATCCTTCTGGGATTTTATTCTGTGATTCCAACCCTTTTCCATGCCTTCAGAAAGGAGGATCACTGCTCACCTTTCTATCAGCAGACTCAGCAGCTCCTGGGGCTTGCAAAAGGAGCGGTAGGTGGTCAGGAAGGTCCGGACAAAATTAGGATCTGTAAGGATTGAGTAAGAAAATGACAGCAGGGAGTTTTTATCCAGTTGCAAAAGATCAGAAATAAAAGACAAAGTTTGATGTGCAGAGAAGACACTGAGGTTGTAAGGCAAACACTGTATTTGAAAAACAGCAGAAATGACAGGGGTTGGGAAATTTTCACTCAGTTCTTCGGTGCATTTCCCTGAAAAATACTGAACTGCACATCCAGTATTCCCTTAAAACCTCTGTCTCATCCTACCCTGAGGAATGCCTCTCCCTGACCAGCTGTGCTATTGGGGAAATTGAACAAAAACTGCACCTCAGTCCCAACAGCACCAGCCTCCCCCTGCCCCCCAAAAGTGAGACCCAAAGTTCTCCTCAGCACCAGCACTTCCTGGAACTCCTTCAGTTCTCACTTCTGGGCCTTTCAGACACTGAGAGGCTGAAAAATGCTGATGGGGACTGCCATCCACTGCACCCCAGACACTTCACAGAGTGCAGGCTGAATGTAATAAAGATAAAAATACAGCAAAATAAAAGATAAAAGAAAAAAAAATATATATAACCTTCAACCCAGATACTTCACAGAGTGACAGGCTGAATGTAATGAATATAAAAAATACAGCAAAATAAAAATAATAGAAATAAAATTTAATAAATAATATAAAAATATAATAAATATAACCTTCAACTCAGATACTTCACAGAATGGCAGACTGAATGTAATGAATATAAAAAATACAGTAAATATAATAAATATAACCTCCAACCCAGCTACTTCACAGAGTGGCAGACTGAATGTAATAAATTAAAAAAATACAGTAAAATAAAAAATAAAATAGAAATTAAAAAATGAATAACAATAAAAATATAATAAATATAACCTTCAACTTAGATACTTCACAGAGTGGCATGCTGAATGTAATAAATATAAAAAAATACAGTAAATATAATAAATATAACCTATAACCTTCAACCCAGATACTTCAGAGTAGTGGACTGAATGTTATAAATATAAAAAATACAGTAAATATAATAAATATAACCTTCAACCCAGATACTTCACAGAGTGGTGGGCTGAATGTAATAAATATAAAAAATAAAATAAAAATTAAAAAAAAATATAACCTTCAACCTAGATATTTCACAGAGTGGTAGGCTGAATGTAATAAATATAAAAAATACAGCAAAATAAAAAAATTAAAATAAAAAAGAAAAATTCTAAAAAATGAATTAAAAAAAATAAATTAACCTTCAACTCAGATACTTCACTGAGTGGCGGACTGAATGTAATAAATATAAAAAATAAAGCAAAATAAAAATAAAATAAAAATTAAAAAATTAATAATAATAATAAAAGTATAATAAATATAACATTAAACTCAGATACTTCCCAGAGTGGCATGCTGAAAGTAATAAATATAAAAAAATACAGTAAATATAATAAATATAACCTTCAACCCAGATACTGCACAGAGTGGTGAGCTAAATATAATATATAAAATAATACAGCAAAATGAAAAATAAAATAAAATAAATAATAAAATTAAAATTAAAAAATAAATTAAGAAATATATAACCTCCAACCCAGATACTTCACAGAGTGGCAGGCTGAATGTAATAAATATAAAAAAATACAGTAAATATAATAAATATAACCTTCAACCCAGATACTGCACAGAGTGGCGAGCTAAATATAATATATAAAATAATACAGCAAAATGAAAAATAAAATAAATAATAAAATTAAAATTAAAAAGTAAGTAATAATAAAAAATATAATAAATATAAACTTCAACTCAGATACTTAACAGAGTGGTAGGCTGAATGTAATAAATATTAAAAATACAGCAAAAAAATTAAAGAAATAAACAATAAAAAATTAAAATAAATATAATAAATATAACCTTCAGCCCAGATACTTCACAGAGTGGCAGGCTGAATGTAACAAATATAAAAAATATAGTAAATATAATAAATATAACCTTCAACCCAGATACTTCACAGAGTGGAAGGCTGAATGTAACAAATATAAAAAATACAGTAAATATAACAAATAGAACCTCCAACCCAGATAATTCACAGAGTGGTGGGCTGAATGTAATAAATATAAAAACACAGAAAAAAAAAAAATAAAATAAAAGAAATAATAATAATTTAAAAAAATTAAACAAATATAACCTTCAACTCAGATACTTCACAGAATGGCAGACTGAATGTAATAAATAGAAAAATACAGCAAAAAAATTTAAAAAATAAAAAAACCCATAAATATAACCTCCAACCCAGATACTTCACAGAGTGCCGGGCTGAATGTAATAAATATAAAAAATACAGCTAAAAAAAAAAACTATAATAAATATAACCTTCAACCCTTTTCTTCCTTCACAGAGCCTCAGCCTGTAACAGCTCCATTGCTTTGGCCAGGATGAAACATGGAAATTTTTTTGTGGGTATTTTTGGGGATGAAAGGTTTGCATACCCAGAATTTCTTACAGCTTTGCCTGCAAAGCCAGGTGATTTAATAACATATTTTTACTCCCTGCAGATCTCATTTTACATTTCATTACAAGCAGGAAAAACCCTAAAGATGAAAGGATTAAAACCCAAAGGTGAGGATACCTGCATACATATGGTAGGTCAGCCTCTCGATGAGCTTCACCACGGTGCCCCCTTTGATGATGGGGATTCCATTCCTGCTCTGCAGGTTGTCCTCAAACACGATGTTCTCCTCGGAGTCCGCCACCACGAAGCGATAGACGCTGGGGCTGGGCAGCCTCAGGGGCTGCTCGTTCTCCTCCTGCAGCAGCACCGAGTCCAGCATCCTGTCCAGGGTGCTGCGGTACTGCAGCGAGATCAGCGCCGCCATCCACGTGCTCTTCTCCTCGGCCGACCTGGCGGCGAACAGCACGCTGCTGTCGTCCTTGGACACCAGCTCGAAGGCGTGCTTGTACTCTGCTGTGTCCTCCTTGTCCACCACCTGCATCTTCCTCATGACGATCTTCTCCTTGAGCCTGTACTCGGCGCTGCTGTAGCCGGGCAGCCGCGACTGCCCGTGGTTGGCCTTGCAGCTGATCAGCAACCCGTCGAAGAGGAAGATGTGGCGCTCGTGTTTGGCCCCGATTTTTGTCAGCCCTCCTTCCATGATGAACTCGTTGCAGCACTGCCCGATGTCTTTGCCTTCCCAGCCGTCGATGTTTTTCTGGATTTCGTTCATTTTTTTGATGGCCAAGTGTTTGCTCCTGATCTGCCGGTGATAGAAGCGACAGACCGGCTCCCTGCCAGGAGGAACAGAAAAAGTCACAGGGGGCACGTTCCAGATTTGCCATCCCAAAAGACTAAAATAATCAACGGAATTAATTGCTGAAATTGGGATTTTTTTTCCCTCAAAATGCCCTAATCAAGTTCCAAATAAGCCACATACACTGCTTTGGGTGGGCAGGAGTAGAATATTGTCCTGGGTTGTAAGATGTGGTTTAGGGGTGTGTGTTCTATTTCCTATCTGTCAGAGCTGGGGCAGTTATTTTCTGTTCATTAGCAGTTTTTTCTTTATCTCTGCCACAGCCAATCCTCCCTCCAGGAGATCTCTGCTGTCCATGGCCACTGAGTGTCCCTGCAGGGCTGATCCAATTCCAGCATCCCATGGGGAGATGCTGCGCCCAGGGGAGGAGCCAAGCATTCCTACCTGGATCCAATCTGAGCCTGGAGCAGCACAGCAGCCTTTGCCCCCTGCATTGCCAGAGGAGCAGCTTTCTGCTGCCCTGCATTGCCAGAGGGAGCCCAGGCCCATCTGCAGCAGCCCTGGAGCTGCAGAGGAAAACTCCCCCCTTGTGCAGGATCCCTGCTCCAGCAGCAGCACAGCTGGCACTGCAGGAGGGCTGAGCCCCCATGGGATGGGGCTGTGCCACCCCCTGACACACAGGGGGACAGGGACTGCTCTGACTCTGTCACTGTTTTGTATTACTGCATTTTTAAATGTTATTTTTATTTTCTTCTCTAATAAAAACTGTTATTTCTGCTCCCACATCTTCACCTGAAAACCCCTTAATTCCAAACTTATAATAATTCATAGAGAAGCAGTTTACATTTTCCATATCAGGAGAGACTCCTGCTTTCCTTAACAGACACCTGTCCTTTCAAACCAAGACAAATATTCACATTATTCTTACAAGTGGGTAAGATTTTGAGCTGCTGCCCATCTACAAAGAAAACTGGCAACAAGGCATGCCTTGAAAAAGAAATACAGAGATTTTCTAGCAGGAAAAGGGGATTTATGTCCCTCCCTGGCAGCTGTGGGGAGGCTCTGGGGTGCTTACCCGGGCCGGCGGCGCGGGGAGTGCTTGCTGTAAATGCGCTCCATGCTGCACTGCAGGTTCAGCAGGGCAGTGATGGCCTGCTTCAGGCACTCCCTGTCCTCTTCATCCTCACTGCACTCCTGCAATTGCTGCCACACAACAAACATTGATTTTCTTTCAGATCTGCCTCATTTCCAGCAGGGTAAGAAGACTGAAAGACCTTCTCACATGGTGCTATCAGCAGCACTCGGTGAAATTTCACTGACTAAAAGTCTGACTTTTTATAGAACCTCACTCAAAAGCACATGTGCATGAAATTAAAAAGATCTGTCAGAGGAAAAATCAGGAATATTCAGGAGAAATCAGGAATATTCAGGAAAAATCAGTGGCTATTAACCAAGTTCAGAAACCTTTACCCTTTAATTTACCCACCCTTTAACCCTTTAATGCTAATTGTCACATATTATTTTGCCTGTTATATCATCAACATCATCCTGTTTCAAACTGGTTAAATTCAAGAATTTGAAGGTTTGAAATAGCCTAGGGTTCAGAGCTGGTTTATGGAACTCTGTCTATCTTCCTTCCATGAGTCCATCTCAAGAATCCAAATTTAACACAGGAGCAAGACTCTGTTTGCTTCTTATCATCCTGAATTCTGCCACCTTCAGCAAACTCAAGAATTTTGCACAGAGCAAACAGTTAAAGAAAGTCTGAAATTTAAGATTTGCTACTACAGAAAAATGTAAAGACAGTGAGAACAAGTGTACTGCCTTTGTATAAAGGCTGAATCCATCTCCACCACTCAGCAGAAACTTCCTGAATTAGGGAATTCCACAGATTTTCATATCATCTCCATCCACCTGGTAGCAACATGCTTTGAGCAAAACCTGAAAGTTCCTCTTTTTGGTTCTTTAAGGTGGTACCTAAAAAACTTTAAAAATCTGAAAAAATAGAAGATTTTTCTTTTTAACCCTTTTTACATCCAAGATCATCTGAACTTCCCATGGCAGGGGCTGGAATGAGATGGGTTTTGAGGTCCCTTCCAACACAAACCAGTCTGGGATTCTGTGAATTTTTTAAAGGAAAATTCAAGCTAATAAACTGGTGGGCAAAATTATGACAACTTGCCATGCAGTTTGGGATAAACTCTGTTTTACCTCCAGACTTGAAGAGAAATCTTCCTTACACTCACTGGCAAGGCAGAATCCTTCTTTTCCCTTCCCCACTGCATTCCCTCAGCTGGGATCCCTCAGTTTATTCTAAAACTAATTGAGAGAACAGGATTTGACCACTCCCACGTTGTTTAAATTACCAAATTTTTAGTTTTCCATGCCCAAACAACCTCCATATTCAAGAAAGGAAGAGTTTTGTGGCTCAAAATTTCTGGGAAGCTGAGGAACAGTACAGGGAAGGGAAAAATCAGATGTCTACCTCTGGAAATTCTATTTTTTCCTTGCTGCCAGCCATGGAAATGCAAAGAGCATGGAAAAGGTGTGAAATGCAGAATCCTGAAGGTGGGAGAAGCAATTGAGGGATAATTTCAGATGTTGCTGGATGAGTCAGGAGCAGCAATCAGGGACAATCCTGTGCCTGTGGGATGGAAGGATTCATCCAGGACCTTGAGCCCTTTGCTCAGGCAAAGAGGAGGCTCTGATGCAGATCCTGAAGGTTTTTCCACCAAGGAGGAAAAGTTCCACAGCCTGAAAGAATTTTCAGGCTTTTCACATTTTAATTTTATTCATTTCAGTTTAGCTGTTTTTGCAAAAAAAGCAGATATTGAGGCCTGTTTGTGTAAATCATTATTTTATTCACCTGCCAATTCAGAAGGGGCCTTTGGTAACTTTCTCAAGGAATAAAAGTCTCAATCTGAGCTTCTCTACCTACTGAAACTGTGAAAATATGAGTGTTTTGTTGCTTTTTTGGCTTCATTTTGGTCTTCTTCAGCCATAATTCCTAGAGGCAAATGCAATGGCAACAGAGAAGCAACACCACCAGTTTTAATGTTATATATTGTATTAATATAGCATCTAATGTCATGTAATTAATGTAACATAGAATAATAATATAACATTATTGTAATTATAATACAATAATATAGTATTGCAATAATATTTATTAATACTAACAATAATGATATATTAATACAATATTTATAATAATAATAATATTTATAATTATTACAATAATATATTAAAATTGTTGAATAAATACTTTTTTTATACCCAAAACCCCTCTGATTTTTAAAAATCCCTGCTTTATATTCAGGATTTTTTCAAAGTACAACATAAAATGCAAATTTGAAACCTGTAACTAATGGGAACATAACAAAATACTCTGGATTGACCATTTCTCCAGGGTGATATTTCAGATTTCTGTCCTGTGCTCACAAGGTTGTCACACAGCCAAGTGTCAGATTCTACTCAGAAATCTCATACACTGTAGATAAAGGTCAAATTTAAATGTTTTCACTGATAAAATGATCATCTTTCATGATGTATGATCCTTCAAAATAAATAAAAACACGACAAAATGATTTTGCCAGGCCTCATTTATCAAAAATAGCAGAAAAACTCTGCTCTATAGGGCACCTGTGGTAATGTTTCCCTAAAAAGGGGAAAACCCCACATATTTCACACTTGTAAAACCAGCTCCAGGTTCAGAATCCCCCAGAGCTGTGGCAGCAGGTGATTTCATCCTTAAATTTCATCCTTAAATTTCCTCCTGCTGCACTTTCCCAGCTCTGAGACACAATGGGGCATTAATCAGCCTGACCTTCAGCACCAGGCAGGTCCCTGCCCCAGTTCTGGCTTTTCAACCTGGAAGATTTTCACAATTTCCAGAGAATTGTCCCACACAGGTGATGATCACGGAAAGGGAAGTTCCATTCTTTTGGAAGACACTCTTCTGACGAAGAAATTTCCCCTGATATCCAATTTAAACCTGCCCTGGCAGAGCTTTACCCTCCTGTCCTCCACCCTCCTGTCAGGAAGTTGTAGAAAATTAAGATTTCTTGGGGTTTTTAAAGTTTTTTTGAACTGTTTTCTACACTGACTATCACTAGAAATGCTTAATAGTTGAAAATGTACTGAAATCACACATATTTAGGTGTATTGGAAGCTGTCCCTGCCCGTGGCAGGGGCTGGAACCAGATGATTTTTAAAGTCCCTTCCAACTCAAACCATTCTGGAATTTCAACTTTTCTGCAAAATATTGGCAATCCATTCACTGGGGATAGGTCAAAAGAAATAATCTCTTGTTTTTACTTATTTAAATCAGGATATGCAAAAAATCACAGCAGACATGAGGAAAACAAGAGTGAAATGAAGTAGAAATAAAAAAAAAAAAGGAGTTTGTGCTAAATATTGCTGACAGACCTGGTCTTAACTCCTAGAAATATTTAGGTTGGATTTTCGATAAATTCTATTTTCTTCCTTCCTTCAAGGAAATCTTTTAGAACACAAAGGAAATCCCTGTAACTCACCTGGGCAGCACCAGATTTCACACTGAGAACCTCCCAGAGTCATTCCTGCTGCTATTTCCAAATGTCAGCTATAGCCACAGGGTGTTTAACCCATTGAATTGAAGTTCATCCCTGTTAGTTAATAATTCATTTACCCTTCAAGCATTACAAACTTCCTCCACACTATGGGGCAAACAGAACCTTTTTTACATTATACTCAGCTAATTCCAGCTAGGACTCAGGAGAAGTGGTTGAATATTAAGAATGGATTATTCTGAAATAATAAAAACAAACAGAGCTGCAGCTGGAGTGTGACCTGAGACTGAGAATTCTGACTGAATCCTGCTTAGCTTCTGAATGGACAAAAAATTCAGAACTCATAGAAGGAAGAAATTAGATTTGTGCATTCAAGTTTTAGATTTTTAATTTTAAAAAATTTAAATTAAAATTTAAATTAAACTTAAATTGAAATTTAAATTTTTTTCAACTATATTAGAATTCAAGTTCAATAAAGATTTGTTGAATAAAATGTAGTTTAGATGTTCATATGAGATGCTTTTAAAGATTTTTTTAATATGTTTTTACTTTTCAGAAACCAAGTAACAGTGTCAAATAATTTTAATTTTCAGAGAGAGTAAGTAAAATATAACCAGCTATTTAAAAGCTCAGATTTTCTACATTAATAATTATTTTCAGTCAGAAATAAAGAGTGTGGCTCCATTTACCTGCAGCAACTCAAAGTAGTGCAAGCAGTGATAGACTGGGATCAGCATGAGGCGAGGCAGGACATACTGGACAGCCTCCTTAAATCCTTCAGCTGTGGACTGGAAAGGAAAAAAACCAGGATTATTTACACTGGAATATTGAGAATATTCACTGTACTCCCACTATGTCCAATATCCCACAGAAATATGGAGGCCTCACTGGGTACTGCAGAAAACAGTATCATCCTCAGAAACTGAGAATCACAGGTTTATCACTTAAAAAATGAGAAATATTTTCCATTCCCAGTGGTTACTGAGGCAGTAATTCAGGCTGTAAGATGAGGAGAGATTTTTCCAGCCAGTGGTGAAATTCCTGCTCCTTCCACCTGAGGAGAAGCTGAATTAGCTCAGGGACAGAAAGGAGGCCAGATTCACCACCTGACTAAAATATCAATTTAATCTGGAATAAAAGAATTCAATTCCAGCTTTGAGCTTTAAATTTAGGGGGGCAGGAGGCAAAGAGCCTTCCTTAATATTGAAGGAATATCGAATAGGAATTTCCTTAACATTGAAGGAATATTGAATAGGAGTTTCCTTAACATTGAAGGAATATTGAATTTAATATTGAGGAATATTTAAGAGTGAGATGATCCAGCTCAGCAAGGAGCTGCAGAGGAAACACCCCCAGAATGAATGGCTCAGAGGGATCTCATCCTGCAGAGATGCCCCAGTACCACCAAACTGGGCTTAACTGGGTTTAACTGGGAGCACCAGTGCCCCATCACTTGCTCAGCAGCTTCTCTAAGGGCATTCCTGAACACCAAGCCAGCCTGAGCAGTATTTTTAATAATTTTAATATTTATTAAAATAATTTTAAATAATTTTAATTAATAAATCTGCTACACAGGCAGAAAGAAGCAATAAAGCAATAAAAGAATCACAGATTATCCTGCTGGCCTGCAGTGACTAAGGAATTACTGCAGAATTATTCCAGAAAAAGAACCAGTCACAGCCTCAGGGCTGAAGGAGGCCTTGGATGTGCACATGAGAAAATGAAAATATGGTGTTTGTGTGCCTGTGGTTGGCTTTAAAAGGTAAAATAAAAGTGGCAGTGTAAGAATTCACCCTTTGTTCTCATACAGGATGTGAGGAGGAAAAAACCTGCAGAACACCCATGGATGGGTCAGAGCTGTGCCCTGCTTTTCCAGCAAGAGGCAAAGTCAAAATATCCCACACTGAAGGAAGGGAAGGACCTTGAGGAATTCTTCCTTAGTTGAAGCAAAGAATTACTGACAGAATTCCAACCTTTGAAATATGAGAATTAAAGCCATTCAGTGTTTCTCATTTGCACTCACCTGGAAGTGGAGAGCCACAGCAGGTTTGGCCATTAAGTTGTTAAAATGCTCATGAAATTGTGGAGAGAGAATATCCTGGGACAAGGTTTCATATGGATCAAAGGCCTGCTCCTAAATAAAAACAGAATTACACACAGGAGTGAAGGATCCAAGCAATTTCTGTCCCAGCTGCTACAATAATTTCCTTGAATAAGCTGATGGAACTTTCCAAGAAAATATTGATTTTGCAAAATAAATATTGAATAAACCACAATCTTATTTCACTTCCAGCTTTGAAATGCCCACAATTTTCTTGGAATTCCTCAACCTCCCCATCTTCATGGCCAACACAAAGTTTGTTGTACTGAAGCAGTGGGAACCAAGAGAAGTTTTTGCTTTTCACCCCATTTCACACGGAATTGCAATTTTACCTCCCCTCTGTCCATAAGGATGGACAATGTGGAAACCTGGGACACTTTTCCAGTGAAAATATCTCATTTGGGACAGAGCAACCAGTCCCAGGGGAAAGTCCTCAAGTGCCATCAAGGGTTTGGATGCAAAAGTTATGGTTTGGAGAATGCAGCTGTGACTCCACAGGATCAGCTACAGCAGGATGGGAGGGAAACCTGGAGGCACAGGGATCATTCCTGGCTGTGCAGGGATCATTTCTGATTGCAGGGATCATTCCTGGCTGTGCAGGGATCATTCCTGGCTGTGCAGGGATCATTTCTGATTGCAGGGATCATTCCTGGCTGTGCAGGGATCCCACAGGAATCATTTCTGACTGTACAGGAATCATTTCCGACTGTACATGGATTCCTGCAGGAATCTTTTCTGGTTGCAGGAATCCCACATGAATAATTTCTGGCTGCACAGGAATCATTTCTGGTTGTAGGAATCCCTGCAGGAATAATTTCTGGCTGTACAGGAATCACACAGGAATAATTTCTGACTGTACAGGAATAATTTCTGATTTCAGGAATACCTTCAGGAATAATTTCTGGTTGTACAGGGATTCCTGCAGGAATCATTTCTAGTTGCAGGAATCCCACATGAATAATTTCTGGCTGCACAGGAATCATTTCTGCTTGTAGGAATGCCTGCAGGAATCATTTCTGTCTGCAGGAATCATTTCTGTCTGCAGGAATCATTTCTGGTTGCAGGAATCCCTGCAGGGATCATTTCTGGTTGCAGGGATCATTTCTGGTTGCAGGAATCCCTGCAGGAACCATTTCTGGTTGCAGGGATCATTCCTGGCTCCCAGCTGGGCTGTGCCAGGGCCTGTCAGGCTGATCCCAGTCCCTGCAGGGACTGATTCACTCCTGAGTCACTGCTGGGCTCAGCACATCCCTCTCTTCACCCCAGTGCTTGCCAGGCTCTGGATTTGGGAATGCCAACCCCACAAAAGGCTTGTTTGAACACTGGTGAGGTCTCAAGTCACAGTGGAATCCACAGGGCAAACCCACTGCAGGAGCCAGGCCAGTATTTCCTGACTCTGTGCTGTCCTCTGGAATTATTTTATATTTTTACTGCATTTACAAGTGGGTTTAGTTTCTTCCACTTAGACTTCAATCAGTGTTTTTACGTTTTGGGTTTGTTTTATGAACATGAGATTAAAATGAACGGCATTAGGGATCTTCCTAAAGAGATGAATTATTTAAAAAGGGTTTTATGCTTGAAATGCTGCAGAAGTGAGTGAAATATGGAATTCTGGAATATTGAAATGGATGGCTTTTGGCTGAAGGAGGGCAGGGTTGGATGGGATATTGGGAATTCTCCCCTGGGAGGGTGGGCAGGCCCTGGAATGGAATTGCCAGAGCAGCTGGGGCTGCCCCTGCATCCCTGGCAGTGCCAAGGCCAGGCTGGACATTGGGGCTTGGAGCACCTGGGGCAGTGGGAGGTGTCCCTGCCATGGCTGGGGTGGATGGGATGGGGTTTAAGGTCCCTTCCAACCCAAACCCTTCTGGGATTCTATGGAAGCATCACCCTGATGTCCCTGCAATGATCCCAGTGCGGGATGTGGCCCTGCATTGGGGTTTGCCCATTTCACCCCTTGCTGTGTGCACTGCTTCCCACCTTTACTCCTTTGTGGATACTTAAAACTCCTCTTATGGAAACACAAACAGCAGAAAATAAATTTACAACCTGCTGACAATCCCCTTGTTTCAGCAGCTGCCCTGAGAAGATCCTCTGAGGAACCCTCTGCCCTGTTCTCAACCATCCATCTCCCACTTCTGGGCGTCAGATTCTGAATTTCCTCCACACCAGCAAAAAATATTTTATTTTCCCCATACACAAACCCAATGTTTTATTTCCCCCACACTTCCTTATCTCAAAACCACGACAATATTTATGTTTATAAACCTTCCAGGGAGCTGATGCAGAAAAAAACAGACAAAGCAGGAAGATTCTAGCTTGCAAGGCTTGTTTGGTTTTAATTATCCTTCCCAAGAAGTTGAAGGATCTTTTCAATGGAAACACTAAATGAACAATGCTGGCAGGGAGATAAGCAGAGCAAATAAACACTCTCCTATCTCTCTTTAATGATTCCTTTTGCAAACACTGACACAGAGATGATCTCACTGTGAGATGATCAAACCAACAGCTCACTTACTGAGCAGGTCTTGCCCCATATGAACTGAATTCACAAATTCAAATATATTACCTTCATAAAAAGCTTGGAAAAATAATCTGGGCTTCATTTCCTCTGCAAGTTTTTCAGTGAATGAAAAATCAGATGAGATTTTCACTCACTGAAAAGGATTTGTTTCCATTAGAGCACTGGATGACTCAGAGCAGCTTTTGCAATAAAATCAGATTTTTTTTTCCAGGATAATGCTGCACTATTTCAAATTTAAGGGGTTTTTTAAAATAGTTTCAATATCATAACTGCTTTAATCCATTGATCAAACACTTCTCCTTATCATTATAAAGCAATTATGCTTCAATAACTGCTAAGATTTGGTCAACTGGACTTTCCTACATGAGTGGTTTATTGAAGCAATGCCAAGCAAACTTTATGGTCTTTTCCTAAATGAGTGGCACCTGTGCCCAAAAATCACTATTTTTTATAGCCACAAAAATGTAATTATTCTCCAGGTGGTGCTGAGGTGTTCATGCAATCCTTAAATCTTAAAAATGGAAGATATATAAAAGTAGAATTAAAAGTTAATATAATAAAAAGTTTAATTAATAGAAACTTATTAAAATATATAAAATAGATATAAATTATATACAAATATAAATACAAAATTTAATTTTTAAAATAAACATCATAATTTTAAGATAAAACCAAAAATTTGCCATTCACCACATGGTTCACCTGATACCTTCACTGTCAGCTCAGAACAATTAATTTCCTCTCTAATTGTTGTTTATATGGTTGCTCTCCCATTTTAGAGCCAAAACCTGGGATTAATACACATCCCAAAGAAAAGGAGATTCCATTTAGGCCATATCCAAGGACAGCAAAACTTCCATCCCTACCCTGGTCATCCTCTCCAGGAGTTTTCCCCCAGACAATTCAAATTGTGTGGTTTATTCTGAGCTGAATTGTCCTTTTGCCTCTGAGATGCTGCTTTTTCCCTGTGCACCTCCCTGCTGAATTCCAGAGTCACTCTGCACCTCTTTTCAGGAATTCTGACTAAACTGAGCTCTAGCCCTCTTCAGCTTTGTGACTCCCTTCTGTATTTCAGAATAGAACCAAACATTATTTAAGAATAATATTAATATTACAATAATATTAAATAAAATAGATTAAAAATATAGTAAATGTATTATATAGTAATATGGTCTTAAATAATAATTAATATATGTAATATTATTAATAAATAACATTAATAAATAACATTAATATATTTTGTATTAAATATATTATGCCCATTATATTATATAATATAATATGCCCACTATATCATATCATATCTCATATTATATTATATTATATTATATTATATTATATTATATTATATTATATTATATTACATTATATTATATTACATTATATTATATTATATTACATTATATTACATTACATTACATTACATTATATTATATTATATTATATTATATTATATTACATTATATTATATTACATTATATTATATTACATTATATTATATTACATTATATTATATTACATTATATTATATTACATGATATTATATATTAAGACAGATTAAAGTAAAATAATATTTAAGAATATTTAATAATTTCAATATGGAGTACTTGAGAATTTTAAAAAATTTCCTTCCAGTATTTCAATGCCCATTCAAAACAAACTGAGAAAATAATGAATAATATTCCAGTAGGAGCCACACTGTATTCCAGTGCAGAGTTTTTCCTTATTTCTGTCTTTAATACCCACTTTGGAGCTCAGTGGGAATCAGCAGCACTTTTGCTACAATCCTGAGCCATAAATTGCTGCTCTGATACTTCACTCCTTCCTGGAGCCCCTGAAGGTATTTCCCATTCCAGGTGGGAATTTGGAATGCAATCCCTGGGTCATGGTTTTGCTGGGGAGACATTCAGGGAAGTGATGCAAAGTTCCCAAAGCGAACTGAAGAAAAGATTGTTCTAGAGGAGGCAAACTGACTGAAATTTGAGGTCTTGTTTCTTCACATTGTCAGTGGGAAAGAAAAGGTTGTGGGGGAGGAGAAGTGTTCTGAAGGTTTTGCTGTGATTATTATTACTCTTTCTTTTAGTTACTGTTAATGAAGTTTTCTTTAGACGCTTTGAAGGCTTTGAGCTTTGCCTTTCTCCCAGTCCTCCCTCCCAGCAAGAAATGGGTGCTGGGGATTGGCCAGCACTGAACCCTCCACACTCCTTGGGGCACTGGCTGGGAAATCTCAAAATTGGCCAAATCTCAAACTGGTGAACCAAAACCATGTAGCCATGATATTTTCTGAAAAATCCTTAAGATTTTTTCTCCTGAGAAGCTGAGAAACCTCAAGAACAAAATGTAAACAATGGTTATCTGCTGCTGTGGAATGCAACAGGTGCATCTGTGATTGGTCTCATGTGGTTGTTTCTAATTAATGGCCAATCACAGTCAGCTGGCTCAGACTCTCTGTCCGAGCCACAAACCTTTGTTATCATTCTTTCTTTTTCTATTCTTAGCTAGCCTTCTGATGAAATCCTTTCTTTTATTCTTTTAGTATAGTTTTAATATAATATATATCATAAAATAATAAATCAGCCTTCTGAAACATGGAGTCAGATCCTCGTCTCTTCCCTCATCCTCAGACCCCTGTGCACACTGTCACAAAACCACTACACCCAGTGTGAGTGATTTAATAAAAACAAACATAAAAAACCCCCCTAAACCAACCAAATCAAACACCAAACCTCTGCCAGGTCCTCAAAGCAGCTGCCAGCCAGAGGGTGAGGGCTGCTTTCATCTGTCATTTCCACAGTGTCCTCAATCAGGCCCAAAAGCTTCACTGTCAGCTCGTGGATGTCTGAAATGTTGCTGAATATCACATCAATGTCCTGCAAACACAAAACAGGGCTGAGTCCTGCCTGGGATGATTTATTTGGAGCATGTAAATATTGGAGTGGGTTTTGTCTGAACCAGGAGGTAAATGGAGAGGTGTTGAGTCTTAATTTCTTTTTTGCCAAGGCTGGGATTAAATGTGCAAGATGGTATTTCTTGTTGGGACTCAGATGTTTATTAGTTCTTATCTCTGTCCCAGTCTCACAAACCCTGAGTTCTGCAGCACTTCACTCTTAACAAACTAAAAATGGAGCCCCACTTCTCTCTCTGCAAGGCCTTTTAAGGATAAACTGTCCCATTAAGAAATGACACCTCAATTATTTTCACTTTTAACCCAATAACCAACCACCCCTGCCTGCAATGGGGACTTTTTTATCCAAATACACAAAACCACCCAAACCCATGGAGAAGAAGGTGAAGGAGCAGCCTCCACCCTAAAACTTCTATCTTTTTTTATATATATTTCTGTACTCTAAAACCCCAAGCTCCAAGTTTTCCACCCTGTGATGTCACACACTTCTATCCAAACCCCACACCCACAATCCCAGTTCTATCATTTTATTTTGGAAGCTCCTCCAGGGCCTCAGGTCAGCGCAGTGTTCTCCTGGGGGTCACAGCCTGGCAGCACAGAAAGTCTGAAATTCCCAGCAATTCCCAGGGTTCCAGCAGATAGGAACCATCAGAAAGCAGGAAAAGTGAAGCTCTGTGGTGTTCCCAGCCCTCCAGGCTTCCCTGAGCCCATCCAGCCTTGCCCAATTTCCAGAGCATCCTTCCCAGGAGCTGCTGGAAAAGCACTCCTGGCCCTCCCTGCTCCCTCTGCTCCTCTTGTCCCACCCAAGACAGGAGGAAGGAGCTGATTTACAGGGGGAATTTACAGCAGCTCCAAGCTCAGATCCTCCAAACCACAGGTGCAGCTAAAGCAGCTCCTGGGCTGGGATGGAGCAGGACTTGGCAGAATCCTTCCCAAATTCTAATTGTAGATTTTCAATTCCCCACACTCAATGAGGGAGTCCCTTCCCCAGTTCAGTGTCTTGGATTCCTCCTCTGAATTCCCTGCTCAGAAATTTCTCTGCCCCAACTTCCCACTGACCTCCAGGCAGTGCACAGAGCATGGGAATCCTCTTGTGGGAACATGAAATCCTGAAATTTCCCATTCCCAGAAAAATATTCCTCAGCTCCCAAGCATGGCTCCCTTCTGCTCCCATCACCTTCACTGGAATTCCACCCCACATCTGCACAATTCCATCAGCTCCTAAGGACTTCCACATCCATGGGATGGGAATGGCTCCTGCTGCCTCTTCTGAACCTGCTGGTACCACCTACAAATCCCAGCTCAGGTTCTGCTGGCCTGTGAAGGATCCACCAATCCCTCCTTACTCCTCCTGAGAACAGAATTTGCCACAAGGACAATTTCAATCAAATATTTCAATCATTTCTCCAACTCCTTCACAGTGAGAGAATCCACAGCCAAGGGCTGTTTTAATTGGAATTTCTCCACATAAGGGGTAGCCTGTAGATGTCAGTTCAAGCATTCACTGCACATGCAGGTAGATGACAATTTTTGTCTTAAGCAAAAGTGAAACTACTACCTAAATAACCAAATCCAGCTGCTGCTGGATCTGACAGGGAATTGTGTCCATTAAACTCCATTTCCATTAATGGCAGTTCCCCCATTGGATTTCACACACAGCCAACTCTCATTATTCACTGACAGCCAATAAATCAAATTTGATTTCACCTCCTACAGTTAATGCAAAATGGGTAAGTTCTGGCTGCTAATGGAGCAATTAGCATTGCTGATCAATGAAGGACTCACATGAGGTGTGAAGAGTCTCCTGTTGGACAGAAAAGCTTCCCGAAATACTTTGATGATCAGGTTGAGCTCCCTCAGGTATTGCCTCTCTTCTGCAATCTCATTTCTCACCAGGTCGTAGTAGTTGAGCTCCCCAGAAGAAGAGGGCTCATCCTCACACAGAGAAACCAACCCAATCTCATCCTGATCAAACATATCCATCAAAACCTGCCAAAGAAATCCAGGAATTACACCCAGCCAGGCCTTCACACGTGCCTCCAGCTCAGCTATTTCAATGTGTTCAGAGAAATCCTTGGAGTTTTTAATACAATCCTTGCTGTGTTCACTTTCACAAGGGAGTAATATTTCAACTTTGGCAGCAGGAGGCTGCAGCACTTGCCAAAGCCATTCTCCCCCTTGGAAGTGAGCACGACCTAGAAAACAAGTTACAATTCATGCAGAATCAACTTGGAAAACAAGGAATCTTGCATAAGCCTTGGACAAAACCTCCTGCTGAAGATAAAACCGAACAAAAATGTTTCTCATTTTAACGGGCATGAAAACTAAAGGTCTTTTCTGTGCTAGGAAGGAGAGCTGCCATGACAAAGTGACATCAGGAGGGTGTGACAGCAGAGAAATGAAGGACAACATCCATTTCTGGCCTTATACTGCTTGTAAAGGCTCCTGCTGTTCCAAAATTTACGCAGGCTCCACTTAAATTTCTGCTGTGACAGATCTGCCATGAACAAGGAGAGAAGCTTTGCCTTTGACTTAAAATTTTTGCTGTGACAGGTCTGGCATGAAGAAGGAGAGAAGCTCTCCCACTGATCCTCCTTTGAACACACCTTCCAGATCAACTAAAATGGAACAAATCACCTCTAAACACTGTTTTAATCCCAAGCCCTTACCTTATCAGCACACATTGATACTTTAATGTCCTGCTGGGAGATCTCAAAGTGTCGGATATTGAAAACATAATTTCCAGCCAGCTTTAAAATGTCAGCTGAGATGTATTCCAAGACAGCCACGATATAGAGAGAGACATGGTAATCCACCTTGTAGCCCAGGACCTCCTGCAAAGTGAAAACAAGAGAAAACAAATGGAATTTATTCCAGAAATTTGTCTAGAATGACAATGAACACATTGAATTTTCTACTGAAATGGATTTTGGCTGTGGTGATAATTTACAGTAATGGAACACCCAGGGCTGAGGACATCAAATGGAAATTGGAACATCTGCCTGCAAGGAGATGCTTGTAAATACTTGTGTTATTTTGCAGTATTTTAAGAGAGGAAAAGCTACAGAACTTGAAATAATCCCTCTTCTAAAAATGACAGTCCTAAAAATAGAATTAATTTAAGGAAGAGACTTGAGTGGAATTATTCCTGTATTTAAATTTCCATCTCTGTCTGTGCTTATTGCAGGACTCTGACCCTAATGTGGACTCTTGAGAACAGAGTAGGCTTCACTTTCAAGGAATTTTGGGTGGGAAGGGACCTTAAAGATCATCTCCTCCACCCCCTGCCATGCCAACTGAGCACTCTGCACTCCATAAAACAATGGAACTTTAATAATGGAGGTCTGAAGAGACAAAATGTAGGACATCATCCCTGGGAACGTGCTCCATGTCCTGCACAGCTTGCACCCTGCAGCCTTTCAGCTGCCAATGAATGCAGCTGACTTGGTGCATTTGAATAAGGCAGACTTGTTCTCATTATGTGTTGGTGCATCCTCTAAAAATCACATTCTGGGCCTGTTTTCACACTTCTAAACCAGATTTCACCAAGGAACACCAGTGGTGTTTAGGAAGATCTCATTTAATGCTGTGTCCTCTCTTCACATCCCTCCCCCTCTCATTAGTCCTCAGGAATTGAGATGTTGTGTAAGTGAACACAGCAAGGAGACCTGAAAAAGTGCTTTAATTTCTGCTTAAGTTTTCTCAACAGCTGGAAACACCTCTGCAGATCTCTTGATTTTTAAACCTGAGGCAGCAGTGACATTCAGCAGTGACTGAAAGGACACTGACACATCTTGGTTGACAGTACACAAGGAACAGGATCTGCTGTTCCCTCTTCTTCTATTTGGGCTTCTGCAGCATTTTGAAACAAATAAAGGCATCAAAGCAGCCCTGCTGAAGTAGTGAAGGTATTTGAGTTTTGTTTATGTTAAAAACTAACTAATCCTATTTCAAAGTAGAGTAATGGATTAACACATGGATGTAATGAAGGTGATGAATTTCAGGATTTACTTTCACTACACACTACAATAAATTCAGCTTTGTGGTGATTCTTTACTCCCTCTGCCAAGAAGAGAAACTTTTTAATTTCATACAAATTCAAGAAATACAAGAAAGGTCATGCTGGGGGGCAGGAAAGGTGAGAGGTACCTTCAGTAAGGGATGGATTTTGTCCACAGGGAGCAGGAGGGGGTTCCTCCTTTTCCGTTTCTCGATGGCCGACTGAGCGTCAGCGATGGCCCACTTGTCTATGGGGTGGGGAAACGTCTTCTGAACCCGCTCCTGCCAACACAGACAGCTCTGAGCCCAGCCACAGCCACCAGGGAGGTTTAAATAAATCAGCACAGCAAAATACTTCCCCTCCAGGACAGGCAATGATCCTCCTCCTCAGTGTTTGCAACACGTTCTCCTAATTGTTCTCTCCTTACCCAACTCAGCTTCTCTCTTTCAGCAATGCTGAACAAGCTCCCTCCCCTGAGCACCAAGAATCCTTCAAATCTCCTAAAATCTCTGATCTTTTCAAGAGCAGCAGGGAGGTTTCAGTCTCCACTTCAGTGGAAGATGTTCCTGCCATGGTAGGGAGTTGGATATGGATGGTTTTTAAGATCCCTTCTAACCCAGACTATTCCGTGAGCCAGGATCCCAAAATGCAAACACCATCAGGAAGTACTGAACAGTCTACAGCCTACAAAAAACCCCAAATTGATATTGTTCCCATTTGAGAGAAGAGTGTAACTTGCCCTACATCAGATCAAGTTTATGGCAGGAATGAAAAGCTGAAGGATGAGCTGGAAAAAAATGGTGTAATTTTTATGCCCCTTTGATTGAATGACTTTTGCACATATCCCAAGACCTAACAGAAAAGCAGATTTTCTTAGAGGCAGCTTTTAAACCTTTGCAGTGTCCATTTAATGCCCAGCTTTCTGACCAGCCCCCAGGGGACATTCCCACCTGGAGAGCAGCCCCCAAATGACCCTTCCTTGGGATCCTACCAGGACATCCTCCCAAAAATGGAGCTAAGCTGGCATTCAGCCATCCTCCAGCTTAAAATCATGGGAGTTCCAGACTGGTTTGGGTTGGAAGGGACTTAAATCCCATCCAGTGCCACTTTTCACTGTGCCAGGCTCTGGGAATTCCATCCCAGCCAGGAATTCCTTCCCAATATCCAACCCAACACAAGCCTGCTGTGCTCCAACACTGCTTCCCTCTGCTCCTTTAGGAACCATTTGAAGGGCTGCTTCTATTTATAAAACATTTTTAATTTGAGATTTTTAGACCTTGATCTGGCAAATACTTAAGGACAACATCTTGGACAAACAGTTCCATTAGCTGCAGGCTGTTATGTAAATATCTTAGGATAAACTTCAGAGATCACAGCTCTCATGTTTTCCCTTTACAGCTAAAAACAGCTGAGGAGCAGATCCAATCCCAAGAGTTCTTCAGGAACTATTAAATTTTGCTTTTAATTTAGTGATACAATAATCTTCATGCATCAGTATTAAAAAATCCCCATAAATTAATAATTCATGTTGAATAAAGGGCATCTAATAAAAATCTAAAACCCTTTGGGCAATGATTGGGCTAATACATACATACATACATACATACATACATACATACATACATACATACATATATTTAAAAATATAAAATATTTATTTTATATATATATATTATTAACATAAATATATACATTTCATACATATATACTAAAATATACAATTATATACATTTAAGTATATATAAAATTTTCTTTCATTCCCATGACACAAACATATAATTTATATTAATACAGACATATATTAATTGTAACACACATATAATTTATAGTCATATATATATATCTATATCTATATATATATATATATATATATATATATGTAATTTTTAATTTCCACGTAGAGGATCCCATACAAAGACATTATTTTGGATGAGGCTGAAAATCCTGGACCTGCAGATTGATGTAAAATTAATGCTCTACAAAGCTCCATTGGGGCACAGCCACATGGAAGCATTTTCTCCCTCCAGACTCCATTAAACCCTCATTTTGGAATGCTGACCCAAAAGCTGACAGCTGCAATAATACAAGAGCCTCAGTGAGCCCAATAAAGTCCCAGGAACATCCAACTCTATTCCCTCAGCTGCACAACCCAGGCCTGACAACAGTAACCTTTCAATGAAATATTTAAATTTTTTTTGTGCATATTGATGTCAAAAACGTAGGAAAAATTCTTAAATTTATTGTGGATTCAACAGCAGGAAATCCTTGGAAGCATTTTGCATTTACAGGAGGAATTTACAGCAGCTCCAAGCTCAGATCCTCCAAACCACAGGTGCAGCTAAAGCAGCTCCTGGGCTGGGATGGAGCAGGACTTGGCAGAATCCTTCCCAAATTCTAATTGCAGATTTTCAATTCCCCACACTCAAAGAGGAAAAATTCCCACAATTTCCATCCTGGAGCACTGGGTAAAAAAATGAGTTTCCAGTTAAATTTGCTTTAAAAATCTAAATAGAATCAGAGAATCCCTGAATAGTTTGGATTGGAAGGGACATTAAAGCTCATCCAGTTCCAACCCCTGCCATGGGACACCCTCCACTATCCCAGGCTGCTCCAAACCCATCCAGCGTGGCCTTGGGCACTGCCAGGGATCCAGGGACAGCCACAAAGTCGTGTCAGGAAGCTCTGGGTGTCACTGGCACATTTTCTGAAAAATCCCTTTGCCAGGATTTCTCTCCTGGGAAGCTGAGAAGCCTCAGAGAAAAAGGAAAACAATAATTATCTGATTGCTTCTCCTGTGTTTTGCTGCTTTGGAATGTGGTTTGGTGATTGTTTATCAACCGGTCATTATTTGATTGGTTTCATGTGAATTATTTTTACTTAATGACCAATCACAGCCCAGCTGTGTTGGGAGTCTGGAAGAGAGAGTCAGAGTTTTCATTATCATTCTTGTTAAGCCTTCTGTCTGTATCCTTTCTCTATTCTTTAGAATGATAATTAGAATAGAATAGAATAGAATAGAATAGAATAGAATAGAATAGAATAGAATAGAATAGAATAGAATAGAATAGATCAGCCTTCTAAGAACACAGAGTCAGATTCATCATTTCCTCCATCCTGGGCACCCTGCAAATTCAACCCTCTGGGCTTGCAGCCTGCATTGCCCAAAATATCCCCAATAATTTCAGCAATTCCAGAGGCCAAGGCTGGTTTCTGAGCCCCAGTCCTACCTCCACGTCCTGCACAGTGCGTGGCTGGGCGATGCACAGCTTGTTCAGCAGCTGCAGGATCAGCTCCTCAATGTAGTACAGGGAATCCTCCTTTGCTGACAGGTTGGGGTGAACCTGCTGCTGCACCTGGCCAAAGCAATTCAGAGAATTAGTGTCACCATCACATTGTCTGAAAAATCCTCCTTGCACAGGATTCTTCTCCTGGGAAGCTGAGAAGCCTCAGAGAAAAAAGAAAACAATAATTATCTCATTTGCTTCTCCTGTGTTTTGCTGCTGTGGAATGTGCTTTGGACATTGTTTATCCAACTGGTCATTGTTTCATTGGTTTCATGTGAGTTGTTTTAACTTAATGACCAAGCACAGTCAGGCTGTGTTGGGACTCTGGAAGGAGTCACCAGTTTTCATTATCATTCTTTGTAGCCTTCTGTCTGTATCCTTTTTCTATTCTTTAGTATAGTCTTAGTATAGTATAGTATAATGTAATAATAATATATAATGTAATGATAATATTAAATATATTAAATCTATATTTAAATTATATACATTAAATTAAATATATATTAAATTTATTAAATATCATGTAATAATAAATACAATGTAATAATAATATAATATAGTAAAATGTAATATAATATAATGTAATATAGTATAATGGAATACAGTATAATGTAATATCATACATCATATATCATATATCTTATCAGCCTTCTAAGAACATGGAGCCAGATTCATAATTTCCTCCTTTGTCCTGGAGACCCTGCAAATATCACAAATGAGGATTTTTTTCATGGAAAGCTGGGCCTATAAAGGAATCCCACCAAAAGCAGGATAGCTGTGGATTACAGTGCTGCAAATTCACACACTTTTCATGTTTCTCACAAGTTTTCCTCTGGAGTTAAGGTGGTAATTCCCATTCCTGCCAAGCTGGCACCTCTGTGGAATTCCAGACTCTGTGTTTTGCCATGATGGTGGGGAGGAGTGTCAAGGCAAGGCAGATTTCTGCCAGCACTGGAGTGAAACCATCCCTGTGGGTACCTGGGAGTTACTCATGCCTGGATGAGTAACTGCACTGACGTTACCAACCCTAGAAATGTGATGAATAAATGAATGATGGAGTCACTGCCTGCAGCAGCAGCTCACCCTGCCTGGGGCACTGAACAGAGAGCAGCCCAGACCCACCAGGGAAGAGCAAGGAAAAGCTGCTTCCCTCCTCTCTCCAAGGCAAGGCAGGATAATTCCTCTTATCTCACTTCATGGAGATTAATCCCAGCTTTGCTTTCCCAGGCTAAACTAGACCAGAACACCCAAACCAGGCAAACTCAGCACGTGCCCTTACAGGAAGGGCCACAATTAACTCATCCTGGGTCAGCAGGGCTCTTTTGCTACTAAAAATCCCCCCAGTCAAACCATCCCACCTTAAAAAGAACAAAAAAAAGCACTCAGGGGTTGGTGTCCACACTCAGCTTTCCCTGGCAGCCTCTCAGTCAGGAAAGTGCTCACTAGATCTCAAACTACAGCCAAAAGATTTGTGAGGAAGACAATCCAGGGAAATTCCCTCCTCTCCCCATACAAATCCCATGTAAATCACCTCCAAAAACTCATGTGACACACTCACATTGGTATTCACAGGACAAATGGGGTGGCAAGACAAAAACATCTTTGAGTTGAATTCTGATGCTCTGAAATAAAGGTACAGCCCCTTCCAAAGCCCAGGGAGCAGGTCCCAAAAACTGGGGGGCTCTGAGGGCTTCCTCCAAATTAAGGAGAATCCCAGAATGGTCTGTGTTTGAAAGGACCTTCAACAGCATCCTGTTCCTCTCCTGCCATGGCAGGGACACCTCCCACTGGCTCAGGTGCTCCAAGCCCTGTCCAGCCTGGCCTTGGGCACTGCCAGGGATGCAGGGGCAGCCCCAGCTGCTCTGGGAATTCTATCCCAGGGTCTCCCCACCCTCCCAGCCAAGAATTCCCAATTTCCCATCTAACCCTGCCCTCTGTGAGCTAGAATCCAGCTGCCCAGTCTTGTTACAAAGTTATTTTATAGCCCTGTAGATGTAATTTTGCTTTCTGTGCCTCTAACATGAATCTCTGCTTCACACAACTGATTCCCAGCTGACACAAGATCCTAAAAAGAAAGAAAAAATCCTCAAGAAAACCAAACCCACTCCTTGAAAGCTCCTCCTTAAGGCAGGTTTCCAACAACAGCCAGGGCATTTTGTGTTCTTCCTGAACGTGAGAGTTTAATTCACAAAACAATGGCAAACCAGGAAGCGCTGGGTTCAGGTCCTGCCACGTGTCCCAGGGAGCAGCACTGCAGCAAGAGCAGGACCCAGCAAGGAGATCCAGTGAAATTCTGTGTCCCTGCAGTGAACCCTCAATGGTGCTCCAGAGAACTGACAAGAACAGGAGCAGTCAGGAGAGGAGGAAGATCAGGAGAAGATGGGAACTCCCATTCCCTAATCAGACCTCAGCTGTTCTCCCTCCAGTCACTTATTTCAGACTTCACTGCACAGAAAATGACTTTATTTGTACCTGACTTCAGTTCCCAGCTGTGACCAGCTCATGCCACAAACTTTCAAAAACAGCACATCCCCTAAACTTCCTTGGGAGCACATGGATGTGCAGCAAGGCTGAGGAGCAGCAGAGGAGCACAGAGCCCTCCTTCCACAGTGCCAGGGAATCTCAGCTTCACTTTAGGAACAAAATTATGGAATCCTGGATTAGGAGGGACCTTAAACCCATCCCATTCCACCCCTGCCATGGCAGGGACACCTCCCACTGCCCCAGGCTGCTCCAAGCCCCAGTGTCCAACCTGGCCTTGGGCACTGCCAGGGATCCAGGGGCAGCCATAGCAAATCTGGGAATTCCCAATTCCCAATCTCCCATCCATCCCATGGCTCTGGCACTGGGAGCCATTCCCTGGCTCCTGTCCCTCCATCCCTTGTCCCCAGTCCCTCTCCAGCTCTCCTGGAGCCCTTCAGGCCCTGCCAGGGGCTCTGAGCTCTCTCTGGAGCCTTCTCCTCCACGATGAACATTCCCAGCTCTCCCAGCCTTCCCTCATTGCTGTTCCATCCCCCAAATCACCTCCGTGGCCCTCTCTAAGTCCTGGACTCAATTTTCCTTCAAAAGGAGCAAAACCAAGAACAAAGCCCAACATCTCCTGGTTGAGACAACTCTCCCCAGGGGATTTGGAAGCTCAGCTGCCTCTTGAAATGAGTCTGCAGCATCCTGAAAGCTCCCAGAGGTGCTTCTGCACTCCCTGGCTTTCAGAGAAGTCATTCTGACATAAATGCTGAGAAGAAAAAACCAATTCCATTTCAAGACAGTGTTTTTCAGAGCAAAACAAAAACGCTATGTAATAAAAGCTGTGCACCAGCTGATCCAATGAGATGCCACTGGATCAAGGGGAGAACATTTATTCTTCAGAGAACTCCCCAAATCCTGACTGAGAACATTTATTCTTCAGAGAACTCCCCAAATCCTGACTGAGAACATTTATTCTTCAGAGAACTCCCCAAATCCTGACTGAGGGGACTGGAAAAGCAAGGAGAGACTGATCAACACTCGGGGTATGGAAAAAAGCAGGAGGAGTTCCTGGGGATGGTACTCACAGAAGGGACATCCACTGATCTCTGCTCCACACTGAAATATCTGAGCACAATTATATAAACTGGCATGGAATAAACACACCAGAGCTGCCCAGGCTGAATTCTGTCTGGGAATTGTTTCTTTTAAGGGTCAAAATACCCTTTACAACCCACAAGGTGTTGCACTGATGAGCCAGAGCTCTGCTGCAAGGTCTGAGCAGAAGGGAGCACAGAAATCAGATTTTTTACCTGTTTTATCTATGAAATAGCAGTGTCTGGAGTCATTAAAGAGAGATTAGGATTAGCAGAACTAACTAATTTTTAGTGTCATTTACACAGGTTTAGTCCAAGTTGTTCCAATGAAAAGAAATTAAATAACAGGTGCAAGGGTGACATTTAAAATTGGCCTTAAGCCCTTTCTGGGGACATAATTTTATTTTACACTGAAATTCCTAAACTGCTCCTTCTCTTGCCTTTCAACTTTTCCCTATTCTCCCACCCTTCCACTGAGCATTTGATGAAAATCCTCAAAAGCTTCTCCTCAAAATTCCTTCTCAGTGAGATATTATTAATCCTCAGAGCAAGGAGTCTGTTGAGAAAAGATGAGGATGAAAACTTTTCATGGAGATAAATGGTATTAAAACTAGAAACAACCTGATCTTATTTCCTTTTTTTTTAAACCAATATAATGGCAGGGTTAATTTTGAGTTCAGGATTGAATTCAGGATTTGAATTCAGGATTTTGAATTCACAGGAATTCTGGGTCTCAGACTTTGGGAAATGCAGAAGTCCAGAGTAGAAAAAAAATTATCAAAGGGTTTCATTTGAAATGACAAAAAAGTGAGGTAAAAATTAGAGAAAAATAGAGATCTGCAAGGAAATTCTTTTTAGCCTTTTCTGAGACAAACCAACAGCTTGGCTACAACACCTGAATATATTTTTACTTAATAAATTATTTTGATAGTGAAAACACATCCAGAAAGCTCCAGCTGTTCCACAGAGAGCACTTGAGCAAAACAAGAGATTTTTCATTTAAAAAACCTCCAAGAACAGAAAATTCCCAAATCCATGATGTGCACATTGAGTCTGCAGGCAGCAAATTCCACCACAAAAACTTGGATTCACCTTCCTGAAATATTTGGTAAAAATATCCCAGTCTTCTACTCATATTCAAAACTACATTTTCAGAAAATGGAATTCCAGTATTACCTGAGATTTCAGAACAAGAAGTTTCTCATTTAATTTTTTTTAATTTTTTAATTATTATTTTTTTAATCGGTGTTTTAATTCCTTCTTATCTTTTCTCTCCTAAAGATAACTCTGACCACAAGAAACACAAAACATCTGCTCCAAAGGCATTTTTAATCCCTCATATGGATGATGCTCCAGAGGACAAAGGGAATCAAATGGAGCAACTTAAAGGTTCCATTATTCATTGAAAGGGGACAGCACTGATATTCCCAATTTTCAAGCATTATTCTTTAGAAAGAACCACAAATATTTAAATACTTGAAGAGAAATCCCCAATAAAAATGCACTGTCAAGCTTTTTAAAATAACCACACTGATTTCTTATTTTATTTCCAGCACAGCAATTTCTGGCTGGCCTGTCTTTCTTAAATCAGACTAGAACATGCTGAGAGAGGAACAGCATGAAGCAGCCTCTTCAGGAAAAGAGAATTTTTATCTACGTACAGCATTTGGCTTTTTTACTGAAGCATGGTTAGCAAAATAAAATTATCCCTCAACTGACTGTACAGGGGTATTAAAAATCATCTTACTCCACCACTTTGGTGCAAATGTGATTTTTTTTCCATCTTTAGCTATTTAAATAATCTTCTCCTACAGTATATTGAAGTTGAGGGGAGGGTGAATTAAAGCAGGAATGATGAGTGGTACAGACAGGATCTGACTCTGAAACAGCATCAAAGGCTGTCCTAAAATCTCCTGGGAAAGCTGCTTGGTGCCCACAGAAAAAAACATTAATAATGACACAAATACACACAAATTCTTCTTTCTCCAATTAATTATTGTTTTCTTTTATATAGAGTCAAGGAGAAGCTGAAAGTGGGTTTGTTCACACATCCACAAACTATATATATATATGCATTTTAATCTTCAAACCTGATGGAAAATGAAGTGTTTGGATTTGATCCAACCATAAAATGCTTTGTTGAAATTGAGATAAAGCCTGAGGGAGCCCAGCACAGCCTCTGGCTGTGACAGGGGAGGGAAACACCACGAGGTGGCTGTGCCCTCATCTGAATTTACACTTGGGGGATTTCTGAAGGAGTTTGGAATGAGTTAGAGATGGGACCTCTGAGATTTTAGATGATGTGATTTATTTCCTTATCTTGTACAGGAAGGGTGAGTTGGGCTCACATCTTCACTGATGGCTCAGAAGGTCACAAGGCCCTCAGGTACAAGACCTTTAAAGGAGTTATTGACCAATAAACCACAGCCAACAAGGATATTTATGTTTTTCACCCAATCCTTAAATATTTTGCCTTATGGACCCATGTTACAGTGTGAGCTTTCTTAGACACTCATGTTATGGCACACAAACCCACAGTGCTGCATTCTAAACTCCTTGTTCACCTCTGGAACTACTTTTATTTCTCTATCTTGAACTCTAAACTTGAAACTTTCTTCCACTGAACTTAATGTGTCTCTACTTTAAATTACAAATCCACATTCTCCCTTCTGGCACCTCAGTTTGGGAGCCTTTCCCAAGGTCTCAGATCAAATCCTGGGTTTAATTCTGATCTTTGGCTCACAGGCCCAAAGCTCTGAGATTTCCCTGCATTTCAGATTCCAGCAAACCCTGACACTCCCAGCTCTCCCAGAACTCTTCACAGGGAGCTGAGAGCTGCTCTGGGCTCTGAATTCAGCACTCAGGGGCTCCCTCTGCCCACTTTTTACACCCCACCCTTCCCAAGGAGCACGGTTCAGTGAGGCACATTGAATTAGTCCAACCTGCACTTTGAATCCCAGCATGGTTTGGGGTGGAAAGGAGCTCAAATCCCATCTCATCCCAGCCCTGTGCCATGGCAGGGACACCTGGCAGCATCCCAGGCTGCCCCAAACCCCATCCCTTGGACACTGCAGGGATCCAGGGACAGCCACAGCTGCTCTGGGCACCTGTGCCAGGGAACAATTCCTATTATCTGGAGACAGTGAAGGCCCTCAGAGTCATTTCCCCATGAACCAAGTGGTCACTGAGGTGACATTGAAAGTCAGGAGAGCAGGGCCACGTGTCACAGACACATTTTATGAAAAATCCTTTCCTTAGGATCTTTCCTCCTGAGAAGCTGAGAGGCCTCAGGAACAAAATGTAAACAATGGTTATCTGCTGCTGTGGAATGCAACAGGTGCATCTGTGATTGGTCTCATGTGGTTGTTTCTAATTAATGGCCAATCACAGCCCAGCTGTCTCAGACTCTGTCCGAGCCACAAGCCTTTGTTATCATTCTTTGCTATTCTATTCTTAGCTAGCCTTCTGATGAAATCCTTTCTTCTATTCTTTTAGTATAGTTTTAATATTATATCATAAAATAATAAATCAGCCTTCTGAAACATAGAGTCAGCTCCTCATCTCTTCCCTCGTCCTGGGACCCCTGTGAACAGCAGCACAGCCATGGGGGCAGGAAAAGCAGGTTTTGCACATGAGTAACCTCAGGAAGCACTGATGGGAAAGGCTGGCACAGAGGCAATCAGTGAGGTCATTAGAAAAGCAAATCCCAGACTGCACAGCTCCTCTGGAACTGATTAGATAAGGGCTGCACTGTGCAAAGAGAGCTGAAACCCAGGGAGAGCGGGAGGAGGCGGGCAGGAGACACTGCAGGAGGCGAGAGGATGAGAAGATGGGAACAGCACCCACCTTTGGGGTTGGGATTGGGAATGGAGCCCAAAGGCACCACAGGGAGGTGAATCCCAGCAGCCAACAGCTCTGGTGATTTGTAACTCCTGTGCCTGCTCCCCAAGCCAAGGCAAACACAAATTCCCACTTGAACAACACAGGTGGGAAGTGTTCCTTCTGCTGGAGCTGCCAAATGAAATCCCCGTGTTCCTGCTGAACACCTGGGACCTAAAATCCACCTTCAGCTCACAACTCTCCTGTTACTGTTTGGCAACCACAGATTCCTGTGTCAGCAACTTTGTTACAATGCAAAAAAGCATGAAAAGAATAAGATTTAAATAAAAGGAGCAGCCCCCTTTCGTTCCAGGCTGATGCATCCATAGAATCCCACACTGGTTTGGGTTGGAAGGGATCTTTAAACCCTCCCATTCCAAATCCCTGCCATGGGCAGGGACACCTTCCACTAGCCCAGGTCACTCAAATCCATGTTTGGAGCAACTGTAGGTCTGCAAAGGTCCAGGCTTCTGAGTTCAAATAAATGTATTTATGAGAAGCTAAATGACCTGAGAGATTTCAAACCTAAATGTAACTATTTCTTTTAACAAGTAACTTTCCTGTTGGAATTATAATGCATTACACAATAATAGATGCTAATGAAATTAAAATGCCTTAAATAATAATCCATTATAATGAGGTTAAAATACATTAAATAATGCTAACCCAAGGGGAGCCTGGTCCTGCCATGGAAAACATGCATGGAATAAAGCTGGACACCCCTGCACCTCCTGACCTCAACCCCAACCTCACACATCACCACAGAGAAACTCCCACATGTTTAAAAATACAGAAGCACTGAACTAATGTAAACTCAAAAAAAGTCCTCAAAATGGTCCTTTATATCTGTCTGTGCAACATTTGCTAAGAATAAACCCTTTAGTCATGCTCTAGAAATCTGATGAGTGGTCCAGAGCAATGGTGGAATTGTTTTAGAAAATGCAAATAGTGCCCAGAGCCAGGATTATCCCAACATGTGGTGCCTGCAGAGCTGTGGGGTTTAACTGTGTGTGGAGCACAGAGAAAACCCAAAAGGAGAATCCCTGGGAGATGCTCCTGAACTTAGTTTAGAAAAAAACAAAGAGCAAAGCAGCTGAACACACAGCTCTTGTTGACAGAAATACATTTGGAATTTGCCAGTGGACACAAATCCTAATTATGGAATCCTGGAATGGTTTGGGTTGGATTTAAACCCACCCAGTGCCACCCCTGCCATGGCAGGGACAATTCCACGGTCCCAGGGTGCCCCAGTGTCCAGCCTGGCCTTGGGCACTGCCAGGGATCCAGGGGCAGCCACAGCTGCTCTGGCAATTCCAGCCCAGCCAGGAATTCCCAATTCCCAATCTCCCACCCATCCCTGCCCTCTGGCACTGGGAGCCATTCCCTGGCTCCTGTCCCTCCATCCCTTGTAAAATGTAAGCTCAGAACACACAAAAATATTTTAAGGTGAATAAATCCATATCTATAATTCCTCACCCTTCTCACTATTTTCAAAATTACACTCTAATTCTATGGGGTTTATTTTAAAAATCTGTTCCAGGAAGATCTTTTTGCAGCTCTGCCTCACGTTTGGGCAGATGCTGGTTGGTGTTTAGGGGCTGCTTTAGGTCAGATTCCAGAGTGATCAGGAAAAGAAAATAAAAGGAATAGAAATTTATTCCAGGTACCAATGGAAGGTATTTGGTACAAGTGAATTTTTCAACTACAATTCCCAAAAACCTTTTATGCAACTCACATCCAGGATATTCAAACTGGGACCTCCAGTGGGCTGGAGGGAGTGACACACTCAGCTGCTGCCTCTGAAATTCCCACAGGAGTGGAATCCCATTCAATAATTCACACAGGACTGGGATCCCAATATCAACCTGTAAAATAATTCCCACAGGACTGGGATCCCAGTGTCAAACTGCAAAATAATTCACACAGGACTGAAATTCCAGTATCAATCTGCAGAATAATTAATACAGGATTGGAATCCAATTCAATAATTCATACAGGACTGAAATCCTAGTATCAACCTGCGAAATAATTCATACAGGACTGGAATCTCAATCAATAATTCCCACAGGACTGGAATCTCAGTATCAATCTGCAAAATAATTCATACAGGACTGGGATCCCAGTATCAACCTGTAAAATAATTCATCCTGGACTGAAATCCCAATATCATCCTGTAAAATAATTCCCACAGGACTGGGATCCCAGTCTCAACCTGCAAAATAATTCATACAGGACTGAAATTCCAGTATCAATCATCAAAATAATTAATACAAGATTGGAATCCCATTCAATAATTCACATAGGACTGAAATCCCAGTATCAACCTGCAAAATAATTCCCACAGGACTGGGATCCCATTCAATAATTCACACAGGACTGAAATCCCAGTATCAACCTGTAAAATAATTAATACAGGACTAAAATCCCATTTAATAATTCCCACAGGACTGGAATCCCAGTATGAACCTGTAAAGTAATTAATACAGGACTGAAATCCCATTTAACAATTCCCACAGGATTGGAATCCCAGTCTCAAACTGTAAAATAACTCATAGAGGACTGGAATCCCAATATGAACCTGTAAAATAATTCACACAGGACTGAAATCCCAGTATTAGCCTGTAAAATAACTCATACAGGACTGGAATCCTATTTAATAATTCATACAGGACTGAAATTCCAGTCTCAAACTGTAAAATAACTCACACAGGACCGGGATCCCAGTATCAATCTGCAAAATAATTCCCATAAGACTGGAATCCCATTTAATAATTCATACAGGACTGGAATCCCAGTATGAACCTCTAAAATAATTAATGCAGGACTGGAATCCCATTCAATAATTCACAGAGGACTGGAATCCCAGTCTCCACCTGTAAAATAACTCAGCTCTGGGAGTTCCATCTGGAATTCAGCAAGAACAAGCTGTGGCACTGGATCTAAAGGAAAGGTGGTCCCAAACCCAAAATGCAGCTTTAGAAAAGGGTTTCACCATTTGACATCTCCCCCAACAAAGGCCAAACAAAGCAAAAGCAACCCAAACACCAACAAACAAACAAACCAACCAAAACCAAAACCAAAACCCAAAGCCAGCTGCCAGGTTAAAACCTTTCTCAGGATCTGTCAGAGGTGATTTACCTGCTCCAAAGGGCAGCTCAAGTCACCAAACCTCACTGATCACATCAAAATAATGTTTTCTTCTGATTCATTAACGTTGAAAGGATTTTATATCAAATTACCCTCACTCGCTGCTTCATTTCCAGCACAGCAGCAGAAGAAAATAAAGAAATAAAGTGGTTTAGAGCAAGGATGTGCTTGTCCATCTCCCAGCTGGAAGAGAGGCAAATACATGAAACTGCTTCTAATTTTCCAACCTACAAGATTCCCAGGTGCCAGTGCTAAGGAATGTGGGCATAAAAATACAAAAAATCTGGTTTAAAGATGTTTTACCATTTAGCTCTGGGTTTTTCCTAAAAAGACTCCCACTCTAAGGTAAAATTTGGCACTCTCTACTCATCTTAAAGAGTATAAATGCATATAAAATACTGCTCAAAAAACAGATTCTCATCCTTTTTTCATATATTAAAGAAAGAACTGATGTGTTTTACCATTTTTAAGTGTCCACTGCATAGAATTAAAGCAAAACAAGAGTTTAAAAGTGGTTTGATAAAAAGAAGTTACCTTAAACTTGCTGAGTGCATAATAAAGAGACTGGAGCTCTTCAAAGCGTGTTCTGGACTTAAAATCCAAGCAATAAAGAAATATTCTTTATTGTTAGTGAACTGCATGGGCTCCTTACCCAGCTCCACATCTTTGTGCATTTTAGAATTAAATCTTTTTTCCACTTTAACATGCACAAAGAAAACCAGAATTTATCTTCTTTTTCTGCTTTCTGTTTCTTTTCTTCAAGAAGTGCTCATTTAAAGGAAAAGCTTTCAGGAATGGGTAATAACGCCCAGGATATTAAAAACACAGCTTAAGAGTTCAAAAAACCCTTATTCCAGGTGTTTAACTAAAAAAATACTAAAGTTTATTTAAAGTTTTCATCACAAAGCAACCTGCTTGGAAAAATCCCATCTCAGCTGGCCAACAAGTGGATTTTTAATTATCTGCCAAGAGTAGTGATGATGTTTAATGAATAGGGAAATTAACAGAAAATTTGATGATTTCACACTCTGGATTCAGTGCCAGTTCTTCTGCTCCCCTAGAAATGATGAAATAGTTATTTTGAATAATTTCCTGCCCATTTTAAGATCTCCAGCGCTTGTTTTTATTAAAGAGTATCTTTTAGATGTGTTAGCACTGAGAGTGCTTCCCCAGCAGGCTGACGATACAATTTTGGGTTGACTCACTGATACTGTGTGTTCACACCAGAAATTCACATTACAGCCAGATTGCCTCATGCTCCAGGGTGGGTCCTGCACACAAGGAACTTTCCCAGGGAGGAAAAACCTGGCTATAAGCAAATACACATTTTTACTGGCATCACAAACCTGTTTCCTCTGCTTTTTTCACCAAAACCAAATGCACAAATAGAACTGGTAAAGCAGCACGAACCCAACAACTTTTGCAGTAATTGTGTTTGAGGATGATGAAATCACCTCTAAATTTTAAGGGAATCTTTTTGCAGCTCTAGCTCACGTTTGGGCAGATGCTGGTTGGGGTTAAGGGGCTGCTTCAGGTCAGGCTCCAGAGAGATCAGGAAAAGAACAGCCTGGCATTCTCTAAGACACTGGAAAGCAGCTTCCATCAGGAGATTTTAGGGCAAAGAGCAGAAAATCCAGATTCTTCAGACAGGCAATTAGTGGTTTCTATGCCAGCCACAAGACCACTTAGACAGACACCAAAAACAAATGCAAATCTTTTATTCTATTAAAAAAATAACACAGAATCATTATCCAACAGCATCACTACATCTATTCTTGGGGAAAAAAGAGACAAACAACTCACCATTGCCTAAAGTATTTGTATGGCAGCACCAGAGATGCAGAACAGCAGATAATGATGGTCAGAATTATGGAATAACCCTCAACTTTTACAAATTACAGCAGGGCACTGCTCCCTGCAGCCTCAATTTATCACTTTTTTACACTACTGGGGGTGAAAAGGGGGTGGGCTGGAGCTTCCCTGCTGTGCAAACACATCCTAAAAACCCCAAATTCACCTCCTGTGTGGTTCCCCACTCTCAGCTGTGCAGTGGCAGATGTGCCACAGGGTGGCTTCTCCCTGCAGCACAGGTGGCCGCTGTCCCAGGTGTCACCTGAGGGTCGGGAACAGCGCGGGGAAGGAACCCGGCTCGGGAAAGAGCCTGGAACGTGTCAGGAGAAACACCTGGGGAGGGGATGGAGGAGGGGAGGGAGGAGGGGATGAAGGGATAAAGGAAGGGAAAAATAAAGGGGCGAAGGAAGGGGTGAAGCAAGGAGTGAAGGAAGGGATGAAGGATGGGACGAAGGAAGGGATAAAAGAGGGGATGAAGAAGGGATGAAGGAAGGGGATGAAGGGATAAAGGAAGGGGAGAAGAAAGGGGTGAAGGAGGGGATGAAGAAGAGATGAAGGAAGGGAACAGGAGATGAAGGGATGAAGGAAGGGGTAAAGGAAGGGATAAAGGAAGGGGGATGAAGGAAAGCATGAAAGAAGAGATGAAGGAGGGGATGAAGGAAGATAAAAGAGGGGATGAAGGAAGAGATGAAGGATGCCATTCCCCTGCACATCAGCAATGCTATCAGGGTGCCCAGAGCAGCTGTGGCTGCCCCTGGATCCCTGGCAGTGCCCAAGGCCAGGCTGGACAGGGACAGTGCAAGGTGTCCCTGCCCATTTCAGGCAGTTGGAACAAGATGAGATTTAAGATCCCCTCCAAGCCAAACCAAACCGGGACACCAACCCCTGGAAGCGAGAGCCCCAGTTAAGCGGAGAGCGAACTTCAGCGAGCGCAGGTGCCGGAGCAGCCGCAGCTCCCGCCGCTCCCTCACGGCCGCAGCATCCCCGGCCCGCAGCGGCCCCGGCGGCGCTGAGGGAGCCGCGGGGGGCTCGGGGCGCTGCCCCCGGGCAGGGCGGGGGCCGCGGCTCCGCCGGCCCGGAGCGCGGGGACGCGGGGCCGGCTCGGAGCAGGTGCCGCCGCTCGGCGCCGGGACTGACCTTGCGCAGGGCGGGCACGAAGAGGCCGCGCCATTTCGGGCCGTTCTCCTCGCCCAGGAACTCGTAGGGCTGCGGCGGCGGCTGCATGGCGGCCGCTCCGCATCGGGGCCGGCCGGGCCGCCGCGGTGTCGCTGCTCACCCGCCCGGCCGGGCCGCCATGGCTCGGCGGGGCCGCTCGGGGCTCGGCGGGGCCGCTCGGGGCGCGGGGAGGCGCCGGGCGGGGGTCGGGACGGGCCGGGCCGGGCCCCGCTCGCTGCGGCCCCGCTGCCGCCGCCGCCCGCGGCCGCCGCCCTGCGCGCCTGCGCCGCCCGCCCCGCGCGCCCCCTGCGGGCCGCGCCCGGAACTGCGGGCACCGAGCGGGGACTGCCCGGCCCGAGCACGGCTCTGAGGCGGGCGGGGAGGGCTCCTGAACTGGGGGAGAGCTCCGAAACTGGGGGATAATTCCTGAACTAAGGGTTAATTCCTTACCGAGGGGAGAGTTCCTTAACTAGGGGGAATTTCCTTACCGAGGGGATAATTCCTGAACTGGGCGAGAGCTCCTGAACTGGGCGAGAGCTCCTGAACTGGGCGAGAGCTCCTGAACCGGGGAGAATTCCGAAACTAGGGGATAATTCATTACCGAGAGGAGAGTTCCTTAACTAGGGGGAATTTCCTTACCGAGGGGATAATTCCTGATCTAGGGGAGAGCTCCTGAACTGGGGGAGAGTTCCTGAACTAGGGGATAATTCCTTAACCTGGGGATGTTTCCTTCCCGAGGGGATAATTCCTTACCCAGGAGAGATTTCCTTAACTAGGAGATGTTTCGTTCCCGAGGGGATAATTCCTTACCGAGGGGATGTCTCCCTGCCCGGGGGATATTTCCTTACTGAGAGGATAATTCCTTACCTAGGGGAGATTTCTTTACCTAGCGAATGTTTCCCTTGCCCGGGGGAAATTTCCTTGCCTGGGCGAAGTCTCCTTACTGAGGGAATATTTTCTTACTGAGGGAATATTTCCTTACCGAGGGGATGTTTCCTTACCTAGAGGGTATTTCCCAGCCCAAATAATAATTCTCTACCTGGAGGATATTCCCCTTCCTAAAGGAGATTTCCCTCCCCAGAGGAGATTTTCCCTACGCAGATGATGTTTCCCTACCTAGAGAATATTTCCCTGCCCAGGGGAGATTTCCTTACCTAGGGAATATTTCCTTGCCAAGAGGAAATTTCCCTACCTGGAGGACATTTCCCTGCCCAAATGATAATTGTCTGCCTAGAGGAGATTTCGCTACCTAGAGCGTATTTTCCCACCCAAATGATATTTCCCTACCTGGAGGACATTTCCCTGCCCAATTGACGATTTCCTACCCAGAGGATATTTCTCTTCCTAGAGATTTCCCTGCCCAGAGGATATTTCTCTACCTGGAGGAGATTTCCCTTCCTAGGGGATATTTCCCTGCCTGGAAGCAGTTTTTCTGAAGGCTCTTCCCCTCCCTGCCCAGGGGCTGCTCCTCTCCCTCCCTGGAGCTGTTCTTGCTCCCTGCATGCCATTTCCCTCCCTGCAGGCTGGGTTTTTCCCTGCCTGTTCCTCCCCACCTGGAGGATGGGACTCTCTTTACCTGGAGGGCTCCTGGAGACCTGTGCCTCTTCCCCCTGGGGGCTGTTCCCATCCTTACCTAAATTCTCTCCCACTCCCTATTTAGAGATTGTTTTCTTACCTGGAAGGAATTTCTCTCCTTACTTGGAGCCTGTTTTCTGTAAACTCTTCTCCCTGTCTCAAGGCAATTTTTCTCACAGCCTGGAGCTGTTTTCCTCCCCAGCTGGAGAATATTCTTCTCCCAACCTGGAGGCAGTTCCCATCCCAACCTCGAGGCAGTTCCCATCCCAACCTCAAGGCAGTTCCCATCCCAACCTCGAGGCAGTTTCCTCCCTCTCTGGAGGATGTTTTCCTACCTGCCAGCAGTTTCTCTCCACACCTGGAAGGAAATCCTTTCCCTTTTTTGATGCAGTTTTCTCCCTGCTCCAGAGAACACCATTCCCTTCACCCACTCATCACCAAATCCAGCTAAATTTTCCCTCATTTCCCTCCTGACAGCAAAATATTCAAATCTCAGTTTATATTCCCTCTGCTCCCCATTTTTAAGAGTTGTCCACAGAGGGAATGGATAAATTAAACTAAAGGGGAAAAAATATACCTTCTTGATAGTAAAATTGTGATCCTTCTTTTGTAAGATTTCCTGGAGGAGCCTGATGCTTCCAGAGGCAGAAACTTCTCCTTCTCCTCCATGGCTCAACCTTCCTGCCCCACCAGAGCAGTCTGGGAGCTTCCAAAAAAAAATTATTTCTGTATTTATTTCTATTCTATCTATATATATCTAAATTATCTATTTCTGTATTTATATTCTTTCTATTGATTTCTATTTTACACTTGTTCCTCAAACCCAAACTGTGAGCAAAAAGGAAAAGTAATGATGGGATAATGGTGGCACATCCACAGAGCCACAGTTCCTCCTCCTCCTTCCAGAGTTTAGGACTGACCTTGTTTGGGTGGGATATTGGGAAGGAATTCCCTGTGAGTGCCCAAGGCCAGGCTGGGCAGAGCTTGGAGCACCCTGGGATAGTGGAAGGGATGCAATGGGATGGGATTTAAGGTCTTTTTCCAACCCAAAGCAGCCTGGGGTTCTGATTCTGTAACACTTCTGGGGAACAAATGGTGTTTGTCCAAATATTTATTCAGAGTTTCAGGAATTCTCATCCCACCTGTCCCAGCAGGCCCAGATCAGAGCAGTCCTGTCGAGTGAGGAAGAAGCTGTGAGGTGTGAGGAGCACAGATAAGATAATTTAGGAAGACAAGTTTGGTCATGTGGCCCCATCCTGAAGTGATTCCTGTTACACAGAGTGATATCCTGCCCAATTCAGCTGAGAATTAACAAATTCCAGTGGAACTCTTCTCTGAGTCAGGAGAACTACACAAATTTTACAGCACTTAAAAAAACCCCACCACACCATTTTAATCATAAAAGGCACATTTATGAAATTATCAAAGTGAGGCTCATTTGGAAAATAAATTAATACATTTTCACACGTTGTGAGCAACAAGACTGATGCCTGAAAGCCTGACATCATAATCTCTGAACTTATTTTTAATACAAGAGTGTAAAACTTTTATCTCTGAAAACATTTCCATTTCACAGAATGCTACATCAAGGTTCATAATTTAAATTTCAAATAAAACTTTACCCCCAAACAATCATCACCTGAGAGGAAAAAGCAGTGCACAGGGAAATGCTGACTCAGGACTCCCCCTGGTCTCTGTCTGCTGAGCATTTTCATGTTCTTTACTCTGTTCATACATGTCAGGGCCACACCCCATGTGGGAGGAAGTGGCTTTTGCAATCCTTTTGCAGGATTTACTGTTGATAGGCAACACTTCTGGCACGGAGGGAAAACAGGATTGTTCCACTGTGGGAAGTTTTACACAGCCCTGTGGCACTGGAAGACTTGGAACAGCTGAATCTCTGCCTGAAGTGACCAAAACTTTGCTCTGGTATTTGAATTTCCAGCAGTCAATTTGCTGGTAAAGTAGATTTTAACAGGAAAAAAAAAAGGAAAAAAATTAAATAATAATAATAAAAAGGCAGATTAAGCCCTTTTTCCCCCTCAAAAATGTCTCAAATCTGTACAGTAAAATCAGCCTCACAGCTGCCCTCCTGTGCTAACTCCCATCAGAGGAACTCAGAAAAGAATGTTTTAAGGAAAAATTCATGTCCAATTTTCTGGTGCAAACTCCCCACAATTATCTGTGCTACCCAGCAGCTGTTATTAAATCCTCAATACTTTGTCCCTGAGGCCACAAAATTCTGCTCCACAGCAATTCTGCAGGACACTCCCAGATCCTGGGCCCAGCCCTGAGTTTACTTCACCTCTCCCTGCACACAGACTCCTCCAGGTGTATCTCTGATAAAAATTGGGTATCAGTGGAGCTCAGAGGGGTCACCAGCCCTGCCTGAGCTCCCCTTGTGCTCAGGGAAAATGGGAAATCTCCCTGACTCATCCCTGCTCGGGCTCCAAGGGAAGCAACACCACCATGACTCAGGGCAGGTTTCTGGAGCTTCCCTCCCTTCACATTTCACATTTCCTGTTCCAAAGACCATTTTCCCTGGATTGCTCAAGTGGCTGGACAAAGATCAGCTCCTTTTGCATCATCAGCATTCAAAGGAAGAAACCCAAAGCCACTGATGAAGTTTCTGATCAGTGCTGATTGCCCAGCTGTAAATGAAATGAAAAGTGATTGTTTGCATCCATATTTTGATTTCTCCCCTATAAAAAACACAGACAGTGATCAGACAGAGTATCTGAATTGCAGATCTAAATTGACTTGGCTTTGGTAATCCTCTTTAAGCTTATTTTTCTGTGAAATACTCTACATTCACGTTGAAGGCTCTGAATGTTGTTCTCAATCTCTGCCAAAGCCTTTAATTCCACATCAGCAGGGCTTATCCTCCTAGTCCATTACCTCCATGTCATCCAGAGGGCTGCACATCCAATTTCAATGCCATCAGAGCCACCCCACGCCCGTGGCTTTTCAGACCCCTCTGAGGAGGCAGCATTGTGAGCAGAGCCATGGCAAATCCAGGTGGAAAATGGCACAGAGAGGGATCCCAGCCTGCTGTGCCTGTGCTGCACACCCTGCCACGGCCGCTCCTGCTGCACCGGCCAAACCTTCCTCACCACGCCGAGGAGCTGTGGGCACAGAACGGGCACAGAACACTGCTTGGGCACTGCCTGGGGGCTGTGTGTGTCCTTCAGGAGGAGTGCCAGGCTGCAGAGGGGCAGCAGGCAGGGTTCCTGCCGGGATTCCTGCCGGGATTGCTGCAGGGCTCAGAGCTGGAAGCGCCGCTGGGCCTCGTCGGCGATGGCGGCGGCGATGGCCAGGGAGGAGGTGGCAGCGGGGGAAGGAGCGTTCCTGACGTGCAGGATCCTGCTGCCCACGGCCCCTGAGCCCCCATCAAACACAAAGTCATCCACCAGATTGCCCTCACTGTCCAGGGCCTGGGCTCTCACACCTGAGGGACCCCTGCAAGAACGAGGAGGAGCAGAAGGAAAATGTTCTGAGTTAGGAAAGGAGTTCCCATGAGGAGGTGGGAGACAGTGAGGAGGGCAGGGAGTGGAGACAAAGCATTTTTTGGGGAATTTTAACACTCAAAAGGCAGAGTGGAGGCATCTGACAGTCATGGGATCACTGAGGTGGCCAACATGTGACCTTAAAGCCCATCCAGTGCCACCCCAGCCATGGCAGGGACACCTCCCACTGTCCCAGGTGCTCCAAGCCCCGCCCAACCTGGCCTTGGGCACTGCCAGGGATCCAGGGGCAGCCACAGCTGCCCTGGCAATTCCATGCCAGCCCCTCCCCACCCTCCCAACCAGGAATTCCTTCTCAATATCCCATCCAACCCTGCCCTCTGCCAGTTTGAGGCCATTCCCCCTTGTCCTGCCCCTCCATCTTTCTGCGGGTTCTCCTCAAGTACTGCAAGGCCACAGTGAAGTCACCCCAAAGCTTCTCTTCTCCAGGCTGAACAATCCCAAAATTCTCAGCCTTTCCTCCCAGCAGAGCTGCTCCATCCCCCTGACCATCCTGATGCCTCCTCTGGACTGAGGAGGCACTCCTCCCCGAACCTCCAAGCTGGAGGCAGCTCCAAGCTTCTCCATCATATCTTGGTGGAGGAAGGGACTAAACCCCTGCCACGTTTTCTGCTGTTCAAATAGGAGATTTCCCAACAGAAGAAGCTTCTTTTACCTGAGAACATCATTGGTGGTGACCTCAGGGATGAACCTCTGCAGCTGCCTGACCTGGGCACTGAGGGAGAAGGCTCTGTACAGCTCCCCCAGGCCGTAGGACACGTTCCTCAGCACCAGCTTCCACAGCCCACTGTGGACAAAAGGGGAGAAACAGCTGCACTGAGGGAAAACCTGCCTCAAATGCACCAGCTGCAGCTGCTGCACGAGGCAGCAAATGCAACTGCAGGGCACAAGTTCCCATTGCCAAAATCAGGAACCACATCATGCTTTGTGTTTGAGAAATACACGTTTGGCCTTCTCTGCTCCAACAAACCTTGCTCACAGAGCTGTGGCATTGAATTAATTCTGAATTCCAGTCCTGGAGGTGTTCCAGGATTTGATGAGCTTGGAGAAACCTGAGCAGGGACTCCTCCCACTGTCCCAGGGTGTCCCAGTGTCCAGCCTGGCCTTGGGCACTGCCAGGGATCCAGGGGCAGCCACAGCTGCTCTGGCAATTCCAGCCCAGCCAGGAATTCCCAATTCCCAATCTCCCATCCATCCCTGCCCTCTGGCACTGGGAGCCATTCCCTGGCTCCTGTCCCTCCATCCCTTGTCCCCAGTCCCTCTCCAGCTCTCCTGGAGCCCTTTTAGGCTCTGAGCTCTCCCTGGAGCCTTCTCCTCTCCAGGATGAACATTCCCAACTCTCTCTCCCAGCCTTTCCCTCATCCCAGCACCCTGTGCAGGTATTTAATGCTGCTGTCTAAGTTGATTAAGTTATCACAGTGCAAACCAAGCCTGGAATGGCTCCAGCAGCACCTTCCAGGGAGCAGCCACATTCCCAGACTGGCTGAGACATGTCCTGGCAGAAAACTCAAATATGAGACCACACGAAGTCAAATGTCTTGGGGAAGTCCACCCTTATCAGCACAAACACCCCAAAAACGTGGGAAAAGCAGGGTTTGGGGCAGGAAGAGGCTCCATGGCTCACATGTCCACACGAGCAAACACAAGCACAAGGCATTACCTGTAGGTGACAGCATCTAAGAAGTCTCCAGGGCTGAAGTCCAGGAGTTTGTAACCCTCCCTCTTAAAGGCCAGCACTGCATTAGGGCCCAGCCAGACACTGCCATCCATCCTGGGAGTGAAATGGAATCCCAGGAATGGGAAACGAGGGTTGGGAACCTGAAATGGGACAGCAGTGAGCAGAGCTCTTAGAAACAGCAGATTTACCATTTTATTTCCCACCACAGCAACAAAACTGAGCCACAGAACCTCAGAATTGGCTCTGTGCTGGTTTTGCTGCTTGTTAATTGTGCAGCAGTGGCATGTCATTAATTAAACCACTGGAGAACAGAGCAGGGCCAGGTAAAGCTGAACTTTAGGGAAAAGGAAAACAAATAACAGGGAGGAAAAAAGTCCACGTGATTTCTGAGGATATAAATCAACAATACCCTGATGTTATTCACCAGCAGCAATTACACTGCAATAAAATAGAATAGAAAAAATTAGGAAACCCTTACTGTGGGTACAAACCAGCCTGAACTTAGCAGATCAATGCTAAAAATAATAAATCTGCATATTCTTTTTTTGTTCCACTTCCTCCCTCCCATCCCAAGACAGGATCCTGAATCATTCCCAGGTGAGATCAGACAAACAGCAAAGCTCAGCATTCCAATTTTCCCAAAGTGTTTCTCAGGCAAAGCCAATCTCACATTCAGAAAATCAGCATTTAAATGGACAGAATTACCTAAAATGCTGCCCTAGGAATTCTCTCTCCTTGCTCTGTAATTAATTTTCTGTCTGGGATCGCTGCTCTTCATCCCATGATTTGTCTATATTAGGTGTAGAAAGGTTGTTTTCTTTTCTCCCACATCTATTTTTAATGACAAAATCAGCTAATTCAAAAATAAGGTTGAGAGGAGAATACCTAAATCTGAGTGTTGGGTATTAGCACAAAAGATTAAACCCTTTATCAATAATTCATCACAGAATCCCAGAATCACTGAGGCTGGAAAAGACCTCCAGTGTCATCTGTGAATTTCCTGAGGGTACATTCAACACCTTTGCCCAGATTATCAATAAAGAGATTAAACAGGACTGTTATAATTATTAAATAATAAATAATAATTTACTGTCATCTCTCCCTCACTACAGATTCATTTTAGGACATACAGAAATAATTCAGAGTTTTCTGGATATGTTGCAATGTGATATTCCATCTTTTCTCTATTAAGTAAAAAAACCCCAAAACTAAACCCTTAAACAAAACAACTGGCAATAACTTCCTATGTGGTACTTCCATGTTTTCCTCAATTAACAAAAAAAAAATTAACAAAAAAATTAACAAAATCCAACTGTCCTGTCCCAAACCAACCCGATCGCCACCCGCGTGTGTGCGTCACTGCCTGACAGAAACAACCACGCAATTTTTCCTTTTTCCTGCATTTTTAGCAGCTCTTATGGCACACAAACCAGGGGGTACTCACTGGATAAATATTTCCTTTCACCAAATAAGACTTTTCTGGTTTTAGCACCAAATAATCCCCCCGGAATGGGACAATCCTGGGCTGGGGGCTGCAGCCGCTGATCTGGGCCAGGCGGTCGGAGTGGAGCCCTGCACAGGTCAGGATGTGCCCACAGGACACCTCCTGCCCCTGGGGGGACAAAAATCACCAATACAATTAAATAAATAAAATAAATAAATAAATAAAATTAAATTAATAACATCTATTTAACTTAGTTAAAAAAAACTCATCAAAATTCTATTTATTGGCTAAAAGAAACACCCAGAAAACCTCCACAGGCATTTATTTAAATAAATAAAATGTATTTAACTTATTAAAAAAAAAATCAAAATTCTATTTATCTGCTAAAACAAACACCCAGAACAACCTCAAAGGCATTTATTTAAATAAATTCTATTTATTTAACTTATTAAAAAAATTCTATTTATCTGCTAAAAGAAACACCCAGAAAACCTCCACAGGCATTTATTTAAATAAATTCTATTTATTTAACTTATTAAAAAAAAAATCAAAATTCTATTTATCTGCTAAAACAAACACCCAGAACAACCCCAAAGGCATTTATTTAAAGAAATTCTATTTATTTAACTTATTAAAAAAAAATTCTATTTATCTGCTAAAAAAAACACCCAGGAAAACCCAAAGGCATTTATTTAAATAAATCCAATTTATTTAACTTATTAAAAAAAAAAATCAACATTCTGTTTATCTGCTAAAACAAACACCTAGAAAACCCCCCCAGGCATTTATTTAAATAAATAAAATTTATTCAATTTATTAAAAAAACCCAAAACACATCAACACTCTATTGATCTGCTAAAAAACACCCAGAAAAAACACAGGCATTTATTTAAAGAAATAAAATTTATTTAACTTATTAAAAATCATTTAACTTATTAAAAAAACCCAACAAAACACAACAAAATTCTATTTATCTGCTAAAAAACCACCCAGAAAACCACCCCCAGGCATTTATTTAAATAAATAAAATTTATTTAATTTATTAAAAAAAAGTATATAACTTATAAATAAAAAATTATTTAACTTATTAAAAAAAAACCAAAACCACATAAAATTCTATATAGCTGCTAAAAAAACCCACAAGCACTTATTGAAATGAATAAAATTTATTTAACTTATTAAAAAATATTAACTTATAAAAAAACCTAAAAACACATCAAAATTCTATGTATCTGCTAAAAAAAAACATCCAGAAAACCCCCACAGGCATTTATTTAAATAAATAAAATTTATTTAACTTATTTTAAAAAATTAACATAGTTAAATAAGGATGTTCACTGATTTGACCCCACAGGGTGGGAGCATCTACATAAATTAACAGCACACAGGTGTGGAGAGCTGCTAAATATTAAACACCTTACCACCTAAATAAATAAATACATCAAAATCAAAAACTATTATCTATTCATTTAGCTTAGTATCTGCTTTTAAATATGAATTTTGTTTTCAACTGAAAAACATTTGCATGAAAAGAACACCAGGATTGGGTGAAAAAAAATCTTAACAGACTGTGGAAGCTGCTTTTTAATGAAAGAGCAAAAAAAAGAATAGGAGAAAAAAGCAGCAGAACTAAATTTAAAAACAACCAGAGGGGTTGTGAAGTTGTTTTTGTTGCAGCCATTCCCTCCTGAAGGTGAAGGGGTTACAAGCACAGATCCTGATTGAGGAACAGCAGCTGCCATGCACCTGCTTCACAGTTGTGATGATAAAATGATAATAAAACGATGCTAAAAGCCTCCTTATCATTTTATGGATGCCAGAGCCCAAAAGTAAACATGAAAATTGGTGTTTGTCACCAGATGAACTAGTCATAGAGGAGTTCTTGGAAGTGCAAGCAGGAGATTGTGCAAATAAAGCAGATAAGGGATGTTAAATGTCAGGCTGCAGAAAGTTATAGTTTAATATTTTACATCATCATCGTCATTATTATTAATTAATTTGGACATCCTCATTGCTAAGAGCTGATTGCAGTTGTTTTATCAAACTGGGCATGTTGCTGAACAGCAGATTTTTAATCTTTTTTTTTAATTATTAATTCACAAGGGAAAAAAATCAGAAGAAAAGGAGAAGCAGCTTCCTGGAAGGAATGAAAACTTCTTTTTCAGCCTTACCTTTTTGCTCCTAACAATGACTGGGTATTTCAGCCCTGAAATGGAATTAGACAAGAGAAGGAATTACTTAAACAGGCACCAGAGACCTGACAGAACAGGAAGGAATTTTCCTCTGGAATATCTTCCAAGCTATGTAAGAACTACTCTTGTCATAATTAATGTTGTTGCACATGACTGGATTTATTAATTAATAGGGGTTTTATTCTTCCCTGTCTGTGCCAGCACAGATCCAACCTGCCTTCAGGATATAAAAATCACTATCACAAGAATAAACATGCAAGATTCAGATAAATCTGATTTTAAGAGAGAACAACTTTATTTCTCCATTTTACTCTCACTTGTTTCAGCTGAAGGGTGACCTGCCTGCAAAAAAAAAACCCAAGTGAGTTTGCTGAATAGTCTCACTAAAAGATAATTTTGCCTTTTTTCTCATCCCTAGGAGACAGAAAAAATCAGAAATGTTTAAAAATTTGTGTTTTGAACAAAATCTTTGTGGTGAATGGAGGGGAAAAAAAAAGCAGCCTTACCATCTTCACTTTGTGCAGAACTTTCTTTGGCCATCTCCATGGCTGTGACTTCAAAATCAGTCAGGATTGTCCCCCCTGCTTCCTGGAAGTCTCTGGCATAGGACTGGGCCACTTGTTTGTAATCCACAATGCCAGTGTAGGGAGAATCCAGGGCCATCAGTCCCTGGCAGGGTTTGAGACACAGAGGAAAAGTGGAAGTTGGAATATTTCATCTGGAATATTGCAGTGCCATGAGAAGGGAGTGATGCTGTCTTCCCATGTGCTCAGCTGGATCTGGAACACTCCAAGGATGTTTTAGGGAGCAGATCCAAAATGTTTACACAGGGAAAATGAAAATATTGTTTTCCAGAAAATTTCTCTCTGTATCTACAACCACTCCTAAGTGCCACAGCTGCACCAGAGCGAGCTGCCAGCTGCAACAGCACAGGGAATTCCCATCCAGCCTCTCCTTTCAAACAGAGACACACTAATCAATAACAAATCCGTGTTCCACAAACTCCACACATTCCTCCTGCTGTGAAAATAACCAGGCTGAGAAGTGCTACAATAACAACCTCACTGAAATGGGCTTGATCCAAATCCACTTTTATGGATGGGAAGGAATTTTCAGGCTCTTCTGAACGTGAACCTCAAGGCCAGAAAAGTATTTGTGTTAAATTAAAAGATGTTTTCACCTGAGAAACAGCTCTTAAAATTAGAATTAGAAGCTCTTACAAGGTAAATAGCAGTATGGCAACCCCTTACCCTGCAGAAGGGCTCCTTCTCCTGGATTTCCTTGGCTCCAATGAGTTTCAGCCCCGGGACATTGTTCTGCAGCCCCCTCTCATACAGAGCTTTGAGCCTTGGAATTTCATCCTGTTCCACAGCCACAATCAGCTTTGGGAAAGGAAAAAAGGGCACAGCAGTGAGCAAAACAGGAACAGGGCAGGTTTGGCATCCAGCACAAGCAGTAGGGAATGAGTGAACAATAAATCCAGGGGTGAAGAATGGTTGGTGCCATTATTTGCACGGAATTCTGTTGCTGAGGAAGCACTAATATATCCCAGAGAATGAAAAAATAAATGCTAAACCATAGTTTGAGTTACAATCAATTGAAAATATTTGCCAGAAGCAGCCTGAGACTACAAGTCTGCATGTGAGAGAAGAGAATTTGAATTTGAAGAACCACTGGGATGCTTTCAGAAGTAAAACTGAACTCAACCCAAGATGTACAAACCTCCAAGAGCCTCGATAAGAGAGTGGGGACATGTTCTGACATGGCCTGGGTGGGATTGTACCAGTTTCATTTAACCAAGGGGTCTGTTCACAGCTATCTCAGGAGATAAACGCAGACAGAATCACCTGGGCCAGCTTTGCACAGCCCATGATCCTGCTGGGCCAGCTCAGCTCTGGCACCTCCCAGGTGAAGCTCTCCAAGCCTGGGGCTGCTCCAGGGAAAGCTGGTGAAGTTTCACCATCATCTTCCCTGGAATGAACTGCCAGGGGAGTGTCCTGGAATCATGGAATTGTTCAGGCTGGAAAAGTCCTCTGAGAGTCCAACTGATCCCTCAGCACTGCCAGGGCCACCATTGCCCCATGTCCCACATCCACAGGGATTTTAAATCCCTCCAGGGATGGTGAGTCCAGGGCTGGACAAACCTTTCCAGAAGGAATTTCCCCAATACCAAACCTAAAGCTTCACAATGCAATTTGAGGCCGTTCCCTCTGCTCCTGTCCCTGTTCCCTGGAGCAGAGCCCGACCCCCCCGGCTGTGCCCTCCTGGCAGGAGCTGTGCAGAGCCACAAGGGCCCCTGAGCCTCCTTTGCTCCAGGCTGAGCCCCTTCCCAGCTCCTCAGGGATTCTCCAGCCCCTTCCCAGCTCCTCAGGGATTCTCCAGCCCCTTCCCAGCTCCCTCAGCCTCTCCTGGTGCTCCAGACCCTTCCCAGCTCCAGTCCCTTCCCTGGACATGCTCCAGCCCCTCCTGTGGCTTTGCTGGGAGGAACCCAGAGCTGTCCCCAGTACAGGGGACAGGCACTGCCCTGCTCCCTCTGGCCACCCTGCAAAAATATAAACCATGATCATAAATCATCAACCAATTATCCACCAAATTTTACGTTCTTGTAGCTCATAAAAAGCATGACACTGAAGATGTCAAGATGGTTGCCACACACACCCAAGGACAAAAGACTAATGTCACTGTTAGGTTTTGCTAGGTATATACACACAAGTATCTGTGCTCCAGTGTAGATGCCCTGGACACCTTGGTACAAAATACACAAATTCAGCTCCCGCAGGCTCCGGCTGAGCCCCTGAGGACAGCTCTGAGCTGGCTGTCCCCTCAGGTGTGCTGCTGCACAGAGCCACAGTGCCACCCTGTGCCCAGCCTGGCAGCACAGGGAGCACGGACACAGCTCCGAGAAAAACCCTGGAATTCAAATTTATCCCTCAGGGCCAAAACCTTGGGGTCAGGACAGAGAGTCCTGTAAAAACAGCAGCTCAATGCCCAGTGAGAGGTGGAAAACCTGAACTGAGTGTTGGAGACGCTGGAAAATGGACACAGAACTGTTTCTCTGAGCCTGACCACACCTGGCATGCTCTGCCCAGCCCTGGTCCTCACCTTGCACCAAAGACACTGAATTAAAAATGGTTCAGAGCATGAAGACAGGGTGGGGAGATCATGAAAAACCTTCCCTCAAACTGAAAGGGATGATCTGGGGGCAGGAGGGGATTATGGACATTATACACATTTCTGTATAAAATGATCTGCAGCTTGCAGAGTGTGGAGAAAAGCCACAAGCAGGCCTGTGCCATACGTGGTACCACACATCACAGAGCCTCAGTTTCCAAGGGTGAAGCAGGGAATCCCAGAGTTCCTGTACCTTCCCACACTGCTTGTAGGGAATGCCCTTCTGGTCACAGTATTTGTAGCACAGGGCTGCCCCCTGCACGCACAGCTTGGCCTTCAGGGAGCCAGGCGTGTAGTAAATCCCGCTGTGGATCACACCACTGTTGTGGCCACTCTGGTGATGGGCTAAAGAGAAGGAAAAACACATTGTTAGAACTCAGTTGTTCCCATTTAATCACTTGTGCTGTCAGAAAAATGAGTTAGTTGAGGTCCTGCCTTAAATCAGCATTATAAGAGATGATCAAGTGAGAGAACTGCACAATTAATTCCTCCCCTGGCCTCAAAAGGTCAGAGAAACACAGACACAGCCAGCTCTGGTTAATGATAATCCATCACAGCCTGCAGTGTGTTGGACCAACAGGGAAAAAAAACCCTAAAACAACAAAATTTTCCTTCAAGAACAAACCAGTCAATCAAAACAGGCTAAAATTCAATTTTAAAATCCAATTTTTACAATGAAATGCATCTCCTAGGGCCTCATCCAACATAATACCTGTCCAGTCCACAATTCCTTTGGACATGCTGGCAGGCCTGGGAGGACTTTTGAGTATTTGTGAACTGGATTAGGTTGTTATTTCCTCTTTGCAAATAGATAAAATAGAGGTGAAAAACACCACAAACATTTTTACTGAAGTAATTTGGTCAGGTTTCTCTCCCTCTTTAAGGTGTGGATGCCCAAAGGTCACTCCTGCTTGGCACTCACACAGCTGTGTGCCTTGGGCATAAAAAGTCATTTTGTATCAGTCATGGAACATCTCAAAAGCAATTTATAGCCAGGCTGATGGAGCTATTTCAGACAAGATTTGGGGCTCACAGGTCCTGTTTGGAGTTAATCACTGATGTCTATCCCTTGGGATTCTCCCAGCTCCATGCAGGACCTGCCTGTGCCCTCCCACAAGCTGCACTACTCCTTATCCTGGTTATTGCCCTCCTTGTCCTCTCTCCTGCAGCCCCAGCAGTCCCACTGTACCTTGCACAGGAGCTTTTAACTCAAAATGCTGAATCTGCAGCCCCAGCAGTCACACTGCAGCTTGCACAGGAGCTTTTAACTCAAAATTCTGAATCTGCAGCCCCAGCAGTCCCACTGCAGCTTCGGGCTTTAACCAAAATTCTGAATCTGCACCCAGCACACACTTTGCACAGGAGCTTTTAACTCAAAATTCTGAATCTGCAGCCCCAGCAGTCACACTGCAGCTTGCACAGGAGCTTTTAACTCAAAATTCTGAATCTGCAGCCCCAGCAGTCACACTGCAGCTTGCACAGGAGTTTTTAACCTAAAATTCCCAATCTGCAGCCCCAGCAGTCACACTGCACTTTGCACAGGAGTTTTTAACCTAAAATTCTGAATCTGCAGCCCCAGCAGTCCCACTGTACCTTGCACAGGAGTTTTTAACCTAAAATTCTGAATCTGCAGCCCCAGCAGTCACACTCCAGCTTGCACAGGAGTTTTTAACCTAAAATTCCCAATCTGCAGCCCCAGCAGTCCCACTGCAGCTTGCACAGGAGTTTTTAACTCAAAATTCCCAATCTGCAGCCCCAGCAGAGAAGCACAGACTGATGTAACTCTGCTGAAGGACACTCCTTGGGAGAAGGGTGGAAGAAATCCTTGTTAGGGGAGAGTCTTGGCACTGACACGCAGTCCCAAGCTGCACCAAGGGAAATACAGGTTGGATATGAGGAAGAAGGTTTTTACAGGAAGGGTGATAAAGTTCTGGAATGTTTTACTGGTGGTGGAGTCCCTATCCCTGGGTGTGTTTAACAAAGCCTGGATGTGGCACTGGGTGCCAGGGGTGAGTTGAGCTGGTGGGGCTGGGTTGGACTCCATGATCCTGAAGGTCTCTCCCAACCCAGTGATTCTGGGAATTCTGTGAGAGTCAGCACAGAATCCCAGGATGGTTTGGCAAGGAAGGGACTTCAGAGATCACCTCTAAAGAGATCACCACCCCTGCCATGCTCAGGGACACCTCCCACATCCCAGGCTGCTCCAAGCCCTGTCCAACCTGGCCTGAAAATAGGAAATCCATCACCCACTACAACAACAAGGGCAGCTGCTCTCCCACAGCTCCTGCTCCCTGCACACAGATACCCTGGGGTGCTGAGGTTCTGGCAGAGTGTCCTCGGGCACAGCCTGTCCCGCTCCATACCCTGTGGAATTTGCAGGCAACCCCGACATGGGAAGAGATGAGAATCCTGACTCCATGTTTCAGAAGGCTGGTTTATCATTTTATGATATATACTATATTAAAATGGTATATTAAAACTATACTAAAAGAATAGAAGAAAGGATTTCATCAAAAGGTGAGAAAGGAAGGGAATGGAATGATGATAAAATCTTGTGACTGACCAGAGAGTCTGAGCCAGCTGGGCTGTGATTGGCCATTAATTAGCAACAACCACATGAGACCAATCACAGATGCACCTGTTGCATTCCACAGCAGCAGAGAACCATGGTTTACATTTTGTTCCTGAGGCCTCTCAGCTTCTCAGGAGGAAAGATCCTAAGGAAAGGATTTTTCATAAAACGTGTCTGTGACACGTACCTGGCTCCTGCTCCTTCTCCAGCACGGCCAAGGCCAGCGAGGGGTGGCGCTGGAGGAGCTCCCGGGCTGTGGCCAGGCCCACGATCCCCGCGCCCACCACGGCCACGTCGAACGAGCTGCAGGGACAGGGACACGGCATCAGCACAGCCGGGGATGGGGACAGGGACAAGGGATGGGGTGAAAAATGCGTATTTTATGATTGCCTTTTCGCAAATATTCAAATGAGTATTAGATGTGTGGTGTTAGAAAGTTATGCTGAGTTAATTCTCTTAAGCAGTGTGTTAAATATAGTTTTAGGTTATAACAAAATGTTAAAATAGAAACTGTGCTATGTGGATACTTTTTTTCTAAAGAAAGGACTTGCACAGAGATAGCAGCCACAGGACACCTGAATCTGTCAGAGAAAGAGAATTTATTGCTCCATTATCAGAAGAAATGAACTTCTTCCTGCCTTGCTCAGCCCTGGAGACACCGTCAGGATTCCAGAGGAAGAAGCTGACACTGCCCAGACAGAATCCTGTGTTTGAATGGAATTTATGCATCATGGATGAGCTGTATGAATATGCAACAGGCTGTTGCTTTTAAGGGTTAATCCTCTGTTAACGTGGGGCCTTTCTCGGGCTTATTTTGCCCAGCAAAGGTACCTGGACTGTCTGTAACTCTTTGTTTCTATTGTCTCATATTGTCCTAATCCAAATTATTATTACTCTAATTATATTATTATTTTTATAACCATTTTATTACTATTAAACTTTTAAAATTTTAAAAACAAGTGATTGGCATTTTTTCACAAATAGGGATAGGGGAAAAGGGTGGGAATAGGGGAAGGGGATGTCAGGAATAGAGGGGAAAGGGAATAGGGGAAAGAACAGGGATAGGGAATGGGGAAAGGATAGGGAAAGGGGATATAAAGGAAGGTGATATAAGGGAAGGAGATATAAGGAATAAAGAGGACATAGGGGAGAAGAAAATGGGATAAAGGAAAGAGGGTAGGGGTGATTAATAATGTAAAGGGGGAAAGTATAGGGATGGCAGTTAAAGGATATAGGGGAAGTGGTTATAGAGAATATAGGGGATATAGGAGAGAGGAAAGGGGATAGGGAAAGGTGATATAGCAAACATAGAGGATACAGGAGAGAGGGACAGGGGATAGGGAAAGGATAGGGGAAAATGATACGGAAAGTGTGAAAAACGCCAATCGCTTGTTCTTAAAATTTTAAAAGTTTAAGAGAAATAAAATCGTTAGAAAAATAGTAATATAATTAGAGTAATAATAATTTGGACAATTTAGATTAGAACAATATGAGGCAACAGAAACAAAGAGTTATGGATGTCCAGGTACCTTTTTCTGGGCAAAATAAGCCTGAAAAAAGAACTCACATTAACAGAGGATTAACCCTTAAAAGCAACAGCCTGTTGCATATTCATACAGCTCATCCATGATGCATAAATTCCATTCAAACACAGGATTCTGTCTGGGCAGTGTCAGCTTCTTCCTCTGAATCCTGACGGCATCTCCAATCCTGAGCAAGGCAGGAAGAAGTTCATTTCTCCTGATAATGGAGCAATAAATTCTCTTCCTCTGACAGATTCAGGTGTCCTGTGGCTGCTATCTCGGTGCGAGTCCTTTCTTTAGGGAAAAAAGTATCCTACATAGCATAGTTTCTATTTTAACATTTTGTTATAACCTAGAACTATATTTAACACACTGCTTAAGAGAATTAACACAGCATAACTTTCTAACATAACACATATAATATTCATTTGAATATTTGCGAAAAGCCAATCATAAAATACGCATTTTTCACAGAAACGAACAGGGGAAGTGGATAAGTAAAGGTAAGAAGAGGGGGGAAGGGGTGAGGGGAGAGGGAAAATTTTAGCGATATGGGACAAGGATAAAGGGAAGGTAAGGGACTAGGACAGGGGAAGGTGCCGCTGTGTGCCGGGCCCGCCCCGCTGCCCCCCGGCCTCACCTGCGCCGCCGGCTCTGGAGCCGCCACAGCGCCGGGGCCCCGCCCGGGCCCGCGCGGCCCCTCAGCGCCGCCGCCATCTTGGGGGCGGAGGGAGCGCCGGGGCCGCGCGTCCTTCTCTCCTCCTCCTCCTCCTCCTCCTGCTGCCCCTGCCCTCCGGCTCCGCTCCGCTCCGCTCCGCCGGGCAAGGTTCGGCCGCTGGGCGCCGGGTGCAGCCCGGGGGCGGTGCCGGCCCTCCCTGCAGCCGTGGGGCCCTCCGGGCTCCCAGCGCCGGTCAGGCCGTGAGGGCGGCACGGCCTCCCCCTGCTGCTGCTGGCGCTGCTGGCGCCGCAAATAGCACCAAATAACAGCTCCCTTTTCCCTCTCCCGCCTGCAAGAAGGTGATGATGGCCTTGGGGACGTTCTTGAGGAAGCCGCCGCTGCCGCCGGGCAGTTGTAGAGCCTTCTGGGGATGGCTGAATGCCGTGTTCAACAAGTAAGAGTGAGTCGCTGGTTAATGATTAACTTTCAGATCCCTCAAATTCTCTGCGCGGTTTGTGAAGCGGAACAATCAAGTCCCTACGCTGCAGAAAACGTTTTCTGTCATTAATGCTCCTCTTTCCCCTCAGATTGCATGTTTATTGTTGGCAAGGGGTCATTCCATGTCTGCTTCCCCTTCCAAAGCCGTGACCTTCCAGAGCAAGGTGCGGGCTCTGCCCCTGCCCTGGAATGGCCAAGACAAGCTGGCCACATGGATCCCATCCCTAAATCCTGCTCTTCTTTGACCCTAAAACTCACCTTAACCAGTAGCACGGTTTTCTTTCCTTACAGACATGGAAGGAAACAGTTAAGTCCAGGTGTATTTGTATTCTTCTTTTAATAAAGAGCATCTGCCACTTAAGTTAAAAAACCTCACACCAGATTAGCGTGAAAAACGCTAATCACTTGTTTTTAAAATTTTAAAAGTTTAATAGCAATAAAATGGTTATAAAAATAGTAATACAATTAGAGTAATAATAATTTGGACAGTTTGGATTAGGACAATATGAGACAATAGAAACAAAGAGTTACAGACGTCCGGGTACCTTTTCTGGGCAGCACGAGCCCGAAAAAGGCCCCACGTTAACAGAGGATTAACCCTTAATAACAACAGCCTGTTGCATATTCATACAGCTCATCCATGATGCATAAATTCCATTCAAACACAGGATTCTGTCTGGGCAGTGTCAGCTTCTTCCTCTGAATCCTAACAGCGCCTTCGAGGTGGGAATAAGTTTGTTTCTCCTGATAATGGAGCAATAAATTCTCATTCTCTGGAAGATTCAGGTGTCCTGTGGCTGCTATCTCACTGCGAGTCCTTTCTTTAAAGAAAAGTATCCTACATAGCACAGTTTCTATTTTAACATATTTTATAATCTAAAACTATATTTAACACACTACTTAAGAGAGTTAATACAGCATCACTTTCTAACACAACACATATAATATTCATCTGAATATTTGTGAAAAGCCAATCATAAAATACGCATTTTTCATGTTAAACACTGCACAATCCAAAAATCACCCAGAAACCATTTCTGGTAAATCACGTCCTCACTTCTCTGAGCGTGCACATAACCAGATACTTGCTGTGGAGCAGTTTAATGATCCATGGAGTTATTTTGCCCCACTACAGGCGGGCTGTGGGTGCTCTCTGTGTCCTGCAGGGTGGACCACGAGCGCATCCGAGCCGTGGGTCCGGACCGGGCAGCCTCGGAGTGGCTGCTGCGCTGCGGGGCCCTGGTGCGGTACCAGGGCTCGCCCAAGTGGCAGCAGGATTACAACGCGCTGCCCACGGGGCCCCTGGGCAGGTACAAGATCGAAGCCATCAACGCCACCGACTCCTGCATCATGTACAGAGGATTCGACTACCTGGGTAATGTACACGTGGAAGAACGCCAGTCGCTTGTTTTTAGAATTTAAAAAGTTTAAGAGTAATAAAATTATTATAAAAATAGTAATATAATTAGGGTAATAATAATTTGGATAATTTGGATTAGGACAGTATGAGACAATAGAAACAAAGAGTTACAGAGAGTCCGGGTACCTTTTCTGGGCAGCACAAGCCTGAAAAAGGCCCCACGTTAACAGAGGATTAACCCTTAAAAGCAACAGCCTGTTGCATATTCATACCCCTCATCCATGATGCATAAATTCCATTCAAACACAGGATTCTGTCTGGGCAGTGTCAGCTTCTTCCTCTGAATCCTGACAGCGTCCTCATAGCTGAGCAAGGTGGGAAGAAGTTCATTTGTCCTGATAATGGAGCAATAAATTCTCTTTCTCTGAAAGATTCAGGTGTCCTGGGGCTGCTATCTTGCTCCAAGTTCTTTCTTTAGAAAAAAAGTATCCTACATAGCATAGTTTCTATTTTAACATTATGTTATAACCTAAAACTATATTTAACACACTACTTAAGAAAATTAACACAGCATTACTTTCTAACATAACACTTATAATACTCATTTGAATATTTGTGAAAAGCCAATCAGAAAATACACATTTTTCACAGTACACACTGTGATTGTTCTTAATGGGTTTCATTTGAATTGCATCAAAATATGAATAATGGTATCATATTCTCATTCCTTAGCACGATACTGATAAATAATTTGTGGGGTTTTTCCCCCTTTATAAATATTCATCAGTCCCCAAGGTTTTGCTGGAGCTGTGTTACAAAGTGGAAAGACATTGGGAATTTCAGCTTTTACCCAAAGTGGCCATAGCACTAAGGAAGTGCCACAATTTTGATGAGTTCATAGCAAAAAGCACTATAATGTCTCTGAAGTTGTAATTCTGCTAATTCTCCAGGCATTTGTGATGTCTTTTGTCTTTATTTGTCTAAAGACAAATAAAAAGCAGATTCTCTTAAAAATAAGAGATTAAACAAGTGTTTCAGGTGGTCTTTAAATAACAGAAACCAAAATGGGAACAGGCTGTTTTATTTTTTCATAGCAAGGGACCCTGAATTTCTGGCATTAGCACTTTCTTATGTTGGAGTCATTGTTTATTACCCAAAATTGCGTAGGTTTTTTGTTACTTGCCCATTTCAAAGCTCTTGAAATCTTACTGAAACAATTCAAACCCCGATGTTTTCCTAAATCTGAAGTACCACAGAAGGACTTTGGAGGTTCATTGTGTGCTACAGCCCCACTGTATAAAGGAATGTGTTGCTGGGTGGTTTTAGGGGCAGTTATTAAATTGAGAACTTAACAACCAGCACAGGCTTGTTAGTGTTCAGGAACACAAAATCAGGGAATGATTCTGTGCAGGGTTTTTATTGAGGAGCTCTGGGTGTCAGGGGCACAGACCCAAAGCTGACTCTGACATGGGTTCAGGATGAACATGTTTTTATACCCTCATTGTTATATAACTACATATGAATTATTAAACTTATATTGTTCTATTGTATACATTGATTTCATCCAAGCATAGATTTTGTAATTTTCATCAAAGCCCCCAACATAAGTTTCTCATGATTCTTGTTACAATTAAACAGTAATTATATGTAATTACCAAACAATCATTGCATCTAACAATCCTATCATTTATCATGGTCATTCAGTGATTATACAGGTGCAGCCTAACATTTCCCCAGGGCCTACCAGGCCTGTCCTTCCTTTCTAACTCCCCTGAATATTCCATGATTTTAGAAACATTTTATCCCTGTAGTATCAGGCTGCTCCTGGAATTCTGGAGCAAACCCTCCCTTGTCCCCTGCAGATGGCCTGGAGCACGTCACAGACATCAGGCTGGAGAAGTGCATGTACATCCAGGACCAGTGTCTGCAGAGGCTCAGCGAGACCAACAACCTCCAGAAGAGCCTGCAGCAGCTGAAGATCATCTCCTGTGGCAATGTCACTGACAAAGGCATCCTTGCACTCCACAAGCTGGCGTACGTGAGGCACTGAGTGCTCTGTGGGATTGGGATTGGGTTGTGCTGCCTGCAGGGGCTCTGGGGTGGGCTCGAGGATAGGTAATTAATGATCAGCTTGGCTGCTGTTCTGAGCCCTCTCCTCAGCAGCTCTGTTTGACACACTTTGACTGTGTCCTGTAGCTTTCAGTGCTTCTCCACCTCCCAGCTTCCTGTCCTGCCTCAGGGTCTGGGACAGACCTGGGTGCCCTGGAAGAGGGTGCAGTTGGATACTGCAGCTAAAAACCCCAAACACCCACTTCAGTAACAAACTTCCAGTAGAACCAGTTAAAATACCAAAAACTCCAGTCACCACCTAAAATAGTCAAAACAACTGCAGTAGAATAATTTCTCCAACTTCTCTGTCAGCAATTCAATAGTAGTTGTCCATTTTCTTTTTGAATATTTACAGGAACCTGGAATATTTGTATCTGAGTGACCTTCCTGGGATCAGAGAGAAAGAAACAACCTTCCGTGTCCTTCAGCAGGCACTGCCCAAGCTGGAGCTGGAGCTGGATTTGGAATAAACACAGCAGCACATAACTGAGATGTGATTTCCTAGGATTTATCTTACAGTTGTAGACACCACTGTACTTCCAGTAAGCCCAGCTCTCCCAGTCCAGCCTCAGAGGTGGATGTGACCTTTTAAGAAATCATGCCATTCATTTTTATTAAGCTTAAACTCAGTGGTGGATCAACAGCAAACAGGGCAGGCCTCTGCACGTAGGCATCTGTTTCCTGTTTTTCTAGGAAGCTCTGAATACCTCAGAAGTTCTCAGTGCTTTATTGCACAGAAGCAGAGTGGCAGTGGGGGGAGTGTTGGGGTGTGTGTGGTCAGTGCCTGCTGTTGGTGCTGTTCCCTCTGGGAGATCTCACCCAGTAGGTGGGTGCTGATTAATAAAAGAGGTTCTGGGTCTTTTTTGTGTTCTTCACCCTTGGAGTTTGTCTGGTTCAATGATCTGCAGGCAGGCAGGGTCACCCCCTCAGAGCACTGAGCTGCTGAAGGGAACAAGGCTCTTAGTGCAGGAGCAGCAGCTCTTGGACACAGCCCTGAGTACGTTTTGCTGTGTGCTGATGGACTGCAGCAGTTCTGTGCAGTTCTGGAGTTCCATCCTCTTCCCTCCTGATACATAAAAGTCATTGAGAATTGTTGAGGTTGGAGATCATGGGAGTCCAGCTGTTCCCCCAGCCCTGCCAAGGCCAGCACTGCCCCGTGTCCCCAGGTGCCACATCCACAGGGATTTTAAATCCCTCCAGGGATGCCGAGTCCAGCACTGCCCTGGGCAGCTGTGCCAGGGCTGGACAAACCTTTCCAGAAGGAATTTCCCCAATACCAAACCTAAAGCTTCACAATGCAATTTGAGGCCGTTCCCTCTGCTCCTGTCCCTGTTCCCTGGAGCAGAGCCCGACCCCCCCGGCTGTGCCCTCCTGGCAGGAGCTGTGCAGAGCCACAAGGGCCCCTGAGCCTCCTTTGCTCCAGGCTGAGCCCCTTCCCAGCTCCTCAGGGATTCTCCAGCCCCTTCCCAGCTCCTCAGGGATTCTCCAACCCCTTCCCAGCTCCCTTCCCTTCCCTGGACATGCTCCAGCCCCTCGATGCTTGTGAGAGACTCAGAAATGCCCCAGGACTTGAGGTGGAGCCTCACTGGTGCCAGCCCAGTGGGAATGGCTCATCCTCAGGGACAGCACAGCATTTTCACTCAGATCCCTGGGTCTGGGCTAGGGAAGGGCAGCAGGCAGTGACTCCAAGCAGTCAGATGCACAGTGCTGGCTCAGAGATGTTTTCCATGTGGAAGGAAACAGAAGGTCCACAGACACACACGGGACATGGCATCTGTCCCACTGAAAGGGCTTTTACTGCTGTGCAACACAAAAGGTACTGGCAAAACATTTTTGCTGTAAGTGTCAGTAAAAAGAGGAGGACCAGCAGTAAAGTTTTATATAGCAAAATACCTCCAGTAAATTGGAAAAAGCTAAATTTCTTTTATTCAAAATCATCACAATATTACATTCTGAGATTCCACAAACCCCAGTCGTTCTAATACAAACACTTAGGTAGAATTCCTGCCTGTGTCTGGCTGTTGTTATAAATTACATTCATGATTAGTTTTGATAAAATCATTTTTATAACTACAAGCAAGTGCCCTCACTCTTGTCAGAAGCAGAATTCAAGGACAAAACTTGCAGGAGAAGCTCTGGGAAGACTAAAGAAACAGCAGGGGTGTTGCTCTGATCTCCTGGTGTCTGTGGAGCCTCTGAAACCCCAGCAGCACTTGGAGACCTTTGAGCTCTGGAAGGGCAGGAGTGAGCCCAGTGAACCTCTGGAGCTGAGACCCCTCCCAGCCTGGGCTGCACCAACACAGCTTCAGCCCTTCAGCAGCACAGGCACAGCCCCTCACACAGCAGGGACCTGGGCCCAGCCTAAAGCAGGAGGGACCTGGGCCCAGCCTAAAGCAGGAGGGACCTGGGCCCAGCCTAAAGCAGGAGGGACCTGGGCCCAGCCCAAAGCAGGAGGGACCTGGGCCCAGCCCAAAGCAGGAGGGACCTGGGCCCAGCCCAAAGCAGGAGGGACTCGGGCCCAGCCTAAAGCAGGAGGGATCTGGGCCCAGCCTAAAGCAGGAGGGATCTGGGCCCAGCCTAAAGCAGGAGGGACCTGGGCCCAGCCTAAAGCAGGAGGGACTCGGGCCCAGCCTAAAGCAGGAGGGGTTTGTGTATTTGGCAAGGTGGAGCTCTCCTGCCAAGTCTGAAATGCAGGGACAGAGATTTAAATTTCATACTGTAAGCACTGGGCTGGGGTAATCCTGCACCAGGAGGCAACCAGGAATGAAAGCAGAATGCATTTGCCTTTGTACACAGAACACTTAAGATGAGCTTGGAGCTCTTTCTGCATCACTTCCTCTCCATCAGTGACCCAGAGTAGAGGACAGATCACTCTGTACATGCCAGAACTTTTAGTTTTCCACTGTGAATCCTCCTTTTATAAATCCTGCATGACTTTGAACAACTGAGTTTTGATCTGTCACCTGGTCAGATGTTTGGCAAGTGGTACTTTGATTTCCTTGTCTTGCAGCAGTTCTTCTTGCTGTCCAAAGCTGGGAGAACTTTGCTGCAGGTCAGCTGAGGCAGGTGCTGTAACTAAAGGAAAAGTTACACCACGTGTATTTGTTTGGAATGGGAATAAAGCACACATGGAATCAATCTTCACACAGAATATGAGCTATAAAACTATTCCTACTGTAATCCTGTACTTTCCAAGCTAAGATTCTGGGGTTTTATAACTGGATTGCAACTAGAACAACTCATTAAATTATTCCATTAGGCAAGAAAAATATCCCAGGTGATAGAAATGGAAGAGGCCAATCAGCGTGACCCAGAACTGACACCCTGTAGCAATTCTCCATCCCTCACCTCCAACGTCCCTGCCCGTTCCCAGCTCAGCCTCAGAGCTGCCATGGGGAATGTGGCTCACAGAATAAAGAACTGTGGAATGAGGTGCATTGTGAGGCTGGATTTGGGGACTTGGGATGGAGTCTGGAAGAGCCAGAGCAGCAGGGAGAAATTTGCTTGGCAGCTCCAGCTACAGAAACACCCAGGGTGTGGGGTAGAAACAGAAGTGATGCTTATTCCATCTCCATAATTCAGGATTTAAAAGCACCTGAGTACTCAAAATTAAACCAGTGAGAGTGTGCAGTTTGTCCAGCCCTCCTGCTGCTCTCTGTCAGGAATGCACATTCCTGGATGAACCGGACTGTGCCGGGGCTCAGCTGTTTATCCCCAGTGCCCCAGGGAGCCGCAGTGCAAAATCCACTTTGTACAGAGTTACTCTTTAGCCAGGGGGTGTTTTCTCCTCAGGACAGAACCCAGAGCCGCCCAACACCCTCTCTGCCAGCACAGCCCACCCTGGGGGCCAACAAGAGAGCAGCCCCTCCTCAGGGGGGATATTAAACACCATGGAAGCCTTACCCCTGGCACGTGCTTCCGAGCCAGCCTGGCCGGTTTCTGAGAGCCCTTCTGGTGTTCTCTGCCCAGCTCTGCTGCCTCCCTGAAGCTGTCAAAATAGGGGTGCTGCAGCAGCTGCTCACAGCTCTGCCTCTCTGCAGGGTCCATGCGAAGGCAGCCCTTAAAAAGAAGGAGGATCACACAAAGCACTCCTTACACAGCCCTGCACAATTCCTGTGCTCCCCACAGCCCAGGAGCACTCCCACAGGTACACGTGTTACTAATTGTTTAATGCATTCTAAGAGTGGCTGTTCAGAATCAACATGAAGCTTGAGGAGCAGCTAATTATCCAACAATTACAAGAATTAATCATGGAATGGTTTGGGTTGGAAGGGACCTTAAAGATCACCTTGTTCCAACCCCCTGCCATGGCAAGGACACCTTCCTCTACCCCAGGCTGCTCTGAGCCCTGTCCAGCCTGGCCTTGGACACTTCCAGGGATGGAGAATCCACAACTGCAGCAGGAATTGTGGCTCAAGGAACAGCTGCAGTAACATGGGGCAGCAAACCAGGAATGTTTCTCAGTGAATCTCAAACTCAGTGCCAGACTCTCACACCAGATGATTTGTTTATCCCAGTGCTGGGTTCCTCCACAAGCTGGAGTTTCCTCACCTTCATGAGAGCCAGTGCAGAGTATGAAATATTGGGGAATTTCACTTCCAATGGCTCCTGCAGGGAAAAAAAATAAGTGAATGGACTCATATTAGCAAATTTTTCATTCATCAGGTACCAAGACCCAGCTTTCCATAGGAACATGACCTGTTCCTCACAAAATGTCTCCATCACTCCAAGTGCTCAGAGGCCTGGCAGCTCTGAGGATGTGCCCCCAGAAATGGGGCAAAGCAGCAGAGATTAAACATTTTTGACTGCTTTTACACAGATTGTAAGTTAAAATGTCATGAGAGGTTCAGCCACCTCCAAATAATATTCTGGTGCACACTGGCAAAGTAGAGGACAAAGCTTTTGGATAAGGAAAAACACTGCACAGCAAAGGACAGGGCAGGGTGGGAAGGGAGGGAAGTGCAGCTGCAGGCAGCTCTTACCATGATCTCTGGGTCTGGAATTCTTACCCCACTGAAGAACTGGTTGGTGCTGAACACTTGCTGGTGCCTGGGAATGAGATCCCCTTTGACCAAGAATTTAAAAAAGAAAAAAAAAATTGGAGTAATTTGCTTAATTTGGTACCAAACGCTGAACAAACACCTGGATCTTGTAAACCTTTATGGAAAACATTCCTGGTCCTTTCTGATACAGGCACCTCATGTTTTTGTCTGTGTGGAGACAGCTGAACTTGCTGTGCTCCCCCACCCCAGCAGGGACCAGGAGGGGCACCCAGTGGTCACCAAGCACATCCCACATCTTTCCTAATGTGCCCTGCACCAGCCCAGCTTCCCAGAGGGTAAGGACAGTGGAGGGAGATTCCAGGCAGTCTGCAGGCAGAGATCCCAATTCTCAGCCTGGTTCCCTGTGAGCCTGTCAGCACATGCACACAATGCCAGGAACACCCAGCTCCTTCCTAAGGACAGGAACCCCTCAAATCAACCAGCACCTTCTAAAGGGAGAGATCTGCCGGCTAAATCCCCCCTGGCTGTCACAGACATATTTCATGAAAAATCCTTTCCTTAGGATCTTTCTCCTGAGAAGCTGAGAGGCCTCAGAAATGAAATGTGAGCAATAATTATCTGCTGCTGTGGAATGCAACAGGTGCATCTGTGATTGGTCTCATGTGGTTGTTTCTAATTCATGGCCAATCACAGCCCAGCTGTCTCGGACTCTCTGGCCAGTCACAACATTTTATTATCATTCCATTCCTTTCTTTCCTTTCAAGCCTTCTGATGAAATCCTTTCTTCTATTCTTTTAGTATAGTTTTAATATATCATTTTAATATAATATATAAAATAATAAACATAAAACCATTATGTTACTATATTCATAAATATATTAATATAAATTATATTTCTATTAATATGTCTATATTTATTCTATAGTTAATAATATTTATTAAGAATAATACTATTATAATTATATTATTATGCTATATTTATTCTATATTTAATAATATTATCAACATATTATTGTTGTTATTATTGTTGTTATTGTTATTGTTATTATTATATATAAAATAATGAATCAGCCTTCTGAAACATGGAGTCAGGATTCTCATCTCTTCCCTCGTCCTGGGATCCCTGCGAACACCACACCTGGCTCCTCCCCATTCCCACCGCAGAGAGAATCCCTCCCTCCCTCCCGGGCAAGCCCCACCGGGGCTGCGGGTGCCGGGGACGCTCACCCAGAGTTCTGCGGATCAGGTACAGCTGATCCACGTCCGACTTGCCGGGCCACAGGGGCAGCCCCGAGAGCAGCTCGGCGAACACGCAGCCGATGGCCCACACGTCCACGGGGGGGCCGTACTGGGTGTCCCCCACCAGCAGCTCGGGGCAGCGGTACCACCTGGTGGCCACGTAGTCCGTGTAGTAATCACTGGGACCTGCTGGCTCGGGGTAGGGCAGAGGGACACGAACACAGGAACGTGGGGTCAGAGCGATGCACGGGAGCCATCATCACTTGTGACACTTTGGGGGCAGGCCTGAGCTGCAGGAGCAGCGTGAGTCACTGGCCACCAGCAGAGCCCAACTTTGGAAACACTCGGGATCTGGTAAAAATCAAGACCGTGTTTTCCTCCACATGAAAATCTGCACAGCTCCACAGCAGGGCCCTGCAGCAGCCAGTGGGCAGTTCTCAGAACCCATGTGATTTGTCTGAAGAAGAGCTAAAAAAGCCCAGATTGGGGGTTTTATTTACAACGGAAAATGTGAAGCCATTGTTTGCAGAGGCAGCCAGAGGGGCTTTTCCTGCCAGAGAGCTCCAGCTGTGTCTGCAGCCCTGCACAAACAACGGCTGGGCAGCTCCGAGACGCCCAAGGCCGACTTCCATCCATCCATCCATCCATCCATCCATCCATCCATCCATCCATCCATCCATCCATCCATCCATCCATCCATCCATCCATCCATCCATCCATCCATCCATCCATCCATCCATCCCCCGTGCCAGCACCCCCAGCAGCCCAGCAGGGAGCTCCGTTTGTTCACAGCTGTCCCCCCCTGTCCCGGCTCCCTCTCTGCACGGGTCAGGAATCTCTACCCAGCCCTCAGCACAGCTTCCCTGGGAAAACACACAGCTACCACACGGGAGGACTTGCAGGGTGTCAGACACAGACAGGTGAGGCTGGAATGGCTCATCCCACACTCCCAGCACATAAAGAGTGCAGATAAATTCAGCACTCACTCAGTATTCGAGCAAATCCAAAGTCACAGAGTTTGATGACAGAGTGCTTTGTTATCAGGATGTTCTCTGGCTTCACATCCCGGTGGATGCACTGGAAGAAGACAAAGCAGCAAGGTTAGGAGTATTTAACCCTCAGATAAATTCAGCCAGACCTCCTTGCACACTGTGGCAGGCAGTTCTTCCTGCTGGAAGGGTTTCTGAGCAGCAGGACAGTGACCTGTCCACAGCCCACGCTTGGGCAGAGGCTCTGTGCAGGCTCCCAGCTTCAGCTGCCAGCTCTGATGCCCTGGGAAGCTCCTGCCCAATGGTTTTGCTGACCAAGCTCAGCAAGGGCTCTGCTCAGCACAGGTGAGACACCCCACAGAGGGAGGATGTGACTCAGTGAAGGGCCACTGAAATTTATGGGACTGGGGTGTCACATCCAAGGCGAGGATGAGGGCGCTGGGACCACCAAGAAAAGGCTCCAGGTGAAACTCTGGATGTGCATGAAATACCTGATGGGAACGAGGAAAGGAGACTGAGCCAGGCTGTTCTTGGTGGTGAAAGGACACAGACCATGGGCACAGACTGAACACTCAGGAAATTCCATTTAAACCTAACCAATTTATCTTTTTTTAACGAAGGCATGGCCAGACACCCAAACAGATTGTCCAGAGTCTGTGGAGACTCCAGCCGTGGAGATACTGAAATCCTGACTGGAAAAGTTTCTGAACAGGCTGTTCCAGCTGGGCCAGACTGATTGGAAGGGTTGGATGAGATGATCTCCCCTTCCAACATCAGCAATTCTGTGATTCTTTGGAGGTGACCTTGTCCTTCACAACAACTTAATCTGGGCTTGGCAAAGAATTTCTGCTGATCAAACTAACAAAACCTTTATTTCTTTTGTTCTACTCAACTCACAGGAGTTTCACTCACATTGTCCCTCTCCTATCATCACCTCAGAGCAAACCCCTTGGACTTTCCTTGCCAAGCTGTGGTAAATTATTGTGTCTCCTCCTGAGGACTGAAATGCTGCTTATCAAACACTGTCATGGAGCTCCAAAAAGGGCAGCTGCACAAAACCTCATTACCTGTGATCTACAGCAGCTCAGGCTGCAGCATCTCATTGTTCCCTCTGCTCTCAAACTCCACTGAATCTTCCAGACTGAGCAGGGGAACAGATAAAAGACACAAACCAACAAATCTTGGAAGCAGGAGACACCTGTGGCCAAGTTCCTGTGGCTCAGCTGGACGTAATTCTCTCAGCAAAGACAAAACACCCACTCCAGGGCCATCTCCTGCCCCACTCTTAAATCTCAAATGTTGGCAGATGAACAAAAATAAAAATTAGAGCTAAGTTTGGCTAAAGAGCTTTTCCAAAAGACTCCTTCTCCTTCCCTGCTTCTTAAAATGTTCCCACTGAAGTATCTGACATGCACACAACTCGTGTCTCCCTCCAGAGAGCAGAGGAGGGAGTAAAAAGGATTTACTGTGTCTGAGTTTTGAAATCTTTTCACTTCACTGGTGCCATGATTCAACCCCATGCCAGTAAAGCGAAGCACTTTCTGTGAAATCCAGCTGATGAGCTGCTAGGGCAGGTTCCTGAAGGCAGGAGTGGTGCAGGCCCCAGGGAATCACACAAGGATCATTCCCACTCCTCCTGGAGCCTCGTCTAAGGTCATTAGAGCAAATCACTCCCTGACAGCCAAGCCAAGGGGCTGTGTGACAGTGAAGGCAGCTGGTGTGGCTATACACCAATATTTCAGATGTGTTTCCTGTTCAAAACAGGAGATTCCACCTGACTCCATCCCATGAAAGCTCTGGAATCAGGAAAATGCCAACAGAACCCCCCTCTCTCCTCCAAGGCCCCGTTCCAGCAATGATTGGTGCAGCTCAGGGGACTCACATTGTGTTTATGGCAGAAGTTCACAGCCTGCAGGGTCTGCCAGGTTATGCTCTTCACCAGGTACTCTGGCACCCTGTTGGAAAAAACCAGAGTTTTATTTTGGCCATTAATAATGAATTCAGTATTTCAGGGGAAATGAGTGCTAACATTGTACAGGGATCTGAGCAAAACCATCAGGGAAGTCAGGAAACCCTGCCAAAGCCAGTCAGTGCAACAAGAGAAGAGGATTTGTGTCTGGTACCAGTGTCACAGCCAGCAAGGGCTGCCACGGTGACCACACAGCAAAGTGTGTGAGTCCATCTCAGAGCCTGTCCTACAATTCCTGGCAGTCCTGAAATGCCAGCAGGAGTTTCTGCCTCAGCACCTCTCAGGGCTGGAGCTGCTGCAGTATCCATGGTACAGATACATGGAATGCTGCCATGGCACTGCTTGTCCAGAGTGGAGAGGTGAAAAATGGGCCAGGGAAGGGTGCTCAGACCAGAGCATAAAGCTCTGCTTTGGTTTGGATCCCCCTCCTTCCCTCCCACAGGCAGCAAACACTTCCCAGCCCCCTTTCCTTTCTTTCAGTTACTGGGCAACAGTTCTTGAACTTCCTTGGCTGTCTGTAATGATCTTCAACAACCCCAGGAAAGGCAGAAGTGACAATCTTGGCATTTCCCAATTCAAACACAATTTTATTTCACATGTTGAGCGCTGAAAAGCTTCTGATTCATAATAAATAAAAACACTACCCCAAACTAAACCAAAACAATGCAAGCCTGAGTTTTTCTTTCCCACGTGGCTGTCAGTAGTCAGTGACACTCTGAGTAGAGATTCCTTCCAGAAACATCCCAGAATGATGGGAGTGATGCTGTGACAGCAAAAAAGGGGATGGAATTGGTCAAAAGAGCTGGAATCAGTCCATGCCCACCCATCTTAACCTGACCACAAAAGACTTGACCATCTGCCCCAGCAAAGCTGAAAAGCAAAGCATGCAGCCAGCTGTTACATGTTCCTTCACACTGGAGTTGTTCTGATCAACAGGCAGCAAATGGGAGGCATTTCCTTCAGGAGAGTTTTCCATCCCCTCCTCAGGTTCCAGGGAACAGGTTCAAAGTGGGGGTGGCAGCTGCTGGGCAGCTCACAAAGCTCTCAGCTTTGTCACACGCTGTCAGCATGCTCCTTTCTCCCCGAGAAAGGGAGTAAATAACAAAACTCTTGTTTACTCAACCCCCTATGCTGCAGGCAAATTCACAGCTCCAGGCCTGTGAAATGATTTATGGACTTCTGCTTTAGCATTTCCCCAGCACCAAGGCACCTGGATAATTAGGGAGTGGTATTTACAAGGTGTGGACAGAACAAACCCTGTGTGGAGCTCACACTTGGTGCAAGCACCTGCTTGAAGAGGAGTTTTGCAGAGAGCAAAAAAAAACCCCCAAAACCTGCAAGTTCTGCAGAGAGGTGCAGGCTCAGCTCTTAGGAATTACTCCTCACTCTGAAGGGCTAAAAGTGTTCAGAAGGGTAGATGTGGCACTTGGGTTTAGTGGTGAACACAGCAGTGCTGCACTAACAGTTGGACTCGATGCTCTCAGAAGGCTTTTCCAACCGAAATGATTCTGCAAGTCCCTGATTCTGTGTTTGGGTGCCCAGTTGTCACAGACATTTCTTTTATGAAAAATCCTCTCTCAGGATTTTTCCTGCTGAAGCTGAGAAGTTCAGCAACAAGATGTAAACAATAGGTTATCTGCTGCTGTGGGATGCAACAGGTCCGTCTGGATTGGCCCAGCTTGGATGTTTAGAAATAATGGCCAATCCAGAACTGGGCTCGCTCAGACACAGTCCGAGAGAGCGGGGTTTGTTATCATTCTTTACTTTTCTATTCTTAGCTTAGGAAGCTTCTGAAAAGCTCTCCTGCTTTTTCTTTGTAGTATAGTTATAGCATATATATATATCATAAAATAATAAATCAAGCCTTCTGATAATGGAGTCAAGGATCTCATCTCTTCCTTCACCCAAGAACCCTTGTGACCACTGTCGCACCCAGTGCCTGCAGTGATGGCAGCAGTGGAAGGAGCAGCTGCTCCCAAGCCCCGGTTTGGGGGTCCCCTGGCACACAGAGCCCTCAGAAGGAGCAGGACACAATGACACACCCTGCTCCCAAGCCGCGGTTCGCTGTCCCCCGGCAGTCAGAGCCCCTCAAAGGCGCAGGCACATGACCCCTCCGCTCCCAAGCCCCGGTGCTGTCCGCGGGAACGTGCGCTCCCCACGCCGTTCTTGTGCCAAACCACAGCAACGGGCAGTCCCGGCTCCCAGGCTTCTTGTGCACACCACAGCAACGCAGTACATCCCGGGCACCAGGCTGCTGAGAATGTGTCGCAACTCAGTACATCCCTCTGGGTGTCCAGAGTTGCCGGGACCCCTGCCAGGGGGCTCAGAGACCCTGGCACACAGCCCAGAACACCTGTGGGTTTGATTAGGACCCGTGGAGCAAATTACCAGCTTTGTATGAAGACCTGAAAGCCACAGAAGTTTAAGTAGTGTAATAATAAAATTATCGCTGGGTGAAAAAGTAGATTTTGGGGTTTTTAGAATAGGGGTTTTAGGGTCAAGATGGAGGGACTTGGGCGTGTCCAGCCTTTCTTCTTTTTCTTCATTACCTCCATCTTCTGCTGTGATGTTGGCACTTTGGGATTGGTTTAGAGTAGAAGCTCACTGTCTAACATAGGTGATAGGTATTGGAAAGTAATTGTAAACATGTTATACGTAGTTTGTAGTATAAAGACATAACACTGCCCCAGGGGCAGTCAGTATGCCTGGAATTGTCCTGCTGGATGGACCTCGGCAGGGCAGGAGAAAAATTTTTATAGATAAAATACAATAAACAACTCTGAGACTGAGAACTGAAGAAACTCCGACTAATTCTTTGAACGTGCAGGCCGAAATAGAGACTTTTCATGTGTCTCGGGGCTGCAATAAACTGCAACCTCCTGAGAAGAAACCTGTCCTGTAATGAATGAAATGGCTCTGAAAGCCCCGGGGCAGCAGCACGGCCAGGCCGCTGTGCACTCACTCACCCGCGGGGGTGCCTGTCCAGCTCCTGCAGCACGGTGTGCTCGCAGTACTCCAGCACCAGGTGCAGCCGCCGCTTCCTCCGGAACACCTCCAGCAGCTTCACCAGGTTCGGGTGCTTGAGTTGCTGCAACACACAGGGGGTGGGCTGGTCAGAACTGCACAGGGTGAAGGGGTGGGGGACAGATCTGTCCTGCAGGGTCACAATTCCTTAAGCTGAACCCTTTCTACAAGCACAGCTCAGCTACAGCTCAGCCTCTGTGAACTTATTTCGGGAGCAGACCTCAATGGGTGGGCAACAAGCTCTGCACAGCGTTCCATCTATCCTTGCCCTCTGGCACTGGGAAGCCCCAATGTCCCCCTTATCCTTGGATATTGGGAAGGGATTCCTGGCTGGGAGGGTGGGCAGGCCCTGGCACAGGGTGCCCAGAGCAGCTGGGGCTGCCCCTGGATCCCTGGAAGTGCCCAAGGCCAGGCTGGACAGGGCTTGGAGCAACCTGGGATGGTGGAAGGTGTCCCTGCCCATGGCAGGGAGTGGAATGGGATGATTTTTACAATCCCTTTCAACACAAACCATCCTGGGATTCTATGATTTCAAGAATCTGCAAACTCCCACTCCACGTCCCTTGGCTCCTGGCCACAAAAATCCCTTGGTCTGCAAGGTGTTTGCTGGGCAGAAAAATGATTTATCAGGCCCGTAATTTTCTGCTGAGAAACACAATCTCACTCCATCTCTGACAAACAGGAGTTGCCTAAGCAAGGAAGTGCCTCAACAAACAAACAAACAAACAGTCACTATTTGCAGAGAAAAATCTGAAAAGAGTCAAGCAGGTCTGCACTTGTTAAAGTCAACAGTGATCAACACAGATCCTGCTGTGCCAGTAGCTTTGCATCCTTAAGGATGATGCAGCTCCCAGCTGCTTTACAAGGAACTTCTGCCATGATTATTTTCCTTTTCAGATGTTTAATATCATTTAAATCTTAATGTAAATCTAGCATTATTCACTGAAATAATATAGCTACATGTGCTGTGTTTACTTTGGATAGGAGAAAAACTTTGGCTGCTTCTTCCAAAATATAACTGAAAAATAATTATGCTTTTTTCTAGATGATTGTTTTCCTAGGATAGCAGGTGTACAAATCATGAACACCCTGGAAAAAGTGCAAAAAAAGTGAGACTTCCCATTTCTTGGAACACAAAGCTGAGGTTACTGTGTGCCATCACCCAGCAGCAAGTTTGTAACAAAGAAAAGGAAATATTTTTTTTCACACAACACATTCCTAAAGCCTCAGGACACTATGGAGACCAAATGAACACAAGAGTTCCAAAGAGATGGGACAGAGTCCCAAAAGTCTGCAGATGGATGAAGCAACAGGCACAGCCTTTGCTGCAGAATCCTTGCCTAGAAACTGGGAGTGTGGAAGGAAACCTTTACCCGATCCTCTCCTCCTTCCTCCGGGGTCTCTCCTAATTTCTGCATGCTGGATAGACCTGGGGTGTGACTCACTGCAGATGCTCCCGTGCTTTTATTTCATGGGGAAAATAAAGCCAGAGGCTGAAGGAGTAACCCATTTCTGAAGAAGTAACCCATTTCTGAAGGAGTAACCCATTTCTGAAGGAGTAACCCATTTCTGTGAGGATGAGCGTTCGCAGAGAGGTCAGGAAAGGATCAGCAAGGACCAGGCTCACTGGTGCTGGTTCTGCTGTCGCTTCCCTGTGGAATACCCGACCCTGCACAGCCCCTGGCATTCAGTCCACAGCTGGATCCTGCACAGCCAGGGGCTCAGAAAGGTCGTTTGAAGGAGAAGATGGGGCAGATTTCTCAATTGCGGAGCAGGGAGAGCTGTGTCCCCTGGCTGCCCCCTCCTCATGCTGCCCAGCCTCACTTTTTGCCCATTTGTTTTATATTGGCTCCAAGTGTTCTGGGGAATCTCCCGGACACAGAGGGGTCTGTGACACACACCAAGGGCAGAGCTGTGCCCACACCGGCCACGACATGGCTGGCTCCATGGGGACAGAGCCTGGCTCGCTCCCTCTGTGCCGGGCACACCGTGACTGCGCTGATGCTGCTCATGGCCGTGCCTCAGCTCCCACCTGCTCCTTCTGCCTGCCCTGGCCAGGATCACCCGGCATCGCCATCCCTGGACAAGAGGGTCGGACATTCTCTGGCAATGGCTTTCTTTCAGAGGAACTGACTGACCTGGGCACTTCATGGTGCTCCTTCACACCCGTCTCTTTGCTTCCCCCATCACCTCACACATGCCCTCATGCCCCGTCTCTTCATGGCTGCCCTCACACCCCGTCCCCTCACGACGCCCCGTCCCCTCAGGACGCTCTGTCCCCTCCTCGATGTCCTCACACCTTGTAGCCTCACGATGTCCCTTCACGGATGTCCTCACACCCTGACCCCTCACGACCGTCCCCTGCAGCTCCCTCAGGGCTGGCCGCTCCCCGCCGGGGCTCGCCATGGCGGGCACAGCCAGGCGGGGTCCGTCCCGCCGCGCCCGCCCACCTTGAGCATGCGGATCTCCCTCAGGGCGATCTTCCGGATCACCGGGTCCTCCTCGGACTCCAGGAACTTCTTGATGGCTACAATCTGCCCCGTGTCCTTGTTGCGGCACTTGAACACGACGCCGTAGGAGCCCTCTCCGACCTTGCCCAGCTTCTCGTAGCGCTCCATGGCCGGGCGGCCCCGCCGCGCTCCGCCGCCGCCTCAGCGCGGAGCCGGGGCCGGGGCGGGCCCCGGGCGGGGGAGCCTCCCCGGCGGGCACGGCCCCAGGAACCGCCCCGGGGACACCGCCAGGGCCGGGGCGGTCCCGGGGGAAGGGAGGGAGAGCGGGGATCTCCATGGCCGCTGCTGGGGCCGCACACTCGCTCCGCGCCTCACGATCCCCCCGGGCTTCGTGCCCCGCAGCGCCGTGTTCACGGAGTCACAGAACCACTCATGGACTGGGTGGGAAGAGACCTTAAAGACCTCCCAGCTCCAACCACCCTGCCATGATCACGTTGTTTTTACAGCTGCCTTTCCGGAGGATCGCTAGGTTTGACTCCGTTTTCCTGCAGGGTTGGAAGAGGGAACATCCTCCCACAGGGTCCGCCAGCCTCGGGCAGCGCCCGCACTTCCCTCTGGCTCCTGGAGGTTCCCCTGGAACATTTTCCCACTGCACGGTTCCAGTGTTTGGGTCTCTGTCACTGAAGCGCTCCTGCCAGCAGCCAGACCCTTCCTTCGGTCGAGCTTTCCATCCCTGACCATCCTGTTCTCTCTCCTGGTGCACCCAGCTGGGTCTCTGGATCCTCATCCCTCTCCTCATCCCTTGACCAAGGCAGCCTTTTGTGCTGGTAATTGCTTTCAATATTAGATCTGAATGTGAGTGCACTCCATCTCATGCCTCCTCCCTCCCTCCCCAATCCTTTCCTGAGGTGCTTCCCCACTCAGAACAAAGATCCACTAATTATTTTTCTTCCCAAGCCACATTCATCAGGGATGTGCAGTCCTCACATTTCAGCTGGCAAGACTGACCCCCCCAGAGTTAACCATCTCCTGCAGAGGAGGAATATTTATTTCTATTTTTATATTTATATATTTTATAGAAATGTATAAATATTTATTTATAAACCTATTTATAAATAATATAACTTATTTATAAATATAACTTATATTATTTATAAGTATTTATTTATAAATATAACTGCTGGTAACTGGCAGTTATGTTGTCCAAAGTCACATTCATTACATTATTTTTTCAGCCTCCTCAGCAGATCCCTGAAGGTCTGGGATACAGGTAGAGCACCTGAAGCACCTGCAGCAAACAGCCAAAGTGTGTGTTTATACAAGGAGTAAACTGCTCTAGGTCCTGAGCTGTGTTTTCCTACTCTGAGCAGCCCTTTGGAGCCCACCAGCCCCTGCTCTCTCCCCAGGTACAAGGCAGGAGCCTCTGCTTTTCCAGCCAAACAACTCCTGAGTAGATCCTCGGTGCTCCCAGGTGACTGGGCTGGGAATAATGGGTCCCTGTGGGAATAATGTGTCCCTGGTGCTGTGATTTCTCCCTCCTGTGCTGTCCCCGGAGCTGCTGCTGGCTCCCTGCAGTCTGCAGGACAGGGATCAGCGGCGCCAGGCCCTTCCCACAGCAGCCACAAAACCTGCGGCTGGCAGGATCCTCCCCAGAGCCCTCTGACCAAGGGATTGTTCCCAGAGAGTCACCACGGCACAGATCAAACAAAGCAGTTTATTTGGCATAGACTGAACTGCAACAGAAATTCCCGTGGAACAAAGCCTGGTTACACAAACTGAACGAGTGCAGTTATGAGTCTCAGTTACACCTAAGGACTAAACAAGGTAAAAAAAGCACATTTCAGAGTCTCCCAGTCTGGTCCTTTCCATCCAGAGACACCGTGGCTCCCCTGGTGCGTTGTACCTTTCTTCTTTACAGAGATATCAGCACAATTCCAGCTGTATTTTTCACTTGCAAGGAATTTGGTCAGGAAATCCAAAGAGATTCATCCACAGACTGCTCTTCCTATGCTGTTTGTACTTCCAAGAGCTCTGGGAGCCTGTTTTAAGGCTTTCAAGTTGGGTACATGACCTCATGCATCCAATAATTAAAATTTTGATAAATGTTGAGCAAGGAAGGAGGGGCTGAGCAAGCTTTTGATCATCACCCCCAAGCTCCTCCCGTTAGGCTTTCTCAAGCCTGGTTTAAATTCCACAAAAACAAAGGTACAAACAATACCAGACTAAATTAAACAGTCAAACACAAATTATACTGATCAGAGTCACTGAGGCTGGCTGGAACACACAAATCTGCTCTGTGGTACGGAACAAAAGTGAGGTTTTACACTAGGAAACAGCATCTTGCAGATCATGCCAAAAAATGCCACTGTCTATGAAACCAGCACTAAGCATTTCACAACATGCCATTAGAAATGCTTCAACAGCTAAAAAAGGTTTGATTAAACGAGGACTCGCCTAAGTTTATTCTTTAGGATCCAGCAAAACATCAGCAATTCGTGTCAAAGAAAAATACTTTCTGCTTGTTATTCCTGCATGATAGTGTCATAACCTAAGAGTTATTTACTCCAGTTATTCCCCATAAATATTCAGATTTTATTTACAGGTTTCTCTAGTCTTTTAGAGATCTCCTTTAAATGTTTTCAAAGACGAAGCTGAAATTACCTTCTGTAGTGAATGAGGTAAATTAAAAAGTGTTTGCTTTACAATATCTACACCTGGTGCTTCAGTTCACCTTAATTTTTGTTTTAAAGACCGGGAGAGGCACCATTTGAGGTTAATCACCAGTCACTGTTACCTGTGGAGGAGTAATTTCAATACTAGAGAACTCTTTTAGAAGACAAAAATCACACGTCCTGCTTTTAATACTGCTGAGCCAATTCCAGGTGACCACCCCTAAAGCACATTTCTCATGCTCTGTGGAGTGACTTATAAATTTCATCTGTACACTTACTACTTATTAAGCTTTGACACAGTGTCAGAACTGAAAAGCTTGACTTGATTTGGATGTCAAGTCAGCAAGAATTAGTTTTGAATGACAGTGGCTAAAATGCTGAATGTGTGCAGGGCTGTTTTCCCCTCTGGACCTTCCCACCTTGCAGCTGTCCTGAGTAAGGAGATGTCCCTGAGCCATCACGTGGGCCCAGACAATTCCTCCCTGGTAAATTATGGATCAGGGAGCTGGATGCCAACACAGCACCAAAGCACTCCCAGCTCTTCACACACCTTTCCTGCTCTGCTCAAATGACCTGGGAATTCCAGCCTCTCCTTCCTAGGCAGCAGATCTCAGGAGCTGAACAGGCATTTAATTAAAAAACCCCTTCAATTCCAATGTTTCTGAGCACTGGAATTCTGCACCTGCCTGAGGAGTGTTCACATCAAAGCCAGCAGGGTAATGTGAGGTAGTAAAACCAGATGCTCTCCTGGAGTCAGTCTGTATTTAATGGTACCTCAAGAATTGTAATTAATGAGGAAGACAAAAGGAACCGATGCGACTCTTCAATGGAGAAAAGAGAAAGGAAAAAAAAAATGCAGGTGACCAAAAAGTGATCAAAGCTTGGATACAGAATATGCTTCTTATCATGTTTATTTATACTCACAGCTGGGGCAGCAGCCATCCCCAAAGCACAGCAGCTGCAATGCTGCTCAGGCTCAGCTGTGGCTCCAGGTCCCCTCTGCAACAGCATAAATAAACCACACGTCGTGGGCAGTTGGATACATGATACTTTCATTCATTAAGGATGATGACCTGCTACAATTTCCACTTCATGTCACAAGGCTTATCCCTAATTTATGAAAATAAAGCATATATGTTTTGTACATTTTTATATATATATGTATAAATATATATATATAAAAATACACGCTGCCAGGCAACTTCACACACATGCACACGCACACACACATGGATATTGTACACAGCCACCCAGGAGCAACCGGTCTGATATCAATATTCTACTTTGTGTACACACACCCTACGTCTAGGAAGTAAGAAAATCCCTTTTATGGCAATTCTGCAGGCAGAAAAATCAGTACAAAATACTTTGTTGTACAAAACTGCATTTTTTTTTACATGATCACCCAACACGGTAACACACCCCTCAGTAATGCACTACATCCCTACAAGGAAAAAGAATAATCAAATCTTTATACAATTGTGTAAAAAAAAAAAAAGTAAGCTGCTCTGCAACCTTCCTTTGCTAAAAGTTAGACATTACCCCATCCTAGCAGCAGATTAATAAATAAGGATTAAATAGTCTATTATACAAAGCCATACCCAATGGCAGATTTAAAACCAAAAAGCTTTGCAGATACTTTCAATTCCTACACAAATCTTTGTTTTATTAAGAATAAGACTCAGTATAAAACAGGGCAACAGCCAGCACTAGATCTGTATCTACAGAATAAAGGGAAAACCCAAGGGAAGGGGAATATTTAACAGTTTATGGCACCTTTACTGCAGAACATGTTTCAAGGCTCTGTTTCCCTAGAACTAACGAGTAAAGGGCTCTTTATCTCAGCTTTTATTAAGCAAACTCGACATAACCAACCACACAGTGGCAAGAGACAGAACCAGCTGTTCCCAGCTGCAAAAATGGATTGATTTCCACCCCAAAGCCCAGCAGAGCTCGGGTGCCAGACAAGGAGCAGCCAAGTCCCGGTTTCCTGGTGCTCCTGGGTCCCAGTCCCTCTGCTGCCTGGGCTGGGTACTGCTCAGTAGCTGTTCTCATGTCCAGCCAGGATGTAGAGGTTGCTGTGAGCTGTGGGGTTTTCTGTGGGTCTGCTCTCCAGCACAACCACTCTGCAACCAAACACAAACGGGATCCACAGTTAGGGGCAAAGAACAGCTCCTGGTGTAACTCCTGAGGAGGAAACTCAGGGGTTTCTACAGGCTGGGGATAGAGGTTCTCCTAAATATCTTGGGTGTTTCATTCTTTAACCAGTTCCCTCAGCATCACTTCTGATAAAACCACTCAAGGACAAGATATAGAGGAAGGGTTGGAACTGGATGATTTTAAAAGTCCCTTCCAACCCAATCCATTCTGTAGTTCCATGATCCCATCATCTGCAGCCCAAATGTTTATCCCTCCTACATCTTCTGATAAGCAACCTCAACAATTCTCCTCCCTCCTAAATATTTATCACCTCATGGGTTCACAGGGATCACTGAAGCCCATCTCTGCCTTTGTCCTGCTGGATCATGTTCCTGTGGCCACTCTGGACAATGATTCTCCCCCTGTGCTGGCACACTGACCACTGCTGGACCTTGACCATCAGCTGCTGTGGTTGGGCCTTCTCCCTCCCAAATGCTGAGATTTCTCTGCACCAGTTCCTGTTGTTTTTAGGATTAAACTTGTCTCTGCTTTTTGTTTTCCTCAAGGAGTCTCCAAATGAAGTCTCTGTCCCTGATCCTCACCTCTGCACCCAAGCAGTTCTGGAGTGATCCAAGGTAAAAAGGAGATCCACATCTCACTGGAATGGCAGGAAAACTCCTGCTCCATTTGTACAGAGATGGAAAATACAAACCAAAGGGTCTGGCAGTTCCAAGGGCAGATGAGGGAGCAGAGGATCAGGGATTTGAGAGCAGGAGGTGCCACCTGGGCTAGTGGAAGGTGGCCCTGCCCAGGGGTGGAACAAGAAGAGCTTCAGGGTCCCTTCCAACCCAAACCAGTGTGGGATTCTGTGGCTGAAGTGATTGCTGCACTCATCCCTGTCTATTCCTACATTTATCCCTCTGTCTGTCTGAGAATCCACAAGTGAACAGGTCCAACCTGGAGCCTGGGGCAGCTTCTGCTCAGGCTGCAAACCTGGGGACACCTGCACCTCTCCCCACCTGTGCAGCTGGAAGGGATGAAATGGAAAATGTGTAGATTTGGATCACTGGGACTAAAACCTGAGTTTGTTATTTCCAGACCAGCCAAGGTAATTCCCAGCTCACCAGGACAATCCAAAAGCACCAGCAGGCTTTTCCAGAAGTGCACTGGGCACCCTGCAAGCCCAGAGCATCTCTCCTCTCTCCCTGACACCTGTGCCCACAGACAGAGCTGGGCTGGGCTGGAAGCCAGGCCCAGCTGGGAACTAGAAAAGCTGGTTTAAATAAAACAAAAGGTTTCTGTTTCTGCAGGGGGATTACCTGTCTGAGCCCAGCAGGCGGAAAACCCTGGTTTCATCAGATATCTCCTGGGTCACCTGCAGAAAAATGCACATATTCAAATCCATTTCAGCAGCACAAGGAAATTTATTGGTCTGAGTTGGAAGAAAGGAAACATTCAAATGCAATTGAATGCAAAGTACAGGACTGAAATGGATAAATTGATGTTAAGCATTGTGGAATGTGAGCATTCTCACTTAGGAAGCAGAGATGATGCCTCAGGTTCAGCTTTTCTATTTTTCAGATTCTGTGCTGCATGTGTGAGGGTCTGGGCTTCATATCATGGGATGGTGAGCTCTGAGCACAGAGCAGGGAGACAAAACAATCCCTGCTCCAGCTGGGCACCAAGGACAAATGACCCAAATCTCAGCCCAGGAGCACAAACCCCGTGGGCTGGAGAGAGAAAAACAAGCAGGGTGGGACTGCCTGGGCTAAAGCTGGAATGGGACAATGAACTGCAAGGTGCAAATGGAGCAGAACTGATCCCAGGGACAGACCCCGTGCCCGGCCGTGCATTTTGGGGCCATTTTGGTTCATCTTGGGTGCAGCCCTGGCTGGGCTCTTGTGCTGCCCAAGGTGGATCCATGGAGGAGATGCTTTGAATAAATCCCTGCTTTATTCTGGAACTCCATCCAGCCTCTGCTCTAGGGCAGCCTTCTCCAGGCATCAGAGAGAGAAGGCAAAAATCCAGTGGTAAATAAGGAACAGGAGGAATTAAACTGGAATTAAACTGGAGATCACTTACTTCATCTGACTTGAAGCTCTTGCCCTGCATGCCATGTTTCCAGAAGGCCAGCACGCTGTCCTGAAGGCACACTGCAAAGGAGGGACACATCACACCCCATTCCCTGCATCCCTGTTTTCTCTGGAGAACCCCTCAGAAGTGTAAAAACAAACACTGCCAAGCAAAGCATGTGGGCTGCTGGAAATGACACATCACCTGAATTATTACAATTATTTCCAAACAGATGAATGATGGAAAATGGGAGTTTTCCATTCAGGGATGGAGAGAGCACAGAGCTGCCAGCTCTGAGTGATTTAATTCTGTGATTCTGAGAGTTTATTACAGCAGAAATTATTGTTTGACAACTACAATTTAAAAAAAACTCCTGTCCTAGTCTAAAGACAGCAGCTTGAGAATTTGATTCAAATATTATTACCCTGACTATTAAAAAATGGATGTGCTAGTACTTGAAATAAAATCTTAACTTTTAGAAGACTAACACAGATTTATGTATTAAAAAACCACTTTTTCCAGCCCAGATTTTGTTCTCATTGCTATGGAAATGATCAGAAACCAGTCAGGCTTTCAACAGTGAGTTCTTAAACCCCTGAGTGACCCCCGAGCAGCAAATCACTCACCCACTGACTCGATGCAGAAATCAAAGCTCAGCTCAGAAGCCAACTTCTTGCTTGACTTCAATTTCCCTTGTAAATTCACTATTTTCACAAATTCTCAAGAGAAAGAGAAAAATCAGCATTAAAACCCATTGCTGAAAAGGATTTAATTGTAAAATACAAATTTAATCTTTCAGGCACAAAGAAATACCCAAATTTAACATCTACAGCATTTGCTAAAATGAACCCAAGAGCATCTTTGTCTCAAAATAAATATTTGTAATGCTTGGGGTGGTTTTACACTGACAGAGTGATGCATACATGAAGAGGGAAAGTGGAATTACAAAAGCCAGAATGAAATCTCACTTATCCAGTCTATCTTTCTGGAAATATTACAACACAAATTAATAATGTAGGGAGGAAAAAAAAAACCAACAAACTCGTGGTGAAGTTCAAGTCAACAAGTGTGGCAACCCAAGTTTTGCACGAGGTGTGGTGAGTTAGCCAAGGGAATTTTGTGTTACTCACTGTCCAGGCAGACCAGGACAGTGTCTCTCTCCAGCTGTGTCACGTGAATGGCATCCAACTGCTGATTGCCTGGGGAAAAAAACCAGATTATTTTATATTTTATTTTATATTTTATATCACATCAAGAGACTCTGCTCCCCCCGCAAGCTCTTTTCACTCTGCTATTCTTAGTCTGATTTTTTTTTTTGTTACTCTGATTTTTAGAGGCTCCCAGAATATTTTGGGAGGAGCACAAAGCTCTCTGTTCAAAGCAGGTATTTAATAGGAAAACACAACTTTTACTGGATAAAACACATTTTATGCTATAGTTCAGCACAGCTTCCTCCATAGAGAGGCACCACAATAAACAAAAGGACTTTTAATTCCTAAAAACCCACTCTTTTCCCATAAATCCACATCTGGAAAGACTTTTGTGATGATAATAAACTAGTTTAAGAGTTTTTTTTCTAGTTTTTACTAATGAAGTTGTTCCTACAGCTGCTAAAAAGCAATATTTAAAGGTAAAAATGTACATCCAACAAAGGCAAAGGAGAAAAGCAGCTGCAAAATATCAACCAGGTCTTAAAAATAACCCAAATCTTTGCTTTTTAAGAGCCAGCTGAAGATAACAACCCTCCCCCAAGGGCTGGAGGATGGATAAGAATCCATTTCTGGGAGTTGTTATGCAGGAAAAGAGGGCAAAGAGCAGGATCCCAGGAAAGAGCTTGGAACCACAAAGGAGAACCCAATCAGCAGGGTCTGATTGATGGTTAAGGGAATTTAGAAAATAAAAGGTTTTTTGTAAGGACAGTTTATACTGATGTGGGGCAAGTCAGCACAACAAAAAATTAGGGAATCACAGAATAGTTGGGATTGGAAATTACCTTAAATCCCATCCCATCCCATCCCATCCCATCCCATCCCATCCCATCCCATCCCATCCCATCCCATCCCATCCCTGCCATGGCAGGAACACCTCCCACTGTCCCAGGGTGCCCCAATGTCCAGCCTGGCCTTGGGCACTGCCAGGGATCCAGGGGCAGCCCCAGCTGCTCTGGCAATTCCAGCCCAGCCAGGAATTCCCAATTCCCAATCTCCCATCTATCCCTGCCCTCTGGCACTGGGAGCCATTCCCTGGCTCCTGTCCCTCCATCCCTTGTCCATGTGGGATCAGCTTCCACCTGCCCCAGGCAGAGAAGCTGCCAATGCTCAGGGCTTTCCAAAGCACTCCAAGGAAGGAACTCCCAGCACTCCCAAGCTTTCCAAAGCACTCCAAGGAAGGAATTCCCAGCACCCCCAGGCACCAGAGCAGCAGGAGGAGGGAGCAAGGCCTCACCTGCCCCGATCTCAGTGAACCAGGAGGAGGCAGAGTTCAGGTTGATTGTCTCAAAGTGCACCACCTGGCCGGGCTCCGTGCCCCTGGAGATGGCCACGCACACCATGGGGTACTCCTGCTCGGGGATCACCAGCATCTCAAACACGTGCAGGGGGCTGGGCAGGGGGAAGTCAAAGTGCTGCCAAAACAAAACAGCAGCTGTGGGTTTGCTTTCACCTTGGTATGGCTCTGCAACAGCATGCAGAGTGGAATTTACACAGTACATTTGTATTATTATCACTCTATTTATATTAATTATGTTTATATTAATATTATTCTATTATATTGATTATATTTATATTAATAAACCACATAGTAAATCTATTTCATAAAAGCTATTTAATATATTATATATTAATTATATATCATATATAATATTTATAGCGATAATATATATTTTATATAAATATATTAATATAAAGATATAAATACATTTATTTTTTAAAAGTTTTAATATTTAATAAAATATATAGAATATAATATACTGTTAGTATAATTATATTTTTAGTAACTATGTTTATATTAATAAAATATATAACAAATCTATTTAATAAAACATATTTAAGAAATTTATTATATATTATATAATGTATACATCATATATATAATGTATATAATATATATAGTATATAATAAGTTTCTTAAATATCTTTTAAAATATATTTTAGATATACATTTTATATATTATATTTTATTTTGGATATATTATATTATATTATATTATATTATATTATATTATATTATATTATATTATATTATATTATATTATATTATATTATATTATATTATATTATATTGTATTGTATTATATATAATCTATTATATATTGTAATATATATAATATTATAGATATTATCTATTATCTATTACATATAATATATAATATATTATATACTATATATATTTATTTATAAATGAATTTTATATTTAATAAAATACATAAATAGAAAATATATTATGTTAAGATTATATTAATATTATATAATTAAATATACAGAGTATATTTATAAATTACAGAGCATAAAGAATATACTCTGTATATAAATATCTATAAATATTAATATTTATAAATATTATTGTATATCAGTCTATTATTGTGTATTGTACTTCACTGTATTATTGCATATTACTGTATATTTATAAAATGTAGATTTCTCCCCTGTATACAGAGTATACATATTGTGTATTGTATATATATTGTGTATTGTATATTACTGTATTATTGCATATTACTGTATATTTATAAAATGTAGATTTCTCCCCTGTATACAGAGTATACATATTGTGTATTGTATATATATTGTGTATTGTATATTACTGTATTATTGTGTATTACTGTATATTTATAAATTGTATATTGTATAAATATACAGAATTTTCCCTGCTTTTGAAGCTGGGCAGAGGTGGATCATGGTGTATTATTGCCAGTGCTGGGCTTGATCCAGCACTGAAATAACTTTTATATTACTTGAATCACTTCAGTCACAAGATTTTCTGAGTCAAAATGTGTCCAGCCAGATTTTCAAGTGCTCCCAATCCACAAATGGCACCAGACTGGGGTGTACTTTCCACCCCAAACTCTGCAAAGGTTATTTCACCAACTGCATAATAATTCAACTCCACCAGCAGTGACTGCTTACCTTTATTAACATGAATTTCTGCATTGGCTCATACCACTGGAGCAGAACAATTCCAGACTGCAATGCACCACACAGATACTTGTGGCCTGTGTAGGGATTTCGTACTACAGAAAATAAAAGAATAAAAAAACCAGAAAACAGTCATTTGAAAGCTCTGCAAGTTCAATTCATACTTAAAAAAAACCAAACAACCAACAAACCAAAAACCAACACTACACCTGTCTTTACAAATGAGTTAAAACACAGCATTATAAAATCATCTCATGGCAGGATTAGGCTTGGAAGGGACCTTAAAGCCCATCCTGTTCCATCAGTTTCCCACTTGTTGCCTTCTGGCTTCCCATTCCAACATCCCCAGCGATTAACATTGTGCCACATTCCAGATAAACTCAATTACAGCCTTAATTAACAACCAGTTGCATTCCTGGAGTCCCAGCTCAGAGGCTGAGAGGGCAGAAAAGCTGCAGTGCCCCTCCCTGGGGTTGGAATAAATTCCCAGGCAGGGAAGGTGGGAAACTCCTGGGAGCTCTGACAGCCCATAAAATACAAGAGCCAAAGTTTGGGGGTGGTTTTTAAACTCAGCTGGACACAGGAGCAGTCTGATTTCAGGAATTATCTGTAAATGTGGCTGTTGTGGGCACTTTAGATGAGCTGAACAGGATCTCCAGGCATGCAGCTTTATATTGATATTTGTATTTATAATATTCATGTTTATATCTATATTTATAATATATCTATATATTTTAATGTATAATACACATTATATATTTTATATTTATACTTAATAATTATGTTTACAATATTTGTATTTATATTTTAGGGGTGGAAAGGCACAATCTTCAGATGTGGCACTTGGGGATGTGGGTTAGTGCTGGGAGGATGGATGGATGATCTCAGAGGGCTTTTCCAGCCTTGATAATTCCAGGATTCTGATTTCACACAGCACCAGGGAAAGGAAAGGACAAATCCACAACTTCCCAAACTTTAACTCTTTCTGTGCCCTTCAAACTGCACTTAGAGTTTCTGCCCTCCCCAAGCTCCCAGAATTTTTATTCCTACTGATCCTTTCTGGTGGAAAATATTAGTTTTCCTCACTAAGGGTTGGAGCTGGGTGACACCTTGAGCCAGGTGACAAAGCAGAAATGCTGTTTGTGGGTGTGCCAGGGCTCTGGGAAGGATTTAATCCCAAAATCCCATCACTCACTGCCCTCTGGCAGTGGGAATTCCCCTTGGCCTGGCACTCCCTCCCTTGCCAACAATTGCTCTCCATTTTTCCTGTAGCTCTTCAGGCACTAAAGTGTCCCAATTAGGTCACTCTGGAACATCTCCAGGCTGAACCACCCCAATTCCCTCAGGCTTTTTTCTGAACAAAGAACTCTTAATTTTATTAAAAAGAAATGAGTTTCACACATGCCACGTCAAAGGGCAGGGGAACAAATGGCAAAGCTGGATTTGTCTGCTCACCTATACAGCATTTGTGGCATCCTTTTGTGTCAGGGATCTTGGTTGTTAAGGCAAATTTCCTGGAATAATAATCACCAAAAAATGCATCAATAACACATGATGGGGCCCAACACAATTTATGGCTATTTTCACTTATTAATAATTGTCTATAAGTGAAAGGTTTGTACCTTGGTAATATTTTGTCAGGAAATCTGTGGGTTTGAATATGAGCAGCTAATCCTGTTTTTTTGGCTTGTTCAAACAATGCTATTAAATTATGGGAGTAGAGCTGGAATGTTTTCCCTGCAAGAGAGAAAAGCACAGTTGACATCTCAGCCATTCCTCCACCACAGAACTGTTCAGGAAAATGCAAATATGGAAAAAATTACCTTCTGCAAACAGGTGTCAGGTAGGGCAAGTCCAGATATGAAGAAAAACAAACCAAAATTAAAAATAATAATGAACAGAGAAAAGATCAGAGCTCATTTAATTACAGTTAGCTTTATGCAAACATTTTTAAAGACTGTAATTACAAAACAACAATAAATTATAGTAAATACATAATATATAGTATATAGTATATAACGGTATACTGTATATAGTACTATATAGTATATAAATAAATAATATATATACTATTATATAGATATAAAGATTATTTATATACTATTATATAGTATATAAATAAATATACTTTTATACAATTATATATTATATAGTATATATATTATAGAGTATATAAATATACTATTACCTAGTATATAAATAAATGTTTATATTATAAATTATAATATAACATATTTATATATTATAATTTATAATATCATATATAAAATATATAATATTTTTATATATTAATTTATTTATTTATATATTTAAAGTATAATATAAATATATAAATAATGTATTTATATTCTAAATTATATTTTGAAATATTTAAGGTATTTTCTTATCGATAAACCAAGACAAGTGTTATATGAATCCTGCCTGTTTAAAGGCACAGTCCCACCATCAGCCTCCATGGCACAGTGCCTCATTCCTGTCTGGAATGTTCTATTCCAGCACAACTGACTGCCCAGGAATCAGGAAAATTGCTGGATCAGCAGTACCTGAAAGCCACCTCGTTCTCCTTCAAAGGGACACAGGTTTTGTTTTAGAACCACAGAATCCCAGAGTGGTCTGGGTTGGAAGGGACATGAAATCCCACCCAGTGCCACCCCTGCCATGGCAGGGACACCTCCCACTGTCCCAGGGTGCCCCAATGTCCAGCCTGGCCTTGGGCACTGCCAGGGATCCAGGGGCAGCCCCAGCTGCTCTGGCAATTCCAGCCCAGCCAGGAATTCCCAATTCCCAATATCCAACCTAAATCTCCCCTTTTATATCTTAAAGCCATTCCCTGGCTCCTGTCCCTCCATCCCTGTCCCCAGTCCCTCTCCAGCTCTCCTGGAGCCCCTTCAGGCCCTGCCAGGGGCTCTGAGCTCTCCCTGGAGCCTTCTCCTCTCCAGACTGACCCCACACACTGCATTCAGTCATGATTTAAATGTTCCTGTTTATTTATATCTGCAATCATTTCCCCTGCACTGACACTCACCTGACAGGGACATCAGGGTGTTGTTGATAACGTACAGCCAGGTGCACTTTCGAGGGAATAACTGGAAAAAAAGAAAATAATTTCATTAATAGAAACCTACAGGAATCTTTAGCTGGGATTTTCTCTGCCTGATCCACCTTCACCACCATTCCTGCAGGGATCCACAATGGAGAAAATCCCATTTTCCTGTTTATTCCCTGCTTTGGATCCTTACTTAGCCCTGCACAGAGAGACCATGGAACATTGGAATAAGTGGCCAAGGCCAGGCTGGACAGGCTTGGAGCAGCCTGGGACAGTGGAAGGTGTCCCTGCCATGGCAGGGGTGGAACTGGGTGGGATTTAAGTCCCCTTTCATCACAAACCATTCCACGATTCCAGAACACTTTGTCCCATGTGCCACTCCCATGTGAAAACTAAGAAAACAGGTGTAGGAGAACATGTGGAAAGAAAAGATCCAACTGGTTGGACACAAACCCTGAGCATCTCCCAGCAATTTTCTGTTTAATAGAATAGTTTTGGGTTTATTCAGTGTTTCCACTGAAAAACTACAAATGGAATAAACAAGATCCTCCTGGCACTGGGAGGAGATGTTATCCCTGGACAGACAGGAAGGTGTCTGGAAGATACAACCAGAATTAAAAGTTGGAGAAACACTTCAGAATGTGCATTTGGAAGGCAGAAATCAGCAAAAGGATAAAAGGAAATGTGGGAACAAGTGGTGTGGCAGAAACCTGTGGGGTTTCAGGTAGTCCCACCTGAACTTTGCTAGCTGGGAATGCTCTCAGGGAAAGGGAAATTTTGTTTGAAGTGCACCGAATGTTCTCCCTGCCCACCACTGGCACAGCCAACCCTTCACTGGGACATAAAAGAGCACATGAAAAAGCCCAGAGCAGACTGTCTGATGAAATAATCTAGTAAAACACACAAGGAATGAGATTCCAGGAACATCCTGACCCTGAAACACCAGATTTAAGAGCATAATTGCAGGAAATGGCTTTGGAAAGGGTTAGAAAGCCCAGGAAAAGCTTCTTGGGGATAGCAGCAGCAGCTGAATGAAATGATTGAGGGCTTTGCATCCAAGGAGCTGCCATGTGCCATCTAGTGGGGATGGGATGGAGGGAGAGGGGCAGGGAATTGTTCTCCAAGGAGATGGAAGATCTGACAAGCAGCAACTAAAAAATACAGGTAGGTCAGGGAACAAGTAATTTCCAGGTTTTCCTTATTGGCTTTGATGGGAAATCCACCTTCTCCCTCCAGTGCCAAAGTTCACACTCCATAATATCCCCAAATCTGTGCTGTGTGTTCAGCCCTCCAGAACTCACCTGTTCCATGGTTGCTTCGTGAAGTTCATTCAAATTCAGAGTGTAGATCCCTTCCTCTGTGCCAAAGATGATGTACTGATCTGAAAAATCAGTTGAAAAGAATTATTTCCTTCCCACTTTGGGAAGTTTCAAATGCAAACCTAAAATAACTTCACAAATGGTTTTCTTTCCCAGCCCATCACCAAACCTAACATAACTTTACCTTTAGTATCTGGATGTATCCATGAAGTTGCACAATTAATCTTCAAAGGACAACCATCAAAGACTTTGGAAAAACAGGCTCCCATCTGAAAGACACCAAAACTGAAACCTGAAACAAATTTTAGAGTGTGAAGAGCTGATTTCCTGGACATTCACACACAGCTGAACACACACTGCCTTTCACACCTTTTAATTTGAATTCATGGACATTCAAAAATGCAATGAAGGCTCAAAATTGTATCAACGACTTTAGGCACCTAGTGGGTAAGAACAATCACCCTGGAGGGATTTAAAATCCACGTGGATGTGGCACCTGGGGACATGGCTCAGTGGTGGCCTTGGCAGTGCTGGGGGAAGGTTGGACTCAGTGATCTTAGAGAGCTTTTCCAATCTGAATTATTCTGTATTATCTGAATATTGATTATTATTTGTTAAATATAAAAATCATATTGAGTGCTTATAAAATGGGACATGGAGGGAGAACAGGCAAAACCCAGTCATCACTACAACCTTTTCCCATTTCTGTGCCTAAGCATGGGCTGCCACTGGAGATCACAACTCAGGGAGCCAGGGGAGCCTCCAAACCTTCACATCCAGACTGAACAGCGACAGGAAGGTTTTTAACAATGGAAACAAATATTATGGATTCAGCACTGGAAAAGGCTGTGAGCTGCAGAAAAGCCCCACAAGTGAGCTGGTGCCTTATCCCACCCCAGAGAGAGGAGGTTTCCATAACTCCCAGTGCACACGGATTTCTTACCAGCACCTTCGGAGTCGGAGGCAAACCATTGATTGCTGGTTTCTGTGGGAAGAAAGAAAGAAAAAAAGTCATAAAACCCCTCCTGTGCATTGATCAGCTGGAGGACATGACAGTGCCAGCAGCCCCAGAGTCCCAACACCTACAGGGAAATCTCTCTTCTCCTTTTTCCGTGGCAGCTGAGGGATTTGTCCAGGTCCTTCTGCATTCTCCTCGATGTGCTTCAGCATCCCATTCCCATTGCCTGAAAAGGAGCCCAGACAAGGTTTGCAGCTTATTGGACACAGTGAAATAGAAAATCTCTTCTCCCCTGTGCTGAGCTGGCGGGGAGGAGTGAGCTCTGACACTGCACAGCCACACCTCAGGGAGCTGAACCCTTCCCAGCACTGAGCTGCACACTTCCCATTATCCAAACAGTCCCTGGGACAAACCCCACTGAGAATAAAGCTGTGCAAGGTCCTGCCCACACATCCATTGTTCTCCTCCTGTGGCAAGGTCCTCCCCACACATTCATTGTTTTTCTCCTGCTCCTGCAGGCAACACAGTAATGGCACTGATGGCTGAGTGTCCTTGTTTTGGGGAGAACATTCCCACCATGGCTCTAACAAGAACCACACATGGAAAAAGGAAAACTTCACCTCATGACCAGCTTGTTTTAAGATATTCTCTACTGGGAACAGCTGGCTCTGGAGCAATTCCTTTTCCAAGGTGCCAGGCAGCCTTGGGGCAGGTGAGGCACTCACCCAAGTCGCTGTATCTGGCTGTGAGCAGTCCAGGGCTGCTGATGCTGCTGGTCATCCCCACGGGGCAGGAATCCACCTGGGGCCCACAAGCTGGGATGCTCTGTCTCCTGTGGGCTGCTGGGGCTCTGCTCTGGGACTCTGGGAAGTGTTTTATTGTCTGGCATCTGCTGTCATCAGGGAGGTTCTCCTCGGGGTAATTGTTCATCCTCGGCTGCAAGGAACCAAAGAGGGGAAATGTGAGGAACTGGGAATGGCACCTGGGAAGAACAAACCTCAGATAAATTCAATTTCAGTCACATTGCTGCTATATAAAAATGTATCAGCCTTTGAAATGTGTGTGTGGTTTTGGGCACCACAATGTAAGAAAGATAAAAAGCTCCCTGGTGAGCAGGGACAGGACCCAGGCAATGGCTGGAGCTGTGCCAGGGCAGGTTTGGGTTGGATCTCAGGAAAGGTTCTTCCCCCAGAGGGTGCTGGCACTGCCCAGGCTCCCCAGGGAATGGGCACAGCCCCAGAGCTGCAGGAGCTGCCAGGGATGCCCAGGGTGGGATTTTGGGGGGTCTGGGCAGGGCTGCCCTGGATGATCCCCGTGGGTCCCTCCCAGCCCAGGAGATCTGTGGTTCCATAAAAATAAAACATCTGACAGCAGAATCATTTCAGAGCTTCCTCTCTGATGGAGTATCAGAGGCAGAATGCAGAACAAGAGGCCATCCCAGCCTGGCTGAATCCCTTCAATCCCACATTTCTCACCTTGGGAGGCAGTGGGGGCGGCCCAGCTCGCTTTAGTGTTGATCTGCAATGACAAGAGCAGCAGTTGTGTGAGTTAAAGCAAAGCCAGAACTCCTTGAGGACTGGAAATAAGATGAACCAGAGGCACAGAAAAGGCAGAGCAGAGCTTTGCACACACAGGGTTAAACTAGAAATGCAAGAGCAGGGGAGAAGCTCATTAATCTTGTTAGAAGTGCTGGTTTTTAATGAACTCCTGTTCTTTCATAAATACCAACAATACACAGCAATCTGTGGGGAAGGATATTTGAAGTCTGTAAATCAATTCAGGAACTGGATCTCAGGCTGGAGGGACTTTAGACAAAGACCCGGAGTGCCAAGACAAGGGGGAATGGTTTTCAGCTGGAAAAGGGTGAATTTAGGTGAGATATGGGGAAGAAAATCTTCCCTGTGAGGGTGGTGGGGCCCTGGCACTGGATGCCCAGAGAATCCCTGGCAGTGCCCAAGGCCAGGCTGGACAGGGCTTGGAGCAACCTGGGATAGTGGAAGGTGTCCCTGCCATGGCAGGGATGGAACAAGATGATTTTTAATGTCCCTTCCAACCAAACCATTCTGGGATTCCAGTTGGCAGCCTTGCTTTGGGATCAGACAAGCTCTGGGACCCCTGAGCTGTGCAGGATCATCCTGTCCCAGCCAGGCCTTGCTCATGGTGGATTCATCACCATAAAATCTGCTTTTAGGTGTCAGGCACTTGCACAGGGACTGAGATAACTCAGGAAGGAGAGCAGGGGAGGAAACAGAGCTTTGGGATTTCTCCTGAGGGTCAGGGAAGGAGCCAAGAGAGCAGCCAGCCCTCACTGGGTGAGGGGCAAAGCCTCCTGCAGCATTTGAGGGAAGAGGTTTTGGAGCAGAGCAAGGAAGGAGATGCACTCACTCTTCAACATCTTCACTCCCATCTCCAAATTTTGTGAGCAGTCCCCTAAGGCAGAATGTTTATAAAATTAAGAGCTCAGCTCTGAGGTCGACACGTGCAACTCAACCCCTCCCTGATGTCACTGAGTTTCACAACAAGCATCTCCCAGCCCTTTCCAAAACAAATAATTTTCTCTGCACTAAATTCCACTCTCTAAGGTCCTTTCCCTCTCCTTACCCCCTAAAAATCACTGGATTCTCTTCCTCACCATCAGCTTTCACTTCCCTACCTGGCATTTCAAATATTGTTGAAATGTCTAACAACAGTACAATATAAAAAGAGAAAAAAGGAACAGAGGAAGTTACTGGGAGACAAATGGAGAAAAGCCTTTAAAGGGAAGTTTCCTTATTTATACATATACATAAAAGAGCCAGATTGTTTCCCACTGCAGTAAGAATTTTTGTTTTAAAGCCACTCCAGGGACAACAAAAAAAGAGAAATTGTGACTAGAAGATCAAAGCATCACTGAAAATATAACCTTGAAGAAAAAAAAAACCCTGATAAAATTCTGCAAAATGGCAATTTTCAAGCTGTGTCTTTAAAGGGCAATGACCAGGAAAACCCAGCCAAATTTGGATTAATGTGAAATATCCCTGCAAGTCACTTCTGAGGGAAAGCAGCAGACAGTTGCCAACAGGAACAAATAAAAAATTTAAAGGAGAAAAAGTCTTTTTTTTGGAAAGGTTCTTGTTGCCCAGAGCAGCTGTGGCTGCCCCTGGATCCTTGGCAGTGCCCAAGGCCAGGTTGGACAGGGCTTGGAGCAACCTGGGACAGTGGGAGGTGTCCCTGCCATGGCAGGGGATGGAATTAAATTGGTTTTAATGTCCCTTCAAACCCAAACCTTTCTGGGATTCTATGAAAACCATCAATAAAAAACACCTCCATAATGCAGGACATTTTAACATATTTACATTTTAAATTTAATGGAAGGAACCGGTTCAGTCACCAGGTACCCATTCTGCTGTTCCCTTTTCCAGTCAAATAATTCCTCAGTCAAAGATATCCCTCAGCATCCACTCTGATACCAGCCAAAGGGGAGGAAAAGCAAGGGCCCCCCAGCACACATCCTCCCTGCACATCCCAGGGATTACTCACAACTGCTGGGACACAGGAGTTATGCATTTCCTGTTTATCTTTCCAGCTGGAAGTGGTTTCCAAGTGAGCAGCACGGATCCCCCATCCAGGACTGCTGCCCCTGCCCTCCTTCCCAATGAATCTGCACCTATTTATCGATTTACAGCCCTGGGAATGTTTGCTGCAGCTTTAGCACAGCCTGCTGCAGACAAAGCCACAGGAACAGGATCAAATCCCTGAGTGCCTGTGCCAGGAGGAGCTTCCCTGCTCCTGGACCCCACAGATTCCAGCTGGCTGCAGAAAATCCAGCAAGGTTTCCATCCACAGCTCAGCAGGGTCACACAAAACAAACCAGGGCACAGGGAGGGGAGGAAAACAGGGCAGGAGAGAGCCAGAGCCCCCCAGAGTTCAACCCCAGAGCCCCCTGCTCTGCTGCTCCAACGAGGCTGGGAGCAGGAAAACCAGGATGCTGAAAAAGGCTCAAATGCTGGCAATGTCCCCCAGCCTTCCAGGGGCTGTAATGTCAGCTGACAGCTTATGCAAGACTTTCATCTGCAGCAAAAAAAGCCAGAGAAATTCACTGTCTGCTGCTGAGTTCCAAATAAAGATGGGAAACAGGCTCTTTCAGCTGAGCGATGGTTTGAGCCCAGATATCATCCCTGCCTGCATCTGAACCTCCACACTGCTGACTGCAAATCCTTTAAAGGCAGAATTCACTCTTTAGCAGCAAAAGGAAGGTGCACACCTACAAAAATTCAGTCCTAACTTGGAGAGAGTTGTGCTCCTGTGCCTCAGGCCTGCTTTATCCCAGGGAAAGCAGCTACAAACAAATCTTTCCCTAAAACATTTCACCCCAAACCCCTCCATGGTTGGGTTATAAACTCCCCCAGAGCAGCAGGAGCGGTGCAGTGTTACTGAGCTTGGTAAAAATCAACACTCAGAACTGGTTTCTCCTTCCCTTTCTCGACTTCAGGCCTTGTCACAGGATGTCACAACCACAGCCACAGCTCACAAGAGAAGTGTGAGGCCAGAGCAGGATCCTGAACCCAGCTCTGCTGCAGGAAATTCACTGTGGCTGTGTTATGTCACTGTCCTGGCTGTGCATTTACACTTCACTTCCCACCTACAAACTTAAAAACAAGCTACTGGTGGTGGTTAAAAGAGATTAAAAGTTGCTCTGCAAGAGAACTGACCAAGCACCTGCAGAAGGAGGGCTGCACACTGGGTAACATCTCCTTAATTTATCAACATTAAAGGGGATCAGGGCTTATGGTTTGATTTTTTTTAACATATCTCATTTTTCTTTCAGTTTCATAATAAGTCAGAGAAATAAAAGCTGGTTTTATCTGTACTTACTTGTTGCTTCCATCAACAAAAGGATTCCAATGTGAAGCAAAGTCACTGCCAGCTGCCACAACCTGAAGATGCAAAAATTGTCATTTTATTTCTCCCTGTCCAACTACAGTATCTTAAATTAGCTTTTCCACCACACACAAAGAGGCCTGAGGGATTCCCCAGCCCTGCAGGACAATCCACAAGCAGAAAAATCAAATTCCAAAGAGAAATAACATCTTACAATCTATAAATTTATATATTCTTCTTAGAGTTAAAAGCAGCACCTGGAAATGGTGTTATGTCCAGATCAAGCAGCAATAAGTAACAGGAAAACAAAACCTGATGGTGAAAAATCCAGTAAGGATCATTTAGGGAACTTAAAAAACATTTTTCCAGCAAGCTGCTAAGGGCTGAACCACAAAATATTGAAGATACTGTTATTTTAATAACTAAAACTTATTTTATTTATACCAAACTTGTCCTTACCATTTCATCCCGAGCTTCTGTTTCTTTCCGTAAAGGGGGCTCAAACTGCAGCTTATCAACTAAAAATACAATAATTTCATAATTAATACACACAATCTTGCACTGGGATCTCTCAGTCCTCACTACAGTGAAATGTAGGCAGGAACAGATGTAAATCTTGTGTACACAACTCTGAATTTGCCTCTCAAAGGAGCAGCACTTCACTATCAGCCTCATTGTCTGAGTGCTTGAATTTGCAAATATGAAACCCACAAGAAAGGCCAAAAGCAAATACCAAGTCACAGAAACGTAACTATTTGACCACGTGTCACTGTGAAATGTGTGTGAAAGAGGAGAAAAAGGCTCTTCAAGAGCAAATTTCCCAGAGTGTGATGGAGCTGCCACTATTGGTGCTACCAAAGGCTTTTAATCAAACCTGCAGATAAAACCATTTCCACCCTCAGCATTTCAGCTTAGATCCATCAGAGTAAATAAACTAAATAGTAAAAGTAAATAAATAAGCTAAGTAACTAAGTAAATAAACTACTACCAGAGTAGTTTATTAATATTAATGTTAATTTTAGCTATGAATAATTATTGTCGAAGATTCACATGCTGCTTCTCCAGGGTTTGCTTCCCAAATGGAAAGAGATTTTTGGGGAATGACCCCAGAGGCAAACCACCCCCAGAAAAGGGGAAAGCAGAGCAGAACTCACAGTTGATCTCTGATGCTGTCCTCTCTGCCCGCACGTTCCTGTTGGTGGAGCGGATGGTGTGGCGGATGACGGAGTGAGGCTGCAGGGATGGATGGCAGCACAGGTGAGGGAAAAACCAACAAGAACAGGAGCAGCTGCTGTTTCAGCTCCAGTTTTAGATTCCCAAAGCAAACCAGGCATTTAAAGTGGCAGTTTTAACAAAAGGCAGAGAATAAAAAGGATGTTCTCACCTCAAAATCGTCATCGTCCGCTTCGCCGTAGTGCGCGTGGTTCTCGGGGTTGTTCACTTTGTCCAACAGCTCAACTGCTAAAGACCTGGAGAGACCAGGCTGCCCCACAAAGCTGTGCTGTAACCACAGCAAAGAGCACAAAAAATGAAGTTTTAACATGCAATTAATAGACAACTTTCAGTAATAAACATTCAGTAGAGTTGTGTCACAGGCATCTTTTATAAAAAATCCTTTCCTTAGCATTTTTCCTCCTGAGAAGCTGAGAGACCTCAAGAACAAAATGTAAGCAATGATTACCTGCTGCTATAAAATGCAACAAGTAGATCTCTGATTAGTCTCATGCAGTTGTTTCTAATTAATGGCCAATCACAGTCAGCTGGCTCAGACTCTTCTGTCTGAGCCACAAGCCTTTGTTATTCATTCCTTCTTTTTCTATCCTTAGCCAGCCTTCTGGTGAAATCCTTTCTTCTATTCTTTTAGTATAGTTTTAATATCATAAAATAATAAATCAAACCTCCAGAAACATAGAGTCAGATCCTCATCTCTTCCCTCATCCTCAGACCCCTGTGAACACAGTCACAGAGTTGCTGATTTGTTTTGTGCTTTCACTATTATTTTAGTGACTCCTCAATGCTGGATTCTCTAAGAACATCAATGTGGAAACACCACACTCTGGGGCACTTGCAAATTAAACTGGAGTCAAACAATTACATCTGAACTTCATTTTTTACATCAGTAGCTCAGAGCTTGGGAAAGCACAGATACATCAAGAGCTGCTGAAATTTTTGGGAGTCAGGGAAGTTCAACTTCTGCACAGCTCCAAGGCTGAGGCAGCCACTTGCAGGAAGGCCGAGGCTGAGAACATGAAGCCAATTTCTGTAATTGGCCAAAAATCGTATAAAACTGTGCAAAAATACTGAACAAAATCCACTTGCTAACAGCTGATCAACGTGTTTTTCCTTCAGATTTCACTACCTGAGTTATAAGATTAAAGAAAATTGGTTTCCCTTTGGTTTCCTATTGATCTGTTCCTCATTTTGAAGCTAAAGAATCCTTGCTGAGGTCACCAAAGGTCCCAAATCACTTACAGAGAGAAGTCTGTCTGCTGTTGGTCTCTTCTTTGGATTTTTTGTAAGTGCTATTTTGACAAAATTATGGAATGTTGCTGACCTTAAAGAAAAAGAGGGTTTATGTTGAATTTTTCAAGGTATTATTGATTTTAAGACAGTAGCTAAACAGATTACAAGAGGGTGTTATAAAGTAGAATATTGTACAGGTACCTCACCTCAGTTTGAATAATTACATTCCCAAGTTAACAAAATAAGAACAAAACCCCATTTGATTAATGAAACTTGCATGGAAAACATTTTGGTACAGAAAACAAACCAAGAATGGCACCAGGAATTTCTCACAGGGTAAAGAAACCAGGAAAGGATTAAACCATTCCCTGTCCCAACAACAGGGGCAAGTGTCCCATGACAGGAATCAAGGGGAAAGGATAAAGATTTTTCTTCTAGAACACCAAAGAAGGGTCTCTTCTTCAATAATAACAAATATTTTTGCCCTTTATCTATAAAATCTTAGAATGGTTTGGGTTGGATCTTAAGGATCATGGAATTCCAAAAAAATATGAACCAAAGGAAGGAGCTCCACCTACCATTTTGCTTTTTCCTTTAGCTTTGGTGGTTGAAAATTACTTTTTGACATTAAAAACAGAGCCCTAAAGGGAAAGAAAGAAAAATTATATAATGTGATTTAAAAATATTCATTTCATTCTAAAATCTAAATACTTGAACACTTTATGGTGAGAATAAAACTGGTGCAACTGGATTGGAGTGGAGTTTGCACTGGGTTAAAAGGAGAGATACAGGGAATCTGTTGATTTTATCTTTAAATAAAACATTTTTAGTTACATAATCCTGTTAAATATCAGGGTATGGCTTCTCTAGTGGTTTCCTATCAGCAGTAAATCTGTCCCTGTTCTTCATCAGATTCTTGATTCTGGAATCCCACAATGGTTTGGGTTGGAAGGGACCTTAAATTCCATCTCATTCCAACGCCCTGCCATGGGCAGGGACACCTTCCACTAGGCCAGGTACCACCAAAAATGTAACAAGTTCAGGATTTTGCTTCTAATTTACATTCTGCCTTGGGTTGGAAATGGGGTGTGTGTTCCATGTCCATCTGTCAGAGCTGGGGCAGTTCTCTGCTGTCCATGGGGCAGTTTTTTCTTTATCTCTCCCACAGCCAACCCTCCCTCCAGGAGATCTCTGCTGTCCATGGCCACTGAGTGTCCCTGCAGGGCTGATCCAATTCCAGCATCCCATGGGGAGATGCTGCGCCCAGGGGAGGAGCCAAGCATTCCTACCTGGATCCAATCTGAGCCTGGAGCAGCACAGCAGCCTTTGCCCCCTGCATTGCCAGAGGAGCAGCTTTCTGCTGCCCTGCATTGCCAGAGGGAGCCCAGGCCCATCTGCAGCAGCCCTGGAGCTGCAGAGGAAAACTCCCCCCTTGTGCAGGATCCCTGCTCCAGCAGCAGCACAGCTGGCACTGCAGGAGGGCTGAGCCCCCATGGGATGGGGCTGTGCCACCCCTGACACACAGGGGGACAGGGACTGCTCTGGCTCTGGCAGGGGTTTGTTTTCTGGTTTTGTACTATTGCATTTGTATTTTTAATTTTCCAAATAAAGAACTGTTATTCCTATTCCCATATCATTACCTGAGAGCCCCTTAATTTCAAAATTATAACAATTCAGAGGGAGGGAGTTTACATTTTCCATTTCAAGGGAGGCTCCTGCCTTCCTTAGCAGACATCTGGCTTTTCAAACCCAGACACATCAAAAATGCAAGATTTCAGCAGATTGATGCCTTAAAAACAGACATGGAAACAGCCACTGAGTGAAGGGATCTCAGTTTGAGTTTCTCCTCCTGAGCTCCAGAGAAGCTCCAGCTGAATCCCCACAATTCCAGCTGGGACTCAGGGAGGTGCAGGAGGCAGAGGAGCCCCCAGGGCACCAACCTCATGGGGTGCAGGTCGAACATGGGTGGCTGCAGCTCTGCCAGCTCGATGGCAGTGATGCCCACGGCCCAGATGTCACACAGCTGGTTGTACCCCCCGTTCTTCTCCACCGCCGCCACCTCGGGGGCCATCCTGCAAAACCAACACCTCCCTCAGGGCCTGCTCCGAGGAGAACTACACACTGGGCATGCACATTAAAAATATCCATTAAATATGAAATATTAATAAAATAAAAATTTAATTTAATTTAATTTAATAAAATACTAAATAAATTAAATTAAATTCACAGAATCACTGGGTTGGAAGAGAGCTTCAAGATCATGGAGTCCAATCCAGCCCCAACAGCTCAGCTCAGCCCTGGCACCCAGTGCCACATCCAGGCTTTGTTAAACACACCCAGGGATGGGGACTGCACCACCTCCCCGGGCAGAACATTCCAGAACTTTATCACCCTTTCCATGAAAAACTTTTCCTAATATCCAACCTAAACTTCCACATAAATACATATAAATAAAATAAATATTTTAAAAAATTACACATATTTTTATGTGCAATTACTGGATGTCTGTGACATTGATTTATAATTTAAAATATCTCATATTTCTCCCCAAGAAAGCAAAAGGGAGGTGGGGGGAATGAACAGGAGGAATACAAATATTTTTATGTCTAATGGAGTAAGTTAAGGATTTGATGTTTAGATTGGGTTTAAATTAATATTAATTAAAATAATATCAAGTTAATATTAATAATATAATATAATATAATATAATATAATATAATATAATATAATATAATATAATATAATATAATATAATATAATATAATATAATATAATATAAATATTTTAATATTAATACTTTTAAAGTTTTTATTAACATATACATAAAACCTTACACACTAATTTAACCTATACACTTACGACAATTCAATTTGTTTCAATACTATTCTACAAAGTTTGTATTTCAGGGGTTTGGGTTTGTTTTTTTTTTTCCTACAGCTCTGGAAATATCTTGGATCTAAGAACAATTTAAGCTATACAATTATAATTATTTAATTTGTTTCAATATTATTCTACAAAGTTTGTATTTCAGGAGTTTGGGTTTGTTTGGTTTTTTTTCCTAAAGCTCTGGAAATATCTTGGATCTAAGGATAATTAATGTATCTTTTCCACAGTGGGTATAATCTTTTGAAATATCTGAACACAAAATAAATATGCTGAATACAACATCATAAAAACAAACAAATAAATATGCTGAATACAACATCATAAAAACAAACAAAAATACAGCAAAAAATGTCACAATAAAAAGCAAGGTGGGGACGCAAATACTCAAAAGCTCTTTATGGATTTATCTTAGGAGGGGGATGCAATTGGATCACCTCTGGACACATTATTTGCATATGATTATTTGCATATGATTATTTGCGTATTAAAGGCTGCCTCGTGCAGACATTAATCAGTAGGGATAATTAAAAGATAGTCTGAAAATCTGGTTTCCTTTCTGCACAGAGATGACATTCCATCACTGTTTTAGTCACTAAAAATGTAAGGCTGAGAAACTAAATAACCACTGGTATCCCCCAAAAAAGGGAGAATAATCTGCAAAAATAAATGTGGGAGAAACAACAATCCTGCCTTAAATTCAAGTAGCTTTTGTTACAGCAACAAATCAGTGCTTCCCAGATTTTTACCCTTTGGGCATTTTACTTGGAAGAAAGGGAATTTATTCAATTTCTACAGACATATGTGTGTGTTTGAGGATTTTTGGCATAAATACAGGCTCAGCTTTGCAGCACAGCAACCAAAGTGGTTTCTTACCAGTAAGGGGTGCCAATAAAGGATTTCCTCTTTGCAATAGTGGCTGTTATTTTTGCTGCTACCCCAAAGTCAGCTGGAAAATAAAATCAAACCATCAGAGCCTTAGAAATCACAGTTGAAGACCCCAATCTTACAGTGTTAGAAGAAAGAACAATCACGTGTCTCATGCAAATTAAAAATTCATTAGGGAAACAGCTGAAGATTGATAATAGGATCATTAATGTCTTCAATGACAGGACTTCAAATCAAAGAGTTTTCTTTCTACACACAGTTCCTCTCCTAGATAATTTTTTCCATCTCACAATACATCCACCAAAATTTCTGGATATTCAATTTAAGAGGAAAAACAGCATCATGCCTTGGAAAAGGCACTTTTTGTGTGTTATTTATGGAGGAACTGATGGGGCAGCTGCTCTCTGCCCTGCACACTCTGTCCAGGGGCCAATCATCCCTTGCCCCCAGAAATATCAAACATCAGGTGGTCCTGCAGAGCCAAAAACCATTTAAATCCGTTTTGTTTGGATTGATTGGTGGCATGAAAGCTGGAGGGTAACTTGGGCAAATGCAAGCAGGCAAAAGGAGGCACCCCTGTGGATGCCAAGTTTAAAGCAGGGAGTGCAATCTCCTCTCAGTGTTGAGGTTTTACTCAATTTTTTCAGGTTTTACTCAATTTTTTCCTTTTTAAAAAGCTCTCCTTTCCCAACACAGCATTGCTGCTTCCCCACAGGGGGCTGGGGGTTGAACTAAGACACAGCTGCTCTGAATCCAGGGATGGTGACATCCATGGGATGGTGGCACCCATGGGATGGTGGCATCTATGGGATGGTGGCATCCATGGGATGGTGGCACCCATGGGATGGTGGCATCTATGGGATGGTGGCACCCATGGGATGGTGGCACCCATGGGATGGTGGCATCTATGGGATGGTGGCACCCATGGGATGGTGGCACCCATGGGATGGTGACATCCCATAGCAGGGATGGTGGGATCCATGGGATGGTGACACCCATGGGATGGTGACACCCATGGGATGGTGGCACCCGTGGGATGGTGGCACCTGTGGGATGGTGGCATCTATGGGATGGTGGCACCTATGGGATGGTGACATCCCATAGCAGGGATGGTGGTATCCATGAGATGGTGACACCCATGGAATGGTGGCATCCGTGGCAGGGATGTTGACATCCATGGGATGGCGGCATCCATGGGATGGTGACATCCACAGGATGGTGGCTTCCAGGGGATGGGGGGATCCCATGGCAGGGATGGTGGCATCCATGGGATGGTGACATCCATGGGATGGTGGAATCCATGGGATGGTGACATCCATGGGATGGTGACATCCATGGGATGGCGGCATCCATGGGATGGTGGGATCCATGGTATGGTGGGATCCACGGGATGGTGGGATCCCATGGCAGGGATGGTGACATCTATGGGATGGTGACATCTATGGGATGGTGGGATCTGTGGGATGGTGACATCTATGGGATGGTGACATCCATGGGATGGTGACACCTATGGGATGGTGGCATCCATGGGATGGTGGCATCTATGGGATGGTGACACCCATGGGATGGTGACACCCATGGGATGGTGGCACCCATGGGATGGTGGCACCCATGGGATGGTGGCACCCATGGGATGGTGGCATCCATGGGATGGTGACACCCATGGGATGGTGGGATCCATGGGATGGTGGCATCCCATAGCAGGGATGGTGGCACCCATGGGACGGTGACAACTATGGGATGGTGACACCCACGGGATGGTGGCATCCATGGCAGGGATGGTGACACCCATGGGATGGCGGCATCCATGGGATGGTGACACCCATGGCATGGTGACACCCATGGCACGGTGACATCCATGGCAGCTTCTCCCTGCACACCTGGGAGTTTTCCTCTCCTCCACCTTTGTGGAATTGCCCAACACCACACTCAGAGCCAGGATCAGATCCCACTTTTGCAGAGGCTGCCTCAAAAAGAGGATCCTGAAAGGCTCTGAGGGATAAAAAGTGACATCCAGGTAATGCCAGCCTGGCAAATTCCAAGAAAATCTGGGATTTTAAAGGCTCAGTGGCTGAATAATGAAATTATCTCTAATTTCTTGATGGAATACAAAACTTCTCATCTCCTCCACAGCCTAGCCATGGATACACACTTTGTCATCACCTTCTAGCACCATCTATTGCCCCAAATAATCATGGAATCATTTAGGTTGGAAAAAACCTTTAAATTGTGGAGTCCAGCCCTCCCCCAGCACTGCCCCACGTCCCCAAGTGCCACATCCACGTGGCTCCATAAATGAAATTCAATTAAATCCATATTACAGAACTCAGGCAACTCACCCAATTTAACATCTCCGTGGTCTGTTAGGAGAATGTTTGCACCCTAAAACAAAATCAATTCAGAATTTTTATCAGGAATATTTTCCCTGCACTTGGAACTGTAAGATAAATTTCTCAGGGTTCCAAGTTACCTTTATATCTCTGTGCATTTTGCCCTTCATGTGTAAATAAGCAAGACCCTGGAAATAAAAGACAAAATGAATTATTCTGCCATTTGTTAACATCCTTCAAAGCCAATTTTATTTAATAAATTTAATTTTCTCAATCTATTTGATTTGGAAATGGGGACATTTGAGATTTACAGATGAGGGATGCTTCATCTTGTATTTCTTTGCTATCAGCAGTCACAAAATGAATTTTATTTATCTGGTATTTTACCCCCACACATCATCAAATTTACCACCACAGGGTGGGCAGGCAGTTCAAAATTTAAGCAAATATTTGCAGTATATCAGACTAGAATTTCTTGGTCATTTTTATTTACAGTATGGAAAAAAACCAGGTTATCCCTGTTTAATTGGTGTCTGCTTGATTCCCAACAGAAATGCTGGAACTGAACCAATTTTCTGTATCTGCTTGATTTACAAGGAATAAACACTTGATTGTGCACCTGCACAAGTACAGTACCTGTAGAGTTTCTCTGCACACATAAGCAATTTGCAACTCTGACAGAGGTCCTGTTACTGGAAATAGAGATTCAAAAATTAACTTTACAACACAGAGCACATAAAATAACATAAAACAACACTGTGAAGCAGCCAAAAGTGGTTTGGCCATGCCAAAGTTAAAGGCTGGTTTTACATGATCTGTATTGTGCACTGAGCTGAAAAGAGGGGTTTGTTTGCTTGTTTTACAGAAAGGCTTTCTCTAAAAAAAACCCCAACAGCATCACCACAGAGGACAATACCCACAGTGAGAAGAAAACCTGCTTTCACTGCATCTAATTATTATTTTATGAGTGATTTTGTAGTACTCTGCTGTTGTCAGGAAATTAAATGTGACATCTGCTAATATTTTAATATTAGAAATGGGAATGTTTCATATCAGGGACTGTCTAAGGGGGTTGGAATTATTTTGAATTGTTTTAATTCTTTTAAAATTGTTTTTAATTGGGGTCTTTTTTTTTTTTTACTAAATAGTTGAAAAATAAAGCAGAAAGAGCTCAGGCATCCAAAAACTCAGTGTTATCATTTAAAGGCACAGCAAGTCCCCAACTGTTTTTCCAACAACTCCAATAAATTATTCTACAGCATCAACAACTCCAGATGAAACTTCAGGAAGGAAAATAATACAGAAGTGAGATGGTATTTCACAGAGGGAGGAATAAAAGTAATTTTTCCCCTTTAAAGATCAAATTTGGAGATTTCCCAATGAAAACTCCTTCCTCACCCCACGCACAGTGTCCACATCCAACTGTTCTGCCATAAAATGTCAAATATTAAATGTCAAATATTAAATGTCAAATATTATGTCAATATTAAAATGTCAATATCAAAAATATGAAAAATGCTGCTCACCATATCTGGAAAGTGCTCTCAAAATCTATTGACTGTAGCTAAAAAACACTTTATGTCCCCCCCAAAGCCCTCACATCCAGTGCCAACTGTTCCCTGTAAGGTTTATTATTTATTTTTCTTTTTGCAGAAAGCTTTCCAAAGTCAAAGAAGTGAAAATAATTGGCCAAGTACCGTGGTAGATGTCCTGGAGGGATCCCCCACCACAGTATTCCATGCATATCCACAGCTTCTCACGGCTACGAAACAAAATTCAAACACAGGCATCAGAAGCTGACTGATCTGGATGCAGAACTTCATAATTTAAATTATTTTCTATTATTCTTGGTCACTCTCTGTTAAAAATACACATTCTGGTACATGACCAGCAGTTACACTGTTATAAATCCAAATTCTTGTGTTGTTAATATAAATTCTCATGTTATCAATATAAAAATATTGATGCTAAAATATAAAAATATAATTTTCACCAATCAAAACAAAAGTTTTATGCCAAAGTCCCTGAGAAATATTTAAACATTATTAAACATAAAAGGTGGTGCTTTAACTCTACAATAAAACACCTGAGGTTTATCTGCTATCAGCAAAATTACACTAAATATCATACTAAACTCAGTGTTTCAATCTTAAATTGAAATTACCTCATTATATCTAAAAAACTCTTCTAAATTCAGAATTAGAAATTAGAAATTTAGTTCCAATTGAGTCCATTTGGGCTGCAGGGATTATTTAAATGCAGCCCTCCAAGAAAAAGTTGAAGTCTCACAGAAAAAAAGACCAAGCAGGCAAAGTGCAGATTTATATTCCCACAGAGCCAAATGATAAATGGCAGAGTTGCACAGAAATGGAGAATATTCCCTGATTTCCTGTATAATATTTAATATATTTAACATTTAAAATGGAAGGTGCAGGGAGCTGACACCACCTTGGTTCTGCCTCTGTTACACCAGAACTGTGAGAAATGTTATTTCCAGCAGCTCAGATTTAACTCCCCAGCCATGGTTTCATAGCCCAGACAACTATAATTAAATAAAATATCCAAAGGCAATTCTGCTCTAGAGAAATAATGAACTGCTTTTATATTAGAACTGATAAATGTGTGAGTAGGACTGGGTATGTTGCAAGAGCCTCCAAGGGAAATGTTTCTTTCTGTTCCTAGTGATAAAAATATTCCAGCCTTTTGGCCAGCAGAGAAAACAAAATATTAGTCACTTTTGGTTTTTAGAACCAATTGGGTTGGCTTAAAAAAAAAAACAACAAAAAACCAAGGGCAATTCAACCTCTGGAAGAAGATGTAATGAGGATAGAGGAGTAAACCAGACTGGGATTGTTTTAGGAGAGAACCAGCAGGAATACTGACATAAAAACTTGGATTTACCTGAGATAACTCCCAAAATAGGCGACTATGTTGCAATGTTTGCATTCTTTAACCATATATATCTCCTGCTGGATCAGGGAGAAGTCATCTCCTGAAAAACAGGAAGCAGCCAGGGTTACATGATGAACGTCCAGAGAGCTCTGGAGGGATGCACAGAATTTGGGAAAACATTCCAAGGGTCTGGATCCCAGCCCATCCCCCCAGCTGGATTCCCTGTGCTGAGCTTTGCTCAGGTGCTGGGTTTGGATTCTTTTTTCCACCTCTGTCAAGGTCAGGACTGAAGGCACTCGAGATGATGGTTGAGGTTCAGGCTCAGATGTTTATCATTTCTTATCTCTGTCCCAGTCTCACAAACCCTGAGTTTTGCAGCACTTCACTCTAACAAACTAAAAATGGAGCCCCATCTCTCTCTCTGCAAAGCCTTTTAAGGATAAACTGTCCAATTAAGAAATGACACCTCAATTATTTTCACTTTTAACCCAATAACCAACCACCCTGCCTGCAATGGGGACTTTTTATCCAATTACACAAAACCACCCCAAACCCATGGAGAAGAAGGTGAAGAAGAAGGAGCAACCTCACTGCAAAACCTCCATCTTGCTTTGTATATATTTCTATATTCTAAAACCCCAAACTGAGTTTTCCACCCTGTGATATCACACACTTCTATTCAAACCCCACACCCACAATCCCAGTGCTATAATTCCATTTTGGAAGCTTCTCCACAGCTTCAGGTCCATGCAGTGTTCTCTTGAGGGTCAGAGCCTTTCAGCACAAAACCCCAAAACTCTCAGCATCCAGGGTTCCAACGGGTTTCCATCTGTCCCTGGCGTGCTGCTCCACCTGGAGAGGCCCAGGAAGCACCAGGAGCTGGAAAAGTGGTGATGGAAAGGCCAGGGAAGGATCAAAGCTGGAGGTGAGTAAATGGAGATGGGAGCTGGGGAGCAGAGTTATTGGGTTAAAAGTGAAAATAATTGAGGTGTCATTTCTTAATGGGGCAGTTTGTCCTTAAAAGGCCTTGTAGAGAGAGAGACAGTATTCTACTAACAAGATACAAAATGGCTGCCTCTCTCTCTCTACAAGGCCTTTTAAGGATAAACTGTCCCATTAAGAAATGACACCTCAATTATTTTCACTTTTAACCCAATAACCAACCACACATGGCTGCAATGGGGACTTTTTTATCCAATTACACAAAACCACCCCAAACCCATGGAGAAGAAGGTGAAGGAGCAGCCTCCACTTACAACCTCCATCTTGCTTTGTATATATTACTAATCTAAAACCCCAAACTCTGAGTTTTCCAGATATTATATAATTCCATTTTCCACCCTGTGATATCACACACTTCTATTCAAACCCCACACCCACAATCCCAGTTCTGTCATTCCATTTTGGAAACTTCTCCAGGGCCTCAGGTCAGTGCAGTGTTCTCCTGGGGGTCACAGCCTGGCAGCACAGAAAGTCTGAGATTCTCAGCACCCAGAGCTCCAACAGTGAGGCACAAATATTTTCTGAAGACCAAGAGGGCAGGGCTTGCACAGATATTTTTTGAAGATCAAGAGAGCAGGGCTTGCACAGATATTCCTTGAAGACCACCAGAGCTGGTGGCCTGAGAGTGATCCATGAGTTCAGAGAGCTCCAGGAAAGCAGCACGGGGATCCAGGGAGGGATGGGAGTAAATTCAAAATTTACTTTTCAAGCTTTGTTTCCATCCAGCTGCTCCCAGCACAAGGCCCCCAACAGTGAGGATTGCTGAACTGCAGAGCCTGGAAGGAGGGGAGCCCACGTTCCACAGGCTGGTTGTGAGGAATATTTCATTCCCAAGGGACCTGGATGGAGCATATGAGCCTGCACACCCACTCAGCTGACTCAGAGCTCAGGGTGGGGGGTTGGGTGGTTGTGCACATTGGCACATCCTAAATATATTTTTTTGGGGAAAAAAAAAGTATCTACTAAAAAATCCATTATGAGCAGGGCATGTTTCTGCCACTTTAAAATAAAAGGATAATTTTTTATAAATTAAAAAAGCAATAATTTCAGAGATGCAATTTCTGTTTGTATTTATACAGATGATAAATCCCCTTGAGAGAATTTCCAAGCAGAGGATGCTCTCCCCGGAATCCTGAACTCAAACCCTGCAGCTCTGCTTTCATTATTTTATATATTATTAACTTTTTTCATCCTGTGACATGGAAGGACAAAGGGGAATGGCTTTAAGGTGAAGAAAGGGATATTTAGATGGGATATGAGGAAGAAATTCCCACCTGTGAGGGTGGCAGGCCCTGGCACAGGTGCCCAGAGCAGCTGTGGCTGCCCCTGGATCCCTGGCAGTGCCCAGGGCCAGGCTGGACAGGGCTTGGAGCAGCCTGGGACAGTGGACGGTGTCCCTGCCATGGCACGGGTGGACTGGGATGAGCTTTAATATCCCTTGCAACCCAAATTGTTCTGGGATGTTTACTTTTGTTTCAAGTTTCCCCAGTAAAATTCCCTCCTAAATTAAAGTCAGGGATGTCCAACCCAGAAAACATGAAGAGCTTTCTCCTGCTCCCTTTAATTTAGTTGATTTTGACAAGTCCAAGAGGACTCAAGCACTGGTGTAAATTGAATTCTTCATGTGTTTATTTAAGTAGCAGCACAGCTAATATTTTTAATAACCTCATTTAAAAGAGATGTTTATATTTGCTGAGCTGTGAGGCAGCTTCCCTGAGAACAGTGTCACTGGCAAAAGAAGAACCAGCGTGTTATAGAAGAAATTATCACAACCTTTATGTCTCAGGGACTGCCAGGCTTTCATTTAAGAAAATAACTACAAAATACAAAGGAAAATGGGAACCAACTCACAGGAATCCACCCCTGACTGATTTAAGTAAATCCTCAAGGGGTTCTTGATGTTGAATTATGTTAAGAAACACTTCACTGGGGCAGGAAAACAGTAGTAGAGAAGTTTCAAATGTCAAGAGGCTTTTTATAAACATCGGTAGTATTTTTTTAACAAATGAAAAAGAGAAAAGGCAACACAATCTCCATAAAATTAGCACAGATTTCACACTGGGCTTGGTTTAGGGATTCCTTGCAGCTACGGCTTTGCTTGGATTCACACATCCTGCTTATAAATGATCACTGTGAGTGAAGATTCCCGAGTTTAGAGAATCATGGAATGGGTTGGGTTGGAAGGGAAATTAAATCCCATCCCACCCCTGCCATGGCAGGGACACCTCCCACTGTCCCAGGCTGCTCCAAACCCCAATATCCAACCTGGCCTTGGGCACTGCCAGGGATCCAGGGGCAGCCACAGCTGCTCTGGCAATTCTCTACCAGGGCCTGCCCACCCTCCAGCCAGGAATTCCTTCCCAATATCCAAGTTAAAAGCCATTTCCCCCATCCTGACCCTCCATCCTTTGTTTAAAGTCCCTCTCATTCCTTTTTATAAGATTCTTTAATTCAAGCTTAAATCTCATGGATTCATTCCTCCCGTTTCTCCAACAAAATTCCTAAAGGAAATTGTTGAATTCTCTCAGACAACTGGAGAATTTTCAAACTACTCAAGCATTTTCAAGAAATTCAAATCTGAACCAGAATGAAAGCAAAATCCTCTCACCCCCACTGAAAAAATTCCATCTTTCTCCACAGCCCCTTGTCCATGAGCTCAGAGGATCCAATGCCAAATGCCAGTAGCCTCTTCAAACCGAAGAATCCTTGAAATGTCAGCTGCAGCCTTTCAGCACAGCTGAATCCTGACCTGTTGGAACACTGGGTGCTGAGAATGTCAGACTTTCTGTGCTGACAGGCTCTGACCCCCAAGAGAACACTGCACTGACCTGAGGCTGTAGAGAAGCTTCCAAAATGGAATGACAGAACTGGGATTGTGGGTGTGGGATTGATTAGAAGTGTGTGATATCACAGGGTGGAAAACTCAGAGTTTGGGGTTTTAGAGTACAGAAATATATCTAAAACAAAATGGAGGTTTTAGGGTGGAAGCTGCTCCTGCTCCTTCTTCTTCACCTCCTTCTCCATGGGCTTGGGGTGGTTTTGTGTAATTGGATAAAAAAGTCCCCATTGCAGGCAGGGGTGGTTGGTTATTGGGTTAAAAGTGAAATAATTGAGGTGTCATTTCCTAATGGGACAGTTTATCCCTAAAAGGCCTTGTAGAGAGAGAGAGATGGGGCTCCATTTTTAGTTTGTGAGAGTGAAGTGCTGCAGAACTCAAGGTTTGTGAGACTGTGACATTGTCCTGGTTTGTAAGATATGTGTGTATTCCATGTCCACCTGTCAGAGCTGGGGCAGTTCTCTGCTGTCCATGGGGCAGTTTTTTCTTTATCTCTGCCACAGCCAATCCTCCCTCCAGGAGATCTCTGCTGTCCATGGCCACTGAGTGTCCCTGCAGGGCTGATCCAATTCCAGCATCCCATGGGGAGATGCTGCGCCCAGGGGAGGAGCCAAGCATTCCTACCTGGATCCAATCTGAGCCTGGAGCAGCACAGCAGCCTTTGCCCCCTGCATTGCCAGAGGAGCAGCTTTCTGCTGCCCTGCATTGCCAGAGGGAGCCCAGGCCCATCTGCAGCAGCCCTGGAGCTGCAGAGGAAAACTCCCCCCTTGTGCAGGATCCCTGCTCCAGCAGCAGCACAGCTGGCACTGCAGGAGGGCTGAGCCCCCATGGGATGGGGCTGTGCCACCTCCTGACACACACGGGGCAGGACTGCTCTCACTCTGTGTTTTGTTTTCTTTTTTTTGTATTATTGAATTTGTATTTTTAATTTTCCTAGTAAAGAACTGTTATTCCTTTTCCCATATCTTTGCTTGAGAGCCCCTTAATCAAAAAATTATAATAATTCAGAGAGAGGAGGTTTGCATTTTCCATTTCAAGGAAGGCTCCTGCTTTTCAAACCTGTCTTTCCAAACCCAGACAAACATAAATAAGAATTAATAAACATCTGAATCCCAACAAGAAATACTGTCCTGTGCATTTAATCCCAACCCTGGCACAAAGAAGCAAAGACTCCACACTGCCCCATGTGAAAATCCTGTTGACAACATCCCCAGAACAGGAAAACCTCAGAGGCAGCAGCTGGAGCTGCGTGGGGATCGCTGCCGAGCGCCAGGGCAGTTCTAGGAACTGTGACTAACGGGGGAAATTGAAGGGAATGCAGACTTTTGGGCTAGAAAAGGACTGACAGTGAGAAGATAACAATGCACATAAAAGATAGCAGGGAAGTGGGGAGAAGGGATAATCTGTCTGCAGTCTTATAATAGGATAATTAACAATGGGCTTAAATTACCCTCACCTACATTGCCTGGGCAGATGAAAAGGTTTTCCTAACTGGAGAAATATCAGGAATGGGAATCTGGAATGTTTACTTTTGTGTAAAATTTCCAACAATTTTTTTTGTGTAAAATTTCCAACAAATGAAAAAAAAAAAAGAAAGAAGAAAACATTCAACAAAACCCACCAGGAATGACTTGAAATGATGCTGCCTGTAGTAGAGGGAGACAGCAAAGATGATCTTGTGATTTGCTATTTATAAATGAAGAATTCATGCAAGAAATGGGGGTTACTTATAGAGAAAGGAGGAGAAATAAAGGATTTGGAAGAGAAAGAAGAAAGAAGACAGGGAGCTGATAGAGAAGTAGCAAACAGATGGAAAGAAGAGAAGTTATCCATGAGAAAAGTTTGGCTAAAATATGGAGGAAATTTTTCTGAAAGATGAGACACAGAGATAGGGGAGAAGATGTATAGCTGCTCAAAGATGACAAGAATGAATACAAAACAAACCAATTCAGAGTTTCCAGGCAGCTGCAGTATTAATCTTGGCAAGAAGCACTGGAATAGGGCAAAAATTAAATATCCTTGGATAGCAGGAAAAAAACCAGACACAATTTGTAGAAAATACTTCACTGACAGGGAGACAGCAAGATAAAAAGAATTAGACCAAAGGTGACAAAACATCCATACAAAATAATCTGGTTTAGCAGTCAGGGATTTGATGGTGAACAAGAGGGAATTGGGAAGATTGGGTTTGCCTGCTGCCATGTTGGCAGTTTTGGGATGTGTGGCAGTTTCGGGATGTGTGGCAGTTTTGGGATGTGTGGCAGTTTCGGGATGTGGCACACTGGGTGGGACCATCCATCAGGGGAATGCTGCAAAGTCTGAGCCTGAGCAGGGACTGAGGCACTGCAGCCTCCTCTGCTGTGGGGTTTTAGCTCTGCAGAGAGCCCCACAGGGGAATATTCTCCTTGGACAGAACAAGAGGCTGCTTGTCCCCAGCTGCCAGGGAGGGGACTGCAGGAACCCAGCCCCTGCCATGGGGTGGGATCTGAGCCCATCCCAGAAGCTGAGCAAGGTAAGGGCTGGGAAATTCATGATAAATCTGAATTTAAATGGGAGATCATGGAGGAAACTGGTGGCACATCAATAGCTGTGAATTATTCTACTTGCAGAGCTCACCTGTGTGAGAAGCTGGGAGAGCTGGGGGTGCTCACCTGGAGAGGAGAAGGCTCCAGGGAGAGCTCAGAGCCCCTGGCAGGGCCTGAAGGGCTCCAGGAGAGCTGGAGAGGGACTGGGGACAAGGGATGGAGGGACAGGAGCCAGGGAATGGCTCCCAGTGCCAGAGGGCAGGGATGGATGGGAGATTGGGAATTGGGAATTCCTGGCTGGGCTGGAATTGCCAGAGCAGCTGTGGCTGCCCCTGGATCCCTGGCAGTGCCCAAGGCCAGGATGGACACTGGGGCACCCTGGGACAGTGGGAGGTGTCCCTGCCATGGCAGGGGTGGCACTGGGTGGGCTTTAGGTCCCTTCCAACCCAAACCATTCCATGATTCTGTGCACAGCTGGAATGTAGAGAGATCCTGCCAGGTTTTCCTGGATGGAGAGCAGCTGGACCCTGGGTCTCTGCTGGCTCCAGTGCCCATCCCCAGCACTGCTGCTCTCTGGGCATTCCTCATCCTCATGGCTTTTAGCCAAGTTTATTCCTGCACCTATTTTCAGCTGCTCCACTGCTCCCAGTGTTCCCATCCTGCAGGAAGACCCCAGGTCACTTGTCACAACAACCCCTGGGAAGAGCTGTGAATCCTTTTGGTGTCCAAAGGTGACTTCTTGGGGGAGAAACTCCTGGGGTTTGTTTTAAATTGGTTTCTTCTGCATCACTTCACAGCTGGTGCTGTGTGGGAGCAGAGAAGTGATGGCACTCAGAGACACCCCAGTGTCACCAGAGGGTGGGACAGAGGCACATTTGAAGAGACCAGACCTTCCAGGTGCAGCACTCCTGTCCAATCCCTCCCAGTCCCCACCATGGACATGGACACCATGGACCTCTCCTGATGGACATGGAGATGTGACTCCCAAACCTCTCCAGGCAGCCTGACCTGGGATTTTTAATACTTTAACAAAGATTTGGGATTTTTAACACTTTAATAATTAACATTTGTAATTTAAAAACTAGATTGTATTTAACAACAGGACTTGAGGAACACTTGTAAGGAGCATTGAAGGACAAAGAGCAGGGTCACACCACTGCAGCCTCTGCTGGGACCATTCCTCAAACATTTCTTATTTCAACAACCTGAGTTCCCAAACAAGGAGAGGAATCCCTATGGGAATGACAACTATCTGCCCTAGTCCACAGCCCAGCAACATCCACAGCTCCTCTCCAGCTCTCCTGGAGCCCCTTCAGGCCCTGCCAGGGGCTCTGAGCTCTCCCTGGAGCCTTCTCCTCTCCAGGGGAGCACCCCCAGCTCTCCCACAGGTGAGCTCTGTGCTGACTCCCCAACACCCCTGTGCTCCAACAGATCCCAGTCACTCACTCCAAACCACTCTCCTGAAGCTCAGGAAGGCTCAGGCTGTGCTGAGGAAAGGGATGGATTTCCCAAAATGCAGGATCTTTCATCCTGCTTTATCCATATCTTCTATAGAAATTTTTAATATGCTGTTTTATCCAGACTGCTTTTCACAGGACTCATGGAAACCTGCAATCCGACAGAAAGAATTTCAATTCCCCAAACCTGAAACTCAAGAAACTTGATTCCAAGCAGGAGCAGCTATTTGGAAACAGTGATGTTTCCAGCAGCAGATTTTCCTGCTGGGCATGGAGCTGCCAACTGCTAACCACTGATGCTCCTCATTATCTCTCTGCTGATACTAAATATTTCTGATGGTGATGTGCTGCCACGAGCTCCACAGCAAGGAGCACACCAGAATTTGGAGTGAGTGATCCAACACCAGAACAATTTCCCTGTGGATTTTCTCTTCTGCCCTGCCTGGCTCCTGGTTATGACCAGCCTCTCAATACATAATTGGTCATTAAAAATATATAATTGGTAATTCAAAATATATAATTGGTATTGCCCAGAGAAGCTGTGGCTGTCACAACCCTGGAGCGTCCAAGGCCACGTTGGACAGGGCTTGGAGCACCCTGGGATGGTGCAAGGAGTCCCTGCCATGGCAGGGGTGGATTGGGATGATCCTTAAGGTCCCTTCCAACCCCAACCACTCAGGGATTCTGGGATTCCTCTCTCTTAGCAGTTTCTTTTTCTCTCTCCTTGCCTCACCTACCCACTGTTGTACAGCTCCGTCTTTGATCTTCGCTGTTGCTGTTTTTCTTGATGTATTTTGCCAAATGATGTGTTCTAATTCACCCCAAGGGTCACACTCTGCACTCCTTTCCAACTCAAATGTGGGACTCTGCAGCTTCTTTCCTACTTGTAGAACCTCCTTCCCCCACCACAACCCCTTCTGCCCACTTTCCCCATCCCAAAAAGTCTTGTTTTAAGTGAAAACTTGCACTACCTGGATCCTGCTCTGGATACACACATTTCTTTAGAAGAACAGTGGATTATAAATTCACTACAAGGACACAAAGTAAAATCTGACCCCATTTCAACAAGCTGGATGTAATTAAAATTCTGGGCACTCAGGATTCCAAGTCCACACTGCCTCTGCTTTGCCCTGTGTGGGGTTGAGCAGCTTTGAGGCTGTGACAGCACCACAAGGGACATGGGATGTCACACACAGGCCATGTCCAGCCTTTAACGGCTCTGGAACCCCTGGAACCTCAGGAATTTGGCCCCAGCCATGATCCCAAACCCAACCAGGCTGCACAGCATGAGGCATGGAAGGTGTGTGTGTGCTAATGAGAAGTTATTTTCATATTTCCTCAACCCCAGGTGCTGCCAACAACGGTTCAAGCCCAGCAGGGTTAGTTTAAATCAGCCTCAGGCTCAGTTTAAATCAGCCTCAAGCTGGTTCTTCTCCACAGCTCATGTCACCTTTGGGGAATTCATTGTATGGGAAATGAGGCTGCCCTGCCTCAGTCCCCAAAGTCCTGGGCTGCCACAGGGCAGCTCTGCTGTGCTGCTCTGGTTGGTGCAGAGGGCCAGACCCCCTTGTGGCCCTGACCCTGCTCCTCCTGTGTGGAAAATCCCCTTCCTGAGCTGGCTGAAGCACAGGATCAGCACACACAGACCTGGCTTGGATGCACTGAGCACAAACCTCACAGCTCTGCATGGCTCTGCTCCTGCAGCTCCCTGTCCAGCTTAGCATCCAACCTGAAATAGGGAACTGCCATTTCTGGGATCTCAGATGGAAAATGCAATCATTGACTGAAAAAAAACCCCAAAACCCAGCAGTGAGATTCTTCTGTAACCTTGCAGAAGGTTCTGAACACGACAGAGGGCATTAGTTATCATGACAGCAGCACTTAAAACAGACATTAGCATATTTAAAAATACTTTTTATGATATTCTCCCAGGGAGAACGTTCTGTGGCTGAAAACTCCACTGGCAAATAGTTCCCTCTTTGTATTGAGTCCCCTCTAGAGTCATCTGCTAAACCCATAGAAGGAAGAGGCTTTAGTGTTTCAGACAGTTTTGGCTGCTGTGCTGCTGAGTACAGTTGGATTAGTTTCTGAAATAGAATTGGCTCCCAAATTATTTGAAGCATTTGTGCTCAGGGAATGCTGGGAAATGTCATTAGCGTGCCATAATACTTTTGCCTAATGCTCTCCAAAGTCTGTGCCAAAAAAATAAAAAAAAAAAGGGAAAAACACTATTTTGACTCCAAGTGACTGTGGGAGCAGACCTAGAGAACTGCCCCAAATTCAAATAAATTACTGACAGCAACCTTCCAAGCTGAGTTTGTTTTCTTTGTCTGGACAAGAGACAAAGGTAAGAGCTGATGAAATAAAATACAGATCCATGCTGGGATCTGCTCCCAGCTCTCTTTGGGTACTCACTCACTACCTGCAGGAGATGAGGGAGGAACAGGAACAAACCAGGATCACCCCTGCCATGCCAGCAGTACCCTGATCTCCTCAAATCCTGCCATTTTACTGAGTGCAGTTCCTTCAGCCTTCATTGAACACATTCCTCACCTCCTCTGGAGCACTCTCTGCTTCAGAGCCTTTTGTCTTTTGCTCCCAATTCCCCTGTCTATGGATTAATCAAGTATTGAGTTTAGAGCTCTTATTTTTCCATCAGCTAATTAATTACCATTGATGAGCCTTCTCCTCCTCCTCTCCAGAAGATGCTGTATGTAACTCCCAAGCCTATTTCTGCACTCTCTAATTTAGGAAATTTATTATTAATTTTATTCCAGCTGTGCCCTACTGTGTGAAAGGAACTTGTGCTGGTGTTTGGAGGGGCTGCCCTTCCCAGGAAACCACCACAGAGAATTCCAACAGCTCCTGACCTAGTCCAGGAATTGATAGTGCCCTGCAATTTACAGTCTTCAAAAACTACTCAAAACCCTTAAAATTAGTCAGAAAATTTAATGTGTAGCAGCCAATTAATAATTTCTTTAAAAATCTGGAGTATTTCAAACATGAGAACTGAAAAAGGAGTAAGTAAGTAAATAAATGCTGTGAATTCTCCTTAAAAACCAAACACCCAACAAGATCCCTGCCAGGAGGCTGTGGGTGTACATGAGATGGATGGAGATCAGGTTGGCAACGTTTAAAAGAAGATGGATTAAAAACCAAACCAAAACAAACCAGAAAAAATGGCTTCCCTGTGGTGATCAGACCAACATAATTAAACACAAGACATGGTCATCAGTGCTAATTAAAACTGGGGCCAGAGTCTTGCATTTATCACTGGAGTGCTTAAGCAGCACCAAGGAAAGGCAGAATCCTGCTCCTCCCTCAGTATCAACAGAGGATTTGGTCCCTGCTTCACTTCAGCTTCCAAAACATTTCCCTCAAATTCAGAATAAAACCAGACACACTTCATTTGGATGAGCTGCAGTGACACAGGGCTGGAGGAAGCTCCTCACCAAGGTAGCAGTGGGTTATTATTGTCCTTTTTCTGTCACTGAAGCCTCACTCTGCCTCACCACAGCCCCACTGCCCCAGGCTCTGGCCACAGCAGCTCACACAGGGTGTGAGGGATTCCCCTGTGTGCCCACTGCCTAATTAACCCCAGCACTGCAGCCCAATTAATAAACCAGCCTGCTCTGCCAAGGGGGCTGAGCAGTCCCAGGCACCCAACGACGGTGATTTTCACTCCTCCCCGGAGTCTCTCCCTGCTTTTTCTACCTTCAGCCTTCAAACCCATTTCTTTTTCTGCACAGAACCAACCAGAAATAAAAATTAACCCTCCCTTCAGCCCTTCAGCCCCACATGGTCTTCAAGTTCTCTTCCAACTCAAATCATGCTGGGATTTTGTGATTCTATGATTTCCACTCAGGACACAATTTCAGATTTCAGCTCTCTGTGCAGGGCTCAGGTAAAACTTCCGCTCAGGAGATCTGGGCAGCAAAGGAGATCCCCTGGGCCTCCTGCTTTTAGGAGGAATGGCAGAAACTCCATGGACAGTAGGAGCCATCCCCCTCCCTCAGCACAAAAAGAAAAGATGACACATCCCAAACCAGGGCTCTGCTTTTCCCAGTGCACCTTTGGTGGGAGTTGGGATCACTGCCTGATCCCTTCCCCCTTTCAACTCCCACAGCTCCTCACTGGCTCAGAGCTCACAATTTACCATCTGTCCCTAATCTCCTCTTTGTACCAATAACACGTTGTAATTGCAACATCTCTTCATGCAGCAATTGATCAGGCAGATAAGAACAAACAAGGAAATAGTGAGCGTGATGCAGCCAAGAGCAGTGGTACATCCTGCAGGGCTTCCTGTCATCTAACCACTGAAACTACAAAAAAAACCCCAACCCCAAACACTTCTTTTGTCTAGGACTTCACAGTGGGTGAAAATAAACACATGGAAAAAATGAAAATGTGATTCAAAAATACAGGAAAGAATGTAAAACTTACCAGGCTCTAACTTGATTATTTTTACAGCAGCCAGTTCTCCTGTGTGAAGATTTCTAGCCTGAAACAAGAGAGTTAAGATATATTTAGATATAGTTAAGATAGATATTTAGATATTTAGCTATAGTTAAGATATATTTAATCATAAATCAAGGCACCTCACAGTCTTACAGATTGTGCAAAAATAAGATGTTGTCTGATACAAATACAATGCAAAGCTGAGACCAACGTGGGTGAGGATAATTTGGGTTTGGAATCAGCTCAGCACCAGCCTGGCTGGAATTGTGAAATGTTCCTGACAGTTCTTTTGCAGACTTTAAAACATCAAATCACAGAATCACTGAGGCTGGAAAAGCCCTCCAAGGTCATCCCATCTGTGACTGTCACCACCTTGTCCCCAGCCCAGAGCACTGAGAGCCACATCCAGTCATTCCCTGGACACCTCCAGGGATGGGGACTCCAAACCTCCCTGGGCAGCCCCTTCCAACCCCTGAACCCCCTTTAGAGGAAGAAATTCCTCCTCATGTCCAACCTGAACCTGGAAATGAGAGCTCACTCCTCTCAAACACCATTTTTAAGGGAAGTTTCTGGCACTCCAGGATGCACCAGGGGCTCAGCCATCTCATGGTGCTGAACCTCAGAGTGCCCCAAAAGTGGAACTGAGAGGGGCAGGAGAGGCACAGCAGAGGCACCAGGGATGAGTCACAGCTCCCTGCAACAACTTCTCTCTGCAAACTCCTTCCTTCATCCCTCCTCCTCCTCCTCAGAAGCAGCAGCAGCTCCAATGAAGCTTTTACAGAACTGTCCTCTCTGGATAAGCTCCAAATTTCAACTGAAAATTCAGTACTGGAAGAAGATGTGACAGGAACCTCAGATATAGAAAGTTTTAAGAGAAGATTTTGTGAACACTTTCTAGTAACTAAATCACTCAGGCACCATCACCAGAGCTAAACTATTATTCAGGACACACAACCTGATTTAATTAGGCTGAGCATTCAAGACTTACAAGAGTTTAACCCCAATTGTTTCATTTTCACCCTAACAAATATGCAGAATCTTCTGAACAGCTGAAATCTGGTGAAGAGGTGGATTATAGAAAATGGAGGGAAAACTGGGTTAAATTAAATCAATTTGGACTTAAGATGAGGATATAAAGGAAATTTGACCCTGTGAAGGGAGTCATTACAGAACACTCTTCTCCTGTGCATGGACAAGAAGTCTTAAAAACTTCTTGTTTAAAAAGTCCTTCAAAAAGGAAGATCAAGAGACTGAAGGATTAACCTCTGAGTTTTATCAATACTTAGTCAAGCTTCAAAATAGGGAAAGGCTTTCCAGCCAGGAAAAAAACCCAACCAAGCCAAGCCAAACCAAATCAAACCAAACCCAATGATTGGCCTTTCAAAATCCTTCAGTGCTAAGACAAGAGATGGGTTTCAAAATGCAGGCCAAGGACACAAATATGACTCAAGCTGATCTCAAAGAGAATCTGAACAATTCTACAAAGGACCCAAACATCTGCAGACCAAATCACTCAGAGTCATCTGCAAACCACAAAGGAAACATTCACCACTTCTGAAAGCACCTTCCCACCGAGGTGTTTTTTTTTTAGACCACAGCAAAATCTTTGGTGTCCTTCAAAATGCAGAAGGAGCAGGTGGATGCCAGTGGGATAAAGGATTAGGATAAAGGATAAATGACTGCTCTGGTCCTGTTAGACCAATGTGAAGCAGGGATGTTCCCAGCAGGGACACAGACTCTGCCTCACTGAAGCCAGGGGTGCTCCACTACCCACACTTTTGTCCAGGAGCAGCTCAGCTGTTCAGGTGAAGTGGCCTGCACCGCTTCCAGAGTATCAGCTTCACTTCTGGAGTACCAAAAGGATCATATTCCTCACAAAGATTCCTTTTCCACACCAGCAGTAAGTGCCACTGTCATGCTGAAGCCTGAAGGAATGGATGGAGTCTGCCAAAGGTCTGCTTGGCTGGGATCTGAAGGTTCAGGCAGGGGAATGCTGCAGTTCCTGGCTCCCAGCTCTCACACACGACACAGCTCCACTAAATCCTGTCCTGCTGCTTTCCAATATCACCACTAAGCTCATATTTAATCTATAGCTTGGACTATTTTGGGTTTCAACCCTCAGACTCTGCCTGCTGGAACACAGAAGTCCCCACTGGGTTGATATTTATGACCTAAAGCTATCAAGTTGTCTGTGTTTTCTGGTCCCACAGCTTTCCCCTTCCACCAGACACATTCTTGAGTTGATGACACCGAGACCACACGTGATCATTAACTCCTGCTGTGCCAGAACCAAAGGCAAAATCCCAAATATTCCCTGATCCTTAAAATCCCTGTGTGGGTGCTCCCAGACAAGGAATGGTTTTACATCTCCAGTCTAGACATTGGCACTGTGAGCACACAGCAAATCACCCAAAATGCTTCCCAAGGGACGTCACCCAGATGTCACCAGAGGCTTTTGTTCCCTGCTCTTGGCTGGCAGCAGCTCCACCTTCCCTCTGCCACCTGTCACTGAACACTCCATCAATAATGAATTACTGCTCTCATTAAAAATGCAACAAGGCCAGGGCTAAAAACTGGTTCTCCTTGTACACACCTAGATGTGAAAAGTGTCAGATCAGGATTCCTCAGATCACTCTGGGATGTGTTAGTCAAAGAAATCTTCATTTCCCACGAGTCACTGCAGTTTGCATCATTCTAATTTTTTTTAAAGAACTTTGCAGTTACCAAGGAAGTCACAGACAGGAAGGCACCAAAGCCAACGTCACTGGCTTTGTGAATCAAACCTGAAATTTGACTAGAAATGATATCTGACAAAAATATAAATCCCTAATGGGAAAAATTAATGAATGATCTATCAGTCTGTCTTATTGATATAATTCTGCACTGCAGAGGTGGAACTACAGACTAAGAAATTACAGTTCTTCAACTCATGTTATTTACATTTCCTGAGCCCAACAGCAAGATATCTGCCTCCTCCTCATCCCTTGAAATTTCCTCTGTATTTCAATTTCAATTTAAAATCAGCTGAAATTTTTGAAATTAGCCAGAGGCCAGGGAAGTTATTACTTCATGCCAGTAATCCAGACCTGTTCAGTATCTCGTGAGCTATTACTGACAAAGGAAATAATCATTTATATGCATTTATCCCATAAAGATGACATCTATAAAATGACCCTTGGTGATATATTTCACTTTTAAGGAAGAAAAGATTTGTTAGATGCCTTATTGTCTTTCATTCTTCTTGCCTTGATCCCTTCAATATATAAGAAAATCTCCTAAGAATTTATTTGACACTAAAGGCTGAAAGACTCAGTGTTGGTGTCCACATCTCCATCAGCAACGTGGTCCAGCTCCACAGGACAGAAGCAGGTCCCAAATTCCCATGATATTTGCTGCAAGACTTTCTCCAAGAGGAAGACAGAGCTTTGCCCTTTATTACTATTGATCCTAATTTTATTTAATGAGACTCAAAGCTGAAGATCATGTTCCCTATAGGATGAAAATTAACACTACAGGATTTTGGCAGAAGGATTGCAAAGCTCCAACACGAGCCACACCAGAATGGGATCAGAACAAGAATGTATTTGAATGAGGTGAACCACAGCCAAATTTTCATTTGCTCAATGTCATTTACAGGGTTTATTTACTGAGAAAGAAGAGTTTGGCAGCAGCCTTTTGGTCACCTCTTCAGCTGTCCCACATCCTGACAGAGGATGAGTGACAGCATCCCACTGAGCTCAGCTCTTCCAGAATATTTTAGCAGCTGAATACTAACACTGCAGAACATCACATGCAATCTGTGTTCAAAATAAAAATAAAACAAAACACAAAGTACAAACACAAGTACTTTTTTTTGGATATTGCATTGCATTGCTGTAGTGACTGAGCACATCCCACCCCACTAACGTGACAGCTCTGTTAGTAGGACTATTTTGGGGAGCTGGGAGAGTTTTGTAGCATTACAAACAAAAAAATCATTGGGTTTTCCCACTGAGCCTTGACTTTCTTCCCCAACAGCTGCTGTGGGACAATGGGACCCGAGGTGAGGCCCGTGGCAGTCGCTGTGTGCGACGCTTCCCACCGCACACCCAAACACCACACCTGAGAAAATACAGTCTGGGGAGGGCATTTCTGCAGCCAGTGACCAGAAATAACACACAGAACTGGTTTCAAAACCAGTTATGCACTCTGCACTTGTGTTTTATTTGTTTCCAAGAGCGCAAGCCAAACAGTTCCAGCCCAGGGGGTCCACAGTGCTGAGCCACGTGAGGTGCTCAAAAATGGGGGAATCTTGGACATTTGAATCTGTGCTCAGTGTCCTCTTCCTAACCACAGAGAAAGAGAAGATTCATGCAGCAACATCCCTCTGTCAGGCTCCAAATTAGTATTTCCAATTTCCATGGTGAAATGCTCTCCTCTCCCCACGGTCACTGTCTCATCTCCAGCCTTGGATCAGCAGCGCCATTCAGAGAGGAGCTGTTTGCTGGAGCGTGTCTCCATTAACTGAATCCTGATTGCAGCTCCTGTGGCAGCGCTCCCTCCTTCCCCCCCTCCCTGCCCAGCTTATTCACCCCTTGCCAAGCTTCACTCACCCCTGACCACGAGGTTCTGCTGCCTCCAAGTGCTGCCTGCTTGTCCCCAGTCACTGAATATCCCCCCAAAAGGTGCCTGACCTCGTGCCCTGGGAGTGAAACACAAGCTCCTCTGCTGTCCACTTTCTGACCTCTGACACTTTAGAATTCCTAACCTGCTCTGTGTGGTTTGGAAATTCACATTATGCTCTGTTTTTATATCTCACAGCATTCTCAAACAGACAAATTCACCTTCCTGCATCTCTGAATTCACATCTAGCACTGTCAAAAGCTCTCACCCAGCTGAAGTGACCTAAAGAAATGTCTCTCATTTTATGGGCTGCCCTAAAACCATAAAACCAGGGAATTCTTGGTGGATGGTGATCTGCTGGACTCTAACAGAATTTGAATTATGTTCTAATGCAAAAGTTTAAATAAATGTTCCTAGTGTCTGTAAATTAACTGTACAATTCTGCTTACAATTACAATTAACTGTACCTGACCTCGTGCCCTGGGAGTGAAACTCAAGCTCCTCTGCTTTCCACTTTCTGACCTCTGACACTTTAGAATGCCTAACCTGCTCTGTGTGGTTTGGAAATTCCCATTATGCTCTGTTTTTCTTTTCATATCTCACAGCATCCTCAAATAGACTCTTAAATTCATCTTCCTGCATCTCTAAATTCACATCTAGCACTGTCAAAAGCCCTCACCCAGCTGAAGTGACCCAAAGAAATGTCTCTCATTTTATGGGCTGCCCTAAAAAGCATAAAACCAGGGAATTCTTGGTGGATGGTGATCTGCTGGACTCTCAGAATTTGAATTATGTCCTAATGCAGAAGGTTTAATAAATGTTCCTAGTGTTTATTACAATTAACTCTACAATTCTGCTTACACTTGCGATTTACATAAATCTGACAGATTTAAAAAATGCTTTGTAACTAGAGCTGGAAAAAACAAGTATCAGCAACATACTCTTAATGACTGGAAAGGAGATGTTTGCTCTTCTCAAACACAATCTCTATATCAGGTCAGTTTAACACCTCAAATGTAGAACTGAGGATTCTTAAAATGTCAGCTGAAGCCAGAAAATGACTCAGAAAGCCCAAATTAACAGCAATAAGAGTTAATCTGCACTGTGTGAGCTGAAGTTCCCTTCCTGTAATTACTAGAGGACACAGCAGCAGTTTTCTGCAGTGCTGTACATTCAGAAAGAACGTTTGTAAAAGAAACCAAAGACTCTGAAAGCTCTAAAACAAAAAAACAAACTTGAAAATCTGCAGGTTAACCCAAGCCCAAATAAACAGCAACAAGAGTTGATCTGCACTGTGTGAGCTGAAGTTGCCTTCCCTCACAAGAGGACACCACAGTGCTGAAAATTCAGAAAGAACTTTTGTAAAAGAATCCAAACTCTCTGAAAGCTCTAAAGAATAATTAATCCTTGAAAATCTGCAGGTTAACCCAAGCCCAAATAAACAGCAACAAGAGTTAATCTGCACTGTATGAGCTGAAGCTGCCTTCCTTTGCAAGAGGACATCACAGTTTTCTGCAGTGCTGTACATTCAGAAAGAACTTTTGTAAAAGAAACCAAACTCTCTGAAAGCTCTAAAAAATAAATAATCCTTGAAAATCTGCAGGTTAACCCAAGCAGAGAGACCAGAGCCAAGGCAGATCTGCTCAGAGCAGATCCAAAGATCCAAACCTTGGTGTCAGGAGGAACAATCACCTTGCCCTGGCTCCAGCCCAAACCAGCAGCTCCCACTACCGTTTCCCAGTTTTGGAGTGAGTAGAGTGTGCTGGTTCCTCTCCCAAGACCAGCACATCCCAAAGCACCCTCAGAACACTCCTAGGAATGGATTCAATCCACAGATTCCACCCTCACAGCTGCAGTTCTTGGTTTGGGGCTTTAACCCCTCTTTTACATAAAACAAAATAAGCAAAATCAAGCCAAAATTCCCCACAGCCCCATGCCAAGAAAACCTAAAGAGAGTGTGAGACTGGATAAATCCCTCCTGCTTGGTGCTGAGAGTGTTTGTGTAACAGATACTGAACATATCCTTTCACCTCTGAAGGTCTGTGAATGGATTAAAAATGTAATTGGAACAAAGGAGGAAAGCTTAAAAAAACCTAAAAAATTGGACAACTCTGGCAAATCTTAAGGCTGATTTGTGCCAGACAGAACCAATGCCATAGAATCACAAAATCCCTGAATTGTTTGAGTTGGAAGGGACATTAAAGATGATCCAGTTCCATCCCTGCCATGGTCAGGGACACCTTCCACCACCCAAGGTTACTCCAGCCTGGCCCTGGACACTTCCAGGGATCCTGGAGCAGCCACAGCTTCCCTGGCAGAGCTGTTCCACATCCTCACAGCCAACAAATTCCTTCCCAATATCCCACCCACCCCTGCCCTGTGGCAGTGGGAAGCCATTCCCTGTGTCCTGTCACTCCAGGCCCTCACTCAAAGCCTCTCCATCCTTTTTTTTTTTTGGGTCCTTCAGGTTCTGAAAGGCCACAATTAATTCATCCCAAAGCTTCTCTTCTCCAGGCTGAAAACCCCAAATTTCTGAGCCTTTCTGAGAGTGGAGCTGTCCCTGCCCATGGGGACTCTGCACTCCTCCCTGGAGCTGTGCTCACGCCTGGGACAGATCTGGCTGCTCTGTGCTGCTGGAAAGAGAAACCCGAACACCATTCTTGATTTTCAGGGCTGTTTGTCTTTTAGGAAGCAGAAAGATCCAGAGGAAATTGTTCCCCCTGAAATCTTCCAGCTGGATTTTTGGAGGTGGAGAGCAGTACCAGACTCCTTTGTAGTGGAAGGCACAGAGGCTTTTCAGAAATTATTTCCCAAACAGAGACTTTATAGATTCAAGACACTAAAAAAGAACGGTCTCTTAAAACCAACAGTCACTGCTTTTTGGGATAAACCCAAAATGAAGATTTCATGGTAATTTTACTAGTTTATTCTGTAGTTGCAACAGAGCCATCACTTTGGATGTTCTGAGCTGAATCTTGTAGGAGGACAAATATTGATTTTGTGGGTGCTCTCCAGATGGGTACTGCCAGTCCTCATCCCTCAGAACAAGCAGCAGCACGAGGCTGGATGAAAAATTCCCAGCTGTCACTCCCTATTTCCACATTTCCACACTTCCTGCTGAAAGGACAGGACTCAGAATATGCACAAGTGCCAGGATTTCAATAAATCCCACATTAAAACCTGAATCCCAAACCCACCACTGACCACAGCTATAATGCAAATAAAGCTTAAATGGATTTAATTTTGGTGAAATTGAGATAGTTTATCTCTGACAGGGAAAATTGGGAGGAGGAGAACCTACCTTTCACTCAGAGACTTCTGACACTTTCTTACTCAAGGCCAATTAACTCAAGCAGTAAGGGATTAACAGCTCATTAATGATGGGAGGCCAACTCCCTTTATTCTCCAGAAAACCAAGCTGAGGATTTGTATAAGCAGAGAGGTTTTGTAGGGTTCAGTAGCCACTAAAAACATTTAATTCTCATCCCTGGTAATAATTACTGAAGGACCTGGGGCAATAAAGATAACAATAATAAAGATAACAGTAATAAAGCAAAGATCAATGCACAACTTAACATTTATTTAGAGGAGAAAAAAAAAACCAAAAGAAGTCAGCTCTGTGCTTCCCAGCAGAGGTTGGTTATTCTCCTATGAAATTTTCTTGGCAGATCCTGCTTTGCAAAATATTTGGCATCATCCTTCTAAAACTGAAAAGCTGAAGCTAGAAACAGACCCTGACCACAAAAGTATTATTTAGCAACTAATGCAGCACAAAAGATACAAACAAATACCACACGAGGGGAAAAAAAATCTAAAAGGCCCCAATTTTGACTCAGCTGGAGAAGAAAACAAACCAGCAAAGAACCTTTTCAAGTTACAACTGTGTGCATTGCAGTGGTTTGAAAAGCTACTAGAAATAACTCACTTTCCTGGGGAATAAGAAACATTTTTGAACATAAGATCATGAAAATCAAAGAATGCCCATGGAGCTGCTGATACACTCAAAAATGAACAGATGCCCAACAGCTTTACAGGCCAGAGTATAAAATAGGAAAAAGAGAGAAAAAAAAAAGAAAATATACCTTTAAATGCATTAAACTACAAACCAAGATGGATTTTAAAAGCATTTATTCACCAGAAGATAGGGAGAATAAATATAAAACAATTCTATTGTATTCCTATGTTGAATGCATAAACCATGACAGCAAAAAAACCCTCACAGTATTATGGAGTACAAACCCAAGAAACATTAAAAGATGATACATTTCATCAGCTGCAGGGGAATTTATTTATTCCTTAGAGATGAAAGAACTAAGAGATGTGACAACCAAAATATTTGAAAGAAAATATCTGTGTGTCTTCTTTTACTGACAAAAAAAAAATTTAAAAAAATCTGACTTTGTTGGCAGGGAGAAAACAAATTTCTAAAGGAAAAGAAGGGTTGCTTTTTTATAACAAAAAACTAAAGAATTTCAGACCATCATTTACTTCTTTACCAAAAAAAAGGTATTTTTTACTGTTTTGTAAATATGAGCTAACACCCAGTGAGATGTGTCCCTCAGAAAGGCAAAACTGAGGAGCCTCCACTGGCATTTTAAAGGGAAAAAAAGGAATTTTGAGATTGCAAATGTTATCTCAAACCTTCCAAACCAAGGGTAAAAATCCACATCAATTCCTTTTCCTTATAATTTATCTGATAGAACCTCAAGAGATTCAAGTTGAAAATGCAGAATTAAGTAGAAAAATCTACCTCCAACAAAGCTGCTCAGTAATCACCTCCTTAAAAATTTCAGTTCTTCAGAGATGAACTCACAATTACAAAACGAAAAATTAAAAAAAAATTTAAATTAATTAAATAATTAATTTAATTAAAATAATTTAAAATAAAATTTAAATTAACAAGCCATAAATTTGCCTTGATGAAGAAAACAGGTCAGTGTTTTGCTCTTTATTGTTAAATAAACCAGTGACCAGAACAGAATTAATAAAGAAATTGTGTAATTTAAGAAGTTAAAGGAAAATTAGGTAAAAAAAAAAGGAGTTGGAAGATTCTTTTCCTGTTCTACAATTGAGCTTGGGTTTGCATCTGGTTTGTATCAATTGTCACCTTCTTGGGGTGGGAGATGGGTGAGATTTGATGCTTCTTTCTGATACTGGAACAGCTGTTTCTGCTAAAATAAACCCCAGAATTTATTTCCAGTCTTTATTTTATAGTGATGCAAATAGTGATCAGCAATATTTCTAATTCAGGAGAAAAAAATCAGAACCTGGAATTCTGCAGGAATAAACAGTAATGACATTTCAGTAGGTTTTTTAGTGAGGAAAAATGGAAGTTCTAAATGTGCTGAAAGGTTACAGATAAAATAAGTGTTGCACTTGTGCTGATGAAGCAGAGAGGAAATCTGCTGCCATTTCATTACAGATGATAACTGAAAATCGTGCAAGTTATCTCATCCTCTCACTTTATTTTTAGCCAGAACAGAGGAAAAAAAAACCTGCTCTGACTTTTTATTATTATTTTTTCTTCATTTTAACCAATTAACTCATGTAAATGATGTCACCTGGAAGCAAGACTCTTTCAAGATGGCACATGAAAATCAGAATATTTTTCTGCAATTTCATCTACAGTGATGGAGCACCAGTTTCACTTCAGTCACCTGATTTCAAGCACTTGGCCAGAGACTTCCTCACTTTGCTTTGAAAGATGAACCACAACTGTGCTGCTCAAGTAATATGTGTTATTCAATAATTAGAATATTCTGGTAAATTTGGCCTGATGATTTAAGTGGAATTTTAAAAGAAGTTTTTTAATTTTTAAATTTTAACACGCTGGAGAACATTTTCCATCTTGCCTTATTTCTCTTCTCCACATAGATTTTATTTTCTTGATTGTGTTTCTGTAGGGTTTTAAATTCACATTTGCTGCATCCCTGGGTATGGGGATTTTTGAAGGAGTTTTGAAGGAGTTAGAGATGGGATTTCTCAGTTGTTTATGATGATGTGGTTTATTTTCTTCTTTTCCACATAGGTAGGAAGGGTGAGGTTGGTTTACATCTTTATAGTATGATTTAGAAGGTTGTAAGATTCCAAGTTATAAGATTCTTAAAGGATTTACTGATTAATAAAACACTGTTAATAAGGATATTTATATTTTGATTTAATCTTTAAATATTTTGTTTTATGGATTTATGCTGTAGTGCAAGTTTTCTTACTTCATCATGTTATGACACACAAACTTATAGCATTGTATTCTAAATTCCTTGTTTACCTTTGTAACTATTTTTATTTTTTATATCTTAAACTCTAAAAATTTAAACTTAATTCAACATGTTTCTGTTGTAAACTATAAATCTATATTCTTGCTTTTAGTACTTCGGTTTGGAAGTTTTTTCTAAGATCAAATCTTGTGTTTAATTCTAAATTTTGGTTTACAAAGTTCTGAGAATTCCAACACGTGGGGGAACCCCCAAGGCCACCCCTCCATGCCAGGCTCTGTCCCTGCTCCCATCCCCAGGGAATGAAATCCTCTGCTCTTGGAATGGAACCCTCTCCTAAAATTCCTGAGAATTTCAGATTTTCTGTGCTGCCAGGCACCGACCCCCAGGAGAACACTGCATTGACCTGAGGCTGTGGAAAAATCTTCCAAAATGGAATGACAAAACTGGGATTGTGGGTGTGGAGTTTGAATAAAACTACATAATAAAATAATATAATAAAAAGAAAACAATATAATAAATAATAAAATATATAGTTATATATAATATTAAAAATAAATATATTAAAGATATAAAATTATATATATAATTTATATATAAATATATAATAGATTGAATTTATAAATAAATATATAGATAAATATATTATATAGAGATAAAATGTAAATATATAAAATAATATAATATCAGATAAAATCTAGAAATATATAAAATGTATACATTATATATTATATTAAATTTATATAAAACATATATTTACATATAAATTCAATATAATATATAATGTATACATTTTATACATTTCTATTAAATTTATGTATAATAGATAAACATAAATATACCATATATAAATAATATCGAAATACATAAAGTAGTATAATAAAAAAATAATAATCAAATAATCAAATAAAAGAAATAATAAAATAAATAAAAATATATAAAAATAAGGTATATAAATGAATAAAAAAGAATATAAAAATGAATAAAAATCACATAGCAAAAAACTGAGAGTTTAAGGTTTTAGAATATAGTAATATACATGAAACAAGATAAAAGTTTCATGTCTCCCTGCAGCAGCTGTGTGCATTTTCCACGGAGCAGCCTCCCCCAGGCAGACAGCAGAAGGAATGTGCCGGAGAGAGCCAGGGGAGATGGTGCTGCAGGCCCTGCACAGCCTGGCTGCCTCCCTGCTCCCAAATTTCTGCCTCAGCTGCCCTCGAGGAAGCACAACAAAGCTCTCGGGGAAAGTTATTTAAAAAGTCAAGGAATGGTTTGGCTTGGATCACCAAACATCACCTCGTGCTGGGAGCAGGGACTTCGCTGCAAGGCTGCTCCAAGCTCTGTCCAGCCTGGCCCTGAGGAGCCCCAGGGATGGGGAATTTCACAGGATGCTGTCATGGAGCAAAGCCACATCCTCCTCCTCCTCCTCCTCCTCCTCTTCCATCCTCCTGCAGCCAGCACAGTCAGGCTGTGCTCCAGACATCCCACTGCAGGAGTTACACAAACCTCAACACCCACAGAACGAGAAAAAGGAAAAATCCATGTTCATGTGCCCTGGGCAGGCCTGATGGATCATGGAACCAAAATTGCAGATCTCCTGATCCATCTCCTTCTCCATCTCCTTCTCCATCTCCTGATCCATCTCCTTATCCAGAAATCCCTTTGTCCTCTTTGATACTGTGAGCCAAATTTCAAAACAAGACTCTCAGGACAAGAACTGTTTGGCAAGAGTTTAGCAGGCTCTGTGTTAATCCAGAAGTTATTCCTACCTCTTCATAATTAACCAAGAAGCAAAGGATCAGAGCTCAACTAGTGCTTTAAATTTAATCACACACATGCCTGAGAAAACAAAATGGTTTTACCAGAACCTGCACATCCTGGGGACTGTCTGGGGTCAGGGCTGTGAATATTTACAAGGAACACATCAAATTCTCTCCCTTTACTCACTGCAGACCAAATGCTTCAAAATTTCAGCTGCTGTTGTTTCCCATCCCGTCATAAATAAACCACAAATTCCTGAAGCTGTTCCATCCCTGAGAGCAATGAGCACCCCCCAGGCACTGCTTCTGTCAAATTTTAAATCTTTTTGTTCTATCAAGAGAAAATACATCCATAAAAGATGGTATTGCCCCATCTTTATTCTTTTTGCCTCGTTTACCACGTTTACATCCCTGTGCCTGTACAAGAGACTTGACCATTTATCTTCCCTTGGGATTAATGACTAAATCCCCCAAACATTTTTGGGAGCCTGGTGTTTATAATTCAGCTCTGATCTTCATGTCTGTATGTTAAACAGCGAGGTAAGGCACACAAACTCAATTCTTTATTGCTTCAACAGCAATGATCAGCGAAAAATCACACCCACTGCTGAGAACAGGGCAAAAATGCAGCTTTTGGGGTGAATAATCATAAATACAGCTTTTTGGGGTGAATAATCACAAATACAGCTTTTTTTTTGGGGTGGATCCTAACAAATACAGCTTTTTGGGGTGGATCCTCACAAATGCAGCTTTTTGGGGTGAATAATCACAAATACAGCTTTTTTTGGGGTGATCCTCACAAATACAGCTTTTTGGGGTGAATACTCACAAATACAGCTTTTTGGGGTAAATAATCACAAATACAGCTTTGTTTGGGGTGATCCTCACAAATGCAGCTTTTTGGGGTAGATTCTCACAAATACAGCTTTTTGGGGTGGATCATAACAAATGATACAGCTTTTTTGGGGTAGATCCTCACAAATACAGCTTTTTTGGGGTGGATCATCCCCTCAAATGTAAGAAGTTATGTCTTTAATGCTGCACAAGACAAAGCTACTCAAAAAAAACCCTTAAGAATGATTTCTTATCAATAAGACAACAGAGTCCCCCTGCAATAACCTCTTCATTCAGAAGAAATACAGCACTTGCCTTTCTGGAACATCTCAAAATTCACATTTCAAAACACACTACAAATCCAGATTTTTCCCACTGAGCTGAAAATATGGTTCATTCAGCCTTCATTTTTCAGACATTCTTTCTCCAGCCAAATCTTCCTCATCTCTATAAAAACATGAACCTCCTAGACACGATATTCATGCAGGAGACACAAAAATACACTTGGGGGAGGAGTAATTCCGATGTGCCAAGATATTAAATCTGGCATTAAAGATGCCATTTTGAAGGATCAATAAACCCAGCAGTTTTGGACACCAGGACTGTGTGCTCTGAGGGTATCTATGACTATATTTGTACAATATTTTTGCTATCTTTAGGAGAGTAAAGTCAGTGGAAACACACAGAGCAACACAAAGGATAAGGGATTATTCTGTTGCTCAGCCTCCCATGTGCTCTTTCAGTCAACAGCTTCAAAGATGAGGTCAAGCTGCAGCTTCTCCTCACACAGTTTTCCATCCATCATGGAAAAAGGTAAGTTTTGGCTGAGGAGGACCTTGCAGACACTATCTATCCACTGTGCTGGATGAAATGAATCACTGCAGTACTTGGGTGAAAGAATTTAGAAAGCTGAAGAGCAGAACAGAAACCTCTCTGTGCCAAACTCACAAATTTTTGTCCATCTAGGAAGGAGGAGTTTATCCAGACTCCATATGTGATTTTTTATTGGAAATCCAGAATGGGTTAGGGACCAGCATAACTCCCCAAATCCAAGGTGGCTATGTCCACCAAACCTTTGAGTGTTTTACTGCTAGAAATCCTTCAGAAACTGGGAAAGAACTCTTCTGGCTTCTTTGGAAAATCTGAAATCTGAAAACCTAATGAAATGGCAAAATGTGAGAAAGTCACAGAATGGTTTGAGATGGGAGGGAATTTAGGAAGGAATTCCACCCTCTGCCATGGCAGGGACACCTCTCAGCTTGCTCCAAGCCCCATCCAGCCCTGGCCTTCCAGGGATCCAGGGGCAGCCACAGCTTCTCTGGGCACCCTCTGCCAGGGCCTCCCACCCTCCCAGCCAAGAATTTAATCCTAATATCCCATGTAACCCTGCCCTCTGCCAGTGGGAAGCCATTCCCTTTTATCTTATCACTCCACATCCTTGTGAAAAGCCTTGGCAACCTCAACCACCAAGCACGGAGATTGCCTCGAGCTGAAGAATAACTTCATGAATATGGACGTGTCCCTCTGAACTGCAATCACCTTGGGCTGATGCTGCCTCTCCTCTTCCCTCCCAGCTGCAAGCAAGCAGCAGGTGCCAAACCCAGCTCAAGGTAGCAGGGAAGGTTGTTTTTCCAGCTGGAATGAGCAGGGACAGTTGCTGGTGTCAGCAGAACGTGCTGCCAAACTCCGTCACGGCCTCGCTGACAGGAAGAGCTGCTCCCTCTGACAGGGATGATCTGTGAGCTTCCACCACACACCTCCGTGACAGAACTGGGGCTCAGACACAGCCCAGAAATCCTGGAGGCTTTCCAGGGTCTCCAAACGTTGGCAATGAACCTGACCACTGCATCTTCTGGAGACAGAGAGGAAGGAAGGAGGTCCTGGCAGGCAAATGTTCTCAGCTTTGATCTCTTCTTCCCTCTCAGGTCTCTGCTCTTGGGGGGTGGTGAGTGCTGTGACCTGCACTGTTTGCTTCCTCTTAATGGGTATCTCACATTGAGAAGAAATTCTATTTTATTCACAGAATTCACACAATCACTGGCTTGGGAGAGACCTTCGAGATCATCAAGTCCAACCCAGCCCCAACACCACAACTCAACCCTGGCACCCAGTGCCACATCCAGGTTTTGTTAAACACACCCAGGGATGGGGATTCCACCACCTCCTCCTCTATTTTTAAGATTTTGGAGAGTGCCTGGCTCCTCAAAGTAAGAGACAGGGAGAAATAACCACAGGGGAAACACCACTCCCACCATGTAACCTCCCATTAACACCAAGAATTCCAGAATGGTTTGCGTTGGAAGGAACATTCAAAATCATCCAGTTCCGCCCTTGCCACGGGCAGGGACACCTTCCACTGTCCTAGGGTGCTCCAAACCCTGTCCAACCTGGCCTTGGACACTTCAGGGGCAGCCACAGCTTCTCTGGGCACCCTGTGCCAGGGCCTCACCACCCCCACAGCCAATTAATCCAACCTTAGTTTCCCTTCTTTCACTTTGAACCCATTACTCCTTGTCCGGTCACTACAGCTCCTACTAAACAGAAACATGAGTGACAGGATATAATATTTAAAGCCAAACAGCTTGGAACATCCCACATCAAAGACCAAATCCTTAATAAGAAAAACTATTACAAATATTTCAAATGGAAACCCAAAGGTTTCACCTTCCACTGCTGAATATCCTCACAGAGGGCGTCAACAAGCCACAGAGCATCTCAGTTCTCAAAGCAGAAATCCTACTGACTGCTGCATCCTAAAAGAAAAGCATGCCATTCCCCAGAAGAGGAACTCCACAGCAGTAAGAAAGAACTCCAGAGCCCTGGTTTGATGTCATTCCAAACACCATTGCTATGGAAAAAAGAGTACACAGAGCTCAGGCATGGCTACAGCAAACACTGCTGACCAGAGGGCTTTGATCTGCAGGGCAAGAGTGGAATCCCCCACATGACAGATGTTTTATGGTCATTTATATGTGGAAGCAACAGATATTCACCAGGGACAGCAGTGCTGAGTCAGGCATGGCCAAATCCAATTGGTCTGCAGCTGCCAAAAGGTGTTGGTATGAAAGTTGGGAATATGTGATTAAAAGCTGTCACAGCCATAACTGTTCTCTGGTATCAAAAAAAACCTTTAATACTCTCTTCTTAACCTGTTGACTTAAGCAGTAAAACACTGATAAAAAACTGATAAATTTTCATTATCTGAGAGATTAGAATGACATTGAGAATTATTTTCTAAACATCAAATCCAGGTTCTCAGCAGCCTTTGGCTGCACCAGGAATTAGAACCCAGAGCTCTGAGAACAAGGCAGTGACCACACAAGCAGAGCTGAAACCTGATTCAAACTGGACAGAGTCACACTTTTATGGCAACTTTAAAAAAAAAGAAAACACTAAGAAAGTAAAACAAATCTTTTTGTTGGTTTGTTTTAAACTGAATTTGAGAAAAAAGTCTGTGTGTGCCATAATCCAATTTCATTGCTCACTATTTTCCAGCAGCAATCAGTGGCAAAACACTGCAGGTTTCTTTTAAGTTGAAAACACTGCAGGTTACTTCTAAGTTGATGCCTTTATTTGGTGCAGGAGATTAAAAAATAATGACAGTAATCTCAAGAGAAGAGAGACTGAGCAGGTGACTCCAGAAAGAATGAAATTTTCATGATGACTACCATGAAATAAAATATCATGATATTCAATAAAAACGCACCCCTTGTTTACAGGCAGTTTCTGCCACGAGTTTGGTGCATTCCTTGTCCCTTGTGCTTACTTTTCAAGAAAGACACTGTGGCACTGCTCACAATCCTGCTTGGAAAAGCCCAAACAAGCCAGCTTTAGAATTGCTGCACAAGGTCATGTTTGATCATCGGGGAGCACAGACATGCTGCTGTTCATCCCAGCTCAGCTGCCAAACAACAGCCTTCAACAAGGATGGATTTACACCCAGCTACATCAACCACCCCTTTGTTCCCCTCTGCAGAAGCAGGGAGCAGTTAAAACTCTGTTTGGGGCACTTGGAATGAAAAATACAAAAAGCTGAGGCCTGGGAATGGTTTGGGGTGGGAGGGATCTTAAATCCCATCCCATTCCAGCCCTGCCATGGACACTTCCACCACCCCAGGTTGCTCCCAGCCTCATCCAACCTGGCTTGGACACTTGAATATTTCCCCTAAATCTCTCCAGCAAACCTCTTCAGAGCCATGAATAAACACTCCAATAAAAAATCCATACAGGAATCTCAGGAAGGACGAGCAGCAGGAAATTATCCCCTGAATTCAAGTCCTGTTTTACAAAGGACACCAAGATCCACAATTGCACACAATGTTGTGATGGATGTTGTGATGCAACCAAATTCCACAAGTTAAGCAAAACAGCCCAGTCTTCTGCTATTCCAAGTACTTCCAGAAAATACCATGGACTGCAGGAACTTGTGATGATCCAGCCGATGGTGTGACCTTGGTATCAACCCAGCCTTAAACAAATTAGGACTACAAAGCCCTACTGAAAAGCTGCAGGTTCACTCACAGGTCATGCTGGTGTGAAAACCCATCCTGGGAAACATCTCACCACACCGGGAATTTACCTGGGATGGGATCTGACCAGCCACTTCCCACTGCTGGAGGTTAAATTCCATTTACAGTCTCCAGCAGCTTTTTTAAATTTTCTGCTCCAAGAACCCAGTCAAATATGTGTTTCTTCATTAACCACACATAACAGCTATTTCAGCATGAAACAGATGCATTTCAGAACTTCTGAATGCAAACAGAACAAACTGATGTCATTTTTAAACACTGCCTTGAGATTTTAATTTTTATGACCACAGCGGGAAGACCTTTCCAGGAAAGCCAGATTAGAGAGACACTGGGGACATAAAAATACGATTTTTTAAACAGCAAATTATTAAGCTCCAATTCTCATCTTTGCTATTACAACCTCTTCCACAAGTCAATAATTCAGGATATTTTGGTGCAATGCTGTGAGGGATAAATTATTCCAATGGTTTAATATTAATATCCTCTATTAAAAAGGAGAAAAAGCTTTCCCACCACAGATGAGACAACTAGCAAGTCAGGATTGTAATGGAAATTACTCCCAAGATTGCTAGACACAAACTTGGATCTATTTACACAGGCTGTGAATAGACAAGAGTTTATTTACAGATGGTTTCTCCCCAGCCCTGAAATGCATTTTGGGGAAAAAAAGATATTAAAACAACATCAACAATCCAGCACTTAGGAGCAGTCCTACAATCAGCCATTGTGTGCCATGTGACAGACAAGAGAAATAAATCCCACAAACACTAAGAAAACACATCTCTCTTTAAAGCTTTCATGGTAGTAATGAAAAGCAAAGTGGACAGGAGAATTTTGGAAAAGCCTTTAAATATTCTTCTGTAACCTAATAGTGAAGATAAATATTTGCTTAACCTCCACCTTCACCATCCAAAAAAGAGCCAATTACTCTAAAAGCTACCAAATGCCCCAAGAAGAATTTAAAGCATTAACCACAACCACCAAAAAGCATCTGAGGAAGAGGCAGATGTCCCACAATCAGAGAGGCTGCCTGGCTTAGACATCCCAAAAACAACTGAGCTGGAGACGCTGGTGACTCATTATTAGTGAAGGAGCAGAGAAACCACTTGAAGAGGTGAGGGGAAAATTCCATTTTAATTTAAGAGCCCTCTCCAGCAAACCCTTCCCGAGCTCTGCAACATAAAAACACTTGGATATTCACTAATAAAAACACTTGGATATTCACTAACAAATTCATTTTATAAACACTTCCGACAGCCCTCAGCCAGCACAAGATGTGCCATCTGCACTGAGACTTACCAGGGGCTACGAAAAATAAAAGTACAATGTTTATACATTAAGTCCTTTCAAGAAAAAAAGGTTTACCTCACTTTTAAAATTATCATAACATCAATGACTTTAAAAAATAAGTTTGCTGTGCATATTTGTCATAAGAGGCAATGCCATCTGATTCAGTATTCCCTTGACACAGTTCCTGCTGCAGGCCTTCACAAAAACAAAGAGCAAACCAATGACCTAGAAACAAATGCAGCCTCTCAAACTCCTTTAAACTCATTAACTTTATACTCGTTTCGGACTCATAACAGCGCCCGAAACTCCTGCCAAAAACTTGGATTGAAATTTGCCAGGCTGCACGAGGAGCAAGTTTGGGTTTGCTCCTTATCTGAAAGCGTTTCAGGAGTAGAAGGAGCATTTTTCAGGAGCCAAGGAGAGGAGGAGGGGGCAGAGGGCTGTGGGTTTTTTTTGTTTCCAGGGGATGGATGTGTTTACATGGCACGGAGCAGAGCCATGCATCCAGCCCAGCTCCGGAAGCGGAAGCTGGATGACATGTCAGCACAGCTCTCCACTAATTACCAGGATAATGAGAAGCAGAATATTTCTTTTTCCACAAAGAGATGACACAAAAAACGCTTCCCTGCAATGCAACTAGTTATTTCTTGTCGTGCTGCCTGGTTATTTCTTGTCACGCTGCCCTGCACTGGGCAGGCACACACAAACAAGGCAGCTCAAGGTAGGCAGAGCTCCAGATTTATGACAGTTGAAATGTTCTTTTAAAGGATTTAGTGCTAGAATCCCTAGGAAAGAAGCTGACTGATCTGTGCACAGCACTATAGGATTAAAAAAAAATAAAAGAGGAAGGTAAATATGCACCATGAAAACTTTTAAAAATAGCTCCCTGAGGTCATAAGTAACCATTTCAAAGGGGTGGTGGGAACAGGATCCATCCATAAAACTTCAATTTGAACATTAGCAAAGAGCCCTCCCCCAGCAGGAGCAATTACTGCTGCCTTTCATGTGGCACAGTAACACACCTTCCCTTCCACGCTTGGCTGTGTCAGGTCTATTTTAAACACACTCAACAGCACTACAAAGGAAAACATCCCACAGCTCCCTCCCCGTGCAGCTGAACACGCACATTGCCAAGCACAGGTTGAAAACTTCGAGGCTTTCTTTATAATTCACCCAGCTCTAAAAGCTGCTGAGCATCCCTGAGGTGTGAGGAACACCCCTGAGGTGTGAGGAACATCCCTGAAGGATGAGGACAGGGCTCCTATGAGAAGAACACACCACTGCCTGCACCTCCTGTCCCCCACGCCTGCGGTTCTGCTGATGTGAGCACCAGTATGGAATTACAGAATCCCAGAATGGTTTGGCTTGGAAGGGACCTAAAAGATCACCCAGTTCCAACTCCCTGCCATGGACAGGGTCACTTTTTGTATGCACCATTCCAAGAGCATCTACTTGATGCGCTGCACTAACTCTACCTCGTGCTGCAGCTCCGTTCCAGCTTCTGAAGAGCTTTAATCTGCTTCTGCCTTTCACGGGCTATTATTAACCTCGGGGATAAAGTGGCACCCTTTTAATCAGGTGCTTTAACTGGACGCGTTCTGCAAACAGGTACAGCCAAGGGATATCCTCTACCTCCTGGGGCAGTAACGTGGGAAGAATCGCCTGCGATATTCACCAATAAAACCTCCAAGAAGGGCAGCAGAGAGAGAACCTTCTCTGGTGCTGCAAGCACAGAATCGCAGGATGGTTTGGGTTGGAAGGAACCTTAAAGATCTCATTCAGTCAAATCTCTTGGCATGAGCAGGGACACCTTTCACTATCCCAGGGTGCTCCAAGCCCGGTGCAACCTGGCCTTGGACACTTGCAGGGATGGCCACAGCCTCTCCGGGCACCCCGTGCCAGGGCCTCACCTCCCTCACATTCAATCCTTTCCCACACAATTGGGAATCCTCCGGCTTTGCCAGAGGCGCTCCCCCCGCCGCTCACCTTGTACACGTCGCCGTAGGTGCCGCTCCCCACCCGCTGGATCAGCTCGTAGTCCTGCTGCGGGTTCCGCCTCAGGATATCGCCGCTGGCCCGCGCCGCCGGCTCCATGTCCCCGCCGCGTCCCCGCCGGCCCCGGGATGCTCCTACCGCGGCGGCCCCCGGCCCATGGCTCCTGCGGCGGCAACGGCGGCTCAGGGGGGCTCCGGGCGGCCCAGACAAAGGCGGGCGGGCGGCCGCGCCCTCCGCGGCTCCCGGGGCTCCTCGGGGCAACCAGGAAGAGCCGAGGCGGGCGGGGAGGGAGCTCCGGTGCCGCCGGCGCTGCGGCCCGTCCGCCGGGGCGGCCAGGCCGGGCCGGCTCCTACCTGCGCGCCGCAGCCCTTTGTCCCGCCGGGGAGGGAGGGAGGAACGGAGGGCGAGCACCGCCACCGCTGCCTCCTCCTCCTTTTCCTCCTCCTCCTTCTCCTCCTCCTTCTCGTTCTCCTTCCGCGGCCGAGCCGGGCCGGCTTCGCTCGGCTCGGGACGGGACGGGCCGGCAGCGCCTCCGCGCCGCCGCAGCGCCCCGGCGCGGCCAACGCGGGCCCCGCTCCGAGCCCGGCCCGCTCGAGCCCGGCCCAGCCCCGAGCCCGGCCCAGCCCCGAGCCCGGCCCAGCCCCGAGCCCGGCCCAGCCCCGCTTCAGGCTCGGCCCCGCTCCGCTCCTGCCCGGCGCCGCTCCGGGAACCGCTGCCGTGGGGCTGTTACAGAGCGCTGCCCGCCCCGCGGCCCGACGGCTGCTTATGGAATCCCAGCGTGGTTTTGGTTGGAAGGGAGCTTAAATTCCATCCCATTCCATCCCCTGCCATGGCAGGGACACCTTCCACTAGACCAGGGTGCTCCAAGCCCCAGTGTTCAACCTGGCCTGGGACACTTCCAGGGACCCAGGGGCAGCCACAGCTGCTCTGTGCCAGGGCCTCACTCTCACAGTGAAGAATTTCTTCCCAATATCCAACTTAAATCTTCCCTTTCCCAGCTTAAAGCCATTCCCTGGCTCCTGTCCCTCCATCCCTTGTCCCCAGTCCCTCTGCAGCTCTCCTGGAGCCCCTTCAGGCCCTGCCAGGGGCTCTGAGCTCTCCCTGATGCCTTCTCCTCTCCAGGTGAGCGCCCCCGGCTCTGCAGCCTGGAGCAGAAGGGTTCCAGCCCTTGGAGCACCTTTGTGCCTCTTCTGATCCAACAGGGCTTCATTGTGGAGGGAGAAGTGCAGGTACAGGCAGGGCTTTCAGCCTGTTTGAGGCAGGAAGAAAGCCCCAGGTTGGCCACACCACCTATATTTTATATATATATCTCTATCCTCATATCTGCTCATACCAAACACCAGGCTGAGCTTTCCATCTTTCACACCAGAGGCTGGGATACTTCCCAAGAGACTCGAGAAGGAAAAGGAGGAGGAAGGAGAGGAGGATGTAGGACTGATCTGGATTGCAGCCTTGCAGCCACATCATGTAATCCTTCTCATGGGCTAATCAGGTGGCATTTAGCTTTGTGGGTAACCAGTGCAATGAAAGTCACACCAGAATTACCTCAGAGTTGCTGGGACTTGTCTCCCTGGGCTCCATAAGTCAAAAAAAGCTTCTGTGAACCTGCAAAGTGGAAAGCATTTATAGCTGCCTTTCCCAATTATTTTCAGAAAAGCAGCTGAAATTCTGGGCAAAGCTCACCCATGGTCTCTGAAATGAGTGCTGAACAATTTAAGAAGCCCAAAGGTGGGGATAGGGAGTAGAGGAATGCTGGAATTTGCAGTAGCACGCGCTGCAAGGAGAATCATTAGGGCCTGAAAGGAGGTGTGATTTTCTAGGCATAAAAACTACCACATACTCAGGGCAGGAAATATGTCTGCAGAAGTTAGGTAGAAAAAATTCAAATGGATGCCAGATGTAGGAGTCTCTGGTGTCCAGGATTGCTTATTTCAGAACAGATTCTGCTTCTTTGGCAGCCACACAGCTCAGGCAGGCCCAATATAGCCTAATGACAACGTAGCCAAGCACTGATCTTGGGTTTAAAATGGAGCCTGGCTTTGAACTTGCTCTTACACTTAGAAATCCCACAAGTAGTACCTGACAGAGTGGTGTGGATTGCATAAGATTTTCCTGCAGACCACAGGCTCCATAGCAGACTTCATTAGGATCTGTGGTGCTTTAGGTTAAACTCAAAGGCATCATGTGCAGATTCCTGAGAATTGCATAGTGGCCCTTGGGTTTATTGGGATTTATTTATGGGCTCGTTTGGGCTGCAAAATGTAACCTGCCCCACCTCCCAGCAACAGGAGAGCTCAGGGCTGCTCACTTAAAGAGATTCCCATTTAATTTCCCCTTGTGTTCTCCAAGCCTTCTGCATCCTGTACGTCCTTTCCAACATAAATACCCAAGTTTTCCTGAACCCCCAATAAACAAGGAACTATTTACCCTTTAGAGAGCTGTATTTCCTCAAGTGATTTTTAACAAAGCAATTACCTTTCCCCTCATAGATCAGCTTCCTGTGCTCCCGATAGGGAGCTGTTTGTGTCCTTTTTCTTTCCCCTTCCTCAGCTGATGCTTTTCACTCTGCTGACTTGCTGCTCCTGACAAGCCATGGGATGACGGCACAGCAAAAAGGACGTTTCATCTTCCAGTGGCAGATGGTGCATTAAGGCTTGGCCTCCTAGAACATCTTTCAGATCTGAGGGGCTGCAATTCACTGCAAAAGCTGCTGTAGTTAGTCCTTGCTGGGTTAAGTTTCACTTCCCACCTGGAGGTGCAGTTTCGCATCCCATCTTGTCAGTGGTGGAGAGTGAGCTCTCAGAGCCCATCTTGTGTTCTGAGCTTTAATTCATCTTTCCCAGCTTGGTTCCCTGCTGGAAAAAACATCTGGGAGGTGTCCATAGATAAAAGCAGCACTGGGAATGGATTATTGTCACCATTTCATGATTAGGAAAATGGAGGAAAATGAGGAAACTGCCTGAAATTGTGGCAGGAGAGGCTGAGGTTGGATATTAGGGAAAATCGCTTCAGGGAAAGGGTGGTTAGGCATTGTTTGCCCAGAGCAGTGGAGGAGTCACAATCCCTGGAGGGTGACAAGAGCAGTGTGAAGGTGGCACTTAGGGACATGAGTCAGTGCTGACCATGGCAATGCTGGGGTAAGGCTTGGGCTCAATAGTCTTAAAGGGCTTTTCCAACCCTAATGATTTAATTAATGATTCTAATGAATTGTGCAGAGTTTTCAGTGCAAGACATGGACCCTGTGCCCTGGCAGGCCCATGCTCCTGAGCACACACTGCATTTTCCACCCCAGACCACGCTGCTTTTCTGGTCAAGCGTGTTCAGGAATGTGCTTTTATGCAGCATCTTCCATCTGAACAGGTCACAGCCTTAAAAGGAATGTTAAGTGGTTTTACATAAGGCATTCTGTGGGTTTGGAGAATGTGATCTGTTTGTGCTGCAGTCTGAGGAGGCAGAACAGCCACGAGATGCCGAGGAGCACCAGGTAACGGTGGCTGCAGAGCTGGAGGAATTTCTAACCGAACAAGGTAATAAAGGTGATTTTAAAAGCAGTGAAAATACTTCAATCCTGGTGGGTTTTTTTTTACTACTAAAATATCTTTAATTTTACACAGTCTAACAAACTCACATGGAAGGCATTTATAACTGCTGCAGCACCTTCCCTATGATTTGAAATTCTTTTTTTTTTTTTTTAAGTTTGTGGTTTGTATTTTCAGGCTGGTTTTCCTCCCCAGTGGAACACACACTTGCTTCACCCACGGCCACAAGTGAAGGGGCTGCAGTGGAGCCATTCCCAGGCTTTCTGTGGACAATTTTCCACCCCTGAGTCCAGTTCAGGATGCTGAACCTCCTAAAGTTTCTTGGCATCCCTTTGGCAGCTTTCGGTGCTGTTCACGCTGCTTCACCTGCTCTGCTATCAGAATACAGAATAAGAGGATAGGGAGGATTTTGTGGAATCCTGAATGGTTTCTTGCTGCTGGAATGGCCCTTTGGGGGACAATTGGGATGGCAGCAGGTGTGGGCACGTGATGACAAGTATAAAAAATGCCAAGAGAAAATAAAGAGCAGAAAGAGAAGTCCTGGCAAGATGGATGGAGAGAACACAGCCAAGGGCAAGAGAAGGAGGAGACATCCAGGCCTGTTGGATGTTTCTTATGTCCAGCTTGGGAATTCACTTGCTCAAGGAAACATCAGTCTGCCATAGACTGAGGATCTCTCCAGTTGTTGTGCTGAGATGCTGTGGGAAGAGAGAAAAGACACTGCAGGGAGAGAAAAGCCTTTTGTCCCTTGCAGGAGCAGGAGAATTGAACGAGACACGGCCCAGCCCTGTGTGCAAGGATTTGTTTTTCACGGAAGGAAGAGGGGCACTGTGGCTATACATTATATTTGTGTCACCCCGTTTACGTGGATGCATCTCAGGAGACTTTGCAGCTGATTGTGCTCTTTGCATTCAAAGGAAGGAAACCAGCTGGATGCCCTTCCCTCCCACCAGCACGCACAGGAGGGCAGAGGTGAGAGCAGACAGCAACTGCTCAGTGCAAGGATGCAGGAAAATGTGGCCATTTCCATGAAAAACAGCATTAAAAAGGGAAATTCAGAGCACTGCCTGGAAACCCGGCTGCTTCCCCTGTTTCCAGGTGCAGCAACCTGGCTGGAACATTTTGCAAGTATCCTGCTGAGTCATCCAGGCAGGTGGATTTGGTTGGTTCTGCCAAGAGGAGCTGGAAGCCTTTTTCTGGCTGAGGTGTATCTTCAAGGGGAAATCCTAGAAACAAACTTGGTACACACAGATTTTGGCTTGGGCTCACTAAAGCCACGTTGCAAACAAAAAGGAGGCTGGTGAGGAAGGATGTTTTCAATAGTGTCCATCTGTCTGTCAGTGCAGAGAGAGGGGACAAATTAAAAACAGGATCGGAAATAGATGGGAAGTTTGGCTTAGGAGAGATCCTCTCTCTGCCTTGCTGACCTCTAAATTGTAGAATCATGGAATTACCCTGAGGATCATCCAGTTCAACTCCTGGCCCTGCGCAGACACCCCAAAAATCCCACCCTGTGTCTGAGAGCTCTCCTGGAGCTCTGGCAGCCTTGGGAACGTGACCATTCCCTGGGGAGCCCCACCACACTCTGGGGAAAGAACTGATAAAGAGAAATAAAAGGATCAGATGGTGCAAAGGCAGCCACTGAGGTAAAACCAGGCCTGGGCTGATGATTCTTTATCTCCAAGTTTATTTTATCCTTAAGTAGCTCCTTTAGTTTATGGAGCATCTTCCAGAAGGAAGAACCTCCACACTGATTGATTAAACAAGTCATTTAATTAACTGCTGGAATTCTGTCTCCTCCACAGTGAAATACCTCCGTGCAGCCCTAGTGTGCAATCGTGTTTACAGAAGCAGCAAAGATAATTCCTTTGGCTGCACAGCCCATGTAAATGTAGGCGGTCACAGCACAATTTGGGGTGAGAAATGGGAGCTGCAGGAATAGCAGGATTTCCTAAGCAACAAAGATCTGCTTCACTTAAAATATTTCAGGAAGAAAAAAAAAAAAGTCAAACAACAGAAGGATGTCAGGAAGGTTTTAGCTTCAGGACCAGGGAGAAGCTGATTCAGTTTTATCCCTTTTTGGTATTTCCAAGGAATTGAGGCCTCCTAACCCTAGAAAAAGGGTACAGAAATGAAACCAGTGATGAGGAATCCCTGCCAGGCAGTGTAACCACCAGGGAGACGTCCCCCTGCAATGCTCTTCACACACATTTGACATCTAGATCCCTTTGACTTTCCCACGCAATTCAGCAGAAGCAGAGAAAGAGCAAAACCCGAGAAGGCAGAAGTGATAATAAAAACTAAACTAACACATCCCAGACCCTCAGATAACCACTGCAAGAACAGATCTGTCACCCAGGGGCTCAGGCAGCGCCTTGTCCAAGGAAAAGTGGTGGGCATGGCAGCGTTTTCCTCAGCAGCAAGTCCCAGGGAGCCCGTGGTGGCACCTGAGCAAGAGCAGAGCCTTGGCAGCGTCCCTTTGGCACCTCTTACATAAGCATTGCACAATGCACCCAGGCTCTGTTTGCAGAGGGCTGGGGATATGAAAAGCAACTGGAAATGCTGCCTGGGTAAGTGGGACATCAAATCAAGGTAAATTATGAAACAGCTCCTGCCAGTGGAATCCAGGATGGATTTAAATCCAGGTTTTCTCCAAATTCTGGGGCCTTTTCTGCGCTGGATCTTGCGATGTTGAGCACCAGCTGTGCTCTCCCTCTGCGGAGTATTTTGTCTTTTTGCCTTTTCTCCATTTAGCATCGTTTTTACTCAAGAATTCTTCCAGTCCATGACCATTCAGCACATCTGCTGTAAAAGCAGCTCTTTGTGAGCTGGCAACTTGGCTAGCAAGAATGTAAAGATGCTTCCTAGGAAGGGCTGTTTGCAACTGGGAAAGTAAAGGAAAGATGAATTGGTGGAGAGAAGGGATGGATGAAAATGAACAAATGCTGAGTCATTCTTTGGAAAAAAAGATCAACCCCTTGACTTGGGATCATAGGAAATAATGCAGGAAAAGGCCTTGGGAGTTCATGCAGACAATCCCCACAGCACAGCACAGGATCAAACCTCTCTGCTTCTCTTTGACTGGGGTACCATGTGCCATAATGGCAAGAGAAAAGGAGAAATGCCAATAAATGGGGCAGTACAAGCTTGACCTTAGCAGCAATTCTCAAAGGAATGAGGAAAACAGGACCTGAGCCCATCTCGGTTTAATTAGACTTTCAGATTAACACATTTCCTTTTCCATCCTCTATTTTTTTCTCCCCCATTTCCCAGCTGCTTTTCTTTTAATCTCCTCTTTCAACCCATCTGAACCTCTCTGACAGTGCCCAGCATGAGAAATCCCTCCTCACAACACCTGTCTCCCCTCTGTTGCACTGGAGCAGCAACAGGCACGTGCAATCTCAGGGATTATTTCTAAAAACCCTAATGCAGCTTCTGCAAAGCCCAGAGAGCTCCTCGTGGTCGCAGTGCCTGGCAGGGGTGGGCAGGATTCAGCTGTCTGCCACGTGAGAGAGCCAAAATTACATGTTTGCTTCTGATGCTGTAAACACAGGGAAGAGGCCAACGGGAGGCAGTCACAGTGTTGGAGGAGGCACTCAGGAATGAAGTATCAGCATATCAATGGGAGCACCACAACACATGGCTTTGGTACACATCAGATGCCTGGAACTGAAGATGGGTTCGTTTCTGAGTGTTCTTCCTGCTGACAGGAGTGAAGAGCAGATCCTGCTGGTTCCTGTGAATCCAACAAAGCTGGGTGGCCACTGGCTTTCCCTGACTGCTGTGGGCCAGAGTGCAGAAATGATCAGCGCTTGCCCAAAATCTCCTCTTGCAGATACAGTCTGGGGCTCAGCTCTCTTCCCATCCTGCCGGATTTTGTCCCTCTGGTGACCACCACATTTCCACAGTTTGATCAGCTGATCTTGGAGTGCTGTGCCACTTGTCTTCCAAAGAGCACTGGGCTCTGGCTTCAGAGTCAGGTTGATTCCAGCAGCTTGTTGGCATCAAGAGTGTGGGCAAACAGTAGCTGAGGACAAGTGTGTGCACTCCCATGCTGGTCCACATGGAGCTGGTGGGAGTGGGCAAGCTCCATGGGGCCCAGAAGGACAAACACAGCAGGGGCTGCAGCCCAGCAGGGTGGGCAGGAGGCTGAGGGAGGGGATCATTCCCCTCTACTCTGCTTTTGTGACAGACCCCACTTGCAGTGCTGCCTCCAGCTCTGGGGCCCCCAACATGACAAGGATGTGGAGCCGCTGGATAAAGTCCAGAGGGGGCCATGGAGCTGGAGCCCTTCTGCTCTGGAGCCAGGCTGGGAGAGCTGGAGAACAGAAGGCTCCAGGGAGAGCTCAGAGCCCCTGGCAGGGCCTGAAGGGGCTCCAGGAGAGCTGGAGAGGGACTGGGGACAAGGCATGGAGGGACAGGAGCCAGGAAATGGCTTCATCTGGGTTGGATGGGATATTGGGAAGGAATCCAGACTGTGAGGGTGGGCAGGCCCTGGCACAGGGTGCCCAAGGCAGCTGTGGCTGCCCCTGGATCCCTGGCAGTGCCCAAGGCCAGGCTGGACATTGGGGATAGGAAAAAGGAAAGGAAAGGACCCCCGCCCATGACAGAGGGTGAAATGAAACGAGCTTTAGGGTCCCTTCCAACCCAGACCACTCTGGGATTCTATGTTATCAACTGTGCTGCACTTAAATCCTCCCCAGAGGTGTCCAAGTCCAGCCCTTACCCTGCATCCTTTGTGCCCCATCTGCATGAGCACAGTGAGTGTCTCCTGCTGCCTGCACAGGCGGATTGGGGAGCAGGGCCTGGATGACCCCGCCCCAGGGCAGGATCCCTGTGGTGATTTCTCAGCCCAGGTGTTCCCATGCTTGTGCCAGGCTCCCCTCCCAGCCATGGCCCCTTGTGGGTGGCTGCCCACAGGGGTGCTCAGTGCCCCAGATGAGCCAGGTGCCCTGCCCTGTGGTGGATGTCTCCAGCGTGTGGGTGCTTCCAAGTGCACCCAGTGCCCCCAGGTTTGGATACTCCAGCTGTGACTGCCCCAACGATCCCACTGCTCTGTCAGGAATAACCTGGATGCTGGAGCAGCCTGTCTGCTGAGCCCCCCATCCATACCCCCCTGCATGGCCGCCGCTGGTGGTGCCCCTCACGATCCCAGTGCCCTGGCAGGGCTACCCTGGATGTCGGAGCCTGCTGTCCGTGCTGAACCCACCAGCCCCTCGGGAGGGGATTCAGCACCCACGGGGGTGCGGCTCGCCCCGCCCGCGGGGCCCCCCTGGCTGCGCGCACCCCGAGCGGCGGTGCCGGGGCGGCCCCGCGGGTGCCGTGGGCGGGTGCCCCGGCGGGCCGGGCCGTGCCGGGCCGTGCCGCGGTGCCGCGCCGAGCGGCGGGCGGGGATGCTGCTGCTGCTGCTGCCGCCGCCGCCGGCTCCCCGCCCGCCCCGCGCCGCCGCCGCAGCCCCGCCAGACGCAGCGCGGCTCGGAGCGCGCACGGAGCCTCCCGCAGCCGCCGCCATGGCCCGGAACCGCCGGGACAGGAGCAGCTGGGGTAGGGCGGCGGCGGCAGAACCGGGGGAGCGGGGGGAGCGCGGACAATGCCGGGCCTGAGGCGGCCGCGGGCCGCGCCGGGGCGGGGCCGCGGCGGGAGGACGCGGGCGGGGGGCTCGGCTGGCCCGGGCGGGGCGGGGGGCTGCCCGGTGCCGAGGGGACACACGGGTGTCTGGGACACCCCCGAGCTATCCCTGAGGGGCCTGGGGTCCGCCCGTCCTGCCCCGCCAGCGTGACGGGGAGCGGGGCTGCGGGATGGGGCGCCCCTCGTTCCGGGGCCTCCTGAGGCGGGGTGTCCCCGGCTTGGGCTGGTCACCGCCCTCGGCTTGGCTGCGGCGGGACCCCCTCACACACCTGGGGCCGGACAGCCCCGGCAGCTCCCTGGGGAGCCTTTGGGCTGCTCCTCCGGCTTGCCCTGACACCCCTTACCCCGGCCCTGCTGTCCCCTCAGCCCCTGATGGGGGATGACACCTCAGCCACCACCCCAGCTCATCAAGGAACAGCGATCCCGCTCACCCCGCCTTCCATAGGCAGAGCCACAAGGCCACCCTGCCTTGTCACCCCTCCAGAGGGGTTTCCCCATATCTGGAAGCTGTAGGATTTAGTTGTCGAGTCACCCTCCAGACAGGGCCCGTTTTGAACCCATCCCTCACAGCCCCCTGATCCCGGGGGAGCCGGGGAGCGGAGCAGGGGGACGGCAGGAGGAAGTTCTGTGCTGCCTTCCTGCGAGGCTTCGGTTCCCTCCAGAGGCGCCTGGATCCTCCGGCGGCTGCTGCTTCCCCCTGGATGGAGCCCAGGCTGGTCCCACAGGTGGGCTGCACCAGCAAGGGGCTCCTCCACATTCAGCCTGCCTGCGATGGATGGCTTCACCCACTCCCACTGACACGCTGTTCCCTAGGAAATCCGATTTTATCCAGCCAGTTCCCGTTATTTGAGCAGAGTAATTTGCCGTTTCCTCTGGAGTCGTAATTCCATGTGAGCTCACTCACGGGTGCCGGCGGTATCCCGGCTCCTCAGGCAGAGCGGGTGAGCTGAGCTGTGATGTTTAGATACACAAATTACATTCTAATTTGTGTAGATGAGCGTAGGATTTCCCATGGCAATGATTAACAGCTCGGAGGCATGCTGGAGGAAGCGTTGGGATAGAGAGCTGCTGATCCGGTGATGGGTTTTTTTGGGATAGAGCGGGGGGACAAAATGGGCCAAGCTCAGTTGATCGGTGCCGTGTTTAGCTGTGACTTAAATGAAGGTCCTCAGATCCTTGGGGAAACCGGAGGGAAAACTTGCCAGGGAATGTGGTGCCATTCTCAGCTTTGTCTCGCGGAGCGTGTGACAGACGTGGCAGCCCTGACTCCGTGCGTGCTGGGAATTGCACACACGTCCACCCGCCGGTGCCTTCCCTGCACACCCCGAGAGCAGGAGGAGGGAATGCAAATGATGCTGGATGGAAGTGGAGGAAGCATCATCCTGGGAAGTACAGCCTGCACCCAGCAAGGGATTTAGGCACGTTTCTCAGCCTGCTGCCGGGAAATGTGATGTGTCACTGAGGGGTGAACTCTTCCTGAGCTTCTCTGCAAGAATCTGGAAGCGTCCGTGGATCCAGGTGGATCTCTGTGGGATCAGCTGCCTTCTGCTGCCACCCATCCACAGCTCAGAATAATTCCCTGTATCCCACAGACATTCACCTATTCCTAGAGGATTTCCTGGCTTTTTGCCAGGCTGGTTGACGCTGCGAGTAAGAAATTGAGTGAGATGCTTCATTTTTTTTTTTACTAGAAAAGAAAAAGAAAAAGCTGCCTTTATAAATTTATTTATTCTATTTATACAACAAAACCTCATTGCCTTGAAAGCTGTGTTTACATCCAGTGACTGCAGCATTGTGTGGTGACATCAGTCCATGGGGTGACTCTTCCACTGCTACATTTTTCAGCTGGCAAAGGAGGAGCCTTGGGCTTTTCCTGAAACTAAGGCAGAAAGGAGAAAGTCCTTGCTTTGTTCTAAAAGTGGGCTTATGGGTCGTTAAAAATATTAACGCTATTTTGAAACTGATCAAACTTTGCCCTAGTTACTCAGGCCTGGAAACAGGCAGCTGCTTAGTGTAACCCTCCTTTGTTTCATAAAAATAATTTGCTTTTTTAAAGCTCACAGAGCAAATTAGGATGAGTATGTGGGATTGCCCCTGGTCATAGCTGGGCCGCTGTCACATCCCCGGGAGCTCTGTAGGGGTGCGTGATGCATCCAAAGTGGGATTTAGCCTTGGGCTAAAGGTCAGCATCAGGTTATGCCTCATTTGAGGCTCTTCCTGAACATGCCAAGCGGTGCACAGACCTCACAACTGCTACCAGTTGAATGGTTGAGGCAGCTGCAGATGAGAAAAATCCCAAATAATTCCTTGCTGTGAGTAGTGGACCCTGCTTTGCCCAAAATAAGGATTGTTAGTCCAAGTTCTGCTTGGCACGGTGAAGTCCAGCCAGCTCCTGGAGGTTTGTACTAGATTACACTGATTTTTGTCTGAAATTCTTTGTGCTTGGCAGTTGCAGATGTTCAGCAGCCTGGTCCCTCTGATCCAGTGAGATCCCTGCTCCCAATCACTGCTTTAAACAGCACAGACTGGAACAAATTGTGTGAAATCTCATGTTTCCCATCATGGCCGTTTTTGTGTTGAAATTGGAACGGTCCACCTAGCAAGAATTCAGTTTTAAAACCATAAAAGGGATTACAGAGGTTACAGATACTTCTTGGTGAGGGTTTTCAAGGTGGATAGGGGATTTAGGAGAGCTCCCCAAGGAAGCCAGGAAAAGCCAAGGAACTATTTTGAGGATAAGGGGCTCCTCTCCAGCACAGGCCAGGGATCATCCCTGCCACATCTTGCACTGCACACAATGGGTTAAACTGAGAAGAAAACCATGATTTTGGTAGGTTGTTTTTCATTTTAACCATGTTAACATCCTTTGTGTTTGTTGTTTGATTTCTGCCCTTTTATGATGGATTTTCAGTTTCCACTTCCTGGAATTTCTTTGTGACTCTGAATGCTGGGAACCTGACAAGGGAAAGCTGAGATGTTTCAGACAGAGGGGCCTTTACACAAAAAGCCAGAAATATTCACAACCAAGTGACTGGCTTGTGGAAGAGAAAAGAAAATGAAGTGCTGGGACCTGAAAGAGGAGACAAGTCAACATTTCAAGCTGAATGTGATTACAGAATCATGGAATGGGCAGGGACACTTTCCAGTAGATCAGGTTGCTCCAAGTCCCATCCAACCTGGCCTGGAACACTTCCAGGGATCCAGGGGCAGCCCCAGCTGCTCTGGGCACCCTGTGCCAGGGCCTGCCCACCCTCACAGGGAGGAATTGTTTCCTAATATCCCATCTAACCCTGCCCTCTGGCAGTGGGAAGCCATTCCCTGTGTCCTCTCCCTCCAGGTCCTCATCCAAAGTCATTCTCCCATGGTTGTTGTACAGGGAATTGGGATAGCTGGGGCCCACCAGATGAGCAGGAGCAAGAGCAGCCTGACTTTCTCTTTTTGGGGAAAAACCAGGATGGGCTGAGCCTGCCTGGGAGTGGTGCCATAGTGCCCTTGTCCTGCCTCGTGTCATGTCCATGCCAGGAGTGGCTCTGGTCTTGGCTGCCCCCCTGATTCATGGCAGTGGGAAGCAGCATTGGTTGTGTCTTGCTGCATTTTCCCTGCTCCATGGGTGACAAACAGCACACTAAAATGTTGTTTAGGGCCTGGGTGATGTTCAGAGGCAGCAGGTTTTATATCAGCTCCCCTGGATCACTGACTGGAACCTTCTCCAGCAGGGGAAGGAGGCTGGGGCAGGTGTTGTCATGCTCTGTGAGGCACAAGGTGTCCCACAGATCACTTCTGAAAGTCACTTCACTCTAGAGAGCCCCCAGCTCCTCTGCTCCTGCCAGAAATGCTCCCATTTACCATCAGGAAAAGTGAAGTTTACAGCAGGAAAATAACTGAGCACAGATCTCCCAAATGGGGTGGAGGCTCTGGAGAAGGGGCTGAGTTCTGCCAAGCCCATAAAGCACATTTAAAATCCTTTATATACATAAGCATTTTATGCAGAGTGTCATTACCTTTCATGCTCTATCCTAAAATTTCATGGCATGTTTGCCAAACTTTATTTTCAGGCAGTTTTAGCAACAAAAGGGTAAAAATAATTTAATGTCAGAAAAACTAAATCCAGTACTGGTGGTGGAGCTGAAGGGAGGCTGTTGCTGACAAATGGCAGATGAAGGACCATGCAGAAAATGTGTGCTGGAAGGGAAGAGGCAGTTCTGGAAATGGATCCCTGGAAATGTCCAAGGCAGGTTGGATGGGGCTTGGGGCAACCTGGGACAGTGGAGTGTCCCTGCCCTTGAGAGAGGGTGGAATGAGATATTCTTTAGGTTCCCCTCCAACAAAACCTTTCTGGGATTCTGTGTTACCCTGCAGAATGTGGGCTTAAATATGAGAAATATTTATTTCTATAAATATGGAAATATTTATTCCCATAAATATTTCCATATTCCTAAAATGGGAAATATGTGAATAGGCTTAGCTGATGGGAAGGGAGCAGGCCCAGGGTTTGCACCTGACAAACAGATCGTGGCTTTTTGCTGGTGCTCTTCCAACAGTGCTTTGCCTATGGGAGGTGTCCACCTTGCCTCTGACTCAGCCATTCCTGCTACCTGAGCTGTCATGGGCACGGCCACATAACTGTCTGACCTGACCTCAAACTTGCTGAAAAAATTCTACAAAAAACCTCTGAATTGCTTCGTTCCCCAGGTAGTTGCCTGCCTGGGAATTTGACAGCAGTAGGAGCTGCTCTTGCTTCAGAGCCAGCTAAGCACTGCAGCTTCATGTAGTAAGTGTTGTAATTAAGAATTTCACATTGTACTTTGGCATTTGAGATGTTGTAACAGGCAGGTTTGGGGGCCAGTTACCATCCAAACTCCTGCTCCTATCAGCAGTGGGAAGGTCCCAAACCACTCCTGCTATCAGCAGAATCATTCATCCCTTGTTCCCAGTGCCAGAGGGAGAAGGGGCTGAGCTGGCCAGGCAGAGCTGACGCTGTGCTGCTGCCAGCTGGGTGACTCAGGGCTGGCAGGAGGAAGGTGCACTCCACATCTCCACTGCTCCAAAAAAAGCCAAGGGTGAGTGAGGATGAAGCCTGGCAGCAGCAGCAGCCACCCTGCTCAGCTCCCTGCTCCAGCCATGCCGGGCTGCAGAGCAAAGTCCCTGCCAGGAGAACGTGGGAGTGCCCGTTGGATTGGCAGAGCTGGGAACGCAGCTGGGCAGCTCAGCTCTAGGAGTTTGCCCTGACTTTGGAGAGGAGCTTGGGATCCTAAAGGGAGACTGCCAAACGTGGCCTTTTACAGAATCACGGAGTCATTTAGGTTGGAAAAGAGATCATCAAGTCCCAAACACCACCTCGTTAACCAGACCTGGCACTGAGTGCCACACCCGGCCTTTCCAGAGCTGGTGACTCCACCACGTCCCTGAACAGTCCATTGCTGTTTATCTGCTGTTCTTGATTGCTGAATGCCAGGGCTCCTTTTTCCACAACAGTTTTCTTCACCTGTTTCTGATGCCCTGCAGCTCCAGGGACTGTCATTGATCCATCATTTCCACAGATTCATGGCAGCTGTGATTACATCCAGTCTGAGGAGGTGCAGATGATTTCCCAGCTGGGCACTGTAAATTCTGTCTTTGCCTTCCCCTCCCTTGCTGCATTTCCCAGCTCAGCAGCCCCAGGTGGAAGGGGACAGCATAGCAAGAGAACCTGACAGAGGAGCATGTGGCACTTCCCAGGTCCCCGTGGGTCTCATCAGTGCATTTGGTGCTTCCCCTGCTTGGGTCTGGGGTCCTCTGCTTCTGTGGACATGTCAAAAATCCCAGCAGAGGTGTGAGCAGAGTAAAGGGAAGGTTCTGTGCCTGTGCCTTCAGCTGTGCCCTGGGTGCAGGAGAAGCATGGAGAGAGACTTATTTACAAGACCACATAGTACCAGGATAAGGGGGACTGGCTTCCCACTGCCAGAGGGCAGGGTTACATGGGATATTTAGAAAAAGTTCTTCCTGTGAGGGTGGTGAGGCCCAGAGAAGCTGTGGCTGTCCCTGGATCCCTGGAAGTGCCCAAGGCCAAGCTGGACAGGGCTTGGAGCACCCTGGGATTAGTGGAAGGTGTTATTTGCGTAAGGCTTGAAACTGGCTGGGCACTAAGATCCCTTCCGACCCAAACCGTTTTGGGATTCTGTGCCACAGCAAGGCACGGTGAATGTGTGTGTGTGGTTAAACCCAGCTTGGGAGGATTTCTGACCGGCTGGTCTGGAACCTTTGGGGGTGTGGTGCAGGGGTGGCTGTCACACCGGGCTGTGCCCAGCCAGGTTCCCTGCTCCAGCCTCTGCAGGGCTCTGGCTCCCAGGTACCTCTGTGCAGACACCTCCTGGCAGCCCCTGCTGAGGCGATCTGTGGGCTCTCAGCTGGCCAGGCCCAGCTCTGGGGGTGCATCCTTTGTGCAGAAGCAGGGCAGGGTTTGCTGGGCACCACCCTGCTCTGACTCTCCAGTGCACACCCATCACTTCCACGCTTTATTCCCGTTTTCCCCTGGTTGGCTGGATCAGGTGCCAGCCGTGGAGGGGAGGAGGGAATTCCTGGTGCATGCTCGGAGCTCCCTGCCCCTCCCAGCCTCCTCGGATCAGTGTGGCTTAGGGAGCTCAGGGCTCGTGCGCCAGCAGCAGCCGGGCTGAACGTGCCCAGAGCAGGGGAGATGCTCGGGGAGGGGTTCTGTGTTCCCCAGAGCTGGTGTGGAGGGCAGATAAGCTTCCTGCAAACTGCAGCTCCCTGGAGAGCATCCAGAGGGATGGAGGCTGACTGCAGGCTCTGTTCAGGGCTTGGCTCTGGCGCTGTTGGTGGCAGTGTGATATGTTTGGGATGGAACCTCCAGAAAGGAGCCACACAGATATCACTGCTGGTCAAACGGATCCCCTGAGAGCTGCTGATAAGCAGCCTGACACGGTGCATACAGGATACTCTGTTCCAAGGAACAAGCAAGTTCAAGCTTCCCATCAAACCTCGATTTTCTCTCCTTGCTAGTTTGTTTTCCATGCAGTAATTTGGTTTGAATGCCCTCAGAGTGGCAGCACTGCCTGACATTGGTGGTTTTGTGTGTGTGACATCTGAGCTGGGGTTGTTTTGCCTGGAGAAGAGAAAGCTCCAGGGACACCTCACTGTGGCCTTGCAGTACTTGGAAGTGGCTTATAAAAATGGAGAGTGACTTTGTGCATGGGCAGATAGTGATAGGACGAGGGGAAATGGATTTAAACTAAAAAAGGAGAGATTAGATTAGAGATGAGAAAAAAATTCTTCTCTGTGAGGCGTGGGGAGGCCCTGGTGGGGGTGCCCAGAGCAGCTGTGGCTGCCCCTGGATCCCTGGAAGTGCCCAAGGCCAGGTTGGACAGGGCTTGGAGCACCCTGGGATAGTGGAAGGTGTCCCTGACCATGGCAGGGGGTGGAACAAGATGATTTTTAAGGTCCCTTCTAACCCAAACTCTTCTGGGATTGTGATTTCAGTGGGAGAATTGGAGCCCAGGCTGCAGCTCCTGCTTTGCACAGGGTAGCTGAGAATCCTGGGATCCAGGAGAGCCTGGGAGCAGGGCTGGCAAATTGGCCTCCTCAGGCTCTGCTCAGGCAGTGTTTGCACAGATGATGGGACATGGCTGCGTTTCATGCTCTGGAATGAAATGTATTTCTTGTGCAGGCTCACACGAGGACAAGGCTGGTTCCTTTGGGGCACTCTGGGATGCACTCAGCATTTCTGTGACCTGTTCTTCCATGGCTGAGGGAGAACAGGCTCCAGCAAGCACTCACCAAACATTGCATGGTTAGTGGCTTGTAATTAACTGCTAGAGAAGAATAAATTAAGTAAATTACATTACACATGTCTGTGAGTCTGCACAATGTGAAATAGGCTGTTTCAATTTCATTAATTTAGTCCAAAGCAAGTCTTAGACCAGTTAAAGAATTCTTTGCCTTTTTTATGCTGTCTGACAGCAAATCCTGCTCTCCTTCCCCTTCCCACTTGCAGTGGCCATATGGAAAAGAGCTGTGGCTTCCACCCTGCTCCAGAGCCATGGGAATGAGCTGTTATGAAATGGGGAGATGGAGCCGGATCCTGTGAATTTATCCTGTGAATTTCTGAATGAGCAGCTGGAGAATTGACGTAATTGCAGAGCCGAGAGAAAGGAGGAGTCAGCTCAGAAAAGGAGTGAAAACAGGAGTGTGTTCAGGAAAGCTGAGCTCTCCTTCCTTTCCTTTTTGGCTGCATGAGTTTTTGCCACTGCCAGGTACAGCTTCCTTCAAGGCAAAAAACTCATTTATGGCCAGAAAGACCAGTTAAAATCACTGATTTCCAGTAGTGTGCAGCCATTTTATAAAATAATCCCTGGCTCTGCAGTGGGGCAGATAATCTAATAAACAGAACGTGGAAGTTTCATCACATGGAAATATGAATATAAATATGAAAAAGATAGTTTTGTCTGCAGATGGCCTACGTGAAAGAAGCAGAGATAGGGATGAAATTAGTTCAGAGACCTGCTTAATATAATTTCTCTTTCCTCTTGTCTCTATCCTGCTCATAATGCTTTGTGTTGTGCAAACAGCCTGGTTCTCCTGGTGTTCAGGTGATGGAACCAAGGATGTCCCCTAGGAGACCACGGCCACTTCTGTGTCTGGAGACATTCTCCCAAAATCTGCTCATGTCTGCTTAAAAAAATTATTCTCCTTCAGATGATGATGATTTGAAGGGACAGAACAATCCCTTCTCCTCTGCAGTGGTTGTTGGTTCAGCTGCTGGAAAGAGCAAAGAGAGAAGAAGGTGTGGAAGATCCCAGCCAGGCCCCAGAAAAGGGGATCTGGCCCCAGGTGTCCCTGTGGCAGGGGACTCCCCTCAGCCCCCAGGACTGGGAGGTCCATTCAGTTCTCTGGGCCAGGGGCATCCAAGGATTTGTGCCCATCCTGCTAGTGCAGGATGAGTAAACACATAAATCATGGAATCCCAGAATGGTTTGGGTTGGAAGGGACCTCAAAGTTCATCCAGTGCCACCCCTGCCATGGCAGGGACACCTTCCACCATCCCAGGCTGCTCCATACCTTGTCCAGCCTGGCCTTGGGCACTGCCAGGGATCCAGGGGCAGCCACAGCCTCCCAGGGAACAATTTCTTCCTAAAATCGAATTAAATATCTCCTCTTTTAGTTTGAAGCCATTCCCTGTGTCCTGTCCCTCCGTCCCTTGTCCCCAGTCCCTCTCCAGCTCTCCTGGAGCCCCTTCAGGCCCTGCCAGGGGCTCTGAGTTCTCCCTGGATGTTTTTCTTCTCCAGGGGAACATTCCCAGCTCTCCCAGCCTGGCTCCAGAGCAGAGGGCTCCAGCCAAAGTTCTGCTCCCACTTCCCTGTGTCTCTGTGCCCGAGGTGGGATTTGTCTGTCTGGGAAGGTGGCACAGCTGTTGCACTCTGATGGCTGAGTTAGAGTCAGACATATTTAAGTTTAATTTGATTTACAAATTTTTTCCTGCCCCCACCATGAGTCACATCCTATGCAAGGATCTCTCTACTGTCCTTTCTGTGCAGCTGGAAGAAGAAAATAAAAATAGGGCTTGGCTTAGCTGAGCAGGGCTTTGGGAAACACCACAAGAGAGAGGAGGCATTTCCTTATCCTTTACATGGCCCTTGCAGCTTGGCAGTGCTAAAAAGAGCACAGGAGCCTTTGGCACCTGGCTGTCCTTACCTGGTGTGAATGGCTCAGTGCTGGAGAAGGTGTTTGGGGTGTTCCTGCTCTCAGAAATTTGAAATGAGGATTTATTTTTTTTTTCCTGGAGGCCCCTGTGCAGTGACACAGTGCTCAAAGGGATTTTAGTGCTGCAGTCTGGTGGAGAATCTGCTTTTCACACCATTTGGGACTTTTGTTTAGTTAAAAAACCTCCAAGCAATGGAAAGAAAAGATCTTTGTCTTTCAGCTGTGAGCAAAGAAAGCTCATAGTATATGTCCAAGAGCCACCAGAAATCCCCTGGCAACCAGGCCTAATGATCCTGGTACTTCCTTGCAGGGTCTTAGGAAATCACAAAAGTGCTGCTGTTATTTAAAATATGGAGTTACTGCTGGAGGCTTCTTTATAGAGAGGCCCAGAATGGGCAAATCCTATTCCTCTTGATATTTATAACTTCTCTTTTAGTGTGTGCACACACAGTTCTTGTGCTTTGAAATGGGTCCCCAAGGTCACGGGCTGAAACAGAGACTGGGGAGGTTTAACTTGAGGCAAAACTTGGGAAAGTTACAGCCTGAGGCAGCAAACTGGGAAGTTTTTGTTGGAATGTGGGGGGAACTTTCCATCTCACTCTGCTTTTCCTGCTGGCAGGGGGGTTTCACATGGCTGTGGGTGAGCTGACTGGCACAATAATCACCTTCAGCATCTCTTCCCTGTGCTGCAAAGTTTGGAAAGAGCAGGAAAGGAAAATTACTGGAGCCAGCCTGCTCTTTGCAAATCCCAGGGCTGCAGGTCTTAAAATGCATCTGGCTCCTGTGAGAGCCTCCTGTGAGAGCCCTGCACAGCCCAGGCAGCAGCTCCACAGGGAACGTGGCCATTTCCAAGTGGGAAAGGGGGCAGTGCTTGTGCTCTGTGTGTGCTTCCCACTTGGGAGCAGCAAAGTGGCTTTTATCAGGATGGGGTTGTGTCTGCATGGCCTGATTCCTGCTGGCAGTGTCCTGGGGGATGCTGATGATGAGGCTGATGGCAGGAACAGCAGATTGCACTTGGAGCATCAGCTCAGGCTGCAGATGGAGCAGGAATGTGTGTCTACAGGAGCAGCAGTGGCACAGGATACACAAAGGCAGCATCCTTTGATAGAGCTGTGAGACCTTTGGACATCTCAGCTGGAGAGCTGCTCCTGGTTTTGAGTCAGCCTTCAGGAAAGACCTGGTGGGAAGGACCAGAGGAGAGCAGAACCCTAGATAATGCGGTAGAAGGGATGATGAGAAGGCTTGGACTTCACTTTTCCAGCTGAGAAATGGCCAAGGGAGGTGCTATGGCAAGCCCTGTTTATGTGGGAAGTTGCAGGGATCTGTTTTCCATGCAGGATAAAATCCAAGGGATGTGTTTTGCCAAGGGAGGTTCCAGCAGGGAGTGCTCTGCCTGTGTGGGGCACGGGGTCAGATGACCCCAGAGAAGCATGGATTGTCCACTGGGATGTCTGAGGCCAGGTGCAGCAGATCTGCTCTGGTTTATGCCATTTTGGGATGGATATTTGAGTTTTTGGATCTCTTAGCATCCTGCCCAGCCCTGCTGTCACTGACTGTCACCGACACATTTTCTGGAAAAATCTCCTTGCCCAGGATTCTTCTCCTGGGAAGCTGAGAAGCCTCAGAGAAAAAGGAAAACCATATTATCTCATTGCTTCTCCTGTGTTGTGCTCATGTGGAATGTGTTTGGAGATTATTTATCCAACAGGTGATTGTTTCATTGGTTTTCTGTGAATTGTTTTGACTCTTCAGCCAATCAGGGCCAAGCTGTGTTGGGGCTCTGGAAAGAGTCACGAGTTTTCATTATTATCTTTTTAGTCTTCTGTAAGTATCCTTTCTCTATTCTTTAGTATAGTTTATTCCACTATTCTTTAATACAATGTAGTATCTAAAAATAATAAATTAGAACATGAGAACATGGAGTCAGATGTTTGATTCCTGCCTTCATCTGGGACCCCCACAAACACAGGATCACTGACCCCTCACTGTGCAGAGGAATGCACCAAACCCCTCTTTTTTCCCCCTGTTCTCACAGGCAGTTTTGCAGACAAGACTTACGAGTGGAGCTCTGAGGAGGAGGAGTCAGTGAGGAAGGCAGGGCCAGTGCAGGTGCTCATTGTCAAAGATGATCACTCCTTCGAGCTGGACGAGGCCGCCCTGAACCGCATCCTGCTCTCCGAGGCTGTCAGAGATAAGGAGGTGGTGGCTGTGTCCGTGGCTGGAGCTTTCAGGAAAGGAAAATCCTTCCTGATGGACTTCATGCTGCGCTACATGTACAATAAGGTAAGGCTGCAGCTCAGGGGGCCCTTCCCAGGCCTCTGTTCCTCCTTGCTCCCATGTGCTGCTCAGGGATGAGCTGGGCATTTGGTGCTTTAGGAATGCTCAAGGCTCTCGTGAGTGTGGGCTTCACAAAATAAAGCAGAGCAGATCCTTCCCCAGGCAGAAGTTTCTTTTGAACTTGACTTTGGAGTGGGAATGTTCACATCTGCTGCCCTGAATCACAGAATCATTTAGGCTGAAAAATCCCTGTAAGATCATTGAATCCAGCTGCTAACCCAGTATCACCCTGCTCACCACTGAACCATATCCTCAGGTGTCTTATCTGTGTCTTGTAAGCACTTCCATGGATGGGCACTCCACCACTGCCCAGGGCAGCCTGTTCCAATGTGTGACCACCCTTCCAGTAAAAAAAAATTTCCTAATATCCAACCCAAACCTTCCCTGGTGTAACTTCAGATTGTTTCCTCTTTTGCTGCTGCTTTTTCCCTGAGAGCAGAGCTTAATTCCCACTCGGCTGCCCTCTCCCATCGGGGAGTTGTGAAGGTCCCTCCTGAGCCTCCTTTTCTCCAGGCTGAGCCCCTTTTCCAGCTCCCTCACCCCCTCGTGGTGCTCCAGACCCTTCCCAGCTCCATTCCCTTCCCTGGACCTCTCCAGCCCCTCCATGTCTTTGTTGTGAGGAGCCCAAAACTGAGCCCAGGATTTGAGGTGCCTTGACAGTAACAGGAAAGAAAAACCTCCTTTATAGGGTTCTTATGGGGTTTTTGACACCTCCAGCAACTGCTTCTGTTCCTCCCTGCAGGAGGCAGTGGACTGGGTTGGGGATTACAACGAGCCCCTGACCGGTTTCTCCTGGAGGGGCGGCTCCGAGCGGGAGACGACCGGGATTCAGATATGGAGCGAGGTGTTCCTGGTGGACAAGCCTGATGGCACCAAGGTGTGTGTGTGTCTCTGCTGCTGCCAGCTCGTTTTCTCCTTTTCCAGCTTTTGAGACTCTCCTGCCTTGTATCAGGTGGTTGTCCAAACCTTTCTTAGGGAAGGTTTTCAATACCGTGTCTCTATATTAATAAGTGAAAGATGTGATGTAAAAAGTCTTTTTTTAAAGAATGTAATTTTGATAATAATTTTTGACATGTGTATTTCACAGAGCTGAGGGGTGGAATGTGGTGATTTTGCATGGGAGGCATTTATGGAAGTGATGTAAAAACTTCTGTGTAATGAACAGTCTGTAGAACCACTGAGAAGTTGTACCCACTTCTGTGAAAAACACACGTTAAAGATGGGTTTAACCAAGTGAGGTGATGTGATGTCCAAGTGTTCCTGATATGTTCTCTAAGTGTCCCTCAATTCTGGGCATCCCAGAGTCTATTTCTGTACTATTCCCAAAAATCTTGAATCTCATGTCCTTGCAAACTCCATCTCTTCCCTAGAGCAGCAGTTGTAAAGTGAAGTTTCTTCATTCAGAAAATGTCACAGCAGATTTGGAGCATCCTGCCAGGAATATTTGTATTTATCTGCACTTCAGCACAGAGCATGGCACCCAAGTGACACTGAGGCATTCAGGGTGTGATTCCTGATGCTGGCTGTGTTTGGGTTTGGGAGGTGCAGTTTGTGTTTGGTTTCTGGTGCAGGTGTCTGAGGAGCAGAGCAGTTCCCTCAGTGCCTTGCAGGGCATTGATTTTGCTGCCTGCTGGAGTCACCCTGCTGTCAGGAGTGGCTTTTCCCCTGTCCCCCAGCAGTGAGGAGGCTGAGGCAGAAGCAGTGAGGCCCCAGCACAGCCCCCCAGCTGCCATTGCCCCCGTGGCACGTGGGGGTGCTGACAGGAGCTTTGTGCCCCACAGGTTGCAGTGCTGCTGATGGACACCCAGGGCACCTTTGACAGCCAGTCCACCCTCAGGGACTCTGCCACCGTGTTTGCCCTCAGCACCATGATCAGCTCCATCCAGGTAAGAAATCTGGGCTGGAGGAGTTCAGTCCCAGGAACTACAGAGCCTGTCAGAGCTTCCCTTCCTACCACTTGTGCAGCCCCACCTGGGACTGTGTCCCCATGGGGATGTCACAGGCTTTAGCCACACCAGCCACGTGTTAACTCCAAGGACAGGCTGCTCTGAGTGATCTGAAGTTGGTTTTTTATTCAAATACAGGTTTATAACTTGTCCCAGAACGTGCAGGAGGATGATCTGCAGCACTTGCAGGTAAGAGAAGCTTCGGGGTCACCTAATTGTGGCTGTTTACAAGGGCCTGGAGTGACAGGACCACAGGGAATGGCTTCCACTCCTGGAGGGCAGGGTTAGATGGAATATTGAGAAGGAATTTCTGCCTGTGAGGCCCTGGCACAGGTTTCCCAGAGAGCTGTGGCTGCCTCATCCCTGGCAGTGTCCAAAGCCAGCTTGCATGAGAGCTGAAGCAGCCTGGGGTAGTGGAAGGTGTCGCTGCCCATGGCAGGGGTTGGAACTGGGTGGGATTTCAGGTCCCTCCCACCCCAAACCATGGTGGGATTTGATTCTGTGATTGTGAATTATGAGCCTGGGTGTTGCCATCTGGTGCTGGCTCAGTACAGGTGACCCTCTAAGGGTGATCCCAGCCCTGACTGTTGGAGACAAGCAGCTAATGGGATTTTTGTGACACAGGTGTCCTGCCTATTTCTTGGAATTACCTCCTACTTTCTCTTCCTGTTCAGTTGATTGATTGATTGGTTGATTAATTAAGTAGGTTTTTCCAGGAGCTTAAGGAAAGGAAAGAAAAGCAAAAGTCCAGCTGAAAAAATCAGCATTTGAATACTTCTGAATTATCTCAGTCCATAAGTATTATTAACAATAACACTTCTTTAACACTGAATTTATTCAGTGTAGCTCTGATCTTTCAGTTTGGATTTTAAGCCATGACTGTTTAACAAGTTGACCCATTTTTAGGCATCTGTGAAACACATTATTGTGCCTTCAGTTAGAAATTAGAGTGCAGAGAGACTGGAGAGTCTTCAAATCTTGCTGCTAGGCTGATTTTCGAGTCTTTGCACAGCAGGGGTTTGCAGGGAAAGTACTTATTTCTGAATTAATTTCCTTTCCTTCCTGGAGTGTTTGGAGGGAGCAGGGCTCCAGCAGCCCCTGGAGCACGAGAAGTTTCTGGTTGGTATGAAACCAGCAGCAAGCAGCTGATCTGAGCCATTTTCCACAGATTTGGCAGCCAAAAGCTCCAGGCTGGGATCTCTCACATGAGAGCTCAGCAGGGTGATGGTTCCACAGCAGCTCCCTGTGCCTCTGGGATGTCAGCTGGGAGCCCAGAGGCTCTTTGTGCCTAGTAGTGCTCACTCATAAATATCCCTTACTGCTCCAGGGAATCTGGGAATTCCCTCCAGGGACCCACAGGGATCATTGATCAGCTCCTGGCCCTGCCCAGACCCCAACAATCCCACCCTGGGCATCCCTGGGAGTGGTGTCCAAACCCCCTGGAGCTCTGGCGTTCCCTGGGGAGCCTGGGCAGTGCCAGCACCCTCTGGGGGAGAAACCTTTCCCTGAGATCCATCCTGACTCTGGGAAGAGACTCAGGGCCAGGTTTTGGTGTGGTGTGAAGTGAGGGTGCTGTGGGCTCAGAGCATCACTGACCCCACTGTTTGTGTTTCCCTTGTTCATGACTGGAGCTTCCCTTATGAATTGTCCTATGGATCTGATGGTGGTGTAGGATTTTTGGAGAAGAGGCAGCTGGCCTGGCTCAGCTCCAGCCTGTCCCTGGGTCCTGTCCCTGTCACAGAGCTCAGTGCTGGTGCCCCTGTGTCCCACAGTGCCAAACTCACTGTCCCAGCCTTTCCTTCTCCTTCCAGCTTTTCACCGAGTATGGCCGGCTGGCCATGGAGGAGACGTTCCAGAAGCCTTTCCAGGTGAGTCCGAGGCTCCTGGGCTGCTCGGGTGTCCCGCTGGCTTCACCACGAGGTGTCACTGCAGTTTGCAGCGTGGGAGGAGCTGGCCCTGCCTGGGGATCGCTCAGCTGCTCCAAGGAAGGGCTTTGTGCTTCCAAATACATCCAAAATCCCTCTTTCTTTTCTCCTTCAACCCCTGCCTTCCCAAGAGCTCTGTCCTGTCCTGCCAGGCTTGGAAAGCAGCTGGTTTTGCAGCAGATTTGTCACTCTCTGTAGTCAGGAACTCTGCCCAGAGAGGTTTGAACTCACCTGCCCGGGGAATCCCTGCTCCTGGCCAAATGAAAGGATAAGGATTAGCAGAGCTGTGGGAAAACTCGGTGTAAGTGGGGTTTTAACTTCAAATTAGGGACATCTGTTCATCCTTCTGCTCCCCAACCTGTGAAAAGCTGCTGGTAAAAAAGAGGGAGAGCATTGGGCATTCACAGTAGGTGAGGTTGGTTCCTGTTTTTAGAGACACAGAAGTGTTTGGATTAGGTTGGGTGAGGGTTTGTGAACTTCCTAAAGTAAAATCCAGCAGAGAACAAAGCATGCTGTAAAAATCCAAAGAGTAATTGGGAATGAGTTACAGCTTTTTTACAATTGCTTTCTCACATAAAAAGGGAATTGTTGTCCTGGAAGGACTAAGGGGTTTATGAGGTGTCTGTGGTCAGGAAGTGGAAATAAAATTAAAAGGTTAAAAAATACAACAAATGGACAAATTGAGATTTTTCAGGTGTATTAGATTCTGCTGTGATAAATGGTAAAACTAAAAATATAGATGGTAAAAATATATGACAGGCAAGAGCTTGAAGGATGTTGTAACATGGTACAGCAAAAAGCCAGACATTAAATAAATATTCCTGCTCCTTATTTAAAGACTGTGGGGATAATGTAGCCAAATATTCCAGTGAAACTGAGATACTTCCTACTCCATCAGTGAGGAGGAGGCTGTGAGGGGAGACTTAAACATGCTTAAATCATTAGGGCTGGATAAGAGACTCTGATTCTCCCAAACACTGTAATTGCTGTCAAGTCAGAGTTTGTGGATGGTGAGTCTTGTCAAACAATCCCATTATCAGTTTTTGAAAGAGCTGGGTTGATAAAGGTAACTCTCACCATGATCCATTGCCTCCTGACAGCCTTATCTCTCCAGGATGCTGATTGAAAACAAATGAAGTCAGCATTGTCTGGTTTAATCCATAGTTAATGGATTAAAAACTCATTAACTGATAGATGCCAGAGCACGCTGAACTAATTGGAACTAATTGTGGGGAATCATCATCCTTCAGAAGTGTTTCCTTGGGATCCCCCCAGGCTTTCCCTGATTCAGTGTCATCTTCATTAATGATTGGGTAAATTATCAAACTGGGAACCCTTGTGAGTGTGACAGATGTGACAGATGTGGCAGAGGGGTCAGTGGTGCTGTGGCCAGGTGAGAAATGATCTCCTGTCTGCATCCAGCATGGGCTGCTTCCTGCAGAACGTGTTTGAAACGTGACAGTGTGGATTGGAAAGCAGGAAAAGTGAAGGTGGGGAGGCCCTGGCAGAGTTTTCCCAGAGAAGCTGTGGCTGCCCCTGGATCCCTGAGAGTGTCCAAGACCAGGTTGGACAGGGCTTCAAGCCACCTGGGATGGTGGAAGTGTCCCTGCCATGGCAGCTTTAAGGTCCCTTCCAGCCCAAACCATCCTGGGATTCTCCAAGTGTGATGGTGAATAAAGTGCAGTGGCACTGATCCTGCTGGAAGGAAGGGAAGGGAGACTTGGCAGTGGAAAATTCACATTTCCCTTTGTCTCCCTCCTCTCTTCACACTGCGGAGCCCTCACCAGTGGGGCCTTCACAAAGGCAGTGGTAAGCACAGCCTGTCTGGAACAATTTTACTTGAGGAAAAAAAAATTCCCAATTCAAGGCGTGCATAAAGTGTTTGTGGAAAAGTGCTAAGCATGGGCATGTCTCTGAAGCATCTCCTGGTGTTTGAGAACAGCATGTCCTGAACCAACTCACTGGGTGCACTCACTGTGGCTTCTCCTGCAATTCAAAAAGGCCAACTCACTGTTCTGTCCTCTTTTTTTAAATTTTTTTCTGATGTTTTATGAAAGAGAAATAGCAGGAATATTTCCCCTCCCTCCATTAGATTTTTGTTCTAAACATAGATAAAATTAGGGAAATTCCAGTGAAATGGGTTCCACTTGCTGACGTGCTTATCCAAGTTCCTGAGGAGAACTCTGGCACCTCTGCCAGGCCCTCCTGGGCTTTGGCACTCAGGACTTCCCCCTCCAAACCCTTTATTTCCTACATGGGATCTTGCACAGATGAGACCTGAGTTTTTGATTTTTTTCTGAAAACCTTTTTTTTTTAAAAAAAAGATTCAAAGTTGACTGTTCTGGTATTTATTTATTTATTGCCCAGGAACTTTGAATGCCTCAATAAAAATTACAAAAGCCAATGATTTCTTATTCACCCTCAATCCTCTGCATCTGCTTCTCATTAAAAGTCTGTCTGGAAGGCTGCCCAGTGAAAAAGGCTGAAAAAATGAGCCTGTAGAATTCCCATAGGATGGAACTAAATGTGGCTGGAATTAGGGAGCTTGCTGCCTTTTGTCCTGGTTAGCAGCAATCCCTTTTCTTGGGCACTTTGGGTGATTGATGTTGTTCTCCCAGCCAGAGATTCAAACTGGTGCAGCACTTTGGGGGTGGGACAGTGGGGTGGTCTCAGTCCCTGCACCCTGGGACCTCTCATTTCCACCTGCTGGAGCAGGGAACAGACTTATGGCCAGGTTTTGGTGTGTGAAATGAGTTAGAGGGTGCCGAGAATGCTGTGGGCTCAGAGCAGAGGTCACTGACCCCACTGTTTGTGTGTTTTCCAGTCCCTCATATTCCTTGTTCGTGACTGGAGCTTCCCTTATGAATTCTCCTATGGATCTGATGGTGGTGCAAGATTTTTGGAGAAGAGGCTGAAGGTATGTTTTGCCTGCTCTTGGTTCTGGAGAGTGGAAGTGTCCCTGCCCATGGCAGGGATGATCTTTAGGCCTTTTCCACCCTGATCCACTCTGTGATTCCAGGATTTTCCTGTTCAGCTGGGTGGCCTCAGCACTGGGGTTCAGCTGTGAGCTGCAGTGCTGGTTGTGGTCACACCCAGTGCCTTAAAATCCCACAGGAGGCATTTGGGGAGGGGGAATTTGCAAAGGAGGCATTTGGGGAGGGGGAATTTCCAGAGGAGCCATTTGGGGAGGGGGAATTTCCAGAGGAGCCATTTGGGGAGGGGGAATTTCCAGAGGAGCTGTTTGGGGAGGGTGAATTTCCCAGAGGAGGCATTTGGGAGGGGGAATTTGCAAAGGAGGCATTTGGGGAGGGGAATTTCCCAGAGGAGGCATCTGGGGAGGGGGAATTTCCTTGCCATGTTCAGGCTTCTGCCCAAGCCCAGCTCCCTGGGACTCTCTGGGAGAGTCCAAAGCAATGGAAGTCAGCGGATTCCCAAGAGACTGGGAATGATGATTTAGTAATTAGGGAGTTGGACAATCAAAATGATGGGCAAGGGCTGCTTGGGATCAGTCAGGAAATGCATGGGTGAACTGGTAGTGGAGAGACCTAATTATATGTGAGACAAGCAAGGCCCTAGTGGGAAATCCCAAATGTTTTTGTGTTCCAGTCATCCATGGCCATGTGCATTTCCCAGATGATGATAACATGCTCCAGGGCATGTGGTCAGTGATACTCCAGTTCCTTCTCTTTGTCCTCATGCCTATGGAATCTTCTCCTTTCCCTCATAGTGTGGAGTACCCTGTGCTCCTGCCAGCTTTATCCCAGTATTCCTGTCAGAAGGAAACTCAAACTGTGGGGAGTAGATGGGCAGCACAGAGCTCTTCTCTCTGGTGACCACTGACAGGACCTGAGGGAACAGCTGGAGCTGTGCCAGGGGAGTCTAATTGGATATCAGGGAAGGGTTCTTCATCCAGAGGGATGGTGACATTCCTGAGGCTGCCAGAGCTCCAGGAGCTGCCAGGGATGCCCAGGGTGGGATTGTTGGGGAATCTCTGCAGGGCTGGACTCTGATCCTTGTGGGCACATCCAGCTCAGGATATTCTGTGCTTCCTGTCTCCACAGGTGTCAGGCAATCAGCACGAGGAGCTGCAGAATGTCAGGAAGCACATCCACTCCTGCTTCACCAAAATCTCCTGCTTCCTCTTACCCCACCCCGGCCTCAAAGTTGCCACCAACCCCAATTTTGATGGAAAACTGAAAGGTACAAAGACAGAGCTCTGGTTTCTACCCTGATTCCTTAGGAACTCTGGCAGACTGCTTGTTCCTGAAACCCCCAAAAGTATTTTCCATGAAAAAACTTCTGGGAGAGCAGTTGGATCCTCCTCCCAGTGCTGTTCACACCCCCTTCTGCTTCTCCCCAGTGCAGCAGACAAATGTGGAGGGAAAAAAGGTTGCTACTGGCAATACCCAGTGATAGGAAAACTGGGAAAGGCAGGGATGAGAATGGATATTTGTGGATGTGGTGTTAAAGCTGCAGGAAATTCCTGTGCCTCACCTGCACAGGCAGAGCCTGCTTGCTGCAAGGCTGCTGCTTGTGGTAGGTGGAAGGCTGGTTCCACAAGCTCTCAGAACAGTTATTTCCCTTTGAAAAACTTCCCAGGGAATATTTAACCTGCCTGACTTATCTGATCAGTGGTTTCCCTACAGGGCAGGCTTGGTTCAGCAGGTTAAAAAAAAAAAAGAGAGAAGGAGAAAAGAGCTGTGGTGAGATTCTCCACCCCCAAAAGGAGCCACGTGCTGGGGATATTTTTATGTGTTTGTTGTGAACTCCTCACCAGCGTGGCTGGTTCCAGGCTGCTGCAATCTTAGCAATAAAGTGGACCATTAGCTACTTAAAATAAATTAGCAGGCAGAGATGTGAGTTTTCCCCTGGTTTTGTCTGGCTCAGACTTGCTCTGCTGGCAAACTGTGTGCAGAGCAGGAGGGACAGCGAGGCAGCAGGAGGGAGGTGTGCTGGTGGAAACTGAGCTGGGCCCTGGAACTCCCCCTTCATCTCAGGTGCTGAGGAGTGTGGAACAAGTGCTGTGTGCAGACAGCAGCTGTCAGCAGCTGCTTGACACAATTTTCACAGATTTCTTGTTGCCTCAGAGCTCTACTCAGCTTTTGTGCTGTGGTAGAAGAAATGTGGGAGATTTTCCCTGCTTTCCAGATTCCTGGCTGTTGCATTGTTTTTTCTCCTATACAGTTGAATTTAATGGAACCACCAGAAATCCCACCCTGTGCATCCCTGAGGGCTTTGTCCAAATCCCCCTGGAGCTCTGGGCAGCCTTGGGGTTGTGCCCATTCCCTGTGGAGCCTGTTCCTTCCATGGCAAGGGACTGGAACATGATGGTCTTTAATGTCCCTTCCAACCCAAACTATTCTGGGACTCTGTGATGCCTCTTTTTTTTTCTTTTTTTTTTTGTTTTTCCCAGAAATAGACGATGAGTTCATCAAGAACTTGAAGATTTTGATTCCTTGGCTCCTTAGTCCTGAGAACCTGGACGTTAAGGAGATCAATGGAAACCACATCACCTGTCGAGGCCTTGTGGAGTATTTTAAGGTATTTCTTTCATAGACAGTGGATTTATTCCTCTGGGGAATTTTGCTAAAGGGGAAAGCAGCAGCAGGCAGGGCAGCAGTGACAGTCCTGACTCACTGCAGCAGAGGGCAAACTCCTCATGGTCATTTATTTGACCACACAGGGAGCCCAGAGAGTGGGAGGAGCTGTTTCCCTTTCCTGGAGAATTGAGGGCTAGAGGGGGGATAAACTGAGTGCTGTATTCCTATTGCCTTTGGAAAAAGCTTATTTTTGTTGTCATGGCTACTGGGACATTTCCATGAGAGACATTGGTGAGTAATTCTCACCACCTACTCCCAGGGCTACCTTGGCTCCTTCTCCTGCAGGGAAAGGACAGAGGTAGGTGCAGATCCTTTGGGAGGGACACTGGGAGTCAGTGGAGGAGGGAGAGCCTCCAGTGACTGATCCAGGCCACCCAAGCAAGTGGCATTTTCTGACCAAAGCCATCTTGTGCTGGAGCATCCTCTTCTTCCCTGCTTCTAAATCCTGTCTGGAGCTGGGTGGGGGTGGCTGCTGTTGCTCCTGTGTGCTGCATTCCACATGATTCCCTTTTCCCTGCTCTTTTCCAGGCCTACATCAAGATTTACCAAGGGGAGGAGCTGCCACACCCCAAGTCCATGCTGCAGGTAGGTGTGAGTGGGAGCTGTGGCAATTCCTGCTCTGGAATTGCCATTAATTCCCAGCAATTGGCAGAGGTGTCCTGCACAGTGGGACTGCTGGGACTTTATTCCAAATGCCTCAGTGTAACCACCCAAGGAGCAGCACTTTGGGAAGAGTTTGGCATCAGGAGCTGACCTGGCTGAGGAATCACAGCTGGGATGGACTGTAGGGAATTGCTGGCTGCTCACAGCCCCAGCCAGCTCAGCTGAATGATTCCCTGCAGGTCAGTGACATCCTGGGGGCCACACAGGGAGGTGACACATGGAAGTGGCTGCCAGAGCCAGCTGGGGGTTGCAGCTGGAGCTGTTTATTTGTGGCTGAGCCTTTTATCTCTTTCCTTGCTGGTTCCCACAGCTGAAGCCAAAATTTTCATAGCTCTGGCTTGGAGGGGAGGAATCCTCTCTTCATGCAGGCTTTTGGATGTGTAAATATGGGATGAGCTTATTTGGGATTGGTTGGAGGCTGGGAGAGCCCCTTGGCTGATTCTGGGTGCCACACACACGTCCTGGCTGTGTCACTTGCACGGCTTAACCCTGTCCTTCTGCGCCTAAATTTTGTGTTCTTTTGCCCTTACAGGCCACAGCAGAAGCCAACAATTTAGCAGCAGTTGCCACTGCCAAAGACACCTACAGCAGGAGGATGGAAGAGGTGGGTGGTGCTGAGTGTGCCCCTTCCTGCCCCTTCCTGCCCCTTCCTGCCCCTTCCTGCCCCTTCCTGCCCCTTCCTGCCCCTTCCTGCCCCTTCCTGCCCCTTCCTGCCCCTTCCTGCCCCCTGGCTGCCCTGTCATAGATTTATGGAATCCCAGAGTGATTTGGGCTGGAAAGGACCTTAAAGCCCATCCAGTGCCACCCCTCCCATGGCAGGGACACCTTCCACCATCCCAGGCTGCTCCAAGCCCTGTCCAACCCGGCCTTGGGCACTGCCAGGGATCCAGGGGCAGCCACAGCTGCTCTGGGCACCCTGTGCCAGGGCCTGCCCACCCTCCCAGCCAATAATTCCTTCCCAAACCCTAACCCCTAATCCCCAACCCTAATTTCAGATTGCCCTGTGTCAGGAGTGAAGTTTCAGAGATGATTTCACTGTTTCAGGAGTGCCATTTCAGGAGTGATTTGAGTGATTTCCCTATGTCAGCAGTGATGTTTCAGGAGTGATTCCAGTGTATAAGGAGTGACATTTCAGGGATGATTTCCCTGTGTCAGGAGTGATTTTCCATGTCAGCAGTGCCATTTCAGGAGTGATTTTCCCATATCAGGAGTGACATTTCAGGGATGATTTCACTGTTTCAGGGGTGACATTTCAGGGATGATTTCCCTGTGGCAGGAGTGATTTCACCATGTCAGGAGTAACAGTTCAGGAGTGCCATTTCAGGGGTGATTTCCCTGTGCCAGAAGTGCCATTTCAGGAGTGATTTTCCCATATAATGCATGCCAGTTCAGGAGTGATTTCCTGGTGTCAGGAGTGATGTTTCAGGAGTGATTTCCCTGTATCAGCAGTTTCAGGAATGATAAAGAGTGACAGTGTATAAGGAGTGATGTTTCAGGAATGATTTCCCTGTGTCAGAAGTGCCATTTCAGGAGTGATTTTCCCACATCAGGAGTGACATTTCAGGAGTGATTTCTCTGTTTCAGGAGTGATTTCCCTGTGTCAGCAGTGGTGTTTCAGGAGTGATTTCTGTGTATAAAGAGTGAAATTTCAGGGATGATTTCCCAGTGTCAGGAGTGATTTCCCTGTGTCAGCAGTGCCATTCCAGGGATGACTTCCCTGTGTCAGGAGTGATTTTCCAGTGTCAGCAGTGCCATTTCAGGAGTGATTTTCCCACATCAGGAGTGACATTTCAGGGATGATTTCCCTGTGGCAGGAGTGGTTTCACCATGTCAGGAGTGACAGTTCGGGAGTGCCATTTCAGGGGTGATTTTCCCATATAATGCATGCCAGTTCAGGATGATTTCCCTGTATCAGCAGTGATGTTTCAGGAATGATTTCCCTGTATCAGCAGTGATGTTTCAGAAATGATTTCCCTGTGCCAGAAGTGATGTTTCAGAAATGATTTCCCTGTATCAGCAGTGATTTCCCAGTGCCAGCAGTGCCATTTCAGGAGTGATCTTCCTGTGTCAGGAGTGACATTTCAGGGATGACATCCCTATGTCAGGAGTGGTTTCACCATGTCAGGAGTGATGTTTCAGCAGTGCCATTCCAGGGCTGATTTCCCTGTGTCAGGAGTGATTTCCCTGTATCAGCAGTTTCAGGTATGATAAGGAATGACAGTGTATAAGGAGTGATGTTTCAGGAGTGGTTTCTGTGTGTCAGGAGTGACATTTCGGGGATGATTTCCCTGTGTCAGGAGTGGTTTCACCATGTCAGGAGTGACAGTTCAGGAGTGATTTCCCTGTGTCAGGAGTGATGTTTCAGGAATGATTTCCCTGTATTAGCAGTGCCATTTCAGGGGTCATTTCCCTGTATCAGCAGTGCCATATCAGGGATGATTTCCCCTTGCCAGCAGTGCCATCCCAGCAGTGACATTTCAGGGATGAGTTCCCCATTTCAGTGATGATTTCCCCATGTCAGCAGTGATCTCCCTGTATCAGCGGTGCCATGTCAGGGATGATTTCCCTGTGTCAGGGATGATTTCCCTGTGCCAGCAGTGATTTCTCTGTATCAGAAGTGCCATTTCAGGGATGATTTCCCCGTGTCAGGGATGATTTGCCTGTATCAGCAGTGATCTCCCTGTATCAGCAGTGCCATTTCAGTGATGATTTCCCCATACTGGCAGTGCCATCCTGGCAGTGCCATCTCAGGGATGATTTCCCTATTTCAGGGATGATTTCCCCGTGCCAGCAGTGCCATCCTAGCAGTGCCATCCTGGCAGTGCCATCTCAGGGATGATTTCCCTATTTCAGGGATGATTTCCCTGTGCCAGCAGCGCCAATCCCAGCAGTGCCATGTTAGAGATGATTTCCCTGTGCCAGCAGTGATTTCCCTGTACCAGCAGTGCCATCTCAGTGATGATTTCCCCATCCCAGCAGTGCCATCCCAGCAGTGCCATGTCAGGGATGATTTCCCATGTCAGTGATGATCTCCCCGTGCCAGCAGGCCGCATCCCACAGTGACCTCCCTCCCCCCCCCTGCAGGCCAGCCATCCAGACGCGCGTATTTCCCGTGTCAGTGATGATCCCCGGCCAGCAGCGCCCCAGCTGTTCCTGCCCGTGTCCCTGAAGAAGATGGGAGAGAGTTCAGCGGCCGCTACCTGCAGCAAGGAGCATGGACGAGATCGACGAGCTCTACATCCAGTACATCAAACACAACGACAGCAAGAACATCTTCCACGCCGCCCGCACCCCGGCCACGCTCTTCGTCGTCATCTTCATCACCTACGTGCTGGCCGGCGTCACCGGCTTCATTGGCTTGGACATCATAGCCAGCCTGTGCAACATGATCCTGGGCTTGACACTTATCACACTCTGTACCTGGGCTTATATCAGATACTCTGGGGAGTACAGAGAACTGGGAGCTGTAATAGACCAAGTGGCTGCAGCCTTGTGGGACCAGGTAGGATAAAGAGCTTTTGATTTCAAAAAACTCACACAAAAAGTGTCCTCCCTGCACCCCGTTGGGTTTGTTGGTTTTTTTAAGCATTGAGTTTCCTGGGGGTTTTCCTCCCCCTTTGAGATGGTTTTGGTTTTTAGGGTTGTTAGATCCAGCTGTTTGTGCTGTGATCAGTGCAGGGGCACCTTTGCAGTTTGAATTGAAGTTTTAATCTGTTCCTTAGAGCTTCCACATGGGGAGAGGAGGGGCAGGGGAGTTGTTGCAGATCAGTTTGTGGAGTTTGTTGTAAGGGGGAGGTCACAGGGCTGCCCAGTGGCTGCAGCACAGGTGGGCTGAGCAAGGCTGGAGCTGTCCCTGAGCCCCCAGTTCCTGTGCAGTGTGGAAAACAAGTTGTGCAGATCTGAGAAAACTCCCAGCAAGCTCTTTTGTTCTGCCTTTTTCTTTCCTCCTTGTCTTACCCATCCCCAGCTGTGATTTTGTGGAGCCCTGTGGGGATGGGCAGCTCTGAGGGGTGCCCTGGGCAGGATCCTGGTGTGTGTGCTTGGTGTGTGCATGGCTGTGGCTGCTAAAGAGGAGCAGCCAGGGCTCTCCCCTGCTTCAGGGCAGGGATTTGGGCTCTCCCCTGCTTCAGGGCAGGGATTTGGGCTCTCCCCTGCTTCAGGGCAGGGATTTGGGCTCTCCCCTGCTTCAGGGCAGGGATTTGGGCTCTCCCCTGCTTCAGGGCAGGGATTTGGGCCCTCCCCTGCTTCAGGGCAGGGATTTGGGCTCTCCCAGCTCTGCCAGAGGTCGAGGCCACATCTTGGCTCTGCCAGTTTTGGCACCAGACCCTGATTTCCCACTGCAGGAAAGGGAAAGCCCAGCCCACAGAGAGGCCCCCTGAGCCCTGCTCCCCCTCCAGGGGCACAGTCCATGTGCCCAGAGAGGCTGCAGTGCCCTCCTGCCCTTCCCACAGCAGAGCTGGAGGAGCTCATCCCCCAGGAGCCATCCCAGCTCTGATTTCTGGCAGGAAGGGCCCTTCTCCTCCACCAGAGAGGTTTTCATGGAAAACAAGCACATTCCTGCTCCCTGTGCTGCTGCAGCTCACCGTGCAGCTTTGGGGCAGAGAGAGGCAGCCCTGAGGGATGCTCCTCCAGCCCAGAGCTGGGCAGGTGCTGTCCCAGCTGGATTCATCCTGTCCCCAGCACCTGAGCACCCCCAGCACAGCCCAGGGGGCTGCCCTGGAGCCTTTGGGATGTGCTGGAATATTCCATGCCATCCCAGTGCAGGGGTTCAGCAGGAGCAGGACACAGGAACCGTGTCCAGCTGGGGGAAAACAACCAGGGGAAAGTGCCTGGAGCTGTTCCTGGCTCCCACAGGCCCTGTGGCTTTCCAAGCAGAGGGAAAGTTCTCCCAGGAAGGATTTGTGGCACAGGGCAGCTGCTGCCTCCCCTGGGAGTGGGACCAAAGCAGGGAGGGGTGGCCAGTTTGGGGTGAGCCCCCCAGGGAGGAGCTGCCATGGACGCTGAGATCCACAGAGCTGTTTCTTTCTCTTTCTGTCTCCCCTTTCCCCTGCCTCTCCCAGGGAAGCACCAATGAGGTAAGTGGCTCTTGCTCCCTGCATGCTGCCAGGCCCTGGGCTCCTGGGAAAAGCATCCTGGCCCCAAAAGCACCTTTGGGCTGCTGGGGGATGGGAGCCACGAGGGCTCTGGGCAGCAGCTCTGGCCTGGCTGCCTCTGGCTGTTCCCTGGGATGCCTGGGGAGGGTGTGGATGTGGGCACTGCACTGCAGGAGCCAAGTGGGACAGGGATTTGGGTGGGGAGTGTCAGGATATGTTTGGGATTTTCAGCTTTGTCCCCTCAGCTCTGTTTGGGGATTTTCCTGTTGTGCCAGGAGGTCAAACCCAAAGCTCAGATTGTTTTGGTGCAGGCAGGGACAGCTGGGGAGCCCCCATGCCTGGCCAGGCCTCTCGGTGCTGCTGGAATTGCTGTGGGTGCTGTTTTTGGGGAAAAACCAGGTCATGTTGGATTGAGCTGAGTGCAGAGCCCTGAGGGCACAGTTCATCCATCCCCAGCACCCCTGAGGGGGCACAGGGAATGAAATCCTGCTCCCCCAGCACGGCAGGGAGCTGCTCTGAGGGGAAATGCTCCTGCCCAGGCCTCCAGGAACAGGAAAACCTGGATGGGACAGGGAGAGTCTTCCTCACTCAGGTGAGACCCCGAGCTTCCGGAATGTTCCTTGGGCAGAGCCTCACCAGGATCTGATTAAACCAAAAAAAAGCCAAATTTCCTGCACATGGGCATTATTTATTGCAGCTCTGAATCCCAGTGCCTGCCCAGGTGTGGCACCAGACATTTCCATGTTTGCTGTGTCCCCAGAGCAGTGCCACCTCCTGAGCCCCTGAGTTGTGGGGCAGTTCCTTTAGAAGAAATTCAAGCTGTTAAAAACCATCCCATCCCTCGTCCCTCCCAGCAGCCAGCGTGGCCCTTTGGTACCTCAGGGGCACCAGGAGGCAGAACACAGGATTTGCTGTGGCTGAGGTGCTGGACAAACCCTGCCATGTAAAACTGAGCACTGTGGGGCTGGTTTGGCATCACAAAACCCCCAAAACAGCACAAAATGCTGCAAGGGGGCCTGGATGGGGCTTGGAGCTGAATTTTCAGGAAAGACAAACAGAAGCTGTGTGAAGTCTCTTCTGCCTGTCCACTGTATTCCCAAACAATCCCAAACCACTCCTTCTATTCCCAAAAGCCCATTTGGGATGGGATCAGCATCCTCTTGGACACCTTGGAGGCATCTCATCCTCACCCTCCTCCTCCTCCTCACTGCCCCTTCAGCCTGTCCTGCTCCATTGAGCCCCTGAGCACACAGGAACTGCTCCCCCTGTCAGTGTGTGGGGTCCTGCTGCCCCTTCCCACCCCTGCCAGGGCTGATCCTGGCTTGCCAGCAGTCCCAGCAGGAGCTGGTGGGATTTGGGTTGGTTTGTTCCACCCCCAAGTTTATTTGAAATGGGAATGTCAGAGCTGTGACAATTGGTGACCCCAAGTCCTGAGCTGTGTCCTGGCACCTGCTGCTGTTTGCTGTGGGATGAAGGTGGGGAAGAGGCAGGGAGGGACACGAAGGTGTCACCCCGTGGGGTCAGATGTCACCTGGCCCTGTTGGTTCCGTGTGGGAAGTGCAGCTCCAGAGCTGTTCCTGCCTGTTCTGAGCCTGACCTGGCTCCAGGACAAACAGAAAATGGTAAAATCAGAAGGAAAATGGTAAAATCAGAAGGGAAAAATCCCCATCATCTGCAGGAAAATGATGGGGACAAGGACCTGTGCCACCCCCAGCCCTGGGGCTGAGGCAATTACAGAACAGACACTGAGGCTGCAGGAACCAAAACAGGGAAAAACAACCCCAAATGTCCCACTCATGGTCCCAGTGAATGATTGATACAGCTCAGGGGGGATGAGGTGCTTGGAAAATTGGAATTGTAGAGTCACAGAATTCCCTGAGCTGGAAGGGACCCACAGGGATCATCCAGGGCAGCCCCGCCCAGACCCCCAACAATCCCACCCTGGGCATCCCTGGCAGCTCCTGCAGCTCTGGGGCTGTGCCCATTCCCTGAGGAGCCTGGGCAGTGCCAGCACCCTCTGGGGGAAGAACCTTTCCCTGATTTCCAACCCAAACCTGCCCTGGCACAGCTCCAGCTGCTCCCTCAGGCCCCAAACCCGGAGCTGGAGCCCTCTGTGTGTGTTGGGCGCTTGGCCCAGCAGTGCTGGTGCTCAGAGCACACGGGGCTGGGATGGATCCGGATTCCATGGGACTGGGATTCCCCGGGATCATAATTCCCTGGGTTTGGGATTCTCTGGAACTGGAATTCTCTGGGTTTGGTATTCCCTGGGATTGGAATTCCCTGGGTTAGGGATTCCCCGGGTTTGGGATTCCTCAGGTTTGGGATTCCCTGGGATCAGAATTCCCCAGGATTGGGATTCCCTGGGATCAGGATTCCCTGGGATCGGGGTTCCCCAGGTTTGGGATTCTCTGGGATTGGGATTCCCTGGGATCGGGATTCTCTGGGTTTGGGATTCCCTGGGTCCAGGATTCCCTGGGATCAGAATTCCCCAGGTCTGGGATTCCCTGGGATCAGAATTCCCCAGGTTTGGGATTCCCTGGGATTGGAATTCCCTGGGTTTGGGATTCCCTGGGATCAGAATTCCCCAGGATTGGGATTCCCTGGGATCAGAATTCCCCAGGATCAGAATTCCCTGGGATCAGGATTCCACATGGGATGATCCTGGGACAGGTTTGGGATTTCCTGGGTTTCTGGGATCAGAATTCCCTGGGATCGGGGTTCCCCAGGTTTGGGATTCTCTGGGATCGGGATTCCCTGGGTTTGGGATCCCTGGGATCGGGATTCCCTGGAATCAGCGTTCCCTGGGTTTGGGATTGCCTGGGATCGGGATTCCCAGGACTGGGATTCCCCGGGATCAGGATTCTCTGGGTTTGGGATTCCCTGGGTTTAGGATTCCCTGGGATCACAATTCCTCAGGTCTGGGATTCCCTGGGATTGGGATTCCCCAGGTTTGGGATTCTCTGAGTTTGGAATTCCCCAGATTAGGGATTCCCTGGGTTTGGGATTCTCTGGGATCGGGATTCTCTGGGTTTGGGATTCCTCAGGTTTGGGATTCTCTGGGATTGGGATTCCCTAGGACCAGAATTCCCCGGGATTGGGATTCCCTAGGATCAGAATTCCCCGTGTTTGGGATTCCCCTGTGGAAGGGGCCGCTCAGCGCCGTCTCTCCCGCAGGCCTTGTACAAGCTGTACAGCGCGGCCGCCACGCACAGACACCTGTACCAGCACGCCTTCCCCGCGCCGCGGGCCGAGCCCGGCCCGGCCGCCGACAGGAAGCAGCTCTAGGAGCGGGGCCGGCGCCGCACGGCCGGGGCTCCGCTGGGATCGCCGCCCGTGCCCGGCCCGAGCCCGCCGGGAGCGCGGCAGCGGTGCCGCGGGCAGGGCCAGCATGGATGTCCCTGTCCCTGTGTACATAGGGCACTGCCGCAGCCCGGAGCTTTGGTCTGTCATTGCCAGCGACTCCCAGCTCATTTATGAAGCCTTATTTCCCCCTTCTTAATTAGTCACCACTGAGGAAACGTTAATTTACGTGATACCGCAACTAAAATGGCCGAAGCTTGTCCAAAAGCCAGTTTATTTCAGGTACTTGAAGAAGTTATAACATGTAACCACGTTTGTTTCCTTCGTTTAACTTACGTGAACATAATTAAAGTGTTAACTTGCTTTATCAGACACTGTTACGGGCACTTCTGCTGTGGTCTGTTAAGGGTGCTGTGAGGAACCGTTTCTGTTTGTCTGCACAAAGTGTCACTTTGTAGCTGTTCTGGAGGAAGTTTCTCTGTATTCTGTACATATTTATCCATGATAGTGCATAGGACGTGTGGTACAGTTCTATTCTTTTATTGTCAGGACTATTAAAGTTTGCTTTTGGTTCCTAAGAATTGGTTCTACAGTGAAATTATTTATTACCTAGGTAAGAGCTCCTCTGGGGTGTTTTACATGTTTGGTTTGAGTTGGGGTTTCAGGGTTGGTGTTTTGAGGGTCATTTATCCACTGACAGACCCAGAGCTCGGTGCCACCAAGAGCTTTGGTCATCTCAAGCCCGTGGGGCTTTTCCTGCTGCTAAGAATGGTTTATCTGATGTTCTGAAAGGTCACAAATCAGTCACACAAACCCTTCGTTCATCGAACAAAATGATTTTTATTGAATTTGTAGGATTTACAAGAAATGTACTTTTTTGTCTGCAGTGTTTATTGCACTGAAAAGAACCCATAAATAACATATCAGGACAATTAATGAACCAAATGAAATTACTGGAGAGGGTAACTGGACGATTAAAGATTTTCCCCAAGTGAGGAGCTTTAAGACAAAAGCTCATTAAAAAAAACCAAAACCCAGTAATTGCTGTTACATCCCTGATTTTCCCCCTGGGGTGGCAGAGTGGGTCAGGCAATGCTGCTGCCTTTCCACTGGAGCGGGTCAGTTTTTGGAAATGCAGGATCAAAACCACTCTGCTTAGAGATCTTGGTCTTTGGGAAAGTACAAGTGTTCCCCCTCTGAGTAATCTGTGTGGAAATGAGGAGTGAGTCTGGAGTACTAATGAGCTAAAGTAAAAAATAAGGCAACTCAGGCTTCACCTGGGCGAAGCGCTGGGATCCGAAGGGTGAGATCAGCTCCTGGTGGGAGTGACCAGGCCGGGGCTGGTTCTGTACATTAAAGCTGTAAACAAAGAGCAGAGCTCTCAGGAGAGGGATCCCAAACCCCCAGGGAAACACCCTGAACGAGGCATCTGCATTTGGACAACGTTTGGAAGCCAGGACGTGACGGCTGCATCTACTGCCCTTCAAAAATACATAGCCAGCTTTTAATACTGCAGCTGACTGCAGGAAAGGGATGGAGGATCAGGGGACCACGGAACTTGCTGGTTTCTCAGGATAACAAACTACTCCCGGCACGGCCAAAAAAGATTAACAAACAATTTCCACTTTTTATAAACAACACATAATACATGTAGAAAAATATTCAAGAGGATAATAACAAAGGTGCAACGTCAACAAAAATAAGCTGCCTTTTCAACCAGAAGCACTTTTCCTTGGAGAGCTGTTGTGGTGTGGGCAGGGCGCTCAGTAGTTGGCGCCGTGCTGCTGCTGCTGCTGCTGTGCGTACCACTGCTGCCGCTGCTGCCGCTGCTCCAGCTCCCCCAGCAGCGCCTGCCTGAAGGCCTCGTAGAGCTTCACGATGCGCTCCAGCTCCTTCATGAACAGCAGCTTCAGCATGCCCTGGTACGTGTCCAGGTCGGCCAGCTGGAACAGCTCCCACTTCAGGATGTGGTCGTACCTGGGGGCAGACACGGGGCTTGGTTAAAAATATGGATATTGATGTGAAAAACGCCAATCGCTTGGTATTAAACTTGAAAAAGTTTAAGAGTAATAAAATGGTTATAAAATAGTAATATAATTAGAGTAATAATAATTTGGATTAAGACAATATGAGACAATAGAAACAAAGAGTTACAGACAGTCCAGGTACCTTTTCTGGGCAAAATAAACCCGAAAAAGGCCCCACGTTAACAGAGGATTAACCCTTAAAAACAACAGCCTGTTGCATATTCACACAGCTCATCCATGATGCATAAATTCCATTCAAACACAGGATTCTGTCTGGGCAGTGTCAGCTTCTTCCTCTGAATCCTGACAGTGCCTTTGAGGCAGGAAGAAGTTCATTTCTCCTGATAATGGAGCAATAAATTCTCTTTCTCTGACAGATTCAGGTGTCCTGGGGCTGCTATCTCACTGTGAGTCCTTTTAGAAAAAGTATCCCACATAGCACAGTTTCTATTTTAACATTTTGTTGTAACCTAAAACTATATTTAACACACTACTTAAGAGAATTAATACAGCATAACTTTCTAACACAACACATATAACATTCATTTGAATATTTGTGAAAAGCCAATCATAAAATACGCAATTTTCACATTGTGGTGGTGTTCACAGGGGTCCCAGGGCGAGGGAAGAGATGAGAATCTTGACTCCATGTTTCATTTTATGATATATATTATATTAAAAGAAAATGATATATTAAATGTAAACTATACTAAAAGAATAGAAGAAAGGATTTCATCAGACTGACCAGACAATCCGAGCCAGCTGGACTGTGATTGGCCATTAATTAAAAACAACCACATGAGCCAATCACAGATGCACCTGTTGCATTCCACAGCAGCAGATAATCATTTACATTTCGTTTCTGAGGTCTCTCAGCTTCTCAGGAGAACGATCCTAAGGAAAGGATTTTTCATAAAATGTGTCTGTGACAGATATTGATCTAGTGCTGATTGATATCGAGTTGTGAGGGACAAAAACTCTCTAACAGTTTAGAGTTAGAAAGTGTGTGTGTTTATTGTGGGACAGCTTCCAATACACACCCCAATTTACAGGTGATTCCAGAGCCCTTTTATCTATAAGTATATAAGAGTATTGAATACCCAAAATACAAATCCATATTCATCACTTTGGTACATCCCATTCCCTGCTCTGTATGCTAATTAGTTCAAAAGCCATTAAGCATGATAATTAGTTCAAAAGCCATTAATCACATGCAGTTTGTTACTTGAAATGGGTGGGTGGTCCCTTTCATGGGGAGGGGTCCCAAAATGAAGAAGTAAATGAAGTCTTCCTCGTTCTGACCTTTCTCCCTTTTCAATGCAAATCTGACAAATGAACCCATTGGTAGAATTCCCATTCCTGTCCTCAGTTGGTTTCAGAACAGAGGAGGCCACAATTGTCTTATGTTCCTAAAAGCAATTTATCAGTTTCTATATTCTTCATTAGAAACCCAGCTCACCAAACATTGTGTTGATAAGTAATCAGTTATTAGTTAACTACTAACTCTTAACTTCATCAAGGCCTTTTATTTTATTTTAATTAACTCAAATAAAGCTTATCTCTAACTAAAATCTTAGCTCCTCTGAAATCTCTAAACTCCTTTAAGTTTATGTCTCAACAGGATTCCTCCAGGATGACTGGAATGAGATCCTTTTATGGGACTGATCCCAAAAGGTGGGGCTGTGTTTGGGGATGGGCTGGAGAAACATCACTATAGCAGTGACAAAACTCTCCTCTGTCCTTCAAAAAGGAAAGAAGCCCAGAAGTTTCTCTCCTCAATTAGGTGAAAAGACATCTCATAGAACCTTGGGGACTTCACCTCAAACTTAAGGATGGCTAATTGAACAGAAGCCAGAAAGTTCAGCCTGGGTAATTTACTAGAAAAAGAAGAGAACAAAAAACCCAATCACTTCTGTGAGGTGTTTTACCTGGGGCAAGGATCTCCTACACCTAGCTGGGTTTTTGTCTGTTTGTTATTTTGCCTTCTATTAAACCTTTTTGTTTCCAACACTGCAAGAGAAGCCATCCTGCTGATTTTTATGCCTCCAGGGGTAGCTGAGCTGGCTTGGGTGTGTTACACACCTCTGAGAGCTTGTGAGACCTGGAATTCAAAGGAATTCAGGAGATGCCCTGGAGTGACCAGAACAAACCAGCACAGGAAAACCCAGCTGGGAGAGCTGGGGGTGCTCACCTGGAGAGGAGAAGCTCCAGGGAGAGCTCAGAGCCCCTGGCAGGGCCTGAAGGGGCTCCAGGAGAGCTGGAGAGGGACTGGGGACAAGGCATGGAGGGACAGGAGACAGGGAATGGCTTCATCTGGGTTAGAAGGGACATTGGGAAGGAATTCCTGGCTGGGCTGGAATTGCCAGAGCAGCTGTGGCTGCCCCTGGATCCCTGGCAGTGCCCAGGGCCAGGCTGGACAGGGCTTGGAACACCCTGAGATGTCCCTGCCATGGCAGGGATGGGATGGGAATGGTTTTAAATCCCTTCTACACCAAAGCACTCTGGGATTCCATGGAAATGCATTTTGGAAGCATTGAACAGCAATTCCATTCACAACACACCTGGAATATTTAATGTAAAACTTCTGTTCAAATCACACTAACACAGAAAAATGGATTAATGAATTTCAGCAGCTCAGGTCCCTCCCACAGATGGGGCACTGTCCCCAGTGCAGCTGTAATGAGTGTTCTTGGCTGCTTAACCTCTCCAATTAACTCTCCTGGTTAATTAGCAGCAATAATCTACAGTGGGTATTTAATGCAAACCCTGCTGTGGTTCCAGCCTCACTGCCCTACCCTCCTTTCCTGCTTTTCCCTCACACAGCCCACCCAAAATGTGATTTCCTGAGCTTGGAAATGGGGAGCTGCCTGCTCTGCCTATCCCAGAACAGGAGGAACTCGAGGATAATGGAGTTTTTTGGAATAATGGAGTTATTTGGTGCAGCTGAGGCACAGGAGAAGATGGATTCACCTGGCTGGAGGCTGAGGCTGGAATATCAGTGGATTTGTGGAAATAAACTGCATTCCCCACTGAAAGTCACATTCCAGAGGCACCACAGAAGCACCAGGATGTGCAGGTGACTTCCAAAGGTGCTCTGAGGAATTTTAAGAATTTAATTAAATCTTATCCCAGCCTCTGTGTTAACAGTTAACAGGGCTGCACTGCTAAAACATTTTTTTCCCCAAAAAAAGAGAAACAACCAACTGCAGCTGTTTGGAGTTTGAGCTGTGTGCTGACAAAGAGGGTTGAAGTTTTCAGGCACTTGTGCCACAAGCTGAAGAACTTTCTCTTCCTGGCTATCAGCAGAACAGACTGAGCAGCAGAAATTAACAATGTGGATTAACAATTTAACAATTATTAACAATTAACTGTTAATCTGGGGGCACTCTGGATTGCTGAGCTCACAAGGCCAACACCTTTCCCTCCTTTTCCCTTCCCACTCATCAGGAGCCTCCCTGCCCTCACAGGAAGGAATTTTTTCCTATAAACAAAGATAATTTTGGTTAACACCTACTGGACTCTCTGTCAGGCTTTTTCTAACCCTAATTCTTATCTTCTAGAGGAATTTGTTAAAATCTAGTATTTTTATTTTTTCCATAATTATCTACTCCTCTCAACAAAAACAACAACAACAAAAAAACCCAGCTAAATCAATTTACAGAGCCAGGGCTAAGTAACAAATCATGACAAAATAAAACCAATTATTTCAGTGCAAAACTGTGCTGATAATTAAAAATTTAAAAATTTGTCTCAGCCTACTTGCTATAAAGAAATCCCTGATGAATTGTTTAATTTGTCTAATGTTTGTTTCTCAAGTTTCAAGAAAATACCCAAAATAATCCACACAACGCAGGCTGAGCTATTTAAATTTACATTGTCTGGATGTGCCAAAGACCTCAATAAAGGAATGGATCTGCAGCCAGAACCTGGAAGGATTTCTAGGATACAAATCCTACAGGCTACAGGAACTGAGTGTGGAGCCCCAGTGTGCTGGGGGATTTTAGGGCAATTTAAATTTTATGGGCTGCTGGCAAAGGCAGCAGTCACAAGAAGTAATAAAACTCATTCAGATTGAAGTCACTAGGAGCAGGTAATAAAAAAAAGCAATTTTTTTAGTGGAAGTCACTGAACACCACAGCTTGAATTTGCAGTTACAGGCTGTCCTCACTGCTGGAAAACTGAATTTCTCCATATTCTCCTTATGAATAGCACATGATTTAATTATTATTACACCACATTTGGGGTTTTTATTGCTTTCTATTCAGTGTTACTGCTCTGTAGAGCTGCACCCATTAGAAAATCTCATTTCTTTATGCTGACTCAAACCTTTTTTTGGAGGAGACTCCCTGTTCCTGCAGCAGTTTTTTTTTGACAAAATGATTTTTTATTAGCCTTTAGTTTTTAATTCAATTTCTTGAACAGAAATATAGAAATATAGAAATAGAAATATAGATGTCAGCCAGCATTTGGCCTAAAGGGGCTCCAAAGGAGCTGGAAAGGGACTTTGGACAAGGGATGGAGGGAAGGACAAGGGGAACAGCTTTAAGCTGGAAAAAGGTAAATTTAGTTGGATATTAGGAAGAAATTGTTCTCTGTGAGGGAGGTGAGGCCTTGGCAGAGATTCCCAGAGCAGCTGTGGCTGCCTCTGGATCCCTGGCAGTGCCCAAGGCCAGGTTGGATATTGGGGCTTGGAGCTCCCTGGGATAGTGGAAGGTGTCCCTGCCATGGCAGGGGGGACTGGATGATTTTTAAGTTCCTTCCAACCCAAACAATTTCATGATTCTATGATTAAAAACTCTTAAAGGTGAAGGAAAAGCTGTGCTGTTTAAAAAGAACGAAAAGAGCCATGAGGAAGTTCCACCCTAGAAATGTTTCACATATTTTCTGAGCACGTGGTACCACTCTTGTAAATACTCTGAAAGCAAAACACATCCTTCACCCTGTGACAGAGCTTTCTGCCAGCTGTGGGAGCTGCACAAAGTGATCACTCCAAGTAATGCCTGAAAGAAAGCAAATTAATGTGATAAACATTTGGTACAAACTCCCTCACGCTGTCAACCTCAGCCCTAAAACCAAATACAGCACAAGCTCTGCTGTCAGCCACAGAAATTCCATTTTTTTTTCATTTTCAGAGTGAAAAGAAATAAAAAAAAAGGCAGAATCTCACTTGACAGGAGCCCTGGCATAGACCTGCAGCCAGTCAGGGATCTCAGCACTGTGGTAGGGGTTGGCAGGGACCAGCAGGGCCTGGCTCCTCTCCGGGGGCTGCGGCTGGTAGGACACGGGGGGCGGCTGATCGTAGCGGGGCACGCTGCGGGGACAGAGGGACAGACAGCACAGGGTCAGCTCCAGCACTCTGCACACCCTGCAGGCACCACTCCTGAGCATTATACACACACTCAATCATTCCTGAACATTATACAGACTCAATAATTCCTGAGCATTATACACACACTCACCATTTCTGAACATTATACATAGATTCACCATTCCTGAACATTTTACACAGATTCATTAATTTCTGAACATTATACACAGATTCACCATTTCTGAGCATTTTACACACACTCACCATTCCTGAACATTTTACACACACTCACCATTCCTGAACATTTTACACACACTCACCATTCCTGAGCATTATACACAAACTCACCACTCCTGAACATTATACACAGATTCATCATTTCTGAACATTATACACAGACTCAGCACTCCTGAACATTATACACAGACTCAGCACTGCCAAGGCTGCTGCTGCTGCAACCTCACTGAGGCCTGCACTCAGCAATAGCTGCTGCTGCTATTTTGCTGAAATTCACCTTAGCCCCACTCAAAGCACTGGACCTGTTTTTAAAACATTTTTAAAGTACTGATTCATATAATCCACAATTTAACATGTCAGAACAGATGGATTCAGGGAGCAGCTCATCAGAGTTACTCCATATAAAGATATCCCCATATATTTATCTTTTGTGCCACAAGATGAAGAACTTTCTCTTCCTGGCTATTAGCAGAACAGACTGAGCAGCAGAAATTAACAATTTAACAATTAACATTGGATTTGGTGCATATTAACAATTAACTGTTAATTTGATGTGTATTAACAATTAACTGTTAGATTTGGTGTGTATTAACAATTCACATTGGATTTGGTGTGTATTTACAATTAACTGTTAATTTGGTGTGTATTAACAATTAACATTAGATTTGATGTGTATTTACAATTAATTGTTAGATTTGGTGTATGTTAACAATTAACAGTTGGATTTGGTGTGTATTTACAATTAACTGTTAATTTGGTGTATATTAACAATTAACATTGGATTTGGTGTGCATTTACTGTTATTTTGCTGTATATTAGCAATTAACTGTTAATTTGGTGTGTATTAACAATTAAGATTGGATTTGGTGTGTAGTTTTATTTTATTTTATAAAATTATGTATTTTATAAGATTATGTAGTTTTATTTTACTTTGAAATGTTGAGTGGCTGAAATACCCATTTTCATCCCAGCCAAGACTTAATTCACGTTTCAGATGTCCAGAGCACCTCCAGGCACATCAGACTTTCAGTTTACAGCTCAATTCTCTTCTCAGCAACTTTGCTGTTTTCCTGGCAGCTGCAGAGCTGCTCTGTTTGCCTGAGCAGCAAGATCCTGCTTCTAAACCCCAGAAACACAAAACAAACCCCAAACTTCTAAAAACCTTATCGAGAACCGCCAAGCCGAAAATTAAGATTTTTTTTTTCTGTTTTATGATACAAACCCATCTCCTACCTGGACTAAAACAACCCCAGGGGGGCAGGGAAGGTGGGAGGCTCACCTGGGAGCACAGGGGTGTTTGTACTGAGCCCTTTTGTTGATGTGATCCACGTAGTAAACGCCGAACTCGGCGGACTCCACGCGCTCCCAGCCCGGCGGGAGCCCCTCGCGCTCCAGCGGGTGGCTCCAGTGCGTGGTGTTGGTGTTGTGGTCGATGTAATATTTCCTTCCTCTGATAGTCCAGTCCACTGACCAGCCAGGAGGAAGAGGTAAATCTTCAGAACTATGATTTGTTAAGTTTCCTAAAGATGTAGCAGCAACTCTCCCGATGCCTAAAACGAAGGGAGATCGGGGTTTAGGGAAAGATTTACAGAAATGATGATTTTTGTTAATGAATTATTATGGCTGCTTCATTTATCGACAAAAACAAACAAAAAAAGTTTTTAAGTTTCATATATCAACAAAAAAACCCCAAAAAGTTTAAAAATGAAAACTATCCAGATATTAGAACTCTCCAGAGAAATCACCAACAAAGCTTTTCAGGTGAACCAGTCAAGAGCAGCAACAGGACGAGGTAAACAAGAGAGGAGGGACAAGCAGGGTTGGGGTCCAAGAGCTGCCAGGAATCAGCAGCTGATTAAATTCCCACCTTTTCCCTGGAATCAGAGCACATTTGGGATTGATCCAGCACTAGGTTTAAGAGACTGCTCAGCAGCTCTTGGAAATGTGGGATTTGTTGTAACAAACAGAGTTTTTACAGAGTTTTTAGCAGCTGGAGGGTGAGAGATGCCCCAGAGAAACACCTCCTGTCCCATCCCTCCCCAGGGAGACTTGGGAAGAAATAAAACCAGATGAGCAAGTAGAGAAAAAGCATAAAAAACACCCCCAAGACACCCAACCACAAAAACCCAGTGACTCAATCAAGAATTCTGCAGGTTTCTTCCCAACCCTGGGAATTTGCTACCTCCTGGATGTGTTGGGTTCAATTCAATTCCCTTTTAAAATTCATTTTAAGGAGTTCCCTCCAGTCCCTCACAGGATCTAGTTTTAATGAAAATTCCAATTCTCTTTTCATCTGTTGAAGATTGCAATGCAAGATGTTTTCCATTACCATCTGTATGGCTGATTACCTTGTCAAGTGAGCAGTTTGCCTTATCTCTCTCTTTGAATGACCACATTCACACCTTCCCTCGGGAGGGGACCTCCGCTGATAACAGACTATTGAATATCGGTGCATGACTGATAAGAACTGTAACATCCCATTGTGAGATGTGCGCCCAGAGGGAGGAGCCAAGCACTGCTACCCCATATACTCTAAGATTCTGAAATTGCAGTTTCAGTTTTTCTCCACGAGACTCCCCAGAGGAACAGCAGCTACCTTTCCCTCCTGGATCTTCAGAGGAAGACTACATCCTTCTCTACAGAACCCCCTTGCTCCAACAGAACCACCCCTGATACTTCAGAGGACTGCAGCCACATTTTCAATCGGACTGCCACCAACACCCTGACCAACAGGGTGTCAGGTTGGGTTCTGACTCTGTCAGTGTTGTTCCAGTGGACTGTATTGTTTATTTTATTCTTTTTATTTCTTCCCTATTAAAGAACTGTTATTGCCTGCTCCCAATATCTTTGCCTGAGAGCCCTTTAATTTAAAATTGCAGCAATTCGGAGGGGTGGGGAGGGTTTACATTCTCAATTTCAGGGGAGGCTCCTGCCTTCCTTAGCAGACTCCTGTCTTTCCAAACCAAGACATCATCCCACAGCCAAATGCATCCATTCAATCCCATTATCAGCAGAGTTTGTGTGTTGCTATTTCCCACAGCCAGCAGAAGGGATTTTTTCCACTTTCCCCACTTTTTTACAAGTCAGAAATCACCCCCCCACACACATGTACTGACAGGAATACACCCCTGCTCCTTTTCTTCAGGAATAACATTTTTTGTGTGGTTATTTTCTGAGAGAAGGGAAAGGCAGAGTCTCTCTCTTCTAAAATCACAGCCAGAAACCTGGGTGAGCTATATCCTAACAGAATATTATAATAATTAAAAATAAACTTACAGGAAGGCTCCAAAACAACTGGATAAATAAAAAATAAATTCAAACCCCCCTCACAAACATCCTCCTTTAAAACTTTGTGCTCAACATAAATCTTTTTCCAGCCTTGTCATGCTCTGAACTGTTTGGCCTTAAAGGATTTCCTCTGGTGTCAGCACTTACCTGTTTGGCAGCATTGGAAAGGGAAGCTGTGTCCATTTTAATTGGGATTGAACAACCCAGAGCTTAATTCTATAGCAAAGAAACATCTGGAACCTTCCTGACCTTTGGAAGGGCTGGGGCAGGGAAGCTGCTTCAGCTCCACATGCCAGTGACAAAATAAAACCATTTCAGCTTCTTGAGAATGCTGTGCTTGGGCCAAACAAACCCAGGATGTTCCCCCATTGGTGAAGCTCTGGGATGGGATTTCAGGGATGTGGAAATTGTGATTGTTAAATCTCCACTGCCAGGAGAGCTGAACACACAAATTTGACTGGGGGAGTAAAAAATCCGTATTTTTCTGTTTACTGTTAAAACCTGCACATCCCTGTATTTTTCTTACACTTCCTCCTCCTTACATTCTGGCCTCAAATCCACAGATAATTATTTTTACTAAAGGTAAAGGTTAATGATTCCCAACATGTGGAAGAGGTGCCATCCTCTGCACTGAAGCTCTCCTGACACATGGGTTCTCCCAATGCCAGCTCATTTTTAATTTCCAAGATGCAAAGAACAAAAATAACACCAGATCACAAATATTTTATCCATTCCTTTTGCCATTTTCATTTCATACATGAAGAAGCAGAGTCAAACCCTTAAAATAAATTTGTACAGATGCAGAAGTTACCAGTTTTGAACAATACTCCATGGACATGAAATTAAAGGCCAGACTTATAAACTGATGGTTGTAACTATAATTTTTCCCCTATAGTATATTGGAATATTCTCAGATATTATATTGGATTATATACAGATATTATATACAGATTATATTGGAATATTCTCTCTGCTGGAAGTTTTAAGATGTTGATATTCATAGGGCCTTAAAGCCATCAACCACTGTGGCATGAAAATCAACAATTAGTACAATTTAGACTTTTTTTCCCTATAAAATTAATTTTTTTAGAGATCAAAAGAAATTATCTGTTGGTTTTCCTGATAAACCTCAGATTTTCCTTTGTGGAAGGATGGATACACACATAAGAGAAAAACTCCTCCTATAGTTTTGAGCAATAAGAGAAGAGGAAAATTAACTTTTATATATATATATATACACACCTGTAATTTCAACTAACAACACTTGGAAGAGTAAATTCCTCTGTAATCTTTTCCAAAGAATAACCCAAAGAAGAAAATTCCAAAACAGCCTAAACCCATGGCCTGCCTTTTCCATGGCAGATTTCCAGGAATGACATTTTCTGCATTTAAATTCCAGGTAAATTCTGAGCCCCAAAGCATTTTCACAGCAGCCCAAAGCTCCACACAGGATTTTCCTGCAAGCACCATGGATATTCCCCGGATTGGGGGCTGGCACCACATTTATGGATCCCAAATAGAAAAGCTGAACAGTTTTTATACAAATATTTGGTGTAAATTTTCCTGGCATGGAGGATGTGATCCCTACCATGAGATAAACTGAGCATGTTCACTGCAATTCTCAGGGTTTTCTTGCTCACACACTCTTCTAGCTGTAACACATAAAAATTCTCATTCTTCCTGCTTTCCCAAGAAATAGAGTGGTTTAAATTATCCTCTTGTTTCAAATGTCTCCTTTCCCCTGCTTAGGGATGAGCACTCTCTGGAGTGGCACTATCAAATCTCGAGGATGGCCAACAATTAATTGAAATTTGTGCATTTGTAAAACCTTTTCAAGCCTCATCTGGTCACTCTGTTTATAATGTTATATTATAATATATTAGATAATGGGTTGTTTTTTGGTTCAGTTGCTGCTTTTAAGGAATATCAACATTGAAATTGAGGATTTAATTTTCCATCCATTTATAAAATCCAGTATCTTGAATTTAAGATCTTGAATTATCAATTTTGACTTTGAGCAGCACATTGCAGTGCACTTTTATCAATGCAAAAATTCCTTCTCTTAAAAACCCAAATAAAGTCACAAGTGAGAACAGTCTGCAGTGTGTTCTTCACTCAAGGAAGTTGTGTTTAGGAAGGAACAAAGGAACTGGAAATGATGTCAGGGCTTTCCCAGTAAAAGGGATTTTTTCTGAGGGAACCCTGCCTGGAAAGAAGTCCAACCCCTCAGAAGCAAAGATTCCCAGCAAAGGCCAGGTAACAAGAGCAGCAGAGAAATCCCATCACCAGCATCAAGGGCAAAGAGCAAAACCAGAGGAAAAAATTCCACTGGGGTAGAAAATGCAGAGAAATTTCAGAGCCCAGGAACTCCCCCACAAGTGACTTCACCCAAATTTCCAAAGTGTTGCAGAATAAATCTTACAAAACACTATTTGTTTTTAATTAGCCCAATTGTCCTGAGAGGGTTTTTTCAGGATGCCAAAATCCTCTCCCTTCCCCTCATCAGAGCAGGGTGAAGAGCAGGAAGAGAAGATGAACAAACTGTTTAATTTTAAAAGAGTAAGTAATAATAAAATAACAAAAAGTTCCAATAACTCTCCTGTTTAGCCAGGTCTGCAGGTCCCAGCCTTCCTAACCCTCTCCAAAGCATCTGAAGGAACTTCCTGAGCACAAGCACCTCTTTTGTTGGAGGGAATGGGGCGTTCCAAGCAAGCACAAATAGGAAATGACAGGAAGAACTCTGAAAGCATCAAGAATTATGCTGCAAAATTCCTGCAAAATCAGCACAAAAGAAGAAAAAGGCAGGAAGTGCCATTTGTTTAAAAATGAGAGAAGTGTACACACAGAAAAATAAAAATATGGCTATTTCAGCTCTAAATGGGTCTCATGTCATAATCTGTATTTATTCTGCTCTTACATTAAACAAGTTTGCAGTTTTTCAGGGGGACAACTTAACAGATGAACCAGAAGCACACTGGATTCTCTGTTAAATTGGTTTTTTCTCCTGTGACATCCCAGTGAACTCATCACAATCCACCACCAGCAAGTGCCTTTACAGGGTTGATTTCAAGCTCAGCAATTTTCATAGACACAGAAGAATGGTTCAGCTTACCGCTCACACAGGTACAAATAACTCTGAGGTCTTGGTTACAAGTTAGTTCCAATCTACACTGTAGGTATAACTTCAACCACAGACCTCCCCAAAACTTTAACCTAGAAGAGAGGAAAGAGATGGCGAGGAAAGACAAGTAAAGGTCTCTTAGAATTAAAAGTTTGAAAAGGACACTCATAATAATTAAAAAATAAAAAAAAAAAAGAAATTAAAAATTTAAGAAATGCCACAGAGGTAGCTAAATGTATAAAATTAGGAGGTATCTCAACCGAAAATACTGGTCAGGAAAATCAGCAGCACTGAATTGGTAATGAGAAACAAACTGAATGGAAATATGGAAAGGAGGAGATGGCAGAAGTGAAGCACAGGGAGAGAGAAAACGTGGCTTGAAGGAGAAATGCCATGGAAGGACACGGCAATGCTGGAACACCAACTGCTGCAAAAGCCCAGGCCTGCCTCAACACTCGGCTGAACACTCTGAAGCCTTGGTAAGAACATGTTTGTAACTTCTCTCCAAATCCCAGGGAGGAAAATCTCAGTTTTGAATGAGAGCTGAAATGCACAGGCACCTCTTCACTTCCAGACTGCTGCCAAAAATCACCTCAGTGTGAGCACCATGGCATGGCAGCAAAGCAGGAACACCTCGTGTTCACCAGGCAACATCTCCTGGGGAATCCACCCAAAACACACCAGGACTGAGCAAGGGCACCTTTGGAGGGAAAGGGGAGGAGGCAGCATTTACAAACTCCAGCTAAAAACCAGACTTTCCATTTGGAACTGCAGGCATCAGGCAATTCTGGCATCTCAATGAAGAGAAACGACAATGGAGACGAGTAAAGAAAAGTAATTTAGACAAAGACAGTGAAAGCAACAGGCTCTGGAAATGCAAGAAAAAGAAACAAGGAATTACAAAGACATTTGGGTAACTCAAGGAAAACACTGAAGGTGTGAAGGCATGGGATGGTTCAAATAAAAAGAAGCTGAATGGTGAGATGAAGGAAGTAACACAACCTAAAAATTTTTCTTATTTTGGGCCACATGATTCTTTAAGAAAAAGGAAAAGAGGACTTTAGGAGTTCATATGGAGATGAAAAAAAATGGAGCAAAGGGAAAACACTGGCAACTGAAAGGCTCACCTTTGTCTCTCCCTACAAGTGCATGAGATTAAATACTCACCCATCACCAAATCTGTGTAAAACTTGTTCAAAATATGCAATGTTAAAGTATGAGAGCCAATGACCAAATCAAGCAAACAGGAGCAGCTCCTCTATGATTTCCAGGGCTAAGGTCAACAAACAGCAGGAAAAAAATCTATTTAGGAAGAAGATGTTGCTACTGAGCAACATCTGAGCAAAATATGGAGCTCCTCTTACAAATGTGCTCTATGAATCTCCACTTCCAAGCCAGAGCTCCATTTCCGGGAATCTCCTCAGCAGACACAACTGCTGTTTAATTCTGAAGGTTTAACTGATGGATTGGTTTGTGAAATCCTCCCCTCCTGCTTCTCCTCCCTAAAACATCCCAGCACAATCCCAGTGCTTGTTACCTGGACCAGGTAAATGTCTAATGACTGCTGGATGAGCAACAACTGCAGAGATGCAGGGTTTGCACACAAAATCCAGGCAGATTAGAGATATTCACATTTAGAAAAATAAAGGAGGATTCAAATAACAGGCCTTAAAGCCCAGCATCTCAGAATTTCCTGGCTGACATTTCCATTTTTCATGGAAGTGTTTCTGTGGGGAAGAAAACACAAGGCACTGACAGGTTCTAATCCCACACACGAGGTCAGCAGCATTAAAGGCTGATGTTCTTCCTGGCAGGTTTCTTGTTCTAGACAGGAGATTTATTTTAGCAGACACTAATTACAATTTTGTTTACAGATTACAGGTGACAATGTATTTCATACTGAAGGCACATTATTTACAGGTTTGAAATGTTTGTTTCAAACTCCTCCTTGGGCATAGTTTTTGTAATATCAGAGTAAAATATTTCAGAAAAGTAATGTTTCATGGATTTGTCTTTCTTATGCTGTTTTGTTTTAGGAAACAAAGGCAAGTTCCAGTGAAACTAAGGGGACAACAGGTATATTTACAAACAAATTTAAAAGCTAAAAGAAAGGAGTCAAGGATTAGGAAGTAAATTTCAACAGTAATTAGATGCCAATTTGCTAATTACACAAAGCAGTCATTCCTCCCTATGACTATTTATAAGAAATTATTTTAATGATTGAGGTCAAATTCAAACAATGAAATTAAATAAGATGATAATTAAAATTTAATGATAATAATAATGCAATATTGTGGTTTAGTGCTTTTGTTTATTCTCTACATCATGATGTCCCCCAATGAATAAAATTCCAGCCAGCAACTGATGTGTAGGGGAGATGTACACATGCCTGGCATTAAAAACCCCAAAACTTCCTTGGCCTTACTCCATTTATTTAGGAAAATAATCCTGGTTCCAATCTGTTTTTCCTTTCTGGATATGTGTGAAGAAACCCTCAATTCCAATTACCCAAAACTGATGTGTAGAGAAGACGTACACAAAACTTCCTCGGCCTTATTCCATTTATTTAAGAAAATAATCCTGGTTTAAATCTATTTTTCCTTTCTGGATATGTGTGAACAAACGCTCAACTCCAATTACCCAGCATAAGAAACCCTATGTGAAACCATTAGAAATTAAATTCCAATTACCTGGCATTAGAAACCACATGTGTGAACAAACCCTCAATTCCAATTACCCAAAACTGATGTGTAGAGGAGATGTACACATGCCTGGCATTAAAAACCCCAAAACCTCCTTGGCCTTACTCCATTTATTTAAGAAAACAATCCTGGTTTAAATCTATTTTTCCTTTCTGGATATGTGTGAACAAACCCTCAATTCCAGTTACCTAAATCCCAAAAATGCCACGATAAAGCAGCTTTGTCCTACACACCTGAAACACAACCCTGATCATCCAGACTCCCCAAACCGCACCCAAATTCTCACCAAAACCTGATTTTTAACAAAAACACCGAGGAATCCTTACCTGAAGTGTGCCTGCCATGATTGTGGGACATCCTCTGGAAAAGATCATTGTTGTGTTCATAATACCTGTAGTCCTCGTGCAGGCGCTCGTTCAGCTGACGTCTCCTGTGGCCATCGTAGAAATGATCGCAGTAATAGCCCCGGGCTCCGGCATCGCCGTTCTCCAGCCCGGGGCCGGCCTCGGCCAGGAAGGGCTGCGAGGAGGAGGAGGAGGAGCCGTATTCCCTCGGCACCTCGGCCAGGCTCCTGGCCAGGTAGGAGGGTGCAGACAGTCTGTTGCTTTCTCGCCTCAGTATCTCGTGAGGCGGCCTCTGCACCGGGGTCCGGAGGAAGCTCTGGTTCCTGGAGACGAGGCCATCGCCGGGGGCGTAGGCAGAGGATGCCGAGTCGGGAGGGCAGATGTCCGTGCGCCTGGGAATGGTCGGACCGTGGCGGATGAAGGAAGGCATCAGATCTGCCAGGGAGCACGGGGGAGAAGTGAGAGCCCTGCCTGTGCAGTGATTTACACACTGAAACTGGGGAAGTTCACGTGCAGAAGCCACTTAAGGCACCTCTAATGTGAAAAATGCGTATTTTATGATTGGCTTTTCGCAAATATTCAAATGGATATTAGATGTGTTGTGTTAGAAAGTGATGCTGTATTAATTCTCTTAAGCAGTGTGTTAAATATAGTTTTAGGTTATAACAAACTGTTAAAATAGAAACTATGCTATGTAAGATACTTTTTTTCCTAAAGAGAGGACTCGCAGTGAGATAGCAGCCACAGGACACCTGAATCTGTCAGAGAAAGAGAATTTATTGCTCCATTATCAGAAATTAACTTCTTCCCTCCTCCTCCAGAAGGGATGATGCCATTTAGGATTCAGAGGAAGAAGTTGACTCTGACCAGACAGAATCCTGTGTTTGAATGGAATTTATGCATCATGGATGAGGTGTATGAATATGCAACAGGCTGTTGCTTTTAAGGGTTAATCCTCTGTTAACGTGGGGCCTTTTTTGGGCTTATGCTGCCTGTAACTCCGTAACTCTTTGTTTTTATTGTCTCATATTGTCCTAATCCTAATTGTCCAAATTATTATTACTCTAATTTTATTACTATTTTTATAAACATTTTATTACTATTAAACTTTTAAAATTTTAAAAACAAGTGATTGGCATTTTTCACATCTAACAACTCCCTGCAGGGAGGCTGCAGACAGGTGGGGTTGGTCTCTGACAGAACCAGAGGACAGAGTCTCAAGCCACGGCAAGGAATGTATAGGCTGGATATTAGGAAAAAGTTTTTCACCCAAAGAATAATAAAGCATTGGAATGCTCTTCCCAGGGAGGTGGTGGAATCACCATCTCTGGATGTGTTTAGAAAAAGACTGGACATGGCACTGGGTGCTACAGTCTGGGTGAGGTGTGAGGGCACAGGTTGGACTGGATGATCTCAGAGGTCTCTTCCCACCTCATTATTCTGTGATTCTGTGTAATGTCTGTGTAAATGTGGAGGTAAAGCTGCAGAATGTCCAGGTGCAGCAGAAACCCCACTGAGCAGTTCTGCCAGTAAAACTGCAGCTGCAATAAACAAACCAACCCCAAACCCATCAAAAAAAACCACATGACGAAAAAAAAAAAAAACCAACCCCAAACCACCCACACTGTGCTGTGGCTAAATCAGTCAGGGTTCGTGTTTCTCTGTGAGAAGGGTCAAGAAAATCCACATATCTTGGCTACTGCTTCTTTGGGAATGTTGTCCTTACAAACTGGGAATGACAAGATGTTAATGCCCACAGGAATTCAAGACAGAAACAGAATTCACACTGCCCCCACTAATCCCAAAGTCACAAAGTTCAGCCAGAAAAAACGATGCCATTCCATATGCATTAAGTCCTCAAATTATCAGGGAGATGTTTCACTTTCTCCTTTAGAATTTCACTGCCTCCCTCCAGTATGTGAAACATTCCTCCTCTCCCTACTTTTACTTTCAACATGATAGAAGTAAGTAGTTTCCTTCCAGACAAATCAATACAGATGATAACTTTCACTTAGAATGAGATAATTCCTATTATTAATTACCTTTTATTAATAAACCCTTACAACTTACGGTTAAAATCTGGTGCACCCCAGAAAGCGTCAGCAATATATTTACTTATTTATTGAGCAAACCCATTTCAGTCTCGGGTTGTCTTCTAAGACCAACAAACCCAAACCCAAGCACACTTTCAGTGCGTGTTTGTGGTGATGTGCCCAGCCCTAGGAGCACAGGGATCTTCCCGCGCCACAGGAAGATCCCTGCAGCCCAGGTGACCTCACCAGGCTGAGTCACAGATAGGACCTGGAGCATTTTTTATGCAGGGATTTTATGCAACTGCCTGGCGGGACAGTTATCTCATTCCACAGCGCTCGGATGGGGAAAACAAGCGCTCCGTTCTGCAAGGAGCGGGCTCGGGGATCCATGGAACCGCAGCCCCGATGCTGCCCCCGTGCCACAGGGAGCCCTTCCCTCCTTCCCCGCGCCAGGCTGCTCCGAGCCCCGGCCAGCCTCACCCTGGAGCTCTTGGCTTCATTTAAAATCAACGTCTGAACCCCGGCCTGCTGAAACTCAGGAACCGGGCACCGAGAAAATCATAAAACCCACAAAAACCACCGAGTTTGGGCACGCTGAGCGCCCGCTGGAACAAGGCGTGCAGGGCTCCCTTTGAAACTCGGCTTTCCTTTCCTTTTAACTTCCCTCCGTCATCTCCTAGGGCTCGTAACAGGATTAAACACACATTTATAAGGACAAATAGCCCTTACACACATTTACAGGGAGAAAAAACCCCTACACACACCCACAGGGATACCTCCCCCTCACGCCCCTCGCCCCGCCAAGGCCGCGCAGCTCCAGGGCCCGCCGGACCCGCACCGGCCGCACACAAAGGCCTCGGCATCGGCCCCCCGAGCCGGCGTCCCCCGGTTCCCCCGACACTCACTCCGCAGCAGCGGGCTCGTCTCCTTCTTCACGTACTTCCCCTGCACCTCGCCCGGCTTGGAGAGCTCCGTCCGCGTCTTCTTCCGCGACAGCATCCCACCTCCCGGCCCGCTGCCACCGCCCGCATGCCCGGCGCCGCACCCCGCTCCGCAGGGCGGGGGTCCGGCCGCCGCCGGGGGCCGGGCCGGGACCAGAAGCGGGGTTGGGATGGGGATCGGGATCGGGACCGGGCCGGGCCGGGGGTCGCTGAGGGGACGCGGCGGGCGCGCGGGGCGTTGTGGGAAGGCGGCGGCCGCCGCCCTCCGGGACGGCCGCGGGGCAGCGCAGGGGAGGGGGCGCGGCCACAGCGCCCCCGCGCGGCGGGGAGGGCGCGGCCCCTCACGGAGCGGCGGGAGCCCGCCGGGACAGAAACCCCTGAGTGACAGAAACCCCGGAATGAGAGAAACCCCAGAATAACAGAAACCGCAGAATAACAGACATCCCGGAATGACAGAGTGACAGAACCCCACAGTGACACAACCACTGAATCGTTGAGGTTGGAAAAGACCTCCGAGATCAGCGAGTCTGAGCTGTGCCCGGTGCCTACCTCATCACAAGCCCAGAGCACTGATGCCACATCCAGGAATTCCCTGGGCACCTCCAGGGATGGGCACTCCTGACAACGTTTTCCGTGGAGAAATTTTCTCAAATATCCCATTTTAACCTCCCCTGAGGCTGTTCCTTGTCCTGTTCCCTGGAGCAGAGCCCGACCCCCCCGGCTGTGCCCTCCTGGCAGGAGCTGTGCAGAGCCACAAGGGCCCCTGAGCCTCCTTTGCTCCAGGCTGAGCCCCTTCCCAGCTCCTCAGGGATTCTCCAGCCCCTTCCCAGCTCCCTCAGGGATTCTCCAGCCCCTTCCCAGCTCCTCAGGGATTCTCCAACCCCTTCCCAGCCTCTCAGGGATTCTCCAGCCCCTTCCCAGCTCCTCAGGGATTCTCCAGCCCCTTCCCGGCTCCCTCAGGGATTCTCCAGCCCCTTCCCAGCTCCTCAGGGATTCTCCAGCCCCTTCCCGGCTCCCTCAGGAATTCTCCAGACCCTTCCCCAGCTCCATTCCTTTCCCTGGACACGCTCCAGTCCCTCAGTGTTTCTTTTCATGAGGGGTCCAGAGCTGGACACAGCAGTGCTTGACCAGGGAGGACGGAGCAGGGGACCCACTGTGGTCCCTTCCAGCCTTTCCCATCCCTTGATTCTGTGAAAAGCTTGCACCAAGCACTCAATATTTCCCTCAATATTTCAATATAAAGGCAAAGAGTAGGGATGCAACTTCAGCGGAACATAAGCCGAGGTGCATTCACTACCTGTCAGGTTTTCACACTTCAATTTCATACTTTCATAATGCAAGAAGCTGCTTTTTCAGAGCTGTCAAACCATCCTTTTTATAATTATATATGCCTTTGATACTACTTGCAATATTTACAACATCCATGAGAAGAGAAGCTGTGGCTGCCCCTGGATCCCTGGAAGTGTCCCAGGCCAGGCTGGACAGGGCTTGGAAAAACCTGGGATAGTTGAAGGTGTCCCTGCCATGGCAGGATGGAATTTAGGTGCCTCCCAACTCAAATTATTCTATGATTTTCATGTTGGACAAAAAGCAAGAGACACAAGTATGCATTGTACATTAATGTATTTTTTATGCTCATTATAAATAATGTATCAGTTGCTTCATCTCTCAGCTTTACATGATGTTCTAAGGACAATATATTACACCAGAACAAAACAAACTCAATAGAAAAAAAAATATACATTTGTTTTCCTTTATACACAAGTTGTTTGTCATGAAATGACACCGAACAGAGATTGGACAGGTAAATGATGGAAAACCTGAGTGACAGGGATGGCATTTGCTGGAAGTAAACAAAAGGATTTTACTCTTGATCAATCCAGACTGTTCCTCCCTGCTATACCTAACATATAACCTGGCTAAAATAAAAAATGTTAATATCCTGCTTCTTTCCCCAAGCAGAATTCAAACAACTCCATTTTTCCTTGTATTTAAAGTACCACTTGGAGCATGTGCCACAATGTAGACTTTTAAATCACTCTATATTGACAAGCAGCACTTGAGCTGTGCGAATTTTGTACACCTCTATTTAACTTGGGGTCTGTCCCCTTCCAAAACCCCCACCCTGAAATGTCTATGTGCCTTTATTTTCACAGTGATTCATTAAGTAAGAGCTGAAAACATTTAAAACAGCTTCTGGTAATGAAGTAGTTAATATCTGACATGGCAGGACCTGTTGTAGGAACAAGGCCTAAAAGTTCAGTGATTTTTGACAGCAACAATAACATTAAATACTTTGGTTTTTTTGCCTATTCTGCATAGGAGACACATTCATGCACAAAACACCCCTAATGCTTAATAAATTATGTGTTTCTATGCTTCTTTTCAGTAGCCTGGACTTTGTAAAACAGCTGCTTCTCTTCTGAGCTGACACACTGAATTCAGGAGCAACGTGCCCCCCATCTGGAAGCAGCTCTGCCTTTCTCTGGGATCCCTCCTTTTGGGAAGGGATTGTCCTGAATTGTCCTGTGGCAACCCAGCCACTACAGTACAGGAAGGCAAAAGGCACTTCTGAGAATGAATCCACACAAATCTTCCAGTGAAATTGGAGTTTTTACCAACAGCACGTTTTCCTCCTCCTCTCTCCTGTGGTTAAATTGTTTTTTTTCTGAAGTTTAGTGAAAGAGAAGTACAGCAAAGTAGGATAGGGGAGAAAGGGAAAAAAACAAAAGTCCCTTTTCCCTAGTTCTGCTTCTCCCTTTTTGGTGCTGTGCTCTAGCAATGTCTGTGTTTGGTTTATGAAAGCCTGGTAACTACCAGGAGATTAAAAGAATTAGTGAAATAGTCCAGCCTTTAAATTGAGCAACATGAAAGTAATTGCACAATAATTGAATTGAAATATTCATTCCTTCCTTTTAGACTTTGGTCACAGACACAAGTAAATCAAGGTCAAGGTATGAAGAAGTCTTAAAATGTACTAGGTAATAATTTTTTTTTTTTCCCAAATACAGTTCTGAATCTCTTTTTTTTTTTTTTCTCCCTGGAATCATTTTGGAACTTTGCTGATTTCCAGAGCATGGGTTTAGGGTGTGCTCAGTTCTCACTTTGCCAACACACAGCCCTGGTACCCACACAGAGATTTATCATCATGTAACTCAGACCACTTGGTGATAAAAGTACCAAGAAATCACTACTTCACCTTTTCAAACCCTCATCTTTTTATCAATTTAAGACACTTCCAGTTTGTGAAAACATTTTTGCAGCCTCTGAAAAATTTGTAAATCCTTGAATTTGGGATGACTTGGAGAAATCTCCACGACATGCATTTAGAAGAGCACAGCAGTGAAATAATTTATGAGGACTCCAACATGATGTTATTCCATGATTCTGTTTCACTTTGTTGCCTGCACAAAGCAATAGAGGAGGAAAAGGAGGAGGAAAAAGTCACTTCCTGTGTCTAGCTCAGTCCACAAATCCTCCAAAATGGGTAAATAACCCCAGAGACACAGGGAACATCCTCTCAGCCACATCAGTACCCAGTAAATCTCATTTTCCATCTGCTCCTCCACAGCTTGCAGCAATTTTACCCCAGATTCTGGAGGACATTTGGCTCCTGACAGAGTGATCAGCTTGCCAGTGGTCTCTGAGACAAAACACCTCTTCCTCCCCCTCCCAATCTTGCATTTAAAGAGGTCCAGTTCCAAGTACTCCAGAATGGCCCCAGTTTGATTTACAATGTTTAATTGTGTCTGACTGGTCTGGGGGAGGCAGGGCAGGATAACACACACCCCCTTGAGCAGGCAGGCTCTTGTCCAGCTGCTCCTCTGGCAAACCCCTCTGCCTTGAAGGTGTTTCCAAAAATCCACATTTCTCCACTGATCCAAGAGGAGGCACCACCCTCATCCCAAACCTTGATGCTCCTCTGCAGCCTGGGTAAGGAGCACCAAGGAAATACTCACCCAAATCCAATTTGTTTTGTCCTGCTTTCCCTCAGGGGTGTTCACCTCCCTCTGCTGACCTTTATAGCCACATTTATAGCTGAAGGAAGCTGATTTAGCCTGCTACTCCCTGAGTTCTTCATGATTACACTGAATGTGGTTCTTCACAACTAATGACAGATTCTGCACTAGGATTAACACAGAAGACAAGACTTTTCCAAATGATTCCTCAGGTCAGAGCAAATGCTGCATTCCTGGCAAAGCTCCATGCTCATGAGGGTTCCAACAACAGGATCCCACTGACAAAATCATCCAAGTGCCCCTCTTCATTCTTCTGCCAGCAGTTTAATAAATACACTGCGCTGCTTTACTGAATTTACAAATCACATAAACAAAGCTCCCATCTTTGCTTCAGTCGAGTGACTCTTCCTTGGTTTAACTTATTTCCATATACAAAACCATAAGGCCTTTACAATGCAGAGTTGTCTGGCAGCACAGCTTAAAAAAAAAGAGGAAATAATAGTCTTTATTTGCTAGTTGGGAAATTTCTTCAGATGAAATATTGTCATACTTAGTTGGAGGCAGTAGTCTAGTTCTGTATTTTAAATAAACCTCCTTTTTTTCTGAGCTCTGCAGAGAAACAGCCATGAAGAACAACCCAGAAGCCTAATGAATAATTGCTTTAGAGAAACCAGAATCAGTTTACAGGACAGAGCCCATAGCAGCAAAGTCTTGCCTTCAATAACATTTTGGCTGACAGAGTTGAAGACTGACCCATCAGCATTTCTAGGTTTGGAGCTATTTTAGAAAGCTGAAAATATTAAGTTTTCAGTTCAACAATTGGAGTTTTCTTTAGGCCTTTGATTCAATCTAGATGATCCAGTATAGGAAATTCAGAATTTGGATTTTAAATGAAAGCCAAGGCATCAAAATAGATTAACCTAGAAAAACATAAGTTTGGGGTTTTTTTACATAGTGATGATTATTTTTAGGCAAAACTTGGCAGAAACCCAGTTTGGGAACCAACAAAATTCTCCTTTGGTAGTGTCCATTTTGGGAATCAGCTCTTTGCTCTGTGGGGAGGCATTTGTAACTAAAACTCATTCAGTAAAAAAAGGCAACGCAGTGAGAAGCTGAAATATTCCCAATTTCAGTAAAGTGCAGGGGGCTGTGACACACAACAGCTTTGCTATGACCTGATCTCTGGGCTGAAGGAGGGGGAGGCCAAATTCTTCACTATTCTGTTGAGGTTGGCAATTTTCTCTTCCAGTAAATAATTTTTCCTCTCCGCAGTTTTCTGCCTCTGCTCTGTCACCTCCAGAGCCTTCAGCAGCTGCGCGTTCTCCACGTAGAGATCCTTGACCATGGCGTCTGCCTTGGTGTTCTTGGAAAGCTGGGGTGGGAATGGGACAAGGAACTCAGCAAATGGCAAAGAAAAACCTCAAAGCAGTGGAGAAGTAGGTGAATGTGTTAATTATAATTCAAATATTAAAGTAAAACCCCACTCCTCACATTAAAACCCAGCGGGGCGTGAAATTTTTGAACTGGAAAGTTTTTAAAGATGTTACAAGAAATACCAATACAAAAAACCCCACTGGTCTCATTAAGGAGATGCTGTGGAAGTTTTGAGACTGGAAAGGATTTTTAGGGAGATGGGGTTGGTAACCCTTGGTGTTCTTGGTGGGGAGGAGGTGGGGAAGTAGGTGGATGTGTCAATTATAGCTCAAATATCAAAATAAAACCCCACTGCTCTCATTAAAAACCCAGGGTCTTCAGAGATGCTGTGGAAGTTTTGAAACTGGAAAGGTTTTTAAGGAGATGGGGCTGGTAACCCTTGGTGTTCTCGGAAAGCTGGGGTGGGAATGGGACACAGGCACTCAGCAAATGGCAAAGAAAAACCCCAAAGGAGGTGGGGAAGTAGGTGAATGTGTTAATTATAGCTCAAAAATCAAAATAAAACCCCACTCCTCTCATTAAAAACCCAAGGTCTTCAGAGATGCTGTGGAAGTTTTGAGACTGGAAAGGTTTTTTAAGGAGATGGGCTTGGTAACAGAGGGATTCAAATCAACCTTGTCAGGTGAATTCTGCTTTACAGCATTTATCCTCTAAGGATAAATTTAGTGCACAAAAGAATCCACAAGGCCAGTGATCCCACAGAGATACTTCCAAAAACCCCAAAACCACATCAAACAAAGGATGAATTTGGGGCAGGAGGCCTCAAAGAAATCAATATTTTCTCCTCAGGAAATTATTTTTTCCTCCCTTTCTAAGCAACTTTTCCAGTTAGCATCCTCAGCTGAAATTTGATTTTTTGTTTCTTGATTTAGGAAATTAATGAGTAGTGGATTTAGTCCCCAATTTGGTGTTTTATGAAGTTTTGGGGCAAATATGCTGTAGTTGAGCTCAGAATAAAATTAAATAAAAAACACTTTTAACTTTATTCTGAACAACAGCTTGGCAGCTTTTTGCTCTCTTAGGGGTTTAGAGAAGGAATGGGGAAGGTTTGAGGAAATCCAAGAACACTTACTTGTTCTTTCAGCTGATTGACTTTATCTTGGAGAAGCCTCTTCACAAGCCTTAATTTCTGCTCCACATCCATCATTCTCTCTTCCATCATTTTTAGGAGCTGCTCATGACCCTCCTGGAAAGCAACATTTATGTGAAAAATCAGTTAAAAATCAGTTCCCATTCACCAGTCTATTTTGTTTTCCCACTTTATGCTCAAAAAAATTGGTGGCCATCCACATTTCAGTCTGATTTAGAGGCAAATAAATTAATAAACCTTTAATTGAAGCAGAATATTGATGGCATCACTTAAAGGACACTCTCAGCATTCTACTGGTTTTCCAAGCAAGTTACATTTGAAATTACCAAATCAAGGAAAAATGATATAAAATTCTAACTTTTGTCTTGTCTGTGACAGAGCTGGATAATTTCCTTTTCTTGTTCTTCGGTGCTGCCAATTTTCTGATCAATGTGGGAAACAAAATGCCAATTTAATGGTTTTAGAATAAAAATAAGGTGAAGTCATAAGGTCACGTTGACAAGGTAACTCTCCCATGCCAGACCCTTTGAAACAGAGTAATATCCAAAAGAAGTAGGATTATAAACGACATTTTTTACATCTTTTTAGATTAGTTTTCATAATCCTCAACTGGTTTATCTTCTTTTTCTTCAGCAAGATGACAGTGTAACTAAAAACATCATAATTCTGTGTCGTGTTACAAGAACACCTGAGGGAAATTTTCCCAAATAAATAAGAAACATCAGGAATTACCAAAAAAACCCCTTGAGTAATATCCAAAAAGATTCCAAACTTCATTTTTTTACACCTTTTTAGATTAGTTTTCATAACCCTAAACTGGTTTTTCTTCAGCAAGGTGAGAATGTAACTAAAACCATCATAATTCTGTGTCGTGTTACAAGAACATCTGAGGGAAATTTTCCCAAATAAATAAGAAACACCAGGAATTACAAAAGAACTTGAGTAATATCCAAAAGTAGTAGGATTCCAAATATGCATTTTAGGATTCCAAATATGCATTTTAGGATTCCAAATATGCAAAAGATGCATTTTTTGCATCTTTTTAGATTAGTTTTCATAACCCTAAACTGTTTTTTCTTCTTTTCCTTCAGCAAGGGGACAGTGTAACTAAGAATATCATAATTCTCTGTCATGTTACATGAACACCTGAGGGAAATTTTCCCAAATAAATAAGAAACATCAGGAATTAAAGGAATTACAAAAGAACTTCTGTGGATTTAGGAACTTTAAACACTGATTGCAGGAAATTTGAGACTTTATTTTGCTGCTGGTTTGTTACTCAAATTCCAGGCAGTCATTTGAGGAGATTAAACTTTGAGAAAGCACCAACCCAAAATAAAACACCTTCAAATCCAAACCCATCCCACCTGTGGAAGAGGATAAATACAAATCTGTTTCAGGCAGGCAGTTCTTCATGTAAAACCCTACAAAATGATCCCCCCGGGGGGTTGATTTAATCTCACTCAACATTTTATTTGCTGTAGCATCAGAAACTCAAATCTGTGTATGAGGTGATGTGATAATCTATTTTTATGAAAAAACTTACATTAGAGTCACACAGAAAAGAGTTTTACTGTGTGGGTGGAGTGGATATTTTTCTGAATTAATGGAATTTGATTGGAATTCAAAACCCTGGAATTCACCATTCCACTTCCCATTTGTTGCAGGAGCCCTGAGTGAGTAATTATGTGGAAAAGAAGAATTAGAGAGGTCTCAATACCTGTGATCCCTGGGGTTTTTTTGCCTTAAATATTCTCACTTCCCATTATTTCATGTTAAATGGGAGAAATCAGCTCAGGCAGCAGCTTTAAGGTCATTAAAATAGGAGGAAAAAGATCTTTACAAGCAAACAGCTGAAATGGTTCATGGCTCCAACCAGAAAAATCACAGGCCTTAAAGAGGTGTTTTGCTGAACTATTAAAGTGTTAAAATCCCAATTTAATTAAATTAGGATTTAATAAATTCATTAAATCCTAATAAATTAATTGAATTTTATTAAAATCCTAGTTTGAGACAAAATAAAAACTCTAGAATTTTGTCCAATAAACAATTATTTTCCCTTTTTTACTTTATGGCCACAGTAGTAGAAGATCTCTCATTTTCTTAAATTTTCAGATACATCTGCTAAAGAAAAGCTGAGTTTCTGTACTCCAATACATCCCTGCCACAAATATTTCCCAGAACTCCTGATATAACAATGTTCACTATCAAAGATAAATATTTTGTCTAAAACTTGTTAATTCTTGAAGTAGAAATTAATGATTTCTATGAAGACAAGAGACATTATGCTTAAAAAAAGATTTTATTTTTCATTTACATCAAAAAAAGTCATCTTTCCCTGTTAAAAAGTTTATACATCTTATACAAAAATGCAGTATAAATACCCCTGGTTTTCTTCAAATCTCATATAAAATTAGTACCATTTGAGAAAAATAGGCTCTTTCCCATACTGAACAACTGCACATTTTAAATAACATAAATAAAACCCGTTTGTAACACATTTTAAAAAGCTTCTGGAAGCTTCTGAGCTTTCACAAAATAGCTTCTAGACAAATAAATAAGAAAATAACACTGCGGAGACTTTTTTTTGCTGGTTTTTTGGGAGAAAAAAGAAAAACAAAAGAAAAAAAGGAAAAAAGAGGGGAAAATAAAGGAAAATAAAGGAGAAAAATAAAGGAAAAAATAAAGAAAAAAAGGAGAAAAAAAAAAAAAAGGAAAAAAAAATAAAGGAACAAATAAAGGAACAAATAAAGGAACAAATAAAATAAAGGAAAAAAATAAAGGAAAAAAAGGAAAAAATAAAGGAAAAAAAGAAAAAAAAGGAAAAAAATAAAGGAAAAAATAAAATAAAGGAAAAAAATAAATGAAAAAATAAAGGAAAAAAAAAAAAAGGAAAAAATAAAGGAAAAAAATAAAGGAAAAAAAATAAAGGAAAAAAAAATAAAGGAAAAAAAAAAAAAGAAAAAAAATAAAGGAAAAAAAATAAAGGAAAAAAATAAAAAAAAAAAATAAAGGAAAAAAAATAAAGGAAAAAAAAAAAGGAAAAAAATAAAGGAAAAAAAATAAAATAAAGGAAAAAAAATAAAGGAAAAAAATAAAGGAAAAAAATAAAGGAAAAAATAAAGGAAAAAAATAAAGGAAAAAATAAAGGAAAAAATAAAGGAAAAAATAAAGGAAAAAATAAAGGAAAAAATAAAGGAAAAAATAAAGGAAAGAATAAAGGAAAAAAATAAAGGAAAAATAAAGGAAAAAATTAAAGGGAAAAAATAAAGGGGGAAAAAATAAAGGAAAAAATAAAGGAAATTAGGAAAAAACAAGGGAAAAATAAAGGAAAAAAGGGAAAAAAAGGAAAAAAAAAAGGATTTGATCCTCAAGTTTCTGAGCTTATGCCAGTTCTGTGTTTTGTGTTTATCATGGCAAAGGAATGGGATCAGAAGCAGCCAGAGGTGTCAGAGGTGCCCAATCCTGCGGTAGGAATCTGCATGCACTGCTCGCTGCTCCGGTAGCAGGGCCTGGAGAAAGAAGGCAAGTGGCAATACTTCACCCTGAGAGCCAGGTGCTGCTTCAAAACATCAACACTTCGAGGCAAAAAAATCAGCAAAACAAGCAAAGCAAGCAACACAGGACAAAAGAAAAAAAAAGTACAAAAGAAAAAAACATGCAGAGTATTTTATATTTTCTAGCTGTAAATATTGATATTAGCACTGCTGGGAGACTGAGGGGGTGTTTTCTACATCTAAGGACTCTCATCCATGGTTTTTAAAAGCTCAGTGGCAGTGATTAAATTAGCAAAGTTTTTTAGAGGAAATCCTCCTCTCTCTAAAAACCTCATTTACAGCATGAAAATCTCATATAGTATATAAAAAAACTCAGATTGCCAAGAATTGGGGAAAAATATAGCCAAACATTATATATGAATACAATCTACATATATATTTAAAAATAGATATAAAACCTCACAGATTGCCAAGCATTTGGGAAAAATGTATCCAGACATTATATATAAATATTATATATATATATATATGTGTGTGTATCTATATATATATATATATAAAGCCTCACAGACTGCCAAGCATTTGGGAAAAACATAGCCAATTATATATAATAGATATATATTTAAATAAATAAATAAATAAATAAATATAAAACCTCACAGATTGCCATGAATTTGGGAAAAATGTATCCAAACATTATATAAAAATATTTTTATTTCTATATATATGTATGTGTATATATATGTGTTATATATATATATATATATATATTATATACATAATATATAAATAATATAAATATAAAGAAATTTTATATACATAAAATCTCACAGATTGCCAAGCATTTGGGAAAACTGTATCCAAACATTATATATAAATATAATAGATATATATTTAAAATATATCTATAAAACCTCACAGATTGCCAAGCATTTGGGAAAAATGCAGCCAAACTGTCCCTCCTTTGAAAACTTTGCATTTCTACCTCAAACCTTGTTGGTTTTCCCTCAGAGTGAGATGAAATTTGAAATAAAGAGCTGTACAAAGGGAGAACTGAGCAACTCAGATATTAATCAGTGCTAGGCAAACTTTGGGAAGTATTGGGTAATTAACAGGCTCCCAAATTTGGTTATTGAGAAAGGGATATGAGGTAATCACAGCACTGGACACAGCAGAACAATCACTGGAAATTCAGAAGAGTCCAGAAGGGTAACACAGCACAAACAGCTCAGGAGTTATAATTTAATTTAATTTAGTGCAATTTAAACATGTAACAGCAGCCTTTGGGTGAGAATAACTCAGGACTGACTGTAAAATGAATGAAAATCCACAGACAACCAGGATCAAAAAGCAATGAAAACTGCAAAGCAGGATAAACACAAAATAATTCCATTAAAAAAAAAAAAGGGGGGAAAACTTTGGATACCTCAGACAGGATCTAAAAAGCTGCAAAAAGCAAAGCAGCAGAACTAAATTATTTATAAATTATTTATTTTACACATGGAGACAACCTGACCTTGTACTCACTGGTGGAAGGATGATGGAGAGGGATTAGCATGGAAGCTTTCAGGGTGCTAAAGGGGACATTAAAAGGGACATGAGCTCAACTAAATGTTAAACCCTAAAAATCAGGATGGCAAAGAGAAATCAACAGAGATTCAAGCAGGAGGTGTTCACAAAGTGGAGAGAAATAAATCTGGCTTTGCTTGTAAGTGCAGGTTTTTAATAATGATTTAGAAAGTTATGTAGTAAAAAAGGGTGTTATAAAGCAGATTATTCACTCATTTTAAGGAAAAAAATTAAAAGGATTAAGTGCCTTAGTGCATTGACAGCCGATATTTTTCAAGTCTAAGTATTTTTAAATTCCCAAAGCTTTTCCAGGAAATGCAGGAGCAATTCATCTCTAGAACTGCAGGTTCCAGGATGTGACTCGTTTGCAGATTGTTCCAAAATCTAAATTACAAACTCATCACTCCTAATGCAATCCCAGCACATTCAATTTGCCACTGCTGCAATATGGCTTTGATTGATTTTTAAATTAAAATTCACATTTTGCTCCCCATGGTATGGGAACAAAGTACATCAGCCTGTGGTGATGCACTTCTGAAAAGGAACCTTATAATCAATTTATTTCTACTTAACCTGAAATTATTTGCTTTTATTTTTTAATGAAACATTTTGATTTTATACCTTTCTTTAAAAAAAATAATTACTCCAAGTTTTGGATACTTTAAAAACTGGTTACTGCCTAGACTCTCTCTGTAATACCTTTTTTCTGGAATACTTATTCCCACATTAAGAGATTTTTGAGCTTCAAAGTCTTGGTATTATTATTATTATTATTATTATTATTAGGTATTATTTTAAAGTATAACTGCAATCTAAATTTAAAATATAAGAGGGGTGATTTTTTCCTGCTACCAGATGAATAAATAGCTAATAGTGTTTTATCTAATTTATTTATCTAAATGTAAATCTAAATAAATATCTAATCTAAAATAGATCAAATACTAACTAGAAATTTAGGTTACTATGTGTAAATCTAAATAAATATCTAATCTAAAATAGATCAAAGACTAAATATAAATTTAGGTTACTTAGAGCTCTATCTTTTCTTATAAGATAAAGTTGTAATATTATTTTAAGACATTTTTTGGCCTGAGCCAAAGCTTTAGACATTTAGAGATCCAATTACTTTTGGAAGAAAAAGATCATTTGGAAATTTTTATATGGCAGATACAAACCTTTTTATTGCCTAGAATTCAGTTTTACAAGGTAAAAAGTTAACACTAAAAGTGAGTGGATGAATTAATCTGCCTTGGAATTGGTTTTCCCTCAGAAATGTTGACGTTTCTGTACAACAGTAACAGTGTCTTGTCTTGTGGCCAAATCAGGAAGAAAAAGGATTAGAAAAAAACCTTAGAAAAAGGGATTAATTTGTGTTCTGCTCTGCTACAACTGACACAATTCCATGTGACAGCAAGAGCCCAAATTAGGATTTTATGTGATGGATGCCTGTGCAATATTTGGCGTGGTGTATTTCTAGACAGGGTCATTAGGTAAAGAAACAACAAAAGAGCCTCTATAAACACTCACTGCACATGGAGCAGAAGGAGAAAAGCCAGTTAAATGTGGATGGGAGTGGTTTGATCTCAAAAAAATTAAGAGAACTTCAGAACAAAGCTCTGGCTTGGGCTGACCACACTAAAATAGCATTTTTACACATATCCTTGCTGCCATGAAATTCCATTTTTGAACTGGCATAAACAGAGAAAGGATCTCACCAGAATAAAAAAAAAAAACCAACAAAACCCCAAGACAATTAAACCAAATGCTTTAAAAATTTTCACTTTCAAGGTGAGAGGGCCTTACCTGCTGCATGTTTGTCCCCGAGGGTCTGCTCTGGAGCTCTTCCTGGAGGTGCTGACTCCTCCTCTCTGCCTGCAGCAGCTGCTGCTGGAGCTGCAGGAATTGTTCCCTGGGCACCGTGGCACAGCCTTGCTGCTGGGAGCTCTGGCTATGCATCCCCCTGGACTGCAGCATCTGCAAAACCCCAAAATCCCCAAATCAGCAGCTGCTGGGAGCTCTGGCTATGCATCCCCCCTGGACTGCAGCATCTGCAAAACCCCAAAATCCCCAAAATCAGCAGCTGCTCCCTCTGCTCCAGAGCATCTGCAAAACCCTAAATCCCAAAATCAGCACCTGCTCCCTCTGCCAGAGCTACCCAGGAGCATCTGGAAAACCCCAAACCCCAAAATCAGCTCCTGCTCCCTCTGCCAGGGCTGCCCCAGAGCAGCCTGCTCTCAGATTTTTTATGTGCAAGGGAAACAAGCCTGGACTTGGTGATAGAGGTGACGAAAGATGGAATTTCACACAAAGGAAGCTGGGCTTTGAGTCATCATTTCAGGCCTGAATTATAAAATCACTGAATTTTGGATGAATTCCTATCAAATTTTAGCTGGTGAGCTTTAAGTAGCAATAATTTCCCATTTCAAGGGGAAGGCTGAAGTTGTGCTGATTGTTTCTACTCTTTAGGATGGAGAGGGAACATTTATCTCTGCTGTTACCCTCAAAATTCAGTATATAACACCCTATAGATATTTCCTAATGTTCACTCCTAACTGATTATAAAATCACTGAATTTTAGATGAATTCCTATCAAATTTTAGTTGGTGAGTTTTAAATAGCAATATTTTCCCATTTCAAGGGGAAGGCTGAAGTTGTGCTGAGTATTAGTTGTGCTGATTATTTCTAGTCTTCAGGGAACATTTATCTCTGCTGTTACCCTCAAAATTCAGTATATAACACCCTACAGATATTTCCTAATGTTCACTCCTAACTGTGGAGATATTAAGAGCTAGGACAGTCACATGAAATAATTTAGAATTTTTCCAGACTAAAGCAAAACCCAGGTAAGTAACTCACAGCTGGAAGAGTTAATTATACTAAAAAGGACCAGAATTGGACAGTAAAAATCCCTGATGGTTCAGATAAACTCATTTGCAGCTGGAATTTGTGTAGAATTAATAATTTCTTCCCCTAAAGAAAGAAAAAGCCAGGACCATAAAGGTCCTGTTACCTTAAAACCATTACTCTGTTCCCTCAGGAAAAGGTGTATAAGATTATCTTGGTGATTTTAGCTTTCCTTTCACAACTGATTTTAATTCCCCTTTCACAACTGGCACAATTCTCAATTTGGATAATATTTCAGTTATTGACTTCATCTCTAACTGTAAATATTTTTCACAATGGTGCAGCTCTTCTGGCCCTGTAACCATCCCTATCTCTGCTGGTCCTGGTAAACAGAAAATAGGTTTATAAATGCTTGAAAATAAAACTATTTGTACTTTTTAAAGCTATTTAGAGGCTCTCTTTGTCTTTAAAGGAGCTGTTTTTTTTCCTGACAATATAAACAGTGAAAATAATGAGCTTTTGGTGGGATTTCTTTCAGGGTTCCTGTCATGTTGTGAAGCACACAAGCAACGAATGAGTCAAATAGTGTTAACAGCATCTTAGAAATAATTACTAATGAAACAGCAATGAAAACAATATAGCCCTGCTGTATTCATCTGTGGAAGAAAATGGAACAATCATGGGCTTGCTAAACTATCAGGATGATGCCAAGTGGGATCAGGAATTAACTAATTTGAGGAAACACTGGACAGTCTCATGCAGAAGTAAATATGCAAACACCTTCGAGCCTCACAGGCAATGGGGGAGCAGGAAGCCACTTTTCATTCTCCCACTTCCAATTTTAATCCTTTTGGAAGCAATGGGGTGAATTCTCTCCATTTTCATGGCAACCCCTCAGGAACACACAGCTCCTGAGGGTACAGAACCACCTTAAACAGCAAAAACCACAAAGAACCTGTGCACTGTCCAAAATTGACACTGAAATGAATAGTGGCTTCTGCACTTAAGAGATGCATGGGAAAAAAAAGAAAAGAAATTAATTTAAAAAATGAATTCATTAAAATGAATTTAAAAAAATGAATTTCTCCATGCTATGGGGGTACATGAAAAGTGATTGCTCTACCTTCACACACTATTTCAGAGAGAGAACTGCCCCCTTCTCTGCTAGCTCCAACCACTGAGTTCTAGCCAGGTTAGCCACGGACAAAAGGAGAACAGGCACAAAAGAGAGAGTTAGAAGTCACAAATCACTGAGTGAATGTTGCACACACCTGCTGGGAAAAGGTTACCAAAATCCTGCATGGCTGAAATTCACATTTCAGGAGAAAACACAATCCCAGGCTGGGTGTTCTTGGGTTTGAGCGTTTGGCATTCTCCCAAAGCTTAATTAAGACTATATAAATAAATTCACAGGGAATAGAAACAGTCTTTTCATTAACTTGTCAAAATCTCATCTTTCCTAATTAGGTTTTTACGGTTTTATTACTAATTACATAGGATTTTCAGCCTAATGGCTCCCATTTGGTGAAAAACATGAAGCCATCTATAAAGTGTTATAGAAGCCTCATCTAAAAGATGTTCTGACTTATGGAACAAGTCAAAATTGTAAGGTTTTAATTTTTTTTTTCAATATTATGTTTTAAACTCAAATCCAGGATATCAAATTTAGTCAAGACTATTGAGAGAGAGCTTGGAGGTCTGGGCTGACCTTATGGGATGCACTAAACACAATTAAGCTGCCCATTCCTATTACCAAGGACTCCTAAATTTTGATGATCCATCTCCAGCAGAACTTTTACAACAGCTTTGGGAAGGATCTCCACTAAAGTTTTCACTTGTGCCTTTAAATTAACAGTAAGCTGTGTGAATTGCTAATTTTTCACAATTTAGATAATATTAAGCTTGAAGTCAGCAAATTATTCCCAGAGGAAATAAGAACAGGTTACTACATTAAGAGCAGCATCACACTAATATTAGATGGGAAATTTGAGGTGACATGTTTTAGGAAGGAAGAGGGAAGTGCCAGCCTTGCCTCAAGTACAGAAACAAATTTCCTTGCCATTTAATTTTCCATCTGAAGCCAAATGTGAATCATGACTAAACAAAACATGCTTCAGAGAGCAGGATGTTTGCCACACAGCTTGGTCATGAAAGAGGAGAAGTTAATTCTTCTGGTTTCAATTAGTTTTCTCTATTGCTACACATCCATAAGTTGTTCTAAAAGGAAATAAATTCAATAAAATAGTGATAAAGGCCCACAGTCAACACAGATTGAAAAGTACCTCCATTAACTGATCATCCAGCTTGACTTGCTTTTTTCTCAGTCCTTCATTTTCTGAGCTGCTTTCCAGTTCACGTCCAAGGGAATTCATCTGACTGATCTATCAGAGACAAAAAGTTTCCTTAGAAAAGCAGCAATTTGTCATTTTAGCTGCTTTTCCCCCCATGAACCACTGAATACCAAGACAACTCAAGTTTAAGAACCAGGAATATCTGGAAAAGTGCTTTGCTACAAGAGCTGTCTCCCAGCAGATGCAAAGAGCCTTGTCAGCTCCTTCAGACACAGATTTGGGAGAGGCAAAGGGCACAAAATTCACAGCAGAAGAAGAAAGTTATCTTAGCTGAGAGGTTGGTGTCATTCTGTACCTTTCAAACACAAGTTGCACTGAAAATTAGCTCCTCTGCCAATGACTGGTTTAATTTTTATAGTTGATAGGTGTAAATTAATGCTTTGTCCACAGATTTGGGGGTTTTGTTGGCAAAAAGTTTGTTCTAGGGAAGAATGGAGACTCAAGGGAGGGACTGGTCATTGCCTGTGCAATGTTCAAACTTAATAAGTAAATAACACTAATAACACTAAAATACAGCTTATCCCCTGAACTTCTGAGAGATGGAAACTACTGCAGTGATTTGTGTGTTTACCACCCACAACTCACCTTCCTGAATGCAGATGACAGCTCCTTCTGAAGCTGCTCACACTCTCTCTTCAAGCTCAGCTTCTCCTGCTCCATGGCTTTGACAATCCCTGCCTGGCTCTGATGCTTTTGGTGCTTTAGGGAGAGGATTGTGGATTCCAGCTGCCGGATCTGGGAAAACAGAGATGAACAAATGGGAAAAGATGGCCCAGGTAATTCCACTTCATTTAAAATACCAGCTGATTTTGCAATCACAGAATCTCAGCGTGGTTTGGGTTTGAAAGGACCTTAAATCCCATCCCATCCCACCCCTGCCATGGGCAGGGACACCTCCCACTATCCCAGGCTGCTCCAAATCCTGCCCAAGCTGGCCTTGGACATTTCCAGGGATAAAGGAGCAGCCACAGCTTCTCTGGGCAACTCTGAGATATTTTTGACATCTTGGCTTTCTTTCCCTTTGTCCTCCCCATAATCCACTTAATACTGCAAGCCAAGAAATTGCACAAGAAGAATGTTAGAAATATTAAGAATCTTTCTGTTAACTTGAAGTTGGACTGAAATCTTGGACAAGAATTATCAAGATTGTCTTTTAAAGAAAAGGAATATCCTGAAGAGTGTTGTGGAGTCTCAGATATTCAAAACCTGCTTGGATTGTGATCTATGCAAAGGGGTCTGAATGACCTCCAGAGAATCACCAGGATTGAACAAGAATTACCAGGATTGTCTTCTAAAGAAAAGAAATACCATGAGAGTGCTGTGGAGTCTCATTCTCTGGAGAAATTGGCACAGGAAGAACATCAGGAATATTGAGAATCTTTTTGTTAACTTGAAGTTGGACTGAAATCTTAGAAAAGAACTGAAATTTTGGAAAAGGACTTCACAACACTCTCAGGATATTTCTTTTCTTTAAAAGACAAGATTGTCTATTTCTAAAAGAAATATCCTGAGAATGTTGCAGAGTCTCATTCTCTGGAGAAATTGGCACAGGAAAAATATTAGGAATATTAAGAATTTTTTGTTAACTTGAATTCAGACTGAAATCTTGGACAAGAATGATCAGAATTGTCTTCTAAAGAAAAGAAATGTCCTGAGAGTGTTGTGGAGTCTCATCCTCTTGAGAAATTGGCACAGGAAAAACGTTTGGAATATTAAGAATTTTTTGTTGACTTGAAGTTGGACTGAAATCTTGAACAAGTACTACCAGGACTGTCTTTAAAAAAAAAGAAATGTCCTGAAAGTGTTGTGGAGTCTCATTCTCTGCAGATATTCAAACCCTGCTTGGATTGTGATCTATGCAAAGGGGTCTGAGTGACCTCCAGAGAATCACCAGGATTGGACAAGAATTACCAGGATTGTCTTTTAAATAAAAGAAATCTCCTGAGAGTGTTGTGGAGTCTCAGATATTCAACCCCTGCTTGGATTGTGATCTATGCAAAGGGGCCTGAGTGCCCTCCAGAGCTCCCAGCCCAGCCCTGCTGGGTCTCCCAGCTTGCCCAGGTTACCTTTTCCCTGGAGTGAGCCAGGTCTGTTTTTGTGCTCTGCACTTCCCTCTGCAGCCTCTCGTTGTCCTGCCTGAGCAGCCTCTGCTCCTGCTCATCCCAGGGGATGGGCCCCTGCTGCTCCTGCAGCCCTGAGGGAGGCACAGCCACTTCCAGAACCAGGTTCTTAAGACAGACAGAATTGCAGGGTTAGGCCTTCAACAAAGAAGCAGACATTTGCTCTATTCAGGTGGGGTTTAGGTGGATTCTCAGAAAGTGCAGGCTCCAAAGTTGCAGCATTCCCATCTCCCTCCCAGCCCACTCTCTGCTGTTCTTTAAGAAATCCAATGTGCAAATCCCAAGTGCTTCCCTCTGCTAAAATCATGGATAATAGCTGTGTGCACAAGGAGTGCACAGAGTTCAGCAACACAAAAAAAAGCAATTTATGCTCTCCTTAGAGCCAAACAGAACTCAGTATTCTATATTATGCACTAATAGCTGTAATTTAGCTCCTGTTGTACAATTCTGAAACAGCCTCTTTTCCACGTGGACATTAAATATTCCTTAATTACATGGCAAACAAGCCAAATTAGTAACTGAATTCATAAGAGCAATCCCAGGACTGCTGTCTACAACCTCCTTTGGTTACAAATCCTCATTAGCTGAGAGGCTGGAGTAATTCTGTACCTTCCAAACCCAAGCTGCACTGAAAATTAGCTCCTCTGCCAATGACTGGTTCAATTTTTATAGTTAATAGGTGTAAATTAATGCATTGTCCACAGATTTGGGGGTTTTATTGGCAAAAGGTTTCTTTTAGGGAAAAATGGAGACTCGGGAGAGGGGGACTGATCATTGCCGGTCCATGTTCAACATTTCAAATACAGCTTTTAAAAACCAGCTGAAAACCACATTATATCCAATACCCAAGAATTCCAGCTACCTCCTGAGATGCCTGAAGCCTTTACCTTTTCACTGGTGCCCTGCAGCTGTTTGTGCAGTGCCATCACTTCTTGTTTCAGACTCTCCTTCTCCTGCTGTGTCAGCTGCAGGTCGGATTTCAGCCGGGACATTTGGAGGTTGGTGCTCTGCAGAGTTTCACTGAGGCTCTGAACCTGGAAAGAGCAGGAGCACAGCTTGGCTTTTGCTGGATCAAGATTCCCTGTGTGGATCAGGTACCCCAGGTATTTAGGACCTCTGATGGAAGGGGTGAAGTTAAAACGTTGATTTCCCCCTTTGCAAAAGTTAAATTGAGTTTATTGCTCTCCACAAGTCCCTGACAGGAAGGTGGAGCTGAAGGGGGTCAGGCTCTGCTCCCACAGGGACAGGATGAGGAAACAGCCTCAAGGTGTGTCAGAGGAGGTCTAGATTGGGTATTAGGGAAAATTTCCTCATGGAAAGGGTTTTTGAGCATTGGCACAGCTGCCCAGGGCAGTGGTGCCATCCCCACCCCTGAAGGGATTTAAAAGCTGGGTGGATGTGGCACCTGGGGACATGGGGCAGTGGTGGCCTGGGCAGTGCTGCAGGAGTGACTGGACTCAATCTTATAAGGATTTCCTATCCTTAAACCTCTATAATTCCAAATGATTTTCCAACTTTCTGTTCCAAGCTCGCAGCCACCCACTTTGAATAGAGCCACAATGCTGCATTCACCAGAAACATCTTCCAGGCCTGAGCATTCACTGAGATATCCTGGGAAGAAGCTTTCCCTTGAATTGTTTATTCTTCCTGGCAGGAATTCCTCCTGCTCCAGGATTGCTGAGCCAAGCAGGGAACCACTTGATCCCACCCCTGCCTGGGGAAGGATGAGCCTGCACCAGGACAGAGGAGCAACAGCAGAGTCTCTGCAGCACTTCAGGAATCACCAGGCAGAGGGAATTGGCAAAAGTAACTTGGCTACAGAGAGAAAAAATCCCTCCTTGTGTTTAACAAGTTTCCTTTTGCCCTTTAAGAACATCACTTGGAAAGCCCCTCAAGCAGCCATTCTCAGCTGCATGGCACCAGGAGGGGCCTTTCATGAGAAAAAAGCACTGCAGGAGAGGATAAAAAACCATAAATCAGTGTTTCATACCTTGTCCTGGGAGAGGCTGAGCTGTGCTTTCAGTGCCTGACTCTGCTGCTCCCAGGATTTCTGCTCCTGCTTCAAGCTGCCAATTGCACTCTCCAGGCAGCTGACCTGAGCTACCTGCAATGAGATTACACAGGAATCCTCACTCAGGAATTTGGTTTTGACTCCATTTCACTTCAAGGGTTACCCTAGAGGGAGTTAAATAAAAGGAAGGAAGGAAAATGCAGAAAAAGCAAAAAGCCCCTCAGCTCCCTGAATTCCCACACAATGGGATTATTATTTACAGTGTGCAGAGTGCTCTGCTCCAGTTCAGAGCTACAGTAGGTTAGAGATGCAATAAAAGTCCAGGAACACTGTCCTCCTTGTCCTGCTGCAGGATTTATATCCAGGCCTCTCTTCCTTGCCATGTTTGGAATTTTCTACATAATCAAATTACAGTAAAGCTGTGCTCTAAAATTGAAGCTTTCCTCTCTAAGACCAGCTAGGAAAAAAAAAAAAAATCCAGGCACTGGCAACAAAGCCTTTATCTGGCTTGAGGGTGAGGGAAAAAACATCCAGAGAAGTTTTACAGACAGAGGAATTTTAACAGCACACGGTGATGAGGATTTTCCTTTCTTACCTTATCAATGCATCTGTTCAGCTCCTCACCCAGGGCTTCTTTCTCTTTCTGCAGCTTTTCATTTTTAGTGATCAAACTTGCAACTTCATTTTGAAGGTCAGCAAGATCAGGACATCTGGGCAGCTGTGGGAAACAAACCCCTCAGAGTTTCATTTTTGTGCTGTCACAGAATTTGGCAGGAAAAGCAGGGGATGCCCAAATGGTTTGGGTTGGAAGGGACCTTTAAAGGTCATAAGCAGGGACATCTTCCACCATCCCAGGTTGCTCCAAGGTGTCCTTGGACACTTCCAGGGATCCAGGAGCCTGTGCCAGGCCCTCCCCACCCTCACAGGGAAGGATTTTTCCATAATATCCCATATAAATCACCAAACACAGAGGGAAAACCACTGCACTGCTGACTTCCAATCCTTTTCCCAAGTGCCCCAGTGCTTTATCACTGCCTTTCCTCATTCCATCTCCTGTAATTAAACTCCAGCCACAATCCACTCCTTCCTCAATAGGCCTCAGCTGCTTTTGCTTTTTAAGACCATTATCTACCCTGAGCACTGAGTGTTTTACACCGGGCAGAAAATGACTTTGTGGAGCCCTAATCAGGGAACTGCCTCATTTGAAGCCTTCATTATCTGTGTTTATTAGCATACATTTACAGCCAATTGAACTGTGCTTGTACAGGAGATAACTGAGCTCTCCAGGAAATTATCCTCAGACCTTGTGAGACTCCCAGATCTCCAGATGGGTTTAGCAACAGGAATTCTCCTTGACAGGACATGCTGGAAGAGCTCATTCCTTAGATGGAGCTAAAATGGGTTATATCTCCAGTTAAAGAGGGAAATGTTCTCCTGTGGATCCCATTTGCCCTGCCTATCCCTTAATTAGAGCTTTCAATCTTTATCTTGACCAAAGCTTCTCTTTGTAGCTCCACTACTCCCAAAAATCTTTTTTTTTGGCAAAATCTAAGTGAACCCAACCTTATTTGAAGAATTATGTGTTGCACCTGGAAACTCTTTCAAGAGGAGATACATTCCCTTTCTTTTATGACCTTTCTTTAAAGAAATCAACTATTTCCACCTCTTAATTTTCATCCATTAAGGCATAGTGCAAATTAATCTGATGGAACTCAAAATCCCAGAAGGGTTTGGGTTGGAAGGGACCTTTAAAGGCCATCAAGTTCCAATCTCTCTGGAATAAACAGAGACACCTTCCACTATCCCAGGCTGCTCCAAGGTGTCCTTGGACACTTTCCAGGGATGCAAGGACAGCCACAGCTCCTCTGGGCAAGAGGGTGCCGTACCTGTTTTGTCTTCTCCAGCTCCTGCTTGAGGATGTGGTTCTCCTGCTCCAGTAGATGAGCTTGAACCTTCATTTTTGACAAATCCATCTCCAAAGATGACACCATATTTGATGACTGCAAAAAAATGAAAGATTTCAATTTAGGAGACTCACAGAGCAAAGTTTAAGCAGAGGATGCTGCAGGCACTGGACAGAGCTGAGATGGCACTGGATGAACAACATGAAAAATGCAAGGAAATATTTGGCATCACTGAGCTGTTTTCAAGGCAAAGCTGCACATTTTTCCCTCCTGCCTTTTGGCTGCTGCTGTGTTTAAGGCAGCACTTAGCAAAGCTCAGCTTTGAAATCCCATCTCAGGACAGGGATGCCAACTCCAAAGCCCCTGCGGTCCAACTGTCCTTCCAAATGCTGTACCTCGATTTTGGAGTTCTCCAGCTCCTCCTTCAGCAGCAGCCTCTCCTTTTCCCATTCTTCCAGGGTGCACTTCCCCTCTTCCCTTTCCTTCTGCTTGAGCACCCTTGCCAGCTGTTGATTGAGATCCTGCACATCTGCTTGGTTTTTGGAGTTCCTCTGGCTGAGCTCTGTGTTTTCAGAGTCCAGCTGTTGGTTCCTGGTCTTCAGATCAGCCACCTGAACAGGGACAGCAGTGACTTTACACCAGGGATGAGATTTTGGGTATTTCCTTTCTGTGAAGGTGATTAAAGATCTGACAAGTCTCACTCTGACAGTGACTCCAAACAAATAATTTGTCATAATTGGCCTTAATTAGAGACCAGTCACATCAGTCACCCAACCCTTTGCCATGCTGGTGTGGATTTTGAGGTTTATCCTGATAGATTATTCTGAGCAAATATTTTCCTAAGCAATGCCAAGATGGCATGGATATTAAAGGTAATTAATCCTTTTATTTTACCTATCATAACAAGCCATCCCTAAAATAAAAGTAGCAGCCCCATGGATACAACTGGCAGCATTCCTAGACCAAGCCAGCTGGGAAATGAGTAGAGGTTGAATCACAATCTCTATTTCCCATGGGCTACTGCAGAGAATTGCACAAAAACTACAAAACAAAAGGTTTAAACTTTGTATTTCTACAAAATAAACTTTCCAAGTTGACTGTGGAAAGTGCTCTCAAGCCTGTAAGCTGGACAATTACAGCTTTTTTTCTTATGAGCAGGTCAAGCAAGCCTCAAATCAATCCCAAAGAGGCAACAGAACATTTATCAAAATTAAATTTTAACGTTTAAATTTACAAAATGCTCATTTTTGCTGTCTTTGTGACTATCCAAGGAAGAGCTCTGATGCAGTGATGATTTCTACAGAGAAGATTCTGGGCTCAGGCCACACACCTGCTTTTTCAGGTTGTCCACCATCTTCTGCACAGCCACTTTCTCCTTTCTCACAGCCTCTATCTTCTGCCTATGGAAAAATGAAAGCTCGTTAACACTAAAATCAATTATCAACATCCACAACTGCAAGATTGCACAGGAGGACATCACCTCAAGTTGTGCCAGGGGAGGTTTGGATTGGGTATTAGCAAAGATTTCTTCACTGCCCAGGGCAGGGGTGGAGTCCCCATCCCTGGAGGGATTAAAATCCATGTGGATGTGGCACTTGGGGACACGGGTCAGTGGTGGCCTTGGCAGTGCTGAGGGAATGGTTGGACTTGATGATCTTGGAGGTCTTTTCCAACCTTAATGATTCCAAAAATGAGTTGTGTTTATTAAACACCACCAGAAATTGTAATTGTGGATATTTATTTATTTATTGCTCAGCATCCCTGCTCTGCATCAGCTCGGCAAGTGCTCAACCTCTCAAGGTGCCCCAAGTGGGTCTTCCCTAGAGGGGAAGAACAATCCCAGGATCAGGGATGGTCCTGCACTTGCCAAAGACCCAACCACTGGAATAATCTGTCAGAGGAGCCTCTCCCTGCCTTTGCTGAAGCACAAATGATTGCATCAGGTCAGCTCCTAAATCCTCTGTGTGTGTTACTGGGTCACCTCAATGCCTACAGCTAAACCCCTGCCTGCCTCTGGGGATGGGCAGGACAAGCAGGGGCAGGGAAAAGGATGAGGAATAACCTGACAAGCTGCTGGATTTCCATGAAATAACCCCATTTTGGATTTCTACAGCACCTAACACACAAAGGAGCTTGAAGAGAAGGGACGAACCCATTGTGGCAGAGCAGACAACAGCCTGAAGGCACCACAGGGTGCATTCCCCGTGGAATTCTCACCTCATTTCTTCCCTGGATCCATTGAGCTCCCTCAGTTTCAGGCTGGAAGCGCTGCCTTCCTCATTTAACAAAGTCACCTCGTTTTTCAGGATGGCGTTTTCCTCGCGGAGCTTCTCGGCCTCACACCTGTGGCACAGACAGGAGACAAGTGAGAACAGCTCCTGTGGGACACCTGGAGAGGGAAAAAGTCCCCCGGGTCAGAGCTACCTGTAATGCTTCAAAAACAAAGCTACAACTGCCTTGCTTTATGTATAAATGGTGTATTTATATTTTACATGAATTCAGCAGGAGTGCTCCCCAGTTTGTTCCAAAAAAACTCCAAAATTTTGCAACAAAATATAAAAAAAACCCTGGGCTTTTGGGGCATGTTTTTTAAGCGAGTTAAAATCTAAAGTTTCACACTATATTCTACATATCTTTCAGTCCTTAAGCTAGAAATAACAACTGAGCACCACAACATGCAGATTGCCAGGAGAGCGAGCTGTTTCCCCAACTGGAATTCAGAATTCTGGGAACAGCACGGTTGGAAAGTGTCTTTTCTGTCCTCAGGAGACTGCACAGAAATAACTTAGCCATGGTGGGGCACCTGAAAGAACAATTTCCTGCAGGAAGCTGGTGCTGAACAATAATTAAACCACTTGTAGCCACTTTATCCATTTAAAAAAAGAAATCCTTGCTGGAACACAGCAGTTAAAAACAAGTAGGTAACACCTACGATGAATATAATATAATGAATATATGTTTTATAACTGTATTTACCATATCCCACTCCTGAGGGGTTCCTAACTGGGAAAAAAAGTCCCTATAATTCTCTAATATTAACTTAAATACTGAGAAAAATAGAAGCACTTTTAGCATTTCAAATTACCATAATCCTACAGCATTCACCGGAACACTGAGGCAAAACAGGAGCAATTTTAGCCTCATGAGCAACATTCAGCTCTAGAAGGGAACAAACTGAGTCAAGTGAATATTAGTAAAAGCTACAAAGCTCTCTGGAGGTGTTACCATGGATTTTGGACACGGGGATACAATGGGTTTGTGCTGGAGGACGAGCTACACACGGTGACGGTGACATCCACACACAGGACAGCTGGCAGGTGCTCCAGGCACAGAGAGGAGTAAGTCACACACAGTTATTGATTCCAGTGGTCCTTATTATCCACGACTAGAGGAGTTAGAGGAGTCCATGGCAGTGTTTGCTACTCAGAGTTAAACCAGAGTTAATCTAGGGTGGTTAGAGGAGCAGCCAGGGCAGCGCGGGGTTAGTGGCTAACGCCGCGTTACGTTACCTCAGCAGGTCAACCTTCTGCTGCAGCTCAGTGCACGTGCTCTGCAAGCCCTGGGTCACTGCCCTCCTCTCCTCTGGGGGACCCACAGCTTCCTCCTTCCCCTGGGGGTTGGGATCCCTCATTCCTGCTTTTCCCACTTGTGTCACGGTGCTGTCGCTTTGGGGGTTCTTGTCCTGCTGGTCCATCAGTGTGGTGGGATGTTCTTCCAGCTTCCCATCTCTTGTGCCACTGGGCATACCTGAGTCTCCTTGAGCACCTTGTTCTTGGACATCCTCCAATTCTTTAATAGCCTCCAATTCTTTACCTGGCACAAGGTATTTGGTGTTTTCATCTCCAAACTTGACACTTTCCACCTCATTTTCTTTTTGTTCACAACAAAGCCCCCTCAGCCTACGCAGGTTCTCTTCCAGCACTCCATTTCTTTCAATTAACTGCATCACTTCGGCCTTCAGATCCTCATTTTCTATCTGAATTTCTTCTTGCAGTGACAGAAGTTCAGCCTGTGCAATGGATCTGTCTTCCAGCTCTTCCATCCTTTTCCAAAGCTGAGCTATTACGCTCTTCAGGTCACCATTTGCTGCCCCAGGAGTGTGATCCAGCTGGAGAGAGTCCTCACTCAGTTCTTCAGCCCTCTCCAGCTCCACCTGCACCTTCAAAGCATCAGAAACAAGCCCTTTATTTTTGGGAGCTATTCTGTGATTTAGCAGATGAACCTTCTGCTGTTTGACATCGTTGTGGAGCACTTCTGGCCTGGGAACTTTCTCCAGAGCTCTCTTTTTTGGCAGCAGAGGCGCCCAAGAAAGGTTCTTGTCACCATCCTGGTTGCCATCAGCATCCAGAGCTGCTTGATCCCCCTGGATCCAACACCCCTGTGCCTCAGGGTGGCCACCAGCTCTGGCTTTCACACATCCCTCCTCCAAATCCCAATCCATCTCCGACATTTCTTCCAGGTCTGTACCATCAGCCTCCAGAGGTGGAAGGACACTGAAATCTGCCCCCACGGCCACATCTTGACAATCACTGGGCAACCCTTCAGAGCTGGGCTCCATTTCCTCTGGTTCTGAGCCAGACTGGGAGCAGCTGGGGCTGGGAGGATGCAGCTCCTGCTCTGCTGCTCGCAGCCGGTGCTGCAGCCGCAGGATCTGGGCAGCCATCCTGACGTTCTCCTTCACTGCCTGCTCGTGCACCTTCTGCAGGTTCTGGAGAACATCCCCATCATCTCCCAGAGGAGCTGCACCAGGAAAAGCAGCGATCTGGCTCTTGGCTTTTGCATACTCACTCTCCAGGGCCCTGTAATGGCTCTGCAGGGCAGAGAAACTCCGTGTCTCCCACTGCAATTTCTGTATCTTCCCTCGGAGGTCTGAGACCTCCAAACCCATCTCAGCCTTTTCTGTCTCTGCTCTCTCACAAATGTCTCTGTTTAAACTCTCCAGAGCAAGAAGTTTGGAGTTGAGCTCTTCTTTCTCTCTCTTATACTCACTGTCCAGTCTCTCCAGCTTTTCCCTAACCAGTTTCCCATTTTGCTCCACTGTGGATATTTGTTCATCTTTCTCCTTCAGCTCTTTTTCGTGGTCATTTTGGAGTCGGTTTATTTTCTCCATCATCTTTTCCTCTTGCTCCTGGGCAGCATTCCTCAGCTCTCTCAGCTCCTTCTCCAGCTGCTCCCTCTCACACACCAGCTTGTTCACTTCCTCCTTGAAATGTTTCTCCAGGAGATCCTTCTCCTGGCTCAGGGCAGAACAAAAAGCCTTCTCACTTGCCAAGCTCTCCTTCAGCTGCTCGTGGGCTTCAGCAGCCTCCTGAGCAATCTCATCCCTTTCAAACTCCCACTGGGATTTCTCCTCTCTCTGCTGCTCAGCCAATTCCTGCAGCTCTCTCTGGTAACGTCCTTCCAGGCTCTGCAGGGTTTCTTCATATTTACTCACAAGGGTTTGTGTGTCCACAGAAAACTGAGTTTGTGCATGAGATGCTCTTCTGTTATAGTCACTTGCCATTTTTTTCCTAGACATGGTTAACATAAGATATTACTAAACTACCTCAGAGATTAAACTGGCTTTTTAGGCTGAATAAAACAAGTTGGAAATTCACTTTTTTTTTTGAAATCCACTGACTATTGGATGGGTGTTTCTGGGAGCTGCAAGTTAAATTTGAGGCAATTTGGTGAAACTTCAAAAAGAAAAACTGCCTTGGAAAAGTGCAACAACTCATGAAATGTCTTCAGAAAGGGTTTCATGTGCAATATGTGCTCAGATTTTGGGGGGGCAGATGCTCTCACACCCCTCACCCAAGGGTGGCTTCAGTTTCTTTTGACACTCCATGTTGGCTAAAAAAGCACTTCCCTGCCACCCCTTTCCTTCTTCAGCAAAGAACTCTGAAAACCCAGAGCTGATTGAGTTTTAAAGGGATTTGTGGAGCACAGGGATCCTGAGCAGAGCTCGAGTTAATCACTCCTGGTTATGCTTTAACACAACTGCTGCCTCTGGGCGAGCTAAAAACGAACCTAAAGATCTGCTTGAGAAAGGTCAGAGAACAAAAAACCCCTGGAGAGCAGCCCAGAGGTGTGGAACAGAGCAGGACACCTGGAACTGCCCAGCAGGGAGGTGTTTCTGCCCTGGGCTCACCAGGCTCCAGCACTGTCCCCACCAGGGGTGACACTCACCTTTCCTCCTCCAGCTCCTGCTGGTGCTTCCTCAGCAGCTCCTCCTGGAGCTCCTCCTTCTCCAGGGCGTGCAGCTCTGCCAGCCTCTTCAGCTGCTCCTGGAAGCCCTGCTCCAGCTGCCCCTTCTCCTCCTGCAGGCTCTGCACCACCGCTCTCATCTTCTCTTCCACCCAGGCGCTCTGCTGCACCAGCTCCTCCCGTTCCTGCCTGAACTTCTCATTCACCTGCTCCACTCTGGCCCTGACTTCATCTTCATGCTCCTGCCTCAGCAGCTCCTGCAGATTGGCTTTCTCCTCATCAAAATGCAGCTGTAATTTGTTTTTCTCCTCGCTGTGTTTGCAGCTGAGCTTCTCCTGCTGCTCTCTGAGCGCTGCTGCCTCTCCCTGCAGCTCTGCTATTTGATTTTTGAGGCCAGTGATCTCCTGTTCCATGGCATTCATCTCCTCAGCAAACTTCTGCCTCAGATCCTCTTGCTCCTTTTCCCAGTGGGCTTTTGTCTCATCCAGCTGCTTTTCATAATGGCTCACCTGCAGGAGGGAAAATGGGATGGGTTTGTTCATTTTCCACAGGATATTCTACAGGGATGTTTTCATCAATATTTCCATCTAGTTTTGTGTATTCACTCTACTGAGTATTTTGATTTACACTTCAGCATCTCATATTAATTTCCCCGGAAAGAATGCATCAGTGCTCAGCTTTATTTCTTCCTGGGATCATAGAATCCCAAATTGGCTTGGGTGGGAAGGGACCTTCAAGACCATCTCATTCCAACACTTACTGTGTCTTCAAGCTCCTGCTTGAGGTGATGCAGATCCCTGTGGTGCTGCTCCTTCATCTGCTCAATGGCCATTTCTGCCTCTATGCTCATATTTAATGGGTTGCAGTCTTCTGAACCGAGTCCTTTGGAAAAAGTAATCAAGTAATAATTTATATAACTATAATAACATTAATCATACAATACATAAATAGATATAATTCTCAACAGAAGTACTTCCTCAATTCAAATTTGTTTGGCAGCTCTCAAACTCCCATCACAAACAGAGCCAGGGAACTGCAAACTTCAATTTCAGCTTTAAATTTGGTTCAGCAGTCACAGTCCAAATTAACATTAAACACCAAATTAGAGGTGGGGATCAATTCTCCCTGGGAAGGTTTTCACAGAATGACCTCTAAGATGTTATAACCACCTGCAGCCCAGATCTCAGTCCTGCAGGAGGGATGTTTTACCTTGGTCAGGCTCAATCCCACTGGTGCCATGGCTCTTCATGTCGATGTCAAACTCCTCTGACAAGGAATTCCTCAGGGCAGGCCTGAGCACTTTGCCCTGGGCACGGAACTCCTGCAGCTCTGAGTGCAGCTCATCAATCTGGTCCTGCAGCTCCTGACAGGGAGGAAAACAAAAAAACAGCTGAGTGAAATGGAGCTAAGGCTGCTGAGCATCCACCCAGTCCCACCACAGCACATTTGGGTGGGAATTACAGCAGAGTAAGAGTTGTCAATAAACACAGGCAAAAAAGGGAGAATGGCTTCCCACTGCCAGAGGGCAGGGCTGGATGGGAGATTGGGAAGGAATTCCTGACTCTGAGGGTGGGGAGGGGCTGGAATAGAATTCCCAGAGCAGCTGTGGCTGCCCCTGGATCCCTGGAGGTGTCCAAGGCCAGTCTGGACAGGGATTGAAGCAACCTGGGACAGTGGAAGGTGTCCCTGCCATGGCAGGGGTGGAACAAGATGGTTTTTAAGGTCCCTTCCAACCCAAACCATTCTGGGATTCTCTGATGATTCTACAATCCCAAACTCTCAAAGGTGAAGGTGTAACAGGAGCTCCAGGAGCTTTCCCTTTATTCCTTCTTCCTGTGACCTTTCATTGAAAAGCAGCTTTAGTAACACTTCCAAACAGTTGGGAAATGCCTCCTCAAACACCATCTACTTGAAAAAAATCAAACCAGAAGCAAAAGATCAAATTAGAGAGATCCCCTCATTACTGAATTTACCATCTGGTCCTTCCTCCTGCCTGCCAGAGGAACATCCCGAGGGTTTGTGCCAAGGGCTGTGCACTCCACTCCAGGAACAGCAGCTATTGAGGAAAACAACTCCCTGAATGTGCAAACACACAACCCTGCAGCTCTGAAAGGCCCAGGAAGTGAACCTTGAGTACTGACTTCTGTCTGCCATCCTCAAAAAGAGAAAAATCAGCTGCATATTGAGAAGAACCGATTCAACTCCTATTTCTAGGCAATTTTTGCTTTTAAACTGCAGCTTCCTAGGAGAGCTGCTGTGCTGCTTTCCAATCCAACAGCAAAGGCAGCCCTTATTGAGTGGAAATAATCCTGCAGAACAGATCACAGAACCCCAGAATGGTTTGGGTTGGGTTTGGGTAAAGCTCATCCTATCCCACCCCTGCCATGGCAGAGACACCTTCCACTGTCCCAGGCTGCTCCAAGCTCCATCCAACCCAGCCCTGGACACTTCCAGGGATCCAAGGGCAGCCACAGCTGCTCTGGGCAACAGATGAGCTGGTTCCTCTGTAGAAATCAAAAAGTAAGATGTGTAAATAGAAAACCTGCAGGCTCACCTTAAAGTCTTTCAAGTACACAAGATGGAAGAGAAAGCAAACTTTCTGTTCTCAGGTTTATTTAAAAAAAAACATTTCTGGACTGAAAACCAGCAAAATGTGGATGTGTTTTACTTCTCCTCTAAGTTCCTGGAACTCTGAGTTCACAGGGCTCCATGGTCCCTGGGGGCACCTCACCCCCTTAGCTCAGCCAGGGGAAGAGATTTCCAACCTGCCTCGTGCTGCTGCTTGCAGTGAGGATGTGGCACTTGGGGACATGCTTAGTGCAGGCCTTGGCTGTGCTGGGGGAATGCCTGGACTACACCTGAGAGGGATTTTCCAGCCTAAACGGTTCTGTGATGTTCCTGGTGGACACAGGAGCCAGGTCTCAGCTGCACTTACCCTGCACTGCTGCTCGTACTCGCTCCTCATCTGGGCCAGCCTCTCCTCCTGCAGGAAAAACTCTGCACTGGTGGGATCCAGGTCACCAAACTGCAACACAGGAGAGGAATATCCAGTGATCCACCCACCCAACCCTGCAGCCCTGCTCAGGACAGCGTGGAGCCATCCCAAGCAGTCCTGCAGCCTGCACTCTCCCCTCTCTCCACTCTGGATTTTTATTTTAAATAAAGAAACTCTGCTTTCCTCCGAGCAGGGAATGAGTAACTTCTGCAAAAAACCTGTCTGCCATCTAGCACAGCTCTCATGCTCATTCTGATTCCAGATCACAGCTTTCTACCTTAGCATATGCACATCTCAGTGTGGTAAACAATCCCAAGCTTCAAAGAAGGCTGGAAATCCCAATATATGAACCTGAGGCTATGGCTGCACAAACTTAAACATCTCTGGAGAAGCTGATATTCTGAAAGTTTAATGTAATACAGCCATGAACAGGTGATCACCTCGATTTTCACCTAATTCCAGCAGTGATGCCATGGAAAACCCTCACTCCTCCTGGAAAGGACCTGCAAGTTGGGCCCATCCAAAATTCTGTGCTGGGGAAAAAAAATAAAAATCCCTGCAGATCTGCAAGATGATTGCTTCATTCTAAGGCTCCCTGCTTTAATTAGAATAAAATTACAGCTAAGGTGGAATATCTGTATTTTCCTTAGCTGAAGGCAGCCCCTGTCACCAAGGCAGGCTGTGCCTGGATAATCTGCATAGAGACCCCAAGGCCTCTGGCTATCAGCTGAACTGGCAGCTGGAATGCAGCAACTTAAAAATGATTTAATTCTGAAACCCCACTGGGAAAAGGGGGATTTACCTTCTCAGCCAGGACATTTTCCAAGTTCCTCTGCAGTTTGCTTGCCAGACTTTCACACTCAGCCAGTTTTTCTCCTGTTTCCAAGAGCTCGTTTTCCAGGCGGCTGTTTTCCTGGAGCAAACAAAAAACCCCACAACAGATCAGCACTTGGAGGAGGAAAAACCAGCATAATAAGGGTAACTCCCAATCCAGCATGACACTATTCCAAGCTTCAGGTGATGACAGGAATTATGAATTATTATTATTATCCACACACAACCCACTCCTGCCACAGCCAAGTGTGAACAGTGGACTTTTGATAAATTATCAAAAGGCTTAACAGCAAGTTTGCTTTGCATGGTTTGCTTATTTTTAAAAGAGGATTTTAAACTTGATCAGGATGTTTTATCTCCTGGCTTGACAGCTCATCTGAGAGCTGTACACACACACACTCTGCACGTGATGGCAGCAGAGATTTGAGATCTCTGGAGGTCAGGAATCCATGGAACAACCCATTGACGTGCCCCAAACACCAATTCTCATGGATATGCCTCAACCTTGCTGCTTCAATAACTTTTGGCCAGCTAAACATAGCCCACAACTCATCCTTTCAGGAGTCACTCCCCCTGCCAGAGCATTCCTGATTTTGGGGGAAATCCTGGCTGTGCTCAGCCCCTGTTACCTTCAGGGCCAGGCCCAGGCGGTCCCGGGTGTAATTCTCATCCGTTTTCAGCTTTTCAATCTCCTGCTCCAGCTCCAGCCTCTGTTTGTTGGCCTGCTGCAGGATCTGCTCCCGCTCCCTGCGCAGCTCGTTCTTCAGAGCAGAGATTCTCTCCTTGTACTCCTCATCCAGCTTCCTGCCAGGGGGACAGGAGCCCGTTACAGCAAGTGTGGAAACCCAGGGAATATTTCTCTGTCTGCTCTGGGGTGCCCTGACCCCCAGGGAGCACTGACTCTGACCCTCATCCATGGAGAAAGTTTCCTACTCTTCAAGACAGACTGGAATCCATAGAAGTGTGAAATAGATTACAGAGAGTAGTGTAGGTGTATCACTTGTGAAAAATTGAGGTTTTGGGGTTTTTAGTGTGTTGTGGATGGAAGCAAGATGGAAGGCACAGGGTGTCATCCTGGGTTTCTTCTTCATGCTGCTTCTTCCTCCTTCTTCATGGGTTTGGGTGGCATTTTGTAATTGGGCAGAAAAGTCCTCACTGGGGGCTCTGTGGGATCAGTTATTGGGTTAAAAGGGAAAATAATCCAGGTGTCAGCTCTTAATTGGATGGTTTAGTCTTAAAAAACCTTGTACCAAGAGATTGTTGGCCATTTTGTGCCTTCTAATGAAAAGCTGCTGAACTCACAGCAGTGACACTGTTTTACTGATAAGAAATAATAAACACCTGAGTCTGAACATGAACTACTGTCTCAAGTGCCTTCAATGCAGACCCAGAGAAACCAACAACTGGTACCCCCAGAAGGAAGAAGGTGACAAATACTGCTGGGGGTGAAGCTGGGTGGTCACCAAGCCCCTGGCCGGGAGGATGGAGGGATGGATGGAGGGATGGATGGAGGGATGGATGGAGGGATGGATGGAGGGATGGATGGAGGGGGATGGATGGAGGGATGCTGCAGCTGCCCCACCTGAGGTTGTACTCGTTGCGGCGCTCGATGGCGGCGTGGTGATCGTCCACCTCCGAGGCCATCAGGGATTTCAGCTTCTCTGCCTTCTCCAGGTCCGAGCGCAGCTTCTCCTTCTCCCTGGCCACCTGGTCAAACCTCTCCCTGGGCAGAGCAGAGCAGAGCCAGCCTGTATTAGGCCTGTCCTCACTGCTTCCCCCCAAAAAGGGGATTTGAAACATCAGAGAAAAAGCTTGGAGAGATCTCCAAGGGTCTCATCGACTGAATTTAGTCACTGGATTTGAACCTGTACCCAAAGAGCTCTGGACATGTCTTGGTGTCCCCACAGATCCTGAGACCTCAACACTTGAGACCCTCAGCCGTGGTCCAGCCCCCAAATTCAAATCCTGAAATGGTTTGGGTTGGAAGGGACCTTCAAGACCCTCTCACATTCCAGCCTCTGCCATGGACAGGGACACCTCCCACTGTCCCAGGCTGCTCCAGCCTGGCCTTGGGTACTTCCAGGGATCCAGGGGCAGTCACAGCTGCTCTGGGCACCTGTGCCAGGGCCTCACCACCCTCCCAATCAGGAATTCTTCCCCAATATCCCATCTAACCCTGCTCTCTGGCCATTCCCTGTGTCCTGTCCCCTCCATTCCTTGTCCCCAGTCCCTCTCCAGCTCTCCTGGAGCCCTTTTAGGCCCTGGAAGTGGCTCTGAGCCCTCCCTGGAGCCTTCTTTTTCAACAGAGAAACCTTCACAGTGAGTCCAGCACAAAGTCAAACTGTGCTGAGTTTCCAAGGAAAAACATTGGAATTTACAGTGGTACAGATTTTGTACCTCACCTCCACATCTACCACATGGCAGAACCTCTGCAATGCCCCAGATCAGTTTGGATCAAAGGTACTGATAAACTCCACCAGCCTCTGCCCTGAGCTGTGCATTCCTTGGCCATCAATGACCACTGCGGACAGCAGTGACCACTCCCAGGCTGGGAACAGCCTGCTGCTTCCATTTTGCATTTTTAACCACATTTTCCTGCAACCCTTGGAGGTTTCAGTGGTTTTCCCAGGCAAAACAAGACAGCTGGAAGTTTCTGAGCACTCCAACAGAGAACTGAGCCTTCCAGTGCCACCCCAGAGCCCCTGGGAGCACCAGCACCCCTCAGCTGCTCCCTCAGCTCCTGCTGGGCCAGCAGAGCAGGGAGCAGCACCTCAGCCACCCCTGGGACTCACATCAAATGCCTGATCTCTGTTTTGAAGCTGGCCAGGGCTGCCTGGTGCACCCCATTCTTGGTGACCAGGAGCTCGTTCTCCAGCGCCAGCGTCAGCTCCGTCAGGTTCACCTTCCCATCCAAGCTGAAGTCCAGAGCCTGTGGAAACAACAAATCCTCTGGGTGGAATGAGCTTCCTGCAGGAGCCTGGAGACATTTCTGCAGGGATTGACAGGACAGAATCAGCAGGCTCACAAGAAATCTTTGCTGATTAATCTGTCACAAACGCCCCGAGGGCAACAAACCAGACATCTCTGCCACCTCCCTCCAACAGAGCTGCTGCCAGCTGTGGAGATGGGAAATGGCCTGCTGCAAAGTAACAGGAAATTAAGCCCAGGCCTGATGAATTGCACTAATTCCCTGCAGGATCTAACGAGCCTGGACTCTGCTGCTGTGAGGGGGTGGCTGGGGATGCTCGTGGCAAACAAAAGCAGCTCTTGTAACACAGAGGCAACACAGAGGCAGCCCTGCAGGGGGGTTTGATGGTGAGGATCCCACCTCTCAGAAAGCAAGTTATCATCAGCAGCTGCTTGGGATTTTGTAAAATGCCAGAATGGTTTGGTTGGAAAGGACATTAAAGGTCATCCAGACACCTGCCATGGGCAGGGACACCTTCCACCATCCCAGGTGGTTCCAAGCCTTGGAAGTGTTCAAAATCCATGTGGATGTGAGACCTGGGGATGGGCTTTAGTGTTGAATAAGGGTTGAGCTGACAGCTGGACTTGTCCAAGCTAAACCCTGCAGGAGCACAAAGCAAAGCACTTGTGGTGGGGCTGGAACACTGCAGACACTGCAGAAACCACCCCAGTGACACCAGCACAAAGCAATTTTCCCAGTGGAAAGCAACAAAGTGAAGGTGGACACCCAAACCTGCTGAAGGTGGTCCCAACCTTCTCAACCAGTGCAAGGTGATGAGGGGGTTTTAAATCCTGAGCCATGGCAGGGGTTATTCCAGCCTGGCTGTTCTCTACTCACAAGGATATTTAAAAGCCAGGAGAATCACACTCATCACTGTTGGAATCCAGTGATGGCCACATGAAATGATCTTCTGCCACCCACAGCTTCTAATGAGATGGACAGGGATGGATTTATTCAGGTATCTGATTTCATCCCCATCACCTTTCTACTCTCTCTAATGGAACACTGAGGACTGGGCAGGGTTTCAAGTGCTGTCCTCCACCTCAGCACAAGCAATAATTCAGGTCACCCCAGTGCTCAGAGGTTTGCAGGTGCAGCTATTCAGGGAGGAAAAGGAATTAAATTGCTTCCTAACAAATGTAGGTGACCTCTTCAAGCTATGCTGGAAATCACAGGGTATTTTTATCATTAAAAAAGATAAAATGGGATGCACCATAAAGGAAATGACTGGAAATTTCCCAGAACTCTTGTTACTAGCACTGGGAATTTTTATAGGATCATAGAATGGTTTGGGTTGGAACAGATCTTAAAAATCATCCAGTTCCACCCCCTGCCATGTGCAGGGACACCTTCCACCAGTCCAGGCTGCTCCAAGCCCTGTCCAACTTGGCCTTGAACACCTCCAGGGATGGAACAACCACAGCTTCTCCGTGGGAAGTTTTAAAAGGGGAAAAACCAGAAACTTCGGAAAGGAAAGAAATAACTCAGCATCCAACACAGGGATAAAAAAATACACATAGAACCAGGGGTGAGATGCAGCTGGGGGTTACCTTCAGGATCTCCTGGCTGTTCTCTATGCCCTCCTGGTGCCAGCAGTCCAGGACCCCCTCCACACAGCCATAGCCCATGCCATCATCCAGGCTGGAGAAGAGGGAGAAGCCGATGGTGCTGGGCATGGCCGAGGGGGTGGTCGTGCGTCGGCCGCTCTCGTCGAAGGACTGCAGAGAGGATGAGGATGAGACAGGGCAAAGGCAGTGCCCACAGGGCTTTACCAATGGAATTTCCCTAGCACTGCTCCAGAGATTAAGGATTAAGCTCTGGTTTTCCTCACTGCCAAGCAAAACCCGGCGGGAGCGTCGCTGCTGACCTCAAGCAGGCACTCGGGATTTAAAATAAATCCCAGGAGGAGCAGTGTTCCAGAGCTGGCCTCATTGCTCCAGAAGGGTTTGCCACTGTTCATTTTTGGTTTGGAATGTCACTCTCCCTAAAACAGCAGCAGGGAGCACTTGCGGAGTGGTTTGGGTAGAGCCCTCAGCCTCCAGGCAAAGACAGGGAGCAGATTTCAAACTCTGTCTCAGAAAAAAAGCAAAAGTTGGAGTGGAGATGTGGGAGCTGCATGTCCCCAGCCTATCCCAGGCAGTGCTTCCCCCTGCACACAGTTCATCCTGGATGCCCCATCCTGGAGGTGCTCCAGGCCAGGCTGGAGGGACTTTGGAGCACCCTGGGACAGTGGAAGGTGCCCTGCCCATGGCAGGGGGTTGGAACAAGCTTTAAGGTCCCTTCCAACACCAACCACCCTGGAACTCTACAAGGCTCTACCACTGCACTCCACAGATTGCCAGAGCCCTCTCCAAGCCACAAAACTTCAAAGGGGAGCCATGTCCCCTTTGCCATAAGGGTGTTCAGGGTTTTATCTCCCCCAAAAGAGTTTTTTCTGAGCAAGAAGTTGAAATCTGCTTTTGGAGCAGGGCAGGCAGCAGCTCACTGCCACCACCTCCTGCCTCACAGCTGCCCCTGCAGGGACAAACACTGAGGAAGAGGAGGAGACAGGCTTGGTGGGAATTGTTCAGGAATTCTCCTGCTCATTTTACCCCAGGATTCTCCTCTCACTTTCTCACCTGCATGGAGAGGTGGCGTTTCAGCTGCCGGTACGGAGTGGATGCTGAAGGGGTGAGAGATTTCCCATTTCTAAACAGGCCATAAAAGAAATCCTCTATGCTCATGGTCCCATCTTGCTCCAGGTTATGGAGCACCTCCTCAAGCACCTGCAAGGAGACAGAAATCATGTAAAAGGCCAAAAAAATCTGGCACAGGGCAAACATTCTATTCCCAAGGCTCCAAAAAGAGCGAAGCAAGAATTACCTGCTACATCAGCCTGCCACATTTCCATATTCTCCATGTGGAAAATTGCAGGCACTCATACACCATGAAAAAAAGCTCCTGGTCATCTTGGAGCTGCTGTTTAATGAGGCAGCAGGGAAAAAAAAAACCTCATTTCATTCTGCTCCTGAGCCAGTGTGACCTCAGGAATTCAGCTCGAGGTATTGAGATGCCAAACCCTGAGCAGCTGGAAGTGACCAGGCAAAAAAAAAAACCCTAAGACACTGCAAGGTTATCATAAATCTGTTTTATGCTTCAGGGCATGCTGCTTTCTCAAAAGCAGGACTGGAGATGTTCAGATTAGTCCCTCACTATTTCTTTGTCTAGAGTTTATCTTTTCCATTTTCTGCCTTAATACCTTGAAAATATTTCATTGTGGATGCTGCAAAGGAATACCTGCTCAGGAACACGTTTTGTGGAGGAAATGAATACAAACCATGTTATCTTAAGATGCAAAAAACCTGACTTTTTTAATAAAACTAAATCCTCAGTTGACAAGAGCCTTTTTTTTTGTTAAAGATTTCATTTTCTCATGGGCTCTTGCTGCAGGACAGAAACACCCACAGGCCTTCCCAAAGTCAAAAGCAACCACCTATGAATATTTAACCTATATTTGCTGTCTAGCTAGAAAATTCCTAGGATTAAAGAGACATGTTTGGAATCCAAGCCATGCTTTTAAATTCCAGATCCCCCTGTGACTGCGTGAGGAGCACGCACGCCACGGCTCAGCCTGGCAGCTGCCTTCTCCTGATGGTTTGGGACCAAAAACCTCACTGAGAACCAGCAGCTGGAGCTGCAAACCCCTTCCCAAGCAGCCAGCTGTGCTTGTGGTGAATCCCAGGAGGGATTTTGGGGCTCACAGCAAAGGCCAGGCAGGGCAGGGCTGGGATGGGTCGCTCACCTCGCCGGCCGCCGCCTGCAGCCCGTGCTGCTCACAGATGGACACCAGCTTCTTCCTGTTCAGGTGGCCATCCCTGGTGATGCCCAGGTGCTCACAGACCTCCTGAAGCTTCTCCTCGATCCACTCTGGGCTTGGGGAGGCCCCAGGGGAGGCGTTCAGGTCGTCTGGGTTCCAGAAGCGCAGCTGCCCTGGAATGGGGGAGATTGCTCCGGTGTCTGCAGTGAGGAGCAGAACATCTGGGGGTTCTGCACCCCACAGGAGATCTGCTGCTGCAGTGGGCACAGCTCCTTCCCGGCTCTGCAGATCACTTGTCTGGGTTCAGAGCCCGCTCTGGGGTTAAGGATGGGGATGGTGGTCCCAGCAGTACCAGACTCTGCTCAGCACTTCACTCACTTGTGCCACCAGGGGAAGGAGCCTCCACAGAGCCATGGAATTGCTGGGGTTGGAAAAACCTCTAAGGCCATGGAGTCCAACTGTTCCCCAGCACAGCCAAGGCCACCACTGCCCCTTGTCCCCCAAGTGCCACATCCACACGGCTTTTCATCCCTCCCAGTGCCTGGCCAGGTGCAGGCTGAGCAGCAGCTGGGGCTGTGGCCAGGAGGATCTTTGGGAATGTGGATGAGTCTGATGGCCAGTGTGGCCAGGGAAGGGCAGCAGAGCTTCCTCAGCTGCTGGCATGGATGGGAAAGGCACCTCCCCTGGGCTGTTATGGGATCAAGGGAGCTGCCAGGCCACCTCCTGGGGCTGGAAAAGCAGCTTTAGGAGAAAAAAGTTGGGTTTCTTTGGATGGGAAGGGGTTAGAGAGCAGCTGGAATGTGGAAGAGGTGCTGATGTAATTAAAAGGAAGTAGATGCATCCCCCTGTGCCTCCAACAGCTCCATGTCCCTCCTGCCACCCTCCTGATGAAGATGGTAGAACACTTTTTTGATGAAGATGGTAGAACAGTGGCACAGGTTGCCCAGAGAAATTTCCCATCCCTGGAAGTGCCCAAGGCCAGGCTGGACAGGACTTGGAGCATCCTGGGATGGTGGAAGGTGTCCCTGCCATGGCAGGGGTGGCACTGGACGAGCTTTAAGCTCCCTCCCAAACCACTCCAGGAATTTATAATTCTGTGACAATTAGGGAGCTTTTAATGACTGGTCCCTGCTGACATCTAGTGCCCACCAGGCTCCACTACAGCCAGAGCCCCCCGGGGCAGGATGGGGAGCAGGACAGGGCTCAGGGGGACCAGGAACACCCACAGCAGGATGAAGAGGGCAGGGGGGTACAGCACAAGATGTGCCCTGCCTCAGCTTTCATGCCCAGCTTGGGGGATGCCCCAGCTGCACCTTCCTGAGCTCTGCAGCAGCCAGGCTGGGTGCTCCACACACCCAGAGCCCCCCTGATCCCTGTTCAAAGCTGAAATGAGAACAGGCAGACCCAGGTGCTGCTCTCTGCTCTTACCCTCGGCCTCGTACTCCTCGCTGCCTCGCGTCTTCCAGTGCTGGGGAGAAAACAAAAGGCTCCTGAGTTATTGATTGCAAGGCATCCCCTGAATGAAAGAGACTCTGGGATCAGCCTCCAAGGAGCTGCAGGGCTCCAGCAGGGCTGCCAGGCTTTCATCTCCCTGCAGCCTGGGCTGGGGATGCAGGGCTCTTTGATCCTGCCCTGTTCTGGCACGTGCAGCTCTGTGCTGGGAGAGCCCAGAGGTGCCCAAAGCCCCACAAATGACTTGTGGGGACAGCAGAGGGGACAGAGCAGAGCCTGGCAGGGTGCTGGAAGCAAGGGAGAGGTTTGCCCTCTGAGCAAACCATGCTGCTTTTCTTTGAGGATTGATGGCTGAGGGGATGGGGATGCAGGGAAGATCACAGAGCTGGGTTAGCCTTTCCTTCCAGCACTTCATTCTGTGCACACTCAGCCAAGCCAAATCCAAACCTCCTGCACTGAGTGCAGCTCTCTATCAGGAGAGAGCTGTGCTGCCAACAAGCCTTACACTGAGCTTAACAGAAAAAAAACCACTCTCTGGTGGTCTTAAACCATCCAGCTCCCTCTGGCATCATCCCATCAGCCCAGGCAGCACCAGGAGCAAAAGCACAGCATTTAAGGTGATTTCCTCATGTCTCATCCCTGGCACCCTTGTAGCAGCCCAGGGTGTTTGCTCCCACACCATTAACTCTGCTCTGGCAGTGGCAGATGTTGCTCCTGCAGTGGGACAAGTGGATCCTTCTGCCTGCACGTGACTGATGGATTTGGAGTCAAAGTCACCCAGGACATAAAGAGGCTCTAAATCACCACAGAAAAGTTCAATAGCTCTCATTCAGATTACAGCTAAAAGCCATTAATCTACAACGTTGCCATGGAAACTGAATTAAGGCACTGGACTTTTTTTAGCTCTGCTGCTGTTCCTGTTTCAGCTGCAGGACCAGGCAAGGGCCCTTCCCTGCCACAGCATCACAACGTCCCACGAGGGACAAAAAGCAGGAGCTGAGGCAACAGGTGCCATTAAATCCCATCCCTGGAAGTTCTTTACCTAAAGAATGGCAGAACCCTGGCACAGATTGCACAGAGGAGCTGTGGCTGCCCCTGGAAATGTCCAAGGCCAGGTTGGACGGGGCTTGGAACAGCCTGGGATAGAGGAGGGTGTCCCTGCCACGGCAGGGGGTGGCACTGGATGGGCTTTGGGTTCCTTCCAACCCAAACCATTCTGGGATTCTATGAAATTGCCATCTGAAAATGCAGAAAACTTTGTGCAGAGAGAGGGTCAGCTTGGGTGCCAGAGAAATCACCCTGCAGCCACCCATCCTCCTCCTTGGGGACAGCTGGGACACTGAGGGGAAGCTGGCAGTGATGCTCAGGAGGCAGATCCTCTGTGTGCCAGTCCTGCATAAGCAACATGCACACTTTTATATAAAATCAGATTAACTGAGCACCAGAGCCCCTCACTTCAAGCACTTTCAGCAAAACCACACCAGCTGCTGCTGTCCCATCCCTGCAGGTGTCCAAGGCCAGGCTGGACAGGGCTTGGAGCAGCCTGGGGTGGTGGAAGGTGTCCCTGCCATGGCAGGGGCTGGGATGGGATGAGCTTTAAGCTCCCCTTCCAACCCAACCCAAACCACTCTGGGATTCTACAAAACCACAACAACTCCATCACCACCAACAACCCCAAGAGGCTGAACAAAGCCAGGGGGCTTTGGGCTGGGGTGCTCGCGTGACCTCCCCTCCCTCCCTCCTGTCCCTTTGTGTGCTCGGGGTCAGCCACCACCGGGAGGGGACAAAGAGGGGCCCGCGTGGGTGGGACATGCCCATGTCAGGCTCTCTTTGTCCCCCAGCCCCGGCAGGGCTACAGCTGGCCCCGGGTCAGAGCAGGGGGTGCCAGCAATGCCTGATCCCCGGGGAGGCGCGTGCGGCGAGCAGATGGCTCCGAGTGCATCTGCAGCCGGGGCCGTGGGCTCTGCCCACAATGAGGCAGCAGCAGCCACCTCTCTGTCCCCCCTGCCATCTGCTCCAGCCAGCCAGACCTTTGTTCTCCCCCGCAATATATTGCTAATTAAAACGAGGATCAGCAGCACATGCCACGAGGTGAGCCCTGGCCCCGGTGCTGGTGGGGTTTGCTCTTCCCACATCCACACTGCAGCTCCCTGGGCTGAGCAGAGACCCCAAAAAAAGCTCTCAAATCCCCACACCTCACCTTACCAGGTGCCCTCAGCTCCAAAGCACCAGTCAGGCACTTTTTCTGGGAGCAGGGACTATCCTGAACTGTTAATCACAAATCCTGGCTTCCCAGTGCTGATGGAGTTTGTTGATCCCAGATCCACACTGCAGCTCCCTGGGCTGAGCAGCTCAAGCAGAGACCCCCAAAAAAAGATCTTAAATCCCCACACCTTGATTTGCCAGGTGCCTTCAGCTCCAAAGCATCAGTCAGGCACTTTTTCTGGGACTGGGCACTATCCTGAACTGTTAATCACAAATCCTGGCTTCCCAGGGCTGATGGAGTTTGTTCTTCCCAGTGCTGATGGAGTTTGTTCTTCCCAGTGCTGATGGATTTTGCTCTTCCCAGATCTACACTGCAGCTCCCTGGGCTGAGCAGAGATCCCCAAACAAGCTCTCAAATCCCCACACCTCACCTTACCAGGTGCTTTCAGCTCCAAAGCACCAGTCAGGCACTTTTTGTGGGAGCAGGCACTATCCTGAGCTGTTATTCACAAATCCTGGTTTTCCAGGACGGTCCCACTCTGGGAATCTCACATCGAGGACCCAAAAGCAGGAGTTTCAACCCTCACAATGAGCCAGGCCATGCTGGGAACAATTCAGAAACACACAGAGCATGGGAGCAAGTGGCACTGAAGGGGCTGAACTGGGATGTGCCAGCAGATTCTAAAACCTCAAAGCTTGGAGCAGCCTGCACTGGTGGAAACTGTCCCTGCCCAGGGTAAAAGGTTGGAATGAGATGGGCTTTAGAGTCCTTTCCAACCCAAATCACTCTGGAATTCCATGAACCTGCAAGTAGGAAGGACTCTCCCAGAGCAAAGCAGCAGCTGGGGAAGGGGAGGGATGGATGCTCCCCTGGGAGGATTGGAAGTCAGCACAGCCACCATCCATGGGGACAAGCTCCTGCAGGTCACAGGGACCCTCAGGAACCCACCACAGCAGGGTTAATGCCAAATCCAGACCCAGCTGCTCATTACCTGATCCAGCAGCACCTGAAAAGCCCCGGGGATGGAGGTGGAGCCTCCCTGGGCAGCTGCTCCCAGAGCAGCTTTCCAGCCTTTCCCTCGTGTTCACCAGGGAGGGAGGGAGGGAAGGAAACCTCCCAGACACAGCCTGAGCCCTTTTAATTGGCATTGCCTGGGAGCAAGCAGCAATTAAGCCATCCTGCCCCAGTTCTCAGGCTGGGGGCTGTGTTTGCACACACAGCACAGAGAACTGGGCAAGGGCTGCTCCCTGGCCGGATCCCAGGGAATCAGGAGCCTCCAACGCCCCTCTGGGACCCCCCAGCACGTCCCAGCAAGTCATTCCCATGCACACCAAGAGGATCTGCTTTGGAGATGCTGATAAAGCAGCAGTTTCACAAGTTTGACTGGATTTCTGCTCCACTTGCAGAGGAATTAACCATCCCACCAGCCCAAAAGGTGCAACAAGCATTCCCAGCAGGACACTGCTCCAGCCCCCAGCCACGGTGTGGTTACACCAGTGGGGTTAATTAACTGACCTTGTTAATGGACTGCCCTTTACACCTCTGTGACAGCTAAAACCAAGGGGTGAGCTTGGAGCAGCCCCTTCCAGCAAGGACATCCCTTCCCTGGGGAGTGTGGGTGGATTAACATCGATTCCAAGGCCAGGGCAGCCCATGTGGCCAACACCAGACATGGATGAGCATCCCTGTGGTGCTGAGCAAAGGTCACCAGCAGCAGAGAAAAGCCTTTCTTTGAGGTGCTGGTTTGGGGTTTTTTTATCATTTTTAAGCTCAGCTGCATAGGAATAGCTCTGAAACCATGGGAATTGGAAATTCCTTCCTTGCTTTCTCACACAGGGCTGGGTGTCCCCCTACAACTGAGCTGCAGAGGCTCCAAGTGAGGCCACGAGACAGAGGAGGGAGAAAGCAGCAGTGGAAAAACTCCCACCACACGCTCCTGAATCAACAATGCTTGGCACAGCGGGGCAGGCTGGAAGCAGCCCAGCTCCAGGGCAGTGCTCTAACACACAGCACCAATCCCAGCCACTCGGCTCCTCTGGCTCTCCTGTCTGGGGAAGCAAGAGGAGATTCACTGGCACAAAGAGAGCCACAGATCTGGAGCACAAAACCAGGAATGGGGATTTTTTTGGAGCAATTAGACGCCGCTGTCCCCAAGCAGCTGCTGGCTGCCCACCACCCCTTCTCCCCATCCCTTCTGCTGGAGCCATGGTGAGGTTTTGGCAGCTGCACTGATGGATGTGGACGTGCTCAGGCTGCTCCCAGCCCCACACCTCGTTAGCCACGGGGGCAGCAGCTCAGCCCTTGGTTAATTGCTGGCCCACACTCCAGCCAGGAGCACTGGCCCAGCTCCTTCCCCACTTCCCACAGCCCAGGGAGCAAGGGAGCCATGCCTGGCATGGCTCATCCCCAGGGACAGCAAGGAGAGTGGCCAGGGAAGGCACTGGGACATCCCAACCCCCTCTGGATGAGGGCAGCAGCGATGCCCAGAGGTGACAATGCCACCCCAACACCCATCCCAGGAGAGCAGCCAATGCCTTCACTGGGAAAGCTCCAAGCACATCCCAACCCCTCAGGATGTGAGGAGCAGCCATGTCCAGAGGTGACAAGGCCACCCCAACACCCATCCTAGGGACAGGGAAGGAGAGTGGCCACTAAAGGCACTGGGACATCCCAACCCCCTTTAGATGAGGGCAGTAGCAATGCCCAGAGGTGACAAGACCACCCCAAAACCCATCCCAGGAGAGCAGCCAATGCCTTCACTGGGAAGGCCCCAAGCACATCCCAACCCCTCTGGATGTGAGGAGCAGCCATGCCCGGGGTGACAAGGCCACCCCAACACCAATCCTGGTGCCAGTAAAGGCACTGGGACATCCCAACCCCCTTTGATGAGGGCAGCAGCCACATCCACAGGTGACAAGGCCACCCCCAACACCAATCCTAGTAGAGAGGCCAATGCCTTCACTGGGAAGGCTCCAAGCACATCCCAACCCCTCAGGATGTGAGGAGCAGCCATGTCCAGAGGTGACAAGGCCACCCCAACACCAATCCCAGGAGAGAAGCCAATGCCTTCACTGGGAAGGCCCCAAGCACATCCCAACCCCTCTGGATGTGAGGAGCAGCCATGTCCAGAGGTGACAAGGCCACCCCAACACCAATCCTGGTGCCAGTAAAGGCACTGGGACATCCCAACCCCCTTTGATGAGGGCAGCAGCCACATCCACAGGTGACAAGGCCACCCCCAACACCAATCCTAGTAGAGAGGCCAATGCCTTCACTGGGAAGGCTCCAAGCACATCCCAACCCCTCAGGATGTGAGGGGCAGCCATGTCCAGAGGTGACAAGGCCACCCCAACACCAATCCCAGGAGAGAAGCCAATGCCTTCACTGGGAAGGCCCCAAGCACATCCCAACCCCTCTGGATGAGGGCAGCAGCGATGCCCAGAGGTGACAAGGCCAGCCCAGCACCCACCCCTCCCTGCTGACCTCCTGGCTGGCAGCAATGTGGGCAGGGTGCGGCTCCTCGCTCAGCGGCTCGATGACTGTCACCTCGGCAAAGTCCTCCGGGGACTCCGGGAACTCCGGCAGGGAGCGGCGCCCGTAGCGTTTGCCACCCTTGATGTACTTGGGCTGTGCTTCTGGGGAGCAATCTGGGGAATCCAAGCACAGAACACAGCAGGAATGTCATTTCTGAGCTCTCTCAGGGCTGGTGGGCTCCTCCAGCAGGATTTTGAGCACTCAGTTGCTGCCACCATTCCAGGTGGGCAATGGCACCAATGGTGGCTCCATGCTTGGATCATCACCCCCTCTGTGACGGTGCTCACAGGGGTCTGAGGATGAGGGAACAGACGAGGATCTGACTCCATGTCTCAGAAGGCTGATTTATTATTTTATTATATATATTATATTAAAACTATACTAAAAGAATAGAAGAAATTATTTCATCAGAAGGCTAGCTAAGAATAGCAAAAAAAAGAATGATAACAAAGGCTTGTGTCTCAGACAGAGAGTCCGAGCCAGCTGACTGTGATTGGCCATTAATTAGAAACAACCACATGAGACCAATCACAGATGCACCGGTTGCATTCCACAGCAGCAGATAATCAATGTTTACATTTTGTTCCTGAGGCCTCTCAGCTTCTCAGGAGGAAAAATCCTAAGGAAAGGATTTTCCATAAAAGATGTCTGTGACACCCCTCACCCTGGCATTGGGTCTGATGGTTGGAATTGGTGCTGCTCCCTGCCAAAAAAAGCTGTCACAAAGCACAATCTTCCTCTTCCTCACCCCTCCCTAACCCCCAGATGAAGTTAACAGGATGGGGAGGGAAAACCTCCACAGCCTTGCCAGGAGCCCGGGATGGAAAGTCCATGAGGCCTCTCCTCCTTGCACTCATCTCCATTAGCAGCAGCAGGCAGGTTTAATTAGGGACTGAGTTGCACTGAGGCAGCTCAAGTCTCCAGATCCTGCAGACACCTGGGCGGCTGCTGCTGCTGCTCTCCGTGGGTTTGAATTTCAGCTCCATTAAAAATGCTCAAACAAGCAGGAGAGTGGAAAAAAATTGGGCAAGTTTGGAGTCTCTGGGGGCCCCGACGGGAGCAGCTGATGTGAGAGACAGTGGGGCAGGTCCCAGCCTGTGCTGAGCAGCCAAAGCCAACTGCAAGATCTAAATAACCCTTTGGAGTCATCCTCTAATTACAGGGGCTCCACATTCCCCAGCTCCAGCTTCCCCCAGCAGCTCCTGCCTTTGGGGACTGAATTATCCGGGAGCACTGGCAGGCAAGGATCAAAACAAAAAATAAATAAGCACGTTTTGGGCTGTTTTCAGTGAGAATCTGGAGCAGGGGGCAAATTAAACCAAGGACCAAATTAACCAGGGATTCAATTAAGGGAAGGCTCGGTGCCACGCTTTGTTTCAGTGTTTGCTAACCTGACTGCTGAAACCCCCCCAGGACTCCATCATCTTTTATTTTCTGCCTCTCACAGTGGCAAGAGGAGCAGCTTTTGAAAATTTTATTTGCAGAAGGCTGTGATATGAAAGAAATGCAAGAGGGCAATACTAATAAGGCACAGGGAAGCTGTTCCACCACTGACAAAGGATACAGGGAAAGCAGCAGGTCTCCAAACCCCCTCACCCAAATGCCTCCTTGGATAATATTCCTTTAGATATGGAAGAAAAGGCTTCAAGCTTGTTAGAGGGGAGAAAAAAAAAAATTCCACAACTTAGCTATGCAATGAATTATAAAATACACAGGCTGAGGAGTGCTTTGATTCCTGCAGCCCCACACTCCATCCAGCCCCGGCGCAGCTCTAGGGAACAAACCCCGTGCCTGTGTTTGAACAAGACCATTTTAACAAGATTTGCTGCAGCTGGGACTCAGCACATGAAAGTTGGGCTGATGGAGTGCACCGATAGAAAAATCAGGAGGAGACAGGCTGATTAAGGGAGAGCCCCAGAACAAAAGCAAACCTTATCACTCCTATTAAAGCCCGCCCGGTGGTGAACAATCTCCATCCAGCAGCTCTCTCTGAAATGCTAATATTTGTGGCTACTCATTCACCCAGTTATTTCCTCCCTCCCTCCACAAGAGAGGGCTGGGGGGCTTTGTTTTTTTCTTCAGAAATCATTTTTATTATTCCTCAGACAGAGCTGTACCTCCATCTGTCTTTGGAGAGAGGGAGGAGGGGGAAGAAGCTGGAATTCAATGAAGCTACAGCTGAATTTCCTTCTGAATTTCCAAAGAATCCTGCTTCCATCCCCACCACACTGACTGTGTTTTACCGGCTGGAAATTCAGAGGTCTGCTGGAAGGGGTTCCTGCTGTTCCAGGGGGTTGGAATGAGATGGTTTTCAAAGCCCCTTCCAAGCCAAGCTGCTCTGTGACTCTCAGGAGCACAAGTGCCACCATGCTGTGCCTCCTGTGAGCACAGCAAAGGGAACAGGAGCCTCTCCCCATGTTGTGTTTTGGGCATTTGCAGGCTGGCAGCTGATTTCTCTCTGCTCTGAGCACCACGGGAGAGCTTGTTTGCCTTTTGTAATTAAAAAACTCTGAAGCTCCAGAACATCCCTGGGAGGGAAAGGCGACCCTGCACAGCTTGAGGAGAACAAAGTTTGCTCCAACTTCCAAACCAGCTGTGCCTGGGGATCCCAGCCCAGGCACCCTGAAATCCCAATTTCCACAGCCAGGGTGGTTTTAACGTTGGGTTCCAGCCCTTCCCTTATCACATCCTGCAGCACAAACCCCTCTCCTTTCCAGCAGCATCACCTCTCAGCCAGGTGGACACAGACACCTCCCACACCTGCAGCCCCCTCCAAGCCTCTCCATCTCCTGCCTTCCCACCCCAACCCCCAGAAGAGCAGCTGGTGCCCTTGATGTTCCCACCACCCCAAATATTTAGGGAATGCTGGGCACACACAAAAGCAAAAAGCAGCCATCCATGTTTCCTGAATGCAGGAAATTCACTGCTGAGCTGAACAGCTTCTCATTCCTAGGCAAAAATGAGCAGGAAGGGTTGGAGAATCATTAAAGTTGGAAAAGAATCATTAAGGTCATCAAGTCCAGCCTCAGAGCTGCTCAAGCCCCATGTGCTTTCAGAGGCACAGGAGGAACGTGAAGATGTCAAAATCCAGCCTTTCACTGGAGCAGATGCCCATGAGACAGCCCTGTGTGCTGTTCATCCCCAAAATGCCCAAAAATCCCCCTGAACAGAGGGGGAAATACCCCCAGAGCAGAGGATGCTCTGCTGCCCACTCCTCCCACCAAGAGCAGGGGGAGATGCTGCTGCTCAGGCTTCCAATATTGTGTGGTTGACAAATTACTAAAAAAGGGGGAAAAAAAAGAGAAAAATAAAATGGGTTGAGCTCTCCCTGCTCCCTCCAGCCCCTGGCAAAGCGTGGGCTCAGTAAAACCCACTCCAGAGCTGGTGTCTAATTAGACACTGGGGTCTGATCTGCCCCCCTGCACTGCCCCCAGGCTGGGGGCAGGAGGAGGAGGCTCAGAGGAGCAGCCTCTCACCTTCCTGCCCACTGCTCAAGGGTTTGTGGCCCTCCAAGTGCCCCTGAAATGAACCAACCCCCCCAATAATTCTGCATTTCTCTCCCTGATTTAAGCAGCACAGACAGGAACCATCAATTCCCTCTCTCACTCCCCCCATCCATGCCACTGAAATGTCTCCATGGCTGGAGATTTACACTTGATTTTCTGCCTTTCTGCACCAGATAAGTCATTTCAAAATCCTGCTCTGCCCTCAGAAGGGAAGGGAGGGAGGGAGGGGGGCTCCCCTTCCCTGGGCCCGGCATCAAAGCCCTGCAGTGCAGACAAAAGGGGGTTTAGAGCAGGAGCCCCCTCATCCCACAATCCCAGCCTTCAGAGGGGAAATTAATTTCTCTGCTGCTTAAGATTTGGAAGGGAGGGATGCTCCAAGTGCTGGGCAAAGCCCACGGCAGCCAGGATCTGCTAAATCCTAATCCCCTGAGGCACCAGGTATGTCTGAACTCCTCCAAGCCAGATTTCACCATCCAGCCTCAGCACTGGAGGAAGAGAGGAGAGGTGGCAGGGTCACCACAACCCAAAACCAACGGGGTTTGACCCAAAAATGCTCAGTGGCATCAGGCAGCCCTGCCTGGGCTGTGACACTGGCTTTAGCCCAGCGCTGCAGCCACCTGAACAACTTTCCCCCATGGATGGGGCCCTTCCAAAGGGCACCATCCCCACCAGCCCCTTTTTTAGAGGGCACTTCTGCTGTCTCCAGAAAGAGAAGGAAAAAACAGGGAAGGAAAAACCCCCAAACCCTCGTGACTGTGGGGAGGATGGCGTCAAAGGGCTCTTTAATTTCTCCTGGGTGTTCCTGTAATCCTGCACTCCACCCCATAATCCCTCCCCAGCCCAGCTCCCCTGCACTTTTTATTTGCTATAATGGGGAGGAAAAAAAAGCCTGATTTTTTTCTTTCCCTAATCACCCACACAACTGATTTTTTTTTTTCCTTTTTCCACCCTTAAATCTATTTCATTGTCCCCTCAGTGCTGCAGTGACCCATGGACAAGAGCAGCAGCACCCAGCCCTGTCCCCATGGGAATGATATTTTATAAATAGTGATTATTTTAGAAATAGTGATTATTTTAAACCACATTCAAGCTTTTTTTTTCTGCTTTTCCTGGCACCTCCCCATCCCTGTTCCCAGCAGAGGTGGCTTTGCCCAGCTGATGCTCTGGTTCACAGCTGGGTCTGTGTCCCCACAGTGTCACCCTGGAGGGGACAGAGCTGATCACAGCAGCTCTGGGGCTCTGCCTGCCTTGGTTTCCAGGGCTGCTTCCCAGGCAAGGAGCCTGCAGCACCATCCTCCCTGCCAGTCTTGCCTTTGCAAAGGGAATTCGAGGCAAACAAATAATCTATATCAATATATCAGCTGCTCTCTGCAAGCCTGAGTGCTTCCTCCTGAAATGAGGAAACCCCAGTGGCTGCTTCTGCAGGAACTGCAGCACTTCTGGTTCCTTGTCCCCAGCTCCTGTGACCCCAGAGCCCTGGCACAGAATGGGTTTGGGTGGAAAGGACCTTGAAAATCATCCCCTACCATGGGCAGGGACACCTTCCACCATCCCAGGCTGCTCCAAGCCCTGTCCAGCCTGGCCTTGGACACCTCCAGGGATCCAGGGGCAGCCCCAGCTGCTCTGGGCACCCTGTGCCAGGGCCTGCCCACCCTCCCAGGGAGGAATTAATTCCCAATATCCCATCCATCCCTGCCCCCTGGCACTTCAAAGCCATTTCCCCTTGTCCTGTCACTCCACAATCCCTTTCCCTGTTTCTTTTGGGCTCTCCTCAGGTACTGAAAAAGGGCTGGAAGGTGTCCCCAGATCTTCTCTTCTCCAGCCTGAACGGCCCCAAATCTCTGAGCAGCAGAGGGGCTGCATCCCTCTGTGCCTCCCTGTCCTTCCTGTCACCCTCCCTGTGCCAAATCCTCCTCCCTGAGCTGGCAGCATCCATGGGGACAAGGACATGCCACCCCCCTGGCCGTGTCCCAGACTGACTGGGGCTGCAGCACAAAGCCCCCAGTGCTCCCCATCACCCAAATTCCCCTGGAGAAAACCACCACAGCCACTTCCTTCCCAGATGCTGCAAACAGCCTTAAAAATCTCTGCTTCTCCCTCCAATCCCCCCCAAATTAAATTTTCATTTAAATGATACGATTTAGAGCTCTTAACTCAATTTTTCCCCTAGCCTGGGGCAGGCTGGAACAGCAGCATTTCCACACTCCCTGACAGTTTGACACCAACAGCACAAAGCAGCTTGTTTCTCCAAATCTCCAGTTTGATCTAAATTAAAAGAAGCAAAGACTTTGGCATTAACCAACCTGTCAAAATGCATTAAAAATAAAATGCCTCCCAGGCCTGCCTGGCTCTGGCTCCCTACCTGCACCCCACACCCTTTGATTTCCAACCCCACTCTGACAAGAGCATCCCCAAGGAGGGCTCTCCAGCTTCACTTGTCATTTCCCCTGTGATAACCCCAAATTTAGCTGTTTCTGGGAGATTTATTTACATTTCAATCAAGCTGGAGCTCCTCAGCCATATGATACCCCAATAAATGCAGAATGCTGGATTAGTTCTGCCTCACTGGGGTTGATTCCTGCTCTGTGCCAGCTCCTTCCCAAGGGGCTGGCAGGGAATGCTCCCCCCTGAGCTGCACTTGGAAATTCCATTAAGGAATGCTGGGCACAGGAGCTGCCATCACCCCTCTCACAGCATTAAAGAGCTTTGGAAATGAGAGGTGGAAAATAAAAATAATCCACCGATCACACCTCTCCAGCCCTGCGGTTTTTGCAGCCTTATGGAAAGGGGAAAGTTGTAATTTTGCTGGCAGGCTCCTCTCTGCAGAGTGGGATGCTCCAGGAGAGGAAATCTGGAGAATTCTCTCTCTCCCCCTTTGCTAAGCTGTTTTCTCCTTGGGGGATTTTGGCTCCCCTGCTGCTCCAAGGACAGGATTAGGGATTTCCATACAGGTGTGGCACCAGCTGGAGCTGCAGGGCTCAGCCCCAGCACGGCCCCACAGCTCCCAGGCCCTGCTGCAGGGGGGAAAACCCTGAACCTGAAACCTTTCCTGCCAAGGAAAGCCTAAAAATGCCCCATTTTCAAGGCACACTGAAATGAATATAAACAGATATATTAATATTACTATAAACATATTTCTATAAAATTAAAATATAAACAAATACATTAACATAATGTATTGTTTTAAATACATATATCTATTAATTAACATAGTAATAGAATAATATAATTAAAATATAAATAAATATATTTATATAAATAAATATAATACTATTGATATAAATATATTAATATAGGCATGTCAGTATAAAAATTAAAATATAGAACACTATATTAGTATAATATATTGATATATGTAACTATATTTATTAATATATCAATATGATAATAGAATTAAAATGTAGATAAATATCTTAATATAAAGAAATATATTAATATAGATATATTAATGTAGATAATTTATAAAAATCTTCTATTTAAACCTCTCAATTACCTCATCTCTATAAAAACTAAAAAAAAAACCAACACCTTTTCTCCCAAGATCAGCCTTTTCTGCATGGATTGCAGCACCTAAAAAGCACTTTTTCTTGTAAGTTCTTCTGTGAGAGCCACCCAGAGCTGCTTTGCCAATGAAAAGGCACCAGTTTAGGTAATTTCAGTATTTACCTGGCTCTTGGAAGTGCTCCTCATTTGACAGGGTTCTGGATAAGATGAGGATAAGTGCTTCTTTAAACTGATCAAAGTGGACCTGTCGGGGGTGAAAAAAATAAAAGGAAGAAAAGAGGCAATCAGGTGGTGCAGGGAGTTAAAGATGAGGCCAAAATATGGGGAAAAGAAAAACAAAAGGAAGGAAATTGGCAATCAGGTGGTGCAGGGAGTTAAAGATGAGCCCAAAATGCAGCAGGAAGATGGGCAGCAATGAACCCTGGGGAAGGGACAGCAAGGGACACGCAGGCACAGCCAGCACCTCTGGGCACGTGGGAACAATGACTGCCACGCAGAAGGACCCAAAACCACAGACTGCAGGCACTGGTTGGGTTTTTCCACCAAGCAGGAAGCAAAAGAACATGAGAAGGAGCAGGGACATCTCCATCCCCTGAGGTGACCTGGCCAGGGTCGGTGGCTTCTGCAGTGAGGCCATTCCTGAGCAGGGATGAATTTTCTGCTGTGGAAATGCTCCACTGTCCTAATTTAGCTGCAAAAAACCACTCCCAATGTGGATGGCAGAAAAATCCTCCCTTTCCAGGGCAGCTCCTGCAGCTCTGGGAGGGCTGAACTTGGAATACCAAACCTGGAGGGAAGCTGGGAAACACAGACATGATCCTGCCACTGAGGGAGGTTTTTTTTTTTATTTTCTCTTCTGGTTTTTTTCCATCTGTGCCTTCCTGGAAATCCTCCTGCCTGCCAGGAGGAGGCTGCAGCATCCTCCCAGCCTGCTGGGGAATGTCAGCAATTCCAGCCTGGGGGACACCAGACCCAGGGACAGCTGGAGGAGCAATTTGACATGGGTCAGTGGCCAGGCAGAGCTGGCTGCTGCCATTGCTCTTGGCTAAATAAATCTTAGAAGAATTTTTAGCACGGAACAAGAAGATTTTGTATTTAAAGGAACCCAGCGAGGCTGCTCTGGCTGGCAGAGCTGCACTCAGAGGGATTTTCATGCTGCACAAGCAGCAGAGTTCAAGTCTGAGGTTCTCCAGCTTGTTTTTGGGGGTCAAGCAAGCTCAGAAAAATACCAACAAGCCTGGTAGGGAGAGGACAGAGGTGAGCCATGGAGGTACAGGGGAGCTCAGGCAGTGCAAATCACCCCTGAGGCTTTAAACAGTTTTAAAGATGTTTTTTAAACACAATTAAAAAATATGTTCAGCGCAGAAGCTGATCAGGAATGCCTTCATCTGAATACTAATTGCTGCCATCCATTCCCAGCCACTGGTGCACTTCAAAAGGGCCAGTTTACAGAGAGAGGAGAAATTCCCCCATTAAAATAAAGAAAACTTGACATTTAGACGAAATGAGGATGAATAAAAGATGAGGGTGCTCAGATTACAGGTTCCCTCCCCACGGGATCCTCTCCGCAATGAATGGACAGAGCCAATGCCCTGGATGGGTGCTGGGGATGGCTCTGGATGGGAGCTCACAGGAAAACAAGACCCACTTTGCATCCCTCGCATGGAATTCAGCAAAGCCAAAGCACCCGGGCAGGTGTGCAGCAGCACTGCCACCACCTGCTCTGCACAGCGAGCCCCACAACTCCTGCCTGCACCGAGGAGGAGCAGGAGGAGCTGAGCCCTTGCACAAGGACACAGGCAGCCATCCACGCTTCCTGAATGCAGGAAATTCACTGCTGAGCTGAACAGCTTCTCAATCCCAGCCAAAAATGAGCGGGAAGGGTTGGAGAATCATTAAAGTTGGAAAAGAATCATTAAGGTCATCAAGTCCAGTCTCAGAGCTGCTCAAGCCCCATGTGCTTCCAGAGGCACAGGAGGAACATGAAGATGTTAAAATCCAGCCTTTCACTGGAGCAGATGCCCATGAGACAGCCCTGTGTGCTGTTCATCCCCAAAAATGCCCAAAATCCCCCTGAGCAGAGGGGGAAATACCCCCAGAGCAGAGGATGCTCTGCTGCCCACTCCTCCCACCAAGAGCAGGGGGAGATGCTGCTGCTCACACCTCCACTATTGTGTGGCTGAAAAATCACTAAGAAAAGGGGGAAAAAAAGAAAAAAAAAATATGTTGAGCCCTCCCTGCTCCCTACAGCCCCTGGCAAAGCGTGGGCTCAGTAAAACCCACTCCAGAGCTGGTGTCTAATTAGACACTGGGGTCTGATAAAGTAGACTGGCCCTGTGGTCACATTGGGATTTTTCCATGAGCAGGACACCCCCAGGAGCCTGTGGAAGGTCAGGCTGAGGAGCAGGACGTGGCCAAGCTCCTGTGCTGCCCAGCAGGACTGCAGATGCAAATCAGCAGCACAGGGACAGGCACAGGGCGGTCCCCAGTGCCCTCCTCACTCTGCAGGTGGAGTCCCAGCTGGAAAAGGGGGGAGATTTGTCCTCAGGATGGGCCAGAGGTTTTCCCAACAGCAGCTGAGCCACAAAAGCAGCCTGTGGTGCACCTCTGACCTTGGATGTGTGCAGGCACAGAGTGCTCAGAGAGCTGGAGAAACAGCACTGATAAAATGGGAGCTGGGCTGGAGCACGAGGCAGGCAAGGCAGCCACGGGACAGCAAAGTCACAAAAGCTGCAGAAATCCTGCGGAAATCCTCCTGGAAGGCTGGGGATGGGCCCTGGCACAGGCTCCCCATCCCTGGAGGTGCCCAAGGCCAGGCTGGACAGGGCTGGGAGCAGCCTGGGACATTGCAAGGTGTCCCTGCCAGAACAAGATGGGCTTTAAGGTCCTTTCCAACCCAAACCACTCTGATTTTATGACTCTGTTTCGGTGTTGCTCACCTGTGGGTCTGCCCATGGGGGTCTCTCTGCAATTTGGGGCTGATCCCAGCCAGCCAGAAGGCAATGGGGCTTGGGATGGTGATGCACAATGTGCTGCCATGCCCAGCCAGGATCAGGGACAGCACACACATTCCTGGCTGGGAGGGTGGGCAGGCCCTGGCACAGGTGCCCAGAGCAGCTGTGGATCCCTGGAAATGCCCCAGGCCAGGCTGGATGGGGTTTGGAGGAACCTGGGGTCCCTGCAAACCCCACAGCCAGGGCAACACCCCAACAAGGAGAATTTTCTCCGAAGGAATAAATCAAACAAGACAAACCCAGCAGCAGAGACGCCCAGCCCAGCCTGCCCAGGCAGTCAGGGACCAACCAAAGCTGTGCTGCTGAGCAACCCTGGTTCCTCTGAGGAGCCCCAAGGCCCCTGCACAGCCAGCTCCCTCTGAAGCTGTGCTGATTAGCACTAGAAAGAGCTGGGAGCCTGCTGTGCCAGGGTACCTGCTGCTCCTGCTGTGCCCCTGCCATGCAAAGCACTTGGCACAGGCTCCTTGCAGCTCCCTGCCCTGATCCCCAGCACAAAGCCCATCCCCAGAGCTCTGGCCCTGCCTGCAGACTCCTTCCAGCCACAAGGGTGCACAGGGAAATGTCTGCTGGGGGAGATGGAGGATCAGGGAACATCCTGATCCACAGGGAACATCCTGATCCACAGGGAACATCCTGACCCACAGGGACCATCCAGGGCAGCTCCTGGCCCTGCCCAGACCCCCAGCAATCCCACCCTGGGCATCCCTGGCAGCTCCTGCAGCTCTGGGGCTGTGCCCATTCCCTGGGGAGCCTGGGCAGTGCCAGCACCCTCTGGGGGAAGAACCTTTCCTGAGATCCAACCCAAACCTGCCCTGGCACAGCTCCAGCTGTCCCCTCAGGTCCCAACAAGCCAATCCTGCAGTGCCATCGGAACAGGGCAGCCCTGGCCCAAGCCCACAGGGCACCAAGGGGAGCAGCAAGGGCACTGCAGGCACAGGGGGGGATATTTGGGTATTTTGCAAGAGGTCACTGCAGGGAGCTGGGAGCGAAAGCCCAGCCAGGCTGTCCTTGCTGCAGGCTGGGAATGCAGTGGTGCAGGTGAAACCTGAGCTCCCCATCCCTGCTCAAGGACAGCTCCAAGGACAGGCCCTGCACAGGGCCCAGAGTGCCCAACTTCACAGATTTGGGCTGGAAAGGACCTTAAAGCTCATCTCATTCCATCCCTGCCATGGCAGGGACACCTCCCACTGTCCCAGGCTGCTCCAAACCCCATCCAGCCTGGCCTGGGGCATTTCCAGGGATCCACAGCTGCTCTGGGCACCTGTGCCAGGGCCTGCCCACCCTCCCAGCCAGGAATGTGTGTGCTGTCCCTGATCCTGGCTGGGCATGGCAGCACATTGTGCATCACCATCCCAACCCCCATTGCCTCCTGGCTGGCTGGGATCAGCCCCAAATTGCAGAGAGATCCCCATGGGCAGACCCACAGGTGAGCAACAGCAAAACAGAGTCATAAAATCAGAGTGGTTTGGGTTGGAAAGGACCTTAAAGCCCATCTTGTTCTGGCAGGGACACCTTGCACTGTCCCAGGCTGCTCCCAGCCCTGTCCAGCCTGGCCTTGGACACTTCCAGGGATGGGGAATGACTCCCAGGGCTCACCCCCATCCCTGCACTGTCCCCAGGACACCTCTGGTTTGCTGCTAATTAAAGGGCACAGAGAGGGCAGACAGACAGACAGACAGGCCCAGCCACACCCATCCCCTCACTCCTGCCATCGAGGGCGAGGGGAAGGAACCTCCCTGAGGCACCCCAGGACTGCTGTGAGCACCAGCTGCACACGCAGCGTGTGAGGAAAACACTTCCACAGGGGTTTGGCTCTGCCTCGAGCCAGGGCAGGATTTCCACCCCACACCAGACCCCAATAATTCCCAAACCACCACAGGGGAGGCAGCAGCTCCAGCCCACGAGTCAGGGCAGGATTTGTGGATTTCCACCCCACACCAAACCCCCTTCACCCCCAAACCACCTCAGGGGAGGCAGCAGCTCCAGCCCCTCCCTGGATGGAAACTCAGCTCCCAGTCCTTATCCAGGCCAGAGGGCTGGAACGAGATGATCTTTAAAATCCCCTTCCAAACCAACCCAAAGCATCCCACAATTTTCTGACCCCAGAGCATCCAGTGACGCCTGGAGCAGAGCCCCAGCACAAAGACAAGCACGTGGCCCCAGGGAGCTGCCCCTGAGCAGACAAAACCTCCCCCCAGTGCCCCCTCCCCGGTGCTCTCCATCAATGCAGCCCCTGGAAGCGCAGGCAGACAAAGGCTGGCACCATCTGCAGCACGAGGGGCAGCTGCAACAAGTCTGGGCTCAGGGGGCTCTGGCTCTGCTGCTGCTCCCCCCAGGAAACCCCCAAGGATGCCAGGGCCATGAAATTGAAATCTGGCTCGTGCTAAAACCCGCGCCATTGCTGCTGCTGAGGAGCAGAGACGGGGATTGTCCTGAGGCTCTGTGGCAGGCTGGGAGGGAGAACCATCCCCAGGGACAAAGGGGGGATGAAATAAACTGGGATGCCTTGTGTCCTGCAGGGGTGGAGCTCTGGGTTGGGATAGGGTGAGTGTGACCCTGCATTTGGGATGCTTTAATGGGGGTGTTGGTGCCCTGACAGCCACATCTGTCCCTTTCTCTCTGTGCCACCATCCCACAAGCGGCAAAGCCAGGATGGGACAAGGGGAAATGGCTCTAAGCTGAAGGGAAATAGTTTAAATTCAATATTGGGAAGGAATTCCTGGCTGAGAGGGTGGGCAGGCCCTGGCACCGGGTGCCCAGAGCAGCTGTGGCTGCCCCTGGATCCCTGCAAGTGCCCAAGGCCAGGCTGGATGGGGCTTGGAGCAGCCTGGGATGGTGGAAGGTGTCCCTGCCATGGCAGGGGTGGCACTGGATGATCTTAAAGGTCCTTCCAACCCAAACCATTCCATGATTCTTTGCTAACAGCATCCAAGTGCCCCGTGCTCAAGATGACAACAGCACAGAAAGTCCCTGGTGCTCCAGAAAATGCCACACTGCAGCTCTAAAGGTCAACAACCTCCACCTGCATCCACCCCAGCCCCACTCACTGCCAGCAGAAGAGCTGCAGCCCCAGGGCAGGCGAGGAAGAGGAGGAAAAAGGAAAAATCCCTTTGATCATTAAAGGAATTATTCTGTTGGTGAGAACTGCAGTTTGATTGGAAATTGGAGTCAGGATGGCTGCCTGCCTGTTGAAAGCCCTGGCTGCCCTGCTCCACATTTGTGTGATTTTAATGAGCAGTGATGGATTTCAGGGTGATTTCCAGGGAAGGATCTGATGTGCTCTGAGCACAAGGACACCCAGCTGAACCTGGAGATCCCCCCAAGGGCAGCAGCTTCTGCTCACTGCCCTGGGATTTAACCCCATGAAGGTACAACCACAACTGGAGAACGGCTCTGGGAAGCCACCAACAGCAGGCAATGGGGACAGAGGTGGCTCACACAGCGTGGGACAATGTTCTCTACCTCAGAGAGACATCCGTGACTGCACACAGCCCTGCCAGCCTAACCACAGCTTAAGCCAGGGTAAATCACAGGCTCAAGCCCTGGATTTAGGGCTTTGTCCCACCCCAGGTGGCTCAGAGCCTGTCTAAGCACCTGGTGAGCTGGTTTGGGGAGGTGACCCAGGCCAGCAGCACCGGGAACCAGAGCTGGGGACACAGACACAGCGTGAGCCAAGGGCAGCCAGGCCTGGCACTGCTCTGGCCTTGGGAAAGCACACAGTGCACAAGGCTCAGCCTAAAGTGGTGGCTCCTGAGCTTCAGACCACCTCCAGTCAGGGCAGACAGAGCAGTTCCCTCCCCTGTTATCCCCAGTTCTGCTCTTGGAAGTTGCCCTGTGCCCACCCTGCTGAACAGAGCAGAGCAGAGCCCACGAGCCCTGCAGCACCAGAGCCCCAGGAATGTTGGATACACACAAATCCCACCCATCAATCTCCGCCCAAAACCACCCCATGCATGCAGGCACTGCCCCCTCCATCCCCCCAGCTCCTTACCCTGCCTAGGAGGTTTCCTTGGAGCAGGGTCTGCTGCAGGGCTGGGGCCACCTCCTCCAGGTGCAGCACGTGGCAGAGGTCAGTGAGCTCCTCCTGGCCCAGGGAGCCCGTGCCTGTGCTGTCAAAGCTGTCAAAGAGCTCCTTGAGGCGAGCTTCATACTGGTCCTGCTCAGCTTCATCCATCCCATAGCCTGCCACGCTCACCTGGGGCAAGAGACAGGCCAGGTCACCCTCGGTGGCATGGGACAGCAAAAAACCCACAGAAGATGCCCACCAGGCTCTTTGGGGCTGTGTCTGGCTGCACTGATGCTCCACCACTGCTCCAGCCTCTCCCAGCCCGCTGGGGCAAGAAGTCACAGAGCAGAAAGAGCCAAACCCTGGGGAGGGGACAGCCCAGGTGGCTGGGACAGCCCCTGTCCCCGTGTGCCACCTCCCACTGCTCCTGCCAGCTCGTTTGGCTCAGCTGCAGCAGCTGAATTGTTCCCTGGAGCTCCAGCGATCCCCAGGTGCTGCAGGTGAGGCTTTGGTGAGCAGATAAACAAGGCAAGAACAGCTCAGCAGCTGCAGGAGGAGGGGAGGGCAGGAGACCCCAGCCCAAACCCTTCAGGGCAGCCACCTCCTCCAGGAGCACAACACATCCCCCTGAAACACAGCTGGGGCCATGGAATGCTTTCGCTTGGGGAAAAAACTCCAAAATCAAGCCCAGCTGCCAAGAGCCTCCTGTGCTGCTCTCCCTCAGGTGTTTCAGGTCCAACCCTGGCTGAGGGCAGAGAAGGCTCTGACAGAGCAGCGTGGGGACAGCCAAAATGTTCATCCTGCAGCAGGCACACAAAACCCAGACCCAGTTTACCCCAGGTCTTCATCTTCCCCTCCAAGTCAAGTTTTCACCCCTCTCATCCTGCTCACAGCCCCAGGAGCTGTTCTGGCAGGGGGAAAAGGGAAATTTCGTGTCTGAAATGAGGGATTTGGCTGGAGCTGTTTGCTCAGCCTGGCCCAGGGCTCCTGGCTGGCTTTGGGTGGCAGCAGGGTCACCCAGTGCCACCACACAGCCTGGGTGTGGATGTGCCACTACCCTGGAGGGCACAACAGGCACTGTCACCGTGCTTGGGTGACAATGGGCGCTGCAGTTGGTGTCCCCAGCTGGGCATCCCAGGATCCCAGCCTCATCCATGCCCCGACCCCAGCCAGCCCTGGGAATTCTGGTTTTGTGACCGCTGGGGGTTGTGTCAGCCACATTTCCCAAAACAGGGGGTCCTACCCCCAGCCCTCCCCACCCAGCCCTGCTCCCTCTGCTCCTCACAGGGTTCCTGTGGCTCCCTGGGCCACCAGCAGCACTCCCGGACATCCCAGAGCTGCTCCAGCTGCAGCCCAGCCCCACAGCCCTGCCCAGCCCAGCCAGGAAATCTGCAGGGCAGGCAGAGCAGCAGCTGTGTCCTTGATTTCCCTGGCTGCAGGAGCAGATGCCAGGGCAGAGCATCCCCTGGATCCCACATCTGCTGGGGGATGCAGGGCTGGTGGAGCACGCAGAGCCCAAGGCACAGGGACAGCCCAGCCTGTCCTTCCCCCTGCCCTGCCACAGCTGTGGGCACTCCAGGGATGGACACAACCCCTCCACCTGAGCCTCACACCCTCCCTGCCCTATTTCCCACCCCCCCAAATCCCTCTTGAGCTGATTTCCCAAGCGCTGTGGGGAGGAGGGAGGCACAGACACATTCAACCTGGGGCACAGAGGAGAAGGAGGCAGCGCCCAAAACCTCAGGTGCCTGTGAGCAGGAGCAAGGCAACAAACTTGTTTCCATTCCCACACCAGCAACCCCATTTCCCACCTGCACCCCCCCCAGGGCCCCACAGTGGCTGGATCCTGGTGTCAGGGAACCCAGCCTGCACATTCCAGCGGCCCCAAAACTCACAGCCAAGCCTCCAGCAAAGATGACTCCACCCCACAGAGCTTCCCAAGCATCTCTGAACCTCTTATCTTCAGGGTCAGCCACCTCCTGCCCCCCAGAGATGTCTCCAGCACCTGACCAGAACCAGTTCCCCCAGAACTTAGTGCAGAGAGATAAATGCCACCTCCTAGTACATCCCTGAGCATCCCTGCTGCTGGAGCACTGGGATCACCCCTCTCAGTGCCACAACAGCCCTAACACTCACCCTGGGCAAATCCAGCACTGGGAGCCCCACAAAACCAGCAGGAAAACCCCAATCCCTACAGGAAAAGAGCAGCAGGGGCGTGGACCACACCTGCCCTACAGCCCAGGTGAGTTTTTGGTGAGGGACAGCCACAGCTTAGAGGGACACAGGGCCACAACAGCCTAAAACTCACCCTGGGCATTGGGAACCCCATTAAACCAGCAGGAAAAGCCAATCCCTAAAGGAAAAGAGCATCAGGGGCATGGGCCACACCTGCCCTACAGCCCAGGTGAGTTTTTGGCGAGGGACAACCAGAGCTTAGAGGGACACAGGGCCACAACAGCACAGAGCCCTAAACCTCACCCTGGGCAAATCCAGCATTGGGAACCCCCAAAAAAACAGCAGGAAAACCCCAATCTCTAAAGGAAAAGAGCAGCAGGGGCGTGGGCCACACCTGCCCTACAGCCCAGGTGAGTTTTTGGTGAGAACAGCCTCACACATCCCCACGCCGAGGGACAACCAGAGCTTAGAGGGACACAGTGCCACAACAGCACAGAGCCCTAAACCTCACCCTGGGCATTGGGAACCCCACAAAACAAACAGGAAAAGCCCAATCCCGAAATGCAAAGAGCATCAGGTGCATGGATCACACCTGCCCTACAGCCCAGGCGCGTCTTTGGCAAGAACAGCCTCACACATCTCCACGCCGAGGGACAACCAGAGCTTAGAGGAACCAACCACCCCTGCAGAGCCTGGGGAAGGGATTCCCTGTTTCCCAGCAGCAGGGAGGCCAGGGCTGGGTGCCTACCTGCCTCAGATGGCCCGGGGAGCTGCCAGCAGCCCGGCAATCCCGCAATCCTGCTCAACCTCCATCTTAGGCAGGCGGCTCCGGCACGCAGCCGGCTGCGCAAGGTGACCCAAGATGCCTCCTCTCCTCTCCTCTCCTCTCTCCTGCCTGAATTATTCAGCAGCGCTTCCACAGCGAGGGGAAAAAAAACAAACCAAAAACCAACCCACCCAGAGCCTCCTTCCTACCTGAGGAGCCGGCATGGGCAGCAGTCAGAATAATGAGGGCAGCAGCATCGGAGCCCCGGCTGCGCTGCCACCTCCGCGCAGCAGCCGTGCCGGGGAAGGGGGGACAAGCAGAGGCACACAAAGCCCCAGTGAAAGGGCAGCCTTTCATCCCTGCTCCAGATGGGCCAGCAGCTGAGATGCAGCAGGGATAATAGGGGCAGGCAGGCAGCAGCTGAGCCAGGGCTCCCCGGTGCCCCGCCAGGAGGAGAGGGGATGGTCCCTGCACAGGGCATCACTTTGTTCAGATTTATTGCTGCCCCTTCTGTGCTGTAATGACCAGCTTGAGCAGACAGAGCTGAAAAGTGCATGTTTAGGACAGCCAGCACCACGTTATTCCTTGTTTCTGTTCTCCTTACTGGCAGCCCGGGGAAGCAAAGCGCTCCGGGATGATGATGAGAAGAGGAAGTTTTCACCGGCAATTCTTTCCTGCTTCTAAACCCACCCCCTCCTGAGAGCCAGATAACCTTCACAGCACACAATGTAGGGGCCCGATAGGACTAAATTCTCAGCTAATTTTAACTCAAACAATATAGGCTTAAACAGTAATTACTGCTTTGCATATTTAAGTGCCTGGAATCGATAGCAACTTTAGCCTGGAGCTAATCAAGACACAGATTGGTCAATCGATGGCATCAGCAAGGAGAAACACCACCATTAGCACAATTACTTGTTTTTGGGGGGTGGGGGAGTGTTTGTAAACAGGACGAATTACAGAATCCCAAAATTATTTGAGTTGGAAGGGGCCTTAAAGGCCACTTCATGCCAACCCCCAGCCATGGGCTTCCACTAGGACAATACAAAATCACATTTGCTGCTGCACAAGAGGGAGATTTTGGGATTGTGGGGATGCTCTGCATCACTAATCAGTGCTATGGGTACCTTGCCATTATCCCCACCTGCCCTCCACTGAAGTCATCACCTCCAAGGGACAGCGAGGAAAATGTTTTTACCGCTCCTCTTGATTGCCTCGACTCAAATGAGGGCCTGGTAATTAGCAGTAATTACCCAGCAGGGCAGCATCCTGTGGCCACCTCCATGAGATGTCACTGCTCCAGGTGTCCCCCCTGTGCTGGAGAGCACGGCCACACTTGGGGACTTTAAAGCGACTTTCCCTCCCCACTGCACCTGTGACAACCTGGGTGATGTGAACACAGCTGGCAAAACCCACCAGGAGCCCAGGTTTTAATGCTGGGGGCTGTATGAGAGGCCCAGCAGCCACCAAAAGCAGACTGTGGAGCTCTTGCTGGAAAGGCAGAGCTCAGGTTGTCTCACACTCATTATCTCCCTCCCTAATGAACCATCTCATCCATCAGCAGCTCTGCTGAATCACAGAATTCCCTGAGCTGCAAGGGACCCACAGGGATCATGGAATCCAGCTCCAGGCCCTGCACAGACACCCCAAAATCCCCACTCTGGGCATCCCTGGAGTGTTGTCCAAACTCCTGGAGCTCTGGCAGCCTTGGGAATGTCACCATTCCCTGGGGAACCTGGGAGGGAGGAACCTTCCCTGAAACCCAACCTAAACCTGACACAGCTCCAGACATTCCCCGGGTCCTGTCGCTGGTCACCAGAGGGAAGAGCTCAGTGTCCTGTCCCTGTGTCCCCCCCAAAATCCGCACACCGTGTCGGGACAATTTCCAGCTCAGCCCACTTTGCAGTACCCCATCCCCTCTTGAGCAGCAGCCCCACAAAGGGTCACACGGAGAAACCAAAGGGAAAAAACAAAAACCCAGAAGGACAATGAAGCACCTTAAGGCCAGTAAATCACTTGACAGCACGCCCAGCTCTTCAAGGGTCACCACCAGAGTCAGCCTTACAGCTGGCAGCTCCTCCTCCCCATTGACCACGCTCATAATTTTCCCTCTGCACTTCAAAACACCCCCAAAAAACACCCCCAGACCCTCCAAAGTTGGCAGAGAGCAGCGACTGTGTTAACCAAGCTCCAGCCCAGATTAGCAGAGCAGCGATGGCTATAAAAGCACTATAAATGTATGTAAAGAGCTTCAAAAGCAGCGCAGCGGTTTGAATATTCACGCCAGCCCGGTATTTGCATTGTAATAGGGCTTTTCACTCCCAGCCTTCCCTCCGTAAGGAAAAACAAAGCGCCCATCTGGTTCGATTTTGCAAATGGGGCTGGAGTCGCTCCGCAGTGACTCGGGGAGCCCCGGGTGCGATAAAGCCCAAGGTGGAGGAGGCACGAAGCTGATTATTCCAGGAGTAAACAAAGCGAGCCGGGAATTCATCCCGGGAAACGCGGGATTCGGGAATTCCCGCGGAGCTCGGAAAGAGCTGCCCCGCTCTGCTGAATCACGGCGAAAACGAGCGCAGAGCCTTCCTCAGCTCCGTACCGGGGAGCACGTGAGGAAGAGGAGCAGGAGACACCCAAACTGTCACCCAGTAAAACCCCAGCACTGGGTGCTCCTAGGCTGTGGATTTTGCCTCCATCCCTACAGGGATGCTCCAAGGGAGACGGGCCCACGGTCGGGGAGCAGACAGCAGATGCTGTCTGCCACCCTGGTGACAACGACAGCTCTGCCGATGACAAAACAACTGCTGTTATTAATTCCTCCAGCCGCAGCCGGCTGCTTCCAGGGCTCAGCCCGGCCGGAGCGGCGCAGTCCCCGCTCCCAGCGCTCGGAGCATCCCTCCGGGAGCAGGGATGGGGCGCCCTTGGCACGAGGGCGAGTGGCTCCCGGGACCTGCCACCAGCACCGAAGGGACCTTGAGGGCTTTGGGGTGTCACCCACTCACAGCCACCCCCGAAACCGGCTGCGGCTACGAGGAAGCCAACCTAACCCTGTCCCCATCACCCCCTTCCTACTTCCAGCATCCCCTCCCTGCAGCATCCCCCCTTTCCCTGCAGCATCCCCCCGCCCTGCAGACCCCCTGGTTCCCCCGGCACTCACCTCGCCGCTGCTCCCCGTCCCCGCCGGCCGCCCCGGCGCCCCGCACACGCGGCCGGCTCCGCCGGGAACGGACGGGACGGGAAGGGGCGGGCTGGGCCCGGCACCGCCCGCGGAGGAGGGACCGGGGCGTTCAGCGCTCCCCCCGCACCGGGGCTCGGTAATGCCCCTTCCCTTTCCCTTCCCGTTCCTCTCGCCGTCCCCGCAGCCGCCCCCGTTCCCGTTCCCGTCCCGGCCTCACCGGCTGCCGGTGCCGCGGGGCTGGCGGAGCGCTCGGAGCGTTGCGGGGCCGGGGGAGGCGCCGCGTTCAAATGCGGCCGCGTTTATTGGGCCGAGCCTCGGGGGCGGCCCCGGGGGTGCGGGACGGCCCCGGGGCGGGGGGACCGGCGGCCTTTGTGCGGCACCGCCCGGGAACGCCCCCCGGTGCAAGGGGCAGATGCGGAGGTCTGCTGGGGTGTCCCGCACTCCCGGGGCACCAGCGTGTCCCCGCTGTTCTGTACCCGTGTGGCATCACCTCAGCTTCCTGCTGGCATGTCCCCCAGGGTGGCAGCACCCCAACTTCCCGTTGTCCTGCACCCTCGGTCCCCGATGTCCCGATTCCACCCGGGTGGCATCACCTCGGTTCCCATCATCCTGCCCCCCAGGGGACATCATCCCATCTCCCTGCTGTTCTGCACCCCCGGGTGGCATCAGCCCAGCTCTCAACTATCCTGTCCCCCAGGGTGGCGCCACCATGGTCCCCACTGTGCCACACCTCGGAGCGGCTCTTCAATGTCCCATCCCCTCACATGGCATCATCACAGTTCCTGTCATTGCACTCCCCGAGGTGGCATCACCTCATCTCCCAGCTGTCCCATCCCCCGGGGTGACATCGCCTGAGTTCCCATCATTCTGCACCCCACGGTGACATCACTCTGGCTCCTGCTGCCCTGCGCTCCAGAGCAGCGTCACCCCAGCTCCACCCTGTCCCCCAGATGGCATCACCCAATTGTCCTGCACCCGAGGGTGGCATCGCCCCACTCCCCAGCGTCCTGTCCCCCACGGTGACATCACCCTGGTTCTAATCATCCCACGAGCCAAGTGAACACCCCTGAGTCCTTGCTGTCCTGTCCCCCAAGGTGACATCACCCCAGCTCCCCACTCTCCTGCACCCCAAGATGGCATCACACCGGCTCCACGCTGTCCTGCACCCCAAGATGGCATCACCCCAGCTCCCCACTGTCCTGTCCCCCGAGGTGACATCACCCCGGCTCCACGCTGTCCTGCACCCCAGGGGACACGGCCCTGCAGCTCCTCATTGTCCCAAAAAAACAATGGCACGTCACCTGGGCTGTCCCACGCCTGAAGGTGACAGCAGCACATCTCTGTCCCTCACCCTGGGGAGGTGGCACCCTGGCTCCCTGCCATTCCAGGGGACCATGTCACCCCATTGTCCCCCGCCCTAGGGACATGACACCCCATCTCCCTGCCATCCCTGGGCCTGAGAGACAACATCTTGGGTCTCTTTGTGTCACCGTGACACAGGACAGCTGCTGCGCTGTGACATCCCCCCCTTGCACCGCCCCAGCACCGGTGGCGGCTCCGCACTGTCCCACCCGCGCCCCTCACTCTCTTTGGGGGGATCACAAAACCAAGGACCCCCTTTTTTCCCCAGGAGCCACCGCAGGATCCGGGGAGCCCTGGGGCGGTGACACAGCAGCCCCAGCTCCAGCCGAGCTCCATCGCTCATTTCCAGCCCGGCTGGGAGCCGGAGCCGCCGCCCGCCCACGCTCCCGCTCCGCGCCAGCCGAGCCGCAGGAAGCCGGCGCTCCCCAGGGCTTGTGGGCTCTCTGATAGCTAATAAGGGGTTCCACCCACGCTGCCATCCGCTCTCGAGCAATTGCATGAGATTATTTTGTTGGGTTTTTTTTTTGGTGAAAATGCCAGGGGCGACGTGACTTCTTAGCCTTCTTCCCTTTTTCGAGGCGGTTCTGGTCTGCGGGTTCAAGAAATTTCGTAAGGAGGAGCAAGGGGAACAAAAAAGCCTCACACAGGGGGTTGGATAAACCTCGCTCAGATCATAAACCAGGCTTTAAACCCCACAGCAGAGCCACGGGTGGGTTTGCCACCACACGAGGACATCTGGGACATGTGAGGTGACAGCGTAAAGAGCTCCAAAAGTACTGTAATAAAATATTGTAATAAAATATTGTAATAAAATATTTAGAGGTAGCTCTGCTGCACATCACCTGGCACGTCACTGCCACCTGCACCGGGGGCAGGGCTGTGGCTGTGGGACATGGCACAGTGTGCCCAGCACAGCCCTGTCCAGGGATGTGGCCGTGTCCCGTGTCCCCGCGGTGACAGCAGCAAGGTGACACCAGAGGGAAGGGGCCCTTTGCCGGACAGATGTCAGCAGCCGTGGCTTTGTGCCGGCCAAGGGCTTTTTGTCTGGGTTTTTAACATTTGCCATTTTTCTCCGCTGCTTTCTTCTGCTCTGACACTTGCTGAGGGTTTTTCTTTCTTCCCTTTCTCCTTCTCTTTCCACATTTGCTTTTCCATCCCCGCTTCAAACACTTTTTCCCCGTGTATTATGCTGAAGTTGGAACCATCTGGTGCTTTGTTTTGTTGCGAGCCCGGCGAGTGCCAGGACCTTTATCCCCCTCACCCTCCTCCTCCTCCTCCTCCTGCCTCTCTAATCCAAGCGACAGCCCCGAAAAGTCCCCCCTGTCCCTCAACAAAGCCACGGGCCACACGCGTGCAGGGGCGGGCGGTGGGGACAGCAGCACGCCCGGTGTCCCCATGTCCCCATCCCACCTCAGGAGCGCTGCAAATCATCCCAGCGCAAATTCCTGACTCGTTTTTAGGACCAGCTGTTAGCAGAGGCATCCTGATTTTATTTTTTTGTGAAAAATGTGTATTTTATGATTGGCTTTTCGCAAATATTAAGATGAATATTATATGTGTTGTGTTAGAAAATAATGATGTAGTAATTCTCTTAAGTAGTGTGTTAAATATAGTTTTAGGTTATAAAAAATGTTAAAATAGAAACTGTGCTATGTAAGGTATTTTTTTTCTAAAGAAAGGACTCTCACTGAGATAGCAGCCACAGGACACCTGAATCTTTCAGAGAAAGAGAATTTATTGCTCCATTATCAGGAGAAATGAACTTCTTCCTGCCTCGAAGGTGCTGTCAGGATTCAGAGGAAGAAGCTGACACTGCCCAGACAGAATCCTGTGTTTGAATGGAATTTATGCATCATGGATGAGGTGTATGAATATGCAACAGGCTGTTGCTTTTAAGGGTTAATCCTCTGTTAACGTGGGGCCTTTTTCGGGCTCGTGCTGCCCAGAAAAGGTACCCGCACTGTCTGTAACTCTTTGTTTCTATTGTCTCATATTGTCCTAATTCAAATTGTCCAAATTATTATTACTCTAATTGCATTACTATTTTTATAACCATTTTATTACTATTAAACTTTTAAAATTTTAAAAACAAGCGATTGGCGTTTTTCCCATTTTTCCCACAGGAGAAAAAGGGGAAAGGGGCTCCCTGCGTTTCTGGGGAGTGACGGAGCCGCGCCAGAACCTCCTATTTTTGGAGCCCCCGTTCCCAGCGAGCAGCTGCGCTCCGGGATGGCATTTACAGCCAGCTCGGAAGGAAGGAAACCTCGGCTCAAGCAACGTCACAAAAATCGGGACATGTGGGAAACACGGGGATTGCAGGACATCAACCACCGAGGGAGCCGCGGCTGGCACGGAGCCACCCAAAATCAGGGGCAGGCGGTGGGTGACCCCTGTGCGAGGCCGTGGGTGCCCGGCTCCTGCAGGAACACCCTCCCGGCTTGGCTCTGGCTGCTCCGTCACGCTTTCCTTCCCATTTTCCCTGAACAATGGGGTGCTTTGTTCTAGGGCGAGGAGAAGTCCGGCTGCCGCACCGGGAGCTGGGGGGGAGCGGGGAGCTGCTCCTGCATGCCTGGGGTGTTTCCAGCTGTGCCCTGCTGGGCACAGGAACCCCTCATCCCGGCCAGGACAGGGGGAGGAGGGTCGTCAAATAGCCAAAATTCAGAAAAAAATAATAATAAAAAAAAAAAAAGAAAGAAAGAAAAGAAAAAGCCATGAAGTCATCAGCAAAACATAAACGGAAAAAGGAAAAGACGATGTAGGAAAAAAAACCCCTAACAGCTGGAGGGGACCTCCCCATCTCCCAGCTGGGGCCGGGAGAAGTTTGGAATGACATAAGCCCAAACTTTGCTATTTTTTTTTTTTGCACGAAACAAAGGCGAGCCCTGCTCAGCCGCAGTGGTACCGCCGCTCCTCGGCTCGCTGCTGCCATCCCACGTCCGGCTCCCAGCGCACAAATCTCCTTCCAGCACCGCCTCTCCGGCCTCATCCTGCCTCATTCCAGCCGAGGATTTTCCCTTCAGCCCAGGAAAACCTCGTGTTTGCTATGCTGGCTCCTTATGGCAAGAAATATTTGGGTGGGTGCTCCATCCTAGTGAGCGCTCAGAGCTTCCTGAGCTCTGTTCCAGCCCCTTCCAGCCCTCAGGAGCTCCAGAGTCCTCTGGCACCTTGCCCAGCCCTGTAGGCATCACTGGAGTTTTTGGGGATCATCTCTCCCATGAGGATTCACTGCCCAGCTGCAGCCCCATCACTCCTGGAATGGGGGAAAATTGGGGGTGGAAGGAAAAGTTGTGGCCTGTGAAACCAGCACTCTTGGAATGGGGAAAAATTGGGGGTGGAAGGAAAAGCTCTGGTTTGTGAAAGCAGCTGGAAATGGGGAGAAATTGGGGGTGGAAGGAAAAGCTCTGGATTGTGAAATATCTGGGAATGGGGAGGAATTTGGGGCGGAAGGAAAAGTTCTGGTTTGTGAAAGCAGCTGGGGATGGGGAAAAAATCAGGGGTGGAAGGAAAAGCTCTGGTTTGTGAAACCAGCTGGGAATGGGAAGAAATTGGGGATAGAAGGAAAAGCTCTGGTTTGTGAAAGCATTTGGGAATGGGGAAAAATTGGGGCTGGAAGGAAAAGCTCTGGTTTGTGAAATGAGCTGGGAATGGGGAAAAGTTGGGGGTGGAAGGAAAAGCTCTGGCCTGTGAAACCAGCTGGGTCTGTTGGTCATTTCCCCCATTCCCCTGCCCCTGAGGCATGGGAAGAGCAGCTCAGGGCTGGCTTGTGCCACCTCATTGCAGCAGCAGCAGCTGCTGGGGAGCATGCAGTGCCTGCCCACAGCCCCGGTTTGGCTGGACCTGTTTGTCTTTGCATTTGCATTTTGCTGCTGAGGCAGGGTTAGATCAGATATTGGGAAAGAATTGTTCGCTGTCAGGGTGGGGAGGCCCTGGCACAGGGTGCCCGGAGAAGCTGTGGATTCCTAAAAGTGCCCAAGGCCAGGCTGGACAGGGCTTGGAGCACCCTGGGATGATGGAAGCTGTCCCTGCCCATGGCAGGGGTGGGATGGGATGGGCTTTAAGGCCCCTTTAACCCAAACCATTCCTGGATTCCACGATTCCAACTCAGGAAAAGCAGCACAGGCCTTACTTTGGAGAAAAGCAGCTCCAAATGCCAGCCTGGGTGGCTGCTCCTCTGGGGAAAGGTTTGTCCCCAGCCCTCCCACAGTTGATTTATGGGGTCCCTGCTGTGGGCCCCACTGACAGCTGAGATGCTGAAGGGCTGGCCCAGCTGTGGGTGCCTTCCAGCAGCACATCCTCCTGCACCTGGCAGGCTTGCACGGGGAATTCTGCTGAAACAGGGACATTTCTGTCCTGGTGCGAGGTTTCATCCTGACTCACCCTGACAGAGCTGCAGGTGGGAGGCTCAGCTGGGAGGGCAGGCAGCAGCAGGTCCCCACCCTTCCTGCTGAATGCTGGGGACACCACGCTCAGTGTTAAACCATTCCTAAAATTATTTTTATTTTTGAACCTGGAAGCTTTCCCTCTGTGCTCCTTGCCTGTGGAAAGGCTGCTTTCCCTGGTATGTCACCTTATTGCTGGCCACATGCTCCCCCTGGCCTCTTTTGGGGTACAGAGGGCTGCAGATCTTCTGGGGTCCCTGGGGGCTGCAGATTTTCTGGGGTCCCTCTTAAACCTGCCCATCCTGCGGGGAGAGAGAGCTACAGATGTCCCGGGGTCCCTGGGGGACAGGGGACTGCCACCCTGATGGCGTCCCTCTAGCCAGCCCTGGGGGACAAGGGGATGTCACCCTGCCAGAGACCCCCGGCCACCCCTGGGGGACAAGGGGATGTCACCCTGCCAGAGACCCCCTGGTACCCAGCCAGCACTGGGGGACAAGGGGATGTCACCCTGGGGACAAGGGGATGTCACCCTGGGGGACAAGGAGATGTCACCCTGCCACCCTGGGACCCCGGGGGACAAGGGGCTGCAGCCCAGCCGGGTCTCCCCGGTGCCCAGGAGCGGGCGGTGACACCGCGGGCGGCCCCGTCCCCGTCCCTGTCCCCGGGGCGTGTCATGGGCGTGTCCTGGTGACACGGCCTGGCGTCCCCGTGACGTGGGCGTGTCCCCGCGGTGGGCGTGGCCTGTCGGCGCTGTCGTGCGCGCAGCGATGCGGCGGCGCGGCGGGGACGGCGGCGGCGGTGGCGACGTTGTCCGGGCGGAGGGGAAGCTCGGCGTGGCCCGGCACGGGCGGTGAGTACCGGCCACCGTGGGGACATCGGCGCGGGGACACCGAGCCACGCGTCCCCGTGCCCAGCCCGGTCCCGTGTCCCCTGTCGCGTCTCCTGCGCTGTCCCCCGTGCCGTGGCTCTGTCCCCGTGCCGTGGCCGTGCTGTCCCGCTGGCGCTGTCACCCCGTGCTCTGTGTCCCCACGCCGTGGCCTGGTCACCCAGCTGGGCCGTGACCCCGTGTGCGTCCCCGTGTCTGGCCGTGTCACCCTGTGGCTGGCACCAACCCACCCTGTGGCCGTGTCCCCGGATCATCTTGCGACTCCACGCTGTGGCCGTGTCCCCGTGTCACCCTGCCGGCACCGTGACCCCGGGTGGCTGTGTCACCCTGCCGTGGCCACGCTCCTGTGCTGTGGCTTGTCACCCTGTGCTGTGCCCTTCGGGGCTGTCCCCGCGGTCCCCCTGCCCCAGGTGTTGTGCGAGGGCCACCCGAGAGTTCCCCGCAGCCTCTGCAGGGCATTCCCGGCTGTCCCATGGCTGCCCAGCCCCGTGGCCTGGGGGACACCCGGGATTTGGGGATTCCCTGTGCCTCCAGCACAGCCCCTGCCATCCTGCCATGTCCCCATTCCCTGGGGACGGTGCCATCGTGCCCTGCCACCCCTTGGCAGTCCCCACTTGGGGTCCTGCAGCATTCCCAGGGCAGGGAATGGACCGGGTGCTTTCTTGGCGTGGCGGGGACTGAGCTGTGCCTTGCTCCCATCACAGCCCTTTGCCCCAAATCCCCCTTGCCCAGACTGATTTCCCCATCACCATTCACCCAGAGGGTGTTGATGCTGGGAAAGCTGCAGCTCTTGGCTTTCCTTTCCCACCTGGGGCTGGGGGTGGCTGCTGGGGCTGGGTTGGGGTCACTTACAGGGTTTTAGGGTCACTAATGGTGTCCTGGGGTCACTTAGAGATTTGGGTGTTCTGGGATTACTTGTGGGGCAGTGAGGGCCAGTTTAGGGCCATTTATGGATCACTTATGGGGTTTGGGGGTCACTTATGGGTCACTAAGGGGGTTTTAGGGTCACTTATGGGTCACTTATGTGTTGCTAATGGGGTTTGGGGTCACCCATGGGTCTGGGATTACTTGTGGGTCAGTTATGGGGTTTGGGGGGCACTTGAGGGTCTGCAGTGGGGTTTCAGGTCACTTATGTGTTGCTAAGGGGTCACTTGTGGGTCACTGATGGGGTTTTGGGGTCACTTGTGTGGCAGCGAGGCCTGGTCTGAGCAGAACCGTGGGGCAGCCCTGGAATGGCAGGGCATTGCTGGAGCTGGTGCTGGTGGCCCTGGGGGACATCACCCCCAAGCCCTTTTTCTTCCTCCCTCCTTGTCCCTGGAGTGCTGCAGGAGCTCTTAATGCCAGGCTTGGGGCACATCTGGCTGTGCCTGGCCAGCCCGGGCTGGGGCTGTTGCCACAGAGTATCTGTTGCTCCTTATTGCAGGTTTGACTTGCAGCTCCCAGCCCTGGCACATTCCCTGCCCCATTCTCTGCCCTTCCTGCCTCCAGGCGCCCCGTGGGAGGGCGTGGGACCAAATCCGAGCCACTGTCACCCGGTGTCACCGTGGGGCTGCTCACACACCTCGGCTCTGTCCCCAAAAGCCAAGCACAGCACCCGTGTGGGGATGTGGGGATGTGGGGATCCAATTCCCACCCTCAGAGGGGTTGGGATCACCCTGAGGCCCTTGTAGCTGTATCCAACCCTCACGGGAAATGGGGAGCTGCACCCCAAATCCCTTGGGATGGGCGGGCATGTGCTGAAGGTGTCTCTCTCCCTCACAGGGCCTGGTGCTGGTGGCTGCCATGGCTGCACGCGCTCCTCCTGGAGCTCCTCACCTACACCTTTCCCTTCCTCACAACAGCTAAATAAACTATTTAGTGCAATACAACATCATGGCTGGGATTGGGGATGGGGAGGCTGCACCCCAAATCCCTGGGGATGAGCTGGGATGAGCTGACAGTGCCTCCTCCCTCACAGGGCCCAGCGCTGGTGGCTGCCATGGCTGTGCACGCTCCTCCTGGCCCCATTCCTCATGTACACCTCTCTGCCCTTCCTCACAACAGCTAAATAAACTATTTAGTGCAATACAACATCATGGCTGGGATTGGGGATGGGGAGGCTGCACCCCAAATCCCTGGGGATGGGCGGGGATGTGCTGAAGGTGTCTCTCTCCCTCACAGGGCCGGGCGCTGGTGGCTGCCATGGCTGCGCATGCTCCTCCTGGCCCCGCTCCTCACCTACGTCTCCATTCCCTTCCTCATCCGCCTCTTCCCCAGCCTGCTCAACAAATTTGTCTACCTGAACTTCCGTGAGTATCCCGGGGCTGTCCTGACCAGGAGAACCCTCACAGGGATTCAGCTGGCTGCTGCAGACCCCCCAAAGCATGGGTGGCACCGTGCCGGGGTGGCATTAGTGTTTATCCTGCTGTGCCCTGGGCTAGCAGAGGAGGCACGGAAGGATCTTTGCCCGTGTTTTGCAAGCTCTAATTAGGTGCTGCTGCCCACCCTGATTACTGCCTGCAGCCACGGCACGCCCAGGCACGCTCAGCATCAGCGGGGCTGGGAATTCGGGTGGGAGGAGGAGGAGGAGGTGGCAGAGGGCTCAGCTTGTCTGGCACAGCGTGGCCCTTGATAATCTACAGCAAATAACACACTGATTTAGGAAGAGTTGTGTGAAACAGCTGGGTAGGAGGATTCTGGATGATGGCTGTGGTTTCTCCATCAGTGTCTTTCCCTTTCTTTGTGGACTTTCGGCGGCCGGAGCTGCTAGTGAACAACACCATCAACCTGTACCTCACCACCGAGCCGGGCGTCACAGTTGGCATCTGGTGAGCAGGATGGCCTCAGGGCATCCCCAGCTTCCATGGGGGACAGCAGTGTCCTGGTGGAGCCCCCAGGGTAACCCCTGTCCCCCCAGGCACACGGTGCCAAGCAGCAGAGGGGCCGAGGCGCAGGGCAAGGACCAGCGCTGGTACGAGGAGGCTCTTGCTGATGCTCACCCCGTGATCATCTACCTGCACGGCAATGGGGGCACCAGGTGAGTTCCTGAGCTGCTGCTGCAGGGCCAGGAGCAGGGCAGGGTGACTGCTCTGGGCTGAGAAGCAGCAAACTCGAGGCAGCAGCAGCAGTGCTGCAGGGCTGGGGCTGTTGCAGAGGTCTCTGACCCCAGCAGCCAAGGAGAATCCCTATAAAATAAAGGGAAAAGTCAAAATCCACCCACCCCACAGCATCCAGCTCTTCCCTTCTGGGGTCAGGTCACCCTGGTTCCTCACCTGCACTGCTGTTGGAGAGGAGGGTCCCTTGGGGTCCCTCTGAGCTCTAACCCCATTTTTCCCATCAGGGCTGCAAGACACCGTGTCCAGTTCTTGAAGGTAAGTGGTGGCCTCTGGGGACCCTGGGACCTGCTGGGAGTGAGGCTCCTGCTGGCCCTGGGGACCCCACAGAGGCCCTGTGCAGAGTGAATGGGCCGTGCTGGGGGTCCTGGGGTGCAGCCCCTGCCAGGACATAACTCAGTGCTGCTCTGACAGACGATGGGGGCTGCTGACTTCCACATCCTGGCTCTCGACTACAGAGGTAAAGTTGTCCCCGTGCCACTTGCTGGGTGATCCCCCTCTTGGGGCCTGTCCCCACAGGGTTTTGACACCAAGCTGTGTCCCCCACAGGCTATGGGGACTCCACTGGATACCCCTCAGAGAATGGCTTCAACACAGATGTCCTGGCACTCTATGACTGGGTGAAAGCACGGAGTGGGAACAGCAGCATCCTCTTCTGGGGACATTCCTTGGGGACAGGGTAGGTGCAGGGGGCGGGATGGGGACACACCAGAGCCCACCCTGTCCCCTGTGACACTGCTGCCAGACTGGTGCCACCTGGGGATGGACCAAGGGCTTGGAGCAGCTCCTTGGTGGAGGCCCCTGCAAAGCCAAACACAGCCAACAAGGGGAACCTGAGGGAGCTGTGTGCCCCCCTGTGCTGCTCCCCCTCACTGTCACCTCTCCTGTCACAGGATTGCCACCAACGCAGCGAGGAAACTGCAGGAGGAGCGAGGTGAGGGCCAGCATGGATGGGCTGTCCCCGTGCAGTGTCACCCTGAGGCTCTGCACTGCCCTGGCCTGATTTAGGGATGAGGAGCCCTCCCTGTCCTCCCTGCTGGGATGGGGACATCTTGTCCCCACTGCAGCCTGGGAGAGGAGTGTGGCAGCAGCCTGGCAGGGGGGCCAGCCCCTCAAAGCCATGCCCACCCCCACCTCCCTCTGCCCTCAGGGGTCCAGGTTGATGCTGTTGTCCTGGAGTCTCCCTACACCAACATCCGAGACGCAGCTGCCAACATCCCCATCACCAAGGTGAGTCTGGGGGCTCTGCCTCTGGGGTCCCCCAGCAGTGACAGCCCCAGATTCCTGGCTCTCCCCCCTCAAAGCTGGATCCAGCCATGGTTTAGCACCCCCAAACTCTCTCCCTGCCAGATCATCCGGCGCTTCCCGGGTTTTGAGTACCTCATCCTGGACTCCATGGCTCGGGCAGGAATGTTCTTCCCCAGTGATGAGAAGTGAGTTCCTGGTGGGAGGGGGCACAGGGGCTGTGGGAATGATGCCAGGAGCACCTGGCTGAGGAGAGGTGTCAGTCACCCCATTGAAATTCCTGCCCTCCTGTGTTTACCCAGCTTACTCATACTCAAAAGGGACTTTTAGTTTGCATAATGTCAGTTTGATTATTGAGCAAAGTCCACAAGCCACCACCCTTTTTTTGGCACCTCTGTTCCTGGTAGCACACAGAGCCTGCCCAAAATCCGTTTGATTTATGGGTGCTTTTGAAATTGGGGGTTAAGGTGATTAGGGTGCTCGGTGCTGCCATGCCAGGGCAAGCAGCATGGGCGTCACCCAGCTGGGCATGAGGATGGCTCTGAGGGGCAGTGCTGTGGGAATTTTCACAGGGATTGGGGAGGCTCCTGGGGGATCTGTTGGCTCTGGGGAGCGTCCTCAGGGCTGTGCTTGCTGCCCACAGTGTGAAGGTGCTGAGCTGCCCCCTCCTCATCCTGCACGCAGACGATGATGGAGTTGTGCCTCCAAAGCTGGGACACAAGGTGGGCACCTGCCACCCGGGCTTTGAGCCTGGCTTTGGAGGCTGAAGTGGCCAGAGAGGGGATGGCCACGCAGCAGGAGGGGTTTGGGGTCCCTGCTGGTGCAGTAACCACGCTCCTGCCCCATGGCAGCTCTATGAGACAGCACTCCAGGCCTACAAGGACAAATCCAAGGTGAAGTTAATCACCTTTCCCCCAAAGCTGGGCTTGGGCCACGACTACATCTCCTTCAACCCGGAGCTGCCTGCCCTGGTGAAGTAAGTGCTGCTCCACAGAAATGGGGGGGCACACACAGGATGAGCCTTGGCCTCCCCTTTCACTGCTGCCTCCTCTCCTGCTGCCTGCCCCCTGCTCCTTCCCCTCCCCACGGTGTTTGCTGGCATCACTTTCCAAACTTCAGTCACTCCCCCTGCCCTGAGCCTGTCCTCAGCCTGGGTGGCTCGGGGAGGTGGCTCTGGGGACACCAGCTCCTCTCTGCCCTGGGTGCAGAGATGCTCCAAGCCCAGCTCAGCCCTGTGTGCAGGGATCCCAAATCAGGCTCTGACGCAGCACAGGAGGGTCAGTGACACAGTGTAAGATTTATTACATCTTGTTGCAGAGACTTCTTAAACATGAAGTGATGCCAGTTGCTGCCTGCACTGATCCCATGCTCCCTCAAATCCACTCCAGGACCACCCCCCACCATGGCACTGAACTTACTGCTGTAAGTAATAAAAACTACTAAGAAACTTTTAAAGTCACCCTCTGCCTCCAGGATGCTGCAGGTTACTCGAGGGATGGAGACACTGATGTGGTCTGGGCCACCAGAGCACAACTGGGAGCATCCCACAGGACACTGGTGGGCCTGGCACTCCCCTGTCCTGCTTCAGCAGTGCCTGTGAGGGCTCGGACAGCTGTGTCCAGCTGGAAGCAAGCCCAGCCCTAATTTTACCCTCCAGCAAACAGCCCCCTCCGGACTCCAACGGCACTTTTTTATTTTCAGCACCTAATGCAAGCAACAGGGCGACGTGGTTTCGCTTCCCACACGACACCTGAGTTATAAAAACCCCCCCACTCCTGCCCACCCCTAGGGAAAGCCAGCAGCAGCAGCAGCAGCAGCAGGGACACAGAGACTGAGACAGCAGGGAATTGTACAGCGTGTGTGCTCGCCTCCCCCCTAGGCCGCGGTGCCGTTGGGGGTCTTGTCCTGCCCCGCGTCCCGGGGCTCGTTGGGTGGGGGGATCTTCAGGTCCGAGGGCTCCACGTGCCAGATGTCCCGGGCGTACTCCTTGATGGTGCGGTCGCTGGAGAACTTTCCGGCCGCCGCGATGTTCCTGATGACCATCTTGGTCCAGGCCTTGGAGTTCTGCAAGGAGGTCACAGAGTGACCAGGTTGGGAGAGACCTTCAGGAGCATGGAGTCCAACCCAGGCCCAACAGCTCAACTCACCCCTGGCACCCAGTGCCACATCCAGGCTTTGTTAAACACACCCAGGGATGGGGACTCCACCACCTCCCCAGGCAGGCCTTTATCACTCTTTCAGTGAAAAAAATTTATCACTTTTTCAGTGAAAAAATTTTAATCACTCTTTCAGGGAAAAAAAATTCCCAGAACTTTATCACTCTTTCAGTCAAAAAATTTTCCTTGTATCCAACCTATATTTCCCTTGGGGCAGCTTAAGGCTGTGTCCTCTGGTTCTGCCAGTGCTGCCTGGAGAAAGAGCCCAGCCCCACCCGAGCACAGCCACCCTTCAGGAGTTGTAGAGAGTGATAAAGTCACCCCTGAGTCTCCTGAGAGGGGTGGGGTTGGCCCCAAGGCTGGTTCTCAGCCAGGGATGCTCTGGGATGAGATCAGCCTCATCTCCAACATGTTCCTTCTCCAGGATGGGATGTTGTGTCCTGGCACAGCTCCCTGCCCTGTCCCCAGGCTGGCACTCACCAGGTACAGCTCGCTGACCTTCTCCTGGCACTTGACATAAGCCTCGTAGTCTGCAAAGACTTTAAACCTGGAGCAGCAAAGAAAGGAGGAGTCAAAAGCAGGAGAAACAGGAACGCAGGATGTCTGATGTGAGGTGTTGTCACACCCCAGACCCTTAAATCGAGGGGTTAAACTTAAGGTTCCTTTATTATTCTTTTTTTTTTTTTTTTTTTGTGTGCAAAGGAGAAATCCCCACCAGATATTCTCAAGAAGTAAAAATCACACAAAAGTTTACTTGCAAAAACAGAGCAAATTAAGGAAATTTTGGCAAAAAATACAACACTGTATTCAAAGTAAATAGAATGTTGAAATCAATGGAAAACCATTTATCATAGCATTAGTTAGCATTAATTTAGTATTCAGCATTTACTTAGGATTTATTTAGCATTTGCTTAGCCTATTTAACTGGGAAACCTTTAAAACCTTAAGATGTTGTGTTACCCATAAAGCTGCCTGAAAGGATTAAGAGAAGGAAAGAGAGAGAGAAAGATGGAAAAGGTACAGAAAAAACACACAGCTACCGACTCCTGGGCTCCAGCGTGGGTGAGGCAGAAACTCCAAGGAAATTGTCAGGGCAAGCTCGGCCATAACCCCTCAGCCCCTTTTATAGCCACAACCCTTCATGGGCCCGCCTCTAGGCGGGACTTCTGGCTGACTGACCAATCAGAGGCTGGTTAGTATGATTGATTGGCAGCTAAGCCAATCAGAGGCTCGGTTAGCACAGCCCTCACGCACCAAGTGCCATGATTGACAGCTCTGCCAGGCTGAGGGGTCTGGGCACCGCCTCAGCTGAGAGCCGGGCCGGACCCCAGCCCCACACTCACAGAGGTGTCCCAAAAAACCCAAAAACGGCTCCAGACATCGATCAAGTCCTGTCTCTGACAGGTGTCCTCCAACACAAAGCCTCTGGCCAAATTACCTCTTCCCAAGCCTTGCTTGTAAAGAACCCTGAATGCCCCAGGAGGGAAATGCAGTAAAAGCATTTCTCCTATCCCAATGGCCATGACTGACCAGTGCTCTGGCCAGGAAAGCCCTTGAGATGCCTCAAATCATCTGGAAGGGCTGTGCACACAAAGGCATTAACGTGACAATGGCCAGAATCCGTGCCTGAGGAGCATCATCCATGTGCAACGTGGTCCCAGCCCAGGGGACGGATGGATGGATGGATGGATGGATGGATGGATGGATGGATGGATGGATGGATGGAACCCCAGCACCTCACCTGTCGTGGTGGAAGAGCATGTTGACCACGTCATTGAAGAGATTGGGGTCGTCTGGGGAGAAGAAGCCACTTTTAATCTGGTCCACGGCCTGTTTCAGCTCAGGGAGCCGGTCGTAGTAGAGCTGGGCATTGTACCTGGAGGGAAGGAGGCCATAAAATGGTGCTGCCCGAGGGACCGGAGGTGGCAGCGCTGTGGCATCCCTGGCCCTCACCCTTTCCTGTCCAGCTCCGTGACATCCTCCACCCTCATGCCAAAGATGAAGAGGTTTTCCTCTCCAGCCTCCTCGGCCATCTCCACGTTGGCTCCATCCATGGTGCCGATGGTCAGGGCCCCGTTCAGCATGAACTTCATGTTCCCTGTCCCCGAGGCCTCGGTGCCCGCTGTGGAGATCTGCTCCGACAGGTCGGTCGCGGGGATCACTGCCAACAAAACACACCAGGGGCTCGTGGTGACCAGCTTTGGGTTTGCTTCCTGCTGAAGGACCATGGTGGGAGCCACGGGATGGAGGGACACCCCCTTCCCACAGCATGTGCCACCCAAGGTACCTTTCTCTGCCAGGGACACCCTGTAGTTCTCCAGGAAGATGACCTTCAGCTTGCTGCCCACCACGGGGTCGTTGTTCACCACCTGAGCCACGGCGTTAATGAGCTTGATGATCATTTTAGCCATGTGGTATCCCGGGGCAGCCTGGGAGAAAAGCCACAGGTGAGCCAGGAGGGCTGGTGCCAGGGGCAGGTGAGGCACAGCCACCTCCCAGTGTCCAGGGAACAACCTGTTCATCCCTGTTCCCATCACCATGTGTTACACCACAACATTTCTGGGGGCTTTCATGACCACAGACAGCAGATGGTTGTCCAAACCCCACCCAAACTTGCTTGGGTTGAAGTATCAGTACTACTCCAGTGCTTCTTGGGACAACTTCATGGACTTAACACCATGGAATCATGGAATTGTTTAAATTGGAATCCAACCATTCCCCTGCACTGTCGAGGCCACCACTGACCCATGTCCCCAAGTGCCATATCCACATGTCTTTCAAGTTCCTCCAGGGATGAGGACTCCACCACTGCCCTGGGCAATGCCTGACCATCCTTTTGATGAAGAAATTTTTCTTAATATCCCATCTAAACCTCCCTTGGCACAGCTTGAGGCCATTTCCTTGTTCCCTGAAGAAGAGACCAAACTCTGCCAGCTGCACCCTCCTGTCAGGGAATTGTAGAGATGTAGCCCCATGAAACATCTGCGCCCACATCCCACCCCAGGACACTTCCAAGGACTTCCTCCAAAATCTCTAAAACCCCTGACCCAACTTACCTTGCCTCCAATGATGACTGTCCTGGGCACAAAGAGCTTTGCAGGATCCCTCCTGATTCCTGGAGAAAACAGCAGGGTCACTGTGGGATATGGGGCACAGGGAAGCTGCTGCAGCCCCCGGGCACCCTGTCCCCTCAGGGCATGGTGGCTTACGGTTGTACATGGTGATGATGTGCAGGCAGTTCATCAGCTGCCGCTTGTACTCGTGGATCCTCTTCACGTGCACGTCGAACATGGACGAAGGGTTGATCTTCACCTTGTACTCCTTCTCCAGGTACAGCGCAAACTTCACCTTGTTCTCCTGGGCCAGGGCAGGGACCACGTCAGCCCCCAGGGAACACCAGCCCCTCTCTCTGCTCCCCCTGCCCATACCCCTCACCTGCTTCACTTTGGCCACCTCCCGGATGAAGAGGTCGTCGTCCACAAACTTGTGCAGCTTGGTCAGCTGGCTCAGGTCCCGCACGTAGTCCTCCCCGATTTTCTGCAACAGGAGCAAGGGCACATGCTGACGCTGGGATAGTTTGGGGTGGAAGAGATCTTGAACATCATCCAGTTCCAGCCCCCTGCCACAGGCTGAGACACCTTCCATTAGCCCAGGGTGCTCCAAGCCCTGTCCAACCTGGCCTTGGACACTTCCAGGCATGGGGCAGCCACAGCTGCTCTGGGTACCCTGTGCCAGGGCCTCCCCACCCTCACAGGGAAGAATTTCTTTCCAATATCCCATCTAACCCTGTCCTCTGTCAGTTTACATCCATTCCTCCTTCTCCTGTCTCTCCATGCCTTGTCCCCAGTCCCTCTCCAGCTCTCCTGGTGCCCCTTTAGACACTTGAAGGGGCTCTAAGGTCTCCCTGAAGCCTTCTCCAGGCTGAACACTCCCAGCCAGGCAGAGTCAGGAGCATCTCTGTGGCCTTGCTCCAGCAGCTCCACATGCTTCTGCTGTTGTTGACACCAGGGCTGAAGGCAGCTCTGCAGGTGAGGTCTCACCTTAGCAGGGTAGAGGGGCAGACTCCCCTCCCTCGACCCTGAACTCCTGACCATCCAGAAGAAGTGAATGGCTGAGGTTCCCTGGCACCCTGGGCTCAGCAGGGACGGGTCAGTGCCCTCAGGGTGCTCCCCCCATGCCGGTACCTCTGCGATGAGCTCTGCCAGCCCCGGGTTGCAGAGCAGGAGCCAGCGCCGTGGGGTGATCCCGTTGGTCTTGTTCTGGAACTTCTCCGGCTCCAGCTCCGCAAAGTCCTCAAACCTGCGAGGGCGAGGATGGCACAGCTCCAGCCTTGCCCACCTGGCACCACCACCCCTTCCCAGCTCAGGGTGAGCCATCAGCACCTCCCTCCCCTCACTCACACTTGACTCTTGACGATCTCGGAGTGGATCTTGGCCACGCCGTTGACGGCGTGGGAGCCCACGATGCAGAGATGGGCCATGTTGATCCTCTTGGTGTCCCCCTCCTCGATCAGGGACATCCTCCGCAGCCGGCCCACGTCGTTGGGGAACAGGGACGCGATGTGCTGCCAGGGGAGCCAGGGAGGTGGTGAGAGGGGGTGGCACTGAGGGATGTCCCACCCCATGGCTTACAAGGAGGGGCCACGGCAATGTCCCCAGTGCATTTGACACCAGCCAGAGCGGTGGCTTTTATTCTGTTGTGGTGGTGCAAACTCCCTCCAAAGGGTGCCCTTTCTCAGCATGGATGTCTCTGGATAGAAGGATCCCCCCCAAGCTGCCACACAGAGGGGTTTGGGGACACACACTTGGCCAGTGAGGCCATTTTGGCACAAGCCTTGTGCTGCCGGACCAGGAGGTCAAACCACTCCCAACATCATCTTTCCCAGGATGAATTTAGGAAGTAACAAATGCCAGCTCTCAAGTCCCTGAAGCAATGGGTGAAGCCTCTCAACAGTCACTAACTGCAGGATGGCAGTGATAGGGAAGGGCTCTCCTACACATCAACTTCCCAAAATAGCAGCTGGACTCCCCAGCCCCACACCCAACATCACCAGTTTGTGTGTGCCCCTCATCCTGACAGTACATCCCTGTCCCCCTGTCTGGAGCAGGCTCCCAGGCACTCACATCCAGGTGTCTCTGGTTGATCTCGTAGATGATCTGCAGGTGCCTGGGGAGCAGCTTCTCCACCAGGTCCACGGGCCAGCGCTCCAGGGCCTCGGGAAGCACCGTGTGGTTGGTGTAGGCAAAGGTCCTTTTGGTGATGTCCCAGGCCTGGCAGGGAAGAGCCAGTGCTCAGTCACACCTCAAGTGCCAGAACCCACCTTTGGTCCTCCCACCGTGCCCAACAGCACAGCCCAGCCAGCTCCTCCCAATCCACACCAGTTAAACCCAGCCTGACTGCTCCACATCATTCCCAGCAGGCACAAAACTGGCTCCTCCACCATGGGCAGGTGGGTGCAAGTGCAGGAGACCAGGTGAGGTGTCCCTACCTTATCCCATGGCAGCTTCTCAATGTCCACAAAAATCCTCATCAGCTCAGGGATGGCCATGGCGGGGTGCGTGTCGTTCAGCTGGATGGCAACCTGGGAGAGCAGGGTAGCACGTGGGACACAGGGGGGACACTGGGCACCCCACAAAGGGCCTACAAACACCTGCATCCTCTGGGAGGTGTTGAAACAAGCTCCAAGGCAGAGGTGGGAGCAGCCCTGGCTGGTACCTGGTCTGGGAAGGAATCAAACACGGTGCGGACGCTGTCTGTGCTCCCGAATTTGGATGCTTTGAAGCGGCGGATGATGTCCTGGAGGGTGGCAGCCACCACAAAGTACTCCTGCTTCAGCCTCAGCTCCTTTCCTTCAAAGAACTGTGGGCAGAGGAGCAGGGAGCTGCAGGATTCCTGCAGGATTCACTGCACTTCCTGGGGGAAGGTTTTCCCAGGGTGTGCTTCCCCCAGCATCACTTGGAATCCCAAGCTCTTCTTGCTTCCCAGATTCCAGCACAAGGGTTTGGGATGTGCTGGTACAAACAGGTTAAATCCCAGCTGAGCATTGTCAAAACCTGCTCTCTGTGGTTTGAACTTTTTGGCTGCAAGGAAAGGTACCAGGACACTGGGAAGGGAAGCTATAGGAGCTATTTCCAACATGAGGATTTCACCACCATTCATGCAGCAAAAAACATCAAATGCAAAGGAAAAGCTGCAGGAGACAACCTCACCACGGGAGCTGCATTGCCCCCAGCTCTCCTCACCAGCTGGGAAGCCTGGAGGAGGATTAAATGGGAAAAATACCATCAGGACCTGCCTCAAACAGGCTGCAGAGCAAGGAGAGCTTCCCCTTTTTTTTCCCCCTGCTCCACATCTTGGTTTGTGGCTAGGGAAGGGCTGTGTGTCCCACCACACCTCAGTGCCAGCCTGGCAGGAACTCCCAGAGCAAGAGGGCTGGGGTGCAAACAGCAATTTTGAGGCACAGCCTCTGGTCCCAGGTTTGCAAAAGGCCACCAGGGCAACACCAGCAGCGTTCAGCAGTTTGATTCACGTTACATTCTGAGACTCAAGGAACATTTCTGCAGCAGGGCCTGCTCATCCTCACTCACTCTGGGCAAAGCTCAGGAGAACAGACTCATCCTGGTGAGAGGCACCAACCCTCATCCAAGCACTGCAGGCAGCTTGAAACACAACTAAAAACACCTCTGCAGCATCCTGGAGTGAGGAGCTGCTCCCTTTCCCCCTCCATCCCTAAAAAAACCCTAAAACACCACCACTCACGTTGTCATTGGGGTAGAGCACCCGGGAGATGTTCTCGGCCAGGTTCCTGTCCAGCACGGCCTGGATGTAGTCCCCAACGTTGACTGGGGAGGAGCAGAGGGTGAGGTGGGCGTGGGACCCCCCAGCTGTCCCCACCCCACCCCACCCTGCCCAGCTCCCACTCACAGTCGCGCAGGTTGAAGTCGTTGGGAGCGCGGGCTGACCACAGGCGCATGGTGTTGACCGTGTTGTTCATGTAGCCGGGCACGGGCGTGTCGTAGGGCAGTGCCAGCACCACCTGTGACATCCCCAGGACAGCTGGAATTGGGCTGGGATCCCCCCCATGCCCCCCTGGAGCCCTCCCATCCCACAGAGCCTCCTGCTCAGGGCTGAGCTCAGCGTGTCCTTGGTAGCCCTGCATGGGGACACCCCTCTGGCTCTGCCTGCTGGCTGGTGTTTGCCAGAAGTGCTCAGGGCATGGAGAGTGGCTTCATGAAGAGTGTAAAGGTCAGGAGCAGCTTAATTTAGGTTTAATTTATTCCTGCTGGAGCTGCTTTTGGTATTTTGTAGAATCCCAGAATGGTTTGGGTTGGAAGGGACCTTAAAGTCCATCTTGTTCCACCCCCTGCCATGGGCAGGGACACTTCCCACTAGACCAGATTCCTCCAAGCTCCATGACCTGGCCTTGGACACTTCCAGGGATGGAGAGCTCGGCTGCACATGTGGAGCAGCCAAATCTGTCCTCATCCCCATGTCCACCTCCTCCCAGTTTGCCTCACCACTGCCTTTTCCATCCCAGCCCAACCTTCCTGGCAGAGATTCTGCAGGACTCATCCCTGGGGCACAGCCAGCCAGGGAGAGCCCCCCAAATGACAGGACAAGCCATGCAAGGGACACTCCTGTCCCCAGCCCTTACCTGGGTGTCAATCCACTTGGCACCAGAGGCAGAGTGCTCCACGCGGCCGTAGAAGTGCACGGGCAGCATGTACTCAGGGCGGGCCTTCTCCCAGGGATTGCCATGCCTGAGCCAGTCATCAGCCTCTTCCACCTGCCAGGGGGACACACAGCAGTGACAGGGCCACCCAGCCCTGGCATCCCCTCACCTGCAGGATGGCTGGGAAAGGCTCTGCTCATGGCAAAGGGGAGGATGCTCTGAGTGTGTCCACCCTAAACCTGGATTTTGGCACAGCAGGGTGAGCCTGGAGGCACCACCCTGAGCTCTGCCTTCCATGGGGATGGGGACAAACCCAAGGTGCACTGTTAATGCTGCATTTCCACACCAGCCTCTTCCACAAGAGGAACACAACTGCTCCATCCTCACCTGCTCCAGGCAGCCATGGGGCAGCTCTTGGGGTGGCCCTGAGCAAGGCCACCCTTGGCCTTGGGACAAGGGATGGAGCTGTGAGCTTGCACTGGTCTGAAGTTACATTTGTTCACAAAAATATCTGTTAAATTTTAAATACCACAGCAGCAGCAGCCTCTGAGCTGAGGGGAAGTGTCTGTACCCCCCAGTCTAACGGGAAGAGGTGAATGTGAGGTTCCAGCTGTGCCAGGAGACAGCGAGGGCCACACATCTCCATCCATACCTGCCACCCATCCCGGATCTTCTGGTTGAAGATGCCATACTCGTAGCGGATGCCGTAGCCGTAGGCTGCCAGCCCCAGCGTGGCCATGGAGTCCAGGAAGCAGGCTGCCAGGAGAGAGGAGAGCAGTGAGCTGGGAGCCCTGGGAGATGGAGCCTTCTCCCACAGGGACTTGGGCCAGTCCCACAGGAGCCAGGGCCAGCAGCCACCCAGCAGCACCTTGCTCTGTGCTGGAAAGGCTGGAGCAGTAACCCCTGGGATTAGGAACTTCCCACAGGGGATGTAAAGCCCTCAGGGATGTTCCCACCACCTGGGGGGGTCACTCACCTGCCAGCCTGCCCAGACCCCCGTTGCCCAGCCCAGCATCCTCCTCGATTTCCTCCAGCTCTTCCATGTCCAGCCCGAGCTGCAGATGGGAAAAAGGAGAGGGGCTGGAGACTGGCAGGGTGCCCAGCCCCACAGAGGGGGGGCATTGTTGGCACACAGTCCCTTGCAGGTGGGTTTCAGGAGGGCTGGAAAGGCACCCAATTCCACAAGAGCCATCTCTGCAGGTGGGACACTGTGATTTGAACCCAAAGCAGCTGCTCTCCCCCTCAGCTGTGTCTCTGTGCCATGGCAGGGGCCATCTCCCATGTTTAAGGTCACTCTACCAGGCTTTACAAGGGACATTCACACCCTTGACCTCGCCATGGGCAAGATCTGGGGATTTGGAGCACCAAACTATAACCAGGGTGCTGCCCTTGGGGTTCCAGGCACTTCCAAGGGCTCTGAGAGGTTATTCCCAGGCCTGCTCCCTCTGTCCATGGCTGCAGCCCTGCAGGGGCAGGCACCAGGTTCCTGTTCCCTACCTGTTCCAGAACCCCTTGAGGCAGCCCCCCAGGTGGAATATTCCTGCACCCCTATTCCTGAGGGAAGGCTCCTGGATGCCACCCTCCTGCTCCCCCAGCACCTCAATCCCTTGGGGACAGGATCCAAGTGCTGTGTTCCTTTCCCTCAGCATCTCCATCCTCTGGAACACGCACCCAGGTGCCCTTCCTCCCAAGTGCAGGCATCACCCTTTAGGGTGAGAAGCATCTACACCCCTTTTCCTTGGAAATTTAAATGTTCCAGCCCAGGATGCTGTAGGAGGAAGTGGTTTTGCCTATGCAAAACTCCTTGGGGAGCTCAGCTGGAGACCTTTGGTCCATTGCCCTGCCCTGATGTCCCCTGGTCGCAGCAAGTGGGGATAAAAAACTTAAACCCCCCTAAAAATAACTTCCTCTCCTTTGTAGTGTTTGCACAAAAGCTGTTCCTGCTCTTGTGCAACCACCCTGGCCACATCTGATGATGTTGAACACAACATGGTGGGGACAAAAGGAGCCACCCAAAACCCTTTGGTCACCCCAGTGCCACCTGGTGCTAGCACCCAGCTGGGCTTAACTCAAGGTTTTATTCCCCCCTGCCACTGATCATGGACTTAAACAGCCTCATCCACAGAACCACCAGTGTCCTTCCAGGATCCTGCTGCATTCCCAGAACACACAGCCAGGCTGGGCAGCTCCAGGCCTTTCAAGGGCAGGTTCTGGAGCAGCCTTTATTCCCTAAGCCATCCCCTGTGGCTTAGGGAGCAGTCTGCAGCCAATGTAGCAAAACATGGACATTGTCAGGAGCTGGAAAACATGAATCTGCCCTCCCAGGGCAGCTCCTCAGCCCTTGTGGGATGCTCACCTGGTAGACAGCCTCATCACAGGCGTTCTGCAGCCCCAGGTTAATCATCGTGTTCTGCAGCGTCCGCCCCATGTAGAATTCCAGGGAGAGGTAATAAATCCTCTGGAAGAGAAAAGCACCCCGTGGTCACCTTGCCCAGGGCTGGAGGAGGCTCCCCTGGACTCCAGAAGCTGCTGTTGTGTGATATCTCAAAAACAAACAGGGAAAAACCCCAGCTTCAACAGAGCAGGGTGGTTTGCACCAGGAATTCCAGCTTGTGGCTCCTGGGTGGCCCTGCAGCCCCTGCTCTCCTGCTCAGGCTGTTCCACCTGGACAAGCCCCGCTGCCCTGACCCAGGGTGGGGACAGCTCCACGATGGTCACCGGTGGCAGCACGAAGTTAAACTTTAAAGAGGAGCCGTTTCCTAATGTCACTCCGGGCTGCAAAGCCACGGGAAAACCGAGCGAGCTGCCGGGGCCAGCCGGTGGCCGTGGGGACACGGGGCCGTGGGGACACTGCTGCCGACACGGCGGGCGCAGGATGCGGCCGGTCCGGCCTTGTGTAAGCCGAGCCCCGGCGTCAGCACCGGCAGGTTTTAAGGAAGGATTTAGGCTGGGGGAAGTCGCTGACTCGACAGCTTTCCCTCCCCAGGAGCTGCGCGGGGTCGGGCGGGGAACGGAGGTGGGATAGAATCCTGGAGTCCTAAAATGGTTTGGGTTTTGAGGGAGCACAAAGATCGCCTCGTTCCAACGCTCCTGTCACGGGCAGGATGTGCTGGGCAGAATCCACTGGTATTTACTGGTTTGACTCCAGCAGAGCCGGGAGCAGCGACTCCAGGCAGGCAGCGCCCGGCTCGCCTGGGCTGCACGGGAGAATCCCAACCCCAAACCCGGCAAGAGGCTCCTTTTCCTCACCCCTACACAACACGGGGAGCGCGGAGCTATCGCGGCTGGCACGCTCCCAGCGAGGTGCTGGCAGGGAGGAAATTGATGCCGACAGGGACATCCAGGTGTCAGGAGGGGGATTAGGGCTTAATCCCCCCCGGCAGAGCCCGGAGCAAGGCAGCGGGACGAGCAGCAGCACAGCAACTCCTGCACAAACCGGATCTCTCACGCTTGGCATCACTTGTGTTAAACGAGACCTGTTTGCGGCTGCTTTCGGGTGCCTTTAAGCCTTTCCAATAATTCCCCCGGGAAGGCTTTGGAGTTGGTTTTGGTAGACAGCACCCACGCCGGCGCCGCGGGACAACAAGCGGCGTTCCCATGCCCTGCACCCCGCTGCCGGCCAAGCCGGGCTCTGTTTGTTTTGCAAAGCAAAGGACAGTGGCCTCGCTTGGTAAAGTCCAGTCCCTCCTCTCGGAAAAGTTACCGGAACAGCCCTAAACCCACGGAAAACCGAGCCCCGCCAATCCCTCTATTCCAGCGCCGAGGGAGGGTCCCCATCCACGGGGCTCCCATGGTTCCCACCCCAGCCACAACCACCGTGGGGGGTTCCCGGCACCCCGCCCTGCACGGGGGGCTCCCCCCATATCGCAACGCTCCCACCTTGGGATCCTTCTCGTAGTAGTACTGCTGCGTGCGGATCCAGCGCCCCACCAGGTGGTCCCGCACGGTGTGGGCCAGGGCGAAGTAGTAATCGCGTGGGGTGGCCACATTGCGGTCCTTGACCAGGGTGAAGTGCAGGTGCCGGTTGAAGCCCCGCTTGAGCTCGGCCACGCTCTCGGCGCCCACGATGCCGCGGATGCTGATCTGCTTCCGCCGCTCCTGGTCCGACAGCGGCCGCGACATCGCGGCGGGGCTGCGGGGACACGGGGACGGGGACACGGACACACGGGCTGGGCTCCGGCGCCGCGTTCCGCCTCCGCCCCGAGCTGGCACCGCCCCGGCAGGGGACGGGATGGGGACGGGATGGGGACGGGCCCCGCCAAGGGCCGCCCACGAGTGGGGCGGGAGCGGCGGCCGGCACCGGGGGGCAAAGGGGGGACCCCGAGGAGGGACAGGGGGGGTGCAAAGGGGGGACCTCGAGGATTTACAGAGGGGAGTGCAAAGGGGGAATCCCGGGGATGGACAGAGGGGGTGCAAAGGGAGGACCCCGAGGAAGGACGGAGGGAAGTGCAAAGGGAAGACTCCAGGAATGTGGCCGGGGGGTGTCCCGGGGACCACCCCTTGGCTGGGTCACAGGGCTGTGCAAAGGGGGGACCCCGAGGGTCACAGAGGAGTGTGCCAAGGGACGGGGACCCCGGGTACGGACAGAGGGGTGTGCGAAAGACAGGAGGAACTCGCAGGGGCACAGAGGGGTCTGCAAAGGGGGGGATGCTGGGGGTCTCAGAGGGATGCGCAAAAGGGGGCCCGTGGGGGGATGTGCAAAGGGGGTGTCCCGGGCCGGTGCAGAGGAGGGGCCGGGGCAGAGCCGGAGCCCCCCGGGCGGAGCGGAGCGGTCGGGGCGCGGCCACCGCCCCCCAGCGCTTCCCACGGAGCGACCGCCCCCGGCAGGGACCGCCCCACGCGTGGCCCCGCCCGCGGGGAGCTCGGCTGGAGCACGTACGAGGAAGGTGACGGGAAAACCCGGAAAGGGTCGTGATGTGTCCCCCCGTGTCACGATCCATCCTCGTGTCACGGCTTTGCCCCCGTGTCACGGTCCCACCCCCGTGTTACTGTTCTCTCCCGTGTCACGGCTCCTTCCTGCCCGACTGTCCCCCGCCCTCCCCCGCAGCATTTCCCAGCCCCCTCCCTTTCCCCGCCCCCCGTCTCCTCACTGTTCTCTGCCTGCCCGCAATCCCTCTGGAAATGGCGTGGGATCGCTTTTCCCCCGCTCCGGGCTCTTCCCGGCTGCCTCCCGCACCGTGGCTGCCCGCAGGACCCTGCCCTGACTCCGGTTCAAAAATATCCGATATGAGCTTCCAACGCAACACTTTCTCCTCCCCCTCCTCCTTATCCTCCTCCTCCTCCTCCAGCCAGGCTTTCCAGGCTGTTTTCGCTCTCCTGGCCTCATCCCCAGCAGGGTGGGCAAGGCAAGGAAATGGGATTGTGCTGCTCTGCCCCGCTCAGGTGGGACCCCACCTGCAGTGCTGCATCGAGCCCTGGGGTCCAGCATCAGAAGGATGTGCAGCTGCTGGGGTGAGTCCAGAGGAGCCACGGAGCTGCTGCAAGGGCTGGAGCCAGGCTGGGAGAGCTGGGGTGCTCACCTGGAGAGAAGGAGGCTCCAGGGAGAGCTCAGAGCCCCTTGCAGGGTCTAAAGGGGCTCCAGGAGAGCTGGAGAGGGACTTTGGAGGAAGGCCTGGAGTGACAGGATGAGGAAATGGCTTTGCAGTGCCAGAGGGCAGGATTAGATTAAATTGGATCCATGCACAGGCTTCCACCCAGAGAGTAACTGAATAACAGAATCATGGAATGGTTTGGGTTGGAAAAGACCTTAAAGATCATTTAGTTCCACCCCGTGCCATGGGCAGGGACACCTTCCACTAGCCCAGGTTGCTCCAGGCCTTGTCCAGCCTGGCCTTGGACACTTCCAGGAATGGGGCAGCTACAGGGCAAGCTGTGCCAGATCCTCACCACCCTCACAAGGAAGAATTTCTTCCCAATTCCTCATCTAAATCTCTCCTCTGTCAGTATAAAACCATTCCCCCTTGTCCCACTGCCACAGATGCTCTGGCCCTGGGCTGTTCCCTGTGCTGTACATGACTTTCAGGCTGGTTTTACATGCTGCAGGGAAGATGCAGTTTCCTGTATCTCCGGTGTTCCTGGCACATTCTCACTCTGGAAGGAACAAGCATCCTTCTGAGATGCACTTCATGCATTAGCATTTTCTTCTTTAGCCCTGGACTCGAGCCCGTGATGAGCTCAGAGGCTGCACATTGAAAACCTCTCGTGAGCCACTCTGGGAAAACAGAGCAGGCACTGATATTCCAGCAGCGAGTCCTTCTCACGGCCCTGGGAGAACTCTCCATGCTGTTCCCTTGGAAATGGCTCCCCCTCCACCGATCCCTTAGAATTTTGCCTCTATTCCATCTCCCTGGGGAGATGGTGCTCTGTATCCAGCCTTGCTCATTCCTCCCTCCTTCCAGGGATCCAGGGGCTTCTCTGGGCAAGCAGTGCCAGGGCCTCCCACCCTCACAGCCAAGAATTCCTCCTTCCAGCAGCTCCCATGGCCCATTCCCTCCCATTGAGCGAGTTCTGTCCGTTCTCTGCTGCTGCCTCTGGCCAAGGACAGTGAGGGATGTGCACCAGGGGGGGATGAGATGGGAAGTAAAGCACAGAGATGCTCTGGAAGCTCTGCCCTTCTCTGGTAAAAGTCCTTTATTAGAACGGCAAACATGACATTGTCGTCAGTACAGCGGCTGTGTGCGGCTACCATCGCGCAACGGGGGGACGACTCTTACAATCACTGGGACTCTAAGAAGCACCATGAACACCCTAAAGAACGGGGGATGACTTAGGCTGAGAGAGGAGCCCCGGGTGAGCCGGCCACGGGGGCTCCTCAGGAATCCACCCGGCAGCTGCCCGGCGTTGTCCCGCAACACGGCTCCGGCAGCTGGGAGGAACTCCTCGGCGGGAGTCAACGAGATAGCACCCATCCAATAAATTAGGAAAACCTAATGCTAGAGCAACAAGGGGCTGTCCTAGAGGAGGGCAGGCTGGGAGGGAATGGGCTATTTACATTTGTCTTTCTGCTGGGCCGGCGCTCCCGTCGCATCCCGCCCGGAGCCGGGCTGGGAGCGCTCCCGCTGCCCGTCCCGGCTCCGCGGGGACAGCGAAGCGAAGCGAGGGGACAGCGCATGCAGGCGCTCTCGGCTCCAGACGGGACTGGCACCGTTCCTCTCCTGCCTCTGGATTACCAGAAAGTCGAGCAGGGGATGGCGGCCGGTGGGAACTGCTGCCGGCAGCAGGCGCGCGTTCCTGAGTGCGGGGCTGTGGCCAGCTCTCCTTCCTCCCCATCCCATCCCCACCCCCGGGCTCTCGGGCAGACCCTCGCTGCAGAATGAATTCTCCGGTGATTGGAAGGACACTATCAGTTGAATTTAAGGCTAGGCTTTATATGGCAACTATAAAAAAATAAACACTAATCTCCAAAGAGCCGGGCGAGGGCTCTCCAGTCTATGGCTGTGCACCGAGGTGTGGGGGGCCCCTGGAGAGCCCCCCGTGGGCATTCAGCACCCGACCAAGGGCCTGCCAGCACCTGGGGCACCTGGGGACAGGACGGCCACCCCCTGCCCCGCACAGGTGCCCCAGGGGGACACAGGACAGAGTGGGGTGTTTTGGTAAGGACATGGAGACTGACTGGTAATCCAGGACCCACCTCTACACATGACCGAGGGTGCTCTGCAAGAAAGGCCACAGGGGAAAGAAACAATCCTGCAAAGTAACCAGGCTGGCGTGGGCGGAAGCGTTCCCGTGGTGGGGACCCTCAGGCTGCCCCCACGGGCGGGGAAAGCGAGACAGAACTGCCCCCCTCCCCCAAAACCCCAACTCAAATGAGGAAAACCAAACCTAAAAGCAGACACAGGAGAACAGCTCAGGCTACCTAGGTACTTCATCAGCCAAGGAGAGCTAAAGAGCGAGGCGCACACACACGGGACAGCGCGGAGGCCGGAGAGCGGAGGCGGCCCAAAGCCAGGACCTTCCTTCCTGATTCCTTGCCCATCTCCAGCCAGAGGCCGAGCAGGGACCCAGCAGCTGGGCAGGGACCTGGCCTTGTCCTGCACGAGGGAACGGGCTGGCTCCTCTCACCCCGAGAAGAGGCAGCCGGCTCCGGGAGCATCCTCAGGGCATGGCCGAGCGCGAAGCGTAGAACTCGGGCACGGGCAGCCCGGTGTGCAGCGTCACCTGCAGGGAGAGACACGGGTCTCAGCTGTGTCCCAGTGTGCCTGCTGGGACAGCTGGTGGCGTGGCAGCTGGCACATTGTCCCCAGAGAGGGCAGGAGCAGCGCTGGGGACAGGCAGGATGTGACTGGAGATGTGGGTGTCCCCAGAAGTGTGGCAGTGGCTCCATCTGGTTTGTTCCTCACTTTTCTGTGCTGCTGGAGTGAGCTGGTACCAAGCCCCAAATATTCCCAGCTGGCTGTGTAGAAATCCCACAGCTGGCTGCCAGAGAGGTGGGACATGGCAGGAGCTGGGTCTTAGTGCAGGTGAGAGGGACAAAGGGGGACCTGAAGGACAGTGAAGACACTAGAGGAGATCCTGGAGAAGCCCCTGAGCTGAGTGGGATGGGGACAGAGAGGGGACAGGGACAGTGGGAGGGATGTGGCTGATTGCTGGTGAGAGGAGGGAGCTTTGTGGTGGGGAAGCTGAGCAGCATCAGGATGTTGGGGCAGGGCCATGCTCACACAGGCACTGGTGAAATTCAGCTCCCTCCACAAATGCTTTCATCTGGGAGGAGAGCACAATTCCTCCTTTTATTGCAGCAGCAGCATTTTCCCCTTCAGATACAGATTTGAAGAAAACTGTCTAAAATACAGAGATTTCCCTCCTGATTAGAGTTGTTTTAAATTAGGCACATACCTCTAAAAAAGCATAATAAATGGCTTGGCTTAATTAGCAGCCTTTTATCAGCATCCCAAGGGATTTCTGTGCTGTCAGAGGATTTAGGCACTGCCTTGCCCAGGGAACTCACAAAGTCAAGGGGCTACAGAGATGCCTTGTCCCTTATGGCTGTGTAGAGGACTGAGGTAGAAGTTAAACCCAGCACTCAGCAGGATGTTTTTACCACACCAAATTAATACAGCAACTCTAAACCCAGCACAGACAACATGGGCTTTGTTAGTGTTTCCTAATTAAACATTTCTCCAAGCCAGACAGACTCCCCTGCCAGTGAGACGCTCTTAGGGTGGGAAAATTTGGCAAGGATGCTCCCAAAGTTTGGGATGGTCCCATCACACTTTTGTTTCAGTGCTGCTGGAAAATTGTCACTGCCTTGGTGACAGCACAGCAAGCCCTGGACATGTCCTGTGTCCTTGGATGGACACAGCAGAGCATGTCCTGACCCATGCATCCCTGATTCACAGAGGCCACTTGGTGCCTCTGCCCTTGCACAGAGGTGATCATAAAATCCTTGAATGGTTTGGGTTGGAAGTGACCTCAAAGCCTCATTCCACCCCCTCCATAGGCAGGGACACCTTCCACTGTCCCAGGCTGCTCCAAACCCCATCCAGCCTGGCCTTGGGCACTGCCAGGGATCCAGGGGCAGCCACAGCTGCTCTGGGAATTCTATTCCAGGGCCTCCCCACCCTCACAGGGAAGAGTTTCTTCCCAATATCCCATCTCCTCCTGCCCTTTGGGAAGCCATTCCCCCTTCTCCTGTCACTCCAGGTTCTGTTCCAAAGCCTCTCTCCAGGTCTGACACCCACTGTAGAAGACCCTGCCAAAATGCTGGGCACCCTGAGATGATCCCTCCCGTGTCCTTGGATGTGCCTGGGCATTGTGCAGGGTTGGAGGTGCAGGCAGTGCCAGGGGGGATGTGCCAAAGCCAGGGTGTGCAGGATTCCCTGGGACAGAGGAGAGCAGGGATGTGGTCAGTGAGAAGAGAAATGAAAGATGGAAATACCGGAATGGTGGCACTGCTTGGGGATGTTCAGGAGAGCTGAGAGCTTGGGAGAGAGGGAGAGAAGAGGGGTTTGAAATGTCCCAGAGGCAAACAGGCTTTGAAAGGTGCCTTTCTCCCTGCTGATGGTCCATGCAGGACCTGGGAGAGCTGTAGGAGCTGGTGAGGGTCTTGTGAGGGAGCATCACAAACACAGTTATCAAACCCCACCCCAAGGAGGGCTGGAGAACCCTGGTGCTTCAGCAGCCCTCAGGGAGGAACCTGGAGTGAGGAATGAGGCTACAGGGGAGCCTGTCCTGCTTCTGGAGACTCCCAGGTGGTTTAGGGTGCAAGTTTAGCTCCTTCCAAGCCACCCTTGCTGCACAAGAACCCTCCTGCTCCCGCTACCGTTGCAGTGACAGCAGCATGAGGGGGAGTGTGACAGCAAGGTCACCCCTTCCCACTGCTGGGAGTGTCACTCCCTGCTCCAGAGAGCTGACCAAGCCCGTACCTGCACGTTCCTGTTGAGGCTGACGGCGGGGAAGAAGAGACCCTCCAGGTTCTCAAAGGCCACGGGCCCTTGCTGGTCCTCGTTGATGGAGAAGGTCAGAGTCCTCCTGGTCAGATCCAGCAGCACTCCCACCGTGGCCCCTTTCGTGATCCCACCCTCTGTTCTGTGGGAGGAAAAGGCTCAGTGGCCCCTGTGCTCCTGGCTCAGGCCATGGAGCCCAAGGACTGATGATGGTGAACACCAGGAGCCAGGCCATGACCTGCTCCCATGCCAGCCATGCTCAGCATTCCCTGGGAACCTCCTCCTCTACCCTCCCATGGAGCTGCTCTCCTCTTGCCATGATGTCCCCAAGGAAAAGCCACCCTGAGAGCAGCTACGGTGACACAACCACGGGGGAAAGCAGGTGGAACTGTGGAGCAAAGCCACACCAAAACCTGCTGATCCGTCAGGGAACAGCCTGCAGGAAGGGTGACCCCAGGCTCTCCCCAAAGTCCCCAGTCCCACGTGGAACACGAGCAGTGGCACAGGGATCAAGGCAAATGTTGCTGCAGGAGTTGCAAGGATTTGGCTGTCACTGGGAAAGGGATGCCAGCAGGAAGAGCCAGCATGGAAAAAGTGGTGGCAGACAGGGAAGGAACATTGAACAAGGCAGCACCAAGCATGTAGGGCCTAATCCCCACTGGGGGAAGGGCACATCCTCCAACAGAGACGACCAGGATTGATGTCACCCTCCCTGTGGACACTTGTAGGTGCCACTCCAAAGCCACAGGCTCTTTGGGCTGTGGTGTCTGGGGGGAAGCCCCTGTCCCTGCCTGATGCAGTTCCTTTGGGGGCATCCCTGGGGGGCTGTGTGTTCACTGGTAGCAGCAGGCAGGCAAGGAGACTCCACACAGCTTCTGAGGGTGCTCATCAGCTGAGGGTTTATTGGGGGTCCCACCCCTGGGAGCAGCAGGGTTCGTGAGGGAGAAGGGGGAAAAGGGAAGGGAGGGGGAGAGCCAAGGGAGCAAAGGGCCAAGAGAGACTCTGTGGTCTCCCCCACAGCTTAACAGGGAGATTGAAAGTGAGCACAGAATAAGCCTTGGGCCAATGGGATTACAGATCCACGACACTTCAGGGAAGAGGATCACAGGCTTGGAATAACCCCGACATTTTCGAGGGGTGAGACAGAGCAAACCACTGAACTAAAACGCACCACCTACCTGTTGGTGTGGGAGTTGTTGTGCATGAACCAGCTGCGGTTGTTGTCCACGTACATGGCCCAGGCCTTGTCGTCCTTGCCCAGCATGGCATCCTTGAGGACGTCGATGCGCGCCACGCCGAAGGCCGGGTCGGGGTGGTTGTCGTAGCGATCGATGGACAGCTCCCAGTAGTGGAGCCCTTTGGAAAAGCCCGTTTTCCCCAGCACCACCCTGTCATCGTAGCTGTTGCAGGTGACAGTCAGGTTGTCATTGGAAAAGATGATGTCAGCGTGGGCAGAGGAAGGGTCGAAAGAAAACCAAGCAACTGGAACACACAAACAAGACGGGGTTAGCGCGGTGGGGACGCGCCGGGGCCGCGGGCAGCGACACGGACGGGGCATGCTGCATGCAGGACACGGAGCTTCCACCAGGGAGGGACAACTTCCACCAGGGAGGGACAACTTCCACCACAGAGAGACAACTTCCACCACGCAGGGATGCTCTGAGCTCCTGTGGCTGCAGCTGCCAGTGTGCCTGAGGTTTTATGGCCAGGACTTGGAGGAGTTTCGCTCTTGCTGCTCCATGGTTCCCAATGTCTCGGCTCGTGAGCCTGCAGGATCCTCAAGGCCTCCTAAAATTTGGCCCTTGCTGGAGATGTGATCCTCACCAGATCTCCATGGTCTAACAGAATGATGGAATTTTGCAAGGGTTTGGGTTGGAAGGGATCTTAAAGCCCATCTTGTTCCAACTCCTGCCATGGCAGGGACACCTTCCATTATCCCAGGTTGCTCCAAGCCCTGTCCAGCCTGGCCTGGAACGTAACTTACTCTCAGGACCAAGTGTTATCAGTTTGCAGAGTCAGGTCAGTGTGGGAAGGGGACTGAGGATCAGCAGATAAACTCTGTGTGTGTATTTAAGGGCTGTTTTTGGGAACCAAAAGCACACACAAAGATCTTCATTTACTGAGTCACACAAAGAAACCTCCCTGCCAAGCAACGAGCCACACCTAAGACAAGAACTCTAGGGAAGGCTGGAAAATGCCCCAAAACCTCCAGGATTCCATAGGGCAGCTGGTTTGAATGCACAGGACTTGGTTACTGCAAATCTGACAGACACAGTGTCACGTCCACGACAAGACACAGGGACAGGGAGTCATTCACAAGCCACCAGCCCGGTTCCCCAGGGTGGTTTCCTCCAGCTGAAAACGTGAACTGACACATCCAACAAAACGCTCTGGCGGCTTGAAAAACAAAACCACTCATGTGAGACTGATTGACTGGTTTATTGGAAGGTTCCACAGGACAGCTGCCATGCACGCGGCCGCCCCGAGCTCCCCGCGCCGCGCACGGCGGTGCCGTACCTGCCACCATTTTTTTAATGTCAACTGTGGTCATTCCCAGGGAAAGGCATGCAGGAGAGAAAACAGCACGTCAGGTTGGGTAGGGGAGAGAAGGAGAAACCGTTCCTGCTTGTCTGTGACTCCAGCCAGAGCATGGATATGTTGGCATTTTGCATCAAGGTGGGGCGAGAGGCGCGAGGATGGGCTGGGGCTGTGAGAGGGTGCGGGGTGAGGAGGGAATCCCACAGGGCTGCAGGCTCCTTCTCCCAGGGGAATGAGCAGGACTGGCCCTGCAGACAGTCTGAAGAGGACAGGCAAGCAGCAGCCACCTTGCTTTAATTAGCTGCAAAGGGGCTAATTGCATCCACGGCATTTGGGCCGCGTTCAAGTGCCTTAATGAGCAGGGATATGTACTGAGAATCATGGAATGGTTTGGGTTGGAAGAACCTTAAAATTCATCCTGTTCTACCCACTGCCATGAGCAGGGACAATTTCCACTATCCCAGGTTGCTCCAACCTGGCCTTGGACACTTCCAGGGATCCAGGGGCAGCCACAGCTTCTCTGGGCACCCTGTGCCAGGGCCTCCCCACCCTCACAGCCAGGAATTTCTTCCTAATATCCAACCAGTTTAAAAGAGGAGGAGAGCAGAAGGATCAGTGCTTAATTACAGGGCCATTTCCAGAGCACTGACCTCAGGCTTCCCTTTAAAACCATTATTGGGAAAACCAAAATGCCTTTACATCATCCAGCCACCATAACTTCTCCAAATTTGCCTCCTGCCCAGGGTAATGGTGGAATTTCCATTCTTGGAGGGATTTAAAAGCCTTGTGGATGTGGCACTTGGGACATGGCTCAGTGGTGGCCTTGGCAGTGCTGGGGAATAGTTAGACTCAGTTTTAGAGGGCTTTTCCAACCTCAACAATTCCATGATTCTGTCACATCCAGGAGTGCTCTGCAAGCAGGGTACGAGCGAGAAACGCTGCTCAGTCGCCAAAGAAAAGATAAAAAAGCAAAAAGAATAAAAAGAATGAAGCAACAGGCAGGAGGTGCCAGTTAATTGTAATTAAGATACTTGCCTAATTGGGAGTAAGGCGATCCTTGTGTGTCAAAATTGCATCCTATAAAGAGATACTACATTTCACACATCACAGCTAAGGAACAACAACCTCCTGACAAACACTCTGAATTCATTGTTAATTAAGCACCCAGCAGCCACGGGAGGCCTGATTCATTAAAAGCCAGAGGGCACGGAGAGGGGTGGCAAACACAGCCTGGGAGTTTGAGTGTGGACTGGATAAAGTCTGACTGCTCAGGATGCCAAATTATTTTGCTTTTCTCCAGAAAAAAAGGCAGGAAATTTTAGCCTTGGCGGAGTATCTTGGCTGCTTGGTAAAGATTCTCTAAACTGACTGAAAAACCACTCCTTGAAGGACAGGGATTGAGGAAAAGGCAGCTCCTGATGGGTCTGGGGTGGAAAGGAGCTGGAATTGAGATCCCTGGGGGCTGACACCTGCCTCAGACCCCAAAGGGCTGTAGCTTCATCAGCTGCAAGGACAGGATGTGTTGGGGTGCCCTTCATGCTCCTGTGCCTGACTGCTGGCTGCAAGCACCTCATGGGAGCCAGGGACTGATCCAGGAGCTTGTCCTGACCTAGGGGCTTGTCCTGATCCAGCAGCTTGTCCTGATCCAGCTTTTTCTTACCTAGAAGGTTGCCCTAATCCAGGAGCTTGTCCTGACCTAGAGGCTTGTCCTGATTCAGGAATTTTTCCTGACCTAGGGGCTTGCCCTGATCCAGTTTTTTCTTACCTAGAAGCTTGTCTTGATCCAGGAGCTTGTCCTGACCTAGGGGCTTGTCCTGATCCAGGAGCTTACCCTGATCCAGGAGCTTGTCCTGGTCCAGGAGCTCATCCTCACCAGGAGGGGACACCAACACAAGCCCTGTGTTGGCGCTGGGTGGGACAGCACTCATGAAGGGCGCTGGATTTTAGGGCCACCCCTGCCCAGCTCTGTGCCTGGCTCCCCCCTCCTGCCCTGGCTGTTGTTGGGAAGGCACCTGGCTGTGGCTGTGCCCCGTGCTGTGCCAAGAGGCTCCTCCTGAGGCTGCTTTAATGAATCCTGCCCCGTGTCCCGACTCCAACACCGCTTCTCCAGGTCTCCATGCATCGCTGCGTTCCAGCTCTCGTGAGGGACACACAGACCCTGTTGTGGCTGTCAGGACCCTGTTTTTCCCTGTTCCCCCACCCCAGAGTGGGGCTGCAGAAGGTCCAAGGTGCACACACGGCTTTGGCTCACGGGCAGCACACAGGAGGGTCCCAGAACCCCGGACACAAAGGAAGGAACGTCCGTAACAAAACAGCGTTGGAAGCCATCAGCTCACAGCAGCACGATGAGAAATCAAACATAAAAAGCACAAAGAAAAGAAAGTTTGCAGGGTACCTCCCCCCTGGTTATTCTGGCAAGGGCCATGCTGCAGCATTCCTCATTCCGTGTTATGGGATGGAAGTCAAACAATCGGGGGCCCCCATTCTTCCAGGGCTTCCACCAGAGAAAGCTGGGAATGAACGCCTTTGGAGTGGTGTACATCCAGAGTGGTGGAAGAATCAGGGCCCAGGATCTTTAGCAACAGAAGATGTGCAAAGATTGGTTAGAAAACAGCTCTGAGAGATCCCTGTGGCTCCTTGCTGGCTGCCCAAATCCATCCCTCGCTGTGCCTGAGCTGCCTCCATCCCAGCACAGCCCGCGATTCCGGGCACACGGAGCCGAGCTCGTGTGGGGCTGCCAGGCCACAGAGGCATCACAGGGGTGGTGCCCTCTGCTCTGCAGGAATCAGGGCTTTGGGATGGGCACATCTGGGTTTGGGAAAGCTGAGCCCAGTGCTCAAAGCTGAGCAGAAGAGAGCCCATCCACGTCTCCAGGTCCTAAGTCGGGCTGTGAGCTGGGATCACAGAATCCCAAACTGGTTTGGGTTGGTGGGGACACAAATCACCTCATTCCACACCCCTGCTGTGGGCAGGGACACCTTCTACTATCCCAGGCTGCTCCAACCTGGCCTGGGACAGACACTTCCAGGGATGGGGAGTCCTCAGTCTGAGCAACAAGCCACAGCCTGTGTCCAGACTTGCTTCTTTCCTAAGAGGGCTCTAGATTAAATCAACCAAACTAATTTCACAGACCAAATCTCCCAGCAGAGGCTGCGTTTCCTGGTTGTGCTCAGAAAGGAAAGCATGGGGATATTCCCCCAGGTTTCACCCAGGGGAATGTCTTTTCTGATTAACCCTTGACACAAGCTCAACACAAACCAGAAATGAGGAATCTTCTAGAGCAAAGTGTCCCTGCCCATACCAGGAGGTTGGAAGTGGATGAGCTTTAAGGTCCCTTCTAACCCAAACCATTCAGGGATTTATGATCACCAAAGGGCTCAGCCTTGCCAAGAGCAGCACCCAGGTCAGGAATGACCGTGCTGCTCTATCAGCCCACACCTGAAACACCCCAGAAGAGAGAGGAGGAGCACACCACTGACCCCCCTGGGCGGCAGGAGCAGGCCACTGACAAACAGAAAGAATTCCCACTGCCATCTGCATGTCATGGCAAAAACAAACACAACAGAACAGAACAGAACAGAGAGTTTGGAGATGCCCAGAAGCACAGACCAAGAGGCAAGGCCAGAGGTGCTCAGCTCACCGGCTGAATTCAGGGACTGTAAGGAAGAATGCAAGCTCAGCTGGTGGGCCGAAGATCTTAGCTCAAAGTAGGATCTCCCCGAGAAGCTGGGTTGCAGGTTAAGGGTGGAGGAGAAAGGACTCATTCTACGAAGCTGCGATCTTTCCAAAGGCACTGGGAAAGGGAGGGTCTGCTCTTCTGACTGCGTGTCTAAACGTAAGATCAAGGCAAACTGCACATCAGACATGGGCTCTCTGCCGGGCAGAGAGCAGAAAACAGCTCTGAGAGATCCCTGGGCCTGTGGGGATCTCTCACTCCCCAGCCCCAGCCCCAGCTCAGGGCAGAGCACAGAGCCTGCTCCATGGCAGGGCAGGAATGGCTGGTGCTGGGCAGCCCAGAGAGGCCCTTCAGGGCAGCCTGACAGCAAGGAAAACATGTTCATCTTCCAAAGTGTCCCCGTGACAAATTCAACTGGTTTTCTGTAAAGGAGGGGGGGTTCTGCAACTCTTCACAGTAATGCACCTAAAAAAATCCACAGGTTACCATGCACATGTCCCATCGTGCTTTAACACATCCCAAACCTTTTCCCAGGGGTGGGAAACCCAGCTGGTGACATTTTGCAGGGCTGTGCTAAGCTCCATCACCCTAAGAACCACCAAGCACCCACCTTACTCAAGGGTTGTTCGGGAGGTTGTGTTCTTGGTATCCCTTTGTACCTGTCAAAACACATCTGAGCCTTACAGCAAGAATTTAACCTGTGGGATTCACAGCAAAAATGTCAGAGCAGAGGGAACCTCGTGGGTCATTGGTTGCTGTTCCCTGCTACCACAGTCACCTCCCACAGCTTCTTCCCTAACCTCTTCCAGGATTGTGTTAACATGAAAATGTAGGATCAACCATCCACACATTCACACTGCATCCCCCAGCCTTCCCAGCTCTGCTGTGAGTATGGATTGAGCCGGGAATTGGGTGAAAACAGATAAAAAAGGAACATTTCTTTGCATGGTGGGTTGTAACTTCTGCAACTCGCTGCTGCCGTGGCCCAGGCTGTGGAAGCAAAGGGTGTCAGTGGGGTCAGAGGAGATAAATTATTGCACAACAGCCAACAAACAGAGCTCAAAGTTTGTTTATTAGTTTAGCTTCTAACCCTACCAGGAGTGAGAGGAACTACTACCACGGGTAGCTGTGCTCATGGCTCTCCCTCATTAGCCCCTCACAACCCTGAGGCTCCCTGCAGGCTGATCCCCCTGGGGCTGCTCGCCCTTTCCAGAAGCTGCTGGTCAAAAAGCCCTGGTTGCTGCTCAGGGTCACTCCATGGATGGTCAGGAATTTAAAGTTGGGCTCCAGGTGTGGAAAGAAAAGGGCTTGAAAGAAAAGGTTCTGGTGCTTGGCTTGGCTGGGGAAGGGAGGAGGAAGCTCAGTGCCTGGAGAGAAGCCTGGGAGGCACTGCTGAGCTCCATTTCTCCATCTCCACCTGGAGTGAGCTGGTCCTTCATCCTGCCATCCAGAGCATGGAAAGAGGTCAGCAGGAGCCTGGCCAGAGGCCAGGAAATCTGCTGGATGAGGGAAAACCAGGAGAGCAGGGGCTGCCCAGCTCAGGGAGGAGGAGGAGGCTGGGAGAGACCCCAGGGCAGCCAAGCAGGGCTGCCACCAGCCAAGCTTTGAGACATGTCTGTGCCCTGGGTCACCTTGGAAACTTCCAGACTCACAGCCCACAGCTGAGCTTCATTCAGGAGCTGGAGAAACTAAGTTAAGGCAGAGCCTTGGGCTAAGATGTGACAGACACTCCCAGGGATTGTGTGGAACAGCCCCAGATCAGCTCACGAGGGGCCACAGTGCAAGGGAAGGATGTCACCTGCCACCCTTGCTGCCCCTTGGCTGTGCTGGTGACAGGGAGCTTCATCCCTGGGAAGCCCCAGCACATGGAAGGGCTCTGGAGCTCAGACCTCTCCCAGCCAGGAGCCACCTTGTCCTGCTGGTGGCACCAAGAACCAGCTCTGAAGAGTGACCTGCCATAGTTTCCTTTGGGATGAGCAGAAGGTGCCTCTCCCATGGGCTGGGAGGATGTTCCTGCTGCAGATTCCTGCCTGTGCTGCCTTCCCATGGGATTTTCCACCTGGGAATTGCTGTGGCTGGGCAGGACCTGCAGAGCCCCAGACACATCCCCTTCTCATCCTCGTTCTCTTCAGATGCTGAACCCTGCAAGACCTTTTGCTCCCCACTACCCTCTGCTCACAGAAAGCAGAAGAAAGGCTTCAGTTCCCTTCCACAGGCTGCAGATGAAGATCTCATGGGCCAGAGCTACAAACCAGCTCTTCAATGCCAGAATTCCTCACAGCCACGTTCAGAGAGATTCTCCCTTCACATCGAGCCTGTCCCTTCTTTTGTCCTCTCTTCCCACACAACCACTTTGCAGGAAGCTGCAGAGCTTGGCTGAAGGGAAAAGCTAAGCCTACTTCAGACAAAATAGCTCTTAAGAAGGACTGATGGTGCTGTAAAAGCCAGGAATAAAAGCCAAAGGCAGGGCTGTGATGTGCTCCATTCACAGAGGCACTGGGATATCCGGAAGCTGCACACACAGATGTGATTTATTTCTCTTTCAATCCAAAAGAGCTCAGGCAGCCTCTAAGAGCACAAAATGCTCCAGGCCTGTTTGACTTTTTCTCCCTTTTTTTTTTTTTTTTTGTGCTGGAATAACAAATGCAAGAGCTCATTCAAGTGAAAAGGCTGAATGAATGCAGCCAAGGAGAGAGGAACTTCTCCTTGGTGGCATGGCCCAGGCACAGCCCTGCTGGGGCCACAAGCAGCTATTTTCTCCCAGATTCCTTTGTATTTTGGAGCTTGGCTCAAGGTGAGAACACCTCTGAGAGGAAATCAAAGCTGGGAAGATCATAGAGGGGACCCTGTGAACTCCTGGCTGGGACAACTTAAAGCCCGACTGGTTTTGATGAGGAAATTTTGTCTCAGATGTGTCGTGTGAGGCACAAAGGAGATGAGAAGTCAAAGCTCTGCTGTCTCCTGCTAAGGCTGGAGTGGGAGCTGTTGACTTTCAGGCTTTGGGAGCAGTCCTGGCCAACCTGGCACGGGGCTGGATGCAGCTTGTCCCCTCCCTGGATCTCCAGAGGAACTTCTGCAGCTCCTGTGCTGCTGCTGCTGCTCAGTTTGCAAACAGGCACTGAGGTGTCTCTGACACACGTGCCAAGGCCTCTGTGCTGTGCTGTGCCCTCCCTGCCTCTCCTGTGAGAAGTTTGTCACAGCTTTGCTGTCTGCTCTAGCTCTGAATGAATCCCATTCCTCGCTGACCTGCCTTTTCCAAACTGGAATGGTGATCTGCAGACAGCAAGGGACACTAGCTTAATTTCTCTAAGAGAAACAAGCTTGCTCTGCTTTTGTCTTCTATTTTTCCAGCAAAAATCCCATTTTTCTCCTTGCTGAAAGCCCCCAGGGCTGCTCTGTGGCTCTCCCTTTCCTTCCACCCCCCAGCAGCCCCATGAGCTGTGTGTGCTTCCTTCTGATCCCAGCTGCCAGCCAGCTGGATGCTGCTGAGAAAAACCCTCACACGGCTTGGAAAAGAGAGGTTTTCGTCTGGGAGCAAGGAAAAGGGATTGCAGCAAGCGTGGAAAGCTCCCACAGAAGGGTTTTGTGCCTGGCTGGGGGCAGCAGACGTGCTGGTGGGGGCTGATCCCTCCCTCCCCAGCTGCAGCTCCGCACTCCCACCTCGGGGCCTGCCCTGCCACTCTCCACCTGCACGTCAGGAATAAACCAATTTTCCACAATGGATTAAGGGCCTGGTGTGACAAATGTACTTAAAGCCAGGCAGGGAGATCCCCCCGCAGCCTGCAAGGGAGTGTTTAATATTCTGAGTGGGTGTGGGGGCGATGCAGACGATGCTGCAGGGCTCCTGTGCTTCCCTGGCTCTGGAAGGACACCAGGACACCCAAACACTGCTCCATGGCCCCTCTGCTCCCTGCCCTGCCAGGCCTGGATCCTGTGCTCATGGCATTGTGCAGTCAGGCACAGCCCTCAGGAGCAATGCTGGCAGTGCTTTGCTTTAAATGGACCCAGTGGAAATATCTGAGCTTCCCTTTTGTGTCACATCACCCCAACTTTAAACACCTCTCTTCACAGAGAGCAGCAGGCACAACTTCCCAAGGACCTGTCCTGGGAAACCTCAGAGAAGAGGAGAAAACAATTCTTATCTCTATTCACTGCTCCTGTTGTTTTTGCACGTGTGGAATGTGTCAGGAAGATTGTTTACCTGAAGGGATTTGGTAATTGGATTCTGGTGATGGTTGTTTATATTAATTAACCAATCACTCCAAGCTGTGTCCTGGCTGGCTCAGACAGCCATGGGTTTTTCTTTAGTATAGAATAATATAAAACATGACTATAGTTTTCTTTAGTATAGTATCTGTTTAGTATGTCATTCAGTATAGTATTAATAATATATTAGTATTAGTAATATAGAATGTATGTTATATAGTCTATATTACTAATACTATTCTATAATATAGAATAATTACATATACATTAGTATTAGTAATATAGAATAGCTTAATACAGCAATTGTTCAGCATTCTGAATCATGGAGTCAGATCCCAATCGCTCCCAGACCTTGGGGTCGCCCTGCACTCCACACTGCCCCTGTGCCTCCCCAGAGAACACAGGAGAAGGCTGAGAGGGAGCTCCTGCCCCAGCTGTGCCCCAGGTCAGTGCTGCTGCTGCTGCAGGGGTGGCTCAGGGAGGGCTGCAGGAGCTGGGCCGGGCTCTCCTGGGCCGGGTCCAGGCTGTTCCTTACCCTCGGAAGTCTGCAGCACCAGGGTCTTGCTGTAGGGGCTGACTCCTGACTTGTTGAAGGCCTTGACACGAGCGCTGTAGGTGCTGTTGAAGTGCAGCCCATCCACTGTGCACATGGTCTCCTTGCCCACGTACACCTCCTGCAGGAAAAGGCTCCTGTCAGTGCCCAGGCTGGGGAATGGCACCGGCACGTTCTATGAAAAATCCTTCCCTTAGGATCTTTTCTCCTGAGAGGCCTCAGGAACAAAATGTAAACAATGATTATCTGCTGCTGAGGAATGCAGCAGGAGCATCTGTGATTGGTCCCATGTGGTTGTTTCTAATTAATGGCCAATCACAGTCCAGCTGTCTCGGACTCTCTGAGAATCACAAGATTTTATCATCATTCCTTCCCTTCCTTTCAAGCCTTCTGATGAAATCCTTTCTTCTATTCTTTTTGTATAGTTTTAATATATCATATACTTTTAATATAATATATTAATTAATATAATAGAATATGTTAATATATACTACACTACAATATACTATACTATACTATTATATATAATATAATATAATATAATATAATATAATATAATATAATATAATATAATATAATATAATATAATATAATATAATATAATATAATATAATATAATATAATATAATATTATATTATATTATATTAATCTTTCTCCAGGGAGAGCTCAGAGCCCCTGGTAGGGCCTAAAGAGGCTCCAGGAGAGCTGGAGAGGGACTGGGGACAAGGGATGGAGGGACAGGACACAGGGAATGGCTCCCAGTGCCAGAGGGCAGGGATGGATGGGATTTTGGGGATGAATATTATCAGCAGCAAGCACTGACCTTGTTCTCCCCACACCCATCCTGCTGCTCCCCTCCCTCCAGGTCCCACCCCTGAGCTCACTGTGGGTGAATTCAGAGTGCAATGGGCTGGTCCTGTGCCTGCTCTCCGTGGATGTGAACACGCCAGGATAATTATTGGTGTGTTGGATCAGAGAAAAATCATATTTTAATTGTGTAATTACAGCAATTTAAAAGCCCTCAGGCCTTAAACACCTCTGCTGGCTGGCAGCTGGCAAACCACGAGGCTTTCATGGCAATTAGCATGCCTTGCATGAAATATTCAGCAGCCTAAAAATATGGACTTTTATGGAATGGTTTGGGTTGGAATGGACCTGAAAAACCATCTTGTTCCACCTCTTGCCATGGGCAGGGACTCCTTCCACCGTCCCAGGCTGCTCTGAGCCCTGTCCAGCCTGGCCTTGGACATTTGCAGGGATTCAGGGGCAGCCACAGCTGCTCTGGGTAACAAGAGCTTCAAACTTTGAGTTTCCAAGTCAACCTGGCCACTGGAAAGGCATTTGCACCCCCTCAAATCACCCTGTACCCCAAAACCCCACAGCTTGTCTGCACTATCTGCTTCTCTGCGCAACCCAGCAGGGAAGAGAGGACCTAAAAAATATATATATGAGGACAAATCCTGTGGCAGGAATCCCTGGAGGCATAACACCCCCCAAATCCTGTGGCAGGGAATCTCTGGAGGCAGAAGAACCCCTCAAATGCTGTGAAAGGGAATCCCTGGAGGCAGAACATCCCCCAAATCCCATGGCAAGGAGTCTCTGGAGGCAGAACATCCCCCAAACCCTGTGGCAGGGAATCCCTGGAGGTGGAACACCCCTATAAATCCCATGGCAGGGAATCCCTGGAAGCAGAACATCCCCCCAGATCCCATGGCAAGGAGTCCCTGGAGGCAGAACATCCCCCAAATGCTGTGGTAGAGAATCCCTGGAGGTGGAACACCCCCATAAATCCTGTGGCAGGAATCCCTGGAGGCAGAAGAACCCCTCAAATCCTGTGGCAGGGAATCCCTGGAGGTAGAACATCCCCATAAATCCCGTGGCAGGAATCCCTGGAGGCAGAAGCTCCCCTCCCATGCACGTACCCTGAACTGGCCGCCGTTGCCATCGTCCAGCTCCAGGATGTATCCCTCCACCTGCACGGTGGACAGCGGGGGCTGCTTCCAGGACAGGGTGGCGCTGTTGTTGTGGGTGCAGCACTCCTCCAGCTGCAGGATCGGCGGGGCCGGCACTGGGGACGAGACTAATCACCAATTAGTGCAATTAGTGCAACCCTGGGGGATGCAGGGTGCAGTTGCTGCCTGGGTGGGACGGCAGCAGAAAGGATTTTTCTCCCACTGAATTCCTCCCCCCTGCTTTAAGCTTTTCTGCTTTATTCCCATTTTCTATTTGATTTTGGAGAATTATGGCAGCACAATGTGTCTGTTTTGAGCTGCCTGGACCTTTCATGCAGCCAGTCCCAAACCTGGGACAATTCTCCCACAGGTTCTGAGCTTATCTACAGCCCTGCTCTTCCCTTCAATAAATCCACTGCGATAAAACTGAGGGGGCTGAGGACCCCCTTTGGCTGCCATCAGCTGCACAGGGGGCAGAAAGGACTGCCAGGGATTTTGCTGCTGTGTTTGGGCATCTCCACATGTGTCCCACAGCCCACTGCTGCTCTGAAAAGCACGGGAGCAGTGACAGGGACTCGCCTCTCAAAGAGCTGCTCATCCACCATCCTCATCCTCACTGCCCCAAGTGACAAGAGCCATTGGAAGCAGACGTGGAGAAGCCAGACAAGATGGGGAGGAGCCATGGATGCCTGGGAAAAAGCTGGATTTGCCCAGCATTCCCCCTCTGTGACTCCTCCACCTGCTGGGCTGCATCCTGCAGGCTGCCAGTGGGTGTGGGATGCTTGGGACTGCTCTTTATGGAGGCCTCAGGTGTTGCCCTCCCTCCCCTGGTGCTGTGACACAGATTCGGGATGCAAACCCAACCTCCTGCAAGTCTACAAAACCAACAACTGATTTCCACAGCCAGGCTAAGCTGGGAGGAGGAGGAGGGATTTGATAAGAGGAGGGTGGGCGGCTGAACCAGCAGCAGATTTGCTCTTATTAATTAAAAATAACCCTCTGGGCTAAATTGCAGGAAGGGAGGGCAGGAACACAGGGGTGTGAAGCAGCAATCCAGCCCTCCCTGGGTTTGCCATCCAAAAATATTCCTGACATTTCAGATGAACAGCCTGGCTAAGGAAGAGCGAGCACGGGCAGCTCCTCCCTGCCACCAGCACCATCAGCTGAGGATGCTCCTCGTGGTGACAGAGAAGAGTGTGGCCAAAATCCTGCCTGTCCCTGGCCACTGAGACACCCTGGGGTGTGCAGACAGCTCCTGGGCCAGGAATTCCAGCTGTGGTGGGGAGGAAGAGCAGTGCCAGAGCTGCAGCTGGTTGGTGGCTGAAGGTGCAGGCCAGGTGCTGTGTCCTCCTGAGCCTCCCTGTGTCACAGCCCCTCTGCAGCTCTGTCAGCTTCCCTGGGCTTCCCAAACCCCAAATTCCTCATGGGCTGCAGCAGCCCTTGGTGGGACAGGAAAAAGAGCACAGAGAGAAGGGGGAACAGCAAGGAAATAGAGAAAAATAGAACTGAAATAGGATAGAATAGAATAGAATAGAATAGAATAGAATAGAATAGAATAGAATAGAATAGAATAGAATAGAATAGAAAGCCAAAATGATGATCTAAACCAACAGGGAGGTGAGGGAGGGAGGGCAGAGCCCAGGCTAGGTGACCTGGCTCTGTTTGCAGGGACATCTGCTCTGTGACAGATGCTGCTGAGCACGGGGATGTGAGGAGAGGTTTGGGAAAAGCCTTGTGCTGCTCTCAAAAGAGAGGTCCCAACCTGCTGAGCGCTTTTCAATGCACTAACAACTTTGTCAGAGCACTTTTTAATGCACTAGTAAATTTTTAATGCAGTAGGAGTGCTTTTCCAGGCGAAGCCAAACCCCTGGGCACCCTGCTCTGGCACACAGATGCCCAGGGATCCAAGACAGGGAGGCAGATGGTTGGCCCAGGGATGCAAAACCCACAGGAATGGGCACAACTCTGGGTCTGGGGTGCCCAGTCCTGCTGGGAGGTTGTTGGATTGGGCCCTTTTCTGATGGGGCAGCTGACAGGTATTTCAAAACTTTAATTCCATTTTCAGTCTCATGAGAAGGGTGAGGCAATACAGATGTCATAATTCACACCATCACAATCAGAAGACAACTATTTCCTAATTACAATACAGTAAAAGTGTTTCTTGGCCTGTCAGCTTTTGCCACACCATAGTGTAAATGCCTTAAAGCCAATCATTTAAAATTACCCCTTGTGGGTCCTACTACAATACACCTTTCATAGTTCTCAAAAGTATTTAGTTTAATTAGTTTAATTTGCAGAGCCATCCTTTGAAACTTGATTTTAGTTCTATTTTTCTCTTAACAATCTCTGTCTTCTTCTATAGCATTTCTAAGTCAGCATTTCTCATCTCAAAGTTTCCATACAGATGCACTCTGTGTCAGCCTTCTGTTAAGCTTGGAGAATTCTCTACAAATTCATTTCTCACAGGAGGTGAGAAACTCTCCTTTTCTGCCCTTCCCCTCGGATGAGCTGCCTGGCAGCTCCCAGCAGGAGCAGAGCTGAGCTTTGGGAAGGGTCCTGGATTGCCAAGCAAATTGTTTTCTATTTGCCATCTGTATGGCAGTTGTCTTCTGTTCATTGGGCAGCTTTTCCTTATCTCTTCCACACCCACTCCTCCCTCTGGGCAGACACCTGCTGATAACAGCCATTGAATGTCCCTGCATGGCTGATAAGAGCTACAGCATCCCATTGGGAGATGTGAGCCCAGAGGGAGGAGCCAAGCATTCCTGCCTGGATATAATCTGGAGATTCTGGAACACCAGCACGGCTTCTCCACTGGATTTCCCAGAGGAGCAGCAGCTGCCTCTTCTTCCCCTGGATCTTCAGAGGCAGAGACTGCACCCTTCTCCAGGATCCCTGCTCCAGCAGAACCACCCCTGACACTGCAGGAGGGCTGAGCCACAATTCCAATGGCACTGCTGCCAGCACCCTGACCCACAGGGTGTCAGGTTGGGCTCTGACTCAGTATTGTTTTAGTTTACTGCATTGCTTATTTTATCCTTTTATTTTCTTCCCTATTACAGAACTGTTATTCCTGCTCCCATATTTTTCCCTGACAGCCCCTTAATTTCAAATTTATAACACTTGGGAGGGAGGGGGTTTGCATTTTCCATTTGAGGGGAGGCTCCTGCTGTCCTTAGCAGACCCCTGGCTTTCCAAACCCAGGCAGGAAGGCACTGGAAAGATCCTTACCTTTCATCTGCACGAAGTCCAGCTGGTGGATGGACTGGAGCAGAGGGGCATTGTCCAGGTTCAGGTCAAAGTCCGTGGTCATGCGGGGGGTGAGCGTCCCCTTGCCCCACTGGTCCTCGGTCATGTGCACCCTCCTGATGAGAGCATCTGAGATCTGCAGGGCAGGAGCAGCCTCAGCTGCTGTGGGAGTGTCCCATGCCTTGTCCCCACCCTGCTCTCCCCGTCCCCCTGCCTCCCAGGCTGAAGGCTGGGATGTCACACGAGGTTTCCAGCATCTCTCTTCGCTGCAGGCTGGGCTGGAGCAGGGAACCCTGGAGGGCTGGGTGCTATTTAATGGTAGGGTTTAGTGACAAAGTATTGGAAAACCCTAGCTTTACAGAGATGGGTCAGCTGAGAGGTCTTTTAATAGATTTTATTCCATTACCAGTCTCATAGAAGGCTAAGACACAAGAGATGTAAAACTCAGCACCATTCTATCAGAAGCCAACCTATTACCTTATAAATGTTTTTCAACCTATCAGCTTTTGCTACACAATGCTGCTAATGCTTCACCCCAATCACCTAATTATTTTTCCCCACAATGCATCTTTCATAGTTCTAATTCTCTGAAATATCTGGTCTTTTTGCAAGGCCATGGTTTGAAACTTGTTTCTAGTTCAGTCTCTCAGCAACATCATCTCTACTCCATGGCCTTCCTAAGCCAGCACACCTTATCTCAGAGTTTGCACACAGGTGTACAAGGCTGTGTGAACTTTCTGTCAGGCTTTGAGAATCCTTTACAAGTCCTTTTTTCACACCAAAGGGAGCCCAGGAATGCCTGGTCTGTTGGTGTCTCAGTGGAGAGCCAGGAGCACGGTGTGATCCCTGCTCCAGAGATGCACCATCCACCCCCTGCTCCATTCTTCTTGAGAGGAATGGCAGATCTGTCTTTACAAACAAGCTGTGGGTCTGCTGGTAGATAAAACCAGCACTGGGAGATAAAAGAAACAATGGGAAGGATTCCACTGATTGATATTTGCTTTTAGAAATAAACTCTGGGTTTGCTAATAAATGAAATTAGACATTGAAAGATGAAAGATACAATGGGGGAGAAAAACCCCTAAATTCTGTAAGAATGAAAAATTAAAAGGGAGGGTTATACATTAGAGGGAAATCTCTGGTATCAGGTGTTTTGGGAAGTCTGTACCTCTCAAGTACCTCAGAAATGGGGAAAGAGAGAAGGGAAATGTGGCAGGGAAATTGGGATAAAAAGGGAGGCTGCGTCCTCCAAAAACCTGACAGATCCCGGGGGAATGCCCCATGGCCTCTCCCTTTATTTGAATAAAGTAAAAGGACTCCTCTTGTCTCCTTTTTGGACACAAATCTCTGGTGTTTGTGGATTAATTTTCCTGACACTCTCCTCCAGAAACGTCCCTGCCCTGCTGTGAACATGGGGATGACCAGAGGCAGATCCTGGATTTTACGGGGCCATTTCCCCTGGAGCAGCCCCAGCCCTGCTGCACCCCCCAGGCCCCAGCCTGACCTGCAGGAAGCCGCTGGGGTCGTTCTCCTTGATGACCTCCAGGCAATATTCCATCAGCCCCGTGGTCTGGCGCAGCTTCACCGTGCAGTGCGAGATCTGGTCCCGCACCACCTGCAGGGGACAAGGACACCAGGGTCACCAGGACTGGCCCACACTCACACACTGAGCTACAGACCCCTCAGAACCTGGGCAACAACAGTGTAGAATCACAGGAAGTTTTTAAGGTCCCTTCCAACCCAAATGAATCTTGTTCCACCCCCTGCCATGGTAGGGACACCTTGCACCATCCCAGGTTGCTCCAAGCCCTGTCCAACCTGTCCTTGGACACTTCCAGGGATGGGAATCCACAATTTCTCAGGGCAGCCTGTTCTAACAAGCTTTGTTCAGCCCAAAATCATAATTAACACACATAATTATTCAAAGCAGGAGGGCAGCTCCATGCCCTGCCTTTAATTAAGCCAGCTTCCAAATGGCAGCTGGTGAGCTCCATGCCAAGCAAATGCCAACTTCCATGGGTCCACAGCTGCCCTATGCACCCTGGGCATGCAGCCAGGTTATGGGGCTGGCTCTGGGGCATCCTCACTCAGGAGGATGAGGAGTGACCCTGGCAGCTGCTCTTTGCCAGAGGGATGAACACACCACCTCCCACAGCCCCATCCCTGAGGATGTGTTTGACATGCTCAGCAGCTGCAGGGACCATGCTGCAGAATTCCCTGTTTTTTCCTCCACAAGCTGGGGATGAGCTCTGAGGGAGAGCAGATAAATAAATAAATCCAAGCTCAGCCTGAGGCTGCCCAAGCTCCACATTAAGGCACCTCTTGCACTCACAGCTCCTTCCCCAGGGGATCACATCCCAGCAGAGCAGCACAAGGGTGAGGTTTGCTGGTGCCTCAGGGCTCTGCTGACCTTCCCTGAAGCACAGCAAGGAGGAGAGGGTCCGGGCTGGATGCCACGAGGATTATTTTTATTTATTTGTTTGAAGCTGGCTGCTCCTTCACACTGAATCCTGCAGATCCGGGATTTCACTGGCAGAGCAGCTCGGGAACAGAGATTTTATGCTTGGACAAATGTGCTCAAATGCTGACAGAATATTCTTTATTTTCTACTCCTGGAAGAGCTTTAAAAAGCTGTGTACAGCCCTCCACTGGCACTGAACAAAGCTGTGCAGCTCTGTGGAGTGTTACAGCGAGGATGAGCTGCGAGGATGAGCTTGGCAGCTGCAGCCAGATGGGAAAAGCTGCAATAAACAGGGATGAATATTGTATTTGTGGGGTTCCCAGATGAAGGAAGGAATGATGAATTTGACTCCATGTTCTTGGAGGGCTAATTTATTATTTTATGATATAATATATCATAAAATAATGTAGATATTTTTATATAAATTTAAAATATATAAAATATATAAATATATATTTTATATTTAATATACACAATATTTTATTATTATGTATACATAATATGTAATTACATATAATACACAATACATATGATATGATATTATAGATATTATATTATAGTATTATATTATATTATAATATATTATTTAATAATATTGTATTATTACATTAATATATTATATTGTATTATTGTAGATATTATATTATATTACATTATATTATTATTTAATAATATTGTATTAATACATTAATATATTACATTATATTACATTATATTATATTATATTATATTATATTATATTATATTATATTATATTATATTATATTATATTATATTATATTATATTATATTATATTATATTATATTATACTAAAGAATACAGAAAGGATACCTACAGAAGTCTAGAAAGATACTAATGAAAACTCGTGACTCTTTCTAGAGCCTCCACACAGCTTGACCTTGATTGGCCATTAAGTCAAAACAATTCACATAAAACCAATAAAACAATCACCTGTTGGATAAACAATCTCCAACCACATTCCAAAACAACAAAGCACAAGAGAAGCAAAGGAAATAATATGGTTTTCCTTTTTCTCTGAGGCTTCTCAGCTTCCCAGGAGAAAAATCCTGGCCAAAAGGATTTTTCCAAAAAATATGAGTGCTACAGACAAACACTCCTGGGAGCTCAGTGCCTGCTGGGATCTCCGCACTGCTGTCTGAGGGATGGGCAGGGGAAAGGAATTGCAGTGAGGGAACCTGGGCTTCTGGGGGGGGTGAGTCCTGCAGGGCCATCAGGTGCTGGTTAATTAAAATTTAATCACTTCTACTTAATCACCTAGCAGGAAAAAAAGAATTACCAGCCTTGCAGCTTAGAAGGAAAGATTCCTTCAGGTTGGAAAAGCCCTCAAAGACCACCCAGGCCAAATGTCCCCCCAGCACTGCCCTGCTGGAACCCTGGGAATTGCTGAGAATTTCAGATTTCTGTGCTGACAGGCACTGACCCCCAAGAGAACACTGCACTGGCCTGAGGCTGTGGAAAAAGCTTAAAAGCTTCCAAAATTAAATGACAGAACTGAGATGATGGGTGTGGAGTTTGAATAGAAGTGTGTAGTGTCACTGAGTAAAAAACTTGGAGCCTTAAAGTTTTAAAATGTAGTTATAGATATATATATTATATATATATTTACAATATGTATATTTACAATATGTATATTTACAATATATATATTTACAATATATATATTTACATATATATATATATAAAATGTAGTAATATATAGATAGAGTTATATATATATATATAAAGCAAGGTGGAATTTTTAAAGCAGAAGCTAATCTTTCTTCTTCATAAGTTTAGGTAATATTGTGTAATTGGATAAAAAAGTCCACATTGCAGGACATGAGAAGTTAGTCTTAAAGTTAAATGTAAAAATAATTTAAGTATCATTGCTTAATTAAACAGTTTATCCTTAAAAAGCCTTGTAGAGAGTTATGACTCCATTTTTAATGTGTTGAAGTGCTGTAAAACTCACAGTTTGTGAGACTGTAACATAGGTAAGAACTAATAAACATCTGAGTCCAAACAAGAAATAGCATCTCACACTTTTAATCCCAACCTCAACAAAAACCAAAACAAAAACAACAAAAAACAAAACAAACAAACAAAAACCAACCAACCAAAAAAAAACAAAACAAAAAAACCAAAAAAACCTCAAAAGAATCCACACTGACCCATGTCCCCAGGTCCACACGGATTTAAAATCCCTCCACTAAAGGCATGGAGATCCTGAGCACCTATGCCAGGGCTGGACAAACCTTTCCACGAATAAATTTTCCCTGATACCCAATCCAAACCTTCCCCTGGTGCATGCTGAGGCTGTTCCCTTTCATCCTGCTCCCTGGGAGCTCTGGGACAACACACAGCTTGTGTGAAACGCCACTAAACCCTCCCCAGAACAGCCCCAGGTGTTTAGGGAGCAGCCACTCCTTGCTGCTTCCAGCAACGCCAGGCTGTGGCAGGGAGGGGGTGCAGGGTGGACAGGGCAGCAGAGGGAGCTCCCTTATTGCTCCTCTGGCCCTGGACACTGCCCAGAGGCTCTGGAGATGCTGGGTGGCTCTGAGCTGGAGCTGGCCCTGCACAGGCTGGGTCTGGCCTCAAACACTGCTCTTGTTTGAGTGGGGAGTTCATTCAATTCCAGTTTGTGACTGGAACAGCTCTGCTGGGGTGAATCACACAATTCCAGGGTGCTTTGGGTTGGAAGGGATCTTTAAATCCCATCCAGTGCCACCCCTGCCATGGCAGGGACACCTCCCACTGTCCCAGGGTGTCCCAATGTCCAGCCTGGCCTTGGGCACTGCCAGGGATCCAGGGGCAGCCACAGCTGCTCTGGCAATTCCATTCCAGGACCTCACACCCTCACAGCCAGGATTTTTTCCCTAATCTCCCATCCATCCCTGCCCTCTGGCAGTGGGAGCCATTCCCTGGGTCCTGTCCCTCCATCCCTGTCCCCAGTCCCTCTCCAGCTCTCCTGGAGCCCCTTCAGGCCCTGTAAGGGTAAAGCAGAGCCGACAGCAGCTCCTGGAGATCCCACTCCCACCCTGACCTTCCTGAAAGAGGGCAAGCCCCTGGATTTCCCTTCTGAGTCCCTCAGGGCAGGATCCAGAAGGTGCAAAGCAGCTTTTTGGCTTTGTGTGACCCCTCCTGCTCAGAGAGAGGGCTCAGGACTCGTCTGCTCCTGGAAGGGTTTTTGCCTGTGCGGATTTTGGGTCTCCCAGCTGCAGACCATGAGATAAAACCAATCTGTGGGGTGCAACCCTGCTGTCAGAGCTCATCCTGGCTGCACCAACCATGGAAGGCAGGATTTGCATTCCCTGCCTGCTGGGAAGGGGATCCCACGTGGAATGCCTGGAAAAGCCACCTCGACCCCTCTGTGGGGAAATGCACGTGCCACTGGGAAGGCAGCAAAGATGGGATTGCTAAACCAATCTTCTTATCTTCTTTGCAGCTTAAATCTCTGTCTGCTTTGCCCAGGATAATGAATTTGTGAACCTCTCCCGGCTGGAGCTGGTGCTTTCCAAGGATTTCCAGCAGAATTGCCATCTGCTGCCTCCAGCCAGGCTCCAGCTCCAGGAAACAGCATGTGCTGGGTGAAGACATAATAAAAGCTTTTTTCTTATTCTCTTAAGGTGGTCAAAGACCAGAAAGAAAGAGGCTCCAGCAGCAGAGACACTCCAAACTCCCAGAGCAGCCATTTCCAGGTGAATCCAAAGCTGCAGCTCTGTCCCAGCCCTTCTCTAACTCTGATCCCCTCAGGGATCCAGCATCACCCATCTGGAGAACCAGGGCATAAAACAGCACTTTAATTTCACCATCTCTCCAGCAAAACAGCCAGAAGTAGAAATCCAAGTTGCCTTCACCAGCACCAAACTGCTTTTGAGGCAAAAAAAAAAAAAAAAGGATCTTTGGTTGGGATCCAGTGGGGCTCTAAAGGAGAAATGGGATGCACACAGGGCAGAAGGATTCCATCAGTCACTTTGATCAGTAAAATTAAGGGTCTTAGAAACAAGACATAAAAATCTCTCACACATTTGAAGGCCTGGTCTAAACCCAGTGGGGTCACCAAAGCCAAAATATTTTCCATGTGGCATTAAACCACTTGAATCCTGTGATTCCTAAGCCACAGAATCCTGGGATTCTCCTCATGCAGGAGGGATTGGTACTCCCTGGGACCCCAGGAATGCAGAGTTTGTTGGTGGAGAGAGCTGGAAGGGAAATCTGGGGGTTCCTCAAGCCTTGGGCTCGTGCAAGAGCCTGTGCTGGGCTGAGGGGCAGCCTTGGGGGCCAGGAGGGACTCCCAGGAAAACCTGGCACATCCACAGGGGTTTTGAACACATCCAGGATGCTGATCCCACTGCTGGCCTGGAAATCCATCTCCATGAAGAAATGTTCCCTCACATCCAATTTAAATCCCCCCTGAAGCACCTTGAGGCTGTTTCCCTCTGTTGGCTCAGAGAAGAGACTGATCCCAGCCTGGCTCAGATTTTGAGAGGATTTGGGAAGTTCCATACATTTTTTTTTTTTTTGTGGTCATTTTTTACCAAATACCATTTCCCCCCCCCAACCTTTAAGTGCTAAATAAAGCAACAGCCAGAACCTGGCTGCTAATTCCAGCCTATAAAAAGGGGTTTTTGTGCACTCACAGCAATTCACCTTAAAATAGGACAGTTCCTTCAAGAGCTTTTCTTCCCCGAGATGGCATTAACTATAATTTACATTTTAATTTTAATACAGCTCCTAGAAGGCAATAACATCTCCACTGAAGTGTCCTCCTCCTTTTTCAAGTGCTTGGGTGGATAACACATTTCAAGGCACTCAGCCTTCCCCAGTGCCTGGGGTGAGTCCTGCTGGGAATGTCACATGGAGGACACAGATGGAATGGCACATGGACCCTCCTCACCCTGGGTCACCTGCACACCCAGATGGAAAAATCCCAGCTGGAAAAAGCCCCAGGACAGACGCTGGCAAGGTTCTGAGTGTGCAGAACCCCACAGCCAGAGCTTTTTCCAGGTGGGTGTTTCCATGGTGCCCTGGGAGAGGAGCTGGGAAAGCAGAGCTGCAGCGTTGGCAGCACCAGGGACCTGATCCAACGGGGCACACTCAGTTCCACTGGGAAATCCTGACTGAAACCCTGGAGAAGGAGCAGCATTTCACCCCTGGAGAGGCAGTGCCACGGACAGAGAGCCCTGGGGAGTGTTTTCTGCCATCTGCTCTCCTGGGAAATACAGCAAACAGCAGCCTGGAGAAATAATGGAGCAAACCTGGAGCGAAAGCATCCCATGGCCTGAAGGCTGCAAAAAGACTGGAATGGTCCACAATGCTGCTGAGAGCTTCAGGAGGAGCACCCAGAGGTGGGATTTCTTCCTGGGACAACACTCCAGGGAAGCCTCTGCACAAACCTGCCCATGCTGGAGGACATCACCCCTCAGGAAAGACCCCACTGCTCCTCTGAAAGCCAGGCCCAGCAGTGGGAAGGACACACAAGGAGGTCTGTCCTGCAGGAGGAGCTGCCCTGGCCCCAGTGCTCCTCCAGGTGTCAGTTTTTAAAGCCCAGGTTCTCAATCTGGAGTCCAGCCATGGCTGAAGGCTGCAGAAGGACAGGGGGATGTCCCTTCCCAGCCGGTGTCCTCACAGACCTCTGCCTGCTCTGCAGGAATTAATTAGTGCTGGCCCAGAGTCAGGCCTGGATCTGTGCCTGCCTCCATGGAATGTGTGTCAGGGCAAGGCAGGGCAGCCCCAAAGCCAGACCCACCCCAAATCCAGGATGGATTCCCCCATGGAATGTGTGTCGGGCAGCAGCAAACCAACCGCAAATCCGGGCAGGATTCCTCCTTAAAGTGTGTCAGGGCAGCCCCAAAGCCACCCCAAATCCAGGCTGGATTCCTACATGGAATGTGTGTCAGGGCAGCCCCAAAGCCAAACCAACCCCAAATCCAGGCTGGATTCCTCCTCTATGGAATGTGTGTCAGAGCAGCCCCAAAGCCAGAGCCACCCCAAATCCAGGCTGGATTCCTCCTCTATGGAATGTGTGTCAGGGCAGCCCCAAAGCCAGAGCCACCCCAAATCCAGGCTGGATTCCTCCTCTATGGAATGGAATGTGTGTCAGGGCAGCCCCAAAGCCACAGCCACACCAAATCCCGGCGCCACAAGGATGGGAACTGGGGCTGGGAACGTGTCCTGAGAGCTGCCTGTGGCCCTGTGCCAGGGCTCTGTGCCCTGGGCTTCTCCTCCTCCCTCCATCCCCCGGTGCCAGGATGGCCAAAATCCCACTGGGCAGGAGCAGCAGCCCGGGGAGACTCCAGGACAGGAGCCAGGACACGGCGGCTCCGTCCCAGCTGGGACCTGGAAGGGCTCCCTGGCACTGCCAAGGCTCCCTGGGCACTCATCTCCCAGGGGGGAGATGCTCCAGGACAGGGCAGTGACAAGGGGACACCCAGGAGAGGCCTCCTGTGGGAAAGGTCCCAGCACAAGTGGCCAAAGTGTCCTGGTGCTGATGGGAACATTGGCCAGGACAGACCCCAGAGCCCTGCAGGGCTCTCCCTGCTCACAGCCCCACCAAAGCACAGCCCAGGAGGTGACCTCCTGCTTCTCTGCACACGGACATGGGCCCTGGGTCAGCTCAGAGTGAGTGCAGATCACTGCAGCTTCACCCACTGCAAGATGAGCCACGAGGAAGGAGTTCCTGGCTGGGAGGGCGGGCTGGCCCTGGAATGGAATTCCCAGAGAAGCTGTGGCTGCCCCTGGATCCCTGAGAGTGTCCCAGGCCAGGCTGGACAGAGCCTGGAGCAGCCTGGGACGGTGGGAGGTGTCCCTGCCATGGCAGGGGTGGCACTGGATGGGATTTAAGGTCCCTTCCAACCCAAACCATCCCAGGATTCTGATTCTGCCTGGATGAGGCTCAGGTGCCACATCTGCCAGGGCAGCAGAGAGCCCTCCCCACAGCACGTGGAGCTGAGGAGCTCCAGGGAGGGAAGCTCCAGGGCTAATTTAGGAGTCCAGTCACAAACCCAGGGGCTGTTCCTTGTTTTAAGGACCAGGCCTGGCCAATGACAAAGCCCAGCTGATAATGAGGGAGGATGGGGGTGGGATGGAGGCCATGGGACAGGAGCAAGGAGTGGGATGCAGATCCATGGACAGGAGCAAACAGGGGGATGCAGATCCATGGATAGGAGCAAACAGGGGGATGCAGATTCACGGATGGGACAGGAGCAAACAAGGGGATGCAGATCCATGGATAGGAGCAAACAGGGGGATGCAGATTCACGGATGGGACAGGAGCAAACAGGGGGATGCAGATCCATTCCCTCAGCCAAAGGCCTCTGTGGGTTGTGCTGAGCAGGGAAATTGCTTTGTGCTGCCTGGCTTTGTGAGAGTTTAATTAAGCATGCCCTGAAGGGGATGAGGGACAGGGAGCCCACCAGGCACTGGGGGTCCCTCTGTGCTGGGGCTCTTTGGGGCTGTGCTTTGTTGCTGGCAATGAGCACTGATGGTCCCACAAAGCTGCCATTGTCCCTCTCCCCATGGAAATGTCCTCGTGCTGCCCATGGTCTGCATGCAGACAGGACTGGTGGCCTTCACCCTGGTTTTAGGCAGCTCCAGGAATCCCTCTGGCAGCCTCCTGGGGGGCCCAGAGCAAGGTCAAGAGACACAGAAGGCAGAACACTGAAATGACCTCAGAAGAGGAATCCTAAATGTGGGTGTGACACCCCTCAGCTGGACTCCATCACTGATGGCCAGGGGACAACCCCCTGTCCAACAATTCTGGGCATGGCTGCGCCTGTTCCACTGCTCCCAGGTGAGATCTGCTCCTTGGCTTCCCTTCCCAGCCCCACATCAGCTGGGAAGACGTGGTGTGGTGGGAATGGCACAAACCAGGAGCCCCTTCCCACAGCTCCCACTGAACTGCACCTCTGCTCCCCAGCGCCACAAACCTCAGTGCCACCATCACCCTGAGGCCATGACAGCAGAGAAGTCACAGCCAGTCCTGCTCCTGGTGACAACTCATGACACCAAGTGGCTCAGGACTTCAGCAGAAGCTACAAGCAGATCCTGCAGGATCATTCCAGAAGCTCGGAAGCAACATGTGAGACGAACAAAGTAATTTTCCTTGTGGTTCTGCTGACCTAAGGACTAGAAATGAACCCAACAACTCAGTGGAACCTGGTGGAGGAAGCAGCAGTTTGTCAGGGACATGCTGTGAGCGGGTTGGGCATCTGCAGCAAGATGGAATTCACGTGGGAAAGGAGTGATGTCCCCAAAAAACAGCATCCCAGTCCTCATCCCCACCCTGTGCCAAGCCTGCAGGACCCCAGGCTCACCTTCAGCTTGTGCTCGTGCTCCTTGTTGACCCGGGAGAGCAGCTGGGCTTTCCTCCTGTTGAGGGCATCGATGAGGGCATCGCACTGCGCCACCAGGCAGGCCTCGAACTCCACGCTGTTCTCCTGCGGGGCACAGAGGGAGTCACAGCCCAGGGAACGTCCCCAGGCCAGCTGCAAAACTGGGCTCTCCTTTTTAATGGTGTGTTCCAGATTGCAATGTAAGATGTTTTCCATTGCCATCTGCATGGCAGATTATCTTTTGTCAAGTGGGCAGTTTGCCTCATTTCTCTCTTTGAGTGACCACATTCACACCTCCCTCGGGAGGGGACATTGCTGATAACAGACTATTGAATGTCACCGCATGGCTGATAAGAACTATAACATCCCATTGGGAGATGTGAGCCCAGAGGGAAGAGCCAAGCATTCCTACCTGGATATAATCCAGGAGTTTTTGAGTGGCTTTCTCCACTGGATTCCCCAGAGGAACAGCAGCTGTCTCTTCTTCCACTGGATCTTCAGAAGAAGACTCCACCCTTCTCTACAGGACCCCCTTGTTCCAGCAGAACCACCCCTGACACTGCAGGAGGGCTGAGCCACAATTCCAATGGCACTGCTGCCAGCACCCTGACCCACAGGGTGTCAGGTTGGGTTCTGACTCTGGCAGTGTTGGTTTGCTTTACTGAATTGTTTATTTTATCTTTTTATTTTCTTCCCTATTAAAGAACTGTTATTCCTGCTCCCATATTTTTGCCTGAGAGCCCCTTAATTTAAAATTTATAGCAATTGGGAGGGGTGGGGAGGATTCACATTCTCCATTTCAGGGGAGGCTCCTGCCTTCCTTAGCAGACACCTGGCTTTTGCAGCTGCACCACTGCCCCCCATGAATCCACAGTGTTGGATGTGGGATCTGCACGGCCTGGGAGGGTGGAAAATGTGGAGGTGGGGATGCCTTGAGAAGGCTGAGCTAGGACAGAGGCTGGATGGAGTTAAAGAATAAAGCAGGGATTTATTCAAAGGATCTCCTCAATAGATCCACCATGGGCAGGTGGGAATTCATAACAGAACACGTGGAGATGAAGTAGGAATTTCCAAAATTGTGAGAGCTGGGTGGGATCCCATCAAGGACACAACGGGAGCATCAGCCTCCCTCCCTCCCTGGGAAAGCACTTCCAGCCTTGCTCAGACAGGGATTGAAGTTACAGAGATTTGAGGGCATGACTGAAATGATTTCTCATCTTGGGACATCTGAGATGATAAATTGGGAGAGCCCTTGATGTGCAAACAGGGCTGGATTAACGAGGTGCTGGGTGAGGCTGGTGCTGTCCCTTGGCTCGGTGACAAATGCCACCGTTCCCTGGGTGGCACAGCGCTCATTCTTTGGCAGGGTACAATGTTACCATAGGGATTTGTAATATGTAAAAGAATTTTGGATTTAGATGTGTGCTGGTTTAACTTGTTTAGTTTCTGGCTTGCTCACATTGATGCCTTGTGCAGGCTGAGCTAGAGCAGAGGCTGGATGGAGTTCCAGAATAAAGCAGGGATTGATTCAAAGCATCTCCTCCATGGATCCACCTTGGGCAGCACAAGAGCCCAGCCAGGGCTGCACCCAAGATGAACCAAAATGGCCCCAAAATGCACGGCCGGGCACGGGGTCTGTCCCTGGGATCAGTTCTGCTCCATTTGCACCTTGCAGTTCATTGTCCCATTCCAGCTTTAGCCCAGGCAGTCCCACCCTGCTTGTTTTTCTCTCTCCAGCCCACGGTGTTTGTGCTCCTGGGGCTGAGATTTGGATCATTTGTCCTTGGTGCCCAGCTGGAGCAGGAATTGTTTTGTCTCCCTGCTCTGTGCACAGAGCTCAGAACTGCACATGATCAGAACCATCCCCTGATATGGAGCCCAGACCCTCACACTGAAGCAGCACAGAATGTGAAAAACAGAAAAGCTGAACCTGAGCCATCAGTGGCAGGTGAGGATCAGCTTTGGATCCACCCATGGCAGAGATGGGAAGGGCTCGGGACTCCGCTGTTCCCTGCACAAGCAGCAGTTCTGGGGAGGGCTCAGCGGGTCAATATGGAAAATGAGGTTCCTTTGGGAGAGCACCCACCCAGCCAAGCTTGGGAAGAGGGACAGGGGTGGCTCATCCTGGTGGGAAGGGGCAGTTCCTCAGCCTGCAGACTCAGTACCTGGATTTGCTGCACCATGTTGCGGAGCTGGACCAGGAATTCCTTTGCCTCCTTGGCTCTGTCTGACAATCCATTGAGGGCCTGGGAGAGCTGGCTCTGCAGGGGAAACAAAGAGCAAGGTCACTTCCATGTCCAGGACTCATCCATCCCCCAGTACAAACACAGTTGACTCCACAGAGCTCCCTCTCAAACACTCTAAGTAGCGGAACTAACAGGCAGAAACAGAGCTTGTAACAATCAGGAAAAAACATGGAAACAAGGGAAAAACAAGGGAAAACCAAAAGCAACATGCACAACTTCAGTTATCCTTGCAGACTTGCCCTGCTGACAGGCAAGCTGTGGAAATGTGGGCGGATTCTCCCAGATCAGAGCTCCTGCAGTGCAGCTGATGGACTGGACACCCACAAGATGTAAGAGACCAGATGAAAATTTAATTTGATCTGGAATGGGCCCATCTTTGTTTCCAACAAAGAGATAGGATTGTGTGGGATTTGGGCTGGGGATGGGCTGCAGCCCAGCACTGCCTGCAGCATCCCACCAAGCTGTGCCTGAGTGCAAGGAGAGGAAAAGGCAGGTGAACCATCACACCCTGGCTTTGGGAAGCAGATATTCAGTGTGCACCTCCTCCCCAGGCTCCCCTGGGGGCTCAGGGACAAGCCACATCCACCCTGGCTCTCAAGTGAGCCACTTGCTCCCTCCCCTGGGTCTGTGTCCTCCACGGAATCACCAAAAATTCTGTAGGGTCTGACCCATGTCTGCTTGGGAACACAGGTCAGACTGAAAATCACCCAAAGCCTCCTGGATGTGAAGGTTGGGGGAAATGGATTTATAGAAAATTCTTAAAGCCTGACAGAAGGTTTATATAGTGTGTATCTGTATGTAAACTGTGAGATAGGAAATGCTGATTTAGACATGTTATGGAATAGGATGGAGATTGTTGAGAGAGAAATGGAACTAGAAATAAGTTTTCATGGGTGGTTTTGTAAATAAGATTAGGCATTTTGGAGAAATAGAATTATGAAAGATGTATTGCAGTAGGACTTATGAAGGGTAATTTTAGATGATTGGCTTTCAGGCATTTACAGCATGGTGTGACAAAAGCTGACAGGCCAAGAAACACTTATAATGAATTGTAATTAAGAAATAGTGGTCTTCTGATTGTGATGGTGTGAATTATAATGTCTGTGTTGTCTCACCCTTCTCATGAGACTGAAAATGGAATAAAAGTTTTAAAACACCTCTCAGTTACCCCATCTCTAGGTCAGAAAAAAACATTATCCAAGAGAACGTAAAGGTTTTCCTGCAAAATACTGACTGCTCCTTGTCCCTTTGGAGTGGGAACACTCCCACAGCCCGGGCCCTGAGCAGCAGAACATGGTAATAACAATCATTATGTTCATCGAATGCTTTTTCTTTTTCATTTCCGTGGCTCTTTCTGAACACTCACTCAGGAATCTTCCCAGCCTCCCCCTTCTGCCATCACAGCAGCGTGTGGATTATCTCAAGAGCTGGCCAAATCACCCTCAGCAATTTTCCTCTGGGAGAGATTCTGCCTCTTTCGTGGGCTGCAAATTGGCTGCAGACACCCTGTGGGTTTTGGGGGGGTGATCTTTCTTTGAGGCAGACACAGAAAGGTGCTGGGATGGTAGTTGATGTGCTCAAATCTCCAAAAATCTGCTGTGCCCATCCTTCCAGGGATCAGGGTGTGGGCACTGGGCTGGAACCTTCCCCAGGGGTGCTGTGCCCCCCTGGATGCCAGTGTGGGAGATGGGAAGTGACATGGGAGAGGGGAGAAATGTCACATTCACATTCTCTGGAAAAATCCCTTCGCCCAGGATTTTGCTCCTGGGAATCTGAGAAGCCTCAGGAAAAAAAAGGAAAACAAATTCTTATCTCATTTGCTTCTCCTGTGTTGTGCTCACATGTGGAATGAGGTTGGAGATTGTTTACCCACAGGTGATTGTTCCATTGGTTTCACATGAATTGTTTTGACTTATTGGCCAATCAGGGCCAAGCTGTGTCGAGACTCTGGAAAGAGTCACAAGTTTTCATTATTATTTTTTGAGCCTTCTGTAAATATCCTTTCTGTATTCTTTAGCATAGTATAATATAATATAATATAATATAATATAATATAATATAATATAATATAATATAATATAATATAATATAATATAATATAATATAATATAATATAATATAATATAATATAATATAATATAATATAATATAATATAATATAATATAACATAATATAATATAACATAATATAAATTTTTATATATGTAATAAATAAAGATATAATACATCTACAGAAATATTTTTCTATTTATATAATTTTATTATATTTTAAATATATATAATAATATAAATATTTTTATATATATATATATATATATAATATCTTAAAATAATAAATTAGCCTTCTGAGAACATGGAGTCAGATTCATCATTCCTTCCTGCTATGGGGCACCCCACAAATACAACAGAGAAGGGCTCTGCTCTTTCTGGGCTGAAATCAAGAGTAAAACCCAGCATTGCTACTGAGGAGAGCCGTGGCAACCCTTTAATGGCCCAGAAATAATGGCCCAGAAAATGACCTCGCTGCTGCTTCCCTGGGAGACTTTAATCTCACCCGAGTGCTTCCCGCATTTCCTTTGTAATTTATCCTTAGGATGTGGAGCTAATCAGGGAATGCATCTCTAATAGAAATGGGATTGCTAACTCAGCTCAGCGGTTCCCCCATCCCTCCTCCCTCCCCCAGGCAAGGTCAGGGCCCTGCAGGGACAACCCAGCCCTGCCTCTTGCAGAGCCTCCATCACCTTCCTCAGCCCTCCTGGGTCTGGGGAGATGCCCCAAGCCCAGCAAGGTGTTTTGCTGAGAGCTGTGCTGCTGCAGAGCCCAGGTCCCTGGTAACACAGGCAATTAATGGAAATAATCAGCAGGGGTTGCTTGTGTTTACAAGCTCCTCATTAAAATTGCAGCATGTTGGTTTGGTTTTTTTTTTCCCTTTTAATGTCTTTAAAAGGCTTTTTCTTTTTTTCCCCATTAACATGATTATCATAAAGGATATCTTTAGATCAACATAATTCTTTGAGGCTTTCCTGATGGGAAAGCTTTTTAAAAGTGGGCTTAAAATTTCATAAGAGCACTGTGGTGCCTGTGTGTGCTGTCCATGGAGGTTCCTTCACCCCAGGCACCCCCAGCCTCACAGCACAGAGCTCCCCCGGTGCAGCAAGCTTGGAGCCCCCACAAAAAGATGGTCCATGAGCTCAGAGCATCCCTGCCCGTGGGCTCAGTGCACCCCTGTCTCAGCTCAGCCCTTCCCTCTGCTCCAGACACTCCTGATGCCTCCAGTGCAAGTGAGGGAAGAGCATTAGCTAGTCTGGAAAGTGTAATTTTTCCAGAATTTTAAGGATTTTCAGGCCAGTTCCTAAACATGGGTGGGCACAGGCTGTTCACTGCACACAGGAGCTCCAAGGTTTGGCTTTTCACCAGCAGAGCTTCATTCCCATCTCCGGATGGGTCTCCCTCAGGAAGCCATTCCCCCTGGCCCTGTCACTTCACCCCTTGTCCCAAGTCCCTCTCTGTCACTGTCATATTTTCTGAAAAATCCCTTTGCCAGGATTTCTTCTCCTGGGAAGCAGAGAAGCCTCAGAAAAGAATGAAAACAATAATTATCTGATTTGCTTCTCCTGTGTTTGCTGCTTTGGAATGTGGTCTGGACATTGTGGTCATTGTTTGATTGGTTTCATGCGAATTGTTTTTATTTAATGACCAATCACAGCCCAGCTGTGTCGGACTCTGAGGAGTCAGTCACGCGTTTTTATTATTCATTCTTGTTAATCTTTCTGTCTGTATTCTTTTCTTTCTTTAGTATAGTTTTAGTATAGCATAATATAATATAATATAATATAATATAATATAATATAATATAATATAATATAATATAATATAATATAATATAATATAATATAATATAATATAATATAATATAATATAATATAATATAATATAATATAATATAATATAATATAATATATTTAACACAATATAAATAATATAAAATACTTGATATAAAATTAATATAATTATAAAATTAATATATCATAAAATAATAAATCAGCCTTCTGAGAACTTGGAGTCAGATTCCTCATCTCTCACCTCAACCTGGGGACCTCACAAACTCAACACCTCTCCAGCTCTCCTGGAGCCCCTTCAGGCACTTTATTCCTCCACAAGGGGAATATTGTGTGATATATTCAAATAACTGTGAATATTTCTGGCACACTGCAGCAACCTGGAGTGCTGCACTTTGCATCTCCACCTGACAACAAAATCGTTGTGGCTTTTTGGGGGCAGGAACCCTGCTCTGGGGACACCATCCATGGGGTCACCCAGGGGGCTGGAGTGGAGCTGAGCCCAGCCCTCAACCAGCACAGGCAGGGGAATTAATGAGTGTGAAATGAAGAAAAATCCCATTTCCCGGTGCCTTAAAATCAAGGGAATTAATTCTTTGTGGAAAGCTGCCCTCTTTTCTCAATGCTCTCAGTCCAAGGCAGTAAGAAGAGACCTCTGTGATTCACATCAGCATTAATGGGAGCTAAGCATTTAAATCTCTGCATCCCCAGAGCACTTAGGAGAGAATCTGTCCTCTCTTTGTGCTCACTAATAGCTCCATAACCCTCCTCCTTCCCAGGCAGGCTGACAAAGAGATTTCTGTCACTCTCTGATTCTCCCTTGTCCCAGCACAGGGATGGCAGCAGCCGGTGCAGAAGGCTGGGCATGGCATTCACATTCCCTGGAAAAATCCCTTTGCCCAGGATTGTTCTCCTGGGAAGCTGAGAAGCCTCAGGGAAAAGGAAAACAATTCATATCTCATTTGCTTCTCCTGTGTTGTGCTCATGTGGAATGTGTTTGGAGATTGTTTACCCACAGGTGATTGTTTCACTGGGTTCTGCTGGGAGTTGTTTTGACTCTTTGGCCAATCAGGGCCAAGCTGTGTCAGGGCTCTGGAAAGTTTAGTAGTAGTAGTAGTAATAATAGTAACAATATTATTAATAATAATAACTTTCATTATTATCTTTTCAGCATTAAGTTTCCTTTCAGTATAATATAATATAATATAATATAATATAATATAATATAATATAATATAATATAATATAATATAATATAATATAATATAATATAATATAATATAATATAATATAATATAATATAATATAATATAATATAATATAATATTTTCTATATATAATATAGAAAATTAATAATATATAATATATTCTTTACTATAATATTCTTTAATATAATATAAATATAATAATATTTAATATATATAATAATATTATTTAGTATAGTAATTATAAAGTAATAAATTAGCCTTCTGAGAACATGGAGTCAGATTCATACTTCCTGCCTTTGTCAGGGCATTCCCTGCAAATACAATAACTGAGGGCTCAGGAGAGCTGAGCAGGCTCCAAGAAACAGAGAAAAGCATCATTTGAACTCTGCCTGGGCAGAAGTGCTCTGGTTTTCCTCCTCTACAACCCAGCTGCCAGTGCTGGAGCTCATGCACGCTGACTTGGAGGTGAGGAGGGAGCTGGGCTGGTTGATTTTGGAGGCCTTGGGTGCTGGATGGGCGTGACAGCTCCATCTGGACCAGCCTCACTTCACTGGTGTTGGACACCACCACGGCTGAGGAACTCGGTCCCATTTCAAACCCAGCTTGTTTGCAGGCTCTGGCACCAGGCAGGATCGTGAAATCACAGAATTGTTAAAGTTGGAAAAGCCCTCTGAGATCGTGGAGTCCAAATGTTCCCCAGCACTGCCAAGGCCACCACTGAGCTGTCCTCAGGTGCCACATCCACGTGGCTTTTAAATCCCTCTAGGAATGGGGACTCCAGCACTGCCCTGGGAAGCTTTTTCCTGTGCCTAACCACCCTTTGCATGAAGAAATTTTCCCAAATATCCAACCTGAACCTGCCCTGGCCCAGCCTGAGGCCGTTCCCTCTGCTCCTGTCCCTGTTCCCTGGAGCAGAGCCCGACCCCCCCGGCTGTGCCCTCCTGGCAGGAGCTGTGCAGAGCCACAAGGGCCCCTGAGCCTCCTTTGCTCCAGGCTGAGCCCCTTCCCAGCTCCCTCAGGGATTCTCCAGCCCCTTCCCAGCTCCCTCAGCCTCTCCTGGTGCTCCAGCCCCTTCCCCATCTCTGTTCCCTTCCCTTGAGGGGCCCAGAGCTGTCCCCAGCACTGGAGGTGCCCCAGCAGTGCCAGCACAGGGGACAGGCACTGCCCTGCTCCTGTGGCCACACCGTGCCTGGTACAAGCCAGGTGCCCTTGGCCTCTCTGCCCACCTGGGCTCACGTTCAGCTGCTACAAACTCAGCAAAACTCACCCCAAAAGAGCTCCTGGCATCACAGCAAGAGCCCAGGACCTGCTCTGACACCCCAAGCAGCTCCTGCCTCTTCTCCCCTTCCAGCCAAGTCACCTCCCAGCCAGCTCCTCCACTGGAGCATCCCTCTGGAAGCACGAGAGGAGAGGAACACTGTTGCTATGATATTTTGTGAAAAATCCTTTCACTAGGATATTTTCTCTTGAGAAGCTGAGAGGCCTCAGAAATTACAGGTAAACAATAATTATCTGCTGCTGTGGAATGCAACAGGCGCATCTTTGATTGGCCTCATGTGGTTGTTTTTAATTCATGGCCAATCACAGTCCAGCTGTCTTGGACTGTCTGGTCAGTCACAAGATTTTATTATCATTCCTTTCTATTCCTTGCAAGCCTTCTGATTAAATCCTTTCTTATTCTTTTAGTAAATTTTAATATATCATTTTCTTTTAATACAATATATATAATAAAATAATAAATCAGCCTTCTGAAACATGGAGTCAAGATTCTCATCTCTTCCCTCATCGAACACCACCACAGAGCCCCAAGGCAGGGCAGGAGCTGTTCCCAGCTGTTCTCCTGCCCTCCAAAGGATCAGGAGCTGTCACAGATGCTGGAGCTGAACTCATGTGAGTCTTGCTTTTAATTAAGGCACAGGACCCGCAGCCTTTGAGTCTTGAGGCCAGCCCCCTGTACGTGATGGCTGCCTAATTAAAACGGGATGTTTAATTAAAACTCACATTCAGTCAGGAAGTTGATGAAGCTAAACTGCTGCTAATTGGCTTTTGGCTCCAGTGCCTGACTTCTGGATTCAAGGCTGCCTCTGGAAAGAAACCAGGAGCTGCAGCCTGGGCTGATCCTGCCCCTTGAGATGGAGGGGTCAGACAGTGCCATGTCCTGGGATCCTGCAGGGGCCTGGCCTGGGACACTGCCAGGATCCAGGGGCAGCCACGGCTGCTCTGGGATTCCATTTCAGTCTTTCACCACTGTTGCCCTGTTTTTTAAAGTTTTTTTAAGCCTTCTGATGCTTGCATTTTTATAACAAACTTTTTTACACACTTTATGTAAATAACTGATTGTTTTGCATTCTTTTATAGAAGAAGAGGAATTTGATAGACTGTTGGTTTGTCCACTGTCATTGGAGAGGTGGCACTTTCACCCTCCAATCCACTGTCACTTTTAGAAATCTATAAATATTAAGAGTCAAAAATTAAACTTCCTTCTTTTTTACCTTAGAGAGTTGCGTGTCCTCATAATTTTATTTTGTGTCCTATAATGACACACCACCCTTCCAGGCAGGAATTCCCAGTTCCCAAAATCCCATCCATCCCCCTCCTCTGGCACTGGGAGCCATTCCCTGTGTCCTGTCCCTCCATCCTTGTCCCCAGTCCCTCTCCAGCTCAAGGCTGGATGGGGTTTGCAGCAAGCTGGACTAGGTGGAAGTTTATCGTATTTGTGGGGTGCCCCAATGAAGGAAGGAATGATGAATCTGACTCCATGTTCTCAGAAGGCTCATTTATTATTTTATATTACTACATTATATTAAAGAATACTAAACGAAACCACACTGAAGAATACAGAAAGGATACTTACAGAAGGCTCAAAAGATAATAATGAAAACTCGTGACTCTTTCCAGAGCCCCAACACAGCTTGGCCCTGATTGGCCAAAGAGTGAAAACAACTCACAGCAGAATCCAATGGAACAATCACCTGTGGGTAAACAATCTCCAAACACATTCCACATGTGAGCACAACACAGGAGAAGCAAATGAGATAAGAATTGTTTTCCTTTTCTCCGAGGCTTCTCAGCTTCCCAGGAGGAAAATCCTGGGTGAAGGGATTTTTCCAGAAAATGTGAATGCCACAGAAGTGGGATGGAATGAGATGGTCCTGAACATCCCTTCCAACCCAAACCACTCCTTGATGCTGTGATTCTGCAATCTCAGCTGCAAATATCTGTAACTGAGCCAAAGCAGGTGACAGGAATAGGGGCTGAATTGTCCCTCTCCCAAAGCTCCAGCACTGCTGCTGAGCATTCCACATGGCTCCAGCTCAGGTTTCCCTGGTTTTCCACAAGAAGATGTGATCCCAGTGTGGCAGTCATATTTTCTGAAAAATCCGTTCACCCAAGATCAGCTGGGAAGCTGAGAAGCCTCGGAGAAAAAGCAAAACAATAATTATCTGATTTGCTTCTCCTGTGTTTTGCTGCTTTGGAATGTGTCTGGAGATTGTTTACCCACAGGTGATTGTTTCATTGGTTTCATGTGAATTGTTTTGACTTAATGACCAATCAGTGCCAAGCTGTGTTGAGACTCTGGAGTCACGAGTTTTCATTATTACCTTTTTAGCATTGTGTAAGTATCCTTTCTGTATTCTTTAGCATAGTTTAGTTTAGCATTCTTTAATATAATATAGTATCGTAAAATAATCAATTAGCCTTCTGAGAACATGGAGTCAGATGCATCATTTCTCTCTGCCACGGGCCACCCCACAAATACAATATCCCAGCCGGCCAGAAAGCTGCAAATCAAGCAACAAATCAAGGAAGAGCCTACACTTGTCATCAGAAGGACACACAGACAGAAGCAGGTTTGTGAGCACAAACCTGGATGCAAACTCTAGGAGAAAAAGGAATTTTTAGGCATGGATCCCACTTCCCTGCTGCCTTCCACAGGAGCCTTGGCTCTCCTCCTTCACTGCAGCTCCCCCAGGGAATCTGGGGTGTGCAGGAGGGAGGTGAAATGTAAATCCTCAGGTGGAACAGCCCCTGGGAGAGCAGCTCCATAAGACCTTGGGAAAGGCTCCAAACTGAGGCGCTGGAAGTGAGAATGTGGATTTGTAGTTTAAAGCTGAGAAGAAGAAAGTTCAGAGTTTTAGAGTTTAAGATATAGAAATAAAAGTAGTTCCAGAGGTGAACAAGGAGTTTAGGATGCAGCACTGTGGGTTTGTGTGCCATGACATGATTGGCTAAGAAAGCTCACACTGTAGCATGGGTCCCTAAGATGAAATATTTAAGGATTGGGTCAAAAACATAAATATCCTTGTTGGCAGTGGTTTATTGGTCAATAAATCCTTCACAGGGGTCTCGGGACCTTCTGAACCATGCAGTGAAGATGTGAGCCCAACTCTCCCTTCCTGCCTACATAGAAAGGAAAATAAATTATACAAATTTATTAAAAATAAATCAAATTCTTTCCAAAATTCCTCCCACCCGAGGGTGGCCTGAGCTCGCTGTGGGGTGGTGCTGGCAGAGCTGGAGCCCCAGCCCCGTGTGCTGTCCCTGGGCTGCACAGATGGCCCCGGCCTGGCTTTGTTCAGGCACACACAGGGGCACTGTGTTCCCTCAGCAGGCACAACTGATTCAAAAGCTCCAGCCTGCACATAAAACAAGGATAGATTCTTTTCAAGCATGACCTTACTGAAAGCTTTTCAGTGCCTCCCATGTGGGGTCCCCTGGCCCAGGGCAGGCTCGGTGCTCTGCCTGCTCCCAGGCCATGCTGGGTTTAGGGTTTTATTCAGCCTGGTGACAGTGACAATCCTGAGCAGTGGCAGTGTCTGCCATCCATCTGTGCTTGCCTAGGCCAGCTGGCTGCCCAGAGCCCCCCACCCCACACCCTGACCAGCCCAAAGTTTGGGGGTCACCCCTAAAAGGAGGCTTTTAATATTTTAAAAATGATTTGGTTGCCAAGCCCTGCACTGGGGACACTGCTGGAAGCAGGAGATTGAGGGTAAAAGCCAGCAATTCTCCTCTTGGCATGGATTCTGAGGCACAAAACAGTTATGTCAGAGCTGTGAAAGAACAAATCTGGGCTGCAGCCCTCCTGCCAGGAGCCACGTGGGTGAGGGCCTGGCTGGAATGCCTGGGATGCTCAGGGACAGGTCACAGGCTGCAGAAATGGAACAGCAAAAGTGTTTAAAATGTTTTGTTCCTGCTGTGAATCCTTGTGCTCACCTGGACCTGCCATCCCCTGGCTCCCAGGCCAGGCCAGCTGCTGCCCTGCAGCCTGCAGTGATTCCTTAGCAGGATTTGGGAGAAAGAACCCCCAAATTCCAGCATCCCTGCTCTCTGATCCCGTTTCTTTGAGGGGCAAACCAGGTGTCACATTCACATTTTCTGGAAAAATCCCTTCACCCAGGATTTTTCTCCTGGGAAGCTGAGAAGCCTCAGAGAAAAAGGAAAACAATAATGATCTCATTGCTTCTCCTGTGTTTTGCTGCTTTGGAATGTGTTTGGAGATTGTTTACCCACAGGTGATTGTTTAATTGGATTCTGCTGTGAATTGTTTTGGCTCAATGCCCAATCAGGGCCAAGCTGTGTCGGGGCTCTGGAAAGAGTCACAAGTTTTCATTATTATCTTTTTAGCCTTCTGTCTGTATCCTTTCTGTATTCTTTAGTATCGTTTAGTTAAGTATAATATCATATCATATCATATAATGAAATAATAAATGAGTCCTCTGAGAACATGAAGTCAGATTTATCATTCCTTCCTCCCTGCCACGGGGGACCCTGCAAATACAATAACCAGGCATGCAAAACTCTCAGGTGGGGTTGGGCTCCTTCTCCAGGCAGCACTGACACAACCAGAGGACACCGTCTCAAGCTGTCGTTGAGATTTTGGTTGATAGAATAGGTTGAGATAATAGGTTGGATATTAGGATATTAGGAAGAAGTTTTTCACAGAAAGGGTGACAAAGTTCTGGAATGGCTGTGGAGTCACCATCCCTGGGTGTCACCAACAAAGCCTGGATGTGGCACTGGGTGCCAGGGTGAGTCGAGGAGCTGGGGCTGGGTTGGACTCCATGATCTCAAAGGTCTCTTCCAACCCAGTGATTCTGTGAATTCTGTGAATTCCCCAGCAGAAGACACAAACCCAAGTGGCCGGTGAGATACCAGCCTTCCAAACCCATGGAGACACCAGGTGAAGTTACCAGATTCCATCAGAGCTGCAGTGACCTTCCCCACTGCAGTGGGATCAGCCGGATCAACCTTATTTTAGCTCATCCCCCTGGAAAAAGGGCTGCTCTAGGAAGATCCCTTGATGAATCCTAGAATCATTAAAAGGCTGGAAAACACCTCCAAGATCATCAAGTCCAACTTCCAGGTTGGCTGAAGCTGGGCAAGGCAAATTTTGCCCTCAGGGACACTCAGTGTGGATCACTAATTTGACTTTCTTGGTTGTCCCTGGTATTTGGGCTGAACAAATACCAGAGTGATGGGATGTCCTGGGCTGCTCCTGGCTGTGAGGATGTATTAAAGATTCTCTGTCCTTGCTTTGATACAGGATCCAGCCTTTGCTTTGATTTTTGGGAGAAGAAATGTAAGCACCTCGCAACAGCCCTTTGATTTTGTCCAATTAATTCCTGGTTTGCTTCATTAATGATCAACAGAAAATGATCTTAGCTTTTCCCTGCCAGCACCTGACAGTGGTCCCTTTGAAAGCACAGAGAGAACTGCAGGATCTGTTACAGGGATGCTGAGAAAAACTCAGCCAGGAGCTGCTGCTCTCCCACAGGCACAGAGAGGGGAAACGAGGTAAGGACAGAAAGTAGAAACTCCAAATTTGCACTTGTTGAGTGAGCTGGTGATGAGGCTCACTCTCCATGTTTTAGGTTGTGTCCCTGAGAGGAGGTGCTGCAGCCCTGCACAGACATCAGGGTGGAGAATCAGGACAGTTCCAAATCCATGTGGAGTCTGGCTTTTTTGGGGAGCTGAGCCGAACTTTGCTAAGGGCTGGTCCTTGTGTCCTGGGATCCTGCAGGGGCCTGGCCTTGGACACTTCAGGGATCCAGGGGCAGCCCCAGCTGCTCTGGGAATTCCATCCCAGCTTCTCCCCACCCTCCCAGCCAGGAATTCCCATTTTCCCAATATTCCTGATCCTCAAGGAGGATCTCCCCCATCTCAGGCAGCCAAGGAAAGAGCATTCCTGTTGTTCTTAAGAAGCAACAAATTCATTGCGGAGCCTTAATTAGAGAGAAAGGCCCTTAATGGAGCCAAGCTGCATTTCCTGAGCAGGCTGCTTAGCAGCTAATCCCCCCCAGCTGATCCCTGCTCCTTGTGGCATTTTCCCTTCATTCCTAAGCTTCAGAGCCCTGGATTCCCCTCACCACGGGGCAGCAGACAGGAGGGAATGGGTATTAAAGACTTGGCTGTGCTGTCCTGAGCTCCAGGGTCAGCTCCAGGGGTTCCCTTGGTTCCCCCAGAGCTGCCCTCTGAGGTGCAGAGATCACACCTCCCTCTGGGTCACCCTCACAGGGACCAGTGGCCACACAAAAAATCCCAGTCTGTCATCTCCAGGGACATCCCAGGGCACAGCAGAGAGGGATCTGCCTCTGCAGGAGATTTGGAATAAAATAAGGGGCAGTGGAGGAGGCTGAACAAAAGGAAAGTGGATCAGAAGGAGGTGGAGCTGCTGGAGAGAGTCCAGAGGAACCATGGAGCTGCTCCAAGGGCTGGAGGCAGGCTGGGAGAACTGGGAATGTTCCCCTGGAGAGGAGAAGCTCCAGGGAGAGCTCAGAGCCCCTGGCAGGGCCTGAAGGGGCTCCAGGAGAGCTGGAGAGGGACTGGGGATAAGGGATGGAGGGACAGGAGACAGGGAATGGCTGCCACTGCCAGAGGGCAGGGATGGATGGGAGATTGGGAATTGGGAATTCCTGGCTGGGAGGGTGGGCAGGCCCTGGCACAGGGTGCCCAGAGCAGCTGTGGCTGCCCCTGGATCCCTGGCAGTGCCCAAGGCCAGGCTGGACAGGGCTTGGAGCAGCCTGGGACAGTGGGAGATGTCCCTGCCATGAGCAGAGGTAGCAGACTTTCACAGGATGCTCAGGAACACTGAGCCATGGCCCAGCACCTCAGCTCTTCCCAAGGATTCCCACAACATGAAAAGTAGGATGTGAAGCACTGATGGTGTCATGGCCATCCTTAATTATATCCTGGAGGCAGCAAACTCCTCTCTCTTCCTCAGCAATCTGCTGTCATCTCCCTAAAAAACCACTGCTCCACCTGACCTCCCTTCTGCTTCAGGCCTGAGGGTTTGAGCTCATCCAGGAGGAAATGAGCTCCTCAGGGATTGCTGTGAAATGCTCCTATTTATGCAGGACAAATGAGCACCGGGGGAATGACTGCCAGAGAAGGTCAAGGAGCTTTCAACCACTTCCAAATCAAACCAATTTTAACCTAAACCATTTCCAACCTAAATCATTCCCAACCTAAACTGTGTCCAGCCTAAACCACATCCAGCCTAAACCAATTCTAACCCAAACCACTTCTTCCAACACAAACCACTTCCACCAAAACCTATTCCAACTAAAAATCACTTCCAAACTAAACCACTCCCAACCCAAACCATTCCCAACCCAAACTGCGGTGGTGTTCACAGGGGTCCCAGGATGAGGGAAGAGATGAGAATCTTGACTCCATGTTTCAGAAGGCTGATTAATTATTTTATGATATATATTATATGAAAAGAAAATGATATATTAAAACTATACTAAAATAATAGAAGAAAGGATTTCATCAGAAGGCTAGAAAGGAATAGAAAGGAATGATAATAAAATATAGTGACTGACCAGAGTCTGAGACAGCTGGACCTGATTGGCCATTAATTAGAAACAACCACATGAGACCAATCACAGATGTGCCTGTTGCATTCCACAGCAGCAGAGAACCATTGTTTATATGTCGTTCCTGAGGCCTCTCAGCTTCTCAGAAGAAAAGATCCTAGCAAAAGGTTTTTCATAAAATATGTCTGTGACACCCAAACCACTTCCAAACTAAACCAATTCCAACCCAAACCACATCCAAACGAAACCATTCCCAACCCAAACCACTTCCAGCCTAAATCACTTCTGAAATAAACCACTTCCAACCCAAACCACTTCTTCCAACCCAAACCACTTCCAAACCTATTCGAACCACTTCCACAAATCTCCCACTCAAACTATTCCCAAACCCAAACCACTTCCAACCTAAACCAAACGAACTACTTCCAACCCAAACCAATCCAGCAAATCACCTGATAAACCACTTCCAAACGAAACCACTCTACCCAAAAAACTTCTTCCCAAACCAATTCCAACCTAAACCCTTCCCAAACCACTCCCAACCCAAAACTATTCCCAACCCAAACCACTTCCAACCCAAACCACTTCTTCCAACCTAAACCACTTCCCATCTAAACCACTTCCAACCCAAACCATTCTTCCAACCCAAACCAATTCCAACCCAAACCTCTACTTCCAACCTAAACTATTCCCAACCTAAACCACTTCCAACCCAAACCACTTCTTCCAACCTAAACCATTTCCAACCTAACCCTCTTCCAACCCAAACCACTCCCAACCCAAACCATTTCTTCCAACCCAAACCACTCCCAACCTAAACCAGTTCCAACCTAAACCACTTCTTCCAACCTAAACCACTTCCAACCCAAACCACTTCTTCCAACTGAAACCACTTCCAACCTAAAGTATTCTCAACCCAAACCACTTCTCAACCCAAACCATTTTTTCCAACCTAACGCGCTCCCTACCCAAACCACTCCCAACCAGGTCAGTGCTGGGGAAAGGGTTGGTTCCTGCTGTGTTTGAAGGACACAAATCACTCCTGCATCTTTTTACTCCAAAAAGTCTGGACGACATTGCTGTGAGGGGTGAGGGAAGTCCCAGCAGGCATACACTGTTTCCTCAGACACAGCTCTTCTCCATGGAGGATGAAGAAAACATGGAAGCAAAGACTTGGGTTATGATCTCATGGGTCAAGATCTGTATCCTGTACAGAATAAAGGTGCTGTGCACAAAGCAAGGCCATGAAGCTGTACACCCAGTTTTTGGGATACAATTAGCCCAGGAATACACAGATGTGGTCACGACTGCCTGTGAGCACCAAGCAGCTTCTCCTCCATCTCCATCCAGGCAGTGTTTGTGGGCCAGGCACTGTCCAGCACCCAGGAATGTGCACCTGCAGATCTGGTGCTTTCTGCCTTAAAATTCTGCTCCATCTGCTCCAATCCCACTCCAGTGGTTACTCACACTTCAGCTCTCCCATCCCATTATTACATTAAGTCTTGAAATCTGATTACATTAAATTTAAACCTGATTAAGTGCATAAACAATTATTTTTTCCCCAGTCCTGGCCCTAACCCAGGACTGAGAGCCCTGTGGGGTAATTCTTCCTGCAGGGAGTGTCCTGACCATCCTTTTGTCTTGTCCTACAGCTTTAATTACCATCTGGGTGCTGGAGTCAGCCTCAGCCATAAACAGCCTTGACAGCTCGCCAGCATCTTGACTTTGCTTTGACATTTAATTGCTCAGAAATGCAAATTGTATTGGATTCTCCACTTGTGAGCAATCACTGAGGCAATAAGGGGAAGGAACACTTCCCCTGGCTGTGAGTGGCTGGGTGCTGACCATGAAGGCTGGGAGAGCTGGGGGTGCTCACCTGGAGGAGGGGCTCCAGGGAGAGCTCAGAGCCCCCTCCAGGGCCTGAAGGGGATCCAGGAGAGCTGGAGAGGGATTTGGGCAAGGGATGGAGGGACAGGACAAGGTAGAATGGATTTCAGCTGAAAGAAGAGAGATTTAGGTTAGATATATGGAAGAAATTTTTCCCTGAGAGGGTGGGGAAGCCCTGGCAGAGGGTGCCCAGATCCCTGGAAGTGTCCAGGACCAGGCTGGACAGGGCTTGGAGCCACCTGGGTTAGTGGAAGGTGTCCCTGAGCTCCAAGCACACAGCAAGCCCCTCCCTCTGCTTGCCTGGCACGTTTTTAGGACCATGTGGGTTCTCTTAAGAACATAATTTTTGGTGTTTCACTCAACATTGCTCCTGGCCAGTGCTTTAAAACTCTGGTGCTCCATGGTGAGTGCCTGAGGAGCACAAAAGTGACACCTTAAACCTCCTGAAATGTTCTGTGGGACCCGTTGGGAAGGATGAAAGTTTGGCAAGGGAAGTCTCACAGATATGTGTGTTTAGCAGAAGAATTTTTGAAAGTAAAATCTGAAGAAGGAATAGAGATAGGAACAAGTTTTGATATAGAAAAAAAAAGAATTGCTGAGCCAGCCTTACTGGATAACCAAGGAGGCAAAGGGTGTGTTAGTTAGAAGGGGTTTTTATGGCTCAGAGCAAAGGATAAACCCACCTGAAACAAGATGTTTTTACTAAGCAGAAAAATAACACAAGAAAACAAGCTTGCTGATGTTACAAGTAGAAAAAAGGTCTCAGAATTTTCCACTGCAAAAAAACTGAAAAACATCTTCTAGCTTAAACTGTAATGTACTAACTTTTAGTGATTGGAGAACAGTAACATGAATATGGTAATTATAGTAGTTATGATAGGCTATAAATAAAAGGTAAAGGATAGATTGGTTCTACTGTATTAAGATGTAAGATGCTCAGCAAAAGAAAAAAAAAGTATTTATAACCTAAACTCAGGGTCACCCATGACCCCTGGGCTGCTGGGACACCTTGGATACAATAAACTGCATTTGGGAGAGCCCCTGGAGTCCCACATCTCTCATTTAGGGTCTTAGGTGGCACCCAACGTGGGGCACCATCAGTGAGAGCCTGAATGAGGGATGGGGGACTCCAGGCCTGCCTGCAGCTGGAGCTGACAGGTCTGGGCACAGCTCTGTCACCCACGCCCTGGGCTGCTGTAACATCTTGGATGGAATAAACTGCATTTTGAAGAGCTGCCTAAAATCCCACATCCCTCATTCTAACTCTTGCTGTAACCAGGATGCCCATGATAACGGGGGCTCTGGAAAATGTTGAAGATAGATTCTGAAAATGTTAGGCACCATATGATAAATGATATAATTGTTAGATGTGATGATTGTTTAGTCATTAAATATAATTATTATATAATCATAAGAAGAATCATGAGAAACTATGTTGGAAACTTAAGGGGGGCTATGCTTAGCTGAAATCTATGTATACAATAGAACAATATAAGTTTAATAATTAACATGAAAGTTATATAACGATAGAATATAAAACCACTATCATCTCGAATGTATGGTCGGAGTCAGATTTGGGTGAAAATACCCCTGATTCCCAGAGCTCTTAATAAAAGCACCTACATATAATCGCTTATGTAATTATTTGTTTCTGAATGCTAACACCCAGAGCCAGTAGCAAAACACATTTCAGGGACCTGAGCATTCCCAGCAGCATCCCTGGGCTCCCCCTCACATCTCCAGGAAGCAGCAGCTCTGCCCACCTGACTCACAGCCACTGCAGCATCTCTGCTCTGCTCACCAGCAACAGGACATCAGCTAATTATCACTAATTTGGCGCTGCTTTTAATCACATTGCTGAATTCACACAGCAGCAGGGAGGAGGAGGAAAATATGGATCACCTGGTCTTTCTGCTGCATTTCCTCCCCCTGCCAACAGGATGGGAAATGCTCCCTGGAGAGCATCACCTTGGATCTGTGCTTTCAGCCAGGACAAATACAACCTGGAAGATTCCAGGCAGCCTGAAAGATTTGGAGATCTCAGCAATAGAGAACTTTCAGCCAGGAGCCTCTGGAACATTCCAGGCAGCCTGAAAGATGTGGAGATCTCAGCAGCAGAATGGCTCATTTGGCTCCCACTGCCAGAGGGCAGGGATGGATGGGAGACTGGGAATTGGGAATTCCTGGCTGAGATAGAATTCCCAGAGCAGCTGTGGCTGCCCTTGGATCCCTGGCAGTGCCCAAGGCCAGGTTGGACATTGGGATTTGGAGCAGCCTGGGATGGTGGGAGATGTCCCTGCCATAGCTGGGGTGGGAATGGATGGGATTTGAAGTCCCTTCCAACCCAAATCACTCAGGAAAACTCTCCTTCAGTTACTGCTGCTGCTTCTGGGCAAAAGGTTGAGCTCTGAGGTCCCTCCTAATGTGAAGTTTTTTATGACCAAAGCTGTTGATTGAAAAAAAAAAAAGATTTTTCCTGCCAGGAACATTTTTGCCTGAGCAGAGCTGCTCCCACCTTGTCACCCACTGTGGTTTCAGTGGGGACAAAGCTGAGCAGGGCCACCCAGACCCCTTGGGTCTCACACAGTCCTGCTCTGCATGAGACTGAAGGGAAGGTCCAAGGAGCAGGATTTCACATTTCCTTCAGAGCAGCCCTTCAGAAATCCTTCCCATCACCATGGATACTGGAGCACTGGGAATGCACCACTCACCACGGCTGGGTTGGGTGGATGCTGCCAGGAAAACACACCTAGGGAGCTCAGATCTCCCCTCAAATGCAGGAAACCACAGGAAAAACACAATAATTCAGCTTTTCTTCTCTGTTAACTCCTTTGTCCTGGCACTGGGCTCTGAGCTCCTGCAGCTGGATGCCAGCATCCCAGGTTGGAAAGGGCTAAATTTGGGATTAATCCCAACATGTGACAGCAACCAGACTGCAGATTTGGTGCTGCAGATACCCAGAAAGGCAGCCTGGATTACAGGGGCTCCAAAACATGGAGAGAGCTGGATTTACAGAAATGGGAAAGCATCTCATTCCCAGACTGAGAATAAACGGAAATCCCACCTGAGACAGGGAGCACAGGAGGAATTTCACCTTTTCCTCCTCTGGCTGGGGGCTGGAATGGCCACAGGAAAACAAACCCAAGCTCTCTTTGGAAATCCCACTCCCTCGAGCTCAGCAGATGTTTGGAAGTGGCCTCTTGGGAACCCACAGTGAGATTCCCAAGGAAAATAAAGCCCAGAGAGGGGCACTGAGTGAGAAAAGCACTGAAGGCAGCAGGAGACTGGGAATGTATTGGATTATTCCCTGTTCTGACCCACAGATGGGGTAACTGAGAGGAGTTTAAAAACTTTTATTCCATTTTCAGTCTCATGTGAAGGCTGAGATAATACAGATATTATAATTTATGTTATTACTATCAGAAACCAACTATTTCCTATTTATAATACACTATAAGCATTTCTTGGCCCATCAGCTTTAGCTACATTATGTTGTAAATGCTTTTAAGTTAATTATCTAAAATTACTTCCCATAAGTCCTATTACAATACCTCTTTCATAATTCTATTTCTCCAAAATATCTAATCTTATTTATAAAACCACCTTTTCAAACTTATTTCTAATTCCATTTCTCTCTCAACAATGTCTATCCTCTTCCATATAATTTCTAAGTTACCATTTCTTATCTCAAAATTTACATATAAATACATACTATATAAACCTTCTATCAAACTTTTAAAATTCTCTACAAATCTATTTCCTACATTAATGGTGTAGGGAAAGGAGGATGAGAGGCAGGGAAAGCCCTGCACTGGATGGATTATGAGGAGGTTGTAGATCCATTAATAAAAAAGGAAGAAGAATAAATCAATAACCCTTGGAAGAGCTGAGGAAATGACTGCCTTTTAAAAAAATTAATCTTTAATAAGAAGGGATGTCTGGCTAATTAGGAAGTAATGAATAACTTGTCAGTGTTTCTACAGAGAAGGAGGAGTGAGGGGGTTCCATCCCCACAATCTGAACCACTGGAGCAGAGAAATCCATCCTGGTGTCACCAGGGAAGCCAGTGCTGGGCTCACTGAATCATTCATGAGCATTTATGGAGAAGTGAAGAACCCAGGGAACACCAGGGGATGGGAGCAGGGGGATAATTCACATTTACCTCAGTAATAGGTGTGGGTTTTTTTAGGGGAAAGTGCTTTTAAGAAAAAAAAGAAAGAAAAACCAGGCTAAGGAGGAAAGAAGCCACAGATGTAAAACAACATGGTGCTTGTGAAAAATGTATATTTTATGATTGGCTTTTTGCAAATATTCAAATGAATATTAGATGTGTTATGTTAGAAAGAAATGCTGTATTAATTTTCTTAAGTAGTGTGTTAAATATAGTTTTAGGTTATAACTAAATGTTAAAATAGAGATTATGCTATGTAAGATATTTTTCTAAAGAAAGGACTTGCACAGAGATAGCAGCCCCAGGACACCTGAATCTTTCAGAGAAAGAGAATTTATTGCTCCATTATCAGGAGAAACGAACTTCTTCCTGCATGCTCAGCCCTGGAGACACCGTCAGGATCCAGAGGAAGAAGCTGACACTGCCCAGACAGAATCCTGTGTTTGAATGGAATTTATGCATCATGGATGAGCTGTATGAATATGCAACAGGCTGTTGCTTTTAAGGGTTAATCCTCTGTTAACGTGGGGCCTTTCTCGGGCTTATTTTGCCCAGCAAAGGCACCCGGACTGTCTGTAACTCTTTGTTTCTATTGTCTCATACTGTCCTAATCCAAATTGTCCAAATTATTATTACTCTTACTATATTGCTATTTTTATAACCATTTTATTACTACTAAACTTTTAAAATTTGAAAAACAAGTGATTGGCGTTTTTCACAGTGCTGAGGATGCCAAGGCCAGCACTGCCCCGTGTCCCCAAGTGCCACATCCACACAGCTTTTAATTCCTCCAGGGATGGGGACTCCAGCACTGCCCCAGGCAGCTGTGCTGTGACTGAACAGCCCTTTTTGGCTAAAAATTTCTCCTGATATCCAGCCTAAACACCTCTTGGTGCATCTTGAGGCCGTTTCCTCTTGTTCCCTATGTGGGATGTCCACTGCACAGGAGGATTAGCCCAGTGAGCCTGAGCTCATTAGCCCTGATTTTAATTAGCTCCCAGGTGGTCAGCCTGAGTGTCCCTGCCATGACCCACTGGAGTGACAGTCCTGAGGCACAGGACAAGCCTGGATTTGTCCCATGGGTGCCCTTTGCCTGTTCCACCCAGCCCTTGTGCCTTCCCCTCCAGCCTGGGAGCGCCGGCACTGCCCGGAGGCTCTGCTGGCTCCTCACAGGGACAAAGCATCTGCACACAAAAGTCAGAGAGAACCAGGGGTTTAAATTTAACCCTAAAATGTGAATTTGGGGCTTTTTCCAGTGTCAGAAGCCAAGACATCTATAGCTGTCCTAGATAGCTCAAGCCCCTTGCAAGGGGCTCAGAGACCTTGGCACAGAGCCCAAGATGCCTGCAACTTTGATTTTGACCCATAGAGCAAATTACCACCTTTACATGAAAAATTACAAGTCAAAATAGTTTAAGTAGAATAATAGTTAGTTTTAATGGTTAGCCACAAAGTGAAAAATAGATTTTTGAAGTTTTTAGAATAGAAGCTCAAAGTCCCAAAATAGAAGAATTTAAGCGTACCCTGTCCTTCTTACTTCTTCCTAGCCTCCATCTTCTAAGTGATCCTAGCACTTTTAGATTGGTTTAAGGTAAAACTCACTGTCTAACATAGGTGATAGGTATTGGGAAGTTATTATAAATAATGTACACGTAGTTTTTAGTATAAAAAGACAACACCACCCCAAGGGTGGTCAGAGTGCCTCAACCTGACCTGCCAGACAGATCTCTGCAAGGCAAAGAAAGAATGTTATAGATAAGAAATAATAAACAAAATTGAGAAAAAGAACAGAAGAATCCTAACTCCTTCTTCGGCTGCCAAGCTGAGAAAAGAGACTTGTACATATCTCGAAGTCATTCTGACCAGCAAAAATCCCAATATTCCAGTGGCTTTTTCCTTTTTCTATTTGGCTTTTCCAAGGCAGAGGGTTGAGCCCCAGAAGTGCCAGAGCCTGTTCCTTTCCCTTGGAGGCTTTGCTTTATTTAAAGATGTTTCCAATTAAACTTACAACCAGTTTTGAACACGCAAAGGAGAAGCAGCTCGTTAAGCACGGCTTGCCCAGGCCTGTCCTTCCCATCTTCCTCTCAAGCCCAGGGCTCCCAGCACAGCACCAGAACCATTCCCTGCACGTGGAGCAGCACCAGGAGCCAGCAGCTCCATGGGTTCTGAGCTGTCACTTCCAACGTGGAGAGCCACCAAGGAGGGACCTGTGTGCCCTACAGAGGCCTTGGGCACTGCCAGGGATCCAGGGGCAGCCAGAGATCCTCTGGGCACCTCTGCCAGCCCCTTCCCCAGCCAGGAATTCCCAATTCCCAATCTCCCATCCATCCCTGCCCTCTGGCACTGGGAGCCATTCCCTGTCTCCAGTCCCTCCATCCCTTGTCCCCAGTCCCTCTCTGTCACTGTCACATTTCCAAAAAAATCCCTTCGCCAGGATTTCTTCTCCAGCGAAGAGAGAAGCCTCAGAGAAAAATGAAAACAATAATTATCTGATTGTTTCTCCTGTGTTTTGCTGCTTTGGAATGTGGCTTGGAGACTGTTTATCCAACAGTTGGATGTTTGATTGGTTTCATGTGAATTGTTTTGACTTAATGACCAATCACAGCCCAGCTGTGTCGGGATGCTGAGGGGGGGTCAGTCACCAGTTTTTAATTAGTATCTTATTAATCCTTCTGATGTATCCTTTCTCTGTTCTTTAGTACAGCTTAGTATAGCATAATATGATATGATATGATATGATATGATATGATATGATATGATATGATATGATATGATATAATATAATATAATATAATATAATATAATATAATATAATATAATATAATATAATAATATAACATAATATAACATAATATAACATAATATGATATAACATAACATAACATAACATAAAACATAACATAACATAACATAACATAATATAATATAATATAATATTATCATAAAATAATAAATTAGCCTTCTAAGAACATGGAGTCAGATTCTCAATTCCTCCTTCACCTTGGGGACCCTGAAAACACCACACCTCTCCAGCTCTCCTGGAGCCCCTTTAGGCTCTCTGAGCTCTCCCTGGAGCCTTCTCCTCTCCAGATGAACATTCCCAGCTCTCCCAGCCTTGGATTACCTCCATTTCCCCTCCAGGACCAGCGATGTCTTATATATTTAACTCCAGACTATAATATCTGGGAACACAGGCATCCAAAATCATCCTCTCTACATCACCCCTGCCTCAGAATAAACACCTATTTTTTGCTGCAAGACTTTGCAGCCACCAAGACCACCTGCTTTTAAAATATTCTCCCGCAGGAAGAGCTCGGCTGATGGATTTGTGCACATGCAAAGTGGTGAAGGCAGCGAGCTGTTACATAAAGTGTTACATAAATTACCTCCCAACCCCACAGAAACGTTCAGAATTCAACTCCACCAACCTCATGCTTGAAGGAATCAATCACTTCAAGTCACCACAGATATTTCTGACAGCCAGGAGAAATGCAGGAAGCAGAATCAGGCCTTAAATCCCACCCTGGATGCCCAATTGTGACATTTGTGGCATTATTTGTACTCCGAGATCTCCTGGCTCCTTCAAACGGGAACTGCAAATCAACCTGGAGACCCCAAACCCAGTAATCTGCTTAAATCAAATGGCTGCAATAAAATAATAATTACTGATTTCATCAATGTTTCACCAAGGTTAAAAGCTTTTCCCAGGGATGGAGATTAGGCACAAAACCCTGCTCTGGATCCCTGTGAAGCACATTTAGGAACTGGCCATGTTTTATAGTGGAGCTGGAATCAGGCTAAACCAGCACAGCCCTCCTGAACTCCACATGCAGCACGAGCCATCACCAGGTGATGGTGTTGGCCCCATAAGCTTTGTTATATTTAATTTAAAAAAATAAATATAATAATTAAAAAATTAAAAACATAAAAGTAAAAAATATAAATAATATAATAATTACACAATGATTACTGTATAATAATTTTATGCAAGATATAATATATTCTATAATTATCATATAACATGAAATGTATATTATAATATAATATTATACATTACTATATATTTATATTAATGTTATATTATATAAGTTATAGTATATATAATATAACATGCTATGTAATATTATATATTGTAAAATATTGATTATTCTGTAATTATAACATATAATGTATAATATACTAGAATATAATTATTAATTATATTCTCATATAATATTACATATTTATATTATATGCTATACTATTATATATTATAAATATTGAATATATAATATATTAGATATAATTAATTATAATAATTTAATAAAGTAATATATTTAATTTAAAATAGCTGTATTTTGGGGCATGTACAAGGAAAGTGGATTTTTCCTGGGTTCAGGAGCCCTGCTGGGATGTGACCCTTTCAGGAAGGGCTGCATAAATACAAATCCCACTGCACAAACACAAACCCCACTGGCTGGTTTAAGTTACACTTATTTTCTTGTTTGTGACACATTCACTGGGAGGGAACGGAGCCATGACCTACCTGATGTTAACTCTGAATAAATCCCAGACTGGTTTGGGTTGGAGGGGGCTTTGAAACTCATCTCATCCCACCCTGCCATGTGCAGGGACACCTCCCACCACCCCAGTTGCTCCAAGCCCTGTCCAACGTGGCCTTGGACACTTCCAGGGATGGGGCAGCCTCACCACCCTCACAATAAATAATTTTGTCCTTAAATTAAGTTGAATTAACCCTCTTTTAGTTTAAAGCCATCACAACAGGGCCTGTCACAAAGTCTGTCCCTCCCTCCCGGGGTCATTGTCAGGCTGGTGAAACCCAAAGCTCTGGGACCTGCTGTGATCCATGAGAATTCCACAATTCCAGCCTTGCTGACGCCAAATCCGTGGCATATGGCAAGAAAAGTTTTTATCCACCACACACAGCCCTGCCATCAATTATTCCTCCTTGCCTCTCCTTTGGATGCAGCAGGAGATGAACCCAGGTGCCAAATGCTGAGGGCACAAGGTCCCTGGGAGGCAATCTGTGCTAATTGCCACTAATGACCTTGTGCAGCACCACCCTCCTGTCACTGCCTCTGCCAGGCCCAGACCATCCCAGGAATTGCAGCAGCTCCATAATGTTACAGACATATTTTATGAAAAATCTTTTGGACAAGATTTTTTTTCTCCTGAGAAGCTGAGAAGCCTCAGAGAAAAAGAAAAACAATAATGTTACAGACATATTTTATGAAAAATCATTTTGACAAGATTTTTTTTTCTCCTGAGAAGCCTCAGAGGAAAAGAAAAACAATAATTATCTGCTGCTGTAGAATGCAACAGGTGCATCTTTGATTGGTCCATGTGAGTTGTTTTTAATTAATGGCCAATCACAGGTCCAGCTGTGTTGAAACTCTGGTCAGTCACAAGATTTTATCATCATTCCATTCCCTTCCTTTTGATGAAATCCTTTCTTCTATTCTTTAGTATAGTTTTGATATATAATTTTCTTTTAATATAATATATCTCATAAAATAATAAATCAGCCTTCTGAAACATGGAGTCAAGATTGTGGTGGTGCAAACACCACCACACCATAAGAGCATCCCAGTTTTCCCCCTCAGCTGCAGAACCATCCCACAATGGCAGGAGGTGTTCCCCAGCTCAGAGCTCATGTTTGAGGCCACCCTTCACTAGACCAGGCTGCTCCAAGCCCAGTTCAGCCCAGTTTGGAACAAACTGAGCAGAATCTCTGCCCCTGAAGCCTCTCCAGGTGCTGGAGCCCTGCAAGGTGGGGATATAGAATGGGGTGGGATCCCATTTCCTTTGCCCTTTCCTTCTCCCACCTTTCCACCTTACAGTTCCTTCGGGCTTCCTATCACGATGAGACATCCCAGAGGATCCCAGAATCCCTGAGGCTGGAGATCTCCCAGCCCATGGAGTCCCAGCTGTGCCTGATCCCCACCTTGTCCCCAGCCCAGAGCTCTGAGTGCCACCTCCAGGAATTCCTTGGGCACCACCAGGGATGGGCACTCCAAACCTCCTTCCAATACCTGACCACTCTGTCCATGAAGAAATTTCCCCAAATATCCAATTTAAACCTGCCCTGGCCCAGCCTGGGGCCGTTCCCTCTGCTCCTGTCCCTGTTCCCTGGAGCAGAGCCCGACCCCCCGGCTGTGCCCTCCTGGCAGGAGCTGTGCAGAGCCACAAGGGCCCCTGAGCCTCCTCTGCTCCTCTGGCACCTTCCTAGCACTCCCAGCTCATGCAGGAATCCCATCCCAGGCCAACCAGCCACCATCAAACAGCACAGCATGGCAACAGCAGCCAGAAACCTCCTGCAACAGGCAGTGCTCAGCTGGCAGCTTGGCAGAGACGTGGGCAAAGCACCTGCCAGCCAGGCATGGAGCCAAGATCCTCCCTGGAGCTGCCTGTGGCCTGTCCTTGTCCATCTGACAGCCTGGCACCATGGCAGGAGATCAGTGCAGAGCCCAAGACACAGATGGATGGAGGGATGGATCATCTGGCCACAGCTCCAGGAGCACAGCAAGGCTCACAGCGCCAAGCCCAGCAGATGTGACCTCCCTGCCCCTCCATCTGGGCTGTCCATCCTCCCTGCCCCTCCATCCCTCCATCTGTCCTTAGGGCAGGGGGAAGGTGCAGCATCCACTGCCAGAGGGCCGCATTTAAAACGATGTCCTGGATTGCCAAGCAAATTGTTTTCTATTTGCCATCTGTATGGCAGTTGTCCTCTGTTCAGTGGGCAGTTTTCCTTATCTCTTCCACAACTGGGCAGACACCTGCTGATAACAGCCATGGAATGTCCCTGCATGGCTGATAAGAGCTACAGCATCCCACTGGGAGATGTGAGCCCAGAAGGGAGGAGCCAAGCATTCCTGCCTGGATATAATCTGGAGATTCTGGAACACCAGCACGGCTTCTCCACGGGATTCCCCAGACGATTTCCCTCTTCCCCTGGATCTCCAGAGGCAGAGACTGCACCTTTCTCCAGGATCCCTGCTCCAGCAGAACCACCCCTGACACTGCAGGAGGGCTGAGCCACAATTCCAATGGCACTGCTGCCAGCACCCTGACCCACAGGGTGTCAGGTTGGGTTCTGACCCTGTCAGTGCTGGTTTAGTTTACTGCATTGTTAATTTTATCTTTTTATTTTCTTCCCTATTAAAGAACTGTTATTTCCTGCTCCCATATTTTTTGCCTGAGAGCCCCTTAATTTAAAATTTATAGCAATTCAGAGGGAGGGGTTTTACATTTTCTATTTTAGGGAAGGCTCCTGCCTTCCTTAGCAGAGACCTGGTTTTCCAAACCAAGACAAATGAAAGAAAAAAAAAATTCATATATTCACGAATTTTTAACTGCTGTGCTCCGTGGGAGGTGAGAAATCATCTCAGAGGTGAGAAACTGTGTCTAAGCTCTCTGATTCACCAAGGTGTGGGCTGCTGGCAGCACAGACCTCAGCAAATGCCCTCTGAGGTCCTCATTTCCTGGGAACAGAACGTCAGGATGGGAGAGGTGTTGGTGCAGGATGGAGGCAGCACAGGCTCAGCCACGCCTGGGCTGTGTGGGTTTGGTGTGACAGCGTGACAGGAGCCACCACTGGGGTGTTTTCTGGGGTTTCTGTCGTTGGAAGATGAATCTGACTTCATGTTCTTAGAAGGATTATATTATATTATATTATATTATATTATATTATATTATATTATATTATATTATATTATATTATATTATATTATATTATATTATATTATATTATATTATATTATATTATATTATATTATATTATATTATATTATATTATATTAACTATACTAAAATAGAGAAGATACAGATAGAAGGCCACAAAATAGTAATGAAACTCATGACTCCTTCTCGAGTCCTGACACAGCTGGACTGTGATTGGTCATTAAGTTAAAACAATTTACATGAAAGTAATGGAACGATGACCAGTTGGTAAACAATGCCCAAATTACATTCCAAAACAACAAAACAGAAAAAACCCAAATCTTGTTTTCATTTTTCTCTAAAGCTTCTCAGTTTCCCAAGGAAAAAAACCCTAGTGAAGAGATTTTTCAAAAAATATGACAGCAACACAGCACTGCTGCTCCTCTGAGGGAACAGCCCCACAAAGAGCAGAAATGGCACAAGAAAGAGGGAGCTGGCTGAGCTACAAAGGAGCAGCAGGGAAGGGACGTGGGGACAATCAGAGGCGCTGTCACGGCTCCCTCACACAGCAGGGCTGAGCTGCAGAGCGTTTGCTGTGGAGGCTGCAGCTTGTTCTACACCTCTGCCTTCTGCACAGCGAGCTCACAGACTAAAGTTAAACACACAGCACACTTCATCTGTGCTGATGCCTCAGGTTCAGCTTTTCTATATTTCACATTCTGTGCTGCTTTAGTGTGTGGGGCTGAGCTTCACATCATGGGATGGTGAGCTCTGTGCACAGAGCAGGGAGACAAAACAATTCCTGCTCCAGCTGGGCACCAAGGACAAATGACCCAAATCTCAGCCCAAGAGCACAAACACCGTGGGCTGGAGAGAGAAAAACAAGCAGGGTGGGACTGCCTGGGCTAAAGCTGGAATGGGACAATGAACTGCAAGATGCAAATGGAGCAGAACTGATCCCAGGGACAGACCCCATGCCCGGCCGTGCATTTTGGGGCCATTTTGGTTCATCTTGGGTGCAGCCCTGGCTGGGCTCTTGTGCTGCCCAAGGTGGATCCATGGAGGAGATGTTTGAATAAATCCCTGCTTTATTCTGGAACTCCATCCAGCCTCTGCTCTAGGGCAGCCTGCACAAGGCATCAATGTGAGCAAGCCAGAGACTAAACAAGTCAAACCAGCACACCTCATCTAAATCCCAAATTGATTTCCACCCCAAGGTAATTTCTAACCCCATGTCTCCTTCCCTCCTTTTCTAGAAAATGAGTAAATTCTTTTACTTAGTACAAATCCCTATGGTAACATTGTACCCTGCCAAAGAATGAGCGCTGTGCCACCCAGGGAACGGTGGCATTTGTCACCGAGCCAAGGGACAGCACCAGCCTCACCCAGCACCTCGTTAATCCAGCCCTGTTTGCACATCAAGGGCTCTCCCAATTTATCATCTCAGATGTCCCAAGATGAGAAATCATTTCAGTCATGCCCTCAAATCTCTGTGACTTCAATCCTTGTCTGAGCAAGGCTGGAAGTGCTTTCCCAGGGAGGGAGGGAGGCTGATGCTCCCGTTGTGTCCTTGATGGGATCCCACCCAGCTCTCACAATTTTGGAAATTCCCACTTCATCTCCACATGTTCTGTTATGAATTCCCACCATAACTGCTGCTGGGCTGGAAGAAGGGCGCTGGTGCTAAACACACATTTCCTGGGAGAGGACACACAGGGGCTTTGTGCAATTATTTTCCCAGGAGGACGAAGCAAATCCTTGGCAGGGAAGACTGATCTCCAGCCCAGCCCTTCCCTTTCCAGCATCCTCAGGGAAATGCTGCCCCAATTCCCTGCCAGTCCTCCCCTGCTCCAGCCTGGATCCCTGGGTGATGTGGGTGAAACAGCCCTGCCAGGGAGGGAACAGAGGGAACTCTGCCCCCAAAGCAGAGTCTGTGTCTGGAAATCAATAAATGTGCCTTGTTAGGAAAAATCCATTTCAAAGCTTGACACAACCCCCCCCTCTGCCAGCTTTACATGCCCTGACAGAGAGACCAAGGCACAGAATCACAGAATTCTGCTTTGAAAGGAGGATCAAATGCAGACCTCTGAGTTTGCCTCTGCAGGCAGAAAGGTCCTTCCCAAGCAGGAATCCCACAGGCACAGCAGAGACACTGGGAATCACAGAGTCCAGACTGTTTGGGTTGGAAGGGACCTCAAATCCCATCTTGTTCCACCTCCTGCCATGGGCAAGGGCAGGGACACCTTCCCCTAGAGCAGGATGCTCCAAGCCCTGTCCAGCCTGGCCTGGAGCAGTTGCAGGGAAAGGAAACAGGGAGAAGGAAAATGGTGAAGTTAACAGAACCAGTGAATTAATACGTCTTGACTGGAGGGACACTGGTTATCTGGGAAAAGAGAGGGATTTCACCAGAGAAAACCCCAAGAGTTGCAGGTGGAAAGCAGCTCCACAGCACAGGCTGTCAGGAATGATGCCATGGAAGCAGCACTGAGCTGAAGGCAAGGCCATAACCCATCATTAATTCACACACAAAACCCCCAATCCTGCCAAAGGGAACTGCATCAAGAAGGGAACTGAACTGACCATGCAAATCCAGAGAGGCCAGGAGCAAGGGAAAAATGACAGAATTTAATACAAATTAAATTTGTACATTTGGAGACCAAAAAGAAAAAAGAAAAGGATCACTGGTTGAAAGATATTTTACATTTTTGGGGCTGGTGCAAATAATTTAATTGATATTTCCCACCTATTTTGGCTTTACACCAAGCCAGAAGCAGCAGCCCCAGTGTGGGCAGCCAGGCTGGCATCTCCACAGCAGATCTCCTGGGATTTTCAGGAGGCATTGGAAGTCACAAATGTGATCTTCCACTCCAGTGGCTGCTGCAGCTGCTTCCATGGATCTGTGCTCCTTTCCTCCATCCCACAGCTGCAGATCCAACCCACTCCCCTTGGGAATGGCAACTGTGGCTCCAGCCTTTCAGGCAGCATCCGTGCATGCCTTATTCACATCCAATTCCCAGCTTTTTTTTCCCTTAAACCCATCAATTCCTATAAGGGTAGTAAAGGGGAAAGGGTAATTAACACTGATGGGAAATCCCTCAACTGCCAGATCCCTCCCAGGGCAATTTCTGCTGCTACAGAACTGAGCAGGCTCCTATTAACAGCCCTCTATTTCTGTGACATGGGGAATTTAATGGCTAATTAAATACAAAAACGTGGCCCTGACCTCAATCCATGCTGTGCATATGGTGTTTTGAGGTTGGCATCACCCTCACAGTCACCCCTCTGCTGCTCAAGAAAATTTCAAACTCAACTTGGGTCTTGTTCTCTCCACCCAGCAATTCTGCCCAGATCAGAGCCTCTGCTGAACTTTTCCAGCCAGCTCCAGGTCAGGCTGTCCCCAAAACCGAATCCAATTCTGAAGGCAAAATATGAGCTGGTTCAGGCTGCAAACAAAATTTTCTTTTCAGCAGAGGCAAGGTGAATTCTCTGACCTGCTGTTCTCAGCTCTGCTCTCCTTCCTGCATCCATCAGGGAGGTGCCACTGGAATGGCTGAGAGCTGGGCTTCATTTCTATTTATTCGTCTCCCTGTTGAAGAGTTTAGTACATTTCCCATTTATGACCCTCAGTGGTGCTCCCAGACCCCAAACCATCCCTGCTCTTCCCAGCCACAACTGGATTTGAGAAACTCACCCTGAGAGCTTTTACTCCTCACAGTAATTCCATCTCTGCCTCTCCTTCCAGGACATTACCTGAGCCAGGGTCACCAGAGATTTACACCCCCAGCTCTCTGTGCCTCATGTGCCTGCTCTAAATAGAAATTTATCCAATTCATCCCAGCAGGACGAGCTGAACGAACAGGGAATGAACTGGCTTATTTATAAGCCAATTTACCAGGTAAAATGCCTCGTCCCAAGAACAAACCAAACAAAGACCAAGGCTGACAAAAGAGCAGCTTTGAGAGTTGTTATGTTTCAGGCACATTTTTCTTTAATTACTCTTTCATACAGCTGGGAGGAGCAATGCAATTTGAAGGCACTCTGAATTAAATGGATTTGTGTGAGCAACACGAGTGAATCAAAGGGTGCTGGAAGTCCCTTCCAAGTCCAGGGGAGGGAAATATCTCCCAGTGCTATGTGCTGGATTGCTAGAAAGTGCACAGCAGGACTCCAAAAAGGAATTTGTGGTCACAGGGGAAAAGGGCTGTGGCAAGAAGTAAAACCAGGAAAGATTTAGATGGGATATTGGGAAGGAATTCTTAGCTGGGAGGGTGAGGAAGCCCAGAGGGTGCCCCTGGATCCCTGGAAATGTCCCAGGCCAGGCTGGACAGGGCTTGGAACAACCTGGGACAGTGGAAGGTGTCCCTGCCCATGGCAGAGTTTGGGATGGGATGATCCTGAAGGTCCCTTCCAACCCAACCCAACCCATTCTGGGGTTCTGTGACACCCAAAGCAAAGTTTTCCCTTTAAAAGCCAAAACTTCTGGGTGCTGGGTTATCTAGAGGAGCAGGAATCAGCAATACAGAGCAGCCCCAAAGCCTCTTGAGAACATTTTCCCAACAAAGATCCCCCCCTGCAGCAATGTCAGCTCCTGGAAAGCATCCTGTGAAACCTGGCTAATGAACAGCAAAGCCTTTCCACACTCTCGGGTAATTTATTTAACACCAGGCACAGTGTTTGCTCTGCTTCCTCATTCTCCTGTTTTTCCAGGCTAGGGATGTGGTAGTGGGAAATGAATTTGTAGAGAATTCTTAAAGCTTGACAGAAGGCTCACATAGTATGCAATGGTATACAGACTTGTTCTTGTTTAGCTGCTTTTTGGTAAAAGTATATATATATATACATATATATATAAAATATATTTTAATGCTCAAGTAATGTAAGCCAAGAAACATAATGTATTGTAATTAAAAAAGAGCTTCTAATTATAATGGTGTCCATTATAACATCTGTATTGCCTCACCCTTCACATGAGGCTGAAAATGGAATAAAAGTTTTTAAAGCACCTCTCAGTTACCCCATCTCTGAGTCAATAAAAACGTTCACAGGGGAATCTCTGGGTATGGATACTGCAGAAATTTCCTGGAAAGAGAGACAAGAATCTGTCCCTGGGTTAATCTCCCCCATCTCAGCTGAGGAGCTCCTGACTTGCAGCACAGAAAATGCAGCAAAACCCAGCCAGAGGGGTCCTTCATTCATCAATTGGCCAAGAGAAGAAAAGAGATGGGAGAGAATGGACAAGGTTTGATATTTACAAATGAGGATGGATCCTGCCAGAGCTCAATCTGCTCGTGGAAGTGTTTCAGAGCCTGTGGAGAGCCTGAGGCAGATGGTGGAACAGAGCACTGCTCTGTCAGATCTGTGTATTTTTGGACACAGAATCATGGAGTGGCTTGGGCTGGAAGGAAACTCAAAGCTCATCCCATCCCAACCCTGCCATATCAGGGACACCTTCCACCATCCCAGGCTGCTCCAAGCCCTGTCCAGCCTGGCCTTGGGCACTGCCAGGGATCCAGGGGCAGCCACAGCTGCTCTGTGCCAGGGCCTCCCCACCGTCCCAGGGAAAAAATTGTTTCTCATATTCTAATCTAACCTTCCCACTGGAAGGGAATAAAAGCTGCAGTGATTTCCACTCACTCTGAGATGACCCTGGGCCCATTTCCATCTGCAGATAACCCAGAGGTCACCTCCTGCCCCCTGGGCTCCACAAACCCCTGGAGAACATGCTGTACCACGCCACCTTTGATTTACAGGAGATCTGGGGCTGCTGCTTACTCCATCAACTGCAAGGAGTGCAAAGCAAAGAGCCACCTGACAGAAAGCTTTTATCCAAACAAATGAACAGGATCAGCAGCAGCACCTCTGGATGCTGGGCAGGCACAGGCTGGTGGAAATCACAGCATCATTCAGGCTGGGCAAGACTTTTAAATCATTAACTCCCCATGTCCCCATGTGTCACACCCACACAGCTTTTAAATCCTTCCAGGGATGGGGACTCCAGCACTCCCTTGGGAAGCTTTTTCCAATGCCTAACCACCCTTTCCATGAAGAAATTTTCCCAAATATCCAACCTGAACCTGCCCTGGAGCAGCCTGAGATGGTTTCCTGTGGAATTTGCAGGCAACCCCGAAAAGGGAGGAGATGAGAATCTTGACTCCATGTTTCAGAAGGCTAATTTATTATTTTATTATATATACTATAATTAAAAGAAAATTATATATTAAAACTATACTAAAGAACAGAGAAAGGAGACATCAGAAGGCTAGCAAAAAAAAAGAATGAATAATAAAATCTTGTGATTGCTCACAGCCTCAACACAAGTGGCTGTCATTGGTCATCAAGTAAAAACAATTCACATGCTGGGTAAACAATTCTCCAAATCACATTCCAAAGCAGCAAAACATGGGAAAACTGAAGCTTCCCAGCTTCTCAGGAGAAAAGATGCTAGCAAAAGGCTTTTTCAGAAAATGTCTATGACAGTTTCCCTTTGTCCTGTCCCCTCCTGGCAGGAGCTGTGCAGAGCCACAAGGGCCCCCTGAGCCTCCTTTGCTCCAGGCTGAGCCCCTTTCCAGCTCCCTCAGGGATTCTCCAGCCCCTTCCCAGCTCCTCAGGGATTCTCCAGACCCTTCCCAGCTCCCTCAGCCTCTGTTCATCCCATTTTTGCTCCAGATCCTGGCATTTCCTGGCTTTTTCTGACTTCAAAGCCTCTCAGGCAGTTTGCCACCCTTTGGAATTGGCCAGAGAGGGATGGAGGAGGTGGGAAGGGCATTTGGAGGATGGATCCTGCTGCTGCAGATGGAAAAAGGGTGGTGGGATAGGAAGGCAACCACACCAAGGCTTGGGAAACATTAAGGATTCTCCCTGTTTCTCTTCAAACAGCAAATATTTTACTTTCCAAGTGCAAACAGATCTTGGTCATACAGCAACTCCCTGGATACTTCCCCAAGTGCTGTGGGAGAAGGAATTGCCATGGACACCAGAGCAGCACATTCCCAGTGCCCAAATCTCCCCTCCAAAGTTCCTCTGGCAGCCAACACCGAGCCCTGGCAAGGGAAAAAAGGAAAACTCCTCTCTGCTCATCCCTGCCCTGGCTCTGGTGGCCCCTGGGCACAAACGGAGGGGCCTTTGCAGTGTTTCTCACCTCTGATCCCTCCAGATGTCCAAACCAGCTGGAATTAAGTCCCAGTGTGGGATTTTTGGTTCTTAATAGGAATCACCTGCATCCCTCATTGCACCTGTGCTGGGGCAGGAGGAGCTGAGCCCAGGTGTCACCTGTGCCAATGAGGTGCCACCTGTGCCAATGAGGTGCCACCTGTGCCTGCTGAGCGTCACTGCTGATCCCACTCAGGGTGGGATGGAAATTCCCAGGGCTGAGCTCTGCTGCAATCTGCAGGGATTTGCAATCCAAGGACAGTTTGTGTCTTCAGCCTGGGCAGTTAAATCCCATGTAAAATTAAAATGGAGAGCTTTGTTTTCCTGCTGTATCTGCAGGGTCCCCCATGGCAGGGAGGAATGATGAATCTGACTCCTTGTTCTCAGAAGGCTAATTTATTATTTTATAATATTATATAATAAATTATATTATTATAATACTATAATATAAATAGAAATTATATTATTATAATACTATATTATAATTTCATAATACTATATTATATTAAAGAATACTATATTATACTATACTAAAGAATACAGAAAGGATATTTTTACTCAATGCTAAAAAGATAATAATGAAAACTCGTGACTCTTTCCAGAGCCCTGACACAGCTTGGCCCTGATTGGCCAAAGAGTGAAAACAACTCACAGCAGAATCCAATGGAACAATCACCTGTGGATAAACAATCTCCAAACACATTCCACATGAGCACAACACAGAGGAAGCAAATGAGATAAGAATTGTTTTCCTTTTCTCTGAGGCTCCTCAGCTTCCCAGGAGGAAAATCCTGAGTGAAGGGATTTTTCCAGAGAATGTGAATGCCACATTTTCCTTCCACTAAAGCCAAGATTTGTTTCTGCTTCTCTCCAAGAGGACCTGGACATGCTGCCTGAGCTCCTCAAGGAGAGAGTGGTCCCAAATCAGAATCTTGGAATCATTTAGGTTGGAAAATCCCTTTAAGACCACTGAGTCCAACCTTCCCCCAGCACTGCCAAGGCCACCACTGACCCGTGTCCCCAAGTGCCACATCCACAGGGATTTTTAACCCCTCCAGGGATGGGGACTCCACCTCACTCCTCACAGAACTTGTGCTCCAGAGCCTCCACCAGCTCTGCTGCCCTTCCCTGGATGTAGCAAACAAAAGGAATGTGGGTGAGAAGGGAGAGAAGATCCCAGGGATCCCAGCCCAAAACAGAGGGAAGCTTCTTCCTGCACTGCCCAAAACCAGCAGAAGGTCTTCACCATGGCACCCCTGACCTCACCAGGTTCTTTTTAGTGCATGGCAATTCCAGGCTCACCTTTGCTGCAGCTGGGGTATGGATGGCAAAGACAAAAAAAACCCAAAAAGCAGCCCCTGGCAGGTGTGTCCCACCCCCAATGATGTATCCAGCCTGTGCCACCCCCAGGCATTGTCCAGCCTGTGCCACCCCCAGGCATTGTCCAGCCATGAGGTGAGAGGTGCCAGGGACCCAAGAGCAGAGTCAGACACAAGAGTGATGGGCAACAACTCAGTATTTGAGAGCCAGGCAGGAATAACTGCTCTGCATCCCTGTCTCTCCATTTCCCAACCCAGAACACTTTCAGACCTGCTTAAAATCTGCTACCAGAACCTTTTTCTGGGAGACCTTTTTAACCTGCACCAGCAACAGTAAAATGATTTTAAGACCGAGTTGGATCAACTGGCTGGGATTTCAGGGCTGTGGGAGACAGTGATGATGCCTCAGGTTCGGCTTTTCTATTTTGCAGATTCTGTGCTGCTTTAGTGTGTGGGTCTGGGCTTCACATGAGGGGATGGTGAGCTCTGTGCACAGAGCAGGGAGACAAAACAATTCCTGCTCCAGCTGGGCACCAAGGACAAATGATCCAAATCTCAGCCCAAGAGCACAAACACCGTGGGCTGCAGAGAGAAAAACAAGCAGGGTGGGACTGCAGGGGCTAAAGCTGGAATGGGACAATGAACTGCAAGGTGCAAATGGAGCAGAACTGATCCCAGAGACAGACCCCGTGCCCGGCCGTGCATTTTGGGGCCATTTTGGTTCATCTTGGGTGCAGCCCTGGCTGGGCTCTTGTGCTGCCCAAGGTGGATCCATGGAGGAGATGTTTTGGATAAATCCCTGCTTTATTCTGGAACTCCATCCAGCCTCTGCTCTAGGGCAGCCTGCACAAGGCATCAGTGAGATCCCTCCCAGCCTGTTTGTATTTGTACACAAGCATCCATCCATCCATCCATCCATAAAAACACCATCCAGCTGCTGAGCCTGCACTCTGCACACATTTCCAGCAGAAGAGGGACTCAGATGTGTGAGGAATAAATGATTCAGCTCCATCTTGTGCTCCTGCTCCTGGCATGCCAAGCAGCATTCCAGCTCGTCAGGACAAAAACCCAGACAGCTGCAATATCTGTGCAAAACTGGGACAATTCAGATTAAAAACCCATTTCCCTCTGTGCTTCTCTGAATATTCACCCTGCTCCCAACAACTGAGAGGAAGAGTGGGACAGAGAGGATTTGCCACAATCTGTGTCCAGCTTAGAAAGCCCAGCTCCCTGAATGACAATTGATTGTGCCTCAGCAGAGATTATTTTCAATGATCATCCCAGAGAACCTCCAGGGAGGAAAGGGGAAATTGGGGCAGCTCCCAAAGAGGGCTGTGAAAAACCCTTTGGATTTGTTTCCAAGGGGAGCACGCTGCAATTAGCAGGGATTGATTGCCCTGGGTCTGGCAATCACCTCCTGGGGCATGAACAGTGCTGCTTTCAGGAACCACAGCTCATCCAGGCTCTGGGGACAATCCCAGCCCCCCTGGGCCAGAAGGGAAGAGCATCCCAAAGAACATTCACACCAAAAGGTGTTGGAATGGTGCAAAGGAATTCAGGAGCTCCCTGATGGGTGTAAATTGAAAAAATAGTTGATTTAGGTGGGATATTGGGAAGGAATTCTTGGCTGTGAGGGTGGTGAGGGGTTGGCACAGGGTGCCCAGAGCAGCTGTGGCTGCCCCTGGATCTCTGGCAGTGCCCAAGGCCAGGCTGGACAGAGCTTGGAGCAGCCTGGGACAGTGGGAAGTGTCCCTGCCCATGGCAGGGGGTGGAACAGGATGGGATTTAAGGTCCCTTCCAACCCAAACATTCCTCCAGCTCCTGTGAGCTGCAGGAATCATTACACTGCCCATCACAGAGAAAAGCTCAGGCAAAAAGGGACAGTCACCCCTTCAGCAAATCTGTCCCATTGCCAAAGGACTGCGCTCTCAAAAAATGACACCACCAGACACTTCTGCAAGAGCATTACCACTCCAATCCACAGGTGGTTTGGTTCCTAATGCCCAGTCCCAAACAGGATCAACCTTGGAAATCATGGGAATTGGCTCTGGTTTGTATGTGTGGTTTTTTTTTTTTTTTTTTTTTTTTGTGGTGTGTAACAAAAATTAAGGTAAATAAGCTTTCCCCCTGATTTTGTTAGATGGCATCTCAAGGAGCCATCTGAGCTCTGGCCCTGAAATCACTCCTTCAATTATTCCTGAACATCACATTTAACTCCACAGACTCTCCCCTCCCCTAACTTAACTCCATAGATGCTCCCCCTCCCCTAAAAAGCAAACTAACACCAGGTAATACCAGTGAAGAAGCCCTGCAGAAACACAGCTCTCTCAAGACAGATGAGGCTCCACAGTCCAAGATCATCATTTGAAATAATGTTACATTATCCTCATCTGTCAGCTACATAAATGAAACAGCACTTTGATAAAGCTCTCCCCTGGGAAAAGGGATTTGGAAGGAAAAGCTAAAGCTCATTTTATTCCAACCCCTCTGCCATGGGCAGACACCTCCCACCAGACCACACCAGGCTGCTCCAAGCCCTTTCCAACCTGGCTGAGCAGCAAAGCTCTCCAGGTGGAATTCCCTGTGTTCCAAACCCTGCCTGTTGCTTCTCATCCCCCTGCTCCACTCCACAAGATCCTGGCTCCATTCTCTTCCTCCCCGTGCTCCTGCCAGCAGCTCCCCTGTCACCTGTGCCACCCTGACCCTGGGCATCCCACACCAGTGCCAGCACTCTGGGATCAGGGATTGCACCCCATGCATGGGGACAAGGGCACCAAACTGCCCTGGCACATCTGCACAAGAGCTCTGAAAATCCAGAGAGGAGCTGCTCCTGCTGCCAGCAAAAGGGGTCAGGAAAACCCTCTTCCAAAGCACCATCAAACCTTCTCCCCACAGCATAAGGTGCTTACCCCCCTTTTTGTTTTGGGGCACTGTGACAGTGACAGCCTGTCCCTGCATGCACCCACTGACCCAATCCGGGGTGCAGAGCTCTGCATCCAGCCAGAGCATCCCGAAATATTCCTGGAAAGCAGCCCAGCCCAGCCCCTCCCACCGGGAGGTCACACCCTCCCAGCTCCTTGTCACAGGTCCCCCCCACCTGCTCCCATCTGCTGGAGCGGGGCCCAATTACGGCGATGTTCATCCAGGGAATGACGCCCATCCCTGCCCGCCCGGGTCCCGCTCACTTCTGCCCCAGTTCCCTCGGTCCCTGCCACGAGCAGGGAGGGAGGCAGAGGATGGGTGGAGCTGAGGATGATGATGGCCACATCCCTGCCCCAAGCTCCGGGACCCTCTCCTCCAGCACGGACGCGTGGGGAGCGAGTGCAGCTGATCGGTATTCAGGGACAGCTCCCGGCTGCCCGCTGCCACCCCTCCTCCTCCTCCTCCTCCTCCTCCTCCCGGTGACTCCGAGTGCGGCAGGAGGTGGCTCCCCGCGGCTCCCCGCTCCCACGGTGCATTTCACGCCTCCCTCCTCCTCCTCCTCCCCCAAACCATCGCTCCTGTTGCTTTCCCAGCCCTGCGGCGCAGATGTCCCCGAGCCACCCCCGGGGGACCCTGCCAGCTCCTTTGGGGCAGCTGGCACGGCCGGATTTGGGGACACGCTTCAGGGGAGCATCATCTGCACGGTGCCAGGGTCCCCGCGCCGAGGGGACAAGGACGGGAGAGGATGAGGATGGCTGAGGATGGGATGGAATGGCCGAGGATGAGATGACCGGGGATGAGGATGGGAATGGCCGAGGATGGGAATGGCCGGGAATGGTAATGGCCAAGGATGCTCCCACCCTGCCAGCCGGGGGAGATGGAACCTGTGGCGCAAGGCGACTCAGCTGGGACTGCAGGCACAAGCCGGGGCTCACCTTGTGCAGCTTCCACATGGCTCCCAGCGCCTTGACCTCGTGGCTGGAGTGCTTTCCCTCCTCCAGGCACTGGTAGCACACGGGGCTCTTGCACTGCACGCAGTACATGCTGTGGTTCTCCAGCTCGTGGTCGGTGCAGGTGGAGATCTTGCGGGGGCTGAGGCGGCGGCTGACGCGGCCCTGGGCCGGCGGCACCAGGCGGTGCTTGGCCAGCGGTCCCCGCGGCGGGTGGCACCGCAGGCGGCACGGGTCGCAGTAGAACACGTCGCACTGCTCGCACATCACGGCCGCCTCCTTGGGCGCCTTCTCGCAGAGCTGGCAGCGCAGGGCCGCCGCCCTGCCCTGCTGGTAGCGGTCGATGACGCCCTCGAGCAGGCGGTTGCGGGGGAAGCCCCGCAGCCCGCGCTCGTCCAGCACCAGGCTGCGGTGGCACTGCGGGCACGTCAGGCACGCGTTGCGCGGCGGCGGCGGCGGCGCCAGCGCGGCGGGAGGAGGCGGCGCGGTCGGCGGGAACACGCGGACCCCGTTCGGGGACTTCTGGCACGGCGTGGTGGGAGCGCTGGCGAAGCCCCCGTAGGAGCCGTAGCCGCTGTCCGCCTCGCTGTATAGGCTCATCTTGTCCAGGTCCAGGTAGTCATAGTCGGAGACGGCCGAGCCCGAGGCGCGGCGGCTCTGCGGAGACTCCGAGTCGGGCGTCTGCACCAGGATGTTGCGGGCGCACGCCTGGCACAGGTTGTGCGAGCAGGGCAGGATGATGGGCTCCCGGTAAAAGGAGCCGCACACCGGGCATTTCAGCTCCTCTTCCATCTCTTCCATAGGGGAGGGAAGGAGGAGGGCGGCGGCGCGGCTCCGGCGGCCGCGGCAGGAGCCCGAGGAGCGACCCGCACCGCACCGCGCCTCGGCGCCGACTGCCGCCCGCCCGCCGCCCGCCGCCGCGCGCGCCGCCGGGCCCCGCCCCCCGCCCTGCCATTGGTCCGCCCGCCGGCGCGGGGGTGCGCTGCGCGCTACGATTGGCTGATCTGCCTGTCCTTCACCCAGCGCGCCCGCCCCACGGCGCTGCTGCGGGGGCTGCGCTCGGGGCTGCGGCGCCGCTGCGGGGTCCGTGAGGGAGAGCGGCGGTCCCGGGCCTGCCGCTGCTCTGCCCGCTGCTCTGCCCGCTGCTCTGCCCGCTCATCTTCCCTTCCCCGGCTCCCGGGAAGCGGCACCACAGCCCCGCGCATCCCGCCCTCCCGCCCCGCGATGCCCGCAGCATCCCCTCCCCGGGATCCTGGGGCGCTCCTGCGCTTTCCCCTCTGCCCTCGCGAGGTGACTTTGGCAGTGCAAGGGACCCGCTGACGGATGCGGTCGTGAGGGTGTAATTGTGATGACTGGAGTGGCCGCACGTGTGCGGTGCTGGCGGTGCCGCGGCTCTCCGGGGATGGCAGCGGAGCGGTGCCCGGTGCCCTGCGGTGATCGCGGTCCCGCGGAGCGGTGCCCGGTGCCCTGCGGTGATGCCCGCCGTGGGCAGCGGGACGCGGTCCCTGAGGCTGGGACGCCCCCGTGGGGACGCGCTCCGCCACTGGAGAGCGGGGACGGCGGCCCCGAGGGGCTCCCGGGGCTTTGCCTCTCAGCCCTGCTCGCTCCGAAGGTCGGCTGAGGTCTTAAAACTCTCCTGGCAACAGAGCGGCACAGCGGGTCCTGCTCAGCCAATGGAAAAATGGGATTGCTTGGGATGCCGCTGTGTTGTCTCCTATTTCTCTCTGTGCACACATTTGGGGCTGCCCGTTGGTGTAGATGCTCTGTGCCCTCTGTGATGGCTTTGGGTTGTGCCCAGAGCTCTGGGACCCAACATCAGAAGAACCTGGAGCTGCTGGAGCAAGTCCACAGGAGGTCACGGAGATGCTCCAAGGGCTGGAGCCAGGCTGGGAGAGCTGGGATTATTCACCTGGAGAGGAGAAGGCTCCAGGGAGAGCTCAGAGCCCCTTGCAGGGCTTAAAGAGGCTCCAGGAGAGCTGGAGAGGGACTGGGGACAAGGGATGGAGGGACAGGAGCCAGGGAATGGCTCCCAGTGCCAGAGGGCAGGGCTGGATGGGATCTTGGGAATTGGGAATTCCTGGCTGGGAGGGTGGGGAGGGGCTGGGATGGAATTCCCAGAGCAGCTGTGGCTGCCCCTGGATCCCTGGAAATGTCCAAGGCCAGGCTGGATGGGGTTTGGAGCCACCTGGGACAGTGGGAGGTGTCCCTGCCCATGGCACCTGTTTCCATGGTGGGGGGGATGGTAAAAATCCTGGGGGCACCCAGGGCTGTGAGTCCCCTGCTTGCCAGGACCCACTGAGGGGCTCCTTCCCCTCTGCAGTGGGGCCAGGCAGGTCCTGGCATTCAGGGAGCAGCTGCAATTCCCAGCTCCCACACTGATATTCGGGCAGGGGGAAGCCCAAAAGCCCAGATGCCCAAGGAAAGCTCCACCATTCCTCAGCCTGACAAGGAAGGACAAGTGGTAAGGAGAAAAGGATTTCCTGGGATCTTCTCTTTTCCGCTCTGGTGTGCTTTGTTCTTCCCTTTCTGCTTCCTCAGGCTCCTGCTGGCTCTGTATTGACCGTGGCTTCCCCTGGACTCTGCTGAACATTCCTCATTTGCTCCCTGTTGGTGTCTCTGCTCAGAGCTGCTCATTTTTTTCCCCCTGCTCTCCCTCCTCGAGCTGCCCTTTTGCTGAAATAAAACCATCATTCCTTGTTTGCCTCTTGTTTCCCGTGGCCATTTTTCACCCTGGCAGGTCTGGGATTGCCGTTTCTGCTGGAGTGATGCTGCTGCTCATGGAAATGGGCAGAGAGAGGAGCACAGCCCGTGCCTTTGGAAGCAACCCTTGGTCAGGAACATGGAGCTGTTTTCTTCCTGGCAGTGCAGCTTGAGTGCTGCTCTGGCTGTGGTTTATTTACAGCTGTCACACAGTCCCTGTCACACGTGTCACTGCCCTGAGAGCTGCACAGCTCTGGACCTGCAATAATGACTTGACCCAGCTTCAGCATTGGTTTGTCTGACGTGGCTGGGATCAGTTAAAGGGTGGAGAAATTGTCTTGTTCTCAGCTGGCTCCTGCTTTTCTCCTGTGGCTCTCCCCTTCACACAGAGCCATGGAATCAGTGAGGTTGGAAAAGATCATTGGGATCATTGAGTCCAACCTTGATCCCCACCTTGTCCCCAGCCCAGAGCACTGAGTGCCACTGTGGCAATCACATTCTCTGGAAAAATCCCTTTGCCCAGGATTTCTCCTGGGAAGCTGAGAAGCCTCAGAGAAAAAGGAAAACAAATTCTTATCTCATTTGCTTCTCCTGTGTTGTGCTCACATGTGGAATGAGTTTGGAGGTTGTTCATCCCACAGGTGATTGTTTCATTGGTTTTCTGGGAATTGTTTTGACTCTTTGGCCAATCAGGGCCAAGCTGTGTCGGGGCTCTGGAAAGAGTCACGAGTTTTCATTATTATCTTTTTAGCCTTCTGTAAGTATCCTTTCTGTATTCTTTAGTATAGTTTAGTATATAACAAACATAACATAACATAACATAACATAACATAACATAACATAACATAACATAACATAATCTTAAAATAATAAATTGTCCTTCTGAGAACATGGACTCAGATTCATCACTGCTTCCTTCATCTGGGTCCCCACAAATACAATGTGCCACCTCCAGTCATTCCTTGGACACCTCCAGGGATGGGGACTCCAAACCACCCCAGGGGTCCCTTCTAATGCTTGACCACCCTTTCCATGATGAAAATTTCCCTGGATTTTCCTGCTGTAGAAGCTCCTCCATCTCCTGCTGTTGGTGCATCTCCTGTTGTAACCAGCCTCTGCCCTGGAGAGTGTGGAAGCCACCACTGGGCTGAGATAAATTAAAGTCATTTAGACTCTATAAGTGCTGTTGGATCCTCTTGGTGAATGGTAATAAATATCTGAGCTGGGCTAGAGCTCATAAATAAAAGAAGAATGAACCAAGACAACAACTCTGAAGTCTCTTTATTCATCCCACGCCCAGAACACCTTGAGGAGATAAATCAGAGAGTGGACAAAGGCCCAGAGCTCCTCAGAGGAGAGGGTTGGGAGCACCAGAACCTTTCCAGAGACGCCTCAGGTGTCTGATGCGAGCAGATCTTCCACTGCCATGTGGGAAACCTGCTTCAGGCTCTGGGAATGTGTTTCCTCTTGTCCCTGGAGGTCCCACACAGGATCTGTGCTGTTCCTGTAGAACCCCTTGTGCTGGAACCCTCTCCCTGTGCCCCCCAGGACATCTCAGCAGATGCAGCCAGAGTTTGGAGCTGCCTTTTTATGACTCCAAGACATTGGCAGGTCATAATTCATCCTGTCACCAACCAATACACCCTCCTCCTCCTCCATCCTTTTGAGAGGATGAGCCCTTGGCTGACAGGAGCAATCCTCGTTTGTGAGTCCCTGCGTGCACGACCTTGAAATCAGCACCCCTGAGCTCATCCTGCTCCCTCAGCTCACCCAGAGCTCTCAGCGCATCCTGATTTCCCTGTCCTGGGGACAGCTCCTGGCAGCAGGACAGGAGCTGAGGTCACTCTGCTCCCTGGTGCCAAGAGCATGGTCAGGAATGCTGGCACCGTGCCTGGAAAGGTTCCAGGGCTCCCAGAGTTCTGGCAGGAGCTGCCTCCCAGAACAACCTCCAGAGCTTCTGCTGGTGACATCATTTGCTCCAAGCACCGCTTCAGGAGCTCAGAAAGCTGGAAACCTTTCCCGTTTGTTTCTGAGGTCTCCTCCTCGCAAGGAAAAGTGCCAGATTTTTGTGGATGATTGACTTGGGCATCTTTGCCCAATGTCAGTGTCACAAACATGAAGGATCCAGGAAAGGCTTTGTGCCTCAAGCCAGACCTTGGAGCTTTTGAGCATTTGGAACACTTTGATGCCCAGTTCTCCAGAATCAGCTTCCCTTTACCGAGGACAGCTCCCTTCCCACCACTCTGGGCTGCTGCAGGCTGAAGACAATGCCAGCTCTGCTGCCTCACTGCTGGCAGGGAGCTGCTGAGGTTTCCTGGGGTTGGATGGATTGTGGAAGTTAAAGGAAAGCTTCCCAATGGCAAAACATTCAGAATTTTTCCTGTTGTGTAGGAGGCAGACAAAGAGGCTCAGCACAAGGAGGATGTGGAGCTGCTGGAGAGAGTCCAGAGGAGCCACAGAGCTGCTCCAAGGCCTGGAGGCCCTCTGGAGCCAGGCTGGGAGAGCTGGGGGTGCTCACCTGGAGAGGAGAAGCTCCAGGGAGAGCTCAGAGCCCCTGGCAGGGCCTGAAGGGCTCCAGGAGAGCTGGAGAGGGACTGGGGACAGGGATGGAGGGACAGGACACAGGGAATGGCTCCCAGTGCCAGAGGGCAGAGATGGATGGGAGATTGGGAATTGGGAATTCTTCTCTGATTGCCCAGAGCATCTGTGGCTGCCCCTGGATCCCTGGAAGTGTCCCAGGCCAGGTTGGATGGGGTTTGGAGCCACCTGGGACAGTGGAAGGTGTCCCTGCCCATAGCAGGGGGTGGGACTGGATGATCTTTAAGGTCCCTTCCAACCCAAACCATCCCATGATTCAGGGATTTCTCTGCTTCCCTGTCTCTCTTCCTAAACCCTCAGGGCTTGTTTGGCTGATGAGCAACACCAGCAGAGTTGTTCATCACCACCCACACGGAGTGGGTGTGAAACAGCCCCTGGTTCATGACTGCTCCAACCCTTCCCAAGAAGCTGTGGAGGTGTCCAAGGCTGCTCCTTGCTCCGGCACAGGATCCTGAGAAACACTAATGGCAACATGAACTGTGGAACGGATTGAAATATTTAATGGCTTTATCCTCTATCAGACTTTAATTACAATTGCTGAGCATGATGCCTCAGGTTCAGCTTTTCTATTTTTCACATTCTGTGCTGCTTCAGTGTGAGGGTCTGGGCTTCATATTATGGGATGGTTCTGATCATGTGCAGTTCTGAGCTCTGAGCACAGAGCAGGGAGACAAAACAATTCCTGCTCCAGCTGGGCACCAAGGACAAATGACCCAAATCTCAGCCCAAGAGCACAAACCCCGTGGGCTGGAGAGAGAAAAACAAGCAGGGTGGGACTGCCTGGGCTAAAGCTGGAATGGGACAATGAACTGCAAGGTGCAAATGGAGCAGAACTGATCCCAGGCACAGACCCCGTGCCCGGCCGTGCATTTTGGGGCCATTTTGGTTCATCTTGGGTGCAGCCCTGGCTGGGCTCTGGTGCTGCCCAAGGTGGATCCATGGAGGAGATGCTTTGAATCAATCCCTGCTTTATTCTGGAACTCCATCCAGCCTCTGCTCTAGGGCAGCCTGTACAAGGCATCAAGCACAAACTTTGCTGATTAAACCCAGCACTTAATTGGTAGCACAGGGTAAGGATAAACCCCCAGTGCCAGAGGAGATTGTTTTTTTCCCTGAGGAATTCCAGCTGTGACCATGGGCATTGGCAGGGGATAATGCTGCCCAAAAACATCTCTGGAAATCACTTCTGAAAATAAGGTGGCAAAATTGCTCCATCAAGTATGAGCCAGCCTGGCGAGGTGCCAGGCTCTGGGCATGTCTGACTGGAGGAGAAGTTAAAGCTCAAATGATGCCTCAGAGTGAGATGTTCTGAAAAAAAATCTGTACATCTCAATGTGCTGCTTACTTTCAAGGGTGACATCATTTATTTTTAAGTCATTATTTTTTCTTACTCCCAGGAGCTGGTGGAAATTTTCTGATTTTTATCAAAACAGAGCAGAATCCATTGCTAATACAGGGGAAGAGCAGAGCTTCAAGTCTAAATTGTGATGCTCCTTTGACCAGCCTGCCCACTTACTCATCCCCTCTGGGATTAATGCCCCACTTCTCCAGCTTGTGACTCATTCTGGAGAACAGCAACATTAAATTCATCCCACCAGAAAAATCTGTCCTTCCTCCCACAGCCAGTTTGTCTCCAGCCTCCTTTCCCTGCTGCCCAAAGGCTCAGCTGGAACACTTGGTGGTTCAGATGTGCTGCAGGTGGGACATTCCCTGCGTCTTCAGCATTGAGAAAGAAGCTTCATCCAAAATTTATTGGCTTCACAAACAACTCAAGGCTTGTTTGACCTGCCCTGGAAGTGTCCATGGCCAGGTTGGACAGGGTTTGGAGAAATCTGGGATAGTGGGAGGTGTCCCTGCCATGGCAGGGGGTGGAATGAGATGAGCTTGAAGGTCCTTCCAACCCAAACCATTCTGGGATTCTCTGATATTCCCACTTTCAGACAATTTCTGCTTCTTTTGAGCAGAAAGTTGCCCATTCAAAATGATCTCCTAACCTCTGCAGTACAGACATCTCTTAAAATAAACTCTAAATTATAAAGTTTTAAATTCTGAGCTCTAAATTATATCTAAATAGAACAATTAAAGTGGATTTGCTGGTGAGTCACCTGGGTGTTAGGGAGGCCTTCAGGAGCAGCTTTCCCATTAATGGATGGAGTGGGATATTTTCTTTCCAAGCCTCCTTCCACTCCTCCCAGCTTCTGGCTGAGAACTTTGGAGGAGAGCAGCTGAAAACTTTTTTGGATGTATCAAGTGGGAGGCTCAAATCTAATGTATGGCTGAGTCTGGTGCAGATTTCTCCTCGCTGCCATGGCAACCAAACTAACTAAAAATAAGAAGCATTCCCATAAATGTCAAAACACTCCATGCTTCCGTGACGTATGGAGGATCTGACCTGGAATCTGCAGCCATTATGTAACGGTGTTTAACATTCCTCTAATTACAGGGGAAAGTTGTCTCCAGGTTAGATGCTTTGCATAACTCTGGGAGTCAATCTGCTTCCCCTGTGTTCTTTGGGGTTTATGTTGGGAATGAGCTGGAGGTGCTCAGAGCAGCTGTTCAGCACCTGCTGTGGTTACGTGTGAAGGGAGACTCATGAAACCCGTGCCAGTGTCCATCTGCTTGAAATAACCACAAAATAAACCACTAAATCCACGGAATCTGGCCTTCTGGAAAAGCTGCCCGTGCAAGTGGCAGATCTGGCTGAGCATGGAGAGCCAGCCTGCAGGGAGGGCACCCCAGGAGTGTTTTAGGGGCTCCCTCCCAGGTGTGGGGCAGCCCTGACTGGTGCCTCTGTCCAAGGGCTCCTGCACCTCTTCCTAAATCAGCACCCTGAAATCAGGCAGGGATGGATGGGCAGAGTCCAACAGGGTGAAGTTTAATAAGTCTAAGTGCTGAGTTCTACATTTTGGGCACAAAAATCCCCTACAAGGTTACAGGCTGGGGACAGAGTGCCCAGGCACAAAGGGACCGCGGAGTCAACAACCAGCCGGACATGAGCCAGCAGTGTGCCCTGGTGGCCAAGAAGGCCAAGGGCTCCTGGCCTGGACAGGAACAGAGTGGCCAGCAGGACAGGGAGGTCATTCTGCCCCTGTGCTCAGCACTGGTGAGGCCAAACCCTGAGTGCTGTGCCCAGCTCTGGCCCCTCAGCTTGGGAAGGACCTTGGGACACTGAGCACATCCAGAGGGGACAACGAGGCTGGAGAGGGGCTGGGAACACAAACCCTGTGAGGAACCCCTGAGGGAGCTGGGGGTGCTCAGCCTGGAGAAAAGGAGGCTCAGAGGTGACCTCATCACTCTGCACACCTCCCTGCAGGGAGGCTGCAGACAGGTGGGGTTGGTCTCTGACAGAACCAGAGGACAGAGTCTCAAGCCACGTCAAGGAAGGTATAGGTTGGATATTAGGAAAAACTTTTTCACCCAAAGAATAATAAAGCACTGGAATGCTCTTCCCAGAGAGGTGGTGGAATCACCATCTCTGGATGTGTTTAGAAAAAGACTGGACATGGCACTGGGTGCTGCAGTCTGGGTGAGGTGTGAGGGCATAGGTTGGACTGGATGATCTCAGAGGTCTCTTCCAACCATCATTATTCTGTGATTCTGTGATTCTGTGATTCTGTGATTCTGTGACAGGGGCTTGGGAAGGGAGCCTGGGAGACTTGCCCAGGTGTGGGTGTCTTCATGGTGGACTGGGGATGAGATGGATGGGATGATTCCCATGGGATGAGTTTTTCTGTTGCTCCAAGTGGCCTTCAGTGACCTGAAGCCACAGTGGTGGCCAGACTGTGCCAGAGGCAATGACAGCATCAATCCTTCCATATTCAGAGAACTCACAGAATTCACAGAATTCACAGAATTCACTGGGTTGGAAGAGACCTTCAGGACCATGGAGTCCAATCCAGCCCCAACAGCTCAGCTCAGCCCTGGCACCCAGTGCCACATCCAGGCTTTGTTAAACACACCCAGGGATGGGGACTCCACCACCTCCCCGGGCAGAACATTCCAGAACTTTATCACCCTTTCTGTAAAAATCTTTTCCCTAATATCCAGCCTATATTTCCCTTGGTGCAGCTTGAGATATGGATAACAGCTCCTAACCTGAAGGCTGTGGGAAGCCCAGCAGCAGTGACGCCCTTCCCAAATCCTTCAGCTGCCCCATAGGGATGGGGTGGTGGATCCCATGCTCCAGCCCTGCCTGGGATGGCTGTCCCTGACCCTTCCCAGAGGAATCTCTGCTTCCCAAGGTGTCTCCCCCCATTCCCAGCCCGGATCCCTGGCGTGGGTGTTCCCAGCTGCCTGCAGCGACACGCTCAGATGAATCAAGGGGGTGGTGGTGGAAGCTCTGAGGAGATGTGAGAGAAGCAAACCAGGCTTGTTCCCATTCCTCACTGCCCACTCCTCATGCAGACTCACCTCTGGCTGGCACAGCAGCGTTTTAAATCTCAACAAAAGGGCAAAACAGACAGAAACTGGCACATTGAGGTATTCAGGGTTTTGTGATTCGATCTCATCCCAGGTGGCAGTGGAAACATCCTGGGATGTGTCCATTGTCCATCCATGGATAGCCAAGGTTGCTCCTCCCACACCCCACTGCTACCTCCTGCTGTCCCAAGGCCAAAGTTAATTCCAAAAAAGTGGGAAATCCTTCTTTGGGGGTGTTCATGCCAAGCACAGGCACATTCCTTGCAAATTCAGGGGGTCTAGCACTGAAGCATCCAGCCTGGGCTCAGGGATGGAAGAGGTGCATCCCATCTGGCTCAGACATGGGGAAAGGAGATGTTAGAGCAGAGGAAGAGGAGGGGATGCGGGAAGGATGAAGGATCCATCCTCTGGGCCATTTTGTGTGATCACCTCAGTGCACCTGCAGTGTCCTTGCTGAACTCTCTCTGTCAGGCTGGATCCAGCAGGATTTTGGGACAGGAGAGTTCCTTGTCTGTGTGACTCCTGCCCAGGCCTTGGGATCCTGCCAAGGGAATGGCACCTGCCACTTCCCTGATGCAGGGACCAAACCCACTCCAAGAAAAACCTTTCCCTTTTTTTCCTGGCTGCCTTTGCTGTGCCGGATCTGAGGCAGCTCTCCAGCACAAAGGAGATGAGGGAAAAGCAAGGTCTGGACCATGGAAAAAGGAAAATGTGGGCACCAGGACATCAGTGCTCTCTTTTTGATTTGCTGGACACTTTTTTGAAGATTTTTATTCTTCCTTCCTGCTTTTGGCTTTGATTTTTTGGAAAGAAACTCCAAAGGCTCTTTCCAGCAAAGCAGAGAGGGCATAATTTGTGTGGAGACTTCACCCACAACCAGTCCACGTGAAAAGGCTGCTAAAATTCCAGAAAAATGAAAGGTCTGTGCACTTCTTTGCCCAGAGAAGCTGTGGCTGCCCCTGGATCATTGGAAGCGTCCAAGGCCAGGTTGGACAGGGCTTGGAGCAGCCTGGAACAGTGGAAGGTGTCCCTGCCATGGCAGGGGTGGAATGGGATGGGCTTTAAGGTCCCTTCCAACCCAAATTATTCCCTGAAATTCCATGATTTTGTGTCTCAGTGCAGAACTGCTGGGAGCAGAGAGGGGTGTGGGGGAGAGAACTGGAAAAATGAACCTAAAGAAGAAAATGGAGGGAATTAAAATGAGCCAGTCTAGTCCTTTTAGACCTTGGAGAAGTCCAAGGAGGTAACAAATCTGCTTTGATGGGCTCTTTCAGTCACTGGATGCCCAGAGCCAGGGGTGAGGCATGAGCAATTGGGAAAGAACAAGGAAACACTGCAGCATTTCTATCTGTAAAAAAGGGGATTTTTCTGAGTGTCTGGGCTGTGGCAGTGCCTCCACCTGATCCAGACATCCCATAAGGCTCTAAAGGGCTTTTTTTCCTCCCTGAAGGAGAGTGACAAGCTGGTAATGCTGCACCCTCCTTCCTCCTCCTCCTCTTCCTCCTCCTCCTCCCACGACTGCTCTGCATCCATCCATCATCCCTCCCTGTGCCACCTCTCTCTTCTCACAGGAGCTTCCACCAGGTCTGTGCTGGCACTGAGATCATCTTGGTTTTTTATTTTGCTGGAGATTCCTTCTCCCTTACCTAAGACATGGTTTTTTTTTTTTTTCTCCTTTCTTTTTTATTTTTCTTTAAATTTTTTGTTCCTGCTGCCATGGCAACCTGGATGGATTCTGGTCACGGCATTGGCCTCCCTGGCTGCAGATGGCCACAGGGATATCAATCAACAAGTGCCACAGCTCCCTGGGGAGCTGGGAATGCCCTGCAGGCAGGGATTGTGCTGGATCCTCCCTCGCCCCCTCTGGATGTGCTCCCTTCTCTCTCTGCCCTGTGGATCCTCCAGGACTGGGTGCTGGGAAGATTTGAAGGGGCTGTTTTGGGCAGTGCCCACCTGGGAAGGCAGGAATTGGCTCTGTGTGCCATGGTTCATAGAATCATAAAATCATGGAGTGGTTTGGGTTGGAAGGGACCTCAAAACTCATCCAGTGCCACCCCTGCCATGGCAGGGACACCTGCCACTGTCCCAGGGTGCTCCAAACCCTGTCCAACCAGAGATCCAGGGGCAGCCACAGCTTCTCTGAGCACCCTGTGCCAGGGCCTCACCACTCTCCCAGCCAGGAATTCCCAGTTCCCAATCTCCCATCCATCCCTGCCCTCTGGCACTGGGAGCCATTCCCTGTGTCCTGTCACCTCAGGCTCCTGTCCCCAGCCCCTCTCCAGGCACTTTGATGGGAGGTGGGAGCTGCTCCAGGAGCACCACTGGTGGGCCCTGGTGAGATGTGACCTCAGTCAGAGGTGCTGCTGCAGTTGGAAGGAGGAGGAAAGCTGGGACTCTTCAGACTGCTCCCCTCTGAGCTCACAGGTGACTTCCTCCCTCATTCCCTCCTCCTCATCACCAACAGCTCCCTCAGGTCTCCCTGGAGGGCAATGCATGGCCATTCCCACCCTCCTCAGCCTGTTGGGTGCCAGCTTGGGCAGCTTTAGTCGTGGATGGAGAAGGTGCCACTGCTTGAATTTAGGAATTCTCCCAAGAGTCCTCACCCATGGACTTGTCCACCCTCCCCTGCAGCTTTTATTTCTTCCTCAAAAGTGGGTGACCTGGCCTGAACTTTTCCAAGAAGGCAGGCAGGGCACCTGGTATGGGAAATGCCTGGAATTTGGGGCGATGCCTTAAGCCACAGATAAGGGTCTCTTTGTGGGAGAGATGCTTTGTTCCCTCCTTATTCTGCTTCCCAGTTCTTGTGACCAAATTTAATATTCCCTGTTGATGTAAGTGATTTTCAGTGGAAATGGACCTTCAGCTTGAAGTTTATTTGCATTTTAATAAACCTTCTTTGACAGAGAACACCCTTCTCTATTCATCCCCCACAAAAGAGGAGTGAATTGAAAATCATGCAGGAACTTAATGCAGCTGAAAGGAAATTGCAAGCTCCAACTTGGCTGCACTGAGAAATCTGGAGATCAAACGATCCCATCTGCAGTGGGCACCAAAGCGAGCAGCAGCTGCTGATGGGAGGCTGGAGAAGGGAAGGGATTTGGAGAAGGATGCTCTGGAATGGGAGCAGGGTCCATTTAAGAATGGAGGGGTGGTGGAGTCTCAGAATCTCTGCTGCTCAGAGTGACTCTGAGATATGTACAAGTCTCTTTTCCCAGTCCTGCTGTCAAAGAAGGAGTCAGGATTCTTCTGTTCTTGTACTCAAGGTTGTTTATTATTTCTTTTCTCTGACTTGCTGAGGTCTGTCTGGCAGGTTGGCTTGAGGCACACTGATCACCCTTGGGGTAGTGTTGTCTTTTATACTAAAAAATACATGTACTTTATTTACAATAAATTCCCAATACCTATCACCCATGTTAGACAGTGAGCTTCTACCTTAAACCAATCCAAAAATGTCACCATCACCCAGAAGATGGAGGCCAAAAAGAAGGAGAAGGAGAAAGGCTGGACACTCCCAGATTCCTCCATCTTGCCTCCTGAACCTCCATTCTAAAAAACCCCAAAATCTATTTTTCACCCTGTTATAAATTAATTATTCTTCTACTTAAACTCCCTTGACTTGTAATTCTTCATATAAAGGTTGGTAATTGTTTTTTCCAAGGGCTAAATCAAAGGCACAGGGGTCTTAGGCTTTGTGCCAGGGTCTCTGAGCCCCCTGGGCAGGGGCTGGAGCCCTCCAGGGCAGCCACAGGAATTTCCTGGGTTCCAACAGTGGACCCTGGGCTGGGAGTGTCTCCAGCAGTGAACACAAAGGGAATGAGTGACCTGTCACCGTGATTTTTTAAGATTTTCAAAGCCTTTTGATGTTTACATTCTTGTAGCAAACTTTCTCACACGCTTTCAGTAAATGACGTATTGTTTTGCATTCTTTTGTAGAGGAGGAGAAACTTGATGGACTGTTGGTTTGTCCAGTGACACTGGAGAGGTGGCACTGTCACCCTCCAATCCACTGTCACTTTTGGAAATCTAGAAATGTTGGAGCCAGAAAATAAACTTCCTTTTTTCACTTTCAGAACAGCAAAGTGTGCGCGCTTGCGTTGTTTCACATCCTACAGTGACATCGACCCTTCTCCAAGTGAGTGACCTCTGGTGGCTCAGGGATTGGATCTGATAAAAACAAGAGCAGGCTCCTGGTACTAAAGTGATTTCAGTATTTATTATAAAAAAAGAAAGGCCTAAAGCAAGGGGGCCTGGGCTGAGCAGGAGTGTTGAGTTTGCAAGCAACCCCAACAAGGGAAGAGATGGGAATCTTGATTCCATGTTTCAGAAAGCTGATTTATTATTTTATTATATTTATCATATTAAAACAAAAGGATATATTAAAACTATACTAAAAGAATAGAAGAAAGGATTTCATCAGAAGGCTTGCAAGGAATAGAAAAGAAAGGAATGATAATAAAATCTTGTGACTGCTCACAGCCTCAACACAAGTGGCTGTCATTGGTCATCAAGTAAAAACAATTTCACATGCTGGGTAAACAGTTCTCCAAATCACATTCCAAAGCAGCAAAACATGGGGAAACTGAAGCTTCTCAGCTTATTAGGAGAAAAGATCCTAGTGAAAGGATTTTTCATCAAATAAATCTGTGACACAGGAGCGTTCCCTCAAGGATGGAGCGGCGCTGGCGCTGGGGCTGCTCAGCAGCGATGGCCCCGATGTCCCAGGTGGAGCATGTGAAAAACGCCAATCACTTGTTTTTCAAATTTTAAAAGCTTATTAGTAATAAAATGGTTATAAAAATAGTAATATAATTAGAGTAATAATAATTTGGACAGTTTGGATTAGGACAATATGAGACAATAGAAACAAAGAGTTATGGACACTCCGGGTGCCTTTGCTGGGCAGCACGAGCCCGAAAAAGGCCCCACGTTAACAGAGGATTAACCCTTAAAAGCAACAGCCTGTTGCATATTCATACAGCTCATCCATGATGCAAAAATTCCATTCAAACACAGGATTCTGTCTGGGCAGTGTCAGCTTCTTCCTCTGGATCCTGACAGCTTCAGGCCTGAACAAGGTGGGAAGAAGTTAATTTCTCCTGATAACGGAGCGATAAATTCTCTTTCTCTGAAAGATTCAGGTGTCCTGGGGCTGCTATCTCACTGCAAGTCCTTTCTTTAGAAAAAAAGTATCTTACATAGCATAGTTTCTATTTTAACATTTAGTTATAACCTAACACTATATTTAATGCAGTACTTAAGAAAATTAACACAGCATCACTTTCTAACATAACACATCTAATACTCATTTGAATATTTGCGAAAAGCCAATCATGAAATCTGCATTTTTGACGAAAGGGAGCAGCTATTTCTCACAGGAGCATGCCCTGTCCGAGAGGGCTGTGCAGGCAGGAGATCAAACTCCCAGCTCCCTCTCTCTCCCAGCCCTCGGAGGATGCTGCAGCTCCATCTGTGCCCAGGGGTGGGAGGAGAAGGAGGTGGGCACATGGAATTATCAGAGAACAGGATCCCAACGCCTGAGATCTTCCCCATTGTCTTCTCTGTCACTGAGCTCGGGAAAATTTAGCACCGCCCGAGTGGAGCAAAGCTGGCTCTGCCTGCTGCACTTGGAAACAGGAGCCAAAAGCTCCCTATTTATATCTGCTCAGCAGCTGCTTCATGAGCCCTCCATGGGCTGTGGGGCTCTGGGGATGTGGATTCCACAGCTGGGCCGAGAGGAGTTAAATATCAGAGTCCTGGAATGGCTGGGATTGGAAAAGGACCTTGAAGTCCATCCCATCCCACCCCTGCCATGGCAGGGACACCTTCCACTATCCCAGGCTGCTCCAAACCCTGTCCAGCCTGGCCTTGGGCATTGACAGGGATCCAGGGGCAGCCACAGCTTCCCTGGGAATTCCAGCCCAGCCAGGAATTGCCAGTTCCCAATCTCCCATCCATCCCTGCCCTCTGGCACTGGGAGCCATTCCCTGGCTCCTGTCCCTCCATCCCTTGTCCCCAGTCCCTCTCCAGCTCTCCTGGAGCCCTTCAGGCCCTGCCAGGGGCTCTGAGCTCTCCCTGGAGCCTTCTCCTCTCCAGGTGAGCACCCCCAGCTCTCCCAGCCTGGCTCCAGAGCAGAGGAAATCCAGCCTTTGGAGCATTTTTGTGTAAATGTCCAAGTGATAATAACAGAGGAGCTCTGTGCTGGTTTGGGGACATCCTGCCTGGTCACACAGAGCTGGAGGCAGTGCCAGGCTGGCTGCGCCACCTCACTGGCACAGGGTGCCCAGAGCAGCTGGGGCTGCCCTGGGATCCCTGGCAGTGCCCAAGGCCAGGCTAGACATTGGGGCTTGGAGCAACCTGGGACGGTGGGAGGTGTCCCTGCCATGGCAGGGGTGGATGGGATGGGATTTAAGGTCCCTTCCAGCCCAAACCATTCCATGGTTCCATGGCTTTGTGCCCTGCAGAGGAGGTGGCTGTCAGGCATGTCCCCATGCCGTGCTCTTGGTCTCCTCCCTGTGAGGGGCACCCCTCTCTCTCCTCACCAATCCCCCCCTGGGGCATTTATTGGGAACACCCCAAACACTGGTTTGAATAAGATCAAGAGAGAAAAATGAGTATTATTATTATGGCTGGTAAGAAAATACCAGCGGAGAGAGGAGGGGAAGGAATGAATCATTTTTGACAGATGTCCCCACACTGCAAATGCTGCCTGGCTGTGGAAAAAATTCCTATAAACTAAGGGGAGCCTCACTGTTTATCTAAACAGAGCAAAAATGGAAAAGCTTTCATAGAATCCCAAAATGGTTTGGAAGGGACCTTAAAACCCACACAGTTCTGTGTGCTATGGCAGGGACATCTTCCACTATCCCAAGTTGCTCCAAGCCCCATCCAACCTGGACTTGGACACTTCCAGGATTGTGGACATTTGTTACATCCCATGCTTCATGCAGAGGATTAATGGTTTTGAAAAAACTTCGTAAATTACTCTCTTTAATCTGTATTTTGAAAGTATTTTCTGGGGTCTGGCAAGGCTCTGTGTGGCACCGAGCTCTGCCTGAAATGGCTTCAATCACCTTTACACTGGCCTTCAAAACAGGCCATGAATTCAATTTTTAAGGCTGTTTCTTTAGCCCTGAGTAACCCTGGTGAGGAACTTCTCTCCTGGTGCTCATTACAGCTGTGCTTCTGCCTTTGTGCAGCAAGAAAGGACTGAATACAATTCCTTAATTCCCAATTAATGGCTGTCATTATCTACCCCTTGTATATATAAATAACCAGCTGGAGAATGAGACAACCTTACAAGGTGCCCTGACTCACAGGAAATAATAAATGGTAAAGAAAAACCTTCATCCAAGTAAGGAATAAACAAGACATTTGCCTTTTTAAAAGAGGATGACTCTGGAAGAAAGCTCTTCCACACAACAATTCCCAGGCATCACTGACTCATTGTATTTATAGGAGAAATTACTTTTCATGGCAAAATTTCAAGAAGCCCTAGGAAGCTTTAATCTCCAGGCAGAGGAATAAGTCAGAGGCCCCACTGGTGGTGGTTTTAATTCTTAAAAACCACATTTTGCACTTCTGTGGGCTGCTCAACCTGAGCCTGCCCCGGAGGCAGCTCAGCTGATCCCTTCCCAACAAAGCTTTTAAATGTGGTGACAGGGAAAGGGAAGGGGCCCAGCAGGAGGTGCCACCTCCAGGGATGCTCTGGAAGGGCAGGAGGGGAAGCCAAAGTCAGGCTGAAGTCAGAGGTGGCTCTGCCAGCATTCCCGAGGATTTTATAAGTGCAGGGGAACAATCAGGGAGCAGTGGCTCCTTCTCCATCCATGTGGAGGATGATTCCTGCCAAGCTCCCCTCCAAAACCACCTCTGCAGGGGCAAACAGCTCAAATTCCAATGGTCACAAACACCAGGAAGGTGTTTCCTTCCTCTGGCCCAGAGCAGCGAGGCCACAAAACGCTCCTGGATCTCCCCAGGCTCTGCCTGAGCTCCCACATCCCCTCCCAGGACATGGAGGGAAGGCTGCCCTAGAGCAGAGAGTAGATGGAGTTCCAGAATAAAGCAGGGATTTATTCAAAGCATCTCCTCCATGGATCCACCTTGGGCAGCACAAGAGCCCAGCCAGGGCTGCACCCAAGATGAACCAAAATGGCCCCAAAATGCACGGCCGGGCACGGGGTCTGTCCCTGGGATCAGTTCTGCTCCATTTGCACCTTGCAGTTCATTGTCTGTCACTGTCATGTTTTATGAAAAATCCCTTTGCCAGGATTTTTCCCCTGAGAAGCTGAGAAGCCTCAGAAAAGAAATGCAAACAACAATTATCTGATCGCTTGGAATGTGGTTTGGAGGTTGCTCACCAACAGGGGCATCTTTGATTGGTTCCATGTGAATTGTTTGTAATTAGTGACCAATCCCAGTCCAGCTGTGTCAGGACTCTGGTCAGGTTTTTATTATAATTTATTTTCTAGCCTTCTGATGTCTCTTTTCTCTTTCTTTAGTGTAGTTTTAGTATACCATTATAATAGGATGTGATATGATATGATATAATATAGTATAATATAATATAATATAATATAATATAATATAATATAATATAATATAATATAATATAATATAATATAATATAATATAATATAATATAATATAATATAATATAATATAATATAATATAATATAATATAATATAATATAATATAATATAATATAATATAATATAATATAATATAATATAATATAATATTGTATATATCAGCCTTCTGAGAACTTGGAGCCAACTCTCATCTCTCACCTCATCCTGGGGACCCCCACAACCATTAATAACCACAATTGTCCAATTCCAGCTTTAGCCCATGCAGTCCCACCCTGCTTGTTTTTCTCTCTTCAGCCCACGGTGTTTGTGCTCTTGGGCCTGAGATTTGGATCATTTGTTATGAATATTACCAATATATTGGTATATATTCATAACAAATATTACCAATATTACTGGAGTATTACCAATATAGCCGGACAGGACGTGCCTGAGCTTGTCTGGCCCTTGGTACTGAACCAAATAGGGGCAACTCTGGTGTTTCACCCCACAGACACTTTTGGCTCTATGGGTGTGTGGTGTTTCACCCCACAGACACTTTTGGCTGGCTGGTGTGTGTGGTGTTTCACCCCACAGACACTTTTGGCCGGCTGGTGTGTGTGGTGTTTCACCCCACAGACACTTTTGGCTCTATGGGTGTGTGGTGTTTCACCCCACAGACACTTTTGGCTGGCTGGTGTGTGGTGTTTCACCTCACAGACACTTTTGGCTCTATGGGTGTGTGGTGTTTCACCCCACAGACACTTTGGGCTGGCTGGTGTGTGGTGTTTCACCCCACAGACACTTTTGGCTGTGGGATGTGTGGTGTTTCACCCCACAGACACTTTGGGCTGGCTGGGTGTGTGGTGTTTCACCCCACAGACACTTTTGGCTGGCTGGGTGTGTGGTGTTTCACCCCACAGACACTTTGGGCTGGCTGGGTGTGTGGTGTTTCACCCCACAGACACTTTGGGCTGGCTGGGTGTGTGGTGTTTCGCCCCACGGACACTTTTGGCTGGCTGGGTGCTGCAGCTGGGCCTGTGGAGACAAGTCCAGGCCTGCAGGAGCTCTGGTGGTGCTGGGATGGAGCTTCCCCCATAACAGGGGCTGCTCCTCAGGTTTCCCTCTGTGGAGAAGCTTTAAGGAGATGGTGAAGGAAAGGAGTCGGTTCTGATGGAGGGTTTGGATCCAGAGCTTTATTCTGGCCCACAGGCCTCTGAATGCAGCACCAGCTCCAACAGAACTCCCTGAGCCCGTGGCTGCTGCTCCTTTGAACCCCGGGGAGAGGGGAGGGAAGGGGTCGGGAGCCACCAACCAGGGACAGGAGGGGAGGGACAAAGGGACAAAGGACACCTGGATGGCCCAATGCCCCCCAGGGATAGAGGGCATCCTTTGATCTGCCAATCACTCGATGCCCTTCTGGAATTCTAGGACTGACAGTCAGTGCTTGGAGGGGGAAGGAGAGGTGACTGACACACCTGGGAGGGAATTGTCAGGGGAGGGACCCGAGGTTCTGAGGTAAACCCTGAAATCACAACGCAACAATTTGTCCTTGGTGCCCAGCTGGAGCAGGACTTGTTTTGTCTCCCTGCTCTGTGCGCAGAGCTCACCATCCCATAATATCCCCTCAGACCCACACACTGAAGCAGCACAGAACCTGAAAGGTAGAAAAGCTGAACCTGAGGAGCCAGAGCAGCAGGGGCTGGGGCCAGCAACGTGCAGGGGATGTTGCGTAAGGAGCCGCATTCCCGAGGATGCTCCCCAACTGCAACAGATAAAAATACCCAGGGAGGACGTGGTGCTGTGACTAAAGCGCTGCAAAAATAGGAGACAGTGCGCAAATCCCGTTTTAGCTGCTCCTTCCGAGCCTCCTGCCTCTCCTCCAGCCTGGCACAGCCACGGGGGGCTGTGTCTCACACCCCTGGCATGGTGGATGTGGTCCCTGGGGTGTCACCTGTGCCCAGGTGGGCGCTGCTCCTGCTGGGATGCAGCTCTGCGCTCAGCGGGGCGGTGGAAGGAGTGAGGTTAAGATGTGGCTTTGCTCGAGCTCAGGATTTGGTTGTGAAAGGTTTTTTAGGAGCTGCTAGGCTTGGGGAGAGCTGGAGGGGCCATTTCTGCATGTGCTGGCCACAGTCCCCTGGCTCTGGTGAAAACTTCCCTTGTGAAATGTGCTAATAAAATCCGTTTTTTTAAAAAGATGCCTTTCTGTTTGAAATCCCGTCCTCCAGGTCTGCTGCTGTCTGATCTGGCCATGAGAAATTCTGCCATCCCTGTCTGTGGAATCCCAGAATGGTTTGGGTTGGAAGAGACCTTAAATCCACCCAGTTCCACCCCTGCCATGGCAGGGACACCTCCCACTGTCCCAGGTGGCTCCAATCCCCATTCAGCCTGACCTTGGGCACTGCCAGGGATCCAGGGGCAGCCACAGCTGCTCTGGGCACCCTGTGCCTGCCCACCCTCAGAGCCAGGAATTCCTTCCCAATATCCCATCTGTCCCTGCCCTCTGCCGGTTTGAATCCATTTACACCCCAAACCCTCCCATTGGATGCGGCAGCACATCCCACACCCCAGATTTCCACAAACCCTCAGCACACACTTGGAGCAGGTTGTTTTATGGCACCAGTGATTAGGAAGATGCTGCCTTGAAGAAAAGAAGGGTTTGGGCTGTCAGAGCAGGAATTCAGGGCTCTCTCCAGCCCCGTGGTGCTCTGAAGAGCCTGGAGCTCCCCAAAGCTTACCCTGACACCAGCTGCTTGGCTCATCACCCCCAAACCAAAAACTCCCCAAATAAAAAGAAAAAAAAATCAGAAAGTGTCACAGACATCTTTTATAGAAAATCCTTTCCTTAAGATTTTTCCTCCTGAGAAGCTGAGAGGCCTCAAGAACAAAATGTAAACAATGATGATCTGCTGCTGTGGAATGCAACAAGTAAATCTTTAATTAGCCCATGTTGGTTGTTTCTAATTAATGGCCAATCACAGCCCAGCTGGCTCGGACAGAGAGCTGAGCCACAAACCTTTGTTATTCATTCTTTCTTCTTCTATTCTTAGCTAGCCTTCTGATGAAACCTTTTCTTCTATTCTTTTAGTATAGTTTTAATGTAATATATATGATAAAATAATAAATCAGCCTTCTGAAACATGGAGTCAGATCCTTGTATCTTCCCTCATCCTAAAACCCCTGTGAACACCGTCACAACAAAGTCTCCAATTTTGTGCTCTGTATGTGAGGAAAGAGCTGCAGCATCCCTCCCTGGAGCTGCCAGGACGCCTGTGCTCTGCCAGGGCAGCTGCCCCTGGTGAAGGCTGGTGCCAACTCCTCATCCTCCCTCACCCACAGTGGGGGTTTCCCCCTGTTTCCAGCAATATTCCCAGTGCCTGAGGCTTTCCCAGTTTCTCAGGAACATGGAATGCTGCCAGGGGCTCTGAGCTCTCCCTGGATGTCGAAGATTGCAATGCAAGATGTTTTCCATTACCATCTGTATGGCTGATTACCTTGCCAAGTGAGCAGTTTGCCTTATCTCTCTCTTTGAGTGACCACATTCACACCTCCCTCGGGAGGGGACATTGCTGATAACAGACTATTGAATGTCGGTGCATGGCTGATAAGAACTGTAACATCCCATTGTGAGATGTGAGCCCAGAGGGAGGAGCCAAGCACTGCTACCCCCGATATAGTCTGAGATTCTGGAACACCAGCACGGCTTTTCTCCACAGGATTCCCCAGAGGAACAGCAGCTGCCTCTTCCTCCTGGATCTCCAGAGGAAGACTCCATCCTTCTCTACAGATTCCCCTTGCTCCAACAGAACCACCCCTGATACTTCAGAGGACTGCAGCCACAATTCCAATGGGACTGCTGCCAGCACCCTGACCCACAGGGTGTCAGGTTGGGTTCTGACTCTGGCAGTGTTGTTCTAGTGGACTGCGTTGTTTATTTTATTCTTTTTATGTCTTCCCTATTAAAGAACTGTTATTTCCTGCTCCCATATTTTTGCCTGAAAGCCCCTTAATTTAAAATTATAGCAGTTTGGAGGGGTGGGGAGGGTTTACATTCTCCATTTCAGGGGAGGCTCCTGCCCTCCTTAGCAGACTCCTGTCTTTCCAAACCAAGACACTGGAGCCTTGTCCAGGTGAGAACCCCCAGCTCTCCCAGCCTGGCTCCAGAGCAGAGCATCTCTGGCCCTCTGATGATTTTTGTGGCCTCTCCTGGAGCCCATCAGATGGGATGAAGAACCCAAACTCCCAGACACCTCCCCACCACCCCCACATACTGAGTCACCCCTCATTAACCTGCTGTGCCAGCATTCCCCTGCAGGCCCCAGGACTGTGTGAAGGCAGTGTCCCCCTGGGAGCACCCTGGAACCACTTCCATCCTGATTACACAGAGCAGAGCAGGGAAGGAACAGGAGGGACCTGGGCTGCCCTGTCACTGGTGCTGAGCTCCTGTTCAACCCCCAGATTTGGGGGCTGCTGGGTGTCCCAGGATCTGCAGGATGTGGGAGCTCCCCATGATTTCTGCTTTTAGGAAGAGACTCTGGCACCAGGATGAGACTGGGGGAGAGGCAGCTGCCTGGGAAAGGGGAGTTCTGCTCCATCCTGAGCACAGGGATGTGCTCCTGGTGCCTCTCCCTCATTTGGGACCAGCACAAACCTGGTCCCAAGCCAGCCCTGAACACCTGTGTGACCGTGTTCGCAGGGGTCTGAGGATGAGGGAAGAGACGAGGATCTGACTCCATGTCACAGAAGGCTTGATTTATTATTTTATGATATATATTATATTAAAACTATACTAAAAAGAATAGAAGAAAAAGTTCTCATCAGAAGGCTGGCTAAGAATAGAGAAGAATGAATCAACAAAGGTTTGTGGCTCGGACAGACAGAGCGCCAGCTGGGCTGTGATTGGCCATTAATTAGAAACAACCACATGAGACCAATCACAGATGCACCTGTTGCATTCCACAGCAGCAGATAACCATTGTTTACATTTTGTTCTTGAGGCCTCTCAGCTTCCCAGAAGGGAAAAATCCTAAGGAAAGGATTTTTAATGAAAAGATGTCCGCGACACACCTGGAGTTGTATTTCTCTCTTTTTGAGCAGGTAACACCTCAGGGCACTCAGCCACCAGCACATGTGGGCTCCCCATGGCCACAAAGCCTCCTGCACAGAGGGGTTTGGGGCACAGCTGCTCCCAAGGCTGCAGCAGGGCCCTGAGGAGCCCCAGAGCTGCTGGAAATGCAGTTCTGGCGGAGCCCCAGTGGCACTCACACGATGGCTCGGATGCTTCAGCTCCAAACCAGGGAATTCCAGACAGCTGATTGTGGGCAACATGAGCAGGGCTGGAGAGGAACCTGCAGGAGGATGGGAAAGAACTGGGCAGTGACCATGATTGTTGCAGACATCTTTTTATGAAAAATCCTTTCCTTAGGATTTTTCCTCCTGAGGGGCTGAGAGGCCTCAGGAACAAAATGTAAACATTGATTATCTGCTGCTGTGGAATGCAACAGGTGCATCTGTGATTGGTCTCATGTGGTTGTTTGTAATTAATGGCCAATCACAGCCCAGCTGGCTCAGGCTCTCTGTCTGAGACACAAACCTTTGTTATCATTCCTTTCTATTCTTAGCTCAGCCTAGCCTTCTGAGGAAACTTTTCTTCTATTCTTTTAGTATAGTTTTAATGTAATATATATCATAAAATAATAAATCAAACCTTCTGGAACATGGAGTCAGATCCTCATCTCTTCCTTCACCCAAGAACCCCTGTGAACACGGTCACACATGATCCCTTTTTTTTTAAAGAGTCTCCTTGAAGAGAATAAGCTGAGAGGTGACAGCACAGCCCCTGCCACCCTGCCAGGGTGGTCATGGAGCCACAGAACATCCTGAGATATTTTGAGGGAATATCCTGAGGGACCCACAAAGATCATGGAGTCCAGCTCCTGGCCCTGCACAGACACCCCAAATCCCACCCTGGGCATCCCTGGCAGTGCTGTCCAAACACTCCTGCAGCTCTGGAAGCCTCGGGAATGTCACCATTCCCTGGGGAGCCTGGGCAGTGCCAGCACCCTCTGGAATAGTGGAACCTTTCCTGAAATCCAACCCAAACCTCCCCTGGCCCAGCCATTCCCTCAGGAGTCAGGGAAAGGTCTGTGCTCTGCCCTGGGGATGACCCACCTTGCCAGGCAGCTCAGCTCTACAGAAAAAGAAATTATTAATCCTTTTGTAGCCCTCAGGAAATGTCTGTGCCCCCATCCTTCTGCTGACAACAACAAATCCTGCACACATTGTTAATGGCTTATTAAAATTCACTGGGAGCTGCCACTGCAGGCGGCTGAAATAGAGGCTGCTCAGGATGCTAAGCCAAATAATTTAAGTTATTCATGTCTGTGATAATGTAAACAAACTGTCAGACATCCAGATGCAGGGAGAAATATCCCTGGACAGTAACAGAGACAGGGCTCAGCACACATTCATTTACTAATCTGATTGTGTGAATAAATTAAATACAAGTGTTACAAATGTATTCCCTGGGCCTGTGTTCTGCTGGATTAAGATGTGATGGTTTGGTATTCTGGGTCACTGGGCAAACAGAGACGTGGCTCAGTGATCAATGGGACCCCAGCTGGGGGGACACAGCCCCTTCTTTACAAATCCGTGGGTCAAAGTGTGGGGTGACATCCTGGTGTCTGCTGTGGGGGGCCAGGAGAAGTGTTGGGGAAATGGAATATGGAAATAGAGTATGGAAAAATAAATGGTTGTGTAGATTTGTCCCTCGGATGCTCCAAGCGCTGGAGCCAGGCTGGGAGAGCTGGGGGTGCTCACCTGGAGTGAGAAGCTCCAGGGAGAGCTCAGAGCCCAAAGGGGCTCCAGGAGAGCTGGAGAGGGACTGGGGACAAGGGATGGAGGGACAGGAGCCAGGGAATGGCTCCCAGTGCCAGAGGACAGGGATGGATGGGAGATTGGGAATTGGGAATTCCTGGCTGGGCTGGAATTGCCAGAGCAGCTGTGGCTGCCCCTGGATCCCTGGCAGTGCCCAAGGCCAGGTTGGACATTGGGATACCCTGGGACAGTGGAAGGTGTCCCTGCCATGGCAGGGGTGGGATGGGATGAGCTTTGAGATCCCCTCCAACCCAAACCTGTGATCCTATGTAGGATGGTTTTCCATGGCAAACACACACCCCAGGTTTCAGGGCAGCAGTTTTGATGTGTCTGACCACAGCTGGTGCTTCCACACAGACTCTTCCTCCGAGATCCAGGTGAGCCTGCAAGGCTCTGCCTGTTGGAGCCTTCATCCCATCCCTGGGCGGGCTGCTCCAGGGATTCATCCCCTTCCCTTAAAAATGTGCATCTCATTTCGGTGAGAAATGGATTTGTAAAGGATTCTCAAAACCTGACAGAAAGCTCACACAGCCTTGTACATCTGTAGGCAAACTGAGATAAGGTGTGCTGGCTTAGGAAGGCCATGGAGTAGAGATGACATTGCTGAGAGAGAGACTAAACTAGAAACAAGTTTTCAACAAGTTTCAAAAGATGGTTTTGCAAAAAGACCAGATATTTTAGAGAATTAGAACTGTGAAAGATGCATTGTGGTAGGACCACGTGGGGGAAAAAAATACAGGTGATTGGTGTTAGAAGCATTATCAGCATTGTGTGGCAAAAGCTAATAGGCTGAAAAACATTTATAAAGTATTGTGACCAGGAAATGGGTTGGCTGCTGATGGAATGGTATTGAGTTTTACATCTCTTGTGTCTCACTATTCATCGAGACTGATCATGGAATAAAATCTTTTAAAACGCCTCTGAGTTGCCCCATCTCTGTAAAAGCTGAGAAAACCAACAATTTCCAGCTGGAATTTTTCTCTGACTGAGCTCCTTGCCTTTGGGGATCATTATGCACTGTTTGCATTAGATCAAAAAGGGCTCCAGCACTCACCTCTCCCCCCTGGGAATGGCACAGCGAGGCAGCATTGCCTCTGCATTGTTGGATAATGGGGATATTAAGCTTCCTCTCTTCTCCTGAATTTTCAGGCAGATCTCAAAGCCACATTTGGATGAGATCAGGGAAATGGCCATGCTGGTGCACTTGGTTCATGTCTGCAGATGCCTGCTTAAGATCACAGAATTCCAGACTGGTTTGGGTTGGAAGGGACCTTAAATCCCATCCCACCCTCTGCCATGGGCAGGGACACCTTCCACCATCCCAGGGTGCTCCAAGCCCTGTCCAACCCGGCCTTGGACACTTCCAGGAATGGAGCAGCCACAACTTCTCTGTGCCAGGGCCTCCCCACCCTCCCAGCCAGGAATTCCCAGTTCCCAATCTCCCATCCATCCCAGCCCTCGGGCATTCCCTGTGTCCTGTCGTTCCAAGCCATTCCCTGTGTCCTGTCATTCCAAGCCCTTGTCAAAACTTCTTCTCCATCTTCCTTGCAGGCTCCCTTCAGGTACCTGAAGACCATGATTAGGTCACTCTTTAGCCATCTCTTTTCCAGGCTGAACAATCCCAATTCTGTCACCCTTTCCTCACAGGAGAGCTGCTCCTTCCCTCAGACCAGGATGATGCTGTCACACATGCAGGACAATATCTGAATCCAGCCCTGCTTCCCAATCCCACCTGGCTGCTGCTGGGGAGAGTGGATGAGTCCATCTGCTCATCCTGGTGTGTGGAGAGGTGGAGGGGATGGAGATGGACACTGGGGTCTGTCACAGCACTGAGTTGGACATGGAATAAATTGTCTGTGTTCTCTGGTGCCACCAGATTTGGGAAGTTCCTTCCAGCTTCCAGCCAGCCATCTCCAGGGTTTCTGCTCTTCCCACTGACCTCTGGCCAAGGAGACACAAGGGAAGAGGGAGAGTGACCCCAGAGCTGGGATGGGAACCAGCACTGAGCTCCCTGCTGCCTCCCTGGGAACTGGGATCAGCTCTGGGTTGGAAAAATGGTCTGAGATCACCGAGTCCAGCTGTTATTCCAGCACTGCCAAGGCCAACACTAAACCATGTCCCCAAGTGCCACATCCACACAGCTCTGGGGACTCCACCACCACTCTGGGCTGGACAACCCTTTCCATGAAGGAATTTCCCCTAATATCCAACTTACACCTTCCCTGGTGCAACTTGTGACTATTTCCTCTTGTACTGTGTGTTTCACCAGTCCCAAATCCAACCAGGCATCTCCATTCCCAATGGCATTTTGTCTTTGTGAGGCCTGTTGGCAGTGCTGGAAGGATTTCAGCCACAACCAACCAAAAAAGGCAAGCTCGGGATTGCAGCTGCATTTTCTTTTTCACTTGGGCTTTGGATTTTGTTCTGTGTGTTTTTTACAGCCTGACATTTCCCTGTGTGACTAAAGAACCTGAAAAACAAAAGGGGGAGGAGATGGCACAGGCAGACATGTGCTGTTGATCAAACCACGATGACAAAGCCCTGCTGAAACCCCAGCTGGAATTGTGGTTGTTCCAAGAGTGTCCTAAAATTCCCTTCACCTCTTTTCCACCAGGCAGGAGTAGATTTTTGGCACCAGCTCAGCCGAGATCTCCTGTCGGGATCTTTGGCTTGTCAGAGTGACCCTGAGAAATGTTAGAAAATCTTTTTTCCCAGCCCAGTGCTTGAAGAAGGAGTCAGAGCTCTTCATTTCTCAGTCTCAAGGTTGTTTATTGCGTCTTATCTATAAAAATTTTCTCCTGCCCTGCCGAGGTCCATCCAGTGGGAGAGTTCCAGGTACTCTGCCTGCCCCTGGGGTGGTGTTATGTCTTTGTACTAAAAACTACCTGTACAATTGTAACAATTACTTCCCAATACCTATCACCTGTGTTAGACAGTGAGCTTCTACTCTAAACCAATCCGCAAGTGCTAACATCACAGCAGAAGATGGAGGCCAAGAAGAAGAAGGAGAAAGGTTGGACATGCCCAGATCCCTTCATCTTGCCCCCTGAACCCCCATACCAGAAACCCCAAAAATCTACTTTTCCACCCTGTGATAACTTCACTATTATTCTGCCTAAACTGTTGTGGCTTGCTGATCTTCATATAAGGTTGGTAATTTGCTCCATGGGTCATAATCAAACCCACAGGTGTTTTGGGCTCTGTGCCAGGACTTCTGAGCCCCCTGGCAGGGTCCTGGCCATCCTGGACAGCCAGAGGGATGTTCTGGGTTCCCACAATCTCCAAAATCAGGAAGCTCAGAGGAGCCTAAGTCTGATCCCAGCTCTGCTGCTGGCACACACCTTTGGTACCCATCCTTCCCCTGCTCCTTCTCCCACCTGGCACTGCTGTGGGCTGGAGTTCTGTGCATTCCCAGCAGGGACACAGCCAGCCCTTCCCTGAGCAGCTCTGCACCACAGACTGGGAACTGGCTGTCACTCAGCCAGAGAGGGCACCCTGTGCCTGGCAATGCCACCACAGCTGGGACACACTCCTGGAAGTCCCCTGCCCACTTCACAGCCCCTCCCCTTCCCTGTTTTAGGAGCAGAAGCAGAATATTTGGAGCCAGGGGTCTCCTGAACCTCACACACACCAGCTCTTCCTCTCCTGACCTGACTTTCCACCACAGGGATCCAGGAGCCAGAGCTGCCACTCACTGCCACTTGTCTCATCTCCAAAAGCACGAGGGCAATCAGCATAATGACTTCGTTTGCAGTGGAAATCCAATTACTGTGGGAAGCGTTTCATTAGGGTGGATTTTCTCTGCAGGGAGCCTGCATGTGGATCGGGATCAGGACTGTGAAAAATGCGTATTTTATGATTGGCTTTTTGCAAATATTCAAATGAATATTAGATGTGTTGTGTTAGAAAGTGATGCTGTATTAATTCTCTTAAGCAGTGTGTTAAATGTAGTTTTAGGTTATAACAAAATGTTAAAATAGAAACTGTGCTATGTGGGATACTTTTTTCTAAAGAAAGGACTCGCAGTGAGATAGCAGCCACAGGACACCTGAATCTTTCAGAGAATGAGAATTTATTGCTCCATTATCAGAACAAATGAACTTCTTCCTGCCTTGCTCAGCCCTGGAGATGCCGTCAGGATTCAGAGGAAGAAGCTGACACTGCCCAGACAGAATCCTGTGTTTGAATGGGATTTATGCATCATGGATGAGGTATATGAATATGCAACAGGCTGTTGTTTTTAAGGGTTAATCCTCTGTTAACGTGGATCCTTTTTTGGGCTTATTTTGCCCAGAAAAGGTACCTGGACTGTCTGTAACTCTTTGTTTCTATTGTCTCATATTGTCCTAATCCAAATTGTCCAAATTATTATTACTCTAATTATATTACTATTTTTATAACCATTTTATTACTATTAAACTTTTAAAATTTTTAAAACAAGTGATTGGCGTTTTTCACAGGATTTGGATCGGGATCGGGATCGTGGCACCAGCCCCATGTGCCTGGCAGTGTGAGGGTGACAAGGTGACAAAGCAGGATGGCATTCCTCTGTTGGGATCCAGGACATTCCTCTGGCTGCCCTGGATGACTCGAGACCCTGGCAAGGGGCTCAGAGACCTTGGCATAGAGTCAAAAACAGCTGTGCCTTTGATTTTAGCCCATGGAAACAATTACCAACTTTGTGTGAGGAGTTATGAGCCACGAGAGTTTCAGTAGAATGATGGTTAATTTGTCACAGGGTGAAAAAGTAGAATTTTGGGGATTTAGAATGGGGGTTCAGGAGGTAAGATGGAGAAATCTGGGGGTGTCTCCTCCTCCTCCTCCTCCTCCTCCTCCTCCTCCTCCTCCTCCTCCTCCTCTTCCTCCTGCTCCTCCTTGTTCTTCTTGTTCTTCATGTTCGTGTTCTTGTTCTTGTTCTTGTTCTTGTTCTTGTTCTTGTTCTTGTTCTTCTTCTTCTTCTTCTTCTTCTTCTTCTTGTTCTTCTTCTTGTTCTTCTTGTTCTTGTTCTTGTTCTTGTTCTTGTTCTTGTTCTTGTTCTTGTTCTTGTTCTTGTTCTTGTTCTTGTTCTTCTTCTTCTTCTTCTTCTTCTTCTTCTTCTTCTTCTTTTCTTCTTGTTCTTCTTCTTCTTCTTGTCCTCCATCTTCTGCTGTGATGGTGGCACTTCTGGATTGGTTTAGAGTAGAGACAGACTGTCTGACATAGGTGATAGGTATTGGAAAATTATTGCAAATAAAGTACAGGTAGTTCATAGTATAAAAGGGGCTGTGCCACGACCCAACTTGCTGGACAGATCTCAGCAGGCCAGAGAAAGAATTTCACAGATAAGAAAGAATAAACAACCTCGAAAAGCAGAACTGATGAATCTCCACTTCTTCTTTGGTCACGGGGCTGGGAAAAAAGAGATTTTCTAATCCCTCAGGGGTCGTCTCAGCCTCAGAAACCCGAGACTCCTGGGGCATAGGGCTGGGCTCTCAGCTCTGCTGTGACCTGTGTTGCTTCCACAGCTGTGTCCCAGCCGTCTCCTCTCCCCTTCTCATCCTGGAAATCTCCAGCTTTAATCCATCTAACCCTGAACTCTGGCAGTGGGAAGTCCATTCCTCCTTGTCCTGGCACTCCAGACCCTCGTCCCAAGTCCCTCTCCAGTCCTCTTGGAGTCCATTTAGGCACTGGAGGGGCTCTGAGGTTGTAGAATCACAGAATTGTGGAATGGTTTGGTTTGGAAGGGACCTTAAAGGTAATTTTGTTCCAATTCTCTGCCATTTGCAGGGACATCTTCCACTGTCCCAGGTTGCTCCAAGCCCTGTCCAGTCTGACCTTGGACACTTCCAGGGATCCAGGGGCAGCCACAGCTGCTCTGGACAGCCTGTGTCAGGATCTGCCTACCCTCACAGGGAAGAATTCCTTCCCAATATCCAACTTTAATCTACCCTTTCCACCTTAAAACCATCTCCCTGCCATCTCATCCCCATTTAAGGCCAGGCTGGATGGGGTTTGGAGTAACCTGGTCCAGTGGAAGGTGTCCCTGCCCATGGCAGGGGTGGAATGAGATGGTTTTTAAAGTTCCTCCCAACCCAAACCACTCCATGATTTTATAATTCTACAATTCTATTCTGAACGTGGTGAAATCAACACTTTTAAAGCGTTCAGGAGTTACTGATCTGCACGAAATTGCTGCTGCAACCCCACAAACACTGAATAAGAAGATGAATAAGACTTGGGAGTGATTAAACATGACTTATCTCACTGCAGCCAGCAGCCAGGAGAGGAGGAAGCAGCAGAGGCAGCATGAGCCACGTCTGTGCAGGAGGTGCTGGATGCCTGGGACTGCTCAGGCACAGAGAGGGAAGGGGAGAGACGGGTTTTGCCAAAGAGCAGAGTTCAGCTGCATGGCAGTGCCAGTTCCTCTCCCTGCCATGCCTGCCCTGTGCTTTGTACCCAGAAAATGAGCCCCTTTCTCCTGGGGAGGATTTTATTGCCTGTTTGTTTGCTTGTCTGGAGGTTCAGTTTGATTCCAGCAGCACACGGGGCTGTTCCTGATGTGAGGAAAAGCAGAAATAAATGGAAATGAGAGGCAAGCCTGAGTGCTAGGAAAAGCTGCTCCTTTATGGATTCATTCTATCAAAATTCCTCCTGGCTCCAGCTTCTGGTTTAGATGATTGATGGAAACCCCTGGGTCCCACTTTTCCTGTGTTTGGTGTTTGAGTTTCAGACTCTCTCCCATCACTGCATCCTCTCCTCCTGTGGGGCAGGAGCCCTGTGCTCACCATGCTGGAATATCAGCCCAGCTCTGGGGTCATCAGCACAGGGGAGACAAGGATCTGTTGGAATGAGCCCAGAGGTGGTCATGGAAAGGCTTTGAGGGCTGGAGCTCCTCTGACAGGCTGGGAGAGCTGGGGGTGCTCACCTGGAGAAGGGAAAGCTCCAGGGAGAGCTTAGAGCCCCTGGCAGGGCCTGAGGGGGCTCCAGGAGAGCTGGAGAGGGACTGGGGACAAGGGATGGAGGGACAGGAGCCAGGGAATGGCTCCCAGTGCCAGAGAGCAGGGATGGATGGGAGATTGGAAAGGAATTCCTGGCTGGGAGGAGGCCCTGGCACAGGGTGCCCAGAGCAGCTGTGGCTGCCCCTGGATCCCTGGAAGTGTCCCAGACCAGGGTGGACAGGGCTTGGAGCACCTTGGGACAGTGGAAGGTGTCCCTTGTCATAGGACAAGGTGACCTTTAAGGTCCCTTCCACCCTAAACCAGTCAATGGCTTCATGATTTCACATAACCAGATGTCCCCCATGCCTTTCCTCTGAATGCCAAACAAACCCCCCACCACTCTTCAAACTCTGCAGCAGATCTGGGGTTGCCACCTCCAGGTCAGCAGGGCCAGGCTGGAGCAGAGAAGCTGCTCCCCTGAGCCTGGATTCTGGGCTGGTTTCTCAGTGACATTTGAAGGCAGAGGCAGGTAGGGATGGTGGGTGAAGGAACATTTTGCATAAACCCACACAGCAGTCACAGCGTGGGCAGCTCGTTCAGGGCTCTTCCCAGCAGGAATGTGGATAAATGTGCCAGAGAGAACCCCCTCTGAGGAACAGGGGACAGAGCTCTTATTACAGAGTCACTGACTCAATTATGCCCTGAAAGCAGATTAAAGTGACTCTGCTTCTGCTGAAAAGGGGTGAATAAATCCATATTTTGTTAGTGAAAACAGGTTTCCATTTGAATTTACAGAGGACATAAAGCTCAGCCAGCTGCTCTCTGCAGGTAGCTCAGTGTAACCCCTCGATGACAGCAGCAGAGGAAGGGACAGTGTGACACAAACAGCCTCCTGTGATGGAGCCAGCACGCCCATCCTTATCACAGCTGCTGCCTTGCAGCCCCCTGGGGCCTGGCACTGCAATCCCCAGGCAGCAAAGGGAATATTAGCTATAAAAATAACAGGAGGAGTTTTTAGCAAACCTTACAAGATGTCTGGTGGAACAAGTGTGGCAAATGCACACCCACTGCATAAAGGCAACATCACGTGGCCAGGAGAAACAAATGTAAATAAGAAAGGCCAGAGTGAGACCTAAATTCTTCCAGTCTCAAGGAGTTTGGATGGCTGTTGGAGGTCTGGATGCTGAGAATTTTAGACTTTCTGTGCTGACAGGAGAACACTGCATTGACCTGAGGCTGTGGAACAAGCTTCCAAAATTAATTAACAACACTAAGATTATGAGTGTGCAGTTGATTAGAAGTGTGTAATATCACAAGGTAAAAAAGAGTTTGGAGTTTTAGAATATAGTAATATATATAAAACAAAATAGAAGTTTTAAAGCAGAGGTAGGTTTTTCTTCTTTACCTTCTTCTTCCTTCTTCTTCATAGGTTTGGGTAGTATTTTGTAATTAGACAGGTTTTTCTTGGGTCCTGTCATCCTAATTCCAGCCCAGGAGAGCAAATATCCATCAGCATCAGCCACAAATGGGGCTACTCACAGAAAGCCTCTCCGGGGAGAAAAGTGGGGGAGAATTTTCCATGGAAAATCATGATGTGCTGTTCATCCCTTTGTAAGCCTGACTCAGAGCCCACCAGTGTCAATGAGGAGATATTTGGCTGGACATGCTGGTTCCTTCTGGAAGAACAGTTTTGTTCTCTTGCCATGCTACCACTGTGCTTCTCTTTTGGCTGGAAAAATCACAAGGAGAAATGTTCCCCTGTGCTCAAAGCTGCTGACTTTGGGAGCTCTGTGTGCCTTGCTGGCCTCACCAGGGTTGGGAGTGTCATTCTCTGCCTCCTCAGAAGCTCTGGAGCTGTTTCTGTGCTGCTCTGTTTGATTCTTTGAAGCTGAGCTCTGCATTTGAGTTGTTTAAAGGAAAAAAACCTCACCAATTTGATTTAAACTCCCTTTTTAAAAGGAGGCAGCAGAGGGCTTTGTGCCAGCAGCCAGCCAGCCTGGTTCTTTCTGAGGGCACAAATGCTTCCAGGGTTTTATTTGTGGCACTGCCTGGCACTGGGGGTTTGGTCCCAGCAGTGAGGACATGGCTAGAAAGAGGTTGGCATCAATTCCCTGACAGAAGTAAATGGAATAGTGTGAAATACAAAGCTGTGTTTCGTGTCAGGTACAAACAAGCAATGTGTGTATTTGTGATTGCAATATGTGTGGACATCAACCATGGGACAGTTGTGAATTCTAATAATAACTGAAGAAAGGAAAGCATGGAAAAAGGCCTTTGAACCTATATTTTGTTTGCAATTAACCTTGCTTGATTTAGGAGCATTGGAATTAAAGCATTAAGGATGTTGCTTTTTGCTTGTAGTTAATCCTTAAAGAGTTCTGCAATAATAACCTTTTGAAGTATAATTGTAGAATATTACCTGAATCCTTGAAACTATAGCTTTGGAATATACATAAAGGAAATATGCTTATCTCATGCCTTAATAAAACAGAGAAAAACAGCTTGAGAAAGGAAGATGAACATCACCACAAGGATTTATGGTTTTGACCAAGGGAAGCTGGACATCACTGTTATGAGATTTATAGTCCTTGCAATTAAAAGGTGGACCCACATCTGGGGAGCTGGACTGCACCAGATGGGATTTGTCTTTCTTCTCTTGGAAACCGGACCACCACCAACATCTGGGATACTCCTTTTGGGATACATCTTGAGAAAAACGAAATCACAACACTGTATAGAATTGTGATGTAAAAATTGGGAAAGAGAAACTGCTGATGAGTAAAAATTGGAATAGAAACTGCTGAGAAAGCTTTATGAGTACCCCTATAAATACCTGTAACCCTCAACTATCGGTGTGCAGTTGGAGGGAAAACTTCCTCCACTGTACCCAGCGCTGTATTGCTCACACTTTACCACATTAATTAATAAATTGATTGCTGCTTGAATATTGGCCTAGTCAAGCTTCTTATTCATAACAATAGGGATATAAGGAAAAGGAGGAGTGAGGTGATTCCCCATGAGGAGCACTTGGATACCTGGGGATATGTGGAAAACCAGCCTATCCCTCTGTCCCCTTGTGATCTCAATATTCAGGAAGATAATCTAATTTAATCTGATCTAATAATCCAACAGAATCTTCCAGAAGGTCATGACCTGCCTCTCATCAGCATTAGCTGATACAGTGAAGTAAAGGGCCTGCTACAGATTAAGTCATCTAAAGAATTATTTTTGGCTTCAAAAACAACATCATTTCCTTCCCAGCTTCTCAGAAAATCCCCTCCAGCCTCAGGGACTGCAGGGAACCCACAGGTTTGATCTTTATTGCCTCACAAGGTGCCTGGGGATGAACCACACAGAGAACTGGCCACAATAAACAATTTCTGGTTCTTTTTCCAGCTTCTCAGGCTGCCCAGGCTTCCTTTTCCACGGTGGCAGGAAAATGTGAGGTGTGCTGACATCCCCCCTGCCTCGTGGATTTTTAAGGATGGAAACTGGACCTGAGTGGAATGTTTTTATGGAGTGTGGAGTTAAGTATGGCCTGGTTTTGGTCTTGTCTGACCAAGGCCTGTGCTTGTATGGTCCTAAATCAGCACAAAAATCAGCTCTCCTAAATCAGCTCCCCTGGAGCTCCTAAATCAGCACAAAAATACCTTCCCAAACCTTTCTCCTGCAACAGTGACATTTTACAAGGAAACTGTTTTAATGTCATTTCCCCCTCCATGTCTTTGGCCACCCTGAGGCAGATTTCTGTGCTGGCCTCCGGGCAGCAGGTTTTTTGTCACTAAAACAGAGCAAAATGGGCTTCAATCAGCACAACATCTGCTGTCTCCCAGAACCAACAGCAACCTCCAGGCTGGTGCAAAGGGATGGAAAACCAGCAGGCCAGAAGGGATTGACATCTGGACAAGGAAGGATTTGGAGGGTAGGAAGTGGTCATTTTGATCTGGCTCTCCTTGGCCCAAGTTCTTTGCTCTGCACTCTCTGGTTTGTTCATGTTTTGCAGCAAAATCTGCAGAGAAAATGCCAACACCTCAATTTCTGGCTGCCCAACATTTCCCACTGCAAGCCTCTGCTTCCAGCCTCTTCTCATCTCCCTGAGTTGAAATCTTGCCCACTGATAGATTCCAGAACAAATATTCTGGAAGGTTTCTGCCAAAATCAGTTCAGCAGTTGGAGCCTGGAGCTGGGGGAAGGAGGAGGTTTGCCTCATGCAATGCTAATTCTCCCTGGGGGTTCTCTGAGGTTGTCTCACTCTTCCTTGATTTTTATTAGAAACTGGAAATTTGGTGGTTTGGCTCTTGCCTTTTCCCAGGTGATGAACTGTGGCTGCAGGTGGGATGGTGGAAAAAGTGGGATTGAGACCCTGTGATCTGAGCAGCAGCTGGAAAATGAAGAAGTTGTGTGCTGAACTCAGCTCTTGCCTCTCGTGGGACACAAATATTGTTTGTGAAGAGCTGAAACAACAAAGTGATGGATCAGCCCCTGGGAAAATGAGTAATTCCATATCCAGCACAGGGAAGGAGGTCAGCAGCACACAGGGGAGGAGGAGTTTGCTTTTTTAACACGTGAATGTTGAATTCCCTTGGGAGGGGAATTCCTCCTGTTCACAGAGTCAGGCAGGGGGCTGAAGGAAAATAAGGACATTCCTTCATTTTTAATAATTATAAAAATAATAATTATTTTTAAGGTGTGATACATGTGCTGTGAGGGGAGAGCCAGAGGATGGCAGGATGCTGGGAGAGGGCAGGGGGGAGAAATATCAGGAGATGGGATGGGGGCTGGGAGCTGGGAAAAGAGATTTGGAAAGAGAGCAGAGCAAGGGACAGCTCCTGCACTGGGGCAGTTCTCAGCTGCTCCTCCCCAAAGTGCCAAACATGGAATTAGAAGAAAAGAAGATTTAAGGAGTCCAAGGTGTTAGAAAAGAGAGCAGAGGGGTTCATGCAGGAGAAGCAGTGAGAGCTGCTCAGCTCAGCCACCAGTCCTGGTTACAGTGACAGGACAGGAGCCTTGACACTTCTCCCCACATTTATATCCCAATCCCAAACCAAATCCCACCTGGATGCACCCAGAGGTGTCCCCAGCCCTAAAACCAAAGCAGAAGGGGAAGCTGAAGCTAACCAGGGATGCAAGGTGGCCTTGCAGGAGAATGAGGGATGAATCCTCAGGGGAGCAGAACCTCTTTGACACAGCGTTTGATACAGAAAAAGAGATAAAATCTACTTTGGAACAGAGCACAGAAGAGTTAAAGCTAATGAACAAGACAATATTAATTGTCTGAAACACAATCTGCTTGATTTCTGGTTTACAAAGATCTCTCCCTACTTCAGTTCCCATGGTAACTCCTGTGCAGAACCACACTTCTCCTCGTCATCTCCGCAGAGTTTAAAGCAATTTTGCAATCCAGTCAAAAGGGAAAGAGAGAATTTGTTTGGGCATTGAGGAAACTGATGCACACAGCAATGGGGAGAGGCCACAGCCACCATTACGACCCCAGAGAGACACTTAATTACTGAATAATTAGCAGTTACTGGGGTTTCCTAGCTCAGAGAGGATTGTGAGAATAATTCTGAGGTCTTCCATGTGGTTTTCCAAAGTGGGAAGCAGCAAACTGATTGTGAGAAACTCTCTGCTCCCAAAACCCTGAATCCTTGAACACTGTGGGCCCTGTGAAGCTTGGCTGAGGCAGCTCAGGTGCTGTGGAGCAGGAGGAATGGGCCTGTTGGATGGGAATGTGATTTCCAGGGTTTTTTTCCAAGCAGGAGGAGGGGATTCTGTTAATCCTTCCCACATGGACGGTGGGGAATGTTCACATGCACCAAACCCAAGTGTGGTTCCTGAGAAGTCACTGGCACCTCAGGGAGTTTCAGTCCAGGATGAATAATTTCCTGTGAAATACAGGATTTTTGTGTATGAAAAAAGGCATTCCTGTACGGACAGAGTTCCTGGAATGAAATCCTGAGCCACAGAGAAATAATTACATCTTGACTTTTATTTTTTTAAATGCTAAATATTTTAGCATATAAAATGCTATTTTTTAAATGCTGATGCCCAGAGAACTGCTCTGAGTGAAATTCTAGATGCCACCTTTCCCAAAAGGATGAAGCCAGGAGACAGTTCACTCTAACTGGACAACTCATGAAATTCACTGACATTTGGTATTTTTGTAACCCCAACCTTGCTCAAATTGTGGTTGTGTGTTGGTGTGACCACAAAACCCCCTTTTCCTTAGCAAAACCACCTAGAAAAATTCAGCCAGGATCAGTTTTGCTTCCTGCAGCGCTACAAAATGCAGCTCCAGGCCTGGCTGGGACTTTTTGGGACAGCCTGGTTTCACCTTGGGCTTTAGCACAATGACTTCATGTCTCCTGCTTCACATGATCACACTCAGGAAAGCTCTCTGCATAATCTCCTGGCATTTCAGAAATGCAGGGGCTGTAAATGAGGTCAGGGCTCTGATGCTGTACCTGATCCAGGGAGTGCAGAGCTTGGAATCATCCCTTGGCCAAAGCTCTCTTCAAGTGGTCCTTCCAAAGGTCAGCCCCAGCTGGGCAATGCTGGGCTCCTGCAGCTCCTTCATCTGGTTCAGTGTTCACCTCAGCCTCAGGACATGTAAAGGTGCTTAAAAACAGAGGAAAAAAAATGATGAAATAAGGAAAAAATAGAACTGCTTCAATTTGTTCTGATTTAAAATATAAATGAATTAACATTCTGCAAAAAAGAAACCCGGTGAGTCAATTTGTGTGCAATTTTTTTAAAGTGGTTTCGAGCACTTACAGAATGGAGTGAGTTTGTAGGACTTGTTCATCTCTGTGGCTTTAGCTTTGGGGACAACATTGAGGCATTCGAGTGTTCAAATATTTTTATTTTTATTTTCAGCTCAACAGAAAGCAAAGCCCAAAGGGAGCTGAGTCCTTCCATTTCCACTCCTACCTGCAGCATCTGAATTTATGAGGCACAGACATCACCAAGAAAAGATGATTTCTTGACAACACAGGCGTCTCTTATTTCATCATCCTTCATCCTCTATCAAACCCCAAGGACAGGAGAAATATCCCAGCATGGTTTGGGTTGGAAACACCTCAAAATCCACCTTATTCCAAACCCCTGCCCTGGGCAGGGACACCTTCAACTAGACCAGGTTAAGGTTTTCATGATTTTCCCCCTGTCAAACAATTATCTGGGCTTGTGCCTCTTCCTGTGCATCACTAGTGCTCATTCTAAATGGAGAATTATTTTCATGAAATTTAAAGACTCTTTGGTGGTGGTACTTTTGTAACCCCAACCTTGATCAATTTGTGGTTGTGTGTTGGTGGGAAGGTTTAAACTGACCAGAAATCCCCTTTACCTTAGGAAAACAACCTAAACAATGAGCTCTTGGATAAAGAAAAAGCCTTGAAAGGTGATGGGGTGTCCCCAGCAGGAAATCCAGGTAATTCCTAACCAAAAAGGATTCTCTTCCTTTTCTCTTTCCTTTTAGAAGCAGCCTCAACTCTGCCTCTGTGTGGCAGCACTGAAAAAGAACATGAAAAAGAATGAAAGATGTGTTTCTTTCTTAAGGTCACTTGGCTATTAACTCTCTTTATCCTGCCATGAACCTTGAAAGATGAGGCAGATAATTCTCCTGTCAGCCTGGGAGGGCTGAGGGGAGCAGGCTGGAGGGAGATGCCTCAAAGATAAGGTTAAGGCTTTCTTGTTCTCAAAACTTTACAAAGAAACAAGGCAATGCCAATGTCATATTAATAACTGAGATAAAAGTAATTCAGAGCAGTAAATTACACTTAAAATAATTCCTGGAACCAAGCAGGGGAGGTATGAAGTCATAATTTTCAGGGTTTTTCAAGCTGTTCCCATAGGGAGCTCGGTGTGCCTTTGAAGAAATCTTTTTATTCACAGTGGTAAATTTATTTACACATGGTTACACAACACGTTTTTATGCACTTATTCCTCAACATATCTCAAATTATCAGGGATAATCACAGAACTCACAGAAGTGTTTAGGTTGGAAAAGACCTTCAGGATCATTGAGTCCAGTTGTTACCCAGAGACAGCACTTTGCATTTCACCTGATTGCTGATGCAGAACGGAATATTCATGGATTATCAATAACAAATTTCAAAAATTCAATTATGCCTAAAACAGCAGTCAGCAGAGTGCTGCAAGCAGCGATTTATTCCTGAGTGCTGAATCAATGAATAACAAGTCCTTAACAATGCCTGTTCTCCTACAGACGGGAACATACACGTTGTACTATAGAAAAGTTGCTCAAATAAGATAAAATTAAAAAAAAAACAAACCAAAAGTTGATTTATTTTTTTTTTCCTGCACTGCTCAATGGCTGCCAAGGCTCTGAGCTGTGGGATATGAAATTATGGCAAAGGGGCAGGCAAAGAAATTGTCCAGGCAGGAAAGGGAAGGTGACATTACCACAGGAGCTGGGGAAAAAAAATTGTTCAAGAAAGTATGTGCATATGGAAAAAAAGGTTCCTTCCCTGGAAATGCTTCAGGTGGTGAGGGACAGGAGTGAGCTGATGTGGGATTTGTCTGCTTGTTAACATTGACCTTCTCCCTGACCTCTGCTTGAGAATTCAGCACTCAGGCGTGCTCTATGTGAGGGTCCCCAGGACGAGGTGAGACATGAGAATCTGACTCCATGTTCTCAGAAGGGTGATTCATTATTTTATGATATTACATTAAAGAATGCTATACTACACTAAAGAAAGAGAAAGGATGCATCAGAAGGCATTCCAGGACTCCAATCCATTCCTGGCAGCACCCGGCTCGAGGTGCGCCTGCCATGGCAGGGGGTAGGATGAGCTGGGACTCCAATCCCTCCCAATCCTGACCCTTCCAGAATTCCAATCCCTTCCGATCCCCTCCAATCCCAACCATTCCAGGATTGCAATCCCTTCCGATTGCAACCCCTCCCGATTCCAATCCCTTCCGACTGCAGCCCCGCCCGCTCCCAGCTCTCCCTGTTCGCGGCGCCGCCTCCCCGCTGCCCTCAGGGCGGGCCCGGCCGTGACGCGCGGGGAAGGCGGAAGGCGGGGGGGCGGCCCAAGATGGCGGCGCCGGGCCGGGCCGGGGCCGCGCTGAGGGCTCTGCTCTGCGCTCTGCTCTGCCTGGCGCTGGCGGCCGCCGCCCGGGGCAGGCCGAGCCCCGTGAAGGTGCTGTCGGACGGGATGTGGCGGGAGCTGCTGCAGGACGAGTGGATGGTGGAGTTGTGAGTGGGGAGCGGCGCGCCGGGGGTGCCGGGGCGGTGTGAGGGGTGTGTGGGGTGTGTGGGGTGACCGCGCTGTGCCGCTCCCGCAGCTACGCGCCCTGGTGCCCCGCCTGCGAGAACCTGCAGCCCGAGTGGGAGAAGTTCGCCGAGTGGGGAGAGGACCTGGGCGTGAACGTGGCCAAAGTGGATGTGACCGAGCAGCCGGGTGAGAGGGGCTGGGAAGGGCTCCCGAACCCCCCCCGGGATTTGGGGGGCTGAGGAGTTTGGGGGTGCTCATCTCCGCTGTGTGCTTGTGGGAGGCGGGCAGAAATAATAGGGGTAATAAAAGTGTTTTACTCATCTCTAGCTATGTGACTAAACACCTTGATCTTGCTTAATAGGATCCCAGAATGTTTTGGTTGGGAGGGACCTTGAAGATCATCCCATTCCAACCCCTACCGCACCTTCCACCATCCCAGGGAGCTCCAAACCGTGTCCGGCCTGGCCTGGGACACTTCAGGGATCCAGGGAAAGCTTCTCTGGGCACCCTGGGCCAGCTTTCACACAGGAACGAGACTGTCAGATAGTAGATAAAATAAATATAATTAAATGAATAGAGTAAATAAAATGCATAGACTATAACAGTCTAAAAAGAATGAGAGGTTTTCTCCACAGCATGATTTCAAGGAGATCTTTGGCTGTACTTTTAAAGCAAAAAGCAAGGTTTCAGCCTTGCCATTCCAGTCCCTCTTTTGGTTGATAGAAGGGAGTGCAAACAATCTGCTCTCCCTCTGCTGACACTGTCCTGAAAATCTCCTGGAACTCTCCTGAAACTCTCCTGAAAATCTGGAACTCTCCTGTCCCTGTGGGATTTGTAAGCCTGACCTTCCACATGCTGATTTCTTTCTCCAGAGCAGCTTTACTTTTGAAGCTTGCCTCACTTGAATTATTTTCCTCCGGGTTTCTGGAGGCTGCAGATCCTGTTTGCAAAGGAGAGTCTCTCCCTCTGAAGAGCTACAGCCAAAAGAGTCCAACTGAGCTGTTATCCCTGGATATCTCATTTTCCCCATTTTACTCTTTGTCCAGGGACCATTTTTTAAGTGTGTGCTGCTTTGACATGCACAAGGTTGTGTTGGATTGCATGGAAAGATTGATACCCAGGCCTGCTGTTGTATTTTGGGGTGTTACAGCATTCCTTGCCTCTTTTTTTCCATAAAAATACTCAAAATACTCTCAAAACAACTTTTCTTACAGGGTTAAGTGGACGATTTATCATCACAGCCCTCCCTACCATCTATCAGTAAGTATGCAGGGCAGCAGGGGTTTTTTGGGATGAGAGTGGGCATTTTTTTCTTCTTTTTTTGGGGCAAATAAATGAGATTTATTATGCTCTTTAAGAATAGGAGCTGCTTTTCACTGACACATTCACTGTCTCACCCACTGTGACCTTGTGCTGCCAGATGATTTCTTTTCCTTTCCCTTCAGGCCTTATTTATTCTGCCTTTTCATGGGTGTTTCTGTTTTGCAATCCTTTCTCTGTAGGTTGATCTTCAGTGCAGGTGTGTGGCAAGGGCTTTAGGAAGATCATTATCTTTTTTATTTTTTTTTTTAATGGAATCACAGCCTAAAGCTAGCCAAGGTGTTCGTGGAGTCAGTGTCCTGGAAATAACTTGGACTCAGTCCAGGTGTTTGGAAAATGTTTTTTTAGAGGCAATATCAGCTAAAAAAATGAACACTGAAAAAGTGAATGTGTAAAAAAATAGACAAGGTGATGGGAGGGGTTTGTTGGATGGAAACAAATGCTGCACTTGGTGCTTGGATCATATCAAATAAAGGATTTTGGTGGTGGTGGTGTTGTTTTACAGCTGCAAAGATGGAGAGTTCAGGAGATACCAGGGAGCCAGGAATAAAGCTGCCTTCATTAACTTCATCAGTGATGAGGAGTGGAAATCCATTGAACCAGTGTCCTCCTGGTTTGGTCCTTCCTCTTTGCTGTAAGTTTTGGGTTGGTTTTGTAAGAATTTCTTATCAGATGTGCTGAGGTGTGTCCTGCTCCCTGTTCCCAGCTCTGTGTGGGCAGGAGCTGTGCGAATGTGCTGGGTGAGTGGGTGGGTGTCCCAATTCTTCCTCAGCTGTGGCAGGGTTGTCACCATAGCAGAGGTGACCTGAGTATTGTCACCATAGCAGAGATGTCCCCAGCAAGGTTCACTTTAAGGCTTGAAGAGGTTTCTTGTTTCCTAAACTCCTGTAGGGACCTTGCTGTCCTTTGAAGTTTTTTGGTCTCTGTGGCACTGAGATGGTTTTGCCCAGCTAAATCCTGGGAGAATTCTTCCACTGTCTGGAGGAAATCCCAAGGAAATCCCAGAGGGATTCTCCAGCAGGAACTGACAGGAAAAAGGGGAATTGGTTCAAACTGTCAAGGGAAATTTAGGTTTGATGTATGAAAGGAATTCCTGGCTGTGAGGTTCTCTTACAAACTCTTATCCCACACCAAGGACTGTGTGAAACTGGGTATTAACTCAGCATTAAAAAGTTCTCTGTTATTTTCTGTACTCAGACACCAAACTTAAGTGTCTGAAGATCTCTCAGCTCTTATAACCTGATTTTCTTTTAATAGCTTAATTTTTTGTTTTAATAAAACCTCCTGATGCTTCTTTCTTAATATCTTCACTGGAGTTCCAGCTGGCTTCTCACAGAGCATTGGTCCAGACAGAACAGAAAAGGGACTTGAAATTCACATGGATTAACTTTAACTTGGATTCAGCAGATCCAAGTTAAAGAAGTCTGGGAATTTCTAGCTGTCCATGTATGAGCTGAGGTTGTTGCACACAGGTTTGAGGCTGAAATTATGGCAAAGGAGCAGGCAAAGGAATTATCCAGGCAGGAAGGGGAAGGTGACATCATCACAGGAGCTGGGGGAAAATTTGTTTTTTAAAGTGTGCTCACTGTTCTCTTTGTAAGATTTTAAAGTGTTCTCTTTGTAAAATTTTAAAGTGTTCTCAGTGTTCTCTTTGTAAGAGTTTGAAGTGTCCTCAGTTCCTCTTCTGTGCTTTGTTTCAGGATGAGCAGCATGTCAGCCTTGTTCAAGCTGTCCATGTGGATCAGGGTATTTGCTTACATCCCCACTTCATTTCCTCCTCAATATGAAACCCAGCTCTTCCTGAAATGATTCTCTTTTGTTCCAGCATGGCCATGGCTATTTAACAGAAAATCTTGGAATACCAGTCTGGGGCTCCTATGCTGTTTTTGGATTGGCAACTCTGTTCTTAGGAATGGTCCTGGGACTTGTAAGTGCAGCTCTTGGGGGTGATGGTGACTTGGTTCCACTTGTGCTGCCTCCACCTCACTTTTGGGGTGGGTTTTGGGGTACCCTGAGCTGGAACACGGGGATGGAGGCCCCATAACCCAAGGGGAAATGGTCACAGTGAGTGTGGGGCTGGATGGGATCCATCTGAGGGTAAATGGTTTGACTTGATCTTGAAATTTTCCATCCTAAACGGTTGCAATGTGCAGAATGTTTGGGAGTTTCACCTTGGGTTTCTTTGGTTTCAGATGATGGTGTTCCTGGCAGACTGCATCTGTCCTTCCAAGAGGCACAGACCACCACAGCTCCAGCCTCAGCCAAGTAAGCCCACAGCAAACTTCTGATTCAGTGAAGCTGTTTGGTAAATCTCATTTGTAGAAAATATTAAAGAAATCCTGGTGTCTGCAGGATGTGATGTGGAGTGTGGAACTTTGCACTTGGGATTGATGCCTCGCCCTTGGGGTTTATAGTGGGTTGGGATTTTTTATTTAGTAAAGCTGGGGTATTTTTAAAACTGGTTTTAGGGATAAAAATAAATTGAGAGCATTTTCATACCTGAAAGACATGAAATTCCACGTGGGCAGGGAGAGGAAACTGAGTGGAGCTCTCAGTGTCGCTGTGCTTGCCCGTGATGTTAAATAAGCGGATTTTACTTGGCAGTGGCATTTACTCGTGTGTTTCTCCTTTCTCCTTGAGGGAAACAAGGTCCAGAGTCAGCTCCTCTGCTGAAGAACAGGTATGAAGAGCAAGAAGGAGATGAGGGAGATATCTCAGATGAGGAAACAGAGGGGAAGGAGGGGAGCAGGAGAGACTCATCCCCGAGCGGTGTCCGGCAGCGCCCCGTGCCCAGGGCTGCTCCCCTGGAGAAATCTTAGCTGCATTTGCACCAGGATTGGTGTTTGAGTCAGCCACTCAAAGGGAGAGCAATGTCAAATCCTCCAGCTTGAACAGAAGAAATGACTCCTGGCTTGGTAATGTTGCTGCATTTCACGAATTTGGAGGAGATAATAATAATAAAAAATAAAAAAGCATCAGGTATTCCAAAGGAAAAGTTGCTGTTGCAAATGGCTGGAACTTCTCCTGTCTGTGAGCAGAGAAGTGTCAAGGAATAATTGCTGTGGCTTCTGGAATGATTTGTTCCCCAGGGATTATTTGGAAGAGAATGTAAACCAGAGTCATTCCTGCATTAGGGAGCATTAGGAAGGAAAATGCACTCACCTGGTTGTTGCTTAAACCTCCCAAAAGGGTTCCCTGCTCTTATACTGTTTGTCAGTATAAATTTCTAGCTGTGCCCTGAAGAAATGCTGAGGGGAAAAAGTTCCTTTAGTTATGGAACTAAAATTCCTTTAGTTGAGGCTTTTTATGTGACAAAACCTGCTTTTTGCTATGACAATGAGTGCTACAAACCCCCCAACCTTTTTTCTTACAAAGACCTGATGGAACTTAGCACAAGCACTCTGCAGTGGGATCCTCTGGCTGACCAGAAACCTGCTGCTTGCATCCATTTCTTCCAGAAAAAGCTGTAGAAAACTCTGTGAGCTTCTTGGCAAAGTAGTTTTTCCTCTAGGAGCAAGTGACAAGCAGCACCCTGAAGTCTTGTCTGTGTCTGTGACTCCACGTGGCAATAGTTTACACACAGGGTTTTCTGTGCAAATCCTCTCCATTCCTCCTCCTGGATGCCAGCAGGGCTCTGCTTGTTTTTAATCCATCATTTCTTACTCAAATCTTGCTGCAAATCCATGCAGGCTCTACCTGGCCTGAAGTTAAATAAATCCTTTCTATTTCTTTTTTTTTTTTTTTTCTTCTCCTGTTTTCACAAAATCATTTTGGAACATTAAACCTAAATTTTTTATTAAAAAAAAAGGAAAAAAAAAGTAGTTTGCTCTTGTCTGTATGGTGTTTGTTTCCACTGTGTATAGAAATAAAAAGAATGCGCATGCCCTTTGGACCAGTGTTGTAAAGAGTTTTCCATATACTTTTGATTCAATTCCAAAGTTTTTGCAAAGGAAGGATGAGCCTCATACTGAGCACATTCAGATTTTTTTGCCAAGCCTGCTTCTGATTTTTTTTTGTTTGCTTGTTTAGCTTTATGGGTTTTTAGCTTTTATTTGTAGTTATTTAGGGTTTTTTGTGTTTTTATTTGTAGTTATTTAGTGGGGTTTTTTAAATTGTTCATCTGACTTCTTCCCCTTTTTTTGTTTCTTTTCTCTACATTGGTGCTCTGGAATGACTTGACTTCAGTGCTGTGTGTTAGAAAGATAAACTGATGTTTGAAAGAGTCTTTTTGGCTAAAATCTCTCCTTTTTTAAACCTAAAACCTTTCCTGGTGTTGGAATGAAGACCACTGTGTGCCAGAATTGCCCTTAAGGTGTTGGCTTTGTGGAATTGCCTTAAATTCTCTCCAAGTTCCCATCTCTGAGCCTTTGTCACTCATAAATAAAGCAATAAATAAATAAATAAATACTGAGGAGAAGTAGCAGCACTGTCTTGGATCAGTGGTGGTTTTGCAGTTTGGAGGGGGCTTGAGGAGACAGAAACCTTGTAGCTGGTAGGAAAAAGTGTTGAATTCTTTTAAAAGCTGAACTCTGCTCACTCCACTTGGGATATATTTAAATGTAGCTTTTCTAAGTGCAGAGGTTTTTAATTTTTCAGTTACAACCAAACTTGGTGCAATATAGAGAAGACACCCTGCTGACTTGTGGCTAACTTCTCATTTAAAAAAAAAAACACCCAGCCTTTCCTTTGTTGTGCTGGACTTGTTGGCTCCTGCTTGAACAAGAATTTCCAGCAGGAATTTACTTTTTTTTCCTCTGCCTGCTGCTCACTTCTCCCTGCCTTAGGCACAGAACCAAATCCCAAACCTGCCCCGTGGGGGTGACTGGTCCCAGCTGTGCAGCTCCTGCTTGGATTATCCATAGGCAGCCCCTGCTGATCTCTGCTCATCTCACCCTTCAGATTTTGCAGATTGTCCTGTGAATATTTAAGTTCCTTGATTGATTTTTTTTTTGTTTGTTTTAAAAATCTCTGTTCCAAAGATGTTTACTGAGGCTGAGTGGTGTAACCTGAGTGTAAAGAGCCTGTCCTTTGTGTGTTTTGATGTTGCAAATATCGATTTTGTAAAACCAGACTGCCCTTTCCATATCACCTGGACCAGGCCTGTTTCATTCCAGAAAGAATTAATGACAATAATGTAACAATAATTTTGTTTTTCAGAGAGTCTGCAAGTAAAAAATAACCACCAGCTTTGGATTCCTGTGTTTGTGTCTTTTATTTTTTGCTCAGGTTTTTGCTGCTTAGTCATGAAACAGCTGCTTCCATGGATAAAAATCTTAATCCTGAAGCTATAAAAATGTTTATTGAAAAGTCAGGTGTGAATAATAATTCAAAGTAAAGCTGCACTGAGTGATTTTCAGTCAAGACTGGCTTGAGTACCTCACTTTGATAGATGGTTCCAATGGTTTGGGAAGGAGCTTTCACTCATGCCAGGCTTAGCCAGAAATTGTAATAAAATGTGGTTTTCTGTAGCAAAAAAAATGTAGGCTGGAGTTGACAAATGATGTTTAAAATTCATTTTTTTGGTGGCTGCTTTCTTTGGTTGTGTGAGGGGTGTGGGAGCTGCAGCTGGGCCCTCCCCTGGCCCTCCCACACTCCCCCAAGCCCAGCAGCTGAGGGGATCAACATTCTCGGATTAATCCTGGAGTGGGAAGCTTAATTCCAACTGCTGGCAGCTCTGAAGTGAAGGAGGCTGCTTGTGGAGGAGACAAATCCAGACAAGGAATGCTCAGAGTGTTCTGAGTTACAGCCAGTTCCTTCCCTGCCCTCCATCCCTGCCCTTGGGAATGGCTGCTGGGGGTCTGGCGGCTCTGGGGGTGTGGAATTTTCTGGAAAAGTGCAATAATGCTCTTAGCTCCTTCCTGACAGGAGTAAGGAATTGAGAATTCCACAGGCACTCAGGGGGTGCTCATGGAAACCTCACTCCCCTCCTTTCCACTCAGTGAGATACATCCAACAGGGAAGAATAGCAGAAGGAAAAACAACCTAGGGAAAAAAAAAACAAGGGAAAAGTCAAACTGAAATATTTTTAGATATTAAAATGGTTGGGAATGGCCTGATAGGAAAGAAATGTCTGGGAATTGTTGGCAGTTGGTGTTTGCCAGATTGCCCGAGGTTGGGTTGGACGTCAGTGGTTTCAGTTGTCATCATGATCGATGGGGAAGGAGCCATTTCAGTGTTTAGCACTGGTTTAGAAACACCAAATACAATTTCAGTTTTAAGGTTTCTTTGCTTTAAGAAGGGGGAGTTGTCTCTCCTGCAGGTGTCTTGTTCTTGGTTTGACCTGGACAACATCACCTTTGGCCCTTCCCTGAGTTTATTCCATGGCTGATTCCCTTGGACCAGCTTTTCTTTACCTTCCAAACTCCCTACCTTGCTTAATCCAGTGGCTTTCCAGAAGAATTTCTACTTGAACCTGCCTTTTCCCCTCACTTTTCCCTGCTTCAAACTTCCCAGCCACAAATTTCACTTCCCTTTAGCATTGCTTACAGAAATTCCCTTTCACTGCAAGGCAGATCCAAAAGGACAACTTTTAGGTCTTTGAAATTCTGCCTGCCCCACGTGGGTTCCCAAAAACCAGGAGGAATCCTGGGCAGGAGGGGTTGAGGTGGATGTGGCTGATGTGTGAGGGATGTCCTTGAAGTGAGGGCAGGTTCTGAAATCCCTGTGAACATCAGAGGGGGGAAAGCACCAGTGAAATCTGGGTGTCTCTAAAAGTGTTTTTTTTTTTTTCTGTGTGTTTTAAAAGGTTTTTTAGTGTGTCTCTAAAAGGTTTTTTTCTAAATTAAATTACAACTCTATTAAAAGTTTTAAAGTGCAAAATGCGACACCTTCAATGCAAGGTCACTATTAAAGATAATATTTTTCTCAGCTGTGCTTTTCCTTCCAGAGTTTTTGTTTTGCTGAGCCTGGACCTCAATGCCCTTTTCCCCCCTGTTTTGTGTGACTGCTGATTCCCCAGGAAGATTCTGAATTTTCCTTCAAATTCCTTGGCACGTGGATGTATCAAGAATCAAGGAAAAGGTGTGTCCAGAGTAAAGATTTCTGGGAAAAATAGTTCTCCGAGGACAAATAGCCATTTCTCCCTCTTCCTCTTTTTCTCATCCTCTTGTCAAGTATTGAGAAGTATTTGAACTGTGGTCTTATACAGATTCCTTTCTCCTTTCCTTTCCTTTCCTTTCCTTTCCTTTCCTTTCCTTTCCTTTCCTTTCCTTTCCTTTCCTTTCCTTTCCTTTCCTTTCCTTTCCTTTCCTTTCCTTTCCTTTCCTTTCCTTTCCTTTCCTTTCCCCTTTCCCTTTCCCTTTCCCTTTCCCTTTCCCTGTGCCCTCTGTGTGTTCCCAGGAGCAGGAATGTCACCCCATGTGCCCCCTTAGGACAGCCCATGTCCCTGTCTCCAGAATTCCCCAACTTTTTGGGATGCTGCAGGATCTGCTGAGCGGCACTGCCACAGCTCCAGAGCCGATCAATGAGATCCCTGCGTGAGGAGGAATAAAAGCCAAGAACATTCCTGAGATCTCGGTGGTTCAGGGAGGACATTCTGGGTGTAATCCCGGTGGTTTTAGCGCCGTCAGGCTGATGGGTGTGTGACACCTTGCTGAGGGAGCTGCCAGGTTAATGTATCACTTGTCAAGTGATCCATCCCTTTCCTGATCCATCCCTTCCCCGATCCATCCCTTTCCTGATCCCCTTCCCAATCCATCCCCTGCCTGATCCATCCCCTTCCTGATCCATCCCTTCCCCGATCTATCCCCTTCCTGATCCATCCCTTTCCCGATTCATCCCCTTCCTGATCCACTTCCCCATCCATCCCTTCCCCGATCTATCCCCTTCTTGATCCATCCCTTTCCCGATCCACTTCCCAATCCATCCCATTCCCGATACAACCTTTCCCAATCCCTTTCCAATCCATTCCTTTCCCAATCCATCCCCTTCCTGATCCATCCCTTCCCCGATCTATCCCCTCCCTGATCCATTCCTTTCCCGAGCCATCCCTTTCCTCATCCCCTTCCTGATCCATTCCCTTTCCTGATCCCTTCCTCAATCCATCCCCTTCCTGATCCATCTCTTTCCCAATCCATCCCCTTCCCGATCCACTCCCCATCCATCCCTTTCTTGATCCCTTTCCCAATCCATCCCCTTCCCGATCCATCCCCATCCCTTTCCTGATCCCCTTCCCAATCCATCCCCTTTCCTGATCCATTCCCTTCCTGATCCATCCCCTTCTTGATTAATCTCTTTCCTGATCTATCCCCTTCCTGATCCCCTTCCCGATCCATCCCTTCCCTGATCCCCTTCCTGATCCATCCCCTTTCCTGATCCCTTTCCTAATCCATTCCTTTCCCAATCCATCCCTTTCCCGATCCCTCCCTCTCCTGATCCTTTTCCCAATCCCTTTCCCAACCCCTTTCCCGATCCATCCCTGTGAGCAGCGATGCTGCAGCCAAGGCCCCTCTGCCTGGGATCTGAGCTTTCCCTGGAGTTCTCCTCCCGTTTTCTCAGTCAGGAGAGACAACACCGAACCCTGGCCCCGGGGGAAGAGTTGTTTGTTGGGATGCTCCGCTGGAATTCCGCAGCCAGGACTGAAACTCCATCCACCATGGGGTGGTGCCGTGAGACCTCGCAGGGAGGGAGGGAGAGGCGGCCAGCACAGCCCCTGGGCACAAACACGGCGCAGAAACCTTTCAAATCGGTATTTTTGCAAGATTTCCTCATTGAAATCCCTCCTGTGGCCGGTGAAGATGCCTCGTCTGTCTCCTGCACGCCCAGGAAAGGGAGAAGCCGGGTGGAGCCGGGTGAAATTGGGGCTGGATCTGGCTGCAGGGCAGGGTGGGGAATGTGCAGGTGGGGCTCCCTCCTCCTGCCTCGGGAGGAGCCCCGGGACATCACTCTCTGCTTTTGTTTAGGATAATTAGGAGTTCAGGATAATTAGGACTAATATTTAATGCTCCTCACGCTATTAATGCTCCAGCCTAGGTGTGCTTAAATAGATTTTTTTTTAAAGGATTTTAAAAAGAGTTTTGGAGCACATTTCCTAAAGAGCTGCTCCAACTTGACTCCAGAGTTGTGGAAGAGGTGAGGCCAAAGAAGAGGAAGGAAAAGGAACCATCCGACCACGTGGTGGCAACGTGGAGATGCTGTAGGAGGATTGCTCGGCTTGCTGAGCTTCCCTGGAGGAATTTTCACTTTTACAGAGACACCTGAAGTTAATTTATGGCTTAAAAGAGGGTGGTAAAATCAGGAAATGTAAATATTTTCAGCTGTGTTGCCTGACCCTGTGGATGCCCACAGTGGCGTGGACCAAACAAATGGAAAAAGCAGTTTTTTATGGAGAGACTTTTTTTCTTTTTTATGGAGAGAGAGTTTTGGTGAGACCTTTCTGAATGAAAGGATGTCAGGAAATGAATAATTAAGGCTGAGCCAGAGGAAGTGCAGAGGGAAGGCACCTGGCAGCAAGATGGGGTTTGGCTGAGGTAATGACAGCACAAATCTCCAACTCCTGCATTGGGCTTTCCACAGATGGATTCATTTTGTGGAGATCGAGTCCATCACTTGGATTTCCAGGCCTGGCAGTGAACATTGGGAAGCTGGGGAGAGATTTTATGGCTCTCCACAATACCCTGACAGGAGGGGGCAGCTGGTGGGATTCAGGATCTGCTCCCACTGAACAGGGACAGGATGAGGCCTCAGGTCATGGCAGGGGAGGTTCAGGTTGGATATGAGGAAGAATTTCCTCATGGAAAGGATGGTCAAGCTTTGGAACTGCCCAGGGAGGTGATGGAGTCTCCATCCCTGGAGGGATTTAAAAGCCATGTGGATGTGGCACCTGGGGACAGGGGGCAGTGGTGGCCTTGGCAGTGCTGGGGAACAGTTGGATTTGATGGTCTTAGAGGGCTTTTCCAACCTCAACAATTCCATGATTCCATGGAAGCCGCCGAGAGCATGCTGTCTTCCATGGCAGGTCACCCACAGGTGCATCCTCAAAACCTGCTGGCATTTCCCTTGCCCAGCTCTGTCCTGCTCCTCCTGACTTTCCCCACGGTGTCCCGTGCTGGACCAGGAAGAGGGAGCCAGCAGAGGAGGGAGCCTGGGAAGGCATCAGGCTGCTGCTGCTGGCTCTGTGGGGCAGGAGATGGGAGAATTCCAGGGCAGGAGCAGCGTTTTGGCTGCTCCAGGGAGAGCTGGGCTGCTCTGTGTGTGCTCCTCGTTGGACTCCTGTGGAATTCTGTGCAGTGCTCGGAGGGGAAGAAAGGCTCTGGAATGGGCAGGTGCTGAGCACTGCTGCCCTGGGGCTCTGCCCGTGCTGCAGCTGCAGCTCTCTGGATTTTCTGCCCTGTGAATGAACATAAAAAAGCAGATTTCTCCTCAGGGCAGCACGTCAGGGATTTTTCCCCTCTGTTTGCTCCGACGCCGGGAGCCAAATCCAGCAGCGCCCACGCCTGGCGTGCGTGTCCCAGCGGGATCCCTGGAGCTGCCAGCAGGGCTGGGCCCTGCCCCTGCATGTCCTGAGGGACCACAACGACCTGGTGCCACCTGGGCCGTGCCATGTGACAGGTGTGACCCGTGGGGATGTGCCCACCTTGCACCTGGGACTGCTGAAAATGGATGGAATGTGGGAGCACAGGGAATTATCCTGCCCTGGAAGGAGGATAAGGGAAGGCAGCCTTGGTGCTTAAGTTTGGTGTTCAGAAGAACAACAAGAGAACACCTGGAGAAGGGAAGGATCCAGGGAGACCTTAAAACCTTTCCAGGGCCTAAAGGGGCTCCAAGAGAGCTGGAGAGGGACTTGGGACAAGGCATGGAGGGACAGGACGAGGGAGAATGACTTTAAGCTGGAAAAGGGTGGATGTGGAATATTGGGAAGGAATTATTTTCCATGTGGGGCTGGCACAGGGTGTCAAGAGAAGCTGGGGCTGCCCCTGGATCCCTGGAAGTGTCCAAGGCCAGGCTGGACAGGGGTTGGAGCAGCCTGGGACAATGGAAGGTGTCCCTGCCCATGGCAGGGGTGGGACTGGATGGGCTTTAAGGTCTCTTCCAATCCCAAAGGTTCTATGACTCTGTGAAATCCCTCATTGCTGAGTTTTGAGATGAGATTTTCTCCATAGTCTTTGGCATAAATTACCTGTATTGGTTATCTGCTGGCTGCAGTAACTGGGAATAGGCAGAACAAAGCCACAAACCAGTTCAGTGCTGCTTCCCACCACAAACAGGAGCACGTGGAGTTGGTGATCCTTGTGGGTCCCTTCCAACTCAGGGCACTCGGTGCTTCTCTTCTGTGATTCTGTGACATTTTTAGGAGATCTTTCCAGACCCCCATGAGCTACAGGAGGTGCTTGGTGATCCCTGCACGCAGAGCAGCTCCAGCATGGAGCTGTTTCCAGATCCTGCTTCATCCAGGAGCAGCAACAGCAGCTGAGGCAGAGATGCAGGATCCTGCTTTGGAGATTTCCCATTTCTGGTATCATTAACCCTCCAATGGCCTCTGGGTTATTTTCCCAGCTGGGCTGATTCATCATTCCCTGTCCCTTTAGTCTCTTGGCCAATCCCTTCAATCCCAACATGTATTTCTGTTTATCAGGCCTTTCCACTGGATGTTTTTTTTTTGCCTGGCTGGCTTTGCAGAAGTGGTTTATTTACAAATCTGCCCAGAATTGGCTCCAAGTGACGTGGGTGTTGGTTGAAGGAAAGCTGATTTTTGACAAAGTCAGCACGAGAACGGGAACAGATGGGGACGTTGATGAATTTGATTTTGCTAAATGTTGTCCTCCTGCAAATCAGCTTGCTTTTCCCTATTAGCATAAGAAGCAGCAAAAAAGGATTTAATTTCTCTAAACATTTCCCCTTAATGATCTACCTCTCCAGCTCAGAGATGTATGTGGCTGCTTATCAGCAGAGCAGCTGAATTCCTTCCACTGAGAATCAACTGCAATTTCGAGGTGATTTCTGGCACTTCTCCCTCCCTGGGGTGGGAGTTGTGCTTAGGAGAGGTGGTTGCTGGTTTGAAGTGGTATCAGTTCAGAGGGTTTATATGTATTTTGTTGATTGAACTGAGTGATTTTAATTTTTTTTTAAATTTCATTTTGATTTTGGAAGGCACATTTTGGAGGTGCTGCCATCCATCCAAATGTCACTGGTGAGCTCTGTACCTGTGCCCAGCATCCACAGAGCTGCATCCCTGTGGCCCTTGGACGCAGGAGGGGCAGGAGGAGGTGGGAGAAGCCCAGAGGCAAAGAATTCCCAAAGCTTTGGGCTGCAATCAGCCCCCAGCAGCACTGGGCATCGAGTGCTGCAGCACTCACAGCGTGCAGGCTCCATCCTCTGCCAGGAGCCCTCAGGAGAACCTGGCACAATTCCACCCAGGGAGCAGCCCTGGCACAGCCCCAGGGGCTGCCCCTGCTCTGCCTTTCCCTCACTCCCTGCCCCCAGAGCAGATAAATCCCAGAGAATCTTCCTGCAGCCTTCCTCCATCCTGGAGTGTGGCACAGCTGCTGTCCCCCCTCACAGCCCCCAGGAAAGCTCAGCTATCCCAAAATGCTGAAAGCACCATGAGCTTGGTGCCCTCACCATCCTCCCAGACAGGAATTCCCAGTTCCCAATCTCCCATCCATCCCTGCCCTCTGGCACTGGGAGCCATTCCCTGTGTCCTGTCCCTCCATCCCTTGTCCCCAGTCCCTCTCCAGCTCTCCTGGAGCCCTTCAGGCCCTGCCAGGGGCTCTGAGCTCTCCCTGGAGCCTTCTCCTCTCCAGGGGAACATTCCCAGCTCTCCCAGCCTGGCTCCAGCCCTTGGAGCAGCTCCATGGCCTCTCTGGACTCGTTTTTATGCTGGGACACCCAGATCTGCCTTTCCTCTCAGCCCAGGAGCTAAAAGCTTTAAGCCTTGATTTTTATTTTCTCTTTTCTCTCTTCTCCTGAAGCTGCACAGCTCTGATTGATTCATCCCATTGGTCACACTGTCTTTAGCCTTATCCACGAGCTTGGAGCCACTGTCATCTCCTGCAGTGCACTGGCTACTGCAGCATGTCCTGCTGGGTTTGCCTGTCCCACCGTGTCCGAGCCCAGCCATAAACTGAGGCTCAGGATAAGCTGCTGGAGCCAACTCCCTGCTGGGTGCTTCAATTTCTTATTAATTTCTTCCCAACATCCAGTTCAATCCATCTTCCTCTGGCTTAATTCCCCCTTGTCCTTTCACTCTTGCCCAAAGTCCCTCTCCAGGTCTCTTGTAGCCCCCTCTAGGAGAGATGAAATCCAAATTTTTGGGGTTTGTTTCTTCAGCTTTACCCACATGTGCTGGTGGCACTGGCCTTCTCCAAACTGCTGTATTCCTGCCATTTGTCCTCTGCCTTGCTCAAGGCATCCTGCTGTCCCACAGAGTCATGGGACACAGGGAATGGCTTCCCACTGCCAGAGGACAGGGATGGATGGGATATTGGGAATTCCTGGCTGGGAGGGTGGGCAGGCCCTGGCACAGGGTGCTCAGAGAAGCTGTGGCTGCCCCTGGAAGTGTCCCAGGCCGGGCTGGATGGGATTGAAGCACCCTGGGATAGTGGAAGGTGTCCCTGTTGGAATAGGATGAGATTTAAGGTCCCTCCCAACCCAAGCCACTCTGGAATTCTGTGATTTGCATTGCAATCCATTGAAATGTGCAGGTAAAGAGAGCAATGGGAGGCATTTCCTCCATGTGCCAATAAATCCCTGGGAGACAGATCCACCTGGCTGGATCAAAGAGCACTCAAGTGCTTGGCTTGGCTCCCTGGCAGGATGCTCCAGAGCAGAGGCAGCCTGGAAGATGAAAGGTTCATTAATGACCGCACAGATGTCTCGGACATCCGAGCTGTGGCTGTGCAACTTCCCAGTGCCAACTGCAAACAGGGAGATCAGCTTTCCTCTCCCAGCCAGGGCCTGATTTAGTCACAGATGACACTTGTGCATCCTCAGGGCTGTAAATCTCCCTGATGGTGGAGGTTTAACAGCCATGGAAGGGTGGTGGTGCTGAGGTTGTATCCTGATGATGATCCCCGTGCTCATGTCTCCAGTGGGAAATGAGGCATTTGTGCCTTGCATGGTGTGGGAGAGAGGAATCCAATGAAATGATGCTGTTCTAATCCTGAGCTCTGTGCACCACTGCTGTTATCCTGTGGCAGATAAATGGGAATGGCAACCAGCTTGTCCTTCTAACATGGGAGTCCTGATCAAGGCTTCAGCGTGTGCTCTGTATTCACAGACAGTTCCATGTCTGCTTTTCTCCTTTAATCACCTCGCTGTATTGGATTTGCCACATGAAGAGTGCCTTTTTATGAGCTCCTCCTCTAAGACTGAAATATAGAGTTTAATTATCTCCCCTTTATTTATTTATTTCAGCTCCACGGGCTCACAGCCCTTCCGTGGAGCTGCTCTGTCACATTCACATTCTCTGGAAAAATCCCTTCACCCAGGATTTTGCTCCTGGGAGAAGCTGAGAAGCCTCTGAGAAGAAGGAAAACAAATTCTTATCTCATTTGCTTCTCCTGTGTTGTGCTCACATGTGGAATGTGTTTGGACATTGTTTACCCACAGGTGATTGTTTCATTGGTTTTCTGTGAATTGTTTTTACTTATTGGCCAATCAGGGCCAAGCTGTGTCTGGGGCTCTGGAAAGAGTCACGAGTTTTCATTATTATCTTTTTAGCCTTCTGTAAGTATCCTTTCTGTATTCTTTAGTATAGTTTAGTATTCTTTAATATAATATAATAAAATAATAAATGAGCCTTCTGAGAACATGGAGTCAGATTCATCTTTAATTCCTGCAAATACAACACTGCTCCCCTCCACGGGAAGCTGGAAGGAGAAGATTCCAGAGGATGTGACTCATTTGTGGTGTTGTGCTTTGCTGAGAGCATCAGCAATATCCGAGGAGCTGGGATTGCTCCTGGCTGCTCGTGCAGTCGGGAATGAGCCGGAGTGTGGCTGCACGGTGAATTATTGATAAGGGAATAACAGCAGCTGGAGATAATCTCTCCCACGGAATATGGGGAATAAATCTTCTCTGCTGTACAGGGAGTTAAGTCTTTCAGGGAGGAGAATGGGAATAATGGTGACAGGAGGTTTTCCTTGAGTGAAGAGCGTGGAAGGAGCCCCTGGAATTGGTGTGCAGCACTGCAGGGAAGGGATTTGGCTCTGAGGAGGGGGGGGTTCACCCACGGACCTCACTCTTTGATTTGGGAACTGCTACTGAGCTGAGAGCTGTGGGTCTTCCAGGAGAAACAGGTCAGGGAAACTGGGAATCAATCAGGCATCCCAGTACCTGCCAGGGCAGGGGGAGAGGAGTGGGTCACATCATCTGCAGAGGGTCATTTTTGATGTGCCATGGTTTGAAAAGCCAGGTGTGTGCTAAGGAAGGCAGGAGCCTCCCTTGAAATGGAAAATGTAAAACCCCTCCCTCCAGATTATTATAATTTTGAAATTAAGGGGCTCTCAGGCAAAGATATGGGAATAGGAATAACAGTTCTTTATTCGGAAAATTAAAAATACAAATGCAATAGTACAAAACCAGAAAACAAACCCCTGCCAGAGTCAGAGCAGTCCCTGCCCCCTGTGTGTCAGGGGGTGGCACAGCCCCATCCCATGGGGGCTCAGCCCTCCTGCAGTGCCAGCTGTGCTGCTGCTGGAGCAGGGATCCTGCACAAGGGGGAGTTTTCCTCTGCAGCTCCAGGGCTGCTGCAGATGGGCCTGGGCTCCTCTGGGAATGCAGGGCAGCAGAAAGCTGCTCCTCTGGCAATGCAGTGGGCAAAGGCTGCTGTGCTGCTCCAGGCTCAGATTGGATCCAGGTAGGAATGCTTGGCTCCTCCCCTGGGCGCAGCATCTCCCCATGGGATGCTGGAATTGGATCAGCCCTGCAGGGACACTCAGTGGCCATGGACAGCAGAGATCTCCTGGAGGGAGGATTGGCTGTGGGAGAGATAAAGAAAAAACTGCCCCATGAATAGCAAAGTCAGTCTTCTAAGTTTTTCTAAGCCTTCTGATGTTTACATTTTTGTAATGGAGTTTCTCACACACTTTTATGTAAATAATGAATAATAAAAAATAATTTGCATTCTTTTCTGGAGGAGGAGAAATTTGATGGACTGTTGTTTTGACCAGTGTCATTGGAGAAGTGGCAATTTCATCCTCCAATCCAGGGTCACTTTTGGAATTCTATATGTATCGAGGTTAAGAAATAAACTTCCCTTCTCTTTTACCCTGGAGGTTTCAGAGTCTGTGTCGTTCATCTCGTGTCCCATTGCGACACTGCCCACCTCTAAAAGATGGGAAATGGAATACGCACCCCCATTTCCAACCTAAGACATGATGTTACCTCTCCATGGCAGGGGCAGCTCCTGGGACTGTCCCTCTCCCAGGACACATCTGGGGAAGGGAGGACACAGCTCCAGCCTGGGGTGGGAGCAGGCAGCAAGCACGGCCATCAGGGAGTGTCACCACATTTCTCTTCACAGAGAAAAGCAAGGCACAATTCCTCCCAAGGATTTCTGAGATTCACATTCTCTGAACCTCGGAGAAAGGGAAAACACCATTCTTATCTCTTGCTGTGCCTGTGTTGTGTCAAAGTAAAATGCAATGTGGAGATTGTTTATCAAAGTGAGGATGTTTTTGTTCCTTGGCTAATCAGGGCCAGGTGTGTGTGTGTGTGTCAGGACTGTGGGCTGACAGTCATGAGATTCTGGGCAGTTGTGTACAGAGTTGAGTGCTTGGCAGATTCAGTTTAGATGAAATGTACATAGTATAGTATAATAAAGTAATTAATTAGTCTTCTGAGATCCATGGAGTCCTCCTCATCATTCTCTCCCCTTCGTTGGAGTCGCCTTTGATTTACAATAAGGGAGGATGGGTGCACTGGGGTGTGGATGGGGAAGGGGCACAGCAGGGTCAATACCTGCTGTTTCCAGCTTTTCCATGCTGGAAAGTTTTATCCTGACAGCAGCTCTTGGTTAGGAGTGTTGGGGAAGATGAAACAGGAAAGCTTTATAAATATGATTGCTTGGCAAAAGATTTTAAGAATATGGAAACTATAAGCAAGATTGAAATGAAAGCAAGCTTTGAGATACTTTAGCTACTGAGTGACTGGAAAACAATGGTGTGGCTGGCTGAAGGTAATTTCTTTTTGATAAAACAATACTTCTTGCTTGCAGACAGGTTTAAGGGTCAGAGCAGACTTTACTAGTTTAACAGAAGGGGCCCAAAGAGGAGTTTTTAGTGTTTAAAATGTAACACAGTATGGTAATGTAGTGATTCTTATAGGCTGTATGTAAATTCTATAGGATTTGTATCTTGTACTAGATTAGTTAGTGAGAATTAGAATATTCAGCACAGAAGAAGATTTATGGTATTGTAATGGGAACTTCGCTCTCTTACCCTCTTACTCTCTTATCCTCTCATCCTCTCTCTTTCTCTGTCTCATCTTCTTTACCCCTCTCTTCTCTCGGGCCTGCTCCGAGCTGTGGCTGGCAGCTCCCAGCAGGGCCTTTGCACTCACACTTTTTGCAATAAACTGCAAATTCTGTGACCTGGCTTCAGAGATCTCTTGTCGCTGTCCATCCCGACCATCCTACCCCCTGATGCTCCTACAAGGAGCTCCTGTGGAAGGTTCTCCTTTCCCACCAGGCCGAGCTCCCGTCCATGGCCCGTGCTGACAGTGGCACAGGCCACAGCTGGGACAGCTAGACAGTGTTGGGTAATTTACAGTGAAATACTCCAAATTAAAATGTAACACAGTGTAGTAATGTAATGATTCTTATAGGCTGTATGTAAATTCTATAGGATTTGTATCTTGTACTAGATTAGTTAGTGAGAATTAGAATATTCAGCACAGAAGAAGATTTATTGTATTGTAACGGGAACTTCTTACCCTCTTACCCTCTTACTCTCTTATCCTCTCATCCTCCTCTCTCTCTCTCTCATCTTCTTTACCCCTCTCTTCTCTCGGGCCTGCTCCGAGCTGTGGCTGGCAGCTCCCAGCAGGGCCTTTGCACTCACACTTTTTGCAATAAACTGCAAATTCTGTGACCTGGCTTCAGAGGTCTTTCGTCTCCATCCATCCCGACCCGACCATCCTACCCCCGATGCTCCTACAGGAGTTCCTGTGGAAGGTTCTCCTTTCCCACCAGGCCGAGCTCCCGTCCATGGCCCATGCTGAGGGTGGCACAGGCCACAGCTGGGACAGCTGGACAGTGTTGGGTTATTTACACTCAAATACCCCAAATTAAAGTCTTCAGTGGCAACCAGAGGCCCAGCTAGAGCGTCTGACCCCCTTCAGGAGGGTGGCAGTGGCATGGAGGGGCTGCAGTGACCCCTCAGGGCCTGCACCCCCTGCAGCCAGGCCGTGCTCTGCCCTGAGCTCCATGTGGAGCTGGGATGTGGATTCATCCTCCTCAAATCACAGCCTTTGTTCTCCTCTCTGATGTTGAACACGGAGAACATAACCCTGAGGTTAAGGGGGATAAATTCTCTCTGTTCCCTCTGCTGCAGAGCAGATGGCCCAGCAGTGCAGCTGGGCTGGCTCTGCCAACACCATCCAGTTGGTACAAATCCCAATTTGGGGACAGATGGTCCTTTCACCAACTATTGTATTTGCAGGGAAGTGCCCTGACGAAGGCAGGAATGATGAATCTGACTCCATGTTCTTAGAAGGCTAATTTATTACTTTATAATACTATATTATATTAAAGAATACTATATTAAAGAATACAGAAAAGATACTTACTCAATGATAGAAAGATAATTAAAAAATATAATAATGAAAAAGACAAAAGATAATAATGATAAAGATAAAAGATAATAATGAAAACTCGTGACTAATAATAATAACAAAAAGATGAAAGATAACAATGAAAACTCATGACTCTTTCCAAAGTCTCGACACAGCTTGGCACTGCTTGGCCAAAGAGTGAAAACAACTCACAGCAGAATCCAATGGAACAATCACCTGTGGGTAAACAATCCCCAAACACATTCTACATGTGGGCACAACACAGGAGAAGCAAATGAGATAAGAATTGTTTTCCTTTTCTCTGAGGCTTCTCAGCTTCCCAGGAGCAAAATCCTGAGTGAAGGGATTTTTCCAGAGAATGTGAATGCCACCAACAGGGTCTGCCCAGCCTTGCCAGACCTCTGTGTTTTCTGCAAACAGATTCCTCTGCCCATCCCTGATCCCCATGGTGGATCTGGAGCACCACAGCTCTGGTGATGGAATCTCAAGACATTTCTCTCATCCTTTGTGGGGTGTAGTGGGATTTTCCCTTCTCATTGCCATGCTTTGGGAGAGGAAAACTTCTTAAAACCAGTGGATGCTGTTCCATTATTTAATTTGGAAACAAAACCCATCACCCTGCACTGCAGGATGTCCCCTCCAGCAGCACAGCTCCGCTCTGGCTGCCCTGACATCACACTCCTGGGTTTCTAACAGCTAAAAAAGCCACTCAAATGGGTCAGTGCACACCTCTCCCATCTTTCTGGGTAGAGTGGAGTTCACATTTCAGGCAAATCCTGCTGAGATGAGCCCCAGCAGCAGCACAGGGCTGTGATGACCCATGGGAGGGTGCAGAGGGCAGGGGACAATTCCCCCCTTCTCATTTTTTGTGGGGCTGGGAGGCAAAGCACCAGTGCTGGGCCACCAAACATATCCCTCTGCCATGAATTCTGCAAGGAATTCTGCCCTGGGAGGGTGGGCAGGCCCTGGCACAGGGTGCCCAGAGCAGCTGTGGCTGCCCCTGGATCCCTGGCAGTGCCCAAAGCCAGGTTGGATGGGGCTTGGAGCACCCTGGGGGAGTGGAAGGTGTCCCTGCCACGGCAGGGGTGGTATGAGATGATTTTTAAGATCCCTTTCAACCCAAACCACTCCATGATTCCTGCTGCAGACCCTCAGCACTGGGGACTGCCAGGGCCCCTGCAGGCTCTGCTGCCAGCTCTGTGTTTTCCCAAATCTCTGGCTGGGTGTGTTTTGGGCACCAGTGGAAGGGACACTGAGGAAGTTTCCCAGTCCCAGGGATGTCATTTCAGGGGGTTGTGGTTTGGCTGAGCCACCGTGGAGAGCCACATCTGGACTGTATTTCTGGGAATCTGTAGAGCTGAGCTCTGTGTTCTCACTCAATTACAGTGGGACACTTGTCAGCAATTTCTTGTTTTTATTTCCTGCGACTTTCCAAACTTGGTTGTTAAAAAAAAAAAAAAGGCAGGAGGAAAAAAAACCCCAAAAAACAACAAAAAACCCCAAAGCACATGACACGAGTTGGAATTGCACCAGGAATGGATTTTTTCTGGGCAGGAATGACTCCACTTCTGCTGGAGCAGTGTGTGCAGGGAGAAGGAGCAGCCCAGAGAGCACCTTAATGAGCCTGTCAGTGTTCCATGGAACCACAGAGTGGTTTGGGTTGGGAGGGACCTTAAAAACCATCCCATTCCACCTTCCAGGAGACCAGGTGTCTCCAAGCTCAATCCAGTGTGGCCTGGAACATTTCCAGGGGTGTTTAAGAGGCACAAACTCCCTCAATAATTAACTTTTGGTCAGCCCTGAGGTGATCAAGCTGTTGGACTTGATAATTGTGACAGGTCCCTTCCAACTGAAATATTCCAGTCTGTTCCTGCTGTGGATGAGAGAAGCTCAGATCCCTGTTTTGGGCAGAGTCCAGGAGCACCTTCAGACCCTCCAGAGCAAAAATAACCCCAGAGTGATGCAAAATCCACCCCCAGTACCCTGCTCCCTGCATCCCCCTCCTGCTCTGGGCCCTGGAGATGGAACAATCCCAAAATGAAGGACTTCTTCCAGTAATTGCTGCCTGAAAACACATAATTAATTCTGATAGATTGAGATGGGAGCTTTAAATTGATTTAATGGCAGGTGGAAAAGAGGAATGCCCAAGGGTTGCCAATTTCTGCAGTTTCACTTCCCTGATATATGTAGGAGCTTTGGAATAATCACATTTGTCATTAGCACTGTCAGTGCTAATACATGAAACCAGACTAGTGCTGAATTGCTTGATTTTAAAATTTATTTATTTAATTCATTGGACCAAAGCGATCCCGCTTGGAAATTTCCTTATTTTGGGAAGAACATGGAGAATCATGGAATCATTAAGGCTGGAAAAGACCTTTAAGACCATTGAGTCCATGATGAAACAGCAGATTTTGTTAAATTCTGTCTCTTATCTCATCAGCACCTTTTCCCACAGGGGTCCTGCCTGTAGGTGCGGCATTAAGCGACCTCATGGATGTCAGAGCAGGGATTGTCCCTGCTGGGCCTTGATTCCCCCCAAATTCCACACCTGCCATTGCATTCCCATTGGAAAGGGATTGTTCTGTTGGAACAAGCCCTGTGGAGCCCCCGAGCCTGGCTGCTGGCAGCTCATTTTCTGTGTCTCTTGGATCCAGCCCTGTTTGTCAATGGGAGATCAGGATCACTTGGCTCCAGCAGGGAGGAAACCCCTCCTGGCCCGGAATCCTTGGCAGCAGCTTGGCAGAGTGGGCAGCTCCAGCCTCCCTCCATGGCTTGGCTTCACTGCACTCCCCCCTGCACTGGGAAGCTCTTGTCCAGATGGTGCTGGAGCCCAAACATCCGTGTTCCCTGATTTCCAGGGCTTTCCCCAGGCACTGGCACAAACGGGCCTCCTGCTGAAACCTCTTGGGTGAAGCCTCTTCTGTGTTTGTTCTGGGATGAGCAGTCCCAGTGCAGACCTGGATCTGTGCTCCTGCTCCTCAGGAAACCCCTCAGGAGAACCCAAAATGTTTCCCAGCCCCTCTGAGCAGGTGCTGGGAGCATTTAGGAAGGAGATGAGAGCAGAGATTGCTGCTGGAACGACATCCAGGAATTCTCATCCAGGTGATGCTACTCTAGGTCCCCTTGGGCTGCTCAAAGCCCTTGGAGTTGTTTAGTCTGGAGAAAAGGAGGCTCAGGAGGGACCTTTTCACTCTCCACAGCTCCTTGAGAGGAGGCAGGAGCAAGGTCAGGCTCTGCTCCCAGGGAACAGGGACAGGACAAGAGGAAAAAGCCCTAAGCTACTCCAGGGAAGGCTGAGATTGGATATTGGGAAAAATTTCTTCATGGAAAGGTTTGTCCAGCCCTGGCACAGCTGCCCAGGGCAGTGGTGGAGTCCCCATCCCTGGAGGGATTTAAAATCCATGTGGATGTGACACCTGGGGACATGGGGCAGGGGTGGCCTTGGCAGTGCTGGGGGATGGTTGGAGTCAACAATCTCCAAATTCTTTCCCACTCTAAAGAATTCCATGATTCCATAAGAATCTGTGTCCTGCCAGCTACCAGTGGCTGCTGCTCTCCCTTTCCTCTTGGGACAGCTACAGACCAGCACATCCCAACCTCATTCCCAAATTTTTTTGTGTTCCTTGGAGCCGCATCGCCAACAGAACCTGCTGTCCCAGGCTGGGCTCTTCCAGGAGCTCCTCCTGGTGTCCCAGCATCTCCATTTCTGTGCCATGGCCATGGTGGTGGCCACTGCCCCCCTCATCCCTGCTGCCAGCCTGTGGACAGACATCTGCACAGGCAGGCCCAGGCTCTCCTGCAATATTTATCACACACCAAGGTTCACCATCTGTTGCCTCCTCTGGTGCTCCCCAGGACCAGCTCTCAGCTGCTTTTCCAGGTTTTCCTGAGGAGCTGCAGGCCTGGGGCTGTGCAGAGCCTTGTGCTGCCCACCCAGAGGGTGACACCAGCACCTCCCAGAGCTGCTCTGCACCCCAGGGCTCTCATGTGATGCTGTAGCAGTGTAAAAAAACGTGTTGATAGGGGTAGCATTTTTCTCCTGTGATTTGTTCTTTTTTCCTTCATCTGCCATACAAACATCCCCACCCAAACTCACGAGCAATTCTGAGTTTTGGAGCCTCCCATTTTGTTTCTCCTTTCCTCTTCATGACCAGTTTCACATTGCTCCTTTCTGGATGAAACCCCACCTCAGCTCCCTCTGTTTGTCACACCCCTCACCCTTGGGGGAGTTGACACTTTCACCCTCCTCATCCTCCCCTCATTAGAGCTCACCCCTTGTACTTTATCTCCCAAATTAATTTGTTCTGTGTCAGCTGCTCGCTCGTTCTTGCAGTTATTTTCTTCAAGGCTGAGGAAGCAGCACCTGATGGAGATCTTTCCCCACTGGATGCCTGGAGACCTTCAGCAGTAAATCCAGAAAGTGCTGCCAGGTGGAGCTGCTGGAGCTTGGCTTTATCCAGAAGGTTTTCCTGCAAGTCCTGCTGACTCTGAGCCCCCACCCAAACGCTCCAGCATCCCATGGGATTCTCAGTGGGGTTGGAGAAGGTTTCTCACCCTTGCACATCCCCTCCAGCTCTGCAGCATCCCATGGGGCACCAGGATCCCCCATGGAGGGCAATTCCTGGTGGGAATGGTGGAGGCTGCAGCTCTGAAGGTGTCACTGCTTTGAATCCAGCTGGCTGAGCACTCAAAGTTGTGTTTGTCCCTGTCTCACGTTTTGCCCTCTCCCACTTGCCCAATTGAGACTCTCAGAGTCTTGGAGCTGCTCTGAATTGCAAATTTCCCTCTGAGTCCTGATCCTGGGATCTGAGTCACTGCATAATCCATGGCCCCAGGGCTGAGGGGTTCAAATGCAGCCCAGGAGGAGAGTCAGGGAGTCAGGGAGTGGGGAGAGGAAACCACGTCTGGGAATGTAACATCCTGCTTGGAGCTGGCACACCGTGGCCATGAGCTGGGGGTGATGCATCACAGGCTCCCTGCTCTCCTACAGAGGGCAGGGAACTGTTGGGATGAGTCCAGGAAGGGCCATGGAGCTGCTCCAAGGGCTGGAGCCAGGCTGGGAGAGCTGGGGGTGCTCACCTGGAGAGGAGAAGGCTCAGGGAGAGCTCAGAGCCCCTGCAGGGCCTGAAGGGGCTCCAGGAGAGCTGGAGAGGGACTGGGGACAGGGATGGAGGGAGAGGAGCCAGGGAATGGCTTCATCTAGGTTAGATGGGACATTGGGAAGGAATTCCTGGCTGGGAGGATGGTGAGGGCACCAAGCTCGTGGTGCTTTCAGCATTTTGGGATAGCTGAGCTTTCCTGGGGGCTGTGAGGGGGGACAGCAGCTGTGCCACACTCCAGGATGGAGGAAGGCTGCAGGAAGATTCTCTGGGATTTATCTGCTCTGGGGGCAGGGAGTGAGGGAAAGGCAGAGCAGGGGCAGCCCCTGGGGCTGTGCCAGGGCTGCTCCCTGGGTGGAATTGTGCCAGGTTCTCCTGAGGGCTCCTGGCAGAGGATGGAGCCTGCACACTGTGAGTGCTGCAGCACTCGATGCCCAGTGCTGCTGGGGGCTGATTGCAGCCCAAAGCTTTGGGAATTCTTTGCCTCTGGGCTTCTCCCACCTCCTCCTGCCCCTCCTGCATCCAAGGGCCACAGGGATGCAGCTCTGTGGATGCTGGGCACAGGTACAGAGCTCACCAGTGACATTTGGATGGATGGGATATTGGAAAGGAATTCCTCCCTGTGAGGGCAGTGAGGCCCTGGCACAGGGTGCCCAGAGCAGCTGTGGCTGCCCCTGGATCCCTGGAAGTGCCCAAGGCCAGGCTGGACAAGGTATGGAGCAGCCTGGGATAGTGGGAGGTGTCCCTGCCCTGGCAGGAGTGGAACTGAATGGACTTTAAGGTCCCTTCCAGCCCTGGCCTTCCCAGGAGCACAGCTCTGTGTCACCCCCAGGACAGCTCCGGTGTGGGAGGGAAGAGCTCTGGCCCTAGAAATGATCTCCCTGCACAGACAGAGTCACCTTGGAGCTGGCAGGGAGCAGCAGCCCTGCTGTAAATCACTGCTCACGGCGGTTCTGGGCTGTTCCCATATTTTGGGTCTGGCCATGGTGAGTCAGAGCAGCCCCAGGTGGCCTCATTCCAGCTGTTCCCTGGGTGCATTCCCAGGATTTACAAGGGCAGAGATCAGAGCTGGAAGGAGTCACCAGCTAACTGGGGGCTGTGGGGTGTCCTTGGGTGCTTCCACATGGAAACCAGGCTTGGCTTTGCTGGGAGAGCTCTGGAACCAAGTGAGATGGAGATGTGACTTTGAAAAAAAAAAGGGGGGAAAAGGACAATGCAGTCACTGAAGAGATCATGAAAACAATGGACATTTATTTCTTTGCCTCCTTGTTCTCCCAAGTGTGAGGATGAGGAGTCCCATGGGCCTGGACAGAATTTGCTTGGGGAAAGAGGAGCTGATCGTGAGGGCAGGAACATCAGGAGGGGAGATCCCACTCCAGGTTCCTGAGGGATTCCTGCAGCTGCTGCTCCCTCTCAGCCCCTAAAATGAGCAGGTGAAGGTGATTTGGGTTTGTGCTGCTATTTTCAGTGATTTCAATGTTTGTCAGTGGCCAGGAGTTGTGGGACTGGCAAGGCTCCCCCCTAAACCCTGGTTTATCTGCAGGAAGGACTGGGGGTCACTTTAAACCCTTGCTGATACCCATCTGGCTCTTCTGTGAAGCCCAGCCAGGGCAGCAGACACAAGCCAGCCTGGAAACAAGACACAGCAAGCCTCACAGCACAGTCCTGGAAATTCTCTGATCTCTATCAGGAGAGGAATTCTGGAGGAGAGCAGAGCAGAGCTGCACTGGGTCAGGGTCATGGAATTGTGGAATTATAGAATGTGGGATATCCTCACCTGGAAGGGACCCACGGGGACCATCCAGGGCAGCTCCAGACCCCCAGCAATCCCACCCTGGGCATCCCTGGCAGCTCCTGCAGCTCTGGAGCTGTGCCCATTCCCTGAGGAGCCTGGGCAGTGCCAGCACCCTCTGGGGAAGAACCTTTCCCATTGGAGTGGTGAGAGCCTCTCCTGGGTGCTGAGATGCTCTGCTGGAGCAAAGGTTGTCCTGGCTTTAGGAGGAGGAGAGACATAACGATGGGAATGTGGGGGATTTCCATGAGAAAACCCAGAGGAGCCAGAGCTGGAATCTCATTTGAGGCTTTGCTTTTTTTCCCCCTCTGATTTTAGCTGGTGTTTATCTGCAGCATCCAATCCTGCCCTTATCTCTTGTTTGGTCCTCTGTCTCCAAGGCTCTGAGAGCAGCAGATGAGGCAGAGCCAGCCTGGGGTCAGATCAGGGGACCTCTGGCTCAGCCTGGGATGGGGAGCCCTCAGAGCCCAGCCAGGGGGACGTGTTTGTGTGCTGGGTGTCCTCTCTAAAGTTCTTAATAAAATTCACAAACCCATCGAGATCAATCCCTGTGCCAGCTTGGCTCATCAATACTTCAGTGCTGTCTCCTCCAGTCTCTTTGAAGGGATTATTTAAATATGCACCAGCTCCTCAGACATGGATAATGAAGGGTCAGGAGGATGCTTTTGTGTGCTCAGAATGTGCCTGCAGCTGGGCTGATCCCTCACTCCCTCCTGCTGGGGCTGCCAGAAGATTCCTCTGGAGCTTCCCAGCTCCCAGATTCCTGGGGTGCATCCTGACCTCGTGCTGGGACTGGGAAAAGCCAAGCCCTGAGGACAACAAACCTGTGCCATGGCTGTGGGGCCAGAGGAGACCCCAGACTGCCTCTCCCTAGAGCAGAATCCCATTACTCAACGGACGAACTTTCCCATTTTATCCCAAAATTCTGCCTGTGGGATGTTGTTTTGGCTGTGCTGGATGGGAGTGGGTATTGGATTGTGCTGATGTGTTTGGAAACTGTCACAGACATCTTTTATGAAAAATCCTTTCCTTAGGATTTTTCCTCCTGAGGGGCTGAGAGGCCTCAGGAACAAAATGTAAACAATGGTTATCTGCTGCTGTGGAATGCAACCGGTGCATCTGTGATTGGTCTCATGTGGTTGTTTCTAATTAATGGCCAATCACAGTCCAGCTGGCTCAGACTCTCTGTCCAAGACAAAAGCTTTTGTTATCATTCTTTCCTATTCTATTCCTAGCTAGCCTTCTGATGAAATCCTTTCTTTTATTCTTTTAGTATAGTTTTAATGTAATATATATCATAAAATAATAAATCAGCCTTCTGAAACATGGAGTCAGATCCTCGTCTCTTCCCTCCTCCTGGGACCCCTGTGAACAGCAGCACAGGAAACCTCCTCTGTTGAGAAGCTCCCTCACCCTTGCTCACTTCCATGGAGGGTTTTTCCTGTCCCACTGCTGAACTGGAGCTCACCCTGTGAGGACAGCAGGCATGGAGCAGGCAGAGCTCTGCTCCCAGAGCTGGCAGATTTTGGGATGGGGTCACAGCAGCGAGGCCTCTGGGAGAGCTGGAGTTACTGGAATGCTGGCTCCGGCTCCAGGGGGCTGGGATGGAGCCACAGGCCACAGGGAGTTGCTGTTTTCCCTCTTTCCATGGCAAGAAGGAGGGCTGGCCCTTGGGTTTGTTTGTTTTTCTCATCCTTGTTTGCAAACTCATTTACTGTAATAACAGCCCTGCTTTTACAGGACAGGATTCCACTGCTTGGAAAAGGAGGTTCAGTGGGTCAGGAAGAGGAGGGAACCCTCTGCTATTTTAAATATTTTTCTCTCACAGACATCCTCTCTCCAGCCTCACCTGCTCACCAAGGAGGGGCTGGGGCAGCCTGGCTGTGGGAGATCTCCATGGAGATGTTCCAAAGGCTGGAGCACCATTTTCAGCAAGAGCCAGGCTGGGAGAGCTGGGGGAGAGAAGAGAGAAGAGAGAAGAGAGAAGAGAGAAGAGAGAAGAGAGAAGAGCTCCAGGGAGGCCTTGGAGCCCCTGGCAGGGCCTAAAGGGGCTCCAGGAGAGCTGGAGGGAGACTCTTCATCAGGAACTGTCATGATAAGACAAGTGGGAATGGGTTCAAGCTGAAAGACAGGAAATTTAGCTTGGATATATGGAAGGAATTCCTGGCTGTGAGGGTGAGGTTGCCCAGAGAAGCTGTGGCTGCCCCTGGATCCCTGCAAGTGTCCAAGGCCAGGTTGGACAGGACTTAGAGCAGCCTGGGACAGTGGAAGGTGTCCCTACCATGGCAGGGGTGGCACTGGATGATTTTTAAGGTCCCTTCCCACCCAAAGCATTCCACGACTCTGGGATTTTGTGGAAGTGGTGATGTCACTGCCATGCTGTGCTTTGGGAGAAGCTCCCTGGGAGCTGCTCCATCGTTCCATGGCACACCAGGGAAGGTGACCCAGTGCTGGGGTGTGGCAGTCCCAGGGAGCTGGGATCAAAGCCACAGCCGTGCCAAACTCTCCTGGCTAGATGTGGGGTTTGATAAAGGAGCTGGGTGATTATTGCTCCACCTCCACGGCGTGTGTGCAAATCATTAAGTGGTAATTAATTCCTCATTAAATGCCAGGCCTGAGAAAGCGGCAGGAGGAATTCACTGCACGTGGCTCAGCCCCACCTCGATGTGCAGGAGGGTTTGGATGGCTCTGCCCACCCACAAGGGATGGTCCTGCTCCAGGGCATCCATCCCTTTTTGGCAAGACTGTCCTTGAGGAGATCCCTGCCCTTTCACTGTGCCAAATAGGATGTGATGAATCCCAGAAGACCATCCCCACATCCTCAGCCATTCTCCCATTATTCCCAGCCAACTTTGGAAGCTGTGAGAAGGCACCGTGACAGTGGGGAGAGCTGGAGGGTGACACCAAACCATGGCCACCACAGCCTTAGCAAAGCACAGACCCCACTGTGTCACTGGTAACCCTGTTTGGGCCTTTTTTTTCCCTCCAAAAAGGGCTTGACTATAGTAGTTAGTATAGTAAATATTAATTATATTATATTATATTATATTATATTATATCACATTATATTATATCACATTACATTACACTACATTATATTACATTATATTACATTATATTATATCACATTATATTATATCACATTATATTATATCACATTATATTATATCACATTACATTACACTACATTATATTACATTACATTATATTTACATATATAATTATATAATTATAATAATAATTTAGAATAGTAATTGATAATAATACTATACTATAGTATAGTAAATAGTAAAGTCAATAAATAGTAAAGTCAATAAATAATATCTCCAAGAAATTTTGGGCAGACACATGCTCCAGTTTTTCTCCCCAGCCGCAGCTCTCCTTGAGCAGGTGAAGGGTCCATGAGCCCCCAGCAGAGAATTAATTGCACAAATCATGAAGCATTTTGGTTCCTCAGAGCAAATTAGCGAGGAAAACTTGCCAGAGATTCCTTTCCCAGAGCACTTCTGGGAAACTGAAGTTCCAGGGCTGGAGCTGGGCTGTGAGATGAGCACTGGGGTATCTAAAGCATATTTTGGGGGAGTTCCTCATGAAGTTTCCTCACGATTCTCATTCTCCTCACGATTCCTTTCCTAGAACACTTCTGGGGAGTTCCTCATGAAGTTCCTCATGAAGTTTCCTCATGATTCTCATTCTCCTCACGATTTTCCTCATGATTCCTTTCCTAGAACACTTCTGGGAAACTGAAGTTCCAGGGCTGGAACGGGGCTGTGAGATGAGCATGGGGGGCATTATCTAAAGCATATCTGGGGGATTCCCTCATGAAGGATTGCTCTGAGGTCACACCTCTTGGAGGGTTTATTCCAGCATGGCCAGGGGCTCTGGTGGCCCTGTGGCTGAGCCCCTGGGGAGGTGTTTTCCATGGAGGAGAGCCCGGTTTGGCTCTGGGGGAGCAGGAGAGGCTGCGGGAGCGGCTGCCGGGACAGGCAGAGCCGGCGGAGCCGCTTCCCATGCCCAGCCCGAGATTCCCTCTGGAGACAGCGCTCAGGGGCCGCCCTGGCTGCTCTGTGCTCTGGGTTTGGGGTGCCCCTGGGCCAGGATGAGCTCTGTGTGCCCCATGCCATCCCACAGTCCGGACCAGCCGCTCCTGCCCCATCTCAGGACACTGGGATCATTGGGATCATTCCCTGCCCAGGTTTTGTGTGCCATGTCTACCCTCCAGCTCTTGTGCCACCCTTCTCCCTTCCCTTCCCTTCCCTTCCCTTCCCTTCCCTTCCCTTCCCTTCCCTTCCCTTCCCTTCCCTTCCCTTCCCTTCCCTTCCCTTCCCTTCCCTTCCCTTCCCTTCCCTTCCCTTCCCTTCCCTTCCCTTCCCTTCCCTTCCCTTCCCTTCCCTTCCCTTCCCTTCCCTTCCCTTCCCTTCCCTTCCCTTCCCTTCCCTCTCTGAGAGTCCTCCCCTCTTTGCGCGGTCCCTGCTCCAAAGCAGAAGGGGACAAAGAGAGGTGGCACTGCCACATCAGGTGACATTTGCCAGCAGGATGCTGGTGGCAGTATCATCACAGCCCTGGGACTGACCCAGAGGCAATGGATGGTGTCTCTCCAGCTCTGGCTGGTGTCAGGGAATCGTGGCTAACACGGCTCTCCCCAGTGCCCCAGCCCCTCTCTCCCTCCACGTGGACAAAATCAGTTCGTTTTCTTCCAAAAAGGAAAAAAACCCAAAAAGGCAAAGCAAACACCTCAGCCTTTGTTCAGGGAGACAAGGGCTGCAGCCTGCTCAGATGGAATTTATTTTGTGCTCAGTAATTCAATCCATTCGGGCTCAGGATGTGGCCAGGAGGGTTGAGCCAAAAAATGCAAGTTTAAAGCAACTAAATTTTATGCTGTGTATACAGCAAAGTTTGGGGTTGGCTGAGACAAGCAGTTTCCATGGGGGATTTTTGCAATTCCTGTTGTAGCAACGAGCTCCTTGTGCAACGGAAGGGCTGGGGGTTGTGTCTGGAGAGGGGCAGGAGGGGAATTGGGACAGCTGGGTGGGCGACAGGGCTTATCACAGGATGATTGATACTGGCCCAGCTGAGCGACCCTCACTGGGGACAGCGTGCTTGGCATGGCTCAGAACATCCCTGTGGTTGGATGGTTGGATGCTTTCCTCCAAATCCATTCCCCCAGCATCCAAATGCCTCCAGTGCCATGCAGAGCTTCTCCCAGGGCTGGAATGCAGCTGCTGAGCTGTGCTTTCCCTCCCCGAGGTGTCCCTCTCCCTGCTATTAACATTTTTCAGCTGGAAAAGCTGTGCAATGCTGAGCTGTGGCCCAACAGCTGGGCTACAGATGTGGGGAAAGCCAGCCTGCAGCATCTATGTGTGTGTCCCTGTCCCCTCCAGCCCTGTCTGCCCTCTGTGCACATCCCTGAGCACCTCCATGGAGCTGCACTCTGCCATTGAAAATCCTGAAATCAAATCCACACAACACCCCAAGGCTCTCAGGAATTGTTTTCCCCTTGACCATGGGATTATTATTTCAGCTGGCCAGCTCGCTCAGACCAGCCCTGCTCATCCCTCAGCCAGGATTTTGGCAGGAAAAAACTTGTATGGGAGCTCCTGGTGGGAACTCAGCACTCCAAGCCTGGAAGAGCATCAGGACTTGGGCAAAGTCTCAAGGTGCGCCAAGGGAAATACAGGTTGGATATCAGGAAAAGTTTTTCATGGAAAGGGTGATAAAATTCTGGAATGTTCTGCCCGGGGAGGTGGTGGAGTCCCCATCCCTGGGTGTGTTTAACAAAGCCTGGATGTGGCACTGGGTGCCAGGGCTGAGCTGAGCTGTTGGGGCGGGGTTGGACTTGATGGTTTTGAAGGTCTCTTCCAACCTGATCATTGAATTCTGTGAATTCTGTGAAAGCAAACCTCTGCAGGGAGGTTTTCCTATTAAATGACATCAAGTGGCACTTTTTTGCTCGGGGATCATTCCCACAAAAGTGTTGTTCTTTCAGGAAGCTCATCCCAGTGGTGCAGTGGAGCCCAAGGAAGTGCTGGGATTTATCCCCAATCCAGTGGTGGGCTGGAGGGGATTCTCCTCCAGATTTGCTTGTTGCTGCAATCAGGGCCAGTTTACAAAACATTATCAGTTTATCAGCCTACTCTTGAAATGTGCCCACAGCCACACACAGGGCTGGGAGCTGCTCTCCAAATCCTTCCTTCCTTCTCTCAGTTTTTGCACTTTTGCTTCCAGAACATGCACTGCCCTGTTGAAGTTGGTTATAGATTAAATTAATCCTGGAATTGTTTAGGTTGGAAAAGACCTTCAATTCTCCCAGCCCATCCTATCCCATGAGAGTCACTCAGAGATGGATATTTCATTTCACTTGTCCAGCTCAGAGACTTCCTGATGGGGCTTTTGAGAGTTCAGGAACCTGGTGGATTTCTATCCCATGAACTTCTCCAGTACCATTGGCATCCCTGGTGTTCTGTGAGCTCAGCAAGTTAAATAGGGGCAATTTGGAGATTCCCCTTCTTTTGGGTGCTCTCACCTGCATCATTTGATGCCTGTTTGCTTCCACATCAGCTCTAACTGGACACAGCTCCTAATTCCTATGGCCACCAAGATTCCACAGCCTCCTGTTGCCTTACCCTGGAGTTCCAAGTCACCTTGGGCAAACAGAGGGCTCCTTCCCTGGGAGGGTGGGCAGGCCCTGGCACAGGGTGCCCAGAGAAGCTGTGGCTGCCCCTGGATCCCTGGAAGTGCCCAAGGCCAGACTGGATGCGGCTTGGAGCAGCCTGGAATGGTGGAAGGTGTTTCTGCCATGGCAGGGGGAGGAATGGGGTGAACTTTAGGGTCCCTTCCAACACAAAGCATTCTGTGATTCCATTATTCTATCCTGCCCCATCCCCTCCCTGGTCTTCCACCACTGAGCTTGGCCCCAAAAACTCTTTGCATCCCCCACAGGTTGGAATTGGAGTGGATTTTGTCCTGGAATTCACATTTCCATGCCTGCCTCTTGCTCTTCCTCCACTGTCTCTTCCAGCAGACACTTGGGATGATCTCCTGAGGAGCTTGGAATGTCCTGGAGCTGCAGGAGATCCGTGCATTCCTCATCCATCCAGCACCACCTGGAGGGTGTCCATGCCTCACCAGTGGCTGGACACCACGGAGGTGACACATGAGGGACCTTCTGGTGACCACCACCACTTTTGGAACCAGCCCATGGCAGGGCTGCACACACATGGGGGGCTTGTGGACCCCCCAGAGCTGCTGAGGGGCAGATCTCCACAGGCTGGCCCATAAACTGTTAACACATTAATTAAAAGAAGAAAAAGGAGTTGGTCCCATTAAGCTCCCCATCTGTTTTAATTATCCACTGGAGCTCACAGAAAGCTTTGTACACACTGTAATTGCATAATTAAAACGAACTGTTGGGAGATAGATGGCACTGAGATGACTGGGGAGAGAAAAGCAGCCCTTGCTCCTGCTCTGCTGTCGCTGAAGAGCATTGTAATTAGAAACATTTAAAAAACCCCTTTTTGGGCTGAGCTTAGCATTGCACAGCCCCAGCTGACTTTTGAGAGCTTCCCAGGGGCGTTTGTGTCATCTCCACCCCGAGCAGAAGCAGCAGCAGCATCAAACCCCACTTTGCTGATAGCTGGGATGAAAATTGGTGCTGCTCCCCAAATTCCAAATTTGCAGCCCAAATCAGCACCTGGATGCAGATACAACCCAACCTCTCCTGCCTTGTGCCTGTGGGTGGGAACCTCAGCAGAGTTTGTTTGGCAGATCCCAAAACCAGGCTCATCCAAAGGGATCCCATCCAAAACCCAGCTGGTTGTTCTCGGGCATGGAGCAGGTGGCCTTGTGCTCATGACAGAAGTTTTAAAAATCAAAATATTAGTGTTGAGAAGGGAAAACAACAAGCGTAACAAACTTCCTGTGAAGCAGTGGGAATTCTTCACATTTTTTTGGAGGGGGAGGTTGTCTGTGGGTTGAGGGTTTTTTTTTAATATTCTTGTGGTATTGATATTCTCATGTCTTCTAGCTTGTTTTTCCCAGCTTGCTGCTTTTCCACGTTCCCTGCAAGCCTAATCTTTGGATTAATACTTTTATTTTTCTTGACATTCAACTTCTGATCCGCGCCGAGAAAACACGCTGAGGTCACTGCGAGTCCTGAAAACTGGAAAAAGTCCTTCTGGTTCAAAGCCCTCCTGGGACAAGCCTCTGACAAGGAGGAGCTCCAAAACACAACTGTTCCCGGAGAAAATATGACTCTGGATCGGGCCAGGAACAAGCTCATGACAAGGAAAACACTGGAATGGAATTAGATCAGAGCTCTGTAGCCAGCCAGAACCTCCCAGCTTTAAATGTCAGCTCAGAGACACATGGATAACTTGCAAGGGTCTTCTGGAGCCAAGGTAAACTTGGGATAATCTCCCAGCGACGCCCTGGTACCACGTCCTCCTTGGCACGGTCCTGATGGATGGGATCGGTCACATCCTATCTCCCAGGGGCTGGGATTTTGTTACAAAGGGATTTTTTTCTGGCAGAGAACAGTGATTCCATCAAAACTGAGGTGTTCTGTGGGAATATAGCTGACCCTCCTCACCAGGGCATGTTTTGATTTTTCCTTCAGGGACAAACTTCTCTCCCCATGACAAGGCAGGTTATCTTTTTTTAACCAGAGCTGGAATAAAAGGCCAGAATTCATCTCAGTTTTCTGGTTTCTCTTTGGAGCTTTGTTTCCTGGCAGATTCCAAGGTGTTTTTGAAACCAGTTTGCAAACATGGAGCGCGGTCCCAGCAATCCTGGCAGAGAGCAGCTCCAAACATCCCACAGCAGTCCAAGGCATGGAGAAAAACCCTCCACCTGCAGCAGTTCCTTTGTGAGCTCCTCGTAGAGATGGACTCAAGTAAACCCTTTTTTTGCAAGTGATGATTTTCCCTGTTTTTTCCTCTCCCAGAGTTTTTCTCCTGGGCAAAAAGCTGCTGTTGGTTGCTCAGCTGTGCAAAAAAAAAAAAAAAAAAGTGGAGAAGGGAAGGGTTACAGATCCCTGTGGATGTGGCACTTGGGATGGCCTTGGCAGTGCTGGCTAAAGGATGGGTCTGATGACCTTAGAGGGCTTTTACAGCCTTAACCCCTTCCAGTTCCATCATGGATCCCTAGCAGGAGATGCTGGGATTTCTATCCATACAAAATCGTGGAAAACATCACAAATTAAAGCAATTAAATGAGGTCTTGGCAGCAATTGGGGAATTGGAGCAACACACTCCAGGATGGGGTCCTGAAGCACTCAGAGGATGGAAAAGCACTTGGTTGGCATTTTCTTGGAAAAGCACTTCTGAATCCCAGTGGTATTTCCAGGCTGGGATTCCTTGCCCATGTATCCTCTGGAAAACTCCCTGGCCTGGGACTGGGAAGCAAATCTCATGGATGGCTTAGCTGAGATGTGTTTTGCCACAGGCCTAATGCTCTGGAAAATTAGAGTGCAGGTTTCATCTTCTTTCTTCTCTCAAGTGTACTCTGGAATTAATTGAGCTCAGTGTTGGAGTGAAATAATTGCAGAACATGCAGAAAAAGTACTTTTTAGTCCAAAACTCTTTTTGAGGCATTTGGAGTGCACAGTTTGGCGAACCATGGCTTGGTTTTGTAATGGGAAATCTGTCTTGGGTGTCTCCTAGCATGGATGTGATCCATGGTGGATTTCTCTGGAGAGCAAAATTCACCCCAAATCGACTGCTCAGGGGTCAAAATAGTGAAGCATCTTTTGGGAAATCTCTTCCATCTGGAGAAGGTGTCATTGGGAAGGGTCATCAGTAGTCACCAAAATTGCTCCCCTGAATACACGAACAGATGAATATATGAATATAAATTGCCCCAATTCCCACTGAAATAAAGGAGTCAATAATGCAGAAAGAGGAATAAAATCAGACTAATGAGGGTGGATCAACATCAGAAAATCCCAGAATGGTTTGAGTTGGAAGGGACCTTAAATCCCATCCTGTTCCACTCCCTGCCATGGGCAGGACAACTTCCACTATCCCAGAGTGCTCCTAATCCCATCCAGCCTGGCCTTGGACACTTCCAGGGATCCAGGGGCAGCACAGCTGCTCTGGGCACCCTGTGCCAGGGCCTCACCACCCTCCCAGGGAAGGATTTTAATGAGGCCCTCAGGATTCTTGCAGGGTTTATTAATTGGGGTGTTGTTTTTTCAATTAACATGAGGGAGCAAAAGGAGCCTGGAGAGATGAAGAAATGGGAAAGATCTGGATACTTTTGCTGTAGTGGCCATGCCAGGAAGCTGAGAAGGTTCTGGTGTAGGGGGTCCAGACCAATTGTTCTCTAGTGCTCCCAAAAAAAAAAAAAAAAAAAAAAAAAAAAAAAGAAACAAAAAAGCCAGATTTTGGAGGGATTTTTATTCCACTACTTTTACAAAATCTCTGAAAAATGCTTTGTCTGGACCCACCCAGAGCTGCTCGTGGGACCAGCGCCGAGGTTTTGCTCCTGGCGTCAGCTCCCCGACCCTTTTGTGCAGGAATTTTTCTTCCCACTGAGGTCACTGCTGAACAGAAAGCCCTGGTTGTTTGGAAGCAGAAAGTTTCCTGTAGAAAAACATCCAAATGAAACATTTCAGCACTGGGAAACCTTCCCTCCCACCCGCTCTGGCTTTGCTTGGTTCTCCCCGTGGAAAATCCCTCGTGTTGCAAACCCAGGGCTCAGCCCTGTCCCCCTGTTCTGTCTGGGATGCACAGAGCACAAAGCACTTCCCACTGCTCATCCCTCCTGCCAAGCACGGGCACTGAGTGTGTTCAGTCACTGAGCAGCTTCCTGGGAAGCCCAGGGAGGTGTTTTTTGCTGGAAGTGGAGGTGACACCTTGATTGTCCTTGCCAGGCTGAAAGCAGGTGCCTGCCACGCTCAGAGGGAGCCAGAGACATCAGGCTGGAATTAGCTCAGGTAGCACTGCACTGAAATTGCCCATCCTCATGGGATTTTGCAGGGAAGGCCATTCCCAGCCCATCTGTTTGCTGGGTGATGAGGAGCACAGACAGTGATGTTGGTGACATGGCTCTACTCGGGCTCCAGAGGTGCTGGGGACATTCCAACATGAAATTCCTGTGAGACACGCAGAGCTGTGTGCTCCTCACCCTCAGGACACTTTCCTGAGCCTCTCTCTGGGCACCTCCTCACTCTGGAGCCTGTTGCAGGTGCATGAGGAGCTGATTTCCCACCTCCATGGAGCTTTGGAGCTGTTCTCCCTGGGCTGCACTCCCAGGTCACTGCCCAGTCTGGAGCAATCCTGAACTGGTCTGGCTGCTTTCCCTGCTGGGACAGTCCCAGTTGGTGGCAGGATTTCTCCTGGGTGTAGGTGTTAAGTTGCCATCAAGGACCTCCTGGTTTCCCTCTCTCCAAATGCCTGAGCTGCAGGCAGGACAAACCTCCAGTGCTCCAGAACAACCCCTGGTGTTCCCAAACTTCAGGAGGCTTTCCTGCCCCACACTTGGGCACTGCTGCTGCTCCACACCTCATTCTCCTGCCTTGCCTCCTTCTCCTTTTCCATATCATCCACAAGGAGAGCAAAGGGAGAGACACAATCACAGAATCATGGAATGGTTTGAGTTGGAAGGGACCTTAAAGCTCATCTCTAAGCAGTGGACACTTTCCACCATCCCAGGTTGCTCCAAACCCCATCCAACCTGCTCTTGGACACTTCCAGGGATCCACAGCTTCTCTGGGCACCCTGTGCCAGGGCCTCACCAATGTCTCCTTGATGTTTCTCATGCAGGATGAGCAGTGCACACCTGGCATCCCACCTGGGCAATCCCAAGCAGTGCAGGTTGTTCCTGGTGAGCTCCTGGCAGCGTCGGGGCTCTCAGGCTTGGAAGCAGCTCTAGGACAGCAAGGAAAACACAGCATTGATGATGCTTTCCATGAAAATGGCAGCTTCAATCCCAAAGGGCAGCTCCAGCCCCCAGTGTGGCCCTGCCCAGCCATGGGATGGGGTTTAGTTGTGGATTTAGTTCGAGGTTAACATTAGACTCAATGATCTTAATGATCTTAATGATTCCATTATTCTATGAAACAAAACTGGAGATCTCATCCCTCCTGAAAATGTTCATCTCCATCCCCTGGCATGTGTCACTTCTGTCAAATACACTCCAGGATCTCACAGGGAAACCTTAAAATCAGACAGAAAATGCAGGGAAAAACTGCCTTGGAATGATCTCCTTGATTGCATTTCCATCAGCCTCCCATACCAGCTGCAACACAAAGGACAGGAAAAGTAATAAACTGTTTAAAAAGTCATATTTCAAGTTAACTACCCTTTTCTGATGCTCCAGAACAGCCTGTGCTGGGCTGAGCCAGAATCTTGGAAGAAAAATGATGGGTTGTTCTTGCTTGGTCTGAACTGGTTCGTTGAGTCATGCTCTTAGTTAATCCTTGGCATCGGCGCAGCACAAAATCCTGCTGGAGGGGAAAAACTCACTCAGGGAAAGTTCAGGCCGTTCGTGCTGCTCCGAGCGGGGCCAGCAGACAAAGCCCTCTTGTTTCGCAGGCGGGGGAGAGCAGAGAGGAAGAGGGAGGCGAGGAAGGGCGAGGGGTGGTGGGATGGAGCTGGAGAAGAGGCGGATTTGGGATGCTGCCCATGGCGTGCTGCTCGCCCAGCCCCAGCCAGCCTGGACGCATTTTTGCAATGCTTGAGCCGTGTCAAGAAGAGGCAATCCCTGTGCCAGAGGGGTGCGTGCCTTGGAGGGGCAGGACAGGGCAAAGCACGGGCCCAGTGGGGTGGGAAGAACAGGATTTGGGGAGGAATTTGCGGAGGAATGTCAGGGCCCTGGAGAAGAGCCCATTGGTGGTGCTGGGAAAAGGTGGGATGGGAAGAGCAGGGTTTGGAAAGAAACACTGGGACCCTGGAGAAGATGCCATTGGTGGCATGGGGAGAAGGTGGGATGGGAAGAGCAGGGTTTGGGAAGGAATGTCAGATCCCTGGAGAAGACATCGTTGGTGGCATGGGGAGAAGGTGGGATGGGAAGAGGTGTCTGATGCACCAGAGTGGTGGGCAAGCTTTCCCAGGCAGGTTGATGGATGCTCCATTTGTACAGCAGCTCTGATGCAGGCAGAGTTTGGAATGTCCCTCCAGAACAGACACAAAGCAATTCCCTTGGCAAACACTGTGGTGACACTTTGTGCAAAGCTCTGCTTCCCTTGAGAGCCCTTCCACCCCACCCCATGCCAGGAGAGGCAGTGGGACAGGAATGAAGGACCTTTTTCCACCACACACCGCCAGGCTGAGCCAAGCTCAGGCCCCACAGGAGGTCTCAGCAGGTCGGGGCTGTGACAGGACACATGGCACAGCTTCAGGCACGCCACCACCTCCTCCTCACCTCCACTGCTGTCATCAAAGGGTGGCAGCCAGGTGAACGCCTCTCGCTCTTGCTGGCTGACTTCCAGGGCTCAATTAGAAATGCAAAACTGGTTAATTAGGGGTGCCTCAGAGCTGGCCACCAAGCCAGACACTGGTGGGTCTCCAGGGAGGATCTCTGAGCTCGTGCTCTAGAGGATCACGGCAGCCATCAGCCAAATGTGATCTAATAAGCAAATAAATAATCTGCAAATCAACTGCAGCTCTGACAAGTTCCTGCATTTGCAGTGCCCTGGAACTGCTCAGGGCAGTCAGGTTGGGTAATTCCTCCTGCCTCAAAGTCAAGCTGGTGTTTTGCTCCTCTATGAGGAGCAGACCTGCAAAAGCTGTGGGAGGAAGGGCAATGGCTCTGGGGGCACAGAGGTTCCCCTGCTCACCCTGTGGAGTGAAATAATTGAATAATTAGTGAATAATTGCTGCCCCTCATGCTCCTGCATAAGGGATGTTAATGCCCAGCTCTAGTTTTCTGTCCAGTATCCCATGGGATGAACACATGGGTGAACTCTTGCCTGGGCAGAGGATATATTCATATTCCATGTATTATTATATTCTGTAAAATATTATCTAGCCCATAAAATCATGTCACTGCACCTTTTATTCTCTTTGCATCTATATTGTCCCTCTCATCTCAATGTCACCCACCATCTACGTCTGCAGCGACTTCCAGATCAGGCTGGAGACAGAATGAATCATAAAAGTCACTTTGCATTGGCTCACTCCTAGAATATTCCTAACCTTAAATCCTTACCCAGCTTAAAGCAAGGTTTCCACATTTCAAAGGGGTGTTCTTTTTTAATCCCATCACCCTTCCCAGGTAAGCCTTTCCTGGTGGCCTCTGTTGGGAAATGAGGCCATTGTGCATCTGCAGGAGCCCACACTGTGCCCACACTTGAGTTTGGATTAAAAAGAGGATAGAGAAAGGAAAAATAGAGGGGAAACTCTTCTCTTGGAAAATTGAAAATCAATTCCAAGATGAGAGAAGATGACCATGAATCCATCAAGGCTGAACAAGGACAGCTTTGGTTCTTCTCTGTGAGGGTGGTGAGGCCCTGGCACAGGGTGCTCAGAGCAGCTGTGGCTGCCCCTGGATCCCTGGAAGTGTCCAAGGCCAGGCTGGACAGGGCTTGGAGCACTCTGGGATAGTGGGAGGTGTCCCTGCCCATGGAAAGGGGTGGCATGAGATGATTTTTAAGGTCCCTCCAACCCCCAAACCATCCTGGGATTCCGTGACATGTCACTGAAGGCTCAGATTGTGTTGGGGTGAGAACATCACCCTACCAAATTACCCCCCCAAAAGGGGGGTAATCCATCTGCAGAGCCAGCTGGGTGGCTTTTAAAAAAATTCACCTTTGAATAAATTATTTTCTTTAAGTTTGTAATTTAGACTACAGCAGCAATGCTGTACTTCATGGAGTGGGTTTGTTTTTGGAGGACAGCTGCCTCGTGGGATCTTCCTGCCAGTCTTTAATCCTTTAATGTGATCTTTATGGATATTCTATGGAGCTTAGGTTTTAACAGCAAGTTGAGTAGCCCCTCCCTGCCTTTATTAAGGCAACATTACACCTGGCCCTGCTAGTGCTGCAGGTAGAATCCATGGTGGGATCCTTTTTCCAGATCTTAAATTCTTATTTGTGCCAATTTTCTCTTTTTTTTTTTTTTTTTGTTTTGTTTTGTTTTGTTTTCTTTTGTTGTCAGCTGCTGGCTCTTTTCAACAGTCCAGCTGTACAAATCCACACTAAAAGGGGGGAACCCCATCCAGCATCTCCCACCTGCAAGGCATTGGGTTTCTTGGGGCTTTTTGCTCAGGTAAAGATGAGATTCTGATGTTCTTCACAGCAAGGAGTGACACAGAGCTGGTTCCTCTGGTTATGTGTCTGCTTTCCTGGGCTTTACCTGACCTGAAAACTCCATCCTGCTGCATTTCAATGCTCACCTATGGAGCGAGTTGCTGGCAAGCTGTGCTGGTGTTTGCAAGGATTTCCAGGGCTTCAGCTTCCTCCTGCTCTTCCCAGAGTCTGCCCAGGCTGTTCCTTGGCTTTTGGGGCTATTTATCAGGGAAAAGGGTTTAAGGAGCTCCTGACACCTCTGTCTTTCCACAGGGCCCCTCTCCTTGACAAGAAGTTGGAACAGAGCAAGGCTGGCTTGGAAAATATTTTGGGTTCTGACCTTTAGAGCAGGGTCAGCATGAAACAGCCACAATTCACACGAACTGTGGGACAGGAGACCCTGCTAGGGCCACCAATTCCCCCTGGGAGGGTGACAGAGGCCACCACCCCAACCGACAGAGCTGTGCAGGGAGATCAGCTGGCCCTGGGAGAAACTCTTGCCGTGGGGTGGCTTAATTACATCCTCACTGGAGCAGCCCAGGGCCCTTTGATGTGGGGACGTGGCGCAGGTATCTCAAGAGGAGATGTCTCCACATCAGCCGCCGTCTAGACTCCTGTGCACAGCTGGGAGGGGGTGACTCAGCCCATCTGCATCCCCCCCTCCCAGGTGACTCCAAGTGACAACGGAATGGCAGCCCTGGATGGAGGCCACCACGCTCCCAGGAACGTATCAGTGCCCCAGGCATGGGGTGAGCTGCTCCACGCAGGCAGGGCTGGCAGGCTGCTCTGCCTCCTATGGCTGCTCCATGAATGCTTCCATAGGCTCCCAAATCCACTGCCTGGGATGTTTTCTCTATATTTCAAGTTATCTGTTTGCCTCATAAGAGTTCAAGGCCACATTAAGTGTTCCAGGCCAGGTTGGAAAGGGCTTGGAGCAGCCTGGGGTAGTGGAAGGTATCCCTGCCTTTGGCAGGAGGAAGGAAGGGATGGTTTTGAGATCCCTTCCAACCCAAACCATCCTGGGATTCCATGATCTTATGCAATCACCAGCAATACCACCCCAATACTGGGCCTTTTCTCCGCAGTTCCCCAGGCTGGACATGGTCCCACCAGCCAGGCGCAAGTCATGTCCAAGTCCTGCACAATCTGGGGTGAAACCATGACTTAACTGGAGCATGTGTGTCACCAAAATAGCTCCTAGCAGGGAGTTGAGCTAATTAAAGTCCATTTAGGGGAAGGAGCTGCCTTTCCTGTGGCAGGAGACAGCAGCTTCATGGGCTCTAATAAAGCCAGGGAGGAAAGCAGGGACGTGGTCATGGATACGGGGACACTGCTCGTTGAAAACCTTCAGGGAAGGAACCACTTTGTTCAATTACCTGGAAATGTAGGAACATTCCCAGGCTCACAGCAGGGAGGTGTGAGCTGATGGCACCTCTGCACCATCAGCTGTAGGGTCAGCACAGCTCCTTCAGGTGTGAGCAGGGATGAATTGCACCAGCACTGGCAAGTTCCAACACAGGGCCATGAAGAAAAATACAAAATAAATTGACATGTTTTGTTCTTTATTCTCCCTGTTAGGCCTTAAATGGTTTTGTGTTTTCCATTACCTGGGAGAGTGGTCCTGCATCTTTGGGGACCTCTGTTTTGGCTTTCCCAGCTCCCTAAACCACCTTCACAGAGAAGAATTTCTTCCCAGTATCCCATCTGTTAGTGGGAAGCCATTCCCCCTTGTCCTGTCCCCCCATCCCTTGTCCCCAGTCCCTCTCCAGCTCTCCTGGAAGCCTTTAGGCCCTGGAAGGGGTTCTCTGGAGCCTTCTCCTCTCCAGGTGAACACCCCCTGGTTTCTCAGCCTTCCCATTGGAATAGAGAACACGCTTCCCAAATCCAGAAGAGAGGCAGACTGGAGTCCCTCTAAGGCCAGCTCCCGTGCCAAGCAGCACCTTCCCTACTCGGTGTTTTTCCCACTTTTGATCTCAAGAGACAAATGGAAACATCTGACAAGCAAATGACACCGTTCCCTCCCAGCCCTAACCCCCATGGAACTGCTCCCTTGCAGGTCCTGCACCCGTGACCTTTGGGACACTGCCACGTCCAGGGGCTGAGCAGAGATTTCATCCCCACTCTTGGTGGGTTACAAGTCTGGGGTCCCTCAGCCGACGTGTCTTCTGCAATCCAACCTTGCAGAAATTCTGGCTTTCCATGGTGGGGAAAGGGCTCCCCTTTCTCCCATCCTGCCCTTGGAAGGTTGGGTTAACCCAGCTCTGGATTTGTGTCTCCCACCACTCGCCTCTCCCCTGATAAAGATCCATGTGAAATTTATCTCACCATCTTTCATTAAAATAAACCAATTAAGCAACGCTGAGGAGCCTCTGATCCAGGCCAGCTCGGTCAGTTGGTGAATCCCTGTTTCCAAAGCATCTTCCCTCTCTGCTTACCCTCACATCAAAGCAAGGCAGGGACCAGCCCCGTCCTTGGAGCAAAGCCTGTCAAGAGATTGGGGAAACAGCTGATTTAATGCCAAGGAAATTAGTAACCAAATCAGTTCTTAGCCAAACGGCTCCTCTTCTTGATCTTGGGAAAAGTGGTGTTTAAATTCTCGATCTCATGGTTTTAGACTCAGGAAATGTGATTACACATCTGTCATTATTTTACTCTTCTGTGTTGATGGCTCATATTAAACAAACCACATTCCTGCATCGCTTAGTAATCTCTGCTGTTCCCTCTCCTTGCCGAGGAGACAAGTCCCAGCTTGACATCCCCATCCCTGTTGATCACAGCTCTGCTGTGAACCAACCGGCAGAGCCCTGCTGGCTCCAGCCGCAGGAGCGTTCGCACCTCCGACCTCTTTTCTCCAAATTCCCACAACTTCACAGCCCCCTTTTCTCCAAAACAACGTCTGGGTGAGGAGCAGGACGTCCACATCCTGCTGAGATCCATGTGTTTCTCTGAAAGGTGGTCCAGCCTTCCCCTGTCTTCCACCGAGCAGGTAAGAACATGCGCTTTGGGCTTGGACACCAGTCAAAAAGGGTTGGTCCTTCCAAGCAGAGCACAATTCCCAGGGATCCCGGCACCCCACCAGCCCAGCAGGACGTGGAGAGCCCCACGGCTCCCGCGGGATGGGCTCCCAGTGGCCACGCAGGAGGAACCTGCCCTGAGAAACGCCACCTCTGCAGGGACACTGAGCTTTTCTCTTGGTGGCTTTATCTTCCAGCTGTGCTGAGACAACACCGAGCTCGCCATGGAGCTGCTGGAGGAACCTGACTCGTAGATGTTCCCAGTACCAGGTAGGAAAACGAGGGCCTGTTTCAGTGGTGTTGGGGATGGAAGGGAGTGGTGGGGCAGGCAGTGACCTGGTACTGGTGGGGACACCGGAGATGTGGGGCTGTGGTGTTGACTGAGAGGTGCCTATCCAGGTGTTTCCCATGGCTTGTGAAATCCTTCCCACCTGCTGGAAACTCAGCAGAGGATCTCAGTGTCAGAAAGCTTTGCTTTCTCCTGCTGAGCTCATGGTTGGCCAAGCATTGGCAGCCATGCTCCTTGTGGCTGTGCTTTCCTTTATCATGGCATTTTTGGCACAAGAGCTGTGCCAGGAATGGTGAAGATGTCTGGGAATTCTTGTGGAGGATGGTATGGTCTTGGGAAAACCCCGAGCTCCCGCTGCAACGCTGTTTGCTTGGATCTTGGCTTTTCCCTTGGTTTTGTTGGCATGATTTCCATCTTTTACCTGCACCAAGCCCCAGATTTGTCCCATCCTGGGAGCTGCCAGAGGTGGAAGGGTTGGAGACGATGGGATGTGCTCCTTGTCAGCAAACCCACTGTGTTTGTGCCTGACTGGTTGCTGTGGGAGAAGCGAGGCTGGTGTGGCATCGCCCTGCTCCTGTCAAAGACAAATCCATTGGGTTAAAAACAGCTCCTTTTGTTCTCTGCCATGTGACACGGGGAGTTTTCCTCCACCAACCCCTACAGGATGAGAGGGGAAGGTCCCGGTGAAGTGGGATCCAAGCGAAATGCTGGTGGGAGTGGGAGGGCAAGGCTGGGCGTGGGCAGGGCACCACTCCTTGCTGTGGGAGGCTGGGTGAGGTCCTGGGGGCACCTCTGCTCCCACCCTGTGCCCAGCAGCTGGGAGGGATCCCATTCCCTTGGCACAGGGCACCCAGAGCTCCATCTTCCGCAGCCACCCACCCGAGGGTGCTTTGGGCAGTGGATGCAGTGCTCTGCCTTCGGGTCCTGGTGCCTGTTGCTTCCAAGCTTCCATAACCTGAGGAATGAGCTGGAACTGCTGAATTCCAAGCTGCCTGTGGCCTTTGGGTTTTTATACATGTGTATGGCAGGTGTTCCTTGGGTGTTTTTGTCAGGGATCCTCTCTGGATTGCATTGGGTCACACACTTTTGGGACAAGGGCTCAGGAGCACTTTATGCTTTGTGGCTGATCTTCCCTTATTTGCAATCATCTGCAAGGTTGATGCTGGCACAGACACTGTCAAACTCCTGGAGCAAGTCCAGAGGAGGCCATGAAGGTGCTCCAAGGCTCTGGAGCTGGGCTGGGAGAGCTGGGGGGGTCCAGCTGGACAAGAGAAGGCTCCAGGGATCCTGGGCTGGGCCTAAAGGGGATCCAGGAGAGCTGGAGAGGGGCTGGGGACAAAGGATGGTGGGACAGGACCCAGGGAATGGCTTCCCACTGCCAGAGGGCAGGGATAGATAGATGGGATATTGGAAAGGAATTCCTGACTGTGAGGGTGGGGAGGCCCTGGCACAGGGTGCCCAGAGCAGCTGTGGCTGCCCTTGGATCCCTGGAAGTGTCCAAGGCCAGGCTGGACAGGGCTTGGAGCACCCTGGGATAGTGGAAATTGTCCCTGCCATGGTGGAACAAGGTGGTCTTTAATGCCTCATCCAACCCAAACCATTCCATGACTCCGTGAAACTCCTCTGGGCCTGGTGGAACATGGGACCAGGCTCTCTTGGCAAGCAGAGCAGCCTGGGAGGAGTGTTTGTAGCATTGCTCTTTTTAAACAATTAAGAGCTTCTCCAGCTCATTTCCTTCAATGCCCTCACAGAGCAAATCAGCTTAATTAGCAGTCTAAGTGAATAATTAATTTTCTCACAGGTTTTTTGATAGCTTCTTTAGAGCAAGAGGGTTTGAGCAGCTCCTGGCATGACCATGGCTCAGTCCTTTAGCTGGTGCCTGCAGATCCCAAAGCCCATTTATTCCCTCATGGGCAGTGGAAATGGCCAAAAAATGGCACAAGAAGGGACCAGTGGCATGGAGAAGTTTTCCACACAGTTTTCCACCCCCAGCATCCCATGAAGATGGATGCAGCTTATCTATGTCCTAGCAAAGCACTGAGGTGTGACCCTAAAACCCGCTGCCCAGCCAGGTGATAGAGAGAGGTTTGAGGCTCCAAAGCCATAAAAATCAGGTTTATTTTCAGCTTTGCCTCTTATTTTAATGACAGGAGGGTCTGCTGTTGTTTAGACCTGAGTGGAGAGACTTTAATTACTACTCTGGTGCCAAGGATGTAAATATGGACTCGGGGAAGCAGCGAGGGTTATTAAAAAGAAAAGACTGTAATTGCTGGGCCCCTCCCTCTCCATCAGATTTTCCTCTCGCTCCAGTTTGGAGAGGACCGGCTGATCCAGTCGGGCTGTCTCTGGCCAGGGGTTGCAGGCTGTCCCTGAGGAAGGGGAACATCCAGCAGCACCCACCCAAGTCAGGATGGAATCTCCTTTAACCAGGCAGGAAAACTTCATAGAATCCCTGAGTTTTAGCATGGCCACACAGAGATGTTTGCAGTGTGAGGAGCAGGGCAGGCATTTTGGGTTGGTTTTCCCTGGGGAGATCTTTTTGCCATGGAAGAAACTCCCAGCCCAGCTGTAAACAGATGCAAGCACTCCCATGGCTTTTTTTTTTTTTCTTTAAACTCCTATCTTTGATTTCATTTAATAATGGATGAATTATCAGAAATATGTGCTGGCAGGCAGCCCGGGTTTTGTCAGGAGGCAAACGACTTCAGTAACGCGTCGGTTGAAAATATTTTGAAAAAGAAAAAAGAGAGCGAGAACAAAAAAAAAAAAAAAAAAAAAGAGAAAGTCAGTCTATGCAAAAGCCTCTGGGGGTGGGAAAAAACCTAAGCTAACTGCAGAATTTTTTTCTCTCTGTTTTCTTTCATGCCTGTGCTGAGGGTAGGATTGTCTCACTGAACTAATCTCTCCAAGAGCACGCTGTCACTTCTGTGGGGTGGAGGGAGAATATCAGAGCTCTGATGGAGGAGCTTCATCTCCTCCAAAAATTTTGGCACATCCTCTTGGAAGTGGGGGCGCAGAGACGTGATGCCCTTGCCCACATCTCGGGCCACGCACCCACATCCCCCACGCCTCGCTGGATCCGCGGCCGTGCCCGTCCCCGGGGCGGCACCACGGGGAGCAGGGAGTGGGTGCCAAGGGGAACTTTTGCCGCAGGGCTGGAGCGTGTGGGGTGAAGCAATCCCAGGCAGTCATCGGGCAGGAACGGGGCGAAGCCGGGGCGAGCAGGAGCCGGGGGAAGGCAGCACCTCCCCGGCGGCCTGCTCCGACATGCCGGGCCTGCACGGCCTCCCCGCGGGGCCCGGCTCCTTCCATCCCTTCAGAGCCCTCCTTGCACGGGCTGGGCAGAGAATGGAGGGAGGGGAACGCTGATGAGAAGGATTTGGGGGTGTTGGTGGGTGAGGAGTTCAGTGTGAGGCGCCCATGTGGGTTGGGAGCCCAAAACCAGCTGGGTGCTGGGCTGAGCCCACAGCGGGGCAGCAGGGAAAGGGGGATTCTCCTCCTCTGATCCACGCAGCTGAGACCCCACCTGCAGGGCTGCAGCATCAGAAAGATTGGAATTGCTGGAACAAGCCCAGGGAAAGTCATGGGTTGTTCTGAGGGCTGGAGCCCCTCTGCTCTGGAGCCAGGCTGGGAGGGCTTGGAATGTTCACCTGGGGAGGAGAAGGCTCCAGAGAGAGCTCAAAGCCCCTGGCAGGGCCTGAAGGGGCTCCAGGAGAGCTGCAGAGGGACTGGGGACAAGGGATGGAGGGACAGGACAAGGGGCAATAACTTTGCTCAGATCAGAGTCAGATGGGATATTGGAAAAGAATTCTTCCCCGTGAGGGTGGGGAGGGCCTGGCACAGAGCAGCTGTGGCTGCCCTTGGATCCCTGGAAATGTCCAAGGACAGGACTTGGAGAAACCTGGGATAGTGGAAGGTGTCCCTGCCATGGCAGGGGGTGGAATGAGATGATCTTTAAGGTGCCTTTCAACCCAAACCATTCTGGGATTCTATGACTCCATGATCCCTTTGGTCATCCTGCTGGCTCCGGACATTTTTGATGGCTTTGGGATTCATGTTTGGGATCCTAGCTCTGGTGACACCATCACCTCCTCCCAAAGCGACAGTTACTTTGGCTGTGTCAAGGGGGATTTCCCACCTGTCCTGATTTTAAGGTGGAAATGGAGAGGCAGGGAATTGCATCCTAAAGCCTGACTCCATTTCAGCTGCTTGCTCCAGCCGGTGAATTTAGCTTTGTTTCCCTCTAGAGAGTGATTTCTCCAAAGAAAGCAAAGCCCACATCAAGAAGGTCCCCATAGGATGCTTGGCCCTGTCAGGTTTGGGATCAGCCCCTGAGTCCTGGCAGCGTGGCTGAGGCAGGAGATGCTCCTGAGCCAGATTCCATCCCACTCCTCTGCCTGAGTCAGAGTGAGTCAGCCCTCTGGATTGCTCTCCTGCTGCCCTGAGCCAACCCAGCATATTTATTAGTTAATTAGTTTGCATTTCCTCCTCCTCTCTTCCCTTCTCTTCACAGCAAGCCCTCTCCCCCATCTTTCCTGCAAAGCAAACTTTGGGGACCTCCATCCCATAAATATCCCCATCACCCACCCCCGAAAACATCACTCTTTCTGCAGAGAGACCCAGCTCTTGGTCCTCTGTTGGATTAAGCTCTTTTCTGACCCAGAGATGGGGCAACTGAGACATGTTTTAAAAACTTTATTTTATATTTAGTTTCATGTGAAGGGTGAGACAATACAGATAACATATATTTAATTCACACTATTACAATCAGAAGCCAACTATTTCTTAATTACAATGAATTATAAGCATTTCTTGGCCTATCAGTTTATTTCCCACAGTCCCCTGTCCATGCAGTGGCTGGCAGGGGGGACCCACGCTGCTCCCAGCAGAAGATCCAGAGTCCATCCCAGCTTTTTCCCTACTAAGACCCAATTTTAGCCCCAGAAAGGAAGGATTGAAGTTATTTTTCCAGCCATTGTCCCTGGCAGAGGAGCTGCACCCACAGGAAGGGTGCAGGCTGTTATTGTGACATGCCAGTGAGTTATTAGCAGAGGGGGAAGTGTGCTGGGGATTGCAGGGAGCAGGAGGAATTCTTGCTGGTTTGCAAACTGTCCCCAGGGCTGGTTTTGCTCCATATCCATGCTCTTCACAGACCCATGGAACCTCAGGGTGGTCTGGGTGGGAAGGGATCCCATGGGCAGGGACGTCACCCACCAGATCAGGATCATCCATCTCTGCTTCCCAGAGTTTTATTCCTTAGGGAAGTGCCTGAGCTGGGTCCCACAGCCTGGCTGAGCCCTACACAGCTTTGTCCTCACCAAGAAAAGCTGGAATTTAGCTGGAAACCTGGGATTTAACTGAAATCCTGATAAAAACCAGGGCTGGCTAAAAATCTACAACCACTCCAGCTGGGGAGAGGAGGAGAGGGAGGAGAGGATCTGTCCCCAAACTGGGAAAGGGATGGGAATGGATACAGGAATGAAGGTGGAAAAGGACTAGGGATGGAAATGGGAATGAAGATGGGGATGGGAATAGGAACAGAGACAAGCATAAGGATGGGGATGAACATGGAGGAGGGATGGGAATGGTGACAGAAATGGGGAAGGGAACAAGGATAAGCATGGGAACAAAGATAAGGATGGGGATGGGAATGGGGATGGGAACAAGCAGAGGAACAGGTGTAGGGATCGGGATAGAGATGGGAAAATGAATAGGGATGGAAACGGGAATAAGAATAGGGATGGGAATAGGGACAGAAATAAACATAAGGATGGGGATGAGCATGGAGAAGAGGTGGGAATGGTGACAGGAATGGGGATTGAAATGGTGACAGGAATGGGGAAGGGAACAAGGATAAGGGTGGGGATGGGGCCAGGAACAAGCATAGGAACAGGTGTAGGGATCGGGATAGAGATGGGAAAAGGACTAGGGATGGAAATGGGAATAAGAATAGGGATGGGAACAGGGACAGAGACAAACATAAGGATGGGGATGAGCATGGAGAAGGGATGGGAATGGTGACAGGAATGGAGATGGGAACAAGGATAAGGATGGGAACAGGAACAAGCATAGGGATGGGAACAGGAATGGGGACAGGAACAAGCATAGGAATGGGAATTCTGATGGGAATGGGGACAAGGATGGGGATGGAGAGAGGGAGGGGACAGAAAGGGAAAGGGAGCAGCCTCATTCCCAGCAGCTCAGCCAGCCCAGGTAATGAGCAGCTCCCCTGCCCTCGGCTGCCCTGCCTGGGTGGGGAGGGTTTTTCCAGCACTGAGGGTTTGCAAGTGAGGCACCAGAAAGCAGACAGGGAGGAGCAGGGAATTTTTATCCCCATGAACTCAGTGCTGCCATTTCACTTGGAAAACCCATGGATTATCCTGCTGTTTCCTAGCAGCCTTTGTTCTTCCTCACCCTGTTTCCCACAAGAGATGGGGAGACCTGGAGGAGCTGGGCAGTGTTGGGTTTGATAGGAATCAGGTCCAGCTCTATCTCATCTCTGCTGGAGAGAAAAAAACCCTCATTTTCTTTAGCTTTGCTGATTAAAGTTTAATTACCTTGAATGCAAATGATTCATCAAAGGAACACAGATTATTTTTTTGTGAGAAGTTCATGTGCAGCCTGGGAAGGAAAATGTTTATTGAGGTGTTCTCGGAGCAGGGTCTGCTCAGTGTCAGGAAAAGCTTTTGGGCAGAAACAGGGAAAAAATTACTTTTGCTCTGTTCCCAGCTCGCTTTCCCTTCCCTGAAAGATCTCCCTGAGCACTTGACAGCATCACACAGCCCATTGCACAAGTGACTTATATTTTCCTGCTCTCCAGGTCTGCAAACCCATCTCTGGGAATTGCCCAGATGGGAGGAAAAATGGGGCCTTTGCTGGTTTTCCATGCTCTTTGTGTGAGTTCATACTCTGGGAGATCTGATTGCAAAACCAGTCCTGGAGTCAGGGAGACAGAATTCCAGGCAGGTGTTCCCACTGCACTTGGGGAGCCTCTTCTTTTCTTTTGGGGTGTGTAATTCCTTTATCTTGCTTATCTTTCCTAGAGATGCCTCTGTAAGCCCAGAGCAAGACTTGCTGGGCAGCCAGCAGAGTTAGCAGGGCTGACAGGAGCTATCTGATCCCCCAAAATTAAAGGGAATGACAGTGTGGGAACACAGCTCGGAGTGTAAATAACTTGTGCTATGAAAAAGTCACCTCAGCTTTGTATCCTGGTGGATTTAAAGCAGGTAAATTACTCAGGAGGGGTTGCCACCACCATGGCTTTTATTTACAATCCCAAGGGAGCTGATCCTGCCGGGATGGGGCTGTGGAGGGGAAAGGACCTCTCTGCACAATTCCCCCTCCCAATGAAAGCCCCTGGAAATAGAAAACAAAATGATGCTGTGTTTCTTCCCAAAAATAACCCCAAATCCTCTGGAACACCATGGGTGGAGCCTGTGCTGCTCATCCAGCTTCTCCCCAGTCTCCTGCAGATGTTTGCAGGAATGAGATGCTCAGGGGCAGCCAAATCCCCCCAAAACCCCAACCTGGGGAGTGGGGCCCATGGATGCTGCAACTCAAGGATGCTGGAGAGCCTCGGGGTGAGGGGCAGCCATCCCCCCAGGAATCAGACATTCCCGAGAGCAGATAAAAGGGATTGGGGCTGGCTGCCTGCCCGTGGAAAATCCCAGCCCGATCTTCTCACCTGGAGCTGTTTGCAGACTCTTCTCCCCCATTAGCATAAGCAAAGCTGCCTCCCTGCGATGCTGCCTTCCACCCGGCTCCTGTTGGGATTTGAGGCTGTTTTTAATGTCATTCCCTCCTCTCCCGTGGCATCTGGAGCAGGACCAGCCTGGCATGTCCCGTCCATGGGCAGACAGACACGTCCCAGTGGCCTTTTGATCAGCTGGGCAGCAGCAGCCCCAGCCCTGCCCCGCAGCCCTGGCACCCATCCCGTGGGTCAGCCAGGGAAATTCCCCAGCCAGGCATTCCCTGGGATGCCCACTCCTGCTGGGGGCTTCTTGGAACCCTGGGAATTGCTGAGAATTTCAGCAACTTTCTGTGCTGAAAGGCTCTGACCCCCAGGAGAACCCTGCATTGACCTGAGGCCTGGAGAAGCTTCCAGAATGGAATGACAGCACTGGGATTGTGGGTGTGGGGTTTGAATAGAAGTGTGTGATATCACAGGGTGGAAAACTCAGAGTTTAAAGTTTTAGAATATAGCAATATATAAAAAACAAGATGGAGGTTTCAGGGTGGAGGTTGCTCCTTCTTCACCTTCTTCTCCATGGGTTTGGGTGGTTTTGTGTAATTGGATAAAAAAGTCCCCATTGCAGGCAGGGGTGGTTGGTTATTGGGTTAAAAGTGAAAATAACAGAGGTGTCATTTCTTAATTGGACAGTTTATCCTTAAAAGGCCTTGGAGAGAGAGAGATGGGGCTCCATTTTTAGTTTGTCAGAGTGAAGTGCTGCAGAACTCAGGGTTTGTGAGACTGTAACAAAGATAAGTACTGATAAACATCTGAGTCCCAACAAGAAATACCATGTCATATTTAATCCCAACCCTGGCAAAAAAGAAGCAAAGAATCCACAGGTGCTGCGGGAATGATCCCTTTGCACCCCTAAACACCCACTCTTCCAGCTCATAGCAAAACCAAAAATACATCATCCAAGCCCCCAAACACTGCTGCACTTTGCAAACCTGAAGGCATCAAAATAATCGATCTGTAGGTGTTTAGAACCCATTTGCATCATGCAAAGACATTATTAATTGCCAATTAGTAGTCAAACAGCATTAATGGCACCTGGCACAGGGAGGGAATAATCAGCTGGGCTTCTGCAACTGGAAAAACACCCAGCCCTGTGTAATTAAATGTTTTCTCCAGGCTCACCCCACCCAGCTGGCCTGGGCACTTGTGTGGGGAGCTTCCCACGCCGCTGGGATGGGGCAGTGCTGGGATGGGGCAGCTCCAGGATGGGATTCTGCTGCTCCCACAGATGTGTTGTCCTTTCCTGAGATGGCTGGGGAGGTAAAGGATCTCCCTGTGGTGTGTGGAAGGAGCAGCACAATTCCAGGAGCTGGTAGGAGCAATCCCTGCACGGGGTAAATTGGGGTGTCTGAGGGATGAGATGTGGATTAGGTTTAGGTTTAGGCTGGGTGTGAAGCCTAGCTCAAGGGAGGGCAGGCCTGGTGTTCTTCATGCAACAGCTTGAGATCCAGCCCTGTCATAAACACAGCCATGGGAATGTGATAAATCCAAGCAGGCTCTGCAGGTAGGGCTGTTTGCTGAGCTTGAAGAGGGAGGAATGGAAAAAAGGTTTTTTGTGCCTTGGAAACTCTCCTGATTATACCTAAAAACAGAGATTGATACTTGGAAAAAGAAACTGGGAGGGTTATTTCTCTACTTTGTTCAGCTGATCACCTCCTAGGAGCACTGGCTGGGCAGATCCATGTGTGCAGCAGCATTCCATGTTCCTGAGAAACTGGGAAAGCCTCAGGCACTGGGAATATTGCTGGAAACAGGGGGAAATCCCCACTGTGGGTGAGGGAGGATGAGGAGTTGGCACCAGCCTTCACCAGGGGCAGAGCACAGGAGTCCTGGCTGCTCCAAGGAGGGATGCTGCAGCTCTTTCCTCACATACAGAGCACAAAATTGGAGATTTTGTGAGTTTTTTAAGTTTTATTTGGGGGAGTTTTGGTTTGAGGGTGATGAGCCAAGCAGCTGGTGTCAGGGTAAGCCCTGGGGAGCTCCAGGCTCTCCAGAGCACCACGGGGCTGGAGAGAGCCCTGAATTCCTGCTCTGACAGTCCAAACCCTTCTTTTCTTCAAGGCAGCATCTTCCTAATCACTGGTGCCATAAAACAACCTGCTCCAAGTGTGTGCTGAGGGTTTGTGGAAATCTGGGGTGTGGGATGTGCTGCCACATCCAATGGGAGGGTTTTGGGGTGTAAATGGGAGGATTTTGGGGTGTAAATGGATTCAAACTGCCAGAGGGCAGGGACAGATGGGATATTGGGAAGGAATTCCTGGCTGTGAGGGTGGGCAGGCCCTGGCACAGGGTGCCCAGAGCAGCTGTGGCTGCCCCTGGATCCCTGGAGTGCCCAAGGCCAGGTTGGACAGGGCTTGGAGCAGCCTGGGACAGTGGGAGGTGTTCCTGCCATGGCAGGGGTGGAACTGGGTGGATTTAAGGTCCCTTCCAACCCACACCATTCTGGGATTCCATAAATCAGGGGAGCTGGCTGGGGGGGCTTGATTAGCTGGGATGGCTGAGTCTGGGGACCCCCCTCTGCAAAGCACCAAAATTAGAGAATCCTTTGAGAACAGGAGTCTAAGGGCTGAGTTTGCACCAGGAAAGGTGCAAAGGGGAGCCCTACACTGCAGAAAATCATGGCTGGAGATGGAAGCATCTGTCCCTGGGCTTTGGAGCAGGATGGGATCTGGGCTGAGCCAGGATTGGGTTTATTGGATGGGATAACACAGCAGGACTCTCTGCAAAAAAAAAAAAGCATTAATTTTAAATACAGCAAATGCTGCTGGAGCAGCTGGGAATGGTGCCACAAGCAAGGTGGCAGTGGGGTGACCGTTTCCCAGTTTTCCTGGGATGCCCAGAGCATCCTTTACCCCTTTCCTTCCTTCAGGGAAGGCCTTGGACAAGGTAATGTTGGCACGGGGCAGAATTGTGCAAACATGAGGTGGGCAAGGCTGAACAAGGAACACCTGGGATTTCTCCCTCACTGCCCATCAGTGGCTTCCAGGAGCTTTATTTTTAGTATTTTCTTTAAAAATAAACAAAAAAAAAACCCCATTGGATTTGGATTGAAATCATTTGGATCATTGACATCATTTTGGATTGGATTGAAATAATCTCCTGCGATGGATGAGAGTCAGGGCTCTGCATTTCATGCCCCTGCAGTAATGGGTGTCAGGGTTCTCCTTTAAACCTCTCTTTCCCAGGGCTTTATATCTGGATCACAAAAATTCAGAGGAAGGAAAAAAAGGAATCACATCAAAGGAGGTCGTAGCCACAGCTGCTTTTGGTTTCTTGTGCCCACAGAGCTCATAAACAGCTTGGTTGGGAAGGGGAGAGGGCCAGGTCCAGCTGCTCTGGGATGTTTGGGGTAGGAACCCAGGGATTTTGAGGGTGCCATGAAAATGTGAGCTCGTGGGAGAATGGATTGAGGTTTTGGTGCTGGAGCCTTGCCCTGATAATCCCACAGACACAGGTCCTGCCCTGGAGGGGAGGGCTGCTGTAGCCATTGCTGGGATGGGACCCCACAATGGGCTAGAACCCTAAATTCCCAGAATTATTTGGGTTGGAAGGGACCTTCAAGACCACCCAGTTCCAACCCCCCTGACAGAAGCAGGGACTCATTCCATTTATTCCACTGTCCCAGGTTGCTCCAAGCCCCATCCTACCTGGCCTTGGACACTTCCAGGGATGGGACAGAGGTTTGGGAGCTTCCAGGGCAGCAAAGAACATTTTTGGGGTGGCCCAGATCCGTCCCCAAAGCTGTGATTCCTCCCTCCTGCCTTGCCCCAGCTCCCAGACACAGCCCTGGGGAAGGCTGAGCCAGCTCTTCCCCTCCCAGTCTGCTCTAATGAAACCTGGGCTCCTGGGACAATCCCAGAGCCTGGGAAGGGTCTGAACATGGAGCAAATTCCCTCCTGGAAGTGCAGGACCCCAGGTCAGGGTACCACACCACTCATGGGGGGTGGCTTGGGCACTGTGTTCACCCCAGGAGCTCCCATCCTTTGGGATGGAAATCACCTGGGCTGGGGCACATCCCTGAGCCTCACCTGGCCTTGGTGTCCCCTCAGCGTTCAGGTGTCTGGCACATCCCCCAGGATGGAAATCAGCTGGGCTGGGGCACATCCCTGAGCCTCACCTGGCCTTGGTGTCCCCTCAGCCCCTTCAGGTGTCCTGCACATCCCAGACAAGAAGGAGTGATGCCATTTCAAGGCCACGTTTTCCAGAAATTCAGTTTGGTGATGATCTGGGAGGCAATGTTCTTCCAAGAGGAGCTTTGCTGACTTCCTGAGGGATAAACACTTCTGGAGCAGAGTAACCCTGCTGGGTGAGAGCTGGGGATGGCATTGTCACCATTCAGACACCTCCTTTCCTCTGTGCCACAGGCTGGGAGCGGCGTGTGGGGCTGGCAGGGGGAACCCCCAGAGATCCACAGCTACTGCTTGCCAGGGAAATGGTGTATGGCAAACATTTCACTGAAAGCTGCCCTTCAAACCAAACCAAAATGAAATTATGCCTTTTCCTGCTGCAGAGAAAGGAGGGGAGGCAGCAGGAATCATGGAATTCCAGAATGGTTTGGATTGGAGGGGATCTTGAAGACCATGTCATTCCAAACCCCTGCCATTGGCAGGGAAACTTTCCACTAGCACAAGTTGCTCAGGTTTTATATCTAAATGACCAAATGATATATATAAATAACATATCTCATATAGATAATTATAAATATATATAATATCTATAATTATAGATTTATATATAATATATAAATATACATTTTATGTCTATTTATGTATAATATATAAACACATATATTTATATATTTTAATATATATAGATATAAAATATATCTAGCTCTATATTATATATAATATATATTAAATATTATCTAAACGTATATTTTATATATTAATATTTATTTATATAATGAAACATTGTATATAATATAGTATTATATAAAATATAGATTTATATATTAATATTTATATATATTAAATATATATATATATATATCTCCACAGACTTTCTCTACCAAAGGAGCACCCCAAAATCCCATCTGGAAGAACACATTGCAATAATACACCATGATTTTTCCAGCCCTCAAATGCATTTGCTCACAAGTTTAGAAGAACATTCCTGAGCTCTGATATTAATTTACAGCTAAATAAGCAAATGAACACATAAATGAACTGTTTGCTGCCACAGCAGGGAGATATTCCCAATCCATGACTAAATCTGGGGGGTTTCAAGGCTTTTTTGGGACATGGTGCCAGCTCCAGGCTGTCCCATGGGTGCCAGAACACTCAGTGACTTCTGTCCAGTGAGATTCCCCAGGGAACCAGGCTGGGATAAAGCCCAGCCCAAAGCCTGTGGTGGTTTCAGAGCTGGTGTCCAGTGCTGGTTCCCTGTGCAGCCCCAAAAATGGGGGGTTTTAGCCCATTTTTGGGAGGGAGAGGGAAGGAAAGGCTTGGGGTGAAGTGGGGAGAAAAAAGGAGGTGACCAAAGTGAAGGGATTCAGGGATATGGGACGACAGCAACCTGGGCAGCGAGCTTGGAGAGCCTGGGAGCTCAGGGGTCCAGGGAGGTCAGGGACCTTGGGTGCTTGGAGACCTCAAAATCTGGGATCTCTTGGAGCTCAGGGGCACAGGGAGCTTGGAAACCCTGAAATCTGGGGTCCCTGGGAGCTCAGGGACCTGGGGAGCTTGGAGACCCAAAATCTGGAGTCATGGGAGCTCAGGGGCACAGAGAGCTTGGAGACCCCAAAATCTAGGGTCCCTTGGAGCTCAGGGACACAGAGAGCTTGGAGACGCCAAAATCTAGGGTCCCTTGGAGCTCAGGGACCTGGGGTGCTTGGAAACCCCAAAATCTGAGATCTCTTGGAGCTCAGGGACACAGGGAGCTTGGAGACCCCAAAATCTGGTTTCCCTTGGAGCTCAGGGACCTGGGAGCTTTGAAACCCCAAAATGTGGGGTCTCTTGGAACTCAGGGACCTGGGGAGCTTGGAGACCCTGAAATCTGGGACCCCTGGGAGCTCAGGGACCTGGGGAGCTTGGAAACCCCAAAATCTGGGGTCTCTTGGGGCCCAGGGACACAAGGCGCTTGGAGACCCTGAAATCTGGGGCCTCTTGGAACTCAGGGACCTGGGGAGCTTGGAGACCCCAAAATCTGAGGTCCCTGGAAGCTTAGGGACACAAGGAGCTTGGAGACCTCAAAATCTGGGATCCTTGGGACCTCAAGGACACAGAGAGATTGGAAATCCCAAAATCTGGGGTCCTTGGAACCTCAGGGGCACAGGGAGCTTGGAGACCCCGAAATCTGGGTTCTCTGGGAGCTCAGGGGCACAGGGAGCCTGGCTGCAGCTGTCTGGCTCCCATGGGCCATTAATAAACACCAAGGGATTAACGAGCTATTTGTGGGAGCCCATTAGGCAAATATTAGCCCAGCTATGGATCCTCCTGGAGGCTGCCTCAGTCCATTTCATGAAAATCAATTCTCTTTTGGGCAGGCGCGGGGGGAGGGCACGGCGGCAGCTTCAAAAAGCAGAGAAATTGCACAAATCCTGCCTGGCAGCCCTGGCACCTGTGGAACCCTTGGTGTGAGGTGCCTGGTTTGATCCAACCCCAGCATCCTGGTGTTGGGGCTCCCAGGACTGGTTTTAGGCCGTGTTGGTGCTCCCAGGACTGGTTTAGGCCATATTGGTGCTTCCAGGAATGGTTTTAGGCCATGTTGGTGCTCCCAGGAGTAGTTTTAGGCCATGCTCGTGCTCCCAGGACTGGTTTAGGCCATATTGGTGCTCCCAGGACTGGTTTTAGGCCTTGCTAGTGCTCCCAGGAATGGTTTTAGGCCATGTTGGTGCTCCCAGGAATGGTTTTAGGCCATGTTGGTGCTCCCAGGACTGGTTTAGGCCATATTGGTGCTTCCAGGAGTAGTTTTAGGCCATGTTGGTGCTCCCAGGAATGGTTTTAGGCCATGTTGGTGCTCCCAGGACAGGTTTTAGGCCATGTTGGCGCTCTCAGGACTGGTTTTAGGCCATGTTGGTGCTCCCAGGACTGGTTTTAGGCCATGTTGGTGCTCCCAGGACTGGTTTTAGGCCATGTTGGTGCTTCCAGGAATGGTTTTAGGCCATATTGGTGCTCCCAGGACTGGTTTAGGCCATGTTGGTGCTCCCAGGACTGGTTTTAGGCCATGTTGGTGCTTTCAGGAATGGTTTTAGGCCATATTGGTGCTCCCAGGACTGGTTTAGGCTATGTTGGTGCTCCCAGGAATGGTTTTAGGCCATGTTGGTGCTCCCAGGACAGGTTTTAGGCCATGTGGGTGACCCTGGTGGGAAGTGATTCCCGCTGTCTCCAAAGGGGATTTTCAGCCCTGCTGTGACTCAAATCCCAGGCAGGGACTGTTGGCACCAGCCTTGGCACCCCTGGGGTGCCAGAGGGGGGTGAGGAAGATGTGGAAGTGGTGAATGGAATGAGATGGGCTTTAAGATCCGCCCCAAATCATGGAAATGTGGAATCATTTGTCCCCAGCTGCTCTGGGCTCCTCGGGTGGGAGCAGAGATGCTTGGGATGAGCTCCTGGAGCTGCTGCTGGGGTCCAAGGGGGCTCTGGGGTCCAAGGGGGCTCTGCCTCTCCCTGCCTTGCACTCCCATCCGCTCTCCCCTTTGGCATCCATCCCTTCCCTGCCAAATGGAGCGCTGACCTTGGCCGGGGCCGCCGGCGAGGCCGGGAGCACAAACAGCTCTTCAGAGCAGCAGTAAATCATTGATGGGTGCCTGATGGACACATGGGGCCATGGCCAAGCTCCCTGGGCTCCCTGGGCATGGAGGGGGGGACTGGGCTGGCTTTTCCCTGCTGCAATATCCTGTTTACACAGCACCAGGCTGGTGTCCTGTTTCCACGGGCAAAAGGTGCCTGCCTGCTTTCCCTGGGGATGGAAACAGCACCAGCAGAGCTGTTAGGGTTAGGATGAGGATTAGGGTTACTCAAGAAGCTCCACAAAAACAGTTGTGCTAGCACCAGGGTTGTTACAAACCGTGCCAAGGAAAGCACATCCCAGCAGGGCAGTGCCACGCCAGGGCACGGTGGTGTGGGTGGAGGGAACGGGATGGGATGGGAGCCTTTGTGTCCTTCTGTGATAGTTTAAATTAAATTATAGGGAATTATTAAATTTATTTAATGAATTATTTAAAAAATATTTTAATTAATTGAATTATTAAGTCATGGGGAATCCTACTTTAACTGTCACTATAGGACACGAAATAACGACGCGCACACACTGCTGTTCTCAAGGTGGAAAAGGGAAGTTATTTTCTGACTCTAACATTTATAGATTTTCAAAAGTGACAGTGGATTGGAGTTTGTCCAGTGTCACCTCTCCAATGACACTGGACAAACTAACAATACATCAAATTTCTCCTCCTCTCTAAAAGAATGCAAAACAAGAAGTTATTTCCAGAAAGCGTGTAAGAAAGTTTGTTACAAGAGTGTAAACATCAGAAGGCTTAGAAAATCTTAAAAAAATCAGGGTGCCAATTGAACTGGCTCAGGCTGTGAGGGCTCTGCTAGGTTCCCTTCAGGAAGTGCATTGGAGGATCTCCAGTTCTCCCAGTGGGAATGTGGTGCTGCTCCATAACCCCTCGTGCCCAATCCGTTCCTGATGCTGCTGCACTTTGCACAGAGCAAACCCAGCCCTGCCCCCCTGACCCCTTTTCCCAGCTTTATCCCAGATCCACCCTGGATCAGGTTTGGAGCAAAACCTTCAGATTCATGACCCCATTCCCAAATTTCACCGTGGCTCCTGCAAACTTGTAACCCAGCCCTGCTGCCATGGAAAATCCATGGGCACGGGTGAGCCAGGAGCTGGATCACCAGGGTGCCAGGGGGGATGTGCCCCCCACACCTCCTCCTTTAGAGCCCTGGCTCTTTGATGTCTTTCACCACTTAAACTCCACTTTTAATTTTTTTTTTTTCAGCAGACACATTCCCAGTTTTCCTCCCTCCCCACCCCACTGAGGAGGGGGATTCTCTGATGTTTTGTAGGTCAGGGCTGTTGGTGACCCCCCCCGAGGGGGCCCTTGCTGGGGTTTCTCTCCTGTTTCAGCAGCCCTGAGGCGTCTGCCCCTCTGTCAGATGGGATTGGAATCATGGAGTGCTGCTGAACAGACGGGCTAAAAATATTCCCCTGCTCGCTCCTGTGATCTTTCCTCCCCGTCTGCGCCTCCCCACCGCCCTTTCCTGCTTTACACCACAATTCCATGGGATTGCAGCAGCTCTGCCAGCCTGGGAGCAAACTCTGGGAATAACCTCCAGGCCATGAAAAAGCCTTTTGGGGTCCCCCAAAACAGAAAGGATGGGAGGGGGGAAATGGGGTTTTTAAAGAGGGAAATGAGAGTGGATTTGGGAATGGCGCTGTGGGAAAAGCAGGCTTACTCCATAGAAAATCCCTGCCTGGAAATCTCTGAATTTATCAACAATTTGCTGATAAATCCCACCTTGGTGGCCTGGGTTGGGTGAGGAGCGGGGGGGTTGAGTTTGGGACTGATCCTGCCTTTCCCTCCGGCCATCCCGAGGAATGTCCCGGGCTCCAATGGCATCCCTGAGGAGGAGGAGGAGGATGCTGGGCTGAAGGAGCTGCGAATGCCCGGGCTCCATCAGCAGAAGGCACCGATCAGCGCTGCCGAGCCGGGGGATGCTCCCCTGCCGGCTGCACGCTTGGATTTTCCTGATGGTTCCAACACTCGGGGATTCAGGCTGGATTTTCTCATTTTCCAGCCTCTTTGGGTTTAAATCTCATGCAGCTCCTTTTTATTTTTGTCCTTGCTGATTTACCAGGCAAAAGCTGAGCACGGTAAATACAGAGGGGGATTTTTTTGGGGGGGCAGTTAAATGTAGTTGCATCATCCCTCAGCTAAAATCGGATGGAAAGAGCCTCTCTGGGAGCATCCCCTGAATTCTTGGGGAGCCAGAGGTGGTTTGGCATTGCCAAAATTCCAGAATTAAGGAACCATCCTGCTCCCCACCTGGCTCCTGAGCTGGGGTGTCCCCAGGCCACTCCCAGGGAATGTTCCCCCTTTCCCAGCACCATCCAGGGATTAGTTTTCCCAAATTTCAGCTGGATGGATGGAGTTGGAGCTATCCCCAGGTGGGTACCCCCAGGGGCAACACTGGAGCAAAATCCCTGAGGAAGGGTCCCAATATGTGCTCAAGCTCAAGGTTATTAATTATATTACATTCAAACCAAATTGAAGCAGAGGCTGGATGGGATCACCGTGAATTGGGTATTTATGGCCAAAAATCGGATGGAATTCTCCTAAACAGCCCAGGAAAAGCTGGAGAGGGTCCCTCCAGCCTGGTTGCTTCTGTGCTGGGGGGACAGGGGCTCAGCCACCCCAGCCTGGCCAGGGAGGGAGGCAGAGCTTCCTTGGAAATCCCCGTGAAATGCAGGAATGGGAGCGAGCTCCAGCTCCTCTCCGCAGTTTATAGCAACGCTCCGGCTGTTGTGGCTCCACACCAGGGATTCTTTATTTAATTTCTTCCCCTTATGGGCTGAGAAACCTTCCCAGCCCCAGCACAGCCCTCTCACAGTAGCTGGGATTTGTTTTCCTCTCTTGTCCAGGGAGGAATTTCTAAATCCCAGCTGCAGCCAGAGCTGGAGCCCTGGAATATGCTGAGGTGGAAGGGGCCCATCAGGATGGTGGAGTCTGATGCTGTGCCAGGTCTCACCGAGCAGAGGTGACACCCCTGTCCCCAAATGCCCCCACAAGGCTTGTGGTCAGCGCTGAGGTCTCTGTGCTGTGGCTCCAGGGTCAATTTTCCTTGCAGGACATCCCAAAAATCCCTAGAAATGGATGCTGGGCACTGAAAGCAGCAAGCCTGATCCATCAGCCTTTGGGAAGGGAATGGGATGCAGAGAGGGATGTGTTCAGTTGTTATTTTGTTGCTTTTGGAATAATAATTTTTATGCCATTAACAAAATCCGAGGGACACTATGAGATAAGAGAGCTCCCACGTCTCTGTGTCCCTTCCTGCCAGTGACAATGGCAGCATTGAAATTCTGGGATGGGAGACACTCGCCTGGTGATAATGCAGGATCACAGTGAGCTGCGGCTATTTCCTGTCCTTTCCATATAAATACATCCAGTGAGAGAAAAATCCATGTATTTTATGGGAATGGTATTTTCAGTCATAACCACACCACCTTTTTTTTAAATTATTATTATTTTGAGATGGGCTTGGCAATTCAAAAAATAACCAAACCAACCCCAAAATGTTTCAATTTTTTTTTCCATTTTTCTTCTGCATTTCCGCTCCTTGGGACTCTGAGGGAGATTAATTCCAGAATTGTGAGGGAAATGTCACCGGAGTCTTTGGGCTTTTCCTCTCACAGAGAGCAGAGGCAGAGCAGACCCTGGCTGAGGTCCATCTTTCCGAGCTCTCCCCACGTTGCAGCCTGGGATGGCTTTTCCTGGAGTGTCTCCTCCAGCCCTGGGAGCTTCTCCCTTTGGAATGAGCTGAGATTTTCCCCCCGGCTCTGGAGCAGCCGCGCCATCCACATCGGTGTTTATACATCGCCTCGCTGGCATCCCAGAGCTCTTCCTGCTGCTTTATTTAGCCTCTGCAGCAAGGCAGGAGCTGGGTTCCTGTATCCCTGTGCTCCACAGGGCCTGGGATGGGGCTGGGATGTGCTCAGCAGGACCCACTCATCCTCCTCAGCACCGCAGCAACGGGGCCGTGTCCTGCTTGTGCCGCCCCACAGCCCTAAAATGATTTGTGGGTTCAGAGGAATAAGCCAGAGGGAGGCTTTGCTTGTGTTAACTGCAGGAGGGGTGTTTCCAGAAGGAGTTTTTGGGGAAAAAAAGACATTTCTGGCTGGAAAGACAGGCCCTGTTTGGAATGACAGGCCCTGCTTGGACAGGATGCTCTCCATGCCCTTGGCAGTGGCACCAGTGGCTTTGTAAGGACTCGAGCAGGAGCTGTGGGGTAGAAACCCTCTCCCAATTCCACGTGGCGTGGACAGGAGGATGTGAGTGAGCCCAAATCCAAGGGATATCCAGCTCCATCCCTGCAGAAAGCCAGGCTGTTTTTCTCCACGAGGAGAGCGGCGCGTTGGATTCCCAGCGCCCGTAGCGTGCACTCCCATAATGGAATTACCCAGCACGAGCTGTTGAGCTGCAAACAGATTTCAGCAAGGAGTGTCAGGGTGCTCACAGCAGAACTGCTCTTTATTTAGGGCTGGGAACAAGCGGCTCCTCTCTGCCAGAGCCTTGGAGACACTGCGGGGGCCGAGGCGGCCTCGCAGGTCAGCCCGAGGAACGCCTTTAGACGGTTAAAAGTGAGGAATAAATAACTCCTCCAAAAACAATCTCGCCAGATGGCACTTCTGAAGGAGGAGCGGCTCGGAGATGCTTTGCTGCTAATTTATGGTGCCGCTGCTGTTGCTATTCCGGGCCTGGGTCACCTATGGAGAGGGATCTGTGTGTGCATCAGCTCCTAAGGGTGGCCAGGCCTCACATGAGTGAGCCCCACTCACCTTCATCCAGCTGCTGGGGGGGTTTGATGGGAATGGGGTTTAATTCAGCTCCTGCCTCAACCTGCATGCTAAAAACTGGGATTCTATGATGTCCAAGGGCTGGGGATACTGAGATGGGTGTGGGGGGTCCCCTACACAAGGGTGGGACCCCCCCAAGGACATGTGAGTCCCTTCCCTGGGAGATCATAGAAACCCAGGGTTGTTTGGATTAGAAGAGATCTTTTAAAAAATCTCGTTCCAACCCCTGCCATGGGCAGGGACATCTTCCACTATCCCAGGGTGCTCCTAGCCCTGTCCAGCCTGGCCTTGGACACATCCAGGGGAAGCCACAGCTTCTCTGGGCACCCTGTGCCAGGGCCTCCCACCCTCCCAGGGAAGGATTCCTTCCCAATCTCCCATCCATCCCTGCCCTCTGGCAGTGGGAAGCCATTCCCCCTTATCCAAACTCCCTCTCCAGTTCTCTCGGAGCCCCACTGGAAGTGGCTCTACAGTCAATCCAAGCTGGACACCCCAGCTCTCCCAGCCCTCCAGAGCAGGGTTTCCCAGCCCTCGGAGGCTTCTCCGGCCGCGCTCCCCGCTGGAGGATGCTCCGCTCCGCTCCCGGGCACCTTCGCTGGCTCCATCCCGCAGGGACGGCGCCCGAGTGTCCTTCCAGGGGATGCCATGCTCAGGCTCTTCCCAGAGCCTTCCGTGGGCACCGTGCCCGGCTCCCCACGCCTCCTCCGGGGCCACCACTCGTGTCTCCAGCCCGGGGCCACCCCGTTCCCGACCCTGTCCCCGCTGTCCCGGGCCCGGCGCCGGGGCGGGAGGCGGCGCCGGTGCCGCTCGGGGCGGTGCGGGGCGGCCCGGGAAGGGGCGGGGGCGGCGGGATGGGCTGGGCTGGGCTGGGCTCGGCACGGCTCGGCTCGGCACGGCGGGGTTCGGCACGGCACGGCTCGGCTCGGTTCGGCACGGCCGGCACGCAGCGCGCTCCCGCAGCCGCAGGTAGGTGCGTGCCCGGCGCCCCGCACCGCGCTCCCGCTCGCCTCAGCCCGGCTCGCCTCAGCCCGGTTCCGCTCCCTTCGGCTCGCGTCGGCTCGCTTCGGCTCAGCCCGGTGCGGCTCGGCTCGGCTCGGCCCCCGCGGGGCCGTGCCGCGGGTGGGCCCGGCGCGGCCGCTTGTTGCGCTCGGGGGCGAGTTGGAGCCGGAGCGGTGCGAGCGGCCCCGGCTGCAGGAATGCGAGTCATTTCCTCCGCCCGCCCGCCCGCCCGCCCGCCCGCGGGAGCTGCGGCTCCGCCGGAACCCCCCACGGCCCCCGACGGCCGCCACAGCGCCGCGACACCGCCGCGACACCGCCACGGCCACCCCGGAGCCGCTCCCGGGGCGCGCTCGCCCGCGGGACCCCGCGCCCCTGGGTGCCCACATCTGCTGGAGCCCGGCCCCTGGGTGCCCACATGTGCGGGACCCCCGGCCCCCGGGTCACACTGTCCCCACATGTGCGGGACTCCTCGCCCCTGAGTCCCCACATCTGCGGGAGCCCTGGCTCCTGGGTCTCAGCCACCCGCGGATCTTCTTGCCCCTGGGTCACACTCGCTCACGGGTCTCACTCACCCACAGGTCTCACTCACCCTTGGGACCCTTTTCCCTGGGTGGCACTCACCCACAGGTCCCCCTCACCCATGGGACCCCTTGTTTTCACCCACAGGTCCCCCTCACCCATGGGACCCCTTGCTTTCACCCCCAGGTCCTCTCACTTGTGGGTCACTGTCACCCACGGCTCCCCTCATTCCTGGTTCACAGTCACCCATGGGTCCCCTGGTCCCTGGGTTGCACTCACCCACGGGTCACTTCACCCATGACACCCCTTGCTCATGGGTGACACTCACCCCCAGGTCCCTTCACCCACAAATCCCCTCATTCCTTGTTCACAGCTGGGCATGGATCCCTTTGTCCCTGGGTCACACTTGCCTATGGGTCCCTTTGTCCCTGGTTCACAGGTGCCCATGTGTCCGTTTGTCCCTGGGTCACAGGTGCCCATGGGTCCCTTTGTCCCTGGATCACACTTGCCCATGGGTCCCTTTGTCCCTGGTTCATAGATGCCCATGTGTCCCTTTGTCCCTGGGTCACAGGTGCCCATGGGTCCCTTTGTCCCTAGGTCACAGGTGCCCATGGGTCCCCATCGTTTTTTGTCTTTTCTCACAGCCCTGGTGTCTGGTCAACCCACTTCTGTTCATAGTCCCCTTTGTCCCTGGGCCAGGCGCTCAGCCCAACTGTCCCCCTCACGTCGTCAAAGTCCCCACTGGGTCACACATCCCCACTGGGTCCCCTCACCCCTGGGTGCCCTGTGCCTGTGCCAGCTCTTTTCTGTGGCTCATGGTGACCCACAGGTCCCCTCAGCCGTGGTCCCCACCATCTCTTGGTTCCCATGCCTGTGATCCTCTCATCCATGGATCCTCCTGTCCCTGGGTCACAGCCACCTGTGGGATGCCCTTGTCCCTGGGCTCCCCTCACCCCGTGGAGGTGCTCAGCTGCTCCCTGGTGGTGTCCCTGATGGCCCTCTCCCCGTTTCCCACCGGGAATGCCATCCCTGACACGTTCTGGATAAATCCATGCAGCTCCTAAGCCGGGCTTTATCTGACCGGGCGCCCTGGTGGCAGCAGGGGAATGGGGCTGAGCTTTCCCAGCACCATCCTCGGTGCTCCTGTGTCCTTTGACTCGCCCGTGGGAGTGAGGCACATCCAGACCCTGCCATGCCCCTGGCCCCCTGCCACCTTTCTGCCATCTCCCATTCCTGAATCCTCCTCTTCCTGCTCGTGGCCAGTGCCTTTCTGGCCATCAGGATGTTTTTCCCTCTGAGCCAAACTCTGCTTTTCCAGAGCCGCTTCCCGCGTGGCACCGATGGAGCTTTGCTGCTCTGCCTAATTCTGGGCTGGTTTGTGTTGGTGTTTTTCCACAGGGCTCGCTCTCCCTCTCGGAATCTTGGATAGAGCTGGGATTAATTCGAGCTCTCTTGCCTGAAAGAGATGTTCCGTTTAAAATTCCCAATCCCGAAGGCATATTGGAGTTTGGTTCTAGGTACTGGATTTTTACTATCGGTTTTTAAAGGGGTTTCTTTTTTTTTTTTTTTTTTAACTGGGTTTATTCAGGCTCTTTAAACCCCGAGTCTGTAAGCAATTATTCCATTACATGAAAGGCAGGACGCTGAGAAAGATTAATTCAGACCAGATGTAAAAATAAATGGGAATTTGAAATTAAGATGATGTCAGTTCCCTCCTGCTAAAAAAAAACCCGGCAGCCTTTGGACTCCAGATGGAGTATACAAACCATGGCGCTGGTTAAAATATCTGCCTGCTCCTTAATTGAGTTTTATACTTTTTTTTTTTTCCCCCTCCTTGACTGAAAAGTGGACTTTGGATATTTTTCCCATAAAGCTTTCCCTGATTGTGGCTGGGGCAGGGAAGTTGATGGAGGCTGTGGCGTGGCTGAGGAGCTTTCCCAGCTGGGAAACTGGAGAGCGGCGCTGCTGAGGGAAGACAAATCTCCCTCTGCCCGCCCCAGGATTAAAAAAATCAGGAACTTGGTTTGGCTTTGTTTTGCTGGATTTGGAGCTGGAGGCGAGGACTCCACAGAGGGCAGCAGGAGCTCTGGATAGTCCAGGCGTGGATTTGAATTTTTTGGCATAAAATGGAGCTGGTTTTTGGGTTCTTGTGTGTCTGCAGAGCACTTTGCATCCCATTTTTTCCCTCTCCATGTGCAGCAAGCACTGCACAGTCCCCAGAGTGGGAATGGGTTTGGGCACCAATCCCATGTAGAGGAGCCTATGAACTCCTCTATTATTGGGATATGGGGAATGAGGCTCCCCAAAAGTGCCTCCTACTGGGAAGGAAGGGTTTGCCCAGGGTCACAGCATCTTGGGGGTGTGTTGTTATAGAAAATAACGTAAACATTCATCATTGCATATTAGTAATATTAATATTTACGTGGCATTATTAATTATTTAATATTATATTGTTAATTAAATTTAAAATATGGCTTTAATTTCTAAATAGGGATCTCTGTGGTTTGGAGACTTGGGGCTGTGCTTTCTGTGGTGCAGGGGTTTGGGATGGTGACTCTGGCCCTCGGGGCTGCTTTGTGGTCCAGGGATCCCGCAGCCAAATCCCAAGGGATTTATGGCAGCTGCTGCTGGTGTGGGCTGCAGCCTGCCCGCGGAGAGGGGAGCAAAGGCAGTGCTCCACATCCATGTGCAGCCTTGGGAGTGATGCCTGTCATCCTGGGAGTGGGATCAGAGCTCTGGGAGCTTTGGGCTTGTTGGTGCTGGGGGATGGTTCCTAAAATGCCTGGGAGCGCTGTGGGACAGGCTCTGGAGCTGGATGGGAGAGCTGGGCTGCCCTGAGCACAACCCCCTCCAACCCAGTCCTGATATTGTTCTAATCCCAACGGCTCAGGCGAAGTTTCCTGGAAGGAAATCTGATGGAAGGGGCTGGTTCTGGAGCAGAGGAGGGACAAGGAAGAGCAGGCGTTGTCCCTCCCCTCCCTGGAGCCCTTGCCAGGAGAAATCCATCTCTGTGTCCATCCCTGGTGGAGCCAGGGGCGCTTTATTTATATTTTAGTGCTCCAAAGTCAGGGAATGAAGAGGCCTGGGGTGGCTCTGCTGTGGGCTGGATGGAAAATCAGCACTTCCAGGCTGGATTCTGCTCCGTGCATGAGGAGATAGGCAGGGCAAGCAGCTTCCTGTGTTTCCCCAGGGATTGTGATGTCCCATGGGACTCAGCCCCAGCAGGAGGGGACATCACCCCATTTTTAGGATGATCCATATGGCCCAGCCATTCCTGCCCGTTGCTGTTGTCCCACTGCAGTAGCCAAAGGGGAGGAGGATGAGGAAGAAGAGGTGGAGACAGGCGAGCTCCTGGAGGAATTTTCCTTGGAGAGGCTTTTTGGATCCCCCCAGCACTCGGGGGTATCTGCTGAGGCTGGTGGGGGCTGGCCTTGGCTGCCCAGGCTGAGCTTCCAGCATCCAAATAGCTTTTGTGGTGGATGAAGTAATGGAATATTTATAACTGAGTCCTTTTTCCCAGTGAAGGTCTCTTTCATCTGCCTCTCTTCATTAGGAGGAAACTGTTGAGTTCATGAAGAATTGGAGACGATTTTAATTACGGGGCAACCGCAAGCAGGAATTAATCTGGGTTTTGGGTTCGGAGAAGCTGCATTAAGGGACGGCCCTAAAACTTGTAATAACAGCTCTGTGCATACCTGTGCCTGTGATGTGGGGTGAGACCCACTCCAGACTCTTCAAAACAAGAAATTCCTGCCCCTGTGAATTCATCTTCCCGTCTCGCCCCGCGCTCTGGGCAGCCTCTGGCTGTGGATGGCCCCTGCCTACGTGTGGGTCCTGGGCTGGATCCCTTCCCTCGCCCCCGGGGTGCCTCAGGAGGGCTGGAACAAAAGCCTGGAGGTGGGTTAGAATCAGGGAATCGTGGAGGTTTTTTTAGGTTGGAAAAGACCTCTGGGATTGTAATCAGCCGTTCCCCCAGCACTAACCCATGTCCCCAAGTGCCACAGCCACGTGGCTGTTAAATTCCTCCAGGGATGGCAATGTCTGATAGGGCTGCATTTTTTGGAAATTTGATATTTTGGTAAGGAGGGATGGATGTCTGATAGGGCTGCATTTTTTGGAAAAGTGGATATTTTGGTAAGGAGGGATGGATTTGGTTAAGGGAGAAGTGGACAGGATCTACCTGGAGGCTGGATTGAATGGGGGGCCACTGGGATGTCTGGTGGGTACCACAGAGGGACAAACCAGCCCCAGACCCATGAGGATGGAGACTCATCAGCTTCTTTTAAATCCATTTAAATCCACGGAGAGGGAAAAACGTTGCCCATCCACTCAGCCTCGCTTCACACGTACGGAATCTGGAAGAAAACCCCACCTCAGCCAGCAAGTTCAAACCATGTTCAATCCCCACCCTGGAATTACATCCAACTTTCTATTTCTGACGAGATCCTGCTCCAGCACCTCCATCTGAACCAATCCCAGGCTCCGCCTGCCCTCGGATGTGTTTGCAGGACCCCGGGATGAACAAATCCCTCGCCGAGTCAGCAGCGCCAGCCCCGGCTGCTTTTCCCAGGTTTTTTTGTGGGATGTTTTCTTTGCAGCCGAGCTTTGTGACGGGATTTATCCCATGGCATCAGCACCAGGGAGGGAGACAATATTCCAGCAGCCTGGGCCTGGAAAACACGGTGGATCGAGGAATTTTCTCAGCTCTGGAGTCACGAGGAGTTTGCAGTGCCTTCCTATGGAGTTTTAATGCTCTTTTCCCCATAACAGGGGAAACATGGCTGGAAGACTTGGATCTCCTCACTCTGCTGATCCACGCCCAAGCCCTCATTCCCAGTTTTTTTCCAGCTGACTTTGGATGGAAAACCCTTTGGAGGACTGCCTGGGGTGGACATTCCTGCTTGGAGTGTTGGGTGATCTGCGTCACCCCCTCTGCTGTGGGGCAATCCAGGGGGGCTCTCCCTCCAATCCGTATTTCCAGCTTGGAGCCAGGAAGGTTGGGCTAGATCTTTAAAAGGTCCTTTCCAACCCAAACCATTCCATGCTTCCATGTTTGTGCCTGCTATCAGCACTTCCTCTGGAGCAGCAGTGACCCGGCGTGGGGTCCCAGGGAATCAAAGCCCGCATTGTGGGAATGAGCAGCAGATGCTTGGAAAGAATTTCCCAGCGTCTGGCCGGGGCTGCTGCAGGCACAGCACCCTGGAAAGGGCTTTGTGTGTCCCCTGCTGAATCCCTGCAGCTTCCAGGGCTGGCAGAGCCCCTGGGAAGCCCCTGGAACTGAGGGAATCTCCATAGGGACCGTCCCTGTGTGGTGGGCTGATGGAATGTTCCCACTCAGCAGCAGGAGCTGGGATGTTTCCTATACAAATACCAAAATATAGGGTTTGGGCTCGGGTGGTTTTTTCCTCTGCCATGTCCCTGCTCTGCTGACGCCAGCTCGTGTGGTTTAATCCCTGGTGCTCTGGGATCAATCCAGGCTGCAGGAGGAGGAGGAAATGCAGTGACTGGTGTGGGGATGAGCAGCCCCAGGATGCCAGAGAGTGACAGGACAAGAGGGAATGGTTTCAAACTGGCAGAGGGCAGGGTTAGTTGGGATATTGGGAAGGAATTTTTGTCTGTGAGGGAGGAGAGGCCCTGGCACAGGCTGCCCAGAGGAGCTGAGGCTGCCCCATCTTTGGAAGTTTTCCATGTTGGACAGGATTTGGAGCAACCTGGGATGGTGGAAGGTGTTCCTGCCCATGTGGGGGAGAGAATCCCAGGGATGGATTCTCCAGTCGCTCAGCAGTGGGTGCTGCCCGTGGCTGGAATTTCGAGCTGGTTCCGGAAGAAGCTCTGGTGCTCCCCTGGGAGTTGAGGAGCCTGTGGGTGGGAGCAGGACACGGAGGTGCTGCAGGAGCCCCGGGACACGGCTGCTTTGCTGGGAATGCGGCCCCTCCCCAGCCCAGCCCTCACAAGCCACATCCCAGTGGTGCTGGGAGCTGCCGGTGCCCGTCTGGGCCAGGACGTGCCAAATTCCTTCAGCCCTGATCCGTGAGCACCGGGATCTTCAGTGAGCCCTGAAACCAACCTGGCCATGGCCGGGCACAGCCTCAGAGCATGGATACCATGGAGAGGGGCCAGGCATGGCCACGGTGCAGAGCTGTGCTGCAGGGATGCACTGCATGGGTGCCATAGTGCTCCAGCTCAATGCATGGGTGTTACAATGCATGGGTGCAATGCGGGGATACCGTGAGGTTCCAGCATAATTTATGGATGCTGTTCTGCAGTGCTGCAATGCTCAGGTGCGCTGCATGGATGCCATAGTGCTCCAACTCAATGCATGGATGGCACAATGCATGGGTGCAATATGTAGGTGCAATGCATGGTTGCAATGTGTGGTTGCGTGTCTGTGCTGTGCAAGTGCATGGCATGGGTGCCATGATGTTCCAGCTCAATGCATGGGTGACATAATGCAGTGCTGCAATGCACAGATGTAATGCAATGTGCCATGCATTGTGCCGTGATGCTCCAGCCCAGTGCATGGATGCCACAATGCACAGGTGCAATGCACAGCCAGTTTGCTGCACAGGTGCAATGCATGGATGCCATGAGGTGCCAACACAATTTATGGATGTCACAATGCACTGATGCCATGTGCAGATGCCATGATGCACTGCTGCAATGCACGGATGCACTGCATGGATGCCATGGTTCTCCAGCTCAATGCATGGATGCCACAATGCATGGGTGCAATGTGTAGGTGCAATGCGTGGCCAGGCTGCACGTCTGTGCTGCATGGATGCAATGCATGGATGCCATGAAGATCCAGCACAATTGATGGGTGCCACAATGCAGTGCTGCAATGCACAGGTGCAGTGCATTGGTGCCATGATGTTACAGTTGAATGTATGGATGCCGCAATGCATGAATGCAATGTGTAGGTGCAATGCATGGCCAGGTTGCACATCTGTGCTGCATGGATGCAATGTGTAGGTGCCATGGTGTTCCAGCTCAATGCATGGATGCCACAATGCATGGATGCAGTGGAGGGCCATGATCCACACAGATGCAGTGCAGAGAATCTGTGATGTACCACCACAATTCATGGATGCAACGTGCAGGTGCAAAAATGCACCATCCCAAGGCAGGAATGCAATGCATGGATGCAATGCACATTTGCAATCCAGAATCCACGATGCAGGGACACAGCCTCTGTGCTGCAGTCCCAGAGTGCCCTGGCCATGGGAAAGCATCACCTCCAGATTTCCCAACTTCTGCAAAACCCCAGGAACCACCAAGCAAAAGTCACCTCAGGGCACTTTTCCCCCCTGTGCTGCTGCAGGAATTCCACGCTTTTGGAAGCCAAAGGCGCTTCCATTTAGACCAAAGCAAATATTTGGTGACAAGGGAGACACTCTGCTGTCTGCCAGCGTAAATCTGGGCTAGGAAAGGGCTGAACTAGGTCAGAGTTTAAAGTCCTTCCTCATGGTGTCACGTGGGAATTCGTGTCCTCAGGGATGGTGGGGTAAAAAGTGCTTTGGGAATGTTCACCCTGGGAAATGCGAATTCCCTGGGGTCAGTGTGAGGGTGGATTTGTTGGCTCTGAATGTCAATCTCAGTCTGTAAATCCCTGCTGGTGCTTGGATTGTTTTATTTCACCCCAGTGAAGAGTCAGAACTGGGGGGAAAGATGTTGGAAGGGATGTGGGGATCCTCTTAGGAGACCCCACAGCATTTCCGTGCCTTTCCATGGCTGGCAGGGAAACCTCCTGCTTCCAGCACAGCTCCTCGCTGCCCCAACCGGGTTATTCCCAGTGGATAAACTTCTATTTATTTTAATTATGCCAGAAAAGCCTTTCCTGAGGTTTTCCTGAGCCCAAGCCAGGAGAATCAAACTGCTGGCTCAGGTTTTTGGGGCTGGGCCAAAAACCATGGGGGTGGCTGTGGTGGGGTGGCTGTGGTGGGGTGAGGTGTGCTTGGGGTTTTTGGGGGTGTCTTGGTTTGGAAAGCCAGGTGTCTGCTGAGGAAGGCAGGAGCCTCCCCTGAAATGGAAAATGGGAACCCTCCTCACCCCTCCAAATTGCTATAAATTTTAAATTAAGGGGCTCTCAGGCAACAAAAAATATGGGAGCAGGAAATAACAGTTCTTTATTAGGGAAGAAAATAGAATGATAAAATAAACAATGCAGTAAACCAAAACAACCCTGCCAGAGTCAGAACCCAACCTGACACCCTGTGGGTCAGGGTGCTGGCAGCAGTCCCATTGGAATTGTGGCTCAGCCCTCCTGCAGTGTCAGGGGTGGTTCTGTTGGAGCAGGGATCCTGGAGAAAGGTGGAATCTTCCTCTGAACATCCAGGGGAAGAGGGAAATCCTCTGGGAAATCCAGTGGAGAAGCCGTGCTGGTGTTCCAGAATCTCCAGATTATATCCATGTAGGAATGCTTGGCTCCTCCCTCTGGGCTCACATTTCCCAATGGGATGCTGTAGTTCTTATCAGCCATGCAGGGACATTCAATGGCTGTTATCAGCAGCTGTCCCCTCCCACTGTGGAAGAGATAAGGCAAACTGCCCACTTGGCAAAAGCCAGCTGCCACACAGATGGTGATAGAACACATCTTGCCTTGCAGTCTGGAGCAGGGGGACACCCCAACCACGAGCCCACACCGTGTGGGACGTGCTGGTGGGTGGGAGGGCTGGGGGATGCAGCTGGGGAGCTGAGGGTGCCCTGCCCAGGGCTCATCCCCCCTTTTCCCCCAGGGATGGCACCCACAGAGCCCGAGGCCGCCCCGGCCCGCCGGTGAGGTGCCCCCAGCAGCCCCCCCGAGCCCCCAGGCCAGAGCACCATGAACAAGCTGCCCTTCCACAACAACAGAGTCATGCAGGACCGGCGCAGCGTGTGCATCTTCCTCCCCAACGACGACTCCCTCAACATCATCATCAACGTAAGGAACCTCCTCCTCCTGAGCCTGACACTTCCCTCACCCCCTGGGTTGTGTTTGCACACCCTGGGTTTCATTTGGAGCCTGCCTGGCCTTGCTCTGCTGGGGAAATGCACATGGGTTACTCCCCTGGGGGTTGCAGTGGTGTTTTAGGCTCTCCTGAGTCTCCTTGATGGATGTGATGCTGGGTTTGGGGAGGGTGACCTGCTGCTCGGCATCCCACAGCATGCCACGAGCCCCATCACTCCACCAATCCCTTCTGGATGGCTCCTCAGCCTCCTCTAGCCCTGGGAATAAACAGGAGGGGCTTTGGCTCAGATTGGGATGAGCATTGAATGTGAAATTCCCCCACTTTTTGTTTTTATTTTTTTGTTAATTCGCCCCCACCCAATGTTGCTTTTGAGTCGTGAAAATGTTGGAATTCCTTTTAGGACTTAAAGGGAGATTATAAAAAATGATGGAAAGAGGTGGATAATGATATCCACCTCTAATCTAAAACTATTCCCCTTATCCTTATAGGGGATAAGGGGAATGGTTTTAAACTTAAAGAGGAAAGATTTAGATTAGATAATAGTAATAAATCCTTGCCTAGGAGGGTGAGGAGGCCCTGGCACAGGTTTCCCAGAGAAGCTGAGGATCCCTGGATTTGTCCAAAGCCAGGTTGGATGGGCTTGGAGCAATCTGGGATGGTGGAAGGTGTCTGTGGGGTGGAACATGACTGTGAATGTTCTGATTTCTGCCCCCAGAACATCTCCCCAGTGCTGGGTTCCTCCACCACCCGCTGCTCTCGAGCTGCCCCATGGTCCTCTGAGCATCCCAGCCCTGGCAGAGCTCTGGTCCAGGCTTTGGGGCCACAGCTGAGCCCCACAGCCCATCCTGTCACCCCCATCCTGCTCGGGGTCCTGCTGAGGGGTTTGGGGGGCACAGATGCATCCAGGGCTCATTTAAAGGCTTTTTTTTAACAGGTGAAGATTTTGTGCCAAGAGTTACTGGTGCAGGTGTGTGACCTCCTGAGGCTGAAGGATTGTCACCTCTTCGGGCTCAGCGTCATCCAGAGTAAGTCAGGGTGAAAAATTAACACCTTTGATGATGAGGAGCTCACAATTCCCCATCCCCCCTCACCAATGGGTCACAGTGGGAGGCAGGGGACATGTGGGGATGCTGATGCCACCTCTGTCCCTCGCAGACAATGAGCATGTGTACATGGACCTGGCCCAGAAGCTCTACAAGTACTGCCCCAAGGAGTGGAAGAAGGAGGCCAGCAAGGTCAGCGGTGAGGTCTTGCATGGAGAGCTGAGGCCACCTCTGTCCCCATCACAGGTCACTCCCAAGACCCGGGAATGCTGCCAAGGGGTGGGGGGGCACTTGGTCACTGTGGGGCTGGGGGTGGATGTGCAAAACCACAGCCCTGGGGTTGTCCCTCTGAGTGCCACCATGTGCCCCAGCTGGGGTGTGTCCTGCATGCTCCGTCCTTGGAGCTCTGGGGTTTTTTTTCTATGATTTTTCTTTTCCTCCCTTATCCTTCAGCAGAATTTTTGAGGTCCCTTCTTCCAAATTCTGAGATAAATTTGGGGTTTTTCTCCCTAAAGCACTTTTTCATTCTTTCAGTGCTCAGGGGGTGGTGTGCAGGCTTGAGTGCTGGTGGATGATGGTGTGGGAGAGGGAGAGCAGCAGTGAGGTGTTGCAGAACTCCTGGGCTTGTCACACCCAGCCTTTTAAAATCCAAACCCCCTTCATTTCCAGCATTTTACGTGGAAAAATGGGCGCCAAACTCATAAGTGAGGAACAAAAACACCATCAGTGCCATGTGGGGCAGGGGGTGGCTGTGACAGACATGACCCCAGACAGATGAGAAGAGGGGCTGGGGTGTGATGCTGGGATCCCCAGGGGATTCCTGAAAACCTCCTCCATTCCAGGGCATCGACCAGTTTGGCCCCCCCATGATCATCCACTTCCGAGTGCAGTACTACGTGGAGAACGGGCGGCTCATCAGGTACGGGGTGCCCCCTGCCTGGGCACCTCTGGGGGGGCTGGGCACTTCCTGGGGTGTTTGTGCCCCTCCTGGGATGGTTGTGCACCTCCTGGCATGGCTGGGATCCTCCTGGCATGCTGTGCCTTTCCGGGGGTGTTTGTGTTTTTCTGGGGTGGGGGGGTTTTCCTGGCATGGCTGGACATCTCTTGGGGTTGTTGTACCCCTCCTGGGGTGGCTGGGCACCTCCTGGGGCTGTTTATGGCTGTGTCACAGACATTTCTTTTATGAAATATCCTCTCTCAGGATTTTTCCTGCTGAAGCTGAGAAGTTCAGCAACAAGATGTAAACAATAGGTTATCTGCTGCTGTGGGATGCAACAGGTCTGTCTGGATTGGCCCAGCTTGGATGTTTGGAGATAATGGCCAATCCAGAACTGGGCTCGCTCAGACACAGTCCGAGAGAGCGGGGTTTGTTAACATTCTTTACTTTTCTATTCTTAGCTTAGGAAGCTTCTGAAAAGCTCTCCTGCTTTTTCTTTTTAGTATACATATAATGTAGTATATATATACCATAAAATAATAAATCAAGCCTTCTGATAATGGAGTCAACCATCTCGTCTCTTCCATCACCCAAGACCCCTTGTGACAACTGTCACATGGCTGGGTGCTGAGTGGTTTCTCACAGGGCCAGGTGGGGACATCTTCTCCAGACAAAGCCTTTTGTCGGGTTTTATTTGGGATTATTGTATTTGGGTTGTCCCCAGACGAAGGAAGGAATGATAAATCTGACTCCATGTTCTCAGAAGGCTCATTTATTATTTTATGATCTGCATTATATTAAAGAATACTAAACTAAACTATACTAAAGAATACAGAAAGGATACTTACAGAAGGCTCAAAAGATAATAATGAAAACTCGTGACTCTTTCCAGAGTCTGACACAGCTTGGCCCTAATTGGCCAAAGAGTCAAAACACACCAAAAATCCAGTGAAACAATCACCTGTGGGTAAGCAATCTCCAAACACATTCCAAAGCAGCAAAACACAGGAGAAGCAAATCAGATAATTATTGTTTTCCTTTTCTCTGAGTTTTCTCAGCTTCCCAGGAGAAAAATCCTGGGCAAGGGGATTTTTGCAGAAAATGTGAATGCCACAGGGGATGGATGCTGTGTTTAGGGGTTTAGCACAGCCTGACTTGAACTTACCCAAGGCTGGGTGGGAGCTGCAGCTCCTGCTTTGGGGTTAAAATGATGTCCCGAGGGCTTTGGGGACACAGTGGCACCTGCACAGAGTTTTTGAGGGGGTTCCTCCACCTGGCTGGTGAAGCAGCTGTGCGTTCGCAGAATTTAACAAATTTTAACAAATAGGGAAGAGGGAACAAAACCCTTTGGTGCCCCCTCCTTGAAGGCTTCCCTGCTGGTGTCCCCTGGCTGCTGACTCCTCCCGGTGTCCCCTGTGTTTTGCGGAGGCAAACAAACTCCACAACTTTGTGAAAGTTGTAAAGCTGCTGTGTTTAGTACAGCGCTGGACACATCTGGAGATTGTTCTCCTTAAAAGACATGGGCACCTCTGGGAACTCCAGATCCTGTTTTATCTTCCTCTCAAATACATGTGCATGCAATTTCACAATAGGTTTATACTTATTAATTTTTACTGATTTTGCGTGACATTTGCCGCTAATTCTTCTATATCAGAAAGAATTCCTGGGTCAGTTTGACTTGCTTTCATAGCAGACTTTTTGGTTTTTTGTCTGCCCCCCCTTATCTCTTTCCTTTGGCTGAAGCAGTTTCTCTGAGCATAGGTTTTTTATGAGAACAGGTAGTCAGACTAAACAGCTACATTTTCAAACTACAGACTTAAAGATGTACATTTCACCTAAATCAAAATAGATTTCTGTGACGGTGTTCACAGGGGTCTTAGGATGAGGGAAGAGATGAGGATCTGACTCCATGTTTCAGAAGGTTTGATTTATTATTTTATGATATATATTATGTTAAAACTATACTAAAAGAATAGAAGAAAGGATTTTATCAGAAGGTTAGCAAAGAATAGAAAAAGAAAGAATTATAACAAAGGCTTGTGGCTCGGACTCTCTGTCCGAACCAGCTGGGTTGTGATTGGCTATTAATTAGAAACAACTAACATGGGCTAATCAAAGATCTACTTGTTGCATTCCACAGCAGCAGATAACCATTGTTTACATTTTGTTCTTGAGGCTTCTCAGCTTTTTAGGAGGGAAAATCTTAAGGAAAGGATTTTTCAGAAAAGATGTCTGTGACAGATTCCTACTCTGGAAAATTTCCCCTCTGTGTCCCCTGTCCCTCCCCAGTGACAGGACAGCTCGGTACTACTACTACTGGCACCTGAGGAAGCAGGTGCTGCACTCCCAGTGTGTGCTGAGGGAAGAGGCTTATTTCCTGCTCACTGCCTTCGCCCTGCAAGCCGACCTGGGGGACTTCAAGAGGAACAAGCACTACGGGAAATACTTCGAGCCCGAGGCCTATTTCCCTGCCTGGGTAAGGAATCCTGCTCTGCTCCCTGCTCTGGCTGCGTCCTGGGTTAGTCCTGGTTGTAAATAACCTGGGACAGTGTGGTGCTTGTGAGGGTTCCCAGGACGAGGTGAGAGATGAGACTCCATGTTCTCAGAAGGCTGATATATTATATAATATAATGTAATATAATGTAATATAATGTAATATAATGTAATATAATGTAATATAATATAATATAATATAATATAATATAATATAATATAATATAATATAATATAATATAATATAATATAATATAATATAATATAATATTACATTACATTACATTACATTACATTACATTACATTATTACATTACATTACATTACATTACATTACATTACATTACATTACATTACATTACATTACATTATATTACATTACATTACATTACATTACATTACATTACATTATATTACATTACATTACATTACATTACATTATATTACATTATATTATATTATATTATATTATATTATATTATATTATATTATATTATATTATATTATATTATATTATATTATATTATATTATATTATATTATACTACATTACATTATATCATATTATGTCATATCATATTATGTCATATAATATTATATCATATATCACATTATATCACATTATAGTATATTACATTATATTACATTGCATTACAGTATATTGTATTACAGGATATATTATATTATAGTATATACTAAAACTATACTAAAGAAAGAGAAGGGATACCTCAGAAGGCTAGAAAAGAATGATAATGAAAGCTTGTGACTGACTTCTCAGAGTCTGACACAGCTGGCTGTGATTGGTCATGAATTAAAAACAATTCACATGGAACCAATCCAAGATGCACCTGTTGGTAAATGATCTGCAAACCATACATTTTCATATATAATTGTTGTTTTCATTATTTTCTGAGTCCTCTCAGCTTCCCAGGAGAAGAAATCCTGGTGAAGGGATTTTTCAGAGAATATCATGGTGACAGGACAGCTGTGGGGGTGGGAATAGCTGCAGGCTGGGGCTGCTGGGGAATTCCCTGTGAGCTGCAGGGATGCTCCTGAGGGATTCTCTGCAGTCATTGCCCCACCAGCATCAGGTGCAGCCCTTTGGGAGCTGGTGGCACAGAATCCCAGAGTGGTTTGGGTTGGAAGGGCCTTAAAGCCCTTCCAGTGCCACCCCTGCCATGGCAGAGACACCTTCCACTGTCCCAGGATGCTCCATGCCCTGTCCAGCCTGGCTTTGGGCACTGCCAGGGATCCAGGGGCAGCCACAGCTGCTCTGGGCACCTGTGCCAGGGCACAACAATTCCCAATCTCCCATCCATCCCTGCCCTGTGGCACTGGGAGCCATTCCCTGGGTCCTGTCCCTCCATCCCTTGTCCCCAGTCCCTCTCCAGCTCTCCTGGAGCCCCTTCAGGTGCTCAAATCTCTCCCTGGTGCCTTTTCTTCTCCTTCTCAACCTCTTTCCTTGGATATGTCCCAAAATCTCCTTTTTTCACACAACTCACTGAGGAGTGGTGGCCCTGGGCCTGTGTCCCCAGCCCACACACAGGGAGCCCACGTGTGCCCCAGCACAGGTGCCACCATGGAATGGCCACATGGAGCGCAATTCCCAGCAGGAAATCCTGCTGGCAAGAAGTCACTGGCTGCTGTAATGATTTCATTTTTTGCTTGGAGCTCTCTAGAACAAAGCTCCAATTTGCCCTTCTCCCTTGAAACCACCACTCCCAGGGGCCAGCACGGGGCGGCTGGACGAGCCTCTCTCCCCCTTCCAAACAGGTGGTTGCCAAGAGGGGCAAGGATTACATCCTGAAGCACGTCCCCAACATGCACAAGGACCAGTTTGCCCTGACAGCCTCAGAGGCCCATCTCAAGTACATCAAGGAGGCCGTCAGGCTGGACGATGTGGCCGTGCACTACTACAGGTTGTACAAGGTGAGCCCTGGCCCTGTGGCTGCTGGGGTCTGAGTTTTGGGAATGCTCTCCCTGAGAAATAAATGCTGGTTTTTTCTCTCCTGGCAATAAAGCAGTTTGTTTGCTGAGAGAGCATGGGGTGTTTTAATTGAATCTCAGAATGGTTTGGGTTGGGAGGGAGCTTAAAGCTCATCCAGTGCCACCCCTGCCATGGGCACGGACACCTCCCACTGTCCCAGGGTGCTCCAGCCTGGCCTTGGGCACTTCCAGGGATCCAGGAGCAGTCACAGCTGCTCTGGGCACCCTGTGCCAGGGCCTGACCACCTTCACAGGGATCTAATCTGACACACATCACATCTAATCTAAATCTCTTTTAGTTCAAAAGCATTCCCCCTTATCCTGTCACTCTCTGCCTGTGTCCAAAGTCACTTTCCATTTTTAATTTGGCACATTAATCACAGAATGGTGATTGGGGTGATTGTGGGAGGATCTCTGGGCTGAGGTGGGGTGGATTTATCCACTTCATGCTGCAAATTGTGTATTTAAAAGCATTTTCCCCCCCTTAGGACAAAAGGGAAGTGGAGGCCTCCCTGACTCTGGGGCTGACAACACGGGGCATCCAGATTTTCCAGGTAGGTGATGAAGGTGATGGCTGAGCCCAGCTCCATGCCCTTGCCAGAATCCTCAGGCATAGCTCCCTCTCCTCTTTTTGCAGAACCTGGATGAGGAAAAGCAGCTGCTCTATGACTTCCCATGGACGAACGTGGGGAAACTGGTGTTTGTGGTGAGTGCCACCATCTCCACCTGGAGCACTGCTTCCATCTCCAGGGTCCTCAGCACAGGAAGGACATGGAGCTCTTGGAGCAGGTCCACGGAAGGCCATGGAGATGGTCCACGGGCTGGAGCACCATTTCCTATGAGATGAGCTGGGGAGAGCTGGGGGTGCTCACCTGGAGAGGAGAAGCTCCAGGGAGAGCTCAGAGCCCCTGGCAGGGCCTGAAGGGGCTCCAGGAGAGCTGGAGAGGGACTGGGGACAAGGGATGGAGGGACAGGAGCCAGGGAATGGCTCCCACTGCCAGAGGGCAGGGATGGGTGGGAGATTGGGAAGGAGTTGTTCCCTGTGAGGGTGGTGAGGCCCTGGGTGTTCAGAGGGTGGGGAGGGTGTTTAGAGAAGCTGTGGCTGCCCCTGGATCCCTGGAATTGTCCAAGGCCAGGCTGGATGGGGCTTGGAGCACCCTGGGACAGTGGAAGGTGGAAGGAGGTTGATCTAGGTGTTCTTTAATGTCCCTTCCACCCCAAACCCCTCAGTGATCCCACCATCCCCAGGCAGGGTTTGCATGTGGGCGTGGGACGCTTTCGCACCGACCCGCAGCAGGTGATGAGACCCATGGGCTTAACAAGAGCTGCAGTGTGACCGTGTTCACAGGGGTTTTGGGATTGGGGAAGAGACAAGGATCTGACTCCATGTTTCAGAAGGCTGATTTATTATTTTATGATATCTATTACATTAAAACTATACTAAAAGAGTAGAAGTAGAAGAAAAGGTTTCATCAGAAGGCTAGCTAAGAATAGAAGAGCAAAGAATGATAACAAAGATTTGTGGCTCAGCTCTTCGTCCGAGCCAGCTGGGCTGTGATTGGCCATTAATTACAAACATCCAACATGGGCCAATCACAGATCCACCTGTTGCATTCCACAGCAGCAGATAACCATTGTTTACATTTTATTCCTGAGGCCTCTCAGCTTCTCAGGAGGAAAAATCCTAAGGAAAGGATTTTCCATAAAAGATGTCTGTGACACTGCAGCAGGGCTGGGTGAGAACTGGAGCCTTGTCCTCCCTGGGGCTGACGCCTCCCTTGTCCCACGCAGGGCAAGAAGTTCGAGATCCTGCCGGACGGGCTGCCCTCGGCGCGGAAGCTCATCTACTACACGGGCTGCCCGCTGCGCTCACGCCACCTCCTGCAGCTGCTCAGCAGCAGCCACCGGCTCTACATGAACCTGCAGCCCGTGCTGCGCCAGGTGCGCCGGCTGGAGGAGAACGAGGGTAGGTGCTCCAGGCCCCATTCCAGCCAGGACAGGCTCCCACGGGGTGTTTGCACCTGTAGGAGCTCCTGGTTCTCTGCGTAGGGATGGGCGCGAGCCCTGCTGCCGTCGCCGGTGTTGCGGTTCTGCTGCAGCACAGCTTTGGCATGTCCCTCATCCCTGTGAAAGCATAAGGTGTTCTTCTTTCCTCTCCTCATCTTCACTTCCTCTTCCTCATCTTCTCTTCCTCTTCCTCATCTTTCTCTTTCCCCTCTTCCTCCTTTTCTTGTTTGTTCTTCTTGTCCTGCTCTTCTTCATCCTCCTCTTCTGCCTCAACTTCTTCCTCTCCCTCATCCTTTTCGTGTGTCCCTTTCCCAGTGTCCCTCATCCTTGTGAAAGCATAAGGTCTTCTTCCTCTTCTTCCTCTCCTCATCTTCTCTTCCTCATCTTTCTCTTTCCCCTCTTCCTTCTTTTCTTATTTGTTCTTCTTGTCCTACTCTTCTTCATCCTCCTCTTCTGCCTCAATTTCTTCCTCTTTCTCATCCTTTTCATCTTTTTCTTCCTTATCCTCTTCATATTCTTCCTTGTTCTCATCTTTATCCTCTTTTTCTTTTGTTTTCCTCCTCATCTTTTTCTTCCATGTCCTTCTCATCTTTTTTTCCTTCTCATCTTCATCCCACTCTGCTCTTGTTTTCTTCCTCCTCTTCCTTCTTTTCCTGTTTCTCTTCCTCTTCTTTCTCTTCCTCTCCTTCCTCCTCCTCTCTTGCTCCTTTCATGTCTTTCCCCTTCTCATCTTCCTTTCTCTTCCTTATTCTCCTCTTTTCTCTCCTCTCCTTCCTCCTCATCTTCTTCCACCCTGTTGCATTGTCTTCCTTCTCCTCCTCATCTTCTTCCACCTTGTTTCATCTTCTTCCTTCTCATCCTCATCTTCCTTCTCATCCTCATCTTCTTCCATCTCATCTGCATCTTCTACCTCCTCGTTTATTTTCTTCTTTTCCCGCTCCTCCTTATTTTCTGTCTTCTTCTTTCTCTTCTTCCTCCACATCTCTTCTTCCTCCCCTTCTCCCTCCTCCTCCTCTGTTGGAGGAGCAGCCCAGCACAGGAGCTTTGGAGCTCCTGCCCCACCTTCCCTAATGCCACTGGGACAGAGCCATCCCCAGCTGTGCCAGGGCTCAGGTGACAATTCCTCTGTGTGCCAGGACATCCATGTCCCTCCAGAGGATCCAGTTTGCCCTGGGGGTCATGGGAATCACTCTGATTCTGTTCCTACCTGTGGTGATGACTCCAGGAAGGGGTAATCAATGCCACTCACGCGAGGTCACCAAACGTGGAATTTTTCTTGACTTGAGGTCACCAAATGTGGAATTTTTCTTCACTTGGGGTCACCAAATGTGGGAATGCTCCTCACTTGGGTTCACCAAATGTGGTGGAGTTCGCTGGGGTCCCAGGATGAGGGAAGAGATGAGAATCTTGACTCCATGTTTCAGAAGGCTGATTTGTTATTTTATGATATATATTATAAGAAAATGATATACTAAAACTATACTAAAAGTATTCTTTTAGTATAGTTTTAGTATATAATTTTCTTTTTGGATTTCATCAGAAGGCTAGCAAGGAAAGAAGAGGAATGAAAAATGATAATAAAATCTTGTGACTGACCAGAGAGTCCGAGACAGCTGGACTGTGATTGGCCATTAATTAAAAACAACCACATGAGACCAATCAAAGATGCACCTGCTGCATTCCACAGCAGCAGATAATCATTGTTTTCCTTTTCCTCTGATGCCTCCCAGGAGAACAATCCTAACGAAAGGATTTTTCATAAAACATGTTTGTGCAATATTTTATTTCCTGCAGAGAAGAAGCAGTACCGGGAGTCGTACATCAGCGACACGCTGGACCTGGACATGGAGCAGCTGGAGAAGCGCTCGCGCGCCAGCGGCAGCAGCGCCGGCAGCGCCCGGCACAAGCGGCTGTCCCGGCACTCCACGGCCTCCCACAGCAGCTCCCACACCTCCGGCATCGAGGCCGACCCCAAGGCCAGGGAAATGGGGCCTGAGGACGCCTTCTCTGGTGGTGCCCACCGCAAGCTGAAGACCTGCAGCTCCATGACCAGCCACGGCAGCTCGCACACCTCGGGCGTGGAGAGCGGCGGGAAGGAGCGGCTGGAGGAGGATTCCCAGGATGACGGTGAGGCGCTGCCTTGGGTTGTTACTGTAAATCAAAGGCGACTCCGACAAAGGGGAGAGAGAATGGTGCATCTGACTTGCCTTGGTTTGGAAAGACAGGAGTCTGCTGAGGAAGGCAGGAGTCTCCCTTGAAATGGAGAATGTGAGCCTTCCCCACCCCTCCGAATTGCTATAAATTTTAAATTAAGGGGCTCTCAGGCAAAAATATGGGAGCAGGAAATAACAGTTCTTTAATAGAGAAGAAAAAAAAATAAAAGGATAAAATAAACAATGCAGTCCACTAGAAGAACACTGCCAGAGTCAGAACCCAACCTGACACCCTGTGGGTCAGGGTTTTGGTGGCAGTCCCATTGGAATTGTGGCTGCAGCCCTCCTGCAGTGTCAGGGGTGGTTCTGTTGGAGCAAGGGGGTCCTGTAGAGAAAGATGTATTTTTCTTCTGGAGATCCAGTGGAAGGAGACACAGCCGCTGTTTCTCTGGGGAGTCCCGTGGAGAAGCCGTGCTGGTGCCTCAAAAACCTCTGGATTATATCCGAGTAGCAATGCTTGGCTCCTCCCCCTGGGCGGAGCATCTCACAATGGGGTGTTCTAGTTCTTATCAGTCATGCAGTGACATTCAATAGTCTGTTATCAGCAGAGGTCCCCTCCTGAGGGAGGTGTGAATGTGGTCACTCAAAGGCAAACTGCCCACTTGACAAAGATAATCTGCCATACAGATGGTAATTGAAAACATCTTGCATTGCAATCTTCAACAGACTCCATCACCAGAAGGCTAATTAATTACTTTATTATTACTATGTTTTTTATTATTACTATTTATTACTATTTTACTATTTATTACTATTTTTTTATTATTGCTATTATTACTTCACATCAAATCACCACTTGGGATTTGAAGCAGCCGCCTGATACTGACACTTCGTATGATTATTCCTCTACATTTCTATCTACTGATGAGGATCTTACTCTTCTAGTATATTAATTACAGTCAACTTCCAATCCTCAGAATCTGCTTTAAATCCAGAGAAGAGTAATAAACATAATCTTATTCATATTAGCCCTATCACTGACACTAAGCATTGTATCTAAACTGAATCTGCCCTGCACTCACTCTGCACACACCTGCTCACCCTGCACTCATCTCTGATTCTCTCATGACTATCCCATGACAGTCCAGCACACACACACTTGGCCCTGCTAGGCCAAGGGAACAGAACATCCTCGCTTTGGGTAAACAGTCTCCATATTGCATTCTACTTTAGCACAGCACAGGCACAGCAAGCGAGATAAGAATTGTGTTTTCCTTCTTCTCTGCTTGTCTCACAGCTTCTCTCTGTTCAGGCATGGGAATACCACAGGTTGTCCAGGCACTAGGGTGGTTGGAGGGTGTGTGGTGGTCTTTGCAAGGATCTCAGGTCCTCATTATATAGATTGTCAGACACTAAAGATTTTAATTTTTTTAAGATTTCTTTAGCGGGGGTAACAGCTCCTGATAGTTGTTATTTTGACAGCATCTTGCACAATTTATTCCTGCAAATGGCAGATTTGCTTTCTGCTAGATGTTATTATTGAGGGAAGAGATGAGAATCTTGACTCCGTGTTTCAGAAGGCTGATTTATTATTTTATTATATATATCATATGAAAATTATATACTAAAACTATACTAAAATAATAGAAGAAACTATACTAAAAGAACCCCTGCGAAACTCCATGTTTCAGAAGGCTGATTTATTATTTTATGATAAATATCATATGAAAAGAAAATTATATACTAAAACTATACTTAAAAGAATAGAAGAAAGGATTTCATCAGAAGGAATGAAAAGAATGATAACAAAATCTTGTGGCTGCTCACAGCCTTGACACAGGTGGCTGTCATTGGTCATCAAGTAAAAACAATTTCACATGCTGGGTAAACAGTTCTCCAAATCACATTCCAAAGCAGCAAAACATGGAGAAGCTGAAGCTTCCCAGCTTCTCAGGAGAAAAGATCCTAACGAAAGGATTTTCCATAAAATATGTGACAGAGGGTGCTCCGAAGGGGCACGGCTGACTTGTCCTGTCTGCTGGTGCCCTGCAGAGATTGAGATGCTGGTGGATGACCCCCGGGAGCTGGAGCAGGCTGGGGAGATGGAGGTGAGCCCCGACATGTGTGTCTACATCACCGAGGACATGCTGCTGTCCCGCAAGTTCAACGGGCACTCGGGTAAGGTGCTGGCTGCTTCTCTTCCCAATGCCCTGGTGCCAGTCACGCCTTTGGGAGCTGGGATGGGATGGTCTTCAAGGTCTAAAGAGGTCTTCAAGGTCTAAAGAGGTCTTTAAGGTCTCTCCCAAGCCTGGTCATTCTATGTGTCCTGGTTTAGGGCAAATTTGGGAGAAAATTCCAAAAGGGGGCCCCTGCAGAAAGCAAACCCACACAGCCCCTCCCCACAATCGGTTTGGGAAGGATTCCTCAGAGATAAGTAGAAAGAACCTGTTTATTTAACAGGCACAGCATCCCCAGCACACACAGTGAACAATACCAGGTGACACCACTCTGTCACTGCTCTGAAATGATGACAAATTCAGAAAGTCTCTCTTGGGGTGGTCGCTCTGTTATCAGTCCCTCCTGTGCTGGGGCAGCTGCTGCAGCCACAAGATGCAAACTCTTGGAGTTCCCAGGCCCCAGTCCGGAGCAGGCTCGAGTAGGTCCAAAAAAGAGAAAGGAAAAACAGTCCAGGGAAAAATTGGACTGCTTAGCTAAACTAACTAATGAGCAGAAGCAAAAAGCAAGAGCAAAGCGAAAAGCCCAGCAAAAAGCAAAAGCAGCACCAGGTACTGCCCTGTCTGTGTGTCCTGCCAGACATGGGGGAGCGGCTGATAACAAAACCAAAACAAAACTTTCACTCTTCAGAGCCAGTTTTGAAGGCACAGACCATAATATTCAGCATAAACAGAACACACAGATGGGGCTACAAGCATCACAACATCACCCTGGGACACCGTGGTTCTCTGGTGTTGGCAGGGCAGAGTTAGCCCCAGGTGTCTGTTTGGGATGCTGGGAAAAGCTGTTCACTCAATGGGTTGAAGGAGTGATGGGGTAAAGAAAAGAGGAACCTCTCTCAGGTTGTGCCAGGGGAGGTTTGGATTGGATATTGGGGGAAATTTCTTCACAGAAAGGGTTGTCCAGCCCTGGCACAGCTGCCCAGGGCAGTGCTGGAGTCCCCATCCCTGGAGGGATTTAAAATCCCTGTGGATGTGGCACCTGGGGACAGGGGACAGTGGTGGCCTTGGCAGTGCTGGGGTAACAGTTGGACTCCATGACCTTCTCTGGAGCTGTGCTTGCACCCAGAAAGTCGCTTGCAGCTCTGAGCTGGGAGCTACTGGGAGGTCTTTGGGGATGCCAGGCTCCCTGGGGACAGCTTTGGATGCCAATTTGGGGCAAATTTGGGATGCTTTGTAGGCAACGCTGTTTGCAGGTGGAGCTGTTGGGCTGAAGCATTGCACTGAGGGAGCCTTTGCCCCCATGGACAGCAGGAGTGGATGCCGAGAGAGCTGAGCCACCCCAAAATAACCTTTGCACCCTCCTCTGTGCAGGACTCATCGTGAAGGAGATCAGCTCCTCCACCTCCAGCTCCTCAGAGACCGTGGTGAAGCTGCGCGGGCAGAGCACCGACTCCTTACCCCAGGTACGTGGGGCTGGGGCTTCGGGATTCCCAACTTTCCTGGAGAAAAGGAGGCTCAGAGGTGACCTCATGGCTCTCTGCAACTCCCTGAAGGGAGGCTGCAGACAGGTGGGGTTGGTCTCTGACAGAACCAGAGGACACAGCCTAGCTACATCAGGGAAGGTACAGGTTGGATTATCAGGATTATTAGGAAGAAATTTTTCACTGAAAGAATAATAAAGTACTGGGATGCTCTTCCCAGAGAGGTGGTAGAGTCACCATCTCTGGATGTGTTTAAAAAAAGACTGGACGTGGCACTGGGTGCTATAGTCTGGTTGTGGTGTTAGGGCATAGGTTGGACTTGATCTTAGAGGTCTCTTCCAACCTCATTATTCTGTGAGTCTGTGAATTCAGTGAATTCTGTGATTCTGTGAATTCTGTGATTCTGTGAGTCTGTGTCTTTGAATTCAGTGAATTCTGTGAATTCTGTGAGTCTGTGATTCAGTGACTTCTGTGATTCTGTGAATTCTGTGATTCTGTGAATTCTGTGAGTCTGTGAATTCTGTGAGTCTGTGAATTCTGTGAATGCTGTGATTCTGTGAATTCTGTGAGTCTGTGAATTCTGTGAGTCTGTGATTCTGTGAATTCTGTGATTCTGTGAATTCTGTGAATGCTGTGATTCTGTGAGTTCTGTGAGTCTGTGAATTCTGTGATTCTGTGAATTCTGTGAGTCTGTGAATTCTGTGAATTCTGTGATTCTGTGAATGCTGTGATTCTGTGAGTCTGTGATTCTGTGAATTCTGTGATTCTGTGAATTCTGTGAGTCTGTGAATTCTGTGAATGAGTCTGTGAATGCTGTGAATTCTGTGATTCTGTGAATTCTGTGAGTCTGTGAATTCTGTGAATGAGTCTGTGAATGCTGTGAATTCTGTGGATTCTGTGATTCTGTGAGTCTGTGAATGCTGTGAATGCTGTGAATTCTGTGATTCTGTGAATTCTGTGAATTCTGTGATTCTGTGAATTCTGTGAACCCCGGGGGCTCCCTGGCACATCCTGAGCCTCCTCTTGGCTTTTCCCAGACGACGTGCAGGAAACCCAAGACATCAACAGACAGGCACAGCCTGAGCCTGGATGACATCAGGCTCTACCAGAAGGACTTCCTGCAGCTGGCCAACCTGTGCCAGGACACGGCACAGAGCTTCACCTTCGGCTGCGCCCACGGCCTGGACCACGAGGGGCTCTACTGCAACGGCTGCCTGGCCCAGCAGTGCATCAACATCCAGGACACCTTCCCTGTGAAAAGAACCAGCAAATATTTCTCCTTGGATCTGACCCACGACGAGGTGCCCGAGTTCGTGGTGTGAGCGTGGGGAGGCTCCGGCGCCGCCCTGCCCTGCTCCCTGCAGACCGTGCTGGAGACCTTGGCCCTGCTGGGGAAGGGGCAGGATGGGGATCCCGCGGGCACAGAGTGGATTCCAGAGGAGTTTGTGCCCAACACAAGCTGTCTCGTTCCGAGGGGCAGGGGCGCAGCTCAGCTGGAGCTGGCAGGAGCCCGCCTGTGCTTTGTCGTGGCCTCTCTCCCCCCACTCCTTGCCCCCAGGTGACTCTGGGGTGGATGGAAAGTGCCAGACTGTCTTGTTCAAGCCAAGCCAAAGAAATGTAAATAACCCTAAAGGCCAGTATGGGAAGGGAGAATTAAGCAATAACCAGCCAGGTGATGTTCCATGGAGGAAGGCATGGCCAGCAGCTCCTGGGGCAGAGCGTGAGCCCAGTTTTTTTCCAAAAACACGTGCTGGAGGTCAGGCCACAGCAGTCCCAGCCAGGTGGATGATGGCTGGAAGCTCTCAGAGCCATTTGCAACTTGGTTTTTATTTTTTTTTTTTTTTTTTTTTTTTTTTTTTTGAGAGCAAAAACCCCAAAACCCCCCCAAAAAAAAGAACCCACCCTTCCAAAAAAAAAAAAAAAAGAAAGCAAAGCAGGATGGGAAAAAAAAATAAATCCCCTATAAGGATAATGCAATAATGCATTCCAAACATTGAATATCTAGAGAATACATATATAAATATATCAAGGTATGTATGTTTATATATGTCTGGATCTTATAGACCCATTTGCATTTTACTCCTGCTCTGAAACACCTTTTATACAAAAGATCTGCCTCTCTTCTTTCATGAACTCTATCAAAAATCCTATTTTTTTTCTTCCTAAGCACCAAGGTGAGAAAACAGACTTTCCTCTTGAGGAGAATGCGCATCCTTGCCTTGTCTGTGTAGCTCTTCCCACTGCATCTCCCTTCCCTTTTCCCAAGGCTTTTCATGCATCCTTAGGTGTCTTACAGCTGCAATAATTCTGCCAGAGGATGATGGTGACGTGCTAGGAAAATCCAGGGGTGGTTTCTGAGTGTGTCCCAGGGAAGGCAGACAGCCCAGGTGGAATATTTGCTGATTGCAGAGTTAATTATCACAGCACAATGCCTTTGTAGTGGATATTTTTAATTAGAGTTTAGCCATTGACAGCCAAAGTTTTGCCATATTTTGATACACCACCTTTTTTTTTTTTTAAACTGGAAGCTTTTCTTAAAAAAAAAAACAAACCCAAAAAAATTATAATTATTTTATAAATAAGCACAATCTTATTTTTATAAGAAATGTCGGGGGAGGGAGCTGAGAAATGGGAGCTGGTACCAAAAGAAATGGAGAGGAGCTATAGGCACAGTGCAAAAGAAAAATAAAAATCTCTTGGGATGTTGGGATATGGGAGAGCTGCTGTGGGACTGTGGCACTGTGCCCCCACCCCAGAGCTTGATCTGGCCCTGCCTGAGGGGTTTTGTGGGCAAATAATGTCAAAATCCCGTGTTGGCAGGGCAGGATGGGCGTCCCTAAAGCATCCTTGTGTCCCTAAATCCACACAGGGCAGCTGGGGGGGTGCTTTGGTTTGGGGGCCACCCCGCCAAATACCCCACAAACCTCTCTTTGGGTGCTGGCATAACATCTGTGAGTCACAGCTGGGTTTGCAGTGTGAGTTTCCATGCTGGCACAGGCAGGAAAATTCCCCAAATTCATCCCCAGCCTCTTTTTTCCCTCCCCTCTGGGTGCTCTCCATGGGACCCTCACCCTGCAGAAACACAGAGCTGGAGGGGGAAAAGGGATAAAATGTGTAAAGAAATGTGTAAAGAAATGTGTAAAGAAATGGGGAGGGGGCAGCCCCATCCCATTATCCTGCACCCAGAGCTGGGGTGGAACAATGGGGTTGGGATGGGATGGAGCCCTAAAACAGCACCAGTGGCAGGGAACAGGGGGACACAGAGGTGCCATTGGAGCAGGGGGACACAGAGGTGCCATTTATTCCCAGTTTTCCCACAGGTGGCCGTGCCCTGCTGCCCTTGGGGCCGTTCCCCCTGCAATAAGGATCTGTCTGTCTGTCTGCACAAAATAATCCTTTCTGTGAAAGGATCTTCCCATCAGGGCTGATGGGAGAGCCCAGTGACTGTGTTGCAAAAAAAAAAAAAAAGGAGCAGGAAAAAAAAAATACCAAAAAAAAAAGAAAGAAAAAAAAAAAAAAAGAAAACTCCAGGAAAATCGAGTGAAAATCCCCGGAAATTCTTTTGTACCAATGAAGTTTGTCGTGTGCCTTTTGCAGAACGGCTGGAGGTGACAATAAAGTGACAGTTGTTTGCATCACTTTGGCTCTTGGAGATGGAAATTGCTCCCAGGCTTAAGGGGGAGATGGAGCAGGGCTGGATTTCAGGGTAACCTTGCATTTATTGGGTTCTCAGCTCAGGTTAGGGCAACTCCTGCCCCAGGCAGAGCAGTGGATGGGCTGAGCCTTTCAGTCCTGATTTTTGGTGGGTTTTGGTGATTTTTGGTGGGGTTTTGGTGATTTTTGGTGGTTTTTGTGCAAGTTTCAGCCGCTTCCCAGGCTTAAGGGGGAGGGGGAGCAGGGCTGGATTTCAGGGTAACCTTGCACTTATTGGGTTCTCAGCTCAGGTTAAGGCAACTCCTGCCTCAGGCAGGGCAGTGGATGGGCTGAGCCTTTGAGTCCTGATTTTTGGTGGTTTTGTGGTGGGTTTTGTAGAAGTTCCAGCACCACGCACTGCTGGAGTGGGGAAAGCACGGGGGTGCCTGAAATAAGTGGAGTGTGAGTTCCATAGTAAGGATCCTGGTGGGATGCTCAGGGGGGTCCCCAACCTTCAGGAGCTGTGGGGTTGGTGGCTTTTGATGATTTTTGGTCGGTTTTGGTGGGTTTTGTAGAAGTTCCAGCCACTTCCAACACTCTGGAGTTGAGAAGAGACACAGGGGGAGCTCCTGAAATAAGTGGGAGTTTGGAGTGTCCATAGTAGGGATCCTGGTGGGATGCTCAGGGTGGTCCCCAACCTTCAGGAGCTGTGGGGTTGGTGGTTTTTGATGATTTTTGGTGGTTTTTGTGCAAGTTTCAGCCACTTCCATCACTGGAGTTGGGAAGAGACGCAGGGGGAGCTCCTGAAATAAGTGGGAGTGTGGAGTGTCCATAGCAGGGATCCTGGTGGGATGCTCAGGGGGGTCCCCAACCTTCAGGAGCTGTGGGCTTGGTGGTTTTGGGTGGTTCTCATGGATTCTCCAGTGCCTGATGGAAGGTTTGTGCTGCCTTTCCCCTCCACAGCAGCCAGGACCACCCTCCCATCTCCCACTGGTGCTAATTAAACTCAGAATATAATTGGCCACTTCTTTTCCGTGTGGTTTTTGGGCCAGGTTTGCTGATCCTGGCACCTCCTTCCTCCAGCCAAGGAAAACTGGGGAAGGTGCCACCACCCACAACCTTCCCGTGTCCCCATTTCCAGTTTCTGGGTCTCAGTGGATTTATCCTCTCACAGGGAGAGGGTGTGGAGTGCCAGGACCCAGGGAATGGCTTCCCACTGCCAGGGGGCAGGGGTGGATGGGATTTTGGGAGTTAGGAATTCCTGGCTGTGAGGATGGGGAGGGGCTGGGGTGGAATTCCCAGAGCAGCTGTGGCTGCCCCTGGATCCCTGGAAGTGTCCAAGGCCAGGCTGGAGCAACCTGGGACAGTGGAAGGTGTCCTTGCCCATGGCAGGGGTGGAATGGGATGGGATTTAACATCCCTTCCAACCCAAACCATTCTGGGATTCCATGAAGAAGAAGAAGAAGAAGGAAGAAGAAGAAGAAGAAGAAGAAGAAGAAGAAGAAGAAGAAGAAGAAGAAGAAGAAGAAGAAGAAGAAGAAGAAAGAAGGAGAAGAAGAAAGAAGGAGAAGAAGAAAAAAGGAGAAGAAGAAAAAAGGAGGAGAAGAAGGAGAAGAAAGAAGGAGAAAAAGAAGAAGAAGAAAGAAGGAGAAGAAGAAGAAGAAAGAGGAGAAGAAGAAGGAGAAGGAGAAGAAGAAGAAGAAGAAGAAGAAGAAAGGAGGAGAAGAAGAAGAAGGAGAAGAAGAAGAAGAAGAAAGGAGGAGAAGAAGAAGAAGAAGAAGAAAGGAGAAGAAGAAGAAAGGAGAAGAAGAAGAAAGGAGGAGAAGAAGAAGAAAGGAGGAGAAGAAGAAGGAGAAGAAGAAGAAGAAGAAGAAAGAAGGAAAAGAAGAAAAAAGGAGGAGAAGAAGAAGAAAGAGAAGAAGAAGAAGAAGAAGAAGAAGAAGAAAGAAGAAGAAGAAGAAGAAGATGATGATGATGATGATGATGATGATGATGATGATGATGATGATGATGATGATGATGATGATGATGATGATGATGAGCCTGTTTTCCATGGGGAACCAGCATCAGGGAAGCCTCCAGAGTGGTTTTTCCCTGCACAGAGCTCTGCCCTATGGCCCTGGATGCAGCCATGTCCCATTTTGAGGTTGGGACCCCGGGTCCTGCCTGGCTTTGGCCATCCCAGCCCTGCCATGGAGATGTGGGGCTGTGCCCCCACCGCCAGGAGCACCCAGTGCCCTTTCCACAGGCTCCAGAGATAATTGTGTGTTCCCAGCAAATCCCCTTTGTCCTCTATAAATATCCCGCTGGCCATCGCCAGGTCCGGGGCCCTAATTGCTGATTTCTGCTCAAACCCGACATTTTTGGGGCAGGAGGGAGGAGCACGAGGGAATGAGCCACTGCTGGGAGGGGGACTGCATTGTCTGCTGCTAAGTATAGCCTGCAGATTTCGTGCCTGGCCCAAAAAACCCCGGAATTTTCCTCAAACCAGATGGGGAAGGGTCCGGAGGGGGTGAGGAAGGGGAGGGAGCTCTGCCCTCCCCATGGGCTGCGCTCAGAAAAGGCTAAATGGGAATGAATCTAATAAATCCCCGTCCCTTTGATGTCCTGACCTCCACTCCTGCTTCATCTCAGCACGGGGGAGGTGCCCAGGGGAGGGAAAGCTCCTCGAGTTCCCATCCCTGCCCTTTTCCCCGGGATGCTCCCTGCTGCTCCTGCTGCTCCCCGCTGCCATTCCATGGATCTAAACACCGACAAAAAACCAAACCGAACCCTGCCCTGGGGCCACCTCTTCTCCAGCGGCCGCACATCCAAGTTTTGCAGCTCCCGTCACAATCCCGGGCTGGATGGAGAAGCCGGAGATTTGGGATTTGTAGGGCGACCAGGGGCAAAACGCCAATTTTAGGGAGCAAAATGCACAATTTTGGGGCTGCTTGGGGATGTTTTGGGGTTGTTTTAGGCTGGTTTTGGCTGGTTTGGGTTGTTTTGGGGCTGTTTTGGGATGTTTTGGGCAGTTTTGGGCTGTTTGGGGCTGGTTTGGGATGTTTTGGGGCTGGTTTGGGATGTTTGGGGCTGTTTTGGGATGTTTGGGGCTGTTTTGGCTGTTTGGGGTTGTTTTAGGCTGGTTTAGGCTGGTTTGGGATGTTTTGGGGCTGGTTTGGGATGTTCTGGGCTGTTTTCAGTTGTTTTGGGATGTTTTGGGGCTGTTTGGGGCTGTTTTGGGGCTGTTTTCAGCTGGTTTGGGATCTTTTTGGGCTATTTTGGGGCTGCATTGGGCTGTTTCGGGCTGGTTTGGGATGTTTTCAGTTGTTTGGGGGTGTTTTGGGCAGTTTTGGGGCTGTTTTGGGCTGTTTTCGGCTGGTTTGGGCTGTTTTCAGCTGGTTTGAGATGTTTTGGGCTGTTTGGGATGTTTTGGGCTGTTTTGGGATGTTTGGGGATGTTTTGGGATATTTTGGGGCTGTTTGGGGCTGTTTTGGGGTGTTTTGAGCTGTTTTGGGGCTGTTTTAGGATGTTTTGGGCATTGTGCCCCCTGCCCCATCTCTGCTGTGCCCGCTGCCCGAGGGGCACAGGAACTTCCTTTCCCAAAATCCTGGCATTCCAGTGGCATCCTTCATTCCCTAATCAATTTTTTCCCCCTTTCCTTTCTGCTGCTGTTCAGCAGGGCCGGCTGTGCCCCGCTGGGCGCCTGGCACTGCATCCTCATTTTACCAACCCCCCCAAACCATGCAGGGCTGGATGTGCCCATCAGCACCGCCCCAGCGAGGCACCGGTGACCAACTGGTGACAATGACCAAAAATCCCCCCCTGCCCGCCCTTTTAGGGGCTTTTTGGGGGATTTCTGGCACCCTGAAACCATCGCTGGGGGCAGAGTTTGGGATGAATGCGGCCCCGTTGTCCCCTGGGCGGTGCTGGGGTCGCTGGGGAGGGGTGGGGGGGCTCTGCCAGCTCCAGGGGGTGCCAGGGATGCAGGGACGGCTCTGGGTGGGATTTTGGGATGTGCCAGGGCTGTAGGACCAGCTCTGGGTGGGATTTTGGGATGTCAGCGTGATGTGCCAGGGCTGGATGGGTTTTTGGGGTGTCTCAGGTGGGTGTCAGGGCTGCAGGGGGGGGATTTTTGGGGGTTTCAGGGTGATGTGCCAGGGCTGCAGGGATGGCTCTGGGTAGGGGTGATGTGCAGGGCTGTAGGACCAGCTCTGGGTGAGATTTTGGGATGTCCCAGGTGGGTGCCAGGACTGCAGGGAGGGCTCTGGGTGGGATTTTGGGATGTCAGCGTGATGTGCTAAGGCTACAGGGACAGCTGTGGGTGGGTTTTTGGGATGTCCCAGGTGATGTGCCTGGGCTGCAGGGTGGGATTTTGGGATGTTCCAGGCTCTGGGTGGGATTTTGGGATGTGGGGTGATGTGCCAAGGCTACAGGGACAGCTGTGGGTGGGGTTTTGGGGATGTCCCAGGCTCTGGGTGGGATTTTGGGTGTCCCAGGTGATGTGCCAGGGCTGCAGGGCGGGTTTTTGGGATGTCAGCATGATGTGCCAGGGCTGCAGGGCGGGTTTTTGGGATGTCCCAGGTGATGTGCCAGGGCTGCAGGGCGGGTTTTTGGGATGTCCCAGGCTCTGGGTGGGTTTTTGGGATGTGGGATGATGTGCCAGGGCTGCAGGGATGGCTCTGGGTGGGATTTTGGGATGTCCCAGGTGATGTGCCAGGGCTGTAGGACCAGCTCTGGATTTTTGGGATGTCAGGGTGATGTGCCAGGGCTGCAGGGTGGGGTTTTGGGATGTGCCAGGTGGGTGCCAGGGCTGCAGGACCAGCTCTGGGTGAGATTTTGGGATGTCCCAGGCTCTGGGCGGGATTTTGGCATGTCCCAGGAGGGTGCCAGAGCTGGGTGGGTTTTTGGGATGTGGGGGTGATGTGCCAGGGTTGCAGGGTGGGGTTTTGGGATGTCCCAGGTGATGTCCCAGGCTCTGGGCGGGATTTTGGGATGTCCCAGGGATGTGCCAGGGTTGTGTGGGTTTTTGGGATGTCCCGGGTGGGTGCAGGGACAGCTCTGGGATTTTTTTGGCACGTCGGGGGTGATGTGGCAGCGCTGAGCTCGCTCGTTCAGGGCAGCGGAGGAAACCAGTCACGGACGGAAATCTGTCAGGGACGGAAATCTGTCACCGGGGGTTGCTGTGGAAACACGGGGGGAAAGCCGGGCGGCGACAGCGAGCGCAGAGCCCGGCCCGGGGAGGGGACACGGCCCGGGGAGGGGACACGGCCCGGGGAGGGGACAGGACACAGCCCCGCGTCCCCCTGCGGCCGCCGCTGTCACCCTTTGGGGATGCTCCCAAAATGAGCCGCATCCCTCGGTGCTGCTGCTGTGGGAGCTGCTTTGGGCTGGTTTGGGGCTGTTTTGGGTTGTTTTGGGGCTGATTTTTGCTGGTTTGGGCTGTTTTAGGATGGTTTGGGGCTGTTTTGGGAGGTTTTGGGGGTTGTGCCCCTCCCCAGTTTTTCTGTGCCTCTTGCCCGGGCAAGGGGCACTTCCAGAAAATCGTGGAATTGCAGAGGGGTTTGGGTTAGAAGGGAGGTTAAATCCAAAAAATCATTGTGCACTTTTAGAAAATCATGGAATTCCAGACTGGTTTGGGTTGGAAGGGAGGTTAAATCCAATCCCATCCCACCCCTGCCATGGCAGGGACACCTTCCACCATCCCAGGCTGCTCCAATGTCCAACCTGGCCTGGAACAATTGCAGGGATTTGGGGCAGCCCCAGCTGCTCTGGGCACCTGTGCCAGGGCCTGCCCGCCCTGCCAGGGAAGGATTTCCGTGAGGACACAGCTGGGCTGGGGCAGAAGGAGGAAAAAGGGTAAAGCCACCTGATAAAAACCCCATCCCTCCTGCCTGCAGAATCTTCCACCTGAAATGTCCCAGATTGGGCATGTGGGCTGATATTGACTGAAAATGAAATGACATGAAATGAAATGAAATGAAATATAAAATATAATATAATAAAATAACAAAAATAAAATAAAATAAAAATAAAATATAAAAAATAATAAATAAAAGAAAATATAATAACAAAATAAAATAAAATAAAATAAAATAAAATAAAATAAAATAAAATAAAATAAAATAAAAATAAAATAAAATAAAAATAAATTAAATTAAATTAAATTAAAATAAAATAAAATAACAAAATAAAATAAAATGTAATAAAATAACAAAATAAAAAAAAAAAAAAAAATAAAAATAAAATAAAATGTAATAAAATAACAAAATAAAATAAAATAATAAAATAAAAAAAATAAAATGTAATAAAATAACAAAATAAAATAAAATAAAATAATAAAATATAACAAAATAAAATAAAATGTAATGAAATAACAAAATAAAATAAAATTAATATAATAAAAAACCAAAATAAAATAAAATAAAATAAAATAAAATAAAATAAAATAAAAGTGATGCCCTGAGCTGTGCCCTAAATGGGAACCTTGGAGCCGGGAAGGGTTGGAGGGGCAGGGAGGGGTTTGGCTGTGCCAGGGGGATGGGGGCTGATGGGGAGGGAAGGGTTGGGAGGGATGCGGGGTTTTGGGGGGCTCCAGGGACATGGAGCATCCAGGCAGGGGGTGTTTGGAGCAGTGCAGGGGCTGAGAGAGGGCTGGGGTGGGTTTTGGGGGGCTGTGGGGTGCGGGGATGGTTTAGGGCTGTGATGGCTGCAGGGGGGTTCAGGAGGGGTCCGGGGGGATGTGGGGCGGGTGTAGGAACTGGGGGTGCCCACGGGTGTGGGGTGGGCACGGAGCGGGTGTGGGGGGCGGGGTCCGGGCGCCATGGGGTGGCCGAGGGACAAGGAGCCATCCAAGGGACAGGGACAGGGACAGGGACAGGGGCAGGGACAGGGGCAGGGACAGGGAGGGGGCAGGGGCAGGGGCAGGGGCAGGGACAGGGACAGGGAGGGGGCAGCGGGCTCTGGGCAGAAGCGATCCGCGAACGCCGGGGGAGCGCAGAGCATCAGCAGGAGGAGGAGGAGGAGGAGGAGGAGGAGGAAGTCGGGGCTGAGCCGCTTCCTGTAGGCAGCGGGATGAGCGCAGACAAAGCTGGGTGGGGACTCGCCGCTCGGGGCTGCTGCTGACCACCATCCTCCTCCTCCTCCTCCTCCTCCTGCTGCTGCTGCTGCTGCTGCGGCCGCATCCCTCCGGCCCTCCCTCCTCCATCCCAGCGTCCGTCCGTCCATCCATCCCTCTGTCCGTCTGTCCCTCCCGCCGCCCGCCCGCCCGCCCCGCGGGGACCGGGGCACCGCTTCCAGGTACGGAATGGGGGCACTGGGAGCACTGGGAGAGCTGGGAGCACTGGGAGCACTGGCAGGGCTGGGAGCACTGGCAGGGCTGGCACTGGGGGCACTGGGAGCACTGGGATGGCTGGCACTGGGAACACTGGCAGGGCTGGCACTGGGAGCACTGGGAGCACTGGGATGGCTGGCACTGGGAACACTGGCAGGGCTGGCACTGGGGGCACTGGGAGCACTGGGATGGCTGGCACTGGGAACACTGGCAGGGCTGGCACTGGGAGCACTGGGAGCACTGGGAGCACTGGGAGCGCTGTCACTGGGAGCACTGGGAGCACTGGGGGCATTGGCACTGGGAGCACTGGGAGAGCTGGCACTGGGAGCACTGGGAGCACTGGGAGCACTGGGAGAGCTGGCACTGGGAGCACTGGGAGCGCTGGCAGGGCTGGCACTGGGAGCACTGGGAGCACTGGGAGCACTGGGGGCATTGGCACTGGGAGCACTGGGAGCACTGGGAGCGCTGGCGCAGGTGGGGCTGGGCAGGGCTGTCCCCACCCGCGCCGTCCCTGACCCCCGTGGGCACCGAGCCGCTCCTAAATCGGCAGAATTCCCCCCAGATCCCGCGGTCTCGGCGGGTCCCACCCTGCGGGGCCGGGAAGGTGCTTTGTGCAGCGAGCTCCGGCTCCCAACAAAGGTTGGATTTAAAGGGTTTGATCCTCCTTAATCAGCTGATTTGCCATCACAGGCGAGGCTTTCTCTGGGAATGAATGAGACGTAGTGTTCTTTCTTCCCTGATTTTTTTTTTTTTTTTTTTGGTAATCACGGGAAGGAAGGAACGGGGAGAATTTCCCGATCCCAAATCCCTGCAGCAGCCTGTGGTGGGATCAGCCCCAGCCCGGCTTGGAGGGATTTGGGGGTGATGTCCATGCAGGTCCATCCCCACAGCCATGTCCCTCTCCTTTCTACCCAAATCCGTGTTTTCCCAGCAGTGCTTTGGGTGAAGGATTCCCGGGAAAATCACCGGGAAGATGAGCTCGAGGAAAACTGGTCCAGGGCTGGGAGGGGGGAATCCAGCAAAAAACTGACACAGGGAGGATTTGGAATAGAAATTAGGAGGAAATTCCTGGCTGGGAGGGCGGGCAGGCCCTGGCACAGGTGCCCAGAGCAGCTGGGGCTGCCCCAAATCCCTGGAATTGTTCCCGGCCAGGTTGGACAGGGCTTGGGGAAGGTGTGGATGGCAGCGAGTGGAACGGGATGGGCTTTAAGGCCCCTTCCCATCCCTGTCAGAGATCCCACGATTCTCACCTCCTTGGTGGAAAATGGTTTCTATTTATTAAATGATTTAAGGCCAATCCTGACGCACAGCGATACCCCCTCATTAATCAATCGCTAATGAGCTGCTAATGAACTTAGAGCGCGGTGCCCAAAGGGCAGGGGCTGGGAGCAGCAGTGATCTGCCTCTGCTGTTCCTGCTGCTCTTATTCCTTTCCCCATTCCCTGCTGCTCTGATTTCTCTCCCCATCTCCCCCTGCCCTCCCAGACTCCTCCTGACCCATCATCCCCAGCCATTCCCGTGCTCCTTTCTCCCGGAGAAGGGGCTGGGGCCGTGTGGATGGGTGGCAGCAGGCTGCAGCCAGGCACGGAGGATTTTTCCTTATAACTGGATTTCCCTGGATGCAACTGGAGCATGCAGATTTGTAATCCTCTTTCCAACCATATGGCCGCTGGCTGCATTGAAATATGACTCAATTAATTATTGCCAGGAAAGCCCTGGGGCCAAGCCTTTCTCTGGGAGGGGGTTTGGAGGGTTCTGATGGGGCTTTTCCCACCCTGTTTTTGTGGGATTCAGGGATGGGGCTCAGCCCTATCCCACCCCAGCTTCTGTGTTGGCCCTACAAGGCCGGGCATGGCCCCAGCTGCTCCTTGGCACCAATTTTGGGGCTTTTTTAGGCATTTCCAGCCTTGAGGGAGGAGGCAGGGATGCTGTTTGATGCACTGTGCTGCTGGCTGCTCACCTGGAGCACGGGCCTGGCGGTCTCAGCATCACCTGGATAACGCCTGGAGGCAGCCTTGCCCCCAAAAATGGGATATTCCCACCTTGGGAGGAGCTGTGGTCTCTCCACGCGTGCCCATCCCCTCTCCCAGCCTCCCTGGGAGCTGCCAGCTTCGCTCCCAGTGGGTAATGCACCAGCCTGAAGGATCTCGTGGGGGTTTTTCTCCTTGCTGGTGGCTTGGTGGGGCACATTTTGCATCTGGGGGAGATGATAACTGAGGCTGCTTCATGGCATGGGGGTTCTCAAGACCAGGGGCAGGCAATCCTGAAGGGATTCCCATGGATTGATGGCTGCGAGCTGGTGAAGAAGCTCCATTATATTTAGATTTAGATTTATATGAATTATTATTATTATTATTATTATTATTATTATTATTATTATTATTATTATTATTATTATTATTGGTATTAATCCCCAATCCCACCTGCTGCTTTTGCCACCCCATGCCAAATGGAAAACGCAATAAAAACCGCAATTTTCCCGGGGTGGGCAGTGCCAATCCCAGCCGGCAGCCCCGCGGATGCTCCCGCTGGAATTCCAGGGGCTCCTGAATCCCGGTGAGTCACCGAAGGAGGACAGGCAGGCGCCGGCTGTTTCCATAGTAATTAGGGCTGGAGAGACGGTGGTGGAGCCCCACGAACTCCCCGTGCCCCCAAAAATCGCTGCCGGGGGCGGCTGTCCCGCTCCATCCCGCCCATCCCACCGGGATCGCCCCGTTTGGGGCTGGGAATTAGGGATTCACCCAGGGAAAAACCAGCATTTCAGGCTCGAGTGGCATCAATTCTCAGCGTGGCTTCTCCAAAGATCTCCCTGCTGTGCCCGGAGCGGGGTGGCAAAAGCGGGATGGGAAAAGCGGGGTGGGAAAAGAGGGATGGGAAAAGCGGGATGGGAAAAGCGGGGTGGGAAAAGAGGGATGGGAAAAGCGGGGTGGGAAAAGAGGGATGGGAAAAGTGGGGTGGGAAAGACGGGATGGGAAAAGAGGGATGGGAAAAGAGGGATGGGAAAAGAAGGATGGGAAAAGAAGGATGGGAAAAGAAGGATGGGAAAAGAGGGATGGGAAAAGAGGGATGGGAAAAGCGGGATGGGAAAAGATGTGTCCGTGTGTGTTCGCAGCCAGCATGGAAGAGGGAGGAACGAGCTGAGGGATTGGGTCGGATTTTCAGGTTTTCTTGCTCTTCAGGCTCTTCTCTTGCTGTTCCCCCTCTCTGGGCTTGGCCTCTTTGTGGGGAGGAGGGATGGAACCCCATTCCATGGAAAAGGATGTGGCTGCATCCTGCTCCACTGAGCCAGGGGATTTTTTGGTGTTCTCACGCAGTTTTATTCCCTGCTCAGCTTTCCATGTGCATTTTTCCTTCTGGGTGCCCCATGCCATGTGCAAACCCCACACATCCACTCCCTTTAGAGCACAGGAGGGGTTTTGTCCACCCAGATTCCCTGAGGGAATGGCCAGGGGTGTCCTGGTCCTGCTGCTGGTGGGGAAGCTCGGGGTGGCTGCAGGGAGGCAGCTCTGAGCTGGGCAGGATCCAGCAGGAGGGATTTGGCTCCATGGAGAAGCCAGGATTGCTCCAAACCCCATCCAGGGTGGGGCTGGCATGGTGCTGGTGGGGTGTGGGTGTTGGAGCAGGCCAGTGATTGATGAATTAATTAATGATGCCTTTGATTAGGGATGTGCAAGGGAATCGAGGCGCTGGGTGGGCAGGGAGGAGGCTGGGTGCAGGAGCAGGGAATGGATGACAGGAGCAGGGAATGGCAGATCAGGGATTGGTGGAGGAGCAGGGAATCACAGGAGTAAGGAATCACAAATTAGGGAATCAGGGAATGACAGGATCAGGAAATAACAGATCAGGAATGGCAGATCAAGAAATTACAGGATCAGGGAATCACAGGTCTTGGATGACAGATCAGGGAATCACAGATTAGGGAATCACAGAATCACAGGATCAGGAAATGAAAGATCAGGAAATGACAGGATCAGGGCATCACAGATCAGGGAATGACAGGAGCAGGGAATGACAGGATCAGGGAATCACGGATTAGGAAATCACAGGATCAGGGAATCATGGAATCACAGGATCAGGGAATCACAGATCAGGGAATCACAGGTCTTGAATGACAGGATCAGGGAAACAGGGAATTACAGGATCAGGGAATCACAAATAAGGGAATGACACGATCAGGAAATGATAGGATCAGGAAATCACAGATCAGGAAATGACAGGAGCAGGGAATCACAGATCAGGGAATCATAGATGAGGGAATCACAGGATCAGGGATTCAGGGAATGACAGGATCAGAGAATCACAGATCAGGGAATCATGGAATCACAGGTGGCTTGGGTTGGAAGGGGTCTCAGAGACCAGCTGGGACGGGCTCAGATGCAGCCATGCTGAGGCTGGAGTCTAAAATCCCTCATCCCCTGCATTTCACGTGGGAATGATGGACTCCAAGCACCAGGATCAGTGGGAATAAAAAAATCCCTTCTGAAATGACACTGGGCCAAGCCTTGAAAAAGCAGCACCTTGCAGCTGGGGCAGCCTGGATAATTCCTGGGAAGCAGCTGCACCAGGAGCTGCTTATCCTCCCAAACACAATTAGTTTTCACCTTATCTCGTCCTTCCCTGGCTTTTCACTCAGCAGCTTCCTTCCCCTCTTGTCTGTCATCATCATCCTCGTCAGGTTAATTAGTTTATCCAAGGGAAGCTCTGGTGGTTGGAGCTCTCTGCTGCTCCCCTGCAGGTTCCTGGGCTGCAGGTTGGTTATTCCAGGGGTGCTGCTGGATAAGCTGCTCTGGCTGAGCTGCTGGCTCAGTTTAACAGGTTTATCTTCCTCTCTGCTCTCCCAGGGGCTTTGGGAAGGAAAGTTGCCTCTGTCCATCCCATAATGCTCCCTAGGAACAGCTTTCCTGCCTGGAAAGCCCTCTCAAATCTTCAAGCCCAGCCATTCCCACCCGTGTCCCCAAGTGCCACCATCCCACAAGTTTTTTCAGTCCCTGCAGGGCTGGGGACTTTACCCAGCGCCTGAAATTCCTCTGCAATTTTTGCCAACCCCCTTTTAATGATTTGTGTTTTTCCTGGTTCCTCTTCCCAAGGAACAGGCGTGGTGCTGAGCCAGGGAAGAGCCACCGTGCTGGTGGCGCCTTGGGGACAGGCAGGGTGTCCCTGTGCCGCCCCCAGAGCCTGCAGGGCTGTGCAGGAGCTGCGTTTTCCCACCTGGGCTGCGTCCCAGAGGACAAACCAGGAGCTGGATGAGGTTCAGGAGCACTGGGATGGCACAGGGAGCACTGCCAGGCGTCCAACAGGCACGGCCTGCGAGGGCTGGAGGGATGGGGGGAGCATCCTTCAGGCTTCAGCTGGCTTCAGAGCCTCCCTGGAGCTGTGAGTTCCTGTGCAGGAGCTGTGGGGCTGGGGGAGCTGTGCTTTGGGGTCGTTTTGGGGTGTTTTGGGTAAGAAAGCAGCAGCTGGCAGCGGGTGGGAGATGCCCAGCACTGATTTGATTCCTCTTTGGTTTTGCTCTGCTGGAGGGAAGGAGGATAAAGAAGGTGTGTGAGAGGCAGGGGTGCCAGGAAAATGTCTTCACCGTGCCACTGTCAGCAGGGGACACCAGGACAGTGCCAGTGTCTCTGCCTGTGACGTTTGTCATTGTCCTGTCTGCAGCCCAAGGAATTCTGCACAGAAACCTTGGGAGAAACAGGCAGGGCTTGGTCTGAGCCTCCTGAGACGGGAACAATTCTCAGTGCCCAGGAGTCCAGAGGAGCCCTGGAGATGCTCTGAGGGCTGGGGGTGCTCACCTGGAGAGGAGAAGGCTCCAGGCAGAGCTCAGAGCCCCTGGCAGGGCCTGGAGGGGCTCCAGGAGAGCTGCAGAGGGACTGGGGACAAGGGATGGAGGGACAGGAGCCAGAGGGCAGGGATGGATGGGATGTTGGGAAGGAATCTCTGCTCCCATCCATCCCTCAGGGCAGGTCAGAGCTGTCCCCATGGCTGTGGGCCCAGGTGTCCCCAGGATGTCCTGCAGGAGCATGGCTGGGCTCTCTCCATGCTCCAGGTTCCCCCTCAGGGATTTCCTGCCCCTCTCTGGTTCTGCAGCACTTTGGGGTCCTTACCTGGGGACCATCACAACCTGTCTGAACCTCCTCTGATTTCCAATCAACCCCCAGGCCTGTGGCTGCTGCTGGGGAGGTCCAGGCAGAGCTTCCCCACCTTGGGAAGTGCTGAACATTGGCCAGGCCTGGTGGATTCCATGGCTTTGTGCAGAACCTTGGGAAGGGACAAGGCCCTGGTGGGGACAGAGCTCCAGTGCCACCCTGGGGCAGCTTCAGGTGTTGGGAAAGGCTCTGGGGTCAGTTCTTGCTGCATCCCTTGGATTTTTAACGTCCTGGAGACGTGCTGGTGCTTGTGTGGTGCCAGCCCCATCAAAACCCCTTGCATTATTTATCAGCTGATTTAATAGAATTGCTCAGCCTCACATCCTTGCTCAGGGATTTGGATCCACCTCTGGTGCTTCCCTCTCTCCCCACTTAATGCCAGAGCTGGGGGAAACTCTCCCTCCTCCTCCCTCCCTCCGCACTGTGAATAAAAACGGGGAATAAAGGGAATAAAAAGATTATTTTAATGCAGCCAGCCAGGCTTAAGGAGAGGTGTAAGCAGCAAATAAGGGAGGCAATGATTATTATTTTTTAAGCCTGAAAATCTAAGCCCTGTTTAAGTGTTTCTATGAAATGATGTAAAAGATAGGCTGGTTTGGAACCCACTCTGCCTGGAACTGAGATCCCCCAAAGAGCAGCTGCTTCCAACGACTTCACAGCTCAGGAGAAATACAGAAACCCACTGGAACAGAGGTTTCCCAGGAGCAGGTAGGCAGGGAAAGGTGTTTAACCCTGGGGAAGGAGAAATAAAAGTGAGTGAATGTAATGAAAGTAATGTAGATTGTATATACTGTGTAATGTATAATAATGTATATTGTGTATAATGTAGATTGTGCATTTTAAGCTTCCTTATATCTCCTTGGAGGGAGGTGTATTGCATTGAAAAGCAATGTGGAGAAAAAGTTTCTTTTTTATTTTTATGTGTGTGTGTAGTTGAAAGACAAGTGGTATTTAGGTTGTTAGAGAAAAGTGAAAAACACAGAAAGGGGACGAATAGATAAGATCTTGAAAAATGGGACAGGAAAGCAGAAAGCTGGATACAGGAAAAAAATAAAATAAAATAAAATTTTAAAAATAAAATAAAATAATAGAATAAAAGCAGAGATACCCCAAAAATAGCCCTTTGGGAGTGATGCTAACTAACAGAGATACAACTCCTTGCAAAAGGAGAAAATACAGGGTATGCAGTAGTTGCTGGGAAAAAACATGCAACCTGTGGAAAAAGAGAATTTAACCTTAAACTAGTAAGCTCAAACTTGGGAATTACATACTTTAAAAAGAGCACCTGTGGAATATTTAACACAAAACCCGTGGTGCCAAGGCAGTGATTCCAGAAGGATCAAAGCTCTGGGAGTGGCATAAATGAAACACCTGAGGGATCCCTGCATGGGGAGGGAGGGGATCCAGCTGTCCTGAGGTGCTTCATCCAGGCTTTTCCAGCATTCCTCAGGCTTGGAATTTTTCACCCTTTATTCTTTTCTTGCTGTGTGAGTGTAGAAGCAGCGGTGTGTGCTGGGGAAAGCAGCCCTGGGCTCACGCTGGGTTCTCTGCCAGGGTTTGGGGGGGTTTAGGGCTGGTTCAGGGATTTAGGGCTCTCTGGGGAAGGTGAGGGGCTCTCTGTGGAGGTGAGGGTGGCTGAGGATGGAGACAGGCCAGGGAGCAGAGTGGGAAAGGCTCTGAGGGAGCAGCTGGGCAGGGAAAAGCCAATATTGCTGTTTGGCAGGAGCAGCGTGGTCAGGGAAAATGTACGTGGGTCAGGCCTGGAGCAAAGGGAAGCTGCTGAGCACATTCCCCCATTTTTCCCCTCCTTTTTTGCTTTTTTTTTCTCTCCTTTTCCTCTTTTTATTTCTCTTCCCCCCCCTTCCATTTATAACCTTTTTTTTTCTCTTTTTCATTTCTCCTTTCCCCCCTTCATTTATACCCTTTTTTCTCTCTTTTCCCCCTTTTATTTTTCATTTTCCCCCCTTCCATTTATACCTTTATTTTCTTCTCTTTTCATCTCTTTTCCCCCCTCTTCCTTTTATACCCTTTTCCTCCTTTCTTTTTCCTCTTTTTATTTCTTTTTTTCCCCATCCATTTATACCCTTTTTCCCTCTATTTTTCCTCTTTTTAGTTCTCTTTTTCCCCCTTCCTTTTATACCCTTTTTCCCCGTCTCTTTTTATTTCTCTTTTTTCCCTTTCCTTTTACACCCTTATTTTCTCTCTTTTCCCTCTTTTTATTTCTCCTTTTCCCCCTTCCATTTATACCCTTTTTTCCTCTCTTTTCCCCCTTTTTATTTTTCATTTTCCCCCCTTCCATTTATACTTTTTTCTTCTCTTTTCATCTCTTTTCCCCCCTTCCTTTTATACCCTTTCCCCCCTCTTTTTTTCCTCTTTTTATTTCACTTTTCCCCCCTTCATTTATACCCATTTTTCCTCACTTTTTTCTCTTTTTATTTCTCTTTTTTCCCTTCCTTTTATTCCATTTTTCTCTTTTTTCTTTCTCTTTCCCCCCTTCCTTTTATACCCTTTTTTCCCTCTCTTTTTCTTCTTTTTATTTCTTATTTTTCCCCTTCCTTTTATACCCTTTTTTTCCTCTCTTTTCCCTCTTTTTATTTCTTTCCCCTCTTCTATTTATACCTCTTTTTCCTCTTTTTATTTCTCTTTCCCCCCCTTCCTTTTATACCCTTTTATAACCTTTACCCTTCTCTTTTCCCTGTTTTTATTTCGTCTTTTACCCCCCTTTATTTATACCCTTTTCCCCCCTCTATTTCCCCTCTTTTTATTTCTCTTTTTTTCCCCTTCCTTTTATATTTTTTTCCCTTTTTTTTCCCCTCAGAAACCTGCTAAACCCTGTTCCACGGGGCCCCTCCACCTGCCCATTGTGCTGTGGCCCTCACCAGATGCTTTCCTCACTTCACTGCTCTCTCAGGGATGTGAAACCTGAAATTATCACAGCCCCGAGATAACTGCCATCATTTTGGAGGATTTGGTGTGTTTTACCCCACAACCCACACCTAAAACACACCAAAGCCCCAAAATGATCCCAAAACTCCCATCTTGTGGTGCAGCCATACTGGAGGAGCCAGCTGTGGATGCTGTGAGAAGCCTGGATCAGAAATTACTGCTGCTGCTGCTGCCCCAGTTCTGCCACGCTGGCCATGCCCTCCTCTCCTCATTCCTGGGCAGGACCCAGGTGTACACCCTGCCTCCAAAAACAGGGCCAGCTTTAGCCTGGAATGCAGCAGGGCACAGGGGAGAGAGGGGCAGGGAGTTAAATTTAATTGGGATAATATGGGTCAGAGCAGCAGCACCAACAACCTACTTCTGCCAGCCCGCCCAAATAACCTGGTTTGAGCTCTGCCCGGGCTCCAGCCCTGCCCAGATCCCCAACACATCCCTGTGTGCATCCCTGCCTGCATCACCTCCTGCAGCCCTGCTCAGATCCCCAACACATCCCTGTGTGCATCCCTGCCTGCATCACCTCCTGCTCAGATCCCCACACACATCCCTGTGTGCATCAGTCTTGGTTTGGAAAGCCAGGTGTGTGCTAAGGAAGGCAGGAGCCACCCCTGAAATGGAAAATGCAAACCCCCTCCCTCTGAATTATTGTAATTTTGAAATTAAGGGGCTCTCAGGCAAAGATATGGGGAATAGGAATAACAGTTCTTTATTTGGGAAAATTAAAAATACAAATGAAATAGTACAAAAAAAGAGAACAAACCCCTGCCAGAGTCAGAGCATGCCCTGCCCCCTGTGTGTCAGGGGGTGGCACAGCCCCATCCCATGGGGGCTCAGCCCTCCTGCAGTGCCAGCTGTGCTGCTGCTGGAGCAGGGATCCTGCACAAGGGGGGAGTTTTCCTCTGCAGCTCCAGGGCTGCTGCAGATGGGCCTGGGCTCCTCTGGCAATGCAGGGCAGCAGAAAGCTGCTCCTCTGGCAATGCAGTGGGCAAAGGCTGCTGTGCTGCTCCAGGCTCAGATTGGATCCAGGTAGGAATGCTTGGCTCCTCCCTGGGCGCAGCATCTCCCCATGGGATGCTGGAATTGGATCAGCCCCTGCAGGGACACTCAGTGGCCATGGACAGCAGAGATCTCCTGGAGGGAGGATTGGCTGTGGCGGAGATAAAGAAAAACTGCCCCATGGACAGCAGAGAACTGCCCCAGCTCTGACAGGTGGACATGGAACACACACCCACATTTCCAGCCTAAGACAGCATCCCTGACCACATCCCTGCCTAGATCTTGTCCATATCCCTGCCTGCATCAGTTTCTGCATCCTTGCCTGCATCCCTGCCCTGATCCACACCTGCAGCCCTGCCCACATCCCTGTATCCCTGCCTACACCTCTTTCCCCATCCCTGCCCTCATCCCTGCCCTCATCCCCCTCAGCTTGGAGAACCCCTCTCACAGCCTCAGCTTTGCCAGGCTGTGAAATGTCAGAGCCAGCATGAGCCACAGTAAATTCCTTTTCAAAATGACGGATTGGGGAAATACAGAATTCACAGGGAAAATTTTTATTTTTTTCCTTCTTTTTGCCCCTCTTTTTCCCTCCTTTTCTGCTTTTTTTCCTCTCTTTTTCCTCTTTTCATTTCTACTTTTTCCCCCTCCTTTTATACCCTTTTTTCCTCTCCTTTTCCTCATTTTTTCCCCTCAGAAGCCTGTAAACCCTGCCCTGTCCCATGTGGATTCTCCACCTGCCCATTGGGCTGTGGCCCTCAGCAGATGCTTTACTCACTTCACAGCCCTCTCAGGCCCAAGACAACGGGGTTTTACCCCACAACCCACACCTAAGACACACCAAATCCCCCAAAACTATCCCAGAACTCCCATCTCCATGTGGTACAGCCACTATTGGAGCAGCTCTGGAGGCACCAGCTGTGAAAAACCTGGAAAAAACAATAGAATCCCTGAATGGTTTAGGTTGGAGGAGACCTTGAAATCATCCAGTCCCACCCCCTGCCATAGACAGGGACAATTCCCACTATCCCAGGTTGCTCCAAACCCTGTCCGACACTTCCAAGGATGGAAGGAAAATTCATACAAGGTAAAAGATTAAAAAAAAAAATCCCAGCCTTGTTCTTTCCACGACAAGGATGGGAAGAGAAATACCAGGCAGGAGCCCTGGGAATTCCGTCTACACTCTCAGCTGGGCTGTGACCTGTTTGCTGTATTTGAAGCTTGAAATAGAGCCTTATGAGTAATGTGGTTCAGGTGCTTATCACCAATTAATTAATTCTTTTGCACGGTGGATACCTAATTAAAGCAGTCTCAGGTAATTCCTGAGGGGAGGGGGCTCAAATTAATGGGGCTGCTTAACGGGGTTGTTTCTGTGCTGATGTCACTTGTTGGGTGATTCCCAGAGGCTGGAAAGGGTCATTGGGCTCCCTGTGAGTGTTACTTAAAATAAAATTCTAATAAAGGTTTGATGGGGGTGAAATCATCGGAGGATGATTTCTCATCACGAGGGTTTCTGCAGCCCAAGGCTTTGCCTGCTGCAGGGTTTTTTTTGGGGGGGAAATGATGAGGCTCTAGGCAAAAAAAAAAAGATTTTGGTTTTATTTGAGCTGAAAATTGATTTGCAGAAGGGTGGGTCTGTCAGCCTGGCAAAATCCACATTTTCCTCCCCATATTCTGTGGTCACATAGAGGATGCCCCTAAAATAAAATCTTTTAACCAAATCAGGGCAAGGTCTTGTCCCAGTTCCTCCAGGGTGGCTGTGTCCCCACACCAATGAGCAGGGATTGGGAAATAATGGAATCATTTAGGTTGGAGAAAATCCCTGAGATAATGGAGTCAAACCATTCCCCAGCCTTGAATTTGGGGTGATTTGCATGAATGCATGGCGCAGAAAATTCCTTTTCAAAGTTATGGATTGTGGAAATACAGAATGCACAGGGCAATTTTTTTTGCCTTTTTTTCACCTCTTTTTTCCCTCCTTTTTTCCTCTCTTTTTCCCTTTTTATTTCTTTTTTCCCTCCTTTTATACCATTTTTTTACTCTTTTTTCCCCCTCTTTTTCCCCCTTTTTTTCTCTTTTTTTAATCTTCTTTCCTCTTTTCCCTCTTTTTTTCTTTTTTCCTCCTTTTTTCCTCCTTTTTTCCTCCTTTTTTCCTCCTTTTTTCCTCCTTTTTTTCCTCCTTTTTTCCTCTTTTTTTCTCCTTTTTTCCTCCTTTTTTTCCTCCTTTTTTCCTCCTTTTTTTCTCCTTTTTTTCTCCTTTTTTCCTCCTTTTTTTCCTCCTTTTTTCCTCCTTTTTTTCCTCTTTTTTCCCTCTCTTTTTTCCCTCTTTTTCCCTCTCTTTTTTTTTCCCTCTCTTTTTTCCCCTCTCTTTTTTCCCCTCTCTTTTTCCCCTCTTTTTTTCCCCTCTTTTTTCCTCTTTTTTTTGCCTCTTTCCCCCGCCCCCCCTCTTTTTCCCTTTTTTTTTCTTTTCCACCCATTCCAGGGTGGATTCATTCCTTCCCAAATCCTCTTGGAAATGTGATGTTAACACAGCCAAACACCCAAATCCTCTTGGAAATGTGATGCTGGGAGAAACAACTCCATTTGCAGCTCTTCCTTCATCTTCCCTTCCCTTTCAATCCTCATTTCCCATCTTCCCATCAAGATCCTTATCTTCACCCTGGTCAATACTTAAGAGCAGGATGTTAAAAAACTGAAACCCGTGGCTGGATATGTTAATTAACATGAAATAATAGCTCTTGCCTGCTTCCCTTAATTAAGGGTCAGAAGTTCAGAGCTGGATGAGCAGATAAGGAAGAAATTTCTGACTGGGAGGGTGGTGAGGCCCTGGCACAGGTTGTCCAGAGAAGCTGTGAATTCCCAATCCCTGGAAATGTTCAGTGCCAGGCTGGATGAACAGCCTGGGATTGTGGAAGGGGGTTGGAATGGGATGACCTTGAAGGTTGGAATGGGATGAGCTTGGGGGTTGGAATGGGATGACCTTGAAGGTTGGAATGGGATGACCTTGAAGGCTGGAATGGGATGAGCTTGAAGGCTGGAATGGGATGAGCTTGGGGGTTGGAATGGGATGAGCTTGAAGGTTGGAATGGGATGAGCTTGAAGGTTAGAGAGGGATGAGCTTGAAGGCTGGAATGGGATGAGCTTGGGGGTTGGAATGGGATGACCTTGAAGGTTGGAATGGGATGACCTTGAAGGCTGGAATGGGATGAGCTTGAAGGTTGGAATGGGATGAGCTTGGGGGTTGGAATGGGATGAGCTTGAAGGTTGGAATGGGGTGAGCTTGAAGGCTGGAATGGGATGAGCTTGAAGGCTGGAATGGGATGAGCTTGAAGGTTAGAGAGGGATGAGCTTGAAGGCTGGAATGGGATTAGCTTGAAGGTTGGAATGGGATGAGCTTGAAGGTTGGATTGTGATGAGCTTGAAGGCTGGAATGGGATGAGCTTGGAGGCTGGAATGGGGTGAGCTTGAAGGTTGGAATGGGATGAGCTTGAAGGTTTGGATTGGGATGAGCTTGAAGGTTGGATTGGGATGAGCTTGGAGGTTGGAATGGGATGAGCTTGAAGGTTGGATTGTGACAAGCTTGAAGGCTGGAGTGGGATGAGCTTGAAGGCTGGAATGGGATGAGCTTGGAGGTTTCTTCCAACCCAGAGCACTCTGGGATTCTGTGGTCTCTGTGCTGGAGATACTCTGGTCCATCCATGGATTTTGGGGAATTTCTCAAGCTGTGAGTTCTCCTTTCCTACGCTCCTGTGCTGCAGCAGCCTCCAGTCTCCTGGTGACCTCTGGGTGTTTTTAACATTTTATTAAACCTGAAAAACCCAACCCAACCCCCCAAAAACCCCGTTAAACCTTTAAAGCATTTTCATTTTCACTCAAGCGCAGCCTGACAGGGCTGAGCCCTGGTGGGGAGCAGGGGTTGGGGCTGGAGGTGGTGTGACAGGATGTGTGCCCTTATCTGTCCTGCTGGGGTGTCACAGCATGTGACAGCCTGGCCCCTTCCCTTCTGAGTCACAGCAGGAGGAGATGTCAGCCTTGCTCCTCCTGTCTGGGCATCCTAATTCCCCAGGATTTGGGCATTATAATTCCCTGGTATTTGGGTGTTCTTATTCCTCAAAATTTGGACATCCTTATTCCTCAGGAACTGAGAATTGTTATTCCTCAAAATTTGGGCATCCTTATTCCCCAGAATTTGGACATCCTTATTCCTCAGTATTTGGGCATCCTTATTCCTCAGGATCTGGACATCCTTATTCCCCAGAATTTGGACATCCTTATTCCCCAGAATTTGGACATCCTTATTCCTCAGTATTTGGGCATCCTTATTTCCCAGTACCTGGGCATCCTTATTCCTCAGTATCTGGGCATCCTTATCCTTCAGTAGTTGAACATTCTTATTCCTCAAAATTTGGATATCCTTGTTCCCAAGTATTTGGGCATTTGTATTTCCCACATATCTGGGAATCTGTATTTCCCTCTGTATGGGTTTTCTTATCCCTCAGTATCTGGGCATCCTTATTCCCTGATATTTGGGCAGCCCTGAATTCACCAGTATTTGGCCATTCTTATTCCCTGGTATTTGGTCAACCTTGCTCTCCAGTATTTGGGCATTCTTATTTCCTAGTATGTGGACATCCTCATTCCTCAGAATTTGGGCATTTTTGTTCCCCAAGTATCTGGGAATAATTTTTTCCTTTTTATGGGCATCCTTATTCCTCAGGATTTGGGTATCCCTGGATTCCCCAGGATTTGGGTGTCCATGTTCCCCAGTACTTGGACATCCTTATTCCTCAATATTTCAGCTTTTTTATTCCCAAGTAGGTGGGAATTCTTTATTCCCTCTTTATGGGCATCCTTATTCCTCAGCCTTTGGCCATCATTATTCCCCAGGCATGTGAGAATTCCTTATTTCTCCTTTATGTGAGCATTTGTATTCCTTGGTATTTGGGCATCCTTGAATTCCCCAGTAGCTGAGCATTGCTCAATATTTGGGCATCCTTGTTCCCTGGTATTTAAGCATGTTATTCCATTTTATCCCTCAGAATTTGGGTATCTTTATTCCCTGGTATTTGGGCATGTTATTCCTTTTTATCCCTCAGAATCTGGGCATCCTTGTTCCCTGGTATTTGGGCATGTTATTCCATTTTATCTCTCAGAATTTGGGTATTCTTATTCCCTGGTATTTGGGCATATTATTCCATTTTATCTCTCAGAATTTGGGTATTCTTATTCCCTGGTATTTGGGCATATTATTCCATTTTATCCCTCAGAATTTGGGTATCTTTATTCCCTGATATTTGGGCATGTTATTCCATTTTATCCCTCAGAATTTGGCTATCCTTGTTCCCTGGTATTTGGGCATGTTATTCCATTTTATCCCTCAGAATTTGGCTATCCTTGTTCCCTGGTATTTGGGCATGTTATTCCATCTTATCCCTCAGAATTTGGGTATCTTTATTCCCTGATATTTGGGCATGTTATTCCATTTTATCCCTCAGAATTTGGCCATCCTTGTTCCCTGGTATTTGGTCAAGATGAGGGAACACCCAGAGCCTGATCTACTCCCACCACTGGGATTATCCCTTGTGCACCAGCACTTTTTCCCAGGATTTTCCCCCAAATAACAACTCTAAAGCAGCCTGGGGGTTTGTTTAACTACCAGTGCATTCCCTAGTGGCTTTTCCATGGCTCTGGACCCTTTTTGCCCACTCTGGAGCAGGTTTGTGCTCTCTCCCTGTGGCACTGGGATGGGGAGAGCCAAAACCTTGTAGGAACAGTGGCAGGAGGGACCAGAGCTGCTGATCTTTCACCTGAACAAAAAAACCACAAAAACCCTAAAAAACAAACAAAGGAAGTTGAGGTTGGTTCCTGTTTGCTTCAGTTTGAGCCTTCAGTTAGGGCCTGAGAGAAAACAAAAGCAGCTGAGGTTCCCCTGCACGTGATGCCCACGGGGCAGGGGCTGCTCCAGGGAGAGGAGACACAGCAGGAATGTGAGGCTGGAGCCTCCTGACTCCACCTGGGCTTCCCACAAGGTGAGTGAAGGGCACATCCCATCTCTGACAGAGCCAATCCCAGTGCTGAGCTCTTCCTTTCAAGCAAAAATTAGGGAAGAGCAGAATGTGCTTTTGCCTTGCCTTGGTAATTCCCATCCTTGGAAATGCTCTGGGAGAGCTGGAGGTGCTCACCTGGAGAAGGGAAGGATCCAGGGGAACCTTGCAGGGCCTGAAGGAACCTTCTAAAGAAGGACAGATTTTTATAGGGCCTGGAGGGACAGCAAAAAGGGTTTTAATCCTAAAGAGGGTTGGTTCAGGTGTAAGAAAGAATTTTTTAATGGGAGGATGGGGAGGTCCTGGCACAGGGTGCCCAGAGCAGCTGTGGCTGCCCCTGCATCCCTGGAAGTGCCCAAGGCCAGGCTGGACAGGGCTTGGAGCAGCCTGGGATGGTGGAAGGTGTCCCTGTGAATGACATGGAGTGGAACAGGATGAGCTTTAAGGCCCCTTCCATCCCAAACAATTCTGGGATCAGTGATTGGGGCTGAACCAGGTGCCCATCCCAGCTCTCCTGTTTGGGTTTGCCAGGAGGGATGGGATGCTGCCAAAGGGATAAGGAAGCTGTTGCCATGGAAACAGGCTCGGGTTTTCCACTCCCTTGTCTTTTAATTTATTTATTTATTTGTCTGCCAGCAGCATCTCTGACCTGCAAGCTGCTTCCCAGGGATTTAAACACCAGATTGGACCTCCAGGATAAAAAAAATGGGTGGGAAAGGGAATAAAATCCCTGTGGAGAGGGGCTGGGAGCTGGGGCTGGAACCAGCACTCAGGATTATGGTTTTCATTGCCCCATGGAACAAATCAAGCTCAGACCATTTTATTTCCTTGAGGAAAAAGTGAAACATTTGGAATTTGGGTGTGTTAAGTCTCCTTTCCCAGCCAGATCTGTAACTCCTGTTGGGATCAGTGGGACTATCCCATCTCCCACCCCCTGGAAAACGTGGCTCTGCTATTTTCTATTTTGCCCGTTGTATTTTGATACTTTTCTGGATATATTTAGCAAATCTTTTTTTTCAGCTGAGCCACCTATTTTTAGCCATGGCTTTTAGCAAAAGCCACAAGATGCCTGGCAAAGGCATCCAGCCCCTCACGAGGGATTCCCACGCTCCAGCCAGCCAGTGACCCTGTTCCCAGTTATCCCTTCTGGAGGTGCATCCTGGCTGCTTTTGGGGTGAAAAAAGCAGTTTTGGGGAGATCCTGCTTGTTTCAGTGGAGATATAGAAGCTGGGATGGGCTCAGCTCTTGGGAAGCACAGGGACAGGGAGAAATCCCAGAGTGAATGAGAATTGGGACAAATTTCTCCATTATAATACCCAGCCTTGTTGCACTTCTGAACCAAAACCCTTTTCCTGTCAAAAAAATCCCCCACTTTCTGTCCAAAAAAACTCCTTTTCTGTCCAAAAATCCCCTCTTTTCTGGACCAAACCCCCACATGGGGCCTGGTAGGAACAACCCTGATCCCTGCTCTCCCCAAAATCCTGGCTGCCCCTGTGGGGTTCACCCGCTTTGCTATAACTGAGTGGAAAATGCTGGTGCCTCAGGGATGGAAAATATCACCTTTTTCTGCAAGCAAGGAGCAGGGAGGCTGCTGCTTTCACCCCAAAAAGGAGCTGTTTTCAGGGTGGGTGATGCTGCTTTCAGTCTTTGTGGTGAGGGAAGGCAGAGGTTTCAGGCTGGCCAATGTCAGCACTTTCTGTTTCATTCCTGCTTTTCCTTTTGCTTCAGAGGGGAGAGATGGAAAGCAGAGAAAAATCTTGCTGGGAGGTGAAAAAAAAATCTGGAAAATTGAACCATGGAATCACCCAGGTTGGAAAAGCTCTCTAAGGTCATCCCACCGTAAATGATGGAATGGTTTGGGTTGGAAAGGATCTTAAAGTTCATCTTCTTCCATCCCCTGCCATGGGGAGGGACACTTTCTGCTATCCCAGGTTGCTCCAAGCTCCATCCAGCCTGGCCTTGGACACTTCCAGGGATGGGAAAATGCCATTTTTTGAAACATTTTAGAGAATTCCAATCTCCACCCACACAGACCTTGAGCTAAAACCCAACTAAAAGAGGAGAAAACACTTCTGGAGGTGGTTCAGCTCTGATTCCATGGGTTTGGAGCTGGAGCTGGGGATGGATCCAGCACCAGGCACACAAATTCCAGGATCCTCTGTGCTCCACAGCCTCTCAGCTCTGTGCAGAGCAGGCAGCAGCTGCTGCTGATGAGGAGCTGGCAAATGAAGCTTAATTACTCCTGCAAGCAGAGCTGGCAGCTCTGGGGTGCCAGAGCCCCACAGGAGCCCAGGCTGGGAGGGAAGGATGGGATGGCAGCTTAGCAGGAGGGCTCAGCATCAAGAAATGCTCCTTTTGCAGTGCCTGCTTTGGCTTGGATGTGCCATTTGGTGTGGAAATGCTTCCAGGAATCCAGGAGGGTGGGATGGAGGAGGGCTGGTTGGCTCAGAGCAATGGTGGCTTTTAGCTCAGAGCATTTTAAATCCCAGTCTCAGCCCATCAAGCTGCTCCACATCCACATTTGTTGCTCCACATCACAGATAAGAGGTGAAGATTTTGGTGAAGATTTCTCAGGATTTGGACATCCTTATTCCCTGGCATTTGGGCATCCTCATTCCCCAAAATTTGGACATCCTTATTCCTCAGAATTTGGGCATTCTTATTCCCCAGGTATCTGAGAATAACTTTTTCCTTTATATGGGCATCCTTATTCCTCAGAATTTGGATATCCCTGAATTCTCCAGGATTTGGACATCCTAATCCCTCAGTATTTGGCCATCTTTATTTTCCAGTATTTGGACATCCTTATTTCCTGATATTTGGGCATCCTTATCCTTCAAGATTTGAATATTCTTATTCCTCAAAATTTGGATATCTTTGTTCCCAAGTATTTGGAAATAAGTATCCTTATTTCCTAAATATCTGAGAATCTGTATTTCTCTCTGTATGGACTTTCTTATCCCTCAGTATCTGGGCATCCTTATTCCCTGATATTTGGACATCCTTATTCCTCAGTCTTCAGATATCCCTGAATTCCCCAGGATTTGGACACCTTAATTCCTCAGTATTTGGGCATCTTTATTTTCCAGTATCTGGGCATCCTTATTTCCTGATATTTGGGCATCCTTATTCCTCAGTATCTGGGCATCCTTATCCTTCAGTATTTGAACATTCTTATTCCTCAACATTTGGATATCTTTGTTCCCAAGTATTTGGAAATAAGTGTCCTTATATCCTAAATATCTGAGAATGTGTATTTCTCTCTGTATGGGCTTTCTTATCCCTCAGCATCCTTATTCCTTGATATTTTGGCAGCCCTGAGTTCTCCAATATTTGGGCATTCTTTGGGAAGTTTTTGGGAAAGCTGGAATGAGCAGACCAAGAGCTGGTACAAATGCATCAGGGATCAGGGATATGCCTCACTGTTTGCCCACCTAAATCCCAATTTTGGGTGCCTGTTCAGGCTGGGTGCTGCTGGTGACAGAAATAAAAAGTCATTCAAATGTACCCAAGGCTCTTCATTCAGCAGAGAGCAACAAATGAGGTGGGTTTTTTGGAGCTTTTTCAAATAGCGAAAACCAGCAGCAAAATTTTCATGTCCAGACATTTATTGCCAGCATTTTTCATGGAATCCCAGAATGGTTTGGAAGGGACCTTAAAGCTCATCTCATCCCACCCCTGCCATGGCAGGGACACCTTCCCCTATCCCAGGCTGCTCCAAGCCCTGTCCAGCCTGGCCTTGGGCACAAAGCTCAGCTCAGTGTCAGGCTCAGCTTTTCTGGGGAATCTGTGCCAGGGTCTCCCCACCCTCACAGGGAAGAGATTTCAGCCAAGCCAAGCTGTGGAGCATCCTCCTCTCCTCCAACCCCCAGCTCCTCTTTACTCATTGCAGTCAAGCAAGCAAAACCCTGGAAAGTGTCCTCAGATCCAAGGAGAAAATGCCAATATCTTTGAGCATGGCATTTCGAGGGAAGTTTATTTTCCAGGCATTGCAGTTCCTGGCAGTGACCTCCCTCCCTGGGCCAGCACAGGGACAGGAACTTGCAGAGGCAGGGCTGGAGATGTGGTGGGTGCAGGGAGAATGCCTGACCCCCGTTTGGGGAGTCTGGGAATTCCCAGCCTGGTGGAGTGATGGCAGCACTTGGGCACAGGTCACTGAGGAGCTGTGCCAGCATCAGCCCAATTCATCTCCAGGTTCCCTTGGTCAGAGCTCAGCTCCTGGCCTTAGGCAGCAAAAATCTTTTGGATTTTTAATTTTTTATTTCTATTTTTTATTTTATGTTTCTATATAAAATAGGTTATATCTATATAAATGTATCTATTTATCTATATATCTATATATCTATGTATCTATATCTCTATATATCTATAAAATAGATTATATATATTATAATTTTATATTTTCTATTATTTCTATATATTATATTACAGATAAATGTAAAATATATATTTAATTTTTATATTCTCATTTAATATTTATATTTATGTTTTATAGTTTCCTTTTATTATATTTATATTTATAAATTTTTTATATTTATAGTTATAGTTCTATTTATAGGTTTTGTTTTAGGGTAATTTTAACTTTTTTATTTATTTATTTTAATTTTTATTTCCTGGTCTTCCCATTATCACAGGGCTGCTCTCACACACTCTGCTGTTGTGCTGAGCTTATTTTTATTTTTAATTTATTTTTAATTTTATTTTTATTTATTTATATTTCATTTCCTGGTCTTCCCATTATCACAGGGCTGCTCTCATACCCTCTGCTGTTGTGCTGAACTTATTTTTATTTTTATTTTAAATTTTTTAATTTTGTTTTTATTTTTTAATATTTCATTTCCTGGTCTTCCCATTATCACAGGGCTGCTCTCACACCCTCTGCTGCTGTTGTGCTGAGCTTTGCCTGCAGTGAGAGGAGTTTTATGGCATTCCCGAGGGAATTTAGTGCCTTATTTCCCTCACTTAATGCACATGTGTGCCTGGATAATGGGATTCCTGCCTTGGAGCCCACAGGTTAATGAGCCCTTCCTCATTATTTTCATGCTAATGATGTTTTACAGGGCCAGGACATGGATAGTGTCTCTTTTGGGCTCTGCACTGTAATTACAGCTCGGGACCTTGCCAGCTTGTTTGGATGTTTGTCTGCAGTGCAGAGGGGCCTTGGGTTCTTTACTGTGTGTGGAAGGGGCTGGGTTTGTTCAGAGGGGTGCCAAGAGCTGGACAGGGCCTTGGCACAAGGGATGGAGGGACAGGACCCAGGGAATGGCAGGTTGGGTGGGATTTTGGGAAGGAATATGAGGGTGGGCAGGCCCTGGTACGGGTTTCCCAGAGCAACTGTGGCTGCCCCTGGATCCCTGGCAGTGCCCAAGGCCAGGCTGGACAGGGCTTGGAGCAGCCTGGGACAGTGGAAGGTGTCCCTGCCATGGCAGAGGTGAGATGGGATGGGATTTAAGGTCCTTTCCAACCCAACCATTCCACGATTCTATGATAAATCCAATCCAAACTGCCCCTGGATCCCTGGCAGTGCCCAAGGCCAGGTTGGCCAAGGCTTGGAGCACCCTGGGACAATGGAAGGTGTCCCTGGCATGGCAGGGGTGGGATGGGATGGGATGGGATGGGATGGGATTTAAGGTGCCTTCCAACCCAACCCATGCCATCTCTCTGTTATAAATCCAATCCAAACAAAAAACCCCATGGAATTTTGGGGTTCCACACCCTCCTGGGGGCACAGTGGGCTCTCCTCTCTCTGGGATTTAAGAGCTGCTTTAGTGCTGGAGCAGCCCCACCAGGGCTGTTGTCCAGGGTGGGGCATTCACCAGCTCACTTTGAAGTGTCACCTGCTGCTTTTTTTTGTTATTTGTGGTGGAGGAAACGCCCCAGGTCTCCCCAGGGGTGGAAATGCTCTAAAACCATCACTGGCCCCAAAATGCATCTCGTTTCTACTTGAAGCACCTGCAGAGTGGCTGAGCCTGGCCCAGGGTGTGGTGGCTCCTGGGGGGCTCCTCTGAGTTGCCCCAAAGTCCCCAACATTGTCCCAACAGGCCTGTGCTTCTCTCAGGGAGGGTCCCACCCTTCCCTCACCTTATTTTTGGGGCTGTTTTCCCCATTTCAGTGTCCCTAGGGCTGGCTGTAGTAAGAGAAAGGAAGGGTTTCCTTGCAGGAGGGTGGCAGCAGGGTTGGAAATACAGAATTATTTAAAATATCAGGACTGTAACAGCCATACAGATGCTCTCAGCAGCCATCCCTGCTCCTATGGATCCTAAACAGGCAAGTCCCTGTTTAGGATTGTGATTCCCTGCCACTGGAGCAGGTCCATTCACAGAATTCACAGAATTCACAGAATAATCACTGGCTTGGAAGAGACCTTCAAGATCATCAAATCCAACCCAGCCCCAACAGCTCAACTCACCCCTGGCACCCAGTGCCACATCCAGGCTTTGTTAAACACACCCAGGGATGGGGACTGCACCACCTCCCTGGGCAGAACATTCCAGAACTTTATCACTCTCTGTAAAAAAAAATTTTCCTGATATCCGACCTAAATTTCCCTTGGTGCAGGTTGAGACTTTGTATGAAAGGGCACAACACGGAATTGGTTAGGTTGGAAAAGCCCTCTAAAATTGAGTCCTCATCACTGCCAATCCCACCACTAACCTGTGTCCCCAAGTGCCACATCCACACACTTTTGGAACCTTCCCAGGGGTGACATTTGCTGCCTTAGGAAAGTCTCTCTGGCACCCAACCCAGTTTTGGTTGAACCTGCTGCTGTGCCAGAACCATGGCGCATTCCATGGTGTGGGGAATAGTGACGGTAAGAAGAGTTTTAGAAAGTTGGGAAAGTAGGTTTTAGAAATAGAAAGAGTAGAAAATTAGAATTAGTTGTAAAGTGTGAAGGTAGGAAAAAGTTACAATAGTAAAGTAAATAGTAAATAAGGACATGGCACAATAGCTTGAGTTTTAGGTTTGGTTAAGATAGACTTTAAGACTCTAGAAAAATATGTTTAGTAAGACAGTAGAAGGTTTTAAGCTTAATGGTGTATTGTGCATTGTTAATAGAAGTAACTTTATTAAGTAAGAAGTATTTCTTACTTAGAAATAAGTAAGTATTATGTGAAGCATGTGTACCTTTAGTGATTGGTTAGAACAATTGTTTGTAACTTTAGTGATATGCTACTGGCTAGAAAGGTTTTAAAATGTTCTGTGACAAAGAAATCTCTGGCAGCTGCTGGCAGGACGTGAGCTTTTGCTATCTTTCTATTGTCTCAACCATGTAATGTTGAGAAAATGAGGCTGATGTTGTAATAAAATTCCAAGGAACGTCTCTCAGTAGTCTCATTCTGTTTGGGAAAGAGAAAAAACTTCCCCAACACAAATGGTGCCCTGTGAAGCAAAAGATTCATTTCAGAATCCTTTGCAGACCATTCAGTCATCAGTGTTAAGAGCCCCAGATTAAGGAAGTTGAAAGAAGAGGGAAATCGAAAGAGAGCTGTGCTCTGCTGCTCAAACCCTTCCCCAGCCACCAAAAAAAGAGGGGAGAGGTGAGATAAGCAATGCACTGAGCTGAGCCTCCAGCCATGGCCTGGGGGAGCAGATCCAGCCAGGAGCTGGGCTGGAGCATTTTGGCAGCACTGCCCAGGAGATGCTCCTTGTGTGGACCAGACCTTCAAGCCATGCCCTGTGCACCCTCCAGCCTGCTCGGGGCTACTTGCCCATGGCTGAAACCTCTTCCTGTGCTGAAAACCTCGCTGAATGCAAACAAAAAGTGTCCCTGGGGGCTGGGCTTGCACGGCACAGGGCGGGGGGACACACGGAGGGGACCTGGGGATGTGGCACCCGGCGCCTGCGGGTCCCTGGTGGCAGAAATGATGGTCCCATGGAGCTGAGGTTCATTTTCTGTTCTCTTTATTCAAGGGCAGTGAAGGGCCAAGAGGAGCAGAGCTTCCCTTAGAGGCACAGATCACCGGAGAGATCAGCTTCTGGTAAAAAACAACCCCTCCCTGTGCTCCCCTCCTCATCCTCAAACCCACCTGGCCCTGGCATGGCTCCTTCTCCAAGTACAGCCACCAGTGCCAGGTTGATTCCTTCTCTAAATCCCACAGATTTATGTGGGATCCCATATAAATCCCATAAAACCCTATAATAATATAATATAATATAATATAATATAATATAATATAATATAATATAATATAATATAATATAATATAATATAATATAATATAATATAATATAATATAAATCTTATCATTAATATAATATAAATTACACAATATGTAATATTATATGTTATGTAATTTATAGTATAACTATAATTTGTATTATAATATATAATATTATATATTATGTCATTTATATTATATTATGTTGCTATATTATATTATATTATATTATATTATATTATATTATATTATATTATATTATATTATATTATATTATATTATATTATATTATATTATATTATATTATATTATATTATATTATATTATATTATTAATGTGATCTATATTATATAATATCAGTTATCTAATATATAATATAGAATATCTATTATCTGATATAGTTTCTATCTATATAATATATATTATATCGATTATATATAATGTATAATTAATTCTAATATAATATATAATATATAATATGATATATATTTTTTTTTTTTTTTTTTAATCCCATGAAAAATCCATTTTGAAGCTGGCAGGCAGCCCCAGTCAGCCTCAGCACTGCTGGAAAAGCCTTGCTGCTGCAGGATGCTGGGATTCTGCTGCCTCTGCCAGAGCTCACTGCTGGTAGAAGGTGCTGGAAAAACATCCGGGATCCAGCCTGGAGTGGCCTTAATGAGCATCCCCCGCCTGCCTGGGGTAGAAATCTCCAGAAACAGGAAACTCCAGCATCCTGTTTAGCATCTCAATGTGCAAATTGGCAGCAGGGACAAAGGCAGGGAGGCCAAGGGACACTGGACACACACTGGGCACCGGCAGGGGCTGGAGGATGGGCAGGGAATGAGCCTGGCACAGAAATCCTGTTCCCTGGTTTGTGTTGCTGTCAGAGGCTGTCGTGGAACAGCAAACAGCAAAGCACAGCTCAGCTGGGCTCCTGCTGCTGCAGGCTGGGCTCTGGACAGTCCCAGGGCCACCTAAGTGCCACCCCAGTTGTGGGGACACCACTGGCAGCGTGTCCCTACCCTGGGTTGGCATTTCCCATCCTCACCCCCTCATTCTGATGGCTCTAACCCTCCACACATGCAACCCCAGCCCGTCCTTTGAGGGCTGGCATATATAATATGATCTATATTTTTTATACATATATATTTAAAAAATCCCAAGAAAACCCCATTTTGGAGCTGGCAGGAGCAGCCCAGCAGCTGATCCCGGTGTGTTCCTGCCCACAGCCCACCCTGGGAGCCCTCCTGGCCTGCCCATGGCTAGCAACAACACTGCTAGCATAGCACAGGCCCGCAAGCTGGTGGAGCAGCTGAAGATGGAGGCCAACATCGACAGGATAAAGGTAGGGATTCTCTGGGAAGGTGGTGGCTGCTGCCCAAATCTCGTGGAGGGAGATGGGATGTGGAGCCAGGTGGTGTTTGTGGGGGATGCTCTTGTTTTAAGTAGACCATTCAGCCATCAGTGTTAAGAGCCCCGGATTAAGGAAATCAAAAGAAGAGGGAAATTGAAAGAGGGCTGTGCTCTGCTGCTCAAACCCTTCTCCAGCCACCAAAAAAAGAAGGGAGAGGTGAGATAAACCAGGGGCTGAGCCAAACCTCCAGCCAGGAGGCAGTGGGAGATGGGATCGTAGAATCTAGGAATGGTTTGGGTTGGAGGAGACCTTAAAGCCCTTTTTGTTCCCACCCCCTGCCAGGGACACCTTCCACCATCCCAGGTTGCTCCAAGCCCCATCCAGCCTGGCCTTGGGCACTCCCAGGGGTGAGAGGCAGCTGGAAGCATTCCCTGGAGCCCTGTGGGGTGGTGGGAAGGAGTGACTGTCCTCAAGGCATCTCAGCTCCTTGCTAAGAGCTTAAATCCGGGGAGAGAAGTGCTGCAGGGCTGGGATGAGCTCTGGTGGCTCGGGAGCTGCTGCCGTGTCTGGAATAAAGAGCAAGGCTGGTGGGTGAGGGCAGGAAACGCTGCTGTGGATGTTCCTGCCAAGGGATGCGTGGGAGAGCCAGCAGGGATGCTGAAGTCAGTCCTTGTCAGGTGAAGGATGGAAATGTGGGAAGGCTAGGAAGGCTGGGAAAGCTGGGAATTCGGGCTGACAGAGCAGCTCAGAGCCCAGAGGTGAAGAACCAGCCCAGAACCAGCCCCAGCAGGGATGTGCTGCTGTATTTGTCAGTCAGGTTCTCATCTCTGGTCTGATGTTCCCTGCCCAGGGATGCTGCCAGCCTGGTGGCACCTCTCCAGGTGGGATGTCCCCAGCACAGCCTGTCCCTAACCCAGGGCTCCTCCTTTTGCAGGTGTCCAAAGCAGCAGCAGACCTGATGGCATACTGTGAAGCCCACGCCAAGGAGGACCCTCTATTGACTCCTGTCCCGGCCTCAGAAAACCCCTTTAGAGAGAAGAAGTTCTTCTGTGTGATCCTGTAAACCCAGGAGGAGCCTGACGGGCACTCAGGCCACCCTGAACACTGATGTAGAGTTTTTAGGAATGGGGACGACCTGCTGGTCCGCAGAATTTAAACAAAAATAAGTAAAAAACACGGCCTGGAAGCTACAGAGATGTGCATGTTTAAAGAACCTGGCCACCTTTGGGGGAATCAGATGATCTGCATTGCAAGGCAAAAGATCTGAAGTCTGTAGAGTTGCCTAGAAAGAGAAAAACTAAACAAAACAAAAAAAAAAAACCCATATAAAGAATAAATCTGTGTCACTTTTCTGCTCACAAAATTGTTCGATTGTTCCATATTTAAAGCACCAGAGCTGTGCTGAGCAAAGTTAACTGCTAAGGATGTGTATAACCTTCTTGGAATGATATTGTTGGTTTCTTTCCAAGCTAATGTTTTTGATTTAAGTTGTCAGATATATAGCAGACAGGTTAGGTGGCTGTGCTGTTACTCAATGTTTGGTCTTGTGCTTTTTCATTTCTGGCCGTAGCGTAGCGGAGGGGGTCGAGGGGACACCAGCAGCTCTGTGTCCCCAGCAAACCCCACTTTTTACCATTCTCTCTATGGTTAGCTTTGGTTCTGCAAGTAAAAGTGGTTCCTGTGTCGTGCTTGGTGCTTCCTAGCCCTGTGATGACATTCAGTGGTAGTGCATGAGAGTTTAATTCCGTTCATCCGCTCCAGACTTTTCTTTTCCAGCGTTTGGCACCACGTGCTGGTGGAAGAAGCCGTAGGGAGGGAACAGAGGCAATTCTGAAAGCAAAGAGAGCTCCTGAGATGCCTTAGACGTGCCTGAAATGCCTCCTGCCACAGGGCAGGTGCCAGCCCGGCTGCAGGGCGAGCCAGAAATCCGAAAATCAAAGTCGACCGCTTCTTTCCGGGTCTTTCCTTTCTCCTACACCTCTGTGCCTCTGCTCTCCTCGCTTGGTCCTGCTCTTTTTCCCAGTTCCTGGTAGCACTTCCTTCCCTTGGGGCTGGTCTGGAATGTTGCTGGGATGCTGCTCAGTGGTGGGATGCTGCTCCTCCATGGGATGCTGCTCTGTGGTGGGATACAGCCCCATGGTGGAATGCTGCTCCAAAATGGGATGCTGCTCCATGGTGGGATGCTGTGCCACCATGGGATGCTATCCCATCATGGGATGCTGCTTCTCCAGGGAATGCTGCTCCATGGTGGAATACAGCCTCATGCTGGGTTGCTGCTCCTCCATGGATTGTTGCTCCTCTATGGAATGCTGCTCCATGGTGGCATACACCCCCATGGTGGAATGCTACTCCATGGTGAGATTCTGCTTCATGGTGGAATGCTGCTCCTCCATGGGATGCTGCTCCTCCATGGTGGATGCTGCTCCATGGTGGGATGCTGCTCCTCCATGGGATGCTGCTCCTCCATGGTGGATGCTGCTCCATGGTGGGATGCTGCTCCTCCATGGGATGCTGTCCCACCACAGGATGCTGCTCTACATTGGGATGTTCCTGCCCCTTCCTGCCCCCACCTCCCCTCCCATTCCCGCTGTCCCCTCCCCACGCTGGGAAGGGCCAGGGGAGCAGCCCCGGGAGCTGTGGGGCCGCCCCTTCCCGGGGGTGCCTGATTCCCTGTTTACACACGGCCTGGGCTCCGTGCCAGGCTGGGCAGTTATTCCCAGGTCTGCTTCATCTGCTCCCAGCTCTCGGGGGACACACGCCACCTTTCTGGGCTCCTCCTCGGGTCCATGCTTTTGTGGATGTGGTTTGTCTCTCCTTTCTGCTGCTAAACACCTCCTGGCTTTCCCCTGCTCATCTGTCCTCCTGGGAAACTTTGGGAACCATCCCTTTGGGAATCATCCCTTTAGGAACTATCACTTTGGGAATCATGATGTGGGGATTTATGTACAAAATGAGCTGGGGGTCACAAAGGGGTTTAGGGGCCTGTGGTGGCCCTGCTGAAGCAGTTCTGAATCAGGTGTGAGCTTTTAAAAATTCCTGTGGATCTGGGAGGGGGAAAGTCTTTAGGTACCTTTTGGTAACTCTTTCTAGCCCGTAAAAAAAGTGCTTTTTGGTTTTTCTACCTTTTCATACTCTTTTTCTAGTTCTACGGAGAAGGCCAGTTCTTCTCACACTGGACTCCAAACTTTTGGCACCTGGGAATGTTTGTAAGCCACAAGGAGCCTAGATGGTCCCAGCGCCCCCTAATTCCTTCAATTTTGATCTTTTTACAACAGCTCCCGAAGCTTTTGGATGAAGGGTGGATGAAGTGGTTTGCTCTGCAGCTGGTTTCACTTGTGGTGTTACCAGGCAGAGATGTAAAAACCCCATCCTGAGTTTTGTCTTTTCTTCTTAATCTGATTTATTGTCACAGAGAGTGAAGTGCAGCCGGTCTGACCCGGGGCTCCCACCCCTCCCTTTCTCAAACACTGTCACAAAAGTGGTTTGTAATAATTTTTTAACGACTTGCCTATTTTACAGCTCGAATTCTTAATACCTTAGACAACAAAATAAACCTGCATGAATACAGGGGAGCGGGGAGGGGGAGATTTTGAATTAACCCAAACTGTTCATTGAAGGTGTTTTACGTTGCTGGGCTTGATTTTCTGTTGGTTGTGGTGTTGCCATTGGTGTGCTGCCAGGTATTTCACCCCAGTATTTCTATTTACACAGATCTGCCTTTGTTAGCCAAGCAGAGATCTCCTGACAAGGTTGTTTCCCCTCCTCACAACAAAAATCCCACCCATGCCTCCATCCCCATGCTGGATTTCCAGCCTGGCCTCAAACAACATTCCACTACCCCCAGGCTTTTAAAGAAAAAAAGGACTTTTATTGTCTGCAAAGGTTGCTGGTGGCAATTCTGTCCATGGGTTGTCACCCTGCCAGCAGCAGGATTTTGGGGAGGGGGTGGCTGTAGGCGAAAGCCAGTCGTGGTGTAGCGCATCCCCATCCCACATGGTCTGTGTACTCGTTGGAAATAAACTTTTGGATTTGTTTCAAGCCTTTGGAGATGCTGCTCTGTGCTCCCTGGGGAGGTGGGATCCCGTCCTGGTTGTGGTTGGATGCAGTTCCCAAGGGGTTCTCCCTGTCAGGGAGGGTTTAGCAGGAGTTTTGGGCCTGAGGTTGCAGCAGCTTTTTGTTCCCACAGCATGAGGCAGGTCAAGGGAGAACAGGCTCGTTCAGGGTGGGACATTGCTCCTTGCTCAGAAATTGAGAGACACCTAAAATTCCCAATTCCATTGTCCATCCCTTCTCCCCTCTCTTTCCTCCTTCTCCCAGCCCAGGCACTCAGCACAGGAGCAAATCCAGAGGAGGCCATGGAGCTGCTCCAGGGGCTGGAGAACGCTCTGGGAGAGCTGGGAGTGCTCACCTGGAGAAGGGAAGGATCCAGGGGAGAGCTCAGAGCCCCTTGCAGGGCCTGAAGGAACCTTCTAAGGAAGGACAGATTTTTATAGGGCCTGGAGGGACAGCAAAAAGGGTTTTAATCTAAAGGAGGGTTGGTTCAGGCTCAGATATAAGGAAGAATTTTTTAAAGGGAAGGTGATGAGGCCCTGGCACAGGGTGCCCAGAGAAGCTGTGGCTGTCCCTGGATCCCTGGAAGTGCCCAAGGCCAGGTTGGATGGGGTTTGGAGCACGTTGGGATAGTGGACGGTGTCCCTGTGAACGACAGGGGGTGGGACTGGATGATTTTTAAGCTCCCTTCCAACCCAAACCATTCCAGGATTCTGTGATTCCATCATTCTTACTCATTCTACTACCAAACCACTTCCTGATCACGGAATCAAACATACTCTGCTCCTACCAAATTCCCCACATCCTGAATTTTCCCTCCAGTTTCACATGACCCTCAGGGGTGAGTGTTTTCCCACACATTTTGAGGCTGCTGGGCCTCAGCTCATTCCTGGGTTCTGCTTTGAAGCTGCTCTGATGGACACAGAAAAGAATGGAGAGACTGGGAGTTGATCTTGGTGCTTGGAAAAACTGGAATATCGACACAGATCCATGCTGGGCTTGGTGCTGCTGGTTTTATTTCAGAACCTACAGCGATACCTTGTTCCTGACCACAGGAATGAGCTGAGGCCAAGCAGCCTTAAAATGTGTCCAGCAGTCCCAGGCTGCTCCAAACAAAGTGTCACCATAGGTTCTGAAATAAAAGCACCAGCACTGAGCCCAGTACAGATCTGTGCTGATATTCCAGTTTTTCCAAGCACCAAGATCAACTCCCAGCCCCTCCATCCTTTTCTGTGTCTGTCACAGCAGTTCCAAAGCAGAACCCAGGAATGAGCTGAGGCCCAGCAGCCTCAAAATGTGTGGGAAAACACTCACCCCTGAGGGTCCTGTGAAACTGGAGGGAAAATTCAGGATGTGGGGAATTTGGTAGGAGCAGAGTATGTGATCAGGAGGTGTTTTGGTAGTCCAGAGTAAGAATGATGGAATCACAGAATCCTGGAATGGTTTGGGTTGGAAGGGAGCTTAAAAATCATCCACTCCCACCCCGTGCCATTCACAGGGACACCTTCCCAGGACTGTCCCAGGCTGCTCCAAGCCAGGTGTCACCATAGATTCTGAAATAAAACCAGCAGCACCAAGCCCAGCATGGATCTGTGCTGATATTCCAGTTTTTCCAAGCACCTCCCAGCCCCTCCATCCTTTTCTGTGTCCATCACAGCAGCTCCAAAGCAAAATTCTGTCGCTGGGGAGGAAGGAGCCAAGTCTGTCCTGGCCTGCCAGGCAGCTCAGCTGTTCCACGGCTCCCTGGCTCCCCTCCAGCTCCAACACTCTCCCCCTTCCATCCTCACATCCAGGATTTGGCTCTGGAGCAGCATCTGCCGAGCAGGAGGAGGTGAGGAGCTTCCATGGAGAGCGTGGGCGAGGCGCTGCTCCGTGCGCAGGCCGCAGCCAGGCCCAGCTCCCTAATGAGAATAAACCCATCTGCACTAATTGCGTTCATTAGCTGCAGCGGGGAGAGGAGAAGCACAACTCATCTCCTGGGGATGCATTTGTGTTCCTGCAGGAAGGCTTGGAGCCACCAGGGAACGGGGGGAAGGGCTGCTCTGAGGGTGAGGAAGGCAGGAGGGGTGGAGAGCGGAGGTGTCACTGCCTCCATGATTGTCATTCTTGGTGGCATGGACAGTGTGTGACATGCATGTGGCTGAGGGCACTGTGGGGATGCTCCTTTTCTCCATGCTGGGGTTGTTGTGCCTGTCCTGCTGGCTTCAATGTCACTGCTTGTCACTTTTGGTGGCACGGACTCATGTGGCTGAGGGCCCCGTGAGGACGGGCCCGAGCTCCTTTTCTCCATGCTGGGGTTGTTGTGCCTGTCCTGCTCATTTCAGTGTCACTGCTTGTCACTTGGTGGCCCAGACAAGCCACACTCCTGTGGCTGAGGGCACCGTGGGCCTGAGTTCCTTTTCTCCATGCTGGGGTTGTTGTGCCTGTCCTGCTCACTTCAGTGTCACTGCTGTCTCCAGCTGTGGGGTGGGACAGGGACACCCCCTCAGGAACTGCAGCCACAGGACAAGGGATAACGGGTTCAGACTGAAGGAGTGGAAGTTTAGGTTGGATTTGTGGAATTCTTGGCTGGGAGGGTGGTGGCACAGGGTGCCCAGAGAAGATCCAGGCTGCTCCTGGGTCCCAAGGCCAAGATGGACATGGCTTAGAGCACCCTGGGACAGTGGAAGGTGTCCCTGCCATGGCAGGAGTGAAACTGGATAGGTTTTATTGTCCCTTCCAACCCAAACCATTCTGGAATTCTGGAATTCCAGAAAAGCTGAAGGAGGCTGAGGTGCCGGGGAGTCCCCTGCCCTGCTGTCACCACTCCAGGGAGGAGCTGGAGGAGATCCAGTGGACGGGAGGGGAATGTCCTGAAGGGAAAGGGAGGCAGAGCCCCCTGGATCCCGCTGAGGCCATGGCGGGGGCTGGCTCTTCCCGCTGCCATCCTGCAGCCGGCGCCAGCTGGGAAGGGAAGGGAAGGGAAGGGCTGGCACGGAGGAAATGTCAGGATGAATATTGCAGTGGCTCGTCACGCTGTCAGCGCCTGGCTGCCTGCAAAGTGCCACCCCGGCCATGCGGGAGGAGGGGACAGGGGAACGGGGGCGGCCCCGCTCCCAGCCAGAGCTCATCCCTTCCTTCCCCAGGGAAAAAACCTTCAGCTGGAGCCTTCCCAGCGCCGATCACTGCTCCCCAGTGCTGCCCAGTGCTCCCCAGTACAGATGCCAGGGTTCCCAGTACAGTGCAATGCTCCCAGTACTCCCCAGTACAGCTCAATTCTCCCAGCACAACTTCCCAGTATAGCTCCCAGTACAGCTTAATGCTCCCAGTAAAGCGCTCCCAGTACTCCCAGTACAGCTGCCAGAGCTCCCAGTACAGCTCAATGCTCCCAGTACTTCCAGTACAGCTCCCACGGGTCCCAGTACAGCCCCTAGCACTCGCGGTATACCCCAGGCCAGCTCCCAGTACAGCTCCCAGTACCCCCCAGTACAGCTCCCAGCACTCCCAGTACAGCTCCCAGCGTTTCCAGTGCATCTCAGTGCTCCCAGTACCTCCACAATACAGCTCCCAGCACTTCCAGTACAGCTCCCAGCACTCCCAGTACAACACAATGCTCCCAGTGCCCCCCAGTACAGCTCCCAGGACAGCTCCCAGTGCTCCCAGTACAGCTGCCAGCACTCCCAGTACAGCTCAGTGCTCCCAGCACCCCCAGCACAGCTCCCAGTACAGCGCAGCGCACGCCGCACTTCCCCACTGGGCGGACACCGAGCCAAAGCCCCGCCCCCTCACACCGACCCCGCCCCTCACACAGACCACGCCCCTTCGCACTGACCCCGCCCCTTCACACTGATCCCGCCCCCTCGCACTGATCCCGCCCCTTCCCACTTGCACCGCCCCCTCATAGAGACCCCGCCCACTACAAGCCCACCCCGAACAGGCCCCGCCCCCTCCGCCGCTGCGTCCATACCCAAAGCAGAGCGGCCACTTCCCCTCCCGGCAGCCCATTCCGCTCTCTGATTGGTCTAGATGACCGCCGCTCAGCGCGCTAACCAATGAGCGAGCAGAACGCCGCTCAGAGGGCGGGTGTTCACCTCTTTCCGGTCCGTGCTGTGCCGTCTGCGCGGCCTGAGTGGGGGAGGCGGTGCCGGCACCGGGATCGGGATCCGGGTCGGGATCGGGGCCGGCTCCGGGAGCGGCACCGGGACCATGTTCCGCCGCAAGCTCTCGGCGCTCGACTACCACAACCCCGCTGGCTTCAACTGCAGGGGTGAGGGAGCTGCGGGGGCCGGGGGAGGCTGGATGGGGATTGGGATGGGATGGGATCCATGGGATGGGATGGGATCTATAGGATGGGATGGGAGGGGATGGGATGGGATCTATGGAATGGGATTGGGATGGGATGGGATTGGAATTAGGATGGGGTTGGGATGGGAGGGGATGGGATGGGATTGGGAGAGGTTGAGATGTGTGGGATGGGATGAGTTCTATTGGATGGGATGGGATCCATGGGATGGGATCCATGGGACGAGAAGGGATGGGATGGGACGGGACAGGATTGGGATTGGGATGGGATCCATGGGATGGGATGGGATGGGATGGGATCCATGGGATGGGATCCATGGGATGTGATCCATGGGATGGGATCCATGGGATAGGATAGGAGGGGATTGGGATGGGATCCATGGGATGGGATTGGGATGGGATCCATGGGATGGGATCCATGGGATGGGATCCATGGGATGGGATTGGGATGAGATTCATGGAATGGGATTGGGATGAGATCCATGGGATGGGATGGGGTTGATGGGATGAGATGGAAAAAGTCCCTTCCCCCCAACCATTCCATGGCTGAAGCTGATGCAGAGCCAGCATGCCCCAGCTGGGCTTTGGGGAGCGGTGACACCCCAGAGCTGTCACCTCCTGTGTCACCCAGCCCGGACATCCCTGTGTGCGCACAGCCTGGGAATTGTGGAGTTCCAGCCCCCAGAAATCGGGATTTGGGGTCAAGAGGAGTCAGCAGCGAATGGAAAAAATGTGCAGCCTCCATATTTATGCTGTGTTTATATTTTCTGAGAGGAGCTGGGGATTAGTGCTGCGTGTGCCGTGTGTGTGCTGAAAACAGAGTCAGAAACTCAAATTCTCTGTTGATTTTTCACCTTTCTTTCTGCGCTCCATAAGTTATAATTATATTCCCAATAAAAAGAATCTGCTGGCTGATGCCTTTATTGAGGTCAGTCAGCTGAAAAAGGAAAAACTCTCAGGGTTGATTTTTGGTCAGAGAATGGACAATTTTAGTGGGGTTTTATATATATTATAAACAGTGGGGTTTTATGTATATAAATATATATATATTTATAACCCACTAATATATATATTTATAAATACATACTAGCTAAAATAAATATATATTCACTAAATATGCAAATAAATATATATTATAGATATATAAATATATACTAACTAAAATAAATGTATATAACTAATATATATATTTATAAATACATACTAGCTAAAATAAATATATATTCACTAAATATGCAAATAAATATATATTATAGATATATAAATATATACTAACTAAAATAAATGTATACTAACTAAATAGATAAATATATATTATACATATATAGTATATATACTAACTAAATAAACATATATTATGGACATATAAATATATACTATAACTAAAATAAATATATACCAACTAAATATATAAATAAATATATAGATACATACTAATTAAATATATAAATAAATATATATTATAGATCTATAAGTATATACTAACTAAAATAAATATATACCAACTAAATATATAAATAAATATATATTATAGACACATAAATATATACTGACTAAAATACATACCAACTAAATTTATAAATAAATATAGATATGTACATATATATTAACTAAACTAAATATATACTAAATATATAAATAAATATGCAAATATACACTAGAAGATATACTAACTAAATATATAAATAAATATATATTATAAATATATAAATCTATGCTAACTAAAGTATACAGTGAGTAAATGCATAAATAAATATATATTATGAATATATAAATACATACTAACTAAAATAAATATATACCAACTAAATATATAAATAAATATATATTATAGATACATAAATATGTACTAACTGAAATAGATACTAACTAAATAATTATTATAGATAATAAATATATACTAACTAAAACAAATATATATTCATAATATATGTAAATATATATTATGAGTATATACATATGTGCTAAAATATATACCAGCTAAATACATAAATAAATGTATATTATAAATATATAAATATATACTAACTAATAAATATATATTAACTAAATATGTATATTTATAACCCACTAAATATATATTTAGTGGGGTTTATATATGTATATATATATATGTGGGGTTTTTAATGGGAAAAGTGCTCAGAGGCATCAAGATTTGTATGAATCAGATGAAAACTTGAGATATTTTTGAATTCCTGCTCTGTTTGCTCCTCCCCACAGATGAAACAGAGTTCAGGAATTTCATTGTCTGGCTGGAGGACCAGAAAATCAGACACTACAAGATCGAGGACCGAGGGAATCTGAGGAACATCCACAGTGAGGACTGGCCCAAATCCTTTGAGAAGGTATTTCCTTGCTGCAGACATTGCTGTAAATGATAGTTCCCAGCTGCTGTGGCTGTGGAGCACAAATAAATAACTCTGAATATTTGTCCTGTTACATTTTTAGGAATTTAAATATATTACTGAAGCCAAGCTGGGGGAGTTTATGACAATGGGGGAATTTTGTGCATAGTTTTCCCTCAGCTTTGTTTGTTTAGTAGATGGAGTGTCCATCCCAAACTGGTTTTTTTTTTTTTTTTTTTTTTTGCCTGGTTTGAAGCTCTTGAAGCAGAAAGAAGACTGCAAATAAACAAATTTTTTCTGCATTAATGCCCCTCCTGTCCCAGAAGGAGGTGGATGAGGCTCCTGCAGGCCTGGCCAGCATGTGGGGGAATCTCATCCTTGCACCTCCTGCCATTCCAGATGAATTTTTTCTGGACCCAGATTGATTTTTCTGGATCCAGATGGATATTTTTCTGCTCCCAGATGGATTTTTTTTCCCCTGAATCCAGAAGGATTTTTTTTTTCTGGTTCCAGATAGATTTTTCTAGACCCAGATGGATTTTATTTTTCCCTGGACCCAGATTGATTTTTCTGGATCCAGATGGATTTTTTCCTGGTTCCAGATGAATTTTTCTGGTTCCAGATGAATTTTTTATTGATCCAGATTGATTTTTTTTCTGGACCCAGATGGTGTTTTCTGGACTCAGGTGGGGTTTTTCTCTGCATCTAGAAGGATTTTCCTGATTCCAAATGAAATTTTTTTCTGGATCCAGGTGGATTTGTTTTCTGGATCCAGATGGATTTTTTCCTGGTTCCAGATGAATTTTTCTGGTTCCAGATGAATTTTTTATGGATCCAGATTGATTTTCTTTTTCTGGACCCAGGTGGGTTTTTTTCCAGATGGATTTTTCTGCATCTAGATGGATTTTTCTAGACCCAGATGGATTTTTTTTCTGGTTCCAGATGGATTTTCTGCATCCAGGTAGATTTCTGGACCCAGATGGATTTTTTTTTTCTGGATTTCCTGAGCTGGAAATGTGATGGATTTTCTGGACCCAGATGGATTTTCTCCATCCAGGTAGATTTCTGGACCCAGATGGATTTTTTTCTGGACCCAGATGAATTTTCTTCATCCAGATGGACTCTGGGTGATCTCTGTGCTCCTGAGCATTTGCAGCCCCCACAAAGCTCTTGAGCTTTTCCTCTTGCTCCCATTTCCCTGCTCTGTAATTCCCAGTGCCCATCCATCCCAATTTTTTTTTCCCTTTCAGGAAACTCTTGCTTTGCTCAGTGAATTATTCCAATATCCTGGAGGAAAATGGGAATATCTGGAATTCCTGACAGCTGGTGCTGTTGTGGTGCCTTTCCTAGCTTGGTGACAATGTCCTCTCCATCATTCCCAGGGAATTCCTGCTTTCCAGCCCCTGAAATTCCTTTTCCCAGCTGTGTGGCACTTCTGTCCCTGCAGCAAAGGGACATGACAGGATGTCACCATGTCCTGATTTTTGGGAGCCTTGGCAGCAACCAGGGCTGGATCTTGTGGTTTGGGGCAGAACCTCAGCCTGGTTTTGTCCTCTCTTGTTGCACAAAACCCCTAAAAAAGGGAAATTTACTTCTCCTGCTCCAGGGAATGCTGTGGTTTGGGGAAGCCTTAGGTGGCTCCATTCCAGGTGGGAAGGCTTTGTTCCAATTTGTTCCCCCTTCCCTTGTTCCATTTGCTCTGTGACATGAGCAGAGAGCAAAGCAAGGGCATTTTGGTACAGTGTGGCAATAAAAACCATTCATTAAAAATAAAATTCCACTCTCAGGTGTCAGACTTGAGCTAGGGGTGCTTTGGGACACTCCAGCATGGATCAGATGCCACAGCAGGAATTTCACCTCTTGTTAATTAATATTTCCTGTGAGGCCTGTGGGAAAGTGACAACAGTTCTGTGCTCCCAGCTGATTCATCCACTAAAATCCATTTTTTCGTCTTTTTTTTTCTTTTGCTGCCCAGTACATGAAAGATGTGAACTGTCCCTTCAAAATACAGGAACGACAGGAAACTGTGGATTGGCTGCTTGGCTTGGCTGTGAGGCTGGAGTATGGAGATCATGGTATGAGGAAATCCATTTCATACCTCAAAATGGGAGGGGAATGGGGGATTCTGATTCATTTCACACAATCCTGTGTGGAATTCACATGGTTTGGGTTGGAAGGGACCTCAAGGATCCACAGGCAGGGACACCTTCCACTAACCCAGGCTGCTCCAAACCCCATCCAGCCTGGCCTTGGGCACTTCCAGGGATCCAGGGGCAGCCAGAGCTTCTCTGGGAATTCTGTCTCAGCCAGGAATTCCTTCCCTTTGGTTGGAGGAACTTTGGTTTGGAGGAACTTTGCAGCATTCCCAATGTGAGGTCACTCCCTCTGTTCCTTGCATCCATTCCATGTTCCATTTACCTTGGAGACAATTTCACCTGCAACCTTTATTGCCAAAGCTGTGCTGTCCCTGTGCTTTGGGGCAGCTCCATCCACTGCCCAGCTTTCCTGGGATCCTTGCTACAGCTGGGAATTTATTGGCAAACAGCCAAATGTGTCTTCTCCTCCTCCTCGAAGCCCTCCTGGATATTCTTGCTGGTTTTTCTGGAGAATCACAGAGAGATTTGGATTGAAAGGAGGCTCTAAAGACCTTCCAGTCCAACCCCCATTTCCAGGCAGGTCAGGTTGCTCCCAGCCCCATCCAGCCTGACCTGGAACACTTCCACAAAGGATGTCCTGCACTTCTGCAGGTGCTTCAGGTAGAGCTTCAGCAAGTCAGGATCTTCCTTCAGCTTGGAGAGCAGCTTGGAGGTCTTGCAGGAGCATCCATGCTTCCTGCCACATCCCTGGAAGGCACAGGGGGACAGGGACACCTCAGGTCTCTCCTGGGCTGCCCCAGGGAGCAGCTTGTGTGGGAATCATGGAATGGTGTGGCTTGGAAGGTCCCTTAAACCCCATCTCATTCCAATCCCCAGGAATGTTAAGCCTGTCCTGGTTTTCTCCAGAGTGGCCAGGACCCAGCTGTGCCTGCTGGGGCTGGGCACAGTCTGGGAAAGCCCTTCCTTGTCCCCATGGGCTCCTGGCCTGTGGCACCAGCCCTCCCTCACCTTCCTCCAGTAGGTCCTGCAGAGGAAAAGCAGCAGGAGCAGCAGGCCCAGGGCTGGGATGCTCCAGTAAAGCACCTCTGCCATGGTGGTGCCCTTGGGGGCACTGCCCTTCTCCAGCTGGGGCACATCCCACACCAGGGTGGCCCAGGAGGGCGGGCAGGAGCGGGGGGTGCTGCTGGGGTAGAAACAGCTGAAGCCAAAGGCCACCAGCAGGAGCTCCTCCAGGCTGGGCATCCCTCTGGGGTCCTGCTCAGGCCATCCCTGTGTGGCACCTGCAGCTCTGCAGCCTGGGGACAGGAGTTGTCACCCCCACAGTGTCCCCAAATGTGCTGTGATGTCACAGTGCCCTGGCACGCACCAGGTTCCATAGGCAGGGACACCTTGCCCTGCATGATTTCACACTGGTTTTAGGTTTTCATCAAAATCAGACAGTGTCAAAAGGATATTTCACTTCTTTAAAAAATAAACCACGATTTTGTGGGTTTGTTTCCACCCCCTGCTCAGAGGAACTGTTTCTTTTCAGCTCCCATGGGACTGGAGCAGCATAATTGCATTTGTTATTTTATTTTATTTATTTTATTTCTGGATAGAGCCAATCCCGTTGTAGATATTTACCCCTTTTGTTCCTGTGGGATTGCCTTGATGAGAACTTCCTCTGAAGGGTATTAAATGCATTCTATTTAGTCCTACATTTATTCAGAGAAGTTATTCTTAGACCCCCCTTTTTTGTTTTTAACGAGGACTGGATGTGAAACCCTTGGGAACCAGGACAAAGTTATGGAAAAGTGGAGTTAAATCTCCCCAAGTCACAGCAGTTCCATTTCCTTGTGGAAAGAGTGGGAATAAAATTGTAATTACTGGTGGCAAAATAACGACAGCCAAAGTGCTGCTTTTCCATTTGCTTTAATTCCTGCAGGGCTGAGCTCTGCCCGGAGCAGCGATGGGATACAAACACCTGTGCTGTGATTCTCAGTCCCTCATGATGGGCAAAATGAGCTGCCTGTTCCTTGGGATTGTGTAAAAAAGGAGGAGTTCAGGAGATTCCATCCTCCAAAGGCTTGGAAAACCCCAGTGTGGGCTGTGAAACAAACCCTGAGCTGGAAATGTTTTATTTTCTCATCAGGACTAAAATCATCCCCCAGTTCTTGATCCCTGCTCGGGGCAGAGGAACTGATGGGGGCAGATCTGGGAGATGCAGCTGAGTCTTTGTTTCTTTTTTGCCAGGGTTGGGGTTAAATTGCAGGACAGTGATGCCTCAGGTTTTAGCTTTTCTGTGTTTCACATTCTGTGCTGCTTTAGTGTGCGGGTCTGGGCTTCATATTATGGGATGGTGAGCTCTGCACAGAGCAGGGAGACAAAACAATTCCTGCTCCAGCTGGGCACCAAGGACAAATGACCCAAATCTCAGCCCCAGAGCACAAACACCGTGGGCTGGAGAGAGAAAAACAAGCAGGGTGGGACTGCAGGGGCTAAAGCTGGAATGGGACAATGAACTGCAAGGTGCAAATGGAGCAGAACTGATCCCAGGGACAGACCCCGTGCCCGGCCGTGCATTTTGGGGCCATTTTGGTTCATCTTGGGTGCAGCCCTGGCTGGGCTCTTGTGCTGCCCAAGGTGGATCCATGGAGGAGATGCTTTGAATCAATCCCTGCTTTATCCTTTAACTCCATCCAGATTCTGTTCTAGGGCAGCCTTCTCAAGCCATCATGGTATTTCTTGTTGGGACTCAGATGTTTATCAGTTCTTATCTCTGTCACAGTCTCACAAACCCTGAGTTCTGCAGCACTTCACTCTTAACAAGCTGAAAATGGAGCCCCACCTCTCTCTCTCCAAGGCCTTTTAAGGATAAACTTAAGAATTAAGTGTCCAGTTAATTTAGGTGTCCAATTAAGAAATGACACCTCAATTATTTTCACTTTTAACCCAATAACCAACCACCCCTGCCTGCAATGGGGACTTTTTTATCCAAATACACAAAACCACCCAAACCCATGGAGAAGAAGGTGGAGAAGAAGGAGCAGCCTCCACCCTAAAACCCCCATCTTGTTTTATATATATTGCTATATTCTAAACCCCAAACTCTAAGTTTCCCACCCTGTGATATCACACAGTTATAATCAAACTGCACACCCACAATCCCAGTTCTGTCATTCCATTCTGGAAGCTTCTCCACAGCCTCAGGTCAATGCAGTGTTCTCTTGGAGGTCAGAGCCTGGCAGCACAGAAAATCTGAAATTCTCAGCAATGCCCAGGGTTCCAACACTTGTTCAGCCTTCTGGGGTGAGGCTGTAATGAAGAGGATCCTGCCCTAGATGAAAGTCTGGAGCAGGCTCTGAGGCTGCTCCTGGAATCTCTGCAGCTGGGAGCTCTTGGAGCAGCTCACTGGACTGGCAGCTTTTGATATCATTCATGGGGAGCTCCAAAATCCCAGTTTATAAACCCAGAAATCTCAGTTTATAATCCCACCAACAACAACCACACCCCAAAAATCCAAGTGTGTAACACCACAACTCCTTGCTAAACTCTGAGTTAGTTTTTCTTTTTGCCATTAGTGCTGATGGTTTTTGTGTTTGCCTCCTCATTTTGCAGCTGATAAATACAAGGATTCCACCCCTGATGGTGCTAAAAATGCAGACAACACAGCAAAAAATGCAGAGCCACTGATTAACCTGGATGGTGAGTGTGCCACAAGTTCCTGGATGGGGATGTGCTCCATGGCCTGGGTCTTCCTCACTTGCTTCATCCTATGATGGAGATTCTTAAAAGCCCCATTTAAAGCTTTAGGAATGCAGGTCTGAACATTTACATGAACAGCTTTGCTCTGTAAATCATAATTTCTTATTGTAAGTGAGGGAGAAGTAGCAAGATGCCTTAAAAAATAAAAATATCCAAGGAAACATGATGGCAGGCTGGTTACTTCCATGCTGTCAGGGATTTCATGTTGGCTCAATCTTCCCCAGCTGTTCTGTCATCATAATTTTAATTTTTATTTCCCTGCTAGGCATAGTCACAATAAATGGAAGTGGTGGGAAAGAGCTGCTAAAAATCAATCCTAAATCTTCCAAATATTCTTCCATTCCTCCATCTCCAAAAAGGCAGGGATTGATCCTGCCCTCACCAGCAGCAGGGATAAAAAGATACAAAACAATAAAAATGTACAAATAATGTTCAGAAGAGACTATCTGCCTGTAATTTGCTTTATTTTCAAACACTTTACCTGGCTGTGTAGCCCAGTGCTGATTGCTCTGCAGCCAAATTGTTTCCTCACTGCTTGGAATTATGGAAATAAGGTTGGAAAAGCCCTCTAAGATCACAGAGCCCAACAATGAGCCCAGCACTGCCACATCCAGCACGAAATAATGTCCCCAGGTGCCACATCCTTGTTTTTTGAACACTTCAAGGGTGCTGAGGAATTGCCCTTGTCCATCCTGAAGAGTAATCCAATGCCATGGAGTCAGGGAACCAGTTCTGCCTGCTGGAATCAGTGAAACCAAAATAAATTATTGTTTTTTTCAATGATAATCCTTCTTTTTTCCAATAATCCCTTTTTTTTTTTCCAGTGAATAATCCTGATTTCAAGGCTGGAGTGATGGCTTTGGCTAATCTGCTTCAGATCCAGAGACATGATGATTACTTGGTGATGCTCAAGGTGAGTTTCCCACTTTTCTCACCTCTTTGTTTTCCTTCTTTTCCCCAGTGCCTGGTGTGTGTTCATAGCTTGAGGTGCATTACTGATTAATATGAATTTTTAGGCAAAGATACAAAAAACCCCATTTCTGTGTCTTTTCAAGCAGATAAGAACACAATTCATGGAAATTCATGCAGGGAGAATTATCCTGGTAAACAATTTTAGCTGAGTTCCTTAAGGAACATCCTCAAAGGAGAAAGTTCTGTTCCAGTGCTAGAAATTAAGAGAAACTTGAAAATTTAAAACTTAATGATGCCAAAGATGTTTTAAAACAACCTCCAAGAGAGGAACCACTGTTAAAATGTTCCTTTTTCTCTTGATTCTATGAACTGTTTACTCCTTTTCATTATTTAATTTAATTTAGTTTTTATAATTAATTAGTGCTTTTAAATGCACTAAATAAGCTGATTAATTTTCTAAACCATCTTTTTTATGTCTTTAAGAAATTTTCTGCTTTTCTGGTGGAACTTTATAGATTTGGGGTTAAAACAAAAAATACATTATTGATGAGAGTGTAAAATCCCAAGTTCCTACTTGATCATGTCATACTATGGGAATAAACTTCGTTTGGTTTGGAATAAAAATAAAAGCATTTAACTTTAAAATAAACCCCATAAAGTTCTGTTCATGACAATAGTTGTGATATTTGCTAAAGTTATTTTGGAGAAACCAAAAGCTGTGGGTGTTGAGGTTTATTTAGTGTAAGTCTGTAACTCTTGGAAGAGTATTATGATAACTTGTTTTTTTTAAGGAATTTTCAGCCTGCAGTGATTCCATCCATTTTTTTCTCTCTTCTCTCCTGTATGGTTTCCTACTTTCCCTTCCCAAAAGATTTTTCTTCAGTCTTTAAGGAGCATGGAGATCTCATACCCCCCACCAAAAACCACTCAAAACCCCCCAAAATCAGTGAAAAGGGATATCAGGTAGGGAGAGGAGACCCTGGGTGTGGTGATATTGAGCATTTGCAGCTTGAATGAGCTCAGCTTTTATCAAAATTCCTTCAGATCTTCTTTGAAGGAAACTTTAGAGAATCTTCTTTGAAAGAAACTTTAGAGAATTTATGCAGAATTATACACCCAGTAAAGCAAACTTTACTGGGTGTATAATTCTGCATAAATATATTTTTATTTCATCTCTTTTTTTCAGACAGATTTGGGTAAAACCAACCTGAATTTTCTTGCTTTTAATCACAGTAAGAGTGAATTCCTGCAGTGAAAAATTCACATTCCAGGAACAATGCAAAGCTGATTTGGGGTTGAGGTGATGATATTAGAAGGTGTCAATCTTTAATTCTCCCCCACAATAAGGAGGTTTGCAGGGATTTTCTGATCCCTGTCCAGGCTTGGACACTCAGGAGTGGATTTTTGGGAGAGCCAGAGGGTGCAGGCACAGCACAGACATCTGGCCAGAGATTTAGATCCCATTTAAACCTGGCAAGTTGATCAGAAAGCATCTGTGGGACACAGTTGGATATTTCCTAATGCCAAAAGCACTTGGAATTTCTCTTCCACAAGGTCTGGTTTCACTGCTGGAATGAAACTCCCCATCCAGCCATTCCTTTGTGCAGGCCACTTCCTTCAGTGACAGATTTCTAGAAGTATTTCAGTGACAACTTTCTGGTATCAGCTCAACTTTAATCATGACCAAAACTGGGAGAAATCCTGGAGGACAAACTCAGAGCTGCTTCTGTCACTTTTGGCTGCTCATCAGGGAGAGTCTGAGCAATGTGTTTGACAGAGGCAGTTCTTCTTTCCTGTGGAAATCTGCCTGCATGGCATCCCTGCAGTTATTTTTGGAGGCATTTGGAGCTGTAGGTATCAGTAACTGATAGCTCTGATAAGATTTCACCCCATGTGCTGGAGCCAGGGAAAGCAGATGAGCAGCAGGATTGTCAAAGTCAAGGCTGCTCTTGTTGCCAAGGCTAAAATGAATTCCTTTCTGCTCTCAGTCTTTTCCAAGCCTGCCTGGGAAGCCTTGCTCCAGGTTTCTCTGCATGTGGGAGGAGGTTCAGCACCTCCTAAAGGATGCTGGCAGCAGGATTTCCTTCCCAAGGCAGGATTTCCTTCCCAAAGCAGGATTTCCTTCAAGGCAGGATTTCTTTCCTAAGGCAGCATTTCCTTCAAGGCGGCATTTCCTTCCCCAGGGAGCATTTCCTTCCAAGGCAGGATTTCTTTCCCAATGCAGCATTTCTGTCCCAAGGCAGGATTTCCTTTCCAAGGCAGCATTTCCAGCCCAAATCAGCATTTCCTTCCCAAGGCAGGATTTCCTTCCTAAGACAGGATTTCCATCCCAAGTCAGGATTTCCTTCTCCAGGCAAGATTTCCTTCCCAAGGCAAGATTTCCATCCCAATGCAGCATTTCCATCCCAGTGCAGCATTTCCTTCCTAAGACAGGATTCCCTTCCCAAGGCAGTACTTCCTTCCCAAGGCAGGATTCCCTTCCCCAAGGCAGCATTTCCTTCCCAATTCAGCATTTCCTTCCTAAGACAGGATTTCCTTCCAAGGCAGGATTCCCTTCCCAATGCAGCATTTCCATCCCAATGGAGCATTTCCTTCCCAATGCAGCATTTCTATCCCAATGCAGCTTCTTCCCAAGGCAGGATTTCCTTCCTAAGACGATATTTCCATCCCAATGGAGCATTTCCTTCCCAATGCAGCATTTCTATCCCAATGCAGCTTCTTCCCAAGGCAGGATTTCCTTCCTAAGACGACATTTCCATCCCAAGGCAGGATTTCCATCCCCAGGGAGCATTTCCTTCCCAAGGCAGCATTTCCATCCCAAATCAGCATTTCCTTCCCCAGGCAGCATTTCCTTCCCAATGCAGCATTTCTGTCCCAAGGCAGCATTTCCTTCCCAAATCATCATTTCCATCCCAAGGCAGGATTTCCATCCCAAGGCAGCATTTCCATCCCAATGCAGCATTTCCTTCCCAATTCAGCATTTCCATCCCAATGCAGCATTTCCTTCCCAATTCAGCATTTCCATCTCAAGGCAGCATTTCCTTCCCAAGGCAGCATTTCCATCCCAAGGCAGCATTTCCATCCCCAGGCAGCATTTCCTTCCCAAGGCAGCATTTCCATCCCCAGGCAGCATTTCCATCCCAAGACAGCATTTCCTTCCCAGAGGAGCTGCATTGCTGCAGAGTTAAAGGTGTGAGAACTCTGGAGAAGAAAATTGGTGCTGCTGCTCTGGGGCTGTGACCAGCTCATTTTGGAATCATGGAATTGTTTAGGTTGGAAATGAGCTTGAAACCATCAAGCCCAACCATTGCCAGCACTGCCACGTGTCCCCAAGTGCCACATGCACACAGCTTTGAAATCCCTGCAGGAATGGGGATTCCACCACTGTGAAACCCTTTCCAGTGCCTGTTCACCTTTCCCAGGAAGAAATTTTCCCTGAAATCCAACCTAAACCTCCCCTGGCACAGCTTGAGGCCATTTCCTCTTGTCCTGTCTCTTGTTCCCTGCCAGGAGATCCCAACTCCCACCTGGCTCCTCCCTCCTGTCACCCTCCTGAGCTTCCCTTTCTCCAGGCTAAAAATCCCAAGATTTCCAGGCTGTTCCTTGTATTTTGCAGCTTCTGTCCCAGGAGGGGCAGGAATTAATGGTGTGAAATCAATGTCCTTGTCACTTCTGGTTCTGTCACTTGGGTGAGATCCTACATGCCACGATTATTCCTAAATGGAAAGGTTTAAGGGCTGGGAAAAATACTTAAAAAAAAAACTGTCACAAAACTGGGTTTCAGGTTATAATTTTGGCTCTTTTTCCCTTGGAATTACTCAGAAATGCCTCAGGACATGAATTAATTCCTGTCCCCTTTCCATGTTTTTCCCAGGCAATTCGGATTCTGGTCCAGGAGCGCCTGACACAGGATGCCATAGCCAAAGCCAGCCAGTCCAAGGAGGTTTGTACCCATGGCCAGCCTTCATTATCCCATGCTAATTAATGAAGATAAAGCTCTGTCCCTTCAGTCAAAACCACTTCTGTTCCAACATTCATTTAGGAGGATGGTGGCAGCTTCATTTCTCCCAACCATGCTGATTCCAGCAGATCTGGGGGATTGTGGAGAGCAGGGCACCAAGCTGGGTTTGTTCCATGTCAATACACATACACCTGTGTATGTGAGAAATGATGGAAAAACTCTTCCCTGAGTTGTTTTCCACAGGATTATCCTGAGTGTTCAGTGCAGCACTTTTCCTTGGAATTAGGAGTGTTGGCTGCATAAAGAAGTTGAAATATTCCTTGTTTGGAGTTGGTTTTTTTTTTCATATGGACACCTCATATGTGTTCAAGGAATGGGATGTTGGACATCCAGCTCCTCCCTCCTCTCTTCCCCCCCAAAAAAGGAGCAGTGAAGGAAATTTCTGCCCTTAAAGTCAGATTTTTGCAGAATTCTTTGCTAACCACGAGCTGGCTGTTGGGAAGATGTTCCAGGGGATGACTGTGGGTTTTTAGTTTGGGATTTCCTCATCATTCCAGATCTCTCCAGAATTTGGGAAAGGCAGCCTCACCTGCCCTGCAGGTGTATGAGTGTGAGTGTCCCTGCTAAAGCAGCTGGATCTGCTCAAAGAACCCAAATTCCTTCTTTTTTTTTTTTTTTTGGCAGCTGCTCACAACAATCCATGATTTCTTTATTTCTTTCTTTATTAATCAAAGCTTTGGACCTGCAAATCCATAAAACTGTTCAAAGAGCAGGAAAACAGGAAAACAGCTGAGCCTGTTGTCTTCATTTTAAGGTTCTGTAATGTTAATGAAAAGCAGCTTTTTAGTTGTTGTTTTCATAGCTGCACAGCTGGGATCAAAATGGGATTTTTTTTTTTTTTTTTTTTTTTTTTCCCTGCCAGGGAATTGTTCATTTTTGATAGATCTTCAAAGCATCAGCAAGGCTGAAATTTCTCTGTCTGGGAGATAACCAGGGAGTGTTTTTTTCCATAAGAATTGCACATTCCAAGGGGTGTGGAGAAAAGGGAGTGGTGAAAAGCAGAAAAATCTGTGCCAGGAGGGACCATCAACATCTTCAAAAAAAAAAAAAAAAAAAAAAAAAAAAAGGAAAATTTGATTTATTCTTCAGGTTTTGACTGATTTATAAATGGCCACATTTTTGTGCAGCATTCATAAATCAGGTTTGTAGGGAATGAGGCTGGAAGTGAAGTTGTGTGTGCAGTTCCTGATGTAAAGGTGCCTTTTTTTTAGTTTATTCCCTGTTTGAAGGATCATGAACTTGTTGTAGGATGGGCTGAGGGTTTCCAAAGGCAGCTCCCCAAAAAGGATCAGACTCAAAAGTGTGGGAAGACGGGAGGGTAAGGAATTTCCTCCTACCAGGTGACACTGGGGGAGCCTTAGGGAATTCATCCACAAAGAACTGGGAGAGAAAAAAAAGACCAAAAATGACATTTTTTCCTCAGAAACACCCCAGGCTGGCAGGAACCTTAAGTACAAACCTCAGTTCTTAAAAAAAATCCTTGTAGGAAGTCTGATATTTCTGGAATCTTCCTCAAGTGGCTTTAGTGGCATTTTGATCACCAATTTTAACAGTGGAGATGGATTTTTAAGATTGCAGTAGAACATGGATTTTACTGTAAAGGCCATGGAAAAACCCCACTTTTTGCAGATGAGTTGCAGCCACCAGTTTGTGTTTAATGTGTGTTCTGATCAGCTCAGATTCTTTTTTTTTTCCATTGTATAAAAGCCTTTAAAGGAAATTTTCACTGCCTAAAAACTTTACAGCCCCATCCCTGCAGAAATTAATGGTATTGAACTCTTGATGTTTTTGTTGTGCAAAATGCAAGGCTTTTGGCAAATGTTGGGAAAAAAAAAAAAAACTTGCTGAGGGTAATAAAAGCAAATTCTGGGATTTGGAATGTTTAAATCTAATTTTAAGTGCATGTTGAAGCTCCCTGAGTAAAGTTTTAGTGTGACCACTCCTCTGCAGCTGGACAAAGGAAACAGAGCAATGCTCAGAAATGACCACTAATAAATTTTGCCTTGGAGCGGTGTAATAGATAAAAATGTTTAGAAAATGAAATATTTCCCTTTATTCCTAAACTTAACACTTGAGCAGATGCTTCTGGGGATGTTGTGAGCTCAGCAAAAGCTGATTACAGAGAATTTCTGCAGCTCTTTGCAGTCAGCCCCTGCTCAAAGGCTGGCAGCTGTTGAAAGGCAGAAGTTTCTAAGAAAGCCCAGTTTTGTTTTCCTGGGAAGCTGCAGGGTTGGGTGATGGCTCCCAGTCCTGCTGTTGGCCTTTTAAGGATTGAATGCAGGCACTGTGTATCCGCTGAGGGATTCTTTAGCAGGAAGATTTTTCTGTAATAATACTCAGGGTTTGGTGTTTCAGGACACAAAGGGAGTTGTTTCATCAACTTTTTAAACTTTTCACACATTTTTGTCCAAGCAAAATCTATATTTTCTCCCCACTACCTGCTGCAGTACTTGATTTGATTTACCAAACATTTAAATGACATTTTTAACAGTTTTTTTTTTTTTCCTTTTCCAGGGTCTGCCTGTTGCTCTGGAAAAGCACATTCTTGGATTTGACACGGGAGGTGAGCACTGCTCCTAATGTGACTTTTAAATGGGAATGTTTGCCTCTGACAGAGTTATTACTGTCAAATCCAGAGCTGATGTGGGCAGTAAAAAACCCTGCAGTGGAAAGAATTCCTCCCTCCCAGCTGGTTATTTATGAGCATCCCTGAGCATTTTGGGCTTGGAACAGCAAAGCCTCAATCCAATCTGTTTGGAATCTGTTGAAATAACAGCTTTTAATGCATCCTGCTGTTGGTAAATCCTGCTGCTACCAGCAGAGGACAGCTGTGCTGCTCCATGCACTGCAGCTGCCTCCTCTTTCCTAAAATCCCATCCAGGCACCTCAGGTTGGCATCACCTGATGGGTCATTGATAAATCTGATGGTTTATTGATAAATCTGATGGGTTATTGATAAACCTGATGGTTTATTGATAAGGAACAACCAGCCAGGTGACCTGGAGCTCCACAGGATTCACTTCTGCTCCACATTACTCAAATCACTGGTTGGATGTTTCACATCAGCCTTGGAGAGGGAGGTTGGAATGAGATGATCCTTAAGGTCCTTCCAGCCTTTTATGGTTTTAATTTATTATTTTTATTAATTTTTTTTGTTATGTGGATATTGTAATTAATAAGTTGTTATTATATATTTATATTTTATTAAACATTAGCATTTTAAATTTATTCTATATTCTGTTATTTTATAAATAATATAGAATATATAGAATATATTATATTATAAATATATTATATTGTGCAATTTTTAATATTTGCATATTAAATTTATTTTATATACTTATATCTTTATATTATAAATTTTATTATATTTAAATTCTTATTTTATATCATTATATTTCTGTGTTATAATTTTTATTATTTTATTATGATATATTTTTATTTATTTAATGTATATTTTTATTTCTAATTAGAGAAGTATAAGTTTATTATTTTTTATTTGTTTGTCTATTTTATTTTTCTATTAATTTAAGTGTTTTTTAGGGGTTGTGAATTAAATTTTGTGTTTATGGGAGGTTTTTTGGGAGTTTTTTTGTTTGTTTCTGGGTGGATTTTTTGTTTTGTTTTGGTGGCGGTTTTATGTTTTGTTTGGGTTTTGTTTTGGGGTTTTGTGTGAGTTTTTTGTTTTTGTTTTGGGGGATTTTTTTGTTGTTTGGAGGTTTTTTCTGCTTTATTTTGGTTTTTTTTTTTTTTTTTTTTTTTTTTTGTTGTTGATTTTGTTTTGGTTTGATTTTTGGGTTTTTTTGTATGAAAAAATTTTATTTTTATGACTCCCTCATTCCCTGCCCCTGGGCTGCAGGATGGTGGGGAAGCTTTGGATGCCACCCCATCCCTCTCTCCAGCAGCAGGGAAAATTGTTCTCTGCTTCCACCCTGGAAACCACCAGCAGGAACACCATGCAGGGCACTAAAACTCCCTTAAACCCCTTCTGTGAGCTGAAAATACTGCATAAAATACTGAATAACTGCAGTTCCTCTCTGTGCCCTCCCCAGATGCTGTTATCAACGAGGCTGCCCAGATCCTGCGCCTGCTGCACATCGAGGAGCTCCGCGAGCTGCAGACCAAAATCAACGAGGCCATCGTGGCTGTGCAGGCCATCATTGCTGACCCCAAGACTGACCACAGACTGGGCAAAGTGGGCAGATGAAGGGAGAAAAGCTTCCAGCCCCCATGTGTTAGTGCAATTAGGAACAGCTCCACTCTGGCATGCAGCTTGAAACGGGATTAATTTGCCTGTTTGGGAAAGAAAACAGGAAATTGAATTCTGATTTCTGATGAATTACCAGATTTTTCTTGAAATAAATGAAATCGAGGGAAACAGATTGTTCTGGTGAGCTCTGAGTTGGCAAATAGGACTTTTTTTTGTGTGTGTGTGTCTCTTTTTCATTGTGTTTGGCTTTGTGTTGAGGGGAATGTTACATAAAATCTTCTTTTCCTGAGGTCCTGCCCTAGGAACAGCTTGCTCCTGGCTTGCTTGCTGCTTCCCCACACTGAAATATTCCCCTACAACTGAAATAGTGAAAAACTGAATCCAAAGGGCAACTTAAAACCAACCTTTTTTATTCAATTATTGAAGTAACTTAGAAAAAGTGAAGCATTACAATGTAACTGGTATTTCTGAACATGTATTGGTCTACACTGGGTAGGTCTAGGAAGGCACTTGGAAGACCCAACAAGCATGAACAGATCAATTCTAGCATATTCTTCTAATATAAATACTAAAAGACATGCATGGAGGCAGTGGTGAAAACACAGAATCATCCTCTGGAAAATCTTCAATGCCTTTGCCACATCCCATCCCTGTTCTGCAGGATTTTGGAGCACACACAGTCTCTGTCTTCAGGGCTGTTTGTTAATTAGACCCAGCAATTAACTGCATCCACAGCTTCCCATAGGCACTTAATTTCTTATTTTTGGATAAAAGGACCTCTTGGTCAGATTGTCAAAACTATGAAAAATGAATCCATTCTTCTTCCAATAAAATAAAACATTGGAGTAAAAAAAAAAAAAGCTACATTTTAAATCTTCTTGCATGAGCAAGAGTTCGAGTCATGGCTTGAGCTTCCCAGGATTTTTTTTTTGGTGATATCTCCACATTTTCTATTTGGTAAAAAAAATACAGTAGCAAAGTCTTGAGGTATAACTATAAAAAATACTTGAAAATCTTTTGCAGGAAAGCAGGGCACTTCATTGGCCTTGGTAAGGGACTTCTCCCCCCTTGTATGCAGTGACAGTTCTCTGGGTCTGAAATTCCTCTGGGTGCAAAGATCCTCGTTTCCTTGAAAATGGAGTTACTATTTCCTGGCTGTGGGGAGAAATGGAGATTTTTAGTGTGGAGATTTTTCAGCCACCAGAATTCACAAGGGGATGGGGTTTGTGTGGGTTTTTACCTCCAGGGCAGTAGGGATAAACTGCTGTGATTCCATAGAGGTGGGATCGCTGCTCTGGGAGATACTCATCAGTGAAGGAGCCTGTTTCTTTATTTACAGCTATCACCCCATCCCTGGTGAAAAAAAGGGAAAGAAGTGTTTTATTCACCTATGAAACTTGGGGATTTTATCCCCTATTTAGAACAGGCAGCTGAAAAGCTTGCTCTGAACACCTGCAGGACAAGTGGAAAGAAATTTGCCCCGTAAAATACTCCTCCAGCTCAGTCAGTGCATTTCTCTGTGGTGATGCAGCCACAGAAAAGAGCCTTCCAAGGAGAGATTATCTCCCTGAGAGTCTCCTCCAAGCGTGGCAAGCCCTTAAGTGTTTGTTGTAACCCAAGATTGGATGGGAGCTGTGAGAGCTTCCAGCTGGAGTGGGAAGAGAGAAGAGTTCCTGCTGCTGAAGGGAACGGCTGAGGACAGGATCTTTCCTTGGACCTAATCTACATCCAGAGACTCCAGCCAAGTTTCAGTTTAAAAAAAAAAAAACCAAACCCAAACCACTGTTTCTGTCCCTCCCAGGGAGCTGGGCTTGTGTCTAACCAACTCCTCCGTGCTGAGATTTACAAGCAGGTGCTGCTGCAGCCGCGCTCGGAGATCCAGGAGAGCTCTGGGGAGGCTCCAGGATTTGGGAGCAGGCAGGGCTTCCTCTCAGGGAGGGGAGCTGAGCATTCCCAGGCGTGCAGGGGGTGGGGTTTTCCCTGCTCACCGTCTCCAGTCCGTGTGGTAGAAGTGGTTGGCGTAGCTGATGATGCTGAAGGGGTAGTTGAGGTTGCTCTGGATGATGCGCCGGCCGGTGCCGTTGGGGAATGTGCATTCCAGGTGCTTGGTGCCTGTTCAACACAACATATTCCTCATCCCACTGGAAATGCCACACCAAATATGTTCTTTGTATTTCATAGAGTCACAAGAATGATAGCACACCCCAACAATCCCACCCTGGGCATCCCTGGCAGCTCCTGCAGCTCCGGCAGCCTCAGGGCTGTGCCCATTCCCTGGGGAGCCTGGGAAGTGCCAGCATCCTCTGGGGAAGAACCTTTTCCTGATTTATTAGATTTTGAAACAGCTTTTCAGCCTGAAGATGTAGAATCATAAAATCCAGAGCTGGAAAAACTCCCTAAGACCAAGTCCAGCTATCTCCCAGCACTACCAAGGCCACCACTGCTCCATGTCCCCATGTGCCACATCCACACAGCTTTTAAATCCCTCCAGGGCCAAGGACTCCAGCACTGCCCTGAGCAACAACATTTTCCATGAAGAAATATTTCCTAAAATCCAATCTGGCATAACACTGGAGCCCACAGGTATCACTGGGCTGAAGACACCCAGGATTTTCCCCTGAGGCTCAGTGTGACCTTCTCTGATCCATCCTTGGGGACATTACCTGCATCTGCCCAGCACAGCAGCTTGGAGAAGGGGTCAAAAGTCAGGCCATTGGGCAAACCAATGTCTGTGTGCACCAGAACCCTCCTGTTGGCTCCATTGACAGTGGAAGTTTCGATTTTGGGAGCTTCGCGATTCCAGTCCGTCCAGTAAAGGTTGCTTGGGAAATAATGCACAAACAGGGCACAAGAGTAAGGAGTGGTGGGAGATTATCCTGATTCTTGCCAGGAGCAAGGCCTGGTTTTTCCCTTATCAGTGCCTGAACCATCTTTATTTGATTAGGAAAAAACCTCTCCAAACAAAGCAGAGATGTTTATGACCCAAACTGCGGCTCCTCGACGAGGGCGAGTCTGAGGAGCAGCACATTTTGTATCCCAACAGCACCCTGGAGGCACAGCTCTTCAAAATAATCTACATCCTGATACTGGAAACAGCAGTTTTAGCCAGATCTCGAATAATTCAATAAAAAGAAGGGCTGGGGAGCAGAGCCAATCCCTCCTACAGGACAAGGTCAGGACAGGGCCCGTAGCAGGCTGAATTGCTGCTAGTGTAGTCCAGGGTGAGGAAGCAAAAAGGAACTTTGCATTACATCCACAGATGTTGAATTCAACCATGCAGTGAGATGATCCTGTCCCAGCACCCACACATGGAGAGTCTGAGTTTCTCTCCGCCCAGGGGCCTGGGGGGGTGACAAAGATGAGGGCCAGTCAGGGAATAGGGAGGATGTGGAAACCCAGGGCACAACAGGGAATATTTCTCTGTCTACTCTGGGGTGCCCTGACCCCCAGGGGAGCCCTGACTTTAACCCTCATCCATGGAGAAAGTTTCCTACTCTTCAAGATAGACTGGAATCCACAAAAAATGTGAAATAGATTATAGAGAGTAGTGTAGGTGTATCACTTGGTGAGAAATTGAGGTTTTGGGGATTTTTAGTATGTTGTGGATGGAAGCAAGATGGAGGGCACAGGGTGTCATCCTGGGTTTCTTCTTCATGCTGCTTCTTCCTTCTTCTCTGTGGGTTTGGGTGGCATTTTGTAATTGGGCAGAAAAGTCCTCACTGGGGGCTCTGTGGGATCAGTTATTGGGTTAAAAGGGAAAATAATCCAGGTGTCAGCTCTTAATTGGATGGTTTAGTCTTAAAAGACCTTGTGACAAGAGATTCTTGGCCATTTTGTGCCTTCTAATGAAAAGCTGCCGAACTCCCAGCAGTGAGACTGTTTTACTGATAAGAAATAATAAACACCTGAGTGCAAACATGAAACACCATCTCGAGTGCCTTCAATCCAGAGCCAGAGAAACCCACAACTGGTACCCTCACAGGAGGAGTGGCTCAGGGACAGGGGAACAGACATAGGAACAGGGCAAGGAGCCAACGGGGTCTAACAGCTTTTTGAGGGAAGCTTCTTTGTAGCAGGCCCAGGGCCTGCAAGGCCTCCCTGGCGTTCAGCAGCCTAAGACAGGAAATGCCGAGTCATGATGGCTGGGCCTAAGAAGCCCCTCTTCCGCCTTGGGACCCTTGCTTATCTCTCTCTAAGACTATAGGTCACTTTCACCTCAACCCCTACTATTGGACAATTCCTAAAACTTCTGTACCCTATATAAAGAGCTACTTTTGCCCAGCTCGGCAGAAGAGCTGTCCCTGAAAACCTTTGCAGAAGACACCAATAAAGACATCTCTGTGGAACCTCACAAAGCCTTCTCCTCTCTCTCCCTGCCTCTGCCCAAGGCTCTTAGCAAGCCAAAGAGCTGAAATCACAAATGAGCTGATAATCACTAAAGAGCTGATATCACCTAAGAGCTGAGCTTGCTAAGGTTGGGAACTACCTGGGAGCCCGGGCAGGCTGTGCTGAACAAGGCTGAGCTATCCAGAGCAGCCACGGCCAGTGGGGGATACCCCAAGTCCCAGCCGGAGGTCACATCACTTCTTGTGCCTCCCAAAACCAGGGAATGCCCCCCGAGGATGTCCACAGGAGCCTTGGCATGGTCAAGTTCTGCACCTTTGTCGTGGATTGTCAAGCAAATTGTATTCTATTTGCCATCTGTATGGCAGTTGTCTTCTGCTAAGTGGGCGGTTTTCCTTATCGCTTCACAACTGGGGAGATGTCACGGACAAATTTTATGAAAAATCTTTTTGGTAAGAGTTTTCTCTTGAGAAGCTGGGGACTTTAGAAACGAAATGTGAACAGTAATTGCTGCTGTAGAATATAACAAGTGCATTTTGATTGGTCTCATGTAGTTGTTTTTAATTAATGGCCACTCAAAGTCCAGCTGTCTCAGACTCTCTAGTCAGACACAAGATTTTATTATCATTCCTTTCTATTCCTTGCTGGCCTTCTGATGAAATCCTTTCTTCTATACTTTTAGTATAGTTTTAATATATCATTTTCTTTTAATATAATATATATCATAAAATAATAAATCAGCCTTCTGAAACTTAGAGTTAAGATTCTCATCTCTTCCCTCATCCTGAGACCCCTGTGAACACCACCACAGGGAGACATCTACTGATAACAGATATTGCATGTCTCTGCACGGCTGATAAGAACTACAGCATCCCATTGGGAGATGTGAGCCCAGAGGGAGGAGCCAAGCATTCCTATCTGGATATAATCTGGAGATTCTGGAACACCAGCACAGCTTCTCCACTGGATTTCCCAGAGGAGCAGCTGCTCTCTTTTCCTGGATCATCAGAGGAAGACTCCATCCTTTTCTACAGGATCCCTGCTCCAGCAGAGCCACCCCTGACACTGCAGGAGGGCTGAGCCACAATTCCAATGGGACTGCTGCCAGCACCCTGACCCACAGGGTGTCAGCTTGGGTTCTGACTCTGGCAGTGTTGGTTTAGTTTACTGCATTGTTTATTTTATCATTTTATTTTCTTCCCTATTGAAGAACTGTTATTCCTGCTCCTATATTTTTTGCCTGAGAGCCCCTTAATTTAAAATTTATAGTAATTCAGAAAAAGGGGGGTGTAGCCATGATATTTTCTGAAAAATCCTTTCCTTAGGATTTTTCCTCCTGAGAGGCTGAGAGGCCTCAGGAACAAAATGTAATCAATGATTATCTGCTGCTGTGGAATGCAACAGGTGCATCTGTGATTGGTCTCATGTGGTTGTTTCTAATTAATGGCCAATCACAGTCAGCTGGCTCAGACTCTCTGTCCAAGACACAAGCCTTTGTTATCATTCCTTCTTTTTCTATTCTTAGCTAGCTTTCTGATGAAATCCTTTCTTTTATTCTTTTAGTATAGTTTTAATATAATATATATCATAAAATAATAAATCAAACCTTCTGAAACATGGAGTCAGATCCTCATCTCTCCCCTCATCCTAAGACCCCTGTGAACAGCATCACAGGGTGGGGGTTTACATTTTCCATTTCAGGGGAGGCTCCTGCCTTCCTTAGCAAACACCTGGCTTTCCAAACCAAGACAAAGCTCAAACCCCAAGCTCCCTGAGGGTGATTTGTGGTGCTCACCCTCGGACGGGGTCCACGGCGATGGCGCGGGGGTTGACGAGCTCGCTGTCGAAGAGCACGCGGCGCTCGGAGCCGTCCAGCCGTGCCCGCTCGATCCTGTCCAGCCCGCTGTCCGTCCAGAACATGGCCCGGCGCAGGTGGTCCACGGCCAGGCCCTCGGGGCTGATCAGCCCTGCTGGGAGATGGTGGGGAAACGCTCAGGGTGGGGAAATACTGCTCCAGGAGCCCTCAGGCATCCCCAGCCCAAAGGTGATGCCTTAAGGTTTTAGCTTTTAAATTTTTCCTATATTTCAAATCCTGTAATCCTTTAGTGTATAACTCTAAACTACAGTGTGAGCTGCTGCTTTCCCATTTTGGTCAGACAATTCCTCAAGGACACCTCACTGACTCAGGCCCCAAGAGATTAAAAAAAAAGGGAGCTGGGGAGGGAGCAAACTTGGGTGTCACGGATATATTTTATGAAAAATCCTTTCGCTAGAATCTTTTCTCCTGAGAAGCTGAGAGGCCTCAGAAACTAAATGTAAACAATGGTTATCTGCTGCTGTGGAATGCAACAGGTGCATCTGTGATTGGTCTCATGTGGTTGTTTTTAATTAATGGCCAGTCACAGTCCAGCTGGCTCGGACTCTGGTCAGTCACAAGATTTTATTATCATTCCTTTCTATTCCTTGCTAGCCTTCTGATGTCTCCTTTCTCTTTCTTTTAGTACAGTTTTAATATCTAATTTTCTTTAAATATAATATATAAAATAAAATAATAAATCAGCCTTCTGAAACACGGAGTCAAGATTCTCATCTCTTCCCATGTCGGGGATGCCCACAAATTCAACACTTGGGGTAAATAATGAAATATGGGTCTCCTCAAGCCAGGTCTCATAAGCTCTTGGAGATCTATTTCACACCCAAGACAGCTCAGCTACCTTAGAGGGCATAAAATCAGTAGGATGGCTTCTGTGGTAATGTTGGAAACAAAAAGGTTTATTAAAAGGCAAAATAACAAAACTCTGCAGAGAAAAACCGAGCCAGGTACAAAAGGTCCTTGTCCCTGGTAAAACACTTCACAAAAGTGATTTGTTTCTTTGTTCTCTTTATCTAGGAAAAAGAAGAGAACATTGCTCAGGTGGGACTTTTTGGCTTCTGTCCAATTAGCTATCCTTAAGTTTGAGGTGAAGTCCCCCAGGCCTATGAGATGTCTTTTCACCTAATTGAGGAGAGAAACTTCTAGACTTATTTCCTTTTTAAGGTTTTGTCACTCCATCAACAGAGGGCACATTCCTATAAATGACTTCATTACCCGAAGCTGTAATTGGAAGATTAACCCCCAATATGCAAATGGACCAAACATAAAAGTGTGAAAACTGCCCGTTATTGGGTGTAGCCCCTGGGTGGGCTTTGTCTGCTTGAAATGTACCTGAAGGCCCTTCAATAAATATAAATATAACTGCTTTTTATTGCCTTAATTCTGTCTGGCCTCTGTTTTTAGGTAGCCCAAAAAGGCATCAATGGGAGGAGCTCGGAGCTGGGATGGGAAGAGCAGATGTGGCTCTGGGCAGGTGACACTGGGTGAGACATAAACTTAAAGGAGTTTAGAGATTTTAGAGGAGCTAAGATTTTAGTTAGAGACAAGCTTTATTTGAGTTAATTAAAATAAATTAAAATAAAAGGCCTTGATGAAGTTAAGAGTTAGTAGTTAACTAATAACTGATTACTTATCAACACAATGTTTGGTGAGCTGGGTTAATAGTGAAGAATAGAAACTGATAAATTGCTTTTAGGAACATAAGACAATTGTGGCCTCCTCTGTTCTGAAACCAGCTGAGGACAGGAATGGGAATTCTACCAATGGGTTCATTTGTCAGATTTGCATTGAAAAGGTAGCAAGGTCAGAATGAGGAAGACTTCATTTACTTCTTCATTTTGGGACCCCTCCCCATGAAAGGGACCACCCACCCATTTCAAGTAACAAACTGCATGTGATTAATGGCTTTTGAACTAATTACCATGCTTAATGGCTTTTGAACTAATTACCATACAAACCAGGGAATGGGATGTACCAAAGTGATGAATATGTATTTGTATTTTGGGTATTCAATACTCTTATATACTTATAGATAAAAGGACTCTGGAATCACCTGTAAATTTGGGTGTGTACTTGGGAGCTATCCCACAATAAACACACACACTTTCTAACTTTAAACTGTCAGAGAGTTTTTGGGTATTGGTACTAGATCAATATCCATCTTGGGAATGGATGTACCAAAGTTATGAATATGCGTTTGTATTTTGGGTACTCAATACTTGTACAGATAAAAGGGCTCTGGAATCACCTGTAAATTGGGGTGTGTATTTGGGAGTTAGCCCACAATAAACACACACTTTCTAACTCTAAACTGTCAGAGAGTTTTTGTCCCTCACAGTTGGATATCAATACTAGAGCAATATCTATATTTTTTAATCAATCCTGGGGACAGGAGCCCACCTGAGCTGATGATGGTCTCTGGCTCGGAGCCTGGCTCCAGCCCTGCCCGGCTGATGCTCCGGCCGGCCACGTCAGTCCAGTAGATCATCCTCTCCCTGCAGTCATAGTCAATGCCCACCACGATGGAGCCCTGCCAGGGTCAGGAGAGGATGGAAAAACGGGGTGAGATCCTGCCAGGAGGCTCAGGGAGAAGCCTCAGCCCATCAGCTGGCACTGAGAGCTGCCTGGGACACTCTGCAAGTAGGAATGACACTCAAATCCCATTTCCCCAGCAAAACTCTGCTCTGTTCCCACTGCACCCTCCCAGCTGAATCCCACAGCAGAGCATTTTAGGCCAGCTGGTGCAGGCTCACACCCACATCCAGATGGATTTGAACCCTCTGCCTGAAGGAGAGGGCGCTCCAAGAGCAAAGCCAGCCCGGGGAATGACCTTCAGGATGGGGAGAGGGAATACTTGGCAAGGTCCTTCACTTCCCCAGGGAGCAGGGAGGGTCCTGGCCCAGATTTCAGCGTTCCTCTGCCTTGGTCTGGCCTGGCTGGAGAGGCACATGGCCACGCTCCAAGGGAAGTCCAAGGAAGGAAAAAAGGCCAGCCCTGCAGCTGGAAATCTGGGCTGAGACCAACCCTGGGGAGCTCTGGGAGCACCTTTGTGAGCAGTCCCAGGTCTGGGACCTGTCTGGGACCTGTCTCTCTGCTGGAGATGGCTGGAGGGAGGTGAAAATAGAATCCATAGAATCCCAGAACAGCTTGGGTTGGAAGGGACCTTAAAGAACATTCAGTTCCCCCCCTGCCATGGGCAGGGACACCTTCCACTATTCCAGGCTGCTCCAACCAGGTCTTGGACAATTCCAGGGATTGGGGCAGCCACAGCTTCTCTGGGCAACCTCTGCCAGGGCCTCCCCACCCCCCCAATCAATATTCTCATCCCAATATCCCCTGTCACTGGGAAGCCAAGCGCCCTCATCCTGTCCCTTGTCCAGAGTGCCACCAAGGCATCCAGCACAGCCCATGTCCCCAAGAGGTGACCCCTCAAACACTGACAAGCACTTCAGAGAGAGGTGAAATCAGGGCCCCAGCCTGTCCCAACCCCCCTGGGTGCTGCTGCACCCCCTGGTCACCCCACGGGTACCGTACATGCAGGGAGAGCAGGGTCTTGGCCGCCTCCTTGTGCAGCCGGGTGCCATTCAGGGGCAGGTATCCGATCTGCTGGCCCTGGGCGTAGAGCAGGAACGTCCCTGAGGCCGGTGGGGACACGTCGGGCCGGGGCTCGGGCCGGACGCTGGGTGGGGCCACACTGGGCAGACCTGGTGTGTCAGAAGGGACACAGATGGCTCAGGCAGTGTCACCCCTCTGCTCCACGCCCGGAGCTGTGGGTGCCCAGGGTGACTTTGGGGCGCTTACAGGGCGGGGTGGTGCCGGGCTCGGAGCGCGTCCCCGGGATCTCCCGGCCGCTCTGCTCCACGCACCAGCAGTAGCCGCTGTCGCCGTGGCACTGCAGCGGGGTGAAGTCCCCACTGGGCTCACACTGCGGCACGTACTGGTCCCCACGGGGGCTGCCCCCGTAGTGCTCCAGCAGGCTCTGCCGCCAGCGCTCGCACATGCTGGGGGGCCTCTCCGTGGGCTCTGGAAAGGGAAGGTGACAGTCACCACGCTATTCCAGGGACTCAGGGCTTTGCAGAGCCCTGTGTGCCCCTCTGCCCCCTGGGTGTCACTGACCTGGGCTCCCACAGCGCGGTGGGGTGGTGCCCGGTGCCGTCCGGGTGCCGGCGATCTCCTGCCCTGCAGCATCCACGCACCAGCAGTGCCCGGAGCTGCTGTGGCACTGCAGGGGCCGGTACCGGCCCTGCTCGTCACACTGGGGCACGTGGCCATCGCCCACGGGGGACGGCCCTGGTGGCACCTCCCGCGGGTACATCCGCGCGTGCTCGCAGGGCGTCAGCTGCTGGATGGACTCTGTTGGCAGCAAACACACCCAGCCCGGCCTCAGGGGGTGCCACCAACTCCTCTGGAGCCACTTGGCACCTTGGCGTCACTTCTCCCGTCTACCAGCACCTGCCCCACTCCAGCCCCCTCGACACCCCACAGCTGTTCCCTCCACCATAAGTTGACACAGGAGGTGGCTTAATGGCCACAGCCACTGTAACCCAATGGGCCAGGGCACCCTAAACACCCAGGAGCCCCTCGATGCACCCACTTGGCAGCAGCCTGCCCGCAGTGAAGCCCCAGATGGGTGGTTGGGCAGAGGGTCACAGAGTCACAGAATCCTTAGGGTTGGAAGGGACCTCTGAAGATCCACCAATCCAACCTCCCTGCCAAGGCAGGCTCACCTGGGAGGTGACACAGGAATGTATCCAGGTGGGTTTGGAGTATCTCCAAAAAGGGAGACTCCCCACTCTCCCTGGGCAGCCCTTCCAGGGCTCTGCCACCCTCAGCATTAAGAAATTCTCCCTCATGCTGAGGTAAAATTTCTCAAGTTTTAATTTACAGCTGTTTAGTTTGTGGCTCCCCTCCACTCACTGCAGCCTCATTGTCCCCACACTGCTGGCAGCTGGGCCAAAGTGGGAAGCCACTGGGACAGCACCCAGATGCCCAAGGACCTGACCCCAGAGGGTGTCACTGACCTGGGCTCCCACAGCGTGGTGGGGTGGTGCCCGGTGCCGTCCGGGTGCCAGCGATCTCCTGCCCTGCAGCATCCACGCACCAGCAGTGCCCGGAGCTGCTGTGGCACTGCAGGGGCCGGTACCGGCCCTGCTCGTCACACTGGGGCACGTGGCCATCGCCCAGGGGTGGCACCTCCCGCGGGTACATCTGCTCGTGCTGGCACGGCGTGAGGCGCTGCGGGTTCCCTTCCGCCGCTGGAAAGGAAAAGAGGAGAGTGAGCCGGGGGAAGCTGTGCCAGGCAGGGAGGGCACGGGGCTGAGCAGCAGTGAGGCTGGGGAAACTGTGCCAGGCAGGGAGGGCACGGGGCTGAGCGGGGAATGAGGCTGGGGAAACTGTGCCAGGCAGGGAGGGCACGGGGCTGAGCGGGGAATGAGGCTGGGGAAACTGTGCCAGGCAGGGAGGGCACGGGGCTGAGTGGGGAATGAGGCTGGGGAAACAGTGCCAGGCAGGGAGGGCACGGGGCTGAGCGGGGAATGAGGCTGGGGAAGCTGTGCCAGGCAGGGGGCGGGGGCTGAGCAGGAATGAGGCGGGGAAGCTGTGCCAGGCAGGGAGGGCACGGGGAATGAGGCTGGGGAAACAGTGCCAGGCAGGGGGGCCGGGCAGCGGGAATGAGGCTGGGGAAGCTGTGCCAGGCAGGGGGGGGGACGCGGCGAGCAGCAGGAGGCTGGGAGAAACTGTGCCAGGCAGGAGGGCACGGGGCTGAGCGGGGAATGAGGCTGGGGAAGCTGTGCCAGGCAGGGAGGGCACGGGGCTGAGCGGGGAATGAGGCTGGGGAAGCTGTGCCAGGCAGGGAGGGCACGGGGCTGAGCGGGGAATGAGGCTGGGGAAGCTGTGCCAGGCAGGGAGGGCACGGGGCTGAGCAGGGAATGAGGCTGGGGAAGCTGTGCCAGGCAGGGAGGGCACGGGACTGAGCAGCAATGAGGCTGGGGAAGCTGTGCCAGGCAGGGAGGGCACGGGGCTGAGCGGGGAATGAGGCTGGGGAAGCTGTGCCAGGCAGGGAGGGCACGGGGCTGAGCGGGCACCTCACCATACGTGCACTGGAAGCCATCGCCCGCGTAGCCAGGCCGGCAGCGGCAGGAGAAGGAGCCGGGGCTGTTGTAGCAGATGGCGGCCGGGTGACACGGGCTTTCAGCACACTCATCCACGTCTGTGCAGGGGGAAGACGGGATCAGTGGGGACAGGGACACCCCGACAGCTGCACTGCGGGGTCCCTCCCGTGCCCGCCTCACCGGAGCAGTGGATGCCGTCGCCGGTGTAGCCGGGGAGGCACTCGCAGGTGGCGCGGCCGTCGCCGCGGGACAGGCACCGCGCCCGGTCCCCCGGAGCGCAGCGGTGCCGCCCGGCCTCGCAGGGGTCACTCGGTGGTGCCAGCGCTGTGGGGACAGGGGAGGGGTGCTCAGGGCACGTCCATAGGGCACGGGAGCGGGGGACACCCCGGGTGGGCTCAGCACTTACGCACACACGCCTGCCCGTCCCCCGCTGGCTGGTACCCGCCGCGGCACTCGCAGCGGTAACTGCCCGGCACGTTCAGGCACACGGAGAAGGGCCCGCACTGGCTCAGGCCCTCGCTGCACTCGTCCACATCTGGGGGAAGGAGGAGACACCAGGCACCCCGATGGTGGTGGGACACCCCCATCTTCATGGTCTGGCTGCTCGTGGTGTGACAGGGAATATCCTGCCCCACGCTGCCCATCCCATGTCTGTCACCGAACTTAATCAACTACGGAATTAACTTTCTAATCAGCTCAAAATAGAAGGGAAAAAAAACAAGATTTCTTTTGGTGTATAGTTGTGACAAAGAAGCATTTGTTCAAGGCACACCAATATTCTCAACTATTTGTGGTTTAAAACTTGGTTTCCTTCTCCTGAAATTAAGTGATCATATTGGTCACTTAACCCAGGATTTTAGGAGAGGGAAACCTGTTTCTTATTGAAAGGCAGGATCCTTGAATTCTTCGCCAGCATCACTGTGCAGTGCAACTCACTGGCACTGGGCAGCCTCTTGTGGAAAGGGACTCTAAAATTGGAGATTTGCAACGTGGAATTTTGGAGTGATAGGAAAGCAACAACAAATCTGTCTGGATTTATGAAACACAGGAATTATTTTTCAACTGGTTTTGCTTTTTTCCTGTATCTCCTTTTTTCCCCTCCTCTTTTCATCTGCTCCTGGAGCGCTTCCCCAGGGACCTGTGGCTCTGTGGGCACCAGAGCTCCCCCCAACCAGCTCCCCCCCAGCCCTGCTGACCTCGGCAGCCCCGTCCATCTCCGCGGTACCCGGCCGTGCACTCGCACGTGTACTCGGTGCCCACGCGGGCTGGCAGCGCGCCGGGGCCTGGCACGTGTGGCTCCCATCGTGGCACGGGCTCACCCCGGGATTCTCAGCATCATCTGTGGGCACATGTTGGGGAAGATGAAGCAGGAAAGCCTTATAAATATGATTGTCTGGCAAAAGATTTTGAGAATATAGAAACTATAAGCAAGATTGAAATGAAAGCAAGCTTTGAGATCCCTCAGTTACTGAACAACTGGAAAACAATGGTGTGGCTGGCTGATGGTAATCCCCTTTTGATGAAACAATTCCCTCTGCTTGCAGACAGGTCCAAGGGTCCGAGCAGACCCTGCCAGCTTGGAAGAAGGGGTCCAAAGAGGAGTTTTTAGTGTTTAAAATGTAACACAGTGTGGTGATGTAGTGATTCTTATAGGCTATACAGCCTATAAGATTTTACTATGCCTCAGTATGGAAATGCTATAGGATTTGTATCTTGTACTAGATTGGTTAGTGAGAATCAGAATATTCAACACAGAAGATGATTTATTGTATTGTAATGGGAACTTTGCTCTCTTAGCTCTTGCCTTCTACTCTCTTACCTTTTTTACTCTCTTATGCTTTGGCTCTCTTGCCTCTTTTATGCTCTTACCCTCTCATCCTTTCTCCTCCTCTCTTCTCTCGGGCCTGCTCTGAGCTGTGGCTGGCAGCTCCCAGCAGGGCCCCTGCACCCAGGCCCTTTGCAATAAACCCCAAGTTACACAACCTGGCTTCAGAGATCTCTCATCTCCGTCTGTCCTGACCATCCTACCCCCCGACACTCTTACAGGCACACGGGGATGTTGGGGGGAATAAAAGATCTGGGACACACAGGGAGTGACCATCCCCACTTACACCCAATGTGCTGCAGCACTGTTGTCCCATGCAGGGAACCACGGCCACGCCACCCAGCGCCAGCAGCACTGCACTCAAACTGCTTGGAAAACCCCTCCTTTTTGGCTGATTTTGGGCAAAGCCAGCACACTAAAGCATTGGGAGATGGCAGCACCCCCACTGGGGGCTGTCACCCTGGATTGGCACCCTGGATTGGCACACGGGGGTGGGTGCTGGTGCTCACCTGGTGCCGGGGCGATGCGGGCGGCCAGGGCGTAGCGCAGGACGTGCTCGTGGCCGTCGAAGAGGGCGAAGGCGCGTGCCACCGAGAGCCGCTGCCGCGCCGGCGGCCGCGCGTGCGGGCACCCCGCCAAGGTGATGTTCTGGCGCAGGCGGTAGGACAGGGTCTGGTTGGCTGTGCCCGCGGCCACCACGTATTCCCGCTGGCCTGAGGATGTCACGGCTGCCCGATGGCACGGAGAACCCCGTGGGATGTGGGGAAAATGGTGTCAGCATCGACGTGGTGGTTTTGGGTGTGTGTGGAGGGGACTGAAGGCAGGTGGGCACAGGTCTTACCTGAGCTGGAGTAGGAGTAGAGCTCCTTGTAGGGAGTGATGTGGACGGTGACGTTCTCTGGCAGGAATGGCACCTCACCCTGGATGTGTGTCCTGAGGCTTAAATAATTGTCCGGCCCCAGGCCCTCGGCTGTCTGAGTGACCTGGACTGTCTCCCCACCGGGGTGAAACATCACCTCCAGGCTCTGGGTGAATTCAGCACCTGGGCAGGAAAAGGGAATCGGGCACGATTTGTAGGGACAACCCCAAAGTGTCCTTCCCAGCTACTCCAACACGGGGGGTGACAGCGAGAGGTGAGCGGGGTTGGAGAAACCACAGAGCTGCCCTGAACCGCTGATCCCCCACCCTGCAGAACCCACACCTCTCAGAGCGACGGCACCTCCCAAATCCCCTCTCACCGGTGATGCTGAAGCCGTTCTCAGAGCCAGGCTCCTCCAGGGCAAAGAGCCAGGCAAAGAGCCCCCCGAGGGGCAGCAGGGGCAGCAGGGCACGGGCAGCGGGCTGGGGCACGCCGCTGATGGCCGTGTAGGCTCTGCCGTCGCTGCCCACGATGTAGGCGTGCAGATCCATGTCCTGGAAGCGGACGGACGCCTGTCCCACTCTCAGGCTCCCGCTCACCTTCCCGTTGAGGCGATGCACGGCGCCTGGGTGGGGAGATGGGCACCCCTGGCAGCGGGCAGCCGGGCACAGGGGCCGCCCGTGCCCGCCGCCCGCCCCGCGTACCTTCGGGCAGGCACTGCCGCCCGTTCCCGTAGAAGGAGGCCCGGCAGTGGCAGCAGAAGCCGGTGGCGTAGTCGGTGCAGAAGGCGTGAGGGGAGCACTGCCCGTGGTGCTGGGCACACGTCTCCCTGCTGGCTGCGCTGTAGGTGAACACTGGGGACAAGGGGAAAAGCCTGGGGACGCGGTGACAAAGCCACCCTTCACACGGCGTGGGGGTTTTGCCTTCTTGGCACCAAAAGCAGCGCCTGAGAAGGAGCCAGCTGGCGGTGGCAGTTCCCAAGGGAGTCACCCGGGGTGCAGAGGGGTGGTGGAGGGTTTGGAACCTGCTGCCTGATTTCCGGCACGTCTGACAGAGGGCACGAGATCAAATTCCTGACGGTATTTTTGGGAGACAGTTGGCTGGGACGGGGCTCTGCTCCCCCGGGCACGTGCCACGGCGGCTCCACAGCTGGCTCGGGGGCGGGGAGGGGGCAAGGCCAATTCTGGGACCTGTCCCCTGAGCTCCCCACCCCATCCCAAGCTCCAGACCTCCCTCCTTCCCCTTGGCACACCCGGCAGGCAGGGCTGTGTGGCTCCCTTGGCAGCGGGATGGGGCTGACAGGAGGAGCTGCAAGGGCAGCAGCTTTGCAGGAGCAGCTCCTCCTCTTGCACCAGCCCTTGGGACGGGGTGAAATTTCAGCCAGGGGCCTTTTTTAGGGGTCACTGTCCCCACTGGGTCATTGTCCCCACTCACCATCGGGGTTGAAATGCACGTCCTCCTCCACACCCACGCCGTGCTGGCCTGAGCTGTAGGAGGAGGGGTTGGCAGAGAAGCTCTGCCCGGTGCCACCGTCCCCTCTGGGCTCCTGGGTGTCCCTCCTGCGGGGACAAAGCCCAGGAGCACCGGGCCGCCGTGGCTGGGACGCTGGGCCATGGCTGTGTGGCTGGAGAGAAGGTGGGGGTAGCTGGCAGTGCCAGGGTTGGGGTGCTCAGGGGGGCTCTGGGGCACAGCAGGAGCAGCTCCCCGGCCACCCCCCGGCTCCACGTGCTCCGTGCTGCCCACGTGGAAAACCCACACGCCAGGGATCCCCGTGTTGCTCTCCCTGCGGACACAGCAGACACAAACATCACCACAGCCATGCTGGAAAAGCCACCCCAAAGGTGGCAGCACCCCTCCAGGACCCCAATACAGCCAGCCCAGCACCCCAAGGTCACTGCCCAGATTTTTCCAGGCTCTGAAAGGCTCCAGGGCGGGGGGAAGGTGACCCTGCTCCCCCTGCCCACAGCCCCCCAGGTTCCACCCACCTCTCCAGGCTCCTCAGAGCCTGCTCGCTGCTGGCCAGGCTGTGGAAGAGCCCGTCCCTCTTGGGGTCATCACTGTCCCCCCAGCTGAAGCCCACCCTGGCTGGCAGCTCCAGCTGGACGTTGTAGGACTCCTTGGGCCGTGTCCCCAGGAACTGGAGGCCACCCTCGGGGTACAGGAAGATGCTGTAGGTGTCCTCATCGTTGTAGGCTATGACTGCCTGGAAGGTGTTGAGCTGCCAAAGGGAGAGCAGGACAGATGGATGGCACTGAGAGGCAGGAACAGAGCAGAGGAGTGAAGGAAGGGGAGCAGGGATGTGAGAGGCAGCCCCACACACACCATAGGGCGTGCAGCCACCCCAAAAGGGCCCTGAGACAGAGAGCACCTCCATGGAGCCAGGCTGGGAGAGCTGGGAATGTTCCCCTGGAGAGGAGAAGGCTCCAGGGAGAGCTCAGAGCCCCTGGCAGGGCCTGAAGGGGCTCCAGGAGAGCTGGAGAGGGACTGGGGACAAGGGATAGAGGGACAGGACACAGGGAATGGCTCCCAGTGCCAGAGGGCAGAGATGGATGGGAGATTGGGAATTGGGAATTCCTGGCTGGGAGGGTGGGCAGGCCCTGGCCCAGAGCAGCTGTGGCTGTCCCTGGATCCCTGGAAGTGCCCAAGGCCAGGCTGGACACAGCTTGGAGCAACTTGGGATAGAGGAAGGTGTCCCTGCCATGGCAGGGGTGGGACTGGATGTTCTTTAAGGCCCTTCCAACTCAAACCACTCCATGATCAGGCAGAGACCTCCTGGGGAAGAGCAGGAGCTGAGGCTGCTCATGCCCAGCCAAGCCCCAAGTGCCACATCTGGGAAGATGCTCAGCATCCTCCTAGGAGCCCATGGCACAGCCAGGCCACCCCTCAGTGCAAGGGTGTCCCAGGAGCATCCCTGGCCATGCAACCCCTGCACTGGGAGCCCCTCACTCCCGTCCTCCCACCGACACCCCCTGCTCCAGAGGAAAACCCACACGCCCCACTTGTCCCTGAGAACGATTTTAGCTCGGTTTCCTGCGGAAAAAACATCCCAGCTTCCCATACATCCCGCTATAGGCAGGCTGGCCGCCTGCCCTGCCAGCCCTGCGAGCCTTGGGGCCGTGCCAGGCAGGGGCACCGCGGCCACCACGGCCAGACAGGACAGCTCCGGAACCGGCACTGCCCCGCCGAGCCACCCAGCATCCCAATGTCCCAAAAACACCGAGAAACCAACCCAACACAGCCCCTGTTCCTCCTGCATCACCCTGCCGAGCCACCCGGCATCGCAATGTCCCAAAAACACTGAGACACCAACCCCACAGAGCTCCTGCTCCTCCTGCATAGCCCTGGTGAACCCCCCGACATCCCAAAGTCCCAAAAACGCCGAGAAACCAACCCCAAACAGTTCCTGCTCCTCCTGCACCCAATCTCCCCAAACCACTGAGAAACCAACCCCAAACAGTTCCTGCTCCTCCTGCACCCAATCTCCCCAAACCACTGAGAAACCAACCCCAAACAGTTCCTGCTCCTCCTGCACCCAATCTCCCCAAACCACTGAGAAACCAACCCCAGACAGCTCCTGCTCCTCCTGCACCCAATCTCCCCAAACCACTGAGAAACCAACCCCAGACAGCTCCTGCTCCTCCTGCACAGCCTTGTCGAACCACCTGGCACCCCACTGCTCCAAAAACACAGAGAACCCAACCCCACAGAGCTCCTGCACCAAGAAGCACAGCCCTGCCAAACCCCCCAACATCCCAATCTCCCAAAAACACCGAGAAACCAACCCCAAAGTGTTCCTGCTCTTCCTGCGCCCAATCTCCCAAACACACCGAGAAACCAACCCCACGACATCCCACTGGCCCCAAAAACACTGAGACACCAACCCCACAGAGCTCCTGCTCCTCCTGCACTGCCCTGCTGAGCCACCCAGCATCCCAATGTCCCAAAACCACCAAAAAACCGACCCCAAAGAGCTCCTGATCCTCCTGCACAGCCCTACCGAGCCACCCGGCACCTCAATGTCCCAAAAACACAAAGAACCCAACCCCACAGAGCTCCTGCACCAAGAAGCACAGCCCTGCCGAACCCCCCGACATCCCAATCTCCCAAAAACACCGAGTAAACCAACTCCAAATAGTTCCTGCTCTTCCTGCACCCAATGTCCCAAAGCCCCCAAGAACCCAACCCCAGACAGCTCCTGCTCCTCCTGCACAGCCTTGTCAAACCACCTGGCATCCCACTGCACCAAAAACACCAAGAAACCAACCCCACAGAGCTCCTGCTCCTCCTGCACCGCCCTGGTGAACCCCCTGACATCCCACCCGCCCCAAAACCCCCGAGAACCCAACCCCACCGAGCTCCTGCTCCGAGCAGGGAGCAGCAGCCCTTCCCACCGGGAACGGCGCCCGAGCGAAGGAAAAGTGATTGAATTCCCAGCTTCACCCCCGGAGCAGAGGGAGGGAGGCTGGGGGCCCCCCCGCTCTGATTTTGGGGCGCAGGGCCCCCCCCGGAGCATGGCTGGGTTTCCTGGCAGCCCCGCGGGATATAAAGAGCCTTGTTGTGCCTGTCACACACTCGGCCATTCAGAGACCCCGAAAAGGCGGCCAAAAAGCCAAAAAGCTGGAGGGGGGTGGAATAACCCCCGCCTTCCCTCCCTCCCTCCCTCTCCCCGGGGCTGGATTCCTCCCCCACGCAGCCGAATCGCAGCAGCAGCAGCTGCAGGACTGGGGTGGGTGGCCGGGGGGACACGCCGGGTGACATCGATGTGCTGGCACCGTGGGGTGAAGGGAAGGAGGGAAGGAGAGGGGGAAGCCCCCAGCAAAGAGCTGCAAAGGGCAAATTCCAGCCCAAAAGGGCAAGTTTTGCTCCTAGAGAAGCAGGGTCAGCCTTGTCCCGTTGTGCAGCCCGGGAAAATGTCACGGCAGGGACCAGGAGAATGTCCCAAAGGAGGTGGAGGGGACACGGCACTGCCAGACCGCCCACCCAGGCAGGACCCCCAAAAAGGGGGTCTGGGAATCCTCTGCTCCCCATCTTAACTCAGTTTTCTACTTTTGGGGCTCAAAAGGGATCAGCTGTGACTTTCCAAGGCAGGGGAAAGGTTTTGGAGTCAGCCCTGGTTCTGAGCAGCAGGAGGGCAGCGTTTCCATAAACACCACATTTGGTCAGGGGAAAAAAAAAAAAGAAAAAAAAAAGTGATGTTTGGGGAGATTTTTAGCAGTTTTGGCGAAGGGGGAGCTCAGCAAAGCACAGGCACAAGCTGCATTTTCAGGAGCTTTCCCTGGAGCTCCTCGTTTCCAAACAAGACCGGTTTCATTTTAAAGCCTGATCCAAAACTTCTCAGAGGGGAGAAAAAACCACAACGGGGAAGAGAAAAGAAGAGGAGGCTGCGTTTTCGATGGCCACGAGGTCGCTGTGAGGCCCCTGATGGCATCTCTTCAGCTGTTTTCCCAACTTTTAAATGAGAGGAAAAAATGTGCCTTGTCTCCTTCCAAACCTCAGCTTCTTGCCTTGCTTGGCTTCCCTCTCAGCTGAAGGGCCCTGGATGGCTCCTGGTGGCCCTTGGGGACCTGGTGGCTGCTGCTGGGCTTTGGGGGAGAGCCCATCACCCCTCACCCAGCTCTGGGTGTCCATCACCTCGTGCAGCTCATCCCTTTCAGCTCGCTGGAGTCCCTGCAGCTGGCAGAGCATCGCTGTCACCTCCTCAGCACGTCATCGGCCTGATGTGACAGGGACAGGCAGTGCTGGAGGTCCACCCACGTCAGGAGCCTTATCAGCCCCGTGGGTGGAGAGCACAGGTCACCCCCCGAGCTGGCAGACCCCCTCTGAGCTTGTTTGCCAGGCACAAAATCAGCCCACGGTGGAAATTCCAGAGCCGGTTGCTCACCAGCAGCGCAATCAGCGCAGGGCAGGAGGAAGGGCCAGCCCCGAGCCACCAGTAAAGGTCAGGAGCACAATGGGTAACCTAAACCAGGGTTCCCAGCTGCCCCCAGCCACCCTCTGCCCTGCAAAGCCAGAGCAGCCAGCACTGGAAAGCTTTGTCTGAAAAGAATCAGAATCGTGGAATGGTTTGGGTTGAGATCTTAAAACTCATTCCATTCCTACCCCTGCCATGGCAGGGACACCTTCCACTGTCCCAAGCTGCTCCAAGCCCTGTCCAACCTGGCCTTGGACACTTCCAGAGGCATCCACAGCTTCTCTGGGCACCTTGTGCCAGGGCCTCACCACCCTCACAGCCAAGAATTCCTTCCTAACATCTGATCCAAGCCATGTGGAGCCATATTCCCTTGTCCTGTCACTCCATGTCCTTGCTCAAGCACCTCCAGCCATGAAGGCAACCTCTAAACCTCTGCTGGCCAACAGTCCCACCCCTGCCAGAGCTCTGAGCAGAGGGAGAAAGCTCCACGTTCCTCCTGGTGCTCACCAAAGGATGGATGGATGGATGGAGCCAACATCCAGCTGCTCAGAAAGAAATTCTGGGTTCCACACAAGAGAAACTCATCCTCCCACGATGAGTAGGATGGGAACCAAGCTCAGCCCCTTGGCCTCACCTTTGGATGGGAACCAAGCTCAGGCCCTGGGCCTCACCTTCGTGGAGGGCTCGGTGTCCTGGGAGAGCTCCTGGTAGGCGCCCACCTCCTCCCAGGTAGCAATGAAGGCATTGGTGGGCACGAAGGTGCCAGCAGAGCGGGGAAACCCGGCCTGGATGTATCCCAGAGCCTGGTCCAGCACGTCCCTGGAGTCATCCTGGCGGTAGTAGATGTTCCCCCTGTCCCCAGAGGTGTCCAGGTCTGCCAGGAAGGGGGCGATGACAGGGAAGTCCGTGGGGAAATCGTCATCCACATACTGGGTCTCCCTGGGGAAATCCTGGCTGGAGATGACCCCGTTGGTCCCCACCTGCGGGGAGAGCGGTGCAGGGCGCTCAGGAGCTGCACAGGTGCCACCACTGCAGAGGTGCCACCACTGCAGAGGTGCCACCACTGCTGTCCCCTTGCCCTGTCCCCCCCACCTCGGTGCAGCAAGAGCCCCGAGGCCGCGTGGCCCCATCCGGCCCGGGCAGAAAACAAAGACCTCGAGTTTCTCCATCCCCCAGGGAGCTGCGGCTCGGGGGCCATCCCAGCTGCAGCCGGGGAACAGCTGCGGGGGAGAAAGCCGAGGAGAAAGCCGAGGAGAAAGCCCTCTTGTTCCTCCGGAGACACCGGGCAGGAGACCGCGGGAAGGGGGAAATGATGGATGGATGGATGGATGGATGGATGGATGGATGGATGGATGGATGGATGGATGGATGGATGGATGGATGGATGGATGGATGGATGGATGGATAAAACACGTGCGGCGGGACGGCGAAGGTGCACATGGAGAGACAGGGGCGGGCAGGAGGAGGAGGAGGGGATGTAAAGGCAGGGGAGGAAGGAGGAAGGATGGAAAGATAGAAGGGTGAAAAGCCACAGGGAAGGAGGGATGGAGGGGAGCAGAGCGGGAAGATGGAGAGAGACAGAGCTGGAAGGAGACAGTGACACAGGGTGGAGAGAGGGACGGAGTGAACATGGAGAGACAGAGGGAGATGATGGAGAGGAGGAAGCGGGGCAGGGACTGAGCGGCCGGGGGAAGGAGGGCAGGGAAGGGGAAGGCAGCGGGGCCAGCGGCACTCACGTAGAGGCGGCGGGCGGCGCGGCCGTAGAGGCGCAGGGCGCGGCGGAGCAGCAGCCCCGGAGAGCTCTCATCGTCCCCGGGCCGGAGCCGGGCATCGCCGCGGGCCGGGCCGTGCGGGAACAGCCCCGGGCGGGGCAGGGCCGCCCCCAGGGCCAGCACCGCCGCCAGCAGCGCCGCCACCGCCCGCATCCCCACGGGAGCCCCGCACGGCGCCGAGCGGGAGGGAGAAGCCGAGCGGGAGGAGCCGAGCGGAGCCGGACGGAGCGAACGGGGCGACCCCGGCCCCGCGGGGCGGGACAGGGAGCAGCCCGAGGGGCGGGGCCCAGCAGCGGCCGGCCCCGGCCTGGGCCAATCAGATCTTACCCAAAATCCGTCCAGGGTTGAGGCCCCCAACCCCCCTCCCCGGTACCGGCATCCCGCGGGGAGGGGCGTCCCGAGGGGACATCCCGGGAAGGAGGGGGGATCCCCTCTTGGAGACCCCCATCTTGGAGCCCCCATCCTGGAACCCCCTTCTTGGAGCCCCCCATCCTGGAACCCCCCCCCTCTCGGAGACCCCCATCTTGGAGCCCCCCCCGCCTCTTGGAGCCCCCCATCTTGGAGCCCCTCCCTTCTTGGAGACCCCATCTCGGAGCCCCCCATTCCCCCGGCTCGCCCCAACGCCCCCCGCATCCCGCCGGGGTCGGGGCCGGGGTCGCGGCTTGGGCGGGAGGCTCCGGCCGCTCCCCGCTCGGATCCTGCTCCCCCGAGGCGGGAAGGAACGCGATCCTCATCCCCCGGGAGCCGCGGGGGGAGCACACGGCAGCCCCCGGCCAAAATCTGCGCTCCGCTGGGTCAGCGAGCGGCCCCCACGCACGCAGGGTCAGCGCTGTTTATCCTTGCTCTGTGCCACCATCCATCATCTCCGGCTCTGCAGCGAACGATGGAGCGAGGAGAATTCCCAATTCCCGGCCTTCGGGTCGGGGTGGGAGCACCCACGGCGGTGGTGGAGGGCAGGAAGAGCTCAAATCCCGCCAGCTGCGCTCCATGAGTGCTCCTGGAAATCCGGGCTGGGAGCAGCCCAAAGCTCTGCTGCGGCTTCCTGGAGCCTTTTCCCTTTTCCCTGGCCTGGAGGCTGCAGCTGTCCCGAGGCAGATAACAAGGAGGGAAGTGTCAAACCCCCCGTAGGCTGTCGAGAGAAATAAATCAGGAACACATTCATGGCATTCCCCACAGGAATCCTCACACGGGAAGCAGCTGGATACCCTCCACGCTATTGCAGTGCCAGGGATTTGTCACTGTGGTCCCTCCATCCCAGCAGAGTGCGACCCACTGCTCACCCTGGAAAGCAGCTCCCACTGGTGCTGGGGTTGAGGCCTGGCTGTTCCAGGAGGGTCACTGCTCTGGGGCCACATCTGGAGAAGCCACTGCCCCTTGGCTGCAGCAGCTGGCTGGCTCCAGCCCCTGGAAGGAGTCCTTTGCCTGGCCATGGAAAACCATTAGGACTTGGAGCGGGGTCCAGGCCAGCTGGACACGATCTGCAGCCTTGGAGGAGCTCCCCGTGCCAAAATGTGGCTTTTCTTTGAAGCTCAAACACCTCCACGGCTCTCCAGGGAAATTGGGAGGTGCAGGGGGCCAGCAGCAGCTCTGCCTGGTGAGATCCCAGCCGGGATGTCACTCCCATGGGGAGTGGTGGCATTTGGTGGCACCTCGGAGGTGGCAATGGGCAGAGGGGGCAGAGGGAAAGGGAGGAAAGCCTGGCTGCTCCATGAGATCTTTGGGGGCTGTTGAAAATCCAAACCACGGGCCCTGAGAATCCTCTGGGCAGGGCAGGAGGAGCTGCCAGGCTTCCTGCAGCCCTTAGGATGCTAAAAAGTGAATTTTCCTGACTCCCTGAGCCAGACTGGCAGCAGCCAGTTTAAAAAATGGGAACAGCTGGAGTCTGTCCTGGCCTTGGGAGCAGAATCCTGCTGGCAGGGGCATCCCTGTGGCTTTGGGAGGAGCTGGGAGCCTTAGAGGGGGTGGGAACAGGGATTGGGATGGGGATGAGGAAGAGGATGGAGACAAGAAAGGGGATGAGGATAAGGATGGGGACCGTGATAGGGATGGGGTCAGGGATGAGGATGGGGAGGTGGGAATGGGACAGATACAGGGATGGACATTGGGGTGGGGACAGGGACAGGGATGGGTATGGGAACAGGGGTAAAGATGGAGACAAGGATGAACAGGGGACAAGGATGAGGATGGGCAATAGAGAATGAAGAGGAAGGCGGGGAAAGGGGCAAGGATGGGGATGTGGATGGGCACAGGAATAGGTTTTGGGATGTAGATGGAATTGGGGATAGGGATGAGGATGAAGATGGGGATGGGGACAAGGATTTGGATGGGGACAGGGACAGGGACAGGCTGTGCTCGCCCACACCCTGTGCTGGGAAGGGAGGTGGCACAGGGGCCCTGTAATCACTTCCATGTGCCTCAGCAGAGCCTCTGGCTGCAGGGTCCATCCCTTCTCTCAGCTTGGGCATAAAAACAATCCAGAGCCGTTTCCTGGGAGGCATTTTGGGCAGAAACAGATGTGCTGCCAGTATGGAAATGGGGGAAGATGTGGGATGGGGCTGAGGATGGGATCTGTCCCCACCCAGCAGACGCTGCCAACTCCCTGTGCTAAACTGGGAGCACCAGGACAAGGCACTGGTCGCTGTCCTGCCAGATGTGGCTGCCAGCACCTCCCTGTCCTGCTGCAGTCTCACCTTCCCCTGGGCTCCAGCCAGGAGCAGGGGAAGCAGAGGAATCCCTGGCTCGGAAGCTGCCGAGGCAGGAAATCCCGGCAGGCTCTCCCTCCCCCGAGCCTGGCAGCGCTGGAATTGCTGAGCAGAGATAAGGGCAGCAGCAGGAAACCCTCACCTCTCCCGGGGCAGCCAGGAAAGGAAGGGAAGCGCCATTCCCGGCGCTGGGAGCGGGGCTGGGGGCTGCAGCACGCAGCAGAGGCTCGCAGGATGCAGCACCGGGGATTCGGGATGTCTGCAGGGAAGCAGGGCCGGGAGAAGGGCAGGGATTTGGGATGTGTGCAGGGAAGCAGGGCCGGGAGAAGGGCAGGGATTTGGGATGTGTGCAGGGAAGTAGGGCCGGGAGAAGGGCAGGGATTTGGGATGTCTGCAGGGAAGCAGGGCCGGGAGAAGGGCAGGGATTCAGGCTCAGCCAGCAGGGTCCTGCTGCCAGCTGGGTTAGTGGGTCACTGCAGTAAAGCCCTTGGAGCATTCCTGCCCCTGGATGTGGGAAAGCAGCCCTGCTCAGGGTCAGGGGTTTGGCAGGAAGGGCCAGGAGCTCCTGCCTTGGTCAGGGCTGTGCACCCTGAGCCCCCGGAGCAGCACCAAAAAGGGTTCTGGCCTCATGTCTAAGAAAAGGAGGAGTCTCTGGGGATGTCCTTTATGGAATCATGGAATTGTTGAGGTTGGAAAAGCCCTCTGAGATCATCCAGTCCAACCTTCCCCCAGCACTGCCAAGGCCACCACTGACCCTGTCCCCAAGTGCCACATCCACATGGATTTTAAATCCCTCCAGGATGGGGAATCCACCCCTGCTCTGGGCAGCTGTGCCAGGGCTGGACAAACCTTTTTTGTGAAGAAATTTCCTCAATATCCAATCCAAACCTCCCCTGGCACAACTTGGGGCTGTTTCCTCTTTCCTGTCCAGGAGCAGAGCCCGACCCACACCTGGCTGTCCTCTCCTTTCATGGAATGACAGGAAGAAAACTCCTCCATCCTTAATAACTGGAATCTGCTGGATAACAGCAGCCAAATGTGACAGCAGCATTTCTGAGGCTCTGTAAAAGCAGAGAGAACAAACCCAGGCCCCATCAGCTGCCCCTGGCCCGGGAAGGTCTCCTGGCCCAGCCCTGGCTTTGAGCCCAACCCTCAGGAAGCATTTGAGACCCCCATCCCTGAGCTGTGCCAAGGACAAAGGGACACTCTCCGGGTGGCTGTCCCCTCCTGTGGGGTGGCTCTGCATCCCTCAGGCCGCCCTGAGGGGTTTCTCCATCGCCCTGCCTTCCCTGGGGCTGTTTCCTTTCCTGGGAGCATCCTGAGGGAGCTGAGAGCAGCACCCAGCTCTCCACATCTCCATTTTTGGGAACGCTTCTCATTCATTTTCCTCTCAATTCCTTGACTCAGCTTCGCCTCGTGACTCAGCAGCTCCTGGTCCTGGCCTGCTGCAGGGACACAATTCCCAAAGGATCCAGGCATGGATTCACTTCCCAAAGGATCCAGGGATGGATTCACCTCCCAAAGGATGCAGGGATGGATTCACCTCCCAAAGGATCCAGGCATGGATTTCCTTCCTAAAGGATCCAGGGATGGATTCACTTCCCAAAGAATCCAGGCATGGATTTATTTCCCAAAGGATCCAGGGATGGATTTATTTCCCAAAGGATCCAGGGATGGATTCACTTCCCAAAGGATTCAGGGATGGATTCACTTCCCAAAGGATCCAGGGATGGATTCACTTCCCAATGGATGCAGGGATGGATTCATTTCCCAAAGGATCCAGGGATGGATTCACTTCCCAATGGATGCAGGGATGGATTTATTTCCCAATGGATGCAGGGATGGACTCACTTCCCAGTGGATCCAGGATTTGCTCAAGGACAGCCACCCATGCTGAGGTGATTTCCCACCCTCCAGGGTGACCCAGCACGGTCCTTTCTGCTCAGGGCACCACAGGTGTTGTGGGAGAGAGGTTTTCCTTAGGGAGAGTTGGAATTATGGGGTCCAGAACAAGATTTTTATAACAAGAGGGTTTCTTGGCAACCTGGCTGGAGCAGAAATGTGGGAAAAGGTTTCAGTGCAGGGAGAGGAGGAAAACCAAGCTGGATGAGGCTCGGAGCACCCAGGTCTGGTGGAAGCTGTCCCTGCCCACAGCAGGGGCTGGAATGGGATGAGATTTAGGGTCCCTTCCAACCCAAACCATTCTGGGATTCCAGGATTGTGCAGCTGGGAGGATTCAGTGGAGCTCAGCTCTCCCAGCACCCCGAGGAGCTGAAGACTCACAGGAGGGAAAAAACATGGAAGAAACAGAGCCATCTGAGCCCCAGCCCAAGAAACACTCCAGGTTTTACAATGTATTTTAAGACATAAAGGTAAAGAAAAGGGTTTTTTTTTTTTTTTTAAATCTCTGGGGCTCTCCTGTCTTCCTTCCTTCCTTCCTCTCTCTAAATATTGCAGCAAAGCTGTTTTTGCTCCAGCAGCTGCCGGATGAGCGTGAGGAGCCCTGAGAGGCACAGAGCCTGCAGGGAGCTCCCAGCCCTGCCTGACTCCGACTGATTCCTGCTCCCCAAGATTAGCCAGGAGTTCCTTATTTGGTCCAGGCTCCAGCAAACTCCCTGGCAGAGGGGATTGCATCTGCAGGGAGAGCAGCCCGGATGGGTTTGTGCTGGGGCATCCAGGAGGGAGCTGGTTCAGAGCAGAGATACAAGCAGGGCTCAGAGCACAGATAAAATCAGAGCTCAGAGCACAGATACAATTAGGGCTCAGAGCAGAGAGAAAATCAGGGCTCAGAGCAGAGAGAAAATCAGGGCTCAGAGCAGAGAGAAAATCAGAGTTCAGAGCAGAGATACAGAGTTCAGAGCAGAGATAAAACCAGGGCTCAGAGCAGGAATAAAATCAGGGGTGTTTCCAGGGAGTCTCTGTTTGTCCCTGCAGCACAAAGCAGACACACATTGTCTGTCCCCATCGCTCTCCAGAGCACAGAATCAGAGCAGAATCACAGAATTCCCTGAGCTGGAATTGCCTCCAAGGATCAGAGCCCAGCTCCTGGCCCTGCACAGACCCCCAGCAATCCCACCCTGGGCATCCCTGGCAGTGCTGTCCAAACCCCCCTGGAGCTCTGGCAGCCTCGGGGCTGTGCCCATTCCCTGGGGAGCCTGGGCAGTGCCAGCACCCTCTGGAGGAGAAAATTTCCCTGATATCCAGCCTAAACCCTCCCCAACACAGGTCTGATCCTGCCCCATCCCAGGGCTCTGACCCCAACACATGCTGGGCTGAGCTGCTGCAGCTTTGAGACCTTTCCTCGGGTGTTTATACCCAGAATCAAGAGTTTGCTGCAGAATTAGCCTTTATTTGTTCCATGGATTAGGTGCCCCTGGAATCTGCCCAGCTTCTCCCCAGCTGGAAGTGGACAGGGAATCCCAGAATGGTTTGGGTTGGAAAGGACCTCAAATCCCATCTCGTTTCATGGGCAGGGATGCATGCCCATGTAATGAGATGGGATTTAAGGTCCTTTCCTCCTGGGGAGCTCCTTCCTCCCGGGGAAGCTGAGATCCCACAACCTGCCCTGGGAGCAACCATCAGAGATGGGATTCAGCCCTTCCCACAGCCCTAATGTTAAAAATAAGTTAGAAACTGTTGTAAAATTGTTAATAGATCATTAAGCATGTACTGTTAGTTTGGTTATTATATTGTAGAAGGGGTTAAAAGGGTAGTTATGAGAAATAAGGTACTCGAGGTACCATAACACAGCTCAGTAAAGTGCAGCACCCCCCAGCCTGGACAGAACTGTAATGGGCCAATCAAGCGCCTTAAACCTTCATGCAAATGAAGGATCCAAAAAGAAACCAATCCAGAGGGACAAAGACAGGATAAAAAGGGACTTCTGACCCGCTGAGGCTGTGCCACTCCATCAGGGACATCGGGGATGGAGCAGCGCCGGCACTGTTCTGTCCAGGCTGGGGGGTGCTGCACTTTACTGAGTTGTGTTATGGTACCTTGAGCACCTTATTTCTCATAACTACCCTTTTAACCCCTTCTACAATATAATAACTGTTCCAGGTTGCAATGCAAGATGTTTTCAATTACCATCTGCATGGCAGGCTATCTTTGTCAAGTGGGCAGTTTGCTTTATCTCTCTCTTTGAGTGACCACATTCACACCTCCCTCGGGAGGGGGCATTGCTGATAACAGACCATTGAATGTCACTGCATGGCTGATAAGAACTGTAACATCCCATTGTGAGATGTGAGCCCAGAGGGAGGAGCCAAGCTTTCCTACCTGGATATAATCCAGAGGTTCTGAGACACAAATATGGCTTTCTCCACAGGATTCCCCAGAGGAACAGCAGCTGCCTCTTCTTCCCCTGGATCCTTGGAGGAAGAATACATCCTTCTCTACAGATCCCCCTTGTTCCAGCAGAACCACCCCTGACACTGCAGGAGGGCTGAGCCACAATTCCAATGGCACTGCTGCCAGCACCCTGACCCACAGGGTGTCAGCTTGGGTTCTGACTCTGTCAGTGTTGTTCCAGTGTACTGCATTGTTTATTTTATATTTTTATTGTCTTCCCTCATACAGAACTGTTATTCCTGCTCCCATATTTTTGCCTGAGAGCCCCTTAATTTAAATTTATAGCAATTCGGAGGGGTGGGGAGGGGTCACATTCTCCATTTCAGGGGAGGCTCCTGCCTTCCTTAGCAGACTCCTGTCTTTCCAAACCAAGACATAACCAAATCAACAGTACATGCTTAACCATCTATCAACTACTTAACAACAGTTTCCAACCCATTTTTAACACTAACAACCCCAAATCTCCCCCCAAAACCCCTTTCCAGCTCATCTCTCCTCGCCTGACCTCCCGGGGCCTCCAGCCCTGACCCTGCAGCCCCGGAGGGCTCGTGGGGGTGACTAATCCCAGCAATTAGCCTCGTTCCCTGCATTTATCCGCTTCCTGCCTTTGTCTGCCCCTGACAGCTCCTGGGAGCAAATCCTCTCCCTGCCGCATTTCCCCGGCTCCATGTCCCCTTTGTCCCGCGGAGCCCCTCGGGGCTGGGTGAGGAGGTTATTGCCCCTCGACACGCGTCCCCTGCATCCTCTGCGACCAAAATCCAGCGGGCAGCAGCACCGAGGTCAGCGGGCACCGCAGGACCCGCTCGGGCTGCGGGAGGATGGATTTGTTCTTTCAATTGGAGATGGATGCAGCGCCGGCGGCGTTTCAGGCTAAAAGGGATTTTAGGGCTGAGCGAGCCGGCTAAATGGGGACAGAGGGCTTGGGGGAGCTGGAAATTCAATGGGAAATCGCGGCACACATGGGCAGCACATTTGGGAGCTGCCTGCTCCGCCCAGGACGGGCTGCGCTCCCACAGGGAGCTCCGCGGACACACGGACACCCAGAGGGATGGAAATCCTCCCATGTGTGGGGTTCACAACCTTTCCATGCCTAAAGGCATCAGCCAGCCCGCTTGGATTTAATTATTATGTTTCCTGAGATTTTATTTTCATTTTTAGTTCAGGATTCTTCTCTCCTTATACTGAGATTCAAATCTTTGGGATTTTTTTTTCCCCAAAAGAAAAGCTGGGCTTTAAATGGGCTGCTCATGAAGAAAGGAAAAGAGAGATGGAAGGGAAAAAAGGATGGAGGGAAGGAAGGATGGGTTTGGGCTGAAAGGGACCTTAAGAATCATCCCATTCCATCCCTGCCATGGGCAGGGACACCTTCCACTATTCCAGGTTGCTCCAAACGCTGTCCAGCCTGGCCTTGGGCACTGCCAGGGATCCAGGGGCAGCCACAGCTGCTCTGCACTGTGCAATTCCAGCCCAGCCAGGAATTCCCAATTCCCAATCTCCCATCCATCCCTGCCCTCTGGCACTGGGAGCCATTCCCTGTGTCCTGTCCCTCCATCCCTTGTCCCCAGTCCCTCTCCAGCTCTCCTGGAGCCCTTCAGGCCCTGCCAGGGGCTCTGAGCTCTCCCTGGAGCTTCTCCTCTCCAGGTGAGCACCCCCAGCTCTCCCAGCCTGGCTCCAGCCCTGGAGCAGCTCCAGGTCCCTCTGATATTGGAGGCAGCACTTTGGGTGGGATGGGCTGGGGTGCGCTGGGCACGGCAGGGAGGGGAGGAAAAGGAGCGGGTGGGGCGGGGAGCGGGGCCGGTCCCGGTGACACCGGTGATGCCAACGATCCCGGTGATCCCGACAATCCCGGTGATCCCGGGCGCTGCCGCCGCCTGCCGCCCGCAGCGGGACCTGCAGCCCGCCCCGATGGACACACGGACCCGCGGACGGACACACGGACCCGCGGACAGCCCCCCATCCCCTCGCTGTGCCCCCGCAGCCCCGGCGGTCCCTGCTCAGGACAAGTCTCCCCGGGGTGGCACAGCCGGGACCCAGGGGATGGTCAGAGCTGCACCCTGGACACACCGGGGCATCAACAGGTGTCTTCCTTCTGATTTCTTTTCCCCTTTTTCATTTTCTTTCTCCTTTCCTTTCCTTTCCTTTCCTTTCCTTTCCTTTCCTTTCCTTTCCTTTCCTTTCCTTTCCTTTCCTTTCCTTTCCTTTCCTTTCCTTTCCTTTCCTTTCCTTTCCTTTCCTTTCCTTTCCTTTCCTTTCCTTTCCTTTCCTTTTCCTTTCCTTTCCTTTCCTTTTTCCTTTCCTTTCCTTTCCTTTCCTTTCCTTTTCCTTTCCTTTCCTTTCCTTTCCTTTCCTTTCCTTTCCTTTTCCTTTCCTTTCCTTTTCCTTTCCTTTCCTTTCCTTTCCTTTCCTTTTCCTTTCCTTTCCTTTCCTTTCCTTTCCTTTCCTTTCCTTTCCTTTCCTTTCCTTTCCTTTCCTTTCCTTTCCTTTCCTTTCCTTTCCTTTCCTTTCCTTTCCTTTCCTTTCCTTTTTTTCCTTTCCTTTCCTTTCCTCCCCTTCCCCCCCTTTTTCCTTCTTTTATTTCTCCTCTTCCCTTCCCTTTCTCCCTCCCTCTCTCCTCCCCCCCTTCAGCCCCGTCCCTCCCCATCCCAGGGCCGATCCCTCCCTGTTCTCCCCCAGGATTTCCATGTCCCCTCCTGTCCCTCCCAGCCCTGCCCGGATCCCTGCCCGTGGCTCCCCCTCTCTTGTGCTGGAAACTCCACCGAGCCCAAACCCACTTTCCTTCCCCTTCCCGGCCATCCCTGGCCCGGGACAAACCCTTGTGCAATGCCCGGGCCAGCGTTGCTCCATCTCCCCTCCTGTTCCTGCCCTGGTGGGATGCGATACCGGCAGCTCCCAAACCCCTCCCAGGGCACAATTCCAGGCACAATTCCCAATTTCCCGGGGTTTTTATTCCCCCCGGGAGCTGCCCGCTCGGGGCGGGGATGGTGCGGTCCCCGAGAGGAGCAAAAGTCCCCTCTGCTGGCGGCACCGCCACGGCCGGGATGGGGGGAGCGCTGGATGAGTTTATCCAATTAAATCGGGGGGTTTGGGCGTGTATGAGGCGCTCGGTGCATGTTCCCAGAAAAAAAACCAAAAAACTAAAAAAAAAAAGCCCCCAAAACCAACCAAAAAAAAATCAACAACCAAACAAACAAAAAAAAATCAAACAAGCAAAAAACCCCACCAAAAACCAAAAAACAAAGCAAAACAAAACCAAAAACGAACGAAAAAAACAAAAAATAAAACAACAAAAAAAAAACCCCAACAACGCAAAAAAACCAACCAAACAAAAAAGAACAAAAACCTAAAAACCCCCAAAAAACCAACCCAAAAAAAAAAACCAACAAAACACCCCAAAAACAATCAAAGAAAAAACCAACAAAAAAGGAAAAAAAACCCAAACAAAACAACAACAAACCAAAACCAAAAACCACAGAAACAAAATAAAAAATCAAAAAACCCAAAACACCCCAAAACACAATCAAAGAAAAAAACCCACCAAAACAACAAACCAAAAACAAAACAAAAAACCCCACAAAAAACCCTAAAACCAAAACAAAAAAGGAAAAACAAACAAAAACCCCCAACAAAACAAAACAGAAAAAAAATAAAACAACCCCCCCAAAAAAAAAAAACCCAAAAAAAACCCCCCAAAAATCCCTAAACCAATTAAAAACAAAACAAACAAACAAACAAAAAAAATTCAAACAAAAATACCAAAAAAACCCCAAATCCCCACTGTTCCAAGGGATGAAAAACCCCGGGGTTTCCCCAGAGTGAGGATTCCCCATCCTTGTGCCCCCATCCCTGGGTGCCACCCCGAGCTCTCAGCGCATCCTTTTGGCAACTCCTGCCCACGCCAGGGACCTGTGAATCCCCAAATCCCCAGATCCCCAAATCCCCAAATCCTCAAATCCCAGCGCCTGGAAAGAGTGAAAATCTGGAATCCTGTTCAGTCTGGGGGAAGCAGAGCTGGGGAAGGAGCCCGGGAGGGTCCCCGGGAAGGGGAGCGAGGCTGGGATGGGGCTGGAAGCACCAGGGAGAGGCTCCCAGAGCTCCCAGGCAAGGAAAAGGCTTTTCCCAGCCTGGGAATGTCCAGCAGGAGCTGCCAAAGCCTCGGTTCCAGCCCTCCAAAACCCTCCTCGGGCTCTAAATTAGGGTTTTCAGACACCAGGATAAACAGTTCCAAAGGGAGAGCTGAGCTGCGGGGAGAGAATCCCGTGCTCCTGACAAAGAGCAGGCGGGCACGGCTCCTCCGGGCAGCAGAGGCTCTGTGGGGAAAGCCAGGCTTGGAAAAAACTCAGCACGGCAGCAAGGCAGGAGCTCCTCACCAAAATCCGGCAGGGAGAAGCTGGAAGGAAAAGCCAGGCTTGGAAAAAACTTGGTACAGAAGTAAGGCAGGAGCTCCTCACCAAAATCTGGCAAGGAGAAGCTGGAAGGAAAAGCCAGGCTTGGAAAAACTCAGCACAGCAGCAGGGCAGGAGCTCCTCACCAAAATCTGGCAAGGAGAAGCTGGAAGGAAAAGCCAGGCTTGGAAAAAAATAGGTACAGAAGTAAGGCAGGAGCTCCTCACCAAAATCTGGCAGGGAGAAGCTGGAAGGAAAAGCCAGGCTTGGAAAAAAATAGGTACAGAAGTAAGGCAGGAGCTCCTCACCAAAATCTGGCAAGGAGAAGCTGGAAGGAAAAGCCAGGCTTGGAAAAAAATAGGTACAGAAGTAAGGCAGGAGCTCCTCACCAAAATCTGGCAAGGAAAAGCTGGAAGGAAAAGCCAGGCTTGGAAAAACTTGGTACAGAAGTAAGGCAGGAACTCCTCACCAAAATCTGGCAGGGAGAAGCTGGAAGGAGTCAAAAAGTTTTGGAAAAAAAATCCCCAAAAAACCAAACAACTAAAATTCCTTGTGGATGCTTCAAGTTTTTCCAGCTCCTCGTTTGTCTCTGGGTTTTGTGGCTGCTTTTTCTTCCGTTTTGGGTTGTTTTTATTCCGGTTTTTTTTTCCCCTCCTCCTCTCCTCCAGGAATGTGACCAGCCAGAAGAGGGTCACGTCGGAAGAGTGACGAACGCACGGGGCAGATTCGTCATCCGCGGCGATGAGACTTTCTCCAAATAATTTTCCCCTCTCCTAATAGCCGCAATTTATGCAAATGAACGCGAGGAAGAGCTAAATGGGGATTTGGTGGAAGCTGGCTGCCCACGCCCGGCTCTCTCCCGGCGGAGATGGAGGAGGGAGATGAGTCTGTGCTTACATTCCTGGCTGGACACCTCTCCCAGCCCTGAGCCTGGCTCCAGGCATCCATCCCTCTCCACAGGGAAGGATGGGCACTTGCTGGAACCCTGCATGCTGAGAATTTTAGATTTTCTGTGTTTAAAGGCACAGACCCTCAAGAGTGCAAGAAGGATCAGCCTCCCTAAAACTTCCATCTTGCTTCATATATATTATTACATTCTAAACCCTTAAACTCTAAGTTTTCCACTCTGTGATATCACACACTTCTATTCAAACCCCACACCCACAATCCCAGTTCTGCCATTCCATTTTGGAAGCTTCTCCACGGCCTCAGGTCAAATCCAGTGTTCTCTTGGGGGTCTGTGCCTTTGAACAGAGAAAGTCTGAAATTCTCAGCATCCAGGGTTCACTGTGCTTGGTGTGAAAAACGCCAATCACTTGTTTTCAAAATTCTAAAAGTTTAATAGTAATAAAATGGTTATAAAAATAGTAATACAATTAGAGTAATAATAATTTGGACAATTTGGATTAGGACAATATGAGACAATAGAAACAAAGAGTTATGGACACTCCGGGTACCTTTTCTGGGCAGCACGAGCCCGAGAAAGGCCCCACGTTAACAGAGGATTAACCCTTAAAAGCAACAGCCTGTTGCATATTCATACACCTCATCCATGATGCATAAATTCCATTCAAACACAGGATTCTGTCTGGTCTTCATCAACTTCTTCCTCCTAATCCTAACAGCGCCTTCGAGGTGGAAAGAAGTTCGAGGTGGAAAGAAGTTCGTTTCTTCTGATAAGAGAGCAATAAATTCTTTTCTCTGAAAGATTCAGGTGTCCTGTGGCTGCTATCTGGCGCGAGTGCCTCATTCCTTTCTTTAAAAAACCCCATTAACATAGTTCTTATTGTAACTACAAAAGTTACTGTTTTAATTACAAGACTACATCTATTATTAAAAATGTTAATACAGCACTACTAATCAATACATCAAAATACACATGGTAAATATCTGCCTAGAGCCATATGATATGCACTTTTCACACTGGCCATCCTCAGCAGCAGGGGAAGGAACCCAGACCAGTGGAATCATCCCCTGCCCACCTGCTCTGAACACCCCCAGCCTCACCTGCACTGGGTGGTGCCTCCTGTGCCTGCTCCCAGAGCATCAGAGCCACACTGGTGTCCCAAAAAGTCCCTTCTCCACCCCAGACTCTCCCCATGCAGCAGTGCAGGGTCAAGAGCAGCAGCACCTCCTGATCCTTTGGGGTTTCCAGCTGCTGCAACCCGGGGCAGCACCCACCCTCAGAAGGGGCTGGGTTTGGTCTCAGTTCTTCCTCCTCCTCCTGCCAAGTGTTGAATTGTCACTGACCTTGGCCTTGTGGTGGCTGTGAAGGGACTTTCCCGTGCTGGGGGAGCAGCCCAGCTCTGCATTCTCTTCCCCCTCAGAGCAGTGTGGGTGTGTGGGGGGGTCACAGCTCAGCCGGCAGCTGATCCCATCCCTGGGGTGGTCACAGAACCCAGAATGGTTTGGGTTGGAAAAGATCTCAAAGCCCACCCAGCTCCCACCCCCTGCCATGGCAGGGACACCTTCCACCATCCCAGGTTGCTCCAAGCCCTGTCCAGCCTGGCCTTGGACACTGCCCGGGATCCAGGGGCAGCCACAGCTGCACTGGGCACCCTGTGCCAGGGCCTCCTCCCTGGCATTTGCAGCATCACAGCAGGGCTGGCACCAGCTGCTCCAGGGATCAGGACAGGCATTGTGCTCCCACTGAATCAGCTCTCCAGAGGTGCTGGGCTCTCCTTCCCACCCTTCACCCTGGGGAAGAGCTGAGGGATCCCACCACACCTCCCTTCCCCCATTCCCTGCCGCTGGGATTCCCGCAGGGACCAGAGTGCAGGACCAGCTCAGGAAGGCACTGGGTGTTTTCCAGGAGCTATTTTGGAGGATATCACCCGGACTGCTTCCCAGGGCAGCCTGAATTTCCTCTCCCCTGGGGCCCCAGGCAGGAAGAGGCCTCTGGGTTCACGCTCAGCCCTAATGAGGGCAGCACTTCAACACCAACTGTGAGTGAGAGCTGAGCTGCAACGAGTTTATCTTGATTTCTTCCGGACCTGGGACTTTCCCTTGCACTGCCACAAACAGTCCCTGCCCTCACTGCTGGAGGAATCACAAGAACTACCACTAAAACCTGCCACGCTGATGTCTGGCCCCTCAAACCTCCCTTCCCGCTCCTGCTGTCATCTTGATACTCCCCTGTGCTTCGTGTACACTCATCCAGGGTAGCAAAGGGTGCTCTGAGAGCAGACAGGCACGGTTTCATGCTTATTCATCATCACACGCATCCTGCAAGGCGCTGTGCGTGTGTTTGCAGCCGTGGTGCTGCGGTCGGAGCTGCTTTTCCTGGAAGGAGCTCCAGGGGCTTCTCCCGGACTTTGCTGCTGGCACACAGGGGCACTGCCAGGGCCTGGGGGGTCAGAAACACGCGGGGCACCTGCGGGATGGGCTGCGGGCACACATGGCACCTGCTCATAGCCTAGAATGCCAGAATCGTTTGGCTTGGAAGGGATCTGAAGGATCACCCCGTTCCTGCTGCCGCGGGCAGGGACACTTTGCACTGCTTTGGCTTGTGTCCTGTGATACCCGCAGGGAATCAGCCCCAGCACCTCCCTGGGAATCAGCCCCGGCCCCCCTCTGTCCCATCCGGCCTTTCCCCTGGGCTCTGTCCCAGCCCTGGACCCTGTCACCCCTCCAGGGCTCTGTCCCATCCCCGGACCCTGTCACCCCTCCAGGAGCTCTGTCCCAGCCCCGGGCTCTTCACCCCTGCAAGGGTTCAGCCCCAGCCCCGGGCCCTGTCACCCCTCCAGGGGCTCTGTCCCAGCCCCGGGCCCTGTCACCCCCAGGGGGCCCGGCTCACCCCTCCAGGGCTCTGTCCCATCCCTGGACCCTGTCACCTTTCCCTGGGCTCTGTCCCAGCCCCGGGCCCTGTCACCCCTCCAGGGCTCTGTCCCCCTCTCCCGTCACTCCCCCGCCGTGCTCGGGCCCCGCTCCCGCCACCCCCCCGAGGCTCAGCCCTGTTCCCTTGCCGGCCCCCCCAGCCCGGGGGTTCAGCTCCGGCTCCCTCCCGTGCAGTGTCCGCTCGCAGAGCCCCTCGCCCTCACCCGGGCACTCACCCCGGCCCTTCCCCTCCCTCCGGCCGGGGGAGCAGCGCGGCCCCCCCGCCCCGCAGCCCAGCTCCGACGGCCGGGGCGGGCCGGGCGCCGAGAAGGGGCTGTCCCAGGGGCCGTGCCCGCTTGTACCGCGCCTCCTCCTCCTCCTCCTCCTCCCGCCTCCCTCTCTCCGCGGCGGGGGGACAGTCTCCACCGGCAGCCGCGGCGCGGTGCGGTGCGCTCCGTCCATCCCATCGCATCCCGCTGCGGGACATCCATCCCACCGCATCACATCCATCCCATCGCATCCATCCCATCGCATCACATCCATCCCATCGCATCCCCCCGGTGCGGTGCGGGCTTCAATCCCATCGACATTCCCCGCATCCCGGCGCGTCCCGAGGCGGAGCGGGGCATCCCCGGCAGCGCATCCCGGAGCGGGGCAATCCCATGGAGGCCGAGGGTTACCGCTGCCGCAGCAGCCGCCACATCGAGAGCGGCCAGTCGGCCGTGCCCAGCTCGGTGCTGTTCTCCGCCGGCCTTTTGGGGAACGTGCTGGCGCTGCTGCTGCTGGGCCAGCACCGCCGCCGCTCCCGCTCCTCGCCCGGGGGCCGTCCGCCGCGGGTCTCGGCTTTCTACGTGCTGGTGACAGCCCTGGCGGTCACCGACCTGCTGGGCAAGTGCCTGATCAGCCCCATGGTGCTGGCAGCCTACGCCTACAACCGCAGCCTCAGCCAGCTGGGGCCGGCCGTGCGCGGCGAGGAGCAGCCGGGGGTGCTGTGCCAGCTCTTCGCCTTCCTCATGGCTTTCTTCGGGCTGGCCCCCACGCTGCTGCTGCTGGCCATGGCTCTGGAGTGCTGGCTGTCCCTGGGACACCCCTATTTCTACCGGCGGCACCTGACCCGCCGCCTGGGCGCGGCGCTGGGGCCGGCGGCGGCGGGGCTGTGCGCGCTGTTCTGCGCGCTGCCGCTGCTGGGCTTCGGGGAGCCCATGCAGTACTGCCCGGGCACCTGGTGCTTCATCCGCATGGCCGGCGGCGGGGCGGGCCGCCTGGGCTTCCCCGTGCTCTACGCCAGCCTGATGGGCTTGCTGGTGCTGGCCATCGTGGCGTGCAACGTGAGCAGCATGCGGCAGCTGTACGGCATGGCCCGCAGGCAGCCCCGCCGCGGGGCGCCCCCCGCTCCCGCCGCCGCCCCGCGCATGGAGGAGCTCGATCACCTCGTCCTGCTGGCGCTCATGACCGTGCTCTTCACCGTCTGCTCCCTGCCGCTCATCGTGAGTAACGCCGGCAGAATCGCGCTGCCCCCGGCAGGGCGGGCGGGATGCTGTGGTGCTGGAATTTCCCCCCCACCAGCCCCTGGGACTGTGGGTGGCTGCTTTGGCCCCCCTCAAATGTTCATCACCCCAGGAGTTGGATGTTGCATTAATCCATTTGGAAGAATATCCCTTAGCACCATCCCCTCGCAGGGAGGTTGGATTGGTGATTTGTCCCATTTGGAACAGCCCCCCACCTTGTCCATGGGGGTCAGGCACGCTGGAATTTCCCCCCCACCAGCCCCAGCCCCTGGGAGCCTGGGTTTTTGCTTTGACCCCCCTCAATTTCTCATCACCCCACACCGCAGGGGTTGGTCATTGCATTAATCCATTTGGAAAAATGGATTGGTTGGATTGATGATTTGGCCCCTTTGGAACAGCCCCCCACCCTGTCCATGGGGGTCAGGCACGCTGGAATTTCCCCCCCACCAGCCCCTGCGAGCCTGGGTTGTTGCTTTGTCCCCCCTCAAACGCTCATCACCCCAGGGGTTGGATGTTGCATTAATCCATTAGGAAAAATATCCTTTCTCAGCACCATCTCCTCCTCGCAGGGAGGTTGGATTGGTGATTTGGCCCCCCTGGGATGGTCCCTGACCCTGAGCAGGGGGCTCAGGCTGTTGTTAAGGCACCCTGGAATATCCCCCCCACCAGCACCACTCAGTCCTGGAGAGGCCAGAGCTCTGATTTTGGGATAAACCCCGACACCACCACCAGCCCCTGGGGGCCAAGGCTTTGCCTCCTCCTAAATCCTCCCCCCCTCTGCCCACAGGGACCAGGTCAGTGCCTAAAACTCCTTGGAATAACCCCCCTACCCACCACCACCACCATTCCCAGGGGTCAGGGGTTGTTTAGGCCCCTTGGAATAAACTCTGGAGCCACCCCCCATCCTGGAGGTGCAGGGGGGATCATTGCTTTAGTCCCTTGTTTGTAACCCACCCCTGCCACCCTGCAGGATCCTCTCCAAGGGTCAGGTTATGACTTTAATCCCCATGGAATAAATCCTCCGTGGCTCCACTCTCCCATTCTGGGAGGTTTCCCACCCTTGACACAAGCAGCACATCCCCAGTCCTCAATTCATTTAAATTAATTAAAGAAATTAAATTTGTTTAATAACAAACAAACAAATAAATTTTAATTAAAGATTATCCTTTAACCCCCATGGAATAACCCCCCCCAGCACCATCACTCTGTGCCAGAGATTCTGGGTGGGGGGGGTCAGATAATTACTTTGTCCCCTCTCTGAGTGTCCCCCACCCCATCCCAGGGATCTGAATGTTGCTTTAACCCCCATGGAATAATGTCCACCACCCATCCTGGGATGGGGGAATTAATTCATTGTTTAATCCTCCTGGGATATCCCCAACAACCCCACCACCCTGTCCTGGGGCTTGATTTAGTGCTCAAATTTCCTGGGAATATTTGCCCCCCACCCCACTCTGTCCCAGGCAGGGCCATTCCATTGCCCCTCCCTGGAATACCCAATCCCAGCACCACATCCCCAGGGCTCAGCTCATTGTTTTAACCCCCTAAAACAACCCCCCATCATCAGCACTCTGTCCCAGAGGTGTTGGAGGGGCCAGTGAATTTTTCCAGTCCCACCCGAGTGTCCCCTCCCCATCCCAGGGATCAGTTGGCTGCTTTAACTCCACTGGAATTACACCCACCCCCACCCCATCACCACCCCTCTGTTCCTGAGGGTGCCCCTGAGGGGTTTAATGTTTGGGAGGGGGGTGTCAGTTCCTTGCATCAGATGCCTCAATAACCCCCCATCCCCACCCTTATAAACCCTTCAAAACCCCCATTCCCACCCTTATAAACCCTTAATAACCCCCCATCCCCATCCTTATCAACCCCTCAAAACCCCCATTCCCACCTTTATCAGACCCCTCAATAACCCCACATTCCCACCCCATCAGACCCTTTAAAACTCCCCAAATCCCACCCCTATCAGACCCTTCAAAATTCCCATTCCCACCCTTATCAGATGCCTCAATAACCACCCATCTCCATCCCTATCAAACCCCTCAATAACCCCCCATTTCCACCCCTTATCAGACCCTTCAATTGCCCCCCATTTCCACCCCTATCAGACCCTTCAAAACCCCCATCCCCACCCTTATCAACCCTTCAGAACCCCCCATTCCCACCCTTATCACCCCCTCAGTAACCCCCCAGCTCCACAGAGCTGCTGGGCAGATCCAGCTCCCTGTGATCCCCCCAAAATTCTCTCACTTCTTCCCCAGGGGTTGGAGCCCCCCGGCAGGAGGGACCCCTCTGTGCCCCCTTTGTCCCCCACTCCTGGGTGGGATCCTGCACTTCCCCCTTTCCATGGGTGGGATCCTGCACTTCCACCTTTCCATCACCCTCTGCAGGCAGAGCTGGGGCCACCCCAAAATCAGGGTGGGAGCTGTGCATGGGTGACAATTTCCACATCCTCTTCCTGTCACTTCTGGAGCCACCCCATGAGGCGTCAGCCGCCCACAGCCCTGGCACAGCTGGGCTCAAACTGGTTTTGTGCCCAACCCAGGCTGAATCCCTGCCGAGTTATCCAATGGATGGATCCCATTTCCATGGCAAGGGGATCAGCACAAGTGGGGTGGGGACAGAGCAGCACCTGCCAAGGCTGGATGATTCCTTCATCCATGAAGAAATCCTGGTCACTGGGACCACATTTCCACCTGTAACATCCTTGTGCTGACAGGATGTGCTATCCCTGAGCCAGGACCATCCCTGACCCAGCCCCACTCCCAGCTGGATCCACAACCCACAGTAACCCCCTCAGTAACCCCCCAGCTCCACCCCCGTGTCCCAAAGCTGCTGGGCAGATCCAGCTCCCTGTGACCCCCCCAAAATCCTCTCACTTCTTCCCCAGGGGTGGGAGACCCTGGCAGGAGGGACCCCTCTGTGCCCCCTTTGTCCCCTGATGCCATCCATGGGGTTAAAACTCCTTTTGCTACCCTGGGAATAATTTTACCCCCTCCACAGCAAGACCTCCCTTCATTCCCCTCTATTCCCTTCCCGAACTTTCTCCCACTTCCTGAATTTTTATTTTTTTGGCCAGATCCGTGCCTACATGGGCGCTTTCGCTGCCGATTTCAACGAGAACGCCGACCTGAGCGCGCTGCGCTTCCTCTCCGTCAACTCCATCGTGGACCCCTGGGTGTTCATCATCTTCCGCACCTCCGTCTTCCGCTCCTTCGTGCGCCGCGTCTGCCGCCGCCTGGGCTCCCGCAGAGCCTCCCTGCCCCGCAAGGGCTCCGGCGCTGCCGGTGACAGCCGCTTCTGTCCCCCGGGCTGCCGCAGGACAGCTCCGCCGCCGCCCGGCATCCCCTGAGCGCCGCGATGCTGCCGCAGACGCCGGCGGCTGCTGGCGAGGATGAGGAGCGAGCCTTCGGCCCCGCAGCGCTGCCCTGGAGCATGCCGAGGCGCCACAGGGCGGTGGCAGGGCGGGGACAGCGTCTAGCTCGCTGCGAGGGACGCTGTGAAGGGTTTCTGTGCCCTCCCCAGGTTGTGTTTTTGCCCCGGAGAGGATCTGGGATCTCCTGGGAGTTGGGAATATTCCGAGCAGCAGTGATTTGTGGAGGGTTTGGGGAGAGCCCGGCTCCAGGAAGGCAGAGGGGCTTTGGAGCGTGGGGGACACGCGGGGAGGAGAAGTGAGGGTGTGTCCCCGAGGAATAAAAGTGGCACAGTGTTTCATCACCTTGGCCTGTGCATGATCCCATTCCGTGCCAAGGAATGGGTTTGGGGTGTCCCCAGACTGGGTGAGGGGCAGGAGGGACTCAGAAATTCCAGCAGCATTTCCTGGTGTGAGGAGGAGCTGGATGAAGGTGGAATCCCTCCCTGGCACACCTGGAATCCCTGCCCAGGGTCTTCCCTATTCCCAAGGCAGGGCTGTGGCTTTGTCCGCCCTTATCGCGCTCTTCTCTGGAAAACTCCGAGCACTGATGTTGCATTTGTGCTCCTCAGCCGTACCTGTTGTGCTGTGATTATTTAAATTCAGTATTTATGGCTGTCCTGAGCCTTAATGAGAGCAGTAATTGAGAGAACACAGAGCCTCCCTGCGAGAGCGAGAGCGTGCAAGAGGGCAATCCTTTTAATGGCAGATCCATTTCCTCTCAACCACAGGTATTAACTGGATCTAATTTTTGCCTTAAGTGACCATTTAGGCCAAAAAAATGACGATGACCAACTGTTGAGTGCCCTTGGAGGAGACAGAGGGTATTTCTCTCCTCTGTTTAGCTAAGCCTTGCAAGGTGCAGCCGTGTTCCTGCCTGCTCTCACGTGATGTTTACTCTTGGTGTCAAACAGATTCTGCTTTTGAAGGAAAAAGATCTTGGAGTTTTTGGAGGTGACCTGCTGGGGCTGGCTCTGGCTGTTGCTCCCAGCTGGAGAAAAGGGCAGAGCTGTATTTGGGGGTGTTTTGGGGGCACCTGTGAGCTGCCAGCTGGGTGCCTCTCCTTGGGGTTTTCCGAGGAGAAAGAAGGAAACGAGGGTTGGTTCATGGATTGGTTTCATGTTACTGGCATGGTATTGACTTGGAGATGGCTCACGTGGGGCTGCAGAGTCAACAGCTCCCAGCCTGCTGCGTGGCTTTCCTGGGATCTGTTCCACTGCAGCCAGGTGAGATAACAGCCCTGGAAAGCTTTGTTGTGTCCCCCTAAACTGGGATCTCCTCCCCCAAAGAGATCCGGGCTCCGCTCGGGACAGACGGAGCAGGCACGGCCAGGCTGGGAGCGTTTGATGTGGGATCATGGAATGGTCACTGAGGTGGGATAAGATTCCCAAGCTGAGGGCATTCTGGGGGTGCAGGGCATCATCTGCCCCTGGTGCCTGGGAGGATTCACCCCAGGAGAGATCCCTGTCCCAGGCAGTTCCCTGCCCCACGACGTGTGTGTTTAGATCCCAGGGTAACCACCAGCCATGGAAATCAGCAATTAAACCAACACAAACCAAACCATTGTTCTTTATTAAGGTGCAAAAATAGACTCCCCCTGAGCCCTGAGACGATACAAACTCCTCATCACTGACCCCCCCGTGATTTTATCATCTCAGGGAATAAACCATGGAGCCACGAGTGACCCCCACCCATCCCTGCAGCATCCCCGCTCCCTGGCCGGGACCACACGTTTCCCAGTGACCTTGACACGCTCCCCTGGCTGGAGCAGCACTTTTAATCGGGATTCTGCCCTTCCTGCTGTGGGAACAGACTCGGAGTCTCCAGCCAGGCGCTGCCGCTGCCTCCGGGCGAGCCAAGCGGCCGCGGCCAGCGAGGTTTGGGCTCGGGGCTTGAACCTCCAGGAGGATCAATGCTCGCTCCCGGCTGCTCCCGGGGCTGCCGTGTCCCTGTCCTCGCCAGAGATGGCAGCACGTCCCCAGCCAGGAGGAGCCAGGAGCCCACGGGTGTTCTCCACCCCAAGCTGGTCCCTTGGGCAACGCATTTTTCAGTGCCTCAACATAGAATTCACAGAATCACAGAATACACAGAGTCACAGAATTCACACAATCACAGAATAATGAGGCTGGAAGAGACCTCTAAGATCATCGAGTCCAACCTGTGCCCTCACACCTCACCCAGACTGTAGCACCCAGTGCCATGTCCAGTCTTTTTTAAGCACATCCAGAGATGGTGATTCCACCGCCTCCCTGGGAAGAGCATCCCAGTGCTTTATTATTCTTTCTGTGAAAAAATTTTTTCCTAAAACACATACAGTTTGAGGCTTCAGGAGTTATGTCAAAGCTTAGATCCTCTCCTTACTCAGTCTGGGAATGATCTAAGTCAAAGGAAAATATAGATTAAATAAGGATTGAAATGAAAAATCCCGACAGCGCGCGGGTTGGTTGTAAATGTTGCTAAATAGGAGCCGAAAAAGCTCAGGGAGCTGCAGCTGAGGAGGGGAGAGCGGCTGTGGAGCCCTCGCTGATCCCCGATCGCATCCTCCCCCGGGCTCCTGCAGTGCTCACTCATTCATTCCCACGGGGACCCCTCCGTGCCCGGCCGGCCGCTCCCCAGGGCCGGACCTGGCGCTAATGGAGGCGATAAAGAGACAATAAAGAGATGATAAAGAGATGCTGCTCAGCTCCACACCAGCGATGCTCTTTGGGGGCTTTTTATGTCCCTGTCACCCCCCAGCACTGCCCTGTCCCACGCTGTCACAGCTGCCACCAGCATCACCTCTCCCCGCATCCCGCTCCTTTCCTGGACATAAATCACACTCAGGGTGTTGTTTTGTTGTTTTGGGTTTTTTTTCAGCTCATGAAATCCAGGCACAACTTTGCTCAAGCTCATTTCCCGACAAATTGTTTGTCTCTTTTTTTTTTTTTTTTTTTTTATTGCCTCCTGCATTTTTCAGCTGCTCTGCAAGCAGGGAGGCCGTGCCTGGGCAGGCAGCAGTGCCAGGGCTGCCAGCAGCCAGCCCAGGGGTGCCTTCCTCTGGATTTTAACCCATGCACCCAAAACCTGGCCCAGTGCTCAGCCCTGCTTGGCCAGGGTGGGGAGTGAGGCTGCTGGAAGCTCTGGAGCACCAGATAAGGGGTGGGAAGGTTTGGAAGAGAAGTGTTGTGTGGATTTGTTAAACACGAGTCAGGATGGGGGCTTGGTTCAGAAGGGGTGAAATCCACTCACCATGAACAGGTTTGGTTCAAAAAGGGATGAAATCCACTCACTCACCACAAACAGGGTTGGTTCAAAAGGGATGGAATCCACTCACCACAAACAGGTTTGGTTCAAAAAGGGATGGAATCCACTCACCACAAACAGGGTTGGTTCAAAAGGGATGAAATCCACTCACCATAAACAGGGTTGGTTCAAAAGGGATGAAATCCACTCACCATGAACAGGTTTGGTTCAAAAAGGGATGGAATCCACTCACCACAAACAGGTTTGGTTCAAAAGGGATGGAATCCACTCACCATAAACAGGTTTGGTTCAAAAGGGATGGAATCCACTCACCATGAACAGGTTTGGTTCAAAAAGGGATGGAATCCACTCACCACAAACAGGTTTGGTTCAAAAGGGATGGAATCCACTCACCACAAACAGGTTTGGTTCAAAAGGGATGGAATCCACTCGCCATAAACAGGTTTGGTTCAAAAAGGGATGGAATCCACTCACACTCACAGGAGGACTGGACTCCTCCATGTCCCTGGTGCCAGAGCCACCCTTTAAACTCCACCAGGGATGGAGCAGGATCCCAACACCCTCCCCAGCCACAGGCAGCAAACTCCAGAGGCTGAGCCCTCTCTATGAAGCTCATGAACTTTCCTACAAGACCAGAGTGTTTTCTCCAACTGGGCCAAGCCTGGAAATCTTCTTGTAGGGAAAACAATGCAAACAAACCTTGAGAGGAAACACTGAGGGGCTGGAGTGTGTCCAGGGAAGGGAATGGAGATGGGGAAGGGGCTGGAGCACCAGGAGAGGCTGAGGGAGCTGGGAAGGGGCTGCAGAATCCCTGAGGAGCTAAGGAGGCTCAGGGGGCCCTTGTGGCTCTGCACAGCTCCTGCCAGGAGGGCACAGCCAGGTCAGGCTCTGCTCCAGGGAACAGGGACAGGACAAGGAGAAACAGCCACAAGCTGCACCAGGAGAGGTTTATGTTGGATATTGGAGAAAATTTCTCTGCTCAGGGCAGTGGTGGAGCCCCCATCCCTGGAGGGATTTAAAAAGTGTGTGGATGTGGCACTTGGGGACAGGGGTCAGTGGTGGCCTTGGCAGTGCTGGGGGAATGGTTGGACTGGATGTCTTAAAGGACTTTTCCAACTTAAATAATTCTAGGATTTGATATGGCCCTCGCTAGAGGCAGGACTTGAGCTAAACATGGAAGCAAGGGGAAGAAAACAAACACTTCCCAAGGCAGGACAGATTGTACCAAGCAGCCTGTTCCTGGTTTCCAGCACACAAGGGGGAATGAAAAAAAAAAAAAAAACCAACAAAAGCCCAGCAATTTTCCTATTATTGCAGAAAAATCCCATCAGAGACAACTGTCAGTGGAGAAGCCTGAAGCCCCAGAAGGGTATTTAAGGCTCCATTAGGCTGCCAGGAAAATGAGCTCCAGAAGAAGCCAAAACCCCTTCCTGAGCTGTGACACGGCGCGCCAGAAAGGAGTGGGAGGCTGGGAAAAGCCTTGGAGCACCCTACAGGGTGCCTGCTGCTCGGAAAAGGCTCTGGATGGGCACTCTGCAGCTGCCTGCATGGATCAGGGCAGCATTCAGCCCCAGCTGAGCTTGTGGGAGGCACAAAGGGGAGCTGAATGTGCCAGGGTGCCACCCGACCCTCTGGAATCAAGCAGGATGGATCCCAGCTACAGATGTGTCCCTGTGCTGGGGTGCTCTGCTGGATCAGGACTGGAAGCTGGGCTGAAAGAGCTCCTGGGACGTGTTTTCCTGGCGGTGAGGTGGTCTGGGATGGCTACAACATCATCCCCTCAGTCCCACCCATGGATCTGACCATGGGAGCAGAGCTGGGGCTGCGGCTTTGCCGCCTCACCCTCAGCTCTCTGAGGAGTCCTTGGGGCTGTGTGAGAGCAGAAAGCAAAGCCAGGCCTGGGAGTGGCCCCTCCGAGATGGAGGTGCTGTCACAAACCGCAGCTCCCCCGGCCCTGGAGTTTGTTGTGCCCCAAGTTTCCTTTGCGAAGTTCCTGTTACAAAAGCGTGGGTTCTAAAATAACAGCCCAAGCCACCGGTGGGGCTGCAACCTGCTGTGTGTCCCTGCTGGAGTCCGTCCAGCTGCTGAGGTGCAGGGAGTCAATGAAAAATTAAATTGTTACAGCTCTTGGGACAGCCCCAGGAACACAGGAGTGAAAAGGTTTTTTATTCTGGAATTTACCTGTCAAGAAATAAAGGCAGCTTGAGTGAGGGCTGGTGTCCTGAAGGATGGAGGGGGCATCTGAGGCCACTGGGATGGAGCCTGTGGATTTCCCAGCCCTGGATGTGCTGCTGGTTGGATGAGCTTGGAGCAGCCTGGGATAGTGGAAGGTGCCCATGGCAGAGGGTGGGACAGGATGGGCTTTAAGGACAGGCTGCACCCCCTTGGGGACCTCCTTGGCATGTAGGAGAAGGGGACAATGGGGAAATGGTCTGGTGCCAGCCATGGGGCAGGGAGTTCTCCCTGGGCTCCTCTGGAGCAGTGGGAATTGCCCTGCACAGCCTGGGCTCAGCTGGGCTCTGAGCTAAGGGGGTTTTGGGGTTCTGGAGCCAGCACCGGGACCGGCTGTGCCTTGGGGCTCTCAGGCCAGACTGGAGCTGGCCCAGGGCACCCCCGGGAATCTCTGACCACCGAGGGGCTCCTGGAGGGCGCTGAGATTCGGGATTAGCCCCGGGACAGGCTGTGACTCCATGCCATTCCAGGAGCCACACCGCGACTGCTGGAGCAGGGCCGGGATCGGCCCTGAGAGCTGCTCCCGGTCTGGCATGAACTGCCCGTGCCTCGGGGCTCCTGGACCGGCACCGGGGCTCCTGGACCGGCACCGGGACGGATCGTAAGAGACGCTCCCGGTCGGGCAGCGGGGCAGGGCGTGCCGGAGCCGGGGCTGGGTCACACCGGGACTGTCCCAGCGATCCCGGGGCCGCCCCAGCACTCCCGGCCCGGCACTGGGGCTCTCGGACCCGTGCCGGGACTGGCCGCGTCCGGGACTCCCAGACCAGTACCAGGACTGTCGGACCGCACCGGGACTGGCTCTGTCCGAGGCTCCCACACCGGTACCGGCACTGGCCGTGTCCGGGGCTCTCACATCGGTACCGGGACTGTTGGACCGCACTGGGACTCGCCGTGTCCGAGGCTCCCACGCCGGTACCGAGACTCTCAGACTCGCACTGTCACTGGCTGTGTCTGGGGCTTCCACACCGGTACCGGGACTCCCAGACCCGCACCAGGACTGACCGCGTCCGGGGCTCTCAGACCAGTACCGGGACTCAGACCCGCACGGGACTCCCTGTGTCCGGGGCTCTCAGACCGGTACCAGGACTCTCAGACCAGTACCGGCACTGGCCGTGTCGGAGGCTCCCACACCGGTACCGGGACTGTCGGACCGCACCGGCACTCCCCGTGTCCGGGCCTCTCACACAGGTACCAGGACTCTCAGACCAGTACCGGCACTGCCCGTGTCGGAGGCTCCCACACCGGTACCGGGACTCTCGGTCCGGCCAGGCTCGGTCCGTGCGCGTTCCCCGCCTCCGCTCCGTCCATCCCCGTGAGCGCTGGCCCGGGGTCCCGGGGCGGTGCCGGGGGCGGTGGGAGGACGGGGCGGTGCCGTCGGGGCGGGCGGTGCCGGGGCCGGGGCCGGCAGCGCAGTCGGGCGTGCGGCGGCGATGAACAGGACGGGCCGGGCGGACGGGAGCGCCGGGGAAGCGCTGCCGGCCGGGGCTCGCCCGCTGGTCAGCGCGCTCATGTTCTCGGCCGGGCTCCTGGGCAACCTGCTGGCGCTGGGGCTGCTGCTGCGCGGCCGCCGCGGGGCCCGGCAGCGCCCGCCCGCGCTGTTCCACGTCCTGGTGCTGGCGCTGGTGGTCACCGACCTGCTGGGCACCTGCTCCGTCAGCCCCTTGGTGCTGGCTTCCTACCACCAAAACCTCACCCTGACCAGCCTGGCCCGCGGAGGGCACCTCTGCCTCTACTTCGGCTTCGCCATGAGCTTCTTCGGCCTCGCCACCATGCTCATCCTCTTCACCATGGCGCTGGAGCGCTGCCTGGCCCTGGGGCGACCCTACTTCTACGAGCGCTTCCTGAGCCCCCGCACGGGCTTGGTGGCCCTGCCGGCCATCTACGCCTTCTCGGCCGCCTTGTGCTCGCTGCCGCTGCTGGGCTTCGGGCGCTACGTGCAGTACTGCCCCGGCACCTGGTGCTTCATCCAGATGCACCTGGAGCCGCACCGCGGCCACGGGCTGGACGTCACCTTCTCGCTGCTCTACGCCACGCTGCTCCTCTTCCTCATCGTGGCCGTGCTGCTGTGCAACCTGAGCGTGATGGCGAACCTGGCCCGCATGCACCGCCGCGGGCAGAGGAGCCGCAGGCTGGCCGCCCCCGAGCAGCCCCGCGGCGCCACGGGCTGCGGCCGCCGCATGTTCTCCATGGCCGAGGAGATCGACCACCTCCTGCTGCTCTCCATCATGACCATCACCTTCGTCATCTGCTCCCTGCCCTTCACGGTGAGTGGCGCTGGTTGTCTCCTCTGCCCAGCACTCGCTTTTCTGTCCTGGCCTTTGTAAAGGTTCCCCCAACTCTGCTGGCCAGACCTCGAGGGTTGGGGTGAAAGCTTGGGAGAGCCCAGCTCAGCCATGAGCTTGGCAATTTGCACATCACTGGGGAGTGGGGGAATCACTCCCTGTGTCCCCAGAGCCAGGAGGAGGATGGGGTGCTGGAATCACGGGGGGCAGGAGCATGAAATGGCAGGAACGTGGTGTGGCAGGAGGGTGGTGTGACAGGAGAATGGGGTGGCCAAAGAATGGGGTGGCAGGAGAATGGAATGGCAGGAGGATGGGGTGGCAGGAGGATGGGGTGACAGGAGGATGGGGTGACAGGAGGATGGGGTGGCAGGAGGATGGGGTGGCCAGAGAATGGAGTGGCAGGAGGATGGAGTGGTGGAAAGATGAAGTGGCAGGAGAATAGGGTGGCAGGAGGATGGAGTGACAGAGGATGGGGTGGCAGGAGGATGGTCTAACAGGAGAATGGGGTGGCAGGAGGATGGGGTGGCAGGAGGATGATGTGGCAGGAGCAGAGGTGCCCTCCCACCCCACAGAGGCTCCAAGGCCAGGCCGTGTGGCTCAGGCGGGTTTCCCTGGACCACACATCATCACTGAGATTCCCAGGACCCAGGAACTCGTGCTAGAGGTGTGAGTGATGGCAAAACAACCAATTACACTTCTAGAGGGGGGATGAAGTAGCTGCCCTGGGCTGGAGGCAGTGGATATCCATGCTGGGCGGGATGAGTTATCCCAGATTTCTGCGGATGGAGCTGGAGATGTGGGAGGCTGTGCTCACCTCTCTGTCAGACAGAGGTTTCTGCTCCTTTGCAGCAGCGCTGAGGCGCTGGCACAGAGCTGGGAGATTTCTGGGAACAGAGATCTGGCACAGCAGCCACAGCACGTGTCATCCCAAGGGACATCCCCACGTCCTGTGCCCCATCCATGCACGAGGCTGCCAGCAGAAATCCGGGATCAAGACAGCCAAGTGAAGAAGTGGAGAGAGCGAGTGCCCTGCCTCTGTCCGGGCTCTCCCCTCCCAGGGGCCACTTTCCATCCATCCAGGTGCTTTTCCACCACGAGCATTGGTGGTGCCCAGGTGTGTGAGCCCCCCAGGGCAGGAGGTCATTTGGTCCCTGAAGAAGTGACCCCAGCAAGGCTGGGAGCACAGCCAGTGCTAATTTCACACTCTTGGTGTTAAATAGATCCTACCTTCCCTTCATCCTCCCTTGCGTTTCCTAAGGGACAAGGAAATAACCACAGGATACAGCCGAGCCAGGGTTTTAGAACAAAGAAATAATATTCAGATGCTCGTGACCATCCCAGGAGCCTCAACGCCCTGAGAGACTCCAGCTCCTGACCATGAACCCACAGATGATGGACAGCCCTTCCCGTGTCCCAAAAAAGCCCTGGGCTGGCTGCTGTGGTCAGGAGGAGCGGAACCCCTCGGTGGGGACACGTGGGCAGGGCCCTGTGAGCGTGCTGGGGGCAGAGGGGCTGGGAAAGCAGCGCTGGCCGGGCCCCCATGGGCCCTGTGGTGGCAGATACGGCCTTATCCAGAGCCAGCTTCCCTTTTCCCACCGCCCCGCTCCCATGTGGGGCCGCGCTTGGCAGCGGCTCAAACCCAGCCGCCTCCTTGGGGTGACACTTTCTCTCCTGTCCCCCGCTGCCCACAGCTCCTCCCAGGGGGAGCCCAGGCACACACAAACCCCTCAGGCCAGGAATTCCTCCCCAAAACCCGCCAGAGCTTGGAAATGCTGCGTGCGGTGGCATCCCGGGGTGGTACCCGGCGGATGCCAGGCGGGGCAGGGATGCTCCAGGGATGCTGCCCAGCCCCATCCCTGCGTGTGCCCAGCCCGGAGCGAGGGGGTGGCGAGTGACCCGAATGAGTAAGGAGTGCTGAGTCACCTTCCAGGAAGCCCCGCGGGCTGGGATGAGTCGGCAGGGCAGGAAGGAGCGGCGGGGTCGGCAGCGCTCATCCTGCTCATCCTCTCCCTCCGTGTCCCACGGTTCTCGTGCCGTGTGGTCTCGAGGTGAGAGACGCCAGAGACACCACTTCCTGCAGCAGCTCGGGTCTAACTGTGCCTCTGAACGAGGCAGAGCACGGGGCTGGCTTGCATTTAAAGTTCATTTAAACCCACGTGTCGTGGGAACGTGCCTTGAGCTGTTTGATTTTTCAGCATCAGTCTCGTTACATGGTTATGACAATGGGAAGATGCCATCAACTCACATCCCAGAACTTAATGTTACAACTTACTTCAAAAGTTTTTTGACTAATCCCACAAAGCACAAACATATTGACAGCAGTTCTATCCAGCCACTGTAAGCACAGGTACCTTTGGTTAAAACAATGCTTGCTTATTTCAAATACAACACCTGCTTGTAAGCCTTCAAACACAATGCACAGAGCTCCATTATTAAGCTTAAAACTTCCTAATATCTCGCTAGATAAACTTTTCTGTAGCTTAGGGAGTTATTCTAGACAAGCATTAATACACAGACCATTGTTCTATTTGTCCTCGCTTTTCTACTTTTTAAATAATTTTTCTGCTGACCAATCTCATGGCTGCTGCTTAGCTCCAATCACAGTTCTACTGCCTTTTGCAGCTTTCCCAAAACCCTCTGATTTTGTACATCCCCACACCACAGAGTCAGCAAATTTGCTGTGACAGCCTGAACCGCTCCAAAAGAGCTGCCTGGGGGGCAGAACTTGGGAGCCCAAACTCGGGATTGTTTCTCCCTGTGATTTCTCCCTGGTTGAGGGAGGTGATTGTGAGACCCCCCTGCAGTGCTGTGTCCAGCTCTGGGGTCATTCCAGCACAGCAAAGACCTGGAACTGTTGGAGTGAGTCCAGAGGAGGCACCAAGTTGATGGAAGGGATGGAGCAGCTCTGCTGGGAGAATTGGGATTGCTCACCCCGGAAAAGAGAAGGATTTGGGGTCACCTAATTATGACCTTGCAGTACTCAAAAGGAATTTTAGAGAAGATGGAGAGAGACTCTTTACAAAAAAGCCTGGAGTGACAGGATCAGGGAGAAATTGATTCAGAGAGGACAGAGAGGAGGTTTAGATGGAAAATTGGGAAAAAAATTCTTTACTGTGAAAGTGGTGAGGCCCTGATACAGGTTGTCCAGAGAAGCTGTGGCTGGAAGGGTTCCAGACCAGGTTGGATGCAACTCCTCCAGGCAGCACTGACAGAACCAGAGGACACAGCCTGAAGCTGTGCCTAGGGAAATAAAGGTTGGATATCAGGAAGAAGTTTTTTACAGAAAGGGTGATAAAGTTCTGGAATGGCTGCCCGGGGAAGTGGTGGAGTCCCCATCCCTGGGTGTGTTTAACAAAGCCTGGATGTGGCACTGGGTGCCAGGGCTGAGCTGAGCTGTTGGGGCTGGGTTGGACTCCATGATCCTGAAAGTCTCTTCCAACCCAGTGATTCTGTGAATTCTGTGATTCTGTCATTCTGTGATTCTGTCATTCTGTCATTCTGTCATTCTGTGATTCTGTTCATTCTATGATCTTGTGAATTCTGTGAATTCTGTGAATTCTATGATTCTGTTCATTCTGTGATTCTGTGAATTCTGTCATTCTGTGGTTCTGTGATTCTATGGATTCTGTGAATTTTGTGATTCTGTGAGTTCTGTGAATTCTCTCATTCTGTGATCCTGTGAATTCTGTGATCCTGTCAATTCTGTGATTCTGTCAATTCTGTGAATTCTGTGAATTCTGTGAATTCTGTCATTCTGTAAATTCTATGATTCTGTGAATTCCGTAAATTCTATCATTCTGTGAATTCTGTCATTCTGTGATTCTGCCAATTCTGTGAATTCTGTGATTTCTGTGAATTCTGTGAATTCTGTGAATTCTGTGATCTGAATTCTGTCATTCTGTGATCCTGTGAATTCTGTCCATTCCGTGGATGTGCCTTGGCCGAGCCCGGCCTAGCAGAACAACAAGAGAGTGAAACGAGGCCGTTTTTAACCTCCTTTCCCCCGCTGATTTCACAGATCCGTGCCTACGTGAACAAGTTCAGCCAGGCAGAGGATGACCACGGGTGGGACCTGCTGGCCCTGCGTTTCCTGTCCATCAACCCCATCGTGGATCCCTGGGTGTTTGCCATCCTGCGGCCGCCCGTGCTGCGCCTCATGCGCTCCGTGCTCTGCTGCCAGGTCACCCCCACGGCCCCGGACAGCCAGGCCGTGTCCTCTGCTGTGACAAAGCTGCCAGCACGGCCACACCTCTGTGGGCAGTAGATCCAGGAGGATCCAGCCTCCTGATGGGCAGTTCTGGGCCCCTCACTTTGGCAAGGATGTTGTGATGCTGGAGAGCGTCCGGAGGAGGCAACGAGGCTGGAGAGGGGTTGGAACACAAACCCTGTGAGGAATGACTGAGGGAGCTGGGGGTGCTCAGCCTGGAGAAAAGGAGACTCAGGGGCTGCCCCATCACTCTGCACAGCTCCTGAAAGGTGCCTGTGCTCAGCTGGGGCTGGGCTCTGTCTCCAGGAACTGACACAGCCAGAGCTCACAGCCTCGAGCTGTGCCAAGGGAAATACAGGCTGGATATCAGGGAAAAGATTTTACAGAAATGTGATAAAGTTCTGGAATGTTCTGCCCAGGGAGGTGGTGGAGTCCCCATCCCTGGGTGTGTTTAACAAAGCCTGGATGTGGCACTGGGTGTCAGGGCTGAGCTGAGCTGGTGGGGCTGGGTTGGACTCCATGATCCTGAAGGTCTCTCCCAACCTGGTCGTTCTGTGAATTCTGTGATTCTGTGAAGCTCTGCCTTAGGGCTCACCCCATGGCTGCTGCAGCCTGGGCCAGCTGAGGGTGGCTCAGGTGTCACCTGGGAAGTCACTGCAGGCTCTCACAGGGACAAAAGTGCAGCAGGACAAGGCTGGTGAGTCCCTGGGTGCTGCTGGCATCCATAGGGCTGGAGGAAGGCTCAGCCCTTCTGGGGAGGGTTGGGGATGAAGCCTGGGGGGTTTTGTTGTAACAAAAAGCTGGGGGGTGTTGGGAAGCAGAGGTTCCTGCTGGTGTGCTTCCCAGCAAGGTCTCTGTGGGTTTTAGGGATGCAGGCAGGGCTACAGCTCCTGGAGATGGGGCTGGGTGGCTGCCAACACCCATCTGTGTCCCCAGATCCATAAGGATTGGGAAGGAGGGGAAGGGAGCAGTGTGTCCTCAAAAAATCCTCGTTATTTTAGGCTGGCTGCCTAAAGAAATGCACTTTTTCAGGGCCAGGTCTGGGTGCTCATGTCTGTCTGTCTGTCTGTCTGTGCCACACCCCTGAGATTTTAGGCACTGGTGGGTCCCTGAGGGGCACCAAAGTACTAAAAAAGCCAAATTTTGGTACTTCCCTGGCGCTGTGATGGAGCAGAGCAGCCCCTCCTCAGCACTCATTTGGAAATTCCCTTTGCCCCACGACTTTTACAAGAGCCAACAAAGGGAATAAAGAGCCTGACCAGGGAATGGCCACAGCCATGAGCTTCACCCACATCCAGGGTGGTGCTGCTGGGGTTCGGGTTTGTCCTTGATTGGGATGAATATTTATTTAAAATAAAACAACAACAACAAAAAAAATCAATAAAAGCAAAAAACCAACTGCAAAACCATCCAGGTTTTGAAGTTGGGCAGCATCCTTCAACACCACTATTTTGTTTTTCTGGGATTCCTCGTGCTCTTTGGGACTCCAGGATGGTTCCCACTGGGATGAGGAGCACCCAACTCCACATCCCAAGGCCACCAGTGCCGTTAGGAATTTTCTTGTGGCTCCCATTTGAGCAGCATCCAACACACCCAGTGGCATTTGTGCAATTCCCAGCGTGGAATTTCATTTGGGAGCTGCAGCTCTGCTCAGGGAGCCCAAAAGTGCCGAGATTTGGGGCTTTTCCGTGGTTTGTGAGTCGAGGTGATGTTAAAAAAAAAAAAAAAAAAGAGTTATTATTTAAATATTTAAATAATAAATGTGTCTCAAAGGAGGCTGCTGAATCATGTGTGGGCTTGTGCTTGTGATGCTCCTCAGGGTCGATCAGGCTCCTGGAGGAAATGTGTTGGATGTGGGATGAAACCACGGGAATGGGGGGAGAAGGCAGCAGGAGAGGCTGGCAGGGGGAAGTGGGTGCCTCCAATTTCCTAAAAAGTGGCAATAAAATGCATTTTACAGATGTAGAATGACATTTTTTTGAACAGAACTACAGAATTTCCTCCCCATCTCTGAGCTCTTCCCTCAAACCTGCCTGTCCCACAGCCAGGGAGAGGCGGGCAAAGCTCCCACCTGTTATCAAAACACCACCCCCAAAAATACCCACCCTAAAAAAAGGCAGGATTGAGGTCACTTCTGTCAGGCAGCCAATGTCCACAGGAAGTCTCCTGGCCTCCCAAATGTGTGTGGGCAGATGTCAGGCAGGGGCTGCTCTTGCTCAAATGAGTTTTTGGCAGCACCCCGTGGCTGGGGGACTTTGGGGGGTGTGGAATTTTAGGGATAGGGTTTCCAGATGTGCCTGCCCATGGGGGTGAAGCTGGGGTGCTCCCCACGCCCATGGAATGTTCCTGGTGCCAACCTTGGGAACCCAAATTTGGCACCATCCCACCAAGCACTGGCAGGGCACAGTTGTCCCTTCCCAAATGATTCCCTCAGCAGGAGGAAAAACACATTCTGGGCTCAGTTTTGGAGCTCCCATCATGGCTCAGGGTGTGCTCAGCTGGAAAAGGAGCCAAAAATCTTTGGGAAGAGCCTTTGGGTCCTTGAGCTTTATTTATCTGGATGGTCATGACCTGGTTGCTCACGCTGGAATTTCAGGACCAGTTGCCTAATTCTCCTCTAAGCCAGAGGGAATGGCTGCCTGGAGTGCAAAAGATAGAAAGAAATTTTTTTTAAAAAATGGGAAAAATGTTGGAAATGGCAAGGAGGTCGCATCCTGCAGGAATGTGACAGGGTGGGAGGAGAGCCCAGCAGGAGCTGTGGCACAGCCCAGAGGCAGGATTCTCCCAGAATCCAAGGATTCACTCCTGCCAGCCCCCAGCTCCTCTGCTGACCACTAATTAGCAGCTGCTGTTTTTTTTTTGGAGGTTTATGGCTCCTCATGAGGAAATTCAGGGCTGGGAGAGAACCTCCCAGCATCCATCCCCTGGGATTGGCTTTTTGCTGCAGGAGAGGCACTCTCCCAGCCATCAGGGCAGCAATCCTGGCAGGCAGGCTCAGGGGAATGATTTGGATCAAATTCAATGCCAGAATAAAAGGGAAATTGCAAGGAGAGGAACCCCTTAAACCTGAGTCCCTTTGCCAGGGCACATCCTGAGCTGCTGGCCAGGGATTACATCCAAGCTCTGGAATCCAAAAACTCCTCCTTTTTCTGCTTCCAAAGGAGAAAAGGGCCTTCAGCAGAGCCCTGGGAGGACAGGAAGACTGTGAATCTCTGCATCCTGAGCCATGAGCCTGCACAAAATGCTGCTTTTATTAACGTCACGCAGGAGCCTTTGGAAAAAGCAAATTAATTTTCCTCTCATCAGCTCCCTCAGTGTCTGCTCAGCTCCAATCCACAATGACAAAGTTTCATTTCATTGTCTGTGCCAGCCCTTAATGACTTTTTTATTCCCACACCGGAAAGCTGCTGGCACAGGGAAGCTCCAGGCAGGTCTTTAACCCTGCATTTCCATCTGGGAATCTGCTGCTGTACAGGAGGGAGGGAGAAGCCATTCCCTGGAGACAACAGAGGGCATCAGCTGCCCCTCAGGCTTCCTAAAAATGGTGAGACTTTCCACCTGCCTGTGGGGTGCAGGGAGTGGGGATCTTGTCCAAAATCTGCCATAGAATCATGGAATGGTTTGGGATGGAAGGGACCTTAAATCCCATCCAGTTCTACCCCTATCCAACCTTCCACCATCCCAGGTGGCTCCAAACTTTGTCCAGCCTGGCCTTGGGCACTTCCAAGGATCCAGGGGCAGCCACAGCTTCTCTGGGCACCCTGTGCCAGGGCCTCACCACCCTCACAGGGAAGAATTCCTTCCCAGTTGTCTCGGTTTGGAAAGCCAGGTGTCTGCTAAGGAGGGCAGGAGCCTCCCCTGAAATGGAAAATACAAACCCCTTCCCTCCAAATTGCTATAAATTTTAAATTAAGGGGCTCTCAGGCAAAAAATATGGGAGCAGGAATAACAGTTCTTTAATAGGGAAGAAAATAAAAGGATAAAATAAACAATGCAGTAAACTAAACCAACACAGCCAGAGTCAGAACCCAAGCTGACACCCTGTGGGTCAGGGTGCTGGCAGCAGTGCCATTGGAATTGTGGCTCAGCCCTCCTGCAGTGTCAGGGGTGGTTCTGCTGGAGCAGGGATCCTGGAGAAGGGTGCAGTCTCTGCCTCTGAAGATCCAGGGGAAGAGGGAAATCCTCTGGGAAATCCGTGGAGAAGCCGTGCTGGTGTTCCAGAATCTCCAGATTATATCCAGGCAGGAATGCTTGGCTCCTCCCTCTGGGCTCACATCTCCCAGTGGGATGCTGCAGTTCTTATCAGCCATGCAGGGACATTCAATGGCTGTTATCAGCAGATGTCCCCTCCCAGGGAGGAGTGGGTGTGGAAGAGATAAGGAAAACTGCCCAGTGAGCAGAAGACAACTGCCATACAGATGGCAAACAGAAAACAATTTGTTTGGCAATCCAGGACACCAATATCCCATCTTTCCTGTGGCAGTGGAAAGCTCCTTTTTTCTGGCCCTTCAGCCCCTTGGAAATAATCCCTCTCCACTCCCAAGTGATGGTGATGCCACACAACGGTTTTGGGAAAAAGGCATTTTGGGAGAGTAGGGAAGAAAGGAAAAGCTCTTCCCTCCTGCTCCCTCCTTTCCTGGCTTGTTTGGAACATCTCCCCTACATTTCTGGATGGGATGGGATCCATGGATTGGGATCCCATCGCATGGGATGGGATGGGATGGGATGGGATGGGATGGGATGGGATGGGATCCATGGGATCCATGGGATGGGATCCATGGGATGGGATGGGATGGGATGGGATGGGATGGGATGGGATGGGATGGGATGGGATGGGATCCATGGAATGGGATCCATGGGATGGGCATGGATGGGTGCAGTGGTGTGTCCAAGCCCAGCATTCCTGCAGAGCACTTCTGGAATTTCTGCTCCAGACTTTTGGGATGCTGGAAGCAAAGCAGAGCTGCCTTTCCAGGCACAGGAACCCTCCCTGGGCTCCAGAGGGCGTGATCCATGTTAAATTGGATTAAATTAATTAGCCAAGGAAGTGACTTATGGGGACATGGCATGTCTGGGCTTCCCATCTGGCTCTGCAGTGCTTCCAGGGCTTCCCATGACACAGGAAAATGTCACATTTGGCTTTACCACAGCTGCCTTCTGCTTTTGCAGCTGGTTTTGCACCTCTGCATCCCCACATATTCATGTGAAACCTTTCCCTTGAGTCCTTCAGGTCACCCCACATCAGAATGATCCTGTTCTGAAAGAGGGATCAGCCTTTTCCAGGGATTGTTTTAAGCCTTCATAGGCTTAAAATCAACAACAACACTGAGACCCAAAATGAGGAATTTGTGGCTTTTCCCCTGTCATTGTGAGGGGTTATGAGACCTTGGAAAGAGCAGGGCTGGGCAGAGTTACCTAAAGTGAAGCCAAATACACCTGAGAGATCCAGAACAAATTTTTGTGGGGGGCATAAATTCCTTGTGCCATATCAGTTTTTCTTGGGAATTCTGCAGTGGAATCCATGGGCTGGGATCCCTGCATCAGCCCCACCACCCTCAGAGCCAGGAATTCCCAATTCCCAATCTCCCATCCATCCCTGCCCTCTGGCACTAGGAGCCATTCCCTGGCTCCTGTCCCTCCACCCCTTGTCCCCAGTCCCTCTCCAGCTCTCCTGGAGCCTCTTCAGGCCCTGCCCGGGCTCTAAAGTTTCCCTGGAGCCTTCTCCATGTGAACACTCCCAGCTCTCCCAGCAGAGCCTTGAATTTTTAAGCTTTTTTACAATATATGAGTAATAACAACAATTTTCATTCTGGCTTTTGGGTTCAGCATTGCAGGGGGTTGAAGGTCTCACATTAATTTCCCCAGATTGCCATAAACTCTCCATTTCTCAAGCCTACCAGATTTATTTTAGCTGTGGGTGTGACCTCCTCACTCAGAAGGGCTGTGCCTAGACATTTTCTCATGTAATTCTGTTTTTCCCTGCCTCTGACACGAAAACAACAACAATGTGACCATCCTAGTTCAGCGCAAGGTGTCCCTGCCCAGGGCAGGACTTGGAACAAGATGGGCTTTAAGGTCTCTTCCAACCTAAATATTCCATGATTCCATGGAGCTGCAGCCCTCCTGCTGCTCATTTTCCCTCACAGATGGAGCTGGGTGTGCTGGGAGGGTAAGCTGGAGGATATTGGGATGGGCTGGACCCTGTATCCCTGAATCCCTGTACCCCTGAATCCCTGATCCCTGGATCCCTGGATCCCTGAATCCATGGATCCCTGTATCCCTGAATCTCTGTAGACCTCTGAATCTCTGTACCCTTGAATCTCTGTATCCTTGAATTCCTGTACTCCTGAATCCCTGTACCCTTGTATCCCTGGATCCCTCTATCCCCGAATTCCTGAATTCCTGAATCTCTGAATTCTTGTATCCCTGAATCCCTGTACCCCTGAATTCCTGAATCCCTCTATCCCTGAATACCTGAATTTCTGTATCCCTGTACCCCTGTATCCCTGCATTCCTGAATTCCAGAATCCCTAAATTCCTGAATCCCTGAATTCCAGAATCCCTGAATTCCTGAACCCCTGGATCCCTCTATCTCTGAATCCCTGTATCCCTGTACCCCTGTATCCCTGAATTCCTGAATCCCTGTACCCCTGTATCCATGAATCCCTGTAGCCCTGAATTTCTGAATCCCTGAATTCCTGAATCCCTGTATCCCTGAATCCCTGTACCCCTGAATCCCTGAATTCCTGAAACTCTGAATTCCTGAATCCCCAAATCCCTGTAGCCCTGAATTTCTGAATCCCTGAATTCCTGAATCCCTAAATTCCTGAATTCCTGAATCCCTGGATCCTGCCCCTGAATTCCTGAATTTCTGAATCACTATACCCCTGTATCCCTGAATCCCTGACTCTCTAAATCCCTGTATCTCTGTACCTCTATATCCCTGAATCCCTGTATCCCTGATTTCCTGAATCCTTGAATCCCTTTATTCCCGCATCCCTGCTATTCCCTGCTCCACCCTTTATCCAAAATGCACACCCAGGCAAAGGCCTGGATGGATCAGAGCCCCCCACAATCCCCACCCCATCCCTCCCCAGCTGGGGACATCCAACCAGAAACCCAACCAGAAGGACTGGGAAAAACCCAGCCAGAGCTCCCAGATGATCCACAAGCGACTGAAAACAGAAAGAAGGGAAAGTTTTCCAGGCCTGGCTCTCCAGGCACCGCTGCTTTGTGCACCCGCCCCCGGAGAAAGTCCTGTCCCTCCGGAGCATCCCGATGAGGTGTCAGGGAATTTATATCCTCCTTCCCGATGCACCCGGCAGGGAGGGCGGGATCGCACATTCCCCCGTGCCCTCGGGCTTTTCCAGAGCTCTGGAAGGGGCACCTCGTGTCCCTGTTTGGCAGCCTGGGGCAGGGAATGTGTTGGGGACACTCCTGGATGTCGCCAGGGTTCCCCATGCCAGGCTGCTTTTATTTTCACTGGCTTTCCCTGGAATGTGCAAACATCCAAGTCCATCAAATCTGCAGGGAAATGCTGCCCATCTGCTGCTCCCCAAGTGACCTAAATCTTCCAAAGCAAGAGGCTAAACAGTGTCAAACTCACATGGAGCGTCTGGATTTTATAAGGGCCATAAAAGCTTCGAGGCATCGTGGAGTGGGGTGGATCTCTCACCATCCTGCCCCGTGGGATGGACCTGTGACCTCTCCCACAAAAACCCCACACTTATTAGGAAAGAGCAGGACCCCATCAGCAGCCTCATGAGCTGAGCTCATGTGAGGAGGAGAGCAAAGGTCCTGGGGTTACCAAGCAAGCCAGGCCATAAATCCTTGTAGGGTTTTATGTGCCAGTGCTGGGGCTGTGGTTTTGTTGTGGTTCCCACTGGGCTGCCCCAGATGCAGAAGGCGCCATTTTGTGGCTGAATTAAAAACTCTCAGGAAAACCACCTGGAAATCTTGCTTTTCTCAGCAGCTGGGTTGTGAGTGAGCTGCTGCCATAGGCAAAATTCCAGCCCTCAGGTCTGGCACGTCCCATCCCTGGAAGTGTTCCAGGCCAGGCTGGACAGGGCTTGGAGCACCCTGGGATAGGGGAAGGTGTCCCTGCCCATGGCAGGGGGTGGAATGGGATGAGCTTTAAGATTCCTTCAACCCCAAACCATTCTATGGTTGCTCTGCCTCAGTTTCCCCTCTGTGGTGCTGGAAATGGGGTTGGGAGAAGCCCCCAGAGCTCCTTGAGCACATCACCCTCCCCAAAGCCATTCCAGCACCACCCTCCTCCCTCTGCACCTGGAAGGTGCTGGACAAGCAGCACAGCAGTGGTTGGCAGAATTGGGATGGATAAATCCACCATGGATGCCTTTTATTGGGACCCCCCTATCCCAAACACCACAGCAGGGACGAGGATTTATCAATCTGCTCTTGTGGGGGCAGGAGGAAATGGTCAGGGCCAGCCCAGATGTGAAACATCAAAGCAGACAGAGTTTTGAACAGAGTTAAAAAGAGAAGTCTGTGTTTACAAGAAGCTGTCCCAGGGTCGTTTGGAGCCTGTTTATCCCTGGACATTCGTGCTACCAGAGCTCTGGCCCTGCACAGCAATGGGGTTTGTCATGGCAGGGGATGTGTACATGACACAACATTTATTTGTCATGAGCAGCTGCTGCTTCCTCTGCTCCAGACCTTTTCCATGCAACTGGGGCTGGGAATTGAGCTAATTGAGCTGGGAGGTCTCTCTGAGGGCCCTGCAGAGGCTGCATTGAGCCACAGACCCACCAGGATGAGCCCTCCCAGCAGATCAGCGCCTGGGGAAGGCAGGAGCAGCCCCTGCCCTGCTCAGGGGCTCTGCCAGAGCTCCCTGGGGCTGCTGGAGGAAGCTGCTCGTCATCTTGGAATGATCACACCAGGCATCGGCTTTGGAAAGCTGTGGAGTGCTCTTGCTTCCTCCAAGGTCATCCTCATCCTCATCCCGGGCTGGGGTCCCCTGGGGCTGTTCCTGGAATCCCTCTGTCAGGGACAATGGCCCTGAGGAGGATGAGGAGCCTCTGCAAACCTCCCTATTTGCAGCTCTGCAAACAGGGATGGGGACAGGGGAAAGGTGGCAGGAGGAAAGGGAAGGGGGATAAGGGACAGGGAACAAAGGAAAGGGGACGGGGATGAGGGAAAGGGAAGAGAAATGGGAGGGAAAAAGGGGACAGGGACAAGGGAAAGAGAGATGGGGGAGGAAAAGGGGACAGGAAAATGGAAAGGGCAAGAGAAATGGGGAAGGAAAGGGGACAGGGACAAGGGGCAGGAGGAAAGGGAAGGGGGGTAAGGGACAGGGAACAAGGGAAAGGGGAAGGGGGAAAGGGAAGAGAAAAGGGAAAGGAAAAGGAAACAGGGACAAGGGAAAGGCAAAGAGAAAGGGGGAAGGAAAAGGGGAAGAGAAATGGGGAAGGGGAAGGGGGCAAGAGAAGGTGGAAAGGGAACAAGGGACAGGGAACAAAGAAAAGGGGAAGGAGGTCAGGGGAATGAAAGAGAAAAGGGAAAGGAAGAGAGAGCAGGGGACAAGGGAAAGGGAAAGGGGATGGGGGAAAGGGAAAGGAAGAGGAAAGGGAAAGGGGAAATGGGGCAAAAGAAAGTGAAAAGGGGACAAGGGACAGGAAACAAAAGAAAGGGGAAGGAGGTCAGGGGGATGGAAGAGAAAAGGGAAAGGGGGCAAGAGAAAAGAGAAAGGAAGAGGGGGCAGAGCACAGGGGACAGGAGACAAGGAAAAGGGGAAGGGAATGGGAGAGGGGAAGACAAAAGGGGAAAGGGCAAAGGGAAAAGGGGAAAGAGGACAAGGGAAAAGCTTCCAGGCTCTGTCCTGGTGTGCCTGACCACTGGAACCGCTGTGCCTGGCTGGTTTCTCAGGGTGTGGCATTTTGCCATCACCCCTCCATTCATGACCTTTTGCATTCCCCAGTTTTAGCAGCCAACCAGCCCTGGAAAGCTCAGCATTCCCTGCAGGATGCTCTGGGAACGGGAGCCTTGGTGCTGCTGAGGGCCTTGGGAACATCCCAGGACAGCAGAGCACAGAACCCTGACACTCCTGAGAGGGTTCAGGCACCGAAACCAAACCCCAGCACATCCAGGGCAGGACATCCCATTGCTTCAAGCAGCTCTTTCCCCCTCAGAGAAGTCCTTCCCCGAGTGGTTTGCTCAGCACTTTCCTCCTTGCTGGAGTTGCTGCTCAAGCCAGGCCAGTTCTGCCTCCCTGGGCACAGCATTTTCCTGCCATGGTGCCACTTCCAGCTGCAGCAGGGCCAAACTGGGCTCAGCTTCAAGCAGCCAGCGCTGCCAAACACTTCTCAGAGCTTCACAAGAGCTATTCCCCAAATTATTCATGGCTGGGATGAATGTTGTCGGAATCAATCAGGATTTCCAAGGTTTATAAATCAATAATTTCCTTTGAGAAGGGGCTGGAGGGCCCGGGGCGGGGGGCACATCCCTTCTGTTTGGGAGCAAATATTGAGCACTGGATGAGTTTTTGAGGGGGATCAGCTCTGCCTGGGCATTGCAGAGGTGCTCTCAGGGATATCTGCTGCCACACCTCCATCCTGCCCACCCAAAGCCCCTGGAGCACATTCCCCACCCCTGCCGGGACAAGGATTGAGGTTCAGTCACCAAACAACATCACATTGCTGCTTTTTCTCTATTTTTCCTCTCTCCCTCTGGGGAGACAAAATGTGTTTTCTCACATTTTTCTGAAGTCATTGTGTGTTTTTAGAAGGAAGTGCTAAGCCAAGGAGGATTTCTTTTTGAGGGCATGTTTTCTGTCAGACTTTCCTTCTCACAGCAGTGCCCAGAGCATTTTTAAAAATCCTATTTAATTGCTCTTTCAGCCCTGCTTGGAGTCACTGGTTCCTTCCTGAGACTGGAAGGCTGCTGGCAGTCCACAGGGCCATAACTAACAGGGGACACTTTTGGGGTCCCCATCTTTGCAGGGAAGACCTTAGGGAGTCACTCAGAGACTCCTTAGGGAGTCACTGTGAGATCCTTGTGCTCACATCAGGACCCCAAACCCTAACAGGAGGGTTCTTTTTCTCCTGTGGGTGATCCCTGTCCTTGTAGGGAGTCATTGTGGGGTTCTCATCCTCACAGAGAGTCCAAACCCCTTTGGGAGTGTCCTTGTCCTGCTCTGAGGTCGCTGTCCCTCTGAGGGGATCTGTAGGGGATGGCAGAGCCGAGGGGAGCTGGGTGTCTCCCGCAGGGAGCCACATTCCAGGGACAACAGCCAGGGTGGAAGGGGACAAGGAGCTGGCTGAAAATGCAGTTTGTGGGACAGACCAACAGCTGCTGTGGTCTGGCAAATCCCACAGAGCCTCACTGGGGCTATCAGAGCAGGACAGGGTGAGAGGGCAATGGCCAGGAGAGCAAGGAGGGATGAGCAAGAGCTGAGCTCTGCAGAGAACAAAGTGACCAATAAAGTGACCAATGTCAGCACTGCCAGCTGGGAATGAGGGCTGGGAGGGATCAAAAGTCACCTTTGTCCATCTGGGCAAGAAAATGGTCTAAGAAAAGCTATCTCCTGTCACAGAATCACAGAATGCTTTGGGTTGGAAGGGACCTTAAATTCCATCCCATTCCACCCCTGCCATGGCAGGGACACCTTCCACCATCCCAGGCTGCTCCAAGCCCTGTCCAGCCTGGCCTTGGGCACTGCCAGGGATCCAGGGGCAGCCACAGCTGCTCTGGGCACCCTGTGCCAGGGCCTCACCACCCTCCCAGCCAGGAATTCCCAATCTCCCATCCATCCCTGCCCTCTGGCACTGGGAGCCATTCCCTGCTCCTGTCCCTCCATCCCTTGTCCCCAGTCCCTCTGCAGCTCTCCTGGAGCCCCTTCAGGCCCTGCCAGGGGCTCTGAGCTCTCCCTGGAGCCTTCTCCTCTCCAGGTGAGCACCCCCAGCTCTCCCAGCCTGGCTCCATATCCCAGATACCAAGGATGTTCAGCAGGAATTTTCCAGCACCACTGGATTTCCCTGCACAGGAGGGTGGGAGCACAGGGGAGTTTGGACTGTGGTGGATCAGTGAAGATCCAGGGAGTGGGAGAGAGCAGAGCAGAGTGACAGAGTCCTTGCATCTGATGATTCAACTCCCAACCATCCCCAGGATCTCAGAGGGATGTTGCTCAAGAAAGAAAAAAAAAATCATGGAAAGCTGAGGACGTCCAAAGGAAATGGACAACAGGAGGCTTGTGATTAAATGGCTTTAGCTCACATCCTAAAGGCAGGGATCTGCTTGGGGACAGGAATGTGTAGGGCTGGCCCTGCTGGCTCACACTGAAAGTCTCTTTGTAGCTCATCTCCAGCGGCAGACATGAGCTGGGATTTAGGGAACAAGTCCAGGGACAAGGGGAGCCAGAACAACCTCAGCTGGTGATTCCCAAAAGCCAACCCAGCCCCTTCCTGAAGGGACCCCACCCCCAAGGCACCTGGGGGCTATCCAGGGAGTCATCCATGGCTGGGGAACACACCATGGGGTCTTGGGGATGTCCTCCCAGGGCAATTGCAGCCAGCTGGCCCCTCTGGCATGGCAGGACATGAGGAATAGTCGAAGCTCTGCCATCAGGAGCCAGGCTGGGCTGTGTCGGGAAGCTTTTCCCATTCCCTGGGAATCAGAGTGCACAGAAAAGTCAAGTCAGATGAATTCAAATATGTGAGACCTGTCCCAGCTGGAGCAGACTCCTCAAAGCCAAACTGCTGGCTGTGAGCAAGGCAGAGAGAAATCCCTGCTGGGGAAAAGTCCAGCTTTGTCTCTTACTCAGCCCAGGCAGCATTCTGGTGCCCTGTGTGTCATCCCTGCAATCTCCCTGCCCTCCTGCATCCTCCATGGCCAGGCTGCCCCGCAGGGAGCAACGCTGGCACCTGGCAGTGCCCCAGCACCCAGAGCCCTCCCTGCTGTGGGGTGGCATCCCTGGGTCACCGAGGTCCCCAAAAGCCACAGGAGATGATTCAAGAGGGATTTCCTCTGGCCAGGGCAGCGCTGCCCTGGGCTGACACAGCCTGAATCACATCCCACCCTCCCATTTCACTCTCCATGGCTTTCTCCTGAGCTGCTTCACTCCCAGGGACAGAGATCCCCGTGTGCCACTCCCAGCAGTGGGGACAGTCCCTGCTGGGTGTCCCAGTCCTGGTGGAGTGAGGGACACATCTGTCCCCGGTGCAGAAAGCTGCACACAGCAATTCCAGACTGGGAGAAAGGGCTGGGTGTCCCTCTGGATGGATGGAAAGAGGGAAGGATGCCACTCTCTGGATGCCACCCTCACCCTGGGGGTCTCTACTCCAGATGCCACCCAGGATGGCCACCCTGGTGTCCTTGGGGATGGTGAAGGTGCCACACAGGAGGTGACCCACTCCCAGCATTGGTGTTGGGACCTCCAAACCTTTTGGGACCAATCTCCCACCCTGCTCCAACACCCAACAACCCAAGGCTGCAGCACCATGTCCGAGCTGGAAGCCACAGACATTCCCAACTCCTGTCTCCAACACCTCTGGAAATCATGGAGTGAGGATAAACAGACAGGTTGGGGTTTGGTGGCTTTTTAATTTATGGATTTTGTGTTTTGCTGATGCCCCAGGGATGGGGATGAGTGCCAGGTGGGACACAGGGATGTCACAGCCAGCCCTATAATTAAGCCAGCACTTAATTAAGCTCCAAAAGCACTTTGAGTGCATCCCTGGTAGGGAGGACTCTGGTGAGGAGCTCAGCCTGGCCTCAGAGCAGGAGAAGGAATGAAACAGGATCCTGCAGCACCTGGAGCCTCACTGCTGCCTCCTCCCCAGCCCCAGGGGAAGAGCAAGGGGCTGCAGGAGAGCCAAGAGACCTGGAGCTTTTGGGATTTGTCCCTCTGGGGTTCTCAGCTGGTGTCCCTCCAGAGCCACAATCCCTGAGGATGGTGTGGCAGAGTTGCCAGCTCATATTTATCATGTTCTTCTTGAAAGGAGGAGGAAGGACGAGTGTCACCAGGGTGGGGACCCAGGAGGGGACACTGGCCAAGTGACTCAAACTGGTTATTCCCACCCTGGTTGTCCTCTTAGCTCACTGCCAACATCTGGAGATGGGTGTTGTCACCCACCCTGTGTCCTTTTGGGGGCTGTGCCCTTCCTGGGGAGTGTGTAGGGATTTGGGGAGTGGGATTCAGCAGGAGGGAAATGCAGGATGCCAGGGATGGTTCAGGAAGAGGCAGGATTTGACTCTGGACACATTCACCTGGCAAGGAATCCCACCCAGAGGTTCCTGGTGCCTGTCCCTGCTGCCTGCTTGGATTTACACCCAGCTCTGGCTCCGTGGGAGCGGGCTGAGGTTTCTGAGCTGGGTGTCTAAGAGTGGGTGGGTGTTTCTGAGCTGGTGTTTTCCAAGCTGGGTGTCTGGAGTGGGGAATCTGCTCCATCCCTCTGTGCCCTCCAAAAGCACACAGCCCCTTTGAATCCACAGGTGCTGATTCCTGGGGGCAAATGAGATTATCTGGATGCTGGCTCCCACATTTCAGCAGCCCTGTATTGACAAGGAGGATGATGCTACTTTTTCCCTATTCAGCTTCCAGGTCCATGGGATGGGAGGTCTCCAAAAGGAGCCCCACAGATCCCCCCTCTGCCACTGGAAGGTAATTAATGGGCAGATGTTGGTCATTCCCTTTTCCCATCTCTGTCCCCCGTGTCTGGGAGCTGCTCTGGGCTGGGGGACTGTGGCTGCTGCCCACAGACACAGTTCCAACTTTGCTCCTGAAAGCTTTTCCAGCTATTTTTGGGCAGCAAATGCCTTTCCAAATATTTGCCTTGGTGTTGGTGCCTGGCCCTGCTCACAGCTGGGGCTCCCTGCCTGCTCCCTGCTGTGCTAAGCTGGACTCTCCCAGCTGCAGCATCCCTTGCACTTCCATTTCCAGGATCCCACCTCTCCCCATGGGTCACTTCTCCCACCCATGTCCCCACAGCAGGTCCAGGATCCACAGGGAGCCACCTCAGCCCTGCAAAGCTCCCACTCCCCAGTGTGAGTCACTCACAAGCCCAACTTAAGGAGAGTCCAAGACTTCAAACTCAGCAGGAGCCTGAGGAGATGCTCTCCCCTCTCCTCTGGGCAGGATTGCTCATGGAGCAATGCTGGGATAGAGACACCATGGATTTCAACCTCAAGAGCCTGCTTCAGCCTGGGGACAAGAAAGAACAGCCTCAAGTCACTCCAGAAGAGGTTTAGATTGGATATTGGGAAAAATTTCTTCGTGGAAAGGGTTGCCAAGCACTGGCAGAGCTGCCCATGGCAGTGGTGGAGCCACCATCCCCAGAGGGATTTAAAAGCTGTGTGGATGCCCTTGGGGACATGATTTGGTGGGACCTTGAAGTGCTGGGGGAATGGGCTTGATGATCTTAGAGGGCTTTCCCAGCTGAAATGGTCCCAGGATTCTATCATTCCATGGCTTTGCCCTCTCTGAGGCTCCTGGATTTTACTCTTGGTGGATCCCTGTGCAGAGCGAGCTCGGGCAGCGGCCAAAGCAGAGAACACCCCCAAGTTTAGCAACAAAGACCATCTGTGCTGCCAGCAAGCCAAGAAATCCCAGCTGATGGGCTCTTCCCCATCTCCCCTCCCCACTGGAGAGCCCAGCTTGCCCTGCAGGGCTGCAGCAGAGCTGGGAGCTCTCCCACCACAGCCGTGCTGGGGAACCGTCCCGTGCGTTACCGCAGAGCTGAATCATGGGCTCGCGGCCACTCTTTCAACACACAGGAGGGATTTGGCAATTCCAGGGGCTATTAATAGAGCCAGGCTGCTCTCCTGGGCCCCACGCCGCGCTGGAGGGGTGAGGGAGAGCAAAGCAAACTCTGAGAGAGGTGAAGGGCTGAGTTTACCTAAGGAGAGGTCGGGAAATAACTTGTCGGGGAGCAGGAACCAAGCGCTGCCCTCTGCCCACTTATCGCTCCCGCTCCCTCTGCTGAGCCAAGAGGGAACAATGGACAAAGAACAGCAATGTCCCCAAGGGGACGTGCCACTCCTGCTCCCTCCACGGCCCCACAGAGCCCTGGGGGCTCCTGCTCTGTGGGAACAGCAGGAAAGGCACTGGGAAGGGATTACTGTGGGATGGTTCGTGGTGGGTGCTGCTCTTCCAGCCTGGACTTTGACTTCAAGCCCAGCCTGTGAGTCAAGAGCAGTGAGAACCTGTCAGGACCCAGGACATCCCTCTGGCTGTCCTGAGCAGCCAAAAGCCCTGCCAGGGGTCTCAGAGACCCTGGCACAGAGCCCAAGATGCCCCTGTGGTTTTGATTATGACCCGTGGAGCAAGTTACCAACCTTAGATGAAGATTTGCAAGCCATGACAAATTAAGTAGAATGGTAGGGAATTTATCACAAGGTGAAAAAGTAGATTTTGGGGTTTTTAGAATGGGGATTCAAGGGGGCAAGATGGAGGGATCTGGGCATGTCCAGCCTTTCTCCTTCTTCTTCTTCTTGTCCTCCATCTTCTGCTGTGATGTTGGCACCTTTAGATTGGTTTAGAGTAGAAGCTCACTGTCTAACATAGGTGATAGGTATTGGGAAGTAATTGTAAACATTGTACATGTAGTTTTTAGTATAAAGCCATAACACCACCCTGGGGGCAGGCAGAGTGCCTCTGTCTGTCATGCTGAGTGGACCTCAGCAGGACAGGAGAAAGAATTCTATAGATAAGACACAATAAACAACCGTGAGACCGAGAAATGAAGAGCCCTGACTCTTTCTTCAAGCGCCGGGCCGGGAAAAGAGACTTTCCAACTTTTCTCAGGGTCACTCTGACCAGCGAGAGATCCCGACAAGAACCTGCAAGGACCTGGTTTGGGAATGGAGCAGGAGAGCAGAGCTGTGGGTGCAGGGCTGGAGGTGGAGCATGTCTGTGGGAATGAAAATACAGACAGAAGGTGTTCTGTCAGGAGCTGGTTTGGATTGATCTTCCCAGCTCCATCCCAATCCCCATCCAGGAGGATGGAGCCAGTGGTGTCCTTGAGACCCAGCTCCTGCCCATGCTGGGCATGGGGCAGGAGGGATGGACACCCCATCAAACAACAGGCTGGGGGCTGGGGGTACTTTCCTGGGCCATTTGTATTTTTAGCAATGGAAGTGCCAGGTGGAAGAGCCACCCTGTGTTGTGAGGATCCCCATCCTGCTCAGCCACCACCCCTTATCCCTCATCCCAGCTCCATCCTGTACCCTCCTGTCATCCCAGCTCAGCTCCTCAGCCACCTCCAACCCTGCCACTATGGCACCAATTGCTTCCCATCCCACCCCTGGACCAACATCTGTCTGTCTGTCTGTCCCCAGATTGTCCTTGCTTGGTCCCCACCACACTGACAGACAGCAGGGGCATGGTGTGGGCTGGGGGAGCTGGTTTGGGGTGGGGAGGGGACATGCTGCCAGTGATGGACAGGCTGGGGAGGGGACACACTGGGGTGGGGACACACTGGGGTGGGGACACACTGGGGTGGGGACATGCTGCCAGTGATGGACACACTGGGGAGGGGACACACTGGGGTGGGGACACACTGGGGTGGGGACATGCTGCCGAAGATGGACACACTGGGGAGGGGACACACTGGGGAGGGGACACACTGGGATGGGGACACACTGGGATGGGGACACACTGGGATGGGGACACTGCCAGTGCTGGACACACCAGGCAGCTGCGGGATCCTTCTCCTTCCCCTCGGGCGATGCCAAGGGCACAGGGAACACGTGCAGGGCACCAGGATGGATTGCATCGCCCTGGATGTCCCCAGGGGTGGGCTGAGGTCTGCAGGAGGCTGTTCCAGACACCCTCGGCAGCAGCCCAGCCTCAGCTCCGGACAAACATTCCCGGAGCCAGCGGCAGGGGAGGGAGGAGCTCCGGGGCAGGGATCAGAGCCAAGCCGTGCTGGAGAGGAACCTGCCCTGCAGGGAAAGCATCTCTGCCAGGCTGAGCCACCAGACGGGATGGACGGACTGGTTCTCATTGTCCCCCAGCCCTGCCAGCCTCCCTGTCCCCACCCAGCCCCCAGGATGAACCCAGGGGACATGAGCCAGCTCACCAGGTCTTGTCCTGCTCCACATCCTGCTGGAATCTGTCCAGGCAGTCTGTCCTTCCCGTGGCCCTGCTCCTGCCTGGCAGCATCTCCCTCCTGGGGACCAGGTCCTGTCCTGCCTCCTCCCTGCTGCTGCCACCTCTCCTGCCATCCTGCAGCTGTATCCCAGAGCAGAGCCTGGCCATGGAATGAGGCTCCCCAGGAGGGGCTGGGGCTGCCCATCAGTGCTCCAGGATGGGCTGGGAATTTGGAAATTCTCAGCCAATCTGAAAAATCCACATTTCAACACAAGGATTTGTCTCTCAGCACCCAGGTTCTGCTCAAAGGGTGGAAAACCTGGAAGGAATGCTGTGATTGTTTCCAATGTCCCATGGTTTTGAGACCTCTAAAATCTTTTAAATGTGGAAAACACAACAGACACTTTAAATATTCCCTCTGCCCTGAAGTGAGCACTGCTGCCAGCCTGGCCTTGTGGGATTCCTAAAGGATGGGGACAGATCAGGGAATCACAGAATATCCTGAGTTGGAAGGGGCCAACAAGGAGTTCATGGAGAATTTCCTGTTGTTCTGGACAATAAATTGTTTTGCTTTCAGTACAAGCATATAATCCTTTTTTGGGTGTGTGTGTATCTTTGTTTTATCTTCTGATAATTTAAACACCCCTTGAAAGGCTCCTGAAGCACATCCAAATAGCTGCTGAAATGAAGTCCCACCAGAAGAAGAGTTTGGTCTGAAGCTGCACTTGATCCGTATCAGCCAGGAAATCTTGAGCTGAGCCTGCACCCCCGAGGAAGGCAGAGCTGTGGTTTATCCAAACATGACTTTTATTGTTAAACGGTTGAAGAGAGAGCTGATAACATCAGTGTCCCTGGTGAGCTCACCTCGCTTGAGCAGCAGCTTTGACACGGGAGGTTGATGAGCAGGAAGACCCTGCTGGCTTCTGGGTGGAGGAGAGATCCTGCTCCTCCATCCTCTTGGGACAGGACAGATCCTGCTCCTCCATCCTCCTGGGACAGGACAGATCCTGCTCCTCCAGCTTCCTGGGACAGGACAGATCCTGCTCCTCCAGCCTCTGTGTGCAGGACAGATCCTGCTCCCCCATTTCCCTGGGACAGGACAGATCCTGCTCCTCCATCCCCCTGGGACAGGACAGACCCTGCTCCTCCATCCTCTTGGGATAGCACAGATCCTGCTCCTCCATCCTCTTGGGACAGGACAGATCCTGCTCCTCCATCCTCTTGCGACAGGACAGACCCTGCTCCTCCATCCTCTTGCGACAGGACAGACCCTGCTCCTCCAGCCTCCTGGGACAGGACAGATCCTGCTCCTCCATCCTCCTGGGACAGGACAGATCCTGCTCCTCCATCCTCTTGCGACAGGACAGACCCTGCTCCTCCATCCTCTTGGGACAGGACAGATCCTGCTCCTCCAGCCTCCTGGGACAGGACAGATCCTGCCCCTCCATCCTCTTGGGACAGGACAGACCCTGCTCCTCCATCCTCCTGGGACAGGACAGAACCCACTCCTCCAGTTTCCTGGGACAGGACAGATCCTGCTCCTCCATCCCCCTGGGACAGGACAGGTCCTGCTCCTCCATCCCCCTGGGACAGGACAGATCCCACTCCAGAGGGAATCACTGTCCCTCACAGCTGCTCCCCAGAACATCAGCTCTGCCTCCTCTGCCTCACTTCTCACCCAAGGCTGTAATTCCAGGCCTTGCTGGATGGGAACCAGAGCAGCCTTGTCCAGTGGAAGGTGTCCCTGCCCATGGCAGGGTGGGACTGGATGCCCTTTAAAGGTCCCTTTCAGCCCAAACCACTCTGTGGCTCTGATTCCATAAACACCCTCTGAGGGTTTCTTTCCACCCTGCTCTGTCCCCAGAGCTGGAGTTGTTGGAAACAGCCAAGTGCTGGAGCATTTCCTCTGGTGGATGAGGAAATTTTAGGATGCAGACCCCCATCAATCTGCCCTCAGTATCCCTAACATTTTCCCCCTGTCCATACAAAACCTGGCACATTTCTGCTTCCATGGATTTCCCTGAGTGCCTGTTTGGGCTACACACTGGAAAAGACATTTTGTATTGAGAAATAAAACCCCAATAAACTCCAAGCCAGCTGATGTGGTCCAGGAGCATGACCTGCATCCAGAGCTGGCAGTCCAGCTGGATTCTGGCAGTGATGGGACATGGATAAGCACATCCCTTCCCAAGTCTCTGTGCTAGCACCTGCAAGATGGCCTCAGCTCAGGGCTCTGGGCATCCCAGCCCAGCTTGGGAGGCTGGAGCTGATGGACCCCACTCGTGATGCTGGGGATGAAGCCAGCAGAGCTGGGATTATCCAGGCTCGGCCCCTCATGCAGCAGCATCCCCACAGGATCCCGCTGGGAAGCTGTTCCCGATCTCCAGCGCTCGCTGGTGACGCCCCAGCCTCACTCCAGCAGCACCGGGAGAGGCGGGGATTTGCAAAGGCCCAACGGAGATGTGGCACTGACCCCTGCTGACAACTCCTGCCCCAGCCCTCCACCGGAGAAGGGCTGTGCCTGGAAGAGGACATGTGGATAAGAGCAGGGATGTGGGAATGCTCCTCAAACTCTGGGGAAGGAAAGGATCCTGCTGATGAGGAGGGGCCCCTGCTCCCACCACCCAAAACATGCAGAGGAGCCTACTGGAGATGGAATTTATTTAAGATGCAATGAAAAACCCAATCATTGCACTTCAAACTGTCAGTGGGCAGGGATGGATGGGATAATGGGATGGAATTCCTGGCTGGGAGGGTGGGCAGGCCCTGGCACAGGGTGCCCAGAGCAGCTGTGGCTGTCCCTGGATCCCTGGCAGTGCCCAAGGCCAGGTTGGACAGGGCTGGGAGCAGCCTGGGACAGTGGAAGGTGTCCCTGCCATGGAAGGGGTGGGATGGGAATTAAGGTCCCTTCCAACCCAACCCATTCTGGGACTCGATGCTGATGATCAGGGCCAGCAGGGGAAATGAGCAACGTTCAGTTTATGGAATTCAGCAGCGTGAGGACCTCACGGAGCAGAGGAATGACGGGAACACACGAAGGATCTGTTCACACCCTTCCCTTGGGAATCTTGCCTTTGATCAGCAGGCTGCAGTTTATTCCTTTAAATACATACATTTTGGCTCAAGGCCTGTCACTCAGTCCAAAAATGGTCACTCTCAATTAAGGCCTTCCAGTGCAGCCCAGGACTAATAATCTATTTCTGGGTATTTCAAAAGACTCACAGCCACGTGTGCTGCTTGCAGGATGAGAAATACTGAGTTTGCAATGCTCTCAGCACTCCCTCACCAGCATTTTTTCCTCTTCTCAGTAATTTCAGAGCCTTAAAGAGTAGGAAGAGGATCTGACTGTCCCAGCACATCTCAGCAGTGCTCTGGGAGGAAGATCAAGTTCATTGAAGGGAGTGGGATGATCATGGAATCCTAGGCATGGAATCCATCTGCTTTCAACCTCCTGCCGTTTCTTGTTCCCAGGAGATGTGCAGAGGCTGGAAATCCACTTCCCCAGCTTTTGCATCTCCCCACTTAGGTTTTGGATGTGAAGCAGCTCCATCCCACCTTGGAAGGGTCCAGCCTTGCCCTTCACCTCCCTCCCCTGTTCCACAGCACTCAGCTTTCCACAGACCTTGCTCCCTGCACAATTCCCAGCTCAGGAGGCACCAGCCTTGCTGCTGTCACTGAGAGCAAAGACAAATGGAGGCTGCAAATAGCCCCTGGGCTTGTGACCAAGAAAATGCCAGCAGTGAGCAAAGCCATCTCCCAACCTGCCCACCCTTGGGATTTGCTGGCAGAGTTTTGTCCCAACTATTCAGAACTGTTGTGTGACCTGAGCTCTGGCTTCTGGAATAAATCTGCTTTGACCAGATCCTCCTCTTCTTCCCCTGTGAGGATGAACAAGCTCATGAATTCAGGTCACAAGTCAGGTGTAAACACAACTGGGGGCTGGTTGGAGCAGCCCTGGAGTGGTGGAATGCTGGCTCCACACGGTTCCAGTGCAGATGGAATTGCAGGATTTTCTGTCACACATCAGTAGAGCTTCTCCTGCAACCAGGGAGGAGAGAAATGGGCTTTTTATCTTGGAATCATTCACCCACTCCTGCTCAGGGGCAACTGAAGTGACTCTGAGACTTGGGGAATCTACAGAGCAGGGCTGAATTGTCTTTTCCAGTGTAGCTTGTTGCTTGATGAGCTCCCAGGAGCAGCCAGGGAACAACAAGTGGGACGTACAGACATCTCCCTGCCACCAGAAACCCCCAGCACAGCCCTCAGCAGCAGGGAGTGGCCTTTCCTTTCACCACTCCTTGACAGCTGAACCCTCTTCTCTCCTTGGAGAAAAGGCTGGGACAGTGCCAGGCTTTCCAGGGCAGTCCCACACCTTTCCCCAGGCGGGCTCTCAGAGCTCGCTGTGCCTCTTGCCCTGCTTGTCCCTCGCTGCCAGCCTCGGCGCCGTCCCCCGCAGGCCCCTCCCAGGGGCACCAACTTCCTCTGCTGTGCTCTCCTGGGATGGCTCCTCCCGGATGCCACTGTCCCCTCCAGCAGCGTCCCCTCCGGGGCTTTTGGGCGGGTGCTGTGCCGGGGTGTCCCCGGGCCGGGGGGACAGCTCAGGCACAGATGGCTCCATCATCTGCAGGAAGTCGTAAGCAGGGAGTGGTGGCTTCCAGTCCTCCTCAGACAAGGTACCTGAGCAGCAAATACAGCCCCAGTCAGTAGGTGAAGAGTTATGCCCCACCTCCATGGATAGTTCCCTTTCTGATGAATTATGGGGTTTTTTTTCCCCCCATTCTAATGAATACAAAATTAAAAATCTTTTCTGAAAGATCAGAGAACCACAGAACCATCTGGGTTGGAAGGGAACATAAAGATCATCTCATTCCAACCTCTGTCACGGCAGGGACACCTTCCACTGTCCCAGGCTGCTCCAAGCCCTGTCCAACCTGGCCTTGGACATTTCCAGGGATCCAGGGGCAGCCACAGCTGCTCTGGGCACCTGTGCCAGGGCCTCCCCACCCTCCCAGCCAGGAATTCCTTCCCAAAATCCCATCCATCCCTGCCCTCTGGCAGCCATTCTCTGTGTCCTGTCCCTCCATCCCTTGTCCCAAGTCCCTCTCCAGCTCTCCTGAGGAAGGCAGATCCATGCTGGCTTCCTCCAAAGCCTCATCAGGCTGAGCAAGGCAGGAGGGATGCAGTGAAAACTTCACAGCACAAGCCAACCCTTTATGTCCTAAAGCCCTCAGTAAAACACCAGCTCCCTCATCCCTTCCCATCCAAAAAGAAATGCAGGAAGGTGCCTGAAGAGCAGCTACTTCTTACACTGTCAGCTGGGAGCTGGGAGGTTTTTTATGAGCAAGCTGTAGTTGGGAATGGGAAAACTCAGCCAGATTTGGGGATTATCACAGAGAAAAGATGTCAATTCCAAACTATCCACGTTTGGCTCTGAGCATTAAACAGTCCCAAAGCAAACTTGTGAGTGTGGGCATTCTCTCTTGGCTGGACTATTTGTACTTCTGCAGCTCTAACAAGCAGAGCTGCTTTTTCCATCGTTAAATTCCAGGGCAGACAATTTATTGCACGTAGAATCTTCTCATAAACACACTGGAGCTCACAGTGTGTGCTTGGGAACGTTCTAAACCTGTGTCCACTTACTGCTGGGAATCTCCAGTCCTGCTTGGAGCTTCTCCAGCCACGACAAGATGTTCATCTCCGTGATGGACTGCTCTGAGGGGAACTTGAACACCTGACCCCCAGCATGGAGGTTCACCCAGAGGAGAAGGGGCAAGGGAGGAGTGGTGGAGAAGTATGTCCTCAGGATCCCATATCCCACTGGAGTCTTCTTCCTGTTGGGAAAAGGAGATTCAGGTTTGGCAGGACAACAGGACTGAAAGGCAAAAAAAACCCACCAAAGCATTTGGGTCACAGGCAGCAAAGCACAGTCTGGTGGGACTGCAGAAGCATCACCCCTGGAAGTGTTCAAAACCAGGCTGGACAGGGCTTGGAGCAACCTGGGAAGGTGTCCCTGCCCAAGGATGGGCTTTAAGGTCCCTTCCAACCCAAACCATTGCAGGATTCTGTGATTCTAAGCACTGTAAATAAGCCTGGTGCTTAAGGAACATGTTAGGATCCAACAGGGAGGGAGCAGACAACAGCCTGGATGTGTGAAGAAATCCTTGAGCAGGACAAACTGTGTAGGAAGGTGGGAGATGTTTTCCACCTAAAGCTTCTAAGAAGAGGTGGGACAAGAGTGGGACAGGTCCTGCAGCCCCCCAGGGTCAGGCCCTGTCTGCAGGGACAGCTGAGAGCTCCTTCCAGCCCCTTCCAGCTGCTGCCACTGCAATTCCACAGGGATGGAAAGGCAAATTCCTCAGGTGACACAGAGAGAGTGAAAACAGGACATTGAGCCAGAGGGACAGCAAGCCCACAGAGGTGCTGAGGCATTCCTGCACTATTTTAAGGCTTCAGGTCTGCGCTGGCTCTTGCCCTGGCAATGAGGCTTCTTTCTAGCATGAGGGACTTTTGACAAGGACATGAAGTGACAGGACACGGGGAGTGCCTTCCTACTGCCCGAGGGCAGGGATAGATGGGATATTGGGAACTGGGAATTCCTGGCTGGGAGGGTGGAAAGGTGCCCAGAGAAGCTGTGGCTGCCCCTGGATCCCTGTCAGTGTCCAAGGCCAGGCTGGATGGGATATCTTGGATAGTGGAAGGTGTCCCTGGCATGGCAGGGGCTGCAATGAGATGATCTTTAATGCTCCTTTCACCCCAAACCCCTCTGGGGTTCTGCCCTGTTTTGTGGCAGTGCCATTCTGCTCTGGCACAGGAAGGCTTTATGTGTCTCAGCAAGGCAAAGGCAGATGTGTAGGTGGGGAAGTTCCAGGGCTCTGATTTCTGGTGCATTACTAGCAGCCCAATCCCCTTCTCCCTGAGCACATGTGCATTTCCCCCTCAGCTAAACTCCAGCCCACGCTGGTCGCGGCTTCCCAGACTTCAAAGCAAGTTATGATTAAGCCACTGAAGTTTCTCTGGGCTTGGGCACAACAAACAGAGGCCAAAAAATTCAAAATGCAACTAAGAAGAGGAGGATTAAAAAAAAAAACCACCTTTCCTACAATCTTTTATTCTTTAGGTCTTAAATTAATTTTGTTGCCTGAATATTTTTTAAGTTTAATTTATGGGGCTTCTGGTTGAACCTTCTTGTGAAAATTTTCTTTCCCCAGTCAATGACCAGTCATTCCCTCTAATTGCTGGTGGAAAATCACCATAAGACATTCCAGGAGGGCAAATTTCCATTTTTTTTTCTTCCCATATGCACTTCATCCCATCCCAACAAAAATGCAAATAACACCAGACCCAGGGTCAAGCTACTACAAGCACCAGAGAACATTTTTCTCTGTTGAAAACGATTTCTGCAATCAATTAAATATTTACTAATTTTACTTTGTCAGGCAATTTTTACAGTTGCTCAGAACACTGAGTGAACCATTGCTCAATGGTTTGACCTCCAATTCCTGATGATTTCAGACCAAATATTCACATTACCAGCTTGTGTTCTCAGCAATTGCAGCCTCAGAGTTTTTTTCAGCAAGGTTTAGAGTGAGTTAATGGAAAGAAGAGATTTTCAAACACTCACAGGTTCAACCAGCAAACCACAAATGTCTGCTGGGGTCTTCCTTTTGCCAGCTTCAGCATTTCCTCACTTTCCACCTGACTGATGTCACCAGCACTGAACAGGATGAGGAAGGGTTTTCCCAGCTGCAGGTACTGGGGCAGATTTGGCACGGTGATTTCTGGCTGCAGAACATCACAAACAAGAAATTGGGGGTTATGGGGAGGAGAAAACAGGAGAAAATTCCAATTTCTGCTCTTAGATGACGGTGCAGGGGCTAAGCAAGGCTGCAATGTTTGAGTGGAATGTGGGAAGCAGGAAGAGGGCTGGGATTTTGGTGCACTTGGAGATGTCTTTGCCCAAGCCAAGTGCACCAAGTTCGTGGGAGCAGCTGTGAGCTTGGAGATGGGGATGTGAGCAGAGCAGGCAGAGGCTCCAAAAGGCACATGGAAAAAGCCCTGGGAATAGGGAAGAGACCCAGTAATAACTGTGACAAATAGCAGGTGAGTGACTCTGAGGCCAGTCCCTCAACTCCAGGGTCTCCTGCTCCAAGACCACACAGCACAGAGCAGATTTCTGTCCTGACTCCCTGCTCCAAGACATAAAATTTAAAAACAAACTCGGCACGATAAAAATAACAAGCAGACACGGCCGTTCCGCAGAACTCCACGCTATAATCAGGGCTCTGCAAATGACTGCAATGGAAAAAAGGCATTCTGATTTTATTTTTACTCACAAAAACGTCCAGCAGTTCGTATCTGATCATCTGCACCATGTCCTGCACGCTGTGTCCGGACAGAGCGATGCCTTCCATGCTCCGGCCGCCGCTCCGGGCCAGGAGGAGGGCAGGGGGGGACACGGAGTATTTCTGGGATCTGAAAAACAGGGATGGGCACAGGGCTTAGGACACACCCTGTCCCACATGGCAAGGCAAGATGTTTTCTATTTGCCAGTTGTATGGCAGTTGTCTTCTGCTCACTGGGCACTTTATCTCTTCCACACCTACTCCTCCGTCTGGGAGACACCTGCTGATAACAGCCATTGAATGTCCCTGCATGGCTGATAAGAACTACAGCATCCCACTGGGAGATGTGAGCCCAGAGGGAGGAGCCAAGCATTCCTGCCTGGATATAATCTGGAGATTCTGGAACACCAGCACAGCTTCTCCACTGGATTTCCCAGAGGAACAGCAGCTGCCTCTTCCCCTGGATCTTCAGAGGCAGAGACTGCACCCTTCTCCAGGATCCCTGCTCCAGCAGAACCACCCCTGACACTGCAGGAGGGCTGAGCCACAATTCCAATGGGACTGCTGCCAACACCCTGACCCACAGGGTGTCAGCTTGGGTTCTGACCCTGTCACTGTTGTTCTAGTGTACTGCATTGTTTATTTTATTCTTGTATTTGCTGGGAATCTGCCCTGATGAAGGCAGGAATGGTGAATCTGACTCCATGCTGTCAGAAGGCTAAATTATTACTTTATAATACTATATTATATTAAAGAATACTATACTATACTAAAGAATACAGAAAGGATATTTACTCAATGCTAAAAAGATAATAATGAGAACTTGTGACTCTTTCCAGAGTCCCGACACAGCTTGGCCCTGATTGGCCAAAGAGTCAAAACAACTCACAGCAGAATCCAATGAAACAATCTCCAAACACATTCCACATGAGGCAAACAGAGGAGAAGCAAACGAGATAAAATTTGTTTTCCCTTTCTCTGAGGCTCCTCAGCTTCCCAGGAGAAAAATCCTGGGGGAAGGAATTATTTCAGAGAATGTGAACGCCACATTTTATCTTTCTATTTTTCTTCCCTAATAAAGAACTGTTATTCCTGTTCCCATATTTTTGCCTGAGAGCCCCTTAATTTAAAATTTACAGCAATTGGGAGGGAGGGGGTTTTACATTTTCCATTTCACGAGAGGCTCCTGCCTTCCTTAGCAGACACCTGGCTTTCCAAACTGAGACAATGCATGTGCTGCACACAGAGCTGGAATCCTCATGGAGACATGTCCCATCCCTGCAAGTGCCCAAGGCCAGGTTGGACAGGGCTTGGAGCACACTGGGACAGTGGAAGGTGCCCTTGACCATGGCATGGGGTGGAGTGGGATGAGCTTTAAGATCCCTTCCAACCCAAACCACTCTGGAATTCTGGGATTTTATTCCTACTTCTTCATTTTCACACCTACGGTTGGGTGATGCAAAAACCCACCCAGGGCTTCTCTCTGCCTCCCCAGTCAAGGCACACAGAAGTCTCAGATTCCATCCAAGGGACACAATCACCCACACAAAACAGCCTCCAGGAGATTCAAGTTTTGTCTCAGCAAAGAAACCCAAAAATGCTGGTGAGGTCCAAGCCCCATATTGGAGCAACACACACAGGCTGCACCCACTCTTGCTGGAGTAGTCAGGTGATCCTTTGTCCCACAGTTCCCTTCTGGTAAGAGGGGTTAAAGTACTCAAAGAAAAGCTGAGAAAGTGGGAAAAGCAAAAATAAGAGAAGTCTGAGCAAAGAAAGGGCAGGGGGGACACCAAGCCAGGACAGCAATTTTCTAGAAGTTTGAGGAACTTCAGCCCTGGAGGCTCCAGATGGCACTGCCCAGAGGAAGGGTGTGGCAGGGGAAATCAGCTGCCTCTGCAGTTTTTGGAGTCAAGTCTGGTTTGTTTTTCAAAGGCTCCTGGCAATTTTTCAAAGGCTGTGGCACCAAAGAATCCCAGAATGGTTTGGGTTGGAAGCGACCTTGAAGTTCAGCCAGTTCCACTCCCCTGCCATGGCAAGGACACCTTCCACTGTCCCAGGTTGCTCCAATACCCATCCAGCCTGCCTTGGACACTTCCAAGGATCCAGGGGCAGCCACAGCTGCTCTGGGCACCTGTGCCAGGGCCTCACCACCCTCCCAGGGAGTTTAGGTCATCAATGACACAACAAGTGGAGGGAACTACAGGTAATTCATCTCCATGGTGTCCAACTCTTATGGAGGCCTTTCCTATCTTCCATCACAGCATTTATCTCTCTAGGACTAACACAACCACTGCAAACCTCACTGTGAGCTGATGTATTTACAGTTGATTAAGTCTGGCAAAACCCTAAAAAACATTTCATTAAGGGATGTTGAGCTTATTAAACTTCTATGGGTTTTACAGAGATTCTTTGGCTTGGTCATGGCTCAGAGGAGGATCCTCAGTGAGGATTCTTGCTCCCTGTATCTAGAATGCATCACCTTGTTCAGTAGCCTTTGATAAGCATCTGTGAGGGGGTGAGGCACTGGAAGAGGATTCCAGAGAAGATGCCCCTGGATCCCTGGAAGTGCCCAAGGCCAGGCTGGAATGGGCTTGGAACAACCCGGGATAGTGGAAGGTGTCCCCGCCCATGGCAGGGGGTGGAACTGGATGGGCTTTAAGATTTCCTCCAATCTAAACCATTCTGGGGTTCTACTCTATGATTCTATAAGGAAATATCTTATAGACTGCCAGAAAATCACCAAATTCCCCAGCTGCACTCTGTCCTGAAATGCCTTCTCCTCTTCCTGGTACTGAGGGCTTGTGCTGTTGCTCACCACAGCTTTCTATTTATACAGCAGGACCATTGAGTGGGTAACACAAGTCTTGCATTTCAATCAAAACCATCTGCAAACAAATACTTGGCAGGAATCTCTGACAATAACGACCTCATGCAAAGCATTTCTTCCTCAATGCCTTTTTCCCCTTCATTAGTGACCAGCCCAGCAGGTGCCTGCTGAGCAAACAGCTTTGCTCACAACAGCCTTTGTGTATCCTGCAGCTCTTTTTACTCTGGAGAAGGTCTACAGGATGCACAAAAGAGGAATCAGCTTTCTGTGACCTGGGAGCCATAAATATTTTCTCCTTGAGCACTGAGCTCAAGAATGGCTTTTCATTTTCTGAAGAAGGGAAGTGAGCCTGGCTCTTGCATAAGGAATTCCTGTAAGTGTTTACTTTCTGCTTACAGTGGAGAAGTCCATCAGCTACAGTAGCTTCACCCACAAATCACAGCCAAAATCCAAATTTGGCAGAAGGACTATCAATATAAACTGCACTAAATATTCCTGCTAAACAGGAGCAGGCTGCAGACTCCAGGAGCAGGAGCAGGGAGGTGGATTCTTGCATGTGTCAGCTTTGAGGGAACAAAGGCTTCTTCTTCAGCTGGTACCTTGAGAGATCACCCTGTCCTCTGCTTTTTTTTCCTTCTATCAGCTGGGCTGAAATCCTCAAGGAAGAGGAGTCTTAACTGATGCCTGGAGCAGTCTGGTTAATAGAGATGTATTCCCAAGGTATTTGCATTTTTATCCTCCGTGCTCACCACAAAAATGCCAGTGTGTCATCAGGAATGCATCACACCTCTGAGGAACTAAAGCAAATAATTCTCTGCTGCACTGCAGGGTGTTAAACCCACACCTGGAAAACAGCCCAAAGACATCCTGGGATTTTTAACTCTGCCTTGATAGCTAATTCCTGATGGAAATGAGATGCCAGGGCAGGCTGGAAATTCCCCCTGGATCCAGCTGCATTTCTAGGCACTGAAGCACCTCTCACACTCCAACCCAAAGCACCGTGTCCCTTGCTGGAGTCTTAATGACACAGGTAAGATCCCATTAACTCCCACCTGGCTTCAAGTCAGGGATGCAATTCCAGCAGGAATGCAGCTCCATGGCAAGACAACATTTCTTTGCAGCTTCCAAAGCATTTTCCAGCACCCAGACTCCATGTCCACTCCACTCCTAGCCCAAGTAGTCACAAGAAGTTTCTTTTCTGCCTGTTCTTGGCAACTGGGGGCAACCAACAGAGCAAGGGAAGGCACTGCAGTGAGTACCCATCAGTTTTTCCTCCCTCACATGCTGATGGTGTAATTTTTCCAGCCTGTTTTTTATTTTCAGACAGATTTGCTCCTGTTTGTGTGAGGAACACAACCACATCCATGGGGGCTGAAGGACTGAAAATGAAAGTGAGTATGAACAGCAGGAAGGTGACCATGGACAGGCTGAGAATCAGTGGCAGAGCCAAGGTGACAATTCCCTTTGGATGAGTCCTGAGCCATCTCCCTGCAGGAAAAAGTCACTTGTAGCTGTCCCTCAGCACAGTGACACTTGCTCCAGGCACTGCCTTGCACTAAGTGTAGATCAGTTTGAATTTTTCCCAAAGAAAAAGAGAAACCACTTACAAAGCCAAGGCATCATCTTCAAAATACATCCCCATCCTTACGTGGCCACTTAGGATGTTTCCTGCCTCTTCAAAAGCTTCCCTGGCTGGAAAAAAGACAAAGACACGAGAATAAACAATACAAAGAGAGGTGTTGAGGGTTTTTCCTGGAAACCTGATTGATGCCTGCACACATAACATCCTGCCAGAGCAGATTTTCAGGAATTAAACCAGGATTAGAGGCTCCCAAGAAATTACTGCAGCTCAGGGCTGCAGGCCATGGCAGGAGGAGCAGGCAGAGAGCAAGGATTAGGGCAAAATTCCCATTATGAGAACAGTGTTTGCCCTTCAGCTACCAGCACTGAGCCTCCAGGATCTGCAGGACAGAGGCACTGCTGGAAAATGAAATGTCTTTAAGGACTTAGAGTCTGTAAGTATTCTTGGAAACAGCAGACCAATTATAAGTCTAAACAAAAATCTTATAAATCCCAGTGACCTTTGAGAAATGATGGATGGTGGCTTTACTGGAGTAGGGCTAAGAGCCTGGAGATAAACCAACCTTTCCCTCAAGTGTCTCTTGGTTTATCCAGCTCTTCCCAGCAGACTGGGGCTGTTGCAGGATAAGGAAAAACCAGGCTGGGCTCTCTTGATCACAGCTGACACTGAGAGCACAGCTCCAAAACAAAGCTGACTGCAGAGCTGCTTCATTCCCTTATAAAAAGCCTCCAATTCCACAGAATTCCAGAATGATTTCGGTTGGAAAAGACCTTAAACTCATCTTGTTCCATCCCCTGCCATGGGTAGGGACTCCTTCCATCAGCCCAGGTTGCTCCAAGCCTTGTCCAGCCTGGCTGTGGTTTCAGGCAGTGCATCCAGGGAAAGCCAGGTTTTGTGGGAACGTGCAAGGCACGGTGAGGAGCTTGTGAAATGCAGAGATCAGAGCTCCAGACAGCTGCTGCCAAAGGTGGGGTGAGAACAGGGAGGATTTCAACACCACCAACTCCTCCTCCTCTGCACTGAGCAACTGAAAGCAACAAAACCAGCTCTTCTGACCCAAGGAGAGGGAGAAATCTCACTTTTTGGAGAAGCCAGGTTTTTCCTGAGAATCAAGGAGGTATCTCAGACAGAGCCATGACATAAATTGCTGTCACACACCAGTGACTGCTCCTCAGAACCTTCACTGTCACAGCACAGGCCAGCCCAAGCTCCTGGGAGCAGTGACTCAGAGCTCAGTAGATGGAGCTGCCTCTCAGTCGGTGACTTTTTGGTTCTTTGATTCCTGTTTTGCAGCTACACTCAAAGCTGTATTTTCCACTGTTTCCCAAGTGGCCCATAAACTTTCATTTAAATTGTTTTCCTTTTTCAATGGAAGGAGCTCCTTAAGGAGTGGCTCACTGAGGGCTCAGTCATTATCACAGAATCTCTGAATGGGCTGGGTGGGAAGGGACATTAAAGATCAGCCAGTGCCACCCCTGCCATGGCAGGGACACCTTCCACTGTCCCAGGCTGCTCCAACCTGGCCTGGGGAACTTCCAGGGATCCAGGGGTGCCCACAGCTTCTCTGGGCATCCTGTGCCAGTCCCTCACCACCCTCACAGGGAAGAATTCCTTCCCAAAATCCCATCCATCCCTGCCCTCTGGCAGTGGGAAGCCATTCCCTGCGTCCTGTCACTCCAGGCCATTGTCCACAGCCCCTTTCCAGCTGCCACAGAGAAATCATTCTTGGATGTTGCTTTCCAGCTCTTCTGGTGTTTGGTTACTTGATTTTATCAGTGCTGAAAGAAAAGTTCCCACCCCAAGTTCCTCCACCAAGCTTTAAATCCTCACTTGAGATATGAGCTTGTCTTGAAGTGCTGCCCTGGGTCAGCCCTGGCTGCAGGAATTCCCTCCTAAGTCAGAACAACCTCCTTGACCTGATGAGATCCTCTCTCCCTCTCACACTTCCAAATTTTCCCTATTTCTGGCTGTCCTACTCCCAGAGCCACACACCAGCCTGTATTTCTCCAGGTTCTTTGTTTTGTACCCAAAACCCCCTAAATTCACACAGCTCCACAGCAGACAGGAAGCACTTAAAAAAAAAACCATTTAAATATTTCCTAGGAAATTATTCCCCCATGAAAACACAATTTTCATTCCCTGAGGGGGCTGACCATGGTCCGCAGCACAATCCTTGAGCTGGAATCCCAGCTGCCCTGAATTGCACAAGCACAACTTCACTGCTTTGGGGACAAGAAGGGCTCAAACTGCCTGATGAGGAAGGGTCTAAAATCCCTGCAGGGTTTTGGGAAGCAGGATCTGAGCCTCACCCTTTATCCCTCTGGAGGGAGGCATCTTCTGAGTGTGCTCTCCAGCACAGCAGCTCCTGCTGCATCTCTCCTGCCTTCCTCACTGATGCTGCCAAGCCCTGTGAGGCATCAGAGCTCAGGGATATTTTTAAATATTTTCAAATATTTCAATATTTTCAAATATTTCTGAAGGTTTAGGACAGTTTTACTTCTTAGGATGTTTCCAGTTTCTGCATCAAAACCAAATTTCTGTCCTAGAAGTTCTCTGAGTCTCCAGAAAAACGTCGTAATACATTCACCTCTTCCTAGTAAATTTTATTTAGGATTTTTCCACCAAGTTTCTTTTAGCTCAGACCCCACAAAGGGCTTCTTAACATAGTCCTGATGCTAAGGCTTGGAAAACATCCAGGATGTTTTTAGCAGGACATCTCATTGCTCTGTTTCAGTTCACCAGAAATGACAATGACACTCACTGCTGCTCAGGCTTAGAGCAGGAATTCTGCCATGGGAAAATGGTTGAGAATTCCAGATAAATCTGCAGGTTGGTGAGAGGAGCAATGTGGTTCTCCTGACTCCAGTCTGATTTGATGCCAGAACAGCTGGCTCCAGGCTCCTGCTCCCTCAGGCTGTTGTGCATCACAGCTCCAGCACCCTCAGGAAGTGGGTGGAGAAGACATCCCAAATTTCATCTCCCTGTGGCTGAGTTACCTCCTGGGGCTGAGGATGCCACTCTGGACTGCAGATGTGCCCTGAGGGAAGAGGCAATCCTACAGGATCCACAAAAGCTCTCTGGAAACCCCCAAGGCTCTTGTCTGCATGGAAGGAAATGAAAACTTCTCTGTAGAATCCCAGAATGGTTTGGGTTGGAAGGGAGCCCAAAGCTCACCCAGTTCCAAACCCCTGTCATGGGCAGGGACACGTTCCACCATCCCAGGCTGCTCCAAGCCCTGTCCAACCTGGCCTTGGACACTTCCAGGGGCAGCCAGAGCTTCTCTCGGCTGGATTAAAGGTTTTTTGGGATCAGGAAGGTTTCCTGCTCTATTTACCAGATTATTTCTCTAGAGGAAGGCAGAGATTTGGCTCTCAGCTGGCTCAGGAAACACAGCCCAAGTGTCTTCTGGTTGGTTCCAGACATCCTGTCTTGTTCTTACCTCTTCCTTCTGGACTCTCTCACGTGAGAAAGTAGCTTGGTTTGCATTAAACCAAAGTTTAGAGGCATGAGGGAGCTTTAAAACGAAAAATAGTCTGAAAGTTTGATCTTAAGCAAGATCAGGAAGTTCTCCTATTTTTAAGGCAGCAATTCCCAGGAGGAGCTGGCAACTGAGAGTCTGTGGGGTTGGAAGATCTCAGCTCCCAACTGAGGCACAGAGCAGCTGTGGCTGCCCCTGGATCCCTGGAATGTCCAAGGCCAGGCTGGACAGAGATTGGAGCAGACTGGGATGGTGGAAGGTGTCCCTGCCATGGCAGGGGTGGGATGGGATGAGTTTAAGGTCCCTTCCCACCCAAACCATTCCATGATTCTGTGATTTGCCTGAAGTTCTCTCTCCAGACTGGCTTTATTCCCTCTCCCTTGGTAACACATTGTACATTTCTGTGTCCATCTATTGATCCATCATTGAGTTGTTCACATTTCTGTCCTTCTGATGCAGGAAACTTCTGTTTTATCTTATTGCAGTTGTTTTTTTTTTAAATAAAGGTTTTGGGTTGTGTGTTACAAGAACTGGGGCTACTGCTTCTTCATGAGAAGCCAGCAAGATCCAAGAGTGGATCTCTTCCTTTTTTATGGAAGAATATGCTGGGACAAGTTGTACATGGGCTTCAGGAAGAGGCTGATGGATCTGGGCTAAACCAGAGGCTTAAAGTGAATTTAGTGCCAGCCTACCACTACTTGGAAGGGACTCATAAAGAGGACAGAGCCAAACTCCTCGGGGTCAGGGGCAGGAAGTACAACAGGGACAACAGGCTTGGGAAGTTTCTACTCCCACAGTGGGTGTAGCAAACCCAGCTGGCAGCTGAATGTCCTCTGAGCCAGGCATGGATCTGAAATCCCACACCTGGAACCACCTGCTACCCTCTGACTGTACAACTGCAAAAGGCAGTGCCAGGTGTTGTGTTGTGAACTTCCAGCAGCTGCAAGCAGCCCTGTCCCACCAGGAATGAAGCTGGAGAGTGCTTAACCCACCAATCCCAACAAACCTTTGCTGGTGGCTGAGCAAAAACTCCCAGGAGTGAGGTGTGGTGGTGGGATGAGAGTTCAGATGGAAATTCCCCTCTTAAATATCCTTCTGCTTCATCCATGGTGGCCAATTTCAGTGGGCAGGAAACTTGGCTCCTGTGGAAAGGCAGAGAAAGAACCTGGGCTGTTGTTTTTTCTGCTTTTGGGGTGAAGAGACAACAGGGCAACCTCAACCCAACAAGGCCCCATCACAATGGGACAAGTGTGACACCTCATTAGAGACAAAAATTATCATTTGGCATGGTGATAATTATCACCAGAGAGGTGCTGGAGCTGGTGACAGCAAAGAGAGAACAGCCTGAGCCAAAGTGAGAGCCTTGGGATCCCCACTAAAAATAGCAGAGAAGGAATTCCAGCAAAAAGCCAGGGATGGTGACAGAAGATGTGGCAGATGTCCCACTGGGGATTTGTCACTCACAGCAGGATGAAGCTGCTCAGCTCTTCAGTTCCCCACATGCCACCATATGCCACTGACTGCTGTCCCTCCTGGTAAATCCTGAGGCTGGGGAACTGGGTGACATTCTCCTGGGAGCAGAGGCCAGGCCAGTCCCAGCAGTTCACACGGGACAGCAAAACCCCTGGGGTTCCTGGAGTGGAAAACAAATACTCATGAATGATATGGAAAACTAAAAACAATAATAAATTGGTTGGAAAATAGAGCTTTTCATTAGCTCAGTGGATATTATTGACTATATTTGTACTAATTCTGGCAGAAATCTACCAAAATCCAGCCCCAAACACACACAAATCCCTTTGAGTACAGCCCACTTCCCTCTTGAAATCACTCATTCCCAGAAACATTCACCTCTGACTGGTAACTCCAAGCAACACCGCAAAATCCTGAGACATCTGTCCAGGAGCTTAAAAGGCAGCAGGGAAAGGTATTGGAAATACCTTAGGAAAAAGGCCAAGAAAACGAAATAATGCAGGCACTCACTAACAGGAGAGAGGGAAGATAAAGCTTGGCATGAGGGAGGAGGAGGATGCAGCCAAGGTTTTTGCATTTATTAAGCTGTTCAATACTGAAAAATCTCTGTTCTACCTCAAGCATGAAGCCAAATGCACACGGACCAGTTAAAGGGGATGGAAGACAGATGTCCCATCCACTGCCCTCAGGCACAGGGTGGGATTCTTGAGGCTGTCCTGAGAGTTGGGCTTGGTGATCCTTGTGGATCCCTTCCAACTCAGGATTTTCTGTGATCCCACCCAAGCCATGAGCAGACACCTGTAGGACTTTAAGAAAGGGGTCTCACAAGTAAGAGAGTGGGAAAGCAAGAGCACTTGGGAATTACAGAGCAGTCAGTCCAACTGTGGGTCCTGGGAAATGTCCCAAAAAGGCTTTTTAAGGGTCTCACCAACACAAGAAACTCAAGAGGTTGGTAAGAAGCAAAACAAATGAAAAGTTGGTTCCTTGAGTGCTCTCTATGAGCCCAAGATTTGTGCAGCTCCAGCATTTCCTTCAGCAAAGAATCATGGAGTCACAGAATGTTTGGGTGGGAAGGGACCTTAAAGCTCATTTAATTCCACCCCTGCCATGGCAGGGACACCTCCCACCATCCCAGGTTGTTCCAAGCCATGCCCAGCCTGGTCTGGAACACTTCCAGGGACCTGATCAGCCTTTCTTTCATCTTTGGGCTGGGTGAAGCCCAGCACAGGCTGCTGCTGGTCCATGGCTCAGCCTGACCTAAATCCTGGCCAGCTTCACTCCCTCCCTTCCCTTGGCTTCCCTGAGCTGCCTCAGGGCCTTGACCAAGGACAATGTGCAGCTGTCCATGCCCAACCTCAGAAATCTTCACTCCTTCCCCAAAACCTTCTTTGAAGAAGACTCAAAAGCTGCATGGGAAAGATGGGATAAAACCTAGAGACAAGTACACACATGGAGGCAGATTATGGCAAAGAATCCTCCAGAAAGCAGGCTTGGGGCAGATGATGAGGGTTTCTCAAGAGAAACCAAGCCAAGCTTTCTTCTCTCCCTGTCCTGGGTCTGATTCTGATCACGATTTTCATTAAAGGCCTGGCTGATGGAATAAAACACATCCAATCTGGTTTTGATCTCAAGCCTAGAGGGGCAGAAAGGAATTTGAAGGTGTAAGGACAGCAGCATTCCATGAGGAGAAGCAAGATGCAGGAAAGGGATGGACATTCAACAGCATCTGCAGCCCATGGGAAGAAAATTAAGTTCTTTGGTCCTGGTGAAACCTCTGCAGAGCCCAGCAGAAGAAGAACTTGCCAGACTTGCTGAAGTCAGCCTGGGAAACACATTTTTGGAAAGATTTAAGCAAATAAGAATCTGGAGCAGCTTGAAAGATTTTCCTCCTGAGGAAAAACCCTAACCAAGTTTGGCCTGGAAATCATCAGTGAGAGAGAAACAATAAAATCCAACAACACGTCAGGGGTGCTCTGAGGGGCAGTGGGAGCCCTGGGCAGGGTCAAGCAGCAGCCCATGCCAAGGTGGGGAGGGCTGACCAAATATTGAAACAAGTTCCTGAGAACTGAGCCCAGCTGAGTGTTGCACAAATGTTGTGCAGAGGAGCTGTGGACCCCCTGACCCCTGGGAGGGTTCCAGGCCAGGCTGGACAGGGTTTGGAGCTCCCTGGGATAGTGGAAGGTGTCCCTGCCCGTAGTAGGGGTGGGATGGGATGGAGATTTAAGGTCCCTCCCAACACAAACCCTTCTGGGATTCCATGAGGATTTTTGTAGATGGGCGTGAAGGCAGAGGTGACCTCAGCAGGAGTTCCTACCCTTATCCCTGTACCCTTGGCCTCCCACAGGACCATTTTCTGCAACCTTCATTTGAGGTTCTGCACTGCAGCTCACATCAGGAGTTTGCTGTTCTGCCTTGTGTCAAACTCTTGTGCAGAAAAAGCAGGAAGCAGCACAAGTGAAGGGCCTGCAAATCCACTCAGACAGCAGCAATTGTCCAAACACTCCACAAGAGCAGAAATGGTTTGTGTCATTCCCAGGCTCTGCAAGAAGATCTCAAACTGAAAGCCTGACCTCAGATTTGCTTCACACCTCTGAGCCAGTATAGCTGGTTCTCATCATCTCTTACCACATCATCTTGTGTCTTGCCCAACTCTGGAAAATAATTCCATGGAAATGCAGCTTTGATGTCCTGTTAAAATCGAGTTTTAAAGCTGCTTGAAGCTTTTTCAAAGATGAATTTTAATATTTGGATATTAGCCCAGGGAATTATTTACCATGTGCTCTGAAGGAGCCCCATCTGGCCTGAAAAACATCTGGTACAGGATGGTCCCTCCCATCCCAACCTGCACCACTTCATTACTGACTGAACAAGCAGAACTTTCAGGAACTGTGTAACTCAGCAAAGGACTGTCCAGCCCTGTGGGCACTGCTGAGTGGGAGGAAAGGTGAAAGAGGAACACAAAATCCTCCCTGTGGTTTTAGATGCTACAAAACCCAGCAACAGCAAGAACCTCTGTCCTAGAGGTCTTAGAACACCAGGACAAGACAAACCATCAATGCCATAGGGAACAGGAAAAATCAAGAATCCCTTGAACTTATGATCATTGGAACTTAAAATTATTTGGAAGGCAGGACTGGCATGAGCATGTTCAGGAAAAGGAACGGAGATAGGGAAGGGTCTGGAGCCCCAGGAGGGGCTGAGGGAGCTGGGAAGGGGCTGGAGAATCCCTGAGGAGTTGGGAAGGGGCTGGAGAATCCCCTGAAGGAGCTGAGGAGCTGGGAAGGGGCTCAGCCTGGAGCAAAGGAGGCTCAGGGGCCCTTGTGGCTCTGCACAGCTCCTGCCAGGAGGGCACAGCCGGGGGGTCGGGCTCTGCTCCAGGGAACAGGGACAGGACGAGGGGAAATGGCCTCAGGCTGGGCCAGGGGAGTTTAGGCTGGATATCAGGGAAAATTCCTTCATGGAAAGGTTTGTCCAGCCCTGGCACAGCTGCCCAGGACATTTTAAATCCCATCCTTGGAAGGATTTAAAAGCTGTGTGGATGTGGCACTTGGGGACATGGGACAGTGGTGGCCTTGGCAGTGCTGGTTGGACTGGATGATCTTGGAAGGTTTTCCAACCTAAACAATTCCAGGATTGTATTAAAAAACCAGCTCACTTGAAGAGCTGGTCCAAAGGCTACAATATGAAAGAGAAGTTATGTACAAAGTGCTGCACTCCCAGAGGAAGAATCCCATACAGAATGGGAACAACTACCTGGAAAACATCACACAATGAACCCTGAAATCCTCACTCCAGTTGTTAGGCTCCATGGATATAAATTGCTAAATCATGCAGCTGATTTTCCTGCCTTTGAGTTACAATTTCACCTTGTCTTTGTAAGTCCCTGATCAAGGAGACCCCAGGAGCATAGAGGAGAGAAGCAGAACCATTTTTCATCACAATATATTGCTCCTCTTAGATACTGATTTCCTCTCTCTGTAAAAAAGGCCAATAACCCACCCAAGGAATGCTCAGCACTGTCACCTTCACATCCTCTGCTCTTAACCCTGCTGCTTCCAAAAATTCCCATCTTGCAAAAGCAAACCAGAGGTGCAGCAGTGAGCCCCAGGGGGACGGGGAAATTCTTGCTCCAAGGGTAGAAAATGTGCTCAGTTCAGCAAGGCAGAGATGTTCCTCTTTGTCTCCTGCTCAACTGGATCTCTCAACAAATGGAAAACACTTGAGGGCTGGAAACTTCACTTGGTGAGGATCTGCTGAGCATCTGGAAGGGGATGACTCACGGGGTCATTGCAGTCTCCAGCCTCCTCCACTCCCCTGTGTTTGATCACACATGGCCTGTTCTCAGTGCCATTGTGCACAAAGAATTGGCATGGGGAACAGGACCTGCTCCTGCAACTCAAAAAGTGCCTCCAGCACGGGTGATTCACTCCTCAGACAGCTGCTTGTGGATTCCCAGCCCTTGGGAAGGAAGCTCCACCCCGGAGCAGGCAGGAATACCAGAGCTTCTGGGGAACTGAGAGTGCCCCAAGCCATTCCCCGTGTCCTATTCTCAGTCCTGCACAGCTTGAGGTCTTCTTCCTGCTCCAGCCATCACTGAGAGCCCAGGGAACAGCATCCTCTGAGGCTTTCCAGCTGGTTCTCCCAGTTCCCTGAGGCTTCTTCAGCAGCAGGGAAAAAGGATCTCCAGATCCACCAATGCAGCTGTTCTGTGTCTGCTCCCAGGTCATGGCAGGGAAAGCAGACTGGAGTCATTCCACAGGGTCACATCTGGCCTGGGAGTCTTTGGAGAGGCCTCAGTGATCACAGAGGAAAGGCCCTGACCCCAGGCAGTTCATGATCTCTGCTGAGAATCTGTCTGTGGCTCCTTCCCTGCCCTGAGATTGTTATCAAGTGATTCAGAACACACATGGTGAAATCCTGGCCATTCAGAACCCACCAAGGGTGGGCCACTGGCTTGGGAAGAGGCTGGTTTTACCCTCAGACTCTCTTGTGATCCTTGGGAAGAGGCTGGTTTTACCCACAGACCCTCCTGTGTCGATTGGGAAGAGGCTGGTTTTACCCTCAGACCCTCCTGTGATCCTTGGGAAGAGGCTGGTTTTACCCTCAGACCCTCCTGTGTTGATTGGGAAGAGGCTGGTTTTACCCACAGACCCTCCTGTGCTGCTCCTTCAGCTGGTTTGGCTGCTGGGGAAGTCCAAAAGAAACCCCAAACCACCACCAACCCCACAACAACCACCTCTGCTGTCCCTTCCTGTTTATTCCTGGGATTTCAGTCCAGATCAAAGCTGCTGCTGACTTTCCCTTCATGAATTCATGCAGACCATGAATGCAGAGCTGCTTCCCCCAGCCCTCAGCACTGCCTGCAGCATTCCCAGGACAGCTTCTTGTAAGCAATTCCCACTGCAGCTGCTTCCCAGAAAACTGTGGGGTCCTCTGCACACTCCATTCATGTCCCCACTGCTGAATCCTGCAGGACATAGTGCCCAGCCCCAGGAAAAATGAGCCTTGATGGAGAAAAAAACCAGGAGAAGGCACCAGCCACCTCCAGAGGTGCTGGAATAGCTCTTGCCCAGATCCATGTGAGCTCCCCACTGTGCCACAGTGGGATGAAGCCACCTCAGTGTCCCCTGCAGCCAAGGGGAGAAAAAAGGCACCTCTGGAAGAGATTCAGCCCATGTGAGAACCCACCCCTCTCCACAAACCAGAGTGGGATGGGGTTGGAGGCCTGGGTGTGGGGCTCACACTGCACAGACCCTGCTGAAGGATCCCTCTCTCCTGCCTTCGTTCCCAGATTCCCTGATGTGCTGTCTCTAAGTGCTGCTGATTGTTCACCATCCCTGTGTTATTTATGGAGTTCTGGGGCCACCTGTGAGAATTTCCACAACTGAGCCAGACTGCAAACCCTGGAGGCACCATCCCTGTAAATGTGACATTGTCCTGCCTTATGCCCTGGCCTGCCCACACCTCTCTGTCCCATTTTCCTCCAAAGCCAGGGAAAATCACAGCTCCTTTTTCCAGCAGAGCTGAGGTGCAGAGCTGAGGTGCCACCCAGCACACTGATGTGTCTCCTGGGCAGGACAGGACCCTGTTTCCATGTTCCAGGCCACAGTTCCTGCTCTTTGCTGCTCTGTGTCACCCCCTGGCCCTTCCCAAATTCTCCCTCATGTGGTCACTGTGCCCAGCAAATGGCATCACAGAGTCATATGGATTGGAAGGGACAGGGACACTTTCCATTATCCCAGATTGCTTCAAGCCCCATCCTACCTGGCCTTGAATGTTTCCAGGATCATAAAATCATGGAATAGTTTGGAAAAGCCCTCCAAGATCACCAAGTCTAACTGTTCCCCCAGCACCGCCAAGGCCACCACTGTCCTATGTCCACAAGTGATATGGCTTTTAAATCCCTCCAGGGATGAGGACTCCACCACTGCCCTGGGCAGCTGTGCCAGGGCTGGACAACCCTTTCCATGAAGAAATTTTCTCTAATATCCAGCCTAAACCTCTCCTAGTGCATCTTGAGGCCATTTCTTCCTGTCTTGTGTTTTTTTTCCCTGAGAGCAGACACTCTGCAAAGATCCTTAAATCAGACTTAAAGGTTCCTAAACAACCTGGTGTGGATATGACTTTCCTTAGGAGTCTGAGGAGGGAAAATGAGTGTATTCCAAGGAATGAGGTGCCATCAATGTCTTGGTTCCTCCTGCCAAGAGGAGCCCTGGGGTTCCTTACCATGCAGGTGAGCGGCCACCTCGGAGTAAGAGCGCAGCACTGCCAGGGACACAGCTTCCCCTGAAACACAGGAGAGGGGAAACACAGCCCTGAGGGACAGCCAGGGGACAGCCAGCCCCACCCTGCTCCCTGACAATGTCACATTATCAATCTCTGCATCCTGAGGTGCTTTAAGCTCTGGAAGATTTGAAATAAATAAGGAAAATTTAACTTCATGCTTCATGCCTAGGCCAGCCCATGAGTCCATGCTACATGAATTTCCCCTCTTGTCCCACATTTTTTTCTTATAAAATAAAAGTTAAAAATCTCTTAATATCAGATTGATATCTGCTATTATCAGCCAATGAGAAGAACTGATTTAATCTGATTAATTGTATTTAATTAATTGTATTTAATCACTGTCCATGGGACAGGATGTGGCACAGATTAATGGTCAAAACTTGTCTCCAGGATCTCTCCAGGATCATGGAAAGCACAGAGAACATCCCAAAGTTACAGAAGGGACAGCCAGGCCACATTTCATACTCACAGCTGGCATAAAACAGCACCACTGTCCTGGCAGCCTCTGAGAGGGAAGAGTGGAAGTTCTCCTCTGTCAGGACAAGGATTTGTTCCAGGGGCAGCTCTCTCTTCTTGTCCCTGGAAACTGCTTCCACCACCTGGTCATCCTGAATATCTGCAAAAAAAACCAAAACCCCACAGGTGTGTCCAGGGCAGGGGGAACTGCACTCCCTGGGCCACCCCAGTGCATGATTTTGTAATCCAGAACCTCTCAGCAGAGACATGGGGTGAGTGAAATCTTGGATGGGGAGAGGAGGCACAGTCACACAAACAAACCCCCTCAAAATGCCCCAATCCTATCTCACACCACTCTGCCCTTGAGTGGAACAATACTCTAAGCTCCTCTAGGATCCTGCCCCCCCGTTTTTTTTTTTTTAAGAAAACATCCCCAATTCTGCACAGAGAACAAATTCATTTTCAATTCTGCATTGCAGGGAGCAGAGTTTTCTCCCTGGAGGAAGCAAGTCTGGATCTGCTCTTACAAAAACGTGTCTCAAACCCTTCCAAAGGGGTGGATGATTTTCAGATGCCTGTAGAGGACACAGTGCTGGGTGCACTTTAACCCACCCAGCCTTTGGAGCATCCAAGCACATTCCTGTCCCTCACACAGCAGCTGTTCCTCTAACAGCTCTGATTTTTCACCCTGGTGTTTCCACTAAAAATCAGACCTGTCTGTCATATTCCAGCGACCTCAGAGAATGAAAGAGCCACTTTGTGGCCACCATGAAGTGACTGTGATGGTTTGCAAGTGTTCTCTAATGCTCTGCCATGTCTGATGCTGATTGCACCTTCTGTCTGATGATAATCAGCTTTTCACTTGAGTAATTGCACACCTTGATTGTTATTCTCTTTCTCATCCTCATCTTCCTCCTCCTCCTCCTGCTCATCCTCCTGGGTTTGTTTCACCTTGTTCTTATCTTCCACCAGGGTTATAACTTCATCAGTATCTTCCAAGACCAGGTATTGGATTGGCATTCCCTGAGGAAAATAACAAAGCAGTGGCAGCACAACATCCCCCCTTGCTTATTTTGTCTGCAGATCAGACTCAAGGTTGATGGGAACCATCCCCCAACTCCTTATTTTGGGGATATGTCACAGATCCCTGAAGCTGCCAAACAGGGGAATGTCTGGGTAATGTTTCTTTGTCTCAGTTTCTCCTGTGCTTGAGTTTTTCTCACTCCAGGATGATGTTTCCTTGTAAATGTAAGGAAAATTGGCTATGTAAGTAAATGTGGCTAGGAGGGATCCTGTGGTAAAAGTGAACACCAGTCCCATCTCCCAGCAACTTAACTCAGATCCAGCACTGCAGGAAAGGAGAGCAGGGAAGTACAGGGGCCACTTGGATGTCCCCTCATTAGAGGGGTCAGGCTGGGTCCAAGGAGCCCATCACAGCCTGGGAAACCAGCTCAAAAAATCCTTTATCTCATGGAGCTCAGCCAGGAGAAATGTTCCCAAGTGTACAGGGACTGGCCACCCATGGAAAGAAGCAAAAAAGCAACATGAATTTCTCAGAAATGAGACCTTGTCAGCTTAAAACCAGTGCTGGCACCAGCTCAGACAAAGGCACTGGAGAGAAAATGGAAAGTTGATCAGGAGCTGAGAGAAATGACAAAGTGCTGGCACCTCCCACGGGCTCCCAGAGCCACCCAAGTGCACATCTCTCAGCAGGCCACGGGAAGCCCTCAGGGGATGCTCAGGTCTGATCCTGCACCTGAAATCACCAGTGGGACAGTTCAGGTAATCTGGGACATCTGTGCTCCCTGGCATCTGCCAGCAGCCCATTCCAGCCTGCCTCACAAGCTGGGTCAGGTCCCTGCAGGGTTTAACTCATCTTGATCAGCCTCACTGAACTCCCACCCTGCCCTTCTCCCAGCTCCCTGCCAGAGGCACTGCCTTACACCAGCCCAGCACTGAGCTTTGTTGTTTGCTCTTTGTTTCACACTCATCCCTCTCCCATCTTTTGACACCTTTCCTAAGGCCCTCAGAAGCCCAAATCTTTTGGGGAATCTGCACTTGGATGGAGTTCACAACCTTGTGTTGCCTTAAGGTGTACTGGAGATGTCACTCAATGATTTGAACCCAAAATAAACTCACTGCTTTCTTCTTCCCAGCAGGCACAGTGGCTCTGCAGCACCCAAATCATGGAATCATGGAAGGGACATTAAAGATCACCCAGTTCCACCCCTGCCATGTGCAGGGACACAATCCACTAGGTTGCTCCAAGGCCTGTCCAACCTGGCCTGGAACATTTCCAGGGATGGGAAATCCACAGATTCTCTGGATAACCTGGGAAAGACACTTTCCCTTGAGCTTCAGGGAATGCTGTCAAATCAATCCCAGGGGTGAGCAACATCCCACCACCCTCTGCAGAGCTGAGTTGTCCAATAAAGAAATCCAGCATCCAACCTCATCTGGTGTCTTGAGGGCCACGTTTGATCGCTGCAGAACGTTCAGCTCTACGAGGTCCCTTCCAAAACACAAAGTGAACATCAGATGGTGTGACATGGAAGGTCACCCCTCCTCTTTCTGCCCCAATTTCATCACTGCTAAGTTTCCTCTCCAAAATCTCTCCTAGTCTGAATATTTTTCCACCCCTAAACCAGCAAAACTTCCAAATTAATAGAATTCTGGATAAATCCTTACATATGAAACACCCTGTCCCAGGATATAGCCTGGTGTCGAGGTAACCCAGCTCAGAAACCCCACAAAAAGCAAATAGAACCCAAAAACACCTGAGAGAAATACCTGGACAAAAGGGCAACTCCTGCTTTCCCCAAGAGCTGCCAGGCCACAAACTCTGCTGTCCTCCTGTCAGCCTCCTGGGTCTCCTTCTGGCTCAGGATGAACACCAGGGGCAGCCCGAGCTGCAAGTGAACAGTGGAGATCTTCTCTGGGTCCTCAGCAACCTCTGTCTGGAGAACAGCCAGGGTTAACAGCCAGCCTTATGCTGCAGCACAGCTCCACAAGCTGAAGGTACCTCAGCTCTCCCCCAGCCACAGAAATCCTCAGGAAAAAGCTTCCAACCCCAATTCTAAAATATCCATGAAACAGAACCCACACAACTCCAATTAAACCGTTCCAACATGTCATGACCTTCCCTGTTAAAAACGTGGGCTTTATTTTGTGGGGTTTTTTTTTGTGGTTTAGCAATTCCAGATGTCAAATTTCCACTCATTTTTATTTACCTGGCATCCACTCCCTGGAGCAGTTTGAAAATCCCAGCCACAACATGCAAGAGCTGGAATCCTTCCCTTCCTGCCTTGAACGTGCTGCTTCATGACAGCACATGAGAGGTGCTTGATGAAGCTCCATGAGCCTGATCCAAGAAAATGGCTGAAGGAGCATTCCCAGCTCATCCCCTCATCCTTTTGGATGGACAGGGATGACCACTGGCAACAGGAGGTTGCTGAAGTTCTTTGCCCCTTGGAAGGAGGAAATAGGAGGGAACCTCCTGTTCCTTGTGATCACCAAGGTGGGAAGGACTGATAGCAAATTCCAGAGGGTGCTGAAACTCCTGCAGGGAGCAGCTGAGGACTTTGGGGTTGTCTAGTTTGAAAAAAAAGAGGCTGAGAGATGACCCCACTGCTCTCCACAGCTTCCTGAGGGGATGCTCCTGAGCCTGCATGAGCAGCTGAGGACTTTGGGGTTGTCTAGTTTGGATAAAGAGAGGCTGAGGGATGACCCCACTGCTCTCCACAGCTTCCTGAGGAGCAACTGAGGACTTTGGGGTTGTCTAGTTTGCAGAAAAGGAGGCTGAGGGATGACCCCACAGCTTCCTGAGGGGATGCTCCTGAGCCTGCAGGAGCAGCTGAGGACTTTGGGGTTGTCTAGTTTGGAAAAAAAGAGGCTGAGGAATGACACCACTGCTCTCCACAGCTTCCTGAGGAGATGTGGAGAAGGAAACACTGATGTCTCCAGAGTATCCAGGGATAGAACATGTGGAAATGGTTCAAAGCTGCATCGGGGAGGTTTACACAGAACATCAGGAAGGTTTCTTTACCAAAAGCACTGGAACAAGCTTCATGTTGAGTTGGGCACTGCTCAAGAGTAACTTGGAAAATGGCCTCAATAATTTATTTATGTTTTGGCCAGCCCTGAATTGGTGAGGCAGCTGCACCAGGTGATTCCTGCTCCTTGCCTGGAGCCATCCTGGAAGGGGCAGACTCCCACCCTCAGCCTTTCTCTCTTCTCTCACCTCCCTCATCCTCACCTCCCTCCCTGCCCTCCCACCCAGGGAGCTCCTCCTTCCCAGTCCTACCACCAGTGGAGCCCCCATGAGCTTGAGGTGCCTGTGGATGTTGAGCAGGGTCAGGGGCTGTGCCAGGGCTGTCCTCCTGCAGGCCTGGGCTGGCTCTGTGACCTGCTGGCAGTGGCAGAACAAGAGCCAGGCAGAGGAGACATCGGGGTCATCGTGGCTGTGAGAGAGGAAACAAAACCCACCCTGAGCAGGGGTTCCAAGTGCCCTGACAGAAGGAGCAGGTTTGCTGATGTGTTGCACAGATCATCCTCAAGCCCAGGGTTTGGCAGGGTTGTGGAACAGGCTGGGAGAGCTGGGGGTGCTCACCTGGAGAGGAGAAGGCTCCAGGGAGAGCTCAGAGCCCCTTGCAGAGCCTAAAGGGGCTCCAGGAGAGCTGCAGAGGAACTGGGGACAAGGGATGGAGGGACAGGAGCCAGGGAATGGCTTCCCACTGCCAGAGGGCAGGGATGGATGGGAGACTGGGAAGGAATTGTTCCCTGGGAGGGTGGTGAGGCCCAGGGACAGGGTGCCCAGAGCAGCTGTGGCTGCCTCTGGATCCCTGGAAGCGTCCAAGGCCAGGCTGGACAGAGCTTGGAGCAGCCTGGGATGGTGGAAGGTGTCCCTGGTTAGCTGTGACACCTTCACTGCTGTTGGCCTGTAGGTAACTTTGGGAAGTCACTTTCCTTTTCAGATGCACCCATTCCCTACCCCTAAAACAGGGATCACCTTCTTTGGGTAAGGATTTAAGAGCTCTCCATGGAAGAGCAAAGTGCACTATTAAGACCTCAAATCCTGCTGCCCTGGGTTGGCTGGAAGCTGATCCTGCTGGAGAAGCTCCCGCCGTTTCGGCAGCTCGGGAGGGAGCGGCGCTGCTTTAAGGAGAATTCAGGCGATTCCGGTGCAATGACAACCGTGCCATCTAGCGGGAGCCACAGCACAACTCCCGGAACGCTGCAAGGATGGAAGGGCACCTCGGGAAGGGCCACCCCGGTGCCTGTGACAAAATCCCAGGGAACTCCTGATGGAGTTATTAATGTTGGAAAAGCCCTCCAAGATCACCGAGTCCAAAAGTTCCCCCAGCACTGCCAAGGCCACCACTGAGCTGTGTGCCCAAGTGCCACATCCACATGGATTTTAAATCCTTCCAGGGATGGGGACTCCACCACTGCCTTGAGCAGCCTGTTCTGTCATGAAAACCCTTGCCATGAAGAATTTTTCCCTAATATCCAATATAAACTTACCCTGGTGCAGCTTGTGGCTGTTTCCCCTTGTCCTGTCCCTGTTCCCTGGAGCAGAGCCCGACCCCCCTGTCTGTGCCCTCCTGGCAGGAGCTGTGCAGAGCCACAAGGTCCCCCTGAGCCTCCTTTGCTCCAGGCTGAGCCTCTTCCCAGCTCCCTCAGCCTCTCCTGGTGCTCCAGACCCTTCCCAGCTCTGTTTCCTTCTCTGCACACACTCCAGCCTCTCACTGTTTCTTGTCATGAGGGCCCCAGAGCTGACCCCAGGATCTGAGGTGTGGCCTCAGCAGTGCCAGCACAGGGGACAGTCTCTGCCCTGGGCCTGCAGCCACAGGCTGGTACAAGCCAGGTGCCTCTTGGCCAGCTGGGCGCTCTGTGGGCTGAGGAAACAACACCCCATGTGATGTTCCCAGCTCCTCCCTCACCCTCCTGACTGCAGGAGGTCACATCAGCAGTCACAAGGAGGGATCTGCAGTTCTAAAGCAGCTCCTCCTGCAGGGGAAGGGGGTGGCCAGTGAGGCCATGGGATGGGAATTCCCAAATCCATGAGCAGTGCTACATTTGGATATCACAGCACAAGGGGGGAGTGCTTTAGGATTTTAACATCAACTCTTCTGGGAACCCATGGCTGAGGTTTGATCCATCAGCCACAGAAAGGAGACACAGGGCTCTTCTGTGAAATCCCACCAAATACAGCCGCAAACAGCAAGGCCAGGAACACAACCAGCAGCTTTTGGAAAACAGATCTGACTGTCCACCCTTGGCACAGCATCCTCATGTCATCCCAGAGTTGCTCTGGGAATCTGAGACACCAGGAGTGAGGCAAACAGTGCATGGAAGCAGCTCTCCATGGTGGGGGTGTCTCTGGACATACCTGGTGGCTTTTAGCAGTGCTGCCTCAGTTGTCAGGACAAACTGGTGGATGGTCCCATAGACAAAAGCTGCCTCCATCACAGCTCTGTGCTCTGGAAAGGGAAAGGTGAGGTGAACTCAGCTCTGTTTCCTCCACATCTCCTGTTTCATCCTTGCCAGCTGTAAATATCAATTCCCAGGTTTTCAGAAACTCTTGGTACAATGGCACAGAGTCTGTCTGAAAACACACTGTGAAGGGAAGTGAGAAACTGGAGCTGGATCCCATTCCTGAACCCCAGCAAACAGGTGCTATGTGAGAATCCACTCCACTGCAGAGCCAAGATTTATCATTTTTAAGACAGCAACCACTGGCTTGCTTTCCCTCTCCAAGTCCATCTCTCAAGTTTTATGCTCCCAGCAAAACTTCTGGTGTAACTGATCCCTTTGGGAACAAAGCAAGACATATGGAAGTAGAGATCTTGTGGCTGGGTGGCCCTTTCAGGTTTTCACCTGTAGGATTTTGGGTCAGAAACTCAGCTCCTGGATATTCTACCAAAAAAAAAAAGGCTGGGGGAAGAGAGGAAAGATGGAAAGCTGAGTATCCATACCTGCTGTCCCAGTAGCTGGTACATAGGCAAAGACCATGTTGGACTTTCCTTTCAATACATTTTCAATGTTCTCAAGGTCTGCCAGTGTTTCAACATATTTAACTTCATTAAAGAGCAGGGCACTGAGGAAACAGAAAAAACCTCATTAGCAACTGGTTGAAGAGTAAATTTGCAGCCACACAAGTATGATGGGAAAAACAGGGTAAAATTCCAGCTTCTTGCTGGCAGAGTAAGGATTCACAGCCAACTGGAGGTGCCCAGGTGTGTGCTGGTGAGTTGTCCCAAGGCAAAAAATTTAACAGGGTCAAACCATTATGAAGAGAGAAGCTTGATTGAGAGCAGCCTCTGGAATACCTTGATGCCTCAGGTTTTAGCTTTTCTATTTTTCACATTCTGTACTGCTTTAGTGAGTGGGTCTGGGCTTCATATTATGGGATGGTGAGCTCTGAGCACAGAGCAGGGAGACAAAACAATTCCTGCTCCAGCTGGGCACCAAGGACAAATGATCCAAATCTCAGCCCAAGAACACAAACACCGTGGGCTGGAGAGAGAAAAACAAGCAGGGTGGGACTGCAGGGGCTAAAGCTGGAATGGGACAATGAACTGCAAGGTGCAAATGGAGCAGAACTGATCCCAGGGACAGACCCCGTGCCCGGCCGTGCATTTTGGGGCCATTTTGGTTCATCTTGGGTGCAGCCCTGGCTGGGCTCTTGTGCTGCCCAAGGTGGATCCATGGAGGAGATGTTTGAATAAATCCCTGCTTTATTCTGGAACTCCATCTATTCTCTGTTCTAGGTCAGCCTTCACAAGCCATCAGTTTCTGGTGACCCAGATGGGACACAAGGCATCAAGCTGAGGTTGGAATTTAGTGGCAACAGAAAGGAAAAGGATTTCAGAGGATGGGATGTGGTCTGGGGATGTGGGGATGGACTTTCAGGGATGTGGTCTGGACTCACAACAAAACGTTGGCCACGATGGAGTTCACGTCGAACAGGGCGTCGGTGGGGAACTCCCGGATCAGTCGGTTCCCTCTGCAGAGGGAAGAGAGAGTCACCAAGGGAACTGAGAGAGATTCACTGCATGGATCCATGGGAAAAGGGAGCCAAGGCAGGCACAGAAGGATAGGGAGGATGATGGAGAAATGGCAGAACACACTTGAGATGTCTTTGATCAGAGCTGGGAATCGCTCAAGCCTGGTTGAGCAGGTTCCTGCTGCACCTGGGGACAAGGTGGCCTTGGCAGTGCTGGGGGAAGAGTTGGACTCAATGATCTTAAAGGTCTTTGGAATGGCTGCACTTGATGATCTTAAAGATCTTTGGAATGGTTGGATTTGATGATGTTAAAGGTCTTTGGAATGGCTGGACTTGATGATGTTAAAGGTCTGTGGAATGGTTGGAGTGGATGATCTTAAAGATCTTTGGAATGGCTGGATTTGATAATCTTAAAGGTCCTTGGAATGGTTGGAGTGGATGACCTTAAAGGTCTTTGGAATGGTTGCACTTCATGACTTTAAAGGTCTTTTCCAACCTTAATTACTCCACGATTATCAGTACAACAGTCAATGAGAACTGAGCTGATACATGGAAAAGCTTCCGTGTGACAACCCTTGGAGAGACCAGGAGCTGAAACCTTCCCATCCAGGGCAGAAGAGTTAACCCCACCAACAAGGAGAGCACCAAAATGTGTTTATTACTTGGACTAGACCCAAAATCTTGTGGCCTGGGTAGCTCTGGGTGTGGGAGGCCAGAGGAACAGCAGGACACTGATGGAGGGTTTCTCCTGTGGTTTCATTCCACAGCTCATCCCTCTGCTGCTCCAAGGAACTTGGGGCAGGATGGGAGAATTCACATTGAGGACAAAGCATCTCCTCTGCCTGTGCTGGAATTTTGGGGGCACCTTTGGCTGATCTATGCAGGTCACTGCTGTCCTCATGGCTCCTCTCATTCCTCCACAGACATCTCTGATTGCTGACAGCGGTTCCCTCAAACATTTCCTTCAAACTGGAAAGAAATCCCAGTGCAGAGCCCAGAAATGCCCCTCACCTGAACAGGAAGGCTTTCCTTAATGCATTTTCTTTTCCACAATATCTTGAGACATCCTCTTTGGGACAATTCACCTAGACAGCAAATACATGTCATTACAGATTCAGCCCCACAATGACCACACACACCCTCTACAGCTTTCTTCCATTCAAGAGTGTAAATCCAGCCTTTCCAAACCTTCTGAGAGGGAAAATCCACCAAAATGGAGACCAGAGATGGAGAGTGGAGTTTGTACTTCAGTCTTCCAGCTCAGCTGCTGATTTGGGTCAGATGGGATCAAAAGACCCCATGATCTGCCCAGCATATTCAAAGTGACAGATCAGTGCTTCCTTACTGAACTTGGTCTGTAGCTGGAGGAAACTAAATAAATCCAAATATAAATATATAAGCACTTCTTCGAGTCTAATTACACTTGTCTGAATTTGTAGTTCCCTCACGTGAATCTGCATCAAATTTCAGCTAAAAACTCCTTTGTATGAAATATTTATTGCATTGAGTTGAAAAGAAGTTAACCAACCTCATCCATCATGGAATATGGACACTGGAATAGGCTGCCCAGAGAAACTGGGGATTTTCCATCCCTGGAAATGTTCCAGGCCAGGCTGGACAGGGATACCCAGGATAGTGGAAGGTATCCCTGTCCATGGAAGGCGAGGTGGAAAGAGCTTTAAGGTCCCTGAAAGCCAAAGCTGTTCTGTGAGTCCATGATCCTATGAAAAATCTGTGTTCATCCTTTCCTTGCTCATTTCCTACTTCATCCCACCCAGCAGCTTCCCTGAGCCCCATTTACCTTCACCACGGAAACACCATAGTCCTGGAGGGCCTCAGCTGAGCTCTCAATGTGCTCCAAGAAGGGTTGAGCACCAGGAGAAACTGAAACACACACAAAAAAAAAATTCTCTGCAAGTCCTCAGGGTGAAGAGCATCCTCCTGCAACACACTGAGATGTGGGAGATGTTCCTCAGCCCGTGCCAATGCCTTTGGGAAATCACATGCAGGGGATCATGAAGAACAAAAGCAAGGTCAAGGATCTTCTAACCCATGACAGCCTTGAGTTCTCCCACATGAAAGGGATTCCTGCTTTTTCTAGCAGATATTATGGAAGAGGGGAAATTCCTTAGGAAATTTGCTTTCTCCTCCAGAGTACCTCAAGAAAACAATCCAGAAAATGAATGAAGATGTTTGAGGGACTGTGCCTGAGGACACAGCCAGGAAAGAACCCATCCCAAGAGGTCAGGAGGACTTGGAACTGTGCAAACACAGCATTTGTCCAGTTCTTCAAAACCCCTTTGGGTTTAAAAACCTCAGGAACTGCCCCTTCTCTGAGGAGGGCCACAAGTTATCAGAGGGATGGAGCAGTTCTGCTAGAGGAAAGGCTGAGAAAATAGAAAAGGCTCTGGGGTGAATTAACTGCAGCCTTCCAGAGCCTGAAGGAGCCAACAAGGAAGATGAAGAGAGACTCTACAAGGGATGGAGGGACAGGACACAGGGAATGGCTTCCCACTGCCACAGGGCAGGGATGGATGGGAGATTGGGAAGGAATTCCTGGCTGAGATAGAATTCCCAGAGCAGCTGTGGCTGCCCCTGAGTCCCTGGAGTGTCCAAGGCCAGGCTGGACAGGGCTTGGAGCAACCAGGGACAGTGCAAGGTGTCCCTGCCATGGCAGGGGGTGGCACTGGATGGGATTTAAAATCCTTCCAACTCAAAGCATTCCATGATTCTGTGATTGTTCCACTCTCACCGGGCCTTGCTGAGCCCCCAGGCTGATGGAAACTCACATTAAACACGTACCACTAGGGCTGAAAAAAGCCAAGGATGTTTTTCCAGCTTCCAAGCCACTGAAATAGTGCTGGGGGCTTGGCTCCTGCTGCAGGCTGGCACTTCCACATTTTGGAATGGAGGAGGCACAGAAGAGAAGGAAAACCAAGGAAGAAACCCATCTGTCCTTTTGGGCTGGCATGGCTGTTCCCAGCTACAGGCACAGGAGAGTTACAACTGGGAGAAAAAATAATAATAAAAAACACAAACACACACAAACACATATATGAGTGTCTCTCTGTTTTAGTCTCTGTTACATGACTGTAATTTCCAACTGTGGAAATTATTATTAATATGACACAAACATCTTGAGGATATTATGAAATAGTCACTCAATCCACAGGTGACTCAGACAACTGCAAAGAGGACAGCAGAGGCCACTCCATTCCCTCTGAGTGGCACCTTCAAGTGCACAGACCCTCAGTGCTTCCAGCTTTAGGGCTGCTTTTCCTCCCTCCTTTTTATTTCTTTTGAGTCAAACAAAAATTCCATGAGCAGGCATCAAAGCAGTGACAGCACCATCCACAAACCCCCGCCCAAACTGTCTCAATTCCTGCTACAAAGCTTTGAGGGTGCCAGGAGAATTTATGTGGCCCTGAAAGGTGTTTGCAAAGGGATGGGACGTGTTGTGGTTGCCAAAAAACCCAATGGTCATTTGAGATTCAAATAGGAGAGCTCCTGTTTCAGTGCAAAATAGAAATGTGCATCTTCTGGCACTTGTTTGTGGTCAGAGTGAGGAGAAATTTTGCAGGTATATTTATAAAGATTTCCTAGCTGAAGTCCTTAGCATGAGGATGTTCTGCTGGTGCTTCAGGAACACATGTTCCAAATTATTTTTTTATAGAATAACTGATTTCTCTCTTATATTTATAAGGATTTATGTAACTTAAATGGATGCTATTTTTGTATATACTGCTGGGTTTTTTCTTTACTCTGTGATCAGACGTTCTATACGATTTAACCTTTAAAGGATTAATTAAAAAATCAGATTACCCTTGACCTAAAATATGTGTAGCAATAAGTCAGCCAAGAATTCTGTAAAATCTTTCCTGCTTCTGGCTACTGATTTTGCCACTTCTCAGCAGCCACCTTGACTTCCCCAGAGAATTAAGTGTGAATTTTCCTGAACAGATTGATTTTGGTGGGAAGTGCCCCTGCCCCTGGGATGGAACAAGATGATCTTTAAGGTCCCTCCCAACCAAAACCATGCTGGGATTTTGGGATTCTGCTCACTCCAGGCCATGGCAGATGATGTGAGGAGGTTAAAGGATGAGAAGCCACCTTCTTCCCACTCCATTCCTTCCCAGCCTGCTCCTCAGGGATTGCTCTCTGCTGCTGGAGCGTGGCTGCTCCCTGCTCAACAAAGGGACAAAGCTGGGACTGAATCCATGCAGAATTTACATCATGAGCTGCAGCTGCTTCCCTCAACAAACACCCCTGTGTCCATGGGCTGTCACGCCTCCAACAGCCTGGCAGAGGCTGGCAGCTCACCACGGCTGCCCTGGGATCAACCCAAGCTCCAACACTCCAAAAACAAGCAGGGAAAGATCCTGTGCCATGCTCCAGGAGTGAGGAGCTGCTGACAGGCACACTCAGCCTTCCCAGGCTCCTTCTCCAGGAGCTGAGGGCTTTGGATCAGGCCTGAAGGCACAACAGAGATGGAAATACATTAATTTGTTTTTTCTTTTCATCTCAAAATCTCCAGTTGTCTCCTTTCCAGCTTTGGGCAGTGTCAGGCATTTCTGGTCCTGTGCCCTCCCATCTGTTCCCCTGGCTGACAGAGGGGACAGGGATCAGGCTGGGGGGGGTGATGTTTATTAAATGACAAACTTGGTTACTGCAGGATGGAAAAATAAACACAGTCCTGGCACGTGGGAACCACCCAGGTCAAATGGGAGAGCTCACTGACAAGGAAGGAAGAGGAGCAGCCTCCAAGGACTCGAAGATGTCACAGGATTATATCTGGAGGAGAGGGGCAACAGTTTAAAACATAACTCCAGCCCCAAGGAGAGCTCAGAGCCCCTTGCAGTGCCTAAAGGGGCTCCAGGAGAGTGACTTGGGACAAGGGATGGAGGGACAGGACACAGGCAATGGCTTTCACTGCCAGAGGGAAGGGATGGATGGGAGATTGGGAAGGAATTGTTCCCTCTGAAGATGGGGAGGCCCTGGCACAGGTGCCCAGAGAAGCTGTGGCTGCCCCTGGATCCCTGGCAGTGCCCAAGGCCAGGTTGGACAGGGCTTGGAGCAGCCTGGGATGGTGGAAAGTGTCCCTGCCCATGGTAGGGGCTGGAATGAGATGAGATTTAAGGTCCCTTCCAACCCAAACCATTCTGGGGTCCAGTGAAAAACGTGTGCTCACCCCTTCCCTGCTCAAGTCCTCTCACCTCCTCATCCCTCCATCCTGCCCAGCAGCTTCCCTCTGCTCCCCATCAACTCAGACATGAATATATATTCAGCTTTTAGGCCATTTCCTCTGTCACCTCTTTCCCATCAATGGAAAATGAACCCCCTAGGGCTGGAAACAGCCAGAGCCCTGCACCACTGACACCTTCAGGATTGCCAGAGATGTGTGAAAATACCAGGGATGTGTGAGCCAGCTCTGGGTCACTGCTGGGAAACCTTAAGCCCATGGACAAGGGGCAGCCTGGCACAGCACTGAGGGAATGCCAGGCCTGGCTCATGTTCCCACTGTCATCATTCCAAGGCAGAGCCAGTCCAGGTGCCTGAGGTCACTGTAGGTGACTTGAAGTGAAACCAAATCCACCAGACATATCCAGCCCAAACTCTTGTGGGGGCAGAAATTGCTTGTGCCACATCAGTTTTGTCTGGGAATCCTGCAGTGGAATCCATGGGCTGGGATCACCTCTGATCCCAGCTGCTTTCCATGACACTTTTCCTCCTCAGATTTATCACTGAGGAAGCTCAGCTTCCTCAGGGCAGGGTGTAAGAAATAAATTTATTAAAAATCTTCAAAGTTTGATAGAAGGTTTATATCATATATAAAATAAGAAATACTAACTTAAAAATATCATGAAATAAAGCAAATATTATTAAGAAAGAAATACCATAAAATAAAGCAAACATTATTAAAAAAGAAACAAGTTTCAAAAGATAACCTTACAAATAAGACTAAATACTTTAGAAAAATAAAACTATAAAAATGCATTGTAGTAAGACCCATGAGGGGTAATTTTAAATAATTAACTTTAAAACACTTAAGACATAGTGTAACAAAAATGAATAAGCTAAAAAACACTTATAATTAAGGAATAGTTCACTTCTAATTATAATAATGTAAATTATAATATCTGTATTATCTCACCCTTCACATATAACTAAAAATAAAATGAAAGTTTTTAAAGCACCTCTCAATTACCACATCTCTAAGTCAAAAAACCATAATCCCACAGGAGGGTGGTGTGGGGTGGGATTTAAGAGTCACAGGACAAGGAAGAGCTGCTGTCCTGCTGGAATTATGGCCTGCACAGCCAGCTGGACCCACCTGCACCATCCATGGCCTTCCCTGGACTCAGCAGAAACACCATCAGCCTGGACTTTAATGCCAGCGATGTCAAATCTACACTTTGGCTTGTCCAAATATCATCACAGAAGCCCAGAATGGTTTGGGTGGGAAGGGACCTTAAAAACCAAAGTTCCAACCTTGCCATGGGCAGGGACAACTTCCACCACCCCAGGGCGCTCCAAGCTCCACCCAGCCTGGCCTTGGGCACTTCCAGGGATCCAGGGGCAGCCACAGCTCCTCTGGGCACCCTGTGCCAGTGTCTCCCCAGAAATACACCACCCTTGTTAGTTTTATCCCATTCCATCCTCTCCCAGCCTGCAGAGGCCTCAGCTGGTAAGTTTTAACCCCCTAGGTAGATGTTCCTAAACCAGGAGCATTTAGGATGCTCCTAAATGGAGTCACTTCAAGCTCTCCTGTGCTGATTGACCCAAATCAGGGCTCTCTTTGCAGCAGGACATTCACCCCACACCCTGCTGGCACAGATTTTTGGCAGGATTCTCACCTGCCTTCCATGCCCTTCTGGCAGCACTTAACCAGGGAGCTGCTCTTCCCTTTCCTGGCAGGGAAGGCACAAACCAGAGCCCAAACCCACGTGGGGCTGGCTCAATCCCTTAGCTCCAGCAGGATGGACAGACTGGAGTTCTCTCTCCAGCTCACCTGGATGTCCCAGCAGAAACATCCCTCCTGCTGCTGCTCCAAAATGCAAAGCAGAAAGGAACACTGGCAGCTCTTCCTGCATTTTTGTCCATCCAAACAAGTTTCCTTTGGGTGATCCAGAAAAATGACAGCATCCTTAAGGTGGGAAAAGCCCTCTAAGATCATTGAGTCCAACCATTCCTCAAGGGGGAATGGCTCCCACTGCCAGAGGCCAGGGTTAGATGGGATATTGGGAAGGAATTCTTGGCTGGGAGGGTGGAGAAGCCCTGGCACAGGGTGCCCAGAGCAGCTGTGGCTGCCCCTGGATCCCTGGAAGTGCCCAAGGCCAGGCTGGACGGGGCTTGGAGCAACCTGGGATGGTGGAAAGTGTCCCTGCCATGGCAGAGGTGGGACTGGATGAGTTTTAAGGTCCTTTCCAGCCCAACCCATGATTTCTTGCCTGGAATTATATTGACTTTTCATATTTTTCACTACACACGTCCTTTCCTCGCTCCAAACTTTCCCTACACAGCTGACAAGTTCATCAGCACAAACCCATGGTAATTATCACAGGTTCATTATCACCACCCAATTAGCTGGCACAGAGCTCAACCCAACTCCTTTCAGATTTTCCAAAGGCAAGTTCTTGGACACAACTGATTTGAGCAGAGTGGTAGAGCTGCAGTTCCCCAGCATCTGGAGTTGGAATAACAGTGAGATGCTTCTCCAGAACTTTGGGATGAGCCTGCAATTATGAGACTGAAATAACCACTGGCCCTTTGCACTCACTGCATCTCCCTACCTCCTACAGGGGCAGCTGTGGGAGCATCCTGAAGCACAGGGCTCCTTTTCTGGGAACATCCAAATGCATCCCAGTGCTTTGCCTGGATTTTTGCTGGATTTTTTGCCTGGATTTTTGATGCTCCAATGCTGCCATTTATCCTGCCACTTCCAGAAGAGTTTCACTTTCATTTTCATTTCCAGGTCCAACTTCCCAGCAGCTAGGTCTCACTTGCTATCCAAGGCTGCAGGAGGGACATGCTGCAGCCTTTGTCTCTGCCCACACCAGGAGAGGAGGGCTTTGATTCCCATGCACAGCAGACAGCCTGCAGCACGGAATGGAGAAAACCTCTAAGAGTCCAACCATACCCCCAGCACTGCCAAGCCCACCACTAACCCATGTCCCCAAGTGGTTTGTGAACACTTCCAAGGAAGTGAATCCACCACTTCCCTGACAGCATCACTGCACGCTGGAATCGCCATCTGCAGGAATCTTCACCTGCTGAATTCCACCACTTCCCTGCTGGAACCAGCATCACCCACTGCCGCTGCTCCATTCAGCTTGTCCTTGAGAACCAGCCCCTCGAAATCCCTGGAAAGCAGCCGGGACTGGATGCACATCACCGAGCAAGCTGCGGGCGGCTCAGGGCTGTCACCTACCTGGTGTCCCGAGGGTTCAGGCCGATGTCCTCATCCCTGCTCGGCGGTACTGGGACAGCACCGAGGCGCCCCTCGGCCCTGGCTGTCCCTCGGCCCCGGCTGCACGGCTGGAAAATCGCGGGATAGGCTCAAACCAGAGCGGCTGGGTCTGTGCCAGCCGGGGGAAGCGATCCCTGAGCCCAGCGAGGCCTCTCGGTATCCACCGGAGCCGGGAGCTGTTCGCAGCACGGCTCCCTCAGCTGTGCCCGCATCCACAGGGATGGCCGCCTGCATGGAAGGAGCACACGGTCCGTGAGGGACACCCAGACAGCCCCAGCCTGTAACGGGAACGTTCCCGGTCCGTGAGGGACACCCGGACAGCCCCAGCCTGTAACGGGGATGTTCCCGGTCCGTGAGGGACACCCGGACATCCCCACAGAGCCTGAAGCGGGGATGTCCGTGAGCCACATCCCCACAAGCCCCGACGGGATATCCCTGCCCACTGCAGGGGGTGCCCAGTTCCCCCCGGCTCCTCCGTCAGGCCCCTCAGCGCTCCCCTCACTCATCCTTCTCATTCCTTTCTCCCCTCTCCCGTCCCTCTCTCTCACCCTCACCGGCTCCCAGGGAAGGAGGGAAGGAAGGATGGCGGGCGGCGCTGCCAACCCAACAAGCAAAGCGGCGGCTCGGCGGGGGCGTCGCGCGGGTGATTGACAGGAGGCGCCGGCCAGTGGGCGCGGCGGGTGGGCGCGGCGAGGGGCGTGGCCGGCAGGCGGCCAATGGGGAGCGCGCGCCACCGCCCCTCAAATCAGCGGGCTCAGCCGGCTGTCCCCGGCACGGAGTTGTTTGGCGGCGGGCGGGCGGGCGGTGCAGCCGGGCGGGCGGGAGGAGGAGGAGGAGAAGGAGAAGAAGAAGGGGAAAAGGCGGGGGGTCTCCCCTTTGTTGCATGGGGGTGTCCAGCCGGGGCTGAGGGAAGGCAGGGAGGGGGTCGGTGCCTCCCGCTGCCCCATGGCCCTCGCTGAGGGGGCGGCCGTGCCCTACGCCGTGGAGCTGGGGCTCACCGTGCTCCACACGGCGCTCTACGCCGCGCTCTTCCTCTTCGCCTACCTGCAGCTCTGGCTGCTGCTCTACTACCGCGAGCGGCGGCTGAGTTACCACACGCTCTGCCTCTTCCTCTGCCTGCTCTGGGCAGCCCTCAGGACCACCCTGTTCTCCTTCTACCTGCAGAATTCCCTGCAGGCCCTCCGCCTCCAGCAACCCTTCGCCCACTGGCTTCTGTACTGCCTGCCCGGCTGCCTCCTCTTCTCCAGCCTCTGCCTCCTCAACCTCTATTTCGCCGAGGTAAGTTTTGCCTTTTGGGCAAAACCCCTCCAAAATTCTCTTTCCCAAACCTCCACCCTGCGGGACACCGGGGCTGGAAGCTCCCTCCTCTCCAAAGTTGGAGCGCCCTGGAGCCGAGGCTGTGGGGTGCGATGGGGATGTGTGCGCCCAGGTGAGGCTGGGGGCGATCCTGAGGGGCCGATCCTTCGGGACAGCCTGAGGGGATGCGGGGCTGTGCCCTGAATCCCGGCTGGGAAGAAGGCACAGGGGTTGTGCCCTGAATCCATCCCTCGGTCCAGACTTTGGGACAGCCTGGGGGGATGCAGGGGTTGTGCCCTGAGTCCAGGCTGGGGGGGAAACACAAGGGTTGTGCCCTGAATGCAGGTTTGGGGAGAAGCACAGGGATTGTGCCCTGAATTCAAGCTTGGGGGGGCGGGGTGGGATTTGGGGGGATGGTGTGAGCTAAAAGTGTGCCCAGAATCCCAGCATCAGGGCTTTGGGGTGCAGGGCTGTGCCCTGCCTGCAGACCCCGCCTGGGGGGGACAGCCACATACCCTGAATTTGGGATTTGGGGGTGCGGGGAGATGCCCTGCTCCCAGGTGGGCTTTTCCTCTTTGCAGCCCAGACCCACCGCGGGGTGTTTGTGTGTGTGTGTATGGGGGGGGGCATCACTTGAGGGACTGTTTTGCATCTTTTTGGTTATTTTTCAATTGATTCCCCTTCTGCAAAGGGGACCAGAAAGTGGCAGCAGCAGGGGCTGCTCTGGCTTGGAGTGATGCCAACCATTACGTCACCAGCCAGAGCCTCTTCTGCTATTGTTGCTGCGCTCCCTCCTTCCCTCCATCGCTCCGCTGCGAACCCGGCTTGTTGTTCCGCAGCTTGTCAGACAAAAAAACCCCGAGATCCCTCACACAACAGCCCGGGGCAGCCGAGGGGGGCCCCTTCCCAGCGCCGGCATCGCTGCTGGGACAGTGCGGAGCCGCTTGTTATTGTCACCGAGCTGTGTCCCTGCTTTTCTGGGTTTCCCATCACTCGTGTGGTGATTTTTAGCCTCCTTTCCTTAGTCCTTCCACTTGCCTTTATCTCCTAAAGCCCTGGCTCTCCCCTCCCCATCCTCCTCCTGAATATTTTGTTTCTGCTCCAGTTTCTCCTGAGCAGCCCTTTGCTCGCCTGCCTCCCGGTTCGCTGCCTATTTATGAAACAAGTCACCACTTTTTCCTTCCAGCTTTGTTGTTGTTGTCGGGATTCTTTGCTCTGCAGCTCTCAGCTGTTCCCCAGCCTCACAAAGGAATGGCTAGCACACAGAAATCTCTCCAGTGTGTCACCCACGGGAGTTATGATTTATTTTTCCCCAGGACACCAACATTCACATGACATTTAGAGCGCTGGGGTTGTTCTGCAGTTCTGGTTCTTTTCCCCACTCTTTTCCCCCCTCAATAAACACCTGGAGGCTTTGGGGGTGAGCTGCCTGTTGCAAAAGGTGTTGTTGATGGAGTGGCAGTGGAATAACAAATGGTGCATAGAGTGCACAAATCCATCTTGTCAGCTTAAGGGAGCCTGACCTCCCAGTTGCTCCAGCCAGGAGGGGTTGGTGTCCCTTGACAGGCAGGGATTCTGTGCTCTGCTCCACAGAGTGGCTGGATTTCTGTTTTCCTCTAGGTCACTGGATTTGACAGCAGATTTGCCTCTCTGCAGGCTTGTTTAAAGGTCCTCTTAAAGTAAATCCAAATAGATTCCCAGGCTTCTCCTCCTCCCACGATATCTGTTTTGCAGTGAACTCTGCATGTATCCCACTTCTTTCTCCTTGAAGACCTAGAGCCAAGGGAAATCCTGTCTGAGGAAATAAGAGCTCTGAATCTGGAGTGGGGAAGGATAAAGTGACTTATAAAAATGGGTCTGCTTGCTCAGCTCCAGGGAGGGCCTGACACTTCCCTGGAACAACCAGGAGGGGTGTCCATCACTCCGTGGGGTTTTTGGGAGATCTCAGTGGTGAAGCTCCAGAGGTTTGGAGAAAAAAAGGTGGAAAGCCTGGAGCTTTTCTGGCTCCCACGATCTGGAGGTGACTGGTGTGTTTCCTGGTGTGACTCCAGCAGAATGTGCCCATCCATCCCCAGTTTTTAAGGGCCACTTGGCAGCAGCCTGTGGAAGGACGCTGAGCTTCTGCTGCCCTGGGGGTGGCATCCTGAGCTGAGATGTCCTCAGTTAAAAGCAGGAGCTGCTGCTGTGCTGAGGGCCTGCCTCATTGTCCCTGCACACAGAGCCTCCTTTGTGGAGATGCTGGAGAAATGGCATCTGGGCAAGAAAACGGCCTGTGCTGATATCTGAGCTGTTCTTGCTTGATTTACAGAGCCCCTCAGGCAGCACAGAGGCTGAGGATGGAAAGGTGCTGGGGAAGGAGCTCCAGGAAACAGATACCTGTGGAGAACTGGCATTACTTAACACTCCAGGCGTTTTCAGGGCTGAAATTCAAATTTGCTGAACTGCCTGGTGTTTCTCCTTTCTGTCGGGACAGGTTGTCCTTTTCCTATCCCATCTTGGCCCCTGAGATCCCTGAGGGGATGCAGAGACCTGACAGAATCAGTGTGGGATGTGTATTTATTTTTCATAGAGTCCCAGAATGGTTTGGGTTGGAAGGAATCTTAAAGCTCATCCAGGGACACCTTCCATCATCCCAGGCTGCTCCAAGCCCTGTCCAGCCTGGCCTTGGGCACTGCCAGGGATCCAGGGGCAGCCACAGCTTCTCTGGGCACCTGTGCCAGGGCCTGCCCACCCTCCCAGCCAGGAATTCCTTCCCAATATCCCATCCATCCCTGCCCTCTGGCAGTGGACAGCCATTCCCTGTGTCCTTTCTTTCCATGCTCTTGTCCTCTCCATCTCTCTTGGGATACTTTTTCCACCTGGTCCATCCCTTTAGCTTGGGAGCATCTCTTCCTTTCTACTTCAGCTTGTACCAGAAGGAGTCCTTTCCTGGCAATCTGGAGTTCAGAGTCCATCAGGTCAGAATTCCTCAGATCCACTCTCCCAATCTTGCCTCAGGAGCTCTGATATCCAACCTAGGATGCTCCTTTGCCTTCCCTTTGGAATAGCTCCTGTGCTGCTTGAACAATGCCACTTTTCCCAAGTGTCTGCAACTTCTGCTTTTCCCCAGCTCTTTGTCAGGACCACGGTACATGGAAATGGAAATACGTGGAAGGAGCTCAGGGCATTCAGCCTGGAGCAAAGGAGGCTCAGGAGGGACCTTGTGGCTCTGCACAACTCCCTGCCCGGAGGGGACAGCCAGGGAGGCTTGAGCTCTGTTTCCAGGGGGACAAGGGACAAGAGGAAATGGCCTCAAGCTGTGCCAGGGGAGGTTTAAATGGGATATTTGGGAAAAATTTCTCCATAGAAATGGTTGTCAGGCATTGGAAGGAGCTGCCAGGGAGGTTTGGAGTGCCCATCCCTGGAGGCGTCCAAGGAACCCCTGGAGGTGGCACTCACAGCTCTGGGCTTGTGACAAGGTGGGAATCAAGCACAGCTTGGATCTGATGGCCTTGGAGGTCTTCTCCAACCCACATGATTCTGTGAAATGCAGCCACAACAACCTTAAAGATCTTCTTGAGTCCTTGGCACTCCTGGCTGTCCTGGGAATCAGCAGGGATGGGTGAGGAATGCTGGCCTGGTGGGGCTGATGATGTGGGTGGGTTTCTCTGAGTGCTCCATGTGAGGAGATGACATCAGCCCCTTTCATCCCTTCCTGCTCTAATTGCACTGCAGACAGGCATGGAGAGAGCATCCAGCCTGGGAGGTGTTTGTCTGTCCTGTTCTGGACCTTCCTGCCTTCTCAGATGGAAAATTGGGGAAATCTCCATCCTTAATTTGCCTCTGTCACCTTCCCTGTGCAGCAGACACCTGGCAGTGCCCTGTGCCTCAGAGGGACAGCTGGGGAGGGATCTCTGAAACTCCAGACTGCTCCATCCCATAGCTGGTGCTTCCCATGTTTCCCAGAGGAACAGGTGGCCCTGCTGGGGACCAGCTATTCTGGGAAAGGAGGGAACATGCAGAATTGCAGCCTGTGTTCAGGATGGCATGGAATGATCTCAACACTAATATGAGGATGCTGAGAGATCCTCGTGGACAGTTCCAGCTTTTCCTCTGTGGATAGAAGCTGGGGTTTGCACACATAGTACAAGGTGTGATCCCAAAATAGTCTGTGCTGTGCTCCCATCATTGTGTGGTGAGGAGAGGGATCTGCCTGTATTGCTCCAGCAGCTGAGCTGTGTTGGGGCAGGGCATGGTTGTGTCTTGTGTCTGCAGAGCCCAAATTTGTGTTTGTGAAGCAAAAAAAGGATTTAATTCCAGTGGAAAACAACAAGTTCCTGGATCTTTCAGATCTGCTGAAAAGTAGCTTGGTTTTGGTCCAGCCTAAGTGCCTCACTGTGAGGGTTAAGGTTTAAGATCCTGGCACTGGAAGTGGTCCTTGGATTCATCTGTGGCATCTGGGATGTGTCACTTTTCTTCTCTTAGCAGCTGTGACACCTCCAATGCGCCTTCTAAGTGTGAGTGTGTCTCTTGAACATACCCTGGGGGCTCTCTGGGCTGTGATGTGAGCAAGAAAATCATTTTTATGGGTTAAACCCACTCATCACAAACCCAAAAGCCTCCAGCATCACAAAGGGTTTTGTGGTCTGTAGCTCATTTCAGCCTCACCTTCTGGCTGATGTGGAGAGCTCAAGGGATCCATGGCTCTGGAAAGGCACCTGAGTATTCCAAACTGCTGTGAAAGATTTGTTCAGAGTAAATCTTCCCATCCTGCTGCTCTGTGCTGCTGAGACCTCTGCTCCCTGTTTTCATGCTTGATTTCTGGAGCTGGGCTCAGCTCAGATTTGAAGGAACCGTTCAGTTTGCAGGGATTGCTGCTCACAGCTTGGCCCAATGCACCTGCTGAAGCACAGGGGTTTATTTTTCCTGTTTTTCTGAAGAACAGGATTGCTCCTGAGCTCTCTGTGCTGGGTTTTTCACAGCAGAACCCTCTGCCTGAGCTGTCCTTGGGCTCTGGGAGCAGCAGAGCCCTGTGCAGGAGGCTCAGAGCTCATCTCAAGGATAGGAACCCAGAGACACCCTGTGCACTCTGCTGGTGGCACCTCCTGACCCAGTCCCTGGGAAGGAAAAGCAACCTTCAGATAACTTATCAGCCTTAATAACCAAAACCACCAAAGCACCGCTGGCTGTTCCTTTCCTCAAGTTATTCCTATAACTATCCAGGGGCTAATAAAAGTGTAAGGCTGGAGCTGTGGTCTCGCTCTGCTTTCCATGGCAGCAGGCCAAGCATGAGGCTCAAATTGCTGTTGCACTCTTAACCCTGACTCAGCTTTGTGTGCCTTCATCCCCAGGGCTGCAAGGGAGGGTTTGGCAAGAGTGTCCTGCCCAAAACAGCATCTTCTCTGAGCCAGGGGCACTTCCCTGCTCAGCTGAGGGGCTGTTCTCAGCTGGGAACACGGCATTCCCAGCTGGAATACAAACAGGGACTCTGCAGGGCTGTTCGGGGCTGAGGTTACAGCAGGAGTGCAGATTGCTCAGTGGATTTCCATGCTGCTGGAATGGGTGCTGAACCAGGAGTTTCCCTGCTGGATGTCACCAGTGCCTGTTTTGACAGGACAAGAGGAAACAGCCTCAAGTTGTGCCAGGGAATATTTAGATCCTAACTGGATGTTAGGAAAAAATTCTTCACTGAAAGGGTGGTGAGGTGTTGGAACAGGCTGTTCAGGGCAGTGGTGGAGTCCCCAGCCCTGGAAGTGTTCAAAAAACTCGTGGATGTGGCACTTCAGGCCATGGTTTAGTGGTGAATGTGGTGCTGCTGGATTCATGGTTGGACTTGGTGACCTTGGAGGGCTTTTCCAGACTCAGTGATTCAGTGATTCCAAAGTGCCTGAAATTCACCCACAGCAAACAAGGGAGGATTCAGGGATATTTCTGTTTTGGAGTCACCACGTGGCCCTTCCCAAGGCTCAGTTTCTTGTAGCTGAGATGAGTTTTAGGGCTCAGAGTGGATTGTGCCACACTCCTGTACTTCTGTGTGCCAGGACAAGGGGACAGAGAGAACTTTCCTGAGGTTGGATACCTCCCTCTGCTGAAGAACCATGTGTCATTCCTCACTAAGTTAAACTCATCCTCTCTCAGGAAGAGGAGCCAGGCAGTGGAAGTGGCTCTTGGAAGAGAATCACTGAAGCTGTCCAATGTCCTTTGAAATGCTTGGAAGCACTGCAGTGGCTCAGACAGCCCTCAGATCCTGAAATGGCTCTGGAAATCCCCTTGGCAGCAGCCTGATTCCTGAAGCTCATGTGCCATTTCTACCTCAGTGCTGACTTGGAAGCAGGAGCCAAGGAATCCCACCAGGATAAAAGCTGCCTGAGGATGCCTGGGAGGAGATGAGTGATCCTTCACTGCTGACAGGGAAAGCTCCTTGTAGGAGAAGGGAAACTGAACCTCCACAGGTGCAGGTGGGATCACTCTGGATGTGTCTGTGCCTCTTCCCAAGTTCCTTCAAAGTCTCCAGTCAGGACATGAGCTTTGCCTGTGGCTAAATGGGACCCCAGCTCTGGGATCCTTCCTGGTGGGGTCTGGAGCTGGAGCTGGACACAACCCAGAGCAGTGTGAGCACTGGTTCCCTGTGCCTTTGCAGCAGGAATTCACATCTGAGCTGTGACTTGGGAGTATCTGCACCTTCCTAAACTGTCCCTGCTCCTCTTGCATGGAAATCCAGCATGGTTGAGGTCCTAAAATAGCCCAAAACATTGGGAAAGGGAGGTGTATTTTTGAAGGACTTTGAAGTGCTAAACTCCCTCCTTTTCTTGAAGTCTTCAAGGTGTGGTGTTGAAGTGCTTGTCACATATGGGGTGTTAAATATGTTTATGGCTGTTGGCAACCTGTATTTGGGCTGGACTTGTACAAGGAGAAAATACCATTCTTTTGGGTCCAGAGCAGGAGTTGGTGCTAATAAATAATCCAGATTCCTTGGAGATGTCCAGCTGGGTTCTGATTTCCCTGTTTATCTCTTGAAAGGAAACCTAAATTAATCCTGTGCAAATCTTTCCTCCAGGTCATATTCAAAGTGAAATGTGCAGCTGAATTCAACAAGTACAAGTAAGTGCTGCTGTCCTGACCTTCCCTTCAAAGCTGGTCCCAGGGGAACTCACTGGGAATGGCAGGGTCAGGCCCCACAAGCTGAACAGAGCTCTAATTCCATACCTGTGCTCTGAGAAAGGAGCAGAGTTGCACCTTGGAGCAGGACTGGGAGCTTCAGGGGTGCCAGAGGAGCTCAAGCACCCCAGCTCCCCTGGGTGGACTCTTAGAGTCACTCTGAGCTGTCCCAGCCCAGGAAAGATCAGCAGAACAAGGCTTGAGCAATGGGGGAGCCCCAGGTTTGTGCAGCCCAGGTGCTTCCCAGGGAAACCCAGGGTGGAAAATGCAATCTCCAGGGGCTCTCAAGAAAAAGGAGTTGCAGTGGTTGTGATGACTCATGGCTTATTGACTGGAGTTAATGCAGAGCTGGAGCAACACTTAAAATCTGCAAGATAAGAACCTGACTGTCAGAAGATGAGTCTTGTAACTCATGACTGCTTACGCTGCTCATGTGTTATGAGAGCAGCTCCAACAAATCCTCTGCAGCCTTGGGCTGCCAGTACAGCCCTGAAATTTGCTGGAATGCCTGAGCTTCCCAGCAAGCTGTGCCCTGGGAGGCTCTGCTGAGACAGGAGGGAGGTGCACAATGAACCTAGGCTTTTCTCACTGACCATTTTTTCCCCTCACTGTGTCTCCAGGGTCCTGTTGTACCTGGGCTCCATCCTCACCAGCCTCCTGTTCCTGGTTGTGAATTTAACCTGTGCAATGCTGATCCACGGCGAGGTGCCGGAGAAGCAGCTCAGGTGGACGGTCCTGGCCCGGGCTCTGGTCAACGACAGCCTCTTCATCCTCTGTGCCATCTCCCTGGCCTGCTGCATGTGCAAACTGGGAAAGATGTCTTCAGCCAATGTCTACCTCGAGTCCAAGGTGGGTAAATGCCTTGGGAATTCCCTCTGGGACTGCTCAGCTGGAGCTGGGTGTGCTCACTCAGGGCAGCGCTGGCCTGGTGGCACCTGAGCTGATTTTGCTCAAATTCTCCTTCCAGTGTGGAGGTGGCAACTCTTGGATTCCTCCCTTTCACAAAATGCATGCTCCTGCTATGGGAGTGATGTTTCCTGCATGATTTAGGGGAATACTTTGTCTGCAGCTTTGGCATAACAGATTTATGAGCTGCTTCTACTCTTCAGGCATAGAAAATCCCAGGTTTGCCTTGAGAGGGTTCTCTCAGAGCAGGAGATGCAGTTTGTGCTATGAATTTACCTGAATTTACCTGTGTCATGATTCCCTGAGAAGGGGATCCCCCAGAAATCCAGCTTTAGTTGGACTCTGCTTGGGTAGGATGAGATGAGCATTTTGGAATGGGAGGAGAAGTTGCTGTAGGTCCTGTCCCAAAGCAGGGCAGGTGAGGGTCTGAACACACACAGCTCTTTTCCAGCAGATAGGAGAGTGGAAAAGCCACCAACAGTGTGGCAGGAGGCTGCAATCTGTGTCTACCTGAGTGCCTGGAAACATCTAGAGGAAAAACCAGAGCACCTGAGCACAGCCAGCTGGAGCTGAGGCTTTCTGTAGGAGATGTCTGGCTCCTTAAGCAGCAGAGGGCATCGGTGGCTTCCTGGAATGCAGGGGGTGTGGGCTGGGTCTGGTGTCCTGCCTGGCTCTGTGACAGCTGTCCAGAGGCTGCAGGTTGTATCCAGCTCTGCAGTGAGGCAGGGGCAGAGGAGCTGCTCACATCCCTGCTGGCCTGGGTCTGCTTTCCAGCTCTGACTGGCTCTGGACACTCATTAACTCACCCAGCTCCCCCAGTGCAGGAACTTCCTCTCCTCACATGCCTGAGGCTGCTCCTGGGCTGTGTGCAACGTGCTCCAGGGGAAGCCTCTGCTCTCTCCACTTGGATACTCACCCTGCTGAAGGTCTCTGCCTCCCTCTCCTGCCTTGGGGGCATCCTCTGATGTTGTGTTTGGGAAATTGCTGCAGAAACAGGCTGGGGGTGAGCAGAAATGTTACACAGATGCCTCAGAAGGTTGTCCTGCCCCTGAACTCAAAGGCACACAGCAGGGCTGGAGCACCTCCACGCTGAAGGTGGGAAGGTTGGAGCTGTGGGAAGGAGGCTGGACTGGAGCCAGCTCCTGTCCTGGGGTCCTTGTGAGCTGCAGATTTGCTTCAGCAGCCTTTGTGCCTCATTGTGCTGCCCTGAGCCCCACAGGCTCAGCTTCCAGTGGCAGCAGGATGTGTGCTGGGCTTCAGGGCTGTCACTTGTCTGTTGGCACCTCTCTCCTGCTGACACCCTCAAGACACTGTCCTGAGCTCCAGATCTAGGAAAATAGAGCTGGGATGTGGAGCAGACCATTGGGATGAGCTTCCCCAGCAGATTCTCTGCTTAAACACAAAGGCAGCTCAGGTGCTGCAGGGTGTTTGCCCCTCACTGTGACTTGCTGCCTCCCAGCAGCCATTAAAGGGATTCGTGGATGGATTTAACAAAACCTGGTTTGTCTCAGCATTCCTGAATGGTTTCAATTGGAAGGGACCTTAAATCCCATCCAGTTTCAGCCCCCTGCCATGGGTTACCTTTAACTAGATCATTCTGCTTCAAGCCCATCCAGCCTGGCCTTGGACACTTGTAGGGATCCAGGGACAGCCACAGCTGCTCTGGGCACCCTGTGCCAGGACCTCAGCTCCCTCACAACCAAGAATTTACCCCCAATATCCCATCTAACCCTGCCCTCTGTCTGTTTGAAGCCATTCCCTTGTCCTGCCCCTCCAGTCCATTGTAAATGGTCTCTCTCCATCTTTCCTGTGGGCTCCCTTCAGGTGCTGGGGTTCAAGCTCTGGGTCTTTCTGCCCACCCCAAATGCTTCAGCTTCTTTCTTAGAGGAGTGTTGGGGTGCTGGGTGGCTGCAACTGAAAGGGCTGGGTGAACACCTCTGCAGGCTCTGGGCTGTGAAGCAGAAGTTGATTTTCCTGCTCTTTGGTTGTTGGCCTTGTGGAGATTCCCAGAGGAAGGCAGGGGGTGGAACAACCCTGGACCCCCAGTTTGGAGCTGACAGACAAAGTCCTGCCAGGGACACTCCAGTGCCTCAGATCCTTCCCTGCTCCCAGGCAGCCCTGGCTGTGTGGCTCCTGCAATGAACTCATCACATGAGAAAGCTCTTACCCAGCTCTGAATATTTTAGCAACAACATACAAATGTTCTGGGTCATTCTTGCCTGCACAGCTGCTCGTGCATTTAAGGGAACGGGGAAGAACATCGCAGCTCTGTATTAAAACTCTTTTTATTTCTTCCTGTCCTAGGGAACATCTGTCTGCCAGGCTATTCTGGTGGGATCTGTAGTGGCCCTCCTGTATTCCTCAAGGGCTTGCTATAACCTGGTAGCTGTGGCCATATCTCCAGACAATGTTCCTGGTCCTTTTAACTATGGCTGGGACAACCTTTCAGACAAGGTGAGTGTGTGACCCCCAAATCCAGAGCCAGTGAAGTGAAATGCAGTCACTCCTCATCCTGTGAGGGTGAACAGGGGGTTTTGGGGGGTGTCTGAGTAGCTGAACCCCATATGAGCTGCCTTTCTGCTCTGCTTGCTCTCTGAACCCAGCAAACCTGAGTCCTCCTCTCCCCAGCCACTTCTTCAGGAAGGATTCCCCATTGTGCCCTTCCCTTTCATCCTGCCAACTCTTCTTGTGAGGGAGAGGAGGGACAACTCAACTAGAGCAGAACAGCAATGCTTAATCGGGCATGGCTGTGTGTGAGGGAGAGTCACTGGTGTGGGCAGGAGCTCCCAGTGCCCTGGTGGCACCCTCTGAGCAGAACCAGCTCACCCAAACCAGCAGCAGCACCAGGTGAAGGTCACTGTGCCGCTTTGGGGACTCCTGCCTTTAGAAAGGATGCTCTGCACTCCCAGTTCCAGCTTCTGGGAGCTCTGTGGGTGGCTGGCATGACACAGACCCTCTGCCTTGTGCCCACAGGTGCACGTGGAGGTGAGCAGTGAGGAGTACGTGGTGTTTGGAGTAGTCCTGTTCCTCTGGGAGCTGGTGCCAACCACTTTCGTGGTGCTGTTCTTCCGCGCTCAGAGACTGAGCCAGAACCTGGTAGGCCTGAGCAAGTCCCCCTGTGCTGGGAGGATGCCTGGGATGACTTTTGGGGAATGTTTTGCTTCTGGCCTAACTCCTTTCTCCTTGGCAGACTCCAGCAGGGATGGTCAACAGCCACAGCTACAGCTCCAGGGCCTATTTCTTTGACAATCCCAGGCGCTACGACAGCGACGATGACTTGTCACGCCTCGGGGCCAGGGAAGGAGGGTAAGGAGGGGTTGTGCTGCTGCTCTGCTGCCCTCTGGGGCAGCATCAGAGCTCCTGGCTTCTGCACCTAGGAAAAGCTTTGGTGGAAGAGGCAGCTTGGGCAAGGTAGATGGAGCAGGGAGCCTCTGACAGAGCTTTTGTTCCCTTGTGCAGCTCACAAGGAGCTGCTTTTATTGGGCAGAAGTGACCAGCTCAGAGAGGTGGATGGTGCTCACAGGTGGTGATTGCAGACAGGAGGGCTGGGTTCCATTTCAGAGGGCTCTGAAATGCTCTCCAGAGGGGTTTCTCCACTGGGGAGTGAGAGGTGGTGAAGTTCTGGAAGGGAGCTGGGACAAAGCTCTGCAGGAAGTGCTGCTGGGGGGGACAATGGTCAGGTATCCCCAGCAAAACTCTTACAAGGCATCCTGGCAGCCCTGTCACCTCTCTCCATGGAATGGTGAGGGCTGGAAGGGACCTTAAAGCCCATCTTGTTCCACCCCCTGCCATGGACAGGGACACCTTCCACCATCCCAGGCTGCTCCAAGCCCTGTCCAACCTGGCCTGGAACACTTTACTTCCTTTCTTTCCACTTCACTTCCAAGTCCCTCACTGTTGGAAAAAATCAGCTGAGACTCCATTTCCTTCATGCAGAAAGCAAATTCTTTATTCACAAAGCTCATGCTTGTAGGAAATATCAGCACTGTATTAAACCTAATTTGTCAGCAATGCAGTGAAATTCAGTTCAGGGGTCAGTAAGGGCTATTGTATATGTCTATCAAATTTCTCTCTCTACATATGTTTACATTTTTCCTTTGTGGATTCTCATGGGGCAAATCTTATTATTTACACAGGTGCATTTGTTTTTCATCCTCAGAATAGAATGTTGTGTTAAAGGAACTTCTGATTCTCAAAATAGCTTCACATGGCAACTTGCAAATTGCTTGTTAGCTGCACTTAGAAGAAATGACAGGCCAGCTTTGGCAGTTTGATTTCATAAGGCCTTTCTTTTATAATTCTTCTACCTGTCTACAACATCTCACCCTTTTCATTAATTTAAAAAAGGCTCTTTTCTGATCTTAAAACAGCTTGCTCTTGGGAGGGTATTATCTCATTAAGGTTATCTATTAGATATGGGATGAAAGGCTGATTACAATCAACAAAGCTTATCAAATTCTATCAAGTCATTGACACAGGATTTCACAGCATGAGAAAACAAAAGAATAATGTCCAATCTCTCTTAGGGAAATGGAGATAAATGACCATTGTTTTAAAGTCCAAATAGTTGAGACTCAGGAGAAAGTCCATTAGCTGGAAGTGTTGATCTTTGACATCACTGAATGTCCTCCAGGGTCCTGGAACAGGGAATAGCTGAAGAAGGTTACTAGGAACACTATACAGTGATGATGACATAAAGCTTTTGATGGCACATTGCCTCTGTAGTTGCAGACACAGCTAAGCCTTGGCAGTCCTGCTTCTGTTCTGTTCTGGCCGTGAGGGCTGCAGGGTGATTGGCTTGTTTCTCTTTGCACTGGGCCTCATTTTCCCAGAGGTGATGGGTGATTGATCTGACAGGTGACCACTTGGAACCTGCTGCTGGTGAAACACAAGCACGCCCTCTCTTGAAGTCAGTGCATCAATTAGGCTTTGCTAATTGAGGCACACTCAATTGGGATTTAGATTTGATGATCTCCTTTCCAAATTTCTAATGCAAATATTGCATTATTCAAAATTCTTTGTTGTCTACGTTTCTTATGTACATATTACATTATTTGGATGTTCTTAAGGCACTAAATTCTTCTTTTGGCTTTTTTAAAATGAGACGCACGTCTTTGGTTTTGAGCATGAGGAAACATCAAGGCAAAACCATACATGTAGTGAACAAGAAACTGACAGCAATCAGGAATAAGCCAGGTACAACAATTAAGACTACTTCAGATAATACACATAATTAATAATACATGTGAAATTAGGTAATTAGGAATCTCTGAAACACTGTACCATCATCCCAGAGTCTGTGAACAGCTGACACACCTCAATTTAGTGAGGGCTTGGATAATTATTTCCAGATAATAATTTCCAAGCTCGCTCTAAAGATAGGTTCAGCTGTCGTATATAAGGGGTCAAATTGCCAAGTCAAAGTGACCTGAATCCAGTTTTGATGCAGAAAACACTGGGTTTATTGACAAATTCTCCTTCCAGGTAGAGCTAAGGCCTGGCCACAGTCCAGGCTTCATCTGGGAGGGAATTCCCTAAACACATTTTAAAACAAGACTCTTAAGAATAGCAGTTATGAGTAAAGGCCTTGGGGTTAAAGACTAATCAAACCATCCAGTAGTTGGATCCCTCCAAAGTTTCCTTCAGGATAGAGATACTTCAAACACAGCAAACTTCTGGAGTGCTTCTGTAATAACTGGGAAAAACCACAAGACCAGCAGTTCAGAGGAGGCTTTCAACAAAGCTCAAGTATCTTTTCTTGGAGGTCTGAAAACCACTTAAAACTATGGGACAGCATTGGGTCAAACCATAGAGCCAGTGCAGAGGACTAGCCAGAGAGCTGAGCTGGTCTAAGAGATGCATAAGCAGCTAGAGAATAAAAAAGGATCCTGAAATGACACAAGTCTTTCAGATAATTACACAAAGAGATGTTTAAGCATATAAGAAATTTGCTATAAATACAGTAATAACATCTTATGAATGATGCCTATTATAAAATCAGTAAATTCACATAATGTAATCAATATATCAACTTCCCTCTTAGGAAGTTGAGGTAGCACCTTTCTAAACTGTCATGTACCTATGACAGTAAAATGAAACAAAGGACAGCACTAAAACAGCTCACAATCAACAACAGCCATAATGGAGAATCATCACTGACTCTTCTGTGTTATCTGTGGAAGATAAAGCAGCAGAGATTGTAAAGAGCAATAGAATCTTCGCAAAATCAAGGGTGTATCTTCTTTATCCACAAACAGCTGTTTGTCAGTGTTTCATCTCAGCTGTTTTAGTCAGAGTCACCTTATCTCTTAAAAGAAAACAGCTTTATATCTTAGAGCATAGAAAGGTAATATTTAAGTGTCTTAGATTGCAATTCAAGATGTAACCAGATGTATTCTATCACCATCTGTTAAAACCAGGTGGGGCAGTGTTCTTTATCTCTTCCATGACCCATCCCTCATGACTCTGGATAGCTTCTCTTAATGGGCCAGCTGTTGAAACCAGGTGGGGCAGTTTTCTTTATCTCTTCCACAATGGATCCTCCCTCCAGGAGATATCTTCTCTTAATGGGCCATTGAGTGTCTCTGCATGGCTGATCAAATTCCATCATCCCACTGGGAGATGCTCTGCCCAGGGGGAGGAGCCAAAGCATTCCTACCTGAATATAATGTGAGCTTGGGAACACCACAGCAGCCTTTTCCACTGGATTCCCAGAGGAAGACCAGACACCATTGGACCTTCAGAGGACAGCTACAGCCTTCTACAGGATCACCCCTTCAACAGAGCCACGTTTGTCACTCCAGGAGCACTGCAGCCACCATTTATTCGGATGGCTACCAACACTCTGACCCTCAGGGTGTCAGGTTGTATTCTGACTTTGTCTGCTTCAGCAGTAACATTTTATTTGTGAGCTAATTATTTCTAAACTTTAAGGAACTGTTGCAGATAAAATTCAAGGTTATAGGACTTGGTTAGGAAATTAATTGCTGCCGGTAATCTTGGGAGAAGAGGAGAGCTGCAGGCACACAGGGGAGCGGGATGGAGACGATCCTGGAGCAGCAGCAGCGGTACCACGAGGAGCGGGAGCACCTCATGGACGGGATGGTGAAGGAGATGCTCACCAAGAAGTCCAAGCTCCATGACCAGATCAACTCAGACCACCACACCCGGGCCATGCAGGACCGGTACATGGAAGTGAGCAGCAACCTGTGGGAGCTGTATGATGACAAGGATGGTCTGTGTGAGGAAGAACTCAGCACCATTTCTGGGCCAAATGAATTTGTGGAGTTTTACAACAGACTGAAGCAAATTAAGGAATTTCACCAGAAGCACCCACATGAGATCTCTGTTCCTATGTCAGTGGAGTTTGAGGAGCTGCTGAAGGCCAGAGACAACCCAAGTGAAGAAGCACAGAATCTGGTGGAGTTCACAGATGAGAAAGGGTACGGACAGTACTTGAATTTGCATGATTGTTACCTCAAGTACGTTAACCTGAAATCATCAGAGAAATTGGATTATATCACGTACTTAGCCACATTTGACCAGCTCTTCAATATTCCCAAGGAGAGAAAAAATGCTGAATATAAGAGGTATCTTGAGATGCTCCTTGAGTACCTGCAGGGTTACACAGACCGAGTGAAACCATTACTGGACCAGAATGAACTCTTTGAGAAGATTCAGACAGAGTTTGAGAAGAAGTAGGAGAAGGGCACATTCCAAGGCTGGCCTAAAGAGACCAGCAGTGCCCTCACCCATGCTGGTGCCCACCTGGACCTCTCAGCCTTCTCCTCCTGGGAAGAACTGGCCTCCCTGGGACTGGACAGGTTAAAATCAGCTTTGCTGGCTTTGGGGCTGAGGTGTGGTGGGACTCTGGAGGAGCGTGCTCAGAGGCTTTTAGCAGTAAAGGCAAATCCCTGGAAGCACTTGATCCTTCCTTTTTTGCTAAGAACCCAAAGACAAAAGGAAGCAAGAGAGACACTGAAAGAAATAAAGATCTTGCATTCCTGGAAGCTCAGATTTATGAGTATGTGGAAGTTCTTGGGGAGCAAAGACACCTCACCCATGGGAACGTGCAGTGTAAACAGGCACAGACAGGGGAGGAGAGAGAGGAGGAGGAAGAGCAGATCAGTGAGAGTGAAGATGAAGAAAATGAAATCATTTATAACCCTAAAAATCTGCCTCTTGGTTGGGATGGGAAGCCCATCCTGTACTGGTTGTATAAACTCCACAGTCTGAACATCAACTACAACTGTGAGATTTGTGGTAACTACACCTACCGAGGGCCCAAGGCGTTCCAGAGGCACTTTGCAGAGTGGAGACGCCCATGGAATGAGGTGCCTGGGCATTCCCAACACAGCCCACATTGCCAGCATCACACAGATTGAGGACGCAGTCTCATTGTGGGCAAAGCTGAAAGAGCAGGAGGCTTCAGAGAGGTGGCAGCCCAGTACAGAGGAGGAATATGAGGATTCCGGTGGGAACGTGGTGAATAACAAGACCTACGAAGACCTGAAGCACCAAGGGCTGCTGTAGCTGTCCCCAGGTGAAGGATCACAGAGAAAATCTGCAGAGAGAATGGATCTGACAGCAGCTCTGACTTCTTCAGTGTCTGGATTTTGTATGTGCATGAATATAGATTTCAAGAACACTTTATAGAATAGTCACTTTCTAGTAGGCCCCTTAGACATTGTTTTAGATAAAAACAAGAAAAAAAAACCCAAAAAACAAAAACCAAAAAAAACCAAACCAAACAAAAAAAAAAGGAAAATGGAACAAAGGTGCAATGGCCAAGCCATGTTCAATAGGTTTCTTAGATGAACATCAATTAAATATAGATCAGCTAATCTCAAGTGATGGGCAGGCACTACCCCAAAAAAGGGAGGAGGGCTGAGCTGGCCCTGTGATACCACCAGCTAGGGAAGGGAAGGTTCTGTGGCACCATCCTGTGCTGCTGCACCTCTGTTCCCCCCCTACAACACTTGTGGTTGAAAAAGAGGAGGGGAAAAGGCAAGAAAACAAACCCTAAAAGCTGCACACATTTTTCTACATTTGTCTTTTGGTAATTTTCCCCTTACCAGGGGAAAACTGGTAGAAAACTCTAGAAAGGCACCAAGCACCCACAGCTGTCCTCTTCTGTTTTGGAGTCTGCGAGTTCTGTGTGGGACTGCCAACCAAGGGCAACTGCCAACAACACAACACAGTAACAAAGCTATCAGCATATACTTATTATACTTTCTCTCTCCTTTTCCCAACATATTTTGCCTCTTCTTACTCACAGTTTGGCTTTCTTTCTGTGACATGTACCTTTCCACACACGTGTCATTTCCACACCACGGTTCTATTCTGTGACTTGTTTCCCTACCCCTCAGCAGTTGACTGTTCACTCACCATGGTTCTTGAGACTGTTGTCCCCATGATTTGCTGGGCCCTTCTCTCCTTGGCAGCTCTTAGGCTGCCTCACCTTCCAGGACTCTCTTTGGGCCGCGTATCTCCCGAGGTTTGGAGACCACGTTTGTGTTCTGCCACTCACAGTTTTGTTCTCACGCTTTCTCCCAGGAGTTGTGTTCATTTCCATGTGTTCCACACCCTCTGCAGCCCCTCTGCCCGGGTTCCGCTTCACTGGCTCTCTCTTGTCTTTGCTTGTTCCTGTGGCTGACTGTAGCTGTAGCCTTTTGCTACTTTGCAAATTCGCTGCTTGAATTTCTTTTCGTGCTGGTCCTGCAGCCAGCGGTGCTGCCGGTGGTTGTGTCTGTGTGCTGTGTTTCATCTCACTGCTGTTTACTCCCACCTCAGCCCTACTCGTGGCTGTCTCCATCTTCCTTTCATGACTTTGTATGTTCCATCTCTAAATCCTGTCTCGCTGTCTGGTCCTGGCGTCAGCTTGGCTCATTTCACCTTTTTTTGTGACAAGCTGTTCGCCTAGCGTCGGTCACGTCTTTGGGGTCACTGTGTGTTGGAATAAATCAGCTGAGACTCCATTTCCTTCATGCAGAAAGCAAATTCTTTACTCACAAAGCTCATGTTTGTAGGAAATATCAGCGCTGTTGAACCTAATTTGTCAGCAATGCAGTGAAATTCAGTTCACTGGTCAGGAAGGGCTATTGTATATGTCTATCAAATTTTCTCTCTCTACATATGTTTACATTTTTCCTTTGTGGATTCTCATGGGGCAAATCTTATTATTTACACAGGTGCATTTGTTTTTCATCCTCAGAATAGAATGTTGTGTTAAAGGAACTTCTGATTCTCAAAATAGCTTCACATGGCAACTTGCAAATTGCTTGTTAGCTGCACTTAGAAGAAATGACAGGCCAGCTTTGGCAATTTTAGCAGAGCCAAGGCCTGATTTCATAAGGCCTTTCTTTTATAATTCTTCTGCCTACCTGTCTACCACACTTCCCTTGCTGCCCAGGGGTGTAGAGAGCAGTTCAGAGCCTCTGGCTCCTCTTGACCAGCAGGGCCTGGTGCTCTTCTCCTTGTAGCTGTCTCATCAAAGCCAAGTTCCTTGGAGACATTGTACCTTCAAACTTCAACCCCCCCCGACCACTGCTGGGAGCAGAAGTCTGGAGAAGCCAAATTATTCATCCCTAAAAACTCCATGCCTGTTTTTTTTTTTCCTACATCTCCTGCAGCTTGGCCACCTCTCAGTCTGTTTTTTCTGTCTCTCCTGCAGCTTGGCCACCCCTCAGTGCTCGGGCTGCTACGGTTCCCTGGCTGGCACCGACGGCGCCGTGGACAGCGCGCCCTTGCTCTGCGCCGCCGGCGGCTCGGAGATCAACCAGCACCAGCACAGCTCCCACCCTGCCCCACACAACTGAGGAGGCTCCCTCTGTTCCCAGAGTGGCACTCATGTATAGGATTGTAACCTGGTTTTTCCTCTTTTCCTCCTCTCCCCCTGAAGCATCTAACTCATGACACAAACATTCCACTACCTGCTGCAGCCGCGCGGGACCGAGCCCAGGGCTGCAGGCACTTCAGTCTGAGAACTGTGACTTTAAGGTACCATGTAGCAAAGTGAAGCTGAACTCTCTGGAAGCTTTTTTTTTTTTTTTTTCCTCTTGGTCTGGTCTTCAAGATGTTGGCAGCTAAATGCACCAGAGCTTCCTCACTAGAAAAGAAACATCAAATGCATATTTGCACTTTTATCTGCACACTTGGAAGGAACGAATCTCTCTCGGGCCGTGCTTGGCCTGAGACTGTTCTAGTTACTGTTTTAATTGCACATCCAGAGCTGGGAGAGGCACTGTCTTCTGCAAAGACGTGTTCCCTGAAGGACTCTGCACCCCTGGGAGCAGGGAGCTCTGTCTGGGCAGGGCCCCTGGTGCTGGATGCTGGAGTTTTCTGTGCCATATTCCCACCTGGCAGGGCTGGGTGAGGCCCTGGGGCTCGGGGGGGTCTTGCCCTGCCTGCTGGTCCCACCTGGCTGCTGCCCTGTCCTCCCTGGGCCTGTGGCTCAGAGCTGAGGGAGGTCCCTGTTGCTGCTGGCCCGTGGCAGAGGGACAGGGCTGGCTTGTCCCTGCAGGGAGAGGCTGGAGCTGGCTCAGCAGGAGTGTGTGTGCAGGAATGTGTGTGAATCCAGGGCTGCTGCACCCCCTGGGTGCTGGGAGCAGCCCTGCTCCCCCTCCTCCTTGCCCACAGTGGGGCTCCCCTCGTCCCTCTCAGTATTAAATTGCATTTAGCAGATAACCAAGAGTTTTAACCTGAAGTGAATGTGAACTGCTGGGTCCCCACTGAGGTGCAGGGGGTGTGTGGCTGCCTGTGGAACGTTGCTGTTGCTGAAGGACGGGGCAGAAACCACAGGGATCTGATCCTTGGGCTCCTTACTCTGCCCTCCCCGTGGACCTGGGGCCTCCCAGGGTGGGAGTGCTGGGCCAGGCTGGGCCAGGTCCCTCTGTCTTTCCTTAACCAAAATAGCCAAGTTTCACCCAGCCTGGGCTCTTTGGAGATGAGGCTTGGTGTTATTCCTGGCTTGTCCCTGAGCCAGCTGTGGGGATGAGCAGAGCAGCTTTGGATAAAGGCTCTGGTGCAGGGAGGGAGCTGCTCTGACCATGGGGCACATCCACCCTGGGACTGCTTTTAACCTGCCTGGTGCTGCTCCAGCCCTGGTGTGACACTGGGGGACAGGGAATGCTGTGCTGGGACAACACCTGGGAGCTGTGAGAGCAACCCCAGCCCTGGGGCATCCTCTCCTCACCAGCCTGATCCCCTCTCCCCTGGGGCTGTGCTGAGCTCGGTGTCACTTGTCTGTCCCTGTGCTCTCCCTGCTCACCTCCTGCTGGCCCAAAAAAAGCAGTGAGTCCTGCTTCTCTTTTGGAGAAGGCAAAGATGGGAGCTCTCAGCACAGCCCTTGCTGCAGTCCCTGACCCAGAGCTCCACCCCAGCTGCTCCCCTGCCTCCTGGCAGGAACAGGCTGCTCCATCTCAATCCCTGCTTGGCTTATGGCAAAGCTGGTGAAGGGCCAGGCACTGTCACCCTTCCTTCTGCTCCCATAAGCCTCCAAAGACAGCAAGTGACACTCGTGGCCCCTGTTCTTGCTTAAATTCCAAAGCACTAGGAGCACTTTAAGTTTTACTTTGGAGGGAAAGGAGTGTAGTGCAAAAAAAAAAAAAGAAAAAAAAAGAAAAATTTAAAAAAAACCTACAAAATCCAAGGGCTACAGGCTCATTGTTCCTCTTGCACTGAAGCACACAGCCACACTATGATCTTCCTGGGTTTTTGGGAGGGCAGGTCAGGGCAGTGAGCCTCGTTGCTGATGGGCCCCTGAGCGAGTGGCCAAGTTTGGGTTTTCTCCTCTGTCCGGACTGACAGCTCCTGCTGGGGCTGGTCCTGTGTTTTACTGAAGTCATTTATAGCTCAGAAGTTACAAGGAGTTTTTTAATGCATAGTTGCCTTTCATTAAACTTTCTTTTGGTTTTGTTGTTTTTTTTTTTTTGTGGGGTTGTTTTGGATTTTTTTTTTGTATGGTTTAACAGTGTTCTGGCTTTGCAGGTGGGCAGCAGCTGCTGCCCCAGGAGCTGTGGCCAATGAATGTACCTATTTGTTCTTCACTAAACTGTAACCAAGCACTACTCTGTTGAAATAAATTTAAAAAAAAACCAAAAACCAAGGACTTTCTGTGCTGGGATGGCTCCCAGGGTGACCCAGCCTGTGGTCCCCTGTGCCCTGCCTGGACCTGGCACATCCAATTGCTCTGTGAGCTCTGGGATGGGCTCTGAGGGCTGGGCTGGGGGTGGCACAGGGGGTTTATTTTATCTTCTGGTGTTTCTCTGGTTTCAGCCCTGAGGGAACAGCTGGAGCTGTGCCAGGGCAGGGTCAGGTGCAAATCAGGGAAAGGTTCTGCTCCCAGAGGGTGCTGGGCACTGCCCAGGCTGCCCAGGGAAGGGGCACAGCCCCGAGGCTGCCAGGGATGCCCAGGGTGGGGTTGCTGGGGGTCTGGGCAGGGCCTGGAGCTGGGCTGGGCACTCTGTGACCCTTGTGGAGCCCTCCCAGCTCAGGGAGGCTCTGCCATGAGTCTGTCTCCATCTAGTGAGGTGCAATGTGCTCAAACCAGTGTCCCAAGAGACACTTCTGGCCACGGGCTCTGCTTTGTCCTTCCCAGGACTGGCTCCCCCAGCCCCAGCAGCACCTCCAGCCCTGGAGATTCCTTTATTCCTTCCCCAGCTTCATCCACACGCACACAGCCTTGAGCCAAAGAGCAGCAGCTCAGCTGGAGCTCAGGCTGCCTCACTGCTCTCCCCACATTTTCAGGGGGAAAAGCAGAGGGGTTTCCACACAGATGCAGCCTTGGAGGAGAGGCTGTTTTCCAACAGCACTGCCCACACCCAAACCTGTCCTTTTTCCCTGCTGGATGGTGCAGCCAGGGCTGGAAGGAGCACCAGGAACTCCCTGTTCCCACAAGAGGAGGAATTCTGAAGAAGAGGAGTTCACCTTGGGACAGCAGCAGTTCCAACAATGCCTTGAAGTTATTTTTTCACGCAGCAGAAGGTGGTGTAGGCACACTGTGAGTGAGGGGCTGCTTGGAATGATGGAGCAGACAAGGAATTTCCCCCAAATTTATTCAATGGCACACTTCTTGCCCCACCTCCAGCTTCCAAAGGTAAGGCCATGGGTCTGATCCATCTTCAAACAGCACAGCAATATTTCAAAAAGAGTTATTCCAAATGATCTTCCAATATATAAAATAAAATTTACATATAGTCCCCATTTTTATACCAAAAAAAATAGCTTTTTTTTCCCCTTGTATAAAATATCTCAGCAGGTTACAGACAATCATGGGACAGGAGGCCCAGCAAGTGGTTTCCATGGTTTAAGTCAGAGTGGTGGAATGATGGTGTTTGTCCTCAAATCTCTCTTTCTCCACTGAATTCACCTCATGTTTTGTAAGAGTTTCCTAAAGTTTTCCAGTTCTTTCACACTGGTTGAAACCCTGTGTGCCAGGAAAGCAAAAGGGAAATGTTACAGCAACATTCATGTAGTGAATTATTTAAAATCTGGGAGAAAGGGGCTGCATCCAGCAAAGCTTCAAGCAGCTCTTGGGAAGAGATTTGGAATTGCAGCTAAATTAGGTTGAGGTTACAACCAGGCCCTTCACTATTCCCCTGCCTCTTTTTAAAGGAAACACTGGGAATCACAGGGGAATGGGATGTCAAGGAACTCATCCTTGGAAAATCCTGTTTGCCAGAAACTCTTGGTCTCTCAACATCACAAAGAGCTCATGCATAACCAGAGTGTCCTGAAATCCCCTCCTAAAGGCCTCATTATCCTTTTCTGACAAAAACTCCTCATCCAGATGGATGCACTCTGATGGATTCCTGTTAAAAATGCCATCATGATCTGGGAATGAACTGGGGGAGAGGCTTAAGGACAGCAGCCCTTGCCTGGGATAATGTGCTCCAAGGACAGAGTCACACAGTCCCTTAAAAATGATGAAATTCTTTGTATCTCAGCATAAACTCTTCCTTGAATTCCTTACAGAAATGCAGAGTATAAAGAATATTTTAAATCATTCCAACTGTTGTACCCCATACCAACACCTGGTACCAGACTATGACCAGAGCAAGAGTCTCCCCCAAAACTGCTGGGAACTGCCTGAAATTAGAGCTCAAACTGGATGTACCACAGCAGCTTATGCAAAAGTAGAGGGCAAAGTCTCAAACTCACCTTCCAAAGGCATTAAATAAGGCCACAATTTCTTGTCTGCTCAGCTGGAATCCATAGGAAGGGCCACTCTCAGGAATCTTCTCGATGAGGTTCTCTGAGAAGAGGATCTTCAGCGCTGTGCCCAAGCCCTGTGTCTGTGCAGGGATCAAAGAGGATCCTTGAACAGCAGCACTCAAACCTCCCTCCTCCTGGGCAGCACCCTCTGAACAGGCCAAGAGGATTTCACTGCAGCCAGGCTCTGCACCCTCCCCTCTTCCTGGCTCATCCCAGTTTCCCAGGCTGAGCAAGGAAATCATCAGCTGCTCCCTGCTGCCTGCTCAGGTGAGGAATCAGCAGCCCTGAGCTCTATCCAGGAGCTGGTTAGGATCCAAGGGCCAATCCCAACCCCAGAGCTCCCAAATATTGCTGACAAATCTCACCTGCAGCTTCCCCCACAGCCGACACTTGAAGCAGCCAACACAGTCCATGATCTTGGAAATGTTCTTAAAGTGCAGCCTAAATTCCTCCTGGGGGAAAAGACATTCATGGTTGTGCACTAATTAGGGCTCCTTCCAGGTATTAATCTGAATTAATCCTGGAATTCAGTGGGACTGAGGTAGGGAAAGCCTCCTGCAGTGGGGTCCTTGGCAGAAATTACCTTTAGTTTAGCAGCTTCCTTTTTATTCCCTGCAAAGAAGGAGTTTTCATCGAAATGCAGTGGGAAGGACCTGGAAGGGAATGATGAGAGTTTCATTTCTGCCCTCCTTGGATGTATGGCTGCAGTCAGGGGTGGGCATTAACACAGGTGGGAGCCACTGGACATCTCCAGAGGGGTTTTAATCTGACATCCACTCCCAAGGAATGGAATGAGATGATTTAAGGTCCCTTCCAACCCAAACCACCCTGGGATTTTATTTTCTCTTCAAATTTGTGTTGATTGCATTCCAATTTGTATTTGATTGTATTTTCTTCTCCAATTTTAGCTGGCATCTCATCTTGGAGACTTTTTCAGCAATTTCAGGGCTGACAGAGAGAAGCACAGGAGGGTGAGGAGATAAATCAAACATTGATCACTTTAGGAGACACCCATTTCTGTCTGGTTCCAGTATCTTCCATTCCTTTTACTCCAAACTCCATCCAACAGCCCAAACCTCTGTTACCAAGATATTTAGGATTTGCTTTTTGTTGCAAACACGAAGCCAGGCCTGATATCCCACAGATGAGTCACACAGGTAGCCAATTTTAGGACTAACACGTAGGCAGTTATTAAATTCAATTCTGCTAAATCCAAAAGGCAGCCAAGGCTATTAAACCATGGGACTAATTAAACTGTGGGACTAATTACCCAAATTCTGTAATTTGCATACAGATATTATTAATGTGTTCCCAGCAAAACTACACTACTGGTTCCATGTCCCTGCTTATGGCAGGGGGCTGGACTAGATGACCTTTAAAAAGCTCTTTTCCAACCCAAACCACTCCATGTTTCTGTGATCCTACTGCACAAATGACTGCAGGAAGAAGCCAGAACTGCCTTCCTAGGAGCTTTACATGTCAGGTTAAGCACACAGAGATGGTGGCAGAGGCACTGTCCCCAGGCACTGAGTGCAATTACTTGGCCAGATGGAGAATTTCCAGCAGCAGGTGTTTCATCTCTGCATCCTGGCTCTCATTCCCGGTGTACAGCTGGAACCCAGGGCGCTCAAAGAAGGGCAGCACTTTGGAGAGGGCCCTCAGCTCAATCAGGTACAGAAAATAGAGGTTTTTGAGTCTTCTGGGCCCTTCCCCACTGGTGAGGACTTCATCAAACCTCTGCTGGAACTCCGTGACGTTGGGGCCCCATTTCTTCTCCGACCACGAATCTGAGACAGAAACAAACCCCAAAGGCATCAGAGGTGCAGGGGTTTTGTGGGACCTCCCCAAAGGTTCTTTTGATGGAGAGATCCCTAAAAAGTTCTGTGTAGAACTGAGAGACAAATGGGACATTGAATTTTTTTGGTCTTTAGGTTGTTGTTGATTTTTTTTCTCTTATCAATAGTTTAGTATGTTGTTTACATACTAGACTTAGTGTACAAAGAGAAAGGTACTAAAAAAAGTTTAAGGTATTTTAAAGTTATTTTGCTCAATTAACTTTTAGAATGTATTTTATTTCTACCTTTCTAATAATAACTAATTATGTTTGTTCACCCAATTTTTGTGTTGTGGTTCTTTCTAACCAATCACTCTGTGTTATTAATACTGTAGAAAATGGAGTAGATGAAGAACAAGGAGATCAGACAATGCTCAAAATCCTCCAGCTTGTTTTCTATCCACCTCCATACTAAAAACCCAAAACTCTGAGTTTTTCACCCTGTGATAAACTATACTAATTCATATACTAATTAACTATACTAATATAATTAATACTAATAATTAATATAAATAATATATAATATATAATATATAATATATATAATATAATATAATATAATATAATATAATATAATATAATATAATATAATATAATATAATATAATATAATATAATATAATATAATATAATATAATATAATATAATATAATATAATGTAATATAATATAATGTAATATAATATAATATATATAATTAGTGCTAATAATGAATATAATTTATACTAATAACTAATACTAATTCACTATACTATTATTTCACACACTTGTAGATTCCAATTCATCCCAAAGTCTTGGAAGCTTTCTCCATGGATGAAGGTTAAAAGCAGTGTTCTCCTGGGGGTGAGGACATCTCAGGACAGGCAGAGAAATATTCCCTGTGCCCTGGGTTCCAGCAGGGTTTAGTTCTGGTTCATCTCCTCCTTCCAGGGAAGTGGTGAATGGGATTCCAGGCAGGCAGATCCCAGCTTTTCCAAGCCACTGACCCAAAACCACAGAATCATTAAGGTTGGAAAAGACCTCTCCAAGATCAGCCTTTGACTGAGTCCAACCTCTGAGCGCCACATCCAGGGATGGTGATCCCACCACTTCCCTGGGAAGCCCTTTCCAATGCTTGACAACCCTTCCAGTGAAGAAATTTTCCCTGAAAACTGTTCAAGGGAGGCAGGATTGTAACTCAATTCAAGCCCCAGCAAACACAAAACTCCTGCAGACTTTTTTCAGGTAGTTCCTGAAACTTCCTAACAAGCAGGGACACCTGAGAAGAATTCTTGATGATATGGAAAACCAAGAATGGAGGAAAATGACCTCTATTTTCCATTTTCAAGCCCACAAAGAATATTTCTGTTGCACATTTTACCATGTATCTAAGATTATTCTATAAAATACATAGTGGAAGATACAGAAGTCATCCCAAGCTGATGCTGCAGCCTCCAGCTCATCTCTTGCCTCTGATGTTTCCCACATTATCCCATCTCCCAACTCCAACCTGGCCTGACTCACATCTAGGTGAGGTCCAAATGGGCTGTGGACACTTAAATACAATTATTTAGCTAAATCTAAATGGCTTGCCCAAATTCCAACAGCAAAAACCTTGATTTTCAAGCCCAGGGTTGAAATTGGGATTCCTCAGACAGATATTTATGGGCCAAAGCGTGGGAAGGAAATGGAAACGGAAATGAAAATGGGAATGGAAGTGAAAATGGAAATGGACATGGAAATGGCTGCTGGAAATGGAAGTGGAAATAGAAGTGGAAATGGACATGGAAATGGAAATGGAAGTGGAAATAGAAATGGACATGGAAATGGAAATGGAAGTGGAAATAGAAATGGACATGGAAATGGAAATGGAAGTGGGAATAGAAATGGAAATGGACATGGAAATGGAAATGGAAGTGGAAATGGACATGGAAATGGCTGCTGGAAATGGAAGTGGAAATGGAAATGGCTGTTGGAAATAGAAATGGACATGGAAATGGAAATGGACATGGAAATGGAAATGGCTGCTGGAAATGGACATGGACATTGAAATGGCTGCTGGAGATGGATCAATGGGCCTGGGAAAGCCCAGGCAAGCATTTCCCAGTCCAGGTGAGGTTCTTGCTGGACTGACCATCATAAAATCAGGCTGGGAAGGGACAGCCTCAACCCTCAGATAGAAACTCACTCCAAAGTAACTTTGGAAGAAGAACAGAGGGAATATTTGCTGGAAGGGCTGGTACAGAACATGCTGTCAGACCTGGAGGCATGAGGCAACTGCATCCCTAACCCTGTTACAGCAGCTGGGTGCTGGAAAGAGCACACACAGGCCTGAGTCCTGCTGGAACAGGCTCCAAGCAGCATCTGGCAGAGCCATGGAGGTGTCAGTGGGGAGTGAGGCAGGAGAGCTGGGGCAGGAAGCAGGATTTACCTTGCAGGAGGTACCTGGCACTCAGGTGGATGTTGATGCTGGCGTGGAGACCCGAGATGAGCCTGTAGAAAGCTCTTTTCTCCACACAGACCCCTGCAAAGAAAAGGGCAGTTTAAGACACTGAAAGCACTCACTGGATTGTGAGGTAGGAATCTAATCCCACTGAGAGTAGCCACTAATCCCACCATTTCCCATTTCCTGTCCATCTCAGGAGGAGCAACCATGTTCAGAGCAAGGATTACCTTTGAGCCACTTGTAAAATGTGTGCCCTGGAAAGAAATGAAAACATATCAGTGAGGGTACAGCCCAAGCCTGATGCCCTGAATCCACCTCCAGGCTGGCCCCAGAGGAGCTTCTGCCCACTCCAGTTTGCAGAAATTGGGAAAGGAGCATTAAAAGAGCATGAAAAGAGTTTTCCTGCCCACCCTTGTGAGTGATGCTTCCCTAACACGGCATGGCAGCAGCTCAAACAGCACGTGGGCTTTGCCCAGGGGGCTGGGGGGGCACAACAGCCCAGTGCTGGCAGAAACAGGGATCAGGGATTGCTTTCCTCTTCTGGCCACAGTGGGGAGAGGGATATTTTTATAAAACAAACAAACCAACCAACCAAAAAACCACAGAGTGCAAGCGAGCGTGCAGCATGGCACAAGTCAGGGCTTCACTGTCCCTGCTCTGCACAGGGAAGGGATCTGGAGATCAGGATCTGGGGATGGCCTGGAGACAGGAAAATGCTGTGGAGAATGGAGAACTGCAGGGAATAGCCCTTCCCAGGGCCTGAGGGAGTTGGGCACCCCTCTCCTACAGCTCCAGATAACCCCAAATTTGGATTATGAGCCTGTTCAAAGCTTTCTCAGTAATAAGCACTGAAAAAAACCCAGGACAATTCCTGTTCCCAAAGGCTTCTCACACTTGAGTGACTGCCTTCAGCCTGGACTTGGGCTGTTAAAAAATGCTGGAGGACTTTTTAAACCTTTCACATGAAGGAAGCTCACAGGGATCTCCTTTCACTCTGCTGAGCAGGGACAGGACCCAGGGAATGGCTGCAGCTGTGCCAGGGCAGGTTTAGGTTGGATATCAGGGGAAGGTTCCTTCCCCAGAGGGTGCTGGCACTGCCCCAGGGCTCCAGGAGTGTTTGGACAGCACTCCCAGGGATCCCAGGGTGGGATTGTTGGCGAGTCTGTGCAGGGCCAGATCTGGACTCTGATCCTTGTGATCCCACTCAGGATTTCCTATGATGCCATGCCTCCAATTCCTGGTTTGCCTGATGAATGATTTTGCTAACCAGGTGCACTATCTGATGCACAGCCTGTGACAGCAGGATAAGGACACCCCTCTTGTTTCTGTTAGCAGTAAAAACAAACAGTGCCACTCACCTCCGTCATCTCCTGGGGGAAAAAAGCACAAGTGGTGGAGGGAGAGAGAGAAAAAGAGGATAAAAACATTACACACAACCAAAATTAAGCTCCAAAGCACAAGCACTGCTCTGACAAGAGAAGGATCCTCTCCAGGGAGGTTTGGGAATGTTCTGAACACAGAAACCCCAAGTGCAGCACTGAGGGCACCGGATGAGAACAATGCTGAGTAACCTGACCAGTGCAGGAGGGATCAATATTTGCAAAGGAAGTAAAAGCTGATATTTCCAGGGACATTGCACGTCTCCTTCAGCAGGAGAAGAGCCACCCCTTCACACCAGGGTCACAGGAGGGGGATGAACAGCTCCATAATCTGGGGGGAAATGAGGAGCTGGTGGCAGAGGGTGCTGCTGGAGGTTGATGATGTTCTCTTGTTCCCAAACCCCTTCCCTGCTTTCACTGACACTGCCTGGCCTTGGCTCTAGGGCAGAGCTGCTCTCTGGGTGGTTCCATGGAGGATCCCAGCCAGGTTCTCATTTCCATCCATCACAGGTGGTTTGGCACTGCCAACTTCAGACACCAGGGAGCCAGGGAGAGCTCAGGGGTCAGCCCTGCTCCCAGCCCCTCCAAAACTCACCCATTTTCCAGGACTGGAAGATCAGACATTATTTCTCCACAATGGATGCTAGAAAAACCCACCTCCAGGTGCCACAAAATTCTACACTTGGTCAAGAGCTACAAGATGTTTCTGATCCAGCAGGAGAAGGAGCCCAGAGAACATTTACTGCTCCTGGAGCTGGGATCAGTTCACTACTAACCCACTTAGTGAGATAAATCAATGACTCACCTCTGCCAGATGCCAAGGGTCTTTTTACATTCTGAGGCCTAGGAGAAGGAAAAAAATGATTTAAATAAGAGATGTAAATAAGTTACTGTCTCTTGTGTGCACAAACAGAGCAGAACAGAAGTAGCTACTTCAAACAGCCTGAGGGGATCTAAAATCCTCTTCCATGCTTTAACTTTGCTCAGGAAAGGAAAGGATAGAGCAAAATGTGGGTTTCTGTGGGGGATTGGTGGTGCTTTCTCCTTTTCTTTAGAAAAAAACAGGCAGGAAAACTCAATTCTCTCCTTTGGGGCCAGCCACATGACTTGTCCCTGGTGCATCCCACCCTGCACAGGCACTGGAGCAAAGAGGAGGATGAGGATTCATTTCTACCTCTCTAAACAAATCAGCACCCTCAGGTTTGTGGAACTGGTCCCCCAAAGCACCTACTTGAAGCAGTTTTCTTCATAAATGCTGTTCCAAATCTTCCAGGCATCCGGGCCCTTGTAGCCAGTGTAGCGTTCTGGGTTCAGGAGCAGATCCACGTACTCAGCATCAGGAGAATGGATGTCTGTGGAGCACAGCTGCCTCAGGGACAGGATTTTCTCAGGGAAAATGACATTTTCCAAAGCTGATCCAGCCACCTCTGCCCCACCTTGCTAAACACAGCAAGGCCCAGAGCAGCAAGGAAGCTTTGTCAGAAATATTTGTGTCTTATTTTCAAACTACTGAGGTCAGGGAGGTGGGAAGGAGCAGAAATGCAGTTTTGATGAAATATTACACTTTGGCCTGGAATTGGGGCTGTTCAGCCTGGAGAAGAGGAGGTTGTGTGGAGCCCTCACAGCAACGTTCCAGGATCTGTAGAGGCTACATGGAGTGGGAGAGGAGCTCTCACTCAGGAACTGTAGGGACAGGACACAGGGAATGGCTTCCCACTGCCAGAGGGCAGGGTGGGATGGGATATTGGGAAGGAATTCCTGGCTGGGAGGGTGGGGTGCCCAGAGAAGCTGTGGCTGCCCCTGGATCCCTGGAAGTGCCCAAGGCCAGGTTGGTCAGGGCACGCTGGGATAGTGGAAGGTGTCCCTGCCATGGCAGGGAGTGCAATAAGATGGGCTTTAAGGTTCCAACCCAAACCATTCCATGATTTAAAGCTCTGCAGAAATGCATAAATCCCATGCAAGCCTTGCCATCCCTGCCAGGTGCCCATACCATCAGCCTCACAGAAGCTGTCCGAGGAGTCGTCGTGCTGTGCCCACTGCAGCACTGCCTGCCGTGTCTCCTTGCTGCAAAAAACGTGGGGAAAACTCTCAGAGAGGGCTCTGATCCCAGCTTTCCTTCAGGACAAGGAAGGATTATGGCAAAAGAAGTCAAACCTCAAAGAATCATCCACAGCTCCGAGCCTCTTGGCTTCCTCACACTCCTCGGCGAGGCTGTTGGCTTCTTCCGAATACTGGGTTGGAAAGCAAAGGGGTGGGGAGGGATGATGATTAAAAAAAATTTTTTTTTCGGTTTTAATTTAGCCTTCAATGCACTATTAACACAGGTTAAGCCCCAGGAAGCCTTTCATGATTCAGCCCCACTGTGTTTGCACAGGATGTCCCAAAGGTTTGTGCAATGCTGATGAGTCTTGCAGGGACTCGGGGCAGCCCTGGCACTGCCTTGGGAGCTCTGTGTGCCTGGTGACACCAGCTCCTGGAGAGGTGGCAGAACACCTGGCTCCAGCACAGCCACCTCACAGGCTCTGTGCTCTCCAAGCACCTGAAGAGAGTAAAAATTCAAGTCTAAAGAACATCCTGACATTTCCTGAGCCATGCTCAAAGCCCGGGGGCAGTTTTGGGTTCCTCACGACAAAAAAGACTTGGAGGGGCTGGAGCATGTCCAGGGAAGGGAATGGAGCTGGGGAAGGGTCTGGAGCACCAGGAGAGGCTGAGGGAGCTGGGAAGGGGCTCAGCCTGGAGAAAAGGAGGCTCAGGGGGACCTTGTGGCTCTGCACAGCTCCTGCCAGGAGTGGGGGGTCAGGCTCTGCTCCCAGAGAACCGGGACAGGACACAGGGAAATGGCCTCCAGTTGTGCCAGGGGAAGTTTAGATTGGCTATGAGGGAAAATTCCTTCCTGGAAAGGGTTGCCAGGCATTAGAAGGAGCTGCCCAGGGTGGTGGGGGAGTTCCCATGCCTGGAAGTGATCAAAACCCACGTGGATGTGGTACTTGAGGACACGGGGCTGGTGGGGTGACAGCTGGGCTCGGTGATCTTCCAGGTCTTTTCCAACCTTGTCACTTCTATGGCACAAAACTGGACCACAAAATAAACCCCCCTCATCCTTTCGTGCTCAGCCACACCCACCTTGTAACTTCCAGCTCTGATTCCATCAGGGACTTCATCCTGAAAGACAAAACAAAGCAAGTGCCACCTGTGGGGCAGGTGAGACCCCTCAGCCCCATCTCTGGGAAAGGTTTGGGGTGTCACCACAGCTGCCAGAGGTGACAAGGTGACCACAGCACTCAGCCCAGCTTGCAACACATCCAACCCCCTCACTCCTCCCCAGACCAAGGAGAAGCAACATTCCTAGTGGTTTATTTTGAATTTTTTTTTTGTTGCAAGATTCCTGTTCTCCAAAGGTCTGCAGCTTTCCACAGCTGCTACATCAGGTTGTGCTTTGCTTATCCCAGCAGGAATTTGGGGAAGCCAGGCCTGGCATCACCTTCCTGGCAGGAGCCCAGGTGCCTCCTCAGATTTTTCATCTACCAGCCCCTGACACATGACATTCCAAACTTCCCTCTGACCATTCCAGCATGGAATGTCAGCCCCACACAACCAGCCCCAAAATTCTCCTCAACTTCCATTTTCTCCAGGAGTAGGAAGACAACAGAACCACTGCTACAGGAGCAAATAGTGTGATGGTAAAAAGAAAAAAAATTAAGCAATAAGAGTTATTTTTATTGATTTCAGGATGAAATGGACCCAAATCAAAATAATTAAGAACAGCAGGGACAGTCAGCTCTTAAAATAAGAACAACTTTCAGCTAAAACTTAGGTAATTGTAACTGCATCACATTACTCACAATCACTACCAAAAATAGATATTTTTTTACGGAATAAAAAGTATTTAAACAACATTTAGGGTTATTTTGAGGTGTAAAAAAAAATCATCATTCCATTTTAGAACCCAAGAGTGAGGGAGTAAGACAGTCTGTGCTGGCTGTCAACACCAAAACATGAAATGTCCCCAAAGGGGCCACCAAGCTGTGACTCCCTCACCTCCTCAGCCCCTTTTTTGGGCAGACATCTGCAGTCAGGGTGTTTTCTTACAGCTGAGGGAACAAATCCCTTTTGTCCAGGATGCAGGGACCACAGTGCCCTTGGAAATGGGATGCTCAAAAAGCCTCTTCTCCTACAACAGGGCTGGAAAGCTCTGAGACAAACTCCTCAACCAAAACTAAATCACAGTGCAGCTCATGGGCAAAAAATTCTGTCAATTAACACAAAAACAATAATGGATTTGCCTTAAAAACTACTTACTAATGGAAAAAAAAATTTAAAGGACCAGGAGATGTTTTTGGCTGTTTGCAGAGGGTCAGCTGTTAAAATCCCAGCCTGCCTTGAAACTTTAATTAGTATTATTACAGAATTTAGGATTTTGGCCTTTCTTATGGCCACCAGTGTTGCTGCACCCATGAAAGATCCATCAGAGCCCCAGTTTTGTTGTAACTAAAATAACAAAGTTCAGTCACTTCTCTGTTGTTTCCTCTTTCTCTGCAAAAGTTAAATTAAAAAAATATATGTAAAAGAATGGATTTGGTACTTACAGAGGGGCAGGGCTGTACAGCACAGTCTCTCATCCCACAGTGACTGTTGTCCTCCCAAAAGGGACAAGGTTTCTGTAGGTTTACCTGCAAATAACACATCACCCATCAATAACACATCTCCCCCATGCAGCCAAGCCAACCTTCCACTCCCCAGTTTTCCAAGAGAAATCCAAGTTCTGCACTTGTTTGTTCCACACCAGCAACTCCCTGGTGACCCAGATTGATAACATCACTCACAACTTTGTTATCAGCACAGGTTTAAATCCTTTTAATCCTTGCTTGGGTCTTTCTGCTGGGGCTTTCCCACCCAGACATTTCCATAATTCCAAAATGTTCTGAGGGCCAGAGCTCCCTCTGCTCTGGAGCCAGGCTGGGAGAGCTGGGAATGTTCCCCTGGAGAGGAGAAGGCTCCAGGGAGAGCTCAGAGCCCCTGGCAGGGCCTGAAGGGCTCCAGGAGAGCTGGAGAGGGACTGGGGACAAGGGATGGAGGGACAGGAGCCAGGGAATGGCTCCCAGTGCCAGAGGGGAGGGTACCAAGAATCATTCTTCCAAAATAATTAATATTTAACAAGATTTGGTGGGTTTGGAAGAGAAGGGCATAAAGGGAATCTGACTGAATGGGAGCAGAATCCACCTCATGGAATCCAATCCATGGAATGTCTGGCAGCAACAGCCATCAATGAACCTGAGGGCCTGGAACTAATGCAGGTTTTCCATGTGAAATCCTCTCATTATGGATCACTGCTCATCAGCATCTTTAAGTCACAGCTCACCAAAGGAAGTCCTCTCATTAATGTGTTGCTTAAGAGGGGAAAATGGATAAGAAAATATCTTTGAAATCCTCTTAAAAGTACATTGCATCTTATTGAGATTCTCCTCATAACAGAAGGGTCCAACTGACTGACTGCACCCTTAAAAGATCAGGGTTAAAATGCAGGTGTCTGATTTTAAAAAGATCAGCAGTAATTTCATAGGAGATTAAAAAAAAAAAGACAGCAGCACACAAATAAATACAATTCTTGCAAGAAGAAAATGACCTTGTAGTATCTGAAATAGTCACTTTGCAGGAGTTCATTCAGTCTAGGAAAAAGTTTGTAGTTGTTGAAGGCATCGATGGTTTCTACATCACAGGTGCAGTCATCTAAATAACCAGTAACCTGGGGGAGAAAAACACAATAAAATCAAAATCAACAACATCAAAAACAAGAAATCAAATATAACAACTAAATAAATAACAAATATAAACAACTCAGCCAGGACTTTTTAACACTGAAGACAATTAAAAAATTCATCATTTTCTTTCCTTTTCCCAGCAAGCCAAGTTAAGTTAAAGCAGAATGGACATGGCTGCTGTGAGCACAGGCTGCCAGCTCAGGTCTCTCCTGGATGAGCCTCAGGAAGCCATTCCTGGAGGATAACAGGGAGCTGAGAGCTGCAGTTTGCATGTGGGACCAGTTAGGCAACAATGCCACAAAGCCAGCCCCAAAGAAAGTCCTTGTGGTTCATCAGCTTTGGTTTGGTTTGGTTTGGTTTGGTTTGGTTTGGTTTGGTTTGGTTTGGTTTGGTTTGGTTTGGTTTGGTTTGGTTTGGTTTGGTTTGGTTTGGTTTGGTTTGGTTTGGTTTGGTTTGGTTTTGAGTGGTTTGGTTTGGTTTTGGCTTGGCTTGGCTTGGCTTGGCTTGGCTTGGCTTGGCGAGAACCCCAGCAGTGTGAGCAGAGGGATGGAGCAGCTCTGCTGGCAGGAAGGGCTGCAGGAGCTGGGATTGCTCACCCGGGGCAGAGAAGGCTCCAGGCTGAGCCAAATGCAGCCCCCAGGGCCTGAGGATTTACAAGGGATGGGGGGACAGGACCCAGGGAATGGCTTCATCTGGGATAGATGGGATATTGGGAATTCCTGATGTGAGGGTGGTGAGGCCCTGGCACAGGGTGCACAGAGCAGCTGTGGCTGCCCCTGGATCCCTGGCAGTGCCCAAGGCCAGGCTGGACAGCGCTTGGAGCAGCCTGGGATGGTGGAAGGTGTCCCTGCCATGGCAGGGGTGGGATGGGATGAGCTTTAAGGTCTCTTCCCACCCAAACCATTCCATGGTTCTGTGATTAAGTGCAGCAGTCCCTCTGCTAGCCTCAGAGAGCCATTTGGCACAAAAACATCTGTTCTACATCTGATGGATCCTTCTTGCATCATCCTGAACAGCTCGACAGGCTTTGTGCAAGCCCTGAAGGAAAAAAAAACCCAACAAAGAAGCAGTACAAATTCAGCAGTGGTTTCCTGACACATCCATTACTGGCAGACTACAAAGTTGCTCAACACAGAAGTAGTTTTGCTTCTCCCACACCCCCAGTGAGTCCTTGGGGAAATCAGAGAATCCTGGAATCATTCAGGTTGGAAAAGATCACTGAGTTCAACCATTCCCCCAGCACTGACCATGTCCCAGGTGCCACATCCACAGAGGTTTTAAATCCCTCCAGGGATGGGGACTCCAGCACTGCCCTGGGCAGCTGTGCCAGGGCTGGACAAACCTTTCAGTGAAGGAATTTTCCCTGATATCCAATCTAAACTTGCCCTGGCACAACTGGAGGCCATTTCCCCTTGTCCTGTCCCCCGGCTGTGCCCTCCTGGCAGGAGCTGTGCAGAGCCACAAGGGCCCCTGAGCCTCCTTTGCTCCAGGCTGAGCCCCTTCCCAGCTCCTCATTCTCCCCCTTCCCACCCCTCAGGATTCTCCAGCCCCTTCCCAGCTCCTCAGGGATTCTCCAGCCCCTTCCCAGCTCCTCAGGGATTCTCCAGCCCCTTCCCAGCTCCCTCAGCTGCTCCTCACAATCCAGAAGAGCTACACAACAACTGAAATAAAATTCTATTTACCACGATGGAAATGGAGCAGAGAGGAGGATGCAGAAATGGAGCACAGAGTCACATGAAATGGGGAGGTGGGGGAAAAAATAGCCAGAATTCCCCACCCCACTGGAATAACTCTGTTTGGTTGAGGCAGCATGATTTGGAGGCTCGCTCATATTTTCAGTGTTTACACTGCAGCTCAGTGTGTCACCCTCACACATTTACTGAATTCTGTCCTGCATTTTGCACAGTAATGAAGATTAACAGTGATTTAAGATTTCCCCTAACCTGAATCACCCTTGTAAAAACAAACAGTAGCAATTTGCTAATCCAGTTACTCAATTTAAAGCTGTTGCAAATTTATATAGACATTAAAAAAACACATCAAAACAACAAACCACAGGCACTAACCAACCACATTTTTATTTCCTGAAATCTTTACATCCTTCAGGGCAGGAAGCTTAAAGGTTGGGTCTAAAAGTGACCTAAAAAAAGATTTGGGGATAATCTTCAGCTGTTCTCTGTATCCAAAGGAATGACATCCCTGTAAAAATGGGAACACTGGAGCTCCCACCAAACCCCCACTGGCAGCACCATTTGGGCCAGGTCTGGTTTTGTTATGTCTGGTGACCAACTGAAGCCAGAACCAACCTCATCCTGAATAAAATCCAGAGATGCAAAACTAACATCACTTTTTTTTCTTGTCAAGCCAAAAGAGATGACAGCAGCTCACGTGGACTTAATTTTATTCGGTTGGCACACCCTGCAGGGCAATTAAATAATTCAGTTTGCAGGCTGAACACTGCATGGAACTACACACAAGAAAGATTCTTGACTGAAATGACATGAAAGTTACACACTGAAAGATCTGAGCTTGGGGCTTCAGCTGCAATCTTGTAATCTAACTTTGTCTTCTTCTAATGGTAGGAAAAGATGTCAGAAAACAGGACAACAGTGCAAGAGGAGCTGGAAATAAATGCATTAATGGATAATATCACTGTACTACTTTTCCCACCAGTTGTCTGTGCTCTCCCCCACTAGGGAAGCACTGCAGATGATCCCAAAATCCTTAGAGGACTGGATGGGGGTTGTGCCATGGAGCTCTCCAAATCCCAGTTTATTGGTGGGATCAGCCTCAGGGTCACCCTCAACACACCTGTGGGGGCAAGGGGCAAAGGGAAAGGTGCTGGGAAAACTCCATATCTGCTCAATCTTTCTTCCTCCAAGGATTTCAGCCAGAATGGGTAAAAATGGGCAATTTCCCCAGCCCGTGTGTGCCCAGCCTACAGCCAGAGGACACAGAAGAGAAGCAGCACCAAGAGCTGAGGCTCCTCAGGGCCCTGGTGAAAGCCCCAGTGATGCCCAGCTTGAAGCTGAGTCACTTCAAGACTCAGGGAAGTGGCAGTGCCAAATCATTTGGCAGGACCTGTCTTCATTTCAGAGGTTCCCTCTTGCTCCATGACCCCCCCAGAACCCATTTTTCAGCCCTCCCTTGGTTTGGGACTTCACCTCCTGCTGCCAGAGCAGCTGAGCTCTGTGTCAAACGTGCCCTCCTGTGGGTGGTACCTCAAAACACTTCCTCCCACCCCACAAACAAAATATTTACCTACATCCTCAGCCTGTGCCAAGGAGAGCAGCTATTTGAGATAAACCAGGGATGGATCCAGCCCCCAACACATGCCACGAGCCTGCTGGCACCATGAATCACCCAGCTGAGGGGTTTGCTCCACCTGCCCTGGCTGTGAGCAGCTGGCAGGAGGCTGAGGGGCAGGGCAGGGCTGGGCTGGGCTGTCCCAGTGGGACAGAGCAGCAGGAGTGGCTCTGGGTGCTGAGTGAGCTCCAGGGTGATGTGCCACAACCCCAAAATCCAACCTCCACCTCGTGTGCTGGGAACACCAACAGCAGGGACTGTGCAATCCCTGGGTTTGGCCTCTGCTTCAGCCTCCTTCCCCTCCATGCTGCTCCTCCCACCTCCTTCTGCGGCCCTGAGTGTCACAGGAACATCCCCTGAGCAGTGGATTTGGGGATTTCTTCTCGCTGTGTCCCACACCACAACCTGGCTGGAAAGAAGGAGAACTTTTCCCTGCATCTCCCACCACAGCCTGGCTGGAAAGAAGGAGAACTTTTCCCTGCATGTCCCACCACAGCCACAACAGGGCACAGGGAAGGGAGTGCCACAGAGGCTGAGGGGTTGGGTTTAGCCTGTACCAACTTCCCTGGCAGTGCCTGCTCCTCTGGACAAGTCCCAGGCTGATGGTGAGCAAGTGCCTTCCCTGCTCCCTCAGCAGAAGTTTCCTGGCACAAAGGAGTTGGACTTCCTTGATCCTTGTGGGTCCCTTCCAGATTCTATGAAATTATTTCCCTTTCATCCTTGCCAGTGCACTTGGAGCAGGTTGCTGGCAGCCAGCTGAGCACAGTCACTCCTGCACCTGCCCTGGAAGCTTTATCTGCCACTCCAGGTGCTCTGTCCCCTTCTTCTGCCCAGAAAACAAGGACTAGGTTTCCCAGAACTCACACAGAAGCAAATCTCACATGGGAGCATCAGGATGGGGTCAAACCAGGGCCTGAAGTGCTGTCACAGCATCCCTGAATGGTTTGGGTTGGAAGGTACCCTTAAGACCATTTAGTTCCACCCCCTGCCATGGGCAGGGACACCTTCCACCATCCCAGGTGCTCCAAGCCCTGGCCTTGGACACTTCCAGGGATCCAGGGGCAGCCACAGCTGCTCTGGGAAAACTGAGCCAGGGCCTCACAACCCTCACAGCCAGGAATTCCTTCTCAATATCCCATCCATCTCTGCCCTCTAGCAGTGGGAAGCCATTCCCTGTGTCCTGTCCCTCCATCCCTTGTGAATCCTCTCTCTCCATCTTTCCTTCTTTCCACCTCCCTTCAGGTACAAGAAGGTCACAATTAGACCACCCTGAAGTCCTTTCTTCTCCAGGCTGAACAATCTCAACTCTCCCAGCCTTTCCTCCCAGGAGAGCTGCTCTGATCATCTTGGTGGCCTCCTCTGAACTCCAACAGCTCCATGTCCCTCCTGTCTGCAAGAACCACAGAGCAGGACACTGTTCCAGGAGGGATCTCACCAAGAGGGACAGAATGTACCCCCAAAGATCTTCTCTCCACCTGGAAACTCCTCCTGAAGAGAGAAGAGTTCCTCTCTCCCAGAGAAATGGGAGCTGTGCTAGGAATGAATCCCTGCCCCAGAGGCTGCTGAGTGAACACAAGGACAGCCTGAAAACCTGCCCAGGTCCCAGGGAGGAAACTCTCCATGGCCAGACTCACCCCTAATGACAGCATCCTGCCCACAGAAACATTCCCAAAGGCAACCAGCCCTCTGCCAGACAGGAAACCTTCACAAAATCCCCTCTACCAAACACCTGCAGCACATCCTTAATGCAGCTGCATCAGCCTGTAAACAGCAAATGAACAATAATTACCAACAATATACAGGAGACATCCATGGCTGACTAAAGCTGTGATGCAAACAGGAATATCTCGAGGGGGGGATGAGCTGCCTGTAAAATTTGAGGGGATTTTGATATTGGAATTTTAATCAGAGCTTGGGAAGAACAAAGCAGTATTTGAAACACCAGTGTTTGTAGCAACAGATGGATGTTTCTAATAAAGTTTTCAGGGCTGCTTGGTCTCTAAGGAAGGGAGGTAAAATAACAGTGACAAAAAGCAGGTGAGGCATTGCCCTGGGTGCAGGCAGACAGGAGAGCAACACCCATTCCAGAACCACAGCCTGCTGAAGTCAGCACTTGGAATATTGCTGGAGCAGCACTCCCAAAAGTGGCCCTTGTCACCTGTCCCAGCACAGGCTGGCAGACAAGTCAGAGCTCTTCCAGTCACCCACACTGAGGCTTCTCCACCTCATGAGACAGCAGGAGATGTTCACAGGAGGAACCCAGAGCTGTACCAGGCCTTCAAGGAGCTAAACAAAGGAGGGCAAACCAGATAATTTAAGGCTGGGCCTGTATTTTCTTTGGTGGCAAATAAAAACCACCAGACCAAGGGGATCAGCAGATTATTTTTAACCAAAAGATGAGGCAGCCCTCAGGTGGGATTTAAAAGGGTTGGTGGTTAGAAAGGCTGAGAAATTCTGCCCTACATGACACCTTTTCCTAAAGGTAATAAAAAACCCCTGCCCTAAACATTTGTAGGGAAAAGCAGGCTGCTCCACAGAATGAAAAGTGCATTGCAACAACCCAGCAGTGCACAGAGCAGCACACAAGCTCCTCCAGCCCCAGGAAAAGAGCCTGGCAGTCACTGCCATTCCAGAATGCCAGTTCAGTTCGTGGTTACAGCTCCTTATCCCATTCCACACTCCTGACTCAACATTCAAACATCTCTGCTCACAGGAAACTGCAAAGAAAAACCCAGCAGAGATCCAGAATCTAAAGGCATGTTTTTCAATTCTTTATCAGCAGAGTTTTTATTTACCATTTCCACAGGAAGCTGAAAGTGTCAAGAGCCACCCCAAAAGGCAAAGCCAAAGCCAAGAGTGTAATTCCATTTGTTTTCTTTCTCCATTCTCAATTCCTGACCCACATTTAAGGTCTAGAAATTTAATACAGCAAGAGTAGCCTTTATAAAAGCTTCCTGTTTTTAAAGGCAACAAAAAAAAAAAGGGGCTGAAGACATTGTGACAGCTTCACTCCTTGATCTTGCAAATGTGCTTATCACAGGAATTATTCAGGTTGCAAGGGACCTCAAAAACCATTTTATGTCACTCCCTGCCATGGGCAGGGACACCTTCCACTTGGTTACTCCCCATCCAAGCTGGCCTTGGGCACTTCCAGGGATCCAGAGGCAGCCACTTTGCTTGTGCAAAGTGGTGTCAGAAGGAACTGCAGTGATCTCTTCCTTAAATCCAGGCTTGGCACCCAGTTCCCTCATTTCTGTACCTCAACAGAAGCTGCACTGAGTGCACAGTGACACCCCTGGCACACAACAAGAGGAATTAACCCCGGAGGAGTTTTAGGGAGCAGAGCAGCTCAGCTCCCACCTGGGCATGGCAGGGCAGGGTGGCAGGAGAATCCTGGACAGCAGAGCTAGGAGAGCAGCAAGGCAGGAGAGGGGATGAAGCAGCTGCCAGGGATGGCAATGATATCCCTGAAACATCCCAGGAGAGGCACCTGGGTAGCTGGGGAAGAAATGCTCAACAAGTTGGAGAACTCCCCTCTACTGATGGGAGTAGGGAGAGAATACAGTTAAGGTGGCATGGAAGAGAACCACAGAATCCTGGAATGGTTTGGGTTAGAAAGGACTTTAAAGCCCATCCAGGCCCACACCCTCCCATGGCAGGGACACCTTCCACTGTCCCAGGTTGCTCCAAGCCCTGTCCAGCCTGGCCTTGGACACTTCCAGGGATCCAGGGGCAGCCACAGCTTCTCTGGGCACCCTATGCCGGGGCCTCCCACCCTCCCAGGGAACAGTTCCTTCCCAATCTCCCATCCATCCCTGCCCTCTGGCACTGGGAGCCATTCCCTATGTCCTGTCCCTCCATCCCTTGTCCCAGTCCCTCTCCAGCTCTCCTGGAGCCCCCTCAGGCCCTGCAAGTGGCTCTGAGCTCTCCCTGGAGCCTCCTTCAGGTGAACACCCCCAGCTCTCCCAGCCTTTCCACCCAGCAAAGCTCCCGCAGCCCTCGGAGCATCTCTGAATCCTCCTCCGCACTCTCCCCAGCAGCTCCACTGCCTCCCCACGCTGGGCACCCCCGAGCTGCCCACCGACCCCGAGCCCAGCCTCCCTCCCGCTGCCACCCGTGCCCGGGCCGTGCCCACCTGGCAGAAGCAGCTCGGCTGGGCGCCGCGGGGCAGCGCCAGCAGCCCCAGCAGGACGAGCGGTGCCCGCAGCCCCGGCAGGACGGTCACGATGGTCGCCGCCATCTCCGTGCGCGCTGGGGCCGGAGCTCGGCGGGGCCGCCCCGCTCGCACCGCCCCGCCCGGGGCGCGGCCCGGCGGCGACGCGCGGAGCCGCACGGAGCGAGGGCACAGCGCGGGCACGGCCCGGCCCCGCGGGCGGCGCCGGCGGGGCACACCGAGCGCTCCGCCGCGGTTTCATTTACTGAGTTTAACAACAATAATAATCCGGTTTGTCGGATTAGGGTTTGGGGTTTGGGTTTTTTTGACTCAAAGGTGTTTTAAAAAGTTTTATTCTATTTTTAGTTTCGTTTGAAGGGTGAGATAACGCAGATGTTATAATTCACGCTATTACAATCAGAAGCTATTTATTTCCTAATTATACTATAATATACATATTATACTATACTATACTATTATATTATATTATATTATATTATATTATATTATATTATATTATATTATATTATATTATATTATATTATATTATATTAATTATTATATCTAATAATGTAATATATGTATTATATATAATATCATATACATAATATATTATATATAATATGTGTGTATTATTATATGTATATATCATGTACATATTATGTCATATTCTACTCATTACTATATACAATGATATAATATATGTAATATAGATACTATATGCATATTATGATATGTATATATAATGTACATATTATATGATATTATATTATATTAGTTATGTTATACATATATTATAGTGTATATTTCTTAATTGCACTCTATAATACACTATAAGCGTTTCTTGGTCTATCAGTTTTGGCCACACTGAATGTTTTAAAGCTAATAATTTAAATTTACTTTTTTGTGGGTCTTAATACAATGTATCTTTTATAGTTCTATTTTTCTAAGGTATTTAATTTTTTTTGTAAGGCCGTCCTTTAAAACTTCTATTTCTCTCTTAACAATATCTCTCCTATTCCGTAACATTTCAAAATTAATATTTCTTACCTTAAAATTTATATACAAATACATGCTATATAAAAACCTTTGATCAGGTTTAAAAATTTTCTACAAATCTGTTTTGTAGATAAAAGAAGGACAATATTTCCAGTGCTGGGGTGCTCCTGGCCAACAGCCCAAGAACACTCTGGTGTGTACAGCCAGTGTTATCTTTATCCTGTTATGCGCTGAGGTACATGAATATTCATGTGTCTCATGCATTATTCAAACATTCTTTCAGACTTTCTGATGTTCTGGGAACTCCTTTGTTCGACTTCTTCACACTCTGGCCCATCTGCATGACATCCTGGGTGTCAGGTCAGTGTGTTTTAGTTCTTCTTGTGTCTCCATCCTGCTGTTTCACATCCTCTGATAAGGATTTAGTATTAAACTAAATTAAATTTAGCATGGTACTCTCTAATTGCTCTGGTTTATGTCATGGTTATCACTTGGACAGGTTGGTCACTGGATGGCCTTACATTGTTTTTAGTTACACAAAAGCTTTTTTCACATATAGTACAACGCATTCATCTCACCATTATTTCCATAAGTGATACATAGATATATTTCTGTTCTGTTATATTCATAGATATTACATTTCACAACTATTTCTGTGAGCAACACTTGTGCATACTTAAAGTGATTATATTAGATTAATAGGCAGCCAAAAAGAGATAGAATTGATACTTTTAATCAATCATAATAATAATTTTTATTTTAATTATTATTATTATTATTATTATTATTATTATTATTATTATTATTATTATTATTATTATTTTCCTTATAATCACTAACAACATGCAAAATCTTATACATAAATGCAAAAGCCAATATTATCTGGTCATTTTTCAGTCACACAGTGGCACTGGAGGGACATGGGGCTGGCAGTGCTCCTGGCCCCACTCTGAAATGAGGGATTTGGGGTGCAGCCCCCCAGCCTCAAGGGCTGACAGATGAAGATCAGATCCAAATTTTTACTATCAAAAATAATAAAACACATGCAAGCTCCTCAGTGTGTCGTGGGCTGTTTTGTCTCCACCAGGAATTTACAGCTACAAAGGAAGAGAGGAGCAGGTGCCAATATAAAACAGGGATGTGCATGTTACAGAAGAAAAAAACATTTCACTAAGGATGAAAAGCAATGCTAATAATCCAGACCAAAGCCAACTTTAATGAATATTCACACATATTAATTACCTGACAGTGACTGCCAACCATTTGGTCCATTTGTATCACGGTTCATTTTTTGCCTTCACAATGAACTGGAGAGAGAAAATTAGAGAAAAAACAAATTTACTTCATTCACCCTCTGAGTTGTGGTTCAGAACTATCCAGTGTGGTTTTCTGCCAATAATCTGGTCACCAATACTTTAATTCTTTGCTCCTCAAAATCATTAAGCAGATTTATATTACAAAAGCTTATTATTTTGTGAGCTGCCCCATCCTGGAAGTGTCCAAGGCCAGGCTGGACAGGGCTTGGAGCAGCCTGGGATGGTGGAAGGTGTCCCTGCCATGGCAGGGGTGGAACGAGATGCAATTTAAGGTCCCTTCCAACCCAAACCATTCCGTGGTTCTGTGACAGGAGATAGCTTTTCTTGGACTTACAGCCAGCTCCATTTTCTTGCCCAGATGGACAAAGGTGACTTTTGGTCCCTCCCAGCCCTCATTCCCAGCTGGCAGTGCTGACATTGGTCACTTTATTGGTCACTTTGTTCTCTGCAGAGCTCAGCTCTTGCTCATCCCTCCTTGCTCTCCTGGCCATTGCCCTCTCACCCTGCCCTGCTCTGATAGCCCCAGTGAGGCTCTGTGGGATTTGCCAGGCCACAGCAGCTGTTGGTCTGCCTTGGGAATTGTTAAAAATAGCTTAGAAATTGTTGTTAAATAGTTGATAGATCGTTGAGCATGTACTGTTTGTTTGGTTATTATATTGTAGAAGGGGTTAAAAGGGTAGTTATGAGAAATAAGGTACTCAAGGTACCATAACACAGCTCAGTAAAGTGCAGCACGAGCCAGCCTGGACAGAACTGTAATGGGCCAATCAAGCGCCTTAAACCTTCATGCAAATGAAGGATCCAAAAAGAAACCAATCCAGAGGGACAAAGACAGGATAAAAAGGGACTTCTGACCCACGGAATTGTGCTGGAACATCGGGGCCATCGCTGCTGAGCCGCCCCAGTGCTGCTCCATCCTTGAGGGAACGCTCCTGCTCGGCCCGTGTCCCCTTACTTTAGGCCTTTCTTTTTCTTATAACAAATACTAAAATCACTTTGTACCGGGAGCCTGCTCTCGTTTTTATCAGGAACGTCCCACAAACTGCCCACAGCAGGAAATGGGATGACCTTTAGGGTCCCTTCCAAGCCAAACCATTCCATGACTCCTGGACCTCCATGAGGTCTCCCCGCACCTCCTCTGCCCACACTCCGCGGCCGCCCTTGACCCCACGCTCTGAGCCTGGCACAGCCCGTGCCCATCGCAGCCGATGCTCTTGACACTCGCGGCCCCTCACGACAGCAGCCGTCTGTCGCGACAGCCGCAGTCCTCCGCGGCGGCAGGGGGCGCTGCTGGGCGCTGAGGGCCGGCGCCGCCGCCATGGCCCTTCCCGGCATTCCCTATGAGCGGCGGCTGCTCATCATGGCGGACCCCAGGGACAAGGCGCTGCAGGATTACCGCAAGAAGCTGCTGGAGCACAAGGAGATCGACGGCCGCCTCAAGGAGTGTGAGCGCGGGCACGGCGGGCCGTGAGGGGATGGCGGGTGGGCGTCTCTGAGCGCCCCGAGGAGCCCCGAGAGGGAGCGCGGCGGCCGCGGCGCTGCCCGCGCTTCGTCATGGGCCTGGCCGGGCCCGGGGGGCGGACGGGGCCGGGCGCTGCCAGCGCCGCCGCTGGGTCCCCGTCCCCTTGGGAGAGCTCCGGAGGGTCACAGAATCACGGAGTCATTTAGGTTTGGAAAGATCTCTGGGATCGGCGACACCAACCTGTGGCTGTCACCACCTTGTCAATGGACCAGAGCACGTCCAGTCGTTCCTTGGGTAGCTCCAGGGATGGAGACTCCGCTGTCTTCCTCGGCAGCCTTTCCCCATTGACTGACCACCATTTCCGTGAAGAAATTTTCCCTGATATATGTTGTATTGCACTAAATAGACACGGACTCTTACAAATATCCAATTTAAACTTACCCTGGTGCAGCTTGTGGCTGTTTCTCCTTGTCTTGTCCCTGTTCCCTGGAGCAGAGCCCAACCCCCTGTCTGTGCCCTCCTGGCAGGAGCTGTGCAGAGCCACAAGGGCCCCCTGAGCCTCCTTTGCTCCAGGCTGAGCCCCTTCCCAGCTCCTCAGGGATTCTCCAGCCCCTTCCCAGCTCCTCAGGGATTCTCCAGCCCCTTCCCAGCTCCCTCAGCCTCTCCTTGTGCTCCAGCCCCTTTCCATCTCCATTCCCTTCTCCACATTAGCTGAAGGATCCTTAGTGGTTTCCCAGTCTTACTCTACCTGCAGCTTTGCTGCTGGAAAAAGGGTCTGGTCCCGTGCTCTTGTGGGGTTGAAGGTGCCCAAAATCCTGTGTTTCTTTCTTCTTCTAGTAAGGGAACAGCTGAAAGAACTCACCAAGCAGTATGAGAAGTCAGAAAATGATCTCAAGGCCTTGCAGAGTGTTGGGCAGGTACGTGAGGGAAAGAGATGTTGGCATCCTTTGCTGCCTGTTGAAGTAACCTTTACATCCATTTTTAGCATCAGGAAAGGGAAAATGGGAACAGTGCAGGTAAAACAAAGAGGAACTGATGGGTTAGGGATGGTTACAGGGTGTCTGAGTGCTGCAATGTTAATTTCCCTTGAGGCTCATGTTGTATTTACTCTTTTACAGATTGTTGGTGAGGTTCTTAAACAGCTGACAGAGGAGAAGTGTGAGTACAATGAATTCTTATATTCTCTGAGATGGTGAAGATCATGGAGCCATGGGATGGTTTGGGTTGGAAGAGACCTTAAAGAGCATCTCATTCCAACCTCCCACTATCCCAGGCTGCTCCAAGTCCTGTCCATCCTGGCATGGAACACTTCCAGGGATGGGGCAGCCATAAAATAATAAGCTTTTAAAATTTAAATCTTGTTAAAGTTATGGAGAAGTAAAGAATTAAAGTGTTGGTGGTCAGATTATTGGCAAAAAGCGTTCTGGTTAATTCAAAATCACAGCTCAGAGGGTATATTGAGTAAATTTGGGTTTTTTTCTCTAATTTTCTTTCTCCAGTCATTGTGAAGGCTACAAATGGACCAAGATATGTGGTTGGCTGTCGCCGTCAGGTAATTGATCTCTGTGAATATTCATTTAAAATTTGCTTTTCTGTGGGATATTAACATTGCTTTTCATCCACTGGGTCCTTAGTGGAGTGTTATTTTTTCTTCTGTAATGTGCACACCACAATTTTACACTGGTACCTGCTCCCCTCTCCCTTTGGAGTGGTAGCAGTGTAACTTCCTGGTGCAGACAAAATAATCCACAGCATTCTCAGGATCTGGCATGTGTTTTATGATTTTTATTGAGTCAAAACTCTGTCCTTTTGCCTGATTTTGGACTCTCTGGAGATTAATTATTATGAAAACTGATTGTGTAATTTCACAGCTGCTGTGCTGTGACTGTTGCTGTCATGCTGCTGAGTTTTAGATTTAATGTCATTTTACCATGTATCTAAATCATGGAATAGTTTGGGTTGGAAGAGACCAAAGTTGATCCCATTCCAGCCTGCCATGGCAGGGACACCTTCCACCATCTCAGGCTGCTCCAAGCCCTGTCCAACCTGGCCTGGGACATTTCCAGGGATCCAGGGGCAGCCACAGCTTCTCTGAGCACCCTGTGCCAGGGCCTGCCCACCCTCCCAGCCAGGAATTCCTTCCCAAAATCCCATCTAAACCTACCCTCTGCCTGTCTAAAGCCATTATCTTTATCCATATCTTCATTTTTTTTTTCCTCTTTCTGGAGAGAAACTGATGTTCGTTGCAGAATTTTGGGGACATAAGTAAAATTATTTCCACTCTGGGGCGTGTGAGGTAATCTTGATGTTCTGTGTTGAAACAGAGCTGGATCCTAAGGGATTGATTGTCCTTGGATGAACCAGCATTTTGGAGTTTATTCTTCACTAAAAACACTCTTTTATCTTAAAAGATCCTTGATTTGCTACCAGACGCTCAAAACAAAAACAAACAAACAAAAAAAAAAAAACAAACAAAAAACCCCTGATTGTTTTCAAAATGTCAAAGTATCAAAGACAGACAATTTCTCCTGGACTAGAAGGATGAATTTTTGATCAAAGCTCTCCTGGCTGAGCTGCTGCTGCTCAGGAGGGAGGAGAGCAAGGCTGTTTAAGTGGGAGCAGAATCACTTCCCTATCTCAAGTGCATTAGCTAAGAAGGTCAAGTGGTTTCTCTTTGTTTTCTTCTCACTGCAAAATAACTTCAGTCTGTTGGGCAGAGTTGAATCTGAGAGAATTCCAAGCTGTTATAAAGTTCTTTGGATAAGGAAGCTGCAAAGAGGCCTTAGTGGTGACTCCAGTAAGGGAGGGGGACAGCTTGATCCTAAATCCTTCCAGAGGGTCAAGGACCCACGTGGCAGGGACCTTATAAATCCCCCAGCAGGGACAATGGGAAACTTCCAGCAGTCTTGGAAAAGGGTTGTCAAAATCCTCTTTTAATTCCAGAAAAATTGAGTAGGGTGTACTGGAATGTGTTTAAAAATCCCATAAAAATGGAATAAGCAGCCAAAAACTGCTGAGGCAGGAGAGGAGGCATCCAAGGTGAAAGATAATAATTGAACAGCTGACTTCAAAGAGGAGAAGTAGTGACACAGGGAAATGTTGAACTTTTTGTGAGGGTTGTTTAGTTATTCTGAAACAGCTGTTCCTGTGTGGAGCAGAGGGCAGGATTAGATCCCACAGGTGCAGTCAGATTGACAGCAGTAAAATTAAAAATTAATGATGGACTAGAAAACAGTCTTTGTTTTAAAAGAGGTGCAGGTAAGTTAATGACTGCTTGGTGTGTCACTCTGTAGCCTTGGTTTTTCTTCTGTGTGATGGAGCAAGGAGTGCAACTCCAGTGAAGATTTTGGCTAAAATCAGGGATTGTGTTGGAGTGGGGTTCTAACAGAATTCCTTTCTTTGGGACTAGCTTGACAAGAGTAAGCTGAAGCCAGGGACAAGAGTTGCTCTGGACATGACCACTCTGACTATTATGAGGTAGGATTCTGCTCTTTTTGTCAAACATTACACAAAGACTTGAATAATCACTTCTGCAATATTTTGTAAACATTTTCTGCAAAGCAATGCTTAAGTAAGGACAGTTATTTTGAGGGAAGACTTGTGTGTCTGTTTTATATGATTTAAAAAGAAACTGGTTGTTCTTTAGAAAAATAATTACAGTAATTTCAGCCATGTTTTAAGCTGTGTTTTAAAACTTTAAAAGGTTTGCTAGGTTTGGGGTTTTTTTCTGTTTTTTCAGCACGTGAGGTGGGAAGAGAAGAAATAATGTTCATCTTGCTATACAGTTTATGGGAATAACTTTATTAATTTATAAATGTGTCTACACAATAAAAATATCTCCTCTTAACTCTTGTTTTCCAGATACCTGCCCAGGGAAGTGGATCCACTGGTTTATAACATGTCTCATGAGGACCCAGGAGATGTTTCCTACTCTGAGATCGGAGGCCTGTCAGAACAAATCCGAGAGTTACGGGAGGTACCCAGTGCCTCAAACCCCCATCAGATCCTGATCCATGCTCTCAGTGAAGCTTTGCAGGGCAAAACCACCTTGGGGCTGTTCAAGGATCCTCTCAGATCAGTGCTTTTCATGTTTCATTTGAAGTGCTTGGATTAAAATGAAGATAATCCTTTAGAGAAGAGGATTTAAAGGATCCAGGACCCTTTAGGCTGTGGGAGTGCCTTGAAGTTCAAGAGACAGGGCCAGCAAAGCAGACTGGAATTTTGCTCAAAAGCTATCAGGATTGCTCTGGGAAATGCAATTAGGGCAGTAGGGATGTGATTTGAGCAAAGAGCATTGAGAGGAAGCAGCAATTGCAGAGCCAAGGCAAGGGAGTGGATTGATCCATAGGATCTCTCACATTTTCTTATTAAACTGTTTCTCACACAGAAATGCTGCCAATAAATAATGCAGCTAGATAAAAAACAGGCTGGCATGTGCATCATTAATTGTTTTAAACCTCAGGGGCTCAGGTTGCTGTGTGTCCCTTCACAGGTCATTGAACTGCCACTGACAAACCCAGAATTGTTCCAGCGTGTGGGAATTATCCCTCCCAAAGGCTGCCTGCTCTACGGCCCCCCTGGTGAGTCTCAGCAAAGGGCAACAAGTGTTTGGTTGTTCTTTTCAGGCTGTGGCAAGAGCCTTCTTTGTTTCTCCTTCTTTCCCTTTTTATTTTTTCCTTTCCTTTTTTCTTTTTTATTTTTCTATTTTCTTTCTTCTCTTTTTCCTTTCTCTTTTTTCTTTTTTCCTTTCCTCTTTCTCCTTTCTCCACTCTCTCTCCTCTTTCTTTCTCTTCTCTGTCTTCTCTCTCTTCTCTCTCTCCCTCTCTTCTCTCTCTCTCTCTTCTCTCTGTCTTCCCCCTCTCTCCTCTCTTCTCTCTTCTCCCTTCTCCCTTCTCTCTCCTCTCTGTCATCTTATCTTTGGTTTTTTCTTTCCCTTTTTTTCTTTCCCCTTCTTTCTTTCTTTTTTTTTCATTTTCCTTTCCATTTTTCTTTTTCTTTTCATTTCTCCTTTTTTCCCTCTTCCTTCCCATTTCCCTTTTTTCCCATTTCCCTTTTTTCCCATTCCCTTTTCTCCCCTTTCCCTTCCCCCCCTTTTCCTTCCCCCCCTTTCCCTTTTTCCCCCCTTTCCCTCTTTTCCCCCCTTTCCCTTTTTTCCCCCCTTTCCCTTTTTTTTTCCCCTTTCCCTTTTTTTTTCCCCTTTCCCTTTTTTCCCCCTTTCCCTTTTTTCCCCCTTTCCCTTTTTTCCCCCCCCTTTCTCCTTTTTTCCCTTTCCCTTTCCTTTTTTCTTCCCTTTCCCTTTTTTCCCCTTTCCCTTTTTCCCCTCCTTCCTAAGTCACTGGCAGGCATTGTTGAGTCAGTAATTAAACAGCTTCAATCTCTTGTCTATCCAGGCACAGGAAAAACCCTTTTGGCCAGAGCAGTTGCCAGCCAGCTGGATTGCAACTTCCTCAAGGTGTGTCATGGCACTGCCCCCACACCCTTGGGGTCTGTTTGCTCTGCAGCCTCCTCATCCTCCTGTGTCCTTCCCAAGGTGGTGTCCAGTTCCATAGTGGACAAATACATCGGCGAGAGCGCTCGGCTGATCCGAGAGATGTTCAATTATGCCAGAGATCACCAGCCCTGCATCATTTTCATGGATGAGATCGATGCTATTGGTAAGGCTCCTGGCCTGGGGGGTGGCTGGGCTCTCCTTTTAAGGCTGGAGTCAGCTGTAAAGCAAATTCCCCCCGTTTGAAAGGCAAAAATCAAGTAGCAGAACTGATGGGTTTGGTGTGCTGCAGGTGGGCGCCGCTTTTCCGAAGGCACATCAGCTGATAGAGAAATTCAGAGGACTCTGATGGAGGTGAGTGTCAATTCCTGACTGTGGCCTGCACAGCCACATTAAATAATAGTACAGGTGTGAATTGTTACCTGGGATCTGGCTTTGCAGAACCTTTTCTGGGTTAATAAACTAGAAGTGAACTAAGTGCTGCTTTTACAAAAGGCAGCTGCACATCCTGGTAACTCAGCCATGAGTTCAATGTGGAGACTAATTGAATCTTTTTAAATTGCTGAAATGATTTGGGATATCTTCTTTTGCTTACTGCTGCTCCCTGCATCTTTGAAGGTTTGCAGAACCCCCCTTTCTGTCTCTTTTAGTCCTAAAGATAGTCTGTAACATTTTTGAACTGTTGCAGTTGGATTTTCAAAGCTAGGAGGAGCACTTGTATTTCTTTGTTTCTTTATTCATTGCTTTGATAAACTGGGTTGTGTGAAGAGAATATTAAAACCACTGGTGACAATTAGAAATTCTGAAGCTAATGGGAACCTTCCTTAGCCTGTGTTTGCAAACAGTTTGCCTGGTTCAAAAGAATGTGTCTGCCTTCCATAGAGAATTAAATCACGGTGATCAAAGAGCAAGTGCTTTGAGTGTTCACAATGAAATGCCTTCCTGTGTGTGGATTAGTATTCCAGAGGCTGTTCTTCAAGTCTAATTGGAATGTCCTGGCCTTGGTGCACTACAATCCAAATGTGTCAGGCAGCCATTGGCTCCTGTAGTCCTTGCAGTATGTTCTTTGCCTCATTGTTTTAGTCAAGTGTTTCACGTTTTGAGCTCAACTTTGCTCAATGTCCTTTTCTGTGGGGAAAGCATTTTCAATGTCTCTTCAGCTCTTCATTGCTTGGGATGGAATATTCAGGGAGCTCAAGGCCTTGTAGGATTTTTTTTTTTTTACTTCAGAGCTTTTCATCTTGGTGAGGAATACTTAGGCAGGAAAAACAAAATCAGACTGGGAAGATTTGGGGTTGTTTAAAACCAAAATTCTGTTCTCTGTTAGTTGTTGAATCAGATGGATGGATTTGACACTCTGCACAGAGTTAAAATGATCATGGCTACCAACAGACCTGACACCCTGGACCCTGCCCTGCTGCGGCCTGGAAGGCTGGATAGAAAAATCCGTGAGTTTCTCTTCCCAGTGGCTGCAAGGAGGATGTAATCCCTGGGAATTGTGGGTTTCTGCTTTGATTGAAGCTGTAATTCTTTCTAGATATCGATCTACCAAATGAACAAGCCAGATTAGATATTTTGAAGATTCATGCAGGTCCTATCACTAAACATGGTGAGATAGGTAAGTAGAAGTTCCCTGGATGTCATTCCTGCTGCTGTTCATAGGGATGGGAAGAGGGTGAATTGTTACAGTGATTCTGACTGTATTCCCACCTTTACACTGCCCACACAACTTCCCCTCTTGGAATTCTACTTGTTTCATTTTTAAATGCATCCTGATTAAACTGTTGTTAAGTCTTTGAAAAGGAAAACTGAATACAAACCCGTGAGCCCAGCTGGAAACTGGAAAATCAACAAGGTTCTCATCAGGCAGTTTCCTGTTTCTAATGGAATGGCTTAGTGCAAGTAAAGAGTGTTTTCATTCACCCCTCAATGAAAGAAATATTGCTAATGAAGGAGTCTGAAAGCAACAATTTATAAAAGTCAGGGAGAAACCTTGGAGTTTGGAGATGGCATAAGCACAACTTGTCTGGTAGTGGTGTGGAGCATTCTCTCAGGAGTATAAGGGGAGAATAACAGTATAAAATGGGGAGGGTTTATTTAAGATCTGTGTTACTCTGAGCTGCCCAGAGTCCTGCTTTCACAGTGACTCCTCCCAGCTCTCCTGGAGGAGCTGGGACTGGGCTTTGCCTTTAAAGCAGCGCTGGCTGCCTGGGAGTGCAGCAGTGCCCTGTGGCACCCCCACCCCCTGTGTGCTGACAGCAGCGATTCCTGCAGCCCCTGGAGCTGATCCCAGTCACCATCTGGCTGCATCAACAGCTGCAGCTCAGCTCAGGGACAGCAGGAGGGAGCTGGGGGAGGGCCAGGGCTGGCCACTGCTTTTCTTAGCAGCACTGCTGGCTTAAAGCTGCACGTGGCTGCAGGCTAAGGAGAGAAGGAGCTCCAGAGCAAATCATGAGCCTGAGGTGAAGTTCTTGGAGAGAAACTTCTTATAAGGTGTGGGGTGACAGCAGGAGGGGGAATGGCTTCCCAGTGCCAGAGGGCAGGGAGAGATGGGATAGTGGGAGGAAACTCTTCCCTGTGAGGACAGTGAGGCCCTGGCTCAGTTTTCCCAGAGAAGCTGTGGCTGCCCCTGCATCCCTGGAAGTGTTCAGGCCAGGCTGGATGAGGCTTGGAGAAAGTGAAAGGTGCCCCTGGCCATGGCAGGGCTTGGAAGGAGATGGTCTTGAAGGTCTCTTCCAGCCCAGACCATTGTGGGATTCTGGAATTCTCCTTTGTGCTGTTCTTATGTCTTTGGCACTGCAGTGGGATCGTTCTTTCTGCTGTTCAGCAAGCTGAGGTGTCAGGTCCTTGCTAAATTCCTGCAGGTGATGTGGAAAGACTGTGATGCTCAGCTTTGATACTGCAAAAGGAAGGCCTGAACTTAGCAGCAGGGTGAGGTGGAAATTGGGTTAAAACCCAAAGATAAGGATTTGCTCAGGTTCCAGCATGAGACTCTCCTGCTTCAATCCTGGTGTTTGCTGAAAACCCTAAACTCACAAACCTTGCACTGTTCAGCCTTGTTCATTCCCCTCACTTATGTTTTTTAACTTTCCAATTATGAAAATAAATTTTTTATTTGACATTATACTACATGGAATTAAAATACAGCTGAAGAACTACTCCTCTTTAGGAACTTCTGGATTCTTGAGATAAAAACATTCAATTCAAATGTTTTGAATTTTATACAGAAGAGAAACTGAAAAGTTTTCCAGGGAGTTAATAATTTTAATAAGCAGCCTTGCAAAAATCAGAACTTGCTGGAGGCTCAACAGTGGTTTAGAAATTGATTTCCACTGAATTATAACCATGGCCACTCTTTTAGTAAATATATGTGCATAAAATATCAGGCCTAATATATTAAGACACTAAGTGCCTTTAGTGGATGGAGTGTTGGAAGTGGAAAGGGACTGAGTTATGACCACTTGGAGAGAAGTTTACTGGGCTTTTACAGCATTTCAATGATAAGAGCATTGCCTTGATGGAGCTTTTGCACTTCATGTTGATTCTTGTAACCACAAGTTGGTAACTTTGGGATTTAATTATATAACATGAGCTTTTGGCTGCCACACATTCCTGTTTTAATGGAAGGGCTGATACAGCTGCTGATTCCAGTTAATTTATCAGCCCAATGAGCAGCTCTGCGCTGAAATCCAAGTTTGTTAGCTGGATGTGTATTTTATTGGCATCCCTAAGGGGAAGGGTGATTTATTCCTAACGGGTGCTGGTGTTTTATGAACAGATTATGAAGCAATCGTGAAGCTTTCAGATGGCTTCAACGGAGCAGACTTGAGAAACGTCTGTACTGAAGCAGGTAATTTCTTAACTCTTCATTTGGATGTGCTAAATCTTGGATAATGCTGAATCTTGGAGCTGTTCCTCTGTGGATTAAACCCAGCAGCTCAGAAATGTTCTGCTGGAACATTTCACTTGAGCTGATCTGAGCCAGCCACTTGTTGGCTGATCTTGATGTGTCCCACTGTCTCATTAGAACCAGATACATTCCAGAAACAGGGATTGAACCCATTTTTCTCCTTTTTGGAGAGAATTCAGGGCTCTTGGTACCCATGTGCCTGCAGAGTTGATGTTATTTTATGCTTTTTTCACGTGAAAATTTGTGCATTTGGGGTTTGCCTGCATGGGCAAGCTGAGTAAATGCACACTCAGAGTTTAAACAAATTTTTAGTACTCCCTTAGATCAGAAAGGTGAATTTCCTCCTCTTCCCAACATCCAAGACATGGGAAGATCATGTAGATAGTGTAACCTGGGTCAGTTTTCATTTGAATTTGAGTGAAACTTCATGTTGTGTCTCTTCACACTGTTAAATCCTCCCTCCCAGGGATGTTTGCTATCCGTGCTGATCATGACTTCGTAGTTCAGGAAGATTTCATGAAAGCTGTCAGGAAAGTGGCTGATTCCAAGAAGCTGGAGTCCAAGCTTGACTACAAACCTGTGTAAATTAACCATAGAATTTGTGATTTGATTGTACACATCCTACTGGGTTAATGCATAAAAAAAAAGGAGAGAAATAATGTACCTCTTGATTATCATTGTAAGGTGTTTGTGTAGCATGTAGCTAGTAATTTTTTGAATGCTAGTTGCAAGTTGGCTACAGGAGTGTGTTTTCTGTACAATTCTGAAATGCAATGTTCATTACAGCCCAGGCTCAGTAAAAATGTGTGGAGATGTGTTGTTCTCTTAGCAATTATGGTGGGAATTTGTAAACGTGCCTGAAGGGATTCACAAGCAGAAGAAAGTCAGTTCATTTCTTGACTTTTTGTATATCAGTAAATCTCCTTTCCCCAAACAGTTTATGAATAAAACCTGTTTAAATCTGTTTATCCTGGTGGATTTTGTGTGTAGCTCTCACAGAGAGGTGAATTTTGTGTCTTCTGAGTTGGAGGAGCAACTTTTCTTTGGTGTAAGGATTGGAGTCCTGTGCCTGCTATACCAGAGGCAGCCTAAACCTCAGAGAGAGAAGGAACTGGTGTGGTCTGGACAAAAATCCTTTCCATGAAGGAATTTTCTCTAATATCCAATCTGAACCTCCCCTGGCCCAGCCTGAGGCCGTTCCCTCTGCTCCTGTCCCTGTTCCCTGGAGCAGAGCCCGACCCCCCCGGCTGTGCCCTCCTGGCAGGAGCTGTGCAGAGCCACAAGGGCCCCTGAGCCTCCTTTGCTCCAGGCTGAGCCCCTTCCCAGCTCCTCAGGGATTCTCCAGCCCCTTCCCAGCTCCCTCAGGGATTCTCCAGCCCCTTCCCAGCTCCCTCAGGGATTCTCCAGCCCCTTCCCAGCTCCCTCAGCCTCTCCTGGGGCTCCAGACCCTTCCCCAGCTCTGTTCCCTTCCCTTGAGGGGCCCAGAGCTGTCCCCAGCACTGGAGGTGCCCCAGCAGTGCCAGCACAGGGGACAGGCACTGCCCTGCTCCTGTGGCCACACCGTGCCTGGTACAAGCCAGGTGCCCTTGGCCTCCTTGCCCACCTGGGCTCACTCACTTGCTGCTGAATTCTGGAAATAGGATTTACCTGAGCTGGTGTTTATTTATTGCAAGAAGTAAACAAGGTGGTGGTGGTTTGAAGGGCATCTGCTTCACTTTTATTTTTATTTTCCAAGCAGTTTCACCCCGAGAGGTGCACACAGACCCACTGCACTGTGGGTCAGCTGAATGTTGGACTGGAGCAGTAATGCACTAAATTGCACTTCTGGCTACTTCTAATTATCCTAATTGGATTACTCTTGGCCTGCTCAGCTGACAGGCAAGTACATTAGATTAGCTCTTGACTTCCAGGAAACACACAGCATCTCCCTGGCAATTTTAACAGCTGTAGTTTTATTTCCTTTCCCATCACAGATCAAACAGATGGTGTAAGATGTAGAACAGTTAAAACAGGACAGGCAACAATATTTCCCTGTTTATATGGCTGTTACAGACCTTTCTCCCTGTTGTGGCTGTGTCAGGAGTGTAAAGATGCAAATCTCAGGTTTAGTTTTAACAACCTTTTGAGTGCAGCTTGTACAGCCCATGTGCCTGGAACAATGAGAACATGAAATCAAAGTCCATTTCTGAGCAGAACAGTGATGTCAACAGCGAGCTGAGCCTCTGGCTGAGGGAAAGGTTGCTGAAAATGTGATTGCTGAAGGTTTCTCAAAGTTTTATTTAGGAAAAACAGCAAAAAGGTGCACTAGAAATAAAATTGAGACTCTAAAATTCCAGTGCTTGTATTTCCAAAAGGACACTTCAAATTTTACTTAAGCAACCAACACAGTGAGTTTGCTTGCTTTGTCTAAGCTTCCCTCAGAAATTCCAGTGTAGAATTTTGGTTCACTGAAAAGCAAAGGAATGAAAAACTGCAATTTAAAGTGAAATCTCATACAATCATAAAATGGTTTGGATTGGAAGGGAGCTTAAGGACCATCCCATTCCACCCCTGCCACGGCAGAGACACCTTCCACTATCCCAGGTGCTCCAAGCCCTGTCCAGCCTGGCCTTGGGCACTGCCAGGGATCCAGGGGCAGCCATAGCTGCTCTGGGCACCCTGTGCCAGGGCCTCACAGGGCAGAATTCCCCCCAATCTCCCATCCATCCCTGCCCTCTGGCACTGGGAGCCATTCCCTGGGTCCTGTCCCTCCATCCCTTGTCCCCAGTCCCTCTCCAGCTCTCCCAGAGTTCTCAGAGCATGGGACCCCAAAAAGCAGAAAAACGGGTTCTTGCCCCAACGCTGAGGTGTCTGAGGGCATCGTTTACACCAAGAGGAGCAGACTGGAGATCCCAGAGTCATTCAGGTTGGAAAAGACCTCTGGGATCGAGTCCCATCTGTGACCGTTCCCCAGCTCATCCCCATCCCAGAGCACCGAGGCCACTGAGGCTTTCCTCGGACACCTCCAGGGATGAGGACTCCAAACCTCAGAGATGCCCCGCTTGGCGTTGCCAGCTAAAATGTGAGGCAGCAGCGTCATTCCCATGGGCGATGGAGCCAAGATGGAAGCGGGCGTGTGAGGAGACGGAGCACTCGGCAATGTCAGGGGACGGCGACAGGGAGCGTCAATGGCCGCGCCATGGCGTGAGGCGCTCCCAGCCGGGCCTGGTCACCGCTAACAGCTGAAGCGCCCATTACTGAAACTTTGGAGTGAATTACCCCGAATTTAGGGCTTGCGAGCAAATTCATTAAACGAACGGCGGCAGCAGCTGCCCGTGAGGGGAGGGCAGAGCGCTGAGGGCGGAGCGGGGCGGAGCGGGGCGGGGGCCGGGGGAGCGGGGCCCGGGGGCGGGCGGGAGGCTGGGAGGAGGAGGAGGAAGAGGAGGGGGCGGAGGAAGAGGTGGGAAGAGGAGGAGGAGGAGGGAAGAAGAGGCGGCAGCAGCAGCAGCAGCATGGCGGCCGGGCGCGAGCGGCTGAGCGCGCCGCCGCCGCCGCCTCCTCCTCCGCCGCCTCCATCTCCTGCCGCTCCCGAGCCGGAGCCCGCGGCCCCGCTGCCCAAATAGCCGCCCTGCCCCGGGTCCTGCCCCGCCCGGACAGCGCCCGGCCATGGAGCTCGCCAAACCGGCCTTCCCCGCGCTGCCGCAGGCCAAAGAGGACTCTGAGGTGAGCGGGAGCTCCGGTCCCGGCCCCCCGCACACGCCCGGCCCGCGGCCCCGCCGGGGCTTCCCCTCACAGCCCTGCCCGCCCTGCGGTGCCTCCCGCGCCCCTTCCCGCGGCATTCCCGCTGGGATCCATCGCAGGCCGCGGGTCCGTGTCCCGCCCTGTGCTGGTGACACCCCCTGCGACCACCGGCCGCGTCCCCCCTCCCCTGCTCGCTGCCAGGCTCTGCTCCCTCCATCGCCCTCGCAGCCCCCCCCGGTCCTCCGACGTCTCCGCTCCCCGGTGCCTCCGGCCTGGAAGCCTCCCACTATCCCAGGCTGCTCCAAGCCCTGTCCAACATGGCCTTGAGCGCTTCCAGGCATGGGGCAGCCACAGCTTCTCTGGGCAGTCTCGCCACCCTCACATTCAGGGGACCGAGCCCCTCCGCTTCATCTCCTTTGGCTTTTGCCCGCCCACAGCGGCCCCCACTCTTTTCTATGCCCCTTCCTGCGTTCGGTGTGTCACGGGCTGTCTGTGTCCCCCTGCCTCGGTAAGGCCCCGGCCGTGTCCCGGGGTGAGCAGCCCCACAGGGAATTACCTGCGGGTCCCCTTCGGGCTCTCGGTGCCTTCCTCCTCTCCTCTCCTCCCGAGGAGTCCATCAGGGAGGTGTTTTCACGGAGTTCCAGAGCCAGGATATCTCTGCGGACGAGGACAGGTGGCAATGTGCGCTCGGGCTGAGCTGTGCGGTGTCACAGCGCGGTGTCTGATTTCTGAACTTGGCTGAACTCCCCGGCGCTGACCCTGACGCTGGTGATTTGTTTTGTGTGTCACAAACGTCCCCGAGTGTCCCCCCCTCCTTTGGTGACCTCAATATTTAATGTGAAATGTCACAGCCTGCATGAGGGAAGCTGAGAGTGTCTGAGCTCTTCAGACATCTGTAGATTGTCATATTTCTAAACATTAGCATTTATTTCTGTTTGAACAGCATTGCTCAATGTTCTTATGGTGGTAAATTACCTGAAATGTGGGAGTGACTCTTTTTGTTCTGTTTTTGTTGTCAGGATTTAATGCTCCCCATCACTTCAGAGCTCTGGAGGTGTTAAAAGTCATGTAGTTGTTCTCACAAAGTTGTAATCACTTTTTGTATCTCAACACAAATCATCTGCCACCCTGTGAGGTTTATAATTTGTTTGTTTTTAAATATCTTTTCTTTCTTGGAGAAACCAATCGTGTTATCCACAGTTTTGTTAACTAAATCAGCCTGGGTGGCTTTTCATCTAAAATGGCTAAAGAGGAATGTGGGGTTAAAATAAAAATGAAACAAGAGCTCAGTGCCAGTCTAACAACTCTTAACTGATGAAAACTGAGATTGTAGTACAGTGTCTTTCAGAGTAGCTTTTACTTTTGTCTTTTTTGTGGGCTGTCTGTAAATAATATAACTTGTAGTGTGTTAGAACTTCACATAGTGGGGATTTTCAAGAACTGATTCTAAAAGCTGTAAGAATTTCTTTTCAATATGCTGCATATGTGTCTGACTTGGTCTAAATACAAGATCGTGTCAACAAATTCTGAGCTCTGATAGGAGATAATAAACAGTTGGAGCATGTGGGGGAAAGAGGAAAGTGAAAGCCAGTAGTGAGTGTCAAAGTTCTTGTGGAGGTAACTTGTTAAAAGCAAAGTGTAGGAGACTTCAGCCCAGTCCTTAAGACAGTGCTTTGGATGAGGAAACTGAGGAAATGAAAATCATCCTGCCCACAAAATGTGGATTTTCCTGGAAAGCAGAAGATGCTCTTGTGCATTGCAGTGAGGAAGCTCTTTAATGAGCAGTAATCCCTCATATTTTGGGAAGTTGGTGATGGTGGTTTAATGCTGGCTTGGCAGATTTGATTTCAAGATACTGGGGAGGGGAGGAGGGAAAGCCTGGGGAACCCCTGGCTGACTTCCTGCTGCTCAAAAGTGCAGCTTTGTCACTTGTTTAACTCACTCCAAGTGCCACCCCCAGCTCCCTTCTCTGAGCTGACACTCCTAACCACGTCACAGCTTTAATAATCATAATAATAATTAAAAATAAAGCCAAATCTGCACAGCATCCCATCCCTTCCCGGCACAAGGAGAAGTGTTGAGGGGAGAGAGCAGCCTGGATTGACTGGGGCAGGCTGCAGGGATGGGCTCTGATAAATAGGTCACTTTTCCAGCCTGGGTGTTTGTCTTGTCCCTAATCCATAGTGTGGTGTTTGGGATTGCTGGATTTCTAAACCTCTTGGCTCTTGATACTTCTGGGAGCTTGGGAAATGCCAGAAAACCTGGAACTCATCATTCTGGCAAAGCTTTTCTGAGAATGTCTGTGAACTGTGTGTTCTTTTACAGTCTGGTGATGGTGAATATCTCAGTTTTATGAGTAATAATGATTATATGTGATGTGGAACCATTTCTAAGCTTAGATTTTTTTTTTTTTTTAAATCAGCACGTTTTCTAAGGTCAGGTCTCAAACTTTCTTAAATTTGAGAAGTTCTGTGTTACATGTTTATACTGGGAGGAAAAAATATGGCTAAAAACCCATTAAAAAGTGTCAGGTTAATAACAATTAGTACATGGTAGCTTATTAGTACTTCTGGAAAGAAGGTCAGTAAGGACTGGAGTAATTAAAGGAATTTAACAGAAATTATTTTCCCATTAAATTTTAAACAAAACAAACAAAAAAGGGATTAGGATATATGTAATGAGAACACAGCAACAGTTACCAGTTTATTTCTTTGTTAAAACATATTTGCTTGCAATCAGGCTGAGCAAACCAAGTATTCCTGATGTACTTAGGGTTTTTTTAGTACTCTCCATGGGTTTTGTAATTAAATTAGCAGCCTATTGACTAAGCAGACATATTTGCCTTTTTATTATGCATAAAAGCTGAGTTCTTTTTTAGCACATGGAGTTTTTCTAAAAAAGAAATTTACATTTTTGACAGCTATATTTAGTCTGAAATGCTAATGTATTTCTGACTGCTTTTTTTAACTATGAAGTGATGCAGCCCATCTAAAGGTGGAACAAATCTATTAAACTTTTTTTTTCCTCTCACTTTTGATAGGCAACACAAATAAACCCCTTAAAACACAGCTTTTCCCCTCCTCTGCAGACTCTTTAAAATAAGTAGGAAGCCTGTATCATTAGAATTATTTTACCTGCCCACATAATAGAGCCCAAAAAATGGAGAACAAATGCTGTGTTGTGCTGGGAGATGTAAATCAGGTGACAGATTTTGATCCCAGCTCAGTGGGATACTATCAGAGTGCTTTGCATAAATCAGAGCAGTGCTCTGTGGCAGCTGGGGTTGAGCAGTGTCTCAATCCTGATTAATTTGTGCCTCCCATCCAGGGGAGGCCTGGTGGGATCCACACAGGCACAGGGGAGCAGTTTGTAGAATTTGGGAGTTAAGGCCTGTTTGGGTTGTTTTAGCAAAATGAGGATTGTCTCAGTATAGCCCAACTCAGGAATTAAATAAAGGAGGGGCATGAAAAAGGCCATTCCTGCAGCATTAGGAACAATTCTGATAATTTGTGTGAGTGTGGCACTCCAGGCACTTGGAGTGCCTAACCCTTTGTGCTTCCTGTCAGCTGAAGGATTCTGCCTCCACTGCTTTATTTCCAATTTTATTGGAAGAAAAAATTTATATGATGGAAGTTTTTAGCAGTGCTGCTGATCCTGTGTGCTGATGGTGTTTGACGAGGTGCCTTTAGGACCAGTGTTAGAGAATGGGATAAATAAGAATTTTGTTTCTACTTTTTCTTTAGTTTCACCTTTTATCCTTTTCTGTGGCTTGTGTTTCTCTCTGCTAAAATAACATTTCCTGCCTTCCTCCTTCCCTCCCCCTTCCTTCCTTCCGTCCGTCCGTCCGTCCGTCCGTCCCGTTTTTGTGTTCTTTTGTATTTTCAATACCACAAATGTCTCTGGTGGGGCCTTCCTGTTGTCTGAGTGCTCTTGACAAACAGAATTCCCAGTAAATCTCCTTCCATCCCTGCTGAATGTGGTGGCCTTGCGATGGAGCAGCTGTGCAATGGTGGCATTGTCACCTCACCCCTTCTCCTGCTCCTTTCTCCAGCCCTCGGCCACTTTTGGGATAGCAGCACTGTCTAAACATTCCTCGAGCTCTGCTCATGGCAGTGCCACACTCACACCTACAGGGAATGAAAGGATTTGGTTTAATTTTGTGTATTTTATAGACTTGCACCAGGATTTCTACCTGGGGAAAAAAAAAAAATATATATATATATAACTGAGCATGCACTGGTCAGGTAGTTGCACTAAATGATTGTTGTAGGTTCCTTCCAATTGAAATTACAATATCCCCCATATTTTTAATAGAACTGTCCAAGAACACGAAGCATGACTGAAACTGAAGACACAACCTTTCACTTCATTCCTGTTTGTAGCTAATTTTGAGGCTCTTAAGTACCACGTTTCACAGTGATAGATGTGACAGGTTTCAGTGATACTCAAATATTTTCCTTGAATATTCTTTGAGTACCTCATTTAGTTTGTCTCCTTTTTATTAAAAAATAGTGAGTGTGCTCTGCTACTGCTTTATTATTTCAGGATTTCTTCTGCAGTTGTTCCATTTTACAAATACTGATTCAGATTTTTGTTCTTTAATGATAACATCCCTCTCCTCCACTTGGTTGTGCCATGTAAAATAATGTGTAAAATGCTTTCAAACCCAAGGTGTGATCTCATTTGTGAATGTGTGAATGACCCTTAAAGCTGCCTGGGAATGAAAGCCTTTGTGTGGAGGTCATTGTTGTGGGATCAGGAGCCAGCCCCATCCAAACTGCAGCCTGGGCAGGGGCATGATGCTGCTGCTGCTGGCACTTGGTGCAATCCTGCCCTCCCTAACACGGTCAGGCTGCAATTTGAATTCTGATATAACACAGACTGGAATCTGAATTCTGATATAGCACACTCAGGCTGTAACTTGAATTCTGATATTGCACACTCAGGCTGTAACTTGAATTCTGATATAGCACAGTTGGGCTGTAATCTGAATTCTGATGTAGCATACTCAGGCTGTAATTTGAATTCTGATGTAGCACACTCAGGCTGTAATCTGAATTCTGATATAGCACGGTCGGGCTGTAATCTGAATTCTGATGTAGCACACTCAGGCTGTAATCTGAATTCTGATATTGCACCCTCAGGCTGTAATCTGAATTCTGATATAGCACGGTCGGGCTGTAATCTGAATTCTGATATAGCACGGTTGGGCTGTAATCTGAATTCTGATATAGCACGGTCGGGCTGTAATCTGAATTCTGATATAGCACGGTCGGGCTGTAATCTGAATTCTGATATAACAGTCGGTCTGTAATCTGAATTTCCTGTGCAGTGTTAAAGGCAGAGCCAGGAGCTCCCTTGGCCAGCGCAGAAGAGGAGCTGGAGCAGGTCAGAGCCCCTGGCTGTGCTTCTGTAACAGTTTCTGCTCCTCCAGCTTCACAACTTTTGGGAGAACCTTGTAGCAGCTTTGGAGGAGAGGCTTGGAGTGTTACAGGGAAACAGCTTCAGGCAAGGAGGATTCTGACAGCCCTGGGTTTTTGAGGTGCACAATCCATCATGCAGGAGTCCTGCTGGGATGGATTGTGATGGGGAGAGAAATCTGTGTGGAGAGGGAAGGGATGCTATAAATCAACAACAAAAAACTGTCTGGGAGTTGGGAAAGGGTTGGACACCTAGAGTGGGCAGGGAGGATTTACTGGGAGCTGTGTGCAGCTTTTCCAAAGGATTTGGGGTCTGGGGAAGCAGGAGGAGTCATTGCAGAGGGTGGGTGATGCTGAGCAGGTGAAAAGCAGCAGTGAAAATCAAGAAGAGACTTCCTGAGGTCATCTCCTCTAACTACTGATAGGATTTCTTTTCCTGGTGGTTTTTGCAGCATTTCTGAGAGCCTCTCCCTTCACCTGGGCCAGCCTGTGGTTTACAGGCTCTGTTAATTACAGGGCAGCAGGAGCTGAACCATCCTAACTGGGCTTGATTTCCAGCCAGAGCTGAGCTCTGACAAAGACTGGGGCTGTACCTTTTATGTGTGAAAATCAGATGGGTCTGCAGGCTTCAGCTGGCACTGAGGGACCAGCTAAGCTGTGTCACGTGCATCCATTTCACTGCATTCCTTCTGGAGAGGCAGATGCAGGTTGGCTGGTGTGTTTAAAAACCACCCTCTTTGCTTTGGTACAGACTCTCAATGTCAGGGCTGCTAAACTCATTTCAAAAATCATAAGATAAAATTTTTAGATTAAGGGCACTGTTACAAAAAAAAAAATTCCACATCACTTTTTTTGCCATGAGACTGTTCTAAGGAAGAGCAGGTGTAGCTGTGGCAAAATATGGGCAAAATAACCCAAATTTTTGACAGAGCTAACATCTATTGGATACCAAAAGCTCATTGTAGTGTTTACAAGTCTTACCTATTAATTCATAGCTTCCATTTATTCAGCTGGAGATTGGATGGGGAAGGGAGGGCTTTGGAATGTGCTTTATTCCTCCTTCTCCTGGAGATCTGGCAGAGGGGAGTGGCTCATTTTTAAAACTTTGGAATTCTAGGGATTATTTTTTTTTCCCACTCCATCTCTTTGGTGTCTTGCAAGTATTGATGAGTGAGACTTCCAGTGAGTTGTCACTTGTTCTGGAGAACCTCTCAAATCCTTGGCAGCAAGGAATGTTGTTCTTCCCTCCACCTCTGGCATCACCCTTTGTTTTCTTAGCAAAATTCTTGCTGTTGATCTGATCAAAAGAGAAGCTTTCAGTTGTTTTTTTGTCTGCTTGGTGCTGCAGACAGTGTGGAAAACCTGGCTGATGAATGAATTCCTTAAAATGGAACCTGTGCTTGGCTTCAGTCTCCATTAATAGATTGGGATTTTTACATAACTTTGCATAACATTTGAATAATCTGGCATTGTTGGTTTTGAGAGCCTTGAAGGGCTGTCAGCAGTCACCAAAATCATTCTTTCAGTTTGTGTACTTGTCTCAGATTAAATGTTTTCCTTAAACACTCTCTTTCAGAGTTATTTTGCAGACTAAATCCCATTGGAAACTGGGTTTTTGCTTCTTGGAGGGCACTAAATACCAATGTCTGGGGCCTGCAGTGATTTTTTTTTTCTTGTTCAGAACATCTGTGCTGTCTCTTGGGATTTGGTTCCCTTTGCACTTGCATTGCTCAATTCTTACCTATTTATTTTGCACAGTTTCCAGCTGTTGGGACTAAAAATTTCCTGCCTCTGATGCATTTGAGAGGAACATTTCCAATGTGTTGTTAAGCCAAAATAGTGATGAATTTGTGTTTTCATTGTGCTCCAGATTAACCTTTCTAAATTCTACAAACAGAGTAATAAACCTGCTAAAGTGCTTGTATATTCCTGGAGTGCAGCTTAAGCTTTTCAGAGTTTATTGCTCTTGGGCTTGGTTTTAGACTTGGACAAACCTGGGGTTTTCTGGCTTTTTGAGGGGTGAATGATGCTTTTGTGTACAGAGCAAGCCAGCAGCGCTGTGCTGAACCCTCTCAGGTCCTCCTTCAAAGGACACAGTTCTGTAAATATCATCCTTTTGTCACAGCATTTCTCCTTTCTGCTTCCAGGAGTTTATTATTCCAGCTGGAACATGCAGAAGTCATTTAGCTACTTGTGTGTCTTCAGCAAAGCCCATCTCAGTGCATTTTATTTCCCTGTTTGTGCTGCCACTTTAGGTGCTATCCAAAGGATTTTCTGGAGTGGCTTCATGTTTGTTTGCTTGTTTTTCCAGAATAACTTTTCTGATACTAAAATCCTTCTTAATTCCACGACCAAGAGCTGGAAAATCCTCCCTGTGCACTGTGGGGGTGTCTGAGGGAAGCACAGGATTTTTATTGTGTTGGTAAAAAGAGGTTTAATGTGAATTTAATGCTACTGGAACAAGTGGAAGTGCTCAGGTGAACAGTGCTGCAGTTTAAGGGATCCTCCCTGCTGTAATCCAGCCCTCCCTTCCCAGCTGGAATATTTGATGTTTAACTTCCCCATACTTCTGAGGACATCAGGACACAGGGGAAGTTTTTTCTTAGCTGCTGGTGTGTGTGTGTGAATCAAACAACAGAGTTATGTAAATAAATGTATGCAGTCTATTGGATACATTTGAGTATTCATTTTATTTTTTTTTTTTACCTCCAGATGGTAACTGGGATCTCAGCTCCAACTCCTTCGTGTGTGAGGGTCAAGGAATGAGTAAGAGGCTGTTAATAGAGGCCAGTGGGAGTTGTAGGCAGGGAAAGACAGGAATAGTCTCTCTCTGCCTGAGCAGTTTCTGTTCAGCTCTGGCAGAGCTGCACAGTGGAGCAGAGGGTGGAAATGTTGATCCTGGTGCTTGCTCTGGTCAGCTGGGAATGGGGAATGGGAGCTGAGCCCTCCCAGCTCTGGGGAAGGGGGTGTTAGGCTGTGAATGACCAGCAGGACCATGGGCTGAGTGTTTTATTTACTGTGTGAGGAGTAAATAAAACTCCTCACACTTTACTCTGGGGTGGAGACACTCACTTAGGGTCATGGAGAGCACAAATTTCTGGGATTGTTTGAGCTGAATCCTGAATATTCAGAGTGAATTAGGTGAGGCAGTGTGGATTTTAAGGGAGTCACCTGCTCTGCTTGTTATCTCCTGTTATTTCAGTGGCTGCAGGAATGCATCAGCCAGAGGAATTCCTTTGCTTCTCTTACCAGTACAGAGTGTTCTAAAGCTTTTTTCCTTCCTCTTTTTTCCCCTCCTCACTTCAGAGAGAAGTTTCTCAGCAGAAAGCTGGGGTGTGGATAAGCTGATAAGGATCTTTTGCAGCCTTAAGGATTTTTTGTAGAATACTCGAGGTTTCTTCACATTAACTTTCCAAATAGTGTTCCTTGCACTTGGGTGGTGCTGGAAAGGTAGCAGGGAGTTTGTACAGAACTTGTGATTATTTTCTATAAAATGCACGTGTACATCTCTGCTTTTGTTTTTCTCTGTTGTATATATAATAATTTTAATTTAATTTTTTTTAAGGATTGGACCTATCCCATGAGGAGAGAGATGCAGGTAGGACACTTATTTACTGCTTGAGGCAAAACCCATGGAGCATTTAATGAGCAGAAAAAAGAACTGGTATCAAAATCACTCTTTACATGTAAAGTGTCAGGCAGCACCATGGGAGACAGAATTAATTAGTTAATTAAGGTGAGGATTTGCCAGCTTGGAATACAGGTGTGTTTGCATCTCTGTTGTGCAGGTACTAAACCAGAAATCCCCCAAATATTAAATTTTAGTCTTTCTGAATGTTTTTAGATGATTACTAAAGCTTTGCCTTCTGCCTTAGGCTTGGAAGTGTTCTCCAGTGGGATGGACAATTAAAATTTTCCTACCATGGTGTCAGTCAAAAATCTTTGCACAAGATAAGATCTGCACACCTGCATATCTTCACTGGTGGGGAGATAAATGGTTCAAAACTGATCTTTTCCCACTGCTAGGCTAAAGCTTGAGGAATTTCCATGTGTGTATCTCTTCTCATGAGAGCAATTTGGAATTAATTAGAAGACAGGATAATAAACCAAGTTAAGAGTTCCCTTCCATTGATCTGGGGCTGGGTGAGATGCAGGAACCAACCTGGAGCTTAATCCAAATCAAGGACTTTGTTCTTGGTCCAGAACAAGATCCCCAGCACCAAGATCATGTTTCTTTTATCCTGCCAAACCAATTTTTTTTTTTGCTTGTCCTGCTATAAATGACATCAATTACACATTTCAGGAATATGTAACTGATTTGTGTCCATGTTCTGAGTGAGTGAAATGTGTCATTTCAAATCATCTGGAGTTGGTATTAAATGTCTGTTCTTCTCCTGCCTCCTAGGAAATCTTACCTGGGTTATTTTTAGGCCCATATTCTTCAGCTATGAAAAGCAAGGTATGATTTTCAGAATATTCTCTCCCAGGGAAGCTTTGCTGTGGTGATTTGATTTGTTACTGTGGAGATCTGCTCTGTGTATCTATAGAGGTGTAAATTTGGTTGCAGTTCTGAACTGGAATGAAAAATGCCAAATTAGAAGGAATATGTGGTGCATTTCTGGGATGGGCTGAGCTATTTGTATTAAAATTGAGTCTTAAATATAATTTTTCTTAGAGAATTTAAGCTATTTGAGACACTTTATCAATTCTTCTTTCCTTTACTGAAGTGTTGCAGGACCTGTCAGAACTGGGAACTCACACACAGACATTAAAACAAGGAAAATTAAATTACAATAAAGTCTCAGGCACAGCTTGGCTCTGCAGATTTGCCTCATGGTTTAAATGATCTTATTTTCATGGTCTGGTTCCAGCAAGAATCCAATGCTGGCTGCAAATTCCTCTCTCATGTAGGGACTTGAAATCTCAGGCAAAGTGAAAGGTGGGGAGAGACAAACAACTTCATTGAATGCCTTCCTGTTTTGTCATTTTATCTTTTGGAAAAACAACTTTTTTACACTCTGAATTCTAGAAAACCAGCTCAGATTTTCCTTGATATTTTTTTATTTTCCTATTTTGTACCTAAGTACAGCTTTTCTTTTTATTACTATTTCTATGTATATATAGAATATATAAATATTTATATATTTATTCTATATACTCATACATATATATTTATTCTATATACTTATACATATTTATTTATATATTTATTTTATATATTTATAATTTATATTTTATATATCTATATATAGAATATATATAAATAGTATAATAATATGTATAATATAATATATTGATATTTTTATTACTTGTCTATTTATTTCAGCTTTTCTTTATATTTTATTATTAGTAATAAAAATTATTTATCTAATACATGAATCTGTAATTAAAATAAGATTTTTTTTCCTTCTCCACAGCTACCTATACTCCAGAAACATGGAATAACCCATGTAATATGCATACGGCAGAACATTGAAGCAAATTTTATTAAACCAAACTTCCAGCAGTTATTTAGGTGAGAAATGACCAAGATTCCTTTTTTTGTGTGTGTGTTCTTTCCAAATATTTTCACTTTGTCAGAATTATTTGAAAAATGTGCTGAGGTGCAGAAAGTCTTGAAATCCAAACCATGAATTGTATTCATCCTGAAGGAGTCTGCAGGTCAGATTTATCCATAGTTTGCAGTAACTGTTTCAGTTTTCAGTGATTTCTGAGAGGGGAAATCTGTCAGGGGGTGTTGGAGGAGATCCCCACTCCTTTCCTCACCAGGTTCTGGATTGAATTTCTGGAGTTCAGAGCAGGAATGAAAGGTTGTGCTGATTCCCTCCTGCAGGGGAGGGGTTGCAGCAGCTCTGTGGTGTTGTGAACTCACAGGGAATTTTCATTGCAGGTATTTAGTCTTGGATATTGCAGATAATCCAGTGGAGAATATAATCCGATTTTTCCCTATGGTGAGTACGTGGGTTGGGAAGGGAAATCCCCAGGAGTTTTCTGAACTGACAAATACCAGTTTCACATTTATATATTCAGCCTCAGGCACCTGGAAGTGCTGCCAGCTCCTGACATTATTATTGACACTTTAATAAGTGTAATTAACTCCTTTTTACAAGAGTGGAAACAGGTGGAGTTGTAAGAGCTGCTTCTTGTGATGGTATCAAAAAAAAAAGAAATAAAAATTTAAAAAAACTGGCCTCCAAACAGAGAGGTTTGGTCATGGGGGAATTCTGGGGCCCTTGACCTGGGGGAAACTTTTATTTGAGCCCAAGAATATTTACATTTCTTGTATCAAATTCAAAATTATAGCTAAGTTTTACAATGTCTTAAAACATGTTTGCTGCAGAGGAATTAAAAAGTAACTTGTAAATTAAACAATGCCCATTATTGGAACAAACCCCTGGTTTTGAACTGTGTCTTTATTTTAGTCCAGTTTGCAACTGAACAAAAGGATTTTATTCCTTCTTCCACCAAAAAACCCAAAATGCCTTCACTGGTTTTGCAGTGACAATTTTAGGAATAGTTTAAAGTACAAAAGAAATACAAATGTCCAGCTGAAGTGGGGTTTAAGTCTGCATAAAGGTGCATTCCTGTCACTGATATAAAAATTATACTCAATTTAGGTGTTACTACTGCTTGCACTAAAAATAATCTGAAAGGTTGAGTCTTGTATTTTTTTTTTCTTTTCAGACTAAAGAATTTATTGATGGAAGTTTACAAAGTGGAGGTAAAATTATATTAACTTTCCCCTCATAAAATTAACTTAGGGGTATGGATTAGAGGCTCTTAAATAAGAGCTTTTCTTAATTTTGGATGGTTTATCATGCTTGATTTGAACTCTGTTAGACAAATTCAGAGCAAAGTGTTATTTCCTTTTACCTCTAACTGGAAAGTCAACCTCTGGGGTTTGGGGTTTTTTCACATGAAACTCAGCTGAGTTCTGTGCATGAGGTTTTCTTGTCCCCTCTCAAGTGTAGGACCTGAACTCTGCCTTGTGGCCATTCTGTCACTCAGAATCCTCCCAGGAGCAGCAATCCCAGTTCTGGATCCCAAAGGACAGAGTGCAGTTAGAAATTCAGGGTGAAGGAAGACAACACCTCTTTTATTTGGGTGTGCCTTGCTGCTGCCTGGTTCTCCATAACAAGGGAAAACCACGTTTCAAAGAATTTTATTCACTTTATACACATGGTTAATTTGGGGTTTTTTTCTTTCTCAGGAAAAGTTCTTGTCCATGGGAATGCAGGGATTTCTAGAAGGTAGGAAATGATTCACCCTGATATTAATATTTTTAAACAATTGAAAGATACTTTTCTAACTTTTATATTTTTTTTTTCCAGTGCTGCCTTAGTTATTGCATACATAATGGAAACATTTGGGGTGAAGTACAGGTAAGAAAAGTTATTCAGGTTTTAATTAAATAATAATAAAAAAATAATGATTTTGGAGGGAACAGAAACTGTTGTGTTTTCACTCAGTCTCAGTGCCTTACCTAAGGCTTTACCAGGAGCTGATTATTCCATTTTCCTTCACTGCAGTTGTGTTTACACCCTTTTTTAAAAGAATCAGGCACCTGCTGCTCAGGGAATGAGGGCAGCAGCCTCCATGCATGGATAAATCCTTGGGAGAGCCCCAGGGGCTGTTCTGAGCCTGTGCTGAACAGGAAAGTGAGCTGAGCACTGGGGTGGGCAGACAGAATTGTACAGCTGCTGCTGCTTCCTGCTTTGGCCAAGCAATTTCAGTTGTAAAACCAGTTCTGGGGAGAGTTTAGAGGTTCTGTAGTGCTGAAAAATTGATAATCTGAAGGAAGGCTCAAACCACAGAGACTTCTATGTATTTTTTTCACTGAAGTGTTTTCTTCTCTTTTTAAGGGATGCATTTACTTATGTCCAAGAAAGAAGATTCTGTATTAATCCTAATGCTGGATTTGTCCATCAACTTCAGGTGACTTTTTTAAAATTCCTGATCATAACTGAAAAGCCATTTAATGAATCATCTTCCTGCCAAATAGATATTTACACAAATATGCTTCAAAGAAATGTCAGGAGCTGGAGGAAAACTTGGGAGGAAGATGAGTGGGCACCTCAGCTCCTTAGAGTTAAGCTTTGGACAAAGCAAATCCAGGATTGGAGGAGAAATAAAAATCCTGGTTTGTGCAGTGATTAAGAGAAATGTCTTGGTTGGTGCTGAAGGAGCTGCAAAGGAAATGTGGTTTGTTCCTTAAAGCCATTTCTTTAGTCATTCTTGAACTTCTCCTTAGACTTCCTGATGGTTTTTGTCATTCATGTCAAAGCAACAGAGAATTCTCCTCCTCCCAAATCTGTGCCTGAATATGAGATGCTCCCTGAATTTGCCCTGCTCATCCTTACAAAGCTTTATGCCAGAGTCATTCCAATGCACATTTTTGGACCTTTCCAGGAATATGAAGCCATCTATCTAGCAAAATTAACCATCCAGATGATGTCACCTCTGCAGCTGGAGAGATCCCTCTCAGTCCCACCTGGCAGCACAGGTGAGAAGCTTCTGCTGAGGGTATGAGGGGATTTTTCAAACCTTTAGCAGCAGAATCCCAAACCCTTGGGATTTTGGTGTGCAAGCTGAGTTTAAACTTCAATGTGAAGTGTTTAAATGTCCTGGTTTGCCATGGCTGAAGTTCCCTCTTGCCTCCTGCAGGAAGTTTGAAGAGGATGCACGAGGAGGATGAAGATCTTGGCACCATGCAGGTGGCAGCAGCACAGAATGGCTGATGGCTGAGGACAAGAACTGGTTGTAGTGAGAATTCCTGCCAAGAAAGGTGAAGAAAACTAGGGAAAAAAAAAACCCATACAAAAACCAGAACGAGAATTAATGCAAAACAATGAACACACATAGCTTCTTTTCAATTACATGTTGCTTTCAGATGTAAATCTGCCTCTGCAACACACTAAGCATCATTTTTAAGATGTTGGACTTCTTGAATGAATAGATGGCACTGATTGTTTTACTCCTTTTTTACACTTTACAGTTTTATTCTAAACCAAGATTTTTGGACTTGCAAAGAGGTATTATTGCAATAATGCACTTTTCATACTTGAAATTTCTTTATTTGTATGATATAAAGTTATTACTTTAAACAAAATGCAAGCGGGGGGGATTTGTTTATAAAGTTATTTGTGTAATTTATAACAAGAGACTTTAGTAAAGAAAAAGTTTGCTAAAATCCACCTTGTTCTCAGTATGTATTATGGCAGAAATGTGCTTTAGGAACACAAACATAGATGTTAATTCAAGTTGAACTATCTAGAACATCCTCAGACTGGTTTCCAAGGAGTAGTTGCTGTTGCAAGGCAGCAGTGCTATCATTTGAGGTAAAAATTGGATTTGTCTTTGAAAACTGAGGCCCAGGGCACTGCCCATAATGGGATCAAGACTTAAAGGATTCACCTCAGCTCTGGTAAAACCTTAGACTCAGCTAAGGAAACATTTCTTGGTGCTGTAAGGTTTCAAATTGGGGATTGTGCAGCTGTAACTCTCTTGCCTCAGCAGCACAGAGGTTGTGCAAGCACAGTCCTGGTTCTGCATCTGCTTTATTTCCCGGTGTTTGTTGCCTAAAAGCCAGGGCTGGAATGATTTGGGAGCACTGTGGGGACCGAGCAAGGCTGTTAGAAAAACGTGTGTGTTTGGGAAGTCTGAGCTTGGTGAGCAGGCTGTGTTTTAACAGGGAAAAAATGGGCTCTGGATTTGGGGATCAGAGCATCCAGCAGCACATTCCTGTTCCTGCTGCTGCCCTCTGCCACCTGCAGCAGTGATGGAGCACAGTGATTCCTTCAGGGGAAAAACCTGCAATAAATAGTGTGATGCTTTAGGTAGGGACTTTTCAGCTGGAAAAAAGGAAGTGATTTCTCTCCTGGAGAGCTGCACTGTGCCAGTGTCCAGTGCTGGTTTGCAGTTGCAGAGGGTTTGTTCTGCTCTGAACTTGTCCCTCCATAGAGGAATGCTCTGGGGCTGTTGGGAAATGCATTCCTGGCCTTTGGAGCACCCCAGCACTGCCAGCCAGAGCTGGGCTGGGAGGCATCAAATCCCTCTGAATTGCAGTCCCTGGGGAAGGGGAGGGATGAAGCACAGATGGAAGGCACTGATTCATCCCCTGCCTGCTCCATGGCCGTGTCTGTTCTCTCTGGGGTCCTGGGAACACTCACTCCCTTCTACTGACAAGCTCCATGACTAAGGATTTCTCATCAATCCAGTTTTTTTTTTCCTGGCATTACCCCCTCCTGGTGCATTTTACAGTCATTCTGGTCTGTCTGCCTGTCAGATCCCAGGGGATTCTGAGATTTAATTTTCCTCAGATCTATTACTAAGCCATCTATTTAAAGCTTCCCCTGTCTGTCTGCTGTAGTTTCACTGCCAGGAGGGTTTTATTTCAACATTTGATTTTGGGGGTTGAACTAAAGGCAGGAATTGGAAGCAGGGTCCCTCACTGTGGACTGGAAGGAGAAGTGGAGGGTGAATTATTATTTCCCAGGTTCAAGCACAAAATTGCAACACCCAAAACTTTGGGAATCCACAGCTCTTGATTGAGGTGCTGAAATTGCCTTTTCCAGCTTAGGGGAAGCAGAGTGAAGGAGCTGGAAATCTCTTCCTCAGGGTGGGAAAGGTCTGAGTCAAAAAATTAAATTGCAGGGAGGAGGTAAAATTCAACCTCTGGAGAAGCTGGTAGTGCTATTAGGGCTGGTTCTGCCAAAAATAAAAGTGTTCCAGGCAACGCTGGACAAGGCTTGGAGCAAACTGGGATAGTGGAAGTGGCCCTGTCCATGGCAAGGGCTGGAATGAGATGGGCTTTGAGATCCCTTCCAGCACAAAGCAGTCTGGGATTCTCCAGTATTAATCAACACTGTGTCCAAATACTGCTGTTTATATATATATATTATTTGTATGATTATATATATTTATATAAGTATATATAAAGAGAGCTATATAGATATATATAATTATATGAATCTGAAACAGAGGTACCCAGATGCCTTTGTGGTCCAGGGAAAAGACATTTATGAAAGGTTTGGTGCTTGCCTCAAGGAGGTCATGGATGATTTTACATATATATATGTATAGAGTCTCTCTAGATATGTGTGTGTATATATATACACACATTATTATTAATTTGTCAGTAGAGATTTTCTATATACCTAAAATACATATCTATATATAGATTTTATATCTACATAAAATAGATATCCATATATAGATTTTATAGACCTATTGATGTCTATATTTTAGATCTGGTTTTATATACATATAATAAATATACAGAGGCCCTTGCTCTTCCCTCTTCAGCCCTTTGCACTGGGGATAAATTCAGGGCTGCTGCAGTTGCTGTTTTCCTGTCCCTGGGGCCATGCAGAGCTGGCACTTGTGGCATTGTCCCTGTCCCTGTGACAGTTTCAAACAGCCCCTGTGTGGCTGTGGTGTCCCTGGGGCACACCTGACCCCGCAGTGGCACCTCCCAGGCCCCAGGCTGGGCACTCGCAGCTCTCCAGCTGCTGTTTGTCACCTCTGGGAGGAACAAAGAGCTCTTCAGCTGCCCTGAGGGGCCTGTGCCCATTGTGCTGCAGCCACAAACCGCAGCTTTCAACCCCATTCATCTGTTTGACAATGATCTGAGCAGGGCCACGGCACCTGCTCCTCACTCTGATCTTCTCATTAACTCTTAATGAGGGCCTGGGGCTCTTTACATGGTGTAGATACCACGGAATTCAAATAATCCACCTTCAATCCTGGAAATTCTGAATTAATTACAGCCGTGAAAGGCAAGAAAATCCACCTCAGTCACTTGGGCCAGCAGAAAGCAGGAGCTGCTTCAGAGAATGAGTCAGGGTTTGAGCCATGCAGATGCTGGCAGAGGAGCACATCTGCTTTCTCTTGGGACAGAAATCCACATGGAGCTGCTAGAAATGTTCTTTTCAGCCCAGGGAAGGGGAACAGGTACCTGCAGCAGCTGCTGCTGCTCACCAAGCACATCCTCACTCCATGAAAAACAGTCCAGATACAGGTGGCAATCATTTATTCAGCTTAAACAAAGATATTCTTTAAAAAAATAATCAATAAATAAAGCAGACATCACCAAGGAGACACTGGATGGAGTGGAGAACCCTCAGGAAGATCAAGCAGAGCCCCCAGCACTGTAGAGCTGCTCTCCAGAGCACAAAGCAGGACAGTGTGGAAGGCCTGGCTGCCCACAAACAACCCTGCCTGGGTACAATGCCCTATTCATGGCTGTGGGATTTGTCACTCCCCACACAAAACACCACTGTGGGCAACAGGCCTCTGGATGTTCTTTGCTTTTCACCCCTGGCAAAAGTGCTAAAATCATGGATCCAATCTTGCAGCACCAGGGAAGCACCACAGCAGGAGCAGCAATCCCTTGGGAGAAAGGGGGGGATTTCTCTCCTGCTTTGCTGTGCCACAGGTGCAAATCCCTCCTGGCCCTCTGGAGATCCAGTGGATGAACCAGGGGGGTTCAGTAAATCTCAGAGTGGTTTGGGTTGGAAGGGACCTTAAATTCATCTCATTCCAACAGGGACACCTTCCACTGTCCCAGGCTGCTCCAAGCCCCAAAGTCCAGCCTGGCCTTGGACCCTTCCAGCGATCCAGGGGCAGCCACAGCTGCTCTGGGCACCCTGTGCCAGGGCTGCCCCACCTTCCCAGGGAACAATTCCTTCCCAATATCCCATCCAGCCCTGCCCTCTGGCAGTAGGAAGTCAATCCCTGTGTCCTGCCCATACAAAAATCCCTCTCCCTCCTTTTCAGGCCCTGGAAGTGGCTTTGAGGCTGTTCTGGGCTGAACAGCCCCAGCTCCCTCAGCTGAAGCTGAATCTGCCATCCCAGTCTCCTTCCCAGTGATTCCTAGCCAGAACCCCACTCCACATGGGATATATTCCTTCAGACATTCCAGTTTCCCACTTATCCTCTGCCCTGTTGCAAACCACATTTGGGTTTTTTATGTCAGAAAAAAACCATAATTATCCTGAAAACCAAGTTATCAGCTAAAGTGCAGGAGCCCTGCAGTGAGAAGCACACATCCATTTTCAGCACAGCCTGGAAGGATTCTCCCCAACCTGCTCCAACAGTAACAAATCCAGTCTTGGAAAACAGTGCCTAGAAAACTTCACCAGCACTTCCATGAGGTGTCATGGAAAAATCCAGAACTAAGGCCTGTTCTGTGTCACTAATTCTGCATAAGAGAAGCCTCATCCCTTCCCCAGCTACGTCATCCTTCCATCAGCACAGCCAGGACAGGCCCAGGGCTGCCCTTTGGCTACTGAGAAAAGAAGCACAAACCTTTAGAAAAATACAATGCAAGAAAAAATTTGAGATAAAAATATAGACCTTTGGTTAAAAACCATCCCTTTAACGAGTCCTTTGTAACTCAGCTAGAACAGAAAAGCTTCACCTCGACTCAAGAGTAGTAAAAATTAGTTCTAAACTTATTTTCTAACCCAAAAGACTCTTTCTAAAACCTCAGTAATTTTTTTTCCCAAGATTTACACATTTGATGTTCATTATTTATAGGGATTGTTATATCTGCAGCAATAAACTATAGAAATTTTCCACGGAGAGAATGTTTGCAGCACAAGCTCCTCCACCAACAGTCTTTCCAGAAAAAAAAAAGAACCCAGAACACCTAGAAACTGTTAATTAAAGAACCGTTGAAACATGTAGTTCTCATCAGATACCAAATAGCCAAACTTCTTGTAGAAATCCACATTTTTGGGCAGACACTCCAGAGTGATTTTGTAACAGTTCAGTCTTTTACTTAGCAAGGTGAGGGTGGATGTTAATCTGGAAAAGACAAAAAATCAGCAGTAAAATGCAGGGTCAGTGAGTATTTAATGAGTTTTATTATCACAGGCACAACACTGAGGGCTGACAGCACACTCTGTGTTTTCCTGTAGATTATTTATGCCCAGCTGGTGATCCCTGCTGGCTGAATAGTTCCCAGGTGCTTGGCAGGAAGGTGTGAGGTGTAAAGGGATTGCTGATTGGCACAGGTGGGGAATACTCACAGTTTTCCAAGCTGCTTCCCTCTGCACTCCCCGCTGACCACCACATCCTCTATCCTGCCTCTCTGAAAACACAGGCAAGTGTTTGTTAGCCCTGGAACTGCCCCTGCAGTGCTCACAGCCTGGCTGGGGCTCCCAGCACGGGGATCCTCAGCCATCTGCTCTGTCAGAACCACGTCTGACTCCTTCCAAGGATCACTGGGACCATGGGACAGATCTCCAAGGGCTGCTTTTCCTTAGGAAAAGCCAAAGCCTCCTTTTGCTACCAGCTCAGCACTCGAGGATGTGATATATTTTTTAAAATACACAAAATACTTGATATTTTAAAACAGATTTTTTTAAATATTTACATTTTTAAGGTTGGAAAAGCCCTTCAAGACCATCGAGCCCAACTGTTTTCCAGCACTGCCAAGACCACCACTGACCCATGTCCCCAAGTGCCACATCCACATGGATTTTAAATCCCTCCAGGGATGGGGACTCCACCCCTGCCCTGATCAGTCTGGACCACCTTTTCCACAAGGAAATTTTCCCCAATATCCAACCTAAACCTCCCCTGATACAACTTGAGGTTGTCACCACACAGTAACACCATAAAACCAACACACACAGAGTCAGGGCCAGGATCTTTCCCTCCCTTCCCAGCTGCAGATTTACCTTGGCACAGGAGTGAGTGAATTTATGTTCTATAACCAGCGTTGCCGTGGCAACGATCTGCCCCAGGTTGGTGTCCTCCACCACGGTCACGTAGTAATCTCCAGACCTCTTCATGTGCTCAAAGGTTTCTGTGGGAGCAGGCACAGTGTGGAACAGGCAATTCAGGCTCACAGGAAACTGCAGTTCAATCTGATCCTTGCAGCAGTCTCTGACTGCAAATCACTGTGGGATCACAGGGATGATGCACCCAAGACTCCAGAGAATGGATGCCCCAGAGTCAGACAAACCCATGAAAAAGCAGGAATTACACAAATTCCTTTTCCTTATTTTCCCAGAGAACCATCCTTGCTGAGCTGCTCTGCACATGGGCACTACAATATTGAATAATTGAATGTTCTGGGCTGGAAGGACCTTAAAGCTCATCCAGTGCCACCCCCTTCCATGGGCAGGGACACCTTCCACTGTCCCAGGGTGCTCCAAGCCCCTGTCTCGGACACCTCCAGGGATCCAGGGGCAGCCACGGCTTCTCTGGGCGCCCTGTGCCACCCTCACGGGCAAGAATGTCATGGAAGGGTTGTCCAGCCCTGGCACAGCTGTCCAGGGCAGTGGAGGGATCCCTCCCATCCCTGGAGGGATTCAAAAGCTGTGTGGATGTGACCCCTGGGGACATGGATTGTGCTGGGTTTGGCACAGATCCTGTGATTCCCTGAATCCCTGAGCTGCCTCCCCACTGCCTGTCTGGCCTGGGAGCAGGATTTACAGGGGACCTAAAGAAGGTTCAGAGAGAGTTGGAGAGGGATTTTGGTCAAGGGCCTTGAGGAGAGCACCAGGGGAATGGCTTCCCGCCTGCCAGAGGGCAGGGTTAGATGGGATATTGGGAAGGAATTCTTCCCTGAGAGTGTGATGAGGGGCTGGCACAGGGTGCCCAGAGCAGCTGTGGCTGCCCCATGCTGCAGAGTGTTCCAGTCGAGCTTGGAGGGGCTTGGAGCAACCCAAATAATCCATCCTTACCAGCTGTCTAAAGCTCAGTCTAAAAACCAGTTCCACAATGTAGGCAGCAATTTAAGCAGCCCTTGGGGATAGCTGCAGCTGGATGCAAGGCTGAGTGCCAAGGGGAGCTGAACTCATCCCTCCCTCTGGCATCAGCACTCACACCTGAGCAGCTTTGATTGCCTGCAAGCCCTGTGGAAAACCAAGGAATGATGAGGTACTCACTGATGAACTGCTCTGGGCTCACCACTCCTGTTTCCGTCAGCTGACCCAGAACCTTAAAAAATCCTGGCAGGAAAAGAAGGGGAAAACAACTCTCAGTGAGGGACAGACACACAACCAGCTCCAAACAGCAAGGGACAATCCAACACAGCTGTCTGGAGAGGGACCATGGCACCATCACATCACAATGGGATGGAAAATGGTGAAGGATTGGCTAAAGCTCAAGTGAGCCTGGAATAATGAGTCCAAAGCAACCTTTTTATCCAAATTCCAGAACTGAAGGAGAATTCATGCACCAAGATGCTTGTTCATGTTGTTTTGGTATTAAAGGCTACAGTATGAACAACTGTGCTCCCTCTCCAAAACCATGGTGAAGGGAACTTGTGGATTATTTGGAAGATTTTACTTGAATTTTAGGATTAAAACAGTAAACCAAATTTTCAGGGTCACCCAATACAGCAGCAATCCATGATGCCAAAAAGCTCAAATTCAGGGATGTGGTCACACAGGACAAACCAGGACATGGTCACAGCCCCAAGGCTACCAGAGCCCAAGGGATGTTAGGACAAAGCTCAGGGTGGCATTGCTGGGGTGTCCTTTGCAGGTTCAGGGGTTGGACTCAATGATCCCTGTGGGTCCCCTGCAACTCAGGATGTTCTAAAATTCCATCAAACTGTTTACTGAGAAAAATAGCCCAAATCAGAGAAAATGAGCAATCCCAATCTCCTGAGAACTACAGAAACAGAAGTTACCAACTCAGCCCCCAGTGTCATTTCTGGCAATAATAAACCAGGATTCTACCTCGATTTACATCAGCTGTGCAAAGTGGCCTCAGGACCAGCCCATCCCCTGGATCCAGTGGAGAAATAGCAGGAGAAAAGGTTGTGGTGTTCTCACTCCAGTCGAGTTCCTGCAGGATCCTGGGGTCAAACATGGGCGTGTCATCGGGCATCACGGTGGCCACGGGCATCATGGCTGCAAACAGAGACCTGGAATGGAATGGAACGGGCAAGGCATGGTTTAATGTCTAAATAAACTGTTCCCCCTGCAGCATGCCATGGGATGTGCCTCAGGGATTTCCAGGAAGGTGAATACACTGCTGTTCACTTCATCTGCTCAGCCTTCACCAGAGCATGTGCACCCCAGCCAGCACACAGAGCTGGTGTGTTTGTCCTGGGACAGCCCAGGATAAACAACACCTCAGAGGAGGGGATTTCCCTCTACAGCCCTCTGGGAAGCAAAGCATCGCTCCCAAGAAACCTCCCAACAACCTGCCCACCCATCATCTGCACTCCTGTTCAACTTCAAACCTGCACTTTTTCCCAGGCAGTCCCACCCCACAAATATTTCATCTCTGGGGCACAAGGTGCCACGTCCCCCAGGGGTGATGGCACAGCCACAGCCCAGCCTGCCCCTCCTGTTTGCTCTGTGTGTTTGCAGAGCCCAGCTGCCAAGCACAGCCCCACAGTGGCCATGAAGCAGGGCCAAGGTGACAGTGAGACACCTGTTAATGATTGAAGAGATTGGGTTGTTCTGGGTGACAAAGGGAGGCATTTTCCTCATTGCAGTCAAGGCCAGGTTGGACAGGGCTTGGATCTGCCTGGGACAGTGGAAGGTGTCCCTGCTTTAAAGCTCATAAAATGGGCTTTAAAGTCCTTTCCAATTCTAGAATTCTATGATAAATCCTATGATAAAGGAAAATAATTCTTACTCTGTCCCCTGTGGAATACCTGCTCAGGGTTCTGGTATGAGCAGAGCTCATGAAAACTTCTCATTTATTTATAAATCTGCAGATTGCCTTAGCTGTACCATGAATAGAGCAGTCACACACTAGTGGTCAGGCCAAACAGCAGAAAGAAAAAAGTGTTTGGGATGGCACTTTTTAAAATAAGACACCTCACAGCCCAAAGCAAGAACAGAATGTTTGCTGTGAAGCATCACAGTGTAATGAGCCTCAAAAGTGAAAGTGGCTCTAGAAAATCAACTGAAATTTCTTAACTAAAAAAAAAAAAAAAAACAACCATAAAATCTTTTTTAATGCCACCTGCTGGAACACACTGGCCTTTGAATCCCAGCTCTCACCCTCATTTTGCATATAAAAGTAAAAACATTTGCTGTTACAGCAATTCAACAGCAACACAAACTCTCATCCCGTGTGAATTTTCAAAATGAAACAGCGGGAAAGATGAACTGCAAAGAGAAACATTCTTACAGATTTCTCTGTTCCTCCAGCTCAACTAGCCCAATGTCACTTCTCCTCTGTCCCCCAGAATCCCCAAATATCCACATCAACATTCCAACAGTGTCTGTACAGAATAAAGCAAACCTCAAACTCCAGCTCAGGGTTACAGCACACCAAGGGAAAAGCACAAAGAGAAAATAAAATTTTCGATGCTCTGTGAGCAATTAGTGACCAACTAAGAGTCACTTTCCCAACTACTTCCGGCACAGCTGGAGCACATGGAGTTGCAAATTACGCTCATTTTCTGGAGACAGAAATATGACTTGGGAAAATGTCAATTAAAAATAAGATAAAAAGATGAAGACATAGGGAAGGAGAGCTCAGGCCTGTGGGTCATCCTGGTCCCCACAAGTGTTGGGAGCAGGGTATGGCCAGGGACCCCCTGAGCTGAGCTGCCACCCCGGGGGACACCCCCAACCCCCCTGGGAGGGTCAGTGGGTGCCTGGCCAGACCTCTGCCAGCCCCCAGGTTTGGGGGACGGGGTCACAGAGCCCAGCTCTGCCCCTGGAGGGTCCCCAGGGCTTTCCTCAGCCGGAGCAGCCCCCTGGGACACCAACCTCTCAAGGGGCTCCCCCCACCTCAAACGCGGCATCATGAGGGGATCCCCTCAACACGCAGCCCTTCGCGGGGGTCTCCACACCTCACACAGAACCTCGGGGACTCCCACACCCCCTCACCCCACACACGGTCTCTCGGGGGGTGAAGCTGCCCCTCGGGGGCAGGACCCTTCCCCAAACCAGCCCCTCAACTCACACTCGCCCTGCTGAGGGCAGCCCTCACTCCATCCGCAGCCCCTCGCCGGAGGTGCATCGCGCTGCCTCACACGCAGACCTTCGGGGCGCTCATATCAACCCGCCACACATGTAGAGCCCCTCGGTGGTGTCCCCACAGCGCCCCTGAGCTGCAGCAGCCCCCCGGGGATGGGACCTGTCCCCAGACCGACCGCTCGGAGGGGACCCCGACCCCCCATCCCTCCCGCTTCCCCTCAGGGCCCCCCTGCCCGCACTCACCCGCGCGCGCCGGCCCCGCCGCACGCGCCGCACGGACGTGGCAAGGGGTGGGCGGGGCCATGCCGGGCCCGGCGCGCTAGCGCGCCCACCCTCCCGAGCACAACCAATCGCAGCCGAGCGCAGCCGAGCGCAGCCAATCGCAGAGAAGCTCCACCCTCCGGCCGCGCCCCCACTCAGCCCCTCGCCGGCCTCGCGACCTTTAGGGCCCGGCTCGCTCCCTCGCGCGGATTGGGCGGGAGCGCTGTGGACACGCCCCTTCCCTCAGAGAGGCCACGCCCCTCCCGCCCCCTCAGGGCCCCGCCAAGATGGCGGACGGTGCTGGGTGTTGGTGGAGGGTGCAGTCCGGGCTCGGCGCTGCCGCCGCTCTTCCCGCTCACTGAAGGGTCTTTTCACCCTCACAGAAGTCCCAGTGGGCTCTGCGAGGGGAAGGGTGACGGCAGCGAGGCACGACACAAACACACACCCCTTGCACCCTCTCAGGGATGCCAAGGCTGAGGCGTTTGATGGGTTTGGAATTTTAGAATCGTGGAATTCCCGACTGGGTTGAGTGGGAAAGGACCTTTAAAGAGGATCTTGTTCCAGCTCCTGCCGTGGGCAGAGACACCTTCCACTATCCCAGGTGGCTCCAAGCCCTGTCCAGCCTGGCCTTGAACATTTCCAGAGATCCAGGGCCAGCCACAGCTTCTCTGGGCACCCTGTGCCAGGGCTTCCCCACCCTCACAGGGAAGAATTCCTCCTTAATATCCCATCTAAACCCACCCTATTCCAATGTAAAGCAATTGTCCTCACTTTGATCATTTTTATCTCAGTGGGATTTTTTTTGGAGGCTCCATTGCTCTGCTTGGACAAGACCTGTGCTGGGATGGGCCTTGTTCAGCCTCCAAGGCTGACAGACTTCATGCCTAAGGGTTTAAATTCATTTTCAATAAAAAAACTCAACTTTGGGATCATCTCAAGGGACAGTTTTACGAATAGCTGAGGTCAGGGCACGCACGTAGCCTGCAGCAGGAGAACTGGTGAACGCAATAATTACACAAAACACTTCTGAGACATGATTCTCATTTTCCATGTGTCTCCCCTGTTATTTTACCATCAGAATGAATCATCCTGTAACCATGGAAACAATCAACATCCCTTAGTTTTTGACTTCTTCAGGCCCAGAGTGACCAGATGACACACACCGACCTTCCTCGCTCCAGGCACACCCAAAATCCGGGGGCGAAGCTCAGATTGCAGCCAGAGGAACCACTGCAATATTTAACCTTTTCTTGGGAGGGAAAGGCACAAACTGAGGGTGAGTTTCCCCTCCTATCCCTTCTTGTTTGTTTTGAGGGATTCAGAGGAGTGGGAATGTCCCGTCCATGCTAAAAATGAATATTTTATTGTGCTATTTTGCCTGGTTGAACAGGGACACTGAGAGCGTGGACACATTTCCATGGTGTGAAAAATGCCAGCCAGAGGTTTGGCTTAACCCCCACCACAGTGCCTTTTCCTGGATGGAAAGGTTTTATGGATTTGAGGTAGATTTTACACTTTGTGTAAGTAAGAGTGGAAAGTCAATGCTTTCTAAAACCAAAACCCTGCCATAACAAGGCCATGACCACATGGGGTCAGCCCAGCTTTCCCCTCTGAGGCTCAGGGCAGAGTTCCTGCACCTGCAGTGGGAATGCAGCGACTTTTGGACAATTCTCCTCCAGGAGCATCCTCCCAGTTCCCAGCAATGGCTGTGGAGGGATATCCTTGTGAAAAATGTGTATTTTATGACTGGCTTTTCGCAAATATTCAAATGAATATTAGATGTGTTATGTTAGAAAGTAATGCTGTGTTAATTCTCTTAAGTAGTGTGTTAAATATAGTTTTAGGTTATAACAAAATGTTAAAATAGAAACTGTGCTATGTAGGATACTTTTTTAAAAGAAAGGACTCGCACTGAGATAGCAGCCACAGGACACCTGAATCTTTCAGAGAATGAGAATTTATTGCTCCATTATCAGAACAAATGAACTTCTTCCTGCCTCAAAGGCACTGTCAGGATTCAGAGGAAGAAGCTGACACTGACCAGACAGAATCCTGTGTTTGAATGGAATTTATGCATCATGGATGAGGTGTATGAATGTGCAACAGGCTGTTGCTTTTAAGGGTTAATCCTCTGTTAACGTGGGGCCTTTTTCAGGCTTATTTTGCCAAGAAAAGGAACCTGGACTGTCTGTAACTCTTTGTTTCTATTGTCTCATATTGTCCTAATCCAATTGTCCAAATTATTATTACTCTAATTGCATTACTATTTTTATAACCATTTTATTGCTATTAAACTTTTAAAGTTTTAAAAACAAGTGATTGGCGTTTTTCACATCCTGACCCAGCAGGTGAATGTGCCCTGTGGGATTTAACAGCTGAGCAGTGCACTCTGTGTGTGCATCTCAGTACTCCTGTGCAGCAGTGGAATGTTGAAAAACGAGGGGAAAATCCTTTATTTTGGTTAAAACTCTTGCTCTGCCCCAGCAAGGCTGAGTTTGTCAGTCCTGGAGACCAGTGCTGTCCTGTTCCCCACCCCAGGTGCTGACAGATCTTTTTGCACGTGGATTTTGTAGCAGCAAGAGTCTAAACCAATGCAGGGGAATGATCTGGGTGGGAAAACATTCCTTGTCATTCCAGACCCTTGTAAATAATTTTTCTCTATGCTTTTTGTAGGCTCCTTTCAGGCACTGGATGCTGCAATTAGGTCACCCTGAAGTCTTTTCCAGGCTGAACAATCCCAATTCTCCCATCCTTTCCTTGTAGGAGAGCTGCTCCATCCCTCTGATCACCTTGAATTCATTCCAACAGCTCCATTACATTGATTGGCGTTCCAGGATGGGAAAAACTGGATCGGGGATCAGCCACTTTTGCTGAGTCCACACTTGAAATGGGCTTTGCTGAGCAGGGACAGAACCAAGGGAAGGGCTGGAGCTGTGCCAGGGCAGGTTTGGGTTGGATCTCAGGAAAGGTTCTTCCCCCAGAGGGTGCTGGCACTGCCCAGGCTCCTCAGGGAATGGGCACAGCCCTGAGGCTGCCAGAGCTGCAGGAGCTGCCAGGGATGCCCAGGGTGGGATTGCTGAGGGGTCTGGGCAGGGCCAGGAATTGGACTCTGATCCACAGAATTCACAGAATTCACTGGGTTGGAAGAGACCCTCAGGATCATGGAGTCCAACCCAGCCCCAACAGCTCAGCTCAGCCCTGGCACCCAGTGCCACATCCAGGCTTTGTTAAACACACCCAGGGATGGGGACTCCACCACCTCCCTGGGCAGAACATTCCAGAACTTTATCACTCTTTCTGTGAAAAACTTTTCCCTGCTATCCAACCTGTATTTCCCTTGGTGCAGCTTGAGGCTGTGCGCTCTGGTTGTGTCAGTGCTGCTGGAGAAAGAGCCCAGCCCCAGCTGAGCACAGGCACCTTTCAGGAGCTGGTCCTTGGTGCCTTCCAGCTCAGGATATTCTGTAATTCTTTCCAAGGCCAGCAAGGATCCACAGCTCCCTGGTATCTCTGAGGCCAGGATTTCTGAGGGGAAAGTCAAAATAACACCTTTCCACTGTTTCCTCATTTCCACATCTCCTCTCCATTAGTTCCACTGTGGCATTTTCTGTTGCAGTGGGGAAGAAAAATCCCAAAACTCCAGCAAAGTGATCTCCTTTGGCTGCTCTGGATTTGTCAGCAGGGAAATTGCAAATCCATGACAGAGGGACAGCCAGAAAGATGGGAAGGGAGCCATGCACTTGTTTGATGTCAGTGTCAGAGCCTGAACACACCCTGCTTTACGAGGGGAGAAGAAGTGCTCTCCTTTTCCTTCGGCTGCATGACACAAGGCAGGAAGAGCAGAGCAATCCTTGCCACAATAAAAGTGTTTACATTCTGTTTTGGAAACATGCTCAGGGCTTGGAATACCCAGGGATCAACCTCTTTGGCTCTTTTAACCTCTCACAGACAGGGCTGTGTCCAGCCACAAACAAATCCTGAGGGGTGGAAATGTCAGAAGAGCTGCACAAAGCAGCTCCAGGCGCCTGGATTTTGCAGAGGATGCAGTGCCTGTTTATCTCCTGGAGAGAAAGATGCTGCTGTGTGTCCCCAAGTGTTTCCTGCAGACAGATAATCAGATACTAAATATCTGCTCCAGCTTAATAAAGTCAAGAGGAAACCTGGCAAAGCTCTGCTGCCATCCAGATGGCCTCCTGGGCCTGGGAAATGGCATTTCCTCGGGCTTTGGGATAGTGTTAGTGCAGTTATGGAAGGAGAAGTGCATCTGGACCGTGTCTGCCTCGCTGGAAATAATTATCCCATCTTTAACCAAGCAGCCAAATGTAATTTAACTGCCCAGAAAGTCTTTGGAGTCACAGGGGTGTAGCAGGCCCTGCCATCCATGGTAGCTGGGAGTGTTTGGTGTCTTCAGGTTTTCCCATCTTTCCTGCCCACGTCCCAAACCCACTTTTTTAAATGGAGAAAATCCCTACCTAAAGCTGACAACATCTCCCCTTATTAATGCTCCAATATCCTGCCTCAGAGTCCAAGTCAAGGCTTAAAAAATATAACAAAAAAAGCTCCAACTTAATTATGGGTCTCACCCTCCATTGGATGTGGCTGTTTTATGGGAAGTTAAACAGCATCAGCTCATCCCAAAAATCTGCAGCTGGGATCAGATCCAGCATGAATCTGGCGTGGGGGTGAGAAATGGGAGATGAAGCCCAAATGGTGCTTCTGATCCCAAAGTGCTGCAGGTCCAGGGGTGGGCACATTGCAGGTGACTCTGGAGATTTGGGGTAAAAGGACATTTTCTCATCAGCCACAGGCAGGGCACTTGGGATGACAGATCTTCCTGTACAAAACGAGCACACTGTGGATTCCATAGGCTGTTCTCCTGGACTGGTGAGTAAATAGCAGCTTTTGCCTTTTCCCTTCCACCAAGGAGGCACCAAGATGGCATTTGCCCCACGCTGTCACCTGATGTGCCATGAGTGGGACATTTAAGGAGTGCTGTGTTCCCCAAAGCTCCATTAAATTCAGGATTGACGCTTTCCCAAAGGAAATACAGCCCTGATCCCTTGCCCTCCTCTTCCATGGGTATTGGGGGATATATTTAAGGGATATGTTTAAATGTCCCAAGTGAAGGACTTGAAGAATCTTCTGTGTGAGATCAGTGAGGGGCAGCTGTTCCTGGGGTGGAAAGGGACAGGTGGGATCTGAGCCAGCCATGGGATCACTGGGAACTGATGGTCTGAGGACACCCAAGGGACAGAGCATTCAAACTGAACGAGGGGGGATTTAGATTAGAGATTAGGAAGAAACCTTTCCCTGTGAGGGTGTGAGGCCCTGGCACAGGTGCCCAGAGAAGCTGTGGCTGCCCCTGGATCCCTGGAAGTGTCCCAGGCCAGGTTGAATGGGACTTGGAGCCACCTGGGATGGTGCAAGTGTCCCTGCCATGGCATGGGGTGACACTGGATGGGTTTGGGAGTCCCTTCCACCCCAAACCCTTCTGTGAAGCCACAATTCTGTGACCATGCCACTGTTGTCCCAGTGGCCATCCCTGTGGCCAGGCAGTGATCCCTCCTCTGTGCCAGGATGGGGAATGTGCTCAGCCCTGCTCTCCCAGTCCCTTTTCCCTCTAGGTGGAGTTATTACACATCAGATTCCAGCTTCTCCCGTGCCTGGAGCTGCTCCTGCAGCCTTGCAGACAATGAGGGATCCCTGCTTCCCTGGAATTGAGTGACCTGAATTGAATGAAGACCAGCGTTCCTCTGGGAGCTGACATGTCTTGCATGCTTGGGATGGGAAAGGTGAGCTCTGCTTTGGGGGTGTGTGCACCAGGGGGGGATGGGGAGTCCCTCAGAATGAAAGGAAAATGATTAATCAGGGATCTCCATGGAGCATCTTGCCTTAATTCTGCTTCATGAGCTTTTCCTCCTCTGTCTTACCTCGTGGCACAGTTGTAGGGGAGGAAGAGGAGGCAGGAAATGCTGCAGGGTTGTTTTTGAACTCTGCCTAATTAGTGCATAATTTGGATTGACTTGGTCTCAGACAGCTTGAAGGACAATTTGAGACTTGAAGGTTCCAGGTGCTCTCATTTTCTGTGGCCATCTGGGACAAGGTGGGTGCTGGGGGAGCAGCTGGGGCCGGGCTCTTCCCTTTGCTCCAGGCTGTGCCAGGGGCACATCCACCCTGGCTCTCCATCCCCTCCACCTTCCCTCATTCCCTGCTCTCCCTCCAGTTCTCTTCCAGGATCTGTCACTTCAGTGCTTTGCAAGATTTACAATTTCCCTGTCTCAGACACATTCCCACCCTCTCCCCCAGTTTATGGGAAGGGGAAAAACATCCAGGAGATAAAGCAGCTGCCCACAGCCATCAGCTGGGCCCTGCTGAGTTCCAGGGAGCCCCTGCATCCTTGGAAGGGGCTGGCACAGGATTTTCAGCTGGGAGATGATGTGAATCAGATGTGGTCCCTCCAGAGGGCCACCCAGGGTGGGACACAGCATGGAGGGGGCTGGAGGTGGCCTGGGGGTAGCCCTGTCCCCCTGGAGGGATGGGCAGGCTTCTGCCCAGGTTTGCCATTCCCAAGAGCTCTCCTCACCCTCACTGCCTCCTCAGGGGAAAAGCAAAACTCACAAAACTCTTTCCTCAGGGTCCCAGCAGATCTTTGCCCTCCTGCCTAAACCTGCTGAGAGCCATGAGGGGTAGCAGGAATCTGGTTTTTCCCAGGTGAGGTCTGGCCATCCCTGCCCCTGGGTGAGCAGGAATTTGATGGGCTCATTCCCATCAGACTGGGACCAGCATCCCATTCCCACTGGTGGGGGAGAGCCCAAACCTGAGCTCAGTGGGCTCAAATGCTCTGAAACAAAAGAAGATGTGGAAAAGAGGGCAAAGTTAGATGGGATATTGGGAAGAAATTCCTGGCTGTGAGGGTGGTGAGGCCCTGACACAGGTTTCCCAGAGAAACTGTGGCTGCCCCTGGATGCCTGGAAGTTTTTGGTGCCAGGTCAGATGGAGCTCTGAGCAGCCTGGGACAGTGGAAGGTGTCCTTGCCCATGGAATAAGATGGGATTTAAGGCCACTTTGAACTCAAACCATTCTAGGATTCTGTGATGATGATGAAGAAATTGCACAAGGGGAACAACAGAGCCGCTGCCATCCCATTTCCTGAGCCCAGTTTGGAGTGCAGTGCCTGTCCTTGCACAGCCTGGGATCAGGAGCTTCCCTTCTCTGGGCACCCCTGCAGTTCCCCGTGTCCCCTAAGCTTGTTCCTGAGCTGTTCCAGTGCCTCTCTTTGGGACGTCTCCAGGCAAGGGACTAATGGGAGTAAATCCCAGCTGGGATCACTGGTGTGAGTCAAATTTCTAACCCAGATCCTCTCCCATTTCTCACCCCCTTCTCCAGGCAGGAAATCAAAGCCCAGCTCACTCATTAGGGACGGACCAGCTGTTGACCAAAAGCCAAAAATAAAACCCAGAGCAAATGCTTTATTTGCTCAAACTGCTGCATTCTCAGGGGAGGGGGAGTGGGAGTTCTCCAAGCAGAGGCTTCCCACCAGCTGGGAATCTGCAGCTTCACCAGGAGCTGACAGCACAGGGGAGCTCTGTTACCAGCTCTTTGTCCTAGCTGGGGATCAAAGGGAAAATTTTCTGCATGATTTCAGTATCTGACAGGTTCCTGCCTATTTGAGCCACTGTGAAATATGGGATTGGCCTTTCTGAGTCACTTGGGAATTTGGGAAATATTTTGCTGCTCCTGTGTCAAGCTAAAAAAAGAAAAACCTCCTGAAATGCAGCTCCACAGCCTCTTCCTCGGATCAGAGCAAATGCTGATCACACTGATGTGAGCTCCCTGGCAGCTTTTCTGGGATGAATTTGGCATGTTGGGATTTCAAGTCCTTCTTAAACTGGAGTTTCCCATCCTGTCCCCCCCATCCCATCAGCAGGGGAAGATCCAGGTTTGCACCCCGAGGGATCGCAGACCTTCGGCCTGGGAAAAGTCCCCTGGAATGATGAAAACCAGACAGAAGAGCTTAAGGGAAACCAAAGGAGCAGTTTCTGGGGGGAGACTGAAGCCTGAAATATGTGGAACAGCTGGAGGGATGCAGGGGATTTCAAAGGGAAGGCTGGGATGCCGATGGAAACGGGAGCAGGCCAGGATCGCACTGGTGCTTACGGGAAGAGCTGTGAGCAGGGGGCAGGCACTTTATTTGTTTCAGATCTATAACATCCAGCAGATATTTATGGATCTTTTATCTGTTTAGTGCCTCGGGGCTGCAAATCAAAGCACCCGGGGCTCTTGTGAGACTGAAAGCAAACAAATCAAACCCCCACTGGTCTCCAGAAAGGTTTGGAGCCGCAGGAGCTCGGTCACTGATCCGCCCGGATTTAATTAGAGCCATTAAAGCACTCCTGGTGCTGTCACTCTGGACTGTGGAGAGCTTTGGATCCTCCCCATCCCTTCCTGCGTCGGAGATGAGGGATAATACACCTGGGAAATGAGGCCAGACAGAACCAGGCACATCCACATCCGCGTGTGCTTCCAGCTCTGCGCTGGATCCCGGCTCTGGCGGCGCCAGGTCTGCCTTTCCTGCATCCCTAATCAATTCCAGGAACATCCCTGCTGGTCCTGAGTGCCCTCACAGGGTCCCTGCGTGGGGCAGGTCAGGGGGAAAGGTGCTGCTGCTCCCAGCCCTGGGATGCTTGGGGAGGTCGGACAAGGCAGGGCAAGGTCAGGTGAAGCTCCGCATTCCCCCTTGCTGTGTACCCCGGGAATTTGGGAGATCTTTGCTCCCAGCCAGGGCAGTGCTGCTGGCCACCCAGGAGCCCCTTCCCGGCCTGGAGGCTGGAAAATATCCAGTGTGCTTGCCGAGACACGGCAGTGACTCAGCCGCCTTGGGTTTACTAGGGAGTCATTGAAGGAGCTCTTTGCAGCCCCTGCCCACCACAGGAAAGCTCGGGAGGGCTTTTGGAAACCCACGTGTCCTGGGTGGAGGGAATAACCCAGCTCCTTCTGGAGCGCTTGGGGATCAGTTTGTGTTAGAGAAAAATCAGATTTGTGTTTGTGTTAGAGAAGAATCACAGAATCATGGAATGTTTTAGGTTGGAAAGGACCTTCATCATCATCTCCTTCCAACCAGAGACACCTTCCACTATCCCAGGTTGCTCCAAGCCCCATCCACTTAACCTTGATAATTTCCAAGGATGGGCAGTGATTGCTCTCCCCATCACCCCAAACCAGCAGCTCCCCCAAATGTCCCTTTTCCATCAATTCCTGTCAGCAGGATGTCTCCATACCCAGTTCTTACCCTCTCCCCGCTGCAGGGGACAGCCCTGCTGGGGAGATGTTTGATATATTTTAGATATAGATATATATTTAGATATAGATGTAGATATAGATATAGATAAATATTTAGAGATAGAGATAGAGATAGAGATAGAGATAGAGATAGAGATAGAGATAGAGATAGAGATAGAGAGAGATATAGAGATAGAGATGATAGAGATAGGGATAGATTAGATATAGATGATATAGATATAGATGTAGATGTAGATTATATAGATAATATAGATCATATAGATATAGATATAGATATAGATATAGATATAGATATAGATATAGATATAGATATAGATATAGATATAGATATAGATATAATATAGATATAGATATAGATATAGATAAATATAGATGTAGATATAGATAAATATTTAGATATAGAGATAGAGATATAGAGATAGAGATAGAGATAGAGATAGGTATAGATATAGATATAGAGATAGATATAGATATAGATGATATAGATATAGATATAGATATAGATATAGATATAGATATAGATGATATAGATATAGGTATAGATAGATATAGATATATCTTTTATTGCTGTTTTTAAAAAAATATCTGAGTATCTGCAAACCTCTCCCGCATCCAAACCTCTGCCGATCCCGCTCCAAACCCGCCCCAGGACTCGCCCATCTGCACCGTATTAAATTACTCGGGGCTTAAAACGCTGTAGGAATCCCAGCCGACCCCCCAGGGCTCACACAGGCATCCCAATCCCCTGCTGCATGCATTCAGAGAGGTGCATTTGCAGCCTGGCAGCCGGTTTGCATCAGTACCTTGCCAAAAAGTGATTTATTTTTTCCTTTTCCCTTCCTCAAGGTCCTGGAGCGGGGTCAGCAAGGGAGGAACATCATCCCCCTGGCCCTGCTGCTGTTGGAGGGCTGGAGTTGTCCCATTTTCAGGCATCTCTGCCACTTTTTTTTGTTAAACCGAGGTTGGAGCAGCCCTGTTGGCTTTGAATCTCCCTCCCCATCATGTGCTTATCACTGGAAGTTGGAAGTAATTCCTCTTTCCCAAGCACAGCTCCCGGTTTGTGGATGCCAGGCGGTCACAGCTTTTCCTCCCCGAGGCTGAGTCACCCTGGGGGCTGGGGACACCCACGGCCTGGCTTCTCCTGGGTTTGGGTTTAGTTTGGATTACTGCTTTGATTACCCAAAAGAAACAACCACAGCCGGATTTCCCTGTGTCAGCAAAATAAATCTCCGTGTCTTCTTCCAGTGCTGGGGCTGCAGGAGCTGGGACTGGCTGTGCCTTCTCTTGCCAAGACCCTCCTCATCCTCTGCTGCTGGGTTTGATGCCCAGACACCCCAGACCCAGCTGTGATTTCCACATCACTGGAAACCCTTTGTGCCCACCACATCCTGGTTTTCCTTTGGCTCAGGATCATGGAGCAAACAAGCACAAACCTCCTCATCCTCTCTGCTGCCTGTCCCTGAGGTGGATCATCCTTCCCTTCCCGTGGGCTCCAGCTCTCCCCATTTCCCTCTTTAATCCCTTTTCCAGTGTGCTCCTCACGCTTCCTCCTCACCCCTGCCCATCCTCAGCGTGTGGCCACTCCCATCTGTGCCATATTTTATCTGGTGTTTCTCCAGATTTTAGGAAAACCACATCATTTTTTACCCTGCTCCGCTCCAACATCTCATTCCCACTTGCATCTTTTCATCCAAGGAGAAAAGAAGTTTTCATCTAGGAAAGATCCTGGAAAACCCAACAGAATACTCCTGAAAAACTCCTTTGGATCACCTCAAACCTCCTGTGACCCTTCCCTGTTGCTGCAGCTCCAGCACCGCTTCCCACCGGGCTTCTCCCAGCTCCCACGCTCGGGGGCTGTGTGGGGAAGGGCTGTGGTTCACAGCAGCCTCTGCCTTCCCATGGCCCTTCCCCGACCTCCTCTGCTTTTCTGCTCAGCGTTTCCTGCCTCATCACCTCCCCCAGCTCCGGCCAGGCCGAGCCCTGCAGCCCTGAAAGCCCCGGGGATGGACAGACTGAGGGCACTGGATCCATCTGTTCACCTCCTCATCCTGCATAAACTCAGGGTAATAAGAGGTGAATGTTTTTCAGGGAGGCAATAGGTGAATGTTTTTTGGGGAGGCAATAGGAGGTGAGTGTTTTCAGGGAGGCAGTAGGAGGTGAATGTTTTTTGGGGGGGCAATAGGAGATGAATGTTTTCAGGGAGGCAGTAGGAGGTGAATGTTTTTTGGGGAGGCAATAGGAGATGAATGTTTTCAGGGGGCAACAGGAGGTGAATGCTTTTCGGGGAGGCAATAGGAGTGAATGTTTTTCAGGGGGGCAATAGGAGGTGAATATTTTTTGGGGAGGCAATAGGAGATGAATGTTTTTCAGGGGGCAAAGGGTGAATGTTTTGGGGGGCAATAGGAGGTGAATGTTGTTCAGGCTGGGCAATAGGAGGTGAATGTTTTCAGGGAGGCAATAGGAGTGAATGTTTTCAGTGGGGCAATAGGAGTGAATGTTTTTCAGGGGGGCAATAGGAGGTGAGTGTTTTTCAGGGAGGCAATAGGTGAATGTTTTCAGGGAGGCAGTAGGAGGTGAGTGTTTTTCAGGGGGGCAATAGGAGGTGAATGTTTTCAGGGAGGCAGTAGGAGGTGAATGTTTTTTGGGGAGGCAATAGGAGATGAATGTTTTCAGGGGGGCAACAGGAGGTGAATGCTTTTCGGGGAGGCAATAGGAGTGAATGTTTTTCAGGGGGCAATAGGAGTGAATGTTTTTTGGGGGGCAATAGGAGGTGAATGTTGTTCAGGCTGGGCAATAGGAGGTGAATGTTTTCGGGGGGGCAGTAGGAGGTGAATGTTTTTCAGGGAGGCAATAGGAGGTGAATGTTTTCCAGGGAGGCAATAGGAGGTGAATGTTTCAGGGGGGCAATAGGAGTGAATGTTTTCAGGGGGCAATAGGTGAATGTTTTCCAGGGAGGCAATAGGAGGTGAGTGTGTTTCAGGGGGGCAATAGGAGGTGAGTGTTTTTCAGGGAGGCAGTAGGTGAGTGTTTTCAGGGAGGCAATAGGAGGTGAGTGTTTTTCAGGGAGGCAATAGGTGAGTGTTTTTCAGGGAGCCATCCCATCACACACCCAGCTTTGGAGCTGTTCCAGCTGAGATCCTGGTGCTGCCTGCCAGGAGCGTGCTCACCGCCCTCCGCTCGCGTGTCTCGGAGCTGCCCGGACTTGCTGCATCCCGAAGAAGGAGCCTGGGGGTGTGGGGCAGGACTGGGAGCATCCCTGGCACGTCCTGGGTGCTGCTGTTGGAGTGGGAGGAATTGGCCAGCCCCTCCAGGCCAGCCCTTCCTTATCCTGGATTTTATGGAGCAAGGGTGCAGCCAGTCCTGGGGCACGAGGTGTGAAAGGATCAGTGCAGAAATGGGGAGATGAATTTGTGCCAGGGGAGGCTTAGGTTGGATATTAGGGGAAGTTCCTTGATGGAATGATGGTCAGGCACTGGCACAGCTGCCCAGGGTAGCAGTGGAGTCACTGGAGGGATGTACAAGCTTTGTGGATGTGGCAGTTGGGGACATGGTTTAGTGGTGGGTTCAGCTCAATCCCTGGGCTGCTCCCCACTGCCTAGACAGAGAGTAGGATCTACAGGGGACCTAAAGGGGCTCCAGGAGAGTTGGAGAGGGACTTTGGACAAGTGACAAGACACAGGGAACTGCTTCCCACTGCCAGAGGGCAGGGATGGATGGGATATTGGGAATTGGGAATATTCCCTGTGAGGGATGTGAAGCCCTGGCACAGGGTGCCCAGAGAAGCTGTGGCCGCCTCTGGATCCCTGGAAATGTTCCAGGCCAGGCTGGACAGAGCTTGGAGCAACCTGGGTCCCTGCCCTTGGCAGGAGGTGGAACTAGATGAGCTTTAAGGTCCCTTCCAACCCAAACCATTCCAGAATTTTCTAACTTTTTGATGCTTTTTGGTGTCATTTGTTTCAGCAAACTTGGGTAAGGCAGCAGGAGGGAGCCCAAGGCTGGCATGGGATGGCTCCATCCTATGGAACTGTTTATGGCTTTTCCATAGCACAGGTAGACCCCAAAAACCAGGAGTGGCAGCTGAATGTTAAATAGAAGATTTGACTTTTATTTAAAATAAAATGTATTTGAACATAGTCTTGATACCACGGACTGTGGGAACGCAACACTGGATATTCCTTGGCATTAGGTGGGCACAGGATCCCTCCTCGTTAGCATTAATGTGGGAATGGCTTAATGAACCTGGCAGTCCTGGCCCCAGGGATCAGCTACTGAGGGTGTTGTGGCACAGCTCTGGAATCCCCTTTAACTTAGATCAAGATTTACTGGGCTGAAATTGTATTTCTTGTGGGTTTTTTATTCCTCGGTTTGTCCCCGTACCCCTTCCAGACATCCTACAGCTCCTGCTGATCTATGCAATATCCTAGCTGGCTTGTGAGACTAGTTACAAAAACTGTACAACTTTATAAAATTTGTGGTTTTTTACATTAGTTACACAAAAACCTTTACTTCATAAACCTTTTACTTCATATCATAATGAAAAAATTTGCATATCAGAGGCAGAACAGTGACTATGCTGGTGAATACTAAAAGTGTCATAATACAATACGGTGTACAAATAAAATTAAAAAAAAAAGACAATATAAATGATTATCAAAAGGCAAGTTAAACAAATAAAACCAAGCTATAACAGACTAACAGAAGATCATCTTTGAGGCCACACAAAACTATCCTCAAAGTCATGTCAGGCACCTTCAGAGTCCTGGTATAGTGTGAGAGGAGAGATGGCAGCTCTGCTTGGGAGCAGGACGACTTCAAACAGGTCAAATGTACAGAATAAAAACACAAAAAAAAAGGAAATAAAACACTCATGCATTAAACATGATAAATAGACTTCATATAGGTTAGCCCTGGATGGCTTTACAAGAAGATGGCTTAGAGTTCTCTTCAAAAATTGGCTTTTTTAAGTCAGTTAAATCTTTATCCTGATCTGCCCATCGGGGTCTGGATCTGTGGGTCACTGTCACCCTGCCCAGACACGGTCTGGTTATAGCAAATTAACAGAAGTGCTCATTAGTGCACACAGATTAACTGGTCTGGTAATGCAAGAAAAAAAAAAAAAGGTAAAAATAAAAAAGAAAAAAAAAGTAAAACCAAAACAACAACAACAACAACAACAAAAAAAACCAACAAAAAAAAAACCAACGAAAAATCCAATTGTTAAAAAAAAAAAAAGATACATTTCAAGCTTACTTTATTAAGCAGCATTATCTCAAAGGACAGCTTTGGAAAGTTAAACATGAATATGGCCATGGGGGTTCCTGTGGGGCGAGGCTGGCGGGGCTCACACCCAGCCACTGGTCAGTTTGTAGAACATCTCCTCATCCAGGCTCTCGTTCTGGTCCTTGGCCCGCGTGGACAGGAAGATGTAGCCCCCGATGAACTCGTGCACCACCTTGCAATCCACCTCGGTGCAGATGAACGACACCCGCACCTCGTCCGCGAACTCCACCGTCACCTGCGGGCACACACAGCTCAGCCCCAGCCTGCCTCCCCCAGGGGCTGCTGCTTCCCTTCTCCCTCATTTTCGGGGTGCTCAGATGGTTTTCTAATGCCTGAGCAAAATTTTGTGGTGCCAATGTAGGAGTGAGCCCAGAGGAGCCAGGCTGGGAGAGCTGGGGGTGCTCACCTGGAGTGGAGAAGGCTCCAGGAGAGCTCAGAGCCCAAAGGGGCTCCAGGAGAGCTGGAGAGGGACTGGGGACAAGGGATGGAGGGACAGGACACAGGGAATGGCTCCCAGTGCCAGAGGGCAGGGATGGATGGGAGACTGGGAAGGAATTCTTCTCTGCTTGCCCAGAGCATCTGTGGCTGTGCCTGGATCCCTGGAAGTGTCCCAGGCCAGGTTGGACAGGGCTTGGAGCAGCCTGGGACAGTGGAAGGTGTCCCTGCCCATGGCAGGGGTGGAATGAGTTGATCTTTAAGGTCCCTCCCAACCTGAACCATTCTGGGATCCTGTGAATGGTAATTTGGCCTTGAGGATCCTTATGAATTCCTTCCCCCTTTAAATATCCTATGACTCTTATTCAAATACTTAGATACTGAAATACCTTTATTGCCTTTTTTATTGTTTTCTATTTATTTATCCATTCATTTATTTATTTAAATTACCATTACCCCTTGTATTCTCCCATGACTCAGAAACAATCCCCCAGTGTGTTTCCACCTCTCCGTGGTGAGCACGTGGCCACACTTTCCCTGCTTCCAGAAAAACAGGGATTGGGCACAGACCTGTTGAAAACTGGGCTTTCTTTCCACTCTTCCCTGGTTTTCCAAGTTGAATTTTGGCCACTGAAATACCTTATGGGGGCTGGGGGAGCTCATTTTGGAGTGCCTGAACAAACCATTCATTTATTGATGCTCATTCTCTTTTTGTCCCCCCATCACTGACAGCTCTGCAGGAGGGATGGGGATTCCCAGCAGAGTATCCAAGCTGGATAATTGGGATATCTGGGCTTGCAACTGAGTCAAAACAATGACTCTGAGGCAGAGGGGGACGCTGAATAATTTTTCCAGCAACTCTTAATGAGCTGCAAACTGCAGGAGAACAGCCCTCACGTATCCCTGGCAGTTTTAATTGTGTGTTCTGCCAAAAAGGAGCCCAAAAATTTGTGCATCCAAATGTAACAGCAGGAGGAAAGCCCATCTCAGAGCCTGGGGAAGTAACTACTCTGTTTTGTTTGCTATTTGCGTGGAAGTCTGAGTTGTACAGCAAATTAAAGGAATTTTAGTATGGATAAGGCCCTGTATATTTGTGTTATGGGTTAGGATGGAGCCCGAGCATCAGTGCTGAGGTTTCACTTCATTTAATTGTGTGGTGTTCAGAAAATGGAGAAAACAATTCCTGGCTACAAGAGAGAAAGATTCAGGGTGTTTTCTTAAGGGTCATACACAATTCCACCAGAGCCTAAAGGGGCTCAGGAGAGCTGGAGAGGGACTGGGGACAAGGGATGGAGGGACAGGACACAGGGAATAGCTCCCACTGCCAGAGGGCAGGGATGGATGGGAGATTGGGAACTGGGAATTCTGGGCTGTGGGGGTGGGCAGGCCCTGGCACAGAGTGCCCAGAGAAGCTGTGGCTGCCCCCAAGGCCAGGCTGGATGGAGCTCAGAGCACCCAGGGATAGTGGAAGGCCCATGGCAGGGGGTTGGAACAAGATGAGCTTTAAGGTTCCTCCCAACCCAACCCATGTGGGATTCCAGGACTCCAGGAGTGATTCCTGTGTCACTGACAGGAGCAGGGGAGAGCACAGGGTGTCAGACACATCTCACCATTTTGATCTCCCAGTTGACATTCCACTGTTTCATGTTGCTGAAGCGCCAGGTCTTGACAGCGTCGCCCGTGCTGGCGTCCATGCGGATCAGCCGGTTGTAGGCGATGCCAATCAGCTCATCCTTCTTCCCACCCTGGAACCTGGCAGAGGGATTGAGAAAAACAAGTCAGATGCACAAACGCAGCAGCTGAGTTTACTTGTAAAATCGTTTTTACAAATCACAGCAGCTCATGTTTTTAATTTCAGCTGCAGCGCGACTTCCCCGGCCAAGGACGTGCCCAGGGATGTCCTTGCCCATGGCAGGGGGTTGGAATGAGATGAACTTTGAGGTCCCTTCCAACCCAACCCAACCCAACCCAAGACAATCCAACCCAATGCAACCCAACTCAACCCAATCCAAAGCAACACAACCCAACCTAACGCAACCCAACCAAACCCAACGCAACCCAGTCCAACCCAACCCAATCCAACCCAGCCCAGTCCAACCCAACCTAGCCCAATGCAATCCAACACAACCCAACACAACCAAACCCAATCCAACACAACCCAGCCTAATCCAACCCAAGGCAATCCAACCCAATGCAACCCACTCAACCCAATCCAAAGCAACACAACCCGAACCAAACCAATCCAATCCAACGCAACCCAACCCAACCAAACCCAACACAACCCAACCCAAGCAAACCAAATCCAACCCAACAAAACCCATTCCACAGTGATTCCAGGGTATTTAACCCACTCCCTGTATCCATGAAGGAAACTCCTCCAGCCCAGCCCCGCAGCCCCACCCACCTTGCGTTGAAGTGCGTGATGCCGAACTCAGGCAGCGACTGCCAGGCTTGGATAAAGCGCATCTTGGCCTCGATGAGGCTCATCTGGGCCACGTTCTGGTGAGCCTCCAGGATGCGCGCCGTGATCTGCGGGCGGCGAGACACGGTGGGGTCAGGGGACAGGGGACCTCGGTGCCACCTCCGCTGCCGCCCGCGTGGGAGCGGCCGCGGAGCCGCCGCGGATCCGAGCGCGGATAATCGATAATTCCTCCCCTGAGGTTTTGTTTCAGCTCTGACTGCTCAGAGCCCACGTGGAGCTTCCCATTTCCAGATACAGGAAAGCAAATATAGAGCAGAGCTGTCTGACCAGAGATGTTCACATTCCCACTCATGCTCTCGGGAACTTTAAGGATGTGAGCGAACAACAAGGCAAATTTGTGGTGGAGGGTTTCCAGTTTCATCCCATAAATCACTGGGGACTGTTATAAAAACCTACCAGGGCCCACGTGTCACGGGGAGGGTGCAGGTTTTGTTAGTGCTTTCACCGCTGCTCTCTAAACCAAAGGGGTTCTAGATTAAGTTTATTTTATCTTAATTTTATTGTTGCTGTCACTTACCAAGTCTCTTACATAGCCTGGCTGAAGATGGCAAGGCGAAATGAAAAAATAAAAAAAAAAGAAAAGGAGGCAGAAAGAAAAAAAAGCAATCAGAAATATGGCAACAAAGCAAAGAAAAAGTGTAAATTAACTGCAAACCAAAGTTCAAGCAAAAAAAAAAAAAACCAAAAAAAAAAAACCAAAACCAAAACAAACCACATGCACAATTCCTTAGGTGGAAAAGCAGCCAAAGGGAATGTGAGCAGGGACAAGCGAGCAGAGAGTCACCGCTCATGCTGGCCCTGCTGGAGCACTGGAGCAATCCCAGCTGGGCCCTGGTGTTGTGGAGAGATGGTTTTGGTCCTGAGATGGTTTGGGATGGATTTCAGGAAAAGGTTCTTCCCCCAGAGGGTGCTGGCACTGCCCAGGCTCCCCAGGCAATGGGCACAGCCCTGAGGCCGCCAGAGCTCCAGGGAGGTTTGGACAGCACTGCCAGGGATGCCCAGGGTGGGATTGCTGGGGGTCTGGACTCTGATCCTTGTGGTCCCTTCCCATTCAGGACATTCTGTGATTCTGTGGTCCTGCTGAGGGGTGAAGGGGAGGGTGCAGCTGCCAGTTCAGAGGTGAGTTCATGGCCTCACTTTCCTCTCCACATCTCTGCACAAACTCAAGGCCACTCTCTGGCTGGGCAAGCTCGAGAGGAAGCTCAGGAGCTCACTCTGAGCTCAGCGGATCCTTCTGTTTGGGATATGTGGAGAAATGATTGGGATGCTGCTTGGGATAACAAGTAGATGAAGGGAACATCAGCTGTGCTCCTCAGAGATGTGGCTGCCCCAGCTGGCTCTGACACCAAACTCTGGCAGGGCACCTGAAAATCCCTATTTTGGAGCTCTGAAAATCCCTATTTTGGGTCGGTATTTGTTTATTTTCATTTAGGATTTGGTGCTTCCAATCCCAACCTGCCAACCCTACGCTGCTGCACATGGAGACAAACATCACCCCAGTGGGTTTGGGGCTGGTGAGGACCCAGAGCCTCCATAAATCCACAGCCAATTCCCATTCCAGCACCTCCTGTGGGCTGCACAGCCTCCTCCTCTTCCTCCCCCCTCCTTCCCTGTGCCTCAGAAGGACCATTGTGGTCAAATTCCTGACATTCCTGCAGCCTCCATCCCTCATTCCTCTCAGCAAACATCCTCTGCTGCTCCAAGCTTTGCCTCTGGCCACCAAGGAAAATCCTAAATCCACTGCTTAGCTGATGCCTGTGAGGGCCCTGGTGTCCACACCATGGCCACATCCTGACTGGGATCATCCCCATCGTGCCCATGCCCACGATTCCATGGATTTTATTTTTAAAACCAGGATACCTGCACAGTAAGCAAATTTTCCATGCTAATATTTTTCCAGGTGCCTCTGTTTTCCCAGAAACTTAGAAAGTATTTTATATATATAAATATATATATCTATATATATATGTTAAAATAGTATATTTATGCAGCCTCTCCTCCATCCAAGGGGATATAAAGGCTTATTCAGGAGAATAATAAGGGCTATATAAAATATAACTCCACTGCCAGGAAATCATCGTGCTGTGCCAATAAAAAGTTATATTTTTCCGGCTTCTCTGACTTGCAGCCTTCTTCTGGGCTTGGAGAAATCATATCCAGCCCCAGCCAGCAGCCTGAAGGATTTAAGTCACCAAAAGGCCACGGAGCAATGCTTTCCTTATTTTTGCTGCTGTTCTGACATATAATTCTCTTTGAGAGAATCCTGCATTTATTCCCAGAGCAGAACAGTTCAGCCCTGTCAGGCAGGGATGGGATGGAGCGTGGATGGAGTTCAAGCACGAGTCACAGCAACTCAAAACCGAAGCAATGTTCCAAGGACTGGCATTTGGAAGCAGTGGAAAAGCAAAGAGAGAAATATGCAAACCGTGTTACAGCCAAGTGTGGATAAAGCACTGCAAGCAACTGCAACTCCGCTGATCCCGGGGATTTCTCCATGGATTCTGTGCAGGGGAAGGGGTTTTAACCCCAGCACCGGGCAGAGATGGGGCAGCTGGCGCCAAACCATCACCAGCAGGGGCCAAACCATTCCCAGAATGTGTTTAAAATAAACATCAACCAATTTCAAATGCACTTCCAATTGAAGGTTCCCCGCCGTGTCCGTGCACTTCACACAGCACGTGGCACAATCCCGGTGCTGGGTGCCATCCCCAGGTGCTGGATCCAAACCACACCCTTCAGTCCCACCTCCTTTAGTAACCACGTGCATCCCAGTGAGTGAGGACATCCAAAACATCCAAACCACGCCGTGTTAAACACCAGCCACCGCCGGGATGCGTGTCCAGCCCAGCCAAGGCCACCAGCAGCACCTACCTGCTTGTTCTTGTACTTCTTCAGGTAGCGAGGAGACACCAGGCACTCGGGGTTGATGTCAGTGTTGATCTGCTCTGGGATCAGCTGCGGGTCTGGGTTCAAATGCTGCATTTTCAGGAAGGACAGGATGTTCTGCACTTCCATGCCGTAGGAACTGTCGGCCATGGTCTTGCCCTTGGAGGCCAGGCGGCAGGCGGCCATCCAGCTGGCGTACTGCGTCTCCTGCCCCCCAAAACAGGGACACGTGTCTGTCACAGCCATGGGGGCACCACCAGACACCTCAAAAAACACCCCATGGAGACCTCATTCCCCTCCCAGCCTCAGGAGTCTCCAGCATGCACAAAGACAGGCAGAAACTTGACCAATGCGTGGCCAAAAACCACCCAGCAAAGCCAAAGCTGATTTTCTGCTCTGAACTTCTAGGAAAAGCAGGCAACCCCTGACAAGGGGAGAGAAATGATGCATCTGACTCCATCTTATCAGAAGGCTAATTAATTACTTGATTATACTATATTATTCTATATTATATTGCAGTGTATTACATTACAGCTAAACTGAATCTGTACAAGCACCCAACTCAACTCCACTGCCCAGAATCCCGTGTCTGCTGACCAACAGCCTGCACATGCCCTTGGCCCTGATAGGCCAAGGAAACAAAACACCATCACTCTGGGTAAACAATCTCCACATTGCATTCTGCTTTGGCACAAACACAGGAGCAGCAAATGAGATAAGAATTGTTTCGATCATTCTTTTCCCTGCTTCTCTCACTGCTTCTCTCAGGTTCAGAGAATGTGAATCCCACATGAACTCACAGGTGACTTGGAGCACATTTGGAATGCTGAGATGAGACAGGTGAGAGCATTTTCTATTTGTTTTTTAAAGAACAGCCCCTGAGCAGGATGGTGGGAAAGGGCTGAAGAGGTGGCCAGTCCAAGAGATGAACTCACGTTGTCACAGCGCAGCCAAATCTCGTTCATCCCCTCTGCCACTGGTATCAGGAGTTTGATGTTGAACTTCTGACCAGAGATGTTCACATCAGGGGTAACTTCACATCCTGCAATAAGGGAGATGGTGTTTAGCAGGGGTGTGAGGAATGATGATTTAAAAAATGGCAAAGAAAGTGAAAATAGGAAAAGAAAGAGCAAAGCTCCCTGACCCAAGGGTCTCCGGTGGCATCTCAGTGCTGCCAAAGGTTTGTCCCACAGCTCTGATGGGATGAACGCTCCACACAGCACAGAAAAAACCTGTCAGATGTCCCTTTTTCCAAATGGCAGGAAAATAGGGGGAAAAGCAAAACCTGATCTGAAAGCAATGAAGCAAAAGCAAATCCACAGAACTACAGATCCTGTCTGGAATCAGAAATGAATCCAGTGGCTGGCAAACACCCCAAAATCTTCAGGAAAGGATAGGAAAAGGCGACTGAACAGGTGTTGACTCTCACCCTGAAACCCCATTATGTTATTGATGAGTGATGGGATGCCATGAAGTGTTTCAGGCCAGGCTGGGTGGGGCTTGGACCATCCTGGTTTAGTGGAAGGTGTCCCTGCCTGTGGGAGTGAGGTGGAACTGGATGGGCTTTAAAGCCCCTTCCAACCCAAACCATTCAGGGATTCCATGATTTGGCTGTGAGCATCCTGCTCCTGGTGCCTGGAGAGAATTCCAAGGGGTTGTGTAAACAGGCGCTGCGCCAACGCCGCCTCCCAGATTTCCGAAAATGCCGTCACAGCAGATTTGTCAAAAGCTCCCAGAAAGGTCCTGGGGGCCAGGCCTTGCTCCCACAGCAGCCTGAGGTCACCTGGCATCCCCCCTGCTCCTGCAGCCACGAGGGGAACACACGAGCTCGCTGCAGCTCCCTGGCTGCTGGAGCAGGAATGTTTCACTTGACATAAGGACAGGCAGCCACCACAGGAATTTCAGCTCTGGAGTGAGGCTGCTCCCAACCAGCAGCAGGGAGAGGAGGAGAAATAAAGGCAGCAGAGGAAGGAAATGGTCTGTTCTTTCCAGTTTCTGCTGTGGGAGTCAGTGCAGTCCTTTGGAGAGCTGACAAAAAGGAGAAGGGCAGGTGGAAGGCTGGAACAAGGTTTGGAAGGTTCTCTCCAACCCAAACCATTCCGTGGCTCTCCAAGCTCTCTTCCCAAGGTATTGGGGGGCTGGGTGGTGCTTCCCTGTGGGATCACACATAATCACACTCAGAACTCCAAGTCTGTGCCATGGTATCAAACCCAGCCACCTCATTCCTTTACACACCTTTACCCAACCCCGGGATGGAATTCCGAGGTAATAAAGCAGTGGGAAAACAAGATGCAGGAGGAGCAGCCTATTCCTGGAATAAAAAGCAGCTTCTCTTAGCCCAACCCTTGCACTTCTCTTACCTCTCAGGTTCATCTGGTGAGCAGGAGTCCCGTTGGATTCCTCTTTGCTTTTGTAGCAGGAGATGGAGGTATCTTTGAAGGTGCACCAGTAGGGCTTGTAGCCTTTCAACGTCAGCTTCTTGGGCCTGCAGGACACGTGGAGGGACATCTCACTTGGTCTGAGCTCCTAAAACAAGCTGCTCCCCAGGAAACCTCAGTGTTTCCTCAGAATTTCAGCCCTGGCAAGCTGCTCTCAGCAGCCTGGGTTATTCCCACTCCTGCCTGGGGGCTCAGCCATTCCTGCACTGCTGGCTCCAGGAGCTGAGCTCCAGTTCCAACTTTGGACTCTTCAATCCCAGGGAGATAATTTGGGGCAAGGTGGGGGGAGCTGGAGGACTGTGCTACAAAAACAGAGGAGTCCATGAAGCACTGCAAAATCTGCCTCTCCAGACACCACATGAAACTGGAACCACTCCGCTCAGGCTCTGGGGGGAAGCAGCACTTCCAAGGACGTGTCAGTCACGCACACGCTCGAGTGCACTCCTTGTTTTCTTTTTAAACACTCCACAGCACAAATGGTTCCCTTCTTTTCTACACAAAGCACGGATTTTGATCGACTCTGCAGGAGAACTGGTGGCCCTGCAATGTGAAGCACCCTGAACTCATCCCAACACAAGCCCAGAGCCTTTACAGAGCCCCAAGTATCAGAATATTTTAACCTTCCTTGATTTCTAAACTTTATTCTAAGGCTGGATCTGCAGCCTCTCATGCATTTGTCGTGTTTTTATCTCAGAAACAGCTGCTGAGAGTATTTTAGATGGGATATTAAGAAGAAATCCTTCTCTCTGAGGGTGGGCAGGCCCTGGCACAGGGTGCCCAGAGCAGCTGTGGCTGCCCCTGGATCCCTGGCAGTGCCCAAGGCCAGGCTGGATGGGGCTTGGAGCACCTGGGACAGTGGAAGGTGTCCCTGCCATGGCAGGGGGTTGGAACAGGATGATCTTTAAAGTCTATCCCAACCCCAAACACTCTGGAATTCTGTGATTTTAGCAGGCAAGGGCAGTGACCTGGCTGGCAGGGGAGAGAGAACCATTCCAAATCTCTACAGCCACACCAGGCACATGCTGGGACACATTTACAAATAAATATATGGAGTTATATATATGGAATACAAGGGACATGCACTGCACCCCCAGTTCTCCTCCCCAGCTGAAGTGTGACAAGAGGCACATCCAGAGCTGGGACAGCTCCAAACATTGCACCATTCACCCTGGATTTCTGGCACTAAAACACCACCTGAGCCCCATTTTTAGGAGCAAACAGAATTCTGTGTTCAATCTGACAGCCTCAAACCCCAACCCCAGGGTTTAGAGCTTGCACTGAGTGAGGAACCAGCAGCTTCTGGCTGCTCCATCCCCTGGTGCTCCAATTTGCAGGCAATTAGCTCCCGGAGTGGTGCCTAATTTGATTAGCAAATCAGCAGATCAAGGGGAAGAACAAGTTTTTTGTTTGTTTGTTTCTTCAAGGGAGGGAAAAAACACCCACTGAGGGGCTGGGCAACAGCCTTGGAACTTCATCCCAATGAAGGCAGACCACAAGCCCAGACAGAGGCAGAGACCTCATTAATTCACCTCTGGAGAGGGAGAAGGGGTTTTCAGAGCAGAGAGTGCCAGGTTCTGGCTCCAGAACCAAACAATTCATAAAATAAAGGTTTGTTCCAGAGCTACTTCACTGTCTGCAGCTTTTTCCCCCCACCAGCACTATCCTGCAGCTCTGCTGTGAAATCCCATCAGCGCTTCCAGAACTTTCACTGCAGCAGGCAATAAATTGCAAAAGATGGTGGTGGCTGCCAAAAATGTTCCTCCAAGTGCAGACGCTGCCGCTCCCGGTTTCCATGAACCACCAACCAAGTCAAAGCAAGCTAAAAAAAAAAAAAAACCTAAATCCTGAGCAAGCTGGGAGAGGGGGCAGAGTCAGCTTAACCTGCTCCTTTTGGCATGGAGAGACTGGAATCCTGGCTGGATAGAATTCCTCCAGCCTCCTGCAGACCAGGAGGAGTCTCTGAGGGAGGTTTTTAGGTTTCACTCCTCATTTTAGGATGGTTTGGGCATTAAAGAAACATCCAAGCACACACTGCTGGCTATGGGATGCACCAGAGCAGGAAAACACCTTGAATTTTGTATTTAAGAACCAATTAACTTAAATATTGAATATTTTGAATATCATAAGGCCGGGAGATAAAAAAAAAAAAAAGGAAACTAAGAGGCAGGACCATTAATTATTCACAGGCATTACCAGTTCCACAAGCAGCTCTTCCCATCAGCACTTACTTGAAGACTTTAATGTAGTCAGCGAGCTCTGGGATGGAAGTGATGTCACCCTGGAAATCAAAGATTATCCCAATCACTGGGAGCAGCGGGATCAGCAGGGAAGGGATGTGGTGCAGGGGAGGGAACCAGGAGCACCATCAGGGCTTAGGGGCTGTGAAACTGCTCCTGAGAAAGGCCCACCATCCCCAGCAGTGGCAAAATGCAGGGCCCAGCTCTGCTGTTTTGAAAGCAGAGGACAAGGTTTGATTTTCCTTTGAGGAATTCCTGCTGCTGCTGGAGCCAATTCCCAGCCCGGGGTCACCGTTGCACAGGGAATTTTCTCCTCCCTTCACTTATTCCTGATGCTCCAAACAAAAAGGGAAGAGGCAGCTCTGCAGAGAACTAACTGGGATTTCTAAGCCTAGAAAGATTTCTTTTTTTTCTCCCCCCAAATTTTGAAAATGTTGAGTTTAAATTCCCTTTTTTTTGCGTCAGGGTGGCAATTGCAATTCCCAGGAGCTGGGAAGTAAAAAAAAAAATTCGAGGGGCAGGGAAAGGGAGGATTGCTCCAGGAGCTTCCAGTAGCAAGACAGTTTACTTTCAGTCTGCAATGAGAAACTGTTTACAGATACCACAGGGGAAAAAAATGCAGAATCTAAACAAACAATCCAGTAATTGCCCATTATCCGTATTCAATTACTCGAATGCATCTGGAAATGGCTCCTGCTCCAAAGCCCTACGGAAAGGGATGGGGTTTTTTGGATGAATCATTGTCCTCTTCACTCCTGTCTGGCAGGGACTGTTCCTCAGTGATGTGTTTCAAATCTGGTTTTGCAAAAGGAATTAGAAAATATGTCTTGGTGATAAAAATTTGTTGTTATTTCTGGTTCATACTGCAAAGCTCTGCTGTTGTTAATGCCAATAAAGCATCTAAAGATGGATGTAGCTTCAAAAAGACCCGCCATAAACACTTAAAAAATTATATGAAGTGTAAAAGTGGAAAATTTCAGATTTTAGGGTTGGAAAGAGACGGTTTAAATGTGCAAAATGCCTGGAAAAGCTGTGCTGGGCCAAGGCTGACAGGACTAAGTCCTTTTAATGCACTTTAATTTTGAGGCTTTATATTTTTAAAGGTGGAAAACCAGTGTTAAAATGACATATCAAGAAGAAAAGCCCCAAATGCTCTGAAACACAGACCTAGGCTAAAACCCAGTCTAATAAAAATAGGGTTTCATAAGCCTAAATTAGTTCTGAAAATCCGGCAGCTGCTTTAGGTGCTGTAAAATGTGAATTAGAAACAGTGGAAGAGGAACCTCAACGTGGAAAACTCAGTAATTTGGGAAAGTCAGTAGTGAGGATAAAAAAAAACCAACTTAATTTCCATTTAGTTTTCCATTATTTCATCAGGAGGGTGGCTTGGTGCAGGGGGGGATCAGTAAAGTCCTGGCTCCTCCAAGACTTTTCCAGATGCTGCCCAGGGTTCCCTCATTCCAGAACTATCCCTTGGTATCTAAAATCCCTGTGTTTTAAAGAAAATATTTCTGGGGTGTGGGCAACTTTCTCATCAGAATGAGAAGAAAAAAAGGGAATAAATGAGGTTGGATGCCAGGAAAAACTCCCTTACCAGGACTGTTGACGTCTTGCCACCTTCCAAGGTGATTTCCAGGTCCGAGAGCGCGGCGTCCACCTCGTCCACGTCCTTGTCACTGTGGTTCAGGTGGTTTTCCGAGGACATGATGGACAGCTTGTTGATGTGGTACTGCAAGGCAAGGCCAGGCTCACACCTGGGTGCTCCTGTGACCCCAGGATCCCAGAGGATCATGGTGACACAGCCACCATGCTTGGGAAGCAGAGTGGAAACTGGAGTGGGACACCAGGAGCAGAGGCCAGCAAACACTGGGGGGGTTTGCTGGCTCAGGAGGGACCATCCTGGATGGTTCCAGTCCAAGGAGCCTCCAGGCATTGATCCCTGAAGATCTCTGGACCCCACAGGGCAGAGCTGCCCGTTCCATCAGCCTGAGGCTGGAAGGGACCTCTGGAGGTCACCTGCTGCCACTCCCTGCTCCAGCAGGGCCACCTGGAGCTGTTGTCCAGGACCAAATCCACCCAGCTTTGGAGTAATTCCAAGGATGGACAATCCACAGCCTCTCTGGGCAAACTGTGCCAGTGCTCAGTCACTCTCCTGGTATGAAGATGCTTCCTGATGTGCAGAGGGACCCTCCCGTGTTCCAGGCTGTGTCCATGGCCTCTGCTCCTGCCACTGGGCACCTCTGTCCACCCCCTTTCCTGCCTCCCACCAGGTGTTTATGGATATTTGTAAGATCCTCCATCCCTGCAAGTGTCCAAGGCCAAGTTGGACGGGGCTGGAACAACCTGGGATAGTGGAAGTGTCCCTGCCCAAGGCAGGGGGTGGAACAAGATGACCTTTAAAGCCCATTCCAACCCAAACCATGGTAGGATTCTACGTCTTTGCTTCTGTTTTCACCCCAGAAAACCAAAACATCCATAAAATCTCACAGGAAGAACCGTGCCCAACCCACTCTGGAGCACTTGGACGTAAACTGAGCCATTATATTTCTGCTTTTCTCTCTCTTTTTCCTGGGAGGGGCCCTTGGAGCAGGCAGCCCTGCTCCTGAGGGGGATATTTCTGCATCCTACAGCTCCAAGGTGTGCCAGACCACACGGAACAAAGGCCTGCCATCCCTCTCATGAAGTCAATAGCAGGTGGAGCATTTATGCCAAATCACACAGAGCATTTCATAAACCAGATAAATAAATAGTTCTGGGAAAGCCACAGATTATCCCCAGCTGGTTTGGGGGCAGAGAGCCAGAAAGGCACAGTTCAGTAACCCCGTGTTCGTATGGGATGGGTTATGAAGGACAAAACTAGAAGTTAAGATAGATATAAACATGTTTGCTAAAAGCAGCTCAAGTTCTTTTTCATGAGGGATAATCAGTGGCAAGTATTTAAATTATCTCATAAACTCAAGTGAGGATCTGGAGATGGGAAATGACCCAACTTCTACCAGCATGAGAAAGCCAAGCTCCCATCAGAGACAAGGTGAGGCTTAAAACATGATTTTAAACTGAAGAAGGGATGGTTTAGATGGGGTGTTGGGCAGGAATTCTTGGCTGTGAGGGTGGTAGGACCCTGGCACAGGTTGCTCAGAGAAGCTGTGGCTGGCCCATCACTGGAAGAGCTTCGTGGTCCCTTCCAACCCAAACCACTTTGGGATTCCATAATTTCGTTTATCAGATTAATGAGCAGAGAAGTCTGAGAACAAAACCAAGCCTAACCCAACCCAGGGGCGTCTGGGGCTGTGTCTCACCTGCAGTGCTGCAAACATCATCATCTCCTCCTCCGTGCACTCGATCTCCTCCAGCAGGATTGCCCACTTGGACTGCTCGTACAGCTGGTTGATCCTGATCGCGTCGTACTGCGGCACACAAACGCGGAATGCTCGGAAAACCAGGAGCCCAGCTCGACACAAACCACCCCATCCACTGGAAGCTGTCCCTGCCCATGGCAGGGGGTTGGAATGAGATGGTCTTTAAGACCCACTGAAACCCAAACTATTCTGGGATTCTGTGATCTCTCATCTCAACACAATGATCTGAGACTGAAAATCCTCTGCCACTGACAAGAAGAACTTTAAGAACTCTTTAGAAGGCTTTAAGAACTCTTGAAGCACCTCTAGCAACACCTAAAAACCCTGGTATAATGGAGCACAAATCCTGGGTTTGATGCCTGCACAACCAATATTCAAACTTCCGCAGTGTTTGGGAGATTTACTAACACAACAGCACGTTAGAGATCAGGCACCCTTTGCTCCAAAGGATGGAAATTTCAAAATGGGAGCGGAACAAGGAGCTCTGTACCTTTGGATTCAGGTCAAAAAAGCTGTAGTACTTGAACCGGAGTAGCAAAGCCTCGTTTTCCTTCACCTCCTGCTCCATGAGGGATCGGGACGAGTCCAGCCACCTGTGGATTGCCAAGACGGGATAACGCATACAGAACGCTCCGGCGCAGTCACCACAACACTCTTGAGAACACCATTAAAAAATCATCCAAAAAACCTCCCCAAATCCTCATCTCCTGCACTCACCCTTGGTTGATTTTGGCCTTATCGAGCAGCGTCTGGGGCTTGTACATTTTGGCTAAGGACTCCGGGGAGGTGACGGGCTGGCTCACGGCCAGGATTCCCGGGTTGCCCTCGGACAGGGCGCTGTCGCCGAACCAGGCGGACGTGGGGGACAGGGGGCTGCCGTCGTGGGCGTCGTAGGTCGGCGTCATCGTTTTGCTATAGAGTCCTGGGCTTGAATAGATATTTCCTACCAGTGAGGGGAATAAAAGCCGGGAATTAGCCTCGGGCCAAGCCCTGCCTGCTCCCGGCCACGCCGGCTCTGCGCAAACCCGGAGCCGGCGGATGGAAAACTTTCCCTTCTCATCTTTTCTCAACGGGAAAACGCTGCACTGCTTGCTCTCCCTGTCCCTCTCCTCTCTCTTGGCTCTCCTCCAAGAGCAAAACAGATGGAAAACTTCCAGCCCAAAGGATGGGAAAAGACTCAGGTCTCCCACACCGGGAAGCTCCTGCCCCCTGTGTTTCTGTGGCATCTGGGACATGAGTGGCCCCCGACTTACCGGTATTACCTGTTGCTTAAAGATTTTGGAAGTCAAAAGTTTTAGAGGAGCAGGAAAATAAACTAAAGGTGCAGCCAAAGAGACCAGAGGCAGAGGGCAAAAGTCCTATTGAGGTGGAGCTCACCTTTGACGGGGCCGATGTAAAGAATATCGGTGCCTATAGAGAGGGAAAGAAAGGAGGGAAGTGAGAAGGAGAGAGAAAGTCACCCGGAGAGCAGGAGAAGGACAGAAGCCAAAAATGAGCATTTTTGGAAGAGGGCAGAACAGCACAGGTGAGGTTGCACCACCCTAATGGAGCGTTTGCAGCAGCGCTGGTGGCAGCAAAGCAACTGAAGTGACTTCCCCAGGACAGCTGGGCATGGAAATGTGGCATTCCCGGATGGAAAAGCTTGCTGAGGTGGCCACACAAGTTCAGGATTAATGTGCTGAGTGGTGCAATGTGGTGCCAGACTGATCCCAAAGCAAATGTTACTCCCAGGCCTTTTGAAGCTTCACAGCTCGTACCGACTCAAAGCAAGACATAAAAACACCAAAACATTTTAAAAATATTAATTTGAAGAGAAAAAACCAAATCCAGCTCGGTATCTCATAGCTTAAAATAGCTGAGAGCCTAACAAAGAGGTTGTGGCTGCCCCATCCCTGGAAGTGTTCCAGGAGAGCTTGGATGGGGCTTGGACAACCTGGTCTCTGGAAGTTGTCCCTGCCCTTGGCAGAGGGTGGAATGAGAAGTGCCTTAAGTTCCTTTTTAAGTCACTTCCATCCCAAACCATCCAATGAAACAGCCCCTCTTCACCTCACAGGGACACTGAATTTTTACAGAAAATCCAGATTTTCAGAATAAGAGAGGATTAACCACCATCTCCTAATGGGAGGAATTCCCCTGCGTGCACACGTCAGGCCAGGAGCTCACCCAGCATCACCTGCTGGGCCCAAATCTGCCCACCAGAACCAGAAGGTCCAACACCACACTGGATTTTTGGGAAAGGGCTGTGCCCTTCCTAAATCATGAGCCTGAAATTCAGTGCACCCAAGCTCTCCCTCCCAGAGCTCTACTGAGGGTGTTGAAGATGGTGACAGAGTTGAGGTGCCACAAACAAAACTTTTTGTGCCACCTCCTGCTGCTGCCCTGAGCCACCACCTTGGCTCCAGCTCCTTGCTCCAAACCATCTCCACACCCTCATGGCCAAGGAATGACAGAAAACTGAGCTGGACTGGAAAAGTCCGAGACCAAACCAATGGAAAAACCTTTCTGAACCGTCAATTTTCACCATGGGCATCTCAAGGAGCAGGAAGAACAGTGGGAATCAGCAGCATCAATGTCACTGACAGCCAGTATCATGGCTAGGAAACTCCAAATAATTACAAACCTGATTCTAAACTGCCTGGCAGGGTGGAAAATGTAAGTGAAAACCACCAAAGGAGGATGCTTTTAACACTCCTGCTTGTTTTGCTGGCATCCCAGTCTGGATGAATCATCTGGGGACCTGCAAGCACCATGGGTAGCTGTCACCAAGACAGATCCAGCAAAACAGGCAGGAGAAAAAAAGCAGCAGGGATGTCAAGGGATGGAAAAATCCACCTTCATTGGCAAGGAAAAGGCCAGGGATGATTTCCAGGTTTTTAGACCAGGTACTTGGACTTTGGGAGCTGAGACTCCAGGATCCTGAGGATCCCTTCCTTGAGCTATCCTGTGATTCTGTGATTATCAAAGCAGCAGGAAGGTGCTCTCCCCATGGATTGTTACAGCACTGGAGCAGAGAACTCCAACAGAAACCAGCCATAAACCCCCATAAATCACTTCCCAAAGGATCTCTTCCTCCCTCCCCTTCCACCCTCACTGCTTCAGCCTTTGCATGGCTCAAGCACACAAGGCTGAGCATCAACTGGAACAATAAAAGAAAATCCCACTTTTTGCCCCAAATTTTGGGCAAGTTTTTCCATGAATATCCCCCACACTCCTGACTGAGTATCTGCTCCATCAGGGCAAAGCTTCCCCTGCACTTTTCTCCTCATCTCTTTCTCCAAACACCTGAAACATCTCAAAAGAAGCTTCCCTTAAAAAATTTGCCCCAGGCAGGCAGTGTCATGGAAAGTTCCAGCAGAAATAGTTACAAATTTGGCTAATTTATATAAACAAGTGACTACAGGTCTTCTAATGGAAAGTGTTGGGCAACACATCCTGTGGGTGTATTGACAACTCTGCCCACTGGGATTTAAATGGTTTCACTGCCAGGTTTGGGGTACTCAGTGACAAAACACTCCCAAGACATTGAAATCAGCACCTCCTGAATTATTAATTAGTTTTCCAGAAGCTTTCAGCACACAAACTGATGTTGGAACAACACCAGAAATGATTTATTCAGATGAAACCCACAACTTTTATCGAATGGCACCTGAACAGGCAAGAATTCAATCTGCTGTGAGTGATTTCATTCACAAGGAGAGCAAAACCAGCCAAGTGACTCACTGGAAGAGGCATAAATAATTAAAATAAAGCCCAGCTTTTGCATACATTTCCCCCAAAGAAGGCCAAGTCTTTCCTATTAATCTAACAGAGATGCTCTCTGTGAACACTGCCTGTTGGAAAGGCTTAGAATGGACTTTCAAGATGAAAATGCCAAATGGAAATGAAAATTGACTGGAGCCTTGCCCAAATTCTCTGAGCCAGGAGTGGAAGAGGACAAGGCCAGAGGTATTTTTAATTTTAAGAGAGGAGAAAGAGTGGGATCAGAGCAGAAGGAGGATTATTTTTCCTTGTTCCAGACCCGTGATGCACATCAGCCTGCACAGCCAAAACCTTCCTTTCTGCAAGCCCTGTGCCACCACTGGCATTAACCACACTCCATGACCTTCCCTGCAGCTGATTTAACACCAATTAACACAACTTTACAATTCCAAGGTAGTTTTTTTAATTAAAGCTGCCCTGCTGCCCTTGGATTGCTGGATTTAAACCCGAGAGCTTTGGCAGCCAGACATGTCTCTCCTGCTCACCACTGTGGCTTTCTCCACAAATCCATTTGGGATGAAGTGCTCCCACTTGGCCAAAATTATGGTTTAAACTGCTGCCATTTGCCTTCAGACACCAGACTTCCAGCAGCCATGGAAAAAAGCTGAAAAACCCCCTCTGCTTGCAAACACCTGCATTCATTTGCTGCCTGTGGCAACTCCATCAGGGATGTTACTTCATCAGGGATGTTACTCCAGCAGAAATTCCCTTCCCAATCCTGCTCTGGATCTGGAATCCACACTGGCCAACCAGCCCCCAGCAATAAAAGGATTTATTTAGCATCACAATCCACAGCTACACCGTTCATGTAAGGCAACACTAAAGCAATTAATAAAACCCTGCCCTGGTTGGGCTGTAAATACAGAGCAGAACGGTGGCACAGCCTAAACCACGCCAGGAATGTAGACATTAGCAACGATTTTCCATTTAACTCCTTTCTTAACAGGCTAAGAAAAGCTCTCAGCAACACCATCTGAGTGCTCAAGTGGCCACACTTGGGCTCTGGAGTGTTCTGTGAAGCCTGGGGGTTGCTCTGCTCCCAGAAATGCGTGACAGCTCCAGCCCCAGACATGCATTTGTGCCAGCGAGTGCTGCAGCCCGCCAGGACCTGTGCCATGGAGCTGGGGTCTGTTTCTTGCACAGACCCTCAGAAATTCAATCAGCCCCATGTTGCTGTGCCAGTTTTTCCCCCTGCTCCCATTTTTTTGCCAGCTCACCCGACCCTGGCGTGATCAGAGGCCCCTCCAGCTCGAAGGTGTCATCTTCACATTGATCGTCCAATTTCTTCTTTTTTTTCTTTGATGGATCTCTGGGTTTCCTCAAAAGGGAGAGCTCTTCTGGATGCCTGATGTCTGGAGGGGAAAATGGACAACTTTTATAATGGCAGGATGAGAAAAAGGGAGGAAAAGGGAGAAAAGGGGAGAAAAAAGAGAAAAAAGGGAGAAAAAAAGAGAAAAGAGGAGAAAAAAAGAGAAAAGGGGAGAAAAAAAGAGAAAAAGGAGAAAAAAAGAGGAAAAAAGAGGAAAAAAAGAGGAAAAAGAAGAAAAAAAAAAAAAAAAAAAAAAGAAAAAAGAGAAAAAAAGAGAAAAAAGAGAAAGAAGGGGAGAGGAGAGAAGAGGGGGGAGAGAAGGGGAAGAAGAAAGAAGAGAAGGAGGAAGAGAGAGAAAGAAGGAAGAAGAGAAGAGAAGGAAGAAGAGAAGAGAAGAGAAGAGAAGAGAAGAGAAGAGAAAAAAAGAGAAGAGAAGAGAAGAGAAGAGAAGAGAAGAGAAGAGAAGAGAAGAGAAGAGAAGAGAAGAGAAGAGAAGAGAAGAGAAGAGAAGAGAAGAGAAGAGAAGAGAAGAGAAGAGAAGAGAAGAGAAGAGAAGAGGAGAAGAGAATCCTTCCATCAGGAACAACAATCCAGCAGTGCTCAATATCTCCCCTGGATGAATTTCCTGCTCTGTAATGGTTAAAAATCAAGTTGAGAACATTTTCCCTGCAAGCCCGTTGGAAACAAGTAGTGTCCTTGGCTGGAAAGGTAACATAACATTTGGATAAAATGTGGAATTTCCCAGGCACAGTCAATCAAATGTGAATGTGAGCACTGTGACAGAGCCTAGTAACACCTTCATACATTAAATATAAATAAGAAAAAATAATAACCCCCCACACTAATAATACAAAATTAGAAATAATATATAATATTATAAGAATACACAGTAATATAGAAATAATGTAAAGAAATGGAAATCGAAATTATAGAAATAGAAAAAAAGAAATAGAAATAGAAACAATAGAAATCAGCACAGAAATCCCTACTTAGCCATGTAGGTAACAGGCCAAACCCTCTCACTTCCATAGGAGCAATCCAAGAGTTAAGCCATTTATTTACACATCACACTGGAAACTTTAAAGCCTGTAATTTACCCACTTTTTAAAGAGATTTTGGCCAAAGTGTTTCCTTTTCACAGCAAACCTCTCCCATTTTCCTGCCTGGGATCCCTGGAAGTGCCCAAGGCCAGGTTGGATGGGGTTTGGAGCGATGTGAGATGGTGGAAGGTGTCCCTGCCATGGCAGGGGTGGGATGAGATGGGATTTCAGGTCCTTTCCAATCCAAACCATCCTGTGATTCTGTGATGGGGATTCTGGACATGCCTGAGCCTGGAAGGAGCTCTGGAGTCTCCTCTGCAGCTGCCTGTCCATGCTGAAGCTCCTGTGCTGTTTCCTGCTCTGGTTTTTGCACCTATCACCCCAACATGCTCAGAGCTTTCCCTTTGGAATGCCCTATGGAAAGCAGCCCTGGTCCCATCCCTGCTGCAGGAAAAATCAGGAGCCAGCAGCTGGCTGCAGCCAGGCTGGGCTTTCCCACCCAAGGAATGCTGAAGGACACAATCAATCAGCCATGATCCCAGGCAGGAGAAGTCACAGCACTGGGAGCTCCCTGAGCACTCCCAGGATTATAATGAACACTGGAATTTGGTGCCCAGCACGTGACCTGAGCAGGACACAGCCCCACAGTGCCCACCCTCACCAGCATCGTCCCTTCCTGCAAACAGGCTGGGAAATGCCACACTGGGAACTTCCCCCATCCAGGTGATTTTCAGGGGTGGATCCCACTAAACCTGGCATTCCTGAATCCAGAAGCTGCACACTTCTGGATTTAAATGCCTTTTATATTGCAGGTGTCCAATCCCATTACCTAAATTTTATTTTTATTTATATTCTTGTAGTTACTTACACATGATATTTATATATATAAATGTTATATATATATATATATATATTTATTTACTTCTTTAGAAAGCACCATTTATTTTCAGCTTTATTTATATATATATATTTATTTATTTCAATCATATCATTGAATCCCAGAATGGTCTGGGTTGGAGGGAACCTTAAAGTCCACCTTGTTCAACCTCCTGCCATGGGCAGGGACACTTTCCACTGTCTCAGGTTGCTCCAATCTGGCCATGAGCACTTCCACACTAAAAATATATAGATTTAGATATCTACATGGATTTGAAATCTCTAAAAAATATATATAGATTTTTATATATTTCTATTTTATAGACAAACTTTTTCAACTTATAATTTAGTTTTATTTCTGTATTTAGAGATATTTATTCCTCTATTATTTATTTATATTTAAATAAATAGTATGTAAATAAATAATTTAAATATAATATAGATATAAATATAAATATTATATATTATTATATATAATATATACTATATATTATATATGGTATATAGTATATATAATGTATACTATATATTATATATAGTATATGTACAATATTATACTATATCTATTATATTATATATAATAGATATAATATATAATTATATAATATATTATAAACATCATATTTATATTTATATTATTATTCATTTTTATATATACAACTTCTATTTTCAGCTTTAATTTAACCCTGATTTATTACCACACAAATCACCTCACTAAACCCCACCATCCTCCACTTTCCCTGCCCAACTTTTTGACCATTTCTAGCAACAAATACCCAGAGGATGAGTGCAGGCAGCTCCATGCATTCCCATTTATCCCAGCCAGCTTACCTCATGGAGCAGGAATCTGCTGGGACAACCAGGGTCACATGCAGGGGACAAGAGGCAGCACAGCCTAAATGGAGGAGTTCCCCTGGTATTTTGGAGCAAGGTTGAGGCTCTGAGGTTTATTTATGGTGCATTAGCAACTCTCAGCTGGAAGTGCTCAGGGAGGCCAGGAGGAGGCTCTGGGCCAGGCTGGGATTCTGGAAGCAATCCTGGAATCCTCCCAGGGCTTGACCATCTGATATCAAAGAGACTTTTTATAGCCCCTCGGTCGTTCCTGATGCTCCCAGCGGGATAGGAAGGATCCAGGGCAAGTTTTGGGCAGCTGCTTGGAAGCAGCACATGGCTGCAGGGGCTGGAGCAGGCAGCACATCCTGGGGATGCCAGCAGGGATCCAATGGATGAGCAGGGATCCTATGGATGAGCAGCAAATTCCTCCCAAGTGCATCCATCCACAGCCTCCAGGACTTTACAAACCCACCAAGGCAGGCAGGGAATGGCTTCAAACTGGAGGTTTAGATGGGATCTTGGGAAGGAATTCCTGGCTGGGAGGGTGGGAGGCCCTGGCACAGGTGCCCAGAGAAGCTGCGGCTGCCCCTGGATCCCTGGAAGTGCCCAAGGCCAGGCTGGACAGGGTTTGGAGCAACCTGGGATGGTGGAAGGTGTCCCTGCCCATGGCAGGGGTGGCACTGGATGGGCTTTGAGATCCCTTCCTTCCCAAACCATTCTGGGATTTTATGGGAAGGAGACATTTAAGCCTGAGCCTGGAAGGAAGAGTTCTGGAGCTCAAAATATGATCAGAAAGGTGGCTTTGAATCTCCAAGCAAAATTTTTCTAACTCTTGGATGAAGCCATTTTGCTGCCTGCACCATCTTCTCTTCCATTTGCTCCAAGATCCTGCCTGTGCCTGCTGTGTGTGGCTGAAGGGAAATCCTTGGCCTTTTTTTCCAGTGTAATCCCTCATTTCTCATCCAGCCCCTGCACAGCTCACCCAGCCCAGCTGTGCCCATTTATCTCCCATTTAAGACAAACTCCAGAGCTGGGATTAAACCCTCTTCCTTCACAAAGCACCATCTGCACCCTGCAAACTGACTAAAAAAAAAAATCTTCCTTACAGGGTGTAAAATTCCCAATTTATGCTCTTTTGCACTAGATCCACCAAGTAAATCTTGCAGCTGCTGCATCTTTATCCACCAAGGTGTGTTGTGATGGGGATCCCAGAAGGGTTTGGGCTGGAAGGAACCTTAAAGCTCATCTCATTCCACCCCTGCCACACCTTCCACTATCCCAGATTGCTCCATGCCCCATCCAACCTGGCCTTGGACACTTCCAGGGATCCAGGGACTCCCATTCCCAGAAGAAATCAGATTTATGGTTTTCTTACATCACCCACATCTACAACATGACATCATTGACTGGAAGGGCTGAGTATGGATGGATGTGCCCAAAACCTGAAATTATGGGAAATCACACTACTTGCAGTATTCAGTTCTCATAAATACAGATAATAATCTGAGACACAAAGAAATTTTTGATGTAGAAAGAAAATTAATGTTGCAAAGAAGCTTCCGGCATCCAATTTCCTTCCCATTTCTGGCTCCCCTAAAGGCCAGAGGGCTGCTTCACCTCCTTAATTCTGGAACATAAAAAAACTCCATAAATTTACTTGTAGCACAGACAGCATTGAGGGGAAATCCTCTCTTTAATGCTGATCCAGCCACCCTCCTTCAGGAAATATGTTTTGAAGTGGGATATCTCTGGGAAGTGGGATTTCTCTGCACTCCATCACTGCTCCCTCCGACCAGTGACTCATTAAAATTACAGCCTTTGTGCATCACTCTGACAAATCTTAGAAAAATGAGACCTCAAACCCCATTTCAGACTTAAAACCAAAAATAAAGGTGGTTTTTTTTTCTCCTTGGAATGAGTGAATTCTGTGGATGGTTTTTCACAGTGTAAATTTACAGAACGAAGCATCCGACTTTGTCTGCAACATAAATTATCTGGAGATAAAGTTCTGCAAAACAGACCACAGGAAAAAAAAAACACCAAAAAAGAAACTAAAAAAGGAACTTACATAACCTGAGGAGTGTCTGGAGATAAGGCTGTGGCTGTGTTGGACACTGGGCAGTATCTGATGGAGCAGGTCCTCACCTCCCCAGCACAGTTTACTGGGTTTGTACATTCAGTACATTTTATTATGGGTTCTTCAGATGCCCAGGAACTTAAATATTTATCTGGGCAAAAGCCAAGCTCTCCACTCACTGCCTGGGGCCCAGCAGCTCTCTCAGGACATGCCACAAAGCCTCTGGAGATGCCCAAGGAGTGCTATGGGTGTGGAATCAGCTGGGGCTGACCCTGGCAGAGGTTTTGCTGGAGCCTTCCCAAATTGTGGGTGGAAAATCCAAGTGCCTGTTGACTTATGGATTTGCCAAGGGAGCAATGATGTGCAAAACCACCCAAAAATGGGGTCAGTGGGGTTTGGAAGGGTGTGAATGTTTGTGCCAGTGGTTCCCAGAGCTGAAATCAGGCACCACCAGCCCAGGGAGACCCAGGAGGAGAAGAAAAAGGAGGAGAAGGATGCAGGCAGTGGTGATGGAGCCAAGCATTACTGCAAGGCCAATAAAAAGAGCCATTGGAGAGGCAGAGTCAACAAACACTTGAATGTTTGGATGTTTTTTTCCATAAGTGGGACGAAATCCCCAGGCTCCCATTATCTGGATGCCTCCTGGAGCACAGGCAGCACTACAAGCCTTGCCCCTGAAGTGGCTGAACTGCAGCTCCAGTCCAATTAAACTCCATTAATTTAATCCCACGAACAAGAGAAAAACAATCCACTCACACCCTTCCCTCTGCTTCAGCCCATAAAGAGCAACCCAGCTAATTCCAAGGAAGGCTTGGCCAGCATGCCCTAATGTCTTCAGGATGGAATTCTATTTAAAGGGTCTCTGTCAACAGCAGAGTAAGGATGAAAAAATCCACTGACTCACACGGTGACATAAAACCTGCTGCTCCTCCACACGCAGAACACCATGGGGTGGGGACAGCGGGGGAGAGCGGAAAGGATTTTTTTTTCCCTCATCTCAGACACTCTGTAATTAAATCTGGTTATTTCCCTGACCCCAGTTCCTGGGGCTGGTCTGACAGCTGAGCACGGGCAGGCAATAAAAGGGGAAAACGCCGCAGCTGGCAGCCAACGCTTGGGCTCTGCAGTTGAAAAAGCTGAGGACGTTGCAGTTTGGCCAGCTCTGGAAATGGGAAGATTTCCTTCCACACCCATTCCCTGGACATATTTAGAAATAGCTGTGCCACTGCCAAAGCTCTGTGCTCGTGGCAGGGAAAGGCAGCAGATCCATGCTCGGGGTTTCACCGCCGCTGCCTCCCCGTGAACATCATCCCTGAGCATCCTCCTGATGCTCCTGAGCATCCACAGCCTGCATCCCCAGATCCCAGCGTCACTGAGGTTGGAAAAGACATCCAGGATCATCAAATCCAACCTGTGAATCATCTCCAGTTGTCACCCAGCCCAGAGCACTGCGTGCCACATCCAGTCCTTCCCTGGACACCTCCAGGGATGGGAACTCCAGACCTCCCTGGGCAGCCCCTTCCAAGGCCTGACCATCCTTTCCATGAAGAAATTCCTCCTGAATGCTGCTGTTGCTTCCCAAATTCCCCCTGAGATGCTCATATGCATCTACCAGGACTCCATGATTTTAGGGAAAATGCTCCTTTTATTTACCAGCAGGGTGTGAAGGAAGAAAAGAAGGTTTAGGAGGGTTGCAGTGGCCAGGGACGGTGGGATTCCTGTCATGTGCAGGGCCCAGATGATGGACTTGATTGGATTGGACTTGATGATCCTTGTGGGTCCCTTCCAATCAGGATATTCTGTGATTCCACAAACTCCAGGCAGCTTTGCCTCCTGGAAAGCAACTGAGCCAGGGATGGAGCTCCATGTGCCTGGGAACACTGCACATCATCCACCAAAGGGTTTCAGTTTTGCAAAAAAACCCCAAAACAACAAAAAAACCTAAAAAAACAACAAACAGTGGCTTTTTATAGAAGTCTTTTTGGCAGCTGAGGGCGTGGAAATATTGCAAATACTTCAGGAGTCAGAGGACGTTCTGTCCTGGAGCGGGGAGTGTTTGGAGAGGGGAAAAAAAAAAGGTAAGGTCACATTTGGCACTGGGATGGTGTCACCTTCCCTGGGCTGGGCTGGGCTGGCACCCTGCCACTCCCAAATGCCACTGCCACCTCGGCTCAGGTTGCATTTGGTGGCTGGAGGCTGAGGCAGGGAAGGCTGGCTGTCACCTTCCCACCACTCGCTGAGTCTCGGGAACCTCCTTATTTTTGGGATGATGGGAAGCAGCTCAGCACCCTCATGGGACTCTCTGCACCCCCAGCTCCACAGGATCACACCACCCTCACCCTGGGCAAGAAGGGGAGCTGGAGACCAGAGCAAGATGGAATGTGGGCATGGAAATGCCACAGCTGGGCACAGGATGCTCCCCAGACTCAGTTTTCCAAAACAGGTGACTAATTCACAGGGATTATGAGGCAGGAGCTGGGTGTGAGCTCCACCAGACCCTGGGGAAATAAAAGAGCCTGAAGGGAATTTCTCCATCCTACACAGCCTCAGGGTGGGTAGGGAGGGATTGGTCATGAATTTTGGAGTGTTTACTCCCAGAGCTTCCTCCTCCCAGCTCTGGCACTGAGTTGTTCTCCCTGTGATCCCATGAACATCAACCAGAATTTTCCCTGCTCCTCTTCTCAGGCCGGAGGGCAGCAGAGGTCTCAAATCTTCACAGCCAGGAGAAGAGGAGAAGGATGGGAGGTTTTTTGCTGTCACAGCAGCTCTCCTCACCCTGCAGCTCCACCATAAGTCGTGTCCCCAGGAGAAGGAGCATTGCCGGGGCAGGAAACGCCGAGGCCTGGGAAAAAACTCTCACTGTTTCATCTTGCTGCTTGCTTTTCCTGTCCCACGTGCCCACAGAGCAGCAGCAGAGACTGCCTGGAGTCCCTTGGAGCTCCTGGGATACATGGAAAAAAATGCAGGCAGAATGCTGGAAGGGCATGAGCAGCTCTAAGGCATCCACTGGGCTGGAATGAAGTGAAGCCATCCCAGAATCCCAGAATGGCTTGGGTTGGAAGGGACCTTAAAGATCATCCAGTTCCCTGCCATGGCAGGGACACCTTCCACTGTCCCAGGATGCTCCAAGCCCTGTCCTTGGGCACTTCCAGGGATCCAGGGGCAGTCACAGCTGCTCTGGGCACCCTGTGTCTCAGTGCCCTCACAGCTGAGAATTCCCTCCTGTTCACGTAGGAACAGAAGATTTTTCCATTTGTTGTTACGTTGGATGATGGGTGAGCATCTCCCACCTCCCCAAATGCCACCTCCAATGAGGATATTCCCACTCACACCAATAAAATGCTGAGTGCAGCTGATGCCTCAGGTTCAGCTTTTCTATATTTCACATTCTGTGCTGCTTTAGTGAGTGGGTCTGGGCTCCATATCAGGGGATGGTGAGCTCTGTGCACAGAGCAGGGAGACAAAACAATTCCTGCTCCAGCTGGGCACCAAGGACAAATGACCCAAATCTCAGCCCAGGAGCACAAACACCGTGGGCTGGAGAGAGAAAAACAAGCAGGGTGGGACTGCCTGGGCTAAAGCTGGAATGGGACAATGAACTGCAAGGTGCAAATGGAGCAGAACTGATCCCAGGCACAGACCCCGTGCCCGGCCGTGCATTTTGGGGCCATTTTGGTTCATCTTGGGTGCAGCCCTGGCTGGGCTCTTGTGCTGCCCAAGGTGGATCCGTGGAGGAGATGCTTTGAATCAATCCCTGCTTTATTCTGGAACTCCATCCAGCCTCTGCTCTAGGGCAGCCTGCACAAGGCATCACAGCCCATCAAATCTGCAGTTGGACATTTGATGGGCAGTTTTCTGTGTGGAATTATCTCTGAGTGCGATGATGAGAGCAGGGAGCATCCCATCCCAACCCCCCCTGTCCCACTGCCAGCCAGACAGGAAGCACAAATCCCTGCTGCTCAGGGAAAAAAAAAAAAAAAAAAAAAAGTGAAGTTTTACTTTCTCTTTCTCTGGTCTTTAATTGCAGATCAAAGCTGGCCCTTCAGGCTGGAGCTGCCTGCCAGCAGCTGCTCCTGGGCAGCATTCCAGGCCACCCTTTGGATGAGGGCTGCCCATCCCATGCCCTGCCTGCTCCTCTCCTCGTGCCTGCCAGGGTCAATCCCTGCCTTTAACCCTCCTGAGTGGCTGCTGTGGGAATCAAGGGGCTGCAATCCAGCACTGGGAGTGAGATTGGGGTTTTTTCCGGCTTCACACGACCTCCAGGAAAGTGAGGGATGTTTGAGTGGATCCAGCATCTTCCCTGGGAGCCCTGGGGAGCTGCCCTTTGGAATAACTTCCCTCTGCACAAGAACAGAGACTTCTCTTTAAAAATCAACCACACTCTGCAAGGGTCACACCTCTGGGTAACAACTGAAAGGGAACAGAAGCAAAGGACAGCCTTAAATAATTCATCCACGGGTGTTCCTGCTTGAGTAGTGAGGATTTTACAAATGCAACCAGTCAGAGGCCTGAGAACATCAGGAATTACTTCAGTTATTCACTGGTGATGCTTTGTGCTGGAGTTAATGAGGTGTGTAATTAAATGGTCCAGGGGCAATGACAGCAAACAGGTACAGCCAAAATCTGAGCAACTCCCAGGCACAGCTCTGTGTGAGTTCCCTGGAGCTCAGAAATCAAGGGATTTCAGAGACAAGGACTATGCTGGGATCACTTTCCCTTCCACCTTGAAATATCTGCTCAGTTCTCCTTGGAGAGACAATTAGCTTGATTAAGGTGGAATATGAGAGCTCTGTGCAGGGATGTTGACTAGGGCAGGGAAAGGTAATGGAAGAAAAACAGGGCAGGAAAACACAAATGGGGAGGGGAAAAAGGAGAATCATAGAATCACAAAATCCCAGAATAGTTTGGGTTGGAAAAAACCTTAAAGATCATCCCATTCCAACCCCCTGCCAAGGGCAGGGACACCTTCCACTATCCCAGGGTGCTCCAAGGTCTGTCCAGTCTGGCTTTGGACACTTCCAGGGATGGGACTGCCACAGCTCCTCTGGGCTACCCTCAGAGCCAAGATTTTAATCCTAATATGTAATATATATTTTTTTAGATTTATATATTTATATTTATAATATATGGGTTTTTACATTCGTTTATTTAAATATATATATATATATATAATATATTTTAAGTATATAAATGTTAAAACACATTAGATATGACATCTATAGTGGTATTTCAACATCTACAGGAGCAATTTACCACTTATATAAAATGTATTTGTACATCATTTGTATTTAGACCTCTCTGGTCTTGGGGAGAGCATCCCAGCCCCTCCAACTCCAGCCCTTCTGCATCCCCACATCCCAGTCCCTCTTCCCTCGAGCTGATGCCAAGCTCATGTATCATCTTCCCAGTAGCTCTGCTGAACATCTGGCTCCCAGTAAACACAACTGGGAGGGCTAAACAACTTAATCACTGCAGCTTGTGTCTGTCCTCAGACAGCTCAGGCTGCTGAGAGGCACTCAAAGGAAAGTGAAATTTCCAGTAACAGCCCTGCTTTCCCCAAAATCAGGAACTTCATTTCAGTACTTCAGATGCTGCAGAAGGGAAGTCAGCACCACCCTGGATGGATGTGTCCCTGCTGCCTGCTCACAGCTCCAACTTCTGCAACCCCAGAGGCTTTTCCCCCCTCCCAAACCTTTAAATATCAGGATTATTCTGCTGGTTTGGTCATAAATACACCAAAAGCTCTGCACTTGGAAGAAAAGGCTGCTTCAGACCCACAGAAAGCTCTGACAGCATCAGTGACAGATCTCCTGTCTCGTGATGAACCATATCAGAATTTCCTGACATGAGTCACTGCTGGAGAGATTCATCAGCGTCCAAGCCTGGGACCTCCCTGTCTAGCACGACATCCCAAATGCCCAAATGTGGGACATGGGGGTGGGGGAAGCAAAATCCACTCAGACACAATGCTGGCTAAGCCTTTTCTATTTTAAGGAGAAATTGCCCAATATTTATATAAAAAAAACCAAAACAACAAAACAGGAAAGCAACAGCAAAGCTCTGTAACCAGCTAAAAATACCAAAATACCAACCAAGCCACGGATGTGCTGGACACTGCACGTAGGGATGAGCTCCTCCTGCCTCCCCAAACAACTGGGTCAGCCAAGAGGAACCTCAGCTGCCTTCTGAGCGCAGGAATAGATTTGCTACAGCTGAGGATGGGTTGCAGGCTGCTTTGGGAGGGGAGAATTCCAGTATGGAGTTGCCATCTCCTCACTGGGTTTTTTTTTTTTGGTGGGCAGGAAGGAACATTGGGTTTTGGGATGAGGAGTTTGTGAAGATGGGTAAAAAATTATACCTGGTAGGGAATGATCCCTCCTTTCTCATGGGCTTCTCCACCAAGAAATGAGGGTGAAGAGCAGACAGCAAGACTCAGTTCCTTCCCCCCATCAGACAGTTTTAGAGTGGAGCATCACCACTTAATCTCTAATATGATTTTCCACTAGAAGACAACCCACAGGGCTGGCAGATCTCCCATTTCAGGGTTTGCTTTTCATCCAGCACATAAATTTGCAGGGGGGGAAAAAAAAAATCACAACCAGTCTGAATATCAAGCAGGGCTGGTACCACCTCACCTGTGACAAACCTGAGGACAGCTGTGCTGTGGAAGAGAATTCAGCACAAAAAATGCATTTTTTAATCACTTTTTGGCTCAATTGGTCCTGTTATTGAAGTATTTACACATAAAAGAGTAGATCTGGAAGGAAAAAAGAGAGGACATCTGGGCTGTTTGATGTCCAAGTGACTCCTGAGTGCTCAAAGCCAGAAAACACCAAGGATTCATCAAATTTACAGGACAAGCACCAGAGGAAAGGCAGGAGCCAAACCAACCAGAAAACTCCCCAGGGTGGGGGGGAGGTTTTTCAACACTTACTGAAGGTTTTGCAGATGTCAGAAACTGCCTTGAAGACCCTGTCAGAGAAGTTGACTTTGACCTTGACGTACTTCATGTTGGGCAGCTGCAGGCGCAGCAGTTTGTGCTGAGGGGTGAACTGGAGCTTGGCATCCGCCTGGATCCCGTATTTATCCAACGTCCAGTGAGTTTTAAGGAGCCAAGTTTTCTTCTTTTCCCACCACAGAGCGTGATCAGACCAGTCCTTCTTGACATCTGCAACAAAGAAGCCATTTTTCCCCCAGTTAAAAGCGGCACCAGAACGAGGACAAAAGAAGTTTTTAAAGTTTTGTTTTTTCTCCTTTCCTGAGAAGGAGCTATGGATCCAAAAAACTCCAACAGCCCTTTCTGGATACAAGGAACTGCTTGTATTCAATAGTGTTTTGATGGGATATAAAAGCAGGGAAGAACCCAAGGGATAAAATAAAGATGAGACTCAGCGTGTGTGTGGATCACCAGCCTGGCAGTGATCCCACCTGGAACACGAAGCCAAGGGGTCATGAGCGACCCAAAACCTCTCCCAGCAGGGATTTTGCACAGTTTTTGGGGTTAACTATCAATTCTTGGGTTTTTCCCCACCATCTAGGATACCTGTGCTATCCAAAGGTGAGCCCAACCACCTTGGCACACATGGAAAACAGAACTGGCAGGAGGTTTGCAAGGAGAATTCAACAGGACTTTCAGTTTCTACCAAAAAAACCTGAAAATTTCCAACCGAAATGAATAGTTGCCTCCCAAACAACCAAGGAAACTCAACAATCACAACTCTTTCCAGCTGGGATGTAACCATGGGGTGCCTGGAGGTCACCTTCAGGTTGGGAAGCATTTGGGGAACCAAAGTATGGTGATAACTCCAAAAGACAAACCCTGTGCAATATTTTCCCTAACACCTGGAATATTTTTCACTACCACCTGGCCCTGCCATTCCTGCAGAGCATTTTCCACTCTCACAATGAATGACAGTGCCATGTCCTTCCAGCACACAGGGAAAAGAGAATGGAATGATATGCAATATAATCATGTATGTAGTAATAGAATAATTCAGTTTTCAGCTCCAGATCTCCCTGTGATCCTGGATTTCCATCATGAAACACCAGTTTAACCCTAATTAAAACCACCAGCTGACATTTATTCCAACAGCTCCTGTCTCCATCCTTCAGCACCACAGGGCACCAGCCAGAAAGGCAGGAGCAATTCCAGAGGATTGGAGAATTTCCAGGATTAGGTGAAGTCCCAGCAGACACAATGCCAAAGGGACTGAAGGAACACAATCCAGCACCAACATCATGCTGGGATTCCTGGTGTCCTGTACAGGAGTTGGACTGGATGATCCTCGTGGTTCCTCCCAGCTCAGATATTCCATGATCCTGTGAGAGTGAAGATTGTCCCCACGAGCCACATCTGAATTAAACTGAGATGAGAGCAAGGTGACAAATGAACTTTTGTCTGTCCCTATCTCAAACCAGGATCTGGAGCTGGGGATTACTGAGAAAACCCAGCAGGAGCTGGATTTCCCCTTTGAACTCCTGGTTTGATGGCACAATCAGCTCTGCAGAAAGTGGAAACATTCAGCTGGACTTTTCAACAGCTTTGTACAATCCAATTAAACAAAACCAAATATAGAAAAGCATGCAAACTTGCACAAGCCTTGTCTACCCGGAAAAAAATCCAAGAAATCATTACAATGGACTCTGGTAATGGAGTCCAACTTCTGCCCTACTGAAAGCTGAACGAGTTGGCACCAAAAATCAGGGGGAGGAAAAAAACCAAAGGCATTTGGAATCAGTAACATTTATGCCTAACAGAAGGGGATTTGGGTTTACACTGCTGATTAACTATTCAGGCCAGGGCACAGAAACAACATTCTGGGCCTGAGAGTAATTAACGCTTTCAATTAACAGTGAGATGTTGGTTCTAGCAGGAAGGGGAAGGTCTGTGCCTCTCCCATGGGGTAGTTATATATAAAAGAGGCTGGCAAATGTTTAGCAGCTGTTTTGTGGAGCTGAGTTTTACACACTGACAAGAGCCTTGGGTGCTTTACAAAGGATCCAGGGCTGCTTGGAGCAATCCCTGCAGGCCAGGGAATGCCAGCAGCCTGGTCAAACCTGATCAAAGGTTTATAAACCTTCACCAGAGTCCCAATTCATGAGTTACTGATTTGTTGGGGTTCCAGCTGCACAGCAAGGCTGAATATTTCAGCTCAGGCTTTTCCCATCTACTACCATCAATCAGTGGCCACTTCATATTTATCTACGTATCATATTCACCAACTTCTTCATATTTATCAACTATTATCAATTTATCATTCATTTATCAGAGCTCAGGTAAGTTTCCAAGCACTGCAAATTCACCTTAGAGAACCCAGACCTGGAATTTAGAAGTTAACTACAGGTTGTAGATCTCAGAGAGGTTTGGGGATCCAGCAGCTCCTCTGAGCTGCTGAATGTGATGGACACAGAGCTGCTGCAGGGAGTGCAGAGCAGGGTCACAGGATGAGCAGAGGGATGGAGCACCTCTGTGGGAGGAAAAGCTGGGATTGCTCAGCCTGGAGAAAAGCAGCTTTGAGTTGATCTAACTGTGGCCTTCCAAAGCCTGAGGAAGCCACAACAAAGATGAACAGAGACTATGTACAGGGGATGGAGACACAGGACACAGGGATTGGCTTCCCACTGCCAGAGGGCAGGGTTGGATGGGATATTGGGAAGGAATTGTTCCCTGGGAGGGTGGAGAGGCCCTGGCACAGGGTGCCCAGAGAAGCTGTGGTTGCCCCAGGATCCCTGGAAGTGCCCAAGGCCAGGCTGGACAGGGATGGGATCAGCCTGGGATGGTGGAAGGTGTCCCTGCACATGAGGGTGGAACTGGATGGGCTTTGAGCTCTCTTCCAAGCCAAACCCTTGCAGATTTCCATTAAACGAGCTGCACACGTGTAAGGGTGACAAGAAATCACTGCCACCCTCCCAGCCAAGGAGCCCCCAGGTGAAGGCAGCAGGGATGTGGCGGCTGGAGCTGTCAGCATCAGCTGGAGCTGGGACTGAGCTCCAGGAGCCCAACCCCAGCAGCAACACCCTCGGGAAAGGGAAGCACAGCACTTCCTTCCCGGCCTCCAAAATAAACCCCCACCTTCCCCTGCAGCCTGAACCCAAACCTCTGGAGCCTGGGAGGGCTGGCAAACCCAGCTGTGATTTTTATTTTTGTTTTTTTCCCGGGCAGAACCTGGTGTTTCATTTGCCTCCCAGAGCTGTTCCAAGAGGCAGGAACGCGCGCGAGGGACGTTCAGGATGTTTTGTACAGCAAAACCCACGGGGCTGTTCCCCTTGGAAAGCCATTCAGACAGTCCTGGGAATGTGAGAGGCATCTTAAATCACACAAATGGCTGCAGAGACCTCTGTGAGGACAGAACAGCCAGAGAAGGAGTGAAGGGTTGCTCTGTGAAGTGTTTTAAACCTGAAACATCCTCAGCTTTCAATCCACGCAGTCACATCCTGCCAGCTTGTCCAGCAGGAATTACAATTGCAGATTTCAATTCCCACAGCCACCACTAAATTCCCTGAAATCTAGAATCCAAGCAGCAACAAGTCTGAATTGAGATGCACACAGGGTGTGCTTTAATTCTGGGCTGGCTGGCTCACACAGACCCACAAACACAATCAGAATTCCAGCAGCAAGGCTGAATCTGGATGAAGGGCAAAGAAAATCCAGGCAGCCCTTCCTGGCAGCCCATTTTTCCCATGTGGGAAATGGATTTGTAGAAAATTTTTAAAGGTTTTAAAGTAGAAGACTCACATAAATATATATTTGCATGTAAACTTTGAGATAAGAAATGTTGATTTAGAAATGTTATGGAAAAGGATAGGCATTGTTGAGAAATGGAACTAGAATTAAGTTTTAAAGGGTGGTTTTGTAAATAAGATTAGGTATTTTGGACAAATAGAATTATGAAATATGCATTGTAGTAGGACTTATGAGGGGTAATTTTAGATGATTGGCTTTAAGGCATTTACAGCATGGTGTGACAAAAGCTGACAGGCCAAGAAACACTCAGAGTGTATTGTAATTAGGAAATAATTAGCTGCTGATTGTGATGGTGTGAATTATAACACCTGTATTGTCTCACCCTTCACATGAGACTAAAAATGGAATAAAAGTTTTAAAACACCTCTCAGTTGCCCCATCTCTGGGTCAGAAAAGGGCATAATCCAAGAATCCCATTTATCCCAGCACTTGGCTGCTCCCAAACACTCTCCTCTGCCAATCCCTGGTTTTTTAAAGTCCCTTTCCTGCTGCAGCAGCTACTGAAGCTCCTTCCTGCAGAAGCTCTGCTGTCACTTGGCAGCTCCTCCAGGCCAGCTTAGGACTCACAAGCAGGAGGATACAAGTCTCCAGCACTGTGTAAACACTGTATTTTCCTTGTTATTTTGGGATATCCCCTGTTGCAGATGGGCTCTCCTTCCATGCACTGCTCAGGACAACAGAGCCCTGATATGACTGAATAAATCTCTTTTTTTTCCCTCTTTCCAGTGCATGGTTAAATCCCACTGGATGGGTATTTGGAGGCTGTCCTGGGAATCATCAGATTCCCTTTCACACCCACATCCAGGATTAAATCCACAGGGCAGCCAAGACCCTGCAAATGCCTCCATCACCTTAACACTGGGGGTTAATAATAAATCATTAAAAAGCTCCTGCATAAGCTTCAGGAGGAATTCTGCAAGCCTGCCTGGGCTGGATCATGGATTTTTGGTGGAATTTTGGAAACAGAGGATTTGCAGCTGATGCTGTTTTCCCTGGAATTCTTTCCACCTTCAGAGAGGCAGCAGAAGCAGCTGCAGCAGAGTTTGCAGCTCATTCCTTAATTAAAAATGATCATTCCTTAATTAAAAACGAAGGCTTTTAGAGCAATGCATTCAAGTCTTCAGCATTCCCACAGGAACAATCCAAGAGGACCATCCCCCTCTGGAGCAAAAGATGCCAGAGAAAAATCCCCAAACACTGGGGGGGTTTTCCACAGGAGCAGAAGGAGCTCCACAGCTTTCCCTGGCTCTTTCCCAGGGGTGGGTTTAATCAGGATTATCCCTGCTCTGCTCTAGGCACACTTGGGAAGCTGAGGTGGCAAAAAATGCCTTTCCATTAGCTCAAATTTATCTATATAAAATAATTAAAAAACCAAATATATATGTTAAACATATATTTTATATATACATATTTATATATATAATATATATAAATATAAGATATATGATATATTATCCATATGAACATACACATAAACATTTACCCCATATATATATATATGCATATATAAAATAGAGACAAAACTGAATTATATGCATATATAATTATAGATAAACACACAGAATAAATGCATATAAAAATATATCCACTATATATATATATATATATATATATATATATATATATATATATATATATATCTCCAAGATACAGTACAGGGACTGAAACCAACTCACAAGCCAAGCATTTCCTCTTGCAAAAAGTCATTTTTGTATTTGTGTTTTGGTAAACTACACAAAACCAACCCCAAGTTTTCCACCTTTTCACTGAGTTTGGTGCAGATGGGTTGAAACTCCTCAAAGGTTTTTATAAGAAAGTTAAAATAAAAGTGGTCAGTTTTTTGGATGACTTATGTATTTTAAAATTAATATTCACTTCACACTGAATTGAAAAAATACCGATGTGGACAAAAAGCACTGAGTGCAGGCAGCTGATTAAAGCACTTTTAGACACAAATTCCTGCTGATAACACCTTAATCCAGCCCTCCCAACTCCAAGGGGCTCTCCAAGCCCTGGGCTGGGTGTTGGCTGCATCCACACCCCTCCTGGGAAGCTGGAGGAGGAGAAAAAGTCCCTGAAAGGAAAAAAGACTCCCAGCAATAAACAGCTGGGAAAGACCTGGGTGAGCTCAGGGATGGGGGAGACAAAACATCCAGAAAAACTAAAAAAAAGAGGCTCATTTGGTGCATGGAGCAGGACAGCAGTGATGGGGAATGGCAAGGATAAAGAAGAGGAAAGGGGGAAGAAGGGAAATAGGGGAAAAAAGGAGAAGGAAAGGAAAAGGAAAGGAGAAGGAAAGGAGAAGGAAAGGAAAGGAAAGGAAAGGAAAGGAAAGGAAAGGAAAGGAAAGGAAAGGAAAGGAAAGGAAAGGAAAGGAAAGGAAAGGAAAGGAAAGGAAAGGAAAGGAAAGGAAAGGAAAGGAAAGGAAAGGAAAGGAAAGGAAAGGAAAGGAAAGGGGAAAGGAGAAAGGAGAAAGGAGAAAGGAGAAAGGAGAAAGGAGAAAGAAGGAAATCCTGAGTTGGCAGGGATAAAAAAGGATTCTCAAGCCCAACTCCTTGCTTGGATACCCCAATAGCCAAGAGAGTTACTGAACGTCCCAAAGGTGCTGAAGATTTCTGTTTAAAATAGATATATTTATTTTTATTAATATTTATTCATATTTATTATTTATTTTTTATATTTACATATAAAGTATAACGCTCGTATATCTGTGTAGCTGAACCCACTGCTCCCTCCCTCCAATGTCCTCACTGCTCCCACTGACCTCTGGAAACCCAGATTCCTTTAAACATGCCAAAGCCACTCCTTCCAGGATAATTATGGAGCAAAAAAAAAAAATTTTAAAAACAGAGCTATTTTCATTTATCACGAGTCCAGCAGAACTGCTGATGTGTTTGCTGGGTGACACAGTCACTGTCCTGGGGCAAAAGCTGTAATTTTAGGAAAATAGGAGTCTTTCTGGAGTGCACTGGAGTAGAGTCCCCTCCATCCCCCAATGGGGATTTAATTGCAGAGCAAAGTTCAAAATGGAACAAAAAGCCTCTGGTCACAACACTTGAAAAATTATACTTTGAAATGGGGAGATAAACAGCCCATAAAATTATCATCAGACTGATGTAATAAAGCTGCAGCCAGGACAAGCTGATGCTCCCAGAGCTAATGGGACTTGAGAGGGGTTTTAATCACATTTCCCACATGTATCTGACACATGCAATGGAAAACACCCTGTACAGCAGCCAGCACCTCTGGAAGGGATTTTATCCATGGATAACACAGAATGGTACCTGAAATCCTCCTGGATCTGCCACCATGGGCAACTCTCACCATTGTTTTCATGGAATCCCAGAATGGTTTGGGTGGGAAGGGACACTGAAGCTCATCCAGTCCCACATGGGCAGGCAGGGACACCTTCCACCATCCCAGGCTGCTCCAAGCCCTGTCCAGCCTGGCCTTGGACACTTCAGGGATCCAGGGGCAGCCACAGCTTCTCTGAGAAACCTCTGCCAGTCTCACATAGAAAATAATTCCTTCCCAATCTCCCATCCATCCCTGCCCTCTGGCACTGGGAGCCATTCCCTGTGTCCTGTCCCTCCATCCCTTGTCCCCAGTCCCTCTCCAGCTCTCCTGGAGCCCCTTCAGGCCCTGCCAGGGGCTCTGAGCTCTCCCTGGAGCTTCTCCTCTCCAGGGGAACATTCCCAGCTCTCCCAGCCTGGCTCCAGCCCTTGCAACATCTCTGGATTTGCTCCAGCTGCTCCATGTCCTTCCTATGAGGATCCCAGATCTGGATGCAGCAAAATCCAAAGCAGAAGGAACAAGACACCTGCAGCCTCCTCCTGCCTTGTGCTCACAACAGGAATGAGCAGGGACTAAAAATCTCCTCTCTCCAAAATCATTCCCCCCTTGTCCTATCACTGTCTGCAAAAATTTCATCCTACTTCATTTTCAGGAAAACAAATGTTCAGGAGAAGATCCACACCAACCCACGGAGGTGCCCAAAAAAGGGTGGACCCATGCTGGAATTTCAGTCTTAGAAGAATATTTATTGCATGAAAAAATAATTTGACTTAATAAAGTACAAAACATGGACAAAAGGAGCCTTGTTCCAAATTTTGTGATTCCATGAGCACAACTCAGTTGAGGAGATTCCCCCTTTTCTTATCACTGTCTGCCCCTGCAAAATTTTCATCCTACTTTACTTTCAGAAAAACAAATGTTCAGGAGAAGATCCACACCAACTCACAGAGCTGCTCAAAAAAGGGTGGACCCATGCTGGAATTTCAGTCTTAGAAGAATATTTATTGCATGAAAAAATAATTTGACTTAATAAAGCACAAAACATGGACAAAAGGAGCTTTGTTCCCTATTTTGTGATTCCATGAGCATGACCCACTTGAGAAGACCTTTCTCTCATCCCAGTGTGCCAGGGCACAGGCTCATGGCAAAGCCCTGACGTCAAAACCCCTGTGTAGTGGCACAAAGTGATTTAAGAGCAAGGAAAAAAGGAGGAGGGAGAGGGAAAAATAAAAAAAAGCCCAGTGGAGGAGACTGAGCCCATTGGGATGCAATGCTGCATGTGGATGTTCCGTGTGTCTGTCCTTGCTTGGGGAAATTACGGAGTGTCTGCTGCTAACGAGGGAAGGGCTGCTGGAAAGAGAAGTGGGATTCTTTTGGTGGCTTTTATTGGGATTCTAAGCGAGCTCTGTAATGGAAAGTTGTGTCTTGATGAGGCAGGAGTGGTAACTGGAGTCCTGGAGAGCTGATACATCAACCCCAACTGTCCCAAAACGCTGCTCCTGGCAGTGCAGGGCTCGAGATGCTCAGCCCGTGGGATGCAGGGAGAAGAGCAAATCCTAACAAGCCTGAAAGCCATTATGTTTCTAAAGTAAACTCGAGGAAGGAAGCTCTTTCCAGTGTTAATAGGATTGCTCAATTAGCTTATTTGAAAGTTTATTAACTTGGATTGTATCTCCCTCCACTCCCCTGCCATGGGCAGGGACACCTCCCATTATCCCTGGTTGCTCCAAACCCCACCTAGCCTGGCCTTGAACACTTCCATGGATGTGGCATCATGTTTTCCTGCAAAATTTCCCTAGTAATTTTTAGCTTTTTGGATATTTGGTAGCTTTATGTTCCATTTAAATGCTTGCACAGCCATACCCAATCCTGTCTAAACACCTGAGCAGGGAGAGAAATTTTCCAGTGATGCTGAATCCAGCTGGAATATCAGGAAACTCTCCAGAGGTCACCTCAGCTCCCCAAGACCCCCAGCACTGATGGGCTCAGCAAGGTCTTTGCCAGTGCTGTGCAGAATTCCTTTAAATCCTTGCACCAGCAACCCAGAGGAATGTGGATTACTCATTTTTCTATGGCATGGAAGAAAGGAAAGCAAGGGTCGATTAGTGTTTTTTTTTTAATTGGATTTTGTTTTGAAACAGGATCTTCACAACCTGATTTTGCCAACTGCTCCCCCCCATTGATCAAGCAGGAGGCTTTCACTGGCTGCTCCTGCCTCCATGGAATCATGGAATGGCAGAAAATTTGATTAAGGAATGTGGTTTCCATGATTCACCCAGCACAAAATAGGAAGCAATGAGGGAAGAAAAAAGGAGGGGAGAGGGGAAAGGAAAGGAAAATGGAAAAAAGGAAAGGAAAGGAAAGGAAAATGGAAAAGGAAAGGAAAGGAAAGGAAAGGAAAGGAAAGGAAAGGAAAGGAAAGGAAAGGAAAGGAAAGGAAAAGGAAAGGAAAGGAAAGGAAAGGAAAGGAAAGGAAAGGAAAGGAAAGGAAAGGAAAGGAAAGGAAAGGAAAGGAAAGGAAAGGAAAGGAAAGGAAAGGAAAGGAAAGGAAAGGAAAGGAAAGGAAAGGAAAGGAAAGGAAAGGAAAGGAAAGGAAAGGAAAGGAAAGGAAAGGAAAGGAAAGGAGCACTTCTCCAGGGACCATGCTCTCTTCCCTCTCCAAAAAGGACAAGTGTCCCAGGGTGACAGCAGCCTGCAGTCCTGACTCATCCCCAAGGAATGTGCAAGCCAGAGGAGCTGCTGCTGCCAAAAAGACATCACAGCCAGCAAGGGAGCCAGAGGATGTGTACTGGGAGGGATGAAGCATCAGGCAGGGAAAGGAGAATGATGGGCAAGCTGAATTCCCAACCTTGAATTCCCAACCTCTCACCAGGCAATTCCCCAAGTGCTTTAGTGATGGTTAATCCCTGGTTGAAGCTCAGATCCCTGGGAAGTGACCTCTGGAGCCCTGAGGATAGTTCAGGCAGCCTCACCTCACTCCATAGCTGTAAGTGCTGGTCCTTCTCCTACAGATCCATGTGGGATCATGGTTGGAAGAACAGGGCACTGGCACAGGGTGCCCAGAGCAGCTGGGGCTGTCCCTGGATCCCTGGAAATGCCCAAGGCCAGGTTGGACAAGGTTTGGAGCAACCTGGGATAGTGCAAAGTGTCCACACCCATGGCAGGGGTGGGATGAGATGCTCCCTTCCAACCCAAACCATTCTGTAATTCCGTGATTTCTTTTTGGTTCTGCCTGTTCACCAAAGCTCATGAATGAACACAAAACACTTTCAAAGGACTTTAACACCCCCAGCCTTGAGCCTGGATCTGCCTCACCCATCACAGGCCCAAGTCCTGGCACTGAAGCCCTGGGGCAGGACATGAGGGATTGTAGGAGCGTGCTCTTTGTTGATGGAGTGATAAAGCTGCCTTTGTCTTCTTAAAAGGAAAGAAAATCAGAAGTTTTTCTTTTTGATTAAATGAAAAGACACTTCATAAGACTCAGGAGACCTTACTTCAAACTCAAAGATAGCTAAATAGGCAGAAGCTTAAAAGTTCTGCTTGAGCAATTAACTAGAAAAAGAAGTAAATAAAGAAAGTGTTTTTACTAAGAGTAAAAAAGAGTTTAGCACTTAGCTCAGTTTTTCTATTTGTTATTTTGCCTTTTATTCAACCTTTTTGTTTCCAACACTACAACAGAAGCCATCCTGCTAATTTTTATGCCTCCAAAGACAGTTGCGCTATCTTGAGTGTATTATAGACCTCCAAAAACTCATTAGACCTAGCTGGAAGAAGTTACTATAACAAGGGATGGGGACAATTCCTGCTGCAGAAGCTCTGGAGCTGCTCTGAGGAGCATCAGCCAGGATGGGAAGCAGAGCAAGACAGGGACAGAGCTTCCTTCTTCCAGGCAATTTCATGAAATTTGATTTTCTAACTGAACTGGAGTTTCAGCAATTCACCCATCCCAAAGTACATGTGCCTGCAGGGAGCAGGGGAAAAGGAAGAAAACAACCAGCAGCCAAGCAGGTCTAATGGGCTGGGAAGAGATTTTTGGGCGCTCTCAGGATGTTGTGCAAGCTAAAAATCAGCTGAGGTTGTGAAGGTTTCTGCAGCTGCTGGTGGGGCTGGTTTTTTATGTGCATCCTCTTTTATGTGCATCCTCTTTTATGTGCATCCTCTCCCAGAGCTGTTCTCAACCTGTTGGCCAAATTCAGCCACATTTTACCAAAAAGTGGAGGTGCCCCAAGATCCCAGCTGGTCTGGAAGAGGGGGATCAGTGCTGGCACAGGGCCATGCCATGCACCCAGCTCCCAGCTGAGGTTCACATCTGAATTTTTCTTTTACTCACCCATTTTCCAGTGAGGATCCAGTGGGAGCTGCATCCTCGCTGGAAAATGGGTGAGTGAAAGAAAAACCAAGATCAGCTCTCCAGAAATACAAAATAAATAAATAAACAATATTTCCTCTGGTTTTCTGAGCACTTTCTCAGCACTTCTGAGCACTCCCAACAGTTCTACCTGGTAGAAGCTTCAGCCTAGATGAGAGCAATGTGTCAAAAGGGGCAAGAAAACTAAATAACAGCAACTCTGCTAAAATTCCATCCAGCAGGAATTTGGGGGTCTCAGCACTTTTCCAAATTACACACCATAAACCCCTGAAAGCCACTGGAACATTCAGAACTGAATCCTGCCAGCTGAGTTGTGCTCAGTCTTGTTTCTCTGCCCCTTCCTAAGCAATCAGTAAATTCACATTTCAGAATGAGAATGAAGAAATGCAGCTTCCCCAAGATGTTTTCACACTACAAGATTTTTTCCTCCAAGCACACCCAGGGCTGAAGCCAGTGAGCTCCACAAGGGCTGTAAATCTCCTTCCTTCCCCTCATCTGTCAGAAAAACCACCACTAAAAAAAACTCCTCCAACACCCAAACCAGGAGCTGGCAGTGCTGGTGTCCCTGGTGATGTTGAAACAACTGAAGTTTGCACAGCAAATAATCCCTCATCTTTCCCAACTCAGTAAACATTCCCCACATCCACAATTTCAGGCAGTTATCCACAATCCTTTTTTTTTTAATCACATCAAAGACCAAGGGTTAAAATCCAGGTGCTGCTTTGCTGAATCATGGAATCACAGAGTGGTTGGGGTTGGAAGGGACCTTAAAAACCATTTAATTCCACCCCAAGAGACACCTCCCAGTGGACCAGGGCGCTCCAAGTCCAACATGGCCTTGAGCATTTCCAGGGATTCTATTCTGAGTACAACTTATTGGAGTTTTTGGATGGTTTAGACAGACCCAGGAGATTCCTGGGTGAAACACAAGCCCTGATGGAGAGGAAGATGGGAGAAAAAGGGAAAGGAGAAAAAAAAAAAGTATTCAAAAAAAGGGGAAGTGTGTGAATGGGATGATTTCTATGATCTTTCAGTTCCCCACGTGCCTTGTGTCAAATCAAAACCTGAGGGAGCTGGAAGAGGAAACTGCTGATTTGGGCTGGGTGGGAGCAGCAACCCCAACAATTTCCTGTCTGTGGTGTGACAAACCCAGGCTCTGGGATCTGCAGGAGGAGCACCAACATCACCTCCCACCCCGCGCTCCTTCCCCTCCCACAGGGACCTGAGAGCTCTTTCCAGCCCAATCAGACGGCTCACAGTGACAGAATTAAAAAAAATAAATACATAAAAATAAAATCCTAATTGTTTTTGCCCTTAAGGAATCATCACCACACTGAGTACAGATATTAATTGCTGTGACTGCAGCTCAGAGCTGCCTCTATGTGGCTTTTACCTCCCCCCAGCCTGAATTCCTCTGCTCATTGGCAGCTCAGCTGAATATTCCTCTCAGGCTCACAAAGAGCACTTTCTTTGAGCCACCATCAATCTGAGCCCACGAGCTTTCTGGAGCCCAAAGCTGGATGTAAAGGAATGAGCCAGCCCCTCACTGATCAGTGTGCATGGCTGGGGGGGTGTGCTCACAGCCCTGGTGTCACTTAATGTCACCAAAAATGCGCTGTTCGGAGGGTGAGGATCAGCACAGGCCACACATGAATCCACAATTAATTCATCAAGTGGCACTTGATGGAAATTGGAATGGCAGCAGCTCTGCTGGTCTCCTGGAGGATGCTGCTGAAGTGGAAGCATCCAGTGGGGTACCAACTCACCAATTCCAACCCAGAACAGCCCAAAATCCTGCCAGGATCTGGAGCAGGAGGATTTTGGTGCTCAGATCCCCTCTGTGCTCACCATCCCACTGCCAGCTGGAGAGGTTTTGCTGTTTAAAAGCTTGGAAAGAAATCTTCCAGAGAAATCTGGAGCAGGGTCAGTGCCTGCCCCAAACACCAGCCCCATTTGTGACATTATTTGGGACAAGGTCTCAGCATCAGCCCCAGAGGGGACACAAACAGATCCCTGAGGACTGAATGGCACCTGGAGTCCTCTCATGGCCGTCATGCACTTGGAAAGCAACACTGAGCACTGATTTTGAGGCAAAAAATCCTTCTCATCTCAGGTGGCACCTGAGGGACAGATGAGCAGCTGGGGATGTCCCAGGTGAAGGTGCCCAGGTGACATCGTGGGCACAGATTGGGAAACACCCCAAGCTCACCTGGCACTGAGCAGGGATGCTCAGACACCTGATTCTGGGAAGTGTGGCTACAGTCAGAGAATCCCAGAGTGGTTTGGGTTGGAATGGAAGTTAAAATCCATCTCATTCCACCCCTGCCGTGGGCAGGGTCACCCTCCACTATCCCAGGCTGCTCCAAGCCCTGTCCCACCTGGCCTGGGACACGTCCAGGGATCCAGGGGCAGCCACAGCTCCTCTGGGCAACCAGAGAAGAATTCCCAATTCCCAATCTCCCATCCATCCCCATCCTCTGGCAGTGGGAGCCATTCCCTGGCTCCTGTCCCTCCATCCCTTGTCCCCAGTCCCTCTCCAGCTCTCCTGGAGCCCCTTCAGGCCCTGCCAGGGGCTCTGAGCTCTCCCTGGAGCCTTCTCCTCTCCAGGTGAGCACACCCAGTTCTCCCTGCCTGGCTCCAGCCCTCAGAGCATCTCCTCTGGATTTGCTCCAGCAGCTCCATGTCCTTCCTATGAGGATCCCAAATCTGGAAACAGCATTCCAGCAAAATCCAAAGCACAAGGAGCAAGCCACCTACAAGACAAGCCCTGCAGCCTCCTCCTGCCTTGTGCTCACAACAGCAATGGGCTGGGACAAGGACTCTGCATTTCTCTCCCACAGCCTTAAGCTGTTTCTAAGAGTTCATTCCAGTTGCAAGGCAAAAAAAAAAAATTCCCCAGCCAGTCTCACGAGGGCCTGGAGTGTTTATAAGCACTGCAAAACCTCAAACACAAACCTGGGCAAATCAATGACGCTGCACTTTGCTGGTGTTTTATTCATAAACCTTTCAGGGGTCCATTAAGGAGAGGAGACTTCACAGGCAGAATAACACTAATATTTAGAAGTGATCTTGCAAGGAGTGGAGCTGAAATCCTTGGAAGATAACACAGCAAAGTCTATTTAATGGTGAAGAGAGCCCCTGGGGTGAATCCCAGACACATCTGCAGGCTGAAACCACTTTAAAGAAGAGCTTGAAGTGCTACAACCCAAACTGCATGGGACAACTGTGCCAGTCCTCAGGTGACACCCCACCCTCTCCCAGGTGACACAAGGAGATAGTGGAGGAGCTGCCAAAGGGAACAATGGAGGTTAAATCAGTTGCACAAACCCTTATCCCAGCTTCAATTCACAAAAACAAACCCCAAGGCTTCAGGAGATGTCATCAGTGCCTGCCATTATCAGCTTGTCTGAGGGCAGAGGGTTTGCTCTGACATTTATCCAGGTCAGCTCTCCTGCCCATCCCAGGTCACTAAAATAGGGATTCCACCACATTACCCATCCTTAACCCCTTTTGGTCCAGAAGGACATCTATAATTCCAAATCTTGCTGTTTTTTTTTTTTTTTTTTTCCACCCACTTACCTATTTTCGTCAGGTAAAAGCCCAAAAATGTGCTCAGTGTTCCCAGCAAACCCTGGGGGCTGGAGTCACCTGCCACCCATAACCCAGAGAGAAATCCACATTTCCATCACAAAACTTCTATCCACAGACTTTCTGAATCTGCTCAGTGCACATTTAGGTCATCTGTCTTAGGCTGTGCCTCTGCCAGACACCATTTGTCCCCTCTGCCCTGTTTCTGTCAGCTATTCCTTTATTCCCATGACCAGACAGAGCATCCCCCATATATCCCACAGAATTCCATAAACTCCACAGAGCTCCTCCCAAGCATGCTTCAAAAAAAAGCAGGATTTTTTTAATTCCATGTGTTTAAAACAGCCTCAAGTTGACAACAACAATAACCTGTGTTCACTTCCTTCCTTCCTCTGCTCCCAGTGATTTTAAACCTCGCTTTATTTTTTTTTTTGTTTGTAAGTCAATAGTGGCAAAATTCCTAAAAAACCCTGAGAGAGCACCAGGAGTTTCCAGTACAGACCCCAGCCCTCACAGAGCAACTAAATGCTGCTGCTCTTAAAACCTCAGCAGTTTTTTTGCTTATTTTTCAGGGATGACTTTGCCAAGAACTTGGCACGGCTCAATTAATGGAGTGGCTTAATCCAGCGGGTGATGAATAACAGGGGAGCCAACAGGTCATTGCAATTCACTTGAGTTACCAGAATCTCTATCTGCTGCTTGGGCTTCCTCCAATGCCTGCCTGCATCAGCCACAGATTTTAATTGCCTGCTCCCAAAGAGTCCAACTGCAGCTCTGTGCAGGCAGAAACTGAGTCCATGGGATTTATGGATATCTGCAGCCCTGAATTTAAGGAGGAAAAACTTTGCTGGGCTCCTGCTCCATCCCAACAGGATATTTACTGCACTCTTTCTCCTACAAGCATCAATAAATGCTGTAGGAGCATTTATAAATCAAGATTTTTTTTCTCTTTTCCAAGCTCTCCTTGCTGCTGGGAGGAGGGAAGGCATTTTTCCTACCAGCACCCTACAACCACAGTGTGGCTGATCTGCTGCAGATTCTCACTGATGTCCTAAACTTCAGTGGAACTCCAGGCAGGCCACAGAAATCTCCTTTCCAAAGCCTGCAGGATTTGTCCCAAAGGATGGAGCAGGCAAATCCCAGCCTAAGACACTGACCCACCTTCCTTCCTCCCCCCATAGTGTGGGGCATCTCACAGGGAAGCAAAAAACTGCAAGGAAACTTTATTATTAGGAAATTTCCTTAAAGCTCACAGCAGAAAATCTGCTTGGCAGGAGAAGAATAATTCTTTTTAACACTGAAACTTGTCAAAGTAAGGAATTAAACAGATGAACGACAGAGAGGAAAAGGTTAAAAAATGCAGGGAAAGGGTTTTGATGTGGAAAAATTGCAAAATGAATTGATGCAGAGGCTGGATGAAGGGAGGCATTGAGGAGCAGGGGAGGATGAGGAACGAGCCCCGTCCCACCCGACCCCGCTCAACTGGCAGCAGCTCAAAGAAGAGCCATAAAAATAATGAGAGGGCTGGAAGAGCTGACACGCAGGAAGATGAAAAGGAACTAAATACGTATAGCCTGGCTGGGCAAGGAAAGCCAAGGGGAAAGGGAAGGCAGCAGCTGGAGATCTCCGTGGATGTGACCATGCCGGGAAGGGAGGCTCTGGGGCTGAGCCCTCCGGGGAGCTCCAGCCCCTCTCTCTCCCCACGCCGCCGCCGCATTCCTTCCCTCTCATACAATCCCTAATTTAACAAGTGGAGAGGATCCGGGCAAACATTTCGGGGGGGATGGATTACGTCAGGAGCTAATTTAGGTCCGGCCCCGTGCACATGCCTGGCTTTCCACATTTCCACACACGCTCCGGCCCTGGAGCTGCTCCGGCACCGAGGGAGCATCGCTCCTTCACTCACGAGTGGATTTTTTATCACCTCTAGAAAGCTGGATTGCTTTTTTCCCCACTGAACTTCAGCAAAACTTTCTGCACCTCCAGCGTTTAATTAAAAAAAAAAAAAAAAAAAAAAAAGGCAACCAGAATAAAATCAAGTTTTCGGGGAGTTCAGGCTGCCTCCAGCACGAGACCCTTTGATGCGAGCGCTCGCTTCCTTTGGAAACGCAGCGTATTTATATCCATTTCTTCCTTCCTGAGACTCCGAGATAATTAATAAATCAAAACCTAAGCACGGGGGAAGAGATGGGCTTTTTAAAGCCACACGAGGGCTGGCTCCGCATTGGAGCGGGACCTGCAGCTGACAGCTCCGCTACTCCCACAGCCGCAGGCACGCGCGGGACCTCGCAATTAATATTTTATTTGAGCAATTACAGCCATCAGCCCGGGCTGCACCGCTGAGTAAACAAAGCCGAGCCATAAAGAACCGATAAAAAGACAAGGGGGGAGGAGGAGGAGGTTCCGGGGCTCCCCGCTTTCGGCGGGGACCGAGCCGAGCCCCGGCCGCGGCCCGGCGTTCCCACGCGTCCCGGACAAACGGGCCCTTTGTCCAGGTGTGCTCCCAAAGCCACCGCACACCGCCCTGTCCCCGAGGTCCCCCGGCCCACATCACCCCACTGATCGCCCCATGGGCTCTTCGGGAGCGCTTTGCTCGCACGGAACTTCAGGATGGAGTTTTGGTGTAAATTGTGGGGCGCCCCCAAAAAAACCCCCAGCCCCAAGCCGAAAACGGAGCTGGTTCCTAACTCTGCGCAAAATCCCGGGAGTGCAGCAGCCGGCGGATGGGGCTGAGGCCACGGGGCGGTGAAACAGGTGAGAGGGGGAGCCTGGAAAGGCATGGGGGGCTAAGGAAGGGTGTGGGGACCTGGGGGGCTCCCTGCTGCTGGGAGCTAAGGCAGAGTACTGGGAGAGGTGCTGGAGCTAAAACAGCACAGGGGCAGGATGCAGGGACCTGGGCAGGGTGCTGGAAGCCTCTCTGGAGCACAGGACTGGGATAGGGTGCTGGGAGCTAAATCACAATACTGGAGCAGGGTGCTGGGTGCTGGAGCACAGCACTGGGGCAGGATGCTGGGGGCTACAGCCCAGTATTGGGACAGGGTGCTGGGAGACAAAAATACAGTTCTGGAGCAGGGTGCTGGAACACTGTGCTGGAACTGGAGCTAAAGCAGGGTACTGGGTCAGGGTACTGGGTCAGGGTGCTGCGAGCTGAAGCAGGTACTGGAGCAGAGTGCTGGGGGCTAAACTGGGGTACTCTGGCACTGCACTGGGCACGGTGCTGGGAACTGGAGAACACTGGAGCAGAGTGACTGGAGCTGGAGCACAACACTGGAGCAGAGTGCTGGGGGCTAAACTGGGGTACTCTGGCACTGCACCGGACAGGGTGCTGGGAACTGGAGCACAGTCCTGGAGCTGAGTGCTGGGAGCTGGAACACAACACTGGAGCAGAGTGCTGGGAGCTGCGCACTGCACTGGGCAGGGTGCTGGGAGCTGGAGCACAACACTGGAGCAGAGTGCTGGGGCTGAACTGGGGTACTGTGGCACTGCACTGGGCAGGGTGCTGGGAGTTAAAGCACAGCACTGGAGCAGGGTGCTGAGCTCTGGGAGGATGCCGGGCTGGCCGGGGGGCCCGGGGCACTCACCGAGCTTCTCGACGAGGCGCAGCATGACGCCGCCGATGTGGATCTCGCCGGTGACCCGCAGGGTGACGTCGCGGCCCAGGTCGGTGACATGGACGCTCAGCTCCCACGTCCCGTCGGCGTAGCAGCCGTCCGGCATGCGGATCCCGTCCAGCGCCATGGCCCCGGCCTCCTGCGCCGCCGGCCGCGCCCGGCACGGAGCGGGAGCGGGATCAGGATCAGCGGCGGGATGGGCCCGGTTGTGCCCGCTCCGCGCCCCGGGGGAGGGCAGGGGGCGCGGTGGGGCGGGATCGGGACCCCGCCGCAGCTCCTGAGGGGCCGCCCGGGAGGAGCCGCGCGGGCGGGCAGAGCGGGAGGCGGAGGGAGGAGGAGGAGGAGGAGGAGGGGGATAATAATTAAAGGAAAAACGCGCCTGTGGCTGCCGGGCCCCTTGGCCTTTTATGGAAGCGAAGGACGGAGTAAGTGGGGGCCGCTCCAACATCCGGGAATCGCCGGGGGGCGGCCCGGCCGGGATCGGTCCGGCCCGGCTTGGGATCGGCCCGGTTCGGCCTGGCCCAGCCCGGCTCGGCTGTGCCCATCCCGGCTCGGCCCGGCTCAACACAGCTCGGCTCAGCCTGGCTCGGCTCTGCCTGGCTCATCCCGGGTCGGCTCGTCCCGGCTGGGCTGTGCCCATCCCGGCTCGGTGGTTTCCCAGCTCGTTTATCCCGCGGCTGTGCCCATCCCGGCTCGGCCCAGTTTATCCCAGCTCGGTTTATCCCGGCTTGGCTCTGCCCACCCCGGCTCGGCCCAGTTTATCCCAGCTCGGTTTATCCCGGCTTGGCTCTTCCCAGCCCAGCCCGCCTCATCCCGGTTTAGCTCATCCCAGTTTATCCCATCCCGGCCCGGCTGTGCCCGGCTTTGCTCAGCCCTGCCCGCCTCAGCTCGTGGCCGCTGGTCCCAGGGCATCCAGAGGGGGAAATTCGGGAGCCAGCCCGGAGAGCATCCATTAGGAACCTTGGCATCCCAACCGCGCGTGGGTTCCATGGCAGCCGTGCCCACTCTGCACCCTTTGGGCAGTTTTTTAGCACTGCCCCTGAATTCATAGGAAAAATCCTTCCCGTTCAGCAAAACCTTACCTTGGCATAGTAGCCTGTGCCCCCGTTGAGGCTGGGAGATGAGCTGGTTCGCTCCATCCTCATAATCTCTGTGAATATGGGGAAATGGGAACTGTCTTTAAATAAAAGGGTCTGAACCGGCACAAATGGAGGAAAAAAAAATATGATCCGCTTCCTGTAGCTCCTCCACCCAGTGATACACACATCCCGCCAAGCAAGCGCGCTTCCTGAAAATCCAACACGCGGAAGGGGCTGTGGTTTGAGGTCCAGCGCTCTGGATGTATCCTGCCCCGTGCCAGGTGATGGGAAGTCACATCCCGGCAAAGCTGTGCCCGCCCTGGCAGCCTCAGGGATGGCTCTGCCAGCCAGGAACATCATTCCCACATGCCCCGTGAATGGCAGTGGGAGCTTTAGGACCATGGAATCGTGGCATGGTTTGGGTTGGATGGGACCATGAGACCATCTGGTTCCAGCCCCCTGCCATGGGCAGGGACAACTTCCACTAGACCAGCTTGCTTTGGCACCACACAGGCAACAAAACCTCTGAGCAGGATGGTAAAATTTTTCCAATTTTCACTTTGCCATTACAATGGAGATATTTATAATATAATGGAGATATTAATAAAGGCTGTTCCTCTGCTTTAATACCTAATATACCTTTAATACTTTTAATACTAATAAAACCTTTCCTGAGGTCACTCTGGGCACACGTAGCCAGGTTTTATCCGAGGGTTTTTGCTAACGTGGCTGATGCTGGCAGAGGGGAGTTGGGTGACCCTGCAGCAGGTGACCTCCCCCCTCAAACCCTCCTGGGGCCTCAATCCCTGCTCAGAGGAGCCCCCATTTCATCCCCCAAACGTGGAAGCCGGATCATGATTTGGAGGGTGACTCTGGAGCGCAGGCGAGAGCCCGTCTGCAACAACAAAGCTTTCCCAGATGGTATCTCCGTGTTCCTCCAGCCTCAAACAATAGGGCAATAAATAGAAAGGGTTACTCTCGGCCCAAAGGCGTGTTGGACGAGGTTCCCAGCTGATGCAATTGGATACGGCCCCGTGGAGCTGGTAACCTTTTAGTACAGCTGGCTGCACGCTGAGGAAAGGCTGCCGGCTCCTTGTGCTCCTAAACCCGCTGGCAAAGTTTCCCTTTCCCCAGAGCCCTTTTCCCTGCCCTCTCCATCCCGGGGGCTCCTTCCCTGTGCAGAGGGAGAGGCTCCCTGAGCTGCAGCGCTCGGCAGAGGCGAAGCAAGGTCAAAAATGCACCGGCGCAGCTCTTGCGTCAGAGCCAGCCAAGCATCCCCAGGGCTCTTCCCACTGTTTGCAACAAGTCCTCGCTCCCTGGGAGCAGCAATGCCAAATAAGGTGCCGAAATGCATGGCCACTTCCATCGGGCTTGGGATGATACCTACCAGACCTGCCTGCCCCGCAGTTCCCAACCCATCTGCTCCTTCTTCCTGGAAACCAGGATACTTTCCTTCCCAGTGAAACAGCTCCGTGGGCATCCTTGGGAAACCAGAGGTGAAGCTGAGTGACAATTTCCCTGTCCCCGGTTTGTTTTGTCTTTTTTTTTTTTTAGCCCGTGAGCTCTGTTTTGGTTTTTAAAGTGTTATGGGCAGTTGTTGAAGGCAGCTGGCGTTCCTGCCTGGCTGCTCCGGGCAAGCCGGTCAGACTGGCTCTTCCCAGGGTCACCAGCCATGGAACTCTGCTGCTCCGTGCCTTTGCTGGGTGGCTGGAGCTGGGGAAGCAACAGGACTGAGTGCCTGGCCTGTCTCCATACACAGAGACACAGAAATTCCCCAAATCTCTGTGTAAAAAAAGGCTCTGTTTCCTCAAATGGTCCAAGCACAACATGCTTTGACCTGGTGGTGAGCAGGCTCCTGTCACCTGGGTCTTCATGTTCACCTGGGCCTTGATATTCCCTGTCTGCAGCTTCTTTCTTAAAAAGGATGAAGTTTCAGGAAAAAAAAAAAAAACCAACCAAAAAGGAGAAAGGCAGATGTTTGTTGTTCCCTCCACTTTTTGTGTCGCCAACACTTCCCAGCCCGTATTCTCCCTTCCAAACTGCTGCCACTGGTACCACTGTTCACGTGGGATTTGCGAGCTCTTTACCTCACAAAATCATGGAATTGCAGAATAGTTTGGATTGGAAGAGACCTTAAAGACCATCTCACTGCAATCCCCCACCTCTTCATCCCCTTCTGCCTCTTTTGGACGCAGCCAAGGCTCCCTTTTCACAAATGACCATTTCCCAGCAGGGACAAGGTCACACTTCTGGCAAAGGAAACATGCTGGGTAACTCTGCTTCCTTGTTTATTCCTGGCCACATTCGCTCTTCCCTGGTTTTGTCATTTCAGAAACATCCACATGACGTGGATTTCTTCTGTTTTTCTGGATGTAAAGGCAGAGCAATGATGCTGTGGTGGTTACGTGTCCTAGAAATGTGCCACCACCTGGGTGGTGCATGGAGTCAATCCAGTATTCCCATCATGAAAGGATGAAGGATATTTGTGATGAGGATCTTGAAGAGGCACAGGAGATGGGGAGGTTTAGTTTTTCCAGGTTCTGATTGTGATTTGGTTGCTCCAAGCCCCATCCAGCCTGGCTTTGGACACTGCCAGGGATCCAGAGGCAGCCACAGCTGCTCTGGGCACCTGTGCCAGGCCCTCCCCACCCTCCCAGCCAAGAATTCCTTCCCAATATCCCATCCATCCCTGCCCTCTGGCAGTGGGAAGCCATTCCCCCCCATCCTGTCCCTCCATCCCTTGTCCATGTCCCTTTTCTGATGGCCAAGGCCACATGGGATGAAGCCAGGGACCAAGATTCAACACTGTCACAACCATCCAGCCTGGTTCTCCATGCCCAGAGGTTACAAAATCATAGAATAGAATCCTGGAATAGTTTGGGTTGGAAGGGACCTTAAAAATAATCTCTATCCCCCCCTGCCATGGGCAGGGACACTTTCCATAGACCAGGTCACTCCAAGCCCTGTCCATCCTGGTCTGGAACACTTCCAGGGCATCCACAGCTTCTCCTGGCAGCATCTGGAATAAATCCTAGGCTGTAAGAGATAGCTACACTGAGATAAGAGGCACAAAGCTGGATTGAGGTGCATCCTCCTTGGCAAGTCAAACTGAGGTTTTGAGGCCCTGCAGCTACAAATTCCCCTCTCATTTTCCTGCCTCTAATTCCTGAAATCAGCCACGGTGCACTGGAGCCTGCCAGGCTTGTGCTGCAGGACAAACCTCCCTGCAGGGCTCTTCTCTGTCCCCTCTTCACCTTCTTTCCAGGTATTTGGGTCAATTAAGCTCTCAAAGCCTCAGGCTGGGAGGTTTTGTCCTCAGCTCTTCATAACACAGCACTGTGCTGGTTCTCTGGCTGGGCCTGTGTCAGCCACTGCTTTCCTGCTGACATTAATTCCCTTGCTGCCATTTATCTCTCAGCCTTTTTGTGTGTCCTTCTGATGTTTCCAGCTGCCAGGAGTGACCTCCCCTGAGTGTGACTCTTGCTTTGGCCCACACAGGAAGCAACGTGCCCCAAATAATTTTCTGTTTGGTTGTCCCCAGTGTCAGGAGTGTCCTTGAATTTTGTGTCCTTCTGGAAGGGCTGGTGGGTTCTAGAGCATCCTAAAACATCACTTGGAGCCCAAGGGAGTTGTTAGCTGAACACTTGAATCCATGTGATGGAGAATTTGGATAAATCCCAGGTAAATTCTCCTAAAAGCTGATTCATCTCCAGGGCTGCAAAATCTCCCTGCACCTTCCAGCCTGGTGCCTGAGTGTCTCCAAGAGCCATGCCCAGGAATCCTCCCACTGCTGATCTTCCTCTGCACCACCTGCGCCTGACTGATGGTTTTGGGACCACTCATCATCCTCAGCTTGTGACTTCTCATGGTAAGTCCTGCACAGGGATGCAGGAATTTGTCCCTCTCAGGTGCTGCTGTCCACATCTGTGTTTCAGACATCTCCAGCACCCTCAGGGATGTTGGACCATCACCTCCATCCAGCCCAAAGGCTCAAACATCTCCCACACCCCCTCTTCTCCCACAATATGCAACATATTAAACCACTTTCTATTGTCCATCAGATTTTTTCAGCCTTTGCCACTCCCGTTCTGGCTTTTCTCCACCTCCAGAAGGCCTCCTATTCTTCTGCCTTTACAAATACCAAGTCCAGCCTGGAAGGCTGGATTTCTCCCATGGAGCTGAGGCTCAAAGAAAATCCAAATGTCAGGCAACACTCAATCACCATCCCTGGGGCTGGTGACTCTGGGGTGTCAGAAGTAACACCCTGAATCATTTATCCACTGTTAGTCAGCAAGAAGAAACACCAAAAAATCCCAAATAATTCATCTGATGGATCTGACATTTCTCTGGCCAGATAGTGGGAAACATCTATTTGGGAATCATTTACTGGAGGGAAAAAAAAATCCCCAAATTCCACCATCAATTACTCCCAGCTGCTCTTCAGGCCCTTTTTGGGGGAAGCCACTTGATGGGAAGTGGAGCTGTGGGAACTCACCCTGTGCTGGCACCCTGCAGGTCTCCCAGGTGGTGAAGGAGGGGAGGAAAACTGTGCCCAGCACGCTGTGAGATTCCAGAGGGGCAGGGAGTGCTGCAGCACCAGCCCAGCCCTGGCACATCCCGTTATCTCCCCTGCCCCAGCCCTTCCCTCCCCAACGGCTCCTGGGGAAATTGGCTCCCAGCCCATCAGTTTTCCCTCTCTCAGGGGGAGGAGAAGCTGCTCTGGCAGGCTGATTTAAGGAACTGGGGCCTGGGGCATCCCTGAGACACGCTGGACAACTCCCACTGTATGGATGTGCTCTGGAGCTTGGCAAAAATCCCCAGATTGCAGAGTGGAGAAGGAAATGCAGCCCTGGGGATGGGGCTGGCCAGTGCAGCTCAGGGGGTGTGGGGATGGGGATGGATTTTCCTACTGTGGAACCCCCAGAAGCCCCGGCCTGGGCCACCCATCCCCTCTGGATGGCACTGGGATGCTCCATGCTGGCTGCACCACCAACCCATGTGGTTCCAGAGTCCTGTCCCCACCCACAGCCCCCCAAAAATGCTCTGAGGTGGGTTTGTTCTTCATCTCCACGACCAGGGGAATGACAGCAGCAGCTTAGGGAGGGGAATGGGAGCACCCAGGTGGGGAGAGCAGGTGGGACACACTTGTGGACCAATTATCCCCCAAAATCCCACAGCTCCCTTTCCTGTGGCATCCTGAGAAGGATCCATGAGGCCTCCAGCTCCCTAAGGATGGGGTTCACTGCCAGAAGGAAGGAGAGGCTGGCAGCAGAAACCCCAGAGGCAATGTTCCCATTGCCTGATCCCAGAAACATCCAAACCCTCGGGAATAAGGGACTTGAGGCACGGTGCAGGGAGCTCTGCAAGGCTGCAAAGCAGCCCCAGAAATCACACCTGCCCTAGAAATCACATCCTTGGGAGAAATCCCACCCCGAGGAGAGGAGAGGAGAGGAGAGGAGAGGAGAGGAGAGGAGAGGAGAGGAGAGGAGAGGAGAGGAGAGGAGAGGAGAGGAGAGGAGAGGAGAGGAGAGGAGAGGAGAGGAGAGGAGAGGAGAGGAGAGGAGAGGAGAGGAGAGGAGGACACCAAGGACGGAGCCTCTGGGCTTTGGCTGCCTTTGCCCATGTGCTGCCAGAGACTGAAAAGCACTGAAGGAGAGTTTTTATCGATTCCCATGTCAGAGCTCTGTGAGAGCTGGCTGATAACAGGTCCCTGAGCAAAGCACTGACTCCACAGGGCTCCGTGGGGTGTTTGGGAACATGGCCCTGTTGGAGAAGGACACTTTCACCCTGTGTGAGACACCAGACCCCAAGTCACAGGTCCAACTCATCATCATCCCCTATGACCTTTTCAGCCCCCCAGAATCTCTGCTGTCTTGTTTTTAATCAAAACCAAAGATATCTGCCCATAGCATGGGGGTCGGAGTGAGATGATCTTCAAGGTCCCTTCTAGCCCAAACCATTCTGGGGTTTTGGGATTCTATATCCTGGCTCTTCCTGCTGTGTTGGGTGTGTGTGTGAGCACAGGTCACCCAAATTTCCTGATCATATCCCACAATGAATGGCTGCATCCAAGGGAATCAATCACAGCCATTTTCTCCCCATTTTCCAGAGGGAGAAGTCCAGGCTGGACACACAGCAGTGACTGACAACCCCTGAGGATGCAGATCTCCACTGGAGCAGGGATCACTCTGCCCAGGATGGCTGGGGTGGAAAAGCAGCATTGGTTAAAAAAGGTGCAGCATTGGTTAAAAAATAACCCCAAATTGCTTCCTTTTGAAGGGAAATTAACACTGGGAGGCTGCAGGGAAACAGGGGTTGTGCCCTGATGGACACCAAGCTCAGATTTCCTGGTCATATCCACACACCTCTCCACCATGGATCACTGCAGCTCTCAGAGAGCAGTTCTGAGCTGAAAAAAGAGATTTGGGGAACACAACCAGAAAAATCCATCTGTTGAAGGGGTTGATACCTTTTATTTTCCCCTCAGACACCTGAGATGCTGTGAGAAGCTGCAGCACGTTTGGGAACCTGTTGTTCTGGGGGAAGGGGGAGATGGATGATGCCCAGCCAGCTGCATGGCTTTGTGCTTTTCCAGCTCCAGCCTCCAGTGGAAGGATGGGATGGAGCAGGCTGGTAATGCAGTTAGAGCTGGAAAAATAGAGACAGAGCAGGGCAGAGTGCTTTAATCAGGTCAGTGTTATTGAATCAGCTGGGTGGGATGAACTCCATCTCCGAGCAGAGCGCTCTGAAGGGATCAGCAGCTCCCCTAGGAAAGGGAGGTGGGCTCCCAGCTGGCTGGGAATGGGAATTGTGTTGGGAATTCCCCAAATCCCATGGAATGGAGGTGATTTGGGAGCTCCTGGAAGACACACACAGTGCCTGCAGCCAAGGGTCCTGTGGTGCCTCTGGTGCAGCCCCACATTCCCTGCAAAACAAGGGTCAGGTGGGCTCAGGGGGGGCCCCACTGAGGACCCCCAGTCCCAGTTCCTCAGGGAGGGAATGGGAGCACCCAGATGGGGAGAGCAGGTGGGACACACTTGTGGACCAATTATCCCCCAAAATCCCACAGCTCCCTTTCCTGTGGCATCCTGAGAAGGATCCATGAGGCCTCCAGCTCCCTAAGGATGGGGTTCACTGCCAGAAGGAAGGAGAGGCTGGCAGCAGAAACCCCAGAGGCAATGTTCCCATTGCCTGATCCCAGAAACATCCAAACCCTCGGGAATAAGGGACTTGAGGCACGGTGCAGGGAGCTCTGCAAGGCTGCAAAGCAGCCCCAGAAATCACACCTGCCCTAGAAATCACACCCTTGGGACAAATCCCATCCCTGCTGTGAGGCTGGAGGAGGAGGAAGAGGAGGAGGGGAGGAGGAAGAGGGGAGAAAGGACAGGAGAGTGGGGAGGAAGAGATCTTGATGGGACAAGAGGGTGATCAGTGAGGAAAGGTTGAAAGAATTCAGGCTGTTTACCCTAGAGAAAGAGAGAATGGTGATAACATCTTCAGGGAGATAAAAGAGGGTTTGTGTAGGGAGAGAGGGATGGAAGAGGGAGGAAATGCCCTGTTCTGCCTTTCCACAAGGGATGGGCAAAGAGCAATGGACAAATCACCTGGAGAAAGACTCAGACTGGCTCTTTGGGGAGGCTGTTCAGATGGGAGGGAGTGAAGGAGTCACTCCACCATCAGAGGGTTTTCAAAGCCGGAAAAAGGAGTCCTGGGTGGTCACTGTGCCCACTCTGTGCCAGCAGGGCTCTCCCACCTTCTCTGGTCAGAAAGAAACATTACTTGAACTGGAGAATGCTGGAGCTGCAACAGCTCCATTCCAGCTTCATGTGGCACACTGTCCATGGCAGCAGGGTTGGAACCAGGTGATCTTTAAGGTCCCTTCTAAGCCATTCTGTGATTCTGTGATTCTCTGCAAAGGGGGGGTTAAAGTTAATGCCAGGCACAGCCTTGCAGGTAAATCTCAGCATGGACACTCAGCAGGAAGAGTCCAACCCAGTCACCAGGAGAGGAAACTGCAGGAACCAGCTGGGGCTTGGAAAGGGGGGAAAAACCCTCCAGCCAGGAAAGAAAATAACCTGCTGGATGGAGAGCTGCCTGTCAGTGATGGCTGTTTAAACATGGCAGAGAATCAGAGCGCTCGAGGAGCTGGATGTGTGTGCAGGAGGACAGGAGATGGAGGTGCATGCCAATATTTTCTGGCAGGGCTGGGCTGGAAATATCCTTCAGCTCCTTAGATAGCAAGGCGGAGATTCCGAGGCGGAGGAACGCGCCGCCAGACGCGGCCCTGCAGCCGTGGGAGGCTGGGAGGAGAAGCCAAGGCCCGTGGCAGCAGGATAGGAAACATCCTGGAGACAAGGAGAAAATCAGGTCAGTGCTCTGGAGTGGCTGGAACAGGCCAGCAGGAAGCTCTTGGGAAGGGGAATGGCACGGAGGGGGGAATTGGTTCAGGTGAGGTCACCGGGGATCCCACCGAGGGATTGGGGGAGCCCCGCTCCAAACCACAGAGAGGTTTCACAAGGGAGGTTTAGTTTTGGATATTGGGGAGAAATTCTGAGCTGGGAGGGTGGGCAGGCCCTGGCACAGGTGCCCAGAGTAGCTGTGGCTGCCCCTGGATCCCTGGAAATGTCCAAGGCCAGGCTGGACAGGGCTTGGAGCAGCCTGGGATGGTGGAAGGTGTCCCTGCCATGGCAGGGGTGGAATGGGATGGGAATTAAGGTTCTTTCCAACCCAATCCATTCTGGGATTCTCTGGTGGCAGAGATCATGGAATTGTAGGATCCTGGAATGGTTTGGGTTGGAAGGGACCTTAAATCCCATCTTGTTCCACACCTGTCATGGGTGACACCTTCCACTATCCCAGGTTTCTCCAAGCCATGACCATCATGGTGTGCAGACTTCCAGGGATGCAGGGGCAGCCACAGCTTCTCTGGGCACCTGTGCCAAGGCCTCACATCCCTCACAGGGAAAACTCCTTCCCAGTATCCCATCCATCCCTGCCCTCTGGCAGTGGAACCCAGCACAATGAAGGTGGTTATTCCCCGTGATGGATGTCATGGCTTCAGCTGGGATCTGCCAGTGAGAGCCCTGGCGACCAGGAACTGAAGGAACAGGCAGGAAGGTCAGTGCCACCTTCTCAGGGATGGATGGGGCGCTGGGCAGATTTGGCATCCCAGCCCAGGCCCTGCTGCTCTCCCACCTTGGGAAGTCAAGTGATGAACAGCCAGAGATTTATCACCTTGCTTGGCTCCCAAAGCTCTCTGCACCAAGCACTGGCTGCTTTAGGGAAACCCCATCCCCATCCAACAACCACAATCCTGACACATCCTGATTTTTTTTTTTTCTTAAACGGAGAATCCATGAGGTTGTGCTGCCAGGGTATTTATTCCAAGCCTCTGGTGCCCTGTCCTTCCTTGCAGGGCTGTGGAGTGGCCAGGCTTTGCTTCCAGCTCTCCAATGTGTTTGACACTGGAGATGCTGCCAGCTGAACAAGGATGGGTTATCCCAACATTTGCTCCTTCCAAGGAAACACCTCTGCCTCCTCCTCCTCCATCTCCCAGGCAATGACACCGGATGGTGACAGAGCCAGGACAAGACAAGAACTGTGATAGCAGCACTGGAAAGAATAAGGGAAAAACCCACAGTAAAAACCCCCAAAGTTCCATCAAATCACCATGGAAATTAGGCACAGTGGAAATTAGGCAGTGAATCCTGCATGGGGATCTCCAAGGAGAGGTCCCCATGTGGAGGGCTGGCCATAAGTGACCTGTCCTTCCTGGAACAGACCCCAGTGGAAAGGTGGCACCTGCTGCCCAGCAGAACCAGCCCCTCCTCAGGAGAATGTCACAGACATTTCTTTTATGAAAAATCCTCTCTTAGGATTTTCCTGCTGAAGCTGAGAAGTTCAGCAACCAGACATAAACAATGGGTTACCTGCTGCTGTGGAATGTGGCAGGTCTGCCTGGATTGGCCCAGTTTGGATGTTTGGGGTTGGTGACCAATCCAGAACTGAGATCTCTCGGACACAGTCTGAGAGACCTGGTTTGTTATTCATTCTTTACTTTTCTTAGCTTAGCTTAGCAGCTTCTGGAAACTCTCTTTTCTTTTTCTTTTTAGTATAGTATAGTATATGTATATATCATAAAATAATAAATCAAGCCTTCTGATCATGGAGCCCATCTCGTCTCTTCCTTCATCCCAAAAACCCTTGTGACAACCGTCAACAGGAGAAGCCAAATCCTGGCAGCAGCACCTCAGCCATCTCAGGTGGCTTTGGCAGTGACACCACAGCTGCCACCCTCCATACCCAACCTGTGCTCGTGGCAGGTGACATCCCAGGTGGCACAGGGAAGGGCAGACTCCATGTTTTGGGGAGGTGCAGGGAGAATGAGAATCCCAATTTCTTTTCCCTGGGAGAGGTGCCAGGATCAGGCAGGGCCACCCTGCTGTGTCCTCGTGTGGCTTCTGCCACCAACCCACCACCAGGGCTGTGCTGCTGGAGAGCCACTCAGCTGGAACAACTTTCTCTGGAACATTCCCAGTGTGGAGAAGCCCAGAGTCAAGTTTCCAGGCAGGGTTGTAGGAAATGAGAAGTGCTACAGGAGAGACGCTGGCGTGTTCCTACCATCCTGCATCCCACAGGATCAAACAGATGGGGGTGTCCTGTGAGGAAAAGCAATTTCAAGAGGAGGAAAATAAAAAGGCAGGAGGTGTTCTTTGCAGGATAGCTGCTCCAGAAATCATGGGTGACATTTCCAGCAGGGCAAGGAACGCTGCAGGGTCAGATCCCAGCTAATACAGGGAAGATTTGGGCTCATTTCCAGGCACTCTGGCTCCAGGCCAGCCACTCAACTCTCAGCATCTCAGCTCCTGCAGCTGGAGGAGAGAGAGGCAGGGCTTCCTTCCCAGCCTCTGGCATCTCCTGGGCTGGGAGGACTTTGGGATGCACATCCATGAGTGTGGGGGGACGCTGGTGTTCAGACAGCCACTCCCAGGAAGTGCCCCTGGAATGATCTTAGCCTGCTGCTTTTGGGGAGCTCTTTCCTTCCCTTGGCCACGTGCTGGGAGCTGCCCATGGGACGTTGGGAGCACTGGGGTGGCTCCTCACTCACCTTTTCCAAGGGAATTTGGCATCAGTGGGGAAGGTGTGGGGGTCAGCACAAGGTGGCTCTAAAGGAATTCCAGGAGGGACAAGTCTGTCTGTCTGTCCATCCCTGAAGGATCCTTCACAGGCAGCATCTCCCGTCCTTCACTCACAGCATTCCTGAAATCAACAGACAAAAGGCCGAGTTCACCTAATCACAGAATCACAGAATATCCTGAGCTGCTTAGAATTGCAACTACTGTGCCAAGAATTGTTTTAAATAGCCTCAAATCTCTAAAATAGACCCCAAGATTAGCTCAGATACCACACTACATTCAGGTCACATCACAAACACTGATTAAGATTGTTTTATTCAAAAATCCTCTTCTGAATTAAAAGAAAAAGAATTATTTGGAGTACATTATGCCTCAGATATTGAAAACTACCCTTGAAGAAACACACATATCTTAGGATCATCCAGTCCAGCTCCTGGCTCTGCACAGCATCCAGGAGAGAGATCTCTTCCAAATTCCCTCAGGCAATTCCCAGCACAGCAATCCTCACACAAAATGCACCAGAGTGGGACTTCCAGGCTTCTGGAAAAGCATTTCTGTGGCAGGAGAGCTCCCAGAGACTGCCAGCAGCCAAACTCCAGGTGAGCATCCTGCTGCTCCTTCTCTCCAGGACGCTTCTCCCAGGAGCTGGGACCTTCCAGAACTCACAGAGCCGATTCCCAAAGCTGCCTGCAAACTAGAAAACCTTATGTCAGGAAGAAGTCACAAGGCATCCTAACCAGAAACATATTTGGGGAGTGAGTCAGTGGAGGGGGAAGCAAAAAAGAAAGTTGCACCCTTTAAGTTGATGAAAAAAGCATATGGCAACAGCCAGTATTGTGAACAACATTCCCTGCTCCAGCAACTGAGCCAGGGAAAAAAGTCATGACTCAATCATTGCATTTCATCCAAATCTAAGGAAAAATCTTGTTGAGGATGGGGTATTTGCAGGGAGAGCCAGCCAGAGCTGAGTTAGCTGGTTAATTAAATAATTGTTTGGAGAGGGGGGGGAATTTTGCAGCAGGTTTTAGGCTTTAAAAGGCCTGATTGAAACACAGCTTTGGCTGTGGAGTAACAAGTGAGCACTGCAGATGTAACTGATGCACAAAATAAATCCATCCCTGCTCAGATTCCACACTCAGCTTCTCCTGAGGGCACAGCATAAACCCAGGAGCAGCCTGATCCAGACCCAGGAACAGCTTGCAGCCAGAGCTCCTGCTTCCCCCACCAGGCTGGGAACGTGTCCCCATAAATCCTGAGCCCAAGGAGGCCAAGAATGCCATCAGGATTATGAAGGAGAACTAGAAACTGGCCAAATGTTTGCTGCAAAATCCATATGACTGTGCTTTCCTTTGGGGATGCATTGCAGGGCTCAGGGCTGCAGATTTCCCAGGCATTCCCAGGCTGGGGCCACTCAGAATTGAAATTCACTGCAGGAAGAAGCAGTGAAACCTCAGTTTTTATTTTTTTTTCCCCTTGTGGCTGCAGATGTCAGATGTCAGAGCTGTAACCCTCAGGGAGCCCCAGGACTTGGGAAGGGAAGTGAATAATCCCTAGAAAGCAGCCTGGGGATGCTGGGTGGGAGCTGCCACATCAGCCCCTCCTGACCTCAGCCATCCATCAGTGCCTGGGGTTGGGTGGCTCTGGGACAGGAATCAGCTGCTCCTGAAAATGGGCTAGAGATGGTGCAGCAGGGCTGGGACAGGCTCAGAACCATGGAATTGTTTAGGTTGGAAAACCCCTCCAAGATCGAGTGCAGCCATTCCCCCAGCACTGCCAAGGCCACCACTGTCCCCCGTCCCCAGGTGCCACATCCACAGGGATTTTAAATCCCTCCAGGGATGGGGACTCTACCATTGCCCTGGGCAGTTGTGCCAGGGCTGGACAACCCTTTCCATGGAGAAATTTTCCCTGATATCCAATCCAAACCTCCCCTGGTGCAACTTGAGGCTGTTTCCTCTTGTCCTGTCCCTGCTCCCTGGGAGCAGAGCCCAGCAGTTCCCTGGACACAGACTGTGCTGTGGGCCCTGGGAGATCCCATCCAAGCACACAGGACATGCAGAACTCTGCTTGGCCTGAGTGTGGTCACTGAGGAGTTAAATCCCACCAGGACAAGCCTTGGGATAGCCACGATTGGGGTAAGTTCAGATGTGCTCGGGGTGAGTAGAATTATAGAAGAATAATTGGTGGGACAAAGGCTGATGGTTTTGAACAAAAAGAGAGCGGATTAGATTAAATATTGAGAAGACATTTTTCCCTGTGATGGTGGGGAGGCCCTGGCACAGGTGCCTAGAGCAGCTGTGGCTGCCCCTGGATCCCTGGCAGTGCCCAGGGACAGGGCTTGGAGCAGCCTGGGACAGTGGAAGGTGTCCCTGCCATGGCAGGGGTGGCACTGGGTGGGATTTAAGGTCCCTTGCAAGCCAAACCATGCAGGGATTCAGTGAGTGAGAGGGTGCTGTGGGCAGAGCTGAGCTGCCACCCTGCTCCTGCCCACGGCTCCGGCTGGGAGCATCAAGCTCTGACATGTGCTGCACACGTGCTGTGCTGGCTGATCCCCATCAGGCTGTTCCCCATCAGGCTGTTCCCCAGGCTGCCAAACTTCTCCTTGATTTAATCAGCTCCTCTCCTGCCTGGGCTGCCTCCCCTCCTCCCTCCCCGGGCAGATGTGGTGTCTCCAAGGCGAAGGTGGATCCGTGACAGCGCTGCAGGGAACGGTTCTGCCCTCTTCCCTTTCCTGCAGCCACCACAAAGCAGCCTCACCTCCCTCCCCAGCTCCTGCTGGTTTTTAATACCTCAGTTTTATACAAAAATAACCCCCCCACACACTCAGTTGCATGCGAGGAGGGGCAGCCTGGAAGGCAGAAAGGAGAAATTCCCAAGGAGTTTGCCAAGAGACAGAACCATCCCGTCTGAAGGGGCTTTGGAAACACAAAATATTCAGCTGCTGTCTCAGTGTGAGCCCTCCCTGCAGAGCACTCAGGGCCACGTCCCAGATCCTTAAGGATTGCTTTTCCAACAGGATCTCACCTTGTCCAAAGCACAGAGCCCAGAAGCTGTGAAACTATTTGGGAAAATGCTGCTGGAATGCAGTGGGGAGATTGCTGGAACAAAGGGCTGCAAGGAAGCAACTGGAAAATGGAATCATAGAATTGAAAAATGGTTTGGGTTGGAAGGGACCCTAAAAACCACCCAGTGCCACCCCTGCCATGGCAGGGACACCTTCCACCATCCCAGGCTGCTCCAAGCCCTGTCCAGCCTGGCCTTGGGCACTTCAGGGATCCAGGGGCAGCCCCAGCTGCTCTGGGCACCCTGTGCCAGGGCTCCCCACCCTCCCAGCCAGGAATTCCTTCCCAATCTCCCATCTAAATCTCTCCTCTTTTAGTTTAAAACCCTTCCCCTTTGTCCTAGAAAGTGGAGTTTGTTTTGGAAGTGGTCTGTCCCTCTTTGCAAATTACTCTAACCTAAATTTCCATACTGAAAGTGCTTCTAGCAAAGCTGAAAGTACATCAAAGTTATTTTCAAGCTTCAGTACTGGTCACTTAAAAGTAATTAGGAATGTGAACATTTCTGACAAATCTTGCAATCATAAAGATCCTGGAAAGTCATCAGAGCAGGACACTGGCATTATAACACTCAAAGTATGGATGTTCCTCATTTGGACTTTCAGGTCAGCACAGCAGGAGTGGGATGGAAAGGTGGGAAGATAAAACATCTGTGCATGTTTTGGCTCTTCTCATCTTGCAGAGGTTTTTTTTTTTGCCATTTTGCATTTCCAACAGGAAACCCCTGTCCTGAGAGCAGGGGGGGCTGTTCCTGCCCAGCTGGACTGCCAGTGACAGAGGGCAGGGATTGGGGCAGCCCCGCTCCAAGCCACAAGAGGAGGTTTGGTTTAGATTTTGGGGAGAAATCCTCAGCTGGGAGGGTGGGCAGGCCCTGGCACAGGGTGCCCAGAGCAGCTGTGGCTGCCCCTGGATCCCTGGCAGTGCCCAAGGCCAGGCTGGACAGGGCTTGGAGCAGCCTGGGACAGTGGATGGTGTCCCTGCCATGGCAGGGGTGGAATGAGATGGGATTTAAGATTCTTTCCAGCCCAACCCATTCTGGGATTCTCTGGTGGCACCACAATCTCATTTTGAGCTTTGGGAAGGTGTAGACACCAGCAGGTGAAAGAGTCCCCAAATCCCAGCTCAGCAGAGTTGCTCTCCTTTCCCTCCTCCCAGGGCTTTGGTTTCCAGCCAGTCTGAGCTTGGCAGGCAGAGGGATAGGAACAGAAAAGCAGAATGGAGCAGTGAGACAGAGCTGCCCTTTGAGAGCACAGTCTGGGACTGGTCTGAGATGAGATCCTGACTCTCTGGAGATACTGGAAGAGCCATAAAATGAGCAAGAACAACCAACTGGATGTGGGGTCCTTGGAGCTTGGAGAAGTTTGGACCTCCCCTCTCCCATCTCAGCCCCACTGGGGGTTGGAATCAAATCATCTTTAAGGTCCCTTCCCAAACCATTCTGGGATTCTCTGTCCATGCCCACAATCAGTGAGGCCCCAGGGAACGGGCAGCAAGAACTGGTATTTTATTTAGCAAACAAAGAGAGGAGTTAATCCGTGGCAGATGCTCCCAGAACCATCAAATGAAGCCCCTCTCTTTTTGGATAAATCATCAAGGATTTCCAAACCACCAGAGAGGGCTCCTGGGCCAGCTGGTTTTTGCAGGGAGATTCTCACTCCCAAAGGGGAAGGAGTGGCCAAGGTTTGCTGGAGAGCTGCAGAGGGAGAGAGGGGAAAATTTGCTGGAATTTGCTTCCCAGTGGCAGCAGAGAGCACTGACCCCCAGGGTGACCTGAAACTTTTCCAGGTATTCCTCTCCCTGGTTTGGGACTTCTCTTGGAAGAGGAGAAGTGTTGACACGCTCTGAGCTGTGCTGGCAGCGCTGGAGCTTCTGCAAAGGCACGCAGGGAAACACAAAACTTTGGATTTCTATAGCAAAGTGGGGGTCAAATGGGTCCCCAGGGATGCAGGAGAAACATGAGGAGCAAGGAGTCAGCCCTGGGAGAGCCCAGCCCAGCCCCAGTGCTGGCTGAAGTGCCAAAATTCATTGACAAGGACAGAAAGTGCTTTGTCAGTGCTGGGAGCAGCAGCCAGAGAGGCACAAACACAGAGAGGGAACATTGCAAAGCCATCCTGGGAGCGAACACATCCAGAGGGGATTTGCTGGCGCTGAGCTCTCAGCAGAACTCGTGGGGATCACAACAGCACGATGGGCCTCTTGGGGGTCAAACGGGTTCCAAGATTTCCCCTAAAAGTCTTGAGGATGCTCAGACAAGCATGAAATAAATGGTGATTCCAGCAGGCAGGAATCCAGCAGGAATGAAATCCCAGCACTGCAGAACAGGTTGGAGTGCAGTGGGGAAGAGGCAAAAACACAAAAAAAAGAGGGAGCAAAAAGCCAAACAAAGAGAAATGGTGGCGATTTTTTTTTGGAGGAAAATTATTATTAAAAACAGCTCAAACAGGGCCATGGTGTGTAAAAGCTTTCTGATGGTGACTGAAGGTGTTTGGCAGAGCCTGGGGAGGTGACCCTGAACAGGTCAATCACCTGCAGTCCCAATTCAGCAGAAAAAAGATGCGTGGAAGCAGAAATCTCATCTCCAAGCTAATAACAGAAAAACGGGGAACAAGGAATTCCAAATGAACTCACCTGGCAGAGGGCACACAAATATACATTAACTAACTCAGTGCAAACAGTTGACACAGTGATTCATGAACTCAGCTTGGGAAAATAAAAATCAATTCCCAACGATTCAGGTACAGCAGAGTCAGCTCGAGAGCCAAGCACGTGGGAAAGGAGCACCAGGAGAGCAGGAAACCAGGAAAAACAGGTGGCAAAACAGAAATATGGGAACGTGAAATGTGTTTCAGCTCAGCTTGATAATACTAATTAGGACAGGAGATAAAATAACTGAAGCTGGCCAGCCAGACTGTCCGTGGTGAAATAAAGCAAAGGGTGTCTGACTCCAGAGACTCTGGCACTGCAGCAGGGAGGGAGTGAATGCAAATGGAGAGGAAGCTGCAGCAGAACCAGGACAGAATAATTAGGAGCAAGGGGACAGAATTAAGGAAAAGAATAAAAACTCATGCTCATTATCTGCAAAAATGACCTTGTAGCAAAACCATTGTAAGCAACAAAGTTGGACAAAGACCTCAAGGCCAAGTGTGGAGAACAGGTCGGTATCAGGCAGAGGACTGACAGCAGTGAGGAACATTGTCCTTATCTTGGTTTCTCAAGAAAAACCACCAGTCAACACAGCTTGGAAAGCTCAACATCGTCCTTGCAGAAGAAAACAAGTCAGTAATTGGGAGCCAGGACATTCCAGCTCCATATTATGACACAGAGCATCTGACCAGAGTCTGAAGCAGCAGACGTGACCCTACTTGAATTCTGTGCTGCACCACACAACAGAAATGGGGCAACCCTTCCACCACCCTCAGCATCGGCTCTGCAAACAGGATTTCACCTCTGCAGCAGGATGAGGGGTATTTTTTGAGGATTAAAAAGATGAAAGGCTGTTTAACATCTCTGCACACAATTTAGAATGAGTCTCCACTGATTCCTTCAAGGTGTGTTTCATATTCGGAATTTAGCTTGGGAGGTTAGTTGGTGGTCCAGGAAGTTGCTAATTAGGGCAGAATCACAAATAAACACACCCATCAACTCAGGGAAAACACAAAGGGGTGATCAGGTATTGGCTCTCACTGTCCCTTCTCCTCCCAGCAGTGAGATTCACTCCCCAGCTCTGCCTTCCCCCCGATTTTCCAAGGGGCACGCACCTAAAAGTCGGATCTCCTCCCTTATATGGAGAGCAGGCAGCGAGTCCCAGCACGTCCTGAGGCCAGGGGAACAGCTATTCCATAAATCTGAAACACGTCCTGGACTACAGCAGGGTTTCCACAGACCACAAGAATTGCAGGAATTAACCCCTTTTGTTTACAGCCCTTAAAAAAGGATCCAGGGTGGATCCAGCGGTGGAAAGGGAGAAGGCAGCAGCACCACAACCCAGCTCAGAGCCCTGAAACACCAACCATGCACATTTGGAAACGTTTTGCACGTTCTAAATATAAAAGGAGATTCTCCTTTTTGTGTTTAAGTTGTCCTCATTAGCAGGAGTTGATTAAACAACTTATCTGGAGAGGCCAGTCCTGTAAACACAAGGCTGTTTGCTGGAGCAGAGGCTTCCTCCTCTCAGGGGGTTATTTTCCTTTCCTGGGATTGCTCATCCACCAGGGTAAACAGGTCAGGCAGGAGAGCTCCAGTTCTCTGAGGCCAGATGGAATTTTTCACAGATCCACACTGAAGCAAGGTCCTTTCCACCAGCTGAACGTTGCATATTCACTGCAGTGCTGTTTGTGTCATTTTCCCTTCCCTTTTTCTTTGTTTTTCCCCCTTCAGAATTATTCCCAAATCCCTAACTGCAGCAGAGAATCCAAACTCCCAATTCTTTCATGGAAGGAGCAGCCCAAATAAATAGAATGTGGGAGAAGAGCCACCCTCTCCCCCCAGGCAGGGAACTCTGGGCTTTCCACAGCTCCAGCCACTGTTCCGGGCTGATGTTGCCACATTTGTTTACACTGAGAACACACCACAGCCCGAGTTTTTTGCTATTTTACAATATTTTGCTGTTTTAACTGAAGTTTAGGCTCTGCAGCTCCCACATGTGCCATCCAGATCATAAATACCCCAGGGAGAGGCAGCTCTGAGGGCAGATATCCAACACTTCTGCTCCAGAGCCTTCCACGTTGTTCTAAAATCTCAGCAATGACCCGCTGGTGTTTTATTTGGAAATTATTCCCTTTCATCCCAACATTTCCCTCTTGGCTTCTGAATTAGTTTCAGATACAAACTTAATCTAAATGTTGGTATTCTCAGGCCTCACCAGGTTTATTTTATGGTGCCTCCCTCCCCCTGCACATAAATATACACATCCATATGTTTTTACACAAACACACACATGTATGGATTTAATTATGGTAAACAAAGGACAGCTGGGTCCTCTGCAGACCAATCTCACTTGGAACCTGAAAAAGCAAAGGCACTTACCTCTGAGAAGAATGTCACTGATGCCATTTGTGTGAAACCACAAATATTTATTTTTAATGAAAAAATACTTAAAGTGTGCCACAGTGTCCATATATTCATTTGAATAGTAGTACAAAGATATGTATTTCTGAGAAAAAGTCTTAACACTGTAGAAAATAAATGTGGTTCTTAAATTATGTCAAAAGAAATCAGTAAAAAAGTAATGTTTTATACACTGGAATAAAATGAAACGATTAAAGAGAATAATAAATTATAATTACAGTATTTCAAATATTTGCCTCATGCTTTTTTTTTTTTTTTTTTTTTCTGTTCAGCATTAGTTCCTAAATGTGTCACATAGGATAGGACCTCAGAAGCCAGCAGTTAGAATGGGCTTCCAATGTGGGGATAATTGGATGTGGAGCTGAATAAAGTCCTGGAAAAATGACACCACTGCTTGTAATTCACAGGTACATAAAACATCAGCACATGGCAGGTTTAGATTTGTACTGAACATGTATTTTGTTTTTTGTTAATGGAAATCAATTTAAGTTTGGTTTGTTGTTTTTTTTTTGGTTTTTAACCCACTAATTTTTTTTTAATATTTGAATGAACTAAACAGCAATTATGGTCATTAACAAGGATGTCACCCAAGCACAACTGCTCATGGGATGCTACAATACTGTCTTGGCTCTTTGTACAGCCCATGTTGACAGGAATTTGGAACCCTTTCAGGTCTAATTCAGCACTGCAAAACGTTGAAAACTATAAAGTGCTTTGAAATACAAATAACTTCTCCTCTTTAGAAATAGGAAAACCCCCCCAAACATGCACTTAAACCTGAAACCTCCATGCCACAGGTCCTGCAGCTCTGCAGTCAAACATCTGCTTTGTGCCGTTGGTTTTTCAAGTTTCCTCTCCTGTCCTCAGTCCAAAATTCAAATAGTGTCTAAATTGGATTTGTCAGTCTCTTCTTGGTCTTGCTTGTACATGAAGGTGAGGAGGAAGAGGGCAATATCCAGAGATGACCAGTAAGCAGTGTGGGATGTGACTGCAGACCAGTATCTGCTCTCCACGAGACCTTCCCTGAGCTCAAAGTCGATCCTGTGCTCCAGTTCCACTGGGAAATGAACAAGAAAAGGAACAAGAAAAGGAACAAGAAAAGGAACAAGAGGGATGTCAGAGCTGCAAAACCACCGGGGTGTTTCTGGTTCTGACTCTGGACAAACAACACACTCAGTCTCTCAGTGTTTACATTTCACAGGGCACTCAACTAAATAAAGATTTAATAATATAGAAATGCATTTTAATGCACTTCCTGCATTTAGCACAAACCTAAGAATGGTGCTGTGTTCAGTTAGAAAAAAAAAAGGCAAAAAAAGAAAACTAATCCTGCTCTTAGAGGTCTTTTCTGAATGATTCTGTGATTCTCAACTTGGGAAAAGACAGGGTTTTTGTTCAAGCAGCTGTTGTCCTTATAGTAACTCTATAAATATATTTATTTATACTTGTTATGATAACTACAGAGAAATATCCAGCAAATGCTGAGGCCCCACTAGGAAACTTTTGGAAATAAATGGATTTCTTGCATTTTTAGTGTCTATACAAGGAGACTACACCCAATACTATAAGCCCTTTCTGCAAAGTCATCCCTCCACAGCTCTGCTCTTTTAATATCCTGATTATTCCATTTCAGCAGTTACCCTTTTATTTCAATGGCTGCTTTGATTAATACCACATTCAAAGCAATTACCACTGCATTTGAACTGGGCCAACGTTAACCTATTGCTAAGGCACTTCAGCCGTCAGAAATCAAATAAAATAAAATAAAATAAAAAAGACAAAAAACCTAAAAGCCTGCTGAGCTACAAAAGCCAAACCCTCAGACTGAGTCAAAAATGCAGCCATTTATCAAAGGCAGTTTGAAGGAATTTGAATTCTTGGCTGGAGGAGCACAGACAGGGGAGCCTCGCATGGCAGACGCGGCCCAGATCTCCCTGATTGCCCAGGAGCATCTCCCCTCTCTGCAGCAAGGCCAGGGAGCCAGAGCCTTGGAACAGCAGCAGACAAGCAGAGTCATTTCCAAGAAGGAGAGTTTATCCACAAAAACCCCAGTGGCTGTGCAGGAAGGGCCACTCGGAGAGGCCGTTACGGGAGCTTGGGCGGGAGCCAAACCCCAGCAGAGCCCTCTGAGAGCAGAGCTTTGGTGGGGATTGCATCATTCAGCTCCCAGCCCTGCTCCACGTTCTCCTTCTATGGAGCAGGGATGGCTTTCCAGCAGGGAGGGATGTGGGATCCATGCAGGAAGCTCTCAGTGTGCCAGCCCCCCTGAAATGACCCCCTTGGCAGCTCTGTGATGTTCCCTGTCCTGCTTCTCTACTTCCCTCACGTCTAACCCCAAGCTTCCTGCCCTCAAACACTGACTCAGACAGGTTATCTGTTGCAATTCCTACGAACAGACAGCAATCCATCATGTGAATGCTTTCACAGGACACTTGTGACTCCCTCAATTGCAAAAAAAAACCAACCCTGTGTCCTGCAGCAGTGCCAAGGGGGAGCTCAGAAATAAATCCAAGGATGAATTTCCTGAGAGGAAGGACCTATGCTTTTCAAAAAACCCAGCTGCTAAAATTGCACTTTCTGTCCTGAGCAGTTCAGATCAGGACAGGGGCAGCTTCTGTTCCCAGTCATACGTGTCCTAAAATCCAGATTGCCTCAGAATGGGAAATATATGGGGGAATTGGTAGCTTAGGTGGAAAAAAAGGGTTTAAAATGTCAGAGGGCATGGTTATAGATACTGGGAGAAATTCCTGGCTGTGAGAGTGGGGAGGCCCTGGCACAGGGTGCCCAGAGCAGCTGCGGCTGCCCCTGGATCCCTGGCAGTGTCCAAGGCCAGGCTGGACAGGGCTTGGAGCAGCCTGGGATGGTGGAAGGTGTCCCTATCCATTCCAGGGGTGGGATGGGATGGGATTTAAGGTCCCTCCCAATCCAACCCAGGAACAGATTCACAGAATCCCAGAATGGTTTGGGTTGGAAGGGACTTTAAAAATCATCTCATTCCACCCCTGCCATGACCAGGGACACCTTCCACTGTCCCAGACTGCCCCAAGCCCTGTCCAAGCTGGCCTTGATATTCAACATTTATTACTTTATGGCAAACCCACAGCAGCAAACCCTGCCATGTGCAGTTATGGCATTTCCAGCTCCCCACCCCACTCTTCCCTGGATCCACAGGGTGGGCACCACTCACCTGTGGGTTCGAGGAATCCCGAGCTGCTGTGTGGCAGAGGTGGGGTCCCAACAGTCGTGGCCTTCTTCTCATCCCCCTCAGGCCCATCTTTTCCTGTCTCCATGGTCTGGGGGGTGGCACTGGACCTGCCAAACCTGGAGAAGAGCATCCCACCGAGGCCCTTCCCGATGCTCGCGGCTCCTGCATCCAGCACAGAGGGGAAAAAACCCACCCAAGATTCATCAATCAAACTGCAAACTAAAATCACTTACTAATTAAAGCCACTGCAAATTAAAGCCATTGCAAATTAAAGCCACTGCAGCACCCTTTAATTAGAACTGAGGGATGGGAAACACTCCTGGTGCTTTCCTAGGGTGGGAACATCTGGCTGGAGTGGGCTCTGTTTATCTCCAGACTCATCTCATTACAGCAAAAGCTGTAATTTGGAAGCTGTGTTTAGGGGGAAAAAAGATGCATGAAATACATCTGCAGAGAGAAATGTGGTACTTTCAAGGATGTGTTGTGATTCCTCTTTCATAAATTCTAAGAATAAGACAAAAATGCTTTCTAACAACATTGCTGCCTTCTGCACCTAAAAATCCCAACAGCACATTTAAGACATTTTTCTTCTTATTATTATATTCTTATTATTTCTTATATTCTTATTATTTCTCTTATTATTCTCTTAGGTCCACTGCCCTAACAGACCTTTAAAAATGTTACATCATCCTTTAAAAGGACTATTTGGGTTGCTCAGGAAGAGGGATATAAAAGTTAAGAGTAGTTTTGTCCTGTTTTATCCCGACTCTGCTGCCACCTCATGGACAAGACATTAAAGTTACTATAGAAGCCCCCAGAAAAGGCACTCTGCTCTGAAATACCACATTTCTCTACTTGAGGAAAAACTGCTTTTATATTCTTATTTGATTGAGAAGACTCCTGGCACTAGGATTCTCCCAAATCCCACACAGAGAGCTGAAGAAAAGCCTTGAGTCAACAAAAACTGCAAGTGCATGATCAAGTATAAGCTCCACTGAAGGGAATTTAAGCTCCCTTAAACCAGGGCTTATTTTGACTCAGAAAGCCAGAAAGGAGCAGACTTTATATTAAACCAGCCTGAATCTCCTATTGTGGAATCATGAGTTAAAGGTAACTGTAATGGGTTCCATGGTGTGATTTTTCTGCTATTGGCCAATACCAGAAAATGGAATCAGAAGACAAGCTTTAATTTAATTTTTTGCCCATGAAGCAGAGTGGAAATTGTTAAATCACCAGGATGTTACTTCAATAAGGCAGACAAAAATAAGGCAGCAATAGCCTGAACTAAATCATCTCCCCCAAGCTATGACTTCAATGCACATAAACTGGTTTTTATTTTAAAGTAAATGTCAGCTGGGATTAAACCAAGCCAGACACCTCCAGAACTCACGGAAACCATCCTCTGCCAGCAGGGATTTTGGGGGTTGGAGTAGAAGATCTCCAGAGGTCACTTTCAACCTCAGCCACTCTCTGATTCTGTGCAAGGGACAGGGATAGAATCATGGAATGGTTTGGGTTGGAAGGGATCTTAAAGCTCAGCCAGTTTCAATTCCCTGCCATGGCAGGGACACCTTCCACTGTCCCAGGCTGCTCCAAGCCCTGTCCAACCTGGCCTTGGACACTGCCAGGGATCCAAGGGCAGCCACAGCTGCTCTGGAAAAACTCAGGGCACCCTCATCCTCACAGAGAATTCCCAATTCCCAATCTCCCATCCAGCCCTGCCCTCTGGCAGCGGGAGCTATTCCCTGTGTCCTGTCCCTCCATCCCTTGTCCCCAGTCCCTCTCCAGCTGTCCTGGAGCCCCTTGAGGCACTGGAAGGAGCTCCAAGGTCTCCCTGGATCCTTCTCTTCTCCAGGTGAGCACCCCCAGCTCCCATCCCATCTCCAGAGCTGAATTTCCTTAGGATTGCACCCCAACCCCAGGGAGCAGCAAAGCTCCCCAAGGATCTCCCATCCCAACCCAGGGACAGAGGGGACATGACCTGTTGAAGCTCTGGATGCTGAGAACTTTCTGTGCTGCCAGGCTCTGACCCCCAAGAGAACCCTGCATTGACCTGAGGCCCTGGAGAAGCTTCCAGAATGGAATGACAGCACTGGGATTGTGGGTGTGGAGTTTGAATAGAAGTGTGTGATATCACAGGGTGGAAAACTTAAGAGTGTGGGGTTTTAGAATAGTAATAGATATAAAGCAAGATGGAGGTTTTAGGGTGGAGGTTGGTCCCTCTTTAACTTCTTAATGGGTTTGGTGGTTTGGTGTAATTGGACAGAAAAGTCCTCAATGCAGACTGATCGAGTGACTAGTTATTGGGTTAAAAGTGAAAATAATTCAGGTGTCATTTCTTAATTGGATGGTTTAGCCTCAAAAGACCTTGTATAGAAAGATAGTTAGGCCATTTTGTAGCTTGTTAGGACGCTGCAGAACTCACCACTTGTAACACAGATAAGAAATAATAAACACCCAAGCCTGAGCACAAAATAGCATCCCAAGCCCCTTCAACCCCGACCTCGACAGAGGCAGAAAAAGGAGCTGAGAACCAGCAGCCACCCAAAATGCTGCCTGTCCCCTCCCAGCCAGGGGCAGAGGGGCCATTCATTACCTAGGATGCTGGCTTTGCCAATGTTGGTGATGGACTCCCCGTAGTGGCGCCGCACCATGACCGGGGACGTGGTGGGGCTGGGCGCCGCCGAGGCGCTCTCGCTCTCCGGGGCTGAGGTAGCTTCTTTGCTGGGGTTGAGGAAACTTGGCTTCATGTGCTCGTAGGGGAGGGGGTTGGCTGTGTTGTACCAGTGGATCTGCACGGGTGAGATGTTGCTGTAGTGTTTCAGGATTAAGGGTTCTAATCTGTAGGCCTGGAAAGGGAATTCGGAATAAAGGTCAAACACTGGAAAAAAAAATCCTTTTCCTTCCCATCCAGAGCTCTCTCCAACCTCAAATCCAGAATACCTCTCCTAAACAATGCCTAGGAGGTGACACAGTGGTGGGGTTACAGTGTAATTCACTTTTAGTTTCACTATCACTGCCATATTTTCTGGAAAAATCCCTTCATCAGGATTTCTCTCCTGGGAAGCTGAGAAGCCTCAGAGAAAATGAAAACAATAATTATCTGATTTGCTTCTCCTGTGTTTTGCTGCTTTGAAATGTGTTTGGACATCACTTATCAACAGGTGGATGTTTGATTGGTTTCATGTGAATTGTTTTAACTTAATGACCAATCACAGCCAGGCTGTGTTGGGACTCTGGAAGGAGTCACGAGTTTTCATTATCATTCTTTGTAGCCTTCTGTCTGTATCCTTTCTCTGTTCTTTAGTATAGTTTAGTATAGCATTCTTTAATATCATATAAGATCATAAAATAATAAATTGGCCTTCTAAGAACATGGAGTCAGATTCATTAATTTCCTTTCTTCAACAGGGACCCCAGAAACTGCCACAGTTTCACAGCCTGGAAGATTTATCAGCTGCACAGTTGCCTGTGAGCTCACTGTTGCACATCTCTACAACACCTGAATTACAACACTTGTACTACACGTTGTTACCAACACACGAGTTCCTAACAGATGGTTTCACTGAGAGAACAAACTTCATGTAAAGTTAAGCTGATTCTAACACAATAAACAGGAATTGGCTATGTAAACATTTTGTTTGATGGCTCTTTGTTGATCCCCATGCAAACCATGAGCTATGTTTATTTTAAAAATATTTTCCTATTGATTATTTATTTATCTTTGTCCACTTAGATGTACAAAAGCATCTTGCATTTCTTTATTTTAAAACTAAGTGAAGTTACTATTTGCAGAGTGGAACCAATTGTCCCTGATAATCCAGGAAAATTCTGGAATAGCTGGAGCTGAACATGACCATGTTTGGATTGAAATCTGAATATACTTAAATTCAGCTACTTTAAATTTGAAAGCATCCTCAAATTGCTGTTGTAGATTCAATTCTCAATCCAATTTGCATCAGAGAAGTTACCAAGGGGATGCAGATCAAAGGTCCAGTAACTGATTTGGCAACAGCCAACATTGGCTGCTGTGGAATAAGGAAAAAGGCAAAGCTACACCAATAATCCTCTCCCAAATACTATCAACAAGCTTTTACTTGTAGGATCCTTTGGGAAAAAAAGATATCATTCTGTGCTTTTCTATATTATCTTGTAAACTGCTTGTGAAGCCTTTTTTAACAGCATAAATATCTTTGGACAGATATTTTAATGGAAGCCAAGAATTTAAACACAAAATCCTTGTCTGAAAAAGGATTATTTCTTTGGGAAAAAAAAAATCAGAATAATCCCAAATCTTTTGCTTATTACTATGAAAACAGAGGCAAAATATATGTTATTTACAGCAATTATTTGTAGGAAATGTAATTCTACAGTTCCAAACTCCCAGCCATTGTATAATAACCACGAACAAATAATCCTCTGCTGGAACACACTCGTGTTGACTCACACACTTTGAAGATCCCACGTTATCCCAGAGCTTAAAAGCAGGCAGGACAGAAGCTTGAGAGTGCAATGAGAGACTCACCACTGGATCTGTAGGATGGAAAATGTTCAGCAGGCGGTTGCAGATGGCTCTGGGCAGGATGTGGTCCTGGCTGCCGCTGGTGCCGGGACGGATCCCACGCAGGGCCAGGAACACGGCCAGGGGGGATCCCATACAGAAGAAATTCTCAACCTGGGGAGAGATTTCAGCCATGTTATAAGGATGGAATTGATGTTTCCTAACATTGGATTTGGTTTCTCTCTCCATTTCTTGGTTTCAACGGAGGCACTCGAAGTCTTGGTTGGTCCAAATAGGGAAGAACAACATAACATCAATAAATGAGGGTTAAACTGCCCTTGGCTGCATGCTGGGGTGATAAAACCAAAAATCAAGTTGGATATTTGAACTCAGAGAGGTCCACCAGCACTGGAAAGGATGGAGCAAGAAGAGTTTGGGAGACACTAAAGGAAAAACAAAGCCTGGATGTGGCACTGGGTGCCAGGGTTGAGTTGAGCTGTTGGGGCTGGGTTGGACTCGATCTTGAAGGTCTCTTCCAACCCAGTGATTCTGTGAATTCTGTGAAATGAGTCTGATTTCTCCTGGAGCTTCCCAACCTGCCAGACCTCCTCATTCTTACCCTAACCAAGTTCTCCATGATTTTCTTGCTACACACAGCTGGTGCTAAGTGAACAGAATGGTGCTTGTCCTCAGTGCCACCATGTCCCCGGAGCAGGCACAGCCACTGGGACACTGATGTCACCCAAAGCTGCTGTGACCTCACTCTCAAGTCCTGCCTCCAGCACCAGCTGAGTAAATCTGAGCTGCCACATCTGAGAATTCACTGAGCCTGCATTCTGGGGTCATTACAACCAACCTGAGGTCAGGATTCAACTCTGACCGCCCACTACCAACCCTCAGGCATCGCCTCCTAAAACCAGCAAATGGAAAACTCAGTGGTAAAAGACATTTTCCTAAGTCAAAATTACCTTTCAACCTTTGTTTTCTTAGTTGAAAAATTAATTTTACCATCATCAGATGCTCAGCCAGCAAGAGAAATTGCTGAATTCTTGCTAAATGCACGTGGAGGATCCTTGGAATGCCATGTGCCTTCCCTGTATGTCAGCACATGGAATGAGGGCAGGGGAATAATGGTCCCTTTCATCTCTTGGATTCCAGTGCTGCACAAAACATTCCTCCTCCTCCTCTGTCTTGGCACTGGTACCACCCCTCTTCCTTCCAAAAGAAGTCCCAACTTGAAAAAGTAAAAACTTGACCTTCAGCATGATTATTCCATGTCACATGTAGCACAGCACTGCTCTGTCATTAAAATTGTGACTTGGTGCAAAGCTCCTTTCCTTTCTTCAGCCCAAGCTTTACACAGATCTTGTGTTTTGGCAGCTTGGACAAAAAGGTTTTTCATCTTCCAACACAACAGAGACATTCCCAGTGAAATCCTTTAAACTGAATAAGTAACCTCCAACCCTGTCCATCTGATAATCCTGTGAGAAGCACCTGAAAAGCATAATTATGGTTTTTCTGCTTTAGGGAGGAATCAGACAGTGCCTGCCAGCTTGCACTCAGCAGAGGACACTCAAAAGAGACTGAGAAAACCCTCAGAAGGTAACTGGTTTCAGTGGTTACAAGGTGTGTGGCTTTTGTCCCACTGCTGTCCCATAATTTCTATTGATAAGCAGTGCTGGAGTCCCCATCCCTGGAGGGGTTTAATATGGATGTGGCACCTGGGGGCATGGTTTAGTGGTGGACAGGTATTTTCCAACCTGAATTCTATGATTCTTAACCCCAAATCCTTTAATCTGCAGCCATCAGACTGTCAGTGCTGTTGCAAGGTGGCTGAAGATCAGGCTGCTGTTTTATAAAACCTACTGGGAATAGAAGATCAAAATCTTTCTAGAAAATATTTATTAATTTTGGTTGTTTCTCCTGCAGTCAGGAGTGGGGCATTTTCCTGTAAATGTTAACAACACAGGAGATGTGTTTATGAAATGACCTTTGAGAGAACTTCTCTCCAGGTTATGATTCATAAACAGAAGACTTAATGAATTTATTTGTATTTTAAGCAGAAGCTGAGCCAAGCAATCATCCATTCACGTTAGCACTGCAGTATTTTCATAATTAAGTGAAGGAAAAAAAAGCTGAATGAGTCAACAGAAGAGAGGCAGCAGAGCCCTTTTGTGCTGGGCACAAAGAACACGAGGTACAGGCTGGACCTTCCTCCAGAGGAGCTTCTGCAGCCTTGGCTGAGTGAGAAGTGCTCAGGAACCCTCAAGTCTTTTGGGCCAGGACATTGCAAGGCCAGATTTAAATGGATTTCCATGGCAGCCCTACGGAGCAACTGAGGTACATCCTGCTCTCCTCTTCCCTACCATGACTGAAATTCATCCTACAACAAAAAATTCCCAATTTTCATACACCAGAGGCATGAAGGGGTTGGTGTCACACCATTCCCCATGTTCCTATGGTCTTCAACCCCTCACCCTTTAACTCCAACTCCTCTTCCAAGGCTGGTGGGGAGAAGGCTAAATCTTAAATTTACAACAAGGTGTTGGCTCTGCTTTTAACTCCCACTGCTCCTGTTGGTCCAGCAGGTAATTCCATTATCCCATCTGAGGAGAAGCAGAGGAAGAGAAACAAAAGATCCCTCCCCCTCAAGTTCCCACACTGGTGGCTTGTCCAATATTTTATTAGAGTACAACACACCCCATATCTTAATGTTTTGTGGGGTTTTTCCTCCCTGTGGTGTCAATAATTTCATTTTCTCTAATATTAAGCATGAGCCAAGCAAACTGCCGTATTTCTTCTTGCATTTGTCTTGCCAAAAGCAACTTTGTGCTTGCTCAACATCAAGCACAACTCTCCTTCATGTGGCACCAGTGACTCTGTCCCATCCTGGGAACCCTGATTTTTTTTCCAGTCCATGGAAGAGATGACATGAAGAGCCAAGGGATGGGTGGATGGTTTTTGAACAAGGCTGTTCTCTTTCAACAAACCAGTCACCCTCAGTGAGCTGGACTGCTCTGCTGATGAGCAGTTCCAGCCACTCTGCTGAAATCCTCCCTTGCCACCATTTCCATGGAAAGCTTCTCCCTCTGGAGCTCTGCCTCAAGCCATGGCAGTCACCAGTGTGAGGCTTCACAGAAACAAAACATCTCCCTGTCAGGAAGGGCAAGAAAAAGGATGAACTGCAGTGGAAATGCTGCCTGAAGATTACAGATCTGTCTCATCAATTTAGGTAGATAAAGTCCTCTTTATCTAAAGTTTCTTCCCCCTTTTTTTCCTCCTCTCCACCTAAAAATCAACTGTCCAAACACCCTTCAGTTTCAAACTAACTGAGTGAAGAATCCTTCCCAGAGCTGGGGGAGGACCAGCCTGACTCCAGCTTCCTTGATGGGAGAGATAATAACCTGACACATGCTTTCAAGCACTGATGAAAAGGAGAAGGCTGTGACAACATGAATTATGGCTGGTTTCCTCTTTTTTCATGGCTCAACATTGACCTTGGCTTCCAGGAGCCCTTCTGAACTCATAAGGAAAGAAAAATGGCAAGTTAAGAAACAATAATCCATTTAATTCTCATCTATCATGTCACATTTTTATGGTTTAATGCTTCAGGATGGAGTTGAGCAACTAGAAAGTGTTGCACATCCCACCCAGGAGCTGGAAAATGCCTTTTCCCAAAGATAAGGAATTCTAGCAATTTGTACAGCTGATTAGCAAGCAATCTGCTTCATGAGATTGAAAGTGTGCTAACTGTCAGAGCAGAATAATTTGGAAGGAAAATCCACTCCTGGAGGAAATTCAATCAGATTTGCTCAGAGATGTGACATGTTAGAAGGAGTCCCCAAGGAAGATGGATTATTCAATGGAGTAGAAGTGAAACTGTTTAAAATATGTGATTGATGTAATCTGCCAAATGGTTTTTACCTTCCCACAGAATTGTGTGTGTGTATAATAACTAGGCTTATGTATCAAAATTATTTATAATCTATATATTCACATATAGATTTACATATAATTTCATATAAACATGTATAACAGAATCCCAGAATGGTTTGGGCTGGGAGGGACCTTTTAAGCTCAGCTCATTCCAACCCCCTGCCATGGGCAGGGACACCTTCCACTACTAGACCCGGCTGCTCAAAATTTATTACAAATACAAAATTGCAATAAATAACAATAATCTGTGAATACAACAACATTTTTACATGTATGTACACACACTTCATCCAACATCCAAATTATTCTGCCAAAATCATGTCTAGGGACATGAGAAAAAATAAAAGTAAGCAAAATGACTCACACTGCAGGTGTATTTTTACAGCAAGCAGAAAAATTCAGTAGAAACCTGCTAAACATACATACCTTAAATTTTAAGACAGGTGGTTTTGATATGGTGGATGCCTTTAACTCATGTAACCTCTCTTCTATCTCTCTCAACCTAGAAAATAGAGATCTTTCTGAGATCCAATAAAAAATGCAGCTTTAACCTCTCTGATCCAAACAGGCATTCCTGTGGGGTCCAACAGTTTTGTCTGCTGGGAAGAGAGAGGGATGGTGTCAGTATTTCCTGGAGCAGCTCAACTGATTAACAATCAATATCTGTCAAATCCTGTTTCTCTGGCCACAGAAGGAATCAATCAACACATGACAATTCCCCTGTTCACCACCCCAAGCATCTGCCCACCCTCCTTCTTCAGGAGTAGCTGACTCACCTCCTGTTTCCTTGGTGATTTTGCAGCCAAATCACCTGCTTTATTTTCTTTTAAACCCCCCAAACGACAACAAAGCCACAGGACATGGTCTGGGCATTATGGAGTTCTGTATGAAAGTGGAATTTCTGGAGGATGGTGCCCCACCCTTTCAACTCCCATGAAAAAAAGGTTGTTCACCTGCTTTTCTAGCTGGCCTGAATTTAAAAAGCAGCTACAATGTGAAGCACACATATGGATGGGTGAAACTGTTCCCAGTCCCAGTGAATTCCAGAGGTTACAGGATGTCAGCAGTCTATTTCCCATCATTTCCCACTGAAGGGACAGCCACTCACTCTGCAGAAGTGCCAGTGTCAAATGACACTTGGGATTCTGTGGAAGCACTTCAGGGGATGCCTAAGGAGCTGGAGCAGAGTGTGAAAATGGCCATTTCTCCCTGATTATACGTTTGTGACATGCCTGAAGGGTCATCTTATCACTGCAACACTTCATTAGGTTTCTAAACTTCCCTTTTCTTAGAAATCCTGCACTGAGTCCAGCCCTGCAGCTGACAGAGACATCCTGCACCCATCCCTGGTGAGACACATCCTGACTGCCACCACAGCAGGGCTGCTGCTAAATTAATGCTTCCCAAGTACCACCAATACTCAGATTGGTTTCAGGCAGGAACCAAAGCCTGTGATTCATGATTTGTCATCTCCCACTTGAACGACTGAAGATGCTAATTTTAGATTCTCTCATGGGTGTCTCACAGCACCACAGTATGCCCAGCCCTGGAAATGCCCAAGGCCAGGTTGGATGAGACTTGGCAGCAACCTGGGATAGTGGAAAGTGGAAAGGAGCTGGATGATCTTGAAGGTCCCTTCCAACCCAAACCGCTCCATGAGCCTGTGTGGACTGAGAGCTTCCAGTGCTGTGTTTAGCATTATCACCCAGCCCCAGCAGAAGAACACCAAAGATAAAAGCCCTGGAGGGCTCTGGAAACACCCAGAGGGTGCTCTCCAGGGCTGTGGTTATCTCCCCTGATCCCTGGCAGTGGGGGCATTACCGTTGTTTGGTCAGGTAAAGTTCCTCGAGCAGACGCCGCTCCTCGTAGCTCATCCAACTCTCCTCCAGCTCCTCCTCCTCCTTCTGCAGCAGCTGCTCATAGAGCCTGACTGGATTCCAGCCAGTCATGATGTCATAGGTGATGACACAGCCCAGGGAGTGGGACACGATGGAGACCTTCCCTCCCTTCTCCTCGAACTCGGGGTTCCGGGAGCAGAAGAGCGAGTAGAGGCGGTTCAGCTCCTGCTGCAGCCCCTTCACCAGCTGTGGCAAGAGGGGGAGGACACAGGGTTTAGTATCCACATCTTGTTGCTCCTGTTGATGTTCAGGAATGTTCCCATCCCACACTGAGCCACTCCTGCTAAATCAGGCTGGGAAGATGAGCTCAACCCCATGGCCAGCAGCAACTGCCTGGCTGATGGTCACTGGCTCCAGAAGCTCAGCCCTCCCTCCAGAGCCACCATCAGCCACCACACAGGACACATGGTGACCCTAAAACTGCTGCACTGCACTGCCCAAGGCACCAAATTGAAATAAACACTTCAATAAATGAAACACTTCAACAGTTCAAACACTTCAAGCTGTGCTTGAAGTACTTAACAGAACGCTCTGAGGTGAGCAACACCTGGTTTTCACTGGCACACCAGTGATTGTTGGCACAGTGGCATTTCCCTTCTTGCTGGATTCTATTCCATTTTCTGCAGCACTGAGCAGAAGAGAATTCCTCTTGTATCAAGAGGTTCAGCTCTTTTTTTAATTTAAGGAGGATGGAAGGAGCCTGAGCCACACATGACCTGGAATCAACTTGATGCCTTGTTCAGGCTGCCCTAGAGCAGAGGCTGGATGGAGTTCCAGAATAAAGCAGGGATTGATTCAAAGCATCTCCTCCATGGATCCACCTTGGGCAGCACAAGAGCCCAGCCAGGGCTGCACCCAAGATGAACCAAAATGGCCCCAAAATGCACGGCCGGGCACGGGGTCTGTCCCTGGGATCAGTTCTGCTCCATTTGCACCTTGCAGTTCATTGTCCCATTCCAGCTTTAGCCCCTGCAGTCCCACCCTGCTTGTTTTTCTCTCTCCAGCCCACGGTGTTTGTGCTCTTGGGCTGAGATTTGGATCATTTGTCCTTGGTGCCCAGCTGGAGCAGGAATTGTTTTGTCTCCCTGCTCTGTGCACAGAGCTCACCATCCCCTGATATGGAGCTCAGACCCACACACTAAAGCAGCACAGAATGTGAAAAATAGAAAAGCTAAACCTGAGGCATCAACCCAGCCCATTCCACCACCTCCTAAGGCTTCTCCCACAGACTAACCAAGCTCAAACACCTCCCAGAAGAATCAATGAGGCAGCAGTGGATTGAGCTGATGTTTTCCCTGTCAGCTGCTCTGCTCCTCCAGAGGGAGCAGGGAGATGCAGCACCTGCAGCACCTTTCCCTGTCTGTTCCTGAGCAGATCCAACACTGTAACAAAGGGAACAATTCCTATTTCTTCCAGAAAAGCTGCATCAAATCCCATCCTGCCAGCTGGCCTCGGTGCACAGAGCTCACCATCCCCTCATATGAACCCAGACCCTCACACCAAAGCAGCACAGAACCTGAAAAATATAAAAACTAAAACCTGAGGCATCAAACTCACATCTCTGCCATCTCTTGGCATTACTCTACTAAACAGCTCATACCCTCTCCTCCCTTTATCCCTGTGAGCAACAGCGGACTGGGAAGAGAGAAATCCACTCAAATGGATGCGCTCAGACACTGCAGTGAGAGCCTGGATGGGTTCTGGGAAAATATCCTCAGATTGCTTTTGGGTCTCAGTAAAGCAGTCTTGAACTCATCCAGCCTTTTTTCTCCTCCCCAGTGCCTGGCTGAAAGGAGAAGCAGCTTCCTGTCCTCCTTCCCTTCCTACACCTGCACCTGCTGGAAATTATTCCCAAGGAATCAGAATGAAACAATGCTGCTAAGAAATGAAAAGCCTCATCTCAGGTAAGAGGATGATACAAGAGGAAAAAAAGGCAAAAAAGATACAAACAGAGGCAGAATTTGAACATTTGATATAAACAATGCTTAAAAAACCAGTTTTCTGGTTATATGGTTCCTGGAGGGATTTTTGGGGAAAAGCAGGAGTGCAACATGGTTCTTAAACATCACAGACTAATCCTGTAGTACTATAGCAATAAATAAATAAATAAACAAATATTGGTTCTATGTTCATGGAGTGTCTGAGAAGCTCATCTGCTCCAGACCCTACTCTGTAGGATAAAAAGATAGAGCTTCCCAGAAAGTATTTTAGAGAGAAACACTGGAAAACATGAGATTTGGGAACTGGCCAACAAAAAACAAAACAGAAAAAAAAAACCCACAAAAAGACCAAACAAACAAACAAACAAACAAAAAAAAAAAAAAAAAAAAAAAACAAAAACAAAACCAAAACCAAAAAAACAAACAAAAAAAACCCCAACCAACCAACCAACCGCCAAAACCCCCCAACCCAACAACAACAAAAACCAAAACAAAAAAAAACCCCAAAAAACCCAACACCCCCAAACCAAACAAAAACAAACCTAAAAAGCCAGCTTTGCCTGTGAAACTCAGCATGGAAACTGAGCAATGCTTCCAGGCAGTGGCAGGGAGGAGGAACAAACAAGAGAGTGCAAATCATTCCCTTGTTAGCAAGAGGAAATTAAAGCTATGGAACATATAATTTCAGCATGATTTTTCAAGAGCCTGAGTCATTACTGAATATAAATATGAATGGCACCAGAAGTGCCAGTGTTTGATACACATTTTACTGAGTGAGAATCCACACAACAAACCCTGTGCCTGAAGCACTGGGAGATGGTTAACAGAGCCCTGCAGCAGCTTGAAGAAAGGAGTATCAGAACATCCATTTTCAAGTATTTTTGACTGTGGTGTTGCCTCTTCTTCCATTTGGGTCTACACAGAGTCTGGGCACAAACTTCCACACATGAACAGGCAGAGCTGGAGCTGGAAATGCCAGTCAGGATGAGCTGTGGCTGGCTGGTATTCTCTCCATTTAAAAAGGTTTTGCTTAAAACCCAAAACAAAATAGCAAGAATCAGCTGAAATCAAAGTGTCTGGGGATTCCTGCCAGGAATAGGTAAATAATCTTCTGGCATCGTGGCATTTCCATTATAAAGATCTGATCTTGCAGTCTGAGGGCATAAAACAGAATATTTCTTGGAAAACCCTGGTTGGAAACTGAGTCCAGCCCTGGTTTTAATCCTCCTCCTTAAAAACTTGGTGTTACTGGGAAGTTCAGCACAAACAGGGACATAACTAAGAAAAGGATTTCCAAATAGGTGCTCATTTGCAATTTTGCAGACCAGAATCCAAGCACTGAATTCAACCAAAGCATCTGATGGAGATCATTGCTAAACTCCAGATCCCCCAGGTAATTGTGGAGTGGAAGATGTGCTCTGGGAAAAGCTCCAGAATTCCAGGCTGTGGGAATGGTCTGGTTTGCTGCTCTGCCAAAACCAGGAGCCCTGCACCTGCAGTGAGCACTTTTGCAGGTTGGTGTCCTGCCAACAGTCCTGTGCCAGTCCTAAGATTAGAAACTGAACCTTTGTGGTACAGAGTAAGGAAAAAAAAAAAAGGAGAAAAATAAAAGGAACTGAAAAGAAAATGAATATTCATTTAAAGTCTCAGCTTAAAACCTGCTTGGTTAAGCAGTATATGAAGTTGAGGTAATATTTATTGGGGGATGATGTTTAAGGTCCCTTCCAATCCAAGCCAGTCTATGATTTAATCCTGATTTGCTTTCTTACTCTTAAAAAGCATAAAATATTCCAACTTGTGAAAGAAAAGTTTGAACAGGGTTTTAGTCCAGTAAATTCAACATGAACTGCTTTCACATCTTTTGTAGTTACAGCTTGATATGTCCTAAAAATCCACGTAAAAATACTTCTAAAACCACTTTACATTGCCTAAAATCAGTGAATTTTTTTGTTGGATTTAAACATGAAAAACATGACTGCCTATCAAATTTTCTCTCCTGAATGGCATCACTGTAATAAATTTTTTCAGAGCTGATCTTTTTATGCATAGCTTGTTTTTCTACTCCCTCTAAAGGATCTTAATTAAAGGTTCACTGTGAAATAAAATAAAATAAAAAAAAGACAACCCCAAAAATAAAACAACTCCCTTCCCAGCCTCCCAAACCCAGGACATCCAAGTGGCTGCTCCATGTCTGCACCTCATGGTTGGGTTACAGGTAATGGGTGCCTCATCCTGAGCTTGCTGATAGCTTCTCCTGCTCCACTGCAGCTCCACCCAAGGAATTCCTGCTGAAATCAGCCCTTTTCTCACTGCTTTCCCTGCCAGCCCCAAACCTCAGCACCTGCTGCTCCATGGGATCTACTGTGCTCTGGAAGCACCTGCAGGTTCTGCAGGAATTACCCAAAAATCCCAGGAATGGTGGGAACAGTGGAATCCAGCATGACCAGACTCCTCTTTCTCTTTGCAGCTCCCATCCTCCCTCCCAGTTCCCAGCTCATTTTGGGGACAGTGGGAGCTGGTTTTCCATCCCAGGTCTCCATAGGGCATTCCTTATTAAAAACCTGGAGATTCCTTGAGTCCCCTAAGCCAGGGATTGTGGGTTTGGTCCCATCTGGGTCACCAGAAACTGATGCCTTGTGCAGGCTGCCCTAGAGCAGGGGCTGGATGGAGTTCCAGAATAAAGCAGGGATTTATTCAAAGCATCTCCTCCATGGATCCACCTTGGGCAGCACAAGAGCCCAGCCAGGGCTGCACCCAAGATGAACCAAAATGGCCCCAAAATGCACGGCCGGGCACGGGGTCTCTCCCTGGGATCAGTTCTGCTCCATTTGCACCTTGCAGTTCATTGTCCCATTCCAGCTTTAGCCCAGGCAGTCCCACCCTGCTTGTTTTTCTCTCTCCAGCCCACGGGGTTTGTGCTCTTGGGATGAGATTTGGATCATTTGTCCTTGGTGCCCAGCTGGAGCAGGAATTGTTTTGTCTCCCTGCTCTGTGCTCAGAGCTCACCATCCCCTGATATGGAGCCCAGACCCACACACTAAAGCAGCACAGAATGTGAAATATAGAAAAACTAAAACCTGAGGCATCAACCCAGCCCATTCCACCACCTCCTAAGGCTTCTCCCACAGACAAAACAACTCAAACACCTCCCAGAAGAATCAATGAGGCAGCAGTGGATTGAGCTGGTGTTTTCCTGTCAGCTGCTCTGCTCCTCCAGAGGGAGCAGGGAGGTGCAGCACCTGCAGCACCTTTCCCTGTCTGTTCCTGAGCAGATCCAACACTGTAACAAAGGGAACAATTCCTATTTCTTCCAGAAAAGCTGCATCAAATCCCATCCTGCCAGCTGGCCCTCATTTAGCATCAGCCTAAGGACAATGAAATATTTCCAAGAAAGGGCCTGGACTGAAAGGACAAGGGGGAATGGCTTCCCACTGACAGAGGGGAATATAGATGGGATATTAGGAAGGAATTCCTGGCTGGGAGGTGGGGTGCCCTGGCACAAGTTGCCAGAGAAGCTGTGGCTGCCCCTGGATCCCTGGATGTGTCCAAGGCCAGGCTGGAGCAACGTGGGACAGAGGAAGGTGTCCCTGCCCATGGTTTCGGGTTTGGAATGAGATGGGATTTAAGATTCCTTCCAATCCAACCCATTCTGAGATTATCTCTCTCTATCAGCTGAAGTTTTGCCAATAAATCCTCCTTGCAGGAAACTCAAGCCTGCAGGATCAAGTTGCTCAGAAGGCAGCAGCTCATATTCAGATGAACTGAGGTTAGAAGCTCTCTGCCCTGCAGAAACCAAATTAAAGGCAGAGTAAGGAATGCACATCCATGGGGAGCTGGCTTGAGGGCCATGCAATTCCAGGGGGAAGCCAAAAACTGACCAAGGAGCAGGAGACTGGGCTTGCTGAGGCCAAAAATGCCCTTTGCTTTCCCAGTCATGTGCCTGGCTGGCACATGGCTTCCAAGAAATCAAAAAATAACAGCCTATCCCATCCATTCAGGAATCCTGAATTGGCACGGGCCTGGGTTTTGTAAAGAGAGGGAGTCTGAGTCAGGTGACACATCCCTGTCACCTCAGGCTGAAGAACACTGATAAAAAGGGCAGCAGAATCATATCCTTTATCACCTCCTGGGTGTTGGGCAAGCCTGAACTGCTGGATCATTATGGGAACAAGAAATTGTGCAAGGAGTGAGCTGCTTCCCTTTTGTGCAGAGCATTAACAGCATCTTGTGCTGGGCTGGAAAAACCCAAACCTCTGAATTCCAGCACCAACATCCCAAAGAGCTGTTCAACCTCTGAATTCCAGCACCAACATCCCAAAGAGCTGTTCAACCTCTGAATTCCAGCACCAACATCCCAAAGAGCTGTTCAACCTCTGAATTCCAGCACCAACATCCCAAAGAGCTGTTCAACCTCTGAATGCCAGCACACCCCAAAGGCTGTCAACCTGAATTCCACACAACATCCCAAAAGCTGTTCAACCTCTGAATTCCAGCACCAACATCCCAAAGAGCTGTTCAACCTCTGAATGCCAGCACCAACATCCCAAAGAGCTGTTCAACCTCTGAATTCCAGCACCAACATCCCAAAGAGCTGTTCAACCTCTGAATTCCAGCACCAACATCCCAAAGAGCTGTTCAACCTCTAAATTCCAGCACCAACATCCCAAAGAGTCGTTCAACCTCTGAATGCCAGCACCAACATCCCAAAGAGCTGTTCAACCTCTAATTTCCAGCATCAAAATCCCAAACAGCTGTTCAACCTCTAAATTCCAGCATCCCAAGCAGCTGTTCACCCTCCTCTGAGGAAAAGCAGCCTTGAACACACCAGCATAAATGAGCATGGATAGCATGTTCCTGGCAAAGCAGAAGGAAATTGGGAGGTGTGTGTGGACAAACAGCCCCTGGACATACACCAAGGAGATCCAGAACTCCATCCCCTGCTCCATTTTAGCGGCAGATTGTTGGGATTGAAGGGGCTTTTCAATGCACACCAAAATTACCAGTGTAGAAAATGACATTTTCCTCTCAATATCCAAGAAATTTGGTTTTTTTTCAAGAAAAGAGGGAGCAGAAACCCCCTGCTGGCACCTGAGCACAGCAGTAACACAGAGCCTGAATGCTGCTCCTTTCTCTGTGCTGTCTCCACAGGATCCTCACCCACCAAACAATCTCTCCACATGAACAGTTTGAAGAAAAATAAAAACAAGTGACCTATGGAAAGGGAGTGCAGCACACCTGAGCTGTGCACCCTCTGCAGCCTGAAGAGCAGGGCAGTTTCTGCAGCTTTGTGGGGAAGGAATGTGAAGGAAATCTGAGGAACAGTGAGCTCTGCAAGCAGCTCTTCCCAAATGTCAAGAGAACTCCAGGAGAAAGTGCAAACTCCTTTGAAATTCAGCCAGCAGGAGTGTGAGCCAGCTGGAGGGGGCAGAGGCTCCTTGAAAGCCAAGGGAGGAGCTGCAGCTCAAGGGGGGATTGGGAAAGCAAAACTGAGGAGTTTTTGCTCCACGTGGCCCAGGAGAAGGTGCCAGCAGAGCTGGTGAGGCTGCTGACCCCCAAGGGGACAACAGTTGTCACATTCCCTGATGGAATCACTGGTGGGTGCCAGAGGAGTGTCACAACAACAGATGAGAGGCCAGAATGAGCTGTGGCTGTGGGAACAGATGGGAAGGGCTCTGTCTCAGTGATGGCACAGAAAAAGGATCTGTGGAGCTGCCTGAGCCTCTCTCCAGAACCCCTCCTGTGTTGAAAAGCTGAGTCCAACCCATTTCTAACAAGTTACTGTGCTCAAGATGAAGTTTAGGTTCAGGCACAGCCACTAACCAATGACTTTATAAAGCTGAGAGTACATTCAAGGGCAATCAAATTAATTAAACCAGCCATTAATTAAACCAGCCAAGCAGCTCCTTCACTATTATGTTCAACAGGATATGCAAAACTAGTCCTGAAATAGTCTCAGCTTAAAATTCCCTGCTTCCCATCTTGTTTTCAAACACACCTGAACCAGTTGCCTTTTATTGCTGAAAGGAGTGCACAAGAAAATGGTATTTCCATTGCAAAACAACCCAAAGGGATGAAAGCTCTGGTAAAAGTTAATACTTGTCCCAAATTTCAAGAGGTTAGTCATTAATTCTTCTTTTAAATATGTGTATAAGGGAAAATCATGAAGCCAGTCCAAGGTCAGGACTCTTGAGCAAGCTGTTCTAGTGGAAGATGTCTAGTTGGAATGAGATTATCCCTAATTTCCCTTCCAACATAAACTATTCCGTGATTCTAAGGTGGACAGTGAAGTTTCTCCACTTTTATAGTGCAATATTTGCATGAAATCCTTAGAAATCTTGGGAAGACTGATGTAAATTATATTTATTCTGCACTAAAGGCATTTTCTGCCAAGCCATGTATCAATAATTCACAGAATTACAATTAGCCTGCAAGTAAGTACAGGGAAGATCAGTAAAAAAAAGGCACTTAACAGTATAATGAAGGTGACAACTCTGCATTTACTATGCAACAATTGGTCTTTCTAATCTCTGCTGCAAGCATTTATTATTAAAGAAATATGAAGTTACAGTGACACAGATGTGAAACCAAGTCCCCCAGTGAGGACACTAAAACCCAAGATTATGTTACCACAGATGGACCACCAAGGTCAGGGCAGAATGTGAAATGACTGCTCATTTAGAAATAGGCCTCAGAATATCAATTTATTGCTTTTTCTTACATCTGGGTAATGTTTAAAGAGGGATTTGGTAGAGAGGAGGATACAGCAGAATTCTCTGCCACAAAACCAGCCCAGCTGAATCTGACTGGGATGTTCAGGGGGCTGTGCTGAATTATTAATGCCTGCCTGGTATCACATCACATGCCAGCAGTCAGAGGCACCTTTTGGATATTCTCCTGCCTCACTGGAGAAGAAACAATACCTGAAATCAGAGAGGGGCTCACCCACCACGCTCTGGGGGGCTCAAATGGGCAATGCAGTGCCCTGGGACAGCTCTGTGCTCTCCTGGGACACCAGGTGACAGTGACACCTTCCCCTGGGGGGACAGAGGGGCTGCCACCTGCAAACCCCATCATGAGCTGCCTAAAGAGTGCTCAGGAGCTTTAAAGAAGAAGTTGTGATACCTCTAAAATCCTTGAAAGGGGAAAGAAAATTCCCAACCAAGTGTCATCATCACATTTTCTGAAAAATCCTCTTTGCCCAGGATTTCTCTCCTGGGAAGCTGAGAAACCTCAGAGAAAAATGAAAACAACAATTATCTGATTTGCTTCTCCTGTGTTTTGCTACTATGGAAGGTGGTTGGAGATTGTTTATCCAACATATTAATTGTTTTTACTTAATGACCAATCATGGCCCAGCTGTGTCAGGACTCTGACAAGGTCACAAGTTTTTCATTGGTATCTTGTTAAGCCTTCTGTAAGTATCCTTTCTCTATTCTTTAGTATAGCTTAGTATAGCATAATATAATATCATATAATGTAATATCATATAATGTAATATCATATAATGTAATGTAATGTAATGTAATATAATGTAATATGATATAATATAATATGATATGATATGATATGATATGATATGATATAATATAATATAATATAATATAATATAATATAATATAATATAATATAATATAATATATAATATAATATAATATAATATAATATAATATAATATAATATAATATAATATAATATAATATAATATAATATAATATAATATAATATAATATAATATAATATAATATAACGTAATACCATAAAATAATAAATTAGCCTTCCAAGAACATGGAGTCAGATTCATCTTTCCTCCCCATGATGGGGGACCCCAAAAATGCCACATCCAAGTGTTGTGCCCTGGGTGCTCACAGGGTCCTGAGCTGCCCCCCTGGCACTCAGGGGAGCAGGGAGAGGATTCTGGCCCTGCCTTGGGCACAGGGGTGACTTGGAGGTCACTAGGAATGCTCTGCCAGCTCTGGAGCTCCCAGCAGCAGGAGAAGCTGCTGGAGAGAGTCCAGAGGAGGCCATGGAGATGCTCCAGGGCTGGAGGCAGGCTGGGAGAGCTGGGGGTGCTCACCTGGGGAGGAGAAGGCTCCAGGGAGAGCTCAGAGCCCCTGGCAGGGCCTGAAGGGGCTCCAGGAGAGCTGCAGAGGGACTGGGGACAAGGGATGGAGGGACAGGAGCCAGGGAATGGCTCCCACTGCCAGAGGGACGGATGGGATTTTGGGAATTGTGCCCTGTGAAGGGTGCCCAGAGCAGCTGTGGCTGCCCCTGGATCCCTGGCAGTGTCCCAGGCCAGCCTGGATGGAGTTTGGAGCAGCCTGGGACAGTGGAAGGTGTCCCTGCCATGGCAGGGGGTGGAATGAGATGTTTTCTCAGATCCCTTCCAACCCAAACCAGGCTGGGATTCTGCTCAGAGCCATCAGCTGAATGGCAGCTTCACTCTTCACCACATTCCTCAGTTTATTTCCCAGAAGCAAAGGAAATTTAATAAAATAAGCCCCTTTTGAGATCCTTTCAGGATTTCTGGGTGGAAAGCACTGGGAGTGCCCAGAGTGCACAAAGAGTTGTGTTGGGGTGATAGAGCAGTGAGCAGGGACATGAATTCTGAGCAATGTGTGAATCCTCAAAGCCAAGGCTCATCTCTGAGCTGGAAGGAGCAAAGTGCCACAAGAAAAACACACTGAAGGTGGGAAAACCATCCAGAAGAATGCTCTATCTGACACTGCTGTGTTAAACTCTGCAAAGTTAGGTCACAGAAAATAAAATGGGATAAGGAAGAGTAACTTGAGTGTACTGCTGCAAACATTTCAAGGAATTAATTTAATTTGATGAATAAAACCAACTTGGTATTTTGCAATCACATCTAATCATGCTCCTCCTATGTCAGCTCTCACACCCAGGGGATGGTGACAAACCTGTAAAACTGCAATTCTACTGAGCAATGAATTAAATTTTCATGCACTGCTGGCCAGCACACCTGAACTTTACTCACTAATCCATTTCCCAGAAGATGTCCACAGACATGCCAAGCCTCTAATGCAGTTAAAAAAATATCTGTTTTCAAGCTGCCAGGGAAATTTCCAAGGGTTGCCACAAAAATTTGTGTTGGCTTCAGGTACACAACAGGCAGGGAAACCTGAGAGACAGTGGAGAGCCCTGATCAATGAATTCTGCATTACTGAGCAGGAAGGGAGGTACAGATTTTGGTTTGAAAATCGTGTTGCCAGTCTAAAGGACTTAAACACACCTAATTTGACATTAAATATTCAGGTAACAGTTCAAAGTCTCACCTTACCGCAGTCTAACCATGCCCTGGACACCAAGGTTGCAAAAGGATTAACACTACTCCACACATAACACAGCAAACACAGAAAAAAGCTGCAATTCCTACGGAAATTAATCCCAAAACTGCCCCAGAGGGCTTTTCCAGGAAGTGTGAAACACAAGGGTGCTACTGGGGTGAAGCACTGTCCATTTTTTATGGGCTGCTTCATTTATTGAGGTTACTATCATTTATTCAAGGCTTATCATTATTTACAGGCCACTATAATTTATGATCCTATTCCTGGTTTTTCCCCTCTGGTTAATGGGGTCACTCAAGAGCTACACAGATGGGTCAAGGTGGGATGGGAGCACCCAGGATATGAACAGGCCCCTGATAAAGTGAGTAACTGGGGATCATTTTGGTGTCCCTGCAAGGCAAGTGCACACAAATGCAATCAGACTGGGCATGTTTGCCACCCCACCTGTCCCCAGAAACAGCAGAAATGAAGTGACAAATACCCACGGATTTTGTCAGAGGTAAAAAGAACCGCAACTCTGTGGACATCCAGATATGCAGAAATTAGAAAGAACAGCATTAACCCCCTTCCCATTTCTCAGCTGTTGATACAGAACCATTTCAGACATTTCTGCTCTGAATAAATGACATGGATTGTGCTTTTTGCTGTCTTTCTTCTCCTCTGTTCTTCAGGAGAAGTGAGACAGGATAAATCACTGCCAACACCTGGGACAGGAATTGCTTCAGCTGCTCCATGTGCTGGGCAATCCTGAGCTATCCAAAAATCCTCTATGGATAACTCTGTTCTGAGAAAGTAGGGAAGGGTCTGAGAGGGTATGGAAAAAAAACCCCAAAAAACCACAAAACATTTTCTACAATTATCTCTTCTCCTTGCCCTTTTTTTCTCCCTATGACACACCTACAAAGTGTTAACACCTTTGTAAAAAGGCTTTCCTTAGAAGGGAGCTTCCTTGACATTCCCAAATCCAGATTTTTCCAGCCTCTATGCCCTGCTCTGGTGAATTTACATAAAAAGCAGTTTTCCTCACTTACCTCATCCCTGTAGAGAGGGCTGGTGTAGTACATGATGTCCATGGCACTGCTGTTGAGCATGTCCCTCAAACCCCGCACTTTATCCGGGGTTATGGAGTCCACAGTGTCTGGGGAAAATAAAAAAAATGAATAAAATTACATCCAGGAGAATGATAAAACAGAATAATGGGGTGATTTGGGTTGGAAGGGACCTTAAAGATCATTCATGGGCAGGGACACCTTCCACTATCCCAGGTTGCTCCAAGCCCCAATGTCCAACCTGGCCTGGGACACTGCCAGGGATGGGAATGTTCAAAGTTGTGCAAACAAAACCAAAGAAAAAGCACAGATGAGATTTCTGGGGAGAATTCTGCAGCTGCTGGAACAGCAGAAGAACTGAGTCCTGTACCTCCATCGAGGGTCAGCTTTGATCTCCACTCCACTGGAAGGAATTCCACGTGCGTTGCAAGGTTGGAAAAATATTTTTCTTCCACTTTTCTTGCTGTATCTCGCATCCTACAACAAAGAAATGAATGTTTTCCTGTACAGACTACTCTTGGAATTCCCTCAATTTCAAGCTTTTATTATGAAATGCTTAAATTCTCATATAATGAAAAAAATTCTGTGCATTGCATGCTCAAAAAGAGTCTGAATGTATCACAGTGTGGGCTTAACACAATCCACCTAAATTCAATTCAATTGTTAATTCTGGTGGGTTTGGGGCTGAATGGGAAAGGTAAGGATTAGAAAATTAGGAAAGAATTAGAAAATCAGAAAATAGAAAATTAAGAATTTCATCTCTGCTTTGAAATCCAGAATCCACTGAAATCAATCATTTGATCAGTATAGAAGGAAAACAATTCAGTGCTTTTAAACACAAAGAAAACTCTTAAAAATATGGCTCAAAAGAGCTGAGTTTTATTTTAATTTCACATAGTGAATTGGAAGGCTTGAGAGCTCCAAGGGTGAGAAACGGGATCACTTGTGAATGTTTCAACTTGCAGGAGCAGATGGAAAGGCTTTTAAAAGACTTTTCATTTTTACAGCATATCTGAACATGAACATTGCTGCACCTCTCTCAAGGGATGAGAAAAACTTAAAATACCTCAACCCCAAAGTATCTCTGACCCTCTTTATTTGGGGGGAAAAATGGGAATAATGATAAGTTATGATATTAAAAAAATATTACTTTATTTGTGTTGTGTGAAAAACCCATCATTGAAAAAGGAAAAGCAAGAAATCAGAGAAAATATTAAATATCCAGGCATTCTATAAATAATAAGAACCTTTACCTTTGAACAGCTCATCTTTAAAACAATACCCCAAAAGTAAACATAACCCATAAACACAACTGCAAAAAAAGCTTGTGAAAAATAGGAAAGATTTCCCAATAACAGATTTCCCCAAGCAGCTGCTATTTGCAAAAATTAAGAACCACAAAAGAACTATTTTCTTGTAGAGAAATCTCCATGACATTAACAAGAGGAACTTCTCTCCCTAAGTAAACTAAAGAAAGACTATTTTAGAGGTAGTAAACTGAGTAAAATTTTAAGTTTTATTTCTTTACATTATCATTAACAAAGAAAATGCTGTAGGAGGAGAAGTATCCTAAAGGTTTTGTTCTAATTCTATATTACTAATATTGTTAGTAATTTGTTCTAATTCTTATTACTCTTTCTTTTAATTCCTATTATTAATTTTTTCTTTATACCCTTTTAAAGTTTCAAACCTACTTTACTTGTCTCCCAGTCCTACCTCACAGCAAGAAGTAAATGAGTGCATTCTAGCAGTTACACTGATAATTAACCAACACCAAACCCACCACACTCATTAGCACATCAACCAAAAAATCTCCAATTAACAAACCAAAACCACTACAGTCACTCAGCATCCAAAGCAAGGAAATTTTTTATTTTCCTTTCTTTCCTTTACCTGAATCCTGGCCCCAAGATTATTCCTATTTTTGAAGATGAGCACAACAAACCAAACCCAAGTTCCCAGTTCCAAGCATCAGATTTTTATTTATTTCAGTGTTTCAATGCATTTTCCCCCCTATTTTCAAAGCAACCCCCTGTTAATTAATTCTACAACCACAGGCACAATGACATTAATCTTCCACCTGCACTTCCACCTGTCCAAATGCTTTTTAGTGAGTTTAATCCCTGAGCTGAGGCATTTTTCCTTGGGTGTATCAATGCTCCTCTGTTTTTCAGGAGACAGGTGAGGATAAATCACTGCCAACACCTGGGACAGGAATTGCTTCAGCTGCTCCATGTGCTGGGCAATCCTGAGCTATCCAAAAATCCTATATGGATAACTCTGGCAAAACCCTGTTCTGAGAAGGTAGGAAAGGGAATGAAATTGTTTGGAAAAAACCCAAAAATACCCAAACATTTTCTACAATTATCTCTTCTCCTTTCCCTTATTTTTAAATTTTTTTTAAAATTTAATTTTTTTTTTTCCCACAGGAAAAGTTCATGATGCTACTAAAAAAGCAGATTAATCATGTACCACATTTTGGAGAGAGGCAGTGAAAACACTTTTCCATCACTGACACTTATTTTCTGATAAAAGAAAAAAAAAAGGAGGAATGGGAAAAGGGGGAAAGAAAAGTTGGGGAAAGGGAGAAAAAGGAGAAAGGAATAAAAGGGTGAAGGGGAAAATGTGCAGGGAAGGGGGAGAAAAGGGGGAAGGAGAAAAGGGGAAAGTGAGAAAAAAAGGGGGAAGGATAAAAAGGAAAGGGAAATGGGGGGAAGGGAGAAAAAGGGGAAAGTAAGAAAAAAAGGGGGAAGAAAAGGGGGGAAGTGAGGAAAAAAAAGGGAAGAAAAGGGGGAAGGAAAAAAGGGGAAGGGAAAAAAAGCTGGGAAAGTAAAAAAAAGGAGAAAGGAAAAAAGGCAGGGGAAGGAAAAAAGGGGGGAAAGTGAGAAAAAAGGGGAAAGTGAGAAAAAAGGGGGAAGGGAGAAAAAAGGGGGAAGTGAGAAAAAAAGGGGGAAAGTGGGAAAAAAAGGGGAAAGGGAGAAAAAAGGGGGAAAGTGAGAAAAAAAGGGGGAAGGGAGAAAAAAGGGGGAAGGGAGGAAAAAAAAGGGGGAAAGGGAGGAAAAAAAAGGGGGAAAGGGAGGAAAAAAAGGGGGGAAGGGAGGAAAAAAGGGGGAAAGGGAAGTAGCATCCTGTACACCCTTTTCTCCAAAGCTGCTACTGCAGGCCTGTGCAAACAGCCAAGAAATGCAACTGCTCAGCATCTCTATTTTTAAAGCCTGGTGTGATTGCACTCCTAATCTCCTGGATTCTTGTCCAAAGAGATGGCAAAGGTTTAAATAAAGCAGAATATCCTTCCCATGATAAGGGGGAAAATAATTCAGCAGGAGGATCTGCTTAAATCAGGGCTGATTCAAAGCCTGAGCTGAGCCATCCTTGCCAGGCACAAAACCTTCCCTGCCACCCCCACACACAACAGGGCATGTGAGAGTCCAAATTCAGCATGGAAATCCTAGATTATAAAGAAGATAAAATTCCAGTGAATACATGAACATTCCTGGAGTCCCTGAGTGAGCAAAATAAAGGAGATTTTTGAAAATGCTCACAGCTCCTTGGTATTGCCAAGTCAGCTTCACTCTTTCTGCATGAAGGAGGTGGTTTTGGGATAAAGTTAATTTCTTTCCTGGTAGTTGGTACAGCACAATTTGGATTTAGGGTGAGGATAATGTTGATATTTTGGTTGTTTTGGTTGTGCTCCCCCTAAATCAGAGATTTTTCAGCGTCTCATGCTGTGCCAACAAAGAGCTGCACAAGAAATTGGGGGGGAATATGGCCAGACCCAGACTTATTTCTGGATTTCCCCCCCCATTTTGTTGTTATTATTATTATTAGTAGTAGTAGTATTTGTATTATTTGTATTATTATGTTAATTATTAAACTGTTTTCATCTCTACCCATGGGTTTTACCTTTTCCCAGCTCTCCTCCCCATCCCACTGCAGCTGCAGGCTGGGGTTAAAAGTTTGACACCAGCAAAGAGGAATTCAGAAACAGTAAAGTTTAGGAGGAAATTAGCCAAGCAGCAAATTAAAATTGCTCAGATTAAAAGCAGTAAAAGCACAGAAATATTGTCTGAACAAAGCACAAAATTTTACACCACAACAACTACTTGAGGTGAAAGAAATGGTAAATAACCTGTACCTAGCAGAGCAGAAAAACCATCCACATTATTTATTATTATCAGTAGAAGCTGGAAATATTGTGGAGGAACAGCTATTGGACATCCCTAAACCTTTAAATCTTTAAATACAACAACTACAGAGCTTTTTGCTGTTTGAAAGGGTCCAGTCCTTACTAAAGCTGTTCACAAACTGAGACAGAGAGTTTTTTAAATGGAAGTCAAAGTAAGAAACAGGAGTTTGGAGAAAATAATGTGGCCTTGCAATTCTGCCAAACCTTTTGGGAAAAGCTTTGGGTCTCCCCTCCTAAAACCTGAGCTGGCTTTGTGTCCTCATCAAGGACTTTGGAAATGTAAAGGCTGATTTTACAGCTGAGGTCCAGCACAATAGTCCCAGATTTGTAAAATCCCAGAAGGGTTTGATTTGGAAATGACTTTAAAGCCCATCCAGTGCCACCCCTGCCATGGGCAGGGACACCCCCCACTGTCCCAGGCTGCTCCAAGCCCCATCCAGCCTGGCCTTGGGCACTGCCAGGGATCCAGGAACAGCTGTTCTGCTATAAAGATGAGGTTTTTTTTTTTCTTTTTTCTTCTTCTGGCTCTTCAAAATAAATTTCTCTAAGAAAATTTATTAGATGGCAAATCCCTCTACTCACTTGTTAAATTAACACCAACTGAAGCCATAAATCCTCATCTAAACAGGGAGAGAATTCACCTGATACAAATGCATGTTGAAATACTGATCCCAGAGCAACAATTACTTGAAGATATGCATTGAAACACAAGGAAACAACTCTAATTTATGGTTTTTCTAAGAAGAAAACCCATTCATGCACAGATTCAATGCACACCTTGAAAGAATTCTGACATATTGCTATTTTCCATGCAAGAAGTAATGGCCTGAAAATAGGTTCTTTGATGTACACCATGAATAAAATGTGCCTGGCTGCCTTTCCCTGATTAAAATAATAAATAACAAACCCATATTTTCACAGATATACATCCTTGCTTAAATTGAGGATATTCCAGAGGTATGTTAACATATTCAGAATTATTACTGAGGGGTTGTTTTAAATCTCATGCTACTACATTTGTGTAGGATTTACAAATACTCCATTAAAAACAGGGGAGCTGCACACTGAGTTAGCTTCAGCTGCTTCCCAAATTTTGCAGAATGATGCTGATGTTAACAGAGCAAAATGCCTGATAGCTTGAAGAAACTATTCATTTTAATGTCAAGTTATCTTTGCAGACTCCCTTCAGCCAGATGATCCATGAGAGAGAAATAGGGAATGATCTTTAAGCCTTAGAAGTGACAGCTTCTTACTCTGAACTCTGATTTCATAAAATCATTGAATTCCAGAATGGTTTGGGGTAGAAGGGACCTTAAAGCTCATCCAGCTCCACCTCCTGCCATGGGCAGGGACACCTTCCACCATCCCAGGGTGCTCCAAGCCCTGTCCAAGCTGGCCTTGGACATTCCAGGGATGGGACAACCACCTGGGCAACCTCTTCCTCAGTTCCAGGGCCTCACCATCCTCACAGTGAGGAATTTCCTCCTAATATTTCATCTAAACCTTCCCCTTGTGTCAGTTTGAAGTCACAACCCTTTATCCCATCACCCTGATTCCAAGAGACAGAGCTATGGGATGTTCCCTGAAAAAAAAACCACCTGAACTCTGACTATTCCCTGCAAAGCCATGTGGATCCATTCCTGGATTTTGGTCACAGAACTGGGGAATGATGCTCTGAACCATTCCCCAACTGCTCTCACTCCCCTGGAGCTCCCTCAAAGCTGTTGTGGTGCTTGTGGGTCCCCAGGACAAGGGAAGAGATGAGAATCTTGACTCCACGTTTCAGAAGGCTGATTTATTATTTTATGATAGATATTATATTAAAAATGCTATACTAAAACTATACTAAAAGAATAGAAGAAAGGATTTCATCAGAAGGCCAGCAAGGAATGATAATTAAAAAAACCCATGATAGACTCAGAGAGCCTGACACAACTGGCTGTGATTGATCATGAAGCAAAAACAACCACATGAGACCAATCAAAGATGCACCTGTTGGTAAACCATCTCCAGACCACATTCCACAGCCATCAGATAATTATTGTTTGCATTTCTTTTCTGAGGCTTCTCAGCAGAAAAATCCTGGCAAAGGTATTTTTCAGAAAATATGTCAGTGACAGGCAGCACTCACTGCCTCCTTGAGGAAATAATAGCACTTTATTGAGGAAATTCAGGGCTGGCCTGGGCTCAGTTTGCTAAGGTGAAGTGAGCAGTGAAAATGGAGCTGTGCTGAGAGATGAGGAAATGGGAGGGAGAGGCTGTTCCCAAAGCTCAGCTGCAGAAATGCCAACTCCACTCTCCCTACAGGCAGCTTTCAAAGAGCAACTCAAGACTCAAGTCATGTTCTGCCACTGCTGCTCTCAGAAAACTGCTGTGAAAATTGCTGCAACACACACAGACTCATCCTGCTCCAGAGCAGAGATGGAATCTCCAGGATGCAAACAAAGGAAGCACAACTGGGATCCACACTCCATCCTTTTGAAGAATAACAACAGGATTTTGCACCATCAGAGGCACTGAAGGTGCTTTGTTGGTTGATCACAGGATCCTGGGAGATGCAGGTGCTCCAGGCTCTCCTCCAGCACTGCTTTCCAAAGGGCAGCAAGGCTTTGCCCTGCAGGGACAGAGCACTGCACTCCCCGTCCCCTCCCAACTCCACTGCACCCACTCCCTGCATCTTCCAGATTTTGAGTGTTGGTTCTACCACCCAAACCCATGAAGAAGAAGGTAAAGAAGGACTAGCATCCAGATGCAATCCCACTTTTTTACACCAACTGGAGTGCTCCAGCTTACAGCTGGGATGGTGTGAGCAGGGCAAGGGCAGAAACAAGGGATTTGGGGAGGTTGGGCATAGGAACAGCCCTGGGGATACACCCAAATCCTGAGCAGGCTGCTACAGCTCCTGCCCAACACCCAGCCACGTGTTAGGTAATAAAAAAACACAAAACAAGCTGCTCCAAGAGCATTTCATGCCCCAACTGTCACCTTTTACCTCTTGCAAGGTAGGCACTGAACTTCTGAACTTCTCTTGCAAGACAGGCTCAAGTTGAAACCTGTAAGCCAATATTTACCAGCTGGGTGCTTAATTCCTGCACCACAGGATGAAAAACAAGCATTTAATATATATTTAATGCAATACAAGGATTTAAATGGAACATAGAACTACCAAATACCTGAAGAGCTAAAATTATAGAAAAGATTTTACAGGAAAATCTTCATTTGAGATTCTAGCAGCACACATTAATGCAGTGAAAGGCTTCTGAGAGGCTCTGCCCAGGCTTGCATAGCAATGGAAATGTACCAAAATAGCTATTCCAAAGCAATTATCCTAATGATAATCCACAATTAAAATGCTTTCTAATGGGACTTGCAATAAAAATGTAATTGGTGATTAGGCCAAGATGCTGGTGCTTGTGCAGACAGCAATTTTTGGGCTGTGAAGAGCAGCACAGACAAATGTGATTTTGGAATCCAAACAGGAGATTCAGACAGAGGCAGAGCCCAGCTTCAGGCTGAGAGCAGCCCAGAAGTGACACAACACTGCAGCTGCTCTGCAAAAGCACAGCAGAGCCATTTCACTCATTCCCCAAGCACAGGAGATGATGAAATTTAGTCCAGCCTAAAGGTTTAAAGCCTGCCTAAGGCAGGTGAAAGGTCTGACCTTCATCTGGGTCAGGTGAAACAACAGGAGCTTTGCAAAGGAGGGTGGGAACATGGAGAAGAACATTCCTAGATGGGCAGAGGAGGCCACCAAGATGATCCCAAGAGGGATGGAGCAGCTCTCCTGTGAGGAAAGGCTGGGAGAGCTGGGATAACTCAGCCTGGAGAAGAGAAGGTTTGGGGTGAAAAATGTGACATTGAGGGGAACTTCCAGGAGAGCTGGAGAGGGACTGGGGACAAGGGATGGAGGGACAGGACACAGGGAATGGCTCCCAGTGCCAGAGGGCAGGGATGGATGGGAGATTGGGAATTGGGAATTGTGCCCTGTGGAGGTTGAAGGGTGCCCAGAGCAGCTGTGGCTGTTCCTGGATCCCTGAAGTGCCCAAGGCCAGGCTGGACAGGGCATGGAGCAGCCTGGGACAGTGGGAGGTGTCCCTGCCAAAGGAATGAGATGAGTTTTAAGTTCCCTTCCAACCCAAACAATTCCATGATTCTAAATTATACTCAGATGTTGGAGTCCTGGATGCTGAGAATTTCAGACTTTCTGTGCTGACAGACTCTGACCCCCAAGAGAACCTGCACTGACCTGAGGCCATGGAGAAGGCTCCCAAAATTAATTAATAGCACTAAAATGGCGAGTGTGTAGTTTGAATAGAAGTGTGCAATATCACAAGGTGAAAAACTCAGAGTTTAAAGTTTTAGAATATAAGAATAGATATAAAACAAGACAGAAGTTTTAAGTCCTTCTTTACCTTCCTCTTCACCTTCTTCTCCATGGGTTTGGGTGGCAGAACCAACACTCAATATTTGTAACAACATCTCCCCCTCCATTCACCCACAAATTCAACAAAACCACAGATCAACTTCCACAGGAAAAAATCCCTTCCAGATAACAATATGTGAGTGTGTACAGTACAAAGACATCCCAAAGAGATTTATTTTAAAGCCAACACTCTGCCTTATCACAAACCAAGGAACTCCAGGATTCTGATGGCAAATAAAACCCCCTCCAATTAAGTACATTCTGCCATAAAACCTTGCTTTGTATTAGGCAGAAATACAGATTATAAAGCCTTCTCCCTTAAAGAAACATCCCTGTGGCACCAACAGAGCTCAGAGCTCCTGCTGGGGCAGCTGAATCTCTGCTCCAGCCTGGAGGAGGGAATGTCTCTTCCCAGAGAGTTCCAGGGAATATCAGTGCTGACAGGAGCAGCTTGTTGCACCAGCTGCTGTGCTACATTTAGATAATAAATGTGTTTAACTACTCAGAGAAGAAACAAAACTATGTCACATCCACCACAGACCTGCTCATCCAAGCATCCCTAAGATGCATCATCTTTTCCATTTACCTACTCAGAGGACACCCTGCAACCACAGCATCCAGCCAGGCTAATGAGGAGGTTGAGCTGCAATCCTTAATGAAATTAGCAGGGATAATCTGGAATTTCCCTGGACAAGGGGTCTCTGTTTTCAGCTCTGTAACCAGCAGGATCTGCCTAATGATGCAGCAGCACCCAGGGAGCTGCACCAGCTTCTTCTCAAGGTGGTAACCTGAGGACAGAATGTGTCAAATGAGCTCTGGTGGGGTCTAGCTGCAGGTTTGCTACTAAAAATTGTGCATTTAAAAGGCAAACCCCCCCCCCCTCCCCACTGACATCTTCTCTCCTTAGTTTTGATTTACAAGAGTGAATGGTCAAAAAATACTTTTCCTTATTAATTTTCTTTTTCAAAAGGCACCACTGTGTCCCTAATGGAAAAGCTTGTAAAAAACCACCCCAAAAACCAAACACAAATATCATGGATGAAGGTGCAAACAGAAAGTGCCAGTATGGCTTGTGAGAGCTTGGCAGACATTCCTTCTGAAATCTCTCTCTGCAACATATGGGATGTTCCTCACTGATAAGTTTTAAGTTGTTATTTGAAAAAAAAAAAAAAAGGAAGAGAAAAAATAAAGATACTTCAATCTAAAATGATGCTTTAATTTGCAAATTTTGTGCAGAATGCACAATTTATGCCAATAATTAGCATTTTAAAAGGCTATGCAATGCTGTCTGGTATTTCTTGAGGATGTGAGTGAGATTTACTGAAGCACATAAAGTCTTGTGTCCCTTTTTGAGAAAGTATTTCACATGCAGGGCTGCCAATTACAGCAGGACTTATGGAATGAATGAACATCTCTGCACTGTGACCAGAGCTGAAGTTAATCCACCCTGTATCCACGGAAAATGGAGGAGGGAGAAAGATAAAGCAGAAAAATGTAATGATTCCAAGGCTGAAGCTTTATTTCTGGTCACTGTTAAAACAGCAGCTTATACTGAGGCTATCTGCATTCCCAGTGTAATTCCATCCCACAAAAATTGAAGTTTTTACATTGATTTTGGTGACTAACTTTGAGCCAAAGGCTGTGGATCCTTTTCTCTCAGCTTTGGATTGATTTCACTCTTAAACAAAGTGAATAACAGAGCAGTGAAGTGGCAGGAAAGGGGATGGGGAGCTGCAGGTTGGTGCTCTGAGGTGACAAATGACACACAAGTGACATCAAAAGGTTTACCCTGGCACCCCTGAGGAGGCTGGAGTGGCACCAAGAGCTGTGGGGACACAAGAGGCTGATGACAGAATGTCACAGAGCACACAAACACTGACCAGAGTGACAAAGGGAGGGTGACAAAGCTCCCACCACAAAATCCCAGCTCTTCCCACAGCAGCCACCGGGTTTGTCAGTGCTGAGGGAACTTGGAGCTATTTGGGACACACCTATTGAACCATCCAGATCTGTAATTAACATCTTTTCAGCCTCCTCTTCCAGCTAGTGAGGGATTCCTCAGTGCCACCTTGTCCCCCACACATCAGGACTTGGTAATTTTTCTAGGACTCAAAACCATCTTTTCAGCTGCAAAAAATCACACATTGCTTTGGGTTGGAAAGGACTTAAAGATCATGAAGTTCCAACCCCTGGCATGAGTGAGGATGTCACCCACTAAACCAGGGCTCCAACCTGGCCTTCAACACTGCCAGAAAAAGAGCAGCCACAGCTCTGGGAAACATCATTCCTAAGAGCCATTTGCAAACCAAAACACCTTCAGTGAAGAGATTCCACAGCCTTTTTGGTCACATTTTGCTTTTCAGCCAGGCTCTGTGCACAGAACTCCATGAGCAGCCTCACAGCAACAGCTTCATCCATGGAGGGCTCCTGTCCTGCTAGGAATGACAACATTCCTGTGTCTCCCCATTCCCCCTCTTTTACAAGATGCACTACGCTTGCCCACCATCCCAAAACCCAGCTCTGAGAGATTCCATTCAAAAATTAACTTTCCCATACCACTTAATGAAAAATGTTCTGCTCAGTTCCTTCCCAGCTGTTGCACACTGAATTCACCCAGGTGAATTTGCCTGCCCACTATCCCAACACCCAGCTCTGAGAGACTCCACTCCAAAATTAACTTTCCCATACCACTTAATCAAAAATGTTCTGCTCAGCTCCTTCCCAGCTGCTGCTGAAATCACTGAATTCACCCAAGTACCACTGAAGAACAACATTCCCCAATGAGGAACCTCTCCTTGCTCAGCAAAGCCACCAACCATAGGAGCCAGAATTTCACACAGAATCCTTCAGGCTGGAAAAGACCTCCAAGCAGTCCAATCCCCACCTTGTCCTGAGAGAAACGGCAGATCTGTCTTTGAAAACAAGCTGCGGGTCTGTTGGTAGATACAACCAGCACTGGGAGATAAAAGAAACAATGGGAAGGATTCCACTGATTGATGAATGGAAAAAGAGATTTGCTTTTACAAATAAACTTCAGGTTTGCTGATAAATGAAATTAGACATTGAAAGATGAAAGAAACAATGGGGAAGAAAAACCCCTAAATTCCATAAGAATTAAAAATTAAAGGGGAGGGTTGTACATTAGAGGGGAATCTCTGGTATCAGGTGTTTTGGGAAGTCTGTACCTCTCAAGTACCTCTGCCAATGGGGAAAGAGAGAAGGGAATTGTGGTCAGGAAATTGGGATAAAAAGGAGGCTGCATGCTCCAAAAATGTGAGAGATCCCAGGGGAATGCACCACGGCCTCTCCCTTTATTCAAATAAAGCCAAAGGACTTCTCTGTCTCCTTTTTGGACATAAACCTCTGGTGTTTGTGGATTAATTTTCATAACAGTCTCCAGCCCAGAGCACTGAGTGCCACCTCCTTGGACACCTCCAGGGATGGGGACTCCAAACCTCCCTGTGTGGCATTCACATTCTTTGGAAAAATCCCTTTGCCCAGGATTTTTCTCCTGGGAAGCTGAGGAGCCTCAGAGAAAAGGAAAACAATTCTTATGTCATTTGCTTCTTCTGTGTTTTGCTCATGTGGCATGAGTTTGGAGATTGTTTACACACAGGTGATTGTTTCTTTGGATTCTGCTGGGAGTTGTTTTCACTCTTTGGCCAATCAGGGCCAAGTTGTGTTGGGACTCTGGAGAGAGTCACAAGTTTTCATTATTATCTTTTTAGCGTTGGATAAGTATCTTTTCTGTATTCTTTAGTATAGTTTAGTTTAGTATTCTTTAATATAATATAGTATTATAAGCTGAGGAGCCTCAGAGAAAATGAAAACAATTCTGATCTCATTTGCTTCTCCTGTGTTTTGTGCCTTTGGAATGTGTTTGGAGATTGTTTCACTGGATTCTGAATTGTTTTGACTTATTGGCCAATCAGGGCCAAGCTGTGTCAAGACTCTTTACAGAGTCACAAGTTTTCATTATTAGCTAATAATACATTTTCTGTCCTCTTTAGTATAGTTTAGTTTAATATTCTTTAATATAATATAGAATTATACAGTAATAAATTAGCCTTCTGAGAACATGGAGCCAGATTCATCATTCCTGCCTTCATGGGGACATTCCCAGCAAATACAAACCTCCCTGGGCAGCCCCTTCCAATGCTTAACAACCATTTCATGGAGAAATTCCTGCTGATGTCCAAGCTGAACCTCCCCTGCTGCAACTTGAGGCTACATCCTCTTCACCATTTCCCCAAAAGTCACAAGTGCTGGTGATAAAATCAGAATAAACCCTTGCTCTTCTGGCTCACAGCTGCTCTCCCTAAATCCATACATCCCAATTAATATAAAAAACAGTGTACACACAACACAATAATTAATGACTCAGCAGAAGAGGAGGAGAAGGAAAACAGGGAAAGATTCAGCCCAAACCAAAGGCTCTGCTGTCACTCACATTAAGGCTGCTTCAAACACTCCAAAGCACTCACATGGCTGTGTTTTTGATGATCCTTCCTTGGTCCATTTTCTGCCCAATGCCATGCACAACAAACACAATGTGGCTGGTCTGGGGTGGCTTGTCCTCTAATGTGGCTTCTTCTACATAGCCTCTGTGTAGCCTTGTCCCACTGCTTGAAGCTGCAGAAAGAACATAATCCCACATCAGTGACATTCTGCCAGGTGCAGTGCTCTCCTCTGCTGACAGAAGTTTGGCTTGTCTCAAGCCAGCGCGTTGAAAATCAGATTATATAATAGAGAATCATAAAATTAAAGGATTAGCATCTATTTTAAAATATGTGAGTGTGTACAGTACAAAGACATCCCGAAGAGATTTGTTTTAAAGCTAACACTCTGCCTTATCACAAACCCAGGAATTCCAGGATTCTGCACCTGACGGCAAATAATACCCCCTCCAAGTAAGTGCCTGTATTTTAAAATACAGGCACTTTTAAAGGCCTGAACGACTTGAGCAGCCAGGTGATATCAACAGCCACTTCCACTGCACAGGGAATTAATTTCAGGCATGTTTTGAAGAACAACTCTTCAGGAACCAGCTGTGTAACTGTGCACCCACTTCTACAACACAAAATCCTTCTCCTGGGCGTCTCAATCAATGAAATTCCTGCTGTCTCCACCTTACTCCCACATCATGGAAATGACCTGGCCACATAAGTGATTAAGTGTTGTCACTTTATCCACCTCAATTAAAAGAGCTGGTTGAAAACCTTTAAAATTTATCATTTTGATAGGGCAAACTTGCTTTGTTTTGAGCTGATCCAACCTGAAATTCCCCCCTTGTTCTTCAGCTCGGTGGCCAACCCCAATTCCCCAGGGTAAATGTGGGCATTTTCTCCCTGCTGTGCTGACAAACCCATGGGCACAATGTGCCTCCATCCCCCTCTAGTGACACTCAGGGGACCACACCAGGCACCAGTGCTGGCCTCAAAAACTGGAACTAACAGCTTATTTTGGTTTTAAAGAGGAGGAAAACACCCCAAACCCACTGAGGGCATTTTTTAGCCAAGACAGGTTTTGTTTACCAAGTGAATTTCTCTTCGATATTTCTCCTCCACAAATTGTTTGGGACAGATCTCATTATTTATTACACATTATCCCCATGGTGTTCTGGATAAATGACTTCATTTCTTCTGGAATTGTAGCACTGAATACTATTTTTAAAGGAAACATTAATTAAGTGTTCACCCAGGAGTCCTGGGGGGTAAGAGGGCATTAATTACAGGGCAGAGGATGCAGAATAAAGTCAGAGCTGTGACCTGACCTTGTCTCTTCAAGGAACAAACCAGATGTGCAGGTTCTTGTTCTGGTGTCCTGCACAGGACAAATTCCCATTTTCTAGGATGGCAATAATCTGCTTTTTCTTTGAGAGATCCCCCCCTCTTCCAACCATCTCAGCTTTGCCGCCTGACTGGGAGTGTTGAGTTTAAACGAGCCTGAATTTCTGCTGGAAATAATTTCTGTCTAAATGCCCTTTCCTGTCAGTTCATACTTCTGTTTTATGAACAGAAAAAAAGGCTGGATGAGGTGGGGAGAGGGAAGGTACGGTCATGTATTTAAGGAACGCATCACAATATCTAAGTACCCAGCAGTAAAATTAAGGTTGCAAAAGGAACTGTAATCCTTATATTGTTACAGGAATAATCCTAATTTTACATTGAATTCTAATTTAATTCTAATTTTAGCTTCTGGACTCTGCCACTGTAATATTTTCATGTATTTATTATGTAGTGCTAACTGCTGCATCCAAACCCATCAAAATATGGAATAAAATTAAAATATAATAAATCAAATATGCAATGTAAATAAAATAAAATTTAAAAATATTCATATCTAAATAGAATAAAATTTAAAAATATTCACATCTAGTTACAATTATTTTCACAAGCTAAGGACTCTGAATACTCATATAAAGTAAAAAATGGAATGGCCAAAGTGGGCTACTCACATTAAAACCTTTTGGAGTTAAACTTCAAATGCTGGCATTTACAATATTCTTTACAAAGTCTGGGAAAGATTTACCTTTGGAAAACCCCAACTTTTGTGTGACAGTCCTTGCAATTTTGGATGTTGTGGCATCACTGTACAGATACACCTCATCCACACTGTGCCAGTCCACATGGTTACGGCTCAGCTTTAGACTGTGAATGGCTGCAGCAAAAAAGGAACAAATAAATTGAATTTAGGTGGGGAAGAGGGAAAAAAAAACAAAGACAGAGAGAAAGAAGGGTAATTTACACACAGGTTAAAATCTAGAGCTCCATTATGCATCAATTTGTGTTATTTCTTACCTTGAGGAATTTTTATAGCTGGGTTTAACCTGAGCAGGACAAGCAGCAGTTTGAAGACCACCTGTCAGGACACTTCACATCATTCCCTTTCCCCCCTCATTTTGGAGTGGGAATTGCCCAAAATATTCCCTTAAAGGGGACAAGGTAATGGATCCTGAAATACTAAAGGTGGGTGTGATGAGCAGGTGGCTGCCCCAGGTATTTCCATCACTAAAAAGTGGAATTTCAGCCCTCTCTCCCATGCTCTGCTCTAACACAGAGGCTCCCAAGGCTGCCTTGCATTTCTCCCCTTTCAGAAATATCTCAGAGCTGGAAATGCAGCTCAATGAGCCTCTGAATGGGCAATTTCTGGCACAGAACAGAATGTAGCTCTTTGAAAAGCCACTAAGAGCTCTGGTGGTCGGGTTTTTTTCTGTGCACCGATTGTGTTTTTCCAGATTTGGAACTGATTGAGCTCTGAGCCCGACCTCATGACACACAGCCTGACTGTCAGGATTAAACAACAGGCACGTTGTGATGCAAATCAAAATCATCTCAGGCTTGGAGCTTGCAGGAGCCAAGCAGTGCCACAGCTGGGTTACAATAATTTGGATTTCACCAAAATTCGCTGCTGAGGTCTTGTTGAACGTGGGGGGCAGAGCATCTGCACAGCTGACAACAGCAATAGCCCTGTGACCAAAGAAATGGTGATTTATCTGTCACTGCTCTTGCTGGGAAGTCCAAAGTCATGGAAAACACCCACAGGGGCTGTTTTGGGGTTGTTTTTTCCACAGCAAGCAGAGCCCTAACCTGTCTCCTCCTTGAATCACCCAAATGAATTTTTTATACTCTTCTAAAAACATTCTGAGAAAGCCCGAGCCATCACAATTTCCAATTTTAACTCTGCTACAGCACAAACCAGCCAGGCTCAGCCAGATGTTGTGACTTTTCTCCAGCAAAATTTTTTGTTTCTTTGCCAAAGCAGACAGACTTGACACAGACTGATGAAAAACTAAACAAAATCTGTAAGGAGCACGGGGATTAAGAGAGGATTAGCCCTTGCCTTGTGGTAAACAACTGATTCACCAAAATAACTGGAATTACATCGTTGTTTTCCACTGGCAGAGCAGGAAGAAGAAAGAAATAAGCCTGGCTTTGAAGAGCAGAGATGGTCTGTCCAGGAGGTGCTCAGGAATTGTTCCATCTGCATTCTGCAAAATCCCTCTGAGAGAATGATCCTGGGGAAGCTGGCAGAGGAGGGGTGGAAGTTTGATCCCTTTGGAGGGTGTTGTGTTCAACACCCAAAAAAAAGAAGAGGAAGAGATGACGTTGAATCTCTGAAAAAACAGTAATTTGTAGTGCAGTGATCCTCAAATTCCTTCTGGAATCTAGTCCAGCCTCTCTAATGGAAGGAACAAAAAGGAACAAGTAGCTTTTCCCTACCCTGCACTAATTATTTCCCTTGGGAAGAACAAATTCCTCACTTTTAAGCTGTTCATGGGCATGGAAGGAACATCAACTACAAGATGCAGAAGCACCAAAGTATTTCAAATGAAGTTCAGCAGGGCCAAGTGTGAGGTTCTGCACCTGGGTCAGGGCAATCCCAAGCACAATTGAGGCTGGGATTGAAAGCAGCCCCAAGGAGGAGGATTTGGGGGTGCTGGGGGAGAAGATCAACAGGACCCAGCCATGTGTGTCCGCAGGCCCAATGTGCCCTGGGCTGCATCCAAAGAAATGTCACCAGCACAGAGTAGGGGGGGCTCAGGCTGGAGAAGAAAAGGATCCAGGGAGAGCTCAGAGCTGTTGGAACCCTGGGAATCGCTGAGAATTTCAGACTTTCTGTGCTGCCAGGCTCTGACCCCCAGGAGAACACTGCACTGACCTGAGGCCCTGGAGAAGCTTCCAAAATGGAATGACAGAAGTGGGATTGTGGGTGTGGAGATTGAATAGAAGTGTGTGATATCACAGGGTGGAAAACTTAGAGTTTAAGGTTTTAGAATGTAGTAATAGATATAAAGCAAGATGGAGGTTTTGGCGCGGAGGTTGCTCCTTCTTCTTCACCTTCTTCTCCATGGGTTTGGGTGGTTTTGTGTAATTGGATAAAAAAGTTCCCATTGTGGGCATGGGCGGTTGGTTATTGGGTTAAAAGTGAAAATAGTTGAGGTGTCATTTCTTAATTGGGCAGTTTATCCTTAAAAGGCCTTGCAGAGAGAGAGATGGGGCTCCATTTTTAGTTTGTTGGGGTGAAGTGCTGCAGAACTCAGGGTTTGTGAGGCTGTGACAGAGATAAGAACTAACAAACATCTGAGTCCCAACAAGAAACACCATCTTGTGATGACCCTGAAGATAAAAAGAAGATAAAAGTCAACACAGAGCCCCTTCCAAGGCCTGAAGGGGCTCCAGGAGAGCTGGAGAGGACCTGGGGACAAGGGATGGAGGGACAGGACACAGGGAATGGATTTTAACAAGAGTAGGTTTAGGTTGGATATTGGGAAGGAATTCTGCCTGTGAGGGTGGTGAGGCCCTGGCACAGGCGCCCAGAGCAGCTGTGGCTGCCCCTGGATCCCTGGCAGTGCCCAAGGCCAGGCTGGACAGGGCTTGGAGCAGCCTGGAAGGTGTCCCTGCCCATGGCAGGGGTGGCACTGGATGAGCTTTAAGGCCTCTTCCAACCTAAATCTTTCTGGGATTTGATTCTGTGATTATTTGACAGTGAAGAGATTATTAAAACTCTTGAGAGTTCAACCAAAAGGAGCTTCTGCTGCTGACAGCCCCAGGGGGTGTTCACAGTGAGACAGGGAACACAAAAATGTGTCTTTGGGGAGGATTTGACAGCAGTCTGAAAAGAAACATCCTAAAAAAAAAATAAAATATTCCAAGTGTGCTTTGCAGGCATGGGATTTTACAGACTAACACTGCTGGTGTGAAGCTGAGCCTGAGGAAGGGAAAGTGATGTTTCCTGAGGGTGAGGAGAGGACAGGATTGACAGAAGGACTGTCCTGCGAAGCTCCAGAGGGGCTCAGAGTGGCAGCTCAGGGTGTCCCAGGTGTCAGGGAGCCACCAGGGAGTGTCACAGCCTGGCTGAGGGAGCCCAGGGGCAGAATTCAGATGAGGCAGCAGGACAGGCACAGGGGAATCTCTTCTTGCTCATCCTCCAGGAGCACAAATTCCACACCTGAGGGGTCTCTCCAGGGTACCAGGCTGGGATGGTGCTGAGTTTCACTGAGATCTGACTGTCCATAAATCCATGGGGACAGAAATCTCCCTCTGGACCTGACTCCAAGAACTTGGAAGGGATTTTAAAAGCAGAGGAACAACTTTTTACATGGGGAGATGGAGAGAGGACCAGAGGGAAGGGTTTTAAACTAAAGGAGAGATTGAGATTAGATTTAGATTAGATAAGGAAGAAATTGTTTCCTCAGGGTGGGGAGGCTCTGAGGTTGCCCAGAGAAGTTGTGGCTGCCCCTGGATCCCTCTGCATCCTCCAGGAGCACAAATTCCACACCTGAGGGGTCTCTCCAGGGCACCAAGCTGGGATGGTGCTGGGTTTCACTGCAATCTGCATGTCCATAAATCCACAGGGACAGAAAACTCATCTGGCCCTGACTTTTCATGGATTTGTTCCTGTGTGGCACTTCCCTGGCACTAACAGCATTCCCACAGACATCCCTCTGCAGGTGCATCTTCCCCAGATGCAGAAAAGCCCAGCACACTCTTCTGGAGAAGAGAAGGCTCTGGGGAGACCTTGCAGCAGCCTCCAATGTCACTGTCATATTTTCTGGAAAAATCCCTTTGCCAGGATTTCTTCTCCTGGGAAGCTGAGAAGCTTCAGAGAAAAATGAAAACAATAATTATCTGATTTGCTTCTCCTGTGTTTTGCTGCTTTGGAATGTGGTTTGGACATTGTTTATCCAACAGGTAGTTGTTTGATTGGTTTCATGTGGATTGTTTTAACTTAATTACCAATCACAGCCCGGCTGTATCAAGGCTCTGGAGAGAGTCACAGGTTTCTAATTAGTATCTTGTTTAGCCTTCTGTCTGTATCCTTTCTCTATTCTTAAGTATAGTTTTAGCATTATGATATGATACGATATGATATGATATGATACAATAATAAATGAGCCTCCTAAGAACATGGAGTCAGATTCATCATTTCCTTCCTGCCACAGGGGACCCTGAAAATATCACAATCCAAGAACTTGGAGGGGGATTTTAAAAGAGGGGGAACAACTTCTGACATGGGGAGATAGAGAGAGGACAAGAGGGAAGGGTTTTAAACTAAAGGAAGAGAGATTTAGATTAGATTTGAGGAAGAAATTCCTTACTCAGGGTGGTGAGGCCCTGAGGTTGCCCAGAGAAGCTGTGGCTGCCCCTGCACCCCTGAAGTGTCCAAAGCCAGGTTGGCCAGTGGGGCTTGGAGCAGCCTGGGTTAGTGGAAGGTGTGGAATGAGATGGGATTTAAGGTCTCTTCTATCCCGAGCCCTTCTGGGATTTTAGTTAGGGACTGAAGGCCAAGTCCTTGGAGATGAGGCCAAATTTTGGATTCTTTTGTAGCCAGAACTTAGAAATGAAACATTTCTCAGGAACACCAACCAATACAGACTCCTACAGTTTGAGCATGTGAAAAGCTTAGCCCTGCTGGAGATGGAAGATGGGACCAGGAAATGATTTTTTTCAGCTGAAGAAATCAGTGGTTGCTATCACACAAACTCCAGTTTCGCCAAGAGAGATGAGCCCCGAGGGAAAAAAATCCCACCTAAAAAGTTGGAATATGAAAAATGAACCTTAAAACACAGAACAGATATTCCTAAAGCCTTGCAGAACCTGATCTCCATGAGGCTTTTGACTCATCTTGAGTCAAAGAAATGGAGAATAACAGAGGAGCAGAAACCCTGCACGGTGTTGTGCACATGGAAACATCCTCCCAGCCTGAGCACCTCCTGGGGCCACCTGCTCACAATTAACCACCTTTTTTAGCTAAATACCTGCTTCTCTCCTTGATGCTTCCATCCACCTGCCAAGAGCAAAGCACGGGGTGGATCTTTTCTCCCCAGAGTCTGGTGGTGCTCAAGTCAGAATCCATCCAGGGAAAAGCATCTGTGAAGTGCTCAGAGCTGACACTGCCTCCAAGGACACAGGCACTGTCATTCCAGCCAGGACAGAGACCAGAGCTTGGATACAGACTGTCTCAAAACCTCTCATGCATTCTTTATTTTTTTTCCCCAAGGATTTTTAAATTAGTCTGTCTTGCAAGCAGCAGGTGCCACACAAAAGCCTGACACGTGGTACAGGGAGCTGAGAACATAATTTGGCTGCTGTTGCTCCTTCTGAAATGAATCTCAGGTTCTGCTACATAAACCTGTAGATTTAAAAACCTTTTCTTATTTATTTTTTTTTAAAGAACCATTAAAAAGGCCATTGCTCTTAATTAAAAATGTCTCACATTGCTGTCGTTTTTTACATTGCACTTCATTACCTCTCAATTCATCGCTGTCACTATTTGTCACACAACCACCTAATTTCAATTTTTTTCTAATTTGAGCACATTTATTACCACAATTGAGCATGATTTGAGAGGAAAACAAATGCACAACATAATTTTAGAATTTCAATTTACAAAAGAAAAGGCAGAAGTCCTTTCTCATTGCTTGAATTACACTGATTCACCTTTAACAGACTTGGGCTCCTTGTGTGAGAAGAGGCAGGAAAAATTTTACTGCAAAACATTTTGATTTCAGAAATTTCCATTTGGACCCAATCACATAAAAAATAATTAAAGGAAGTCAAAAGGCAAACATTTATGCATGTCAAAATAAACTCTCAAGAGTTCACAACATCCCCAGGAGCCACAAGAATACAAGGTATGACAAGAACAACTACAAACCTACCATGTCCATTTACATTTTAAATGAAAGGTTTTAGGAGTCAGTGAAAGTTTAATCACTCCTGGCTTTAGAGGTTGCAGAGAGAGCCCAGTGACAAGAACTTTGGAGCCTTCTGCAATCATTAATGGCTCCTGTAAGATCTCCCCCCACTTTCTGAAATAAATTTGCAGGACATCAGCTGCTGCAAAGGTCAGGGCTGTTTTCTGCAGCTCAGCAGCCTTGAGCTATAATCCACACAGCTTCCCCTTTTCCAGCCCATGGCCAGGGACTCATTCCGTTCCAAAGCTGCAGCAAAAATGAATTATAACTTAAAATTAAAGATTATTATCCAAAAGAAAGCAGCAAACAAAACATTATCTGGAAGGAACCTTCCGTTCCTTCTCTGAAAGAATTAATCTCATTCCAGGCCTGCTGCAATCCCAAAAAAATAGCTTTTATTTTATTGGAAAAGCCAAATCACACCAAAGAGTGCGAGAAACAAATGTTCACAGTTTTCATCAGCCACAAACAATTCTAATAAGAATTACTGCATGACACTATGAGCATCTACTTCTCTCTAGGACTCACAACACTTCTACTTTTCCTCTAAGCTTTAGGATGCTTTTTCCTTCCCCTTGGAAAGAAATTGCACGGATACAGCTCAAAAAACTAAAGCATGTAAATCTAATATTTAATTGAGACAAGCAAACTATAATTTAAAGCTTCCTAAGCCAGGAGCACTACCAAAAAAAAAATTTAAAACAAAAAAAAAGAAATCTCCAATTACTGTACCTTGGGAATGCTTTCTCTTAAGACATGCAGCATCTGATTTCTCCTTATATCCTCTCCATTTGAACAAAGAAGGGAGGGAGAAGGGAGGGAGGTAGTAGAGAACTAAAAGTAAAAACACTGAGCTTCAAAGTAAAATTTTTAAAAGGGGTGTCATTTTTTTTTTCATTAGTATCACCATTTTTTAGGAAAAAAAAATAAAGTCACACTTTCTAGAAAGAGCTAAAATGTATATCTTAAAAAAACAAACCAAAACAAGAGATTTTGTAGCAAGTCAGGTCCCAAACTCAATTTTTTCACTCTTCACAAGCAGTTATGACATCACAACAGAGGTAAAGGCATCAGTAAGAGGCACTGGGACATGGTGCCACCAGAGCCACCTAAAGCATCATCCCTGGTACAGGGTAGAACACACTGACCCTTCCTAAATGTGCACTAAAACCTCCATTTTAAGCACAACTCTGGGGTTTTTCTCCCCCAAAGAGCATAAGAGGATGGTTAAAAGTTAGATTAGGCAAAATCTCCTGATCTTGCCCCGTTCTGCAAGGTCTCAGCACTCCCTGATCCAGCAAAGTGAGTGACATCCCACACTTGTGTCACCTGCCCCAGGTGTCCCCACAGCTCTCAGTGCAGGTGCAAATGAAATGTATTTATTGTTGCACACCACTTCTCTGGGGGGGAGGAAAATCAAAATAAATTCTCAGAGCTACAGCACTGGGGATTCCACAGAATAATTTAATTTGCAATATCGCACTGGCTTTTTACTTCCCTCAGGAAGAACCAACACAGGAAACTCAAGGGAAGTAGAAGAAAAATTGCTTTTCATGGTGAGGGTGGTAAAACACTGAACAGGCTGCTCAGAGAGGTTGTGGAGTCTATTGTTGGGAGATCCTGAAAATCCCACAGGAAACATCCTGAGCAAGCTGCTCTCATCAGAGCAGGGAGGTTGGGTTTGAGCATCCCCAGAGATCCCTCCTGACCTGCACAACTCTCCAAGTCTATGAACAGGAATTTCCCATCTAAAGGTTAACTTAGCTGTGCCAAAAATCTATATAAATTTTTTATACAGTGAGAAAATACTATTTGAAAGCGAAGACCAAAAAAAAAAAAAAATCAGCTCTTCCAAATGGAATTTTTAGAGGTTTTGTGGCCTTGACCACGCGCTGAAATTCTGTAAGAAAAACCCCAATAGAGTTCTGGTGTCTCAAAATCAATGCATTGGAATATTAATTCTAACTGACAGGATTTTTTATTTCTGTATGTCTATCATGGAATCACAGACTACTTTTTGGCAGAGGCACTGCTGGGGTTCATCTGCTCCAATCCTCTTCACAGATCAGGATCAACTTCAAAGTCAGATCCAATTTCAGGTTTGAATCAGGTTGCTTGAGTGATTTCCAGCTGAATTTTGAGCATCTCTCCGTGCAAATACAAAGAACTGTATCTGTTCCTATCCTACCTTCCTGAAACATGAGTATTTTTGAGCCAGGTCTCAAATTTTTGGAGATCTATTTCACACCCAAGACATCTCAGCTACCTTAGACTAAGGCATAAAATCAGCAGGATGGCTTCTGTGGGAGTGTTGGAAAATAAAAAAGGTTTTAATAAAAGGCAAAATAATAAACTCTTTACAGGGAAAAACTGATCTAGGTGCAAGAGGCCTTCTTGCCCCTGGTAAAACACCTCACAAAAAGTGATTGGTTTCTTTGTTCTCTGCTTTTTCTAGTAAATTACCCAGGCTGGACTTTTTGGCTTCTGTCCAATTAGCTATCCTTAAGTTTGAGGTGAAGTCCCCCAGGTTCTATGAGATGTCTTTTCACCTAATTGAGGAGAGAAACTTCTGCACTTATTTCCTTTTTAAGGCAACAAAAAATAGTTTTGTCACTCCGTCAACAAAACCCACATTCCTATACCTTCCTATCCCATAAATAAAACATTCAGCTTCACTCCATCATCACTAAATGAATATATCTGAAAAAGTCCATGGAGCAATAGAGGACAGGAACCTAACTGGTCTTGTTTTATCTGACAACAGCCTGGATAGGTCAGAAATCTTTGCAAAATGCTGCTCCTCTGATGGGCTACTTCAGATAGGAGCTGAACTCACTGTCTGCCACAGCATGAAGAAAAGGCAGTTTCTAAATCTTCTGTCATTCTGTAAACTTTAAACTTATTTACTGCCACATAGGTGTCCCTCTCCAGCTCTCCTGGAGTTCCTTTAGGCTCTGGAAAGGGCTCTGAGCTCTCATGGGGCTTCTCCTCTCCAGGGGAGCACCCCCAGCTCTCCCAGCTCCAGAGCAGGACACAGAATTCCAGAGAGGTCTCAGCAGAGCAAGGAGGGGACAGTCCCTTCCCTTGACCTGCTGGCCAAGCTCCTTTTGATCACAAAATGCCCCATTTCTGCACCCTGCCATTAAAACAGTAATTTATCTGATGCACTGAAGGGGATCAGGCACCCAGAGGAGTCACTGGCATCAGGCACCATAAACCAAGCTCATTTTGCAAGGCATGAAATTAAATGGTTTATAAGGATGAAAATCAAAATGCAAACTACAGATTGCTCAGCAAAGGAGTGATCTCCAGGCTGCCCCATGGAAAACAGAGCCTGGGGAATCACTCCCTGTCTTCTGTGCTTGCTGTTCCCTTCTGCATTTAAAGCCCTTTGTGCTCCCAAAACCGCAAAAAACTTTTTTTTTTGGTAAAGAATAACACAAATGTCAGCATGGGCATTATGTTATTTGTTGGCTGCAGGTTGGAGACCCTCCTCCTGAACAATTCTGCACTTTCAGAGGAAGTTTTGCTGGGATTAACAGTTTAATAATGGGCTATTTATCCCTCTTATCACCACCAAAAGCCCTGGATGAAGCTTGGTGATTTCCTTGTTAACCAGCTACAATCCAGGATTAATAAATGAATCAGAATTAATAAATTTAATACAATTAATAAATGCAATTACTGGAGTAATCCTTGGTACAAAGGGGCTGTTACAGCAGCAGCTTGTATTAATTTTGCTGATGAATCAGAGGACCTGGTCAGTTTTTCATCCCTCACAAGGTTTTATCACAGCACTGGGAACAGTCACTGCTTCCCAATGGATATTTCCAGATTTAGCTCAACTTTCACTGATCATAAACAACAGGTACCTGTAAACCCTGATGGCATCAAAAACTGCTTCATACAGGATGCAATTACAGCAAAATGGAGCATTTAAGAAATTTATAAACTGAATTCAGCTAATTTTGTTTATTTCACCGGTTGCAGAGCCTCTCCCAGTGCCACTGCAGATGGCATTTGTGGATGCCAGAGGCTCCAAGAGGTATTGAGAGGGAAATCAGAATGACAAAACCACTGTTCACACACTGTCAGCTGCAATTGTCCTGCAACTCTGCTATTATTACCAAAAAACCCTGCTGAAACCTACTGGTGACTTGACATATATACCACTGAAGTGATGCCACATACAGCTTGGGGTTTTGTTTGGTTTTTGGCTTTTTTTGTTTTGTTTTGTTTTTTGGGGGTGTGCTTTCTGGTTTTTTTTGTTTTGCCTTTTTTCTTTTGTGACTTTGGTTTTAGAAAAGGCACTGGCACCTGAATTTGGAGTTTCCTTTTCTGATCTTTCACATTTTCTTAAATATCAGTGGTCATATCTTCCTCATCACTCTCCCCAGTCCATCCAACATCAAATCTGAAAATTTCTGTTCCATAGTTCAGACTTTATCTGAAAAAATCCCAACTCTGACCTCTCTTATTTACTCTATAAGGAGAACCCAAGCACCAGTGCAGCCTTCCCTCAAAAATTAAACTAACAAAGGCTGGGAGCACTCAGGAATCACAAAGATTTGCTTTCCATGTAAAAAACCATAAATTCCTGCCACTAACAACCCTGAGCTTTGTGCCTCTGGGACAATAAATCAGAAATACAGGTAAAGTGCCTTCCAGAAGGATGTTTGTACAGGCAGAGAGCTGTGGCTCAGGGCTCACACCGCTTCATGCAGCTTTTGGACAGAGCTGTTCTAGCAGAAAATTGCTCTGCAGCCTTGGCCAGGTGAAAAGATCTTTTAAAGTAGCACAGAAAAGGAAAAAAAATCATAAAGGCCTCACTAGTTTTAAAGGGGAGTTAGAAACTTTCTGTAATGCTGATAAAACTTCCTAAATCAAGAAATGACACTTTGGTTTTCATTACAGTGATTACAGAATTTATTGCTAGGCTTCCAATTTCTGAACAAGGCTTTACTTGTGTGGTCACACATAAGAAATCACGGCCAAAACACAGCCATTCCCACCCTGTGTAACTGCTCTGCACAAAGCTCCACTTCAAAAATAAAGTTTCTTTGTAAAGAATAACACAACCAAATCCCTGCTGAGATATCTTGAGGGCCCTCTGTATTTGAAGCTTGTGGTTTGTAGATTGTTCAAGCAAGAGACAGCCAAAAGTGTGAAGGGCAAAAAATTCTGATTTTTTGCTGTGCAATACCTGCTCTGAGCAATCAATTCAACTGTGTACATTAAATAATAAATCAGTAATTTCAGTAATTTAAAAAATGTTCCATGCAGCAGAAAAAGATTCTCAGCAACACTACCTGAACATCCTCAGCCTGCTCATTAAAATGTAAGGACTTCCCCAACAGAATGCATGCCCAAGATTTACTGCAGCTGAAAACTAATAAATCCAGCCTGAATCAAAATGGAAAATGAAATGTGATTTTTAAAAATGATCCCACTCCCTTTAGGGCAGAATTAGGGATGCTGAGAGAATGAGGGATTGCAGAGAGCAATCAGCCAGTTTGCCTTTGGACACTGACTCCTCTTGTCCCACCAAGAGATTTTAGTTTGAAATGAGATTTCAAACACAATTAGAAGATATGAAACACAATGGGAACAAGATGTTTCTCCATAACTTTAATTTTTACAGCATTCCCCAAGCGTGCTGCAGCAGAAAATCCCACACTGGAAAATGGGAGAACAAACTGATGTTCCCCAATTTACAGGATAAAAAACCAAAGCAGATCACATTCTTACTTAGGAGAAGCAGACCTCAAGTGTCAAAAAAAATGTATGAGAGTGATCTAAACAATCTTACCCTCCTTCCCATCAACAGGTTTGGATATTTCCATATCAAAGCTCTCCTGCAGCTGCTGGCCTTTGAAGCGGTTGAGGTGCTCCTGCTCTATTAAATTACTTTCCTCCTCTTCCAGAGGTTGCCAAGTCCCATCAATAAACCACTGGCCACGCATGACAGGGATCTTTTCAGACTCTAAAAAAATAAAAAAAAAAAAAAGAGGTTTTTTTAAAGCCACAAATCACAAACTGAGAGCAGGAAATGTAGTGTAATCTGCAAACCTGAGCTAATGAGATTTCCCAGCTGTGTGTGAGGATGTGAGAGATGGACAGAAAAACAGAATTCCAGAATGGTCTGGGTTGGAAGAGACCTTAAACTGCATCCAGTGCCACCCCTGCCATGGCAGGGACACCTTCCACTACCCAAGTTTACTCCAAGCCTTGCCCAGCCTGGCCTTGGACACTGCCAGGGCACTTCCAACAACCCAAATTACACATCAATTAGCATAAATGGTGGTATTTAAAAATGCAAGTTGTTTTTTTTTTAAATTAAAATCAATGTTTTACTGAGGGCTGGTTTTGGTATCTGCTGTTCTTGTTTCAGTTTCAGTTCTCCAAATGAGGAAAGTGGGGGCTCAGCACTTGCTGTGCACCTGGCAGAAGAGAAATCTCTTAAAATAATATAACTTGGTGCTTATTCTTTATCAAACTGTGCTTCATTGTTGCCCACATTTACTACAGGGAGCAAAAACTCCCCTCTTATACCCAGGACAGTGACATCCATTGTAATTCAGCTTTGAATTCCTCCTCCTCCATCTGGAAAACCAAGGAGAAATTCAGTGACCCACAAGCCCCAAAGATCCCAAATCCAGGTTTTTATGGGATTAACACAGATTTGGGTCTGCTAAGAGCACAGAGCAGTGGGACCAGTGACCTCCAGTGCACACTTGATATGAATATATACATATATATATATATAAAAAATATATATACATACATGTATATATACATATATATGTGTATACATGCATATACACACATACATATATGTATGTATATAGATATTTTATATATAAATATATACATATATATACATATATATACCTATACACACACATATATATTGATATATATATACACACATATACATTTATACATATATATGCATATATATACATTTCTACACATATACACACACATACACATATATGTTTGTATAGACTGACTCAGTGACTCAGCCAAAACCAAATATCCTGTGTGTGTTACACTGACCACAAAGATTTAGCTCTACAAAGCAAATAAGAACTCAATCACAAAAAAAGGCTTAAAAAAAAGGAGATAAAGGGAAAAAAAAAAAAGGCTTCACTGCTCCAAGATCTGCTCTGACCTGGAACAGGGTAGAAAAAAAGCTGGGAAGGAGAAATTGGAAAAGAAACAATAGATGCAAACACACAGTACATGAAATTCAGGTGAAAATTAAACATGAAACAATAGATTTCAGAGTGCCTGAGCACAGGAGGGATCTCTGGTCTGTCAGCACTGCTGGATGGGGTGACCCAGCCACGGGCAGGGGTTTTTGGTCTGGTCCCAAAGCTCTGTGAGCACAAGCTCAGGTCCCACAAACTCCTGGTTCCGTGCTGCCTCCACTACAGACACACCACAGGTGCTGGCTGTGCCCTAAAGTCACTTCCACACCAAGTGCTGCCAGGTGAGAATGTGACAGAGAATTGAAAACACCTCCACAATTCACTCAGAACCTCTAAACTATCAAATTTTCATCCCTCAGACCACTGAATCAACACGTCACAAAAACAAAAGGAAAATCACCTCGAAATAATCTCCCCACGGGGCAAGGGAATTTCAAATTCATTTCAAGGAAATTGATCCTTGAAAATATCAGAAAAACCAAAGTTCTGAGCAGCTGTAAAATGCACAAGTTAGCAGTGCCTGCAAGTTGCATAGGAAATTCAATATTTCATGAAAATTTAGATTAATTTTGGAGTCTACATCCCATCAATGCAGGGTGAAAGATGAATATTTGTTTTTCATGAACTGAAAGTTAACCACACCAGTCTCTTTCCTTAACTTTTGCTGTAGTCCCAGACACTTTACACCTGTCAGAAATCCACATTTTTCAGTGCACACACATCCAGCCAGGCTGCCCTGCCAAACAAAGCTCTGTCTGTAGGAAGAAATGAAATGTGAGGGTCGAGAAAGGCTCCCATTGTGGCTGCAGCAGTGACAGGGCTGTGTCAGATGTTAATCCTCACTGGGAAAATCTGTGAGCAATTCCTTAATTCTTGACTAAGCAGCCTGATGAGGCTCTATTCATTGAATCCACAGGCAGAAATATGTTTTCTTCTTTTAAATAATAATCACATGAATACTATTTTGTACTCCAAACTGAGTACAAGACACCTCTTTTTCAGTTTTGAAGGGCTTCAAGTTTTTCACATGGGAATTTCCACCTACAGATTGCTAAAATTCTAACCATCAAGTATTAAAGTAAATATTTTCAGGCTCTTTTTGCCTGAGAGAAGCTTTCCCAGAGTGGTTCCTTACAAGAGCACTCAACAGCAGCTCTCAAACAGAACTTGAGCCCTTCCCAGAAAGGCTCAGATGGGAAAAACTGTTTGAAATAAGAAAAATTTTCACATGAAATCTCTGCAGAACACTTGAGTTTGGAATAAATATGATATTTGACTTTGGAAAGGGTGTTCATATGCAAATATAGATTATTCTTAGATCCAAAGACAATTAAGGAGGTTTGAAAAACCTGAGTGAGGGCAGTTCTGTTTTCTAGCTCTGTGGGATTTTGGGGGGACCAAGGAATTGCCTTTTTTTCTTTTTCCCATTCCCTCCTTTAAACAGTTGCACACTCTCAGAGCAGCCAAACCAGCCTGAACCACAAATTGCTTTGATTTCCCATCACAAGCTGGGGGGGACAGGTTTGAACCCTGAGCTACAGAAAAACTTCAAGAGAAAACCACCTGGAAGGGGAGGAGGAGGAGGAAGGCAGAAAATGACATTTCCTGCCATCAGCAGCACAGTTTGGCTCTCAGAAACATGAACACAGCCCTGCAGAGCTGAGAGCATCAAATCTGGGATCACAGCACACAAAACCACATTTTGGAGGCAGGCTGGGAGAGAACTGGGAATGTTCACCTGGAAAAGAGAAAATCCAGGGAGAGCTCAGAGCCCCTTGCAGGGGCTCCAGGAGAGCTGGAGAGGGACTGGGGACAAGGGATGGAGGGACAGGATACAGGGAATGGCTTCAAACTAAAAGAGGAGAGATTAGGAGGGAATATTAGGGAGAAATGAGGGTGGGGAGGCTGCCCCTGGATCCCTGGAAGTGCCCAAGGCCGGGTTGGACAGGGCTTGGAGCAGCCTGGGACAGTGGAAGGTGTCCCTGCCATGGCAGGGGTGGAACTGGGTGGGATTTAAGGTCCCTTCCAACCCAAACCATCCCAAGACTCTCTGACAACCTCCAATTCTATGACAACTTGTTGAGAGACTGAACTAGAAACAAATTTCAAAATATGGCCTTGCAAAAAACCAGATATTTTAGAGAATGAGAAATGTGAAAGATCCATTGCAGCAAGACCATGTGGGATAAAAACACAGATGATTGCTGTTAGAAGTAATAACAACATTGTGTAGCAAAAGTTAATAGGCAGAAAAACATTTATAAGGTATTGTGACCAAGAAATAAGTTACCCTCTGATAAAACAGCATTAAGTGTTACATCTCATCGAGACTGATAATAGAATAAAATCCTTTAAAACACCTCTCAGTTACCCCATCTCTGTAAAAGCTGAGAAAACCAACAACAACCAAAGTTCTAAAGGTCTCCAAAAGCAAGTGAGACTTCAGTTAATGAAGACAGGGAAGTGCATCAGTGGTAGTTCCATGGAATACTCTGGATGGGCTGGGGAAATAATTTCACACAAGGGATTTTTCAGTGAAAGCTGGGACACTGGGAAAGAGGCTCCTAACCACAGCTCCTCTGTTTAATCCTGCACGGGGGCTGGCACTGAAAACCCCCAGGTTTAGTTCAGAAGACTTGATGCAAACTTACAACAGTAAAGAGCATTAAAAAGTGATGAACCAGAATTGCCATTTCAGCACCCAATTTCACCAATTTTTAGCCCTCACTTATCCACCTTCAATAAATTCACTCATGTCTTGCATACTCAGGTATTTCACAAAGCTTAAACTACATTCTTTCAGTTACTTTTGTTTTATGGAAGAGTTAAAGACACTGAAATTACATCATGTGGTAATTTAATTTATTTTTTGTCAATACAGAATTCCAAATCTTTAACATGAAGCGTTATTTATCCTTATCCCTACAATCTCAATCCCTAGGAAAGGATTTGCCTTGATTTCTTTACTGCCTTAAGTCTTACACCATATAATCTGCAGCTGGCAGTGCTTCAGACTGAAAGATATCAACATATTTGACTGGTTATACACTTCCATGGTTTATTTATAAAAGAATTTCTAAATAAATCTGAATGGTGGAGATTTAAAGTAGATGAAAACCACTTAATTTTAATTAGTCACACGTATTTTACCACTTTTAGAGGAAATCAGTTTAAGAGATTTACTCTGCAACAAAGGATTTATTTATTTTTGCACAAATGGGTCTTTTTTTCCCCTGAAAATCCAAAGAACAAAAGAATACAAGTGCTGTAATTAATGGTGTGATAAGAACATGAGTGATTTGCATTATGATAATCACCAAAATCCTCTGAATAACGAGAATTATGTTAAAATAAAAACTGTAGGCAACATACAAACTGCAGCATGTGTGTGTAGTGTATGTGTATAACCCAGCTATTCCTCACATCTAATATAAATTGGATTAAAAACCCAGCTAATCCACCACAATAAAGTCATAACTGAGCAGAATTTGCCTTAATTTCCCTTCTAACACACCAATTCCATCCTTCATTTCCTGCCAGCACATTGCTGGACAGGGCATAGCCTTAAATTTCAGTTTTGCACAGCTCAAAGGAGCCTTTTCCACCTGCCTTGATTCAGGAGCACGAAACTGTGACCAAAGTGAGATAATTCAGAGATAAGAACTCACTGCTGGCCAAGCCCAGGCACTCCTGGCACTCTGCAGCCACCAGCCCCAAGACACTTATGATGATTTACCCACAAATGAGATCTAAAAGGTTAATAGAATATTCAGAGGCTCAGAAATTTAAATTAAAGCTGGTGCTTTGCTCAAATTGACAACTCCCAGCTCTCCCAGCCCAAAACCAAGAAGTGAGGCAAGAAACACGAGCGTATAAAACACCACCAGGTCGAGATGTTCTTCAGTGCACTAATTTCAGATTCCTGCTTTTTTGGGGCGGTAACATTTCCTTAAATTTGATTTCCTTCTTACTGCAGTGGCAAACAATTTGCAGCATGTGAGAATAATACCTGCACAAGCTGAAGGCAACTTTGAGGCTGCAAATGTGACATCTCAAATTGGAAGTTTTATATTAACTTTTCAGTTATAGTTAAAAGTTAACTTTTCTTTTATAAAACTAGAAGTCTTATATTAAGTTAAATAATGAAGGGCTCATACATTTACCAAGTTCCTGGCCTGAAACACTTCTCTGGGCAACCTGTGGCAGTGCCTATCTAAATAAATAAATACATAAAAATATATTCCAGAATAACATCAAGGGTGTTATTAGAGAATTTTTTAAAAGTTTGTTATCCATTCCTATTATATCAAGCCTAAAATCATGTTCTGGGTATATTTCACCAGGAACTTTAGGGACAGGACAAGGAGATAAGAGTTCAAACAGAAAGAACTGGAATTCAGGTTAGATATGTGGAAGAAATTCTTGTCTGTGAGGATGGTGATGTTGTAATAAAACGGCCCCAAACTAAAATTGCATTATTTCGTGTTTGCTACCTAACATAACACATTTAAATTTTTTTCTTAAAAAAAAAAAAAAAAACTTAACATTGCACACCTTTCTAGCTCTCCTCCACTTTATTTCAGAGCACAGCAGGTGACTGACTCTTAAATAAATGGAACCATTTGTTTGATGCCAGCCTGGTGACCTCCCTTTGTCCAACCACAACCACATGTGACCTGTCCTGATCTGCCAGAAGGAAAAGTCCTGCAGAGGAGTTCAAGGGTGAAGCCTCGGGAAGCTTCAGAGGGACACAGAGCCTGAGCTGAACAGTTTTCACTCACTGAGCAGTGAAAAATCATCATTTTGCTGATTCATCCAGTAAGTCCCAGTTGCTCCACTGAAGTAATTTGTAAATTCCAGGTGTGAATTACATTTGAGTTTCAGTCCCACTGGCACAGGTGGGATTTTCCTTCCAGAGCAGCTCAACCTGTGAGCCTCAGTGTTGGCTCCACTGCTGGATCCCAGAGGCAGGAAGAGATGTTTTTTTCTCTGCTGCAAACATGGAATTGCCTCTGATTTACCAAGACTGCCTGAAGTATTCCAGCAACAGCCTAAAAGTGTTTTTCCCTGAACTGTTTTTAATTGTTTCACACTATGAATCCAGCAATGAGGAATGAAAAGCTGCTCTGTGGGGCTGGTTCCAGACAAACACAGAAGGAACCCCACAAAAAGTGATGAATGTGCTCCAAGTCATCAACTGTAAACCATTCCAAAACACAGAATCACAGAATGGTTTGGGTTGGGAGGGAAATTCAGGATCATTTTGTTCCACCTCTTGCCATGGCAGGAACACCTTCCACTATCCTAGGTTGCTCCAAGCCCTGTCCAACCTGGCCTTGGGCACTTCCAGGGATCCAGGGGCAGCCACAGCTGCTCTGGGAATTCCATCCCAGCCAGGAATTCCCAATTCACAATCTCCCATCCATCCCCATCCTCTGGCACTGGGAGCCATTCCCTGGCTCCTGTCCCTCCATCCCTTGTCCCCAGTCCCTCTCCAGCTCTCCTGGAGCCCCTTTAGGCCCTGCCAGGGGCTCTGAGCTCTCCCTGGAGCCTTCTCCTCTCCAGGTGAGCACCCCCAGCTCTCCCAGCCTGGCTCCAGGACATAATTTTAAATCCTTAAATCAGGAAGGGTTTTCCTGCTTTGAGGTAACAGTTTATTACCATATCCACAATTGTTCTTTCCACAGATCTGATCCTGATGGTCCCAAGCCAAAATCCTAAAGCTCACTTTACAGGCCATGTCAAGCAGGAAGAACTCATTAAAAAAAATCAACTTAGACTGTCAAAACATGAAATGGGCTGCAGTTTTAAACTTAGAATTGTATTTTTACTGAATTCTCATCCACTAAAACAGTTCCCTAAACTTCAATCCTTCAAAGTGTTCTGAAGCACTTCCACCACTGGCATTTGCTGCTGGAACCACTGAGTTTGTCCTTTTATCAGCTTTTTACCGCCCAGGGACACCTGCACTTTTTAAAAACCACAGAAGAACCACTCCTGTGCCACATGACCAACACATGAGCACCTCCCAAAAGTGAGCGTGTGCTCCCAGCCCATCCCCAAAAAGCCAAAGGGCTTTTGCACAATGCCACCCTCTCATTCTGAGTGTGCTCTCCTGAAAACCCTGCTGTGCTCCCCAGCTCCGCCAGCACACACAAACACTTGGAACAAGAGGTTCCTGGAATAATTTCCAAAATAAAGAGCAAGATTGTCTCAGTGCACACCTCAGACCTGCCACTAATGAACAAGATGACAGCAAAGGTTATTATGCCCTTGCATGGCTTCAACTCCTCCCTTCTCCACCACAGAGATTATTTTTCTGTGCTCTCCTCCTGAACTCCCTTCCTCCAACTTCTCCAAGCCATCTCCAGAATTCCCCAGCCTTTCATCCCCATGTTGAAATTTTCCTTCATTTTTTTCTAACCCTGTAGGGTTTCCCCTTCCAGAAAACCAGTAGGATTTTCACAAAAACCCAGAATGGTTTTGTTTGGGAGGGACCTTGAAGACCCCCCCTACATGGCAGGGACACCTTCCACTATCCCAGGTGGCTCCAAGCCCATCCAACCCGGCCTGGGACACTTCCAGGGGCAGCCACGGCTTCTCCTGGCAACACTTTTAGTTTCTTTCATTGTAAATTTCACTGCCTGGGATCCCACTTGAACCTCGGGTTTATGTGCTCACTAATCCCGCTATTTACAACATTTATTATCTGCGGAGTCTCTCCTCCCCAGCCCCTCACACAGATCCCATCTCAGCAGTGACCTTTTCTCAAACCATTCCCTCATCCTCACTGCTTTCAACCTCATAGATTCTCTGACAACTGCTCCTGCTTCTTATTTTAATTTCTTGCTCCTGCTTATTTTAATTTCTTCCTCGTTTGCAGATTTTTTTTCCACCTAGGCCTTCTGCTCTCACACATCCTTGTGCTCCTCCAAAAGCTCTGGACAAGGTGTTGGTTTGGTGCTTTCAGCGTTGTTTTTCCCTAAAAGAGCATCAGACACACAAAAATTCACCTGACACCAATCCTTAATTCAACACTGTCACCTCCAATTCAATCCCACCCCGTTCCTTTGATCTCAGCACTGTCCAACCCAACCCATGTTCAGGCCTGAATGAAGTCAGAGCAGAACTCCTCATCCTTCTCATGCCACAAACATTTCCTGCTGCCACAGTTACAGCAGAAAACACCCCTCTCACCCACAATTTGTAATCCAAATATTCCCTACACCTCTGCCTTTGTCCTTGTGGACCAAATCCAGCAGGAGAAGTGCTGGACCACATCAAAGGACAAGCACAACTTCCCAAGCCATGTCCTTCCTTAGCTACTCTGCTGCAGCTGAACCATCCACTGGAGAATTATTTTGCTCCCATTTAAAGGAGAAAGATTAATTTTGATGAAATATGCTTAAATAAAACATAAAAGCTGAGCTCAGGGAAGAAACTTGCCCTCAGAGACACATCCCCAGTGCTGCCACCTCAACCCTGGCCTAGTGGAAGCATCTCAAAAGTCCCAAGCTCTCTCTGCTGAGAGGCCACAAGAAACAACCCTGAAAATACACACAAACAAATGTGATTTAATACATGGAACACTGCAAATCTGAAAGTTATTTCATCTAGGTGTGTTAGGTCACAGAATCCCAGAGTGGTTTGGGTTGGAAAGAACCTAAAATCCCTTCCCATTCCAACCCTGCCATGGCAGGGGCACCTTCCACTATCCCAGGGCGCTCCAAACCCTGTCCAGGAACACTTCCAAGCCTTTTGGTCCGGAAGGAATCGGCCAAAAATTAAGCTACAAGATGTTTTTGAAATGATGGCACAGTAAAAACAGACACAAAAAAGAACCCAGAGAGATTTTGAGTAGTGAAAGCAACGTTTCACCTTTACAAAGTGAACTGTCAGTGTTTTATTTGCCAAAGGATTACACACCTGGAGATAAAAAAAGCCATAAAATTTTATTCAGGACTTCAGCCTTCAATCAAAAGGCCCTTTATAGAAAGGAAACTGTTATCAACCAAGTTCAAAGACTGTCCAACACACCAAAACGTTCTAAGTGTGCTGTAAAATGACAAAAAACACTGCTAAAACCAGACTAAACCAAATGAAAGTCACAAACAATGATAAGCTCTTGATTTCATTCCCTTAATTTTCATCTTGATCAAGAAGGCAGCTAAAATGGTTTTTTAAAGCAGCCCAGTTCCAGTCTGAGCAGACAGATCTTAATTTTAAGACCCAGTGGTCCACTCTGCATTCAAGATATTTCCAGATTAAAGTCAGTAAAATATCTGTTATATCAGTACATCTTCACTCAGGGATGGTTCTACTAAACAAATCTGGTTTTAAATACAAAAACAGGCTTTTTATTTGATAGACTTCAGCTACTGTTAGGTAGAAAAATAATATACATTACAAAAACAAACAAAAAAAAATTCTAACCTTACCAAACCTTTGTCTTGGAGTGGAGTAATTTAAATAAATAGAGGCAACTTAACAAAGTACTCATGAAAAAAAAAAAAAAAGCAAATACTTGACAGAACAAGGGCTGCATGGGACAAACCCACAAGCCAGAAAAAACAGGGGAGAGTCACCCAAAAATGCACAGACCACAGATTTAACAGACTCACACAGGACTTTGAAAACTCCACTGACAAACTCCAGAGCAAAATGATTGTAAAGCAGCTCTCTTCAACTGGGAGGGCTGAAAAGGGCTGGATAATTTAAGATTTAAACAGAAGACCCTTGTATAAAATATCACTCTTGTCATCTCCACAGAAAACAAGAAACAGCCCTGCTCCAAACGACTGACTTATGTGAAAGCCTACATTAATAATTTTCATCCTCTTGAACCATTTCTGCTGGTTCTACAGCGCTAATTAAATAAATCCCAGAGGTCACAAGGTAAGGATGAAATTCTCAGTAATTAATCTGCTCAAATTGTAACTCAGGCTGATATTCCTGGCGTTACCAACGAATCCTGCAGCCAGCTTAAAATGCAGATATAAAAATAAATATTCCAGCACCTGCCAAGCTATAACCAACATTTCCCTGGCATTGTGATGCCCCAGGAATTGCCAGCTAAGGAACCAGCAGCTCAATGTGGTGGCTGTGTGAGAGTCCAGCACATACAGGAAAAAGGGCAAAAAAAACCCAAAGATAAAAGCTTTTGACCTTTGCTCTGAGCTGAACCATGAATCAGCAAAACCAGTCAGTAGTTTCTGTACTCTTCAACAAGCACATTTTAAGGCAGTTGTACTCATCATACCTCACGCCTGTGTGGTCAGAGAGGAGGATTCTCCTGCCTTACTCACAGCTGGTTTGGCATCCACGTCAGGGCAGCAGCCACCCTTTGGATCCAGAATTACACACATGCTAGCAAACAGGAATAGTATGGGAATTATGGCTCCACCAAGGCCTTCAAAGGCACAGATAAGCCTGAACCCTGGGATCTGACCTTGCTGATTCCTCATATGTGCATGCAGCAGTAAGGCAGAATGGGAGAAAGGCACTCACAGGGAATAGAGGCAGGGAAATGTGCAGTGAGGAAGTTAAACCAGAAGGCACCAGAAGCCCCTTGAAAGACCAAAAGTTGATCTCAGCCTTGCAAAGGACTGGACCTGCTAATAAGAAAAGACTTGAGCACTGCCCTTAATCAGCTTTCTGAGGGCTAGAAATCATCCCCGTCATTAGTCTGCTCAGGCCCAGGAGTTTATTCCGCCCTGCCTCTGGTGCTAACCTCTGGGAATCTCTCCTTCCCAGCACCAGAAATGGTCTCTGCACAGCCCATGCTGTCATCTGAAACATCTGCTCCTCAGGCTTAATGAGACTGAATCAGCTTCCAAAATGGACAAGGCTCGGTGTCAAGAAATTAAACCTTTAAGCTGCTGACGAGTGCAGCCTCTTGCTCCCATTATCAGGAGCAATCCTGCCTCACCTGACAGCTCTGCTCACTCCTTCCCCTCTCTCCCTAGGCACAGTTACAGGGATAGCAGCAGTTTCCTCCTTTCCTGGCTGTCCTGCATCTTCTCTTCCCAGGAACCATGTGGCAGCTGCAGCCAGTGCCAACAGCAAGGGGCTTCAGCGGGGGGACAGGGAGAAGCAGCTCCAGTTTCTGCTCAAGAAGCTGTGCCCAGGCTCCTCTAGCTCAGAATTTGTGTGGGCTGAGACCTCTGCTCGCTCCTGGGGTGATGATTTAAAAGACAAATTGTCCCACAAGTGAACTGTATTGTCATTTATGGAGCTCCCTCCTGTAAAGAGGCTGATAAATAAAGAGGGAAAACAACAGAAAGCCCTGGTTTTCATCTCTGAAAAAGCTCTGAGACCCCCACCTGAGTCTTAAGATGAGAGAAATCTGCCTGCCCCTCTGCCAAGCCCATGCCAGGACATGCTCAGCTCCTCTGCAGCTCACACTACTCCACCACATCCCCCTTGTCCTTGAGGGAATGCAGTTGGAAAGCAAATCCTCAGGACCAGCAGGTGAGCACAGCTTGTCACCCTCAGGAAAACAGGGGTTCACTTGCCCAGCAAGACCCTTGAGCCCTTCCCACCAGGGGAAAAGTGCAGGGAAATGGGATCTCTGCCCCTCTTTCACTGCTGCACCACGAGGACACACAACTGCAAGGGGAAGGGCAACACAGGGGGGGTATTCCCACCTCATTTTGAAATTGAGGGGGTGAAACAAATTTCCCTCTATTGGAATGTAGGAATTAAGGATTATGTGTGTATGAGATGCCTGTTGCAATTCCTCCAAGAGAAAGGAGGAGAAATCCCACTTCATGCCTCCTCCCAGAGGGCAGGTGATGAGAAAGGAAATATAAAGCACAAGATCATAATTTCCCTAGTGGAGAGGACAAGGGTCACAGAGGGACAACCCTTGCTTGCATCATTCCTCACTGAAGATGAGGGATCAAAGACACATCTGTGGGGAGGAGGGAGTGGACAAACAACTGATGTTTCTACTGTGCTCCTTCTGAAGGAAAGGTGTGCAGGGAGGGAACTGGGAGAGTGCTGAAGGCAAATACCCACCCTCACTCACCCTCTGCTTGGGAAAAGCAGAGCATGAGAAGGATCTCTGCCACCTTCCCTCCCACTTTCTTCCACACATGCCAAGAACCGAGCAGATGCCCAGACCTCCCTTTTCCAAGTCTCTGGTGCCAGCTGTGCATGCCCCAGATCGTGTCCTTCATGGTTGCGTGCAGGGGGAGGTGAGAAGGGGAAGATGCTCAGCTCCCTGTGCTGCTGGAGGTGGCTGATGTGCTCACAACACCCTGACTGGGGGGTACCGCTCATCCTCGGGGAGGGGGATGGCCCAGAGTCCCCTCTCTCAAGGATGCCCATGTCTTTTCCCTCACAAATATCCCTGAGCCTCGGAAGGGGAATTCCCACTCCCTGCTCGCTCAGATACCTGCTGGAGACGCGCACCGCTGCTCCTCTCTCGCTGGATAATTTACCCTAAATCCCTTATACAGGAACACACCGGCAGCGAGCGCGGCCGGGACACCAAAGGCCACCCGGTGTGTCACCGGTGTGTCACCCGGTGTCCCCGCGGCGGGGTCACCCAGCGCAGGCTCCGTGCTCACGGGGGATGCCCAGAAACCCTTCCGTGGATCACAGGGCACCACGACCACCCTCCCTCCGCCTCCTCCCGGCCGGCACGGCGGCACTCACGGTTCCAATAGACGGGGTAGCTCTCGGCGCTGGCCACGTCCACCTCGTAGAGCCCGCTCCTCACGCACACCGGCTCCACGGCCGCCGGCTCCCCCGCGGCGCCGCCGCCGCCGCTGCCGCTGCCGCCCAGGGCGCGGAAGGCCAGCTCGATGCGCAGCGAGTCGTAGCCGATGAAGGGCTTCCAGGTCTTGCGGTCCTCGCGGTAGAACCAGCGCACCTCCTCGGCGCCCAGCTCCCGCACCACCTCATAGCGGGGCCGGCCGCCGCCCGGCCGCCGCCTCTCGGGCAGCGCGGTGGCCGCCAGCGAGAAGCCGCTGCCGCCGCTGTCGCTGCTGCCCAGCCCCGCGCCCTCGCCCTCGCTGCCCTCGCCGCCCGTGCCCGTCGAGTACCGCAGCGACGCGCCGGACTCGGCCGAGTCGAAGTCTCCGGCGGCGGCCTCGTCGCTGAGGCTGCGCTCCCGCGGCGGCGCCGCCGGCTCGGGGTCGCCCTCGGAGGAGGAGGTGGAGAGCGCGGCGCGGAGCGGCGGCTGCGGGCGGCGGGGCGGGCGGGCGCGGGCAGCCGCCTCTTCCTCCTCCTCCGCCGCTTCCTCCTCCTCGCCGCGGCTCGGCCGCTCGTAGCCGCCGCTGCCGAAGCCGCCGGCTTGGCCGGGCAGGTGCCGAGCGCCCTGCGGCGAGCCGGGCTCGGGGTAATCCATGCCGCAGCGCGCCCTACCCGGCGGGGCCGCCTGGCCTCGCCCCGCCCGCCTCCGCTCCCGCCCCGCTCCCGCCCCGCTCCGCTCCCGCTCCGCGCCCCGGCCCGGCCGCGCTGCCGCAGCCGCCGCCGGCTCCGAGCGGGCGGGGGCGGCGCCGCCTCGTCACGCGCGGCGCGACGCGGGCGGGGGCGGAGCGGCGGCGGGGCGGGCACGGAACGGAACGGAACGGAACGGGGACACCGCGGGGACAGCGGGAGTAGGGACACTGTGCGGGACACTGAGAGCGTGGGGTGTGGTGTGGGACACTGAGAGTGACACGGACAGCGGGTGACACTGAGAGCGTGAGGCACTGTGTGGGACACAGAGCGTGGGGCACAATGGGTGACACTGAGAGCATGTGACACTGAGAGCGTGTGACACGGACAGTATGTGACATTGAGTGTGGGACATGGACAGCGAGTGGCACAAAGAATGTGGGACAATGTGGGTGTGACATAGTGTGGGACACTGAGAGTGTGTGACACAGTGTGTGACATGGACAGCGGGTGACAGTGTGTGGGACAGTGAGAGAGTGTGACACTGAGTGTGTGACACAGACTAGGTGACATGAAGAGTGTGGAACATAGTGTGGGACAATGTGAGTGGGACATAGAGTGTGACACGGTGTGACACTGAGTGTGTGACATGGACACATGGCAGGGACACCGAGAGTGACAGTGAGTGTGGCACACTGAGAGCATGTGACACAGAGTGTAACAGTGAGTGTGTGACATAGCGTGTGACAGTGTGGCACAGAGTGTGACACTGTGTGACACCCACAAACACAATGTGTAACACTGGGTGTGTGACATCTTCAGACACAGAATGTCACACCCTGTGAGTGACATAGTGTGTGACAGACACTGTGACATGCTCAGAGAGTGGAAAACTGTGTGACACCCTCAGACACAGCCTGTGTCCCTGTCCCTGTGTGACATCCTACAGCGCCATGGGGGGTTGAGGAGGGGGGTGAGACACCCCCAAAACTCATCCTGATGCCTCGTGGGGTTCCTGGTACCTCTTGGGGGTTCTTGATACCCCAAAAACTCATCCTGCTGCCTTGTGGGGGATACCAAACACCCCCAGCACTCACTCTGCTGCCTTGTGGGGTTCCTGGTACCCCCAAAACTCATCCTGTTGCCTCTTGGGGGTTCTTGACACCCCTGAAACTCACCCTGCTGCCTTGTGGGGTTCCTGGTACCCCCAAAACTCATCCTGTTGCCTCTTGGGGGTTCTTGACACCCCTGAAACTCACCCTGCTGCCTTGTGGGGTTCTTGATACCTCCAAAACTCATCCTGCTGCCTTGTGGGGTTCCTGGTACCCCCAAAACTCAACCTGCTGCCTTGTGGGTTCCTGACACCCCAAAACTCATCCTGCTGCCTCGTGGGATTCTTGGTACCCTCAAAACTCATCCTGCTGCCTCGTGGGGTTCCTGGTACCCCGAAAACTCATCCTGCAGCCTTGTGGGGTTCCTGACACCCCAGCACTCCTCCTGCTGTCACCCTGCCCCGGAGCACAGGGTCAACAACCTGCAGTCACCCTGGTGGGAGTGAAACCCCACCCCTCCAAATTCTCGCCATGTCCCCCAAAACTGAAAAAGGTGGGGTGCTTGTTTGTGTATGTGTGAGAGAGAGAAAGTTGCTCCCATCCCCAATCCACACCTGGTAATCAGTGGAAGGGGGTGTTGAAATGCTTATCTGTGTGATAAAACACCTGGCAGCCCTAAAGGATGAGGGAGGGTTCCCAGGATTTACAGCTGTGTGGGACAGCTCCCCACCCCAACACACACCCCACAGCTGATGAGGGGCAGCCATGGATCAGCTCCAGGTGCCAGCTCCCCCCCAGCACCCTTTCCCAAGGGCTGAGGGCTGGTGTGGGAAGCAGAGACTCCCAGAAACACACCCTGGCTTACTGGGGTGGGGTCACATGTTGATGAGACACCCCCCACTTTTTGCAACATGCCCAGGAGGGAGGAGGGCAGAGTGATACTGCTGTCTTGGGGACATCTGGATGGGCAGGGAGCTGATAGCTGCACCTCTGTCACCCCTGGGTGTGCAGTGTCACCCCTGGGTGTGCAATGTCCCTGTGGTATTTTCTGAGACTCCTGAGGAGGGAAGGAATGATGAATCTGACTCCATGATCTCAGAAGGCTAATTTATTATTTTATGGTCTATATTATATAAAAGAATGCTGTACTAAACTGTACTAAAGAATACAGAAAGGATACAGACAGAAGGTTAGAAAGAAATTAATAAAAAACTCGTGACTCTCTCTTCAGAGTCCAACACAGCTTGGCCCCAATTGGCCATTAAGACAAAACAATTCACAGCAGAAACCAATGAAACAATTGGTTTAAAACAACTGTAAACATTTGTACATTTAAACATGTACATGTTTACATAGTACGTTTACAATTGTAAACAATTGTAATCATTGTTTACCACCTGTTGGTAAACAATGTCCAAATCACATTCCAGAGCAGCAAAAACACAGGGGAAGCAAATCAGATAATTATTGTTTTCATTTTTCTCCGAGGCTTCTCAGCTTCCCAGGAGAAAATCCTGGGCGAAGAGATTTTTCAGAAAATGTGATGGTGACATGTCCCCACACACACACACCACAGCCAGGCCAGGCTGTGCCCATGAGCCAGACACACCCTACAGAACCATGGAATCCTTTAGGATGGAAAAGACTCCAAGATATTGAGTCCCCCACCTTGTCACCCAGCCCAGAGCCACATCCAGTCCTTCCTTGGACATCTCCAGGGATGGGGACTCCAACATCTCCCTGGAGAGACCATTCCAATGCCTGACAAGCCTTTCTGTGAAGAAATTCCTCCTAATATCCAAACTAAACCTCCCCTAGTGCAACTTGTGGCCATTTCCCCTTGTCCTGTCCCTGTTCCCTGGGAGCAGAGCCCAACCCCCTGTCTGTGCCCTCCTGGCAGGAGCTGTGCAGAGCCACAAGGGCCCCCTGAGCCTCCTTTGCTCCAGGCTGAGCCCCTTCCCAGCTCCTCAGGGATTCTCCAGCCCCTTCCCAGCTCCCTCAGGGATTCTCCAGCCCCTTCCCAGCTCCCTCAGCCTCTCCTGGTGCTCCAGCCCCTTCCCCAGCTCTGTTCCCTTCCCTTGAGGGGCCCAGAGCTGTCCCCAGCACTGGAGGTGCCCCAGCAGTGCCAGCACAGGGGACAGGCACTGCCCTGCTCCTGTGGCCACACCGTGCCTGGTACAAGCCAGGTGCCCTTGGCCTTCTTGCCCACCTGGGCACACTCTGGCTGATGTTCAACCAGCACCTGCAGATCCTTTTCCAGAGGACAGTTCTCCATCCTGGAGCAGTCCATGGGGTTGCTGTGACCAACAGGGGCTGTAGCTGTGCACTGATTGAACCCCCAGCCCCACCTTCCCACACCTTTTCTAGGGCAAGAACAGGGGAATGGGAATGGCTGGAATTCACCTCTGCCTGTGAATTACCCTGTGCTACCCTATGTTTTTTATGGTAGAAAAAACATTTAAAAAAAGACAGCTAATGTGCGTGTGAGTGTCCTGTGCATCCTTGTGCTCCCACCCCTCAAATCTGTGTGTGTGATTCTCCTTCTGAATTTTCAGCAAAACCCCTCTCACAGCCCCACTGTTAGTTGTGGGGGAAAAAAAAAAAGCAGGGTACAGAGCATGTGTTCCCTAATTCCCCCTTCTCCCACACATCCTGCTTGTCTCCATCCTCCAGCCTGCAGTGACAAGGGGACTTCTGTGCATTGCATGGCGCTGGATGTCCCAAAATAGGCTTGTGCTCCACCTCCTACGTTCTCTCTCAGCTGGGGAATCCTGTTAATGGAGTGTGTTAAAACCCAGAGAGAGGCCAGACTGAGTTCAGGCTGGAAAGGGAGGTGAAGCTTTTAAAAATGTTCACTGCTGGCGTGGTGTTTCCCTGAGTCATTAAAATCCTGCTGAAACACTGCACACGGATCCTTGGATGCATCAGCAGAGCTTTCCAACCCTAAAAGCTCCAAGAACACTGTGAAGAATTCAACTGAAGGAGCTCTGAGCATGCCTCTTCTACCTTTCCAAATGGAGAAAGAGGGAAAAGAGAGGAGACAAGCAAGGAACAGGCAAGGAGCCAGGGGAGGAGGCTGTGCCAGGCTGTTTGGCCCCATTGTTTTAGCAACTGGGACATGATCTGTTTGTTTAACTTATCTTTTGCATTTCTAATGAGCTGCACGAGGTAACCTCACCCTGAAGCCTTGTCCCAGATTTTTCTCCACAGTGGGGAAGAAGAAGGGAAGGTTTCATTATGTTGTGGATTGATTTTTAGACACAGATTGTGGGACTCTCGCTTTTTATCCCCATTTCCATCAATGCCAGTGTGATTTCAACATCTTTTCTCCTCTGACAAGTGCTTCACCCTTCATGTCATCCTACTCACATTTTTCATTTTTCTCCTTGTCTGAGACCAAGGGAAGATTTTCCAAATGAGCAAGGGGCACTCCAAATGTTCTTTACCTGCCTTATGTATTCTCTCAGATCATGGGATGGTTTGGGTTGGGAGGGAAATTCAAAATAATTTTGTTCCACCCCTGCCATGGCAGGGACAACTTCCACCATCCCAGGGTGCTCCAAGCCCTGTCCAGTCTGGCCTTGGACACTTCCAGGGATCCAGGGGCAGCCACAGCTGCTCTGGGCACCCTGTGCCAGGGCCTCCCACCCTCCCAGCCAGGAATTCCCAATCTCCCATCCATCCCTGCCCTCTGGCACTGGGAGCCATTTCCTGTGTCCTGTCCCTCCGTCCCTTGTCCCCAGTCCCTCTCCAGCTCTCCTGGAGCCCCTTCAGGCCCTGCCAGGGGCTCTGAGCTCTGCCTGGAGCCTTCTCCTCTCCAGGATGAAGAATCATAGTCTTAATTGAGCACCAGACGTTCCTCACAATCATCATCATCATCAAGCTAAACCACAGCACAGAGAGTTGTGATATGACTTTTCTTCCTTGCTTTTCTTTCCTTCCTTTCTGTATTCTTTAGTGTAGTATAGAATTCATTAATATAATATAGTATTATAAAGTAATAAATCAGCCATCTGAGAACATGGAGTCAAATGCATCATTCCTGCCTTCCTTGGGACACTCCCTGCAAATACAATATTTCTGGTGGATTTCACTTTGATTTTGGGAGGTCTTGGCTGGGCTGGGCTGGTGTGAATGATGTTGGAAGCCCAGACTTTTCTCATTTGAGCTCAAAAATGGATTATTTCCCCATTTTTACTTCTGGCAGCTCTGAGCTCACAGATGTGGAAGAGCTTGAAACTTTCTGGCATGACATTGGGTTCCATCAGCACAGAGTTACATGAAATGAAAAATAAGACCAGAAGTATAAATTTCATTTACCCTCAGAAGAGGAAATTTTCCTTTGAGTGGAATAAATCTGGAAGCCTTAAAGCCAAGTTACCTTTATTTTGAAAAGCCATTTATAGAGCACTGTGAATTTCCATAGAGGTCCCTTCCAACTCAGGATATTCTGTCCTAAGATGAAGAGTGGTGGATCCTGGGATCCTTTTATGATGAGGCCTTCATAGAAGACTTCAACAGATATTTATATTTATATTTATATTTATATTTATATTTATATTTATATTTATATTTATATTTATATTTATATTTATATTTATATTTATAGTTATAGTTATAGTTATAGTTATAGTTATAGTTATAGTTATATATTTATATTTATAGTAGTTATAGTTATAGTTATAATTATAGTTATATTTAAAATTATATTTATATTTATTATTATAATATATAAGTATATATACAGTTATAAATTTTATATTATATTTAGTTGTTTATGCTTATATTTATATCTATATCTATATTTATATTTAATTCTATATTTATAGTCAGATTTATAGTAATTTTATTTTTATCAATCTTTTCTCTCTGCAGAGTTAATACAGTTGGGAATTTCCTGGGAAAGCGGTAAGGAGGAGGTCCATGAGAAGCTCCTAAGGATCTCCCTTTGTCCAAGAGGAAAAGGAAAAGTAGTGAGAATATGTGTAACTGAAAGAGTAATGCACTGCAAATCATCTCTGAATATCCACTAATATTTTAATGTTACTTTTGAAAAAAAATATTTGTACAAGAAATGGACTCCTCCCTGGAGGGATTTAAACCCATGTGGATGTGGCACTTGGGGACAGGGGTGGTGGCCTTGGCAGTGCTGGGGGAGTGGTTGGACTCTGTGATCCCAGAGGGCTTTTCCAAACTGAATGATTCCATGACTCTGAACTCATTTTACCACATTCTTCTAATTTTCCTCATCGCAGCATTTTATTTACAAATAAATTTGTTCCGACCAGTGCAATTTTAAGTAGTGAAATATTTACAGTTTGGAAACTCTCTCATGATGGGAACGTCTTTTATTTTCCTGCAGTTCCTACATGAGCACAATGAATGGCACAAGTGTAAGTGCTTGCAAGAGTCCATTAGAAACAGCCTTTACTCATTGATGAATCCTTCATTTCCAAGCCACTTTAAGACCTTCCCATTAGCTATTTTTAAACCATTTGTTATGCACTCACATTGATTTTGTCCATTTTTCCCCCCTCAAACCAGGGTATTGCACAGCACTGAGCCAACACCACTCCTGATAACAACTGTGCTTGTGATTTTATTAAAGAACAAGATGAAGTTTGTTCTGTGACAGGAACAATTTGCCATGAACACTGCTGATTGCTGTCCCATCACATCCCCGCTCTCCATCTCCTTCTCAGCTGCTAAAAACCACTTCATCACAGCAGGAGAAATGCTGGACGAGCCAGCCTGAAACTTTGTGGACTTACCTGAGTCACGCTCTTCAAATATTGACTCAGTGCTGTTTTTCTTCTTGGAAAATCTCTCCTGGGCTGTTCATAAACTCTCACATTCCCACCTGGTGTGAGAACAGCCATCTGAAGAGCCAGCTCTGCAAATGATGACACACATGTCCTCTAGACTCAAAATGTTAGTTGTGCTTTTGATGTTTTTTTTTAAAAGCTGCTTGGGTAGGAAGCATTTCATCATCATTATATAACAGGGAAATGGCATTCAACTTTGTCCCAAATACAGGCCAGAAATATTTATCAAACACTTCTGCTTTTGTTTTGTTTTGTTTCACAGCTATCCAAATATATTTGGATACACAGAGAGTATTGGTAACTGGACTCTGCTAAAATATTGTTCATCAAATTAAGCAGAGTTCCAAGAAATCTTTGAGTACAATGTGATAATTTCTGCACAGGGAATATTAACTGCATGGCTGGTTTAAAAGGGATGTTGGTCAACTGATTTAAAAACCCCCTTTGTGAGTGTTTTTCTCTGCTGCCAGACATGTGAGGCTTGTCTGTTTACAATTTTTTTTCCTTGAACACCAGCACTATTGGCACTGCTCTTATGCCAAGGTCAAAGCGCCTTTTGCTGGATCTGAAATGTTCTTCCAAAGGCACAGACCCATATTCCTTTACTCCTATTCCAAGCAGCAGCAGAATATCCCCCTTGCTCCAAAAGACAAGGATTAGGAGGCAGGGAGAGGTCATTTCTGGGATATCAAATCCTGTCTCTCTCAATGCAGCTTTGTTCAATTGTGCAGCCTTTTTCTTCCTTCTTTTTCCCCCTCCATTGTTCCAGGGCAAACAAAGGAAGAAAGCAACGATCCCTGACAGAAATATTTACCCTTTCAGGCTTTGATCTGGAGAAATCCTGGTGTTGAGTTCACCTTTGTGCAGGTGAGGCTCATGGAAAGCCAGGCACAGAGAGATTCCTGGCAAAGGAACTGGAGATGTGCTGCTGCTGTGGGCTCAGCCACCACTCCAGGCTCCTCCTTGCCTCATCCTGGATCTCCAGGGTTGTGGATTTTGTTCTTGGGGTAAGGTAACCTGGCCAACAGGACAAAGTTGTTGGGATAAAGGAAGAGTTTCTGACCGTGAGCCTGGAAAATGATATTGTCAGAGAGATGTGGGATGTGAATTATTGCTCCCTCTTTTTCTAAAAAAAATGGCCCTGCATTGTCCCCCTGGAAAGAAGGGGACAAAGATGTGAAAGGTAGAAAATCTTCAAATGTGGGGCTGCGCTCCATCTTCTAGCCAAGACCCTGTGAGCATTTTTCTGAGGATTGCTACAGAAAAGCTGGTTGCAAGGCAGGCTCACAGAGGTGGTTAAAATACCTCCCCCATAAATGGGATTGCAATCCAGATGCATGTGGTGTTTTCAGGGTCCCCTATGGCAGGAAGGAAATGATGAATCTGACTCCGTGTTCTTAGAAGGCTAATCTATTATTTTATGTACTTATATTAAAGAATGCTATACTAAACTATACTAGAGAATATAGAAATATATTCTATATATAAGTATCCTTTCTCTATAGAATAGAGAAAGGATACTTAAAGAAGGCTTAACAAGACTAATTAAAAACTCATGGCCTCATCAGAGTCCTGACACAGCTGGACTGTGATTGGTCATTAAGTAAAAACAATTAATATGTTGGATAAACAATCTCCAACCACATTCCATAAACAATCTCCAACCACGTTCCAAAGCAGCAAAACACAGGAGAAGCAAATGAGATGAGTATTGTTTCCTTTTTCTCTGAGGCTTCTCAGCTTCCCAGGAGAAGAAATCCTGGCCGAGGGATTTTTCCAGAAAATATGACAGCGACAGATGCATGTCTGGGGTCACAGAATCCCAGACTGGTTCAGGTTGGAAGGGACCACTGGAAATCACCTGGTTCAAGCCCTCAGCTCAAGCAGGGCCCCCCAGAGCCTCTTAGTCAGGATTGTGTCCAGGTGGCTCCTGGATATCTCCAGTGAGGGAGACTCCAGAGCCTTTCTGGCCAGCCTGTTCAGTGCTGGGTCACTGCACGATAAAATTCTTCCTCATATGGAATGGAGGAAGAATGGAGGGAATTTTGTGTTCCATTCTCTGCCTGTTGCCTCTTGTCCTGCTGTTCAGCACCACTGAGAAGAGCCTGGACCCTCTCTGATCCCCTCCCTCAGGCTCTTCACACCCTTCAAACCCAGGTACCTCTCCCCTTCTCCTCACAGAGCATTGAGGGGTCCCATGACCAGGGATGCCAACTCTGTGAGCAGGGTTAGGTGATGCCATCTCACTCCTAGGCTATGTCCTTCTTTGCAAACTGCTCTTCCAGGAGAGCTTTGTCACCTGTTCCTGGTCCTGGGACTGGGGCATTTGCCAGTGTTAGAGGGGTTGTTATCATTGATTCATTTTCCTTTCTAGAGATGTTGAATAGATGAATGAAAATAATGAAGAAAAGGTGGTTCTGGTGTTTTCAACCAGTTGAAACAGGATGCAGAAATTCCTCAAAGCTTCACTTTCTTCAGGTCTTTCTTTTAGCCAAAGCTCTTAAAATAGAATCTGAGAGTAAATTTATTTCTTTGCATTTTGTTTTTCTTTTAGCTATTTTTACTTCCAGAGGAGATACTGAGAGTTTGGGCACAAAGGGGGCAAATAATTAATTTTGTAGGTCCAAGAACAATATATGAAGGTGACGCAGATGTTTTTTAGGGACAAAGGGAGAGGTGATGTGTTCCAGTCAGTGTTGCCTGTTGAAGGGATCAAGGCTGGAATCAAAGGCTCTGCATTTTCACAGTGGCAACCACTAAGCCAGGAGACAAAGCACTGAGATCCTCCAGAGGAAACCATCCCAGAGCTTTGGGAAAATGGGCAGCTGGCTCCTTTCTGTAGATGCTGAAGTAAAGAGTAAGAGGTTATTTTCTCTCCCACACACGTTGCTTGTTGGGCATCTGAAAGGACACAACCCACAGAGCAAGAGCTGGAAGCACCACAAGGGAAAATAAAACCTCTTTTATTCTGCACAAGACCCTCTGTCTGATGAGTGACTGAGAAGCCAAGAACAAGACACGGCTCCAAGTTGTGAAAAGCTCCTGCACACAGAGATTAAAAAAGGAACAAATGAAAATTCCTCCCTCATTCCCTTAAAACAGGGTTGGAATACACAGGGACAGGGTGAGGAGGGTTTTGTAGGGGTGTGGGGCTGTCCCAGAGTTCACAGCTATGAGGAAAAATGACATTTTAATGTCCTCAGGGCCAGAGTCACAAAGCCTGGAAGGTTACACACAAATGGTTTGTCTCACAGTAACACCCCAAAGTGCTGCTGGAGCTGCAGGACCCTGGGAACACTTGGCACTAAAAGTGACTTTGAGGTCACTGTCAGCGTGACTTTCTACTGATTTCAGCAGGGTTAAAAATTCACCTGCTCTCTGGGGTTCATCCTTTCCCTTCCCAAAGGTTTATTATTGTCAATCCCAATGCACTGGAAGTATTTCTGGCTCAAACCTGCCATGACTGTTATTCACAATGAATCATAAGAGATATTAAATGTATTACCCAGCTCTCATGGCACTCTGTTCTAGGAAAGCATGGTAGCAATGCTCATTATCCCATCCTCCATGGAGGCGCTGAGGGAAATGTCTCCCAGCATGAGACCAGCGCTGGAAATCCTCACATACAGCCAGGTATCACTTAAATTCTGACTGAAATAGCCCCTGATTGAGGAGACCTTTAAGGCTGCACAAACCTGCAGAGATGAAGAGGTTGCAGTCTCTGGGAGGTGTCACCTGACAGCAGGTGAGTGACCCTGGATCATCTGACACTGTCACACTGCCCCAAGGGAATGGGCTCGTGACTCCTGCTTTAGGGGGGACCTTTGCTGCCTGTGTGCCTCTGTGCTGGAAGGTTGTGCAGCCAAAGCCACCGTGCTGTCATCTGTCCTGAGCTGCTGGACTGTCAGCTGGTGGCTGGGACCACATTCCAGCTATAAATATTTCACTTGTTACATGGAAACGCTTCCATCAAAAGCCTCCAACTCCTACAGAAGCCTCCAGCTCCTACAGGACACTCCAGTCTTGCTCTTTGATGAATATTCCAGCTGCTTTGTTCTGCCTCCAGTGCCAATTTATTAATTCTCCTCCCCTGTTAAGAGGTCCCCTCTTTTATGCCATAGCTGGAAGGTGGATTGAGCTGTAGTTTTGAGAGGCACTAAAGGCCAAGTGTTCCTTCAGCCAGGCCAGTGGGGCAGGCAGGAGATCTCCTTTCTATTTATAGTGGAAGTTCTATTTTAGCAAGGAGTGAAGAGCCTGGCAAGGCTCCTTCCAGTTAAACTTATTTAACTTTCATATTTTCCAAGATCCTATGGGCTGAATTGAGGCAGTCTGTGCTCATATGGTACAGAGGGATCAAAAAAGGAAAAAAAAATAAAAAGAGAGAGAGAGAAAGAACCAACATCTGATGTGGAAAATCCTCCTGTGTAGAAAATATGACTCTGGTAGGAAACCTGACTGTGGTGGAAAACTTCCAAAGACCTGGATTCTGGAAAAGGTCACTTGAGGAGATTTCCTCCCTGTTTCTTTGCAGAGGCAGACAATCATCTCACCATGAAACAAACCTTTTGCTTCCCATCAACTTGCATTCACTTCCATCCATGTACAGTCCCAGAATTTCTCATTTATATAATTAACATACAAGAGTATTTCCAACCCCTCCAGTCCGAGTGCCAGGGTTGGGCACATGTGTGGCCACTCAGAGGACTGAGTTCCTCCTGCTTCTGTCCCTGAGCTGGCACAAATGCAGTAACCAAAACCTTTCAGAGTATTGTCCATTCTTTAGTGGGTTGAATCATATCCCAAAGCATCCCAAAGGCTTCCAAGGAAAGGCTGGTTGTTCATTTAAGTCCCAGGTCACAGTAGCCCTCTCCCTGCAGGGCAACAGATGATGTTTGTACAGCAGGGTGGGTCTGCAAACCAGGATCATTGCCCTGCTCCCCAAAGAGCTGCTTGCTCAGGAAAACAGGCACCAGCCCTCTCAGATTGGCTCAGAGCAGGTGTGGAATTTCAGGTGGGTGAGGGAGGAGCACGTGTTTGGTGTCACTCTCACTGCACCTGATCTCACACCCTGATCTGAGGCTTTGTTTGCGCCACGGGACTTCTATCCCTGCGTGGTTACCTGGGATTTGTGTTTCAGGAGGGAGGTTCTGGTGACACAGTGCCACACAGAGCTGGTGTCAGCTCTGCCATCAGCCTGATGAGCAGCACCAGTAATGACAGGTTCAGTGAAGTGAACATCCTTATCCAGGTGTAGTGGCTTTGGTCTGTTAATTAGAGATTTTATTGAGTTTTTCAATTTTCTAGCTAATGCACTAATTAGTGTGGTGGGTTTAGTGTTGATTAATTATTAGTGCACTCACTTCTTGTTGTGAGATAGGATTAGGAGAAAGGTAAAGTAGGTTTAAATTTTTAAAAGTGTGTAAAGAAAATTTTATTAACAGTAACTACAAGAAAGAAGTAATAGCAATTAAAACAAACTCTTTAGAACTTTTTTTTCTCTAGATAAGCTTCTTTTACTGGCAATGTAAAGAAACAAAACTTAAAATTTTTAATCAGTTTATTACTTTTAAATAGTTTTTTTTTTAGTTTACTTAGGGAGAGGTTTTTTGTTAATATTATGGAGACTTTTCTATAAGAAAAAACTGAAAAATGGACATCAGGCCATGGCATCCTGTGCCTTGCTCTCTTTTCACATTGACTTTAAGTCAGCAGTTCTGGATGGGGAGAGAATAAAACCAAAATTACATTTTGTATTCCCTCCTGGCCTGAGTGGGCAGCCAGGGTCACAGGCTGTGGCTTGGGGAGGAAAAGCAGAGTCAGACCAGGTGGATATGGGGCAGGTAGAGCTCTGTGAGCACAGAAAACCCAGAGCAGAGGGTCCGTTTGTCCATCACTTTCTGCTCAGGTCCTTAAGAGACTGGAGAGAAGATTTGACCTTTCGCTGCCTCGTGCCTGAGCCAGAGCCCAGTAGGAGTCACCCAGCACAAGGATCTGCCCTTTCTGCTGCTTTTCTGTGACCTGAAGGTGCCCCAAAGTGAGAGGCACGACTTGCTCAAGGAGAGCCTTTCCCCTCCTCATGGGCAGTGCTGTGTCCACCTCAGGGGTCCCCAGCACAGGAAGGACACAGAGATCTTGGAGTGAGTCCCCCAAGGAGGACCAAAGGGATGGTGTCACATTCACATTTTCTGAAAAAATCCCTTTGCCCAGGATTTTTCTCCTCGGAAGCTGAGAAGCCTCAGAGAAAAAAGAAAACAAATTCTTATCTCATTTGCTTCTCCTCTGTTGTGCTCACATGTGGAATGAGTTTGGAGATTGTTTACCCACAGGTGATTGTTTCATTGGTTTTCTGTGAATTGTTTTGACTCTTTGGCCAATCAGGGTCAAGCTGACTTGACCTGATTGGGACTCTGGAAAAAGTCACGAGTTTTCATTATTATCTTTTTAGCCTTCTCTAAGTATCCTTTCTGTATTCTTTAGCATAGTTTAGTATAGCATTCTTTAATATAATATAGTATCATAAAATAATAAATGAGCCTTCTGAGAGCATGGAGTCAGATTCATCATTCCTTCCTTCATTTGGGGGCAACCCAAATACAATGGGATGGAGCACCTCTCCCACAAAGGAAAGTCTGGGAGAACTGGGATTGTTCATCCTGGAAAAAAAAGGTTCCAGGGAGATCTTAGAGCCTCTTGCAGGGCCTGCAGGGGCTCCAGGAGAGCTGCAGAGGGACTGGGGACAAGGGATGGAGGGACAGGAGCCAGGGAATGGCTCCCAGAGGGCAGGGATGGATGGGAGATTGGGAATTGGGAATTCTCTGTGAGGATGGGAAGGCCCTGGCACAGAGTGCCCAGAGCAGCTGTGGCTGCCCCTGGATCCCTGGAAGTGTCCAAGGCCAGACTGGATGGGGATTGGAGCAGCCTGGGACAGTGGAAAGTGTCCCTGCCCATGGTGGGGGCTTGGAACAAGATGGGCTTTAAGCCCCACCATTTTCAAATTCTGGGATTGCTACTAGTCTTGTGAATTTTTTTTAAATTCTCCATCAATTCCATATGCTTCCCTTCTCTCCTTTTTGAAGGCCCAGGCAAAGCCAGCCAAGAATCCACTTCTTTACAAGAGCAACTGTTGTAGCTCTTGTAACTGTTTGGATGCTGGAAAAGCAATACCCCAGGAAAGAGGCCAAAGCTAGCAAAAGTATGTCAGGTTTCAGGGCTGCTGATAAGATGGGGAAAGGATCTGTTTCCCGAGCAGCCAAATCATAAATGACAGTTGAAATCAAGCAGTGATTTCTATTTTTATTCTTTATTCTATTTACTCTTTTCTATTTTATTCTTTATTCTATTTACTCTTTACCTTGCTTTCACCAAATCTTTTTGTAGAAAGAAAGGAAGATTGTTCAGCCTGGAGAGGAGAAGGCTCCAGGGAGATCTTAGAGCCTCTTCCAGTCCCTAAAAGGGCTCCAGGAGAGCTGGAGAGGGACTGGGGACAAAAGCCTGGAGTGACAGGACCCAGGGAATGGCTCCCACTGCCAGAGGGCAGGGATGGATGGGAGATTGGGAAGGAATTCCTGACTATTGCAAGGACTGTCTGGGTAAAAGCAGGGATCTGGGCTTTTTTCCATGGATCCTCTGTCAGTAACACAAAGAAACTGCAAACACATTATCCCTCCTCCTTTATTGGTGTTTTCATGGCAAACACAGGTGCAAAAGGGTTTGACAATTAATTTTTCCTCATTTTCTTCTTGGTCTGCTCAAGCTCATTTATTTATTTATTTCATCCAAACTAAACACTATGCACAAACATCCCTCTGCCATGTGACTCTCCCCAAGGGCCACGCTGCCTCCCTTTCCCTCACATCCAGCTTTTCCTCTCTATGTGGCCTGTGGATTTTTCACCTCATGGATGTGCTGGGGAACAAAAACCATCTCTGTGTCTGCTCATCATCAACAAAATGCTCCCCACAGCTCTGCTGCTCCTGCTTTTGGGGGTGGGACAAGAAGCTCATCCCCTCTTGTGCCACTCCATTGGCTCAGTTTGAAACATTTTGCTCACAGCAGACAGGAGAAGTTCCTTGTCACCCCCCTGTGCCTGTCATGAATCAGCTGATGGAGCTCGACTGGAAAGATGCTTTGGCTTGAGGTGGGTCCATCAGTGAGCTTCTTTGAGGGTTTCGTTCAGTCAGGGCCCTCCAGGAGCTTCTGTGTGCTCTTGCTTTATTTTATTTTACTCAGCTGTTGGTACCTAAGGCACTCTGAAGGGAGAATCACAGAATCCTAGAATTACAGAATCACAGAATCACGGATGTTTTGGGCTGGAAGGGACCTTAAAAACCATCTCATTGCAACCCCTGCCATGGGCAGGGACACCTTCCACTATCCCAGGCTGCTCCAAACCCCATCCAACCTGGCCTGGAACATTTCCAGGGATGGGAAGGTGACATGGGGGTCTTTTCTTTTGCCTTCATCCAAGCTTGCTGTGGGTTTCCATCCGCACCCACTGCAAAAGTCAGAGCTGGCCCTTTGCAGCCATCCCCCACCCAGTGCCCTGGAGGCACGAAACTGGTGGAGAAAGGACTGGAAAGATTGCCCCATGAGCACCCAGCCCTCTCCCCTGCCGGAGGATTGACTGATTGCCCCACAAGCACCCAGCCCTCTCCCCTGCTGGAGGATTGACTGATTGCCCCATCAGCACCCAGCCCTCTCCCCTGCTGGAGGATTGATTGATTGCCCCACAAGCACCCAGCCCTCTCCCCTGCTGGAGGATTGACTGATTGCCCCACAAGCACCCAGCCCTCTCCCCTGCTGGAGGAAGGATTGATTGCCCCACAAGCACCCAGCCCTCTCCCACCCCCAATCCTGGAGGAAGGAGGACTCCCCTGGGAGCTGGCAGGGACCATCCTTGGAGCCAGGGACCAGAAGGACAGGAAGTGCAAAGAGCAAGCACAGCCACCCTGAAAACAAACCCCTTGATGCTGCAGAGCAGCACACATCACCCAAACCATCTCCATACAGCCCGCTCCTCCTTAACCCCACAGCAACCCACCACAACCACAAGGATGTCTCAAGGCAGTAAATTTTGGAAATTCAGCTTCCTTCTGGCTTGATTCCAGCCTGGATTAACTCTTCTTTATGATCTGAAATAGCTTTTATGTCAAATTTGATTTGTACAGGTGATGTTTGTTTATTTCACATCATTCTTTCCCCCTTTTCTTTGGCAACAGCATAGCTGGTGATCCAGATATACCTGCTCAAATTATAACATATCTAGAATGTTCAGGAGGCTTTAATAGCTCTCAATAAATATGATTATGTATGATTTAAAGGCTTTAACCAAGACAGAGAATCTCTGGCCGAACAAAGAAGTGCAACCATGTTTGCTCCCCAAAATGTGCAAACTCCAAGGAGAAAATGAAAAAAATCAAGAAAAAGAAAGTGTTTAAACATACTGGCAGAGAGTAAAGCAAAACGCTGAATGATCAAATGGTCTGTGGGAGGGCACATGGGGCTCTGACAGAGTCTGGATGTAAATCCAGATCAGAAGGTATCCCCAAGCCAAATAACAGCTGCTCTCTCTCTCACATCTGCCTTCAGGGCCCCTCTCAGAGAAGGATTAGGGAAAATAACCATGGTGAAAACACCACTGCAAGAAAGGGCTGAGGGAAAGGTAGGAGGAGAACATTAATGCTGAGGAAGCAGGAGATGCATGCACAGACCTTCCAACCAGCTCAGGCTGGAGCTTTGGTTGGTTTTGGTTGGAACTGTGTCCTTGCCCCATGAAAAGCAAGCTCAGACCTGTGTCAGTACAGCTGAGCTGGCTGCACTTCCATTGTAGATAAATAGTGATTGATAAAAAGCTGTCAACTGTTTAAATGACTGCCATAGGAGTCTATTTTATTTTTGTTTTATTTAATTTTTTTTTTTTGTGTTGGAGTCTGCTAGTTTTTCTGCAGCAAGACCATCCCAAGCATTTGGAACCCATCTGCAGCTGCTGCACATCCAACATTGTCCAAAAGGATGTGATGGAGGGATCAGAGATTTAAACTTCCTATCCCCTGTGGCTCCTTACAAGAGTCATTAAAAGCAGGCTTTTCAAACTTATCCTCTGATGATGAGACACTGCTTTTTTTTCCCATCCAATCTCCACATTTTCATTTCCACATCTGCCCTTTGGCAGAAAGAAGTGCTCATGGAAAGACAGTCCTGCATCACTGCTGGTAAAATGCTGATTTTTTTTTTCATGCCATGAAGCTTCAATGAAACAGGAAATATTACAGGCTTTAGAATTCCATATAGAAATTGTAGTATTAGGGTTAATTATAAAAAATTGTCGCTTTTCTGGACCTCACATACAAATCTGTGATTTTTAAATGTGCCTTTTGTCCCTGCAGCAGTCTGAGTCTTTAGTGAAAGAAAATAAATATACAAGCAATTATAACCCTTTCTTTTGTGGAGGTTTTTTCCTAAAGTAATCCATCCTAAAGACATCGTGTACAGGATAAAATACATTGAAAATGTAAAATAAACTACACTGAAAATAAAATACATTGAAAATGTGAATACATTGTAGTCCTGAGGAATTAGAATTGCACCTGAATCCTTGCTCTGCAAAGGGCATGTAGACATATTTTGGTGCAAAAATTGGAATTTCTTGAAGGTCAATGACCACAGATAGAAATTATTATATTAGGCAACACTAATTAGACTGAGACTGCTCTAATCAAAGGTGTGAGGAGTCGGCTTTGGCAGCACAGAGCCCGTTAATCCAAGTGCCAGAGATGCTGAAACATTCCTTCATCCAGCATGAGCCAAGCCCTGCAGGCTGCCAAGAGCTGCCTCTGAAATTCATGGGAACTGGGAGTGTGGCACCTGGCAAGATGAAGCTTGCTGTAAAAACCTCTTTGGAAAGGAAGGGAATTGCATACCAGGGGCTGGTGCAGTAAATTGGCTGTGGCCTTGGCCAGCAGGAGCCAGCACTGGCATCATGGTGTGGGGAACTCATAAAGCAGCATAGGGAATGTGCAGTCTGAGCTTTTCCAGGCTGGAATTTCATTCATACAGCCCCCATCACATGGGTTTACAATAAAATGGTAAACCCCACGGTTTTACAATAAAACCTTGGGTGGTGTCTTGTGGGATTCACATTCTCTGAACCTGAGAGAAGCAGAGACAAGAATGATCAAAACAATTCTTATCTCATTTGCTGCCCCTGTGTTGTTCACAAGTGGAATGCATGGTGGAAGGTTGCTTACCTGAAGGGAATTGGTAACTGGATTCTGCTGGGAGTGTTTTGATTCAGTGACCAATTGAATCCAGGTGTGTGTGTGTGTGTCAGGACTGTCAGCTGACAGCCACGAGATTCTGGGCAGTTGAGTGCTTGTGCAGATTCAGTTTAGATGTAATGTAATATTTAATAATATAGTATAATAAAGTCATTAATTAGCCTTCTGATATCAATGGGGTCCTCCTTGTCATTTCTCCCTGCCACAGGGGTTGTGCTGAATACCACAGTGTGGGAACCCAGAACATCCCTCTGGCTGTCCAGGATGGCCAGGACCCTCCCAGGGGGCTCAGAAGTCCTGGCACAGAGCCCAAGATGCCCCTGTGGTTTTGATTATGACCTGTGGAGCAAATTACCAACCTTATATGAAGATCAGCAAGACACAACAGTTTAGGCAGAATAATAGTGAAGTTATCACAGCGTAGAAAAGTAGATTTTAGGGTTTCTGGTATGGGGGTTCAGGAGGCAAGATGGAGGGAACTGGGCGTGTCCAGCCTTTCTCCTTCTTCTTCTTGGCCTCCATCTTCTGCTGTGATGTTGGCACCTTTAGATTGGTTTAGAGTAGAAGCTCACTGTCTAACAGAGGTGATAGGTATTGGGAAGTAATTGTAAACATTGTACATGTAGTTTTGAGTATAAAGACATAACACCACCCTGGGGGCAGGCAGAGTGCCTAGAACTGTCCTGCTGGATGGACCTCAGCAGGGCAGGAGAAAGAATTTTACAGATAAGACACAATAAACAACCGTGAGACCGAGAAATGAAGAGCCCTGACTCATTCCTCAAGTGCCCGGCTGGGAAAAGAGACTTTCCAAGTTTTCTCGGGGTCGCTCTGACCAGCGAGAGATCCCGACACTACAGTGTCTCAGGAAAGTCTGTTTTGCCCAGAGAAAGGAGGAGATTCCCCACCACTGGTGCTGGAAAACATCAGTGTCTTTGCACAACCCTGCTGGGAAATGGGCAGAGGTAGCCAGCAATGCCCAGCCTTGGCACTGACCTGGAGAGCGCTGCAAGAGGGTTGAGCTTGGTTAAATCTTCACACCATTTCCAGGGAATGGAAAAAGGCAGATTTTCCCTCTGCCACCTGTTTAAGCTCCAAAGTCAAGATGCACAAAGGCAAACATGCTGATGGGATGTGCACCCACATATTCCCACTGTGCTGGCACTGCTGAGGCACCTCCAGCGCTGGGGGCAGTTTTGGGTCCCTCATGATGAGACATTGAGGGGCTGGAGCATGTGCAAGGAAGGGAATGGAGCTGGGGAAGGGGCTGAAGCACCAGGAGAGGCTGGGGGAGCTGGGAAGGGGCTCAGCCTGGAGCAAAGGAGGCTCAGGGGGCCCTTGTGGCTCTGCACAGCTCCTGCCAGGAGGGGACAGCCGGGGGGGTCAGGCTCTGCTCCAGGGAACAGGGACAGGACAAGGGGAAATGGCCACAAGTTGCACTAGGGGAGGTTTAGATTGGATATTAGGGAAAATTTCCTCATGGAAAGGATGCTCAGGCATTGGGAAGGGATGTGCAGGGCAGTGGTGGAGTCCCCATCCCTGGTGGGATTTAAAATCCATGTGGATGTGGCACTTGGGGACATGAGTCAATGGTGGCCTTGGCAATGCTGGGGGAATGGTTGGACTCCATGATGTTAGAGGGCTTTTCCAACCCCAGTGAGTCCATGATTCTGTTTTCCAAGAGGTTCCTCACAGCTCACCAGCCCCCCAGGTCTGTAGGAAATGCAGCTCAGGAATTGGTGGAGCTGTTGTAGTGGCTGGAAATCACCAGGAGAGGATGAGGTCTCATGGCCAAGACCAATGGCAGAACAGAAAACCCAAAGGGCAGAAATGGCCTGTGAAATATTTTTGCTGATATTTTGTGTTTTGAAGCTCACCCCTGCAGGTATTTTCCTGAAGCCAAATTCACTGGTGTTGTCATGAGGGTTTTTTCAGCCATTCCTGCAGCAAACCTTGCTTACCTGGCATCTGACCTCCTTTCTTACTGGTGATTCTTATCTCTGAGTTGAGCAAAGCACATGAAATATGATTTCATCTGCTTGGGAAGCAGGTAAGAAGGATAAGAAGAGATAAGAAGGAACTGGTTGGCCAGTGAGATGCAAAGGAGATTACAGGAACTTTGCATCACTCCTGCACAAACAAGGTGGCTGATGAAGCCTGTGAGAAGCAATCAATGATCAGGGCTCACCCCAGAATATCTGGTGCACCCGATGTGAATTTTGATGGGACCAAGTCTCTGGCTTGCCTTTTTTTTTGTGTGTATGTGTATGTTTTGATTATACACAAAATACCAAAATAAAATGAACAAAAAATACCCCATTATTTGCCCTGTTCCAGCCCCCATGAGCTGAACAATGAAATTTCCTAGAATCACAGAATGTCCTGACTTGGAAGGGACACTCAAGGATCATCGAGTCCAACTCCTGGCCCTGCACAGGGCACCCCAAATGCCACACCATGTGCCTGAGAGTGTTGTCCAAATGCTCCTGGAGCTCTGGCAGCTTTGGGGCTGTGACCGCTTCCCTGGGGAGCCTGTTCAGTGCCCAACCACCCTCTGTGTGAAGCAATTTGACCCAATTCTGAAGACATCTAACACAGTCCAGCTCTCTGGGGCATTAGAAGTCAGTTTAAGTGACCTCTTCTCTCCTTACACATTTACTTCCTTATTTCAACCAGTAGGTCCCATTAATTTTATTGTTTTCAGATCCCAGTTTTACAGGGGAAAATGTTTGGATTTTATTGGTATCATGTGCTGTGAAGGTTTGACCCAAAATCTACTCTGAACAAGAACGCTGTATAAAAAGAAAGTGGCCTTTTCTGATCAGAGGACCTTGCACAACAAGCCATGAACATTTTGTAACAACAGCTGCTCCAGGGGTCCTGCCAGGACATGATCCTGGCTTGGCTTTTCAGAAGGAATTCTTGGCACTGAGGGTGGTGAGGCCTTGGCACAGATTGCCCAGAGAAGCTGTGGCTGCCCCTGGATCCCTGGAAGTGTTCCAGGCCAGGTTGGACGGGGCTTGGAGCAACCTGGAATAGTGGAAGCTGTCCCTGCTATGACAGGGATGGAATGGGATGGATTTTAAAGGTTTCTTGCAATCCAAGCCATTCTGTGATTCCATGACACGAGAGCAGAGTACCACGTGGTGTTTACTCACACTAGGTAATTTCTGGACCAGAGCAGCTTTTGGAACATGCCCTGCTTTATGCCCAGAGCAGCTGTAGGTCCTGCTGACACTCTGAGTCACACCGAACAAGGCTGGAAAAAAAAATCTTGGTCCTGCTGCAATCCCAGCCAAGCTCCCATCATCTTCCCCAAAGCCAGGATGTCACCCTGGGACTCTCGACACTGCAAGCTGTTCCATGCAGATGCACCTCTGATCTTCTTCAAAGCTCCTCTGGTTTTCCTGGGGCTGCAGATGGCTCTGGGATCTGCTGCTGGAGCAAGTGCTCAGAGGAAGGAGCCAGCAAAAATGGACTCCAGCTCAGAGGGGCTGCTGTGGCTGCCCACTGGCTTTGCAGATCCTAAATCCCTCCAGAGCCCCCCTGCCTGGGGGGTGGGCAAGAAGGGATCCATCAGGAAGCAGAAGAAGACAGCAGCAAAATTCAAACCTGAGAATGTTGCTGAGCACTGCTTGAAATTCCCTGGAGCTTTCAAGGATGAGGAGGGATGTCAAACATCCTAAAGTCTCCCTTTTCCAAGCATCACTATTTTCCTCACAATGGAAAATAAAGTATCCTCTCTAATGTGTGGTGAAAAGGTCAAATCCACTGCAATTTGGGAATATAATACTTCCGACCAGGGCTTTCCTGGGGAAAACATTTCCCAGAAATTTTTGACGTTACCAATCTTGGAAAAGCACTTCTTGAGCCACGAATGGCAGTAATCGGAGGGAAAAAATTAAGCAGATGTCTTGTACGACCACGAGATGGCAGCTGGAGCCTGGGAAGTCCTTTGCAGACACAGTAGCTCCTCTGGAAAACCAAGTCATTTGCCAACCCAGCCCACAACTGGGAATATGCACCTGCACTATGTTGGCTTTGAACATTTTGCATGTGTGCTCTGGAATATCTGATTACCCCTTTCATTTCCCTGCTCCTCTGAGCCTCCCTCCATTAGTCAGTATCAAATAAATGGTTTTAAGCAAAGTAATCCCTGCTGATATGAAAACAGCAGCACATCTGGTCTGACACTGCTGTTAGGCTCCAGTCTGCTCTGACACCTAATTCAACAGAGACCTGGAGCCCGACGCCCTGCCTGCCTTGTGCCACCACCACTCCAGCCTGCAATTTCTTCTGGAGCTGGACTTTCAATGGCTGATTATGTGTGGCCACATTTCAGCAGCAGTTTAAGCAGGCCCTTGGATGCCCTTCATCCCTGCAATTTGCTTGGGCTCAGGCTCTGCAAAGCTCTGCTGGAGATGCCCCACCAAGATTTGAGAGAGGATTCACAAGCAGTTGAACAATGCCTGGATGAAGGTAGTGTGAGCCCTGAGGTCTCTCAGCCTTGTTAAAGTCCTCACAGAGACCAGAGAAATGTGAACTGCAAAGTGGTGCTTTAGGGCAGAAATTAATTATCCGGGAAGAAGGAAGGAATGATCACTTTCATGGGTGGATTTTAAGACTGTGGAAGAAGCACGTGGAGTGGTCAAGGTAGTAACTTGGAAATCCTGCTGTGAAGCCATTTGGTTTGGAGTCAGCCTACGTGAGAAGTGTCAATGCACTTGGCTGCTTTCCCCAGAAGTGACAGCTTGGTACACTCCATCCCCACCTTCCCCAGCTGTTCTGCATATGCCAATGCTGCACAGGAATTCTGCCCTTTGCATAATGGAAAACATGATAAAATGTCCATATTTCTGCCTGTGGGAAATCTTCACGTGGTGTTCAGCCATCACTGCCCATCTTTACTCCCTTCCAGCTCTGTAATTCCCTGCTGACTGTTGTTCTCCCAGCTGCGGAGTAGATAATCATGACAAAAGCTGAACAATTTCTCAGCTGAGCCAGGTAACTGCACCTGCCACTTCAGAACCACCTTAAAGAACAAAGGAAAATGGTATTCAGTTTGTAATTCCTGTTATTGTGCTGGTTGGCACAACTGGAGCTAGAGGAAGATGGAATGATTTACCCACATCCCAAGCTAGGACAGACCCAACCCCCAAAGCCTGGTAGCCCCCAGGATGACCACATTGCCCATGATATCTCCTGCTAGAAGAAAACACCCCTGTTCCTCTCCCCCCTCGCTTTCATATGCCACAAGGAGATATTTCCTAGGATCTCTCATGTTTCTCACAACAGCAGGAGGGATTTCTTGGCAATTGGCAGGCGGTCGGAAGGAGTTGCAGGGGGAATGCTGAGCAGAACAAGGAAGAAATTGTTATGGGCCCTGGAAAAAGGTGAAGGAACATCACAATGATTTCTGCACTTCTCAAACAGTTTGGTTTGTGGGATGGGAGCTGCCACTGCTGTGGGTGAATTTTAGTGAGATTTCCTCCTTCCAAAGGGTGTAAGCTGATTTTATGGGACAGGGGAACACAGCCAGATCAGAGCTGTTCAATTCGCTTTTCCCCAGCCTACTGTGAATAATTTACAAAGGTTTAGACCAAGTTAAAGCAAAGATGAATTTCAGGCCTGTGGGTTTATATTTTGCAGTTGCTTTTCTGAGGCCTGATCCAAGGACCATCTACATTACCAGGCACCTTCCCTCTGACATCAGAGGGCATTAGGATGGGATTTATGCATTTGGGAGAGGTTTTCTAATAATTTATTTAAACACTGAGAGAGCAACAGTGATTCAAGTCAGGCTGAGGGTTTAAGATTAGCACTCAACAAGAATGACAAGACCTGTGGATTTGCATGTAGTTTGGAAATGGGGCACTAACCTTTGGAATGGTACAGGAGGAATGGTACAGTCCTCAGGAGGAAGGGACAATTCCCACCCCATTCTCCCCTCATCTTCAAAGCTTTTGTATCCCAGTGACATCCCCTTGCTGTTCCTGGGGCTCTGTGGGCTCTCAGGAGCCAGATCATAGAATCATGGGATGGTTTGAGTTGGAAAAGACTTTAAAGACTATCTGATTCCAACCCTCTGCCATAGGCAGGGACATCTCCCACTATCCCAGGTGGCTCCAGCCTGGAATTGAACATTTCCAGGGATGGGGCAGCCACAGCTTCTCTGGGCACCCTGTGGCAGGGCCTCACCACCTTCACAGAGAAGAATTTCTTCCTAATCAGGCCTCACACTGATGGGTTCATACTGTTCCTGTCCCGCTGCTTTCAGAGCACTGTCCATAGCCATCAGCTGCCCATGGATGCAGACAAACTTCAGCTTCTGGAGATGGTTCACCTGTGCAATGGAATGCATTGGGCCTGTGTGTCTTGATGTGAAAGTGCTTTTGCAGCCAGGAGCTGGGATACCACTTGATGTGCCATGCAGGAGAAGGAGGGAATTAAAAAACAGGAAAGTGATCCTATAGATCAGGGATTGTGAACTGCAGAATGTGAAAGCCAGGAAAGCTTTGAAAATTTGAAAGGAAGGAATCATAGAATCATTGAAGTTTGAAAATCCCTCTAAGATCGTTGAGTCCCACAGTTCCCCCAGCACTTGGGGACAATAACCCATGTCCCCAAGTGCCACATCTACAAGAAATTGAAAGAATGCACTGAGAAAAGTTAACCACCATCATGCCTTGGTCATTGCAGAGGGCAGTGTCTCCCTGCAGCAGAGCTGTTTGCAGGCTCCAGTGATGTCACTGGGAATGCCTGGCTTGCTGTGGGATGGGACACTGGAAAGGGAATGAGCCTTTGCTGTGCTAAAACAAACAGGTCAAGTGACGCTTTGGGGTGTCCCCCAGCAGCCCCCAAGCCCCCCTCCCCTGCTCAGTATGCAGCAGACCTGTTCCATCACAGCAGTGCCTGTAGGTGAGAGCTCACAGGTGCACAGGGAGCTCCAAGAACAGCAAAATTGCTCCAGTTCTGCTCCCCCAGGGCAGATGCAGTGAGAAGATCAGTGGGAAGAGCTGTGGGCTGTAACATCCCAATTATACCCTCTGCTAGAGAGGTCCAGTGTGAGACTGATGGAGTGCTTCACAGAAGTGGGATCAGAACGAGGTGATCTTTAACATCTCTTCTGACCCAAACCATTCTGATTCTTTTGGCTTTCCTGTTCGTGTAGTGTAGACAAAAACTTGGAAGATGTCCTGGCTTAAGACCAGGAGCATGCAGAGAGTAGCTCCATCCTGCAACCTGCTCTCCTGAAGCTGCTGAGGCAGCTGAGATCTCTTCAGACACAAGCATCTGTCTCTTGTTGGGATGTTGTTTCTGCAGCCTGGCTCAGGGAAGCACTTGCACAACTTGCCAGCCCATCCCTTGGCCCAGCTCACAGAACTTGGGCTGCCATGGATCCTGTCTGACCAGGGGCAGGCTCACAGCTGTGCCCCAGTTGTGTGGGGAACTCGGGATCATAAAAAGAGCTGAAAACTGGGACACCCCTGAGGGTTTGTTTCCACAGTCATCCCCAGCCATAAATATGAGGGCTGTGATTTCTAAATCCCATCCTCCAGATTTCTTTCTGGCAGATGTCTGGGTCCTTTTCTCATTGCACTCTTTCAGTGCACTTTTTGCAGTGCCTGGTCACAAATTCCTGTGCACAGCAGGGGATGAGTTTTTAGCCCCAGGGCCTGCAGTGAGCAGGGTTCTGTCAACCAAAGCAAGAGGCTGCTGAAAGCAAGAGGAATGAAAGGCCAGGCTGGATGGGGCTTGGAGCAACCTGGGCTAGTGGAAGACGTTCCTTCAACTTGGAACAAGATAAACTTTAAGATCCCTCACAGTATTCAAATCTTTCTGTGAAACAGAGTCATTCTCACCCACAGGAAATTGGGCCAGTCGATTTTTTTCTCTGAAGATGTGCCCATTGATGCCCCTTCCTTATCTCTTTCCACGAGCAAGAAATAGAAAGATAAATCAGTGTTTTATCTGCAGTGTCCACAGGCAGAGTGAAATTCTCTGTGGAAATGTCACCATTGTTATGTTCCTTCTACCTCCAGAGGACAGTGCACTCCTGCCATCTCATGGACATTTCATGAACAGGGAGGAATTCCTCAAAAGGAAGAGGGGATTATGATGAATTTTTCTTCAAATCTGTTTCAACAGTTGAGAATTTAGCTAAGTATTAAATAGATTAATTTTTTTTTTGCCTTTTTGCAGGCTTTTGATTATGCAGTTTTCATAATGAACTCAGTGTGGTTGTTTCCGATTTGGCCCCGTAGCATCTGGCAGGGAGCCTCTGTCTGAATGCGAGACTTGCTGCATCCAGATTTGATTCCTTTTCCTTGGCACGGCTTTGCCTCCTGCTGATGGAAGCTTTAAAGAAAAAAAAATACCATGACATCTGAAACACTGCCAAAAAACATCAACATGCTTTCTGGCTGCCATCTATTGTGCAATGCAAACCTCTTAAGATTTAATATTTCTAAAACTGTGGTGCACCTGTTTGCAAGAGAAACTACCTTGTCACATGATAACGTGTTTTGCCAAATCACTTAAAAAAAATTTATTTATTAGCTTTAGAGTGTGAGTTCCCTCCCTTCCCTCCCTCTTTTTCCTTCTCCACCCCAAATTTCTCCATGCAAAAATCCTTCTTCCAAAAATTGCTATCTGTAATCATATGATGCATTTCCCACCCTCTGCTTTTGACTGATCCTTGTCTTTTACCTACAGTGAGAGCAGCAATGACTGGGTGTATTTGTCTGGTGCCTGCTGTACCCAGTTTATATCAGATAAACCCCAGTTTGGCCCAGCTGGGAGCTTGCCAGTGTCTGCAAGGTCACGTTGGTTCAAACAGCTCTTCACTACCCATCACAGGACTGAAGAGGGCTCTGCTGTCTGGCCAAACCTCTCTGCCTGTCACAAAAGAAAGTTTCTTCTTCAGCTCGAGTTTATGTCAGCTGTTTTTTAAGGTAGATTTCAGCTCCACAGCTGTTTGGCTGGGAAAGGAATCTGAGACAGAGCTGGATGTCACAGGTGGGCTCGGGTGGGCCAGGAGAGCTGGGAGTGAAGAAGTCTCTTGAAAAACAAGTGGCATCACTTCATTTTGCTCCCACCTGGTAGATCAAAGTATTGCTCAGTGATAACGTCGCCTTCCAGGTGTCACAGAGATAAGGTGCTTTGCTCAGGTTACACTTGCTTGTTGCTGGTTTGCTGTCACTAGAGCAAGCACAGACAGAGTGTGCTCACTTCAGGGATTGCTCTTGAAAAACCTTCTCTTAGTTTTCAGAAGAGTGGCAGCATGGTCCCGCTTCCACCTCCCTTTGTCCAATTGTTTCTCTGCTCTTCAGGGAGTAGAAGGGCTGGGTGCAAATTGGCTTAACTTTGGATCAGAACCAATTCAGCACTGTAGGTGTGGCTGAGTTCGGGAAGGACTTGCACAATCTAGATTCTAGAAGAGCACATGTTAGAGAAAGACAAGGAAAGATGGTTTTCTTCTTTTTTGTGGTCTTTTTCTTGATCATTTGCCTAAAGTTTGCTTTAGAAATTTGGCCTTCTGCCTAATTTCTGACCTATACCTAAATATTTACACCCTGTCTAGTTAGTTATTATTTAGCAAAATTCCTCTTGCTTCCCTTTAATACTTCCTCCTGTAAACCTCTGCTGGATTTTGCATGTCCTCTGCTTAGGCTCTCCTGGACTCTGCTCTCTGCCTCATTTCTTCTGTTCGGTAGATCCTCCACAGTGCTGAGAGCAGCAGCAGCACTTCAGCAGCAGTTCAGAAAGGACATCTGTGTGCAGGAATCCCTTCCCTGAGAAGGGATCTGCTGTGGCAAGGACCCCTCTGGTTTTCTCCTCCATGGAGCTGTTTGCATGCAGAGTGTGGGCCGATATTACCTCAGCATCGTCCCCCTCATCCTTGGGTTCCCCTTGCAGAGCCTCAGCCCCTGTGTTCTGTCAGGGCCCCTGGGCAGGTGGGACATTCCCAGAGGAGAGGGGCCTGCTGTGTCCCCATCCCCCCTGTCCCTTATGTCCCTGTGTTCAGGTGGGCACAGAGAGGATGGGCACTCCTGCCTGCCCCGCGTCCTGTCTGCCTGTCCCAGGGCAGCGGGGCTGTGATTCCTGTCCTGTGTCCCCCTGTCCCTGCTGTCCCTGCTGTCCCTGCTCTCATGGCCCACTGCAGCGTTCCACCCCCTCCAGAGCCATGGTGGCTCCTGAGCTCTGCAGGGACCTGAGTGACAGTCTGAGTGGTGGCACTCCTGGTTCTCTTGCCTTTGGCATCCCGCAGAGCAGAGGCTGGATCCCAGCACCAAAGGAACAGCTGCCAGAGGGGAGGAAAGGAGCCTCTGCATGGCCCAGGGGTGCTGTGGTGTCCCTCTGTCAGGAATTCCCCACAGCTGACACCTGAGTCCAACGTGGACACTCACAGACACAGAGTTTGTTCAGGCATTGCCTTTATTGGATCTTTGCAGTGACTGCAGCTCCCAGAGGGAAGGCACTCTCCCAAGACAGGAGGGCAGTCAGTGTCATTTTCAAATCACAATAATATATTTTAAGTATTGAAATTAACAAATTGTGATATTAGTGTTTCTTATCTAAGCTAATACTTCATGTACTGTTATATACTAATATTAAAAAATACTTAATTATTTTAATCATGAAGATTATGTAAATTTCACTGTTTAAGATAAAAATATTGCATACCTAAATTTTGTTTTATTAATATAATTCATACTACTTTTGATGAATGATAATAATGATATAATAGAAAAATAAGTGCCATTACTAAACTATTACTTATTATTACAATATTCATCTATAATTATTCTACATTAAAGTTTTTAAAACTTTGAAAAATATTTTAAATATTTAAAATATTTCGAAACTATTTAACAATTGGAATCAATTGCGAGGCATTTGGCCAGATCTTCCTTCAAATGCCTCCGTCCTCGAGCCAGTGCAAAGCTCCTGCATGGAAAAGTAGAAAGAGAGACACTAATATAGATACAGTTACTATAGACACAGAGAAGAGCTAGAGGAAGAGGGGCAGGGTGTGGCAGGAGCCCTGAGGCTCTGCCCCGGCGCAGGGCAGTGCTGGGCAGCAAGCGCAGCTCTGTGCGCTGGCTGCTCACAAAGATGTGCGGCTCGCCTTGGCCAGCCCACAGAGCATCTCCAGCAGGAAGCTTTTCTTCACACAGCCCACTGCCTGTGCTCCGCCAAATGCCTGCCCTGCCTACCTTCAGCATCCTGTTTGTATCCCTATTTATTTGAATCAGCCTGGCCATTTGCTTTTCCAGTTCTTTCATGGTCCGGCGCATTTGTTCAATTTCTTTGAATCTCTTCTGAAGGAGCCGCCTTCTCTGCTCAATTGTCTTCGTTCTCCTTCTGGCCTGTTCCTGAGCTCTCTGGGCCGCTGCTCTCTGCCTCCTGGCTGCCCTTCTGCGCCTGAGCCACCACCCAAAAAGCAGGAGCAGTGGCTGAGCAATTTGCCACAATTGCTGCAGGTACCTCAAGGCAGCCAGGAGCCGGGGTCCCCAGGCAGGCTCGGGTGGCTCTGAGGGGGCTGGTTTCGTCTCCTCTACATGGCGTGGCACATCCCCATGAAATCTGTTCACCACAGAAAGTGGGAACGGGAAGATGAGCAGCACAAGCAGAGCCAGGACTGCTCTGTCTGCCATGGTCTGCAGGAGGAGAGAGACAAGGGTTTCACTGGGGCTACCAAGGGAGCTTGTGGGGGCTGAAGTGAGGCCCGGAGGCGCAGGGATGTGAGGGCAGTGAGCAGAGGGCCCCAGGCAGCTGGCAGGCAGCAGGGCCTGTCCCAGTGGGCCAGCAGCAGCCCCGTGCCCTGGCCAAGGCGCCGGCGCCAGGGGCTGGCCCTGGATGCAGGGGGACAATGCAGGCCCGGGTGCGGCGCTTGTGCCCCGGCCCTGGCCCAGCCCTGCCCCGCCACGTGCGCACTCACCGCTTGCCCAGGCTGTGCTGGGCCAGCGTTACCTGCGGGGGCCTTTTCTAGTGGCCCCCATTGTGACACGCTGCCCCTGATGTCACAGGGGCCAGAGGCATCACAGCCGGGCCAGCCCCGCCCTTGGTGCCCAGCCCAGCTCAGGGGCTCTGAGTGGGCCCAGCAATGAAAGCCCCGGCACCCAGCAAGTGCAGCCCCTCTGGGAGGGAATGGGCCCAGGGGCTCCCTTCACAAGGCAGGCAGAAGTGCCCGGACGTTTTGTCCAAGGGAAAAGGATATAACTGATAATGTTGAATATTATACATAATATCAACTATGCAAGCAGCAGGGGTGCTTTTGTGATGGCAATGGTTTTTCTCTGAGTGGAGTAGGTGAGGGTGGCTCAGGTTTTCCTGCCTGACTATTTCTGGATCCAGTCCTTCTTAGACCTCTGAGATGCCTTTACATTACCAGACATCAGAGATAAGGAAGTGCAGCCAAACCACCTGTAGGCTCTTGAGGAAGAAGCAGCACATACTTGGATCTGTGTGCAAATGTCAGCGGCTTTGCACAAGTGTGACACAAATTGGCCACTGCTGTTGTCCTGCAAGACCCAAGCAATGTGCAAGAATCTCATGTCAAATTGCATTCATGTGCTCCAAGTTGCAGGAGCCGCCTGTTGCCGGCATAAAGAAAACCTATCCTGCAGAAGGGATCTGCTGTGGCAAGGCCCCCTCTGGTTTCCTCCTTCATGGAGCTGTTTGCATGCAGAATCTGGGTTGAAGTAATCTTAGGGACACCTTCACCTAAAATCAAGCACCGTCCACCTGCTCATCCTTGGGTTCCCCTTGCAGAGCCTCAGGCCCTGTGTTCTGTCAGGGCCCCTGGGCAGGTGGGACATTCCCAGAGGAGAGGGGCCTGCTGTGTCCCCATCCCCCCTGTCCCTTATGTCCCTGTGTTCAGGTGGGCACAGAGAGGATGGGCACTCCTGCCTGCCCTGTGTCCTATCTGCCTGTCCCAGGGCAGCGGGGCTGTGATTCCTGTCCTGTGTCCCCCTGTCCCTGCTGTCCCTGCTGTCCCTGCTCTCATGGCCCACTGCAGCGTTCCACACCCTCCAGAGCCATGGTGGCTCCTGAGCTCTGCAGGGACCTGAGTGACAGTCTGAGTGGTGGCACTCCTGGTTCTCTTGCCTTTGGCATCCCGCAGAGCAGAGGCTGGATCCCAGCACCAAAGGAACAGCTGCCAGAGGGGAGGAAAGGAGCCTCTGCATGGCCCAGGGGTGCTGTGGTGTCCCTCTGTCAGGAATTCCCCACAGCTGACACCTGAGTCCAACGTGGACACTCACAGACACAGAGTTTGTTCAGGCATTGCCTTTATTGGATCTTTGCAGTGACTGCAGCTCCCAGAGGGAAGACACTGTCCCAAGACAGGAGGGCAGTCAGTGTCATTTTCAAATCAGAATAATATATTTTAAGTATTGAAATTAACAAATTGTGATATTAGTGTTTCTTATCTAAGCTAATACTTCATGTACTGTTATATACTAATATTTAAAAAATACTTAAGTATTTTAATCATGAAGATTATGTAAATTTCACTGCTTAAGATAAAACTATAGAATACCTAAATTTTGTTGTATTAATATAATTCATACTAATTTTGATGAATGATAATAATTATATAATATAAAAATAAGTGCCATTACTGAATAATTACTTATTATTAAAATATTCATCTATAATTATTAACATTAAAGTTTTTAAAACTTTGAAAAATAATTTCAATATTTTAAATATTTTAACAATTTTAAATATTTCTGAACTATTTAACAATTCGAATCAATCTCGAGGCATTTGGCCGGATCTTCCTTGAAATGCCTCCATCCTCGAGCCAGTGCAAAGCTCCTGCATGGAAAATAGAAAAAGAGACACTAATATAGATACAGTTACTATAGACACAGAGAAGAGATAGAGGGAAGAGGGGCAGGGTGTGGCAGGAGCCCTGAGGCTCTGCCCCGGCGCAGGGCTGTGCTGGGCAGCAAGCGCAGCTCTGTGCGCTGGCTGCTCACAAAGATGTGCGGCTCGCCTTGGCCAGCCCACAGAGCATCTCCAGCAGGAAGCTTTTCTTCACACAGCCCACTGCCTGTGCTCCTCCAAATGCCTGCCCTGCCTACCTTCAGCATCCTGTTTGTATCCCTATTTATTTGAATCAGCCTGGCCATTTGCTTTTCCAGTTCTTTCATGGTCCGGCGCATTTGTTCAATTTCTTTGAATCTCTTCTGAAGGAGCCGCCTTCTCTGCTCAATTGTCTTCGTTCTCCTTCTGGCCTGTTCCTGAGCTCTCTGGGCCGCTGCTCTCTGCCTCCTGGCTGCCCTTCTGCGCCTGAGCCACCACCCAAAAAGCAGGAGCAGTGGCTGAGCAATTTGCCACAATTGCTGCAGGTACCTCAAGGCAGCCAGGAGCCGGGGTCCCCAGGCAGGCTCGGGTGGCTCTGAGGGGGCTGGTTTCGTCTCCTCTACATGGCGTGGCACATCCCCATGAAATCTGTTCACCACAGAAAGTGGGAACGGGAAGATGAGCAGCACAAGCAGAGCCAGGACTGCTCTGTCTGCCATGGTCTGCAGGAGGAGAGAGACAAGGGTTTCACTGGGGCTACCAAGGGAGCTTGTGGGGGCTGAAGTGAGGCCCGGAGGCGCAGGGATGTGAGGGCAGTGAGCAGAGGGCCCCAGGCAGCTGGCAGGCAGCAGGGCCTGTCCCAGTGGGCCAGCAGCAGCCCCGTGCCCTGGCCAAGGCGCCGGCGCCAGGGGCTGGCCCTGGATGCAGGGGGACAATGCAGGCCCGGGTGCGGCGCTTGTGCCCCGGCCCTGGCCCAGCCCAGCCCCGCCCACGTGCGCACTCACCGCTTGCCCAGGCTGTGCTGGGCCAGCGTTACCTGCGGGGGCCTTTTCTAGTGGCCCCCATTGTGACACGCTGCCCCTGATGTCACAGGGGCCAGAGGCATCACAGCCGGGCCAGCCCCGCCCTTGGTGCCCAGCCCAGCTCAGGGGCTCTGAGTGGGCCCAGCAATGAAAGCCCCGGCACCCAGCAAGTGCAGCCCCTCTGGGAGGGAATGGGCCCAGGGGCTCCCTTCACAAGGCAGGCAGAAGTGCCCTGGACGTTTTGTCCAAGGGAAAAGGATATAACTGATAATGTTGAATATTATACATAATATCAACTATGCAAGCAGCAGGGGTGCTTTTGTGATGGCAATGGTTTTTCTCTGAGTGGAGTAGGTGAGGGTGGCTCAGGTTTTCCTGCCTGACTATTTCTGGATCCAGTCCTTCTTAGACCTCTGAGATGCCTTTACATTACCAGACATCAGAGATAAGGAAGTGCAGCCAAACCACCTGTAGGCTCTTGAGGAAGAAGCAGCACATACTTGGATCTGTGTGCAAATGTCAGCGGCTTTGCACAAGTGTGACACAAATTGGCCACTGCTGTTGTCCTGCAAGACCCAAGCAATGTGCAAGAATCTCATGTCAAATTGCATTCATGTGCTCCAAGTTGCAGGAGCCGCCTGTTGCCGGCATAAAGAAAACCTATCCTGCAGAAGGGATCTGCTGTGGCAAGGCCCCCTCTGGTTTCCTCCTTCATGGAGCTGTTTGCATGCAGAATCTGGGTTGAAGTAATCTTAGGGACACCTTCACCTAAAATCAAGCACCGTCCACCTGCTCATCCTTGGGTTCCCCTTGCAGAGCCTCAGCCCCTGTGTTCTGTCAGGGCCCCTGGGCAGGTGGGACATTCCCAGAGGAGAGGGGCCTGCTGTGTCCCCATTCCCCCTGTCCCTTATGTCCCTGTGTTCAGGAGGGCACAGAGAGGATGGGCACTCCTGCCTGCCCTGTGTCCTATCTGCCTGTCCCAGGGCAGCGGGGCTGTGATTCCTGTCCTGTGTCCCCCTGTCCCTGCTGTCCCTGCTGTCCCTGCTCTCATGGCCCACTGCAGCGTTCCACACCCTCCAGAGCCATGGTGGCTCCTGAGCTCTGCAGGGACCTGAGTGACAGTCTGAGTGGTGGCACTCCTGGTTCTCTTGCCTTTGGCATCCCGCAGAGCAGAGGCTGGATCCCAGCACCAAAGGAACAGCTGCCAGAGGGGAGGAAAGGAGCCTCTGCATGGCCCAGGGGTGCTGTGGTGTCCCTCTGTCAGGAATTCCCCACAGCTGACACCTGAGTCCAACGTGGACACTCACAGACACAGAGTTTGTTCAGGCATTGCCTTTATTGGATCTTTGCAGTGACTGCAGCTCCCAGAGGGAAGACACTGTCCCAAGACAGGAGGGCAGTCAGTGTCATTTTCAAATCAGAATAATATATTTTAAGTATTGAAATTAACAAATTGTGATATTAGTGTTTCTTATCTAAGCTAATACTTCATGTACTGTTATATACTAATATTTAAAAAATACTTAAGTATTTTAATCATGAAGATTATGTAAATTTCACTGCTTAAGATAAAACTATAGAATACCTAAATTTTGTTTTATTAATATAATTCATACTAATTTTGATGAATGATAGTAATTATATAATATAAAGAATAAGTGCCATTACTGAATAATTACTTATTATTAAAATATTCATCTATAATTATTAACATTAAAGTTTTTAAAACTTTGAAAAATAATTTCAATATTTTAAATATTTTAACAATTTTAAATATTTCTGAACTATTTAACAATTCGAATCAATCTCGAGGCATTTGGCCGGATCTTCCTTGAAATGCCTCCATCCTCGAGCCAGTGCAAAGCTCCTGCATGGAAAATAGAAAAAGAGACACTAATATAGATACAGTTACTATAGACACAGAGAAGAGATAGAGGGAAGAGGGGCAGGGTGTGGCAGGAGCCCTGAGGCTCTGCCCCGGCGCAGGGCTGTGCTGGGCAGCAAGCGCAGCTCTGTGCACTGGCTGCTCACAAAGATGTGCGGCTCGCCTTGGCCAGCCCACAGAGCATCTCCAGCAGGAAGCTTTTCTTCACACAGCCCACTGCCTGTGCTCCTCCAAATGCCTGCCCTGCCTACCTTCAGCATCCTGTTTGTATCCATATTTATTCGAATGAGCCTGGCCATTTGTCTTTCCAGTTCTTTCATGGTCCGGCGCATTTGCTCCATTTCTTTGAATCTCTTCTGAAGGAGCCGCCTTCTCTGCTCAATTGTCTTCGTTCTCCTTCTGGCCTGTTCCTGAGCTCTCTGGGCCACTGCTCTCTGCCTCCTGGCTGCCCTTCTGCGCCTGAGCCACCACCCAAAAAGCAGGAGCAGTGGCTGAGCAATTTGCCACAATTGCTGCAGGTACCTCAAGGGCAGGTGGGACATTCCCAGAGGAGAGGGGCCTGCTGTGTCCCCATTGCCCCTGTCCCTCATGTCCCTGTGTTCCGGAGGGCACAGAGAGGATGGGCACTCCTGCCTGCCCCCTGTCTGCCTGTCGGGCCTGTCCCAGGGCAGCGGGGCTGTGATTCCTGTCCTGTGTCCCCCTGTCCCTGCTGTCCCTGCTGTCATGGCCCACTGCAGGTTCCACACCCTCCACAGCCATGGTGGCTCCTGAGCTCTGCAGGGACCTAAGGGACAGTCTGGGTGGTGGCACTCCTGGTTTTCTTGCATTTGGCATCCCGCAGAGCAGAGGCTGGATCCCAGCACCAAAGGAACAGCTGCCAGAGGGGAGGAAAGGAGCCTCTGCATGGCCCAGGGGTGCTGTGGTGCCCCTGTGTCAGGAATTCCCCACAGCTGGCACCTGAGTCCAACGGGGACACTCACAGACACAGCGTTTGTTCAGGCATTGCCTTTATTGCATCTTTGCAGTGACTGCAGCTCCCAGAGGGAAGACACTCTCCCAAGAGAGCAGGGCAGTCAGTGTCATATTCAAAACACAATAACATATTTTAAACATTGAAATTTACAAACTGTGATTATTGTCAGTCTTATCCTAAGAGCAATCTATATACGATGAAATATTCATAATAATAATACAACAAATAATTATTTTCTAATGAAGAGTTTTTAAAATTCACTGTTTAAAATAAAGATTAAGCATAATTCACTTATGCTTAATAAGTATAATTCCTATTATTTGGAATAATAATATTTAATCTATAAAGTAAAAAATTACATCTGTTACTTAACTATTGCTTATTATTACCATTATAATGATATTTTACTTAAGGATTATCCACAATTAAAATTATTAAAATCAGGAAAATATTGCAAAATATAGGTATTTGAAGGTAAAATAGTAAAAATACTGAAAATAGATCAAAACTATTTAAAAATTTGTATCAATCTCCAGGCATTGGGCCCGATCCTCCTTCAAATGGTGCTTTCCATGAGCAAGTGCAAAGCCTCTGCAGTGGGCCCAGCAATGCAAGCCCTGGCACCCAGCAAGCGCAGCCCCTCTGGGAGGGAATGGGCCCCAGGGGCTCCCTGCACAAAGCAGGCAGAAGAGCCCGGACATTTTGTCCAAGGGAAAAGAATATAACTGATAATGTTGAATATGATACATAATATCAACTATGAGAGCACCAGAGGTGCTTCTCTGATGGCGCTGGTTTTTCTCTGAGTGGAGTCGGTGAGGGTGGCTCAGGTTTTCCTGCTTGAGTCTTCCCAGATCCAGCCCCTCCAAGAGCTCTGTGAAACCTTCCCATTATCAGGCATCACTGAGATGGAACAGTAGCCAGACCACCTCCGGGCCCCTCTAGATCAAGCAGCAGCACACGGCTGGTTCTGGCAGAGAATTTCAGCAGTTTTGTACAAGAGTGGCACAAATTGACCCCTGGTGCTGTAGCGGAACAGCTGAGCAAGGTGCAGCAATCTCAGGTCAGAGCGCATCCATGTGCTGCAGCTGGCAGGGCCTCAGCGCCCGCCCTGTGCCCTCCCGCACGCAGGGACAGGCCGGGCCCTGCTCGCTGCCCTCACGGTGGCACTCCTGGCCCCAGCGCTCTCCAAGGGCTTCTCCAGGGGCACCTTCCTGCGGCCTTTCAGTGCCTGCCCCAGGCCCGGCAGAGACCTGCAGAGGGGCTGTTGGCAAGGGCCTGCAGGGCCAGCGCCAGGGCCAATGGCTTCCCCCTGACACAGGGCAGGCTGAGCTGGGCTGTGGGCAAGGAAGCCTTGGCTGTGAGGGCGCTGAGGCCCTGGCACAGGGTGCTCAGAGCAACTGCGGCTGCCCCGTCCCTGCAAGTGTTCCAGTCCAGGCTGGATGGGCCTTGGAGCAACCTGGCCCGGCCAGAGGTGTCCCAGCCCATGGCAGAGGGGTAGAACTGGATGGCCTTGGAGGTGACTCTGGTCACTCACAGACACAGTGTTTGTTCAGGCACTGCCTTTATTGGAACTCTGCACTGACTGCAGCTCCAGAGGGAACCGAATCCCACAAGAAATGAGGGCAGGCAGTGTCCTTTTGAAAATCTATCATATATTTTAAACATCCTCAGTAACAAATCACAATAATAATCATCCTTACGTTAAGAATTTTTTTCTATAGTGTTATAAAAGATATATGAATTAATAGAATGACATTGGTTTTTGGACATTGTAGAGTGTGAAAAGTTACTTAGTATGACAAAGATTCAACATATATCAATTATGGTTCATTGACATAATTCGCAGTTATTATTACAATTAATGATAATTACTATGTAGTTGAATGTAGAATCATTTAATAGAATTAGTAGTTGTCTCTTATATAATTACTACTAAACTGTACAGTTTTTATACTATACAATGAAATTATTTATAGATAAAAAAATAATATATCCAAATTATTTCTAAACTAAGTATGAAGTTAAATCAATGTCCATCTAATGCGTGCCTCGGCCACATTTCGGGGTATCCCAGTCTGGCTGTGGCTGCTCCGGACAGCACAGTCCTGTCCAGCACAGCCTGCCTGGACTCCCGGGCAGCTTCCAGCCGCAGGCTGCCTTAGCAAGCTCAGCTCATGGGTGATATCAGCTCTTTAGTGATTATCAGCTCATTTGTGATTTCAGCTCTTTGGCTTGCTAAGTGCCCTGGGCAGATGCAGGGAGAGAGAGGAGAAGGCTGTGTGAGGTTCCGCAGAGATGTCCTTATTGGGATCTTCTGTGAAGGTTTTCAGGGACAGCGTCTTCTGCCAAACGGGGCAAAGGAAAGGTTTTTATAGCATACAGGGGTTTTAGACATTGTTCAATAGTAAGGGTTGAGGTGAAAGTGACCTATAGTCTTAGAGAGAGATAAGCAGGGGTCCGAAGGCGGAAGAGGGGCATCTTAGGCCCAGCCATCATGACTCAGCATTTCCTATCTTAGGCTGCTGAATGCCAGGGAGGCCTTGCAGGCCCTGTGCCTGCTCCATCCATCCATCCGGCCCAATCCTTGTTCAAATGCCTCCAACCTCGAGCAAATGCAAAGCTTCTGTATGGAAAAGGGTTAAAATAGATAGAGTTACCACAGATAGAGTAAGAGAGAGGGCAGAGGGGCAGGGTGTGTCAGGAGCCCTCTGGCGCAGGGCTGTGCTGGGCAGCAAGCGCAGCTCTGTGCACTGGCTGCTCACAAAGGTGAGCGGCTCACCTTGGCCAGCCCAGAGAGCATCCTGCTCACCTTCCTGCTCATTCAAACCAGCCTGGCCATTTTCTTCTTGATCATTTTCATGATCCTCCACATTTCCTTCAAGTCTTTGCATGTCCTCATGAACCGAAGCCTTCTCTGCTCCATTTCCATCCTGTGCCTTCTGGCCTCTTCTTCAGCTCCCCAGGCTGCTGCTCTCTGCTTCATGGCCGCCCTTCTACACCTGAGCCAGAGGAAGAAAGGCAGGAACAGCAGCTCAGCAGCAGCCCAGTAGGGCCCCTGCTGCACGGCTGCCCAGAGCAGGGGTCCCCAGGCAGGCTCGGGTGGCTCTGGGGTAGCCTGCTCCAGGTCCTCTTCGCTCAGCTCTGCATTGTCCTCCAAACCGATCACCACGGGCCGTGGGAAGTGGAAGAGGAGCAGCACCAGCAGGGCAAGGACTGATTTGGACACCATGGTCTGCAGGAGGAGAAAGACAATTTGTGTTGCTTTGCACAAGAGTTGCACCCGTGTATTATTAGGGAATGGCCGCTCCTGTTGTGCCAGAATGCTCGAGCAGGGATGAGAATCTGGTGTCAAAGTGCATTCATGTGCTCCATGTTGCACAGGGCACCCGTGTGCAGGAATACAGAACAACTTCCCTCTGAAGGGATCTGCTGTGGCAAGGCCCCTCTGGTTTTTGCCTCCATGGAGCAGTTTGCATGCAGAGTGTGGGCAGATGTAACTTTGAGGTCCTTCTGCTCATCCTTGGGTTCCCCTTGCAGAGCCTCAGCCCCTGCGTTCTGTCAGGGCCCCTGGGCAGGTGGGACATTCCCAGAGGAGAGGGGCCTGCTGTGTCCCCATTGCCCCTGTCCCTCATGTCCCTGTGTTCCGGAGGGCACAGAGAGGATGGGCACTCCTGCCTGCCCCGTGCCCTGTCTGCCTGTCGGGCCTGTCCCAGGGCAGCGGGGCTGTGATTCCTGTCCTGTGTCCCCCTGTCCCTGCTGTCCCTGCTGTCATGGCCCACTGCAGGTTCCACACCCTCCACAGCCATGGTGGCTCCTGAGCTCTGCAGGGACCTAAGGGACAGTCTGGGTGGTGGCACTCCTGGTTTTCTTGCATTTGGCATCCCGCAGAGCAGAGGCTGGATCCCAGCACCGAAGGAACAGCTGCCAGAGGGGAGGAAAGGAGCCTCTGCATGGCCCAGGGGTGCTGTGGTGCCCCTGTGTCAGGAATTCCCCACAGCTGGCACCTGAGTCCAACGGGGACACTCACAGACACAGCGTTTGTTCAGGCATTGCCTTTATTGCATCTTTGCAGTGACTGCAGCTCCCAGAGGGAAGACACTCTCCCAAGAGAGCAGGGCAGTCAGAGTCATTTAAATTAAAAAATGGTGATTATAGGCATTCATATCTAAGCAACTATCTTAGTATTTGTTCATATAGATATTATAAATAATAGATGCTAGATTTTAATATTTAAAAAGAACTTAAGTACTTTAACCATAAAGATTATGTAAAATTCACTGTTAATGAAAAAATATAATATACTTCAATTTTGTTGCATTAATATAATTTATACTCATTTTGACGTATGATAGTAAATATATATTATAATTTTAAGTGGTGTAATTTAAATAATACCTATTATTCCAATATTGATATCTCACTATATTACTTTTCTAGTATTAAATATTGAAAAATATTTTAAAATAAGATATTGAAAAAACTAAAAATAGTTTTAAACTATTTAACAATTTGATTCAATCTCGAGGCATTCGGCACGATCCTCCTTCAAATGGCTCTGTCCTCGAGCAAATGCAAAGGTTCTGCATGGAAAAGTGGAAAGAGAGACACTAATATAGATACAGTGAAGAGATAGAGCAAAAACGGGCAGGGTGTGTCAGGAGCCCTGAGGGTCTGCCCCGGCGCAGGGCTGTGCTGGGCAGCAAGCGCAGCTCTGGGCGCTGCCTGCTCACAAAGATGTGCGGCTCGCCTTGGCCAGCCCACAGAGCATCTCCAGCAGGAAGCTTTTCTTCACACAGCCCACTGCCTGTGCTCCTCCAAAAGCCTGCCCTGCCTACCTTCAGCATCCTGTTTGTATCCCTATTCATTCGAATCAGCCTGGCCATTTGCTTTTCTATTTCTTTCGTGGTCTGGCGCATTTGCTCCATTTCTCTGTATCTCTTCTTAAGGAGCCGCCTTCTCTGCTCGATTTCCACCTTCCTCCTTCTGGCCTGTTCCTCAGCTCGCTGGGCCGCTGCTCTCTGCCTCGTGGCTGCCCTTCTGCGCCTGAGCCACCAGCCCAAAGGCAGGAGCAGCGGCTGAGCAATTTGCCAGAGCTGGTGCAGGTAGCGCAAGGCAGCCAGGAGCCGGGGTCCCCAGGCAGGCTCAGGCGGTTCTGGGGGGGCCGGTTTCATCTCCTCTGCACGGTGCTGCACATCCCCACGAAATCTGTTCACCATGGAAAGTGGGAAGGGGAAGATGAGCAGCACAATCAGAGCCAGGACTGCTCTGTCCGCCATGGTCTGCAGGAGGAGCGAGACAAGGGTTTCACTGCGGCTGCCAAGGGAGCTTGTGGGGGCTGAAGTGAGGCCCGCAGGCGCAGGGATGTGAGGGCAGGAAGCAGAGGGCCCCAGGCAGCTGGCAGGCAGCAGGGCCTGTCCCAGTGGGCCAGCAGCAGCCCCGTGCCCTGGCCAAGGCGCCGGCCCCAGGGGCTGGCCCTGCATGCAGGGGGACAATGCAGGCCCGGCTGCGGCGCTTGTGCCCCGGCCCTGGCCCAGCCCGGCCCCGCCACGCGCGCACTCACCGCTTGCCCAGGCTGAGCTGGGCCAGCGTTCCCTGCGGGGGCCTTTTCCAGCTGCCCCCATTGTGACACGCTGCCCCTGATGTCACACGGGCCAGAGGCATCACAGCCGGGCCAGCCCCGCCCTTGGTGCCCAGCCCAGCTCAGGGGCTCCCAGTGGGCCCAGCAATGCAAGCCCCGGCACCCAGCAAGCTCTGTGGCTCTGGAGATCATTGTGTGCTTTGGCTCCTCCAGCCTCACCTTGTTCTCGTCGGGGCTGAAGCGGATGCGCACAGGGGCAGAGGCGCCTGGGGGCACCATGTGGTGCACATGGCTGGGGCACGCCAGCTGGAAATAAGGGCAGCTCTCCATGCACACCTTCACCAGCCGAGGAACCTGCAGCAAAGACATCAAATGATGATTTTGCCACTTGTGGAAACAGGACCAGAGGAGACCTGGCCGTGCCCTGCTGACATCCCTCCTTGGCCCCTTTCCCAAAGCACTTTCAGCTGTGCAGGCACAGGCACATCATTCACAAGGGTGAGATTGAATCCCTCCTGTCTGGCTCCAGCATTGTGGCCTGGGGCAGTTGGGCAGGGTCTGGTGGTAAGGAAGGGCCAAGCAGGTCAGCACCAGCAGGATGGAGACAAAGCAGGCAATAGTCCCCACTTATAAATTTCCAATGGGAAAAGATTATCATCAATAATTTTGAGTAGGATACATATTATCAACTATGAAAACACTTGAGGTGCTTTTCCTAATGGGACTTGTTCTTCTGTGAGTGGGGTTGGGTGATGGTTGCTCAGTTTTTCTTGCTTGACTGTTCCCTGATCCAGTCCATCCAAAACTTCTGTGAAACATTCCCATTATCAGACATCAGAAATAAAGAACTGTAGTGAAACCACTTCTAGTCCCCTTCAGATCAAGAAGGTGCAGGCAGATGGTTCTGGCAGAGAATTTGAGCTGCTTTGGACAGAGTCGCGCTGCTGCGTTAGCAGGGACTGGCTGCTTGTGGTTTTCTTTGGATGAACAGAATCTGCATTGCGACCCCAGTGAACACATGGAGGTCACAACACCAGTGCCTCTTGCCTGTTCCCTGCCCAGCCAGACCTTCCAGCCCAGCTGAAATGCCCAGCATGGCCTTTGAGTACAAAGGGATTGCAGAGCAAAAAGCATCTGTGTAGCTGCCATGGAGTTCAGCGGGTGCTGCACGGGGAAGGGCACTGAGAGGAGGCCACTGCTGCTCTTGTCAGAGCGCTGCTGTGCTGGGATGTCCCTTGCCCTGCTGAGTCCCACATCTGCCCATCTTTTTGCCTGGCCTGAGGTCAGGTGGATGCCATCTGCTCCCAACAGACCCAGCTGCTCCACGGTAGATGCACAGACATGGAATCCAAAACCTCGAGTATCCCCTGAGCAGCCAGGCATTCAGCTGCTCAGTTTGTCACGGCCCACATCAGGGGTTAGAACAAGATGGTTTTTCAGATTCCTTGTGACCCAAACCATTCCAGGATTCTAGGATTTCTCCATGACTGACTTTGGTCCCCTCAAAAGACCTCCTATCTCCTCTCTTCCCTCCACCTGTGGAGAACGCATTCTGATGCTGCTGGTGGTGTTGGGACAGGGTGGTGGATACTCTTCCTGCCATCCCATGGCTGTAAGCATGACTCCTCTCTGAAGTCTTTGTCCCTGAATCAGTGCCTTCAAATAACAGTTATCTCCCCTCCTTCCTTTTCCATTCAGCACTTGAGTAGACACAGGATTTCTCATAGTTTTCCACAGAACAGCACAGCTCCCAGTTCCCATATTGTGGAGCCCTCTGCCATAAATCAGCCTGATAGGTTTATTCTCTATGTAATGGGAATGACAAATGCAGCTGTATAATCTAGTTAGTAACTCACCATAATGACTGCTTCTGGGGTGATTTATGGGTTTTGTCATATGTGAGCTTTCAGAACTTTAGAGATTACATTTTTCACACTTTTTTGTTGGAATCTCCATTTATTAGACTTTACTGCAGCATTAATCACTTGCAGTACAACCCTGGCCTTCACAAATGTATCGCATCAGCATGAAAAAGGCAGAGAAAACAAGAACTGTTGTGAATTAATGAGCCCGGTAACACACGTCTCACAACAGTGATGAAACAACCTGTGCTCTTCTTCAAGCTGCAACAGAAAGTCCCAAAGTCTGGTTATTTAAATTTTTTTTTCCACAAAACACAGGCAGCAGCAAAGAACTGAAACAACACAGCCAGGCTTGAAACCTGAAAGATCTGCAAGGCTGAGTCTATCCTAGTTAATGTTGAAATGATGTGTGAATCTGTCCTAGATGTTCAAATGAAGAAGATTGATTCACAGGTATAATATGGCTTTTAAGCAAAACACGGGATTATATAGGAGAAATGCATGTGTCATGAAACAACCAATAAATCAGAGAGACAGTTCCAAGCTCTACTGTGGCGGTCTGGGAAATGTTCAGAGTTACCATCTATGGAGTTTGGCGCAGGATAAACTGGAACAAAAGGCCATCATTACCCAAATTGATTTCATTTGGGCTGGTTTGTTGTTTTTTTTGTTTGTTTTTTCTTTTGTTTTTTGTTTTTTGTCAGATAATGTTTTAAAATACTCCAAGAAATACGTTGAAAAGGTCAGCATGATCCATCAGACACAAACAGGGGGCTGGGGTAGATGCAACATGTTCCTTGCACTGGGAGGGTGGACAGAGGGAAGATCTGTTTTGGGGTAAATCACACATGGATCAGGGAGGTGGCTGAAACCTGGGCTGGCCAAAGCCTGAGAATCACAAAATATCCTGGGTTGGAGAGGACCCACAAGGACCACCAAGTCCATCTCCTGGCCCTGCAGAGGACACCTCCCCAAGAATCCCACCCTGCCTTGGCATGTGCTGGTGGGCAGGAGCACACGGCTGGCTGTGGTTTGGGTGGGTGGGTAAGATGATATGGTGAGGAGCATCCCTGCTCCCTGAGCTCCTGGGGAGCTGCAGACACTGATAACTGGTAAGGACACCAGCAGGGGCAGGACCTGGGGCTGGTGATCTGGTGTCTCCTTTCTGCTGCTGCTTTCTGCTGAAGATAACAGCCTGTTACCAAGGTCTTGTTGCTGAGGTGATAAACGGCTGGTGAGATTCCCTCCCTGCTTTTGTCTGCACAAGTTCTTATGCTCAGCACCAGGAAGGATTGGGCCAGAATGGAGGCATTTGGGGTCTCAGTGCTGAGGCTGAGACAGCTAGCCAGGCAGAGCAGCTCCTCCTGGCTGATGCAAACATTAGCCCTGTGCTGGCCAGGCCGGTGATCCATAGTTATGGATCCATAATTATGGTGGTGGTGGGTATTCACTGGGAGAAGAGGAGGTGTAAAATGAAACTTCCGAAGCTGGTTGGTATCCTGGAAGCTGGCCAGACCCCACTTGACTACAGTGGTTGTTTGCAGCTGAAGGGATGGGATTTATTGGGCTGTGCAAGGACAGTTTTCTGTGGAAACATGAAGGACTTTCAGGGGGGATGAAATACGGCCTCATAGTAGAAACAGCTGGGCTGAACACTTTATTCCAGCTATGAATCTTTGCTCTTAAGAGCAACAGATTCCACCTTTCATTAAACCAGAATTTGTTGTTGTTCTTCTTGTTGTTGTTGTTGCTGTTATTATTTTGAGGAACATAAATGACCTTTCTTGTTTATTTTATTAGCATTTTTAAATCTTTCTTGTTTATTTTATTAGCATTTTAAATCATCTTGTCACCCATTGCATGCATGAAACATTAGATGTTACCAAAGCATAGCACCTGCAATGAGATGTAAATGCTGAATCTCCTTTTGGAGATGTGGAAGTCACAGGAAGGCTCAGGTTCTTTAGTGACCAGCAGGAGATGGGAGACAGGCATTGCACAGACACAGAAGGTGACAGACATCATGGCCAGAGCTTTGCTGTTGGGTAAAAGCAACTCTGCTTGTGCATGTTTTGATTTTAAAAACACAAAATGAGGCAAAGCCATGCTCCTGTGTTTTCTGCCTTTGGCTGGATACAGGCTGGGACAGACAGTTTCCATGAGTATGTTGCACCCATTCCGGACTTCAGGCACCAGTGCTGCTCCTCAGCAGATAAAACTCTGCTTTGCAGGAGGCATCACCACCTCAAATGGAATTTGGAGCAGGAGTGTTTGGTTTTGAGGCCTGGGCAGACACAGCCCTGCTGGGCAGCCCAACGCTGGGAGAATCACCTGTGTCCTGCTGGAAAATGTGGTGGCAAGAGGGTGAAGGCAAGTATGGAAACAAACCCAGTGTTGGGGAACACTTTGGTCATTTGGATTGAGATGGTCAATACAGAAAAAGTGGAGACCTCAGTGGATAAACCCCAGCAAGTGCCATCCTCTTCAGGTCTTGGATGATGTCAGTGGAATTTCCATGGAAACCCAGGGATGAGGCAAGCAAGAAGAGCATTCCAGGGACTACAAAGCTGCAGGTGCTCACTCCAGTATCACCTTGAGCCCAGGGACCAGCAAAGCCTCATCTGTGCCTGCTCCTGTGCACAGCCAGAGGCTGGGGCTGGACAAGGTCTTGCACCAGCTCAGCCCAGCTCTGTCTAAGCCAGCTGTACCTGGCCAAGAATAGGGTCCAACCCCAGGCTCAGCCTGTGTGATGTGGGAGGGATTTAACCTTGATCATCACAAACACAGTCTATGCTTTACATCCAGAAATGACCTATGGATGGAGGATGAAGGACATGCACACGAGAGAAAACCCAAAAAATCCTCCATGCAGCACAAGAGCTTTAGGTCTAAGCAGTGTGGCAAGGGACAAATCCAGCTCAGAGCTTGTCAATCTTTGCCTCTTGGTCTGCAGGAGGAGAGTCAGGGTGAGGAAGGGGAGTGGGGAAGATCTCCGTGTGCCGCCCTGGTGGCTGCTGGTGCAGGAAGTGATGGGCGCTCATTGCCAGCCCTCCCCCAGTGGCAGGAGCCCAGCGGTGTTCCAGCACTCCAGCACAGGCAGGGAGGCCCTGGCTGCTTGGGGCAGCTGCCTGATCTCCCTGTGCCTTGAGCCGTCCGGCTGGATGCTCTCAGCTCTGACATGGTCTGGAGCAGAGAAAACAAGAGACATTCCTGCTGTGTGAGGGGAGCACAGGGAGCAGAGCTGTCCCACAGCGCCGCACGTCACGTCCCGCTGACAGATCCTGGCTGCAGCAAAGAGGCTGCAACCCAAAAACAGCCCCTTCCCTCACCCGTGAAATGAGAGATGGGAAAGCCTACGTGCACCCACACCCCTGTGTCCTGTGCTGTGCCCCGGCAGAGGAGCATCAGGAAAGGGGTGCTCCCTGTGGCCTCCCAGGAGCAGGGTGCATGTGCCAAGGCTGCTGCAAAGATGCCAAACTGGCCTGGTTCTGCATCTACCCACTGTATGTCCCAGCTCTTGGCCTGCAGCACCACGTGCATCTTCCACCTTCCACCACCTCTGGGCCTGTCCCCATCATCTCAGAGAGCTTCTCCTCCTGGAAGGTATTTCTAGTAAGTCCCATGTGGTGTTTTACCCATATTTTTTGCTTTGCACTGAGAGAGGGCAGGGTTAGATTAGATTTTAGGAAGAAATCCTTCCCTGCGAGGGTGGTGAGGCCCTGGCACAGGGTGCCCACAGAATCTGTGGCTGCCCCTGGATCCCTGGAAGTGTTTCAAGCCAGGTTGGATGGGGCTTGGAGCACCCTGGTCTAGTGGAAAGTGTTCCTGCCCATGGTAAGGGGTTGGAATGAGATGATCCTTCCAGCCCAAATCATTCTGTGATTATGATCTTAAGATTTTATTATTTTCTATTGTAGCACAAAGCAAAATGTCCCCATTAGGCCTCCTGGCATCTTCCTGTTGCTGTGCTGAAAGTCTGCTCCTGCTCTGCTTCTTCCCTTCACCTTCCTTGGAGGAAAACTGTCTTTTATTTCCTGCTGGAGAAAATGGAGAGCACTTTTCATCCCCAGCCCTGTAAACGGGGACTGAAACATAGGTGATGGACTAATGCCATTAAAATTTCTTTGTCCCCATGCTCATATCTCCATGTCTACTCCCAGCCCAGGGGTGCTGGGTTTCCTCCTGGGTAGCAGTGCCCAGAGGGTGGAAAATTGGGGATGAATTGTTGAAAAGGCTCAGTTTGTAGCTCAAGTTGATGGCTCTGCTCTGAGGCCAAGGACCTGCTGCTTTTGCCAGCAAAAAGAGCCCAGATGTTTTCAATTTACACAGGCGAGCTCACCGAAGGCAGGTTAGCACTGTCATGCTGCAAGTTTGGGAAGGAGCCCTTCTTCTCCAAGGCCCTGGCATAAAATACACTCTGTGAAACAGGAGGTCAGAGTGCTGAAGGGAGTTAGGAGCCTTTGCTCTGACTCAAGGATTTCGAAGGGGTCTTTGTGTTTGTTGTGTTTCTGGATTCTAATATCAATGAGAGAAATAAATCATTAAAACATCAAAACACTAATGCTTTGTTTTCATTGGCATGAACCAAAATGATCTAACTCAAAAGCCATGAAATACCAGTCTTTTTTTTGCTGATGAATAATAAGATCTCTGGCTGCATGTGATAGTAAATGTAATAATGTCAGTGATTTGCAAGGTTTGAGTCCTAAACGTGAAGAAATGTGTTTTACCCCCTCCACCCTCTACCTTTTTTCTCCCTTCCCACCGCACTGCTGTCAGGAAGTTTTGTGGTAAATAAGCCAAAATGTGTAGATTAGAGCCCATCTCATGTACCAGGTGAGTGCCAAACTCCACATACCTCCAAATACCTGAGTGCAAACCTCCATCTCCCAGGTGGTCTGAATTTGCTTATAGCTGGCTCCTGTAAGCAGATTTAATATTTCATAAGCACTGCTCCATCTCATGCCTATATTATTGACACCACATGGAAGTCAGGAAATTGATTCTTTCTGGGAACAGGCTGCAGAAATATGCAGCCTGTCAGCTCCTTTCTCATGGGGTGCATTAACAGAGGGGCTCGCAATTACAAGTAATGAACCTTCTCCAGATGTCTGCAGCGACTCAGCTCCAACTTTATCTTCGACGGACAAGATGGACTTGACAAGATGGATTATTTGTGGATATAATGTAACAACTTTGCAAAACGTGGAATTCCCAATAATTGCAAGGCAAGGCGAAGCATTCGGTAGAAGCGAGAACAGCGAGGTTTATCCACTGGATAAACAACAACCCAAAAGGAAAGAAGCTGTGCCATTTCCCCCCCTCTTGAAACCACCAATGTTCCCATGCTGTTTTAATTCTTCCTCTTTACGATACTGTTTATGTTACACACATTAAAGTTAAGTCATGTCTTTAATAAGATGGAAACTGGAGGTGAGATTTTGAAGAAAAAGGAGCTCGGAGTCCTAAATTTACTCTGCGCTTGGAGGGAACAGAAAAAACAACAGAAAGGATGGGATATACCAAAGAAAGCCGTTTTAATTGTCATCTTCCATGGAAAATTGAATCCAGTCATTCCCCACCGCTGTGAATGCCAACGTACTGTGCTGTATATGGCTGGGTGCTTATTCAGAGCAGTTCAGCTGCACAGAAAAAGTGCAACCAAAGTGAGATTTCTCAGGTAAAGTTCTGCCTGCAAACGATGCATGGGGTTTTCTGGGTTGTAAATTTAAAAGCAGGTATTTCAAGGCCTGTGCCAGATAATTGGGACAAATCTCTTTTTCTTTGGGTTTGACTAAGAGTAATAATTTCATGCTAATGCCCTCTTAAGGAAAACTTGTCAGGTGTGGATAAAGAGATGCTGAATTATCTTTCTTTCAAATCTGAGGTCTCCTGGTACTCAAGTTGTAAGACTGGGGTCTCCTTGGGGAAGTATTTGTAGATCTTCTCGGGCTGAGCTGCAGGTTTGTTTGATGTGGATCTTCAAGATAAAATTACTGTGCTCCAGATGTTCCAGTTTAAATGTTTGTACGTAGGGATTTCCTTGGTTGTTGAAGAGAGGAGACTCAAAACAGACTCGATCATTCATGCATCTACTCCTAGCACATGTTTTGCTATGTTTGGGGAGGCAAATGTCAAGAGGAGCTTTTATAAACAGGCCTTTCTTTCTCAGAGCACGGTTTGTTTACCAGGTAATATGCAGAGCAGGCTTCTGCAGTGCTAACAGCAAACTGTTGATTTAAATTATCACTCCTCTCCCACCAGCTCCAAAAATCTTCCTTTCTGATCAGGATGAGAAAATAAAAGGAGAAATTCTGCTCCCTACCTGTTGCCTGCCAAGAGTGAGATATGCTGTGCCTGCATTTGCACTGGTGCCTGTTGCATCTTTTGCAGTGCCTTTTTCCAGATGTGGGAAAAACTGAGCTCTGGGGATGCTGGACCCAGCTCAGCCCCAGGTGGTGCTGATCCATGAAACCCTGCTCCCATCCCTGCTGCACTGAGGCTCCTTTTCCCGCTCAGGGTCTCCTGGGGCTCAGGACATTAATGCTTCCTCAACGAGAACAACTCACTCTGTATTGTTCCTGCAGGACACAAACTCTGTTGGCACTCGGGAGTTTTGTCCCAGTTTAGGAAGGAGCAGAGACCTTTCCCGTGTGGTTTAGTGCCAGGGAGGAGACAGTGAGCTTGCTTCCCTACTGTGACTCTTCATGGGTGTCTTCAGCAGCTGGGGACAGTGCCACATCTCCAGGCAGCAGCAAACATCTGTGGAGACAAACAGCTTCAAAGGGTGGCTGGTAATTATCAAAAGGAAGAGACAGCTCTTTGTAAATGATAAGACAACCCACTGCAGGATGGGGTCTATCCTGATGCCACTTTTGGTGGCATTGCATGCAGCAGTGGGGGAGCAGGGGTGGTCCCCTCTTTTGGGTGTCTGCAGAAGTCAGTGTAGGGGGTTGTGCTGCTTAAGGGGAAGCCAGGGGCTGCCTCAGCAGTTCCTACTCTCATCTGGTCATTTGGGTTGTCCTTGACATCCCAAGTATGGCTTTGTCAGCCTGAGACGCAGAAGAGGTGTTTAATTCTTCACTTCCATGTATCCACAAGCCCTGGTTTTGACAATAATTCAGAAATTTGGGGAAGAACAGACAAATTAATTAAATGTGTGGCAAAGCAGATGCAGAGACAAGGAGATGAGCAGCAGGGTGGTGGAAAGGAGCCCTGCTCTGAGGCTCATCCACTCCTCTGTGCCCCTCGGCAAGGTGGGGAAGGGGCTGTAAAGCCCCCTTTGAGCTGAAAGCACGAAGCAGCTGCAGTTCTCCGGATCTTCCGAGGGAAGAGAGAAGTGAGCGCCGCACGGAATTGCAAACCACAGCCCTGCAGCACCGCGCTCCCCTCTCCTCCTTCTCCGTGCGCGCAGCCCAGCGCCGGCCACAGGGCAGGGTGACCCCGCCGCCTGCGGCCCCCTGCACCCGGCACAGGCGGCGATCTGCAGCCCCCCGCAGCATCCGGGGCTCCGGCTGCCTCTGTCCGGGCACCTCGTCGCTCTCCATCCATGGTGGTGGTGCGGGATGAGCCTGCGGCCGCCCAGAGCAGCCTCTGCCCGCGGCAGGAGCAGCGCTGCCGGCCCCGCGCTGCGAGCGGGCGGCCCCGGCGGCTGCTTCCCGAGCGGCTCCGGGCGTTTGGAGTGAGAAAGGAACGTTCCTCCTGTCCCGGCCCATCCCCGTTCAAAGCCCTGCGTTTCCCAGCCAGCCCTATGATTCCCTTCCCAATATATTCTTCCCTTCAGCTGTATGTCGCTATTTTAGGGGTTTCTCTAGCCTGTAGTAACATAGCCAGTCTTTATGCTGGCTCAGGGGAAACATTTCCCTGCAAGACTCAGAGCTGGAGCTCATCTCCTTGCCCGAGTGAGGGATTTACCTGCAAAGTGCATGCAGACGCCTCTGTGACTTTTGTACAAAACTTGCCTGTGGCTGGGTCTCCATGGGCTGTGCCTCTCTGCCTTGAAGCCATCCGTGTGGGAGTCTGACACCACAAAGGACTGTCCCAGGTGTCCCTGTGCCTCGTGTCACTGTCCTTGGCTGGCCAGCTGTCCCCTTTGTGGCCTGGCGTGTGGCACAGGGGGCTCAGACCCTGGCAGGGCTGCGCAGCCGGAGCAGCAGGGCTCCCACCGCCCCATCCCGGAACACTTTGTCCTTGGATGCCGCTCTCGGTGCGAGGACAAAGACCTACGAGCCAACATAAATCATCGTTTGAAGTCTGCAATGACAGCATGGAGAAACACTAATGGGATCATTTAATAAAATGCACATTGTTTCCTTCGGGAAGCTGAATAAACAGCGCTATCAGGAGCTGCCTCAGCCAGCCCTTGCAGGCCAGCAGTGCGTGCTGTTGGGATCATGCTCCTTGCACGCGGAGGGAGGCAGGGAGCTGGATCGAAGGGCTGATTAATCAAACGGTAGTTTGGCTCTGCTTTGGCCCACATGGAAGCTGGGATGCTGCACAAACACGCCCTTCCCTTTGGTGGTGAGCTGGCCACCTCCTCAGGCCCAGCTGTAGGTGAGGGATGCACAGAGGAATGTGTGACGCCTCTTGTTTGCATTCACCCTCACATCCAGGGAGGACCCTGTGTCCCTCTGTGGCTGGTCCTGGCTGAGAATCCCCCTTGCTGCTTTTTCTGTGGAGAGCAGCTCAGTTAATCCATGCCAGCTTCTTCTCTTCCTGCCCACTGTTGTCTGGGGACTGCCAACCCCCTTTCCCTGCTTGACATGTTTGGAGTAAGGCTGGGTGTGGGCATGTTCATGGAATCACAGAATCCCAGATGGCTTCAGGTTGGAAGGGATCTTAAAGCTCATCCAGTCCCACGCCCTGTCACAAGCAGGGGCACCTTACCCTATCCCAGGTTGCTCCAAGCCCATCCAGCCTGGCCTTGGACACTTCCAAGGATGGGGCAGACACAACATCCACATCCACAAATATTAATGACTTTTGACCTTGAGCCAGCACCTAAATCCATTCCTCCTTTATTAATCTGATCCTAAGATGCATTATGATCCAGGGGAATCAAGGAGTTCTCAATGCCTACCCTTGTATCTCAGTTCTTGGAGTCATGTGACTGAGAATTTCAGTGTTTATTTAAAAACTTTTCTCAGATAAGGTGTGAAGCTTGAGATCACTTTCAAGACTCAAAATTTTTCTATCAAGAAAATTAGCTTTTAAAAAATGCTGTGGTTTGAGTGAGTGTCACAGTTTCAGGGAGTTTCAGGTGAGGATTCCACAGCCCATCAGTGCCAAGCCTCCCTTCTTGTAAGAACATCTTCCCCCCTTTTCCTCCTTTCCCACCTTAAAGAAGTAGCTGAGGAAGCTGGAGCCAGTGCTGCTGTTGCCATCACTGCTTCTGGAATTTCCTTGGCAAGTGTGGCTTTTCTCCCATTTCTGTCCCTGCTGACTTCATCCTTTCAGCCCCTCTCCTACTTCTGGAGGTCTTGGTGGACTCCAACCTCCAAAACCTCAACTGGCCTTTTAGGAAATCTAACATTTCTTCCTGTGAGTCCTCAGTTGAAACCACCAGGTGGCCATTGCACCTTTCAGTGAGACCAAAACCCTCAATTTATATCCACTTAAACTTATTTCTGACTCCCACAATTAGTTTATCTTGCATTGATGACTGCCCATTCTGAATCATGGATCTGTTGCATTCAGTGCATTCAGACCAAGGGGTCTCATGACTTTCCTTAGTGTTTGGGTTTGGACTCTGTCCTGGTGCAGTTTTCATCAGATTTGGACCAGAGGGTGCTGGACTCTGGAACAGACTCCCCAGGGAATGGTCACAGCCCCTGTGAATTCAAGGAGTGTTTGGCCAAGGCTCTCAGACACGTGGTGGGATGTCCTGTGCAGGGCCATGAGTCACACTCATGATCCCTGTGAGTCCCTTCCAGCTCAGGATATTCTTGGATTTGTTGGAGTCAGTCATGGATATGGACAGGACACCTCTGGGTGGATCCCTTTCTCTGCTCTCTGGTATTCTGCTGTTTCCTGGCTATCTCCAAGAAAATTGCTTTGCACTAATCTTTTTTTATCAATTGCAGCAGCTTGCTGGGTTTTCTTCTAAATCTTCCAGATGTCTTTGATCAGCCATGCAAAACACTTTTTATTTTCTCCTGAACTTTGCTTTTCTCTTGAATAAAAAGTGCAGCCAGGCTTGCTTAAGAGGTTTTCTTGAGATAGTACCACCTTCCTTTCTATCTTGTGGACCGTGTTTTGCCTTTTAATTTCACCAAGGTGACACCTTGATTGGACAGGGCCAGGTGATTGCTGCATTTGGATCCAGTGGGGCTGGGATTTCCAGCCCTAAACTCCTTGGACTCGGGTACCAAAAATCAATTATAACATCACACAGCAGCACCAAAAAAAAAAAGCAATTCACTTCCTGGGTCCATCATTAAACCCAGACACAAATCCAGGGGATTTAGACAATGCTGTCAGCAAGGTGGAGGTTGTTCCTACCCTGCTCCCCCTTCCCAGAGCTCTGGGAACAGCACATGGCAGAATAAGCTGATCTTTATGAGAATTTGCTGGTTGGTTTGTTAACTGTTTGGCAGCCTTCATCTGCCCAAAATGACACTGTAACTTAGAAGAGCATAAAGGAAAACAGAAGAGAGAAAGAAAAATCTTTGTTGAATCTAATTAGTTGAATCTAATCAAGGGCTACAAACACAACCATGCTCGAATTATAACTGCGTCATTATTTCTTGACTGTAGGGCAGAGTTAAAGAAAGAATATCCTGAATGAACACACCCTGGACTGGTTTGGATTTCTTTCCCATTGCAATTTAATTCTGATTTTTCTGACCCTAGCTCCTGGGGCTTGGGATGAGTCCAACATCTCTGTAATCGTGCTACTCCACCTGCAGCTTCCACTTCAGCCTGAGTCTCTGTTTAAGACTGCTTATTTTTCAAAATTGCAACAAAATTATGGAATCACAGAACGGTCTGGCTTGGAAGGGACCATAAAGATCATCTCGTTACAATCCCCCTATCATGGTCAAGGGTGCCACAGACTTGATCATGTTGCTCAGGGTCCCAGATTCCAAAGACCCTCTCCATGACCAGACCCCACTGTGGAAGAATGGGCACACCTGCTCCCTTCAGTGTCCTCTCTTTGCTTCATCCTTCTGCTGTCCTGGTGATTTGGATCCCACTGCACCATGCACATCCCCGCCGGCCACTAAACCCCACTTTGTGCCTCTGCTCTGGATAAAAGTGGCAGCAGAAGGGTCAGTAGAGCTAAAACTGAGGTCTTAGGATTCATTTAGGCCTGTGTCTAGGTTTGAGGACTGAGTAAGTCACACAGAGAATACACTGTGATCCACCAATATAATTTTTGGATACACAGAAGAACCTTTCTCATGATGAGGAGAATCAACCACCAGAACCAGTGACCCAAGGAGGCTGTGCAGTCTCCATCCTTGGAAGTGCTGGGGTTCTTGCCCTAAATCCCGGCTAGAAAAAATGGGCAGCACGCTTCCAGCAGTCCCAGGGGGTGGCTAGCTGCAGCAGCAGGCGATAGCTCTGGTATAGAGACGAGCCTGGCAGGCTAGCCACCTGAGGATGTGACTCCCTGCGTCAGGGCAGTGAGCTTCACACCTCGACCCTCGGATGAGGGACAGAGAAGGCCGCCAGCCAGTCAGCGAGTAGTGAAGAAGGAGGCAGCAGACCACCTCAGCAGAACAGGGTTGGTTTATTAACTGGGAAACAGGGAGGCAAACAGGGGAGTGGCTGAGGAAGTCTGCCCACAGGAATACAGTGCACAAGGGTTAAATACAGAGTAGGATGACCCCTACTGAGCGAAAGTGATTGGGCATACAAAGAGAGTGGCAGAGCATGAGACAAATAAAACATACAGAGGGGAGGTGCAAGGGCGTGGTCAGAGGCCAAGGGCCAACCACAACCCAGGCTGGAGAGAAGCTTCTGGTCCCTGGGCTGGGTCGGGGGATGACAGACACCTATAGGGAGGGGTGAACACCCGAGACAGGCAGGAGAGCCAGAACACTGATTGGGAGGTTGGGAGAGAGAGAGCATGAATGATGGGAGGCAACTCGCTCAACCATGAGGGGGCTGGCTGGGATAAACCAACTTTGAAACTGGGAGAGAGGGAGGGAATTGGAACAGACCATTGAATAGTACATACAACTGAACCCGTACAAAGATCGTAGACAAGAAAAAACGCACGCACAACCCGCAACATGGAAGTTTTTAAGACTGACTGGATAAAAATCTGTGTTAAGCTCAGAGGTCAGATTAGGGGCCTCCTGATGCTCCTTTTAGCCCAAGCGGGCTTGTTTTTATCAGATAATAGGTTGGACTTGATGATCTTCAAGTATTTTCCAACCTAAAAGATTTTGTGGTTCCACAGTTTTTCAGACCATGTGTCCCTGTGACAGCTTCAGGCCCTGTGACACCTTTCCAGACCCTGTGGCCCTGTGTTGATGCACCCTGTGACGCCTTCAGTTGGTCCCTAAATGTGGTGAAGTCCAGCATAGCAAGTGCATGAGCTTCATCTTGTACCCTGGTCCCAGCTGGGAACTTCCCTGGGCATCTGGGCCTGGAGATCTGGGCTCCCATCACTCCTCCTTCACAGCTCTCTCAGGCTAGGACAGGCCTGAAGGGGAGAACAGAATCCAAGGGGTCTCCACATCCCAGGGCTGAAGGTAGTCCTTAAGATGTGTTGGCATGGCATGGAAAACATGGACTGGATGAGCACAGCCCCAGAAATCAAGCCAGTGTAGCATCCATAGCATTTCTCTGGGATTTGGGTACAACTGCCCCAGGGAAGGAAACAAGGCCTGGGAGAATTCTCACCCTCTTGGGCCAAATCTTCTCAGGTTTTGAAGCAAAAAAAATGGTTTGATTTGGACAGGACCTTAAGATTGTCTTGTTCCAACCCTCTGCTATGGGCAGGGACACCTTCCACTGAACCAGGTTGCTCCAAGGAATGTTTGATGGGAATCCATGACGTTATTATTAAAGGCTGTCTTCCCTCCCTCAGCAGCAGAACACTCAAACCTCCAGGGATTGCTCCCACATTGCTGAAAGTGCCAAAGCTCAGCACAAGCAGCAAAAAGAGCCAAAAACACTTCAATCAGAGAGGACCCTGCTGATAGGAGCAGACCCTGTCTGGGGCTGGGGTGCACTGGAGGAGGGCACAGGGTATCATGGGCTGAAGAGCAGCCAGCAGTGCTCTGCCTTTTGTGAGCAAAACACACATCAGGCTTGCAGGAAGACATGCAAAGTTATCCATCTGCTCCACACAGCTCCAGGAAGCCCTCGGCTGGATATTGAATCCAGCTTTTGGCACCACACTTGAGAAAAGATGCGGAATCCTTGGAGAGGATCCAGAGGGGAAGAACAAAGGGGAACAGAGCTCTAGAAAACATGACCTGTGAGGAGACACTGAGAAATTTGGGGTTGTTTAGTCTAGAGAGGAGAAAACTGAGGGAAAATATGATAACAGCCTTCAAGTATTTTGGATTTCCCCACTGGATGGGAGATAGGAAGCAGTTCCTCTGTGTCTGCTGGGGCCAGGAGATAAATTGATTAGGCTAAGGGCAAGGATGACCAAGGTCAGACTTTGGAAAACATTTTCTGAGGGAGAGAACCAGGATTCCTGGTGTGGGAGGAGGTGGAAACTCCATCACTGGAGGTTTTCAAGAACAAGTTATTTAGCCATGTGTCTGGACAAACTGGTGCATGAGAAGACCTGCAGGGATTGGATCTCTTGAAGTCTCTCTGACCAACCCTGTCCCACGTGAATTCCCTCTTGCTGTGTCCATGGGGACTCCTAAAAGTGCCAGGGAATCATCCTATCCTCTGGAAACCGCCTCAACAGCTTCTTCCACTTCTCACGTAAGTGCTACCCCAGCAGCTCTGAAGAAGGAGTGAGGACAGGGCTTCCCAAAGCAGCAATCCTTGGGCCACCTGCAGTCAACATCTCCAGGCAGGAATGCTGAGGCTTGCAGGGAAGCTGGATGCTGCGGAGATGGGTGTTGGAGGAAAGCAGTCGTGTCAGGGGCGGGAGGTGCTGTGGGTGGTTTCATTGTAGTTGTTTCTGTAATTTATGGCTGGTGAGCCTGGAGTCTGGGAGGAGTGTTCCTTTTTATGCTCTTTTGAATAAATCCAAATAAATAAATTCAGGGAGAATCTCTTAGGCAACCAGGGCCCGGCCAGCATATAGCTGTTAAGATTAATATCTGCCTCTTGGACTGCACCAGAGGACCAGAGAGGGAGCTGGCAGGGATCTCAAAGCACTTTGTAGAATGTGTTGGAAATTCTGGCGAGTTTATGGTGCTCCGGTGGGAACTGAGGCGTTGGGCAGAACCGATCCCAGTGGAGGGTGATATATGGGACGTTCCAGCCCAGAGTGTTTTCCTTGAGCAAAAGCTATGAGCATTTTTAAAAGCAGAGGACATCCCAGCTGGGAAAGTCACACTGCTTTGCTCAGCCCTTGAAATGCCACCATTATGTGGGGTGGGGGGGAACATCATCCCCCTCTGTCCCTTTGGATGTTCTGGGAAGGGGAGGGAGAGATAAACCAGGCGGTCCCAGCCTCACTGCATCCCCACCATGGTTTTAGCAGATGGAGGAGGACACCAAGGGTTGAGCAGAACAGCCAAAAGACCAAATTCTTTTGGAGGGGAACAGGGTGCTGCCAGTAAAATGTCACTGCCCAGCTGAAGCAGTGACAGAATAATGGATAAGGGTGAGCCCTGAGGAAATTTTGGATCCTGAACGCTCTCAGACACTGTGTTCAATAATTTTATGACACGGGTGTTCAGGGGAGTTTCTCCCGGAAACATTTGTTTTATAAATGGCTCATTTTCTAATTACATTCTGCAGGGCTGAGCAGCAACAAGAAAAAGGAAGGGGGAAAAAAAAAATAAAGGGAGGGCCACAAGTCCTGCCAAAGCTGACTTGACGCACGCTTGCTGCAGCTTTCACTTTGATGTGAATGAGAAACATCCCCCGAACACAAGTGATAGCCCTGGAGGGAGATCTCCCACACAGGGAGCCCTGCACCTGTGGGACCAGGAGCAGTGGGGTGGCCGAGATGGCTCTAGCAGGGGAGTGCCCAGGGCAGGGGGCCCTCGCTGTGAGCGGTCACAGCCGCTCTCCACAGGCTTCCCAGCCAGCCTGGTTCCCACCCACACAAACCATCTCTGTGGTGTCGTGCTCTTGATTGAAGAGGGCATTTGCAAATGAATCCCATGGTGGGGCGGTAAAGGAAGAGTTAACCACTTCCTTCCAAAGAAACCAAGGGAAAGGCCACCGTTTCCTGACACGGGGCAAGCCCAGCCCAGCTGAGCAGCAGGGGATGGCGGGGAGACCCTCACCCATCCCCTTCAAAGGAGCAGGGAGAGGTTAGAGCTGTGCTGGCCCCAACCACCTCCTTCCAGCCCTTAACAGAGGAGCTTTTGGCTCAGTGCTGTGAGCCCAGGTATCCCGCAAAGTCGGGAAAGAGCAGCTTTAAAGGCTGGGGGAAAGAAAGGAGGTGAAGGATGCGACCCGTCTTCCCACTGGAAGGGAATCTGGTGGCCACATGTATCCGCGTCCTCTGGCTTGATGATGATGATGAAAGATGTCATGCTAGGAAACTCTGGAGATCAGAGGCACGCGGACCACATACCGGCATTTCAACACGAGAACACAGCTCCCAGCGCCTGCCCAACCTCGGAATTTGCACCTTGTAACACGAGGAACGGACATCTGTAGACGAAAGGAAACCCCTGGTGTACACACGGGTTTTATGGAGCAAAGAGGGGGGGCTCTTTCATCCCTCCAGCACTGCCCTGCTGCCAGCTCTTCCCTGTTGGATGAGGAATCCAAGTTCCAGCAGCACTGGTGTGTGTGTTTGTGCGTGTGCCTACGTGCATGGGTGCACGCGCGTGTTATTCTGGGATTAGGAATCTTTTCCAGGCTCAACAACAAAGGGTGGCACATGGCAGCTATTGTCCTCGCTCAGCCAGGGTGAAGTCGGGGGAGGTCACAGATGTCCTGACCATATTTAGCTCTCAGAACAGGATTCATTTAGTTTAGCTGAATTTTTTTCTTCTTCTTCTTTTCTTCTTCTTTTTTTTTTTTTTTCCTCTCTAAGGAAGAAACTGCTGGCTGGCTGACAGGGAATGCAAGTCACAAGTTTCAGGACCAGTAAAGTTGTTGCTCATCTTGGAGAAAGTCTCAAGAAATGGCTGCTTCTCAGGGGAAGGGCAAGATCCTGGTGCTCACTGGAGCCAGTCTGGTTCGCTGGTCACCTCTGATAGTGAGGGAACTGTTTCATACAGAATCAGGAATTTTGGCTGGGCCCTTTCTGAGCAAGCACTGCCATCTTCTCCTGACCCTCCATTCATGTGGAGGGGACAGCATCCCCCAGAGCAATTCCTTCCACCAACTGTTTGCAAGCTTGCCCCCTTAATGAAAATATGAGGGAGGAAAAAATAATCCCCAACCTAGTGACCCTCCCTCTCCTTGCCAGATGAGCTGTTCCTCAGAAACACCTGTCTGGTAAATTAGAGTGGGAATTGTAAACGCCAAGCACAGCATATTTTCCTTCGCCACCAATATATTGAAGTTGCATATGGTGCCCTGGGGGAAAGGGGATTGTTTCAAGTCAGATTTTCAAATTGTGAGCAAATCCTTGGGAGAGATATTCGCTGATTTACAGAGGAGCTTGAGAACATATCACCATCCCATGCTTCCAGTGAGGAAAACACAGAGCAGGAGCTGGGGGCATTCACCAGGACCAGGACCAGGACCAGGATCACCTTTCTGGCCAGGTCAGTGCAGAGGAGGATGGTACCAAACAAACAGAGGCTGGAATTAGAACTGGGGTGATTTCCAACTCAAACACATGTGAATTTTAATCATTATGAATTAAAAACCAGAAGGGGTGCCCTCTGCATTCAGATGTTCAGATTGAAGGCCAGGGAGTGGATTCAGCCACATGCAAATTGCCAGCCCTGGTGGGAAGGGAAGTAGCAGAGAAACCAAGGGGTGGTTTAATGTCCCCTTTTTGTCCCCTTTTTTATGTTCCCATAAGTGATGAGTCTAACCAACCCCACTGTCCCAGAGATGGGAATTTCCATCCAGGAGCCGTGCAGGAACCCTTCACATAAATACAAAGTGACTGAGGCTTTTGGATCATTCCTGAATAAATGTTAATGCAAATAAAAAGCATTTAGGTAAGTGTTTTGTCATTGGGTCCCTTCCTGGCTGGAGTAAGTGATTGTTCCAGATTTATGCACTATGTGTTGTTTTTCTTGGCACTTTGTGCAGCGCCGTGGTCTCCAAAGGCTTGCAATTTTAGGGATACTTTTTTGATATTTAAAGAGAGCCTTTTGGCTGAATTCCACACACTGCCTGCAGTCACAGATGCTAAAACTTCTTTCCAGTGACTGCCACTAATCAGGCAACACCTTTGTGCTTAACATCTTGCCCTGGAGTTGACCCAGGGACCAACGGATCCCCATTCCTGCACGCTGAGGTTGTGGCATCCCCAAAAAATGGTGTGTGGATAAGTCCAGTAAAGCTGGAGCAGCTGGAAAGCTGCTGCCTCTAACAGGTACTGGCTGCAAGAATTCAATAAAAAATAATAATTATTCAATTAAAAAAAATGTTATAGGTTATTCAGTAAAAAAGAGAGTAAATACCTATACATGTATTTATATATATAAAATGAGGATATTAATTTCTTTCTGACTGTGGGACATTGGTGGGGTTCAGTGGAAGGGAATAATTGAAAAGCAACATGGAAATGTAGAATCATAGAATCATCTAAGTTGGAAGAGCCATCCAAGGTAGTTAAGTCCAACAATTAACCCAGCACGGCCAAGCTCACCACTAAACCATATCCCTAAGAAATAATATAATAATAATTCAATAACATAACAGAATCTATTGGAAAGTATTATAATACTGCATAATAATATAATATAGAATAATATGTACAGTATAATAAAGGCAGAGAGGAATCAAGGGAAGGACAGGTATTTTCAGTTATCACCAAAAATGGTGTAGCAGATCATTTTTTAGATTTTAGTTTTTTAAAAGGACTTTGTATGCCAGGTTCAGGCATTTATATCCCTGCCAAAGCCTCCAAGAGGAAGGAGCAAACATGGATGCAGCTCCCACCTATCCCAGCTCCCAGGGCCAGGCCACGCTGCTCCATCCACTCATTACCAACCCTGCTAATTTTATTCCTGAGTATTTATGTTTTTTCATGAGCGGCCATTAAATGTTCATTTGTTAAAGGCTTAACACATTCCATTACACCACAAAATTTATATTTGTAACAAAACGATGTCTCAGAGTGATTCAGAATTAAATTAATGTGACATGGACTATTTATCAATATGGCAGCTGGGCTGCTCGGGAACGAGGGATGATTTAGTGGCCTGGATGTGTGCAAACCTATGGGCTCTGCCCTGGTATTTCTCTCATACTGCAGAGAAACTGATAAAATAATCCTCCAAAGTACCTCGACATATGGTTTAGATCATCAAAGAGAAAAATACTTGTAAAAGCACAAAGAAGGAAACCAATAAACATGTACATCTTACCAGTTAACTCCCTCTGTAGGAAATGTAAACCATGAAGGATGGTGGGGTTTGAGTCAAATTCTGTCATTTGTGTATTTTTTTAATTACAGTAACATGCTGGCTTAAATTACAGCGTGTCCATGCAGACAATGGCAGTGCTGGGAGGAGGCAGGAGCTGGTGCAGATCAGCAGCTGATTTACACCAGCAAATGACTATTCCAAACCTGGAATAGAATGGTTTGGGTTGGGAGGCACTTTTAGAGGTCATCTGGTCCAAACCTGTGTGGGTTTGTCAGTCTCCCAGGCCTCACTGGGTTGTTTTTACTAAAAGAAGAAATTCACACCACAGTGCTGAGTTTTGCAGTCTTTTCATATTTTTAAATAAGCACAGTTTCCTTGTATGTAAGATTTAATGTTTCTTTTTAGAGGGGAGCAAGGCTAAATTCAACCTGTGTAGTGGCAGATTCACATCAACGCTTGTCATGCATTTTATCAGCTTCCTATTATTTTTAAAGAAATTGGAAATCTTCATATCCTTGTGATTTGCTCTACCATGTACCAGAGTTTAGGTACTGATTTAGACTAAGCATATTAAGGTTATTTTTAAAAAAATAGATCCATTTTGGCTACACAGCATTAAGTCAGCAATCTGTTTTCAAGTGTGCTGTGAAGTAAAAGTAAACCTCTCCTTGCATTTATTCTCATATTCCAGCACCAAATGAGAGCAGGAAATTAAGTGAAGCATATCAAGACACCTGAGGCACTACTACAGCACACTTGAATTAATAATGTCCTGAATTTTCCAAAATAAACTGGATGATTGCCAAACATTTACCAAATTTCAAGTGTCATAGTACAGATGAGTTCAGGAACAGATACATTTTTCTTCTGGTGGAATTCTCTTTATTTTCCCATATCCTTTTAGCTGCATGGAAATTATTCTCACTTTTGAATTTCAATGTGTTGGAAGATTTTCTTTGCCATGACATGTTTCAAATACTTTTTATTCTTTTGAAGGAGTATCTAGAATTCTTCATGGGTAAATCAGCCATTTCCCAGTGATTATTCTCTGTATTCTTATATATTTTTTCATGTCAAACTTTTTGGTTATAGCAGTGCAGGACTTATTTATGGCTTCCCTGAACACCCTCCATTTCCTAGAAGACAATGCCTGTCACCTGCAGCAAGCAGAGAAATTTATGGAGAGCATCCCAAGCTCCATTTGTGATGATGTCACTCTCTCTAAATGGACTGACTCCTCCACCTATTATCAATATTTCAAGTGGGGAGTACCAAGCTCAACCTTAAATGGATTCCACTTGGATTTCTTTCTCATTGATCACACAGATAAGCTCCATCATTTTGTTGTCCCACAGTCTCAGTCTTCTGGAATAAAGAAATGGGATTTCTTCCAGCTTTGTTCTGCACGTGTCAGTCTGAGCTCGGACAAGAAATTCCTCTTTTTACCCCTCCATTGCACCCCAAATCCCAACACAGATCCAGGATGTGAGCCCAGACCTCACAGGGACCCCACCACGCATTTTAGCCTGGAGAAAAGGAGGCTCAGGAGGGACCTTGTGGCTCTGCACAACTCCCTGCCAGGAGGGGACAGCCTGGGGTAGGTCAGGCTCTTCTCCCAGGAAACAGGGACAGGACAAGGGGAAACAGCCTCTACTTGTGCCAGGAGAAGTTTACATTGGCTATTAGGAAAAAAATTGTCATGGAAAGGGTTGTAAAACATTAAAACAGACCGGGCAGTGTTGCAGTCACCGTCCCTGGAAGTGTTCAAAACACATGTGGATGTGGCACTTGAGGACATGGTTTAATTGTGAACATGGGGGTGGTGCTGCACCACTGGCTGGACTTGATTATCCTAAAGGTTTTTTCCAACCTTAACAATTCTATGAGTCTGTCTCTTGTTTGCTCATTTTCAGCAGGTTTAATTGTATCTGGTAACTAAAGATGCTGCTTTTACATCAGCCTTGTCTTTGATTTTATTATGGAATCCCAGAATGGATTGTGTTAGAAGGGACCTTAAAGCCCATCCAGTCCTACCTCTGCCATGGCAGGGACACCTTCCACTATCCCAGAGTGCTCCCAGCCCCATCCAACCTGGCCTTGGACACTTCCAGGGATCCAGGAGCAGCCACAGCTTCTCAGGGCACCTGTGCCAGGGCCTCTCCACCCTCACAGGGAAGAATATGCAACCTGCTAGTCCCTGAAGGAGATGGGAAATTCTTGGGCAATGAAAAGAAATATGACCGAAAAATGTTTTTTAGCAGGAATATACAGATTTTCCATCAAATGTACTGAAAACCACAGCTTTTATTTACCCAGGATAACAGAGACCCCAAACTGAGGCACAGAGTGAAGTTTGGCAGCGCAGTTTCTGTGCTTACTGATTTCACACCAAAATGAGGAAAATCCATTAGCAGCTGGAAATCCTCCTGACCCAGGGATTTCACCTACAATTAGAGAAAGCCGACAACTGTGTTAACCATCTGCTATTTCTTTTCTAAGGACGATCAAACACTCGAGAAAAATGCTCCTTTTGTAAAGTGTTGTCGGGGGAACAAGTGCATGACGTGGGTCCATATTTATCTAGAAAAGCAAATAAACCATTTGTCTGGCAAAGGGAATTAGCTGGAAACTCCCAAGGACAGAAATCATGTGTGAAGTCAGCTGCAAGCCCCGTTTTGGGGTGTTCATGGCCTCAGTGTGTTGCTGTTGTGTTTTTCTTCAGCGCACACCTGATGGGACCAACGTCATTCAAAGGCTCTGCAGTTGCTTGTTCGCCAGCCAGGCCCCCACGTCAGGACGTGCACCTTGAAGTCTTTAAATCCTCAGTGCCTTCTTGTGTTTTAATTTTTGCTTTCTGCTCTTATCTTGGGGCAACTTCCTTTAGAAATGTATTTTTCTGAACAAAATTAACACAGCATTCCATGGCTGTCAGTGCTTAACCACGGTGCTGTAAGAAAACTGGTGAACACTTGCTGGAAGAAAAAGGGGAGCATATGTTTGGTTTTTTAAACCCAAACACCAGATTTTTCATAAATTCTTTTTTATTTTTTAATTTTTTTAATCGAAGATATGAATTTGTTTTCCTCTCCTCCCAGCTGCCCTCACCTGCCTGATGCTCCAGGCAACCCCAGCTCCCAACAATGCAATTATGCAGCTTTTGTGTTCTCAGTCTGCTGTGGATAAAGTCTCTGTGTGGTGTCTGAGGTCATTCTTGCTCATTTTTTCCATGAAATGAGACCTTTGGACTGGGGGTTCTTCCATTTTGGGTTTCTTTTGTGAAGACACAGAGCATCTTCCCTGTGTCAGGGATGGAGGGTAGTTGTTCTGCCCTCAGATTTGGGAAGAGATGGATTTCCTGCTAACATGAGCTTTTCATGATTTGCCTGGAAAGCCTGCAGGCATCACAAGCTTCCACACCCAACCCCAAGCCAGGAGCTCTTGCCATGCAGGCTGGTGCCATCTCCAGCCACCAGGAACTGCTTGAACAGTCTCTCTCTCTCTACCACTGCTCAAACTCTGTCTGCCTTCATGGGACATCCCATCTCCTCAAAGAAGGACCTTACAACCCAAACACTGTGGGCAACAGGAGAGAGGGTGGGGTGCTCTGCTGGGGGAAGCCGTGGGCAGGTGGCCAAGGGACACCCCATGGCAGCCCAGCTGTGTCCACAGCACGTGGAGGTGAGTCTGGGTGTGTGTCTGGCCAAGCCAGAGGAGCACAGATGAAACCTCTTTCCAATACATAATAAAAGGAGAGTGAAGCCAGCTGGAATATCCTGTACATTAAGTGTGATGACTAACTGTAGCAGATGTTGGTGCATTTGTTAAAGTTTCCACCAGAGAAGGAGGGACTGGAATATGAGCATTTGAAAATCAAAGGTAGCCCGTGAGGGAGGCGAAACGGGAGATGAAAGGGGAGCAGAGCTGAAGGGAGGGGCAGAAAGATGATGGAGAAATTGAGGTGTGGGGTGAGGGGCCGGGGGGAGCGTGTGGGGCTGGGGCTGTGTGTGGGGCTCCTTCCCCAGGAGGGAAGGGCCACAGAGCCTCCTGCAGCAGGAGGATAAATGGCTGCATTCCCAAGGGTGGAAGAGATGGAAAATCAGACACACGGCTCTGGGCAGATGTGGAAAGCAGGGCTGGGGAGCTGTGCAGGCATCACCCACCCTGAGCCACCCCCGGGGGAACCTCTGAGGTCCCTTGTCACACCTGGAGCCCAGTTGTGCTGCACCAAGATGCCACAAACCAAGGACCTCCCTGGCAAGGAATCTCCTTTGCTTGCTGTGGAATTCCAGGTCCTCCTCCTTAACAGGGATGTTCATCTTGGTGGAGTTAAGCTATTCCCAAGCCTGAGCCCCAAAGTCACATCCTATTTACAGAAGAGCATATAAAGTAATTCAGTTCATTTTGTCACTATGTAAAGGTCATTAGTGTCCTTTCTTGTCAGTACAGTTTTCTGAGGACAATCCATCCAGGAATTCGGATCCAACTTAAAACATGAGCTCTCCTGACTGTTCTCTCTTTCCGACAAAAAAAGAAAAGTGGATTGTAGAGTTGCTCAAAAAAAGCAAAACTTGTTTCAAATAGGTGCTAAAAGACATATTTTTTGTGTCTTAAAAGAGACCTACATGATGTTGTTTTATCTCTTTTGTTATTCCCCAACTCTGTCACAGAAGCAATGTTCTGCTTCCAGAAAAAAATCTTGTCTTGCAGAAAACTCAGTTTCCAGGGAGCAAAATTAGCCATGCAAAGAAAATCACAGTTTTACAGAGAGAGTTGCAAACTCTTTATTTCTTCAAATTCTGTTTTTAATTTTTTAAAAAGCTATAAGTGATTTTTAAAACTGCTGAAGAGCACAACCAGTTCTTGTCTTCCCCCTTCCCTTTCACCAGTCAAATACTCTGCAAGCATAGGTGTGTTGGACAATATTTAAGCAAAATTCAAAAAGAAATCTTATCCCCCGAGGAAAGGCCAATGCAAATGGAGCAGGAAGCACCCAAAAATAATTTATTAATATGGCTGCACACCTATCCAAACTGATCTTTCCCCCTTTAATGTTAAAATAATTACAACATGATGTATCGACTGATGTATGAAGCAATTTCCCTCAATAATTAGTAATTGCCTGTTGTGGGTCTGATGTAACAGTTTGTCAGGTTTATTCAGCCAAGCGTTCCCCTCCACACAGGGCAGCACAACTCAGAGTTTAAATTCCTTATACACAAAATTATAAATGGCAACGAGTAGAGAATGCATGTAACTGATCTACGTGTTCCTGAAAAAAAGCCTTTCTGGTTATTCCACAAAAAATAGATTTGTCTGTGTTACATGACACTGCTGGTGCTTATATATGAATAGTTTCAGCAAGACCAAAAAACCCCAAATCTCTCAATTTAATTCTTTTTTTCTTTCTTTTTTTTTTTTTTTTCCCCAGAAACTAACCAGATCCAGCAGTTTCAGTTCTTATGTCACGATTACCAAAGTTAAAAGGCAAGGCGGGTGTTCAGCTCTGGTTAAGACAAGTTCTTCTCTTAGCCCAGTGCACTGCACTAATAAAATAATTTTCACATGGAATATAATGCAGTAGTGCCTTAGCCCTCCCTTGGTAAATGAGATGAACATCAGGGGAATAAAAAAACACAGCACCAAGGTTCTGCTTGGAAAAATGGAATTTCTGGAAGAAAGATTAAAATAAATGAAATATCACTGGCTTGGCGAGCAGCAACTGGGGGAGAATGAAACAAATATTGGAATGACATAAATCCTGAGGAATTACAGTGTTATAAGGAAGGGCTGAAAGTGAAGAAGGTAAAATTTTGGCTGTCTAGCCACAGAAGTTTCCTGGTGCAGATATCCATTAGCGAAGTGGTCTTACGAGGAAATGGTGAAGGATATATAACGTATGACATTTATATCCAGACTAAACAAAAACTGCACAGTCCTTCCTTCACAGACAAGTGGCCCACAAATCCACCTCAACATCCCATGCATCCCATGTGCTGCATGAGCAGCCACATTCCACAGGAAGCACAACATGGAGAGGGGACTTTTCATTTTGAACCCCAGCCCAGCCAAACTGGGGCTTTAAATGTTGCTGGACTCTGATTAGAGTGGTTTGAGCTTGAACTTCAGTCAGAACCAGAACTGAAGCTAAATATCCCCTGGCTCAACTCCCTGATACAAAGCCAGGGTTTCAGTAGAGGCCAATAATAGATTAGGGGTGATTCCACCCCTTCTTGATACTTCTTGCACCAGAGATCTTTGATGATATGTTGGTAGGGCCTTGGGTTTGGGCTGTGCTGAAAAACCCTGCAAGCTTTGGGATTTAGGAAAGTCTTCCTCTGTCTCTGGCAAAGATTAAGTTCTGCTACATTTAGGGTCTCATTAGACCCCTCCACCACCAAGAACGCAGCTCATGGGTGACCTTCCTTTCCCCACTCTCTGGTGGGGTCAGGAGGTCCCTGGTGTGACACCATTTGCTCTCTGAGGGTCAAGATGGTCCCCTCCCCCTGCAGCAGAAGGTTAGAAATCTGCTTAATTCAGATTGTCCTTGTTTCTTCCACTGCCCAAGGCCTGGAGAAGGTTTTGTCCAAGGAGACCAACAGAACTGTGATGTCCTCCTCACAGAACACTGAAGAGATCAGCTGGGAGAGATCCCTGCAGGGATAACCCAGCTCTCAGCCCCACATCCCTGGTGCTGGTGGTCTTCTACAAGTCTGCTCCTTGTTAAACATCCTGGAACAGCTTTTATTGTACCTCAAGGCCTGAAATTTCTTTTCATCCAGAATTTGGAAGTAACTCTCCTCATTTTTGTCTGCTTCTTGGAGGTTTTCTTTACTTTAGAAACCAGAGACACACTTGCAGAGCAGGATGAAGCTCTTGGGAGCTATTTTTCTGCGCAGTTTTTCTGGCCTTTATGAAGCAAACTTGGCAAAAAGCTGAAGGGCAACGTGCATGGTGTGGCCATTTGGGAGAGGGATGCAAATATGCAACCAGCTGGAATGGCTCATCTGGGACTATTTGGGTGCCAGGACAGTGTCATCTTGTGGTCATTGTGCAAGGCGGATGATCAAGACTGAGAAGGTGGGAAGGATAGAATTATAAAATTGTTAAGGTTGGAAAAGACCTCTGAGATTGAGTCCATCAAGTCCAGAGCTGCCAAACCCACCACTAAGCAAGCAAAGCTTCATCATCAACAGCAGCTTCATTTCCTTTCTCCTTTGTCAATGACTTTTCCATGAGGGAGAAAAATTCTGTCCCTCTGATAACCAAACCAGATAAGCACCCAGCAGCACAGCAAGCTGACCTTCACAGATTGTACAAGGCTAAAGTGAGATTTCTGCTTCCAAAATCATCCCTGGACACAAAGCAGAGGAGAATCCAGCTCTCTGTGACACTGCCAGTTCCGTGTGCAGCAGGAGGAGCCTCACACATCTCCCACACATGTCTCCTGCAAGCGAGGGGAGACAATGGGGCCCAGCTATTGTCTTGCAGTTGCTCAGGATTTTTTTTTTTTTTTTTCCAGCCAGAGAAGAATTGCGTTTTGTATGGCGACTCCTCTGCATCCCAAGGGGCAGCAGTGGGAGAAATGTTCTCATTCCTGGAATACTATTGTACTGAGGTTCCCTCTGCAGCCTGTGCTCCAAAGCTGGTGGGACATCTCTCCATGATGCTGGCAGTTCCACCTCCTCCAAGAATGGATGGGAAAAGATCTGTGCTGCTCCTCTCCACAGGAGTATTGTTAAATAAGAGTTAAACACAGAGCCAGGCTTACTGGCCTCTGGAGGAAACCCTGACAGAGCCTTCAGTCATCAGATGTGTTTCACATTCCCTCTGTGCCCCAGGATCCTCAAACAGCATCTCTTAAAGCTGATGGGGACAGCAGAGAGGCGTGATTTGGTTGAGTCCAGTTTCCATGTTCAGGAAAGCTCCTCATGGACTGAATTTTAGAAATCCAGTGTGTTTGTGTAGAGAAAAAGTGTTTGCATTAACATAGGAGGTATCTCAAATAAAATGTCAGTGGAAATTCCATTCTTGGTCAGCCATGCAAGCTGGAACTGGTGAGTTTGTCTTGCCTCTTGTTCCTACTCCAGAATGTCCCTTTTTGGGACCTCTTGCCACCGCTTTAGCAGAGGTCACCAGTATTGTGGCTGGTGGCACATAACCTCCTACTCTGTAGTAGGAGTCCTACCTACTCCTACTACATGGGAGTTTACTCCATATGTGATCACTGAATCCATCATCCAGGATGGAAAGTCCAAGGAAGAAAACCATAATGCCCCTGTGGCCACTGCCCAGGAGAGATTTAGTCTGGGGCTGTGGTGTTCTCATAAACATACAAAATAGATTGTCCTAAAATTGATGGTTTTCTGGCAATTTGATCTGGCCTCTCTGAGCTGAGTGACCACCAGCCTAAGGTGAATACTGGGATAAGAGTAATTCTGGTCCCAGGCAGAAGCCTCTGCTGTCAGGATCTCCAGGGTGTTTGTTTAATGGGTGACCATTTTGTTCCTTAAAGGTTTCCCTCCGTGTGACAGAGAATTGCCAAGAATTAATGGCAGTGTTTGTCAGAGATGACTCAAGGCCAAGTGTCACTGTCTCTGCTGCTGTTGGGATGATGGCAGGATCCCAAAAGTCTGTCCTGCTCATCTGGGAAGCCCAAGGCAGAATGGTCAAATCACAGAATCACAGAATGGTTGGATTGGAAGGGACCTTAAAGCTCATCCTATTCCAAATCCCTGCCATAGGCAGGGACACCTTCCACTACCCCAGATTGCTCCAAGCCCTATCCAGCTTTTCCTTGGACACTTCCAGGTATGGGACAACAACAAATTCTCCAAAATCACCTTGCTAACATCAAGTCTTTTCTCCCTATCTACAAATTATCCCATGGCTGGTGCCATTTTCACCCCTCACTGCAGGAAGAGGGCAGCATCCTGTGGCCTGGCACTCCCTGGAGTGCAGGGGGACAGGGAATTTAGATGTTGGCATGCTTGGAGTGACAAACCCTTCCCTGCTTTCATTAGGCATCTGAATTGCTGACCTTCCTGTCAAATGCTAAGTGGGGACCTTTTCAAGAGTGGCAGCTGGGTCAAGATGTGCAGCCTTAATGAGTTAATGCAATTTGGGCCTCAACAAGGAAATAACTTCTCTGTGGGGAGGTCTCTGGTGTGAGGAATGCTTCAGGTTGTTCGTCCAGAAAGGGGAGGATGGATCCAGCTGGGTGGGATGAGCATGGGAAGAGGGTGAGGCAGCTGAAAACCAACCCCCTATGGCCACAGAGTGTCCCCTTCCCAAAGGGGATGGCTGGGCATGGGGAAAGAAAAGGACACTGATGGCAAACACAGGGGTCTACCTGATCCTCGTGCAGTGGATGGAGGCAGTTTGGTGAAAAGTGAAATGAAACAGGCTGGGGAGGCAGTTCCCAAGAGGACTTTTGCAGTTGTAGGTAAAAAGCAGAGTTATGGCTCAGCCCCCTGTGTTATGGCAGGGTGGCCCTGGGGCATGGTGATGCCACAGGTGCCTCGTAGATGGCACACAGGCCAGGTGAGGGGTCCTGATGATTTCCAGCTTTGTTTCACCAGCCAGAACATTTACTTTGGGCTTTTTTTTTTTTTTTTTTTCTTTCTGTCTTGACATTATAAATACCTCCTGAGAGCAGAGCACTTTCCTTTCCTGGTAATCCTTCTTGTAGTAATAGATTCAGCAAGGACTAGAGAGATGGGGAGCAGCTCCCAGCTGACTCTCAGGGATACAAAAGGTGATGGCACCTCAGGTGCTGGTGGCAGAGAGGTCTTGGATGCAGTGATGGGTGTCCTGGCCAACAAGATAAACTCATTGCACTTGGTCTCAATAGCTGTAGCATGAATAGAAGAGAAAGAGGAACACAGCAAATCCCTTTGTTATCCTTGTTTTCTTCCAGGAAAAACAGGCGAACAGCTCTGATGTCTGCAAAGCCTGAGCTGACTTGGGCATCAACTGAGAGACAGGATAAGGGTAAAGAAGTTTAGGGCTTTTCCACCATTATCTGGATTGGGACCTGGAAGAGTAGAGCTTAACAGGAGAGTTTTAAAAGGCCCTAAACCCCAGGATTTGTGCTGGAACAGCAATAAAACCCACTGGAGTCTATGTTATAGAGGCAGCTAATACACACCTCGGGTGGTGAGGCGCAGTCAGGCCATTGCTGTGTGGATTAATGTCCCCATAAAACACGTCCCGTGGTGTGACATTGTTGTGAGGAGAATGGAGCAATAACTCTGCCCCAGCCCCAGCTCCGTGCCAGCACACGGATCCCCACCATGGGGCTGGAGGCTCTCAGGGCTAACACAAAACATTTGTTATGAAGCTGCCCCTGTCCTGCCATTGGAACAGCCCAGCCCAGGGCCCCTTCCCTGCCGGCTGCTCTTCCATCCATCCATCCCTGCTGCACCATGGGCATCGCTGGCTCCCGGGTCGCCATCTGGGGCTGCCTGCATGGCCAGCTCCAGGCAATCCTTCAGCAGCCTGGACAAGCCCAGGCCACGGCAAACAACAGGTTTGGCAGGGCTGAGGGTGTAAATAAAAGAGCCTGACTCAGCCAGGGCTGCTGAGCGGCCGCCACCGAGAGCCTTGAAAACTGGAAAGTATTATTTCATTTATTAATAGGCATTTCTGTTACACTCCCCACCAGAGTGTGCGTGTCCCTGATGACAGAAGTGCTTACTGGTGCTAATGAGGCAGAACGGAGAGGAAAAAATGGCCCTGTGGGTCGGGGACTGGCCGGGGAGCCGGGAGATGTGAGCTCAGCTCCTGGCGCTGCTGCCGCCGCCGATGACCTTCCCCGGCTGCCCTGGTGCCTCCAGCCCTCCCTGCCAGCTGCAGGATGGGGATGCTCTGCCTTTACCTGTGGGTTTTGGGCTCCATAATTAACGAGGGGGAATGGTTCCTGTGGATTTGACCATGAGCTGTGCTCTCTTCCCCCTCACTTCTCTTGTAAGTATTTCCGGGACCAAAGTCTTCTGTGTCTTCCTTCTGGGTCTTTGCACCTCCTTGGGCTTTGCAGCACCACAGAACAGGTTTTTCTGTAAAGGTGAGAATGCAAAATGCAAAAGGGAAGCACATAAAGCGGGGTTGGGAAAGGCAGACACTGTCTCTCAGCCACCACCCTTTGGATGATCCCAGCTAACACAGGTTGGTGGCTCACACCCCCAGGTGTATCCCAGGGATTTGCCTGTTCTTCCCAGGTACCATTTGATAGTTCAGACACCAAAGTATCCCCTAGAAATACCCATCACCACTTCAGGGCTCCAGACCTGACCTGTGCCCAAGATGTGTCCAGAGCATGTCAAGGAACACTGACTCATGCACCTGGAAAGCTGGGAGGGAGTAATTGTTTTTTGGATGGGATCACAGATGCCTGTGGAAGATTTATGGGTGCTATTTGAAGGTCTGATCCCAAGGCACCTTTTAGAATCAACAGAGAGCCCATTAGGATGGGATGAGTGTCCATGTGGTTTGGAAAAGCAGTGGGCTGGGCTGTGTTTGTCCCACAATCCCTGCTCAGTCAGGTGTGGGGATTTCCTTGGAGAGGGATGCTCCAGGACACCCATCCCAGTCCACCCCAGGGCTACAGAAGCTCTTTCCTGTCTGTCCCTCTGCACTGGAGCTTCCCTCGCTGGGTGCCAAGCTGGGTTGGGACAGAGAATCCGGTGTGAGGTGGCACTTTCCCCACATGGACAAAATCCTTGTGCAGTGCCCTTGGGAAGGCTGCAAGTGATGTGTGAGGGGTCTTAAAGAAACACAGCATAGTTCTTTTGTTGCTGACCCACCCTGGTGAGCTCCAGAACCACCCAAGAAGATGTGAAGGCTTATTCCATAAGCACTGGAGATATCCAGAGGCCAGGCTGGCACAGGCAGGCATGAGACTCATGTATTACATGCTGGGAAAGGCAAATAATGAGCAGGCTGCAATGAATTTCCACATCTTTAATTTTCTCCCCTTCCTCAGAGTGGCAATGTCTGCTCAGCACATCTTGTGAGCAGAAAGCAGATGAAGTAGAGCAAAAATAAACTGGAGAGCTGAAACAGGAGAAGAGAGCACAGCTACAGCACAGCTTTGTGTAAAACCTCATTCCTTACTGGTAGTAAATAAAAATAGTTTTGTTTTTTTTTTCTCAGTGACTCACAGCACAGACATTGCATGGAAAGGGCACTAGAATCAACAGCCAGGGGAAAAAAAATAGAGAAATGGAAAAATGATCATCACAGTGCATTTTTCCCATTCCCCTTTCATCTCTTACACCTGTGTTTGACTTCAGCCAACCTTACATAAATCCTTTAAACATCTGTCTAAGTCACTTATGAAATAAGCTGGAATGGCCTCAGCCAGGCTAACAGCTCGTTCTGCTGGATATCTGAGTGTTTAATCCCAAACAGGGCTGTGGGGTTTGCCAAGCCAGGCGGGCAGCAGGCTCTTCCCATCAAACCCTGCTCATTCAGAGCGTTCCACACTGTTTGTGCCAGGACTTGTGCAGGCAGTGCCTTATGAAAGCCCCTATTTATTTATAGCTGTGAACTCCAGACAGAGGCTACGGGAGAGCAGCACCTGACCTCTCCGAAGTCACACAGGCTGAACGCACCCAGCAGGGGATGGGGCCATGGGGTGGCCAAGTGGGAGCCTGGGATAACCTTGGGAGGATGAAATCCTGCCTGAGGGGCAGAGTGTCAGTGTCATGGTCACATCCTCCGAGGGGCAGGGGGTGGGATGGATGTGGCCCCGCATGAGGTCAGGGCATGGGGTTGTGACCATGGTGGGGGCTTTGTGCTGACACAAGGCAGGGTTGTGCTGTTGCTCTTCCCCTTCTGTGTTTCAGGGGTGATTATTTCCTGGAATCACACAATCCTTGAGGTTGGAAAAGGCCTCCAAGATCACAGAGTAGAGCTTCTGGACAATCTCCACCTTGTTATCCAGCCCAGAGCACCGAGTGCCATGTCCAGTCATTCCTTGGACACCTCTGGGGTGGTGACTCCTATGCCTCTCTGGAGAGCCCATTCCCGTGCTTGACCACCCTTTCAGGGAAGGAATTCTTCCTGGTGTCCAACCTTACCCTCCCCTGGCACAACTTGTGGCCATTTCCCCTTGTCCTGTCCCTGTTCCCTGGAGCAGAGCCCGACCCCCCCGGCTGTCCCCTCCTGACAGGAGCTGTGCAGAGCCACAAGGGCCCCTGAGCCTCCTTTGCTCCAGGCTGAGCCCCTTCCCAGCTCCCCCAGCCACTCCTGGTGCTCCAGCCCCTTCCCCAGCTCCATCCCCTTCTCTGAACATGCTCCATTTCATGATTCTGTAATTTCTTTCTTGCAGTGAGGACCCCAGAATTGACCCCATTATTCAAGGTCCCTCATCAGTGCCCACAACAGGGGACAGTCACTGTTCTGGTTCTGCTTCCACACTGTTCCTGATCCAGAGGTGCCAGAGGTGATTCAGACCATTCATGTGACCATATCTGAAAATCTCTTTGCAGCCACCAGTTCTGCTGCCTGGAGAAATTCATTGCATCTGCAAAGATGATTCCCTTCCATTCCAGATTCTTGGAACACCCCTGAATGAGTGTCCACAGTGACAGACAAGGAGTAACAGTTTGAGTTCGTGTTTTGGTTCTTCACTGATCTTTTGGGCTCCTTGGGTTGTGAGAACTTCTGTTCTGGCATGGAGCTTGATCTGGAGCTGGTCTGGCTCCCTGCCAGTGTCTGAGAGTGTCACAGTCTATCTGGGGACTGATTTTATATTAAAACACACTGAAAGGTGTATTTTAATATCTGGGCAATTTAATTTATCTGAGCAAGGCTGGCCCCTGGCTGGTGGGTGCTGGTGCTGCCCTGCAGGAGTCAGTGGGACCACAGGCAGCATGGGGAGAGGGGCTCCTGGCCATGGCACCCACTTTGGGACCTTGGGCACTGCCAGTCTGCTCCTCCAAATGCCCCTGCACTGCACAAACCTTGTGCAGAGCTGGTCCTACTGCTCTGCACAAGCACAGGCCCCCCAAAAGCTGAGACCCCCCTTCAGCTGAGCGAAGAGAACGAAGACCAGCGGCTGCCAAGTTGAGATCTCTGGCTTGTCTTGATTTACTGGTGAGTTTAGAAGGAGCTGTAAGGGTTTTCTTTCAGGGACAAAATATATTTTTCCCTTGACACAAGGCAGGAATCGCCGAAGGGATTTGTTTAAACACATCTGATAAAAGTCTTCCTTGGGCTGTGATCAAGGCAGGTCAAGCTCTGCTTTGGGTTTATCTCGGCTCGTGAATTTGAGCTGTCTGCTTGCCTCTGCATTGGTTTCTGCTTCTGCACAAGTACCTGCTGCTCTCCAGTATTTATTGTTGTTTGTCATGTGGGCTTTGCTGACCCCTTTGCTTTATTGTGTGTGTTCACACCAGCAACACTTCAAAGGCTGAGGATGTTTCTCTTCCCCTGAGTCAAGATGCTTTCCTGGCACACAATCCTAACAGGAGTACCTCACACACCTTAACTGTTGGAAAACAGCTCCTTAAAACTGTAGGATTCTTATTCTAGAAATCAGAAATCAGGCAAAATTCAAATCGCTTGCCTGATGCCAGGAGGAGAAAGCTGCCAGCCAACAGAGGGTCCAGGTGGGACCTCCAAAAGATCTTCAGCCAACAAGGAGAGCTGCAACATGAGCCACTGATGGAAGGTATGGAATGGGTTGGGTTGGAAGGGATCTTAAAGCCCATCTCATTCCACCCCCTGCCATGGGCAGGGACACTTTCTGCTATCTCAAGTTGCTCCAAACCTTGTCCATCCTGGCCTTGGACACTTCCAGGGATCCAGGGGCAGCCACAGCTGCTCTGGGCACCCTGTGCCAGTGCCTGCCCACCCTCCCAGCCAGGAATTCCTTCCCAATATCCCATCCATCCCTGCCCTCTGGCAGTTTGAAGTCATTACTCCTCATTTTATCCCTACACACTCTGAAGGTTTGAGTATTCCCATGTGTCCTTTGAAACACCACAGCAGAAGGTGAGGTGGGGATCAGAGTCTGCAGGCAGTGAGCTTGGTTATTGATAAGGTCACCCTGGGTTTGCTGATCTACCTCATAAATCTTCTTTAGTCCCTTCTGAAGCCAACAGCACCTGCTGTGTGTCCTTGCAGAGGAGGTGATTGGGTGTTGCCTGCTTTCTCTCCAAGGGGAAGACTCCACACAAGTCTCCTGTGTCCCCAGACACGTGGAAGGCCTGGGATGTGCCAACAATCCATTAACTTGCTGGACTTTTACCAGCAGGATGTTTCTCTTTGCTGGCATGTGAAGCTCACCTTCCCTGGATGGGCAGAGTGGAGAAGGAATCTGACCATGATGAAAACACACAAAGCCTCTGTGTCCTGATTCCTTGCACACACACACAAAAAAAAGGGCATTTTGGCCCCAAACTACTCAATATCACTTGAACTGAGGTGCCTACAGTTGTGTTGGGGGTGGGAATTAGCTTTGATATTAGGAAAATATGAAATATTTGGAAAAGGCTCTTTCCCCATATGGTGGTTGGGCCTGGAACAGGCCCCCCCCAGGGAAGTGGCCACAGCTCAGGACAGAGCTCAAGGAGCATTTGGACATTCAGGCACCTGCACAACATTAACTGGGACATGGAATGGCAAAACCCTGACAGGCAGAGCAGTTATTCCTCAAGAGTTTTGTCATATTTTCCATGAGACCACCACGATGGCAAATTCCAGCAAGAGATGTGACCCTGCAGGTGAAATGCACAGCCCGGTGTGGCTGCTCCTGCAGGAGTTTGTGGAGATGCCTGGATCATCAGGAAGAGTTTCAAAGTTGGATGAGAAGCTGCAGGAAAATGTAAAAATCTGTACAAAAATCAGAATTTTTTTTTTTTTTGAGACATCAGTAAATAGACTCCAGGGGAGAACAATGTCACTGTGGAACAACATCTGTTCCAGCTTTGCTGAGAACTCCCTGGTCTCCTTGTTTTACCAAGCATCTGTTCCCAGCCACTTATCCATACTGTGCCTCCAAGAAGGATGTTGCATTCCTTGGGGATGAGATCACTCCAGGACTGGTCCAAGGGAAAGGACTTTGTAGATGAAGGATGCAGAAGTTCAGAGATGTTTTGCTCTTAAGTCCTGGAGCAGCTCAAGGTGAGGCAGCACATCCTTCAGAACCTTGTCTTTCCTTGGTAGAGCAGAGATAGACTTTTTTGGCTTCTCTAAGTTTTTGATGTTTTTTTTTTTTTTGCTGCACTTCACATAGTGAAGAGCTGGATTACAGCTGGGAACGCAGTAAATAAAAGAATAAAATTAGAAGCTCATGAAGGAAAAAATGGGAAATTTAGCAAACATGACTTTGGGCACTTAGAGATACTCACTGGACTGAAGATTTTCAAATTGGCATTGCTATCAAAAGCAATAACAGTAGCAAAAGCTCCTGTTGGTAATGATTTTTTAATTCTTGAATTAGAATAATTCAAGTGGCTGCTGGAATGTGCCAAAAAATTAGACAGAAACCTGCAGTGCCACGAAGTACAAAATGGTGCATTGAACAGGTCACTTTAACATGTCTGTGCCAGCTGGGTGCATGAAGAAAAGAAACCAAACCTCTGGACAACAAAAATGGGCAAAACCCTGGTGTAGAACCACAGTCACTGCCAAAACATCCCATCTCTGTGGGATGACAGCACAGGTAAGGCAGTCACCAACTGTCTGCCACCTTCTCCTGGGCTGCAGGAGAGGGCTGGAGCATTTTGTGGCAGCTTTTCAGGAATGTGCACTTCAGGAACAGAGAGACAGAGCCATTTGCTGGCTCAGCTGGGCCCCAGGCAAGGCAGCCCTCTGGAAAAACTGAATGAACATCCAGGGCCTTGCTTTAGGAATATGCTTCTCCTCGCAGCCCATCCATATCACAAAGTGATTTTTCAGCCCATCTGTTTAGTGATTAGGCATTGCTGCTGATACAAAGGGCTCTGCCAAAACCATGAACTGAGTGCCTCAGTGTGGACAGACCTTTTCTGAATTCCACCATGATTTCCTTCTGTCCTAAAGCTCCCTTGATTGAATTACTTGATGGCTCCAGTCCTGCAGCTCAGGAGGGTGCAGGCTGCACTGCAGCATCACCAGATGGGAGTTTCTGAGGTGTGACAGAGCTGGGTGGACTGTGGGGACACAAAAACCATTCCTCTCCCCGTGTGCTCAGGTGCCTACCCATGATCTTGCCAGAGGTGGTGAGAGAACGATGTCCCTGAGACATCAGCTGTGTCCTGCTGCAGGGGAAGGGACCACAGGGCTCTCTGGTTTTCAGGGAGCAAAGAGAATGAAGAATCTCTTGAGGGAGAACCAGCAGATTGCCCAGAGACATTCCCTAAACAGGAATGACAATGAGCATGGCCTGTCCCTGTCAGGAAAGCTTTTCCAGGGCTGGGAGGATGCCTGTTTAGGGCAAACAGTTCATAACAAAGTGTCAGTAGCTCACATCCACAGATCCTGGGGTTTGCAGCATGAAGAGCACTTCATTCCCTCCATGCTGATCTTTTCCGTCTGCTCTTTACTGCCTGCAAGGTATTCCCATGTGGAAAGCAGCTCCAGCCTGCCGTTTCCAAGCCTCTTCCAAAAATTATGTCAAGCACAAGCGTTTTATCATTAAGGGCACTAATACTTTGCACATACACAAAATTTGTCTTCTGATTATCCCCAGCTTGTATTACAATGCATTTTGTAGGCACTTAGCCAAGCATTTTACCTTCAGTCAGATATATGACCTGCTGTTTTGGAGAGGCTGGTCCAAAGCCTATTAGATCAGGGCAAACCTCTGTGCTGGTTTAGCAGAATTTGGATCAGTCCCTGAAGGCATCACAGATGATCTGAATTATCAGAAGTGATCCCAGGCAGTTGCAAGTAGGTAGGGATCAGCTTGCCAAGGTATCTGAAGAAGCTGAATCGGGTTGTTTTCAAATCATCTGATGAGAATTAGCTCAACTTAATCAAATCACAAGGCAGTTGGAAATTCAGTCTAGACTAGATGGAATAGGGTTATAGGCTAGATGGAAAGCTAAATGCATTAGAATAAAAACAAGCAAACACAAACAAAAAAGAAGATTCATTTGCTGGAAAATGCAACTAAACAAATTTCTGACCAGAAACGAGGTGTGTATTTTTTCCATTTGCCTCAAGTGACATATTTTCAGCTATGCAGAGTTTTTATTTGACATTGAATCTCTTTTCAAAGGAGATCCTTTACACATTCATTTCGTCCTCACTGGCTTTACAATCTCTAATTTGCACAATGGTACTCAGTTGATGATGAGCATTTCTTTTTAGGTTAAAAAGTTCAGCTTACAAAAATCTGAAGACAGTGAGTGTGAAACAGGCAGAGCTGCTATTTTTAGAAGACCAAAGCTTTCCTGGTAGCAGCCAAGTGCATGCAGAGCCTTGACATGGCACAAGTTGAGCCAGTCACTTTGTCAGATGAAACCATTGATGGGTCTCACTCCAGTTACAGCTTGTAAGAACCCTCATCCAGTTAAGATTTCCCCCAGAAATTTAGCCCATATGAAGGGCAGGTGATTGCCTAGATGGGTTCATCGTATCCAAATCATCCTACCTTGGTATAATTCCTTTTAATCCAGGACTGTGATTACTGCCTTGTCTTCCATCCTGCCTGCTCCAATTTTGCTCTCTGTGTCACCAGATACCTGTTGGAGAAGGGTGGCTTGCCAAGCATTCCTGCCCTTTTTATAGGGAATTTGAAAGAACTACAGCAAGGTCATCTCTACCCTGAAGCAATATTTAAAAAGGTATCAGGTTTTACTTCCTTCATCTTCCCACCTTCCTCGACCCTGAACGCCAGACCCAAATTTCCTGTGTAATTTGTGGCCCATTGATTTATTCTGCACAACTACATCTCTGCTATACCAGTTAAATAGCTCACCTCTTGCCAAGTTAAACACAAGAGTTTTCCCATGTTTGGTGGTAACTCTTGGACTCAGCACAGAGCCATGTGGCATTTGATGCCTGGTGGATGCTTTGCTCCTTGTCCCACTCTGGTGAAGCCCTGCTTGGAGAGGTGCCTCTCTCTTCTTAATTTTTATTGTTCCGGCCACCATTCAACACTTCCCCACAAATCCTTCTCATCTACATCCTCCCAAGTCTTACAGCCACCTACAGTGCTTGTGGTATGAAATAAATCCTCAGATGTTTTCCCAGGCAACCGGTGGTTTCTGTACTTCGGCTGCATTCCCTCCAAAGGGAGGCTGAGGTGACCAAGGCAGGGAAGTGACAAGGGAGCAGGAGCAATCCTTTGGGTCATGCCATCAAATATCCTGCCTCTGGAAGTGACCAAAGCCTCTACAGGCCTGGGGAAGAGCATGAGATTTGTACAGCCTCCCCTAAGAATCACAGAATGTTAAGGGTTGGAAGGGAACTTAAAGGTCATCCCTCCCTGCCATGGGCAGGAAGGACACCTCTGTCTACACCAGGCTGAACCTATTCAGCTCCCAAATATTTGCAGATCAGCGGCTGTCTGAGCCAGGCATGTGTGCCTGTAGTGCCCTTTGGAGGGTTTCTCCTCCAGCACCTCATCTGCAACCTGGTTTGGGATGGGAGTCCCCCTCTCCAGGCTGGCAATGGTGAGAGGTGGAAAAGCTCTTCACCATTGTGCTCTTCATTTACAGACTGGCCAAAATCCGTGCCCTCTCCATCAATCCTCCTTTCCACAGCAAATTCCCGAGTGTCTAATAAAGCTAAATCACATCCATTCTTCACCACCAGGCTTCGACACGCATTGGCAGCCCCCCTGCATTTCAGAGGAAGCTGAAGCTATAAATGGACTTCCTTCCTTCATTCCTTCCTTCCTTCCCGCTCCCTGCTCTTCCCTCCTCCAGCTCTCCTCATCCCTTGCAGTAACCAGCCTTGCAGCCATCACATCAGCCCCACCCCTGCAGGCTTTCTGCAGGAAATCTGAGCTCCCTGCTCCCTGTGCAAGGCCTGAGGCTCTCCTCTCTCCCCTGCCTTCTGACCATCTGTGTGCATCCAGCAGCAGAAGTGCCACGCACTCACTCGCTCTCCCACCAACTCACCCTCAGCCCCTACCATCTGGAGATGATCTGTTTGTCTATTTAGGCTCCAAGCTCTCCAGGGCAGGAACTGTCTCTAATTGCATGTTTGTACCGTACCTACAGCTGTGTTGGACTGAATACACCCACTGTCATCTTCTCTTGGAAACTCAGTTCCTCCTGGGAGTGTCCAGCACTGAAAAGTAAGACCACTTGGAAATCCAAGTTGCTGGAGGCACATGCCAGAGCTCCTTGGTTGCACTTATATTAGACCACAGAAAAATTCTTCCAGTGGCTGCAATAATCATCCAGCCCAATTTCTACTGCCAAGCTGACAAAAAGGACTTAAAAGCAGTGAAAATGTTGCTTAGCATGGTGGAACTCACATCTGGCTGAAGCTCCAAATGTGCCTTAAAAAATACTGTATTTCACCAGGGGAATGCCTGAGGAGCCCAGATTTGCCTGTGCCTTGTTTGGTGACCTCTGGCCAATGCCACCAGGGAGCCAGGTGGAGAGAACAGGAGCCTCCCAGCCAGATTTTGCAGCCTGAATTTATTTCATCTTCATTCCAGCACAGCAGGACGATCTCACCTGTACATTCCTGCTGCTCACTGCCTCCCTGCTTTGGAGGACAAAAACCTAAGGTGCTTTTGTTCATAAAAAGTACAAAATGTAATTGTTTTTCTCCTCTTGCTATTTAACAGCTTTAATTAAAAACCTTCTGTAACTGAGTTTAGGCCTCTGAGCTCCAGTCTTTTCATAGCACCCCTTATAACACATTTTTCAAGCCCTGTATTTTCACTGAAACAGGCCAGGTGGTAGAAAACTGAGGAGTTATCACAAAAAAATAGGTTTAGAACAAAGAAAATAAAAAAGCTTAATAAAGTTTCCAGTCCGGTCCAAGAGAAAGAATGACTGTATCACCCAGCAAGCCTCCTGCAGATGGTGAAAAGTATCTCAATTCAATAATACAATAAAATTAAAAAGTGCATCTATATATTTTCCCATTTGGTTAACTCCGGAACACCATTTCTGCTTGTTTTGGCTGCTTTTTATTCCTGCCTTTGAGTGTAAAGAAACGGTAAGGAAGTTTATGAATGAGGTCCTGCTCACATTCCAGACTCTGCTATGTACATGGGCTGTTTTCTGCCGGGATCCTGGGATGAGATCATTCCAAAACCACCTCGTTTGCCCACTGTGCTCACTCAAAAAAGATTCAAATGGACAGATTTGCACTTTCTGCAATGCAAACACACATACAGTAGTTTTCCTGCATGCCAGCATCCACCAAACTCCCAGAATAAATGAAAAAAAAAAAAGAAGGAAAAAAAAACCCCAGTCCTTTTTCCACTACCAAAGGCTGTTTATAAAATCAGTTTGATCAGCTCAGGAATGAGCTGAGATAATGTTTATCCACACAAACACTGAAGATCATGCAACTATCTTGACATGCCAAGCTAACTACTGGGCTGAAAAAAAAGAGGTTAGAACAACAGGAAATTACTCATTTACTACCAGTTGCTCAGGTATTTTAAAGAGCTCCCAGAACATTTGCTTTTGTGTACCTAAGAGGGAAAAAAAAAACCTCTGATGGTGGGGGAAGCCCAGATGGGTAACATAAAAGTGACTTTCCTTGCTGAAAGAGCAAAGGCAGGAGAAGGGGGTTGTGACAAGAGGATATAAAATACCCTGCAATTCATCAGCAAGGAGAATCAAACTCTGCCGGAGCGATCGGCATTCCTGGGGATTATGGAAAGGATTACGGTGAGTTGTTAGCAGGGCGAGGGAGCCACTGAAAGATGGGCTTTCCTACTGCCCTGAAATAAATGGGACAATTAAGGCTTTGGGAAAGTTAATGAGGTTTTTTTTCCCTTGAATTTTCAGAGCAGCTGGCCAGCCCGTGCGGAGGAAAAGCCATTTATTGAGGAGGAAAGAAAAATAGGCAGTGAAAATAAAAATGTTTGCATTCCCTAAAAATATACTTCAAGCCTTCCGAGGGGGAAATCAATTATCCACAAGGCCATCCTGCTGTCGGGGAGAAAAATCTAAGGCATTTTCCAGCTCGGCTGCCCTGGGTTAGCTGATCTCTCTGTCAGATGGGTCTCATCACCGCGGCGTTTGGTGCCTCCGAGTCTTTCATGTGTTTAATCTCACAACCCACCTGTGAGAAGAGGAATTACAGTGAAGGAGCTGAGGAAAGGGCCCAGACTTTTAAAGGGATTTAGCTGCCCAATTACCTGGCTCAGGGTTAGGCTGGAAATCCCCAGGAGAGAAGGATGTTGCACCTGGCTCTGCCAAGCCCCGGGTCAATGCAGTTCTCAGTAGCAATGCCCACTTGGACCTGGGACAAGGGAGAGCTCAGTGCCCCCGTGAATGGGCCATTGTTTGTCCCTTGATTATTGCTGAAAAATATTTTGAGGCCGAAAGGAAATAAATAAATAAATAATCAGAGTCTGAGTTCAGAGCATGAAGAGCAATTCTTTCTCCTGAGGCTGAGCAGGGTCTCACAGCATTGGTGCTTGTGTTTATTTACAATTAACCTCCAAGTGCCATAAAGAAGTAGAGCTCCTCTCCTGGGTCATGATTTTGCTGCCTCTTCATGCCCCCACACTGCTCACTACCCACCCACCCAGACCTCAACAGAATCCTGCTAAGAGGGTCAGCATAGAACATGTGCAAAAAACCATATTCATCTTTCTCCCTCGGTGAATCTCTGTTTGGCACATGCAAAAAGCCACCACAATCAGTTCTGGCTTCAGCAGAGGAATTTCAGCTGTGTGACAGCCCAGGGTCACACTGCAGGGCTGGCCCCTGGCAGGGGGCAGGACAGGTGGACATTCTCTGTGATCCCTCCTTTTGTAGGGTGATTATGGTAAAAGATGCAAGCAGAAAAGGACAGATGACAAATAACAGAGATGACAAATAGCAGAGAGCTGTTGGCATCTTATGTGAACTCGCTTGAGTGTCAAGATGTATGTTTGATTTTAATTGTTATAAATCGTCATTCGTTCATCTCAGGGTCTCCACATACTTTTTTCTCTGTCATGTCTTAACTCAGGAAATGCATTTCATCCTTCAGGAGCTCTGAGGCAAAATCACAGCACTCCCTAGATCCCGTTTTATAAGTCAGTTTTCCCCATGAAGAGCTGCCATGGGTGGTGCATTTTGACTTTTTGCCACGGCTTTGCTATCAGCTTCCGGTGAGCCATAAACCCCCTCCAAGTTCCCCCCAATCTGCAAATCTGCCTGACACAGAGCAGTCAGTGCCTTATAAATCCACACTGGCACTGAGGCAGCTCCCTCCCCATGCCCTGTTTCTTATTAAACAGATATCCATCGGCTGCTCACACATGCTGTGTTCCATAGCCAGGTATCCAGGCAACCCACTCAAAACTTGCCCGAGTCAATGGAAAGAGTCTGCTGTCCCTGCACCACCACTTCAAAATGCTTTGAAATGTGGTTGAACTCTTCTTTAGGAACCAGCAGGATTCTCTGTGCTATGGCAGCCACTTGCAGGTGCATGGAGCAGGGACTGAAGAGGAAAAGCATTGAGAAAGGATAGAATGAGGGAATGGTTTTAAACTGAAACAGAGGAGAGCCAGAGAGGTGTGAGGAAGAAAATTGATGCAATGAGGGTGGTGATGGCACAAAGGGGTGGTGGATATCCCATTGCTAGAAACAAAATATTCAATGTCATGCTGGATGGGGCTCTGAGGAACTTGGCCTAGTGGAAGAAGTCCCAGCTCATTGTGCATGAGAAGGCTTTTAAAGCTCTCCCTTCCAACCCATTCTGCGATCCTGCGCTTTGAAAATTCCAGCAGGTCGGAGTAGTGAGCCCACCTGAGTACCCGTGGCTGCTGTTCCCAGTGGGATTTCTCCCACTTTGCCCACGGTGAGCAGCTCTGATCCGCAGCAGGGCCGGGCGCGGCCTGCGCCGACTCCCCGGGCCCGGCCGGGCCGAGAGGTGGAGTTTGAGACAATCGGCACCCGCCTGCCAGCTGAAGTACAAAGCCTAATTGAAGAAAGCTGTTCTTTCATCCCCACAAAGCATAAACAGGCAGTGTTATGGTGACAAACTTTCCAGCAGCTCCGTAGCTGCCGCTCCGAGCGCTCGCGTACATCGATGCTGAAAGCACAAAAAAAGGAAAGGCGACGTCCTCCTTTTTGTAAATCTCTTCTGGCTCGTTCCAGAATGGGTTTGGGAGCTCACGCCCAAAATCTACACATCTGCAATGGTTCTGAATAATGTACCAGATAATTCCTGCTTGGGAACTGTGGAAAAATTGCTCTTTTACATAAGCCCTTTATTTCCCACCATTATTAGATAAGGTTTTGGGGTTTTTTTTTCAAAATTTCTGCTGCTTTCTCCTCTTTCCTGATGGCTCCATGGACACTGTGCCTTGGCCAAGGCAATGACTGTCCCCTCAACAAGGGGGATTTCTCCAAACACCACCTCAAGCTCTCCCAAGGGGTTGAAAGTACCATTTCCACATTAAATGGACCTGATCTGGCTTCGACATTGGGATGCAGGAACAACTCTGAGGGGCTTTGTGTGACGATCCAACACTCTATTTTTGGGTTTGGTGAGTGCTGGGAGGAGTGGCAGAAGGTTAGGCTTTTCCCATCACCTTCCTGCCAGAGATAGGCCCGGCCCCGACACTCTGCGCTGTTGGCTGCTCATCACAAGGCCCCCTGTCAAAACCAGGATGGCTGATGAGCTACGAACAAGCTCACAGTTAGATAATAGATGAAAGAGCCTCAAGATAAATTAGGTGCCTCCAGAAAACCTGGCCAAATGTGTTTAAAACAGGAGATCCAACACCATTAATTCTCATCAAGCAGCTTTAAAAAAAGGCAACCCGGCACTTGACTTATGCTTAGAAAACGTTATCTTCCCTTTTAACGGGGTTTTATAGTGTATTTTGAGAAGATGACAAACAATAGGGTTATTTTGAAGTCATGCCAAACACTACATTCGCTGGAGGAGAAGAACAATGTTACCTCCTATCTGTCAACTGACCCTGCAGCCATTAAGCCATTTCACCAACAAACAATATTAATAAAAAAAAGGGAAAGTGCTGTTCTTAACTTCCTTACAACCAGAGCTTGGAAGATATCTTTGAATGAGATATTTGTTCCTTTCAGGAAAGATCATTTTGTCAAAAGTGAAACTTTTTAGAAGAGAGCTGGAAGAGGGACTTGAGACAAGGGCCTGGAGTGACAGGACAAGAAAGGAATGGCTTCCCACTGCCAGAGGGCAGGGTCAGATGGAATATTGGGAAGGAATTCTTCCCTGTGAGGGTGGGGAGGTCCTGGCACAAGGTGCCCAGAGAAGCTGTGGCTGCTTCATCTCTGGAATATTCCAGGCCAGACTGGAAAAATCAGGCCAGCTTGGAGCAATCTGGGATGGTGGAAGTTGTCCCTGCCCATGGCAGGGAGTTGAAATAAAATTATCTTTAATATCTCTTCCAACCCAACCATTCTATTAAAGCATTGGTTTCATTGCTTCTCAGGTAAAATAAATAAATCCAAAACAAATGTTTCTATAATTCCCATGGACTGTGCAACAAAGGTCAAGGCTTCATTTGGGTTTTTTTCCCGCTGCAAATGTTCAGTTTACCCCTACAGTGCTCAGTTTCTATGCCATATAAAATTGACATGAAATGGATGAACTCTGAGCTACCATTCAATGTTTGGGGAGTTGGGATAATTTAAAGCTTTTGGAGCAGGGACCATATTTTTGCTTTGTGTCAGTTCAGACCCTCTGACTTGCTACTGTCACACAAATAAATTTATAGCAAATAATAATAATAACAATAAATACGTAACATGTTTTCACCAGTGGCAATATTTCCCAAATTGTCTCCAGTTACAAAGAAAAGAGAAAAATATGTAAGGAGGACAGAAACAGCTATTTTACTTGAACAATTGGTAAAATGAGCACCTGCTCTCAAAGAATCCAGCCAGCAGGACTGGGGGCTGCCTTTTCACTAAAAATGCTCTATCAGCACATTCAGAATATATCAACAAATTCATCTGAATATTTTCAAGGAGCAAATTCCTTGTGATCTCTCATAATTGGAATAAGCTCGTTCTCACGTACACCTCTGTGTGTGTTTGGGCTGCACTCCCCAAAAATGGCAAATAAGGTCCCAAAGTCAAAGGAGCTGCTGGCACTGTGAAATTGGAGGCATCTGAGGCAGAGGAATTAGGAGCTCGTAACAGCCACCACTCCCAAACAGAAACCAAACCGCACTTTTAATGCAAATTCGGGTGATAACGATGCTGTTTTCTTTATTGGCGCTTGTCGTCTTGGATGCTCAGACCGCAAACCCGAGCACATAGTGAAGAGGGGGGAAAACCAGCTTCTCCTGGCCCTGATCCGCTGCGTTTTCTCCACTCCCATCGCTGTTAAACTCCGGGCAGGTGCAGGGCTCCTCCGGGGAGAGCTCGGTGCCTTTGCAACCCGATCCTGCCGCGGGCAGGAGCCGCTTTCATGTGCTGCGAGTTTGGGCAGGTCCGTGTCCCGCGGCCGGCACAAAGAAATCCACCCTAAGAAAATAATTGGATGTTAATTTCCTCCAGCTTTACTTTCATTAAGCACAATTTGAGAAAATAACACCGCGCCGGGGGAGAGCAGTTGTCTTTTAAAAGGTGCGCTTTGCTTGGGTACCTGCGGGGGTGGTTCTGCCAGCAGAACCGCGGCCAGGGTGCCCAAATTCCTTGGAAAACCTGCCTGGGACACATCACAACCCCCCGGGGAGGTGCTTGTAGGGTTCTGTCCTCACCCCCAAGGGTACCATCCGAGCTGTGGTCGTGCTGTCCCCATCGTCACTCGGCAAGGACCCTCAGGGATGGCAGCTCCCGTGCTGCTCCTGCTCGGGCTCAGAGGGGATTACTTAATTAGCAATGCAGCAGTGCCAGGTGAAAGTTTATCTATCCAGAGAGAACGTGCCCCGGTTCCCCGGAGTTGTACACATGTGGTATCGTTTTTCCATTATTTGGAACATACAGGACTAAATTAATAACAGTTCCTACAAGGCCCTGGGGCTCTCCGTGGAAGAATTTTGATCTCCTTAGGAAAGGCTCACCATTTCTCATAGGAGAGATGCACTTGACTCCTGACCTCTTTTCAAAGGCACCTGTGTGAGCTTTTAAAATCCACTACCACCAATTATCCACTTTTAACCTGAAGTGTTTAAACCTCAGACCACATTAACTGAGCTTAGCACATAGCCATGTCATTGCAGACTTCCTGATGTGAGGAGATGCCTTGACACGGCTGAAAGAGAGTTTAGGGATGAGGCATGAGATTATCAGCTTCTCCTCCTGACAGCTTCAAACAAAGGAGCCTTTTAGCCACCTGGTTTGTGTCTCCCACACCTGCATTAAGATTGGGAGACAAACCTTTGTACTGCTGCCTTGATCCTATTATTTGCATGTACCTGTCCACAGTCACCCTGCATCACTTAATAGCCTTCAGAGAGACCAAAGGGAAGAAGGTGCACATCTACTATTTCTCTTTCAGGTTTAATACCTTTTCTTTCTTTTTTTTTCCCCCTTTCCAAGGCTGCAAGACTTTTAGGACACTACAGCATTTATTTAAACTCTAAGGAGATTTATTTGGCATGGGGGATGGAGGGGGGGAGGCTGTGAGAAGGCTGAGGATGTGGATGAGGGATGAAAAGGGAGAGGAGGCCGTTTTAAGGGTTTCTGGCTGGGCTGCAGAGAGCAAAGCCCAGTTCCTGCTCCCAGCACCAGGCAGGCGTTTGGCTTTGGGACTTCTCTGCTCCCTGCTTTGTTCTGACTCTGAGGCCACCTCTGTCCCCTTGTCCCTGTAAAGAGTCACCTGCAGCTCTCCCTGCTGCTGCCTCCAAGTCCAGACAGCAAGGGATGCTGGCACTGAGTGCTTCACCTGCACCCCAGGCACCTGCTCCCCTTCTCAGCCCCTCATTCCTCCCCCAAAATGGCCCTGCTTCCTTATACCTATGGGCTCAAGTGTCCCAAAAATCAGCTCTCAGGCCAGACTCAGCCTGGATGCAGAGCTCAGGATGTGCCTTGCTTCCATCTCCCTCTGCTTGTTGGTGAAATTAGCTTTGTGTTCTCTGTTCCAGAGCTGAAGGCATGTCTAGATTTTAAATTAAATTCATATTCTCTTTCCCATGAAGGACAGAACATTATTAACCTCCTGGATCCAGCACTGGCTGACAAGGTGTCCATGCAAGAGGAGGTTTCATGCACAGCCTGTGCATATACATTGCTGCATTTCAGCCTCAGCCAGCTCCTTGACTCATCAATGTAACTCAGGAAGGTAGAAATATTAGAGTTGCATTCATATTCCAGGCCTGGTTTAAATCACCAGCATTGTGGAAAGCTCTGGATAGGTCCAAAAAAAAGGAAAAAAAAAGGAGGGACGAAAAGAGTTTTCTGGTTCTAGTTTTTCATATTTTCTTTTCCCCTCTGAAAAGTGAAACCCTCCAGCTGCCCAGCATTGCACAATGGCCCAAATGCTGCAAGTTCCAGCCCTAATCCCAGCCCGCTCCGCACGCCAGGCCCAGCAGGGCTCGGCAAAGTGCCCCACTGCCACCCTGCCTCCCAGGCCATCCCTCCCAGAAGTGTCCCTTCTTCCTGGAGTCACAGCAAGGGGCTTGTCCCCATCACCAGGCCGTGCATTTGACCTCAGACCTTGTCCAACAGCTGTGAGAAATGCAGGGGGACAAAGAGCAGGGTCAGCTGCCTTGGCCATCCTGTGATTTGTGCTGCCACAGGAAGCAAAGTGAGGGGAATTCTCCAGATTTTGGCCATGTGTTGGACATGCTTTCCATTATGGTCAAAGGAGTGCTGCCAGTGTTCCAGCAGCATGCCAGGTGGGAGGAAACCAAGTCCAAATGTCTTCCCCAGCTTCCAGATGATGGATAAACATAATCTCCTTCATCTCCTTCTTGTTCTCCTTCTGTCTCTGCAGAGGTGGCACTGCCAGGGATGCTCTGATCCATTGCAGGATCTGTCCAATCCTGAGTGCAGGTTCCAGGCATCCAAGGAAAGCCTCTGAGATCCGGGTCTGATTTTGGCATTGTTGCTTTTATAATTAATATTATTATTATTATTATTACTCTATCAGTGACCAAGCCTAAGATCTCTGCCAGCATTGCCTACAGTGACATAGAGAAAAATTTCATCAGCACTCTGGGTTTCTCCAGGAGAGATTGATAGGAAAAGAAGGCATCATGCATTATGCCCATGTACCAGGTGATGAGCTGGATGAATCAGCCAAAACCCACTCCAATAAGGGGCCTGATCCTCAGCAAATAACCCTGCACCAAGTGCCATCCCCAAGTGAAGAGCAAAGATTCGGCCAAAAGTCAGTAACACCAGAGGGAAAGGATGGTCTGTGGTTAAAGATATGTGCTGAGCCTTCCAAGAGGGATGGATTTAGTTCCTCTTTTTGGCTTAATGTTCCCATGATCCTGACGTCAAACAAATCACTTCATCTTTTGCCACCTCAGTGCCCCATCTGTTAAAGTGTATTTTTAGTATTTTTCTTTTTCTCTTGCCCTTTGTCTTTTCTGTTCTGAAGCCCTCAGAGCAAGGTTGTGTCTTGCTACACAAGGTCCATCAGGAGAGGGCTCTGACCTGAGTTCTTGCTGCTGAAAGACAAATTTTATCTAGATCATAATGCAGTGCCTTCCATGTTTATGACACTGGTTAAGAAATCCCCATTACTATCCGTGTAAAATTCTGATTTGAATGAAAACGTTGAGTGGTTTGTTTGCAGAAGGAGAACCCTGAGCACGGTTTCCATTTTTCCCAGAAAAATCTCTGAAGAAAGTTTACAAACCCCAGAAATTCTTGTGAAATCAAAAAAGCATTCATTAATCAGCGTTGCAGAGTCAAACAAAAGACAATATCGTCTGTCCCACGGGCGGATTTCCTTCCTCTCTGTGAGGAGCTGGAAACCCTTCTCTGCCGCCCAGCCTTGGTCAGGGTTCTCATTCCAGAGGAATCTTCTGGGCTTGTGTGTCAAGGAAAAATCTGTTTCCAATAGGCGTGGAAGGTCTGTGCATGGTGCTCCTGTTTCACACAGAGCACTCCCAGCCCTGCACTGGCAGAGCCTCACAGGGTGTCTCACACTGTTCCACCTCCTCCAGAGCTGTGCCAGGTCTGCAATGCCCAGTGTGGCCCAACCCCAGCCTGTGGGAAGGATTTGTCCATCAGCACCATGCTCTGCCCCTCTCGACCCAGCCAGCCCTTCCTGCAGCTCCCCGTCTCCTCCCAGGAGCTGCTGGGGGTGGAGGTGGACAAATCAAGTGGTTTTCACCTTGCTTTGTCTCGTTTGAGAAGCTGAAGTTTCCCACCAGCTCAGCCAGCAGGCCCTTGGGAAGGGCTGAAGCTGCCCACGTGCAATCTTTTCTTCCTGCATTTCTAAACCTGAAATTCCAAAGAACACTCCAGTGTACACATTAATAACTTGGTACTTGCAGGTGGCAAAACAGTTCAGGGACCATCAGCCAGTCTGTCTTAAATTCAGCTACAGGACAGGATTGCACCTTTCTCCAAGCAGAGGAGGTGGGTTTGTGCAGAAAACATCTCCACAGGTTCCTCCCCATCACAGACTAGGCTGTGGTCTTACCTGCCAACCCTGTTGCCCTGAGGCAAGGAGCACAGCAAGGATTTGTTCTGGAGATGGTCCTGCTGTCCTCATGAGGCAGAGCTTCAGAAGTGATGGGGGAGATCCAGAGCACTTTCTCCTCCAGCTTTGTGCCCCATTTCCTCCAGGATGTGCTGCTCACACCATGGCCTTGTCCACATCCCACCTCCCGGAGGGATGTCCACCACGCAAGGATTTGGAAGCTTTTTCATCACTCAGTGCCGTAACGTTCCTAAAGTCTGGGCAAGAATTTGTTCCATGTCTCCATCCTCAGGAAGCCAGAGCATCACCAGAGGAGGTCAGGGCAGATTCCCAAAAATGTGACCCATCCTCTCAGCAATGTGAGCATAACTCAGAGCGTGCCATGGGCTCACTGGCAGCTCCAGGGGCTGCTGCCATGACTCCACAAAGTGCTGCCCTCCCCCAGGAAGAGCAATCCAAAGAGGAGGAGCCCAGTGGTGCTTCTGCTGCCCTCAGACAGCGGGGCTCATGGTTGTGCAATGTTTACATGAGCACAGAGCTCACCATGGCTACACAGACCTCAGGAACAGCAGCTCCAGGCTCAGAGAGGGCTCAGAGGAGAGCAGCCCAATTCCCCTGGAGCAAGAGGAGCCTGTGCTGGCCTGGAAAAGGAGCTGAGTGCTGCAGGAGGAGCTGGAGAAGTGTCACGCACCCTCACGTTGGTGCTCTCCATCTCAGAGCTACAACTTCCAAAGGGGTTGTTTGTACAACTGGAACTTCTGCAATGGCCTCATCCTTCCCCTCTCATCCCAGGTCCGTCCCTCTCATCCCAGCTGTATTCTGGGAGGATGCTGGGGGGTGCATGTTCTCTGAGCTCTCTGCTTCACAGCAGCACCAGCAGCGAGCAGAGGAGGAGGGACAGGACCTGCTGTTGTGGCCACCTGGAAATGGCAGGTGCCAAAGGTTCAAACACTGCACAGCATGGCAAAGGAGCACTTCAGTCACAAAAGGTGTGCAACATGAATGGTTTATGTTGGAAAGAACCTTAAAGATCATCTCATTCCAACCCTCTGACATGGGTGGAACACCTTCCACTATCCCAAAGTGCTCCAACCTAGCCTTGGACATTCCCAGGAATAAGGCAATCACAGCTTCTCTCAGCAACCTGTGGCACTGTGGGTTGAAGGCTTTAAGGGACAGCCTTATAAGGTCCTTGCTCAGCTCCAGAGTCCAGTTTGCTCTTGGCACAGTCATGTCTCTCTTCCATATTCCAGCAAAACACAGATTCATTAATATATTTTCCCCGCCTGCTTATTGAGCTTCCTTTTCTCCCTTCCCATCCTCTGAGTTCCCCTCTCTGCAGTCAGCCTTGCCCAGTTTCTCTTACCAAGGTGGCACAGCATTGATCTAGGAATGTTTTAGGATGCATCCAACCATCCTGCTTACAGTCCACAGGTGACAGTCTTTGGGACAGGTCAGGTGGACTCCCAGGAATGGCAAAGGAGGGTAGATCCAGGCTTTGCAAAGGATGAGCCAGAGCTGAAGCATTTGTGGTGCAGAGGGAGCCTGGAGACACCTGTTTCCTTGTAGGATGGAGGCCTAAAGAGCAACTTCTTAGGTCTGTTCTTGAATTTTCCGTGCATTTCTTGATCCATCTTTATTGCCTGCCACCACATCTCCACCATTGCAACGTGTTATTCCCAATGGAAATGTGGAAACGTGGCTGTGTATGGATAAGGTGACATGAAGAAGTAGCTTTCAGAAAGTTATGGGCCTGTGAAGCATTTACAGTAAATGAGGGCAGATTTCCTGGCTGTCCAGGCAGACCAAGCTCCACATCCAGCCATGCCTGGGCAGCTGCTGAGCTGACAGTCTGTGTTGGTGCCCACAAGCTTTGGCATTCCAGCCAGGAAAAGGACAGAGCTGGATCCAAACTCCCCAGCCAGAGATCCCTGGTGTTCGTGCAGACAAACTCCTGAGTCATCTCCATCCAGTGGAGATTATGGGCTTGACTTGATGTAGAACAACTTCTAATGGCAAACATGGGAGTGGGGTGTGCTGGCCAGTTGGAAGTTGTTTTCTTTGGTTTGTTTGTTGTTGGTTTTCTTGTGAAGATTGTTCTCAAAGCATTTAGTGCTGGTACCTTTTTGAGCTTCAAATTTGGATGAATAAATGCCCTGGTGAACAAACCCCAAATCTTTGCCAAACCACATCTTCTGGGAAGGAAGGGGGTCAGCCCCTGAGACAATCCCTGGGGAGATTTATGGGGACAAGTTGTATATGCTGGCATCCAGAGGCCCTTTTCTCTAATTTCCCTAAACTCAAAATCTCACAGAATCTCCCTCTGTGTCATGGGGCCTCTTTTTTTATAATGTTGGGAGAGGATTTGAAAGCTGATAGGACTTTTCAGGGTCTCCCAGTCCCTCAGACCTGAAGGCACAGTGGTTTTCCTGATGGGCCATGACTGGACTTTTCAGGGTGTTTAACTCTGGTGCACCACAGCCCAGGCTCTGGTGGTGCTGGGGACGTGTGGCCATTTCCCTTCTTCCATGTGGCATGGTTTGGGGAGAAAAAAAAAGCAGCACAAAGGATTTGGAGAAGTTTTCAATGACTGAAGACCACACAGGTGAAGGGTAAGTGCCAGAGATGGAGTTCACAGAAACTAAAAGTTTTGTCTACGTGGCTTTTCCATGGGGCAGGGGGGCACCCAGAACAGCTGTTTCTGAGACAGCACTGGGAATTTTGCTGGCTGAGGCAGCTTAAATCAGGAAGAAGACTCCTTGGGAAGACTGTCCAAAGCCTCTGGGCTTTTTTCACACTTCAAATGCCCAAACTAGGCTGATAAAAAGTCACACAACCATACTTCATGAGTACCACTCCGTGCTGGCTACGCTGGTCAGACTCTTCACCTGGCACTCAGGGCACAAAAACAAGGAGGGGAAACACATTAAAAATAAAAAAAAAAAGAAGAAGAAGAAGAAGAAAGTGCCATGGGAACCATGCACCACCCACATGGAGAGCTCCAGATGTTCCCAGCACCAGCCCAGCAGCCACCAGCCCATTAGATGCTCATTAACAAGTGTAGATCTTGGCAGCAGCAAATTCGGGGACCCACAAAAGTGCCCTCTCTTCCCTCCCCAGCCCTTGCTTTGAAGATCCCCAACCTCCTGCTGACACACATCTTGAGGAGAAGCCTCTAAGTGAGAAGTTCCTCAGCACCACCCGGTGCACTGAGGGTACAGCCTCTGAGGATGGATGGTATCCAAATGTTTGGCAGAAATTCCAACTTTCCTTACTTTTAGGCGTATCTGTGGCTCTTTGATACTGTAAACAACTGACATAGGCATGGAAGAATAGTGTATCTGAAACAGTTTATACAAAAGAATTCCATCTGTCAGTCTGTTTACAGTTCACATGTGAAAAGGCAAAAATCTTTAAAAGGAAAACCCCGAGGGGAAAAACATTTATATATATAAATATGTGTATATATACCCCATACATATATATAGGATATGCTACAAATAATTGTTGAAGTGGAACAGTATCAGTGTACATTTTCTTTTTCTCTTGAATGCAGAGTTCTTTTTTTTTTCCTGGTGTAAATTAAATTTTCCCAGTTTGCTTTCTAACTTATTCAAAACAGCACAAAGAAAGGCAGACTGGAATTAACAGGGTGGTTTGAATATTTTTTTCTTTTCCCTTTTTTTTTCAACAAAACACTTTCCAGTCTTAAAGTTGTCCTAAAGCTTCTTGAAACTTCATGCACAAGATCATGGTGTTGCAGTAAAGAAGAAATACTGCTATTACACCCTTGAGAATAACCTTGAAACCCGGCTGCTGTGTTATCTGAAAGGGGATTTTAGAAATTGCTGTGAGAGCTTTAACTTCTGCTTGGACTGACACCAAGGAAAGCCAGAAATGATCCAGGTTTTGTGTCTTTTCTCAAGGGAAAGAAAAATGCTGCATAATTATCCACCTCACTCCTAAATGCCAGAAGGCAGAGCCCTGGAGACAGACATGGCAAAGGCCTGATTTTGTAATATTTGTGCTGAGCTGAACCAAACCTGGATGGTGCACGAGCTCATGCATAGGTGTCACACGGGTTACAGGCACAAGCAACCAGAGCTGGTTTTAGCTCTGTTTTCCCCCTTTTTGAATCCAATCCTGTGGGTGCAAACTGCATTAAAATAATTTGGTGCTGATGACAGGTGAGGGATTTGTCCTGTACAGAATCACAGAGTCCTCTGAACTGGAAGGGACCCACGGGGATCATTACCCACTGCTGGTGGCAGGCGGGTGCTGAGGACCAGGGCTTTTCTGCATACATCACCAGGGAGGATGTTTCAGAGACCAAACATGGGTTTTCCACCTCTGGAGCAGTAATTTTCCATGGACATGTGTGACAGTATGTGTGACAGTCCCTTTGACATCATGCTCAGGGAAGCTGGGAAGGCTGTGGGAAAAGGGTATTCTCACAGGGACACCCCCAAGGGCAGCACCAGCACCATTCCATGAGCACTGTGTTGATCCAAAATCCAGCAAAAATCCCATCCTAGGCTCCCCTTGCCCTCCTGGCCTTGCTGGCTTGGTTGCTTCACATCCCAGGCCCTGCTCTAATGGCCAGGGCCGTGTTTTGCTGTTTGTTTTTTGGAACCCACAGATGAATCGAGATGGGTAACAACACAAATATTTACATGTGGCAACCGTTTGTTTTAATTGCATGGGATGAAATCAAGGTTTTCTGTTGCCCCTGCAGCAAGGGGAGGAAGTGGGGGGTGTTTTTATGGGCATTCCTGAGCCCAGCCAGCCTTGGGAGGTGAAGGAACAACATTGCCCACCAGCTTGACCAAACATGTGCTCCTCATATTCCTCCACCATGAAACAGCTCTTTTTTATTGTGTCTTGGCAGGGCTATGAGCCTGCAGTCCTGGTACCATAACATCCCACTCCTGTGAGATTCCATGGGGCCAAATTCTGCCTGTTGTGTCTCCCAGGGAGCAGGAACAAGTGTGGAGCAGGAACACACCTGTGCCCACCCTCCTGCACTTGTTATGAGCTCTGGGAGACCCTCTCTCTGCTCCATCTCACACAGAGGGCAGCCCCAAAGAGCAGGAGAAATAATAAATACAACGAGGTTTCTAATGGGAGGTTGTTGCCAGGATGTTGAAGCTTTATGGGGCAGTTGGGGCTGGTGTTGGCTGTGATTTTTCCCAAGAGATTTGCCCAAGCTGAAAACCCAGAGCAGAAAAGGGTCACCTTTTTGGAATGTTGCGTTTGCCAGATCACCTCCTATCTCCTTACTTAAGCTGTGTGTGTGATCAAAACTGTTCAGTTACTAAGAAACAATGAAAAAATTGAAGGAAAGATGCTGATTTTTTAACATTAAGAAAGAAGAAAATAAAAAAAAATTGAAAACAACCAGAAACAAACATTTTTAGGGAAAAGTTTGTCATAATTATGTTCCCACTGTTTGCCAGCCTGTGCCTTATTCTGCATCCTATGAAGAGCTGTGTTGAAATGATATCTCAGAATCTTCAAGACCAGGGATATTTCTTAAAGGAAAAAGTATATTTCAGAAATATGGATATGTGTATTTTTATCTTCCTGGTTTGGAAGATGCCGTCACAGTCTCACAGTCTCTGGGGTCGGCACTGCTATGATGGGAGCGGCCAAAGGCAGGAAACGGAAATTAAACTTTCAAACTGATATTTTCATTTTTTATTAGTTTCACCTGGAGAGGTGAGAAAGTGGTTTTCACCAGAGATACCCTTCCTGGGCAGAGCTACTGGAACAAGTTCAGCTTAATTTTAGGAGAAGCCTAGTCTTGGACTACGCTGTGCTGCCAGATGTGGATCCCAAATAACTTCCCTGCTGAGAAGCAGCTGTGCTGCCATCCCTGAGGAGGCCTGGCCTGTGCCACCACCACGTCTGGACATTTGATGGGTCAAATGGGTGCCTTTGTGCACAAAAGATCCACCAGACATTCCCGAGGCAACCTGGCTCCATCCAAAGACCAGCTGGGAGCCAGTCTTGTTGCTCATTAGAGAGTGGCAGTTTTATTTGTCTTTTTAAATTATTTGGCACTTGAAGGCTCAATTCCCTTTCTTTTGCCATCCAGCCCTGCTTAAGGGTGTGTTCTGTGCAGCTATCCCAATTTTTTAATATGGTGTTGGGAGTTGGTTATTAATGGGTTGTTTATTTTTGCTTAAACAGGAGCCCCAGAATTTCAAGGGCTTCATGGTACCCATGTTTTAGGAAAAAGGAGATGGTGTGGGACCTCAGTTAGTACTGCAGGACAAGAGAGAGGGATGCACCACCCATGGTGTGGACACCCAGACAGATGCCAGGGTCAGCCTGTGAAGTATTTTGGGTGTTTATGGCTCCTGTCTGGGACTAACAGAGAGCTTTGAAACACCATTTGGCATGAGGCAAAGCCAATGGATGAAGGTGGGTTTTTCTCTAGTCAGAATTCCCATTGAAATGGGGGACAAAATCCTTGGAGAAAAAGAAGGCACAGACCTCCTAATCTTGGCCACATGGGGATGTCACCATGTTGGTGGCTGCCAGGTAAAACTGTGGGGCACAAGCAAAGCAGGTAAAGAGAGGTTGTTTCTTTTCCATGTGAATTAGAAACATTTTATTTAACAGCATGGAACAGCCTTGACCAAAGGCAGATAAAAAGTGTCAGTAAATCCAGCTTGCCTTTTTTGCTGGCATCCTGGGATGGAGCCATCCCACAGAGCTGTAGGTATTTAAGTGAGACACAGGACTCAGGAGTGTGGGATCCCTTCTGAATCAACATCAACACCTCAGCCAGTGGGGAGTTCAGGTCTGAAACAGTCACATGGTTAGAAAATGAATAATCACCATTATCAGCCTGACTGTGCTGGCACATCCTCCATCTTTCCATCAGTGAAGGCACAAACCACCTGCCCAGAAGAATAAACACCAGTGCTCTCCTCCCAGTTTTCCAGCAGTGACACCATTTCCCTCCCAGCTCTCCCATCCTGCCAGTGGTTGCAGCCAGGTGAGAGCAGCTGAAGGCTCATGAGTCCCCAACCCCAGCTGGGGGTGACCTCTGGGCAGGGAACAGGTTGTGCATTGAGATGGTCTTACAGGGACAGAGAGCATGGAAGGCAAGGGCCGGGAGGGAATGCCAAGGATATGATGCCTTGTTAAGGCTGACCTAGAACAGAGACTATACAGAGCTAAAGAATAAAGCAGGGATTTATTCAAAGCATCTGCTCCATGGATCCACCTTGGGCAGCACAAGAGCTCAGCCAGGGCTGCACCCAAGATGAACCCAAAATGGCCCCAAAATGCACGGCCGGGCACGGGGTCTGTCCCTGGGATCAGTTCTGCTCCATTTGCACCTTGCAGTTCATTGTCCCATTCCAGCTTTAGCCCCTGCAGTCCCACCCTGCTTGTTTTTCTCTCTCCAGCCCACGGTGTTTGTGCTCTTGGGCTGAGATTTGGATCATTTGTCCTTGGTGCCCAGCTGGAGCAGGAATTGTTTTGTCTCCCTGCTCTGTGCACAGAGCTCACCATCCCCTGATATGGAGCCCAGAGCCACACACTAAAGCAGCACAGAATGTGAAAAATAGAAAAGCTGAACCCTGAGGCATCAGATATGCAGCGTGGAGGCAGGAGCTCAGAGCCTTCAAATTTCCCCGCACAGCCGACATCCCCTCCCTCTTTGCTGTGGAGGAGCTTTGCCATCCTGGCTGGGGATGGCCGGACACAGTTGGGATGGCCGGACACACGCACGCCTTGGTGATCTCCACAAACACAGCCGGCCGGGCCATTACCTCAGCCCTGGGTGGGGTGGCCCGGCCGGAACGGGCTCCAGACAGCGCAGGATGTGACCCGCTCCGCCAGCCCGGGCTCTGCATCCCGGGATTGCACACAGACAGCTCCCGGCCTCCCAGCCCCTCCCTCCCTCCCTCTCTTCTTTTAACCTCTTGTTTCTAAAGTGGTTTCTAAAATAAGCCCGAGTCTCGGCAGCTGCGAAAGGCGTTTGCTGTCAGAATTGGCCCCTGTGCAGACGGACTGGATACTGCAGGCGCTTGTTTTGCATTTTAAGCCTAAACATTTCTCCTCCCCCCCACCTCCTTCCCCTGCTTTTTGCAGTTCAACTCTTAGTTTTTAATAGTCCTTGTCATGATGGAAAGTGCCAGACTCCAGCTGTTCTTCCCAAACCTCTGGGAGAGGCCTGGTTACATCTAGTTCTCATAAATCTTGAATCCAGTTCTAGCAAGTCTTTAAGCCTGACCACTACGCTGCCTGGGCAGTCCGTGATTGAAAACAGGAGCAGAGGAAGAAAAGAGGAAAGTGGGGAAATAGAGAAAAGACTTCACACTTGTAGACTGTTTCAGGAAAAGCAACCAAAAGGCACAGCGTGTAAGTCACACTGAGATGTGAGGGTGTTCTCTAGAGCCACCTTATAAACAACTTGTGGCATCAGAGAAAAGGGTGGTAGAGACTTGTTTGCAAAAACAAAGGCAGGATTCACCTGGCTTCCACAAAAAAGGGCTGGGAAAATATTCTTGGGTCAGGAACTTTGAGGGCCTGCATAAATGAAATGCAGAGATCCTAAAGTTCTCTGAAGGATCTTCAGCTGGGACAAACTGGTCTGGGCTCTGCACATCTGACTTATGTCTGTTGTGGATTTGGCCTTCAGGGTTGAAAAAGAGCAAAAGAGAACAAGGAAAGAAAAGGAATATAAGAGTACCCTCTCATTAAGGAAATAAGGTACCCATTAGTGTAAATCTTTCTTCCTCAGTGCTTGGTGAGAGAGTTTAATCACACAGAGCATTGGCATCTCTGAGCTGGGTTATTCCTTAAGCTGTGAAGCCCTGGAAGTCCTGTGGGATCCAGGCATTCACCATGCTCAGGGATGGGTTGGAGTAACCAGCATTGCTGGGGACCTGTAAAAGGCTCCTCTTCAGTTTGAAGAAGGAGCTTCTTAAATCTGTGGATGGGATTATGTTTTCAATCCCTTCCTGGGGCTCTGGGAAGCTGTTCCAGGCCCCTGCAGTCTTTGCTACAGATGTGTCAAGAAGCAAGGGACAATGAAAGTGTTGTGATGTGTCCGTCCCTCCCCAGGGCATGGAAGAGGAAAAAAGGAACCCTACATTTCTTGGGAATAAGATAGAAAATACCCAATGACCACTTAGCATATAAAATATCCAGGACAGGGTTACACTGGGTTTCATACAGTGGGAAGGATTGAAACCTTGTCCAAATTCTTCATCATCATCATCATCATTAATGGAAACTTTTGCTGTTTGCATCCACATGTGAGACTTCAGGAGCCATCACAGAGAGAACCACAAGGAAAAACAGGTACAAGAAACTGAACATAACCACACAGCCTTCAACCTTCTCTTAGTTTCTAGACAGAGATCCCTTCCAGCAAGGAACAGAGAGATCAGCCAGTAGCATTGAAACAGGAACGTGTTTGGATCACGGAAAACCAGTAACTCGGGGGAAATGTGGAAGTCAAGTGCCCTGTGATGGATGGATGAGCAATGGCTTTTTAAGTATCTGCATTTCAAAGGAGCACTAACACCAGATTCTGCAAGTGCAGCTTAACCTCACCTGACTCCAGGGACACCTTTCCACTGCCTCCAGTGACTGTTGGATGGGGCCTGTCAGCGGCACAGGTTTCCACGGAGAAGCCATGCACTCAAGCAGCCACATATTTAAATACTCTAGATGAGCCTCCTTCCTGGATTTCCCAACATCTGTGCTTCCTCGCCTTGGAAGCCATCCCCCTCTTGGATCTGGACACTCGGAGTGTGCGGAAATGAGCGGGAGCAGCTGAGGACAGCAGTTGTGAGTGGAGCAGAGCTCTCCTCAGCGATACAGGAGAGCACCTGCGGGTGCTCTGCGAGAATGTGGCCCAAATTCCATTATCCCTGCCCTGCGTTGGCTGGGGCATCCTCCACAAGGCAGGAGGGATGTTGGGAGCCCACAGGATGAGGCACAAAGCTCTTCTTCTCTTGTGCCTTCTGTCTGCAGCCCGTGCCAGGGCTGTCTTGCCCTTTGTGGAAGAGCCAGGCTCATGCCAAAGGTGGTTTTGCTGCGTGGCTCATTTCTTACCACAGACACATTTCCAGTGCTGTTATAAAGCTTATCTCCTCCTGTTATTTCCCAATATCAAATCACAGTAAGAAAACAGATTTCCCTTTGCTGAACACAGGTAGTATTACACTGGGGAGTGTTAATGGCTTAAGCAAAGATTTTTCCACCTACAGGCGAGTGACTGATAGTTTATCCATCTGCTGCATAAAACCAATGCTTAAATCCCAGCTTTAATGGGTCATATCACCTGTGGTTTCAAAATAACTCTGGATTTTCCCCTGAAGGAAGATGCAAAATAATGAAAATTAGTACTTGGAAGTGAAAGGGATTTTTTTTCAGTTCAACAAACAACCGGGAGCCCATCACTTTTTCAAGTCAAATTGTCTTGAGTGATTTTGTCGTAGGTCACAGGGAGGTCAGACAAGTTAGGTTTGGTCTTTTTCCTGCGTTGTCATCTCTCAGCAGGAGGAGGAAGTTCACCTCAGCAGGTGTCATAAACACCGATTTCCCAAAATTTCATAATCATTTAGATCTAATTACAAGACACACATGGTTTTTGACTTTCCCCAGGAAGACTTTGGGGAGTGCCCACCACTAAACCAAATAAGAAGGAATTTGCAGTGATTTTGCTGCAGTCAATGGGTTTGCATTTTTAATCCAGGAAATTCAGTTTAATTCCAGATATTTATTTTAACTGGCTGTGTTGCTCCAGGTCAGTTCACTTACTGCAGTATCACAGAGACAGGGAAGGAGATGACTTTTGCACTTTTTTTCAGTGTGTCCATCAGGAAAAGACACACCTATAAACTGGGTTGTAGACAGTGTGGACACTTGGGCTCCTGCCTCTATCTCTGCCTCCCACAACAGAAATTCCCCTGCTCAACAGCAATTTGACCCAAATCTAAAAGGCTGAGAGAAACCTGAGCGGTGCCAACTTTGAGTTCTCAGTTTGTTTTAAGAGGGTGAAGGGTGTCAGGAAGCCAAGAATTCTGTTTTCTCTGGAGGTCACTGAAAGTGCCATGAGTTATGGCAACAGGTATCTCGTGGTAGCCTCCTCATGACACTGCCTGAGCTGTTTATGGCCTTCAGGGGTGGTTAAGACTGGGCCACTTACTTAAAAATCCCATTTTAGATATTGGCTGGTGGTGTTTGTCTCTCTACACTCCACCCTCCAGAGATGCAGCTCTGTGCTGGTGCTATCTGTCCCTCTGGAGGCCATGCTGTGGTGTTTGTCCTCATGGACCTCCATGGTCCCCTTCTGTTCTTCAGCCTGAGGGGACAATTCACTGCCTGCAACCCTCAGGTGGGTGCTGGTGAGTAACTAAAGAGCAATTTGCCTTAATGGAGAGGCACAGGACAGGGACACCTGATTTACTTCATCTCTGGCACCATGATTTACTTCATCTCTGGCTGCCCCTTCTGAGGGAGCTAAGCCAGCACAGAGAGGGAACACTGCTAATGTGGACACTCCAGTTATCCTTATCTCAGCTTTCTGTCTTTGCTGATCATTAAATTATCCCACAGCCCATCACAGACAGGCCTGCAACATCCACAGCTCTATTAATAAACCTCCTGCAGCAGTAAATCCCCGGGTCTGACTGTGGACTGTCAGTACCTCCTCTGATTTATTCCCCATTTAGCCACCATTTGCTTCGGGGATAAAATGGAGCAACCACCAGTTCTGCTCTGTCTGTGGCCCCTCAGTGACAGCAGTGACAGCCTTGGGGAGAAGATGCTGAGGCCCCCCATGGTTTGTGACCCTTTGCCAGAAAAAAAGAAATTAAAAAATCCTCATGTGGGGATTGGCAAATGCAGACTTGCATCTGTGGGCCCAGACCCACCTGTCAGCCTAGAACTGTGGAAGAAATTTATTCCTGATCCTTTCTGAAGTTCACGAATCATCTTTGCCACAAACATGGCCAACAGCACCGTGAATTTGGGCAAGGCTGCTGCAAACACGTCCATGAGGACATTCAGCAGTGCCACAGGCATGACCTCCATGGGCAGAGAGAGGCCAGGACAACTCTTCACCTGGGTATGTGCAGCTGGACCTCCAGGGAAACCCAGGGGGATTGCAGAGGAGCAGCTGATTATGAGCCCAGTGTGTGCCCAGGTGGGCAAGAAGGCCCCTGGCACCTGGCCTGGATCAGCAATAGCATGGCCACAGGACCGGGACAGTGATTGTCCCCTGTGCTGGGCACTGCTGAGGCCACCACGTGCTGTGCCCAGTTCTGGGCTCCTCAAATCAAGAAGGACATTGAGGGGCTGGAGAGTGCCCAGAGAAGGGAATGGAGCTGGGGAAGGGTCTGGAGCACCAGGAGAGGCTGGGGGAGCTGGGAAGGGGCTCAGCCTGGAGCAAAGGAGGCTCAGGGGGGACCTTGTGGCTCTGCACAGCTCCTGACAGGAGGGCACAGCCGGGGGGGTCGGGCTCTGCTCCAGGGAACAGGGACAGGACAAGGGGAAACAGATTCAAGTTGTCCCAGAGAGGTTCAGGTTGGACATGAGGAATGATTTTTTCATGGAAAGTGTTGTTAAGCATTGGAAGGAGGTGCCCAGGGAGGTGATGGAGTCTCCATCCCTGCAGGTGTCCAAGCAATGCCTGGATGTGGCACTCAGTGCTCCGCACTGGTGCTGAGGTAGGAATCAGTCACAGGCTGGAACTCACTGATCCTGGAGGTCTTTTCCAATCTCAGTGATTCTGGGATTCTATGATTAAAGGGACTGGGAAAGCCAAAGGGAATTCAAGGAGGGGTGGTCCTGGCCAGGAGGTGACTCTATCCCAGAGCTCCAGATATGCATCCTGGGCCTCTGGGGCTTCCCAGGGCAAACTGGGCAAGCAGGAGGCTGCTGACCTGTGCTCTGGGGTCCTGACCATGGCAGGGCAGAATGGCCCCACTCTCTGCTGTTCACAACTGACTTGTCCCTGTGGGGGGAAGCTTAATTGCCTGTCTTGGCCTGGACAATACTTAAACTCATTTTCTGGACTCCAGAGGGATTGTGGTTGGCCTGTAACAGCCCCAAACACACTTTGATTCATTTTATTTCCTGGACTCCTAAAGGGATCCTTTTTTTTTTTTGGCCTGTTTTGGCCCCAAGCCCTGTTTGATTCACTTATTTCCTAGACTCCCAAGGGAGTGTGGTTGGCCTGCTTTGGCCCTGTCTTGCTGTCACTTTTCCATGCTGGTATGCAATGCATCTGCACGCTTTAGATTCCTCTACTGCTTGTGCTTTCACTGTAGGCCAAGGCTGGACGTATTTTGCAATATTTCGGGAAATATAAACACATTTGGTCTGTCTCCATGCAATCACCTTGCTGAGATTTCCCTGCAGCCTTTCACTGCCTTGTCTTTCCCACTATTTTCGCACGGCAAGAGGCACTGTGAGCTCAGCATGGCCGGCCTCTACCTGGAGAGGGGATGTTCCCTGTGGGATTTGCAGCAGGGAACACCCCAAGAGAGAAAGGGAAGGACCCAAAGAGGAGGGAAGGTGGAGAAAATCTCCAATCTGCATGGCTACTGTCCCTGTGAAAGGTGATTTCATGGTTGTGTAGCTTTGTCACTGTGCCTGCCAGCTGCTTTCCCACCACAAGGAAACCCCAGCTGTGAGGAGGTGTCCCTGGTCACACCAATCCAGGCACCATGGGTGACATACAGGGCAAGCCAAGGTGTGGGACTGGCTCTGTCATCATCCCACAGGTGACCTTACGGCACAGCCATCCCTCCAGAACTGCCACAGCTGCTCAGCACACACAGAGCATAAAGCTCAGGGCATAATCCCCACCCCTGCTCTGGCATCCCTGGCTGCCCTGTGTTACCTTGTACAGCCCCTGAATGACCAGCAGAGACCCTGCTTGGTCTCTGCTGTGATGGAGCACAAATCCTTCCTGTCCACACAATCACAACTGAGCAGGAAGCTAAGATGCAGATGGCCTCCACTCCACGGAGAAAATGTGCAGAGAAAAAATTCTTCATACTCTCTTTGAGAAAAAAAAAGGGGTTTTTTTTCTGATGATTTCACTTACCTCTACTGAAACAAGTTGAATGGTGACTTCCCAATCCCAAACCAGTCTGACACTGGGAATAATGGCACAACAAGCTGGTGAAGAGGTGATGGATATTGCTATTCTCCTCCCTCTCCTCAAACACCTCTTGGACTTCTCCAGCCATCTCTTGATCTGTGTCTGCTCACACTGAGCTCAGCCTGTACCAGTCTCCCTTGTCCTGCCAGCACACAGAATGTGAGCGCTGGGAGAACAAACAGCTGGAGGTCTGGCTTCCCAGTCAGAAGCCCACCTGTGCTTTGGAGAGCCTGTGACAGTGTCCAACGCTGACATCTGTAACTCTACAATAGCACTTTGCTCTTTGCTCCTGAAATTTCAAAGGAATTTGTCAGAATATTGATAGGTTTGTTCCCCATAAAAATCCTGAAGTGTAAAGCTGCTTGGGGCAGAGTCCCAGGCCGGACTCATGCCCTCCAGAGCACATGTGAGAATAAAGTCTTGCTTTCAGTAACAGTATAGTCCCAGCACTGCAACAACAGACCTATTTTATTTCTTTTATAATTTACAAATATCACCACAATGCAAACTCGTTCCACATCCCACCAGAACAGCATTGCTTTCCATATAGACTGTCTGGAGATAAATGTTTCATCACAGAATTTATTGTTTATAGAGCTTACTCATTTACTGTGCAACTCCTTTTTATCAAGATCTCATTTCAGAGCCCAAGCAAGAAAGAAATCCAATAAATCCAAGAGCCTGTTAATGCTGTGAGGAGAAAGCAGCTCTTTACTGAGTGAGCAAGTTTCATTGTCCAATTGTCCCAGGAAATTTAAAGCAGAATGTGTTTTTGACAACTTCGTTAATGGGACTTTTTTTTCCCCTTGCCAGAAATTCAGGCATAATTAAGACACAGTGTTGAACTTCAAATGTTTCCCTGAAACTGGAATAGAGGACTTGATGAAGCATGTAATATGGCATAACCTCCCAATTATTCACACGTTTAGATAACCATAATCACACAACGCCCATCACAGCCAGGAGGTTATTCCAGGCAGATATTGGCAGGGGCTAATGGACAGCATATTGTGAGGGCAAGGAGGCTTTGAGAGGAAACATTAATCAGAATTTGGTAGCAGAGTCATCAATCACAGCTTAACAAAGCTGTCACTCACCGCTGCAGTCCCGGGACCTCGATCAACTCAGAGTTCAACTCATCGGTGTCCAAGAGCAGAACTCAGCACGGGAGAATGGCATTGCCTCAGTGGGACTGTCCCCAGGACACCCAGCCCTTGGCAGAGTGGCTTCTCCAGGGAAGAAGCAACAGAAATCGTGGCCAGGATTTGTAATAATTGGGCTGTGTATTTTTCAGTCAAACAACGTCGCTTTTGATTATCGCTATTTGATGTTTTCTTGCTTTGGGTTTGAGAAATGCAACTGCATTCTGCAACTGGAAATTATTCCAACCAGGAGCTTTTCTAACTGCTTGCTGAGACACCCACAGCAAATTGTGACATGTGAGAAATGTGCAGCAGGAGCACAGCAAGGAGATGAGAGGCTGTGACTATTCCCATTTCTCAGGGACCTAGATCTTGTCTGGGATGCAGTGTCCAGGTTTGTGTCCCCAGCACAGGCAAAATGCCAATAAACCGGGCTGAGTTTGGCAGATGGTCACCATGATGGGCTGGATGGTCCTGCAGGGAGGTGCAGAAGGATCAGATCTTGTTCAGCCTGGGAAATGGAAGTTCATAAGGGGTCTTAATACCAGTCAGGATTTTGGAGTGTGAAAAACTGGAGGTTTTCTAGCTCTGACTAAAAAAGCCCTGAGCAAAATGATCGGACTTCAGTTCTAACCCTGAGTTCCAAACCTGCCAAGTCCATCCCAGCATGAACAGTGTTGCATTTCCATGGCTGAAGGAAAAATTCTCTGTTCTCCACCCTTTCAGGAGGTGGAACGTGGGGCAAGTGTTCAAATAGCAGCACAGAAGACAGAACTTTGGGATCAGGACATGCAACATCTTTGCCCAAGACCTGGCTGGGAGGTTGCACCATGTGTCATTCATGGGTTCCAGAGCACCTGGGAGTGCTGTTGCCTTTGTCCAGGTACCTTCCCCAGATCTTTCGTCAAGTCCCTCATCCTAGATTAAGGCCAGCGAGCGCTAGTCCTGACACTGCTCCTGCACAAAGGCAATTTTCCTGAGAGAGGGTGTTTGCACTTCACCTTTTGCCACAAACATTTTGTGCAGAGTCACAGAATCACAGAATATTCTGATTTGGAAGGGACCCACAAGGATCAATGAGTCCAACTCTCAGCCCTGCACAGGACACCCCAGGAGTCCCCATGTGAGTCCACACAGCTTCTTTCCAACAAGGCTTTCTTATCACCTGCTCTTCTGCTTTTAGGCCCTGCCTCTTGCACTGTTTTACCTAAGCCCCCTCTCTATTTTGTCACATTCTGTACTCACCATCCTGCCAGTTTCAGTTGTTTTACCTCTGTCCAGGCCCTCCCTCAGGGCACAGCTGCAAAGCAGTGCAAGAGAGGGGCTTTTCTTTCATCCTCCAGAGATGCCTTCAGTCTGCACTCTGTGCATTAAAGGGCAGGAGGTGAGAGGTCTCTGAGTGCCTAAGGAATGAGGGAGCTGCTGCAAATGAATTCCTGAAGACTCAAACTTTCTGTGCCCTCCTTGCACTGTCCCGTGTTGGCTGAGACACTGCTTTTTGACAGCACTGGAGCACATGGAAACCTTGATCCACCCAACACATTATGCTGAAAAACTTCATGCTTTGGGTACATAAAGTTTTCCACATAAACAGGTGGGAGTCTGGCGTGGCCGGCACGATTTGAGGCCAGTGCATGGTGTTTTTAACACTGTGTGGAAAACTTTTGGGTGCTGGCTGTCTTGTGAGGGGTCAAGTGAGTCATTATTTTCATTGGCTTTCCCCTGGCCAGGGTGTCCCTGAGAGGTTTGTATGAGGTTCCCCTTGCTCCTCTGGCAGAGATGAGGAACTCCCTCCTGATGCTGCAGTGCAAAGATGATGAGGGACATTTCCAGGGGAGGGGGGGACTCCAGCAGTGCCAGTCTCCTCTGGATGAAGGACTGGGAGCAGAAAATTTGCCATCGTGGTTGCTTTGGTCTGCCACCAAATTGCCAAGATATGGTGTCACCTATTTCTTAGAAACTGAGACCCTCAGTGGTGCTTGGGTGGCCCTAAAAGAGAAAGCCAAGATGATGGTGGGTCTGTACATGTCCTGGCTGGGCTGAAGGGTGGCTTTGAAGAAGTGAGACATCATTGCTGACAAATTATGAGAAGCAAAAAAACACCCTAGGATTTTTCCATATCCCACTTCAGCCATGTGTCTTGTGTGCTGCAGGGTGTCCTCCTCTAAATGAAGGTAAACCCAAAATCTCCTGAGAGGAGGCTGCACATTTTCCATTTTCTTTCAGGATGGACTGGTGACTTCAGGGCTTTCTCTGGCTGCTGTGTTGGTTTTGCTTGTACCTGTCAGCCTGTGGTAAGAGGAAAACTGCCTGAGGAACCCTGGAGACAGAGAGCCTGCAGTTGGTGACATTCCCATGAGGAACAATCTTTTTTGGCTGAGGTTTTTTGTTCAGGTAGAAGGGGAACCTCACATGAGATAGTCACATTTGGCTCCAGAAAAATGGAAGCACTTGAAGGCACTCCAGAGAAGAGCAATAACAATATGGGCAAGGTGGAAAAACCCTGGGTCATTTGCAAGTCCAAGTGCCTAAATCTCTCACTGGGGCTGCAGTGAGTGGTTTGAATGTGGCCCAAAGCCTGCTCTGTGCTGTGGTTGGACAGGAGCTGCCGGGATTCCGGCTGGATGTGGAGCTGTCCCGGTGGCCTGGAGCCAAGAGCCACTCAGTGTGCCCAGAGAAGGATGCAGTGAAGGTTTCCCAGCCTGGGGCTTGCCAGGCTGTGTGGCCAGCAGCATCCAAGGGAGGGACCTGGTCACGATCCCGTTCGGTCTCCTTGAACCTCTGGGCCAAAGGAACAGATACCACTGGCAGCCAGGTCAAGCGGGGACAGCTTTTACCAGGAGCCAAAGCTCCTCCTCACACCTTCTTGAGTGGAAATGAGACTGTTCTCCCACCACACCCATGAGGGGAAGGGAGGGGACAGGGTGGGGAATCGTTATTTTAGTCATTAGCTGATGGGGAATTTACCAAGGAAGACTGACCTCAAAATCCCACGGTTTTCTCATTGTAGAAGTAGCCAGTGTGAGGAAAATGTCACGTACTCCAGGACTGGGACAGAGAGGAGAAATCCCTCTGCTTTGGAGATTCTGCCAGGATGAGCTCCCATGTCCCATAAACAGATTGTGTTCCCACTCTCTGGACTGTTTTTTTTTTCTCATCACCTGCAGGTCTTGGCTGAATTCTGTTCCTTTGCCTGATGGACCTAAATCATCTCCCTTGTGGAAAAAAACCAAACCTGGGCAGGAGGCTGCATCACAACCTCAGGGGTGCAAAAGGAGAGTGCTTGCAAACACATTTTTTGGGGATGACCCCCTCCATTTCCTTAGCAACAGCAAGCATTAGACCATTTAACCTCAAGTCTATGCTTGGAAATGATGTTCATGTGTACTTTTGCTTAGAATTTACTTTGGGCCTGAAGAATCTTCCACCCAAAGCATTTTTATTTGGTGCTTTACAGGTGGTGGCCATGGGAAGCCCTTTTGCTCATCTGGTGGCAGACTGGGGACACGTCCCATCCAACCTGCTGCACAAGCCACCAGTGCCCAACACTCCTTGTGCTTGTTGATCCATCCCAGAGGAGCCACATGAATGGTTCCTGCTCTGTTATTGTCCCAGGGCTCACGATGGAGTGTAAAATTCCATGAAACCTGGGCTGTTTATTTAAACAGAGAGGGTCCCACCAGGGTCACAAAGTGACATCGCGTTTCCCACCCTCCTGACAGAGCTGTGGGGACACCAGAGGGATTTTGTTTGGGATGCTTTCATATCCCACACAGTAGGCAGAGAGGGAAAGCTTATTTAAAGGGGGTTAGAAAGAACAAAGTCAAGCCATTCTTCTTACATCAGGCCCATCTTGGGAAAACGACTCCTGATGGTATAAGCTGCAGATTAAGGCAATTAGATGGAGAAAGAGAGTGTGAAAAACTATTAAAACCCTTTCCAAATCTGTCATAAAATAGTAATAAAAAGCCTTTGGCCAACATTCTAGCTGACACAGTGATCTAGAGTCTTGGAGGTCACATGTACAAGCTGATTTACCCCAGAGGAAGGTCTGCTCCATCTGCTGGCCTCAGCATTAAATGATGAATTTCCTTTCCCAAAGCACCCTCAGAGGAAGTCTTGATCTATGCAAGACACATAAAAAAGGAGGCCAAACATGGATCATAGATCCATTTGGCTTGGAAAAGGACCTTTAAGGTCATTGAGTCCAAAGAGTTAAAGCAGCACTGCCAAGCCTGCCAGTAAGCCATGCCAGTAACCAGGTCTTGCCTGGCAAGCTGTGCATGGCAATCCCATTGCAGGGCAGGGCTGTGTCCCAGTGACAGAGACACTCCAGCTCTTCCTTGGGTGACCCCACCACTGCATCCTGCCACACTCCATGTGACATGGAAGACTCCATGTGACATGGAAGACCTCCCAAGAGATGCCACAGAAAAAGGCATAGAAAAAATTCCTGGCTGTGAGGGTGGTGAAGCCCTGGCACAGGGTGCTCAGAGCAGCTGTGGCTGCCCCTGGATCCCTGAAAGGGTCCAAGGCCAGGTTGGATGAGGCTTGGAGCAACCTGGGATAGTGGAAATTGTCCCTGCGCATGGCAGGGGGTTAGAATTAGGTGATCTTTAAGGTCCCTTCCAAACTAAACCATTCCATGATTCTGCATGTCCAAGAGAAGGAAATGTTCATCAGCAGGTGGCCACAGGCCAGACCTTGAGCAGGATCCTATCTGAGGCTCTGCCTTGGATGTGCTTGAGCTTGGATGTGATGACTCCTGATCCCTGTGTCTCCCTCACCCCCTGCCCTGCTGTGGATGTTTTTGGAGCAGCCTTTCCCTGGCTGGCTGTTTGTACAGTGACTTGCATAACTAGAGCATGATGATTTTAGCTCAGGGCTTTCGGTCCCATGATACAGAACGGGATAATTGGATGCAGCAAGTGCTGTGACAGAAACCAAACAGGAGTGTAAAAAGGAGAGCTCCCTATTCAAGGGAAGGGAGGAAAAGCCTCCTGATTTTCTTGTAATGAAGTTTGTCCTGGGTTTGCATAGAGGAAAGGCAGGGAAGGGAGACCTGTCAGCAGAGGTTGCATTACTGGCTCATGCAGGGAGGGGAGAACTCTGTGCTCTGTGTGTGTCTCTGGGTTCAACAAGCAAATAAAGCAAAGATTTCTTTAAAGATACCGAGCCCAAGCACACCACAGCTGGGAAGCACACATGAGCAATCGCTTTCACATGCTAACAAATAAAAGAGCCTTGCAAAACAGATGCTGAGGTTTGTGGGGCTGGCACAGGCTCGCTGCTGGCAGGGAGTTAACTCACAGAAAGCTGAAAGGTTCAGCGATGGAAGAGAATCCAGAGACTGTTTGTTCATAAACACAGCTGAGGGCCAGCAACCTGCTTTATCCCCTGCCTGAGCTGCACTGCCCCAGTCATTCCTTGCAGGGTTCCTGCAGGAGAGAAGGCAGATATGCAATTCTTCTGCAGCTCATGCTCTAGAGAAATAATTAAACAGTTTTTCTTAACCTCTTGAACTTTTCATTTATTATTGCCATCCATTATGTCTACCTTCTCAAATAGCAGGATCCTGAAAGCCAGCTCCAGGGGTCAAGGGTTTATTGTTTAATGGAGATAGAACATTCTGTAAATTGCACAAAGTCACAATGTTTAGAAGAGAAGCTTCTGGTGTACTGAATCTTTTCAATTTAACAAACAGTGAGCTTTGACATATGTTCTTCCTCCATAGCAGGAAATTTGGGATAAGTGCAGTACTGGCATGGACATGTTACCAAATCCTTCCTGTAAACCAAATGACATCTGCATTCAAATAAAAACATTCCTTGCACCAAATACCAGGAAATACTAAAAGTATCACTATTCTTCTAAGGTCATGCTAAAATGAAGTTTTTGGCTTTCAGAACACAAAGTAAGTTTGTACAGGGCCAAGACGTTTTGTTCAACACACATTTGCTGTTACAAATCCCAAGAGACATCCTTCTGGGTCAAATATGTGCATGTGTCTGTAGAATTTTGCAAGCATTTAATCTTCTTCATATGAAAAAAGAATAAATATTTTAGGAGCGTGGACTTACATTAACAAATATTGCTGTTGCCTTTGTTTTTACTAGTGCTCTGCTTTTCAAAGGCAGAAAAGAGATTTGCTTAAAACAAAGCAAGCATCCTCAAAATGCACCATGCCAAAATAATCCAGGGAATAAATACCTGGGATTTACAAAATATGAATATTCTTCAGTAAATAAACTGAAGCAAGAGGCAGGCAGGGAGAGGAGGCTGCTGCAGTGATGGGGAGGGAGTGCTGAGTGTAAACACTTTCATCTCATAGATGGCAAATCAAGAACATTTGAAGAAAATAAATGTATGCAGAGCAGATTCTTCCTTCTCATGTTACTTTCGGGGGATTTTACTGCTGATAGTTAACGCCACATAAAACCTTTGGAATATTATGCCAGCAGATGAAAAACTACAATGGCAGAAAGAGCTTCCCATGGATAATTAGCATAAATATCTGCTTAAAGCTGAGTAATTTGTTCACTGTGCAGGATGTACCTCAGCAGTTTGATGAGCAAAAAAACACAGGGAATGTTTTGAATGACTTACATTTGAAACAGAGCAGGCAGATACCAGGGACTGTTCAGAGACTACCACACAAAAAAAAGTCTGCTCTGAGTGAATGAATGCCCATTCCCACCAAGCTCAGGGCCAGACATCCCTCGGAGGCTTCACCCAGACACATCCCTGCAGCTTCCCACTCAAAGGAACATTTTTGTTTAATGGGAGGACCAGAGGATCCAGACTTTGGAAATGGAAAAGAAAAAAAAAAAAAAAAAAAAAAAAAAAGAATGAGAGGAAAAAATGAAAATGGAGGGGAAAAAATAAAATAAAAATCAGCATTTTCCAATGTCCTTATTAAAAAAAAAAAACACAACACTGTTTCCAAATGGTGATCTTTTCCAAAAGGTCATTTGGAAAAAAGGTAATTTTTCATCTTTTACCAGATGCTTTGTTTGACAAGTGTGGCTTGAGGAAGCTGCTGGGAAGGTAGCACTGGCTCAGGGGAAGGCCCAGCAGTGTCCCCAGGTGTTGGTCACTCCCACCTCCAGCACTCCTTCAGGCTTCCTCAGAGCACCCCTCCCTCTCCTCCAGGGCCAGAAACTGGGGTTGTATGGTCTGTGTTTCCACTGGCATCTCCAACATCCCCTGCTCCTGCCAAAGGAGGCAAAAGAGAGAGTGAAAGCAGCAAAAATACTCCTGAAAGGGAGGTGGCGGATGGTCCTGTAAACCTAATGCAGTCCAAGACCTGGAAAACACCCTGAAAAGGATGTGATAATTAAATGGTGAGTGGAAGAAAACCCAGCCTTGCAGCCCACGGAACAGACCAGCTGAAAAGACACAAATATTCAGACTTTAAGGGTGACCCCAACCCACTAAGAAGGTTGCTCATTTCAGCAGATTCCCCACCTGGCCTTTAATTTGCCTGTGATGCTCCCAGGTTCAGCTGTGCTTTCTCTGAGTGATATCCCTGCCCTGGAATATCCCAGGCAGAGCAAAAGCAATTCCACAGCATCCAGAGAGAGGTGAAGCAATCAGAAGTGAATATACCCCGGCCTCATACAGCATTCACTGATTTGCACTAGCCCCAGCTGCTGCTGAACTACCAGGACCTTTGTTTTCTTCTGATACCTGAACAAGGCTGGTTTCCATCCTGGACCCTATGGCAAGACCTGAGGGAGGGGAAACTGTATGTCCACAAACAGAAGAAAACCCACTTCTGATCTCAAGGTTGTATTTTTCATTTCTCTTTAATTAATTAGTATTTTTTAAATTGTCGTTGTAATCCAGGCAGTGGGAAGGGAAACTGGAAATACCCAATGTAGGCAGTAGCACTGGTCCCTCCACTGCTGATTTAGAGTTATCCATTAATCTTTTGGAGAAAATTGATAAGGATATGGGTTGGCACCTTTGGGATCTGATCAAATAGGACCAGGTGGGAAACCCTCAAGGAAGAATCAGAGCTCAGCAGTGGTTGCTCAGCTGGCTGCAAATCCCCTCAGTGCCCCAGTCTGTGGAAACCCAGGGCACCACAGGGAATATTTCTCTGTCTGCTCTGGGGTGCCCTGACCTCCAGGGGAGCACTGACTTTGACCCTCATCCATGGAGAAAGTTTCCCAGACTTCAAGACGGACTGGAATCCACAAAAGTGTGAAACAGATTCTAGAGAGTGGTATAGGTGTGTCACTTGGTGAGAAATTGAGGTTTTGAGATTTTTAGTGTGTTGTGGATGGAAGCAAGATGGAGGGCACAGGGTGTCATCCTGGGTTTCCTCTTCATGCTTCTTCTTCCTCCTTATGCTTCTTCTTCCTCCTTCTTCATGGGTTTGGGTGGCAGTTTGTAATTGGGCAGAAAACTTTGCATTGTGGGCTCTGTGGGATCAGTTATTGGGTTAAAAGGGAAAATAATCCAGGTGTCAGCTCTTAAGTGGATGGTTTAGTCTTAAAAGACCTTGTGACAAGAGATTCTTGGCCATTTTGTGCCTTCTAATGAAAAGCTGCCCAACTCCCAGCAGTGAGACTGTTTTACTGATAAGAAATAATAAACACCTGAGTCAGAACACAAATTACTGTCTCAAGTGCCTTCAATCCAGACCCAAAGAAACCAACAACTGGTACCCCGGCAACTGGGACCCCCACAAGTCCACCCAGACAGGGATCTCAGCTCCTGGCTGCTTTTGCTCCACTTGTTATCCCAACAAAAGTCTCCCTCCAGCTTGGATGCAGCCGAAGGTGCTGCTGGAAGCCTGGGCTGGCCCCACACGGTTGCCCACGTGCTTCAGGCCCGATGGAGCAGCTCAGCTTCCCGGGAAAGCCCCATCCAGGATGCAATCCTGAGGCGCTGCCGGAGGCAATCATCCCCCTGCTGAGCTAAACCCCAGCCCTGGGCTGCAGCTTTCCTTCCAAGTGAGAGCTGGAGCTGCTATTCAGACCTTATATTTAGAAAAATGTGGGAAAAGAACTAGATCCATTTCAGGGTTTGTATTTTTGTTGGCAGGATATCTGGTATCATTATGGAGAGCAAACCCAGGGTTTTTCTTGTCTTTTATTTTCTTTTTATTTTCTCTTTTAATTTTTTTTTCAAAGTATGCATTTTCTTGCCAGAATCATATAGAAGAAGTGGGATCTGATGAGGGGAATTTGTGGCTGAGAAGCCTGAGGGAGCAGCAAAATCATTTCATCATCACATCTTTTGCATGCACAGATGTGTGGGCCTAGGAGCACTCCAGAGGTCTCCTCCTCCATCCTCCTGCCCTGTGGCAAAACCAGCTCATCCTGGTGATGGAGACACCACATCCTCCCCAGGTACTCCCCAGGTACTCCCATCCTGATTTTTTTATTCTGCCTGTTAGAAAATTCCTTGGATTTTTGGCAAGATACCTCCAGGATGGTTTATCAATGGATAAAGGGACGGATTATTCCCTCCCTTTGCCGCCATGTGTGACCCCAGGCAGCTGAAGAGCATGGTAGGGAACTCCTGGAGGGTTTGCAGAGCAAACCAGGCCTGCCTGAACACTCCGAGCGGGACAGTGAGCTGTGATTCACCCTGAGGGCTGATTTTTGCAGCAGTCTGGTGTTTTATACATTCTCAGCAGAGCAGGGGATGTCACCAGCAGCACATTTAAGGACAAACCCCTGGCAGGCGCTCTGACACATGTCCTCTGGCAGACACACTTGCGTGTCACTCTTGAGGAGCCTGCAGGACATCTGCTCTGCCAGAAGTCGTGGCAGGGCTCTGGCAGATGGGTCAGCGGGATTGGGGATGGAAAAACACGGTGATCCCGAGAAAACGACACCCGCCCTTTTCCTCTCTGAAAGAATTCACAAAATCGCCACCAAAATACAGGACCACAGCCTTAAAAAGCAGACAGGGAACCTCTGGGAAAAGCCTCCAGCAACAGGGACACGTCATGTGCTGCCTGCTCAGCTGTCAAGTTAAGGACTTGTCCTGCTATCGCTCAGTCCTCAGAAGGTCAACGATTGGCTTTGCTTATCTCCCAAAAGCACTTTACTCTGGTTAATTGGCACCCCTGGTGACAGGGTGGATTGATGGGTTCCCATCAGGTCCTGCACAGCCATCCTGGCAGGACAAAGCTTCCCCTCACCCCTGCCTACTCGTGTTTTACGGTGTTTCCCAAGGAAGCACACGGGAAGGACTCACTCGTGGGGAATGGATGGGTGGAATGGCACTGATGTCAAGGCCAAATGCTGTGAGAGGAGGGTGGGAGAGTACCCGCAGGTTTCTCTGTTCATTTGTCCATCCCTGGATGCCACTGTGCTGCCTGGAGATTGGGCTCATTGCCTTGTCCTGGCCCTGTAACACTGTGACAGCACCAGAACAGTATTTGTTCCTTTCTGGCAGCACTTTGTCACTTGAAGGCAGCTCAAGTGTTTCCATGGGGTACTTCTCTGTGGAGCACAGACGGATTGAGTGTCCTCTAGGGTGATCAAGGCCATATCTCCAGGCCTGATGCCTTTCTCCTGCAGCGTGGAGATGCTGGGAGCAGAAGGAAGCATAAAAGCAATGTCTCCAAACCTCATTTCCCTACTTGCACCTTCTGTTGTGCTGAAGAAAAGGCTCCTCTGGACACTCTCCAGAGAAAGCCTCCTTCTACTGGTGATCCCTGAAAAGGACCAGGTGTTGCCTTTTAGTTCCCTATTGGCCCTGATCTCCTTCCTTCCTTGATCCCAACTTTGCTTAAAAGAAACCCCATATTTATCTAGCTCCTCTTGGATGTTTCTTGGGGAAGGCTTAGCTATTTCTACTCCCCTTTTGACTTCCCAAGGCTCATGCCCAACGGCATGGCAGGAGGAAAACAAGCCTTAACTCCTCCCAGGGTTGGGGGCAGGTTTCTGCAGGGGGGAATTGGTGAGTAAAATTGCTGTGCTGTGCCACCAAACTTCCAATGTTTGCTCAAAGCTTTTCCTTGTTTTCACAAACACCTTCACTTTTACTTTTACACTCTCAAAATCTGTTGTTTTCTGGGTAGGACCGTAACTTGTACCCACTTGGCAAGAGTTCATCAGGCTTGGGACAAATCCCACACATATCCACCTCTTCCATGTTCATTCTGGCTTGCAGAGCCCCCATTCCATGCCTGAGCCCTGATATCCCCAGCTCACAGCTCGCACGTGGTGTTGGTGACCAGCATCCACCATCTGTGCCGGCAGAGTGCCGCAAATTCAGAGTCAGAACCTTGTTTTAAGCAAACAGAAATGTGCAGGACATACCAGACTCCTCGCTGGAAATCAGAGCCATATTCTTCAAAACTCTGACCCTTTGTTCAGACGCCCTTTGGAGACCTCCCGCAAATACCTCACTTGGACTTCCAGATGCAAGAAATTAATTTTATTTTTTTAATTCTGTGCCACAAATCCCTTATTTTGGAATGTGCACTTTTCCTGTGCGGTCCCTGGCTCCTAGAGACTACAAATACATGTGAAATTGCAACAGACATTGATAACAAAAGTTTGAGGGTAACCCAACAGCTTTTCAAAGCCTTCTCTAGATAATTTATCCTAGACTGGCGAGTAGCCACAAGCTCCATGGTGGGGAAGAAGGCTGCTTTTGATTTAGCTGATGTTTAGGTGTGAATGAGGAGGAGAGATATACGATTAATCACTGGAAGCAGGGAGATGGTATTATTTTGATTCATACTTGACAAGTTTTCTAGGAATGCTGAACTCGAGTAGAAGTGCATGGTGGACCCAGCTGTTCAAACAGTGTGATTAATTAAACTGATTCCATGTGAAAAACAACACTGACTCTCGCTCTCAAATTGCAAATCATTTTCAATATATTGGGGAAGGGCCAGCCCGAGTTTTTATTAATTGCTCTGGAGGTGATGAATCAGGGTTGTCTACAGAGACCCACACAGGCGCACATTCCTGAGGACGTACGTGATGGTGGGCTGGTTTCTCGGCTGCTTGGAGCAGCAAGAGTTGCTTTCCCGGAGATGCTGCCACTTGCACACGAGGCAGGGATGAATCCCTGGGGTGCACAAGTTTGGATGAGCCTTCTCCTCCCAACCCTGCTCTGAGAGAGTTGCAAAACTGCAGTGGAGCCAGCGCTTGTGCTTCGACCGGCGCTAATAATAAACCCTCCTCTCCCCTCGTTCACCTGCCAAACCACGGCTCTCTCAAAATATCAGCACGCTGAGAGCGGGCCGTGCACTGTATGATTTGCCCAAGACCACACAGGAAGCCTGTGGCCAAGCTGGAAATTGAGCCCAAAAGCTCCCAGCTCCAGGACTGGGGCTTGGCTGCCCATCCTGAGACCCTCCCCTATGCAGTGCTGGGGCAACACAGAGAGATGGACAAAAGCACCTTGCCTGCACATATTTAAGCCCAGGCTGGTGTTGGGATGCCCTTGCAGCAGGTGCTCAGTGGGATTTATGCACCCCCAGGTGAGCGCGCCAGGGACTCGGCCCCATGAAAAGGTCCGGAAAAATCCTGCCCTGCAGTGGAGGCTTTTGATTTATATTTTCTCCGCCAGCTTGTCTGTTTTACTCATGCTGCTGACAAGGAGAGGGATATTTGATCCGTGCTGAGGGGCAGATGTTGAGCACCGTGGAGCAGGAGCCAGGGCTGCTCCTCAGGTGTAAACCTTCTGATGGCCATAAAACGACTTACAGAGGGTTGGGAGGGAAAGAAATAGATTAATCTGCCTGGTGCTCACAGATGTGGAAAAATACCCTTGAAACAGCTCGGCTGGATGTTTGTCACTGCAGCTGCCACAGAGGGAGAGTGACAGCCCCGCAGCAAGTGCACCTTTCAACTCCACCAAATCCAGCAAGGGCACCCCCGATACCGGGCAGTGACCCTGTGCTAACTGGTTTCAAATGTAACGTTTGAAATACCTCGCAAATACACATCTGAGCCAAGGTTTCCACCCTGAGCCTGGTGGGGAGGCTCTGAAAGCTTATTGCAAGCACCTGTCTGGTCTTCAGAAGCATTGATCTCCTACTGAGGCCAACAAGAGGAATTAGAGGGGCTGGTGGTTGCCGCTCTTTCTGCAAAGCCCTGATCGCCATCCCAAAATTCGCTACCCAGGGAGCCCTGTTCTGACCCCTCGTGTTTGATCCCAGCAGGAGAAGTCATGTGCATTGAGATGTGTCCCAGACACCTCGCGTTGGTGGAGCCCATGTGGCTCCAACCAGCCTTCCTCAGGGGCACGGCAGCTGGCTGATTCCAGGAAAATATTGCTTTGTCTACCCTCCTCAGACCTTGCAGGCTGCTGTTTCTCCAAAACAGCTGAGTGATAGTTAAAAAATGCTTGCCCTCTTTCCCCTCTCTCTGAAAGGAATTGGAGTCTCTAAGGACCCATTTATATTGCTGGCTCAACTGAAGTTAATAGGAATATTCCCCTTCTTCTCCACAGGGGCCACATTTTTCCCTCGGGAGATCTGCAGGGCCATTTACTAATTTCACAGACATCTCAGCAATTCCCCCTTGTCAACCTGAGCTTCTTAGAAATGGAGAATGTGATCCCCCTCTGTCTCTGGGTGATTGTGACGCCCTTGCCTTCATGCTCATGCTGCTCCAAACAACACATTTTCTGAGCACACTGTGTTTGTCTGAAAATACACCAGGAGGGCTGCCCAATTTGGAAATGACTTGAATTACAAAAAAAGCACAGCTGTCTTTAACAGCTCTCGAAGCTCATGCAACTAGTCTGCAATTTATTGACTAGGATTAGATGCTTATTGTCTATGACACTTTAAATACCATTACATTGAAGTTTATACAAGAAAGTCCAAGTTTTCAAACTGGAATCTTAGCAATAACAGCTGGACCATTTGTTTATATGATAGACAGAAAAGAATGACTTCTGTAATCTGTGTATTTGGCTTTAGGATTTTCTACGACATGGGGAGACAGAAACCTACCCCATCCCTAATTGAGGATTGTGAGACAGAGCTGAGCAGCGCTGGCTAATTTGTCCCTGATGTTGAGACTGCAGCCAAAGCTGAGGTTGAGTCCTTCCCTCACACCTGACGGAGAAGCACTTGAAACGCTCTAGCCCACCTCTGACAGGCAGGGCTAAGTCTCCCGTCTCTCTCCCCCAAGGCTGCTCACATTCCGCATTTTGTTTCTAGCATGAAAGACTTTGTTTTAAATCATAATAGTAACCAGGCTGTAATCACATTATAGCACACATGGAGAACTCGCAAAAAGTCATGTGCTTTGGATTTGACATTCTGATTTATGGTTGTGCGCTCCAGTTACACAGCTGCAATCTCATTTTCGACAAAGATGTTTTCTATTTTTCTATTACTTTGCTTCACCCTGTCTTTATGTCGAAGAAAATGAAAGCCACCAGGTGAAGCCGGCACAAGAGGACAAATGTTTGCATGTTCTGGATCAAAACCATGATCAAATATTTTATGCTTTCCTTTCATAAACAGCTTTCTACAGGCACATGTGGAGGGGGTGTAGATTCTTCATTTTGAGCCATTTGAAGTTAAAAAAAAAAAAATCCAGACTTTTATTTATTCAGAAACTAGATCAGCCTATGAAATTCACATCCCAGCCACTTGATCACGGTGACTTCACCAAAGAGGGAAGAGGTTGCAAAATTACTCCTCAGACAGTTGAGCAGCCTCTCTGCTTGCTGGGACCCAAAGCTGCTCCTTGAGTAAATTTTACTCCTGACCAAAGCCCAGCAGAGGTGGCAAAGCCTTTCTCTGCTCAGTTAATTGTAGATTGCCGTCATCAACCCTTCCCTCTGTCAGTAACCCATGGGCTTTGCATTCCTAGGAAGAGTAGCAGCATTCCAGCTTAATTAAAAAAGTGAGCACTTTTGCAGTAAATTGCATTAACGTTGGAAAGGGGCCAGAGCTTATGTTTTACATGAACCTCTCTTGTCTAGAGTGGAGTAAAGAAAAGAAAATGTCATCAACATTCTTTTCACAATTTAAACACTGATGATCTATCTTTAGGGCCAGTGCTGGCTGAGCATTACAGAGAGCACAAAACCACCACTGAGTCCCTCACCAGGGGTAAATTACGCGTTGCAAACTCATAAACCTTCAAGTGTGGCGTAAAATTTTACTCAGGCCATCATTTTCAGTACGGCTTAGGAAGGGCCTAGATAGAAAACATATTTCTGGTGGTTCTAGAGCATGTGTTAAGGAGCTGAAAACAAACACTGGTGGAGCTTCCACGGGTCAGACATTGACCACGAGTCCTCGCTGCAGCAAGGCTTTGACTGTAGACCCCCTGGGCCAAGCAGCCCCTTGGTCTCAACAATAAGTTATTTTATCTACTCTATAAATTCTGTGGGTTCTAAATGAGAGAAGTTTCTGTCTTCAGGACAGTGCTACTCTAAGTTAACAACTAAACACTGAGCTGGGACTCAGTAGAGTTGAGCCTTGAAATGGAGAGTCAGGCTGTTGAAAATGCCCCATGGAAGGAAAACTCCAGAAATTCTGTGTACATCAAGAGGACCAGAATTTAAATGACTTTTTTTTTCCCCAGACCAGAAGTTCCCAAATATCAGGGACTCAGTTCAGCCACAGCCTTCAGCTGCTTCTTCAGGGAAAAGTATCAGTGAAACTGAGATAAGATACTACCCTGAGCCATGGTTTAAAAGGGACCTTGGTGACAATATCTGCTGCTCAGCTTTCCACCAGCAATAATTAATCTCTAGGGATAATGAAGCTGTTCAGTGCTGGATGTACTGGGTGGCAAGAAAATGAACAGTTCAAGAACCTTGGGTTTTTCAGGGGAAAACTACAGAGTGGAAACTTCCCTTCTGGCTCCATAGAACTTTGATGGGAAAAAAAATCCAAAATTTGAGAAAGGGAGAGTCATTTGTTTACCACTATTAGCTAAATCCTGATATTTGGCTGTGCTGATAAGATTGATCTGTTGATCAAAGTACCAGGTCTGAATGTGCCTGAAATGGGCGGGGACACGCTGGAGTGCAAGATCTGCTGCCCCTGAGCCAAGCAGAGCAGGAGATTTATTAGAACACCAGGATTTATTTCTCCAGAGAGGTGGGATAATCCCAGAGGATCTCTGGGTTACTGTCAGGGTTGGTCCCTCAGCAGAGTGAAGATCAGAACAGGTCAGTGGGACTCTATAACTCTGTAAGAGGGTGTTCCTGGCTGTTCATGTCCCATTCCCAGCTCCATTCCTGTCCCACAGACCCTGAGATGGATGGAGTAGGACTGAGCAGAGCGACTCAAGCAGAAATCCACAGCAGTTCCTTCTCCTGCGCTCACCCTCCATTTCTATCCCTGGCTCAGCCAGTCAAAATATTTTTGACCAAGTGGTTTTCCACTGGAAAATGCTGTTCCTTCTGAAATCAAGCAGGAGCTTGTTCAAATGTCAATGACAGTCTTTGGTCGGGAAAAAGTCAAAACATTGCATTTTGATAGTGTAGTTTCAATTTGTGACATTTTGACTTTTCTATCATAATACAGTCCTGTTCTATTAGAGCAGATTATGTAGTTCTACATGTTCAGCTACACTTAACAGTTGATACAATGTAAAAGTCAAAACAAATTACCTCCTTCAACACAGTCTAACAAAACATCCCAATCCCCTTTCAGTTTTTTTATCCTGGAGGCAACTGTGACTTTTAGGTTGTAATTCTAAATGGGAATGATTCTCATTTTACAAAACAATGGAAGCCCTGGCAGAATAGAAATTCCTACTTCTGGCCAGTATTGAACATATGCCTGATGGTTGGTGCTCCAGAATCATCTTTTAAAACTCATTAAGTGATGGAATTAATTAAGAAGTGCCACCATAGCACTCACAGCCACCTGTCCATCTGCCCTGGAAGATGCTTGATCAACTTTAAAAGTGTTATCTTTTAATTTTGTTGTCAATGCCATGGGGATCTTCACCTGTGCAATTCATCCCAAGATTTTCTTTATGTTGAGTGGGAAAAAAGATCACCTTTCACATGGGATTTTCCAATGTGGGCAAAATGTGGGCATTTATTTAGTTTGAGGTGGATGCATATTCCCATGGCCATCCATGTGCTCTAAACCCCATATTGATCAGACCTCTGTTGCCTGTAGAGGAATGTAGGGTGGGTAGCTCAGATGGAGACTTTGATTTGTTGAACTATCAGGTGAACTGTGTCTCTGGTGCCTCCAGTAAACACATATTTTATTTTCTCTCCATGATATCTCTGGTTAGTGCCATTGGGAAATCTCTCACCATGTGCTTCTTGGGACTGGCCAAAGCTGGAATGTCTTGGAGGACTCATACAGCTGCAGATTAACTGGAAGGAAAAATTTGGAAATAGTTTCAAAACAATTCCCCCTCCATGCTGACTTTTTTTTTCTTTGGTTTGGTTTTGGTGGGGTTTTCGGTTTGGTTTTTTTGTTTTGTTGTTGTTTTTTTTTTTTTTTTTGTTTTTTTTTGGTGATAAACATTTCCCTTAAGAAATTCTATTTATTTGTTTTACAGTAAAATTCTGAGTACTATTGAAGTTCAAAGTTGCCTGTGTCCGGTGTGATGCACTTAAAGATTTCCCTTCACCAGAAAGGCCTTGTTTCTACAACAAAATTCCTGAGAAAAAAATTTCTAACATCACTGAGACATCTCTGAAGCTCAACCATTTTTCCACAAACTATGTAAACAAAATCATGAGCTGAAATGATGTTTGTAATTCTCCATGTCACAGACAGCTGTTCAGCCATGCACTTGCTAAAGACAGGATTCCAAGCACATGATAATTGGAAAAAAAAAAAGAGTGGAAAAAAAACAAACCCAAAAACTTCTGTGCATTTTTGAGGGAAAAAAATGTTTGTGGAAAAATGGCTAAAATTAATTGCCAGGAAAACGGGCCCAACCAGCCCTTGCAAAGTGAAAACATTTGGGGTATTTTGCACAAAACCATCTTCCCACTTCCTTTGCCAGGGGTCAGTGCAGGTGCAGAGGGATTTGTCTGGGAAGAGGCGACTCATGGTTCCCTTGGGAAAACGAGAAGATCCAGGCCCTTGCCCTGCAGGCGGGTGGGACGCTGGGGTCAGGCCCTGTGCAGATGGTGGAACAGGACCTGTGAGGCCGTGCCAGGCCATGCCGGCCACACCAGGCCATACCAGGCCATGCCAGGTTGTGCCAGGCGATACCAGGCTATACTAGGCCACACCAGACCACGCCAGGCCATGCCAGGCCACGCCAGGCCACGCCAGGCCATGCCATACCAAGCTGCGCTAGGCTATACCAGGCCATGCCAGGCCATGCCAGGCTATACCAGGCCATGCGAGGCTGCACCAGGCTGTGCCAGGCCACACCAGGCCACGCCAGGCCGTACCAGACCACACCAGGCCACACCAGGTATCGCCAGCCAGGGTCTCTGTACAAATCACAGATGGGATAAGACTGCTATGAACGTGCCTTGAGCTGTTTTATTTTTCAGCATCAGTCTCGTTACATGGTTATGACAATGGGAAGATACCATCAGCTCACATCCCAGAACTTAATGTTACAACTCACTTTATAAGTTTTTTGACCAATCACATGAAGCAAAAGCACATTGACAATAGTTCTATCCAACCACTGTAAGCACAGGTACCTTTGGTTAAACAATGCTTGCTTATTTCAAATACAATACCTGCTTGTAAGCCTTCAAACACAATGCACAGAGCTCCATTATTAAGCTTAGAACTTCCTAATATCTCACTAGATAAACTTTTTTGCAGTTTAGGGAGTTATTCTAGACAAGTGTTAATACACAGACCAATGTTCTATTTGTCCTCACTTTTCTACTTCTTACATCATTTTTCTGCTGACCTATCTCATGGCTGCTGCTTAGCTCTAATCACAGTTCTGCTTTCTCTGAGGCTGCCTCTTGCAGCTTTCCCAAAACCCTCTGATTTTATGGATTCCCACACTGGGCAGCTCCGTTCACCCTCGCCAGGAATGGATGGCTCCAGCCTCCTCAGGAAGGCTGAGATGTGCCACAGGGTCCTGGAGAGTGCCAAGGCTCCCTTAAGCACCTTCACCTGCTCCAGCATTATTTTATTTCCCATTAGCTGGTGCAAATCCGTGGAGAAAAGAGGCATTGACCACGATCACAGCAGAGCAAGGCCAGGCTGGGAGCCAGGGATGATATTGTACAAGCTGGATAAACATTTCTTCCCAAAGCTTCACAGAGCCTGTCTGCCATGGGCAAAGGCTTTGCAGAGCTGCTACACTCCCTACCTTGCAAAAAAGACCCTGGTTTTTTGAGATTATGTTTTCACATTGTTTCCCAAATTACTTTAAATGTCAACTTAAAAGGCTTTTAAGGTTTTTATTTCAAACGGAAGTATTAACTGGAACTGCCAGGGGCAGTTAGCTTGAGCAAAGCAATACCGTGCATCTTAAACAGGGTAGAAATTTTTATGACCCAAATTCTTCATTTATTATACCCAGATGGTGGGAGAAGGCTGCTGTCCCCAGTGCCCAGCAGTGAAACAGGTCTGACCAAGCTCTCCTACAGACAAATGGTGCCTGCTCAGGGCTCCCTGAATGTCAAATGATGATTTTCTCCTTGTTCCTTCTGTGCAGGGTGACACAAGGACTGAGGCTGATTGGTGGGGCTGGTGAAACCCATCATATTCCTGCCTTATTTTAGGCTGAAGGTGTAGCAGAATGGGGCACAGCACTTTCCCATTGCCAAGCATGAATGTGGGCTCTGGCTGCCACATCCCTGGACGGTGGCCACACTCACCAGTGGTGGTCACATTTGTGCCACGTGGTTCTGCAGGTGCTCAGACACACCCACCTGCCCCTCCACTCCCACTGGCTTTATCTGAAAGGTTTGTGCAAGAACCCAGCTAAACCTGGGGTGAAAAACACAGCTCCAGGGTGGCAGCTGGAGCCCTCAGCCTCAGCAGGAAAGGTGTTAGCAGGAGAGGAAAGAGATGGTCATGGAGAGAAAGATAAGGAGCCCTTCTGTTCCTTTATTTTGACATCCTGAGAAGGAATCTATGCAAAAGTGGGTTGATCAATTAATCATTGAGCCAATGGATCAATCAAAGGTAGCTCCTGGGAGGGAGGGTGTGTTTATTTGGCTTATTCTCCTCCTTCTGTTCTCACCAACACCACCTCATCAAAAAGAATGTTCAATACCTTAAAGTTGTTAGAGCTTTGTTACACTCACAATTGCTATAGTGAAAACAGGTGAATAAACTCCTCCTCTATGTAATGCAGCAAGTGCAGTAAAAATCACCCAAACTAAAAGCAAAAGTCATGCTGACCTGTGGGCAGGTGAGCAATTTCTATTCATTCACTCAATTGTGTGATGTGACTTCTTCCAGCCCAGGGAAGGGCACAAACCTCACAGCTGAGCTCTCCAGACATGAGTTTAGAAAGCCTCAAAAACTGCAGTGCGGCACAGAAAGAGAACAGGAAAGATCAAGCTTGGTCCATGCAGGAGAACAAATTATGCCAGGGGAAAATGGAATTGGCCCATGATGCCTCCTGTGGGAGAAGTAGGACTCCCAGCCATAACTGACTAATTAAGTAGGAAGAAAATTTGTGTTTGAGCACAGATCTACCAATGCTTTTATAACAGAGGCAGTGGTCAAGGCCCTTCTGAGGAGCATCTTGGTGTTGTGGTCACCAGCTCTGCCTGGGACCAGTCACTAGGCTTTAGGGAAAGGCAAGAAAACAAATCCAGGAGTGAGATTGCTCAAGGAGCAGGAAAGGAGCTATGGTGAGGAAATAATGCTCATCCCCTGCAAGAGCCAGGAAGTTCCAAAGCCTGTGATTAATTTAATGTGCTGTAAATGCTCTATGACAAACATGGGCATCAGCTGTTCTTCTAATCCCACTTGGAAATTCCAGACAGTCAAACACCCAGCACATCATACCACAAGCTTTCGTTTCCAATCCCAGGATTGTGCCTACCGGCGTGACACGAGAAGCCCTGGGCTCTTCCTGCCCTGAGTTTGGTGAGGTGGCCAGACTCCCACGTCTCTCAGGATATAATTCCTCCTGATTTTCAGCCTAAACATGTCTGTGACCAACATATCAGCTATTTTCATGCTGGTGGTCCTTGGTTAGCCCACAAAGAAGGAGTGTATCCTTCTGTCCCATCTCCTGCACTTCCAAACCACTGTCCAATCCAGGGAATGGTTCTGATCTTGCATTTGTATGGCCAAGTGTCCTCCACTCCACCATTTTACTCTGGCTGCCTCTTTGGTATCACTCAGGTTTGACAGTATCACCCAAAGTTGTGGTGCTTTTATTTCTCACTCCTTCAACAGGTTCTTCAGATGTCAGGTCAGTCTCCAAAAAAAAAAAGAATATTTTTCTTTGCCTTGTTGCTCTGTTGAAGGTTCAAGGTGTTTCTAGTGTAATCCCCACTTTTTGTTTAAAATTCAAATCCAATATTAAATGGCTTGGGGCCAGATTTGGAACATGAGTTCCCCTTGCCAAAGGAATCAGCTATCTTAATGAATATCTATGGTTATACATTGAGTCAGAGCAACACAATCTGTCCTTAACAAAACCACGTGGGATTTGCTGCATATCCCATGCTCCTACTGCCCCTTTGCATCAAACTCTGCTCTCAGACCCTTCAGAAAAATGAGGTCAGACAATGGACAACAGGACATGGTGACCATGTGATCATGTGGTGGCCATGAACATCCTGCCCTCCTTACCTCACTTGTGTGAGTTTAAGCATTAGTTTTTCCTTCTCTAGTCCCAGGACAGTGGCTTCCAGTTGACAGATTCATTATCTTTCCTGGCTACTGAAGCTGCAGTTTCATGTGCTGGTGCTTTTTAGTACCCTCAGTGTTACCCATTCACTTAAACACCAATTATTCCTGGGTTCAGCACAGGGCTAAGCAGGCAAAACTCTCCAGCCTGCATTGTATAGGTCACAGTAGATGATCTAATGATCCCCTTGGCCTCAGGGACCCCAAACGTTAAAAGCATTATATGGCACATCCTTTAAAAAGCTGGATATTTTTGGCACTGTCCCCTTTCTCACTGTGATCTTATCAGCCCTCACAAGCTGAACACTGTTGAAATTTATTGGTTACTTCACATGAGTGGAGGGCATCAAGAAATGCTCTGGGGAGTGTTGCAGATGATTCATTTGTGGGAAACCTTTCCCAAGCTGGATTTCTGTGCAGGATGTGGGAGAGGAGCAGCTCCATGCAAAGGAACAAAAGGAGGCATTTCCCCCATGGTGGGGAAGGGACCACTGACAATCTTTACTCATGGGAGCTCTGGGTGTGAAAAGCTTACCTGGGATCCCAGAAGGATGGGACAATTACTTGGAGGAGCACTCCAGGTGGGATCGTTAGGAAAATGGGTCACATCAGGCTAAGGAAACCCTCTGAGCTGGAGGTAGTGGGATTTTTGGGAGAAACACCACATGCACACTTCCCTTTGTCTCTTCTTCCTATTGGAGACAGAACCTGGACTGAATGGATGAGGTTCAGAACATGTTATGCCTGAAATGCAGCCTTGCAGCTGAAAAGGGAGCTCAAGGCCATCCCAGCCACATTCCCACTAAAGTCCTACACCCTTTTGCAGAAGATGAGGGTCTGCCCATCTACCAACACAAAAATATGCAGGATTTTTTTTTTTAATTTGTGGATTTACCTTCTCAGGGCACCCACTGTGGGGTATAACTTCATTGGTAACAAGTCAGAAAATAAGAATTTTTTCCCATGGAGAAAGTGAATAAAAAATTCATAGGCATATTTTTGTTTTGCCAAATTTAAATGTGAGGAGGGGGCAAAAAAATAATATCATTTTTATAAAAAAAATTACCAGAGCAATGGAGCCACTCTGCTCTGGAGTCAGGCTGGGAGAGCTGGGAGTGTTCAGCCTGGAGGAGAGGAGGCTCCAGAGAGACCTTAAAGCCTCTCCAGGGCCTAAAGGGACTCCAAGAGAGCTGGAGAGGGACTGGGGACAAGGGATGGAGGGACAGGAGACAGAGAATTACTCCCACTGCCAGAGGGCAGGGATGGATGGGATATTGGGAATTGGGAATTCCTGGCTAGGAGGGTGGGCAGGCCCTGGCACAGGGTGCCCAGAGCAGCTGTGGCTGCCCCTGGAACCCTGGAAGTGCCCAAGGCCAGGCTGGACAGGGCTTGGAGCAGTCTGGGATGGTGGAAGGTGTCCCTGCCCATGGCAGGGGGTGGGACTGGATGGTCTTTAAAGATCCCTTCCAACCCAAACCATTCCATGATTTTACAATTCTACGATGAGAGGTCTTTTCCACTGTTTGATGTTCAGGCAAGCATATTTCCATTTAAACAAATTTTGAAAATAACTTTTCATTTAGGGAAACAAAAAAAAAAAAAAAAAAAAAAGTTTTGGGGTTTTTTTTACCAGCTCTACTGATCTAATTCCAGGATGGATAATTGTATTCTGACTGATTATTGTAGGACTGGAGCTCCAGTCGGGTAGAACATTCTTTTTATTGGAAAGCATTATGTGATGCTGGTTTCCATTAAGGAGGCAACCCCAAGTCTCCACTTTTCTTGCCCTGCTCCTGCAAGAGAAACATTTTCCATAATCCAACTGAAAAACATACAGGAGAATGGTTTTTAGAACTGATAAATATTCTGAAAAAATACCATTTCCTATGCTGGTCACATAGTTATTTTACCTTGCAGAGAGATTTTCCTAAGACCATATTTTGAAATCCTCATCACTTCTGAACTGGGCAAAAATCTTACAAGTTTACTTAGATCAAAAGTGACTTATTTTTCATTCTTTATTTACATAAATTTCTATTAATGGAAAAACAAAGGTTTAATTTAAAAAAATACTGTAAATCAATAGCTATATAAACATAAAACCACAGGGTCTTAGTTAAGGATTTGTTCATAAATTGCTTTTTAAAGTTGATCTGGCAAAAAAAAAAAGAGTACATGATGAAAAGAGTTGCAGAATTTATTTTCCACATTTTTAAAGGAAAAAGAGAGGAAATAAGAAAAAGTGATTTTTTTTTTCTGGTAAAAAACAAAATATATTTTTAAAAGTGTACTTTGTTCCTTACAGAACTGGCCATTTCATTTGTGTGTTTCAAAGAACCGTGTTTCTTAAAATATCTTCCTCATCAGAAAAATGAAACCAAATTATTTCTGTCCATAAGCAGAGCACAGGTCTGACTGTTCTGTGTTACAGATTGATCCTAATGAGCAAATGATGGCTGTGAAGGACCACATCAGGCACCTAAGTGAGTAACCAGTTGCAAAACTGCCTGTTAAATTTTTATTAACCCTTTATAAACTTCAGATATGATGTGTGACCAATGTAACTTGGCTTTTCCTTCCATAAACCTCAATGCACTTTATGGGTTGTGATCGGTGCCCTGGGGAAGCTCAGTGATTCAGCTCTTTCTGCTGGGGTGTAAAAACCCTGCAAGTGAAATCAACTGACTGGGAAATGGGGTTATCTTCATGGCAGGTATTTCAGAGGTATTCAAAGACCAGAGACCTTGAAATCACTCAGATATCACTCAGATGTCATCTCTGGATGGAGGTTTTGCTGCTTTCTATTAAGCATTTTTTGCTCTGCAAACAAACATCAGCATAATCCCACTGCAGTGAATCCCTTAGGTCTCAGTACTGAAAAATTCATAGGAACAGAGACCAAAGAATGGGTTGGGTTGGAAGGGACCAAAAACCTCATCTTGTTCCAACCCTCCGCCATGGCAGGGACATCTTGAGACATCCCAGGTTGCTCCAAGCCCTGTCCAACCTGGCCTTGGGCACTGCCAGGGTTCCAGGGGCAGCCACAGCTGCTCTGGGCACCCTGTGCCAGGGCCTGCCCACCCTCACAGCCAGGAATTCCCAATTCCCAATCTCCCATCCATCCCTGCCCTCTGGCACTGGGAGCCATTCCCTGGCTCCTGTCCCTCCATCCCTTGTCCCCAGTCCCTCTCCAGCTCTCCTGGAGCCCCTTCAGGCCCTGCCAGGGGCTCTGAGCTCTCCCTGAGCCTTCTCCTCTCCAGGTGAGCACCCCCAGCTCTCCCAGCCTGAGCAGAGGGGCTCCAGCCCTTGAAGCATCTCCCTTGATGAAATGCATGGTTGCATATCATTAGACAGATGGGGAATTGGAGTTATTGGCCATTCAGGAGTTAAATTATGCCCACAGCACCCCAAAGGTACAAATTCAAATGGTTCCTCTCCTCCTCTGACCCTCTGATTGTCTCTGGTGGGGTTTTCCCCATAGATACATTCCCACAGTGGCCTTTTGTTTGATTAGCAAGAGCCAGGCTTTGCCAGAGCTGTCTCCCCAGACAGCAGACCCCAAGGACAGATGGTTTGTATAATGCTCAAAATTAATGCAGCATTTGCTGAGAGGTTGTTTTTTCATTGTGATGCTTGAAGGACTCCAGAGGTGCCCCATGGCAGGGAGCAGATGGGTCTAACAGCCTCCCTCCCTCATGCTCTCCAGATCCTTCCAGGTCTACTTCAAAAAACAGGTTTATTTTCCTGCGCAAGTACCACTTTTCCATATGCCAAACCCCAGCACCTGGAAAAGAGGCCAATTAACACAAAAATATGGAAGACCACATGTCTTCCAAGAGAGCCCCTGTGATAGAGGCTGTTTGCTCACCTTCCCACAGATCCCAGAGGTCTTTTACACAGGGTCCCAGCCTGGCTCCTGCCTGGCAAGGACTCAGCATCATTCCCCAAATAGCAGTGAGATTTCTTGGAAAGCTCCACTTTTTCCTGCTGCTCTCCCTCCTCCTGCCCCACAGTTCCCCTTTCCACCCACCCTGGCTGCTGCACCTCGAGCCATTCCCCTCCCTCCCTCCATGCCCAGCCAGGGGATGCCACAATTTAACAGCACTCACACTGGCAGCAGGAGCTTTCAGAGCAGTTTCCCTGCTCCAGCACACATCTGCAAATGCAGGAGCATCCTGCATCCCCCGTCAGAACCAGGGCCCCTTGGCATGAGGCGTGGAGTAGAGGCATGTGAAGCCATGGTTTCCTGCCTCGGAGAAATTCCCTCCCCAGAAATGAGAGCCTGCAGAGCAAAACACAGCTGCAAATGGCACTCAGAGCCTCGGGAGGCCAGGCTTTAAGAATAAGCAGGCACCTTGGGCTGGGAAGGTCCTAGTACATTTTTGCAGCTATGTAAACAACAGTAAACTGCTCCTTTTGGCCGAGCTGGAGGTTGATGGCATAACAGGAAATTCTGGTGGATGATTTTCTTTTTTGGAAACCACATGAAAGTTAACCAAACTTTCCCAAAACAGATGAAAGATTCTGACCAGGAGCAGTCGGAGGATGAAGCGGGAGTTTTAAGGGTGGCTGGAATCCGGTCTAGCCCCAGGCACGGCCTGCCATGGAAAACAGGCTACTGCTCCTGGGCTGCTCCAGGAAAACCTCTCTCCACCAGCTCATGGCCACGGTGGGGGATGCAGCCAAAAGTGGGGCACCAAGGAAAGGCTGCTCTGGGGGTTACCAGGGTGAAGATGGCAGAGCAGAGATGGCTGTCCTGCCATGCCTTTTATCCAAACCTGGTGGTTCTGTTCCAAAGAAGCTGAGGACCTAAAAAGCAGAGAAATGTTTGAGTTTCAGGGACTGCACATGGCTTTTTTTTACAAGCCAGAGCCTTTTTGTGGGGACTCAATCCAGGTCTCCAAACCAGCTGATGAGGCAAGCCAAGGCGGTTCTGTTGTTATCTCCATTAATCCTCACCCTGCACAAAAGGCATCAGGATCTGCTCAGCCCTGAGCAGGCTGGTGCCTCCCAGTGTTCCTCTTGGCCTGGTTAGAGGATCAAGGAGGGGAAAAAAATTAAAAAGAAAAAAGGAAAAGAGGTTTTTTTGCAAAGCCAGAAGTGCCCAGCCAAGAGGCTTCCACACACAAGTGGCTTCTGAAACACGAACCAACCACAGAGGTCTCAGCTCTTCTCACAGCACAAGTGTGTGGGCTCGGCTGGAAACCCTGCTCCAGGGAAGGCCCTGCCTGCTGAACTCGGGCCAGCAGGCAGAGCAGCCCAGCACTAGACCCTGGGAAGGAGGCACACCAGGTCTCCCAGGCCACTTCCCAGAGCCCCCTGGCTTCATATGGGGTCAGGGTGGGCAGGGCAAGGGAAGGGAGTCTCTGGGAAGGGAGCAGGCACCGCAGCTGTGAGCGAGGACATCCTCTCCAGCTGCAGAGACCCTTGGACCCAGGAAGTTTCCATGGGTCAGGACTTTGCAGGCTGTTCCTCAGTGTTTATTTGGGTTGGCTCGGGAGCTTCCCAGTGCGTGTGTTTACTGGGGTGGACACATCCCTGCAGGGCTGGAGAGGTGCCCTGGATGTTTCTGTCCCAGGGGCAGCTCGGCACTGGGAAGCGGGGGTCCCCCTGATGCATTCACATTTAACTGACATTGATTGAAGCCTTAAACAAATCCAGCCACAACCCTGGAAACTTTCTTTGGAGGAGCAGATCCCGTCTCCAAAGCGCAGCATTCAGCAAGCTGAAGGGAACGGGCTAGGCTGGGCTGTAAGACATGAGCTAACTGCCAGCTTCTATTTCCATCTGGGAGAGCGATGGAGCCAAGATCAATAAATCATCATCATTGCCACCAAGAGTTTGGTTTTATTGGATGATAATATATTTCCTACTGGTGAGACCATGTACCAGCAGCTGGAAGAGGAACAAATGACTATTTACATTGCAGAGCAGGGAAGACAGAGGAAAGAAATAAGTAAACATATCACATATGTTATATGGAGATTACTGTGGGGTTAGTCTCCCTTATGACATCTACCTCGGAGGGGAGGGGCAGAGGAAGGTGACTCATAAATGTCCCAGTACTAAGTGAATTATTCCATCACTTCACTGCCCTGTATCTCCCATGTCCAGGGATCCCTTCTTCTCCCCAATTCTGCAAACACAGCTCATGGGCCAAGTGTGTAATTAGCAGATCTTTGGGTGCTGCAGAGGTTTTGCTGAAGCACAGAGCTGTTGAGACCCCCACAACAGGGGGACTAAGGGCATTATGTTGTCCCTTTGGGAAGATCTTGCCTTCAGGTGTCCTTCATTCCCACCCCACAGAGATGGGGCGCCCACAGAGGTGCTGCAAACAGCACGGGGGGCTGCTGGGAGGGGTGCCATGGGAACAGCTTCAAAGCCACTGAGTCTGCAGGGAATATCTGTGCTCACCATGTGCTCCAGGCCTCCAGATTATTCCTTCTCATCTGCCAGGCTGAGGTTTCTCTTGCTTATCTTTGGTCAGCAGGGTCCATGCTGCCTTCTCCCCTCAGGCAGGATGTCACCAAAGCATCTGTTACAGAAACCAAGCACTTCCCTGCTGGAATTGAATCTTTGTCTATACCAAAGCCTCCCAGGGCACAGGGAATTTTTGTTTGATAAAAATTGCCATTCCAACCAGCTCTTTGTCTTTTTTTTTTAATAGAAAGCCCAATATAAATATAAAACATGTGCAGCCAAGACACCTCAATGCTCGAAATGTATTATCCACCCCTTTTAATACCAAGGCCTTTCGAAGAGATAACTCCATCCTCCCCAACTGCAGTTCCAAGATCCCTGTGCTATGAGAAGGAGCACAGAGGGGAGAGCTGGTGCTGGCTGCTCCATCCTTTCTGCACCAGGAATCAGTCCCATTTCCATTCCTGCCTCTCCTGCTTCTGACCATTAGATCTTGGCCTCCTAAACGGGCTTTCATCACCCAATTAGAAGCAGAGCAACCTCCTGCTTCTCAGTTGTGTTTGGCACAGGGAGTGCACACAGGGAAATAATCCATAGTGCTCTGCCTGGACCAGCACGTGCCCCGGAGCAGGGTTTGGCTGCCTGGCCCTCCAGCCATGTCCCCCTTCTGCACTCAGCCACCTCCACTGGTCACTGTCACCAGGGGACAGCTGATGGCACCCATGTCCTGCTGGGCTCCAGGAGAACCCACCTTTGGAATACCTTCCTGGTAAAAGAGGGGCTGGAAAAGGGTGCAAATCCCACTGTGGGAAGTGGATCTTGAAGGAAGAAAAGGAGCTTTTTCCTGAACGTTTGTGGTGTCCCCCCAGTAGACATCCCAAAGTTTGCTGTCCCAGCATTCTGAAATCTCAGGGTTCTGCAGAGCTCCTCCAGGTCCAGCTGATGCTGCAGGATTTTTGGGGTCCCAGGACACCTTCTTCCACCTGGATAGGGACCAAGGCACAGCCAGACCTGCCTTTCCAGCTACACCAGGATTTGGTGGCATCTGTCACCCTTCCCCAGTAAGGAGACATGCATGTGGAGGGTCAAGCAGAGCTGTCTGATGGGGAATTCCTACTCTGCACTGTGCTGGGGCTGTGGAGCATGTCTGGATCTGTCTGTGGTGACACCACAAGATTTGCTTCTCCCCAGATCCCTGTGGGTTGGTGTGGCCTGGCCCAGGGATGAAGATCCAGGCAAATCAGCATGGATTGAGGAAAGCTGCTGGACTCTTTTCATGCTCCCTCCAATCCTTGGAAGGAGTTAGTGCTGGCCACATCCATCCCCAAAGAAGCAGAACCCCAGGGCCAGCAGCCACCTGGACCCTGGAGAGCTGCCAGCAGGCTGCATCTTGTGTGGAGGAGGCTGTGGCCATGAGGTGACAAGGACAGCAATGCCTCTGGCACTGCACCGCTCCACAGCACACACTCCCACCGCCATCCCATCCTGTGTCCAGTGAAACATCTCCTGATTAAACCCAAATCACAGTGGGAAGCAGGGGGGGGTGGGTGCAGGTTCCATTCCCACAGCAGGTGCAGGGCTGAGCACACTGCATTGCTCTGCTTATTGGGGAAAAACAAAGCAGCAATTATAAAATCTTCTGGAGCAAGCAGATCACAAGGCTCCAGGGACCCTGAGGAGCTGTAAGAAGGCAGGCAGTAAAAAAGCAGACCCGAGAATAACCCTTATTGAGGTGAAGCAGGTCATGGGGAACGAACCAGCTGCAGCACCTGATGGGCACAAAGGCATCCAGCACCTTGGGAGCATCCAAGAGCCCCTTTGCAAGGGATTTTTGCAATTTGGGTACAAAATTCTGCCTAAATGTGATTTTAGGCACCTATGCCCATTTCTGGGCCTCATTTCCCCCAAACCCAGAATTTATATAGCCACTGTGCACAGGTGGATACACACCCCATCAATCTATTGCAAATGGTTTCTAACTCACTGATGATTTTGGCTCAATTTGGCAGAGGAGTAAAACTTCCAAAAAGATTTTGTCTTCTGGAAGTTTTGTGGAAATGGTTGGAGGAGAGAGACATTATTTCTAGCCTGGGTGAGGGAAAGACTCACCAGAAGGTCCACACTGTCACTGCTTAGGGCATTTGGGCTCTTGTAACTACTCTCCCTTCCAGACCCACCTGACCAGACACAGCGGTGAGGGGCAGGACAGAAGGAGGGAACAGCAGCATTGCATGTTAATGAAGTTGGGTAATAATAATTGTTTTATTTATAAGCATCCCCCACCCCTGTTGAATCGCTCGGGGCTCTGCACAACAACCACAAAAACAATTGCTCATTAATTAAAACCACACCAACCTCCAAGAGATTGCAAACAGATGGATAAACACATCAGATGATATAATATCCCAGGAACTGGGAATGGGATGGGACCACCTGTACCAGCCAGCTTGGGCAGGCAGAGGTTTGGCCTGTGCCTCCCTGGAATTCCAGCCTCAGAGCACTCACCAGGACACCAGAAAAACTCAGGATCCTACAGGCTCCAATGTGTCCCCAGAAAAAGTCAGGAGAGCACCACTCATGTCCTGCAGTATCCTAGAAATACCCAGAGATCTTGCAGGAACAGTATCAGTTCTTCCCATAAAGACTAAATAAAAACACTGTTCTTCCCACCAATCCTTCTGTCTGAGCTGGGATGGAAATGCCTCTGCTTCAGCTCTGAGAACAACACCATCCTCATCCTCAGTGCCCTCCATCAGCCTGGCACTGTCCACTCCATGCCGGAGGCTCTCTGAGGCTGCCAAGTGCTCTGGGGGTAAAACCCAGAGGAGGTCCACAGGTGAACTGTTCATTGTGGAGTCTGCTGGGTCCTGTAAGTGCCTCCAGCTTGGGGCTGAGAGAAATACTACACATGGACTTAACAAGTCCCTTCCCAGCCCTTCGGCTCCACACGTGTTTTTCATCTCAGCATCTCCAGCCACTCGCAAGCACCAGTTACCTCTGGATCACCTGCACTAAATAAAGAAAGCACCATTCAATCCATCCACCCCAATAACCCCCAGGAATCACTGAGCAGGCTTGGTTGTTTGTGATTTAATCAACAAGACAGCAATGGAGTAAGAAAAGTGACTGAAAAATCCATGATCCCCAAAATCCCTTTCTCTCCCTGGAGAACAAAGTCCTGTGGCAGCAAGGACTAAGCCTCCCACCTGCCCTCCTTCCCCACACCTTTTCCACACTGCAAACCTCATTTGAGAAGGAAGCCGTGTCCCTGGGGGCCCACGAGGGGCTGCCAAGGTTTCCACAAAGGTGAGGACGGGCTGAGCCGGCGCTCCTGACTCACGGAGGCAGCTGGAGACTCTCCCCAGCCAGCTGGAGGGTGGGATCAGCTCGTGGGGAGGATGGGGATGCAGGGTGTGGGCTGAGCATCACCAGGGATCAGCCACATGTGGGGAGGAGCTGTGGGGCTGCAGCTCACGCACGGCTCCTCGCAGCACCGGGAAGCAATGGGTGCCAATCTCACATCCCTGGGAAGGCACCTTTGAGAACAGGGTGAGGAAAGGCCTCTCCTTTCATATCTGCTGCAGGGCTGCATCCCAGCTGGGGCTTTACAGGAGGGCAAATTGTCTGTCCAGCCCAGCTTGGCCAGTTGTGAGACTTCTCACCTCAAGGTGCCCGAGGAAGTGGCAGCCAAGGGAAGACCCCAGCCCCACACAGACCACAAAGAGTGCTCTGGGCAGAGGCTGGGAACACTTCAGCCTTGATTTATGCTGCATACATTTAGTCCTTTTCATCTCTACAGCCCATTCATCCCTCTGCATTCTTACATTAGTGTGTTTCATTGAGCAAGTGAACTTAAGGAGTTGTTGAGGGAAATGCTGAGAGTGCCACCTCGGGCATTTGTGTCTGCATCTTGGAGAAAAATCCTGAAAGAGCACTGGGGATTGGTTTGCAGGGAGAAGACTTTGTCTGCCCGTCCTCCTGGATGGTTTGGCAACATATTCCTGCCCTGCACCATTGCACAGGGCCACCTGCCCCCATCCCTATTGTTCAGGCTTTGTGTGTCCCATGAGGCCACAGACAGAGCTGACACCAGCAGAACATTTCCAGGATGCTCCATGCTGACCAACACCTTCCACCCTGCAGCCGGGACACCTGGCAAATTCTTCGTCTGGAAAAGCTCCTGTTAATGTGATTGACCTCGGTTTCACCTGGATCCTTGTGGGAATACACCACATGCTTTGCCTGGGGCCAGGGATTTCTCTTCCATCAAGCCTATGTATCCCTGCTCATGAATTCTGACCCCTTGTGCCACATTCTCACCCAATCTTGGACTGGCACAGGACATTACATCCCTGGCTGGGTGGTCCTTATCACACCTCTCTATTCCAGGCGCCAGGAGGAAGAGTGGAGCCATGCTCTGCCCAGGAGCACACCCTTGGCCTTCAGCTTGCTCTCCAGTGCTACATCCTTCTCCACATGGATCTGCCTTGGAGAGGGACCAGATGTCCCCAGCTCCATTTAGAGTCCGTGGGAGACAAGGGGACCTGGGCTGTGGGAGGGCTGAGATGAGTCCCACGAGCTGCCAGGGATCTATGCCTGAGTAGCAGAGGTCAGAGTCTGGCCCAGGGTTATTAATTCTCATTCCTCTGATGACATCCGCGGCTCTGTGAGGCCACAGCACAGCTGGGGAGCTGCTGTCTTATCAGCTCTCACTCCTGGAAGGCTTCTCCAGCTCTTCTCCTCAAAGGCTGACTTTCTGACCCAACGCAGAGCTCCATGCAACCTCCGAGGAGCCAGTGGCCTATCTCAGGCCTGGATTTGTCCCCTCAGGAAATTACTGTGGGTCCTGACTGATCTCCAGCGGACCCATCCAAAAAAAGAATAATACAGCTTTTCTGCAGACAACTCTATCTTTGCTACATACCAATCCCATGACAAACCAGCTGGCATGAGAGCTCAAGCACGAAAGCAATTTGGCTTCCCTCCTTCTTCTGTTGACAGCTTTAAAGCCGCTCTCTTTAAACTCACCTCCCGTAGGTGGTTCGGCAGCAGAGCCAAAGGCTGTGATTACACTTCCAGAATGTTTGTTAGCTGCAGGTCCCCAGGCACCGAGTTCTGGAAAATATTTTTCAAGCAATGTCCTCAGGGTCAGAGGCAGGTTCTCTGGCTTGTTCCTGGCTGACTTCACACTGGGCTATGCATGCTGCAGTCAGTGTGTTTTTTAGGACTTTTTTTTTAGGAGTTTGAGGCAGGCAGACAGATCTGAGAGCCTCTCTGGGTACCAGTCCCCTTAGATCCCATCCTGGAACCAGGAGGATCCTCTGGCTCCCCTCGCACACAGCTGAGAACAAAGGGCCTGCCGAGGCTCCCCGGGCCCATCAGATAAGGGGACATGACTTTCTGAATTTCATTATTCGAAGCTCTGCTCTGTCTGACTGGCGGGAGAATCTCAGCATCCACAGCAAGGTCTGGGGAAGTGTAAGGTGGGAAATAGAGGGGAGATTTAATTGCAGCAAGTGGGAAAGAGGGTGAAACACCCTTCAGGCAGCCCCCCAGCACCGAGCCTGTGCCACTGGCCCAGGCCACACATCTCCTCACACCAGGAACTCTCCAGCCATTCCTCCAACTTGCAGTGCACAGGGTAGATGCAAACACCCTTGGAAGCAATTAGGACCTCAGCCTCATGCCATCTGAAGTCTAATCAGCAGCACATTGATCACAACTTTCCCAGCAGGACATCTCTGCTCCTGGGTGAAGCATGGCTTTGAAAGGGGGGAACCCAGCTCAGGCTCAAAATAAGGCTGGCCTGGGTTGGCTCATCCTCTCTTACAAGCTGGGTGGTTTTGTATCTTTAGGGCATTGTTATATTCCTGTCCAACTCAATCACTGAAGTTGAACCTGCACTTTAGTGCTGAAACCTTGTATTCCCACAAAACACCCCCCTCCCAAAAAAAACCCCAAACAACTAAAAAAACCCTAAACAAAACAAAAATACCTCCAAGAGATCATTTTCCTTAGAAAGAAGTGAAAGAGGTAAAGACAAGGCTGAGTAGGAAGCAGCCAAGGAGTTGCAGAGGTCCATGGCAGGGACTAGGGGTTTCTCTATGACATTTGAAGGTGGCACACTCAAAACCTATAAAAAGAAACACTTTTCTACCCAGCCTGTGCAACCAAGCTCTTGCATTCCCAGCCTTGAAACTAAACAGTGTCTCATTTTACATACACCACCCAACGAGCCTCAGTGCTACCTCCCAAGTCTTAAGTCATATCACTGGTGACGCTGGAGAAGGGAATGAGAAAAAGGAAACAGGCTGACATATCTGATCCTCTAAAATCACACAAATGGCTCAGCTGAGCGGCCAATTTAAAGGGGAACAGCTCTGCACGAGCCACACGAGCTTTGGCTGTGCTGCCACAAGATCTCTGCTCCCTCATTAAATGTGGATAAAAGAGGTCAGGCTATTCCTTGCCATGGGTATAGGGCCAGGCACCAACTCGAGGAACATCCAAGGTATCTGAGTCATTTCAATTCAAAAATTCAAGAATTAGTGCAAGGAGTCTTATGTAAAATGTGCTGCTCAGTAGGATGAAATGATGGCCACACACCAGTGGCTGTTTGGAATCAAACCTCTTGGCTTCTCCTTTGCAGCACTGAGACCCACATATGGAAAAACAGGGTCCCATTTCTCTCCTCTTCCAGTTCCTGCACAAACACAATATAGGGTTGAGGTGCTTGTTGGGGTTTTTTTGATTGTTTTTTTTTGTTTTGGGTGGTTTTTTGTTTATTTTTGGTTTTAGATTTTACTCTGTCAATTCTGTTCACATTGTTATGCAAAGAAGACCAGAAACTTGTCAGCCAAACCAGAACTTCCCTTGGCATCACAAAGTCTATCTTCTGCATTTTGCACTTTGGTCTTACCTGGTCTTGCCAGGTCTCTGGCTGCATATGTTAACGTTCTGGGTTTGCTTTCAGCACAGAACTACCTCTGGGCAGGACCTGCGCCAGTGCACACACCACCCTTGATGCTGGAGCACGAAGGAAACAGTTGGAAGTGGGAAAGGTATTGAGATTAAAGTGCTCAAAGTTAGAGGCAAAGGCAAACTCTGCCAGGAAAGGAAGCTTTCCTGCCCTGAGGGCACTCTGACCATAACTCCATAAGTCACACACCCCTGGTTCACCCCCTGCTGTTATCCAGTAATTGGGTGGGAGGGGGAATGGAGTGGGATCTCCCAAGAGCCTTGGGCACCTGGGGCTGCCTTGTTTACATGATTGACACATTCTCCCACCCACAAAAAACTGTTTATAGGCAACCTGTGGCCTTCCAAAAAATGCTAAGGTGGATCAGCATGCAGTGTGCCATATCCTTTTTATTCCCTCCTCGCTTATTTTCCACCTGTGTGTTTATTGAGCAAAGAAGCTCCATAAAGAGCTTGGATTTCATCTTCTGCATCAGGGGATTTGACAATCTGGTAGCTTGTAGCAGCCAGGAGTCCTCTGTCTCCATCCTTGAGTCCACCAGGGTGTGAATAACACACCCAGGCTCTCCAGGAGCCACGTGAGCACTTCCTCTGTACTGTAACTCACATTCAGAAGTGCTTTTTGTGCCCACAAACTTTTCCTCTGGAGTCCCTCTCTTAAACAGAGATTGCTGGTGATATTCCTGACGTTTATTCATTGCATCTCTAATAACTATTAGTATTCAAGAGGTCACATTAAGAGCCTGGTGGGTTTCCAGCCACAATTATCCTGCTTTGTTTTACTTGCTTGTCACAGAGCTGGTCTAGGGGGTTATGTTTGTTCTGCTGAAAGAAAGCTTTACGGCGTGTTTCAGGCCTGACATTATGACACTGGTAGGCCAGACAATCTGTCGTTGGAAAGAATTTCTGCAAATCCCCAAAGTTTTTCTGCATTTCTATGCTGTCATCTAAAAAGCAGCATCTGCTCTGTAAGGCTGCCAAAAGAAGGTCATATTTTTATTTTTACCAATAAAAGGAAAGGACGAGCCCGCGGTTCAGGCACTGGCCGAGCCTTTGGGCAGCCTGGGGTTTGCCTCCCAACTGAGCCAAGACTTTGGGCAGCTGGCCCAGATGGGGATGGGTACCTTTCCCTGTTTGGAAAGCAAGGAAGTGCTTTCCTTCCAGATCTCAGAGAATCGCAGAATTGTTAAGATTGGAAGGGCCTTGAAGCTTATCTTGTTCCACCCCTTGCCATGGTCAGGGACACCTTCTACTATCCCAGGTTGCTCCAAGCTCCATCCAACCTGGCCTTGGACACTTCCAGAGTCCAGGGACATCTTCTCTGGGCAACTGGTGCCAACAATTTTTTTCAGATGGTTCCCCCTCACCTCTCCTTCCCCTTAATGTCATTTTCTAGTGTGGCTTTGAGCTGGAGTCACCTTGCTTGGTGCACAGACTGAGGGTTAAATGGCCCAAGATCACCACTACTGGTCCCTGCATCTCTCCCTCTCCTCATTTGGTCCTGCTCCCTCTGGTTCCTCTGCATCTACCATCTACCTGTTCCCAACTGCAGCATCTTTTTTTTTTTTTTTTTTTTTCCCTTGCAATAGATGCCTTCCTCCTAAATTAGGTTTTTCCTCTTCACTTGGCCTTGCCACAGCTCTGGAAACAAACAGCTCACATTAAAAGTGTTTCTAAGGGAGTGTTATTTTCATGCCATCTTTGCTAATGGCATCTCTGTTGGAAACTGTCAGTTGAATGCTGTTTGACACATCCCTGGCTGTCACACGCAGAGGAGAGCCAGAAAAAGGGAAACCTTCTTTCCAAAGGAGATGAGATTTCAATGGAAGTGTCAGTTTTTTACTTAAGTCTTCTCAAATATTACATTCACAAAAAAGAATTCACCAACAGCTGCACTTCTAAGAGACCAAGGGACTGATTACATCTGTCATGTGGATAATATATTGCCCTTTGAATGATAGGTGTGTACACGAACTTGCAGAGCCTCTATGACCAATGAAGGGACTTCAAAGGTGGTGGTGGGTGGCAGTGGTGGTGGTGGGCTGGGCTGGAGGCTGGGGAGAGCCCGGGGCATTCACTACCTCAGGTGTTTTCAATAAATCTCATGTACTTCACACAAAGATGCTTTAAAGCCCCTTGACAGCCTCAGCATTTTAACACCTATTTTCGATTATGCAACAGCCACTATTTGTAAACAGGTCGAGAAAATGGTATAAGGGAGTTGCATTTGTATTTTAAACAGAGAGCACAGCACTTCAAATGCAAATAGGAGACATCCTGTCTATGAGGACGTTTAGCCAATTGCTTGATGCATGTGGTTTCAAAGATGGTTGACTTCCATCCAAAAGACACAGATGGGATGACTTAGACACAAACAGCTTTTAATTTACCACTTATGTTTCGTCTTTACTTTACCTGCTGCTCTTAGAGCAATAAGGCTGCAAACACAGACCTAGAAAGAGCATTCCTGGTTAGAGCTCCTGGTTAGGCACATCAGGAAGCTGCCCTTGAAATGGCCCTGCTGCACTGAAATGCCACAGTTTCCACAGTCAAAAACAACCCCACAGAAATCAAGCAGAGTACACCAGGCCTCCTGTGCAATGGGCAATCCTTTGTTTAATTTAAAATACAGTTCAAAGGTTCAATAGTTTAGCATTGAGGGACAGAGCTGTAGCTGGAATACCCTGCAGGATTCAGTGGGATATCCTTCTCCTGTTCTCTTCCCTCAAAACAGTGGCACAGCTCTGTTGCAAAACCTACTAAGAAGCAGGGTGAAGTTTCACACCATTTAAGTATTAAGGCAGATGGGTAATTCATACTCAAGATATCCAGATACTCTGAGGGGTGATCCAAAGTCTGCTCAGCTCCACAGAAACCTCTGTGATCTCTGGATTAAGCCCAGCAGGCATCTACCAGAAAGGGCAAAGAAAAAGCCAGTTTATTCAGGTGCACTAAAACAGACAAAATAGATAAAAATAAAACATATGAGTTACCAGTCCACGTGTCTACAAGGGGCATAAGTTTCCATCGACCTCTTTGCCTCAGGGACATGAAATAATTGTGATTCTTATGTGCCAAAAAAGCCCTGTGTAAATATTGCTCATTGCTAAACAAAACAAAAGGTTGTTTGACCAAATCAGATGTGACAAAACAAAATGAACACCACAAGGAAGTAAACATGTGAAGTCCACATTTTCTGAGGGACTCTTGAAAAATGCTCTAAATGAATATTTTGGAGCTGGGTTTTGTGCAGGTGCTAGGAAGTTTTTTACTCAGAATGCCTGGAATATTTTCTCCACTACAGGGAAATTAATAAATACTAGTGTGCTGGAGTCTTTTGTGCCAATACTAACCATTAACTTTTGGCTTCAAGCCACAACTGTCTACTTTGCAGTGGATTCTGCCACCAAGGGAAAGGTCATTACAGGCCTGTGCTTTCTTCTCGTCAGTGTGTTCCAAAATAATTAACAGAAGTTGTTCAGCAGATGGTTCCCTTACTGTCAGCAAGTACCTACAGTTTAATGGGTTTTGCTGGATTCCTCACCGTCAGTGGGTGAGGCTGGAAGGAAAATTAAAATGTATCATCTTTGATCCACCCACTTGTAATTAGTTCTTAGGGTTTCACATAATGGCAAATATAAAGGAGGTGGGAGAGGGGAAATGAAATCATTACAAACCCAGAGATCAGCAGCAGCCATGTAAAGCTGTGATTACGTTATCCAGCAGCATCTCATTGCTGCACAGCCACGGGGTTGTAATTGTTTCAGCTGGGGATTTGGAGATTTACTAATTGTATGTTTTTCAGTGTCCTAGTCTGGAGATTCAGCAGGAAACCACAAAAAAAAAAAAAAAAAAAAAAAGGAAGATGCCTGTGTTTGTAAACTGACAGTGATGATCCCTTCGTGCCCTTGCAGCAGCCAGAGGCCCAGGCAGGAGAGGAGAGGATGAGCAAGCAGCCAAACTCTGCTGCAATCCGGGGGAAAAAAGTGTCCTTGCCCCAGGAGTTTACATTGTCAGCAAACAAAGACTGGTCAGGAACTGGGATCACCAACTTCATTTACAAAAGGAAAACCAAAACTCCCATCAGGGATTTTAGGGCTGCCTCTTCCATAAGCCCGGAGCGTTTTCCATTCCGTTAGAAGTGCTGGGGTGTGGGCAGCTGCAAATCCCAAGGGATCAATCTCACCTGAGCTCAGCTGTGCAGTCCAGACCCCCTCTGCTCCATCCAGAGGGTCTGAGTCACCCTCAGCAGAGGCTGGGCTTCTCCATCTCTGGCTGCACAAGACATCACACTGACAGAAACACTCCAGTTTCCATGGAAAAATAATAAAAATTAGCCCATCCTAATTATTATTGTCATCACTTCTTCTATTCATAGCTCCACTGTCATAGGGCATAGGAACATTCAATGGGACAAGCCAGGACCCCACTTCTGTGCATTTTTTCCTATTGCTGTAGCAAAAGAATTTTTAAAAGAGGTCCAGGATGCACCTCTGTGCTTTGGTTACTTCCTGCAAGCACAGGAGAGAGCACAAATCCAGCAGGGACTGGAAAAATGAAAAACATCAGTTACCTGTGCAAAGTTTCTTGATACTGAATAGGAAGTGGCACAGAACAGGAGAGAGGACAAAAAAGGGCTGGTAGGAATGGGTTTGGGAATTTTGGGAACCATCTAGAAATGCACTGTGGTGTGACATGATGAAAGCCACATGGTGGCACAGAAACCTTTGCAAGAGCTTTCCAGGTGGGCAGCAGTGGTTGTAAGAGACAGAGGTGATGCTGAGATAGGAAGAATTTGAGCAAAGTTGCAGCTCCACTGATGGGCAGAAGAAGCCACATCTTCAAGGAGTGCTGAGAAATTTGTATTCATAGAATCACAGAATAATTCGGGTCGGAAGGGACATTTAAGGGCCATCTAGTCCATCCCTCTGCAATAAGCAGGGACATTTTCAGCTAGATCTGGTTGCTCAGTCCTTGAACACTTCCAGGGCTGGGTCATCCATCACCTCTCTGAGCCACCTGTGCCAGTTCCTCACCATCCTCATTATAAAACCTTTCTTCCTCCTAGCTAATATTCCTGTATTCTTGAAAAATATGTTCTTAAAGTAGGAAAAGTCTGTTCACACTGGCTGCACTTTAAACATGCAAGGACTTCACAGCTGCCTGAATGCCTGTAATAGGACTGGGGATTGCAGGAAACCAAGGAAATCCAGAGGGACATTTGGGATCATTGCACTGAGGACCTAGTTAGCTAATGAGCATGTCTTTGACATTGTCCTCTGTGGCTACAATTTGAAGACAATTCTCTTCTTTTGTTTCTGGGAGAAAAAAAAATATATATCCCTTAGGGACCTGCGGTATTGTTTTAAAAAATACAAAATTTAAAAAGGCTTTTTACTGAAAAAGTAAAACTAATCTAACTCTTGTGTTCGTGCATTCAGAGGGGAGGATTTGGGGATTGATTCTGAGCTTAGTGAAGCTGCAGAAGTCACCACAGGGCTTCATTATGAAAGGAAGAAGCAGTCACACATAGGTATGGTTTCATAGAGCTAAGAAAGGAGATTCCCCAAAAAATCAGCTACATAGGGCAGAAAAGACAGGCAAAACAAAGCATCTCTGGTGACAGGGCTTTAAAAACTTGAATAAAAGCCTTTTTTGGACAAAGCACTGTCTAAAAGAGGCACAGCAAGCCAAGAGGCCATGGTGTATTTAATCCTGAGCGAGTCCTGGGCTCTCCACACTCACAAGGAGCTCTTGCCTCCATCGCTTTCCCCTCCCAATGCACATGAGCTGTTCCTTCTCCAAATAAATTCATTTTTCAGGGAAGAGGGTCTCATGAGATGACAGGTCTTGCAGCAGTGTCCCTTGTCCTGCCTGAGCCCAGCCCCTGGGCTGCTCTGGCCACAGTCCTCTGAGGCTGGAGATGAAGGAACGAGCCCTCCTCAACTTCCATATGGAGTCAAAGCCACTAGAGGGAGTCGATGTGTTTGCCTGGTTCATACATCCATTCATCTTCCCTTCCTCACTTTTCCCTTGGAAGAGAACGGGAACAGAAAGGGAGGAAAACACACCGGGAAGCTGCTCAGGACATTGCTCAACTCCCACCGGTGAATGCTGCAGTAGCTCCACTGACTTCAGTGTTTCCAGTGAGCAGCATTGCTCTGGGTTTCCAGCCATGTAACTCAGCAGAAAATGGTCTGTTGGAGTCCCCAGGAATATTTATGTAAGTCTCAAGATCCCACCAGGAGAAGCAAGGGAAAAATGAGAGTCCAAAAAAAAGTTGGATGGTGGAGGTGCTGGAAGGACTACACAAACTGACAGGGAAAGGCAGCAGGAATTACATGGGTTGGGTTCAGGGAGAAGGCTGAAGTAAGGGACAGGGCACTGGACTTTTTGTGAAGAAAAGGTTGTTATAAAAGCATCAGGCTGTCCAGCACCACCTTCTCTCCACGGGCAGAGTGGGAGGAAGGGCTGGTGGCTCACACCCTCCACCTCAGGGTCCAGAAGGACTCGCCCTTGTGTCACTGCAGAAAGCAGAGAACCCCCAGCCCTGCACTTCCACCAGTTACTGCTCTGTGAAACACAACCCAAAAGAAAGGAAAGTACCAAAGGTGGAGGTGTGCAGTTTTCGGGGATCACCCGTGGATCCAGCCTTTTGGGGTTCCCTTTTGGAATGACCACTGTGATTAGCAAAGAGGCAAGAATGTCTTTTGGCACATGGGGTTCATTGAAAGCCACAGGGCCAGTTAGCCACCCTTTCCTCCATGCTTCAGCACTGCCAAACTCCATCTTCTCCTGGGGGGAGCTTGGACCATTGTCCAGTGCTGCTTCCCACGCTGTGACCTTCGCAGCAGGGAGGAGTTGCTGCTCTGCCTGTTCTTTGCCACCATGGGGCTGACACAGAATCATGGAATATCCTGAGTTGGACCCCCAGGGATGAATTCAAGCTCCTGGCCCTGCGCAGACACCCCAACAATCCCACCCTGTGCCTGAGAGTGTTGTCCAAACAAACTCCTCGGGGCTGTGCCCATTCCCTGGGGAGCCTGGGCAGTGCCCAGCACCCTCTGGGGGAAGAACCTTTTCCAGGTACCCAACCACAACTCTAAATGTGTTTAAAGCAGCAAGTTTTACAGGCTCAAGCAAGACTTTCAGATGGAGAACCCCTCCTCAAACCCCAGTCTGGGCTCTCAGAACACCCGTATCCTCTGCAGGTTGTCGGCAGCAGCAGATGATGAAAAGATGTTGGCTGAAAGTTGCATCTGTGAGCACCCAAAAACGGGTCTGGAAGCACGACTGCAACTTTCCTTACTATAAATATTAATTAATCTAATTGTTCTGCTTTTATGAAGGCAATTTAAGCCATTCAGGGAAGAGATGTCACAAATGTCCTCCTGACAAATGGGGTTTTCATCAGAATATGACAATTCCAAGCTGAAGTTCCTGGTGGGTTGTACCAGTTTCAACCAAATTGTTATGCTTGGGTCCAGCTCATTATTCCTCATGAGTTAAAGGCTGTCCTGAAAAGCCCTTCAGAGGGGCTCAAGGAAGTTTCTTTGCCTGGCATGTGGAGTCACATCCACTGCTCCCCTTGTCAAGGCTCAGCTGATGTACATCAATTCTCAGCAACCTAAAGGTGCATCGAAGCTCATCTAAAAAACTTTTTAAAGTCTCCTTGCAAGTCACACCCTGAGCCCCTTTTTTAGGCATGCAATAATCAAGATGAGGAAAGTACAACCAGTAAAGCAGAGTTAGGAAAAAATAGGCAACTAAATTTCTTTTCATTCAAAATGAATGTTCTATCAGAACTCAGTGTCACAAACATTTCAACACCACAGTAGCCTCATCTATCCATTCCCAGCAGTGGCCATCTGTAACCATGCTGTGGCTGGACCAAAATATTTGATTTGAAGCGATGCAGGACCTACCACACTGAGCTCCTCACCCTTGAATGCTCATTCCAGTTTTAACACAAATAAGTAAACCTGAAACGCTAATCCACCAGCTTCCCTCAGTGAGAGCTGTGTTTCCAGTTTGCTTAAGGAGATTTTCTTTTGAGAGACCTTTATCTTTCTATCTGAAAGCTTCCGTGTTTGCCGGGATGCTGGCACGACAGAGTGACTGCACTCGAGTTCCCCAAATAAAGTACTGACAAATTTATTGTCTGCAATAATATTTTCCTACCTCTGCGAGGTGGGTTGAACCTATTCCACTTTCCCCTTAGTAAAAAACAACACTGATGGCAGTAATTTATGTTTGGTCAAGGCCAAGAGGACTAATTAGAGCATATTAAGCTGAACTGTGCAGGCAGTTCCTGCTCTTCTCCTGGGTACAGATCCCATGTGCCACAGGCATCCTCCTGTCCATGTCCATGAATGGCTGTTCACGGGCTGGAAAGAGCATTTTGCTAACAGATATTTGTGCAGTTCCTTAGTAGGAACTTCCACTGTTTCCGGATTCCTTAATCATTTCCCTAACAACCACGGATAACAAACGTGACCTTCCTGTGAAAAATGAGGCTAGGTCTATAAACATGTTATTAAGAATAAATGAAGCTTTTAGGACAAGGGGTTAGTTGGGGGTCTTTACTGGGCTGTTAGCCCCTGGAAGCTTGAATGTAAATAGAAAACAATTAAAACCCCAGCCCCAAAGGATGCTGTGCTCAGCCAGGGAGGCTGTAATTAGGTTTCTGCTGCCGTTAATCGCTTCTAAAGTGAGTGATCATAAATTACAAATGTGTGCAGAATCCTCCCAGAGCATGGCCTGAAAAGCTCCTCTGAGCTGGTTTGGGTAAGGGAGAGGGAGAGGGAGAGGGAGAGGGAGAGGGAGAGGGAGAGGGAGAGGGAGAGGAGAGGGAGAGGAGAGGAGAGGAGAGGAGAGGAGAGGAGAGGAGAGGAGAGGAGAGGAGAGGAGAGGAGAGGAGAGGAGAGGAGAGGAGAGGAGGAGAGGAGAGGAGAGGAGAGGAGAGGAGAGGAGAGGAGAGGAGAGGAGAGGAGAGGAGAGGGAGAGGAGAGGAGAGGAGAGGAGGGAGAGGAGAGGAGAGGAGAGGAGAGGAGAGGAGAGGAGAGGAGGAGAGGAGAGGAGAGGAGAGGAGAGGAGAGGAGAGGAGAGGAGAGGAGAGGAGTTTTCCTTCTTTCTCTTTCCTACTCTTCCACGTGTATCAGTCAGGCTTCTAAATTGATGTTGGAATGGGAGGCTTAGGGTAAACCAAACCCCAGGCTTGCTTCTTTTTCTTTAAATACACAGGCACTCATGCACACATGCATGCATAGTTAGTTAAGTGAAGAAAATGTACCTCCAAACATCATATTTAATTTCATTAGCTACTGTTGCTTTCTTGCAATCCGCTTATAGCACATGAAGATAAACATTCTCTGAGTGATAAGGGTGTGTTTATAAACTTTGTTTGGGATGAAAGAAGCCCTAACTGGTGTGTTTTTATAGTAGGGTTAATGGTGCTTTACTAATCCTTTGCCTGTGACCAAGAAACACAGACATCTTGACTTTCCTGGGAGATGTGGATGCATTTTCCTCCTTCCTGGGCCCTCAGCGTGCAGCTGGAAGACAATGAACCACCCCCAGCTCCGCGAGGGTGAATTGTGAAGCAGCAGCATCACATTCCTGGGACTTCACCACCAGCCGTTCAACGTTCCCAGAGTGCAGAATTAATTCAACACATTGTTGTTTTACAGCTTAGCTTTGTTTTGGGGGGCCTTTTCTTTTCTTTCCTTTTTTTTCCCAGAGAAAAACACCACAGCAAATGCTCTGCAGCTTCCAAACTCTTGTGCAGGTACTGCCTAAGCACCCAGCACCTGGGACCCCCATTCTGTCAGAGGATTTCAGCTTAATGTCAGGCACGCTGGGCAGGGAAGGCTCCAATCTTATTTTTGTTGAATTGGCCACTTCACCTACACCCCTCTCACACAACTCATCGCCCACGGCCGCGCTGCCCTCAGCTTCCTCAGCCACATCCTTTTGGCCGCTCTGCTCCAGCTCCTCGCTGCTCAGCTGAATTGGAGGCTTCCTCCCCCTGCCAGCCCCTCTGCGTGGTGTAAAACCCAACCTTCCCAAAAGGTCAGGGCTCTGTGTTTACCCGACCTTCTGGTTCGAATTTGGGAGACAATGGCTCGCGGGGAGCCGAGCGGGAACGATTTGCCGCAGTGCTGAGTCACGGGAGTCCAAGATGGATTTTGTGTTAATGCCGAGGCACAGCACTAATCATGGCAGTGTTCAGAATTATCCCCGGACCAGGGAATGCTGCAAGGCTGAGAGAAATGGAATGCTCGTGCCCTTGCACACCCACCACATCACCTGCGTGCTGGGGGCTAGGGAAGACTCCAGAAGGGAATAGTGGTCATTGCTGGTTCCTTGTCTCCTTCTAGCAGCTTTCCAGATGGATGTAAGCACAGAAACAGAGAATCATAGATTCACACGCTGGTTTGGGCTGGAAAGGACCTGAAAGCTCATCTTGTTACAACCCCTGTCATAGGCAGGGGCACCTTTCACTATCCCAAGACCCATCCAGCCTGGCCTTGGACACTTCCAGGGATCCAGGGGCAGCCACAGCTCCTCTGGGCACCCTGTGCCAGGGCCTCCCACCCTCACAGGGAGGAATTTCTTCCTTGTATCTCATTTTTCCCTGCCCTCTGTCAACTTAAAGCAATTCCCCCTTGTTCTAGCACTCCAGGGCCTTGTAACGCTCGAGTTCAGGAGTTCTCTTTGGGAGAAAGCTCAGTGAGGAGCAAAGCATTCATGGGGAGGCTAGAAAGAAGAGATAAAAAGCAATCCAAAGACATAACTTTGGGGCATTAATGTCCATTAGGAACTGGAGGTGATGGGAGGACATTTCTGTGAATTAGTCTGCTTTTGTCTCATGCAAGGTGTTCTGCTTTCCTTTCAAGCTGTTGTCAGCACCTGGATCCTGTGAAAGCAAAGAGCTGTTGTAGCCCACAGCTCATTCTTGTCTCTCCCTGCTATGAAAAATAGCACAGATTTAAAATCCCTTTTATAAAATAACACTCAGTTTAACTAAGGGCTGCAGTGAAGCAACCACTACTCTCTGCAGATGCCCTCCTCAGCAAACTTGTCTCTTTCTCTTAGAAACAAATGTTTCTAAGATCAGCAACAGATGGATGGATGGATGGATGGATGGATGGATGGATGGATGGATGGATGGATGGATGGATGGATGGATGGATGGATGAAGAGGTGTGATTCTCCTTCCATGATTTGTCAAAAGCGACTTCTGAAATGTCTCTAATGGGAAACCCTCTGGAAAAAAAAAGCCAGATAAACATGAGGTGGAAGAAAGGGAAAACCCCCAAACCTAGAATCATGGTATCATTGAGATTGGAAAAGACCCTTTAAGATCACCAAGTCCAACCATTCCTCAGCACTGCCAAGGCCACCACTAACCCATGTCCCCAAGTGCCACATCCACATGGCTTTTAAATCCCTCCAGAGATGGGGACTCTGCCACTGCTCTGGGCAGCCCATTCCAGTCCTTGACAATCCTTTGCATGAAGGAATTTTTCCCAATATTCAATCTAAACCTCCCCTGGTGCAAATGGAGGCCATTTCCTCTTGTCCTGTGACTTAGGAGAAGACACTGAACCTCACCTAGTTACAAACTCCTTTCATGTAGCTGTAGAAAGAGAGAATGTCTTTCCTCAGGCTCCTTTTCTCCAGGCTAAACCCCATAAATCCAAGGACTTTGTAGAAACGAGAAGGTTTTCAGCCACCTTACTTTATTTTAATTACTTTCCTGAGAAAGGTTTGAAACAAAAGCATGGGATACTGCCCATGGCATCATTTCATAACGAATTCCAGCATGGAATTTTGAATGTGGCACTTGTTGCTGTGCAGTTGGAATCTCCTTCTCTCTGGAGGCCTGATCCTGCCTGTGAAACACAATAACCTTCAGCTTTTCTCACCAGCTGGAGGCAATGCATGTTCATATTGCCATAGGCCCCAGAGCATCTAAACCTTTTGCTTTGGAGCAAAGTCCTGCAGGAACACGGCCAGCCCAGAGGAGACTGTGAGAAATTCTGTCCTCTGGAGAGTCCTGTTTATTTTAAGCAAAACAGCTAGTTTACATGTTGGCCTTTTAAGCAAAATACTCTGGTTCATTCTGCCTTGGATTTAGTTATGTAACCAAATCGCTATGTTTTTTAAATAATCTGAATGGAATTTGCAATGCTGCCTCCCAAGGGAAAGGGCCTGATTCTGATTTTCCAGCTGATGCCCTCACACAGGTGAGACTTCACCTCCAGGGCACTTCTGCCTGGGGACTGCATTGCTCCTCTCTGCCTTGCACCCAGGAGACCTGGAGAAATGGAAGGGGATAGACTGAAGATACTGAGAAAATAACATCAGAGCCAGGTCCTGCTGGAATTCCCCTGAGCCCTGGGCTGTCTGGTCACTGGCACTGCCTCCTGCCATGACACTGGGAATGACCCAAGGTGACTTAAATGCAGTGTGACATTCCCAGGAGGTGATAGACTCAGTCTTTGAATGACCCAAGCCCTGGCCCATGGCTCCCTGCCTTCTACAGCAGTACCAGGCCCTGTGCCTGGGCTGTGTCGCCTGGCAGAAGGTGTCAGGTGGCTTAGAAATGTGCCCTGTCTGGTTTAATTCCCCAGTTATGGAAGGTCTGTGTTTGGGGCTGAGGCCCTGGGGAGTAGGGGTTGGATGCTGGTGTCAGGAGTCCTTGGCTACTACTTTGGGGCTGATTCACACTCTGGTTGTGAGTCCTCTTCATGTACTACCTACCAAAGTCACTATTTTGATCAAAAGTCATTATTTTGGTTACTACAGGACACCAATATCATATTTGTCAGCCTCTGTACTTTTTGCCAGCCCAGACCAAGGTCTGCTGTCACAACTGCTACTGTCTGGGTAAAACCAGAACACAGAATTTCTGGAAAACTTCCTTTTGTGAGATTTCCAACCCAAATTAATGAGTTGTGGAGAAGCACAGCCTTTGATGTATGTACAAACACCACCAAGCTGCCAGCCATCTTGAACTCAAAGAACTCCTAATCCTCAATCCCTTCCCTGCAATTAGAGCAAGGACAGTTGGTGCTCTCCATGACCAACAATGCCGTGTTTTGGCTCAGAGTTGTCTCTGCCAGCAAGGAGCTGCTGTGTAAATCAGAAGTCCACGTGTGGTTAGCTGCAGCTCTGGATTTTTGCAGTGCCTATTTATACAAATTGGATTGACTTTGAATTCTACAGCTTAATTTCTTTTCTGTCACACTATCGTGCGAGGGAGCAAAGCCTCAGTCTTTTAACTGATCCTTACACTGTCAGTGCAAGATCCAAGGCTAAATTGCCTATGGATATTTATGAATCCTGACATGGCAGATGGCTCTATCCTGTGTTGAATTATGGAACTTATTGTAACATACATAGCTCCTTGATAGACCTTAATTATACCAGAGGAGGGAGCCTGTAGGATTTAGGCTGAAAATATGCTCCAAAAATTATCAAACACCCATTAATGCCACCACAGAAGATGATCCACTTAGGCGGCATGCATAAACAGGAAATAAATATAAAGCTCTGGGGTGGAAAACAAGGAACATGAATGTCATGGATCAGTTCCTCTTGGATGGCACTGGCACCATGGGGTTCTTCACCTCTTTCCCTGGGAGCCATGATGGGCAAGAGAAGAGGAACACTGCTGCAAACCTTCCCTTCCCTCCGTCTGCCCTCTTCCCTCTCATCCCTCTCTCTTCTCCCTCCCTCTCTCACAGGGACAGAAGGTCCTTGGCAGGTTAAAGTGGAATGCTCTCTCCAGCCAGCTCCAGTGGTCACTTTTTTCCTCCTCTTTCCACGCTGTGTCTGCAAGACTAGAACATTCCTAAAGCAGCTCAATCCATCTGTCCTTGCTCCCACATCCATCACTGTGGTCAAGGACTCGGGAAATGAAGGATTTGGGGTGACAGCTCCAGAGCCTGGCCCTGTGACAGACCTGGCATCTCCTGTGCTCCTCCTGGGTAAGCCCAGCACCCGGGCCCGTGCTTCCCTCGCCTTGCCTGGCCGTGTTCCTCCAGGCCAGTGTGCTTTGGCTGCTGCTCTCCGAGCTCTCGGCTTCTCAACCCGGAGTTATTTCAGGCAGCGCTGCTCGGTTTCTCTTCCAAGGGCTTATGAAACGCTCTTCTGGGACTCTTCACCTGACTCATTGTTTCCTCTGCCACCCCACGCTGGGAAGCACCGCCTTACCGATGACTTCTTTGGGAAGCTCCTGAGGAGCAGAGAGCAGGAGGCGCCAGGCAGGATCTTTAACCCCCGGGTTTATCTCCTTGGGCTCAGAAAAGTAGGGATTTTTCTGCTTTTTCTTTTCTTCTCAGCAGTTGCCCGGCTGTAGCTCCTTCTCACTTGGAGGAGGTTTGCTGCCACTGCACACACACTTTGGCCACCTCACAGGCCAGACTGAAGCGCCACAATAGGGACCACTCCGTTCTTAGCGGGACACGCCAAAATTGCTAAACGCCGTCTAACCACACCCACCATCAAAGGCCCGAACGCTGCCTTTGCATCCGCTCAATTACAAACCACAGAACCACTTTGTTTCAGTCAATGGCAAACAGTCGGACATGAAAGCCACCCACCTTCAAAGCCCTTCTGTTTGTTTGTTTGCTTGTTTGTTTGCCATCATACTCGGGCCAGCTTCTCCCGCCACCTTCCCATTCTGAGTGTTGGAGCAGCCCCTTGTAAATGTGAACCCGCTTTTCGTTTCGCGTTTTTCTCTGCAATTTCTGCCTTTCAGCTGGAAGCAAGGAAATGGCAGCTTGGTGTAGACAGGATTAACCCTTTTTCTTCCTTGCTGATGGTCTGAAGTTTTCGCCCTACCCACTATTTTTATTTTAAGAAGTATTTCTCCCCTGAGACTGTCAGACAAATTACTTCTCAGCTTTGAGGCCAGTGATTTCAAAGTAAGGACAAATATGGTCCCAAATCTACAAACTCTTTCCTGTCTAACATATTCTTCCTTCTCAATTGCTCCTCTTCTTATAAATCACAATACCTCTGATAAAGAGAACAACAAATTCTTCTGCAGGGAGGCAGACAAGAACCCACCTACATATTAATAAACACAGGCTTCACAAAGATGTCTTATGACCTCCATCTACATGTTTTTAGCCCAGATTCTTGCAGGAACAAGGCCCTGTTTGATCAGATTACTTGTCCATCTGCCCATCACTCTTCACCAATTACTGTGGAATTCCCTGCCATATTCTGGTTGGGTTTGATGAGATCTTCAAGATGTTAAGTTCCTACAAGGTCAGTGAAAAAATAAAAGGGTGGCCAGAGAGAAAAATTGAAGCAGGAGATCAGCTCTTATGAAACCTCATCAAATCCACATGGGTACTCAAATTGAAATCACAAAGCCATAGCAAACTGAGGCTTATTAATCCCATTGCTGATGGAACAGCTCAGATTTTCTTTCCGTTTCTGTTTTTGTTTGTCTGCTTGTTTGTACATTTGCTAGAACAAATAACTCACTTTTGTGGAGCACTACAAACTTTGCAGATCCAACCCAAACACAGTTTCTGGCTACAAACACTTAGGAATTTGGGAGTCTTCCATCCAGACCCACATCCAAACCATCCCAGCTGAGATCCATAAGAAGTAACACGGGCAAGGAAAAACTTGTCTGAGTCTGCTCTGACTTTTGGTGTCATTCCTCTGTGGCGAACCTGGCTGAACCCTGATCCTGCTTTTCTGGTGGATCCCACTGGTCTGATAGTACAGCACAGATGATCCCATACCTGGGATATTGAGTGCACTTTGGGGCATTCCCTCAGGTTTTGAAGGCCAGGGTGTTCTGATTCAACACCAACAGAAAAGCTTTCATTTGAAGGTGTTGCAGCACTGGGCCAGGTCACTCAGGAGGTGATGACAATCTCACCCCTTGCAGGTTTTAAAGGCTCAGCTAAAGCCATCACTGATCAGGTCCCATTCCAAGCAGAACCTATAGACCTTCAGAAAATCCTTCCCACCAATATTTCTGTGATTGTGGGAATACATCTAGTTTGTTTTCCTCTTTATCACCCTTTGTCTTGGCTGGATTGATTCAGTAAAACCGCCTTCCCTACCTGCAAATTCTCTGTGACTGGATTTTCCAGGTTATAAAATACCTGCTCCTTGGATAAAGCAGACATCAGAGGCCAACTTCTGCCTGCCCTTCCTTAGAAGTGAAGAATATCACTGGAGTTTTTTTTGTTCTTCACCCTATTTGAGTGTTTTCACAGCTTCATTTGAAAGTGCGTGCTCAGAGTTCACAGCATCACAACTTGTGGCAGTCAAGAGCTGAGTACATCACCCATGTGAGCTCTCAAGAATTATTGTTTTGAGAGAAATGAGGTTCCTGCTACTTTCCCTGTCACAGGCTGGTCCTCAGCACTGAATTTAAAGGGGAGGGAAAGGGCCAGCATCATCTGTCTGCTCTGAGAAGCATTTTCAGCTCGTTAATCTTACTTTTCACAGCCCAGCTTCTGTCCCATTTCTGAGGCATAAGACCATGTGTCGCAGAAATCTTTATGCTTAATAGCAATGGAATCTTGAAAAGTGAAAATAATCCCAGGCAAAATATGCAGAAGTGCCCACAAAGACTGAATTTCTTTTTTAGTATGACAACAAAACTACCTGGGAGTGTGGAAGCTGTGAACACATCTAAGTCCATCAGTGCCCACCCTTGGACAACATCTACATTAGGGAAAAGTCTCTGCATTTCAGCAGGTCAAGAAAAATAGTAAGGCAGTTGCTGATTCAAGGAGTATCTTAGAGAGAATGGAAATTGGTAACATAACCCCAAATCTCTGCTTGCTATGTGGATACCGAGGCCTTAAGTTCTGATGAATAATCTGTATTTTTCCTCTTTTACCTACTGAAATAAGCAAACAGCCCCAGGGTCAGCTGAGTCTGCCCATAATCCTGATTTGTGAGGCAGATAGGCAATGAATTTAAAATTAGAAAGGGCTAAATAGCCTCAGATTCAGAATATAAATTTCATTTAAAGTCAGTTTGCAATTGCTAAAGACTCCGGTTCATTAACTATCTTGTCTGAATATTGTCATGAAACCTAAGCTTTATTGAGTGCTAAAAGCCTTAAAAAAGATGGAAACATATGAAAATAAGAACATAAATTCCCTGCCACCACCACCACCACTCCAAGTGCAAGAGAGAACCAAACCATAACAATGGGCTCATTACAAATGCTCCATCATTTTGCAATAACCAAGCACTTAAAATGTTCTTGGTAGCTGCTCCGAGGATGCCATTTTTTTCATTACGAGTCCTACTTAGTGCATAATTTATAGCTGGCAGGCCAGGGATAATCCTACAGTGTGAATGTGCTGCGAGACTGCTGTAATTACACCAGAGCTGTGGTTATGGGCCTCGCGGAACTGATACTTCTTTTTAATTGTGGAGGTGATAAGATCAAATCCAACACCGTGTATCTCAGTGGAAGGGCTGGGGATGCAACCCTAGCTGCCAGCTGCCCTCCTGGGTATCTGCTCTCCCTCCAGGAGCCTAAGGATAAAGGGATGACTTTTCCCCCAGTCTTGCATCCCCCAAACCATCAACCAGCTGGAGCCTGGCCTCGCTGGAAACAGAAATGCAGCACGAGGGATTTAAAGGGGTGGGATAAAACCAAGGAAAACATCCAGATGTTTCTTTTCTGTCGCTTTTGGTCTGTGCTCCGTTTTCTCCAGTAAGTGACTGAAACACTTTGATGTGAGAATTTTATATTGGTGATGGTTTTGCAGCAGCCAAGCCACCAGACAATAATCCCTTGGTGTCGATGCTCATTGGCTTTGTCATCTTCTTAGGACAAAGGAAAAAAAGACCTAAAAGTGTTCTCTACCAAAAATAACTTTAGAAAATAAATATTTTGGCCCCATCTTGCAAAAAGTCAGTGTGACATTTAGAGGGAGCTAAGAAAAGGAGTCTTTCCTGCCTTAGGAAGAAACTTAGCTTAACTTGGGTCCTGTTAACTTCGTCATACTATTACTTGGGCACTGTTTGGTATTAGTCACTAGCTGCTCCCTCTCAGCTTTATCCAATTTAATTTCAAATATAGTGCAAACAGATGCCTTTATGTTTCATTTTTAAATCATTTATTGTTCTACATGTAGCAAAGAAGCTTAAAAAAGAATGTGAAAGAATTGCCAGAAAGGTTTTTTGGTTTTTTGAAAAGATATATATATATAATTGCAGTTGTGGTTGCTGTGGTTTCTTTTGGGTGGATCAGAAAAAAAATCAAGTCTTCCTTCCTCGGGGATATAAGGGGAAAAAAAAAAAAGAAGAAGAAAGGATGGAGAGGAAAACTCATTCCCATGTCTAGTGCTTTTTATCAGTAATGGAATGAAGCAATCAGGTTTAAGGGCTTGTCTAGACGGAGGACTCTGGCACTGGTGTAACTCCCGTGGTGTAGTAAAGTCTGTGCAAGTCCCAAACGCTGCTCACAGCAGCAAAAGAAGCCACAGGGACGCAAAGCCACCACACAGAGTGAGGGAGCTCCAGGTCCTGCCCAATCCCAGGTTAGGCAATGCAAATTGTTTTGACAGGGGACAACCAAACAATTTTTTTTTAAATTTATCAAAGTGCCCCAGAGCATCATTACCAGCACAACAGAGTTGTTGATCAATTAAAGTATTTTAACAACTTGCTTCTTCTGGAGGAGAGGGGGTTGTAAATGAGGAAACATGAAGAACTGCTGACCACAGTTCAATAAATCCAGGTTTAAAACAGGCTTATTTTAATAGAAAACATAACATGGCTTTAAAGTGACAGAAAATAGGTTTAGATTAGACATAAGGAAGAAATTTTTGGCCGAGACAATGGGGAGGCCCTGGCACAGGTTACCCAGAGAAACTGTGGCTGCCCCTGGGTTCCTGGAAGTGTCCAAAGCCAGGTAGGACAGGGCTTGGAGCAACCTGGAATTGTGGAAGTTATCTCCGCCCATGGCAGGGGTCTCTAAAGATCCCTTCCAACACAAACTGTTCTGGGATTCTATCAACAACAGATGGGCAAAATATTCTTTGAGAAGTTTTCTAACTGAGATACATAATAATAGAGGGATACCTTGGTTTTACTCTGCTCTGTTTGTCAACAGAGCTCAGAGCACGTGGCAAAGCCACTCTGTGTCATTATCCCCATTTCACTGGCAGGGATACCCTGTGACTTCCCAAAGGCCTCGTGACAGCTCATGGCAACACCAGCGAGAGCAGGAACATCTCTTGAGCCTCTTTCCACATCCACACCCTTGGGCAGTGCATCCTGCACTCGGGAACGTGGATGAGTGGTGGCCTTGGCAGCATTGAGGGAAGGACTGGACACGATGAACTTAGAGGGCTTTTCCAACCATGGTGATTCCAAGATTCCATAGTTTGCACGTCCAGGAGAGGTTAAGCCTGGCTGGGTTCATTTTTCAGTCCATTTTTAGTAGGGAAGCTTTGTTCATGGATCTCCAGTGTGATGTTCACTTTAGTGGCTGTGATGGGACACTGGCAAGTTCCAGAAGAGCCCTAAATCCCACTCCATAAATGTGAATTATCCAGGAGATGGAAAGGGCCTAGTTTTTCCATAAACCTGACAAACCAGGGGTCAAATCCTGGTTTCAGCCCACCATGACTTTCCCAAAGCCATTGTGGGGCATTGAATTAAAACAGGTAAAGTCCAGTAACCCCAAACACACTAAACCCCATCAAATATTTCAGTGTTTATCAGCCAGGGCTGCTGGAAGTCAGGGGAGACAGCTGTGCGAAGCACAGCTCAGATCTGCCCTGCATTTCACCACCTTTAACAGGAAAAGGAAGGTTCCGCTTCAAAAAAAAAAAAAAAACACCACAGAAACCCCACATGGAGTCGGAGGGCACAGAAGCAGGCACAGAAAGGGAAATATAGGAGCACAGGAAACAGCCAGCCAGCCAACACTGTCCTGGAAAGGCTAATATTTGTGTAATACTGAAAAGCTTTCTGCCTTTCAGATCCTTCCATGAGAAAAGGCTAAAATATTTGGTGTACACATTTCTCAAAACGAGAACATACCATACATAGTTAAAGTAATGACTAGTGCTCTTAATCCCAGACACAAACTTTTCACTGAAGCCTTTTTTGGGCTGGGTCATGTGATTTATTCGGTTTTCAGCATCTATATATAAAGCTACTTTTTTTTTTTCTTCCTGGTTCATCCTTCCCCGTGTTCTAAAACCTGCATGCTTCATAAGCTATTCTGGTTTACCACATGGCTTGGCACTTGGTATTTTTTCCTACGATGTGAAAACAAAATTTCAGCTTGGCTGTTGGTGGCCATGACCTGAGATGCAAATCTTCTCACTCAATTAGGGCTCTAACAAGTGGCTAATTACCCTTTCTGGTGGCCAGGTGTCCCTACTACTCAGAGACCTTAAAAAGGGGTATCCCAAACCCTCAAAGTGGGAGCTGTTGATCCCTAGGGACTTCCGCATTCTGTATGGGCACTCCTTTGGCTTTCTGGTGCCAAAAGCCTTGGTTTGGGGTAAAAAGCCTCTGTTTTGTGCAAAAAGCCTCAGGATTAGACAAAGCAGAGCAGGCCTGAGCCCTGTAGACTCTTGATCTGCTGTAAAGCGCTGCCCATCTTCTGGCACCAAAGCTTTTATTTGCTGTGCATAAATTAATACTAAATACGTCCCCAAGCCTTACTTGTCCACTCAGAAAACTGCTCTGCTCAGCCACACACATGACATCATCACCAAATTTAGTTGCAGGAAAATAAAACCAGGATTACCTGCATTTTTAGCACCAGGAGAGGGGAGGGGGCAAAACGATGGGGCCTCCTTTGGGGCTTGGTTTTTGAGTTTGGCTCCTTTTTTTTTTTTTTTTTATAAATTCTGATCTCACTTCAGTTTTGTTTACAATTAGAGACACTGAGGGGAGACTTTTAATGGAGAACAGAGAAACCTTTTGCATGGGGGCACATTAACCGGGGGCTCTCCAAGCTGTCTCTGAGAGATCACGTGTGGTTTTCTCCCATGGCAGACATATGGGGAGAACTTGGCAAATCCTCCCATGCTCCAAGCCCCAGGAGCCTGTCCAGGATTGCTCTCCATGGGACATTGCCTCCCTTTTCTCTCCCACCAGCTCAAGGACCCCTCAGAAGCATCCCAAGGGTCCCCAGCTCCCCGCAGAGAGCTGAGGATGTGTTTGCTGGAATTTAATTTAGCTCCCTTTGGTTGGTCAGAGAAAATCACCTCAATATCTGCCTGTCTTGGTTGAAGTGCAGTTTTTCCAGCTCTGGAGAGGCACATGAACCCAGCCACCATCTCCCAGAGCTCGTGTGTACTTTTCCTGAGCTCAGCCCCTGCTGCCAACCCCATTGTTCTGCCCCCCACCAAGTCCCTATTGTTCGTGTCCCTTGCTGGTGGCATCTGGCTCAGCCAAACTCCTCCTGAGCTGGGGCCCAGGCTGCAGGGTTTGCTCTGTTGTGTTGGGTTTGGTTGTTTTTTTTATTTCCAGGAAAGATTCTGAATGTGCATTTTTCGGGGGCCAGTTTGAGGCACTGCAGATGGAGCTGATTTGCAGGAAGAGGTGTTGGGGTGAGGGCTCAGCAAACCAGGCATTTTGGTGGCAACAATGGAAGCCTGAGAGTCCACATTGACATGTTTGCTCTGAAAACTTGCAGACAACCCCCATTTTTTTTCCTTTCCCATCTCTAACAGGTGCTGATCCCAAGGTGAGGAGGATCAATGAGAAAGAGGAGCCAGGAACTCTGGGATGGACACGACACCGCTCAGCAAAGCTCTGGAAAAACTTAAATTCTCCTTAGGTTCTGGGCTGTACTGGGGGCTCTTTGAGGGCCATGCCATTCCCAGAGCAGAGGGAAATGAGCTGTCTCTCAGGACTGTCATCCTGCTGACAGGCCCCACAGCGTGCAGTGTGTTGGAACAGCATGGGAGCACATTTGTTTCCATCGGGAACCGCGCCGGATCAGCGCTCGGCATCCTGTTTATGTTAAAACATCAGCCTTCCATTTTTATAGGGAAGCTGGGACAACGGTGCAGCTGGGGCTCCTACTGAAGTGTCACCAATTAAGTCACTTTTCAGCAGGATGATCACTGCTCCAGAGAGGTTCCCAGGCGAAGCATCTCCAGTTCCCAAGCTGCTCTCCTGGCCAGCAGATGTTGGCCAGAGCAGATGCTGGCACCCCTTCAGCCACCCTGGGATACCTGCCTCCTGCTCCCAGGCCTTTCCCATGTCGCCTGACCAAGACACAGCCTGCTCTTTCTACCTCCCCAGTGTGATTTAGGCAGCAGAGGACGAGGCCAGGCACAGCCTGTTGCAATTACAGCAGCACCACTTGGACCCCATGGTAACCCGAGTGTTTGTTTCCCTGTTGCATAAATGAGAAGGGCAGGATCCCAGCCCTGCAGAGCTCCTGGGGAGCTGTGTTGCTCAAGCCGTGGGATGGGAAGGGTCATTTGGTGGGGTTTCACTGTAGATCCCAAGGGGAGATTTAGTAGCCCCCCATGCAGGGTCAGATGTGTGGCCTTGGCACAGCTCCTGGGATCATTCCAGCACAGACAGGCAGATCCGTGGGACAGATTCCCCTTGGAGAGAGGTTCCTGCAGCTGTGCAGAGCTGATGTGGTGATCCCCAGCCCTGGCCATGCAGGAGAAGCTCTCCAGGGCTGTGCCAGGCAGATGAAAGCAAAGCAGTTTTGCTCACACCCACACCAGCATCAGTCCCAAGGGTGATTTCTTGCCCTGGGACTCCCTCCTCACCTGCAAGCAGCGCACAAGGAGAGAGTGTCACTGCATTCAACCCCCAAAATAAGGCTAAAAAATCACTATGAGGCAATTCTAGCTGCAGTGACAGACTGAGACACCCTCCACCCACAGGAGATGAAGGGGTCAGAACTGGTCCCTTAGATCTGCGGGATGGAACCAGCAGGGTCTGGGTTTTTAAGACCACCTTTCAGAAAAACACCCATTCTCCCGCGGCTGGTGAAATCTCTGCTAAATAACAGCCCTGCAGACACATCCTAGCAGAGAAGTTTCACCTTTTTACTGATGTTTGCCTACAGCCACAGAGCTCCAAAACCCCAGCCAGCTCAGTAATACCGGCTTGGCTCCTTAATCATACATAAACCATTTAAATACACAACAAATAAATAGACATGTTCTGTGTTTCTTCAGAAGGGCTTAACACCTTTACAAAGGGATTTCTTTGATACTTAAGCAATAATAGATTGGCTTTCATTTTTCTAAGACCTTCCTTATATCAACATATCTCTTCTAGTACTACACTTCCTTTTATGAAACACTGGAATTCTTTCATGTTGAAAATGCTTTTACAGCCAAGTCCTCAGTTGTGCTGGCATTTCTCGTGTCTTGAACTCCAAACTGGCTAACCGCAATCTCAGAATTCCCAAAGGAAATAATGAAAATTCCTAAAATCCTTGGCAAGGAAACAGTTGAAATTTTAAATTGAGTTAATCATTTTAGCGAAAATGCTTGTAATAAAATAAATATGGGGAGCTGGGGTGAGGAGGGGGGAAAATCTGCTTCAGAAATGAGCATCAGAGGAAAAAAAAGAGAAAGGGAGAGAAGATCCTCAAAAGAGAAGCCTTCTCTGCTCCCTTACAGTATTTACTGTTAGGGATATCTGCAACTCCTGCTGAAAGCAGGGCTGTGGTGAAAGTGGGGTCATTGAGAGCCCTCTTAATGCTCCAAGATAACTCTGGTCCTAGAGGTCTGGCATCAGTGATGTCAGGTGTCTTCAGTGGCTGTGAAAAGATTTCTGAGGACAGAAACCTGCTCTCTGGGACAGCACTTCTGTCACACCAGGATGATTAAATTAAACTTCAGCTCAACTAAGCTACATAGGTCCTTAACAGGCTTTTTTTTCCATTGTTAAATCTTAAACACTTTAATTATAGCTGTTCAAATATGCAGGAGAACAAAACACACCATGATTTTTGCTTCTTCTTTTCATGTTAGCTAATACAATAAATGGCTAGAAGAAGACTTAATTACCAGATCTCAGCAAATAATTTCCAGATGACAGGTTGTTTATGGGGATTGTTCACCACATTTTCTCTCCCTACCCTTTGTAGGTGATCCAGCCCAGTGACAATGTGAAGGAACAGCAGCAGCATCCAGGTGATGCTTTGCCAAGAGGAGGATGTGGTGACCAAGATCTGCTCCTCACCCTGAGCAGTCATTTCACACCAGCTGAAACCTCGGCAGGGCACTGCTTCATTATTTGGTCTTCTGTAGCCACCAGAAGCTTGACATGATGTGGCAACGTGCCCTTGCAGTTCTGGGCTGATTCCCACAGCGTGGGCAGGAGGCAAGGGGAGGATTCTGACCCTCTGCCCACTCTGTGGAGATCCCAGCTGGAGTTCTGTATCCAGCTCTGGAGCACCAACATGGGAAGGAGGTGGAGCTGCTGGAGCAGGTCCAGAAAGGCCATGGAGATGCCCCAAGAGCTGGACCTTCTCTGCTCTGGAGCCAGGCTGGGAGAGCTGGGGTGCTCACCTGGAGAGAGAAGGCTCCAGGGAGAGCTCAGAGCCCCTGGCAGGCTAAAGGGGCTCCAGGAGAGCTGGAGAGGGACTGGGGACAAGAGATGGAGGGGCAGGAGCCAGGGAATGGCTCCCAGTGCCAGAGGGCAGGGATGGATGGGAGATTGGGAATTGGGAATTCCTGGCTGGGAGGGTGGGCAGGCCCTGGCACAGGGTGCCCAGAGAAGCTGTGGCTGCCCCTGGATCTTTGGAAGTGTTCCAGGCCAGGCTGGTCTAGTGGAAGGTGCGCCTGCTATGGCAGGGGGTGGAACTGGATGGTCTCTTAGGTCCCTTCCAACCCAAACCCTCCATGGAGAGTTGCAGTCTCTTCCCACTCATGCAGTGCTGTCCTGTCCTGCAGGAATGTCCCAGGAATGCAACATTGACAGCACTGGGTCAAACCAAAGCCTTGTCTGGATGGTGTCTGCCAGTGACTAGTCCCAGGGATGGGCTGTGGGAAAGAACTGCAGTAATTACACATGGAATTAACAGCAGAGCCAATGCTCTGGAGCTCTGTCCTGCAATGGGTCTCAACACTTTCTCCAGAGAAGCATCCCTGTCCTTTTCCACTGCAAAACACGTTGGCATCAACTTTTCCATCTGGGGTCTCAAAGAACCAGCTTCCTTCCACAAAAGTGGGGGGCTTGGTCCAGGTGCTGCAGCAGCTGGACTTGGCTTTTCCTGTAAGGTCTGTCTTGCCTTCCTCCCCAGAGAGGGAATTCACCAGTTATCCATAGGAAAGAAGTAATAGCTGGGAGAAAGCAGGAGAGCAGAGATTTTCGAAACTAAACAACGAAAAAAAAAAAAAAAAAAAAAGAGAGAGAAAGAAAATAAAAGAGAGAGAACAGAAAGAAATGGCCCTAAAACATGTGATGCTAAGGGGAGGTCAGGAAAACAGAGCCAGCAGGGGTAACAAGTCAGATAAGATCATACCATCAGTGAAAGCACTTGCAAAAGGAAATGGATAGTGTTCTAAACCTCAATTAATTTAATCTAGTGCTTCACTGAAAACAAATTATGATCTCAGATAAAACAAAACTCTGGCGAAACAAAGAACAAAGCTATTGCAGCCATGATTTACAGTTCAAAGATATTCTGTTTGTTTCCTCTTCGTCAGAGATCTTGGTTTCCCCTTGAGAGCATATGAATAATTAAAGGTGGTCTCTTATGATGTGTTTGCTGCTGCTCAGCATTTCCAACCCAAGGGCTGCTAGGGGAACAATGGTGAGTTATGAGACCTGCTGGTTGTATTTGCCTTCTGTAAATAAACCACAAGGCTCGGTGGCTTCCCTGCAGTCACAGCAATCATACTGCTTTGTTTAAGTCAGGAATCTGAATAACAGGCACATGAAGACTTGTGTGGTTTGTAAAACTGAGTTGAGTTGGAGGAGCAAGCGAGGAGGGCCAAGCTGTCAAAGCAGCTTTTGGGCTTTGCAGGAACACCTGCAAGGTTGGAGAGGAGAAATCTCCCCCTAACCAGAAAGCTCTGTGGGCAAAACTTGCACAAGGGCAATAAGGCAGAGCTGTCCTGACCCAAAACAGAGTGTAACTCATCACTTGCACATGACACCAAACCTAAATGAAGCACAGAGACCACACAAGCCCAGCTCCCTCCTCCACACCCCCCAGGCCCAAGCGAGGGCTCTGCAGCCATGCGGGCATCTTGTGTGAGCAGTGGGAAGGGAGGGAGCAGGCCTGGGAACAACTCTTCAAGCATTCAGGATGGAATGGGTTGGATTTCCAAGGTACCAATGTCTCCTTTCTAGCTCTAAATGACAAATCGTTACCTTAGACTTCATTGGTGCCTTGTGGCCTTTGGTGAAGGAAGATGAGTCTGGCTGAGATCAGGTGAACCTGGCACTGCAGGCAGAACATGCAGTCAAACCATGTTTACAATTTTGACATTCCTTTGACCTAAAAGTTACAAAGTCAGGAGACTCTTGGTCAAAAAACCCTCCTGGAGATGACCTTGTCTGTGTGACCTGAGGAAGGAAAGCTGTGTACCAACATAAACTCATTTTTTTGATATGTGAGGACAGAGGGAACAAGAAAAATCTCCAACTGTAAGTCATGCCCCTGCACAAACCAGTTTGTCCTTGTGAGCAGTTTAACCCTGAGGATGAAGGAAAGTGAGGAGATTGCCTCTTCATCTGTGCATGGGGAAAAAATGCAGTACCCCAGGAGGCAAACTGGGCTGCAGAGGAGCTCTGGCTGGAGCTGGAAGCTGGCAGGATCTCCCTGTCAGGCTGGCTGCAGGCAGGGATTGAGGATCCAGCAGCAGAACCCCCAGGGACCGGGGAAGGAAAGTGTCTTCATTGTACCATTCCTAGGACACGCTGGGCACCTCACAAAACATGTGGTCACCATCCTGGATGGAGCAGATCCCAGCACTGGTGGGGTCCAGCTGAGGAGCACGTGGGCTGCTGCTGACAGGAGGGGACAGAGGAGGACAATGGCAGGACACTGAGCATCCCAGGGGCTGCCAGGCCGCAGGAGGAGGCCCTGCCTGCAGGTTATTCCTTTGCCTGCTGCAAGAGGGTTTGGGCCCTGCTCCTGGAATGGGGTCCCCGAGGAGCCACCACAATTGAAGGGAGAATAATGAAAGCTCTGCTCTCAATGAGAGTCACCCACTCTTCCCAAGGAGGCTGTTCTCCAGGACCTCTGGTTTAACCCAAATTGACACCAACTTGGCGAAAGCCCTCAGCTGCACATTCCTTCCACACAGCTTTACAAGCTGCAAATGCAAAACCACAAACCAAACTGGGAAGGGGAAGAAAAAGGGAGCCTGAACTGTGCAGAGTCCCCCCATCTTCCCTCCTGCCCTGATCACCACACCCCTGTTGCTCACCCCTTTTCCTCAGTAGCTTCTTACCTTTTAAAAGGCCTCCCAGGAGCATTTTAGCTCCTTGCCCTGTCTCTTCACCAAAAGCAGAAGTCAGCTTCCAAACTCCAAACTCATTCCTTGTCAGGTTAGACCATCTTCCTAGGAACAGGCTCCTGGTGAGGAACTGGAATGCCTTTAGCCCCCTGGCAAGAGTCATAACTACTTGAAAAAAAACCCTCAACTACTAATAAATCCCAGCAACAAATGCCAAATACTTACTGGACAAGGGAAACACTTGCCAGTTGGTCAGGGCTGCTGAAACTTCATCTGTGGAACTATGGGTTCATGGAAAACCTCCTCACTGAAGGCTCTGTCTGTCAGCGAAGGGTCTCACCCAGTTTTTTCAGCAGAAAGGACAGGCATGAACTGCCCTCCCAGGTCAAGCCAAGCTCTAAAGCACCATCCAGATGTTAAGTAGGTTGGTTCACACCCTGGAGGCTCCTAAATTGATGATGTGACAACAAATGCCAGCTCCCCCACACCTGAGTGGCCTCAATCCTGTCACCAGCCTTTGCCAGTGGGAGCTGGACCAGCAGAGGTGGCACTTGGGGACATGGTTTTGTGGTGGACTTGGCAGTGTCAGGTTAATGGCTGGACTGGATGATCTTAAAGGTCAGTTCCCACCTATTCCATGGACACTTTCCAAGAGCAGTGCCACATGTGCATTTTTGCTCCAGGAGGCAGCTCCTGTGTCACCTAACTGAACCACACACTGGAAATGGGAACTTGGGTTTCACACAGTTCCCTCTGCACTGCCCTGAGGGAGCAACAAACTTGATCAGCCCTCTCCTCTCCCATTTCCCTGCCCAGACCTGATCTCCATGGGAAGACCTCTGCTCCCAACAGCTCTGCTCCTTGCTGGGAGCTGGCTGCAGAGCTGCCCACGCTTACTGGCGTCCCTGAGGTCTTTGTCACACAACCAGGGCTGTCACAACCAAGTGAGCCATGCAAAGGTGCACACCTGTGGTTTCTGGACAGATCTGAGTCACTCCATCACATCCCCACCCAGCATGAACCCTGCTGACTGCAAATTTAGCCCCAGGGATGAAGGTGACTCCTCCTCTTCCTTTTTAGGTGGAAGTCACAAGAGCAGCCAAGAAATCACAGGGAAGAGGGAGTCAGGACTGGTGTCAAGGGCCTGGAGCAGGCTGTTTTGCTGTGTTTTTATTTTCCTTCTTCTCATTCTGCTTCCAACATGGCCCTTTTAATTTTTTTGGTGCTTTCTTCTGCCAACTTTATTTGGATACTGCCCCATCATACACTAAACTCTGTAAGTGTCTGAGGGTGCTCTGGTGTATTCAGCAGTAGCTAAAAGAGAGCTGAAAGTTAATGCTGTGGGAGAGCTGGGCTAACCCTTGCCCAGGAATGTGCTCTGGTTTATTCATACAAAAGAATTCACCGCAAAAGGTGCAGTGCACCTACTGGGTCTTCTCATGCTACTTTTGGAAGGATTAAAGCCCCCTAGGACAGCAGCTGCTCTCCGAAGATGTGTTTGCATGCCAGCACCACTAATGCATAGAATAAACTGGATTTTTCCAATTGCTAACGATTTTAATCTCTTCCTTCTGTTTCTGAAGGGGCCGACCCAAAACAGAGTTGGCTCATGGTGTTTCCTTCCCTTTTCCAGTGCACTTTATGTAATGTTGGTCACACACAAACACTTGGAATTCACCTTCTGCCTGAGGATGGCCCACGGGGTCGCTGCACTTCCATGGATGTTCCTTTGCACAGCTGTGTCCCATTGCCACGCTGGAGGAAAGATGTCCTCAGCACCTTGCTCTGCAGCTTTCCTGCACACATCACACCATCCCTTGGCATTTGGTCCCTTCACCAGCTTTGTCCTGGAAGCCATTCCTGGAATTTGTCAGCTGTAGCATGGAGCAAGCGTCGCTCTCTAAATCAGCTGCTCCACAAAGGCTGAGCCATGGATCTGCCTGTTCTTTGGTGGACCCAGCCCTGAAAGCCACAGTGCAGCCATGCACTGGACATCCTTCCATTTGTTTATTTCCTCTCTAAGTTACCTGCTTTCAGCAGCTGGGGTTCAACTCCTCCTGTGATAGGAATTGCTTCTGTTACAAGCACCTCCTGCCAGGCTGGCTGGATGTCTCTTCCTGATCTGAACAGTCCTGGAACCAGGACCCTTCTACTTCCGAAGGCATGCTATTTCATTCTCATTTTTTCAAGTAGGATACAGGATTTTCTCTGTCTTCACCACACAAGTGACAGACCTGGTCACCTCCACACCACGGCAGTGAAGGAACAGAAGGCAGGAATTCTGTACAGGATCCCTACAGGATGGATCCAGCTCAACCAGGGCAATGGGGGCACAGGCAGATCCTTCTGAGGGATGAGCACCACTTTCCCAATCTCAGCTCCTGGCTACACAGTTATAGAGCATGGTCCAGGATGGATTCATTGGAACAACAGAAGATGTGCAGGACCCTTCCTCTGTTGTCTTTGCTCACTGCTGCAGGTAGACACCAGTTGTTCTCTATACCTTTCATAAGACAAGGAGGAATGGCCTTAAACTGAAGGATTGGGTTGGTTTAGATTGGATATTGTGAAGAAGTTCTCCCCTGTGAGAGCAGTGAGGCCCTGGCACAAGTTTCCCACAGAATCTGTGCCTTCCCATCCCCGGAAGTGTCCAAACCCAGGTTGAATGGGGCTTGGAGCAACCTGGGATAGTGGGAGGTGTCCCTCCCCACAGCAGAGGGGCTGGAAATTGATGGTTTTTAATGTCCAGCCTAAAGCACCTCATGATTCCATGATCCTGGACACATCTGGGCCTGGCTGCAGCCCCAGCAACACGTGTACACTGCGTTCACATGTGCTCAACAGCAGCGACTCAAATCAAAAGGCTACAGATCAACCCACCCTTTTTCCTCCTCTTTCCTGCTCCCACCCCCCACCCCGGGTCAGTACACAGAGCACAAATCTTCCTTTTTTTTTTTTTTTTTTCCTTTTTCCCCTTCGAAGTGAAACATTCTGTATCTTATTTATTTTGAAAACAATTTATAAGGGCGATAATAACATCCCTCTGTAGCCTCAGGCTCTGTACATGCCTCATTATGGGAGCAGCACACACCCTGCCACGTACAGGCAACTCACTGTACGCTCATTAAAATTCTGTAGGTACTGGCTGATATAAACAAAGAGGAAAGTGCACCAGTGCTAGAAAGCTGAGTGCAGAAAACTACTGACTGCAGGATAGGTCGTGTGGTTCAGCAACACGGCTGGGAATCCTGGAAATCTGAACAACCTTTTGTGGTTCCGGCGTCCCATGCAACCGCGCGCCGTTCCTGGACGGAGCGGCGCGGCTACGCCAGGAGGCAGTCGTTTGACATGGATCCACGCTAGGGCTGATGCAAAAAAAAAAAAAATTGTGTTTGCCTTTTGTAGGAGGAGATAAATAATGCAAAAATCAAAGTGGCTGTGGCAGAAAGCTTTGGAGGAAAATGCGAGCCTTGGAAAGCCCGGGCTCTTGTTGAAAGAGTAACGCACCTCAAAATGGCGAAGAAGAGGGAGAAAAATGTGCAGAATGTCTTTGCATTGTGTAAAGAGTAATTGCACTGGAAAGGAGTTATAAAGTAAGTAAACATAACTTCCAATTTGATCCATATTAAGATTTATTGACCCTGAAAGTCAATATTCTCTGCACCAGGGCCAAGGTTAACATTGAGTTTGAGGCCAATGGGAAAGTTGTAATGAAGTGCTGCTTAAGAGGCCCTTACAGAAGTTTTGCAGGAGGGTTGGAAGTCTTTCCACATGGTCAGCCCCATCTTCCTCTATATTTCAAAGGCATCCAAATCTGTCAGTTTTTCTGTGAAATCCCAGCCCATTAGCACAGTGCCAAACTGATAAACCCTTTGGATAGCTTTTCCAGCAGAAGTCTAAAGCACCTCTATGCTACAGTCACCCCCAGGCTTTGATCATGGTCAGGACCCACTCGTCCCAATCCAGTGTAAACACAAATGGAAGGAAAAGTTGACCTCAGCTGATGACAAGCTAAGAACACGTTTGATGATGCTGTAGGAAAAAGCAATATTAGTGAATTTCTGCCCTTTGGCAGTTCCTGCTTTCGGGAAGAGCAGGCATACACCATCACAGCAGAGATTTGAGAAGTTGTGCATGCAGAAAGTATTTATTTGGAGTCAATAAAGACATGGCAGTTCTACTACAAGGAAAGAACTCATCCTGTGCTCTCACACCCTGGCCTTGCCATTGCAAATTTACAATTTTCTTAGAAATTCACTGTGAGATGTTGGATGGACAGAGAGCAGACAATCTCTGTATATTAGAAGTAAAGCTGTTGCCCAAAGTCTGCTCTGAGGCATAACTCATATACTTCCAGAATATCTGTGCCTGCAAAAACCTGGATTTCCAAGGCTGGTTTGGGCATTTGCCTAAAACCTTACTGCACCTGCAGAAAGATTTGTGTCCCAGACATGTTCTGTTTTCCTCAGTTTTACCAATTAAGCCAATACATGGTACCACTTCTCCCAGTGAACCTTTGCTTCCCTAAAAATGCTCTGCCAAATCTTCCTTAGCAAGAGGTGGGGGACAGGGCTGGAAAGAAGACCATGGTTTTTATGAACCTGGTGACAGCACAATCCAGCAGAGCTCACCATGAATTGTACAAATATTTTTGGAGACTGTACAAGACCACAGACCTGCGAGGGAACACGGATTTCTTTGGAGTACAGAGGGAAAGCAACACAGCACTTACTCCAGTCCAGCTCCAGAGGAGCAACTTTTGAAAGTACTTTGAATAAAGTTGCAATGATTTCCCCAGGACTTTGCTGGGTTTGTATATTTTAATGTCCTTCTCCAGCTGCTTGCTTTCTCCTTGTGTTCATTAAGACATTTGGTTTTGTTACAAGGTCTGGGCAAGAGAAAAATAGCTGTATGTATATTTAAACAGACTATTAAAATAAAGAGCATCATGTGCTGGCAAAGAAGAATTCATGGGGTTATTCATATGTTTCTGGGCTCAGTGAGGCTGTTGTTGTGCACAGCAAACAGCATCTCACCAGTGCTCTCATCAGAGCCTTGTTTATCCGTGCTTCCTTTTTCCTTCTCCAAAAAACACCAGATTTGGGTCAGAACCTGCAAAACCAAACTGTCTTTTCTAGGAGGGACAATTTGAGGAAATGAGTTCCTAGTGACCACTTTTGGCTCTCCATCGTCTTAAACATCTCCTGCTGACCCTCTACAGTGTGGCAGGACCCTCTTTAATGAGCTAAAATAGGAAGCACCTCAGGAGGATCTAAGGGATGTATCCAGGATGCTTCATTATGTGGGAATTAAGCATAAAACTGGAGAGAAATATGGATGGATGGGAAGTATGTCATGAAATGGGAGCCTAACCCATTACCAGTAAGACAAGGCTGCAAGCCATGCTCCCAGACCATCAGGCAAGCCAGGTCCCAGGAAAAGGAGCTTCACTGGGAAAGGAGAATTAGTGCCTGAAATCCAGTGACAGCTACAAGCACATCCCCAAAGCCCCATTACAGCCCTTCCTCAAAGCACAATCAGGGAGAAACCAGCTCTCAACCTAAACCTTTATTTAGCTGCGTTTCACAACAATTACTGCATAACTTGGCATCGTGGGCATGGCCCTACATGGACTAGGAGAGTGCTCAGTGAGCAGGGAGGCGAGCTGGAAATGCCATTTTCCCACACTTCTTACAGAATCAATTTTCTTCTCCCAAATGACAAACAGAAAACAGAAGAAGAAGGAAGAAACTGCTGTCATTCACTGGGTCCAGGAGTGTATTAAATGTGACACGGTCAGAGCAACTTTGGCAATACAAGATGCAGCCTTTTGCATTTCGGCACAAAAACTTATTTCATCCCTAAAAGAATACACTATTAATTTTGTGTAAAATATTAACACATTCCCACCCATATCCTTTCATCAGCACGTGGGTATTTTAGACAATTCAACCTTGCAAAGAAAGTTTTGAGGTCCATAATCAGCGAACATCACCCCCGTGGGAGCAGGGAAAGGCACAGGCAGCGGCTGTGAGGTTTTGAGGCGAAGCTCCAGCTTTCAGCTCGGAGACTTTTTACCTTTAAGAGGCACAAAACAAAAAAGAAACTCAGTCCTTGAGATGAATCACTCCAAAGATTGCCCGTTTTTCTCCTCGCAGGCCTGAGCAGCCCCACACAAAGCCCCGGGGCACAGGCTCCTCATTTGGCAGGGCTCAGGCAGCAGCGGGACCAGGAATACTTTTACGCCGGAGAATTTGGCTTGTAACGAGGCTTTTCAGGAACATGGCAATTGCCCACGTGAACGCATGGCTTCCTGCATTAATATGCTAAAGAGACAAGACAAGCATCTTTAGCTACAGCTGAGGACTAATTAAGACTGCTCTTTTACAAATATTGCATGGTTCATTCCATTCTTCCCCGATTAAGAACAAAAGAAGAAAGAAGTCATTTATTGTCATGAGTCACTTCAGATACAATGGAAGGAATTCCAACAGATGACTGAGACAAAACAAAAGCTGACATTATGAAAGCCATGTCTAAACACTAATTTAAACTGTCAACTTGCTAGTGAGGAAGGTTCATGACAGAGGGAGTATTAAAACTTAAAAGAGCACATAAATCATTGAAGAGATTAGCAGCGTGTGATGGGGCCAAAGTAGCCGCGCTGGAAACTCGCTGACTGGTGGCGAGCTCCTCGTAATTTGGGGGTAAATGCAGTGTTTTGCCAACAGTCCTGGACTAAAATGAGTAGTTTGGGCTGTGTTCCCAGAAGTGGGACTCTGTGTGAGTCAGTGGCTTACTCCTGTTTCCAGCAGGTGAGGATCAGACCCTTTGTGGCCCACATTAGATAAAATCTGGCCTGGGCTTTCCTCCGCCTCATCAGTAATGCTTAATTTCGGAAAGGAGCCAAAAAATGGCTTTGGGTCACATCCGGAGCTGCTGTAAATGATCATGACTGACTTCCACAAGCTGCCTACACCACTCAAGAACCTTCCTTTTCAATGCTACCACGGTATCTCCTCTCTTCTGATTTGCAGGGGATTTATCTTGAGGTAGTGCCCTGCGATTCTCTGCAGACCTGCTTCCCACTGGCAGGAAACTCGCTCCTCTCCACTTAATTAAGAAACATGGCAGATGAAAATGCCCTGTGGGCTGCAAGGTTTTGCTTGTGAATTTTTTCCCTACACATTAGAACAATTTCTTACAAAAGAAGCCAGCACATACTTCTCAGCCCATTTGGTTTTTCAAACAGGTACATGGCCTCCAGCTCTCACACATCAGCTCTGCTTGTTTTGTACAAGTCTTGGAGGGGCCATGAACAACAGTTCTGCAAAATGAAAGAATACTGTATTTAGATCATCTAAAATCTGTCTTTATCTGCTTTCTCCCGTTGTTGCTAATCCTCCCAAAACAGAAAACCATTATGGCTTACCAAGGTAGAATGATTAATATTGATGGATTTAAGAAGATTCAGCATCTATCTCGACTATTTTAAAATCCAGGCGATCCTGAAATCCACACAAGCAAAACCTCCATCTTTTCTTCAGCTCACCATGAAGTCTTCTTCTCTGCTTCCCTCACAGACCAGAAAGCAACGAATGACTCTGTTCCCCCAAAATTTTGTTTAGTAAAAGGTAGAAGGCCAAGAAAGTATTTGATAAGTTGCTGAATAAGAAGAGCTGAGAAAATGCAGTTATTTACCCAACTGAGGGCATTGCTGTGGGGACTGGTGGGCAATACTGTGTCTCCTGGACAGCAGCAATGAAGAAGATCCCCATCCCACTGTACCCCTCTCCCAAGGATAAGGATATTATTCTGGACAGATTGCAGGCTGCCTTGAAACTGTCTGAGCCTCACTCCAAAGTCAATGGGGAGACTCTGCACTGGGAAGGTCCAGGCCTTCACATCCTGCTGGAATTAAGTCACTCTCAGCTTTGGCTCCAATTCAAGCAAAAGTTCAAAAAGTCAATTATAAAATAAATAAAAAGAGGGAAAGTAAATGAGATGCAGAGCCCTTTAACTTAGAGGGATGAAATAGCTGTGGAAGTTGGGGAGGGATTTGCTGTGACTTTAGGCATACTCAGGATCCTTTCCTGCATCTTTGTGTTTCACTAAGCTTGAAGCAGAGAAACAGATTTTTTTTCTTCACATCTTTGCCATGGGAACCTCTACAGATTTTCCTATATTACTATTGGCAACTTGTGTTCTGATGGTCTTTGGGTCTGTTGTGCTGGGCACTGCAGAAAGGCTGATCAAGAGGACTGACCTTGTTCAGTCAAAAGGTGACAGAAGTTGACAGGTAAACAACAGGATGAAACTGGCCACATCCACAAAAGGAAAGATTTAAAAAGAAGTAGACAATAAATTTTTTAATCTATGGACAGCTTCCTATGAAGACCAGATGAAAGGGTATTGCAAAAACCAGGAGGAGAAATTAAATCCTGGATGAGAGCTTTAGCTGTGGGAATAGAGGAATCCCACTGTGTTGGAGATGTTCTGCAGAAAATCTGCAAGAATTGACCATGGATGAGGGCACTGAGATGGCCAGGAGAAGATGATGCACAATATAGGCAAGAGTGGAGGCATGGCCATGTTATCCCTGGCATGCAACAGAGAAACAAGCAGAGAAACATGGAAAGGAAAAAGGAGGTTGGTCAGTTGAGGAGTGAGGTCTGTGAGCCATTTGTGGCTGGGAAGGCAGCAACAGAGAGAGCCCAGCTGGATTTTTCTGGAGCAGTAGAACTGGAAAAGGAGGAGGTCCCATGTGGAATTTAGAGCTGGACAAAGTGAAGGCAAACTTGCAGGATTAAGAGAAGAGGCAGAAGCAGAGAGAAACACAAAAGAGAGTATTTCATGATGAGGATCATCACTTTCTCTCCAACAGGCGCCAGTCTGGTCAAGGTAGAGGAGATCAGGAGCATAGGGCTTGCTCCAAAAATGCCCCTCTCATCCAGACATGAGGGTCATCTGCAGGACCACCAAGTTCTGGTCTGGCTAGTTGGGGGCAGTGACCTTCAGACACAAACAGGGCACAAAATAAACCACCCAACAAGGGATGTGCTTTGTGCACTTTGGTTACTGTTCCTCAGAGCCTCCAGTGGGGAAGATGAACTCAATGTGAGGCCACTGGCATTGGTGGAGTCATGCACTAGGCTGATATCTCATTCTACAACATCACTTCATCACTTTAACACCACTGTGGCTTTCCCAGAAGACTCAGCTTAAAATTGCTGCAGTGCAGGGGTGAATCAGGCCTTTCCTTTCCACACTAACATCAATAAAGCTACACCCAGGGTAAAATTAGCCCCAGGACAATTATTCTGACACTTTCACAATAGAAACTTTTGGCCATTTAGATTTGTTTTGCATTCCTTTCTCCCCCCCACCCCCCTCCCTTTATTTTAATGATTCTCCACTAAACCCACTTCCACAGCATGGAAAGGGAAGGAGATGTCCCTGGGCTCTTTGTGTGAGAGGATCATGAGGCAAGAGTCAATGTAGCTGTGCTGACAAACAGATCAGGCTTTGGAGATCTGAGCCTGAACGTTACCTTATGTTTTAGCAGCTTCACTGGCTCCAGTGCCTCAGACTGCTTGAGTTTCCCACCAGCTCAGCACAGTTCTTTTCCACATATTTTAGGTGTTGAATTAGTCTGGAGCTCAAAGGAGCAACATTTCCAGGCTCTTGATGAAGAGCATGTCTATCAGTTGAGATCAGGAAGAGCTGCCAAGCTTTTCCAAGGTTGTTTGCCTGCATCTGAAGTGTGGATGAGCTGCTCAGCCCTGCGGGGTTATTTAAGGACCCGCTGGTATCTGCTGTGATATGAGGACAACGTAAATATCCTTATGTGGGTTTGTGTTGATGGAATAGAGGTCCATAAATCCACGAGCAGTTGGCTGCATTTTTTGCTCAGCTCCCATCCCTGTTTGTAAACACTGGAGAAAGAGCCCCAAATCTGTGTCCAACACGGAGCAGTTACGGAACATGCTGTAATCCTGTAATGCGAACCAGAGCGGGCCCGCTAACCGTGCAGCTCTGGAGAGAATTCCTGACATGATCCTTTTACGTATTTTATGTTAATCACTTCCATCTCAGGAACACACACAAACAATACCCCATTAGACGTTCCCTTTGGCACTCGGACAGCAGCACAAGCTGCCGCGTGTGCCAGAGCGGCGGCCGGAGCAGCCGCAGTAGGGACGGGAGGCCATCGCTGGATGCTGCTCACAGGAAGCCACCAAAGCACAGCACTGTGCAAAGAGCAGAGCTGAGACCAACTCCTTCTTTGGGTTTCTTCACTGCTTTTCCTGTGGGTTTTTCCAGGAGAAAAGCCTCCAGCTGCTTGCCTCAGAGGGCTCATGGATGTTGGAGCATTGTCGTGCTCCAGAGACCCTAAAGCTCTTCTTCATGGGAGATGGAAATTTGTTTCTCCACATTGCTGTGCCTTGAGCAGGTGTAGAACAGAAAGGGCAGAGTTTGGGGTAAACTGGTCAGGTTTCCTGGTCCTTTTTCCAGTTCTAGGGGCACACAGAGATTTAACTCTTTAAACAGCATTGCTGTGATCCCAGTGACCCTAAAGCTCTTCTTTATGGGAGACAGAAATTTTTTTCTCCACATTGCTGTGCCTTGAGCAGGTGTAGCACAGAAAGGGCAGATCTTGGGATAAACTGGTACCTGCCTGGTCAGGTTTCCTGGTCCTTTTTCCAGTTCTAGGGGCACACAGAGATTTAACTGGGGATCTGCCATGATCCCAGAGACCTTAAAGCTCTTCTTCATGTGAGATGGAAATTTGCTTCTCCATATTGCTGTGCCTTAAGCAGGTGTAGTGCAGAAAGGTCAGAACTTGGGATAAACTGGTACCTGCCTGGTCAGGTTTTCTTGTCTTTTTTTCCAGTTCTAGGGGCACACAGAGGTTTAACTCTTTAAACAGCATTGCTGTGATCCCAGTGACCCTAAAGCTCTTCTTCATGGGAGTTGGAAATTTGTTTCTTCACATTACTGTGCCTTGAGCAGGTGTAGCACAGAAACGACAGAGTTTGGGATAAACTGGTACCTGCCTGGTCAGGTTTCCTGGTCTTTTTTCCACTTCTAGGGGCACACAGGGATTTAACTCTTTAAATAAGCCTTGGGACTACATGGCAAATATTTTTCTGGTGGAAAGAAAGAGGCTGGATCCTCAGGAGCAGAGATGTGCACAGAGGGTTTTGCTGCAGGCTGGGACACAAATATCAGTTACAGAGGGGAAGGGGAGCAACTCTGAGAATTGAGGGTACAAATCCTGCTGTTGTGCGGAGCTCAGGGGGACCTCAACACTGGGAAGCAGGCAGAGGGAAAGGGAGGAGAGGAGGCCACGTTTGCAGAAGCAACTGCTGTAAGAGAACATGTGAAACAAGTCCTCTGTCACCACAAGGGAGATTCCTCATCTTTAATAAAATGCCCACCCCGTGGTGAGGGCAGAAGGCTTTGTCAGCTCACCACAGGAGCAATTCCATCAGGCATTGTGCCCCGCTGCCAGCAGGGTGGGATCCACAGGGACCCTCCATCCCCAGGGGCACTTGGCATGCTCCAGCAGATGGGAATCACCAGCACCATCCCACACCAGGTGAGCAGGCAGCCCACAGGAAAAGCAGAAAGGAGAAGGTGTCTTCAAATACCCAGTGGTTTCATACAATTTTGAAATGCTCTAAGCCCTCAGAGACTGTATTTTCCTTCTCTGCCAGATTTTTTCATGACTAAAATGAAGATTTCAAGGGCTTGCAGATGCAGGCCTTTGGTTGCAGCAAAGCAAGACACACTGGCACTGCTGCCACTGAGAAGCAGCGCCTGGGCTGGGACATCTCTGCTCAGGATTTACTTTTAAAGCAATTTAAAAGCAGCTCTGACTTTGAATAGTAACGCTGAAGCGGAATTCGCTCCAACATTCACTAGCCCAAATGTCTTTGCTGAAATCATGCTGTTCCCCTATTGTTATTTAACAATAAATCCTGCCCCTGGGGAAATGCGTATAAATATGAATTTAAGAGTTCCCAGATACAAAGTATCTCCACTTTTTTTTACCCTCCCGGGAGATAAATAGCTTAAAAATCTTCCTACAAAGATGTGCTTTTCTTGATGCTTTTCCCGTTAACACTCTAAAATGATTCTGTATGAGGAGAGAACATCCAGACACTGCAGCACGATGAAGAAAAGCATCTTAATAAATAAAATAATTCCTTCATTTCAGCGCTGAGGCATTAAATACCATGGTGTGCATGCAGATGTGCTGCTCTGGAGCCCAGCTGGACTGTTCTGTGGGAAGGGTGATGTGGATTGCTGTGTTCACTGTTCCCTCTCAATGTTCTGGAGTTCAAGAGGCAGTTTTGGAGCTGGCCAGGGGTTCCCACTGCCTTCTCCATCTCAGGGATGTGCTATGCAGAGGTGCTTTTGCTAGAAGCTTCATTTTACAGCTGAGGGGAGGGGGATGCAGAGCCTTTAAACCTGGATCCCTTGTTCTTTGTGGTCCCATGGGTGCCAAAGTGGTGGCAACCTGTGATCTGCAGGTCAGGGGGATAAATGGACCAGAACAGTGACTTGAAAAACAACTGAATTAGGTCTCAGCTCTGCATCACAACCTGGCCCCCATTAAGTGTAGATGTATACATGGACAGCAGTTTTTGTGGTCCAAAAAATGTTGGTGAATAGCTTCACAACCTTCCACTGAGCATACATCAGCCACATTTTGAAATCTAGCCTATTTGGGTTTGTGAGATGGGAGTCTAGACTAGACTGGACAAATGGAAGAGAAAAGAGAGAAGAGGAAGAGGAAGAGAGAAGAGGAAGAGAGAAGAGGAAGAGAGAAGAGAGAAGAGAGAAGAGAGAAGAGGGAAAAGGGAAGAGGGAAGAGGGAAGAGGGAAGAGGGAAGAGGGAAGAGGGAAGAGGGAAGAGGGAAGAGGGAAGAGGGAAGAGGGAAGAGGGAGAGGGAGAGGGAGAGGAGAGGGAGAGGGAGAGGAGAGGAGAGGAGAGGAGAGGAGAGGAGAGGAGAGGAGAGGAGAGGAGAGGAGAGGAGAGAGAGGAGAGGAGAGGAGAGGAGAGGAGAGGAGAGGAGAGAGGGAGGGAGGGAGGGAGGGGAGGGGAGGGAGAGGGGGGGGAGGGGAGGGAGGGGGGGGGGAGGGGAGGAGGGGAGGGGGGGGAGAGAGGGGAGGGGAGGAGAGGAGAGGAGAGGGAGAGGAGAGGAGAGGAGAGGAGAGGAGAGGAGAGGAGAGGAGAGGAGAGGAGAGGAGAGGAGAGGAGAGGAGAGGAGAGGAGAGGAGAGGAGAGGAGAGGAGAGGAGAGGAGAGGAGAGGAGAGGAGAGGAGAGGAGAGGAGAGGAGAAGAGAAGAGAAGAGAAGAGAAGAGAAGAGAAGAGAAGAGAAGAGAAGAGAAGAGAAGAGAAGAGAAGAGAAGAGAAGAGAAGAGAAGAGAAGAGAAGAGAAGAGAAGAGAAGAGAAGAGAAGAGAAGAGAAGAGAAGAGAAGAGAAGAGAAGAGAAGAGAAGAGAAGAGAAGAGAAGAGAAGAGAAGAGAAGAGAAGAGAAGAGAAGAGAAGAGAAGAGAAGAGAAGAGAAGAGAAGAGAAGAGAAGAGAAGAGAAGAGAAGAGAAGAGAAGAGAAGAGAAGAGAAGAGAAGAGAAGAGAAGAATTTGCCTCCTTTTTTTTTCTTCTTTTTTTTTTTAACACTTCACCCCTAATAATGTTGTCCTCTAAAAGAAACCCTAAAGGTGATTCATCCAGAGTGGGGAAAGGCACACGTGCACCTTGGCAAGGCATGAGGTGTGTGGTGCAATGGATGCTGAGCATAGGCAGAGCATCCGACCTCCCCGACAGCTGGTGGAAAGGCACCACACATTTTCCATGAGGGCTGGACACAGTCCCTGGGAGTAGCTTGGTAAAGCCCCAGGCACTCGGAGAAATGTTGAAAGTAATCCAGCTAAAGCTCCACCTGGAAAGCAGTGGGTGGGAAAAAGACCTCAGTGATTGGGATGCCAAAAAAGCAGAGGTGACATAGCAGTGGAGAGGGATCCTGCAAGAGTCAGTGCCACGCTCAGCTGCTGCAGAGGAGAAGATTTGGGGTTCACCACCTCCTTTCTATGTGTTTGTCCCTCCCAAGTATTAATTAATCCTTTATGATAACAACCAAACAAAGAATTTCTACCCTGCACAGCAGCCATGGTTACTAATTACTGCTGACTCTCTATCAACATTTGTTTCACTCTAGTTTTGCCCTGGGTTTTTCCATCAGTGCATTGAACTTTTGAGAGAGAACAGCTCATCTTCCATGATCTTTTCCAAGGCACTGGTGGTACCAAGGGAGAATTAACCATCTTTATGATTTTTGCTGTGAAACATTCCCTCTGCTCCCCTCCCTTTCCCATAAAAAGTCAGAAATGCCACTTAAATCACCATTGTTCCCTATGATTTAATTTCATACCACTGCTCAGCAGCTACAGCTATTTACAGCAATCCCCAGTGAAGTGATCATGGATATTTAGGAATTTTTAATGCAGCGAGCTCATCCCCAAATTCAGCATCTCTCCTGGCAGCTGGGGTGTAGATAGGACATGTTTACTTAATGTGCTGGAAGCCCAAATATTTAGTTTGTGGTTTCAGTGACTGAACAATCTGTGCTCGAGGGCTACGTGTGCAACTCAGAGACCAGGGAGGGAGAACAGGTCTGGGGCTGGAGGTGGAAATGCGTTTGTCAATAACCCAGAGCCCCCCACGGCCACATCTCACCTCCCCTGACATGAGGCTGGGGAGGGCATGGATGAATACAAACAGCCTGCTGATATCCCTGTGACAGAAAATGTGGGAAAGGGAGTTTGCCCAGGATTTATGAACTGGGAAGGCCGTTCCTCATCCTGATTAACGGCGAGCCGCGGAGCAAAGCCGCGGCCGCTCGCGAGCCCGTGCGCTCCACGTCAGGTGTCGTGGGAGTGAGAACAGTGGGAGAGCACAGAAAGGTCTCAGGGCAGCCTGTTAACTAATTTTCATGTGCCAAGTGAAGACGTGTCCTGGAATTTCACAAAAAAACCCTATATTTAGCAGCACCGAGCGCCTCTGAAGAGAGCTTTGTGAGATGCTGGAACGGGGAGGAAAAGACACACAGGTATAAAAAGCACTCCAAGAAAGCAATAACTTACACAACTTTAGAGGGATATCCGACAACACATTTACTGCCAGCTGGGGACTGAATGAATATCCAGGAGGCTGATGAACAGCAGGCTGCCCAGCCCTGCACTCCTGCTGGAACAGAAGTGCAAAAGCAGCTCGTGCATGGCCTTTTCCTCCTTGGAATTCCAGAGTTTTTACCCTGGGCAGCTGGTGTTTCTCTGGGGCATTTCCACTTGGCAGATGTCCTTCCAGCACGGCCTCATCCTCATGTTGAGAAACCTCAGCAGAATCCCAGAGATATGATTTTTTATACGTTTCTCTGTATCGTTTTTGGCATGTTGTGGTGATGTAACATGGAGGTGAGGAAGAAGGAAAATGCTCAAAGCCTCAGCTGTGTGCAGAGGGGGGCAGGGAAAGGCACCAGTGTGCTGCATTTTGGGGCAGGGAGGTGACACAAGACTTGGTGGAGTTGGGGAAGGGGATGGAGAGTCTGGAATTGGGAGAGTCTGTCCTGTGAGGAGCAGCTGGGAAGGGGCTCAGCCTGGAGCAAAAGAGGCTCAGGGGGACCTTGTGGCTCTGCACAGCTCCTGCCAGGAGGGTCGGGCTCTGCTCCCAGGAAACAGGGACAGGAGGAGAAGGAATGGCCTCAGGCTGGGCCAGAAGTTGGGCATCAGGAAGAATTTCACCACTCAAAGGGCTGTCAGGTGTTTGAAAGGGCTGCCCGGGGAAGTGGTGAACTCACCATCTCTGGAGGTGTTCAAGAAATGACAGGAGGTGGCACTCAGTGGTTTAGTTGATGTGGTGATCAGTCAAAGGCTGGACTCAGAGACCTTGGAGGTCTTTTCTGACCTAAATGATTCGGTGATTGTTTCACCCCATGGTCATCCATGGCTTGGTCCTATACCTGAAGAGCATGGGGAGGATATTCTACATCTTCATGTTGTGTTTCACCATCCCATGGCTGTTCATTGGGACAGCAGAAAAGGAAGGGGGATTTCATCCCAAACAACCCTTCAAAATACTCTGGTTGAACCCACCCAGCCAGCCAGTGTTATTATCAAATATCTGCAGGAAAACAACCAGCAATTAACCTGCTGCAACACACACACACATTTCTTTCATAGAGGAGGGAAAAAATAGAGAAAGAGAGGAAAAGGGAAAATAAGGAATAATGCCACAGGATCTCCCCAGTAGCACACAGGGCACAATCCAGTACTGTACAGGAGCCATGCAGCAGAGGCCCAGAGGACAAGCTGTCCCAGCACTAGGGCTGCCAGCATCCTGACAGAATTAGGAAGTCCTCTCTCACAGTTGCCCTGTAGACATGAAATTACACAAAGAAAGACTTCATTAGGATCCCGAACTAAATATAGTCAAGTGAGGAGAGTGGAACATTCAACTTTTGCTCTTGGCAAGCAGCACGGCTTTGCAACCTTTAGGATATTGTTTTAACTAAGCTGGAATTCTGCACGGCTGTGATTCTGACAGCTCAGCACCTACCAGGGGGAAAGAATTAGGAAACTAAAACCTTTACCTGAGAAAACCCTGGAAAATGTATGTGCCCTCATGGCAGAGTTCTTGCCCAGACAAAACTGCTGCTGTCACTGGGAATGACGGGCTGGAAAATTATTGGCGTCAATGAGAGTTTTGTATGAGCTCAGATCGTGGGGTATGAGCCAAACTGTTTGCAGCTCCAAAAGTCTCAGAAAATTGTGGATAAAACAGAAAATAACCAGTGCTTAGCCTGTGACAAGTCTTTCTGAACAGTCCAGGTCCACCAGCATCTTCAGGGCTTTAGGCAGCTCCATGTCTTGCAGAGCTTCAGCATCACTGCTCCGTCTGCGCCTCTGCTGTGGGAATGATCTCCCTGCTGAGGCCTCAAAATGCAATTCCACCACCTTCAGGAGCAAAAACACAGACATGTGAGGAACAGGATCACTTTTGCCAAACACTGTGGGCATTCAAATGCTCCTGAGGGAGGCAGGACCTCCAGTGTCCAAGCTGGCACCACCTGGGGACCTGGGTCCTGCTTTTCTTCATGGGGAAAGGTCCTGGCATCAGATGACACACAGATTGATGAGGACACCTATTTGTCTTAGGCAACCCCAGACCCTTCCCCCTGCAGGAATTGGCTCACCAAGGTCCCAGCTCTGCCATCCAGCCCTGAGTGTATTTTTGGGATGTTGGAAAGAGGAGCCAGATCCTGATTCTGGCTTCCTTCACTGTTCAGGTGCTTTACTCTTGCACAGATCCAGAGCTCCCAAAGCAGGGACATCTTTTTAGGGCTGTCATGCTCTGTTTCTGCCTGCTCTGCACAGGGAACAAGCACAAATACCCAGGTGAGAGCAGAGGATCAGCCTTCCCTGCAGGAAAACCAAAGGCACAAGGGTGCTCACTTCAAGCACATGAACTTCCAACACCTCATCTGGTGTTAGGAGTCAGGCACATAGAGGTTTTTATTAACCTGGCCTTTGGAATAGTCCCTTTGTTTGTTCCAAACCCTAATAATATCACCAGTCCCTAATAAAAGGTCAGAAATCCCACACTCATCTGTCATGCTAGCATCCACTAAAGAGAATAAAGCACTCCTGAATCCAGCTCACGATGCTGTAAGATGGGGCAGGAAACCCCCTGAACAAAAAGGACCCATTAAGAGGTGGAGTGGGACAGAAAAGGAAAAACATCCAGCCTGAAAATGATCTCTCCTATTTCCCCACAGCTGTGTCAGTGGGGTGAGGCCTTTGGTGGAAATTCCTCCCCTGTGGGGACACCATGAGATGCAAAACCTTCCCAGGGACATCCTTCCTTACGTGCTGTACATCTCTCCTGTCATGGAACAACCTGGAATAGCTTTTTGAAGACATCTCCCATTAAATGAGCTGCCTCCAAGGGATGGGGGGAATGACCAAGCACAGCTGAAATGGGGGAGTTTCCAACCCAGTGGGAATATCCACAGATAGGAGAGGAAAAGATGTATGACCCCAGGCCAGTGTTTGCAGAGTGTCAGTTAAGTAAACCAGGTGGAATAAAATCAGTTTATTCTGATTAACTTTTACCCTCAGGCATGAATCTGTGCTACCACAAACCTGGAGACTCCCCTGCCAAAACCTGGCTGGAGCCTGAGCCTGGCACAGAGCTGCTCTCCCCCTGTCCCAGCTCAGGCTGTGCTGCTGGACCTCAGCTCCGGGGCTGGAGGCTCCCAGGACAGAGCAGTTGGCAGCCAAGACCAGCCAGGGCTGCAGCTTTTGAGACATGTTCCACAAACATCCCTGTTTTAGGAAAAACATCAGCAAAGAGCGGGTCACGTGCTCCACTCCAGGAGCTGAAGGCATGAGAAGGGCTTAAAAAAAAAAAAAAAAAAAGAAAGTCTATTCATTGAAGAAAAGCAATCCAGAAAAGAAACCAAAAAAGGAAGCAGACCCAATGCAGACCCCCCCCAGAGAGCTGTGGGGCATCCTGAGCAGAAGAGTGGCTTTGGAGCATCACCCTGGCCCACACAGGCACCAGTGCCCGCCTCTGGGGTGGGCTGACAGGTCTCTTGAGAGCAGAGGTTCCCAGGATGGCTTTCCTGCACCTATTCCCATCCCTGTGCCCTCTGCAGCAGGCACAGGGAGCCCTGCTGAGGAACCCCAGCCTTCCACTGGTACCAGTGCAATTATTTGCTAAAATGCCACGGGTTTTCCACTGCCAGAACAGAGCAAACCTGCAGCACATCTGAACCCCTTCTGTAACTCTGCCTAAAGCAGTCCCTTGACATCTCTGGACTTCTGCATTTTTCTGCATTAAAACTGACCCTCTGCCAGAGGCAGACTCCCCAGCACGGTGGCAGGTGAGGCAGCTGTGCTGGAAAAAGACATTTCACAGCATGGACTCGTGCTCAGAGCAAACCCAGGGACATGGAAAAGCTGGTGAGTGGAAGCAGGGATGCCCAGCCCCAGAGTGGAGGCATCGTTCACCCACATCCCCAGGGTGGCACTGGCTGGGCAAGAGCAGGGAGCTCCCAGGCCCCCTCCATTCCCAACTCCTGCTGCTCTGAGGCTCCTGGGTGGCAGCAGGATGTCCCAGTGGCACCCAGCTGCAAACACAGCAGGGGCTGTGCGAGGGCTCTGTGAAACACAGAAGGGACAAAGTGATGCCTGCCTTCTGCATCTTCCATCCGTGCCAGCTCTCCAGCATTTATCACCCCCTGTAAAAGCACAGCTTCCCCTCTGCCCCAGACCCTTCTCATGAGATCTTCACCAGAAAAGTCCTCTGGAACTGAGAAAAGAGGTGGAAGGGTCCAAAAGAAACACCAGATGTACCAAGCAGTGAAAACGAGCCCTGCCACTGTGCAAGGAGGCACAGGCTTGTATAATATGATATATACTGTACATACTGAGAGAAAGAATATACTTCTCACTGTAAAGTGTTTTACATGCTAACCATCAGGCACACACCAACTCAATGGATGCTGGCACTTTACATAAATATATGATGATGCAGTGCTATATGTAATAAAAATCTGGAGCCCAAAATATGGAAGCAATTCAAGAAAACAGATCTCACATTTTTGCCTTTGTTACAGTTTGATTCTGACATGCTCTGATTAAAATTCAACATCTGCATGCATTTAAAATTAAAATATATAGGTATTCATGTTCTCCTCCTTCCACAATGTTTTACTGCTGCCTTTTTCTTCTTAAATATTAAAAACATTACATTATTTTATTTCAGATGTCTCAATATATTACACATCACCCTTTCACCTCCAAGCTTTGGTTCAAATCCAGCTCTTCACTGGGGAAATAGAAAACATCTGAAAATATTTAGTAGTCTCATCTCAGTGTCTAATCACAGTCTGCTCTGACATGACAAAACACAACAAACAAACTTGCTTGCCACAGATGAAAAATGTTTACACAAAAATACTCAGGAGTGTAAGAATGAATAAAGACATCTCTAACTGCATTAAAGATCGTGTTGTTAAGTAATAAAAAATAGTTTTTAAATAATCCAAGCTGCACCTGCCCCTCTGGAAAGCAAAAAAAAAAAAAAAAAAAAAGGAAGGTGATTAAAGTCCTCACAGCCTAGCAGGTCCCAGCTGCATGTTTTTTTGTTATTCTAAAGCAGGAAGATGTGTCAGGCTACAGTGCAAATATTGTCCATGGGCATCACGGTCTGGAGAGCCTGAGTACCTCGTGATTTAGGAATCTCAGAAGAGAACTTTATTGCAGGCAAATCCTCCTGGACTAAAATATATGTACTTTAAGAGGAGTGAGAATAAATAAGTCTTTGTCTTTGCAGGGGAGTTCAGCTGTTTGGTGGGTGGTGGGGAGGGGGAGCAGCTGTCCCAGGAGGCTCCATGTGGGGCACTACAGTGGGGCAGGGATGGGTTCAACAGGCAGGAGAAAGCACAGGAGGAAATCACCCACGGGAAGGTGCAGCATCTTCCCCTTTTACCCACCTCAGACCCTGGGGTCAGCTCTGGGCCCCTCATGACAAGACATTGAGGGGCTGGAGTGTGTGCAGAGAAGGGAATGGAGCTGGGAAGGGTCTGGAGCACCAGGAGAGGCTGAGGGAGCTGGGAAGGGGCTCAGCCTGGAGCAAAGGAGGCTCAGGGGGCCCTTGTGGCTCTGCACAGCTCCTGCCAGGAGGGCACAGCCGGGTCAGGCTCTGCTCCCAAGAACAAGGGACAGGACAAGGGGAAATGGCCACAAGTCACTCTCGTTATTAAGGGTTATCAGAGCTCACATAAGTGAAAGGAGTGACCATAAAGATGGAGCAACTCCTCCTCTCTATTTCTGTCCTCCGCCTGCAGACAGTTCTCACCCACCCTGCCTGCAGCGTTCATTCCTAGACATGGTCACACACCGGCTGCTGTCAAGTTATACCCCACAGAACTTTGGGGGAAGCAGTTCCAGAAATTATTTCTAAACCAAAGTTTTTCAACCTGCAGGAGCTGACAGGGACCTACATTGGAAAAAAGAAGATTAAAATTCCTTGTCCTGTCCAGGAGTATCCTACAATATATTATTTTTTTTTCAGGAAGATGCTGTAGTATTTCCTTCTGCAACAGCCAAATTAAATATGAATAAATGAACATGCTACAGTTTCACCATATTCCCTTTAATGCAAAATAACATGTATCCCTTAATTCAATAAATTAGAAAGTATATTTTTTCAAGGGGAAAAAATACCAGTGTAGCTAAGTCTTTGCAGATCTTGGCATGTCTCCAGTACACAAAGGACAGGCCAAGGAGAGACATCCGATGGCCATGCTGCCTCCAGAAGTCAGGGCTCAGCTGAGGAACCTCTCTGGGAGGAAGATTTGCTCCCCTGGGCACAGCTGAGCCAGGGGAGGTCCTGGACAATCCTGAATCCAATCTTACCCCTCTCCTGCTGCAGCACTGAGCTGCTTCCCTTTGCGCACACCAGCCCTGGGTTTCTTGCCTGGATAATAATTTCCTTTCCATGTGACTTAGACAATACCCAGAGCATTTTCCATTTGGGCTTTCTCCACAGCACCCCTTGGTCTGGGGTTACATTTTATTGTCTCTGCTTCATTTTCCAGCACTTTCCTTCTGCTGTTGTGTTTTCCTTTTGCCCCTTGATGATATCTCTCTCTTTGCTCACCGTATTTAAATTCAGCAATGACACACAGGCTTGTTCACACAACTTCACACCTCTCTGCCCCTGTCACAAACCCAGCCCAAATCATTTCCCATTCCAAGATGTGAACACCGTTCCCATCAGCCATGTGTCCCTGCAAGGCAGTGTATTAGTAAATTATTTCTCCAGGCTCTTGATTGACATTGTTGAAAAGACACTTTTCATGCATGTCAGTCTTTCTGGGTGAAAATGCTTTTAACATGCTCCCAGGATTTACATGGGCTTCCCTGGGCTGCTGCTGCCAAGTTCAGATGCGGTTGGAGCATGTGACATTCTTTGTCCTACTCTTATTACATTTTCCTTTTTATCCAGCCCTGCTACATATTTCATATTTTTCATATTTCTGCCCTGTGATGTAAAGAACAGCCATTTGCTCGATGTCCACTCCAGCAGGAGCCCCTCAGATCCTGCTCCAACCGGACTTTCTTCTTCCTTTCTTTTTTTTTTTTTTAATTTTGTTTTCTTTTCATTATTTACCTCCTCTTTTAATATTTTAGGACCCAGCCCTTCGAAGAACTGAGCAGATGCCACGTGTCTGCTGAGCCAGGGAAGGAGACCACACGTGCACTGATGGGGAGGGACAAACCCCAAGCACCACATGTTTGCTTCTCTCCTGGTGAGCTGGGATCAGGTCTCATTTCTGGCTCTGCATGCAACAGTCCAGCCCCAGAGCCAGAGCTGGGATGTTTCCAGGATGTTTTCCGTCCTTTGCAGACACAGCCCTTTGCTGCTCAAGCTCTTCCAGAGCTCCACACCACCCAAGACATTTCTGTACCAGTGACATCTCTGCAACCTCATTAAAGAAGCTGCAGCAGCGTAATTGAGGACTGGAAGCCTCAGAGCCAGGCATGGGCAGGGGGAGCAGAGAGGGAAAACATCATTTCACTTACAAAAGAGAGCATTTAGAGCAGAAAATACTGGAAAAAATGTCGTGTTTCTCAGAAAAGCTATTGCATGCCTAAATGTTGGTTTTACAAGCCCAAACTCCATTTGAAAACAGCAAACTCAGGACTGGTTTCCTAAGAGTCCTGTCCAGGAATGGAATTTTATGGATTAAATGAATCACCCAGCATTTGCTAGCTGGTTGTCCACTTTGCTTAAGAAGCTACTTCCTAAATAAAATGTAATCCCTTCACTCTGGATGAGGATCTGTCTTCAAACCACAGCACTCCTGCTTCATTCCAGAGAAAGTCTCAACATCCAGCTCAACACCTTCCCCAGTGACTGCTCTGCCATGCTCCCATTCCCTTCCCCAGAGTACACCAGGAGGCTGCAAATAATAGTGCAGACAGAGATCATGGTTGAACACTAATTATTAACACTGATTATTAAATATAATCAGCGGACCATGTACCAGGAAGGAAAAATCATAGTAACAGAAGTATTAAGACACAAGTATTGAATTGAAATTGATCGTCATCATCACCTGCCAGTGTGCAAAAATAATAAATAAAAAATCACCTGTTTCCTTGGCAGGCAGCAAATGGAGAGCTTTCCTAAATTTGCAGCAGTGGAGTTCACACTGAAATTGTTCTGCTAACGGAAATCCAGCAAACTTCTCCGTCACTACTGCGGGTAGAGGACAGGCCACCGATGGGAATAGTTTCATAATTCTTTTATTGGAAGCATCTGTAGAAACCATAAAACAACAACTACAACAACAGCAACACAAAGCCATGTTTTCTCACTTCTTTCCGAGCAAGGAGGGTGCCAGAGCGATTCCCCACCCTACCCCTGCACTGCATGGTGGTTTCCTTTGTTCATATTTCACTGCCTGGATCCAGCAGCAAGATTTATGGGCTGGTGCTGAGCTCGGGATGTGCACAGGACTGGTCTCTGGGGACCTGGGCTTGGCCCTGCAGAATGGGGGTGCAGAAAGGCTCCTGCAGCTCCAGGGAGGGAGAAACTGGAGGGAGGTTATTCCGGGCCAGATTCCAGCGCCTTCCACTGAGCAACAGCTCACCAAAAGCTCGCCCAGCCCTGGTAGCTAATGAGACTCTTCACGCAGAAATGTTGTCACTCGGTGTCTGCGGGGTGTCGCACCCAAGGACACAATGCCTGGATCCAGCCCGATGTCCTCTGCGCTCCCTTCCGGTCTTGGTCACCATCCCAGCATGGAGGAGCTCATTTATCCCAACGTCAGATGACTTCCCTGCAACAAAAGTGTTCCAGGAGCACAGCCTGGCCAACAGCAGCATTTTAGTGCCTTGAGCTCTGCTGGGACCTGAAGTGGGGCTGAGCCGAGGGGATCCCAGTGGGGAAAGGGCTCAGAATGTTGGGAAGATGGTTGTGCAAGAACAGGACCCAAATCCCAGGTGAACATCTTGGCCTAGACACTTTCCCAATGTGGTTTTTGATAGGTTACATCAGTTCTGAACTGCCTTACCCCAAGCAAAGGGGGATGTTTGACACTTCACACTCTCATAAGGAAAAAACTCTCCTATTTGAGAAGGGTTGGAGGAAGAGGCCAGGAAAGCAAAGCAGGGACAACAAACCAGCCAGCAGTAGAGCCACTCAGCTCAGCAAAAGCAATGACCATGTGAACCCACAGTATTGAGCATAAAAATATCCAGGGTCTGTCCAAATCCTGTAGGAGCAGAGCTCCAACACCTCTGGGCAATGGCAAACCTGGATCCTGTGTATGCAAAACGGGAGATTTATTTTTGTAGTCCTGTGCACATGTGTGTGTGTTTGTGGTGCATGTGCTCACGATAAGCCAATAAAAGAAACTCAAGTGAAATACAGATTGGGAAAAACTTAACCTATGAAAGCCACACAGAATCTTTTTTCCCCCCATTTCTTGCTCTTTTTCAGTTTGTCTAAATATACCTCAGGGCTTTTTCTCTTGGTTTCAGTGTGCTCTTTCATGGATAGTTTTCAATGTATGTTGAAGTCGCTGGTTGCTGGCAGCTCGGATTTTTGCACTGTGCGTCTCGGCTTTCTCTTCCATTAAGACAAAGTGCTGGCACTGCTCTTTGACCAAGCACATTGTTCATGGTACTGAGCAGCAATTTTCCATCTCTGACTGTCTTTGGGCTCACCCCAGGAGGAAGGGTGAGCCTGGCTTATTAAGCTCTTGTTTCTCAGAGAGCAGCAACATCTGGAGTGCGGGGTGGGCTGCTGGCATGCCTCAGCAGAAAGGAATTCAGCGTGGGGTGAGGTCTGCCCAGCTCCAGAGGTGTCACTGCAGCCGGGTCTGGGGACAGAGAAATAATGAAACCCCACATAAAGCAGCACATTTTGACCTGTGCTGGGCTGCTCTGAGGTTTTGTTTCCTCTGACAGAAGTCAGGAGGCCCAGGAACCATGTTGGTCTCAAGATTTTCGAAAACTTGTGTTGCCCTTGATGTCTAATTCAATGAAATACCAAAAACCAAGGCAGATGTAGAGGATGAGCTCTGCTACTTGATTTCATTGACGTTCCCTCTGAGGCACTCCTGAAAACCCATCCCAAATGGAGCTGTTCCCTGCAGGCCACGGTACAGAAACCACCTTTGGCTGAGGATAGGTAGCATTTGCTGTGCCCAGCAATGTGGGCATCCCCCCTGCCTCTGTTGGGTGTCACTTTGGTCCAGGTGAGATGACGTCCTGGAACCAGCTGGTCTTTGGGACATGGACCTGCAAGACCTACACACAAGACTCCCATATGTCACTCCTCCACAGCTTTTCACCAAAATCCTCCTTTTCCTCATACTCTTACACACCCCAGCTCTTGACTTTGCCTCCAGCTTTTCCCTCTCAATATTACTGGAGAGTCACATGGAAAAGAAACCTTGTTGGGTGGGGCTTTCCAATGCAGTGCTGAGGAGCTTTAACTGAACCTCCCCCCAAATGTTTATGCCTTTGGTCCCCACGTGTGTTTGCAATTGCACTTGCTGGAAAGAGCCCACCACCACCGTGGAGATAAAAGCCATCCAGCATGCGACTCCTAGAAGTTTATTTTGGCTGCCAAGCCAAATGTGGAGATAGTCTCCAATTAGAAGTGCTGCCTCTGCAGCAGTGCAGAGCAGTAACAAGAGTGGAATTTGTCTGAAGCGTGCGCTGCACTCGCATGGCCATGGTGAATTAAGCAAAAATGTCCAACTCAGCCTGCAAGCAGCAGACACCCTGCATCACATTCCATGTTTGCACCACACAGCAGCCTGGCTATGAGGCACATTTCTTGATGATGTTCATGCTAATTTGGGTTTAAACCCAGAAGAGCCTGGGATGTTCCCCTCTCCACCTTCTCAGACTACTGTGATGATGATTAAGGAAGGAACGTTTCTAGTTAGAGCCTGTCATCACTCAGCTTTGGGAAGATGTGGAACACATTTCATCCAGTGAACCCCAACAGCTGCAGTACACCCACTCAGGGTATTCCTCCTTTGCTGCAACATTTATTTACTTAGAGCTGACTTCTCCAGAGATGTTTATCCTTGCAGAAATATTTGCAAACATCAGGAAATCAGTGTAAAAGCTTTCTGCCAAAATAATACCTCTGCCTGATTTTATTTTAAGGGCTTTAGACCTTCCTGCAATGTACACAGAAATGGTATTTACCTACAGATGCCCAGGAGTTACAAAGACTATGGAGTTGAATGAACAGTAGCATTTTATACCATCAAAAATACACTGCATTTCTCACAGGAATAACCACATTTTAGGGATTTATGATGCTCTTACTGGGTCTATTACTACACATGAACATAATCCTCAGGTGAAAAGTCCTCTTTCCCACTTCTGGGTTTTTTTCTGTAGCATTTTTCCCTAGCATACCCCAACATCAAAAGACAAAAAATAAATAACTTAAGGAGAATCTTCCAGGAATTCTTCAAAACCCAACTTTTTCTTTTATGATGACAACATAACTCTAAGGCAAAATGTTCTCAAGAGCTACAAAACTTAGAAATAATTCCTCCATCAAATGCAGGTCTCTGGTTTGAAGCCTGGGGAACCAGACCTGCTCTGAAGAAGTGTGAAGCTATTGATTTCCTCCTCTGTGCCAAACACTGTCAGTACCCCCAGCCCCTTGCCAGAGCACATCACTACACACCAAGCAGGAAAGAAAACCAGGAGTGAAAACAAACCTGTCAACCCCTCTGGGCCCTTGGCTAGAGGCTCACAGGGTCAACAGAGGTCAAGACACAACTGTGAGATTAATTTCTCCCCACCTGCAAGAATTAGTCTGTTTATTTAAATCAGACCAAAAAAAACACCCTTACAAAACCTCTCAATGGTCACATATTGCAACATGCTCAAACCTTTTTAAAAACCAGCAGTTCCTGGCGCTCACAGATGGGCACATCCAGCTACAAACCCAGCTTATCTCAGCTTGGTGACACCTGAGGCAGTGTTGAAGCATGGTGTCTTCACCAGGAACTGCCCCTGGGGTGGTTTACTCCCCGTTAACTCCAGTTAAAAGCTGTGCCTGAAGCACCTGACTGTGAACAATCATTCCCAGCAAAATCTTGTGCAAGCAGAACAAAGAATTTTCTTCCTAATAAAAGCAAGACCTTCAAGATTGATGGAGCCAACAACTTAATCAAGTTTCCTACTAAACAGGAAGTTGTGGGACTGTGGCAGGAGGAGAAAATCTGTGTTTTGGCTGGAGAAAGAGTGGAGAGAAATAATACAAACTAACCACTGGGGTTTGTTGTTTATTTGACAGGAAAATACCCTTCAAATGTACCAGTTTGGTCAATATCCAGTCTGATAAGACTGGCAATAAAATGAAAGCTGAACTTCAGAAAAGGGAAGAGTGAAGCCACCACAGGCATGAGGACCATTGTAACTAAACCATGCTATTAATATTTTTTAGGACTGCTCCCACAATAGTTGTTATTACCACTAATTACAACTGCAGCAATACTTGCACTGCAGAAGTGTTTGGCTTTTCTGCCCTGGAGCAGGATCTCAGTGTGTTGCTCAAATGTGGAACAAAATTAATAGCCCCGAGCCACAGAAGAAGGTTTCTAATATAGCACATTCTTCTACAGGAGCTTAAAAAGGACAATAAACTCACTGCTGGTTCCATTCTTGTCCATATAAACCAGCTTCCACTTTCAAGGACTTGCACGTTTCCCTGTCATCTGATGGGCAATTAGTCCAGTGCATCTCACAATGGTGGCGACAGACCAAATCAAGAAGAGCAAAAAAGTACAGACAAAAATGCAATCATGTCATTACAGCAGAACATATGACCACATTTTGCTTCTAGCTACCAAGCAGTACTATGGGATGTGTGTATTCATGTGAAAATAAACCCAACCAGTCATTGAGATATATACAAAATGGATGATTCATGGTACTTGTGACACTGGAATTGCTCGACAAAGAGAGGGAAGAAAGCTGTTGATTTCCAGGCACCTCAAGAAAGACCACAGATACAGATAAATTTAATGTTATAGGCATTGTGGACGTGCAAATTTCTGTCTGAAGACTAACAGACAGGCCTGTGAAAAGAAATGAAGAAAAACATGCTCTTTAGATTCAAAATAACTGGGCAAAGTTGCACATCCACCAATTGAAAAAGGGTGAGAGTCACTGAGTCGATATGCAGCACTCAAAGGTCCTAATGAGCAATACACCCTTTCTAGCCTTAATCCTTTGAAACAGTAAATGGCAGAGAAGACCACAAAGAAAACACATAGATCACAGCCCAGCTATGGTCCTTCAGCTCTTTGGGATTTATCTTTCTCAAATAAGCAGCATTATTGAACCCTCAGTACACTGGGCGACTTGAAAGTGTAAGTATTTGTTGGATCAAAGTATGCATTACTTCAAAAGCATGAAATGCTTAGATATTGAAGGCCATAAATCTTCCTCTGTAAAATACATGCATATATAATTTATATGATAAGCTTAATACTGAGATTTTTAGCTTGGCTTCCAACAGACACGAGATGCAGGCAATTATGTTCCCTTAAGAGCGAGTCCGTCTGTCCCCTCTCAGTCCCAAAGAAAATAACTTTGGAGCCCATCAGCCAATTTCAACCAATTTTGGCAGAGAGATTGAGGTCTTGAGGGTATGAAGTTCCCATATGCTTTGTGCTCCCAGGTGGCCAGGTAGGAGTGGCAGACTCATTGGCAAGTGCCTTGAAGGAATGGCATCAGTATGGACACCTCCCTTTTGGGGACATCAGAGAACCCAGAGAGACCTCAGGAATCTTCAAATAGGGATGTGTGAAAACATTCACATCTCATTAGTCAAGTCAGAGCACAAGACTTGAGGATCTCCTGCTGTTGAAAGCACCCATTTCTCCTTCTCCTCTGGTCCCAACAGCAGCTTTGATGCCTTCAGAGCACCTTCACATCCCAGTTCCCCACTCACTGCAGTTGAGTCTTTCCATTTAATGGCAGCCCTGTTCCATTTTTATGCCTCAGCTCTCTGCTCATAACTGGGGCTATCTCCTAACATATGGAAACAATTCATTTTCTTTGTCATGGTTTGGATCTGAAACTCGGGCACTCTGAAATGTAACTATACATGAATTTCCCTGAACTAATTACATAATATTTATCCTATTTTCTTTAAAGTAATACTTGCTAGCTAAGAAATGAAGAACTGCATTGCTTATAATAAACTCTGCATGCTACATTGTAATCTAAACTGTACAGTTATATATGGTGAAGAACTAAAAGGTTTGAGTTATTCCCCTTGGCAAACATTTTTTTAAGGATTGCTTAAATAAGCAGTACAGAAACCAGATGTCATTTGGTAAGAGTATCTGAATGACCAAAAATTTGCTGTCTGGGTACTTTTTTTTAAACTTTATAAAAACATGAGAAATTCTTTGGATTTATATCATATTTAGCAGCTGTGAAACAGTGCAAACATCTGTTTGTACCTATAGGGAGCTGACCTACGGGGTCCTCATCTCTTAATCACCAAGCAACAAGCCAGTCTCATATACATAGTTTATTGTTTTCTTTTCAGCTGCCTCCTGCACTTCAAAGTTTTTATACTCTCATGTTCCATTATCACGGTGAGAGGGACTGTCCATTCATTACAAGCCCAGATCTGTGCAATAGCTGATCAAAAATGGCCATAAAGCACCGTGGACACACAAGTGCCCTCAAACACAGCCATAAGCAACTCTGAGTATGTTATAAAAATTGTTCCTTCCCTTTTCCCCCCACTATTATTCATTGTTGGTCTGCTGCTGTGGGTTTTTGGGTTTTTTTTAATGTAAAGACTGAAAGAAAAGAAGATGAAAAGCAACAGAAGTCTCTTTTTATAGCCAATCCTGCTGTGGGAAGAGGGGTTGACAAGACAGCTCCATGAGGTCTCATCCACCCTCTTTTTCTAGGTTTCTACAATTGTCAGTTATTGTAAGAAAAGACTGCTATCTTCTACAGCTATGGAGCACCCCCAGTGACTCCAAAAGAAGGAAAATAAGGTAACTTTAGTGGATATCCCCTTCCAAAGAGGTTCTAGTGCAAATTTCCAGCACACAGCCTAAGGAAGATCCCATCCTCTGTCAGGAGTTCTAATATAATGCATGGTGGGCATGGAGGGAAAGTGAAATTTATTGGAGAAGATTTTGTGCACTGTTCATTACCACAACACACATTCACACCCCATCCTTTAGTGATTTAGCCAGGAGCAAAATTTTTCAGCCTCCAAGATAATCTTTTCCCCCTAATGTAATATTGACCCTGGGACCTCGATTTTTATACAGTGAGAGAAGAGTGCAAACAGTGTGGAAGAAAAGATTTGTGGTCCTTGGACATGAGAGTGGAATCAGCACTCCCAGATATACTATGAGAGCTTAAGCTACACTCTGAACTAAGGCTGAAAACAAATGGGAAACACTGTATGATTCCATCCCATTACAGTACAAATAAATCATTTCTGGAAATCTAAAACAAATGGCCCAAGCTCAGCTCTATGGATGATCCAAATGCAAAAAAGCTGCTAATTCTAAAAGGCAGAATGCAAGTAACCAATTAAGAATGCAGAAAAAAAAAATAAGGAGTGTAACTTGTTTAGCAGGAAGATGTTAAGGCCACAGAAGTGGGTCTTCCAATCACCTTTTTTGGTATTCCTGAGCAAACATTCTTTTTTGCTTACGTTAATATGGAATGTATTATGACAACGTTCTTATGGATATCCATGCCTTTTGTCTATCAGTACTTGCAGATACATTCAAAACAGCTGCAAATATTTTTTAAATTATGTAAAAGTCCCAAACACTTTGAAAAGAATATTAATATCCCTTTAAAACAGCAGTGTATTATATTAAATTAAGGATAGGAATTTAGAGAACAAAAAAAATGTTGTTAGCATTAACATTTTCACTGCTTTCAAATGCAGTCACCTCAGATAAGACTTAGAACTATTTTGGTAAAATTTAGAAGCATTATAGTGTTTGCACATTTAGATGACAAAGCACATAATCACACATACAGGTTACATGGAAAGGTTTATCTTCTCAAAGCTCAGCTGGTTTTTAACAACTATTTGAAAAAATACAGAATTTTTTTCTACATATCACCTCTCCCTAACTTTGCTTTGCTTCAGTCTGGAGATCATCATAGCTACAGTCCCATTCCCAGTGCCCATGGAGATGTTATTTCTCTTAGTCCTGTTTCCTCGGTCTTTGTCTCTGCAGCCATAATGAAAAATAAAATAAAATAAAATAAAATAAAATAAAATAAAATAAAATAAAATAAAATAAAATAAAATAAAATAAAATAAAATAAAATAAATAATAAAATAAATACCTTGGAGGGGTTTGCAGGAGGGATCTGGAAAGGGGAGGCATCCTTTCTTGCAATGAACCCCTCAACCATCTTCCATCTTTCCACATCCATGACATAGCTGGCAGCAGCCAGGGAAGTTATGGGACATGAGCAGCTCTATCTGTCACCTCCACCAAACTCCTGAGGAAGGGAAAACACAAATTAGTGCCTTTCCCTGGCCATGGGAGCAATGCCACAGCAACAGGGGCATTGACACCCTCAAAAGATCACTGCAGAAGCACCACAGAAAGTGCAGAATGGGAAAGGTCTGCACTCATCACACCCTTCCACACTGCATTTTTGGGGAACATCTGCTCTGCAAAGGCAGAAGGATTTGTGTCTTGACTCAGAATCCAGCACAAAAGAGAAGAGACAGTGCAAGAGAACGCCGGGGAGCTGAAACACCACGCTCTGAAATGCACCAAGGCATGCACATGCAGAAGTGGCTGTAGCTTGGAAATGCATTTCCTGGCTCTTGGGTCAACCACTACTTTTAATTTTAATTTTAAGAGGCACCCATTACATAACCTGGACACAGTATAGGCTGCTTGAGCAAGGGCTTTCCAGCATTTCTTCTGTCTGTTGCTTCTCCCATGGACTGCAGTTTCATGTCCTTTGGTCAAGTGTGTGCAGCTCCACTTTCTCCCTCCCAGGATGGACTAATGATATACCAAATAACAGGAAGGATGAGCAAAGGAAAGAAGAATAAAAGGGGAATAAAGCTGATTCCATGTGCTAACTCCATTGCCAGGTACTTGTAGGCTGTGGTTACGTTCTTTGGTTTTGATTTTTTGTTGGTTTGGTTTTTGGGGTTTTTTTAGGATTAAACAGCTAATAAATACAGATTTCATGTCCCATAAATATCATTTTATCTGTCAGCTCACTCAAAGAATAATCAATAGTTCGTGCATGAGACTTCACAATACAATAAAATAAGCTCTGCATTTACTTTTCCCAGAAATATCTTGGAATCCTCCACCTCATTTTGTTCTTACCTAAAATACCAGTTATGTCTCCCAAAAACCAACCAGTGACTTGGTTACACACAGATGGATCGCTTCACAACTTCTGGAAACAAGGCCTAGACCTAAATAACTCCTACATCTGTGGAGGCTTCCTTAATACTTGGTCAATCAGGATACAAATTCTGGTCGGAAGCCACCTGCAGTTCTTGGCTGTCCCCAAATGCTGATTCCTTGCTCAGCCTTCATCTTGCTGGAGCAGTGTCTTAGGCTGAAAGATGTGTCTGAGGTTGTGTATATTCTATTTCCCATCTGTCAGAGGTGGGGCAGTGATCTCTGTCCATGGGGCAGTTTTTCTTTATCTCTCCCACAGCCAACCCTCCCTCCAGGAGATCTCTGCTGTCCATGGCCACTGAGTGTCCCTGCAGGGCTGATCCAATTCCAGCATCCCATGGGGAGATGCTGCGCCCAGGGGAGGAGCCAAGCATTCCTACCTGGATCCAATCTGAGCCTGGAGCAGCACAGCAGCCTTTGCCCCCTGCATTGCCAGAGGAGCAGCTTTCTGCTGCCCTGCATTGCCAGAGGGAGCCCAGGCCCATCTGCAGCAGCCCTGGAGCTGCAGAGGAAAACTCCCCCCTTGTGCAGGATCCCTGCTCCAGCAGCAGCACAGCTGGCACTGCAGGAGGGCTGAGCCCCCATGGGATGGGGCTGTGCCACCCCCTGACACACAGGGGCAGGGCATGCTCTGACTCTGGCAGTGTTCTTTTCTGTACAATTGTATTTGTATTTTTAATTTTCCCAGTAAAGAACTGTTATTTCTGCTCCCATATCTTTGCCTGAGAGCCCCTTAATTTCAAAATTATAACAATTCAGAGGGAGGGGGTTTGCATTTTCCATCTCAAGGAAGGCTCCTGCCTTTTCAAACCAAGACAAGCAGGTTTGGATGCAGCTGGCTCGGTGCTGTCAGCCCTTCCCTCTGTCAGCCCTCACTGAGTCAGCTCCTGTTATCCTTGCTAAAAACACAGGAGATTTCTGGTGTGCCCATCTTGCACTATCAGCCTCTGAAATTACCACTGATAAAGCTGAGGTTTGAAAAATCACAGAATTGAAAGGGAACTTGAAGATCATCTTGTTCCAACTCACCGGCCATGGGGAGTTTCACTATCCCAGGTTGCTCTAAGCCTCATCCAGCCTGGCCTTGGACAATTCCAGGGATCCAGGGGCATCCACAACTTTTCTGGGCAACCTCTTCCAGTGCCTCAGTGTTAACCCAGACAAAATTAGCAATATCAAACTATCAGAAGATTCTTCGCAGTGATCAAATATCAAATCAATTGAAAGTCTCATTTTTTATCTGTAAATTTTTAACTATTAAAAATACCTACTTGGCTCCTGCTCTTCTTCTTCAGACAGAGGCAAAGCAACACATTCAATGCATTATTATTTTTGCTTTTCACCTTTACCTTCCACCTCATGGGTGGCACTTATCAAATCTGCTTTTGCACCTGTGCCTAATTTAAAGGTTATAGTTCATCCATTAACCCTGCTAACACCACCCAAGAGACTGAGCAGCAATATTAATTTAGTGGTATCTGGAATTCTGCTCTAAAACCTCAATTAAAAAAATTTTAAAAGTTTTCTAAGCAATGTTTATAAATATAATCATATCTATATAATTATATCTATAATATAATACCTATTACATGTTATATTTTATATATTATCTACTATAATTTATATATTGGAATATGTTGTATATAATGTAATAGATATATATCTCAGCACAGAGTCACCATTTTTGATGCCACAAACTCTTGTCCTGGGTTTCCCTTGAGCCAACCCCCTCCATGTGTATAAAAACATTATTGGGATGCTTCTTGTGTAGCATCCTTCGAAGCTCCCTGAGTCACCACCCTCGCAGAAGTGGCTGAAATTTGCTGTGTCTGCATGTGGAAACAGCCCTGCTATCTCTGCCTGTGGTTACCTGGACATTCCAATGGACAATTTTTGGATTATAATTCCACTACCCACTCAGCTACCAAATCTTGCAACCTGTCCCTGCCAAGAAAACTCCAGGAGGAATAAAATCCCCTGAAAAACTTGCTCACAATGCTCCAGCTCAGAGCTTGGCAGCTGCCTTCCAAAATTAAATGATTAAAGTAATGCTAATGAGACATTTATCCCCTGCACCTTTTTCCTTAAAATAAATATGCAGGGCTCTGCATTACAGGTGCATGCAAAATTGCTTAAATAGACATCTTGGAAGCACAAGAAATAAAAACAAAGGACACTCTGGCAGAAAGTTCCCAAAATACTTGAAAATGTTACTGAATAAATAACTCTTGTTTTTGGACTGAAATCTGCAGACCTTAGCAGATGTGTCCAAGCTAAACCAAATATCCAGGGAACTGGATCTCCTTTCTGATGAGAAATAATGAAGAGCACTGCACTGGCAAGGAGACAGGCTGGAAGAACCCACTGGTCTTTTCCAGCTCCAACTTCCGTGATAGCTCGGAGTTATCCTTAGGCATTGGCTGGATCCATCAATGAAGTTCCTCATTGTGAGCCCAGGCCCCAGGGCTGCCAAACCTACATCCATATTGAACTGGAAGCGTTCAAGCATTCATGGAGTGAATAGGGTTATTGGATACTCACAGGCCAGCACGTGCCTCTGTCTTTGTGGGAGTGGAAGCGCTGGAAAGATCATGGAATGTAAGCAGAGGGTAAAAATCCACTCAAGAAGAGGAAAAATATGGGAGCCACTTTTTTTCTTTTTTCTTTTTTTTTTGATATTTAAGAAATGCCACCGCGGAGGTGTCAACTTAAATTATTAGAGAAAATACCAAGGCAAATAAAGAAATGGCATTCCACAGACCTGCATGGAGGTGTAAAGGGGATATTTTCAGTGAGGCTTTTTTTTTCAGGCCCTGCTCTAACAGTACCTGCCATTGTATTTGCAGGGCAGGGTGTCAAATCTGCTTACAGGATTTTTAGCTGCTCTACTTTGCAATCCTTTCTGCTGCAGGGCCCTGCTCCTCCGAAGGTGAAGCCCACAGCAAAACCCTTCTCCCCAACAACAATGGCAGCAGGAGCAGGCCCCAAGTTTGTAAATATTAACTTCTTTCGAATGACAGATTATTTACTCTCTGCTCTTCGAACCACCCAGGCCAAATGGACGGGGGCCAAGTTTGTTAACAATAGCTCTTGGCTGGGACACGCCGTAGCAAAGGTTAAATCCTGTTTGCCTTATTCCAGTGTGGAGTCCCACTGCTGGCTTCGGGAGGGCAGCAGGCTTGGACACCGGGACCTGCCCTCGGTTTTGCAGGATGCAGAGAGCCCTGAGTGACCCATGGGCACCGAGCTGGAGCCTCCAAGCACAGCAGCAAAACCCACCATGATGAGGGGCTGCCAGAGGGGGTTTGTAACCCTTGAGGAGAGCCTTTGCTGCCACACCACTCAGGCACGTCCATCCAAGCCTTCTCCACACAGTTGTAGCAGCCCTGGTGAGGATCTCAGTGAGAAAGGAGATTACAAAATCACAGAATGGTTTGGGTCGGAAGGGACCTTAAAGACCATCTCATTCCACCCCCTGCCATGGGCAAGGACACCTTCCACTATCCCAGGCTGCTCCAAGCCCTGTCCAACCTGGCCTGGAACAATTCCAGGGATGGGGCAGCCACAGCTGCTCTGGACACCCTGTGCCAGGCCCTCCCCACCCTCACAGCCACCAAGCCATTCCTGCCTGTCCTGTGTGAATTCATGAGACACCCCTGTTTGCAAGGCCAGGTCTTGCCTCCTTATTGATCAATAATGGAACACCGAGCAGAGGAAAGCAGCTGCCATTTGGCCACAAATCTCCAAATCCACACCAAGAAAGAAGCACTGTCTGGCATGGTGGACACCCCAAAACACCCTCAGCATGGACACAGGAGCTGCCTTTCCCAGAAGAATCCCATTTCCATGCACCAAGGTAGGAACAGCAGTGCCTGACCCACTTTGCACCCTTCCTCAGTCTGTGTATCACCCTCCTCTTCCTCCTCCCAGCTGGTGCCAGGGGTGCAAAACACGCTGATCCACGAGGGCGCAGGGTGTGCTTTGCCCGGCGTGACCCGCACAGATGGCTCGCAAAGGAAGCGCTTGCACAGCAGAGCCAAGTGGCCACAGGCTCATCCAGAGACATTCCTCCCCTGATTAGGAAGGCTGGGAGGGAGCCAGGGGTGGATCTCCTTCCTGTGGCTGCAGCCATTCCTGCCACGACTTGGATCACACCTCTCGGAGACACTCTCGGGTCGGGCGCGGGAAGTTCACGGCGGCAAACGCGCTGGCAGGGAAGAGCAGGGGGATGGAGGGGAAGTTCACTGGGGTTCAGCCAAAGCTGGGTCTGGAAGAACAGAGCTCTGATAAAAAGGAGAGAGGAATTGCAATGGACATGACCCCCAGGGACTCCTCATCCCTTCTCCAGTCAGTGCAAGGTGCTGGACGCATCAAGAATGAAGAGCGCAGGTCCAAGAAACCCACAGGTTAGAGTGGTTTGAAGAAATCCAGGTACAGACCTACCACCACACCTCACCTGGGTGAAAATCAGAATCCCCAGGTCAGAGGGTGATATTTCTCACCTCTTCTGGCATCCCCAACGCTAACTGTCCTGCTGAACTTGGACAGGTTTGCTGTGCTGCACACACTGTGTGCTGCACAGAACAGGAAAGACTAAACAAATCTCTCCAGGCAGCCAGGGTCAAGCCATACCATTTTTATCCCTGAAGCCAAGGAGCAGAAGATTGCGCTTCCTAGCAGGGAAAATAACGACACAGCAAAACGAAAAAAACAAGGGAAGCATTACTCAAATTATCTCCACAGCGAGTGGAGGGATGGGAGTCCAGAGAACAAAGAGATCAGATGACCAGATGGGACAGATCAAGCTGACCACAAAGCCTCTGTCCAACATTTTTTGACAACTGCTAGAGCCATATGTTCATGAGGATTGTGGAATAACTGGGAAGGGTGTGTGGACTCGGAGCGAGCCCAAGTGCATTCGGAGCTGTGTGGCTGTAGGGTGTGAGCCAGGGAACCTTCGGTGTGTGACCCAGATCCCAGCCCTGCACCCTGTGAAGGGAAAGGGGATGGTAGATCATTTAGCTCACCTCATGACGGGCTCTGACCAGCCCTTCTCGTGTGTTTCCTGGTGTTTGGTCCATCTCTAATGAGCCATGCTCTGGGGGGAATTCTTAGGTCATTTATTTTGCATCACGTCTGCGAGGAGAGGTAGCAGGACTATGGCTAATTAGGAAAGCAGACAGATAGCACCAAACAAAGCCAAGGACAGAGGGATCGTGTCTGGGCACACAAGGGCTGGGAGTGACCCTTTCTGCCAGCTGCCCCATGGACCTGAACATCAACACTCCTGAAGGGCAGAAGCTGCACATCCCAAACGGCCTGTCCTGCCCTTTGGGCGACGTCCCCGTAAAAAACACACTTTCCTCATTTATTTTGTCAGCTGCTCCTTTTGATTGCTTAGCACATTCCAAGGAGTGCGAGGAAATTCGATGGATGACGTCCTGCGAAGCAAAGGTGACAGTTTTCAGGAGTGAGAAGTAATGGCAGATACCCCTCCTAGGGATGTGCAGGGACATTCAGCCCTGCCCTGAGGCAGTTTGTCACCCACTAATGAGTGGGTCTACTACACACAGCAAATTCTGGGCCAGGACCAACCAGCCACCATGGCAGGCAATAGTTTTTCCCTCTAAAATTTAAGTGGAGAGAATTTAACCACAAAATATTACTTAATTTTCACCTTGAGATGAGTGACCAAGAGACCATTTCCCATTGTAATATTCCAAACTGCCCCTGGTCTTTGACAGAGCCTTGGAGTCCTTCTAGAACCAGAATAACATTAATAACGTCCAGCAAAAAAAGGTAAAACAAGTGTCAAAAAGCACCAAACGTGGGCAGAGGTGTGCTCCTGCAAAACACCTGCTGGACACCCTCAAGCTGCATCAGAGCAGCCCCAAGAGTCTTGCACCCCTTTCCCCACCCCCCCAAAGCCCACATAATCCCACACCATTCCCTGGATCCCCACATGATGCACAATTTTGTTTCATCTCCAGGAGACCAGACTGCCCCTCCATCAGCAGATCCAGCCTGTGCTCTGTGATTTGTTGTAACTCCCCAAAACTCCTGACCAAAGAAAACACGGCAGCTTATTTCTCATCCTAAGGGCCTGCAGGTGCTTTGGGATAGTGCTGCTGGAATTCATATCCCACAGGCTGCTCTTAGGCAGTGGTGGTGGTGTCCTGGGTGGTGAGGACACCAAGACAGGAGGCCAAAAGCTCAGCAGATGTCCATGGACCAAGGCCCTGGCGCAACAATCACCCGACTTTTCTGCACACTGTGAAGAAGTGAGTCCAGAGGACTCAAATCCCAAAGATGATCAGAGGGTGGAACGCCTCTCCTATGGGGAAAAGCTGAGGGAATTGAGATTGTTCAGCCTGGACAAAAGGAAGTGCCAGGGTGAACTTTTTGTGGCCCTTCAGTACATGAAGGAGCTACAAGAGACATTGAGAGGGAGTTTGGACAAGGGCCTGTAGTGACAGGACAAGGAGGAATGGCTTCCCATTGACAAAGGGCAGGGTCAGATGGGATATTGGGGAGAAATTCTTCCCTGTGAGGGTGGTGAGACCCTGGTACAGGGTGCCCAGAGCAGCTGTGGCTGCCCCATGTCTGGAAGTGTTCAACAATCTGGTCTATAGAAGGTGTCCCTGCCCATGGCAGGTGAGTGGAACAAGATGATCTTTAAGGTCCCTTACCTTAACCATCCTGGGATTTTAGGATTCTATGAAGGAGAAAAAGGGAAAACTCTGAGAACTCACAGAGAAAACCCTGTGAACAGAAGCATTCATAGTGTGACTCCACCACTCTGGAGCCAGGGACAGCAGAACAGCCAAGAACTCCATGGGCAGGGAGTTTCCCATCACTCTGATGGGAGCGCTCCCCTTTGCCAGGACAGCTCTGCAGAGTGGCCACCCTCCACAGGGGCTGAGCACGAGGGGAGCCCACCCCTCCTCTGTGCCCAGCAGCACTAGGAAGGGGCTGGCTGACCTTCCCCATCCTCAATATCCCCACCCCCCTATCCAGGGATATTTCCTGGGCAGATGGAAGCAAGGACCACGTTGGGAAACGCCGCATGAGCGCGTTCGCTGCTGGGTAATGTAAACAGGGCTGTGGGACGCAGCAAGTGCTGCCAGGCTTTGATCTGAGCCAGCTGCATGGCCAGGCTCTCCCCAGGGCCATGGTCCTGCTCTCCTGACCCGTCCCTGCAGGGGCCTCGTCCTTCTTCTGGCAGAGAAAAGAAGCTCTCATGGCTTTGCGTCCCACACTGGCAATTTTGGGATGCAGGAGAAATAATTTGGGTGATTCCCCACCAGCAGCTGCAGGAAAATTACTCCCTGCTTTTGGACCTGAGAGAGTTTCCCAAGGGGAAAATGGTGCCTTGGGTTTAGGGAATTTTGTGGGCATTGGAGCTCAAATGTAGCTCAGTTACAGCTTTTGTCCACCAGCAGAGCCAGGGAGTTGGAGTAAGATCTTCCCATCATGTGAGCTGCTCATGGCTCAGCCTTTTCCCCCTAAATCACTTCACCCTACCTGGTGAAACGCTCCAGGTTACAAAAAATAGGAATCTGGGGAGTGTAGCACTTTTTACAGGTCTGGATCACCTCAGGGATGTGGTTCATGGCCCACCTGCAGATGGTTTCTCACCCAGCAAGGGGCAGTGGGGACATCACATCTCACCTCACATCCCACCCAGCTGCTGCTCACCCTGTCAGGAATGCTGCTGCTCCATTGTCCCTCTGGATCTGCAGGAGTCTGATCCTGGCCAACACCCAGCTCCTGGGATCTGAGCACTGAGGGAGGGAAGGGAATGTATTTGCAGCTGCAGGGACATCCCCTGCCCGTGTGCCAACAAGAAATCTTACAAGCAGTCATTTTTCACATCAAGTTTTCCAGAATTCTCATATTTTCCCCCCTGCTACCTTAAGATCAATTTTACCTCACTGTTTTTTCTATTTCTTACTCAAAGTTTATGTCTTTCACCTGTTATAAAACAACCACAGCCTTAGGAGAGACAGAGTGAATAAATTAGGGTTTTTTTGGTACAGATTTTGTCCACAACTGTGCAATCCCTGTGTTATGGTTGGGAAAAAAGTGTCCAAGGCTGGGAAACACCAGCATTTTCTGCAGCAGCCTTTTTGAAAGTAGTAACAGCTCAATGAAGTGGTTAGGAGTTTACAAGGGCTTGGAAAAAATTACCTCCTTTTAGAAAGTGTTAATTATATGACTAATTAAATAGAGAGGAGGTTGAAACACTCTCCTAGTCATAACCTGTGTGCTCCTTGCCTGCCCCTTGCGTGACAGAGAAAACAGGGAATGGATCCTGTTTGGCCTTCATGGCAGGAAGTGGCTACTAAACCAGCTCTAACTTCTAATTTATTTACCTGGGAAGCCGTAGGGAACTGTTTTAAAATTGACCAACGTTTCTGCTACTTAAAAAAAAAAAAAACCCAAACCCACCAGCCATTCAGTAAAAACACATTTGGAACAGCCTGAGTTTTAAGTAAGAGATATAAAAGGCCACTTTGTTTATGTTTTTCAGCAATGGTATGTTGGCTTCTTTTTTTCCTAAATGACGGCGAAGAAAAAAAAAACATTATGTTAAATCTCTTATCTGCACACAAAGTGGTTGCAGCTATCATAAAACACACACATTGTGTCATTTCAAAACACAAATGGGCTCACGGTCAAACATTCTTCAGATTACCTCCTCTTTTCTTTTTCCTTTATAATTCTGTGGGCATTAATAAAAGTTCAGCATATTCAAGTGGGGCGCTTTGTTCCTCCAGTAGGGAATTAATCACATCCTTCTGGAGAAGCACAAAGGAACCACAGGGTCAGGACTGAGCTGCAGTTGCTGCAAAGCCCTCCATGATGCCCAGTGCTGTGGCACCAACCTGTCCCTGATGCCACAGGCTTTTATAGTGACAAAAAGTGATGGGAATGGGGCTGTGATACAGGAATCTGGAGCCAGCAGCAAGATCCCTGGTCCAGGACTCTGTTTGACTGCAGGCAGCTCATTTAAACTCCCCGTGCCCAGCAGAATAAGTTAAAAAGTCTCTTTCTATGGGGGGTTTCATTTCCATCCAGTGGGACTATATCTCAAACACTTCAGAGCTGGAACCTGAGGACAAAACTGTTTTTTTGACGGTCCCAGGATGATCTGAGCTCCCCAGGCTGCCACGGGGGAGCTGGCAGGAAGGACAGGCACTTCCACCCACTGCCAAAACCCAGGCTGGCGCATCTGGCCAGCTGCCACCCACCTGGGCAGGCCCCACTGTTGGAGGGCTGGGCTTAAAACCCTGAGCCAACTCCAAGGAGAGAGCCCCAACACGGGGGCAGCTCAGCCAAAAAACAGGCTCTAAATATAACAAAAAACATGGGAGGTGGAAAGCAAACAGTGCCTGCTGAGTGTGCTGTGCCTCAGAGGGGCACGTGGGAGAGGTGGTGGCACAGCTGGAGACTGCTCTGACCCACTGAATGTGCTGCTAGTCAAGAAGAAAACTCTGCCAGCACAGCCAAAATTATATTTTTGGTACAAAAAAAAGGATGTTTTGGCAAAGCTCAGGACTTCTGATGCTGCTGGAGCTCTTGGGTACCTGCTGGCCACCTGAGCAAAGGGAGGGGTGCCCCATTTTCCCGGAGCACCCAGAGCCCCTCCAGGACATTTCCATTGGAGAGGTTTTGCACGCCAGAGCCCTCCTCTATCCCAAACTCCCTCCCAATGCTCCTGGAGCCCTGTTTGACTCAGAGGTTCCCATGGTGCCTGCTGGTTTCACTTCCCACATCCTGCCCCGTTTCAAGGTGACTCAGTGATGTTTGAGTCATGTTTGAAGATGCTGAACCCAAGGCATCACGCTGAGATGGCCCAAAATTACAGGTGGGTTTTCCAGCCCTCAGTCATGAGCATTTCCACCTCCTCCCAGTTCTCTGCCCTTTTTGTTGCTTTGAAAGGCTCGTGGCGGCAGACAGCTGAGAAGAGGATGCTGTGCAGGGACATGGCAGTGGGTATTCCTCGGGGAAGTGGCAGTGCCACCAGGCTGGAGCTCCTCCCTTTGAGCAGATGCAGGTCATTGATATTTGGCTGGGTGAAGCAGCCATGAGGTGTTCCAGCCTGTGAGGAGGCAAGGGAGAACCTTCCACTTCCACACACCTGGAGCTTTTTTACTCCACAGTGACCCTTCAGCCTCCACCATTTACAAATGGCATCTTTAAAGATGTTTCCAAATAAGCAACTAATAAAGGAACCAGCAGGAGGACTGACAAAAACTTGGATGTGAAAGGGGTGCTGGATTTTTGAAAATGAGGAACCAGAGGAACAGAGATAATTGGAGTTTGCCCTGACCAGTGGCACCTGGCCAGAACACCTGACCAGCCACCACCAGCGTGGCCAGGCAGCTGGGACCACTAAAATCTGTGCTGTCACAACACCCCAGTGTCACCAGAGCAGAAGCAGCCTGGGGCTGTGGAGATCTGGAGAATTGTGGACCCAAATCCAGCAGAAACCAAGATTTGCAGATGGTTTGAATGCCAGCATTGACCTGCATCCTCAGGGTTGTGTTTGCTGTGATAGTTCGGTGAGCCTGGAGGTCTGGTACCACCGCAGGGACACCTGAGGGTCAGAGATGACCAAACCACACCTGGCTTGGGGAGAGGTTTCCTCCTCCTGCAGCAATGGGAACTTAGAGGAATCACAGAATCTCAGGATGAGCTGAGCTGGAAGGGACCCACAAGGATCGTGGAATCCAACTCCTGCCCTGCACAGATCCATCCCCAGGAGTCACACTCTGTGCCTGGGAGCATTGCTCAAACACTCCTGGAGCTCTGTCAGGCTGGGGCTGTGGCCACTTCTCTGGGAAGCCTCTTCAGTGCCTGATCACCCTCTGGGGGAAGAAGCCACCCCTAATTCCCAGCCTAGACCTCCCCTGACATTCCAGGCCATTCCCCATGTCCTGTAACAGGTCACCAGAGAGAAGAGATCAGTGTCTGCTCCTCCTCTTCCCCCCATGAGGAAGCTGCAGACTGCAATGGGGTCTCCCCTTTGTTTTCTCTTCTCAAGGCTGGACAGACCAGATGGCCCCAGCCAAGGTGAACCCCACAGGTCTCTGCACACCAGCAGCCAGCTCAGTGCTGCCAGACCCCATCAGCAGGAACCAGGCCAAAATCTGAAGAGTGAGTGTCCTCTCCAGGTGATCCACACACTCCTGCCCCAAATCCATGCTGGTGAGAATGCAGGACATGACACACACTGAAACCACCATCGCTTTGCACATCCATCCTTCCCTCCACCCTGCCCAACCCAAACTCTGAGCTGATCCCCCCAGAGCCAGCTACCCTAGAGAGAGTTGGGACTGAAGTCTATTCGAAATATAACAGGTTAAAAGCAGCACAGACTGTGAAAACAAAGGCTTGGGCTTCAAAACAACCTCAACACACCATTTCAGGGAAATTTCTGCAAGTGTTTGTTACCGCTAGTGCCGCGAAAGCGATGGATTTAAGGAACTTGGACGTGCTGGAAAAGGCTCTGCCGTGAGTCACCCGCCCCGAGCGGGCACGGCCAGCAAACAAACCCTGGAGCACCACACAAACACTGATAACACTTGCACCAGGCAACAGCCACAGGACCTTTCAGCAGCTGAACTAATCTATTCCCACTGTTACGCCGCGTTACTTCGGGCACAAAGTGGGGAATTTTTTTTTTTTTTTCCCTTTCCCTGCTAATTAACATTTGTTCGCGCACAAAATGCGGAGGCCGGTGCCAAGCGGACATACCTAGATAGAGCCTAATATTAGATTTCACAAAAGCATTCATCCTGTCTAAACAAACATCCTCCATAGAGTGTTAACCTCACAATCTTTGCCCAAACAGATGTTCCCACCGCGGGCACGGCTCGGCATCGTTTCCCGGGACGGAGCGAAGCCTCCACATCCATGACCATCCCCAATTAACCCAGGCATCGACAGGAAAACACTCTGTTATTTTAGGAAGCTTTGCAGAAAGCTTCCTTTCGAATTTAAAACCGGATCAGTCGTTATTTGTCTCTAGCAGAGGCTTCTCTTCAAGTTACTCACTTTTGGTTACAGCCAGAGACAGCGTCCTGCTTGTGAGAGCTGGGGAAATTCTCTGGCAAGTGATATGGGGTGTTGATTAACCAATATATGGTTCAGGTCTGGTCTAACAGGCAGGAGGCTGAAATGGGAAAGCAAGATTTTTAACAATTTGTTATACACAGTAGCAAGAAAAACAGGAAGTAGGTGTTTATTAGCAGTTTCCAAATATACCAGCCAAAATAAAACTCCCCATGCAGTCTGAGGTATTCAAAATACAGCGACGACCAGAATTCCTCAGATTATAAGAGGGTAATTAATCACAAACAGTGTTCACAGACCAGTGATTTGGAAACTTCCTTTTTATTGAAGATCTGGATCAAGAGCAAACTTCAAAGCAAAACTAATTGATCTGAGATTCATTGTGTCTGGGCGATAAAGCAAAAAAATAAAATATCATTCTGACGCAGCCAGGTCCGTGGTTTACATTCATCCTGCCCTGACAGCCTGTAAAGCACATTAAAAAGCCATTTTTCACTGGATGCTATAGCTCTGACCTATTGCAACATGAAAGCTGTTCATACACGGGAGACTGTTGCTTCCTCACAATCAGTGCATTGCACCCAAAGCCAGCCGTGTTATTCCAGGCTTGTTCCTCAGGAATGTGAGCATATCTTGGAGACTGATTCATAAAAGGAAGAGAGCAGCCCATTTCTGGGCCAGGCTCACATGCTTTATTCAGAAGTGAAATTTTCTGAATTTTGTTTGGCTCCAGCAACTCTTAACTCTGCTGGAGCCAGCAGAGGAACTTGAAATGAACAGCTCTGTCCTCATTTTTCTAAAAATTGCCAGAAAATGGCAGGGTTCACCAATTTTTCTCCATCAAGGTTGTGTGCAGGTCCCAGCCAGGGACTGCCATTCACCAGCAGCCAGAATTGATGGAAATATTTCTGATTTAAGCTATGTAATCTGTCACCTAAGTCATCTGGCTTTTTCTCCTTGTCCTCCACTGGAGGATTCAACAGGTCCCAGTGATACCTCCATGAACACACAGCCCCCCTCTAAATCCATATATCATAAGACAAAAAAATATATAAGATCATTAAGCTTTCAAAGGTATTTTCTCCACACCTGCTCTCCTGGCATGTGCCATAGATGCTCCCAATTCCCACACAGGATCCTGTCATCTGAGTTCTCAGGTGGCCGAGGCAGAGCCATGGGGCAAGGGAAGCAGCTGGATTTTGCAGGGTTAATTTTCATGTCAGGCTGAAATGGCATGGTTGGATACCAAGCTTAGAAGAAAGGGAAAGTTAATTTCTTTTTGACTGCAATAAAACGTTAACTCACCCCAAGCAGAGCTTTTCAATCAGAGTATGGTTAGGTTGGAAGGGATCTCAGAGATCATCCAGTTCCACTCTCTGCCATGGGCAGGGACAACTTCCACCATCCCAGGCTGCTCCAAGCCCTGTCCAGCCTGGCCTTGGACACTTCCAGGGATCCAGGGGCAGCCGCAGCTGCTCTGGGCACCCTGTGCCAGAATCTCACCACCCTCAGAGCCAAGAATTCCCAATTCCCAATGTCCCATCTCAGTAATAGCCCTGCCCCTGGCACTGGGAGCCATTCCCTGGCTCCTGTCCCTCCATCCCTTGTCCCCAGTCCCTCTCCAGCTCTCCTGGAGCCCCTTCAGGCCCTGCCAGGGGCTCTGAGCTCCCCCTGGAGTTTCTCCTCTCCAGGAGAACATTCCCAGCTCTCCCAGCCTGGCTCCAGCCCTTGGAGCAGCTCCATGGCCACCTCTGGACTTGCTCCAGCAGCTCCTGGTCCTTCTGGATGCTGGGAGCCCCAGAGCTGGACACAGAACTCCAGAAACTTCCATCCATGCTTCTCCTTCGTTTTTCTGGGTATTCTGAGGAGTCACTGGCAAATAAACACTGAGGTGGTTCCCCCTTCAGCCCCAGACCCTGCTGGGCAGTTCTGCATCCCGGGGTGTGTAAAGGACCAATTGCTTGGAGAAGAAACTCCAGTGGCCTCTGAGCAGGAGATGAGCGCTGGCTCTTCCCTCCAGTGAAAGTTCTCAGGGGGTGAAGTCTGGGGAAAGGTCCTGATCCTGCTAGGAAGACAGAAGTCCCAGCCAGACCGTGGGATGGGGTGTGCTTGGATCACACACCAACCCCTTCCAAAGCCAAGACTTCCCACTTCAAGCTCTGTCAAAACACAGACGATGCGGACGCATCCAATTTATTCTCAATAGGTTTTGCAGACTTTCGCTTTGCTGGGCTGCTTTCCTGGAATCAAAGGCAGAAATCTCCAAGCTGCCAGATCGCCAAAACCTCTGATAAAGATTTAATCCTAAACACAGGCTGTGATTATTTGATTTTTATTCTTTTTTTTCTTTTTTTTTTTTTGGCTATTGTCTGCTGATATCTTCACCTGTGTCATCTGCTCTCAGCCAGGCAGCCCAGCGCTGTGAACAGGAAAGATCACCAGGAACAAAACCTTTTACAAGGGATTAAATTTCATCTAAAAGCATGTAATTCTCCATAGCCAGGAGCAGTTTCTAATCTTCATATATAGAAACTTACAAGGCAAGGAATTCAAAGCCACCGGATTAAATGAAAAATGTGAATGAAAAGCTACATGCTGATACTCAGCTGACCTAGGCAAGTTACTGTACATTTTTCAAAGTTTTAAATTACCACTAATGGAAAACGTGGGGAGTAAGGCTGAAGTGTCTCTCTACATCATTCCTTCAAAAAAAAAAAAAAAAAGGCCAAAACAATGAATGAATATTTTCAGCTTAGCCCCTGATGCTTTCCAACACAGTTGGCCTCACTTTGCTCTTACTGTATAGATCAGCAGGTATCATCGGATTAGATTAAGACCAGCTGTTGGTTTCTAGTAAAGGAATTTCCCAAAAAGGTAAAATATAATTCAAGCTTAGCAGCCTAGATATTTTGGAAGAATAAAAACCTCCGCTCGTGACTGTAAAAAGCAGAGAAAAAGACATTATAAAGCATTTAAGAGCTTTGGTTTCAATTATTTTATATTAAAGGATAGGTAAGCTTAAATTGCTCAGACTCTTTATAAAACTAAAAGGGATTGTAAATAAAATTGGAAACAGATATACAACAACCAAGTTCCCACAGGTGCATTTTCTTCACTGGGGAAATACCCGTGTGAATTTCCAGTTTCCCATCATGTAAGGGGAGACAATGAATTCTGAAGTTACCCCGTTTGCCTTCGGACTTTGCCACAGAAGAAGAAACCTCTTGTCTCTTCAGACCCCAATGTCCCCCTGTGTGTGTCACAGCAAAGCAAAGGTTTGTGCTGCCCGCCGGGGCTCAGCCGAGATCAAAGCCCTGGGCCACTCACAACAAAACAAGAGGGTAAAGCCCAAAGAATCAAAGAGACAAAGGAAAGGTTTAAGAGATAAGGATCAGCCCCAGATATGATATTTCATCCAGATCAGATCCGGTGCAGAAGTTCAATTCAAAGTTCATAAGACAAAACTACAAAAGAGATCAGCTCCGAGGTTTTGTTGTTCTCTATCTCCCCAGGTTTGCAGTGACATTCCCATCTTCCAGGCAACAAAGGTTTCACCTGTATTATGCAAAACCATAGAGCTTATCTCATCTCCTGCTCCTGGCTATGCATCTACTCAAATATGTATTTCAGGCATTTCTAATATCCTCACCCAGCCCCAAACCAAATGCCTCCAGCTGCATCTCACAAACAAGGTGTGAAGTCCTGGGGTAACCAGCCAAACCAGAAACTCACTCCTCTCCTCAGAGAAAGGCACCTCTCCCCTCACTGAAGCTCCACCAAAACATCATGGTGAAACAGCTGAAGTTTTGGGGGTTTTTTAAAGAACAAGGAAAAAAAAAAAAAAATCCCAAACCCTGCACCTCTGGATTTCTCAGAGGTGCCAAACCCGGTGCATATTATATTTACATCTATAATTGTCTTGGCTTGAAGGGGAGTGCTTGGGAATTGCTTGGTTGAAAGAGTCCATTTATCAAGAATTTAGGAATGAGAGAATGATGGCTGGGGAGGTCTGTGGGTGTTTGAAGGTGGAGGAGGCAACTGGGAGCTGAGATGTCACTGCCCTCAGGCAAGGCTTGGCAGTGGGAACAGCTCCTCTGAACGAGGTGAAAACATCATCACTGACTCTCAGCTGCTGCAAGCAGGATCAGAGACTGCAGAGAGCTGTGATCCACAAAACCCTACAGCTCTTTAAAGCTTTTATAAAAGCACAACCAACATCTTCCTCTCGGTGTTACATACCCTCAGCTTTTTTTCATAGAATATCCTGAGCTGGAAGGAACCCACCAGGATCACCCAGTGCAGATCCTGCCCTGCACAGACACCCCAACAATCCCACCCTGGGCACCCCTGGGAGTGGTTTCCAAACACTCCTGGAGCTCTGGCAGCCTTGGGAATGTTCCCTGAGGAGCCTGGGCAGTGCCCAGCACCCTCTGGGGGAAGAAAATTTCCTGATCTCCAACCTAAACCTGCTCCAGCTGTTCCCTCGGGTCCTGTCACTGTCACTGTGGATTCAGCTCCTACAGCCCAGTCCCCAGGGCATCCCCAGCTGCTCCAGACCAGCACAAACCGTGCAGCTCTTCAGGATGGGCATGTCACAGCACACCGGGGCAGGTCACAGCACACCTGGCACTGGCACTGCCCATCCACAGCCTCCAGGCAGGACAGGAGCCATGAGCACTGCAGGGATGCTGTGCAGCAGCACACAGAGCCCCCAGGGATGCAGAGCCTTGGGAAAGGGCTCAGCAGGACTGTTTACCATGGGGTTTTGAAACAGCTGTTGCCTAAACACAGATGTGATTCTGTCACTTGTCAGTCCCTGTGGTCTGCAGACACCCAGGTTATTTCAGGCAGGGCTGAGCAGAGCACTGAGCTCCCTCACAGCAGGTGAGGTTTCTGCCTGAACCCACATCTAGCAGAGCCTGCTCTGGCATCCTCACACCCTTCTGCTGGCTTTCCTCACCCCTCTGCTCAAACAGAGTCACCCTGTTCCACAAATATTAACTGGAATACCTATTTCACCCTGTTGCAAAAGAGAACTCTGTGACCTTGTCAAGCACCACATCGGAGGCAGCAGTTGGGTGCAGAAGAAGACACAAGAGCAGCAAGGAAAAGTTTGGCAGGAGTGATGAGAACTTTCCTGTGCACAGTGTGAGGCAGCTGTCATTGCCTCCCTCTTATGCAGAGCTGCACAAAACTATGTGGAGTAAAGCAAAGAAAAAGGGATTTAGGAAAGTGCAAAGGAAAAATATAGCTAGGAGACTTAATTCTTAAATTTGGTGAGTGCTGCAGGCTTGTGGTCAGGTTAGGCTGGTGAAATAAGTGCTGCAAATATCCAGCAAATGGTCAGGGTTCAACACAGCATCCATTCTCTCACAGGGATGCTTTTGGCAGTAGAATATTGAAGGACATCACCAGGCCTTGGCTGGGTGACAGCGCCAATGCCCCCAGTGACAGTGGGGCTGCACCTGAGCCATGGGATCCATGCTCAGCCTGGCAGTGAGGTCACCCTCCCTGCTGGACAAGGACAAAGATGCATTTTCTGACCCAGCTGGATCCCATGGTGCTGTCCCAGGCACCAGGGTGGCTCTGGGTTGTCCCACTGCCTTTCCACCCTGAAGGAATCTGAGCCTCCCAAAGGAGCAAGGTTGGGTTTGCTCCTGGTGGGGAGAACCTGTGGCATGGAGGGAACCACGGGGCTGTTCCAACATTTGCTGCTTGGAAAGAGGTTTGTGGGTGATCCCCTCCCAATCCTCTGACACACAGAGACCCCTGAGAATCAGAGGCAGCCTGGACCATGCAGTCTGTCCCCACCACTCTTTATCTGATGCAGCACTAGAGCGTCACTCCAGAGGTTTTAGTTTGGCCAGGGGGGACAACAATTGTCTCCCTGCCAACCCCACAGCCAAACCCACCTCCTGTGGGATGTGGGGCTTTCCATTTTGCCTCCAGAGATCACACACACATTTGGGGTTCCCTCACATGTGGTCTCCCAAGGTGCTTTCACAACCTCCACACCACAAATGCATCAGCCAGCAGGAGCTGAGCAGAATTCCAGACCCATAAATCTCCCAGCAATTATGAGGCCTCATTCAACCTCCCCATGAGATAAAACAACTTTTGCATCGTGGGATGGGAATTTTGTTTTCCTTTTTTTTCCCCTCTTTTTCCAGCACATTGAGCTGGTGAAATGACAAGATGGGAAGAGATGGGATTGTCTGGGATGATCCTTCACTGCAGTGATTGGGAAACCTGCACCACTGCTGGGACCCATGGTTGGATATTAGTTAAAAAATCAGGTAAAAAAATGCCACAATATAAAAATAAATATATAACGTAAATAAATAAATACATTATATATATATAATGTATCTATATAAATAATGATAAATAAAGATAATAAATCTAAATATACAAATGTGTTCCCACAACAAAATAGTTTAGATAAGAACTATGCCAGAAGTAAAAATAATGGGTTCTTTAGTGCTGAGTTGTGGGGGATATTATTAGTATTATTAGTTAATAATACTAATTAACTTGCTGCTGTTGTTGTAATTATTATTTTTTGCTGTATGTAATTACTTCCGTTCTTAAAAAGTAGAGCCTATGGCAAGACACAGAAAAATTAAAAAAGAAGATGAAAAGAACCCCCATGTTTAAATTTGCTTTTGTACTAAGCAGTCTTATAGCTTTGATCAAAAGAAAATGGCAAAAAGAGCAACTGATCCTTCTGTTCTTACCTGGAGTCTTGTCACAGCAGTTTTGCACTTGCTGGGTATTTAAAAAATGCTCAAACAATCAGGTGGGGTTGAATAAAATTCAGAATTTTAGTCCATTGGTCATCTCTAATATCATGCCACCTGTTTGGATATTTCATTAGAATTTAAACAAAAAAAAATTAAATTATCACAAAATATGCAAAATGAAAAGGTTGGGGTAATTTCTGTATCAGAATCAACACTTTAATGAAACTAAATTAATAAAATTAAATGAAAAAAATAATAAAATTAAAATAAATTTCAGAAGGTTTATTTCAGAAAATGCAATTTTTATATTTTGCACTGAAATCAGGCTTCCTGAAATTTCAGGAGACAAAGAAATGAGGATTTTACCCTTTTTCTTTGACCAAATCCTACCTTTAATGGAAAAAATAGTTACCAAAACTGTAAGTGAATCTGTTAAACTGTGATTTTTGGGCCCCACATGAGCATGGGTGAAACAATATCCTTGCCCACAATCCCATGGAGCTCACAGCAATTAGGTGAAGCTGGAACAGCAATATGCAGCATTTGTAGTTACATATTTTCAGATCCTAAAGGATTTCATCCTTCCCAGCCCCAGGACTCTGAACCAGCCCACCTACTCCTCATTTCCTCAGACAAACAACAGACTGATGGGATGGTTTGGGTTGGAAGGGACCTTTAAAGGCCACTTTTTCCATCCCCTGCCATGGCAGGGACACCTCCCACCATCCCAGGCTGCTCCAAGCCCTGTCCAACCTGGCCTTGGGCACTGCCAGGGATCCAGGGGCAGCCACAGCTTCTCTGGGCACCCTGTGCCAGGGCCGCAGTGCCCTCATCCTAAATAATTTCTTCCTTGTATCTAGCCTGAACCTGTCTATTTTCAGTTTAAAACCCTTACCCCTTGTCCTGCCAAGCATCACCAGTTGTGATCCACCGGGGAGAGACAGAGGAATCCCATCACTGCTGGGGAAGGGAAGAATTCCCAGACATCCTGAGCCCAGCCCTGTTGGCATCACGGGGTGACAGCCAAGTGCAGGCTCTGCAAAGACTTCCTGCAAGCCCTTCATGACTTGCCACAGCTTCCCACTGCTGCTTGTCCAGTAACTGGAAATGTGGGAAAGAGCTGAATTGCTGGATCTTGCTTCCCTTGCCAAGCTCCATAGGGATGAATCCATGGGTACCCTGCCCAGGGCACTCAGACTTTCCCGTACCCCCATCAGCAATGGAAAGTTGTTTGGGTTCCATGGGCAAAACAGCTTCCCCTGGAAAGCTCTTCCCTCTCCAAACACATGACTGAGCTGCTGGACGCCGTTCAACTCAGCAAAGTCATCAAGTTAAGTCATCTGAGCACATTTTTGCAGCGAGAGGAGGCTGTGTGGTGGACTGGGTTGGGAGAACAGTTGGATGCAAACGTCCCTGGGGGGAACAGATGCGGATGACACGCTGGGATGCGGCTGGGTTTGCGCAGCACCGTCCACTCCAGCTCCCCAGCTTTACTACAGCCTCTCCACGCTGGCCAAACACTGAGCAAGGCTGGTACAAAGCCTTTTCCACATCTGCCTGCTGCCACAGATCATCCCAGAGCCCACTGTAGGGGCCTCTCTGCTACCTGGCCCGGAGCAGAGCAGCTTTGGGGCTGCTCTGTGTTGTTTTTGTTGCTGGTCCTGCTCAGCACAGCTGAGGCATCTTCCTTCCAGATGTTTGCAGGGTGTGTTTGTGCTCGCTTCGCTGATGCATGGGAACAGTCACAAGACAAGATGTTCAGCACCAGCCAAAATGCCCCAGCCTAAATAGCAGCCTTTATTTCCACCTCACCTGTCCTCAGAACAATGGGGTTTGTGATTTCCTAAGTGTGTGATACAGCAGTGAGCGCTGAAAAAATAAACAGGAAACCCTTAGGTCTGATGATGTTGCTCAAGAAAGGCACAAAAGCAAAAATTCCACTTATCTGAGCATCCCTCCCAAATCTGCTTCCCACACAACCTTTTGGGACATCACGTTTGCATCAGTTTCCTCAATTACTGATTCTTCAAGCGGCCTCCCAAGGGTGCCCCAGGGCTGAGCCGGGGGTGGGAGGAAAGGGGGTGCAGGAACTCAGCTCTTGTTTTCCTGAGGGCGCCTGAGGCCACGAGCCACGAGCTTGTGATTTAACCAGGTTTCCTGGAAAGGCAATTCCTTGGGTTTTCATCCTACACCTTCCTCCTGGCTGAGCTCACACCGGTCACACCAACCCAACCTGTGTGTGTGGGACTGGGCTGGGGCTGGAGGCACTGAGACGGGCAGGGATGGAGCCTGGGGAGGCTGAGCAGGGACCTGGAGCATGGAAAGGTGTAAGAATCCATGTCTAAAGGGATCTGTACTCCTGCACAGGGAACAAGGGATCCGGAATTCCCGAGCGCAGATGAAGGAGATCAGAGCATGGGATTGAAAGAGCACTTGGAAAACATTAACAGCTCATTACTGATGGTCTGTTTAAAAAACCCCATTAATGTATATACACATGTCCCTGGACAGCATGTTCACCCCCAGCTAATGGCAGTGAGTGGAAGCTGGAATGATCTGTGCCTAACCACTGAGCAAACTCCCAGCCCTCCCTCATTTGCACTTTTCCTGCACAGGCTCCTCCTGACCTCTTCAAATCCCATCCCAATTACAGCCTCCCACTTACCCTTCAATGTAAATAAATCCTGCGTGGTGGGGATGGCTGCTACCAGCACAGATGAAAACAGAGCAGGGAAAGCAGGACCTGCAGCAGCTCCGCAAAAGGGCAGGAAAGCAAAGCACAGGAGGGAGGCACAGTGGGGCTGAGCCGTGGGATGGGAGGCGACACCCTTGGGGTTCTCAGAGCTTGGGCACAGCTTAGTCCTTTGGGGAGAGCTCAGAATCATTCAGGCTGCAAAAGACCCCTGAGATCACATCCTGCATTCCCTCAGCACTGCCAAAGCCACTGCACAGCCATGTCCCCAAGTGCCACATGCACGTGGCTTTAAAATCCCTCCAGGGAAGGGGACTCCTGGGCAGCTGTGCCGGACAGGGCTGGACAACCTTTTCCATGAAGAAATTTCCCCTAATATCCAATCTAAACCTCCCCTGGCCCAGCCTGAGGCTGTTCCCTCTCCTCCTGTCCCTGTCCCCTCCTGGCAGGAGCTGTGCAGAGCCACAAGGTCCCCCCTGAGCCTCCTTTGCTCCAGGCTGAGCCCCTTCCCAGCTCCCTCCTGGTGCTCCAGGCTCTTCCCCAGCTCCGTTCCCTTGTCTGGGCACACTCCAGCCCCTCAGTGCTGTCATGAGGGGCCCAAAACTGAGCCCAGATCTTGCAAGGAGATCCAAAACAGCAGAAAGGTGCCCGCACCATAAAGATGGATACCCAGCAAGTCCCTACAAGTTATCCATGCACCTGAGTCTTCTCCTTGCTTGGATTGGATGCATAGGAAAGCGCCTCAGGAAACTTGGGATCTTCCCCTGGGGAAAAATGCCATCTCCCCAGGTGTATTCAAGAGGGCTCTGAGAGAAACCACCTGGATCTCTGTTGGCTTCCTGGGGCATCCTCAGGCTGCTGCTGCACTCACAATATTTTCTCTGGATTTGTGGAAGCTGAAGAGCACTTTTGGGCACTGGGGCAGGGTGAATCCTCACAGCACAAGGTGAATGGAGAGAAGGAGACAGCTGAAGCCATCCAGGCTGTTCACTTCTCAATCTCATCTCTAAAGGCATCTTCCTCAGCTTGCACCCAGCCTCATCGCTGGGCTGGGATGCTGGGACCTCGCACTGCAGTTTCCCCAGGAGCCAGCACTTCCTGTGCAATTCCAAGCCACTGGTGTGTCACAGGTGTGACAGATCTTGGGTTCCAAGCTGCTGGAGGCAACTTTCAGATTTTTTTTTTCCTTATTTGTGGGCTTAATGTGGGATTCTTCTACTGATCATTAAACAATTACCCTGTGGCTTGAAATTGTTTTCAAAGGACTAAGTGATGTTATAATGCTCTGGAACTGTCAGCTTAATATATGGGGCTGTATTCAGCATAAATTATAGCAGTTTCCATGCCACAGAAGCCACACAAGTTCATGGATCCAGCCAAAATATTCAGCAGAGGGTTGTGCCAGGCCGCAGGGCCCGCTCTGCCAAGACATGCAGGTGTTCACCATGGAGAGCAGCCCCACCACTGATCCAGGAGATTCCACATCTCCTCCCAGCCAGCCGCAATCTCCTTGGCACACCTGAGCCGAAGCGTGGTGTGATCCCAGGAGCAGCAGTGGGGATTTTTGGAGCTGTTGCAGCCCTGAGGTGACACAGCCTTTCACCTGCAGGTGCAGGAGCTGTGGATGGAGACCTTGCCAGTAATTTTGGAGAGGTTCAGCTCCAGGCTGCAAACAGGGCAGCCTTGGGCATCACTGGGGCTTTGTGAGGTGACACAAGGCTCCACTTTCTTCTTGCTCATGGGGGAAGTTCTTTCCTGTCAGGAGAGCAGAGAGTTTGGAGGTTGGGATTTTGAGGGACAGATTCCAGCCACACAGTCCTGGAGACAGGGACAGCTCTGTGGGACATCCTCTCCTTGGCCCCCCTGTTCTGTGCCTGCCAGTGATGGTGAACTCCAAAACTCCAGAATCTGGAGATGTTCCTCACCCTGAGCTCCCAGCAGATGGGAGATGGGTCCTGTCATCCACAAGCCTCAGGGAACACTGGAATGATGGAGTCCCACCAGCTTCTCATGGCAAATTTGTCCACCAAGTGCTGGCTCCTGCAAGGCAGGGATGGAAGAAAATTCAGCAGCATTTTTGTGGCAGATTCTTGCACATTCTTGCTCGGCCTGGCTGTGCCCCTTCCAGGGAGCAAAGGGAAGAGCCCTGTGTCCTCACACAGGAGCAAGGTCAGGAAATGCTGAGTCCATCCCTGCTCCTGGTTTTGCTGAGTCTGAAATGAGCTGTCCAGAACAAGATAAACGGGGAGCAGCGGATGTGTGCAGGATGCCATGGGCTCTGTGCAAAACATCCTGTTGTCCTCTGCTTTGCAAAGTGGCAGGGACAAACACGGCTCATCAGGGTGGATGCAGGGCAAACTGCCCCATCTCTGCTCCCTAAGGCTGTTTGATCCTGATACCAAGTCCAGTAAGGTCTGAAACAACTCCCCATGAATGCAGGAGTCAGAAACTGTCCCCATCTCTGCATCAGGGACCTCCTGTAGGATGGAAAAACTCTCTGTCCCATAATGTCATTTGGGTGGCTTTAATTGCTGGCTGGGCTGAGCTTGGTCTCAAGGATCCTTCAGGAAAAATGAACTGCAGTAGAGACAAACAGACAAACCCCCTGCCACGGTGTCAGAGCGGGGCTGAGAGAAGGCAGGGAAGGACCTGGTCCCCAGAGCACAGGTGGCTCTCCTAGATGTCCCATTTTGCTACACAAATGACACATTCCAACAGAAAATACTTTCACTCATCACTCTGGATCAGGCCCACCCAAACCAATCACATCTGCCCCCAAAAACAGAAAATGTCCACTTGTGTTCCACCTGCTTTTCTGGGAGCATTAACACCTTCCAGCCACATAAAACCTTCACCTTCCAAAGGAAAGGGGAGAGACAGAAAGGAAAGCCATGGAAAGCACCAGCTTAGCCCCAGTTACAAACTGAACAGCACCAATCCAAGAGGGGCTGACCTGCTGCAGAAGGGTTTCCCCACACAGGGCTTTGGACCAAGCAGGGATCTGGGGATGCCACGTGGCAGAACGATGGGATGTGGGAGCAGGGTCAGGATGGCTGTCCCCTGGCTGTCCCCTGGCTGCTGGGATGCTGCCACCACCCCATTCCCAGGCACCACATCCAGCCTGCAGCTGCAGGCAGCCGTCACTGGCCCCGGGGTCCGTCCGTGCTGGTTTGGGACTTTTTTCCACAGAAGATGCTCCTAACCAAAACCACATTTGATTCCCAAATATCCCCAATCTCCCTTAAAGCTTACAAATCTTCCACACCTGTGTTTGCTCATTGCTGCTGCTGGGCCCTGCCCTGGGAAGGACAATGTTTATCCCACTCCTCCACAGCTATTTACAATGGGGTTTTGGGATGGAGATGGAGCACATTTTTGTCTAATGGCAACAGGGCAGTGAGTTTAATTCTCCTCATTAACAGTCATCAGCTTAACGGGAAGCAATAAAAGATTTTTTTTTCTTTTTTTTCAAGAGCAGCTGCTTGTGAGATAATATTTATGGCTGGGACTGTCAGCAGGATGAGTGCATTGCTGGCTTGTGAGGGGGGAAACTGAGGCACGAGGCCATTCACTGACCCACCCTGGACCACACAGATGGAGGTGGGAAGAAAACCCAGCCCTGCTCTCTCCCATCCTGAGGCTGTGCTGCCCCAAGGCCCAGCAGCCATGTTGCTATAATGAGCCAGCTGTTCATCCCACAGGAAGGGGAATTTCTGAGCAGTGCCACATTTCCAGCACCCAAGGGAGCCACAGCACCCCACCCTCTTTTCCCCCCCATAAGCCACTTCCAAATCTCTGACTGGCTGGGGACAGCAAATGCCCCTTCCCATGTTCCCCCCACCACCCATCAAACCAGGAAAGGGCATTTTGACCCCACTCTGATGATGATAAATGGTTTTGTCTGCATTGCTTCTCTTCTGAGCGTGGCTGGTGAGATCCACAGTGAAACCTGGGATTTACGGTGGTCCCTGAGTGACTTTGGGTCAAGGTGCTCCTCTGACAGTGCCCAAAGCTGCAGGGGCCCCCAGCGGGGCAGAGCTGCTCTCTGCTCTCCCCAGAACAACATTTTGCTTTCCCATGGGTAAAGAGGAGCCACCTCCAAACAAGGACAGATTTTCGACCCTGTTCAATTGGCCCATCTGGGATCTCATTTCTGATAACTGGATTTTTCCTTCCTGCTCCTACTCAGAGATGAGCAGCCCTTCCCTCTCATTGTTATTTATCCCAAGGCACACACAGAATTCCCCTCCGGCCTCCCATTGTCCTGGCAGAACCTGACCAGGCTGCTCCCTAAGGTTGTTGAGCCTGATACCAGCCCAGTAAGGTCTGAAACAACTCCCCATGAGTGCAGGGATCAGAAAAGCAGTCAGCAATCAGCCCTGCCCTCAGCAGCTCCAGGGGAAATCCTTATTTCATCCATCCCAGGTGTAATTTGGGCTCTCTTGAGTTGTTTTCTGACCAGCAAAGCCCCCAGGTCTTTTGTTTTCTGCCATACCCAAGTGAGCTGCTCGGCTCTCTGTGGAACCCTCCTCACCACATTTCATTGCTTGCACCACCAAATTTTGCTCCCAGATCCCATCCTGCTACCGAGGCACATGTGAGGCCTGCTCAGTGCTACCATTGGTTAATCAAATTAAAAATATTATCTTTGCAAATGGTCCTTGGGGACTGCCTCTTACTGGGAAACTGTCCAGCTCTACAAACTGTCTTTCAAGGAACACGGCCGTGATTGTTTTTAATCCTTTTAAACACCAAAACAAACAGTGACTCCTCAAGCTGTATGTGTTAAACCTCTTCAAGTGACACCTAGAAATACCTGTTTCAGGTGCTGTGGGCCCAGAAGTGGGCAGGATCAGGGTGTTCCACGGGATGTCTTGCTTGGTGCCTCTGCCAGGGACGTTCATGAGGTGAAGGCTGAGGATGAGGGTTCTGTGGTGAGGAACAGGTTGTGCCATGTGGGGTTGGACCCCTTCTCCTCAGACATCCAGTGATGGAATAAGGCCCTGGTTTTCCTCTTTGATGTAGAACAACAGCAAGAAACTCCCCCAGGACCAGCCCAGCAGCGTGGGGTGCCCCCAGAGCAGATCAGAGCTCAGCCAGGGGAGCAATGGGGAGGCTGTGCTGCTTCCACCACTTCACCCCTTTAGTCCCTGCTCCCCAAAGAGCTTCTGTGAGGCAGAGAAGCATTTTCAGAGAATCACAGACTGGTTTGGGTTGGAATGGACCTCAAAGTTCATCTCGTTCTTCTCCCCGCCATGAGCAGGGACACCTTCCACTGTCCCAGGTTGCTCCAAAAATCAGGGAAAAAAGAACATGAGTGGCTCCTCACTGAGCTCCCCAGTCCTCCTCCTTTGGAGATAGCTGCTTAGTGTGCCATTCAAGCAGAGTGTTTGCTTCTATTTATTTAATTCCCTGTTAAACATCCTCCAACCTGCACATCCTGTCCAGGGCTGCCCTGGTGAGGTGTAAAATCAATTTGGCATTTCTGAGCTAATCTTGGCATGAAGGATTTCACTGATGCCAGTACTAAATAGCAGGTGTGCATTACAGCCCAGACAAAACCCACAAAGCCAAGAACAGCAATGCAGATTTGTCACCATCTTCCCCAAATCTGATACGTAGAACAGTACAGTCTGCATCAGGAGATCATTTTGTAACACATAATCTCATATTACTGAAGGAACAGGTGAGGGATGGGTGGATTACTTAGAAAACCACTTGCTCTTTGCCTGTGGGACTCAACTGTGTCCAAAAAACATAAGAATTGGGGGGCATGAAGATGAACTTTTATGTGATGGTTTCAAAGCCAATAAAAGGCAACAGTTCAAAAGGAATGGATAAACAAAGTGTGGGAATCTCTGGCACAGGATTACACTGAGAAAAAAAAAATATAAAACTTATAAAGCAATTCTATAAATTACTGGATGCAAAGTTCACAGTGGCCTATTAAATACAGTGACCCTGATTTTGGGTCTGGAAGCTCTGACCTGTAAAGAGCTGGAGACTGATGGGTGCTGCAGAAAAATGCTGTTATAGGCCTGCTGTGTTCCTGCCTTCTCTCACAGCACCAGGTGGAGTTTTGGAGAGAATTAGCACAGATCTCTTTCCTTTTTTTCATTGTGAATATAGAGTAGCTTCAACATTTTCCATCCATAGTCTGCTGGAACTGGAAGCCAACATCTCCTCTGGGAGCTTTGTGGTCTCCCCGGATCTGCACATCTGTGATCCCCAGAAAAAGGGAGAATCAGACCAAAAGTGGAAAGGAAAATCTGCATCTATAAACACATTCCGTGCCCACACCTGAATGAGGACTGGGAGAAATGCTGATGGTGTAAAGCACCTTGAGATGCAGCCACGCCTGGAGCACACGGACAGGTCCAAAGCACAGCGCTGGGTTTGGATAAGGGTTTCCTTGGCACCCTGATGCCATGGAATGGGCAGCTCATCACAGGTCCCTCCTAGGATGAAATCCTACTGGTGATGAGCAAAAGGCCCAGGCTGTGGTCTGTAACACAGCTCTGGGGCTGGGAGTGATTCCCCTGGATCCCTGGAAGTGCCCAAGGCCAGGCTGGACAGGACTTGGAGCAACCTGGGATAGGGAAGGTGTCTCTGCCATGGCAGGGGATGGAATGAAATGAGCTCTAAGGTCCCTTCCAACCCAAACCATTCTGAGATTTTATGTCTCTGCTCACTGCAGGGAGGTTGGACTACAAGCCCTTTAAAGGCTCCTTCCATTCCAAAGAATTTTGAGATTCTATGAAGCCTCTCCTGGACATGAATCCATTAACTCCACTGCCATTGCTCAGCAAATGGGCTCAGAGCAGCTCTCCACAAGGCCAAAGCAGAGATCTGGGAAAACTCAAGGGATCAGTGGGATCCTGCTGTTCTTGTGTAAAACATGGAATCAAGGCATGAGCAGGAGGCAGTGGCTGAAAAACATTGTGTAGAAAACAGCACAGGGCTCCAGGCTGGGGCAAGTTCTGGATGCACCACTCAGAACCAAAGTCCCAGCACATTTTTTTCATCTACTGGATGGAATAAATTACTCACAGCTGACCCAGCAGAGCCAGAGTTCCCCATGGAACCTTCAGACCCCCTTGAGCTCTGCTAAGGTGGAAGTGATGGAATTTTTCCTTCACCGATTGTGTCTTAATGGATACTCTGCAGTTGACTAAAGAGCAAGTTTCAGGCACTTCCTTAGGAAGCCAGGTGAAACTTAAGGTATTGAAAGTCTTATTTTACACTTTCAGACTTGAATGCAGGATCCATGAAGCAGATGAGCATTGTCTGTGCCATTCCTAATGCTCCCTGTCATCATCATTCCTGCCTAGAAAACAACATGGACTTGGTAGCTTCCTCTCCATTGTATTATAAGGAATCCACCTCTGTTTGAGGGGATGGATCTGCAGGAGGCCAGGCTCCAGACCAGGGAAGAGTTTTATGCCATACCACAGGACAGGGCTGAGGTGTCAGGTACCTCTTCTGCCTCTGCCTGCTCTTCACACATGACTCTGCCCAAGTCTCTTCATCTCTGTGTGCTCAAAACCTTTATCTATAAGGGGTCACTGATATCTCCTCTTACCTGTTTTGGTCCTGTGATTTCAGATACAGACTCCACAGCAGAGGATCTTCAGACCTGCCTTCATGCCATGAAACCCCAGGACAAAGAGAACAAAGCCCCTGTTGATGCCAAGATTTCCAAGCTCTCCCAGCCTGACTGTGCTCATCATTTTTTGATGGGTGAGAAGTTTTCCAGAGGTGTCCAAGCACTGCAGCAGGGAAGGGCCCAGTCTTCCATTGCTGGCTCTGCAGCAAAGCCTCTGTGCCCCTCCCAGAATAGCAACATGCAAAACTTGGTTCTTCTCTCCCAAACCCACCTGCATTTTTAGGAAATAACTTGCAAAGCCTCTGCCCCTGTGGCTGCAAGCAAAGCCTGGCTGTCTGTGCAGCCTCCTCAGCCACGGCATCTCTGGGGCAGCAGCTTTGCTCCGTGTGATGCTGCAAACTTGGACTGGGGGTGGATTTACAGCTGGGAGAAGAAAATCCTGCCTGAAGACTCTTGGGATCCTAAAGCCAACAGGGAAAGGGCTGGAGATGGGATCAGTGTAACCACAGGTCTCTGGGGGGAGCTCCTGACACACGGCAGAGCCTGGGACCCCGTTTTCCAGCACACCTGACCCCACACTCACCTGTGCTCAGCCAAATCATCATTCCAGAACATCCAGGGGCTCTCACCATCACCACCACAGTGACCATTGGAGCACAGGGAGCTGGAAAACCCCACTGAGATCTCCTCATTCCCTATATCCATAAGCCACACAGACAGTACTTTTCAGGCATCCAAAGGCACAACCTTCCTGGGGAAGGCACAGAGCAGTCTTCATCGTGGTGACCTGCAGATCATCTCCCATGCAGCTCACACTTCTGGGAATGCTGGTCCATGGGCACAGCCACCAGAAGGACACCAGATGGTGGGAAGTGGCTGCACACCCACCTTCAACCTGCTCCCCTTTGGCTCACAGCTTGGACTGAATAAGGGGGGATTAAACTGATATCCTTATCTCAGCCCTCCCAGGGATCCCTGCACCAGCCAACACAAACACAGCTCTCGCTCTGAAATCAGTCACATTTGCAAGGAGTAAGTTCCACAGCCAGAGGGATGATGGCATGATACATTTGTCATATTTTTAAGCAAAGATAAGCATTTGTTGCCTGAGAGTAAGCCTCACTCCAGGTCTGCCCTGCTCAAACCAAACCAGCCCTTCTGTGGCACAGAGCACTCATCAAACAGGCAGGATTGGTCACCACGTTAATTCCAGCTTGGGATTAAACCCCATAACTGCTGCAAGAAATGCACAAAAAACAGCCAGAAGCACTGTGAGGAATTCCTGGGTCTCTCCACACTGATGCTTCACTCCCAGCTTCCCAAAACCAACCCTGCTCCTCCTTGCCAGGATGGTGAAGAGAGCTCAGGTCAACACCATTAAAACACAGCACAAATTGAAGTGGGGGGAAAAAATCCACCACTGGCTGTCAGATGGAAACTCGAAAGGGACTAATTCTGGCTTCACTTCAGTTTTGGGGTGTTTTCCTATTTTTAAATGATTTAGCAGTTCGAGCATTTCACTAAGTGCCTCTCCAATCACACAAGGCTGTGCAGCAGTTTGCCTCCCATGTGTGACAAGGACGCACACGAGGAGAGGAGCCCTCAGCCCCTGTGTTCTCTGTAAAATGCAGAAGTTCAGCAGTGATGAATAAATTCCTTAATCCATCCATGAGTATTTTGTCCCTGAGATCACACTTACTGTCAGCAGGTTTATAACCACACTTTAGATTCCTATAAATTTTACATAACTAAAACACTTTTTTTTTAAACAGTTGACTTTTTTCCCTACACTTTCTGAGCAGAACACCCCATGGAGGATCTCAGGCAAAAGAAAATCTCCCAAAGGCTTCAGGACAAGAGCACCTACAGAAAAGCAAGTGCCTCCACAGGGTCAAAGCTTTGATTTCATCATTGAAACGCAATGCAAAAAGAAGCACCAAAATAAACAGCTCCATAAAGCAGCAGGAACGCAGCAAAGCAGGAGGCTCCTCCAGGAGAATGACCTAAATCCAAGAGGCATTTGTGCAGATGCAGCTCCACAACAGCCTCAGGACAGCCTGGGATGCACTGACCAACACAGAAACAAACCTGGGAGAAGCCTCTTTCTTTTTAGTAAAGTCACAGTGATTTTCTTTAATTTTTTTTCCCTCCCAATGTGGAAAACAGCCTCCCACCGTGGCTGCCCCACATCCAGGGCTGCCTGGGGGCCCGGAGCCCCCTTTTCCCACCCGACCCGGGGTTATCGAGGGAGATGTGTGTAATTGCCCTGTCAGGCAGCTGAAAGGCGCTCGCCTTTAGCTGATGCCACTTCAAAATGAAATTCTTTCTTTGGCATGGCTATGTCTGATATGCAGGCATCAAAGGGGAGGCAGCAGGTCGCCGATGCCCCAGGCCACACATTTCCCTTCTAAAGGCAGGAATGAGAGTGTCAGCTCGGGGCCGAGGGGGCCCCGGAGACCCAACACCCATCGCTCCTCCGTGGGGCTCTGGGAGCCTGGGAGGACCCCCCAGCACCCGGGGACACCCGAGGGTCTCAGGTGGGACCCTGTGGCCTGAACCCGCTGGGATGGAGGGCTGGGAAAGCCTCAGTGGCACAGAGGAGGGCGAGGGCTGGGGAATTTTTCTGTCCAAGAGAAGCACAGGGCCACGCTCTCCTCCCCCCCGCAGCTCCCATCTCCTCTCTCCACCTGCACTCTTCAGGGAGCCAAAGCTTTTGGCAAGCTTTCCGCTCCAGTTTTTATTGGTTTCAACTAAGCTGCCCCTTTCGGAGGGTTGGAAAGCTTCAATCATTAAAGGAAAAGAAGGATAAAAAAAGGAAGGAAAAGAAAGCATCCTGCACCCTTCACCCTGCTGTCCCTTCCCCACTCCCACAAGGCCCCAACACCACGCATCCCAGGCACAGCTCCCTGTTTTCCAAGCCCCTCCAATGCATTTGAGGCAGGGTTTTCAAGGCCCTGGACACCTCCAACTGTACCTGCTCGGCTCCAATCACCTTCCTGCTCGGAAGCAATTTAGAAAGGACACAGCACAGGTAGCTATTAGCTAACACATATTTAACTGCTCCAGATATCTTTTTTTTCTTCTTTTTTTTTTGGCATTGTAATGGAGTGATTTGATCTTCAAAGGACCTGTGGAAACCTTTGAAGCTTCCCAATCTCCAGTGGGGAGGGGAAGGGAGGGGGGGAAATGTTAATAGTTTTAAAACCTGGGGAATCCTGAAGTCAGAGCAAGGGTATAAAACCCAGCGGGTTTAGCATAAAGCCCTCAGGTAAATCTTCACCTTCTTTTCAAATGCATTTTTGGTGGGTTGCTTTGGAAAGGCTTGGGCCAGGTTAGCAAGGTCGGCTCTATTCCCAGCGGCTCTTAAATCTCCAGGGACCCTCATCTCCCACGTGGCACAGCCCCAGCACCAGGAGATCCGCGGTACCTCGGCGAGAAATAGAAAGACTAAAATTTGCAAAGCCTTTAAGTGAAAAGAGAGGGTGGGGGGAAAGGACTGGAGAAGGAGGGAGGGGGTAAGAAGATAAGGAGACAAAATAAACTCCCGGCTGCACTCCCAGCCAGCACAGCCTCAGCAGCACCCTGAGAGGCGAGACACAAAATGCATTTACCTTTAAAATAATGACTCATTTTATTTTTTTCTTTTAATATGTAGTTATAAATATATTTTGTCAAAATATATGATCATTATTGTCAAAAACATTTGCACATAAAGTCATAAATAAGGTCAAGGTGAACGTTTAGTTTAGAGAAGAGTCCAGCTATAGCAAGCAGTTCTGGGGTGGGACGGGAGGGAGAGAGAAAGGGAGGAGAGGGCGGCGGGGAAGGGAGAGGTCAGCGGCACCCGCACCCCTCCACCACCATCTCCTGGTAGTTTTTCAGGACCACCTTGTCATACTCATCCAGGTAGAGCATGGAGATGGCGCTGAGCTCCGTGGGCACGCAGCAGGCCTTGGGAATGCTGGAGTTCACGGAGTTCACCAGCGTCTGCACGATGGCGTGGTTCGTGGAGTTGAGGTGGTCGGCCAGAGGGAAGGGGCAGTCCCCGTGGCAGTAAAACGCCTGGTAGCCCGGGGGTGCCACGATCCAGTCGTTCCAGCCCACGTCGCTGAAATCCACATAGAGGGCATGGCGGCGGCAGTTTTTTTTGTTCTTGCGGGAACGCTGGTGCTTGGGGCTCCGGCGGGCTCTGCGGGTCAGAGCGTGGCCTCGCCCGTCGTGCCCAAAAGTGACCAGGAGCGGCCTGAGCTGCGCCCAGTCCCCACGCCCTTGAGGTAAAGATCGGCTAATCCTGACGTGTTTGCCCTGATGAGTCTGTGCGTGGTGGAGGTGGGTGACCTCGATCACCAGCCCGTGGTTCGGCTGCTTGTCCTTGGTCCACCGGATCACGGCCGGGCTCACATCAAAGCTCTCCCAGCGCGTCTCGTTGTGGTGCACCAGCCGCGTGTCCAGCAGGCGCGTAATGGCCTGGGCGCGCTCCGACAGCGGCTTCATCACTTCGTAAATGTTTATCCGGTGGAAGCCCCTCTCCCACGCCGAGCTGGGCTCCTCCACCTGCTCCCGGTACAGCCGCAGCTCCGCCGAGGAGATCACCTCGTTTTCCGGCACGCTGCTGAGGTTGAAGACGAAGCGGATCCGGGGCGCCTCGCTGGGACCCGGGACGGCCTCCAGGTGCTCTGGAGGAGAGCAGGGAAGGGGAGGGAAGAGGTAAGACAAGCAAAGAAGAGCACGTCAGCCTCGGGGCACACGGCCCCGGCACAGGCACAGCTCACACCCACGCTTCACCTGCCCGGCAGCCGCCGGCTCCGCTCCGCTCCCCGCGCATCCCGCCCGGCCGCACCGGGAGCGGCTCCCGCCCCGGCACCGCCGGCTCAGCCGCGCCTCGAGCACTCCACCCCTTCCCATCTCGCCTCCCCCGTTCAGGGAGGCTTTTTCCCTTTAGCTTTTCCTCCCCCGGTCTCTCCAAAATCATCTCCCCGGCGAGATGCGGCGCCACGGAGCACAGAGGTGCCTTGTTACGGGGGGCAGGGGGAGAAAGAGAAGCAAATTCCAACGCAGTAATGATGCGGCTGGATTAATAATTCAGATTTACTTTGGAAAAGAAACATCCGCTAGGAAACATTTGGATCAGATTACAAGGGTCTATTGAATAAACCTTATAAACACACAGCTGTAAGTATTAAATTCGAGTCGGGGTTTGGGGGGATTTTTTTTTCTTTTTTTCTTAAGAGTAAAAGCAGGCAGCAACTGCTTTGATAGTTCAAAAGAAACACTCCAGGGGCGAGATCCCGCCCTCACTTTACTCCCGCATCCGATCCAGAGCCATTAAATCCACGCGAGCCCAGGCAGTGACCCCGAGGCAGAGGCACCGAAGGAAACTCGCTGTTGTCAACAGAAGCAAAAGCACTACAAAATATGGTCAAGCTCGGGTTAAGCACAGGATGCTGGAAAAAAATCGCGAGCAGCACGCCTGTCACCCACACACGGCAGGCTGGGGGGGTGGTTTTCCTCCCATAAATTTAGGGCCGGGCACGTCCTGCTTCTAAAGGCATTTGTGAGCTTCCAAACGCAAGGAAATCCCGATCGCTACCGGGGCTGGGAATTTACCGCCTCCCATCACTGACCTTCATGGTGGAAACTCCTCACGGTGTTTGCCCGGCTGGTCGATCGCTCAGGGTACTGCAGGCTAATTTCCTGGAGGCTTTCCTCCTCTTCTCCGGACTGGAGTCGATAGAGATCCAGCATGTAACTAGGAATGACGGCTGACTTGCTGGGCTGAGGCCGCCTTCGGAGCCCAAACATCTGCAGCAGAGTTGTTTCGAAACCCCGCAAGAGTTCATGGCTTTGGGCAGAGCGGCGTCCGGATCCGGCTTGTCCCTGAAGCTCTGCCACTTTCTTCCTGCCGGTCTCAGGGATTAGGCTAGCATGGTTAGTACCTCCTAGAAGGACTTGGCATAGTAGGATGACCATCAGCATTCGGTTACCAGGAATCATGGTGTCTCTGGGGTGTAAAAAATACGACAACAAACAAGAAGGAAAGTCAGGATGAGAAGCGAAACCCCCCTCCTCTTCCGAATAAACTTAAAAATAATAATAATAGTAGCAATAATAGTAATAATAAATGGCAAAAGGGCACGGGGAGCAGCCCCCATTCGAGCGGCAGCCGGCGCGCCCCGGCGGGCAGGGACCGGCGGCCGTGCCCGGGCTGTCCGCAGCCCCGCAGCCCGCTCGGGCAGGCGGGATCCCGGCGCATCCCGGCCCCGCTGCCCCCGCCGGGACGGGACGGGAGCGGGAGCAGCGGCGGCGGAGCCCGGCGGGGGAAGGGAAGGGGCGCGCGGCTCTGCAGCCGCCGGTGCGAACGCGCCGCCGGAGCCCGGGAGGGGACACCGGGATAAGAACAACAAAAAGTTTTTCTCAAAAAAAAAATTTAAAAATTAAAAGGAAAAAAGTTAAAGCCCTGAGATGAAAACAAAAAGCGAGGAGCGAGGCGGAGGAAGAAGAGGGCTGTACTCACTGACAGCAAGCAAGGCATATCAGCACAGTCCATGATTCTGGAGAGCCAGCCCGGACCCAGCGCGCCGAAAGCCCCGGGGCAGCGGCTGCCGAGCGCCTCCCGCGATCGCCGCCCGGCGCAGTGCGGCCGCCGCCGCCGCCGGCCCCGGTTTTCTGCCGGCCCCGCAGTCACGTGGAGCCGCGCTCGCCGCCAGCCCGGCCCGGCCCGGCCCGGCCCGCCGCCCCCGGCCCGCCCCCGGCCCGGCCCGGCCCCGCGGGGGACGGCCCTGCCCGCTCCGCCGCCCGGGCAGCGGGGGAGCGCGGGGACCCCCGGCGGAGCGGCCGCGCTCGGAGCCTCGGGGCGCGGGACGGGGCCGGTGCGGTGCCTCGGGATCCCCCGCGCCGCTCAGGTGCATCCCCGGGGAGCCTCCCGCCCCGCCCTGGCCCCGCACGGCCGGGGCGGGGTCCCCGGGGAGGTCGGGGCACCGCGGTGCTCCCCGAGGCACCGGGCTGGGAAGGGAGGGAAACTCGGGAAACTCTCGTCGGCCGTCCCCCGACGAGAAGGGAGGGAGTGCTTGGGAACCAGAAGCAGCTGCGCGGGGAAAGGCACGGCGGCAGAGCGCGGTTTTCTCCTGTGCTCCCACCACCCGCCAGCCCCGAGGGTCCCCTCCAGGGGGTTGGGAGCTCGTTGCCAGCACCAGGGGTTATCCCCAGTGCCTGCCCTGGATTCCCTCTCGTCCTCCGGATTTTCTCATCCTTCTCCCTGGCTGCCTGAATAGCCCTGTCCCCCTTCCCTCCAGGCCGGGCTCCGGGACCCCACCGAGGTGTGCAGCAGGCGCCTTCCCAGCCCCGCACGGGCTGTGTACGGCCAAAGCTGGCGGCTCCAGAGGGGCTCTCCGGGAGGAAAGATGCTCCCTGCCCTGCAGTTCAACCCCAGAATTGTTTTGGGCCAGCTTTAGGCTGGGAATAAGAACCAGGCTTCCCAAGGCTTGAGGCTGCTCCCAGGAAGGGGTTTGGGACAAACTGGTTTACCATTAGCTCACATTAACTGGACACAACACATTCAAGCACAGGGTGGGATTCTTGGGGCTGTCCTGTGCAGGGCCAGGATTTGGACTCGGTGATCCTTGTGGATCCCTTCCAGCTCAGGATATTCTGTGACTCTCTGACCTACTGGGGGTAATGTATGAACACAGTGTGGAGAAGGAAACTCTGGGGAAAGACCCTCTGAAGGAAGTGTGACAGATGCACCATCCTTTGGAGACACAGAGTAGACTGAGTGACCCCATGGTAAATCAAGCCAGCTCCACCAGGACATTAAAACCTGTCCCTTTGCCCTGCTGGGGTATCCCTTTGTGTTGGGCAAACTGTCACCCACAGTGAGAACACAGTTAATTTATGAGACCAAAAGATGTGGTCATGGAGTGGCCATGGGAACTCCTAAGCTCATCAATTAACCACAACCAAAAACCAGCTCAGAAACGATGACTGTGGCCACAAACCACGGGGCTGCTGTGCCTGAGTGCAGCAAACCCACACCAGCGCCTTGGTGTCCTCCCAGCCCCTCCTGCCCCAGAGCTCACACACCATCACAGATGCCTTCTTTTCATATTTCACTTTTTTTTTTTTTGAGCTCAGACCTGACCCATGCATTAGAAAAGCCCAGGGATGTCACCGAAAGGACACGCACAGATAAAAGGCAGTGCTGACACTGTAATATCTCTGAGTTATTCCTATACCACTCCGAGTTTAAAAGAAACATCTGTTAGCAAGGTATTTGGACTATGAATCCATCAAAATTTGTGAAATATTGCTATCACCATTTCAAATGTATCACACTGTGTGTTGTTCTTAACAAGGAAAAACAATTTTGGGAGTAGCTGCTGTGCAACTTTTTTTAAGTTAAATAACATTTTCATTGAAAATACTCCAGTCTATAAACAAAGTTTACGTGAGGGCCTGTATAGTGCTGTTCCTAAAACAGACCTCTGGGCTGGGAAAAGCAACCAGCTCCCTTTTTGTGGGGTATGTTCCTCTCTTTGTCTGAAGACCTTGCTCAGGGTTTGTAGGGATCAGAGAGTGGCCGTGCTGGAAATGTTTGTCCCGGAGGAATTCAGTGGCACGGCATCCAGCACCAGCTCTCCTAAGCCATCCTGCTGAGCTGAGATCCCAAAAACTGCTTATGTAACACTGGTTAACCGTGCCCCTGCGCTGGGGCCAGAGAGCCAGGGCAGAGCAGTGTGGTTTGGGGTCTCGTAGGAAGCAAGAGCGTATTTGAGTAGCTCCCTGGTTACTAAGAAGTGTTAGTCATGGGGAAAGCTGTAGTATTTATTCCGTAAAATGTAAATACATAATCCAAACCACAAAGGAATAACCATGGATGGAAATAGTGTAGCGTTTACTGAAGGAGCTGGGCTGCCTTTCTACAGAAGCTGTATTTCCTTGGCCTCATAGAGTGTAATTCACCTTGAACTGAGCTTCTGCTCCAGCCCGTGGAGTTACACATCAGCTGAACTCGGTCCAGGCACACTAAACAACCCAGTGTGTTATATATTCCAACCAAAAAAGTGATGCCAAAACGGAGCTAAAAATACAAATGTGGAAGGTTTGAAAAGCAAACACTGCTTAATTCAGCGGTGGATGCAACATTAAAGATCCAGCACATCAAAACCAGAGAATGTTGTGTCTGCACTCAATGCAAGGCTCAGCTCCCCAGTCACACCTCACATGGGTGATGGGGGATCGATGGTGGTCTTGCCTGTGACCCAGTCCCAGTCTAAGGGATCTGCTGCCAGGTTTTTTCCTCTCTTGTCTTCTGTGAAAAACCTTCTGGGAATCTCTGCACCTGGGTGGCAAAACCATTGGTCTCTTCTGGAAGAGGGAGCGTTGGGGATGTTACCCTGCGAAAGCTGGCCAGACCAAGGGGTGATCCATCACATGCAGACCTTGGCTGTGACACCAGACTGCTGGTGGCAGTGAGCAGCCCAGGAGCTGGCAGGCATCCTGGAGCCCCAGAGCCAGCCCAGGGGTCAGCAGCTGAGGGGCAATTATTTGCTCAGTTTTGTTTCAACCCGACAATTGTGGGTTTGCCCAGACATGTTTGTGATAAAATCCCAGCCAGTCACATCTGACCCATTTCCAGGTTTTGTGTGCTCAGGACCTACCAGCAAGCACTGCAGGTCGATGTTCAGCACCTCTAGAAATTAGGCCAGCTCTGTTTACAAGGAAAACTTCTCCTCTAATGGCAGCATTTCAGGAGATGCCTCTGGACTCAGACCTTCCCAAACCAGTTCTTGGATCCTGTGTTATTTTTAGAGCAGCTGCACCTTTTTGGGCTCTAAAGTCTGCAAACAACCCGCCTTGGGAAAAACAAAAAAGAAAGAAAAAAAAAGAAAAAAAGCAACAACAACAAAAATAACTTGCCTCACCAGATTTGTGCTTGAGCAGAAACAAGCCTAAAACCATAAATAAATAAATAAATGCCTACATAAGAGACATTTTAATGACATGAGTTAAAGGAGGATATGCCCATAAGTGTGCTAAGATCAATTCCCTCCTAGCCTTTCCTTTCAACTGCCTAAGCTTGTCAATTAAAACAAAGGGAACTGAGCAAACAACTCCAAGGGATTACGTTTTCCAAAGTAGCTCTTCACCAAAGAGCTGACCGGTAAAAACAAGTGCAGCTGCTTGAACGGCAGAAGGAACATTTTTTACAACCACTCTGAGATTTTCATGATTTCTCTGAGTGCTTCAGAGCTGGCCTGTTCTACCAGAATATTCTACCTCCTCCTGAATAAATAAATTCATACTTCTCCTAAAACACAGAAGTGGGCCCAGCTTGGACTTTATTTCTGCTTTACATTAAAGTGTCTCTGCCGAGGTGTGAGGACCACGTCTAGAACAACTCCTGAGCTAAGAGGGGAATCAGGTTCAGCACTGCTCTTTTATTTCAAACAGGTTTTTGGGGTTTTTTACAAATCCCTACAAAAACATTGTGTGGGAACATTAAAATAATGCAGTTCTAAAAAGGCAGTCTTTGGTAATCAGACACAAGGCAGTCGAAACAGTAGGATTGTCTTCTCTTTTCTATTTTTAAGTTTTGAAGGATGATTTTTATTGTTTTGAGAATGCTATTAAAAGGTTGGCTGTCCCACGCAGGGTGAATCTTAAGTTGCTGTTACTTGACTCATTCCCTTTGTCACTTTTCAGAGATGCCCAAGAGTGAGCAAGGCTAGAAAAGTTACCCCTTGCTGTTCATACCCTCTGCCTTCTGCTGTGAGAGTGTGAGGTCTCTGCTGCTAAATATTGTTCGTTTAGAGACAAACAAAACTCAGAGGTCTGGGTCGTTCAGGCTGGACAGCAGGAAGAATTTCTTCTCAGAAAGTGTGGTTAGGCATTGGAATGGGCTGCCCAGGGAGGGAATGAAATCAGCATCCCTGGAGGGGTTCAAAAAACAGCTCAGTGCTCTGGTCTGCTTGGGAAGGTGGTGAACGGCCAAAGGTTGGACCCAACGACCTTGGAGCTTTTTTCCAACCTTAATGTTTCTATGATTCCATGATTAGGGAAGTGCTTCAGCAACACAACTCATAAAATGAAGGGAGAGCCATTTTAATGGCCCGTTGTTAAAAGTCCCCTGAGCTGTGTTAGAAACACATCTGTTGTAAAATCATCTCCACATCAATGGGTTTCCTCGAGGGATGTGACAAGAAGAACACGCACTGATCTCACCCAGCTTTTGGAGAGAATCGCTGCCTTTAGCCCACGTCTGCTTCCATGCTTTGTGGCTCCTCACTCCCTCAAAGCCTCATCCCTGAGGAGCAAGGAGGACCTCCAGAAGATGAAGAGCTCATTCCTCCTGCTCTGCAGTTGTGGCTGGTACTAACAAAGTCCATCATTCTCCTGAGGAGTGCTGTCCAACCACGTGGCTACCGGAGATATGCAGATTCCTTTTGGATCTGATGAATCAGGAAGGCTTTTGGAGAACAGCACAGGGCTGGCAGCTCCCTGACCTTACAAACCACTCTGTGTGTCTCCAGCCCTGAGATGTGGCTTTGTCTGAGTTCTGCTGTTACTGATATTTTGCTCTCCCTTGCTGCCAAAATCTGCAACTCCACACAACCACGTAGCACCTCCAGGGTGCTGACATTTGTCTTTGTCCTTTAATTGCAGCTTGAGATCTGCTGCCAGCAGAAGCTTTAATGATCTCAGTCACTACTACAAGGTGTAAACATGCAGAGCAGGACAACTTCTGCAGAAATAATTCACATGGGCTTCATTGGATTTTTAGCAATAGCAAAGGACTTTACTGGTAGGTGCTATAGCAAGTTCTGGGAAATGTCAGCACATGGATGAATTTTGAGTTCACATCCTCATAATGTGAACATAATGTGAACATCCTCACCTGAAAGCAGAGAGGGAGGATCCTGCCCAGGAGTCCCTCTTGGGAAACATGGCTATGCCCTGTGGCCTCCAACTCCAACAATAACAAACTGGTGGGGCTCATTTGTACCAGTTGCCTGGTGACAAGGTTCATACTCACAATTAATCATCATTCTTAGAAAGTGCTCACTGAATAAACTTACACAGGGTGTGTGTGAGCAGAGCACAAGCTCCCACAGACACGTGACACTGAAAAGATGGTTTCTGGTGGAAAGGCTCCTGCTCATTCTGTCATAGAATATCCTGAGTTGGAAGGGACTCACAAGGATCAGAATCCAACTCCTGGCCCTGCACAGACACCCCAAAAATTCCACCCTGTGCCTCAGAGCAGTGTCCAAACCCCCCTGGAGCTCTGGCAGCCTCGGGGCTGTGCCCATTCCCTGGGGAGCCTGGGCAGTGCCCAGCACCCCCTGGGGGAAGAGCCTTTCCTGAAATCCAACCTAAACCTGACACATCTGGAGTCCTTCCCGACAAACCTTTCAGCAGGACCTACTCCAGCCTAGCATGGCAGGGCTCTCTGTTCTACTATTGATCAAGCAAGCTGAGTGAGGTGTTAGCTGGGTTTATTTTCAATTAGAGACATTCCTGCTTACTGTTACCTGCTCTGCTTCTTGGTGGGGCACCAAAAGACCACTTGTAAGCAGAATCAAAGCCCACCTTCTCTCCCAAACAGCCATGACCAAAAATTACTTGAGTGGGGGCAGCATTTGTTTCAACAGCAGCGAAACCTGATTTCATTTTTGGCTCTTTTCTGCATAAGCAAGTATCTGTTTTCCTCTTCCCTGCTTCTATCATGTACAGACACTGACTCAGCAGCCCAAAGGATGCCTTTAGCAACCTGGGGATTTCAAAGGCCATAGATTTGGTGCAGAGCTGCAAGTACTGGGATGCCTAAAGGAAGGTTGTCCTAGTGATGAAGGACCTGATTTGGACTTCAGAAGGTCTAGGTTCAGCTTTGTGCTCCTGTGGCAGTGACTGAATCATCAGGAATCTACTTTATCCAAGTGGTTAAGAGTATATTAAACAGTGAAGAGTAATTAAAAACATGGGGAAAGGAGTCAATTAGAATTAAAAGCAGGTCAGAGCCTCCTTTCTGGATCAACAAGAGCATTTTGCACCATTGTCAGAAATAAATTTAAAAATAAACATTGCTTCTGAACAGGTCCTCAAATTCCAGCCCAACAAACGAAAGTCTTTCAAACCCTTTCAGTGGGACTCCAAGTCCTGGGAAAATACTGGAGGAATAACAGGACATGGAGACTCTGTAAATCTCTGACTTACAGCACATGGAACAAAAAGTGGTGCTGCTCTGTCCCTCACTGGAGAGACACCTGGTGACTCACCTGTCACCCATGGCAGAAGAAGAGGAGGAGGAAGAAGAAGAAGGATGAGAAGAAAAAGAAGGAGGAGGAGAAGAATAGGAGGAAGAAGTGAAGAAGAAGCAAAACTGACTATGCCTGGAAATGAGAGATTAAACACATTGTAGTCAGAGGTGAGTTTCCAGCTTTTTCCAGAAATATCATCAGGGCTTTACATTACTGGCTGGCAGCCACGAGGGCTGAGAACTGAAGGGAGGCCAACTTCTTGACCTGCAGGTTTCAATGCAAAGACAGTCTGTCCTCTCTGATACCTTATCCAAACGATGTGGGCAAACCAGCGCCGTACGTGCGTTCCGTGCGTGTCCCATCCCACAGGCAAACCAGCCTTTCTATTTCCTAAAATACCAGCCACCAAAGAGCTGACAGAGGGAGAAAACCGAGGAATTGGCTCAAAAAAAAAAAAAAAAAAAAGAAAAAAAAGAAAAAGAAAAAGAAAAAGGAAAAAAAAGGAGACGAGGGACTTTCAGAAAAGGAATATCTAAAAGTCAGTTTAAAGAGGGAAAAAGTGAAATGGCAAAAAAGGAATGAGTAGAGATATCTCATAGCTCTTTCTTGCATATGAAGGGGCCTTGTGGAAGTGAGGGGGTGCTCACCTCCACAGAGGCCCACCTGGGCAGAAGGTTTACAGAGCCAGAGCCCAGAGGATCAGCAGGAAGACAGAGCAGGAGAGAAAACTGATATGGAAAAGAAGTGAAAACCAAGAAGGCAAATTCAGTCTGGGCAAAGGGCCAAGGCAAGGCCAAGTGCAATTCTAGAAAACAGGACTGGAGCCAGAGGCACCAAGGTGTTATGACAGCCTGCACTGGTCTACAGTGACAACCCAGAATGATGCACCTGCCAGGAGCACAGCATCACCCAGACACGAGGAGAAATGGGCTTAAAAGTAGATTTTTGAATGTAAGTCTCAGGATGGAGGGTCTGGATCAGCAGTTTCTACTTGTGCAGGATCTGGAGTTGGTATAAGGCTGGTGTCTCCCTGTACCTGCCCTCTGGGCACACTGGAGTTACTCTTTGAGTCAGGGAAAGCAGAACTAAGAACAGTTTCCCTGAGGACCTGTTTGTTCCCCTGGTTTCACCCTGCATTCCTGCTTGTTCCACCTCTGTCCTGCTGACTCTGCTGCCTTTTCCCACCCTCTGTACACATACCTGATAGAGCAGCAAGCCTCAGAACCAGGTATTGTGTGCAGCACCACACCCCAGTTCGAAGAAACATTGCAAAAAGCAAATCTGAAACGTCATTTGTAAAACTGGCATCAGCTCACAAATGTTCCTCACAAAGACCCAACACTGAGGTTACTTCAGGGCTGCCAAAAAGTCACCTGTCCTGTCTCCAGAGGCTTCAGCAAGTCACTTTATCTCCCATCACTGTTTCTCTACATAGCTCCTAGGTGCAAAGTGGGGCAGGAATGCTGACGCCTGTCCCCCCCAGCCCAGGCTGAGGAGAAGCTGAGTGGTGTTGGGGCTTCAGGGATTGCAGGATAAAAATGAAGCGGATTAAGACAGATGTTTGAAGAGCAGAGGATAAAATCAGAAGGTCAAAGAGGACTTAGAGTCCATGAGTATTGACTTGAGTCAGGAATAGTGGAGACAAACCATAGACCCAAAGCACAAAATAGCAAAGTGGGCTTGACAGAATCGCTCTCAGAGTGGTGCCACAAGGAGAGCTTGGACTTGCAAATCTGTTGTGTGATTTGTTTCCCTCTCTTGGGACCATTGGCTGCCCCCAGAACAGCCACCATTCCTTTTTCACAGGTTCTCCAACTGAAAAACACCAGGAGCCCAGGAGGAGCCCACCACAGGGGGTGCCTTGACATGGATGGCACAACTGGATCACTCCCATCCTGTTTTCTGATGGAGGAGAGGGACTGGAAGCAGATTCCTGAATGAATCTGTGGGGTGAGAATGGCTATGACCTGAGGGCTCCAAGTTCACCAGAACTTTGGAGACCCAGCACTGTACCTGTGCTTGCAGGAGGTGCACAGCTCCAGTGCCTCAGAGTGACTCCCAATCCACTCTCAACCTTTGCAGAATGCAGGGAATTTACCTCACCCAGCATCATCCCTTCCCTTTCCACAGAGGATCACCCTTGCCCTGCTGTGCAGAAACTGCTTTCACCCAATCCAGCAAAACTCAAAGTCCAGTCCAAAAAAAACCCAGAATTTTCAAACCGAAAATGAAACCCAAAGACACAGCAGAGTACAAAAGGCATTTTTAAAACAAAAAATTTAAAACTAACTAAGGGCTGGGCTCTGTTTTGTTGCTTGAGGCATGTAAATGTTCTGTTCATACATTTCAAACTCTTCCCAGCAACAGAGCTCCCAAAGCACTTTGTGTCTGTGGGGTGAGCAGCTCCATGTCTCCCATGGCAGAGGGCACACACAGCGATCTGGCTCGCGTTACTGAGCAGGATCAGATGATAGATGAAGATCCAGGATGCTGAGCAGCAGCTCACAGGTCAAAGTCTTTCCCTTCTGTCTGAAAATCCTCCTGCACCTTTCTTTTCCAAAGTAGAAGCCTTTCATTCTCCAAAGGGTTTTGTTGCTACCAAGCTTTATGTACTTACACATTCCTGCTAGGACAAGATTTCAGCACAAGAGAATTGGCACAGTATGTTACTAGCTCACATAATTTTTTTTGTTGTTATAATAAAATCTTTTGTAAAGCTGTTCATTCTCCTGCCCCATGAGAGATGAATTGTAAATCCAGCCAAAGAAAAACCTGCCCCACATCCCTGGATCTTAGGAAATGTAGATTTGTCACCTTTCAGTCTCTTTGTATGCTGTTAAGATTTTCTCCCTGTAATTTTATGCTGCTCAGGCATCTAATGACCTAAGTGGTCCCAGGAGAGAGGAATTGGCATCCTCTAAATAAAAGAAATAAAAATTAAAATTAAAAAAAGGTGAAAAAAGGTGTTTATTTGCAATTTACCTTACCTGAATTGTTTAAAGTGTTATCAGAATGCAAGCATCTACTTTCTTCTCTTCATTTTCACAAGATATCCAAGATTGGCTTGAATTGAGAATGTCTAAAGCCTCAGGCATGATCCTGGGTGTTCTCAAGACTTAAATGTCACTGCTTAAAGAGTTAAAGATCTAGATGGCTGCACTAAGAGGATGATAAACTAATCACTCACTCACTGCTGGTGAGCCTGGTGTCATTTACTGAAACATGGAATGCATTTAACAATGTAAGAGAAACTCCATGCAGTCCAAAAGCCAAAGATTATTGTTAGATTGTCAGGGTTTACTTTGGAGAAAGTCCTCAGTCTAATTACCTACGTTTAAGCAACAGAAGTATTTTTGCCCTCGTTGAAGAAGTTCACATTTTCCTTTCAAGCCAACGGGTGGTTTGAGTTTTTTTAATGCTACTAAGGATTGCAGATTCTGTTCAGGGGGCTAAAAAATTGAAGGCAGGGACTAGGTAGAAGAGATAATTCTTCCAGGGAGCAAGTAAAAAATGTTTCCTATCATTATAACCATGAGACAAGTAGAAATAATAAATAGACTATTAGTACTGAACATTCACTTATTGATTTGTGTCTTGCAGTTCTGTGAAATGGCTGGAAAGAAAAGGACAGCTCTCTGCACTCAACAGAAATGCATATTTAAAAGCCACACTCTTTTTTGGTGCTACTGGAAAAAAATGCTTGCAATCCTTTTCACTGCAATCCCTGAGCCTTGGAGGAGCAGAAAGAGCAGGTCCAACATTTTGGTGTTGCATTTTTGCACCAGAATTTGGTGAATATTGGCAGTTTTTCTTAAAACGAGATCTCAGTTAAAGATCAAGATAACAAACATGAATAAAATATCAAAGGGATTTTGTGGGGCTCACCCAGTGGGCATCCAAACTGCAAATATCACTTTATTCTCTTTTACTCTATTAAACTTTGAACAGTACAAATCCCTTGTGTGAGCAGTTGGTACAAGACCCTTTCCCAGCACACCAAATCCCAGAGCTGCTCCCAATGGATGCCACCAGAAGTTTTTTGTTGATTGGACAGCAAGGCCTGGAGTGACAGAGCCAAATGAAGGTGTGACCATAACTCATCGTGGTGGCTCGGTGTCACTTTGACCCAGCAAACACAGGCAAAAACAGGCAGTGCAGTGACATCAGCACGTCCTGGCAGCCAAACCACCCTCCTGAGACTCTGGCTGGGTGCTCTGATGTGGCCATGGCACATCCCTGCACACCAGTGTCAGTCTGACCTGGCAAACACAGGTAATAAAGGCAGAGGAAGCAAGGGCAGCTCAGCAAGGGTTAACTGCTTACCTGTTCTGCAGAGACTGGAGGCGGGCACTCTGCTCCCCAGCTCGGACAAAGCTTGTCCCATGGCTCTGCTGCTGTGACCCAAATGACTCCGAGGAGGAGAAGGAGGAGGCAGAAACACCTTCTAATGACACCTGCCTTCATAACAAGCCTGGCAAGACAGCACATGATCATTTTCCCTGCCGGCTGATGGCAGGTGGCTCAGGCAGTTCTGCTGACCTTGGTTAGGGCAGTCTCTGAAGAATTAAGCTCCAGCCTCAACCAAAGGACAAAATTCCAGCTGTATGGGTGGAAATTCAGCTGATCAAACAGAGACATGTTCGGCATCATCCTGAAATGAATGTCAAAAACAGATCAGATTGTTCTCAAGCAGTGTCTATTTCCCTGCACACCTAAAAGGAGAATCCAAATGAGTAAGTCAGGTGTTGCTGTGCACATTGCAGAGATCTAAAGGCAGCAAAGAGAAATGCTATTCAAAGGAACCTGCTCTTCCTGTTGTGTAAACCTCTCCCTCTACAAAGATGCAACATTTTCCCCAGGAACTGTGTGACAACACTTGCCTCACTGCACTGGGTGAAAGACAGAGCAAACACTTTGAGACCAAGACATGTTTTTTTTACAAGGGCATAGAGTGACAGGACAAGGGGAATGGCTTTAAACTGACAGAAGGCAGGGTCAGATTAGAGATTAGTAAAAAATTCTTCCCTATGAGGGTGGGGAGGCCCAGAGAAGCTGTGGCTGCCCCATCCCTGGCAGTGTTCCAGGCCAGGTTGGACAGAGCTTGGAGCAACCTGGGATTGTGGAAAGTGTCCCTGTCCATGGCAGAGGGGAGAACAAGATGGTCTTTAATGTCCCTTCCAACCCAAACCAGTGTAGGATTCTATAATAAGAACTGGAGAACTTTTGAAATACACTCACAGCTCCACAGACCACAATTGCTACTGCAGCACAAACTGTTTCTATTTCATCTATATGTGCATGATTTTAGGACTTGAAAAACTGCTGCCCTTGTACTTCTCAGCAGCTAATAAAAACCCTTGTTAGCAACATCTGGATACAAGATAAGGGAACCTTGCAAGGAAACATGAGGCATTCAACAGGTTTCTGCAGTGGGTTCTTCGTCAACCCTCTGAGGACTCTGCTCCAAAGTCTGCTGAGGTGTTGAGGTGTTTTTCCATTGACTTCACTGGGCTCCAAACCAAGACCTAAAGCCTCCCTGCTGTGTCTTGGACATTTATTTGTGTTTGATCTGTAATAAGATCTTTCATTTCTCTTATTCCTGTAAAAACAAATAAAGCCAGAGCACAAGAAAGCAACTAAACACATGCTTAGCTTTAAGCATATCCCTAAACCCACTCACTTAAAGTCCTTAATTCTATGGACTCCTGGGAAAGAAAAGCACATGCTAAAGTTAAACACATGCTTGGGGTCTTTGCTAATTAGTGATGGCCTTGTGTCTTACAGGGCCCTAAACACTTCTTAGAGCATCTGGGGTTTTAGAGCCCATATGGGAGAAATTACACAGAGACCATCTCAAAAGTGCAACTTTCAGTATTGTATCTGATGCTGGAAGCCTGTCTTTAGTGGTTTCAGGCTGATTCTGTTACAACACCATTTACAACTAGTTGAGGGAAGAGTTTCTTAGATATTTGTAAAAATAAGAATATCTAAAACCAGAACCTTTCCTTGGCTAACAATACAATACCATCCCATCAGGACGATCAGTCTAATCAAACTAAAACTCCTTTTTGGAATGGATGTGCTTACTGGCATCTCAAGACCAAAACTGTCTCACTTCAGCCAAAGTTTTGTGCCTGACATCCTTCACTTGGCTCAGAGGATGAGTCTGGCTCTGGAAGACAAGCCAGCCTTTACCTTTGGGTCAGGCAGCAAATGCAAGAATATTCCCAATAAACCACACCGAGCAAAAAGCATTTTTCCTCACTGCACCGTGTTTATTTTGGACCTCTGCTAAAGTGTTAGAACTTTCAGCTATCTTGATCAGACAAGGCCTGAAATGTAACGTGTCTGACAGGTCAAATCAGTGTTGTTCCCAGAGAGAGAACATTGGGGAAGTTTCTTCACAAAACATATGCTAGCTAGCAGGAAACCTCTCACCTTGTCAGCATCTCCTCCACAAGGACTGAAACTTGTCTTTCTGTGGCTCTTGCACTCTCTCTCTTATATCTTCCTGAACTCTTTTTCAAGGTGCATCAGTGCACTCAGCTTCAGATGTTCTTGGACTTTCAGCTCTCTCTAAAATTTTATGATGTCCCCTGTTTATGGATTCATTGTTCTGCAAGCTGAATGTCCATTAGTGAGGAATCCAGATCAGATGTGAGCACTCAACATTTCTCTGAACTGCCAAAGCACACAGCCTGGTGCTCCTGCTGGCTTTCCTATTTATACAGCCTGTGGGAAGACAGGTGATACCTGAACCCAGCATAAAGCCTTCAGAAGAACTTTTTTTTTAAAAGAAAAGTGATTGTTTTAATGCTTTACATCACATGGCTGCAGTGTCTTTGATCTGAAACTGGATTTAGCACAGCTTCACACTTACCTCTGAGGAACAGGGAAGTTGTGAGTCAATGCATCAACCATCAGAACCACCACAAGCAAAAAGCTGCTGCCGGCTGTGCTTGCCTAGAAGCACCAGCAGCACAGTCCTCCTCAATCCCAGGTCTAGTTAAACACCCAAAATAACCTCAGCTTAGCCCTTGATGTTTTAAGGAAGGAAAGGAGGATAAACACAGGGAGCTTCTCCTGGATCCTTCTGTAGCCCCAGTTTTTAAGTTGGTGATCTCCTAAATTCCCTGGTTCTTCAGTGCTCAAGATCCAGCTTATAATGACTATACAGAATAGATGAAACTTTTGTAGAAGGCATCACGTCCACCTTCTCTCAACCTCAAAACAGTAGATGCAAAGCAAAAAGGCCCAGGATGCCCATCTAATGACAGTGCCTTGGATGGTTTTTGCAGCTGAAACACTTGACCTGGTATTTCCAATGTTCTCTGAGCAGCCCAGGTAATAAAGGAGAATTTACAACTAAAAACTCATCAGCATCTTCTGTGCTGAGTCTCTGCTTGCATTAAATGTCCTGGAGTTATGATCCACTTTTAAACTACTTTTTGGGGATGACCTACATCACTTGTTGAAGAACAAGGGTTGATATCACCGCAGGCAAGCTGATTTTAGAAAGTCTGCATGAAGAACATGCCATACAATTTCAAATTACTCTCTGGTACCCTGCTCTGTGCTGTTCCAGAGACCAGTGTCCTCACAGCCTGTGGAAATAAAATACTGTTTTCCCTCTGATAGCAAGTAGGTAAAAGTGTTTCCCAGGAAAGCTGGGGAAAGAAAATTGTGTTCAATACACTTCCTAAACCCAGAGAAGAATGGAAGGCTGTACTCTCTGTAGACCTCAGAAAATTCACTTCTTTCACCACCAGATTCCTGTTCCCAATGCTAACTCTAACCCCTCTGTTTCCCTTCCTTTCCACACAAGATTGATTCACAGAACTTGATTTAAAGGTTGTTTATTTCCATAACAAAAATGATCAGGGGTCTAGAAAACATGACCTATGAGGAAAGATTGAAAGAATTGGGTTTGTTTAGTCTAGAGAAGAAAAGACTGAGGGGGAGACATGATAACAGCCTTCAACTATGTAAAAGGTTGTTGCAGATAGGAAGGTAATAAATTGTTCTCCATGTCCACTGGGTATAAGGCAAGAAATAATGGGTTTAAATTGCAGCAAGGAGGATATAGGTCAAGCATTAGACACATTTCCTAAGAGGAAGGACAGGTGAGAACTGGAATAAATTAGTCAAGGAGTACAGACTCTACTGTCACCAGGAATGGCTCAGACCTGGCAAATCTTGCCTTGGGGTAGAGGGATAGATCATCTCTCAAGGTCCTCTCTGCCCCTTTTTCTACTGGTCTGTATTTATACCAGTCAAAATAATCAATAATATGTTTGTTCCAGAGAAAGGAGAGAGAAAATCTTTCTCCAGCCCTCCCTGAGATTTTTCCTGCTGGTTTTATCTGTAGTTGCAGTGCATTTGGAGGCATTCACATTCATTTCTATTTAGATAATTAAGGAAAGGACCATTTTTACAGCCCTATGGCCCTGCACATGTTTTCTGTTGTGGTTCATGCTACAAAATGACGTGTCTGTACTATGTTCAAAACCTTTTCTCCAGGTAAGACAACAACCCCACAGCTGCAGAGCACAGGTTGGATTTGGATTTTGAATCTCAGCTCTGCTCATACCAGTTGTGTCAACCCCTCCAGCTCACCTCCAGTGGAAAGGACAATGGAGTAAAAAACCAACCTCCCTGGCCAGTGAAGAAGAGATGATATGGACAGAAAGGAAACTTCTTCTTTTGGCATTTCATGGAAGCAAAATAGTTCTGGATCCACTCATGACTTTTGTGTGTTTCATCTGCAAAGCAAAATTAGTCAACGTGAGGAAAAAGATCTTCTGCCATTTACATTTAATAGAGTTTTTATGATGCAGTGTCTTCATTATTTTAATTTATTTTTAAATGGCAATAAATTACCTTACCTGTGGAGGTCTGGGTTGCCATCATACTCGAGGACAACCATTATAATTCAATCTGATTAAAAAGTTTTAAATAACTGTCCCAGTCACCAGAAAACACATTTTAAGAGTGGTCAAGCCTAAAGGTTTATTGTGTCAAGCCCAGCTGCAATTTACCTTCCATAAAAAGAAAAAAAAATCAGAAAAAGGCAAGCATATTTGTATGAACCTTCTTTTTAAAGTTCTGATTGTTCATCCAAAATGAATTTATGAAACTCTTTGCATAATTGCATTTCTAAAGTGGTCTATGCATGCACACATTCCCATGTATATGTAACCCACCAAAAATAAATGGAACATTTTATTTTAGGCCAAAAAAGCATTTAATACCAAGAGATTTTTTTTAAGAGAACTTCTTTTCTCCCTAAGTTCATGTTATTAAACATGTGCAGACAACAACCGCACTCAACATTTCATAAAAGATGTTCTTCCTTCTGGTTTCCACCTCAGATTCCTGGAGAAAAGCTGCAAATCCTACAGGTCCTGCTCAACTGGGCTGGTTTGATAACAGGGTTTGTCTCCATCTGCTGGTGTTTCAGCTTTTAGAGTCTCAAATGTCTGAAAAAATAGTAATATTTTTCAAAAGATTCGAGAAATTCAGGAGATAGTCATCAATAAGTTCTCTCTAACTCCTAATTATTACTACTGAGTTAAGTATTGTCTGTAGGGCTGGATGCCATTAAGTCAAAGTCAGATTGATGTATTGATCCTGATGAGGAATTTATTTTCTTTACTCACACTGATTTAAAATTCTTTTTTTTTTTTCCCTGATATTGGGTAACCTTCTGCTTGAACCAACCCACCAGGGAGGGTGGCAGATTTACACCCAGGGTAAAACCCTACATCATCACCACCCAAGTCAGCAACCATGAAGCACAGGTGTCCACCTGTGAGTCTTGATCCTTTGACTTTGGGATGACACCATCATCAGGAATAACCCCATTAGACAGGGCTGCTTCCCTCCATTGATTCCAAAATGGGACAAGGGCCCCAGGACCCATGGAAATGTTCCAGGCCAGGTTAGATGAGGCTTGGAGCAACCTGGGATAGTGGAAGGTGTCCCTGGACATGGCAGGGGGTGATATGGGGTAGTCTCTAAGGTCCCTTCCAACCCAATCCAGTCTGGGATTCCAATTGCAGGAACAGATACCTCTCATTCTGCCTTCTAAAGCCATGAAAGGCACATCTCATCCTATTCTCCAGGTGTTAACTGCACCCCAAGGGCTTTTTCCCTCAGATTAACAGGAAATTCTTGTCTTCCAGCTGGATTTAGATGGTGAAGAACCTATCCCAGGTCTGTCCCAGCAAGGCACAAACATTTCCAGTGATCTGGCAGCACATCTAGGAGTGGGGGAGCTGATACACAATACCTTGTGCACTTCTCATGGCAGGATTCATCTTACCTAACTCTATCCACCTGAGAGGCAGCCTCAGGTCTGAGCCAGTCATCTTAGCTCCCTGAACACCCAGCAGAGAGATGCATTTCCAGAGGGCAACTTATTCCATGACTTCAAGACACCTGTCTTTGGCAAGATAAATCCAATCCTAAGAAAACATTGTCACCTACATTTTTTTTTTTCACTTCAAAATAAAAGATCACTGTCAGCCTTCCCACCTGGCAAGCAGCAGATCAGAGCTGGACTAAACATTCATCTGATGGGCAAGTGAGGCTCTGGAGAAGGCAATGGAAATGCCCTGTATTACTTCAGCTGAAAACTACAGTTGCTTGCCTGTGTCAGAACTACCCTGGCCTGATAGTACAAAATTTAAATACCTTTGCCAAGGACAGTGCTCACCAGTTCCTGGGAATAGGAAATAGGTTTTTATGTATTCTCAATTAAGATAAGTCTCCTTGTAACTTGTTTCACCAGTGATTCTAAAGATGATGATCATTAAAGTCCTGTGTCACATTCTACATAGGCTGCATTTCCTTTTACATTTAAGTGCCCACATGCACATAAATGCAGCCATCAGAGCACCATTACATCAAGAATATACCATTACATCAAGATTTATTTAACTGAATCCCCCCTAATTAGGTCATAAGGTATGATTAAGCAGTTGTTAACTGTGTCATAAGGAAGTCTACAAAGGGAATGAAATATTTAAAACAGTAATAACATACCTATCCTGCTTTGCTATTTATGCACAGTTAAACACATAAAAACAAAGGAGCAACTCTTAATTACAAGGACAATTTATTTTGCTGACCTTCTTTTTAGGACACGAGCCAAACCCACTGGGGGTTGGTTTGGTGGTTGCTCCGGTTGACTTTGCAGGGAAAATGTCCCGGCCAAGTTGTTGGAGAGGCTGCAGCTCCTGCCTGGAGAGAGCAGAGCCTTTCACAGGGCTAATTTACAGCCTTCCCCAGTGGTCAAGGGCAGCCATGAAGTACACAAATTACAGTTAAAAATAGAGATGGCTTTGTGGAATCTCATTCCGGTGGCTTCCAAAGGTGCAGGGCCAGGAACATACATCTCATTCCACGCTGCCTCTAAGCTCTAAGCTCATTTTCATCTTTTTTTTCCCCCCCTTTTTTTTTTTTTTTACTTTTCCCCTTGGATCCTGAGCTCCACTTCAGTTTTGAACTTCCATAGGAAGGCAGGAGGTTAAACCAAACTGCTAACTGTGTCTCTTCAAAACTGACATTTAATACAGGGTATAAATCACTGTGGGAGCCTGTTATTCCTTCAGGAATGCAATTACATAGGGTCAAATAAAACATGAAAGAACCCAACAAGTTTTAAAATGTAGTATGTTCTCAAAAGCAGGCAAGAAGGAATGCAAAGCAGTCCAAATATGCTAACATCCACATGTTGTCCTGTATGAGGGGGATTAGAAGGGAAGGTTTCTGCTCTTTAATGATTTTAATGATTTTGTTGTTAAGGGTAGGTTTGTTGCAGGTTCTTGCTGAATACCAGCCCAATCAGGGAGCTTTGGGCAGATTACTGTATTTATTTAAAGCAGGTGTCTTTTATATATCTCATTATTTTAATTGCCACCGTAGCTGTGTTTAAGATACCATTTAGCACACAATAGGATGTGCAGAGTGGGCATTCATCTTTTCCTTGAGACTCAGAGGTGCAGCCCCCAGTCCTGTGGTGATGGAGAAAAATCAACATCACTCCCTGTCACCATTCACATTTCACTCACATTTCTCTGAGAAAAGCCCTTCTGATTTCATATTTTAAATGTATTTAAATAGCCTGGAAGGAAAAGTCCAGAGGTTCTAGCAAATTTTTGAGGTCAAATTTGCCACCCTCAATTTCACTACTCTGTATTTTACACAGTGAATAGTTAAACTTAGCAAACTTTGAAGTTATTTAATTGAAAATCTGGGGTTTCTCAAAGGCAAGTTTTATCTGAAAGTAATTTTTTTTCAGCTAAAAGAGATTTATAAATTCAAAATTAAAGGCTTTTGGAAAAAAAAAACCAAACAATTTTTTAAGCATCTAAGTAAAAGGATTCCTAGAAATTGTTCTTTTTCTCTTTTTCAAGAAGTGACTTCTCCCCAAGAGTGAGTGATGTTTAAAAACTATATATATGAGAGAGTACTTTGCTTTTTAAGATCCTTATATTTTTTAAATTGCTTCAATCTTGCTTTTAAAAGTTTTGCTTTCCAAATTTAAATGCACACCTTTCGCTTTTTAACCCTCTCCCTAAGAAAGTAACACAAGTAATACTCTGTATTTCAAATGTTTTCCAGGGAAAAAACATTTAAAAGAAATATGTGAAATAACTCATTTTTCTCTTTTCAAGTGAAGCAGGGAAAACCTTAATAAATTGGGCAAAAGTAAGGGTTTCCTCCAGATCTTTTAAAAATTACATTTTTACAGCATATTTCCTAATGGGAAAATTACAAGTGGGGATTATTTTTCCCTACAAAATCCCCATAGCTCCCACTCTCAGACTCCCTGATTTCACCTCCACTAAGGCTGCCAGAATAAAACTTTGGATTTCTCTGCTCTGTTTTATAGCAACCCACTGCATTACAGCTCCATGGGTCACTGGTCCTGCCAACACATTCTCAGAACAAAACCTGGGAGAAAGTTTTTGCAGAGGAAACCCTTTGTTAAAGTTAGAACTAACACTACTGTCCATTACAAAGATAATTAAATACTTCCTATTGCAAGGATGTGGTTTTATTTACTTAAAATGTTGCCTCACTCCAGCTACAAGGGTGAAATACCCCATGTTAATCGTGGGCCTCAGGGTTGGTTTGTGTGTGGGGAGGATTTTTTAATATATTTTTAATATCCAGCAGAATGACTCACCTGTTTCAGAGGGGAACAAACACTGCTCCAGGGGTTTCTCAAACAATCCCTGAGCCCTGTGCTTTGAAATGTTTTGGTGTCCTAATTCTTTGTAGGTAGGGCTTAAAAATTCCTAGCATTTGAATCTCTGGATAAAGAACACATTTTTCACTGGTCATGTGAAACTGTCCCCAAATGCAACCAAATTCTGAATGTTTGTAAATTGCTGTTTGCACTCAGGCACAAACTGAATGGAGAAAGAAATTTGAATTTCACTTCCAGTTTGAAGCTGTCTTCCATGCTTAGAGAATTCCCCTTTTTTTAATATTGTTTTGGGAAAGAAATTACATCGAGGAAAATCCCATCCTCACAGAAGGCACCCCCAAAATCTGAGGACACCCTGGGTTTGTTGGCTGAGGTGCAGGGTCTGTGTGGTGCCTGAGGCATCTTTAAGACTCCAATCCTGATGCCTGTGACATGCTCTGAGCCTGACACTGCCATGTGAAATTAGCTTGGAAAATGCTACTAACCTGGTAAAAGTTTAAATGCTTCAGGTTTAAATGTTTCTATTTCATCCTTTCTAGAAAGTTCTTCCTCCTTCATCTGGGAGGGTTACCTCCTTCAGATACAGCTCCTTGAGCTTTCCTCTGCTGGGAAGAATTAAACCAACACCAGGTAAAATTCAGGTTAGATATAGGGAAGGAATTCCTGGCTGGGAGGGTGGTGAGGCCCTGGCACAGGGTGCCCAGAGCAGCTGTGGCTGCCCCTGGATCCCTGGCAGTGTCCAAGGCCAGGCTGGACAGGGCTTGGAGCAGCCTGGGATGGTGGAAGGTGTCCCTGCCATGGCAGGGGTGGGACTGGATGGGCTTTAAGGTCCTTTCCAACTCAAACCATTCTAAATTCTAAGCCCACTTTGTGTATAGCTGAGCCTGTTCCAGGAAAAGCTCCCCACACCAGTTCAGTGCCAGCAGATGTGCTGCAGAGATGCTCCTGACTGCAGGAATCTAAGGCAGGTCTGTGTGGTCAAGGTAGAAGTTGAATACAGAGTGAGTAAAAAGGGGAAGTTTCATCTTTTTAGATGCATTTAGTACAGAGTCACAGAATCATTAAGGTTGGAAAAGCCTTCTGAGGTCATTGCATCCAACCATTCCCCCAGCACTGCCAAGGCCCCCACTGACTCATGTCCCCAGGTGTCACATCCACAGAGATTTTAAATCCCTCCAGGGATGGGGACTCCACCACTGCCCTGGGCAGTTGTGCCAGGGCTGGACAAACCTTTCCATGGAGAAATTTTTCCCAATATCCAATCTAAACCTCCCCTGGTGCAACTTGAAGCCCTTTCCTCTTGTCCTGTCCCTTGTTCCCTGGGCAAAGAGACCAACACCCAGAATACAGAGTCTGCAGTGGTCCCTCAAGGAGAAATATTCATTTCACCAACCCAAGTAACACTGAAATAGTGAATGTGCTTGAGCAGGGGAGGAGAAATGTCAGTCCAACTCTGAATGCAGAAAGAAGTAGCCCATGGAACTGCAAATCTGCTGATAAGATTTATTACACTGAAACTGATACCTTAGAGAAAAGCAAAATGTAGTGGCTTTACTTAATGAGAAAAAAAAAAAAACAACTTGAGCACTCATAGGCTCAAAACAGCATTATCAATATTATACAAAGGTTCTGAAGAAACACTGGGTAAATATGGACAGCTGTGGCAAAGTGTGACACAGGGGACAAACTTCAGTCTGGATAGAAGTGTCTTGTACCAGGCTGCTCTATCCAAATATTAGGTGAACCCTTGATATGTTGCCACACAACATTTCTGGTGAAACTGGAGAACAGAGGGATGAGACAAGTGTTGTAAGGAGGATAATAAATTGTCTAAAATGGAGATTAGAGCATGTTGCACTGATGGAACAAGTGAAGTGAAGGGAGGTTACTGGAGGAATTCTCAATATCAGCTGTGGGATGACTGCAGTTAACACTGCCTCCACCATGCTGCTGCTAAACGTGGAATCATTTCTATCATTTCCAAATTGCCTGAGGCACAGAGTTAAAAGACATCATCAGTACCAGGAAGATCAGAATATCATACCTGAGGAAATGACCTACAAACCACAAGGTGACTCAGGGACCAATACAAATATCTACTACAGTCCTTGACACTGAGTAGGGCACTCGTGATTCTTTCTGATTAATTCTCTGCTCAGCTGTGCTTGAAACAGATTAGTTCAAGGTGGGATAAGTGTGGAAAACAGGTGCTGGTCAAGATCCAGAAGACATCATGACAGTAGAGGGATGGAGTAAATGGAAGGTCAACACTGGCAAGTGTGGCCAGGAATAAGAAGGGGAAGATTTCTAAGGATCATGTCAGTGGGGTTCATAAATAGGATCCCAAAAGGAGTCCCAAAAGTCTGAAGCTGCAGCCTCGTTAGGTTAAAAACAGACATAAAATGAGGCTGCTTGCTCTCGCTCATGGGAAGCTCAGCTCTCAAAGGGAGGGAGACTTAATCTCAAAAACCTGATAAAAACAACACTAAATATGGGTTATTCAGCAGGAGGAGGAAAGTGCTGAAAGACAGGATGGACTTAGCAAGCACTTAGAGCTGAGTAGTGTGTTCTCTGCTGATAAAGTTGTGGCTCAAGCTCTATTCCCATTTCCTAAACACCCTGAGTGAGCGCACATTTCAGAGGAACCATCAGAGGCAAAGGAACTGCTTGTTAGACAGGATTTCCATCCCCTAGAAAGAAGCCAGCACTGCACTAAGAAGTGCCTCAGAGACCAGCAAACGCCTGGATTACTAGGCATTATTATCTTTAGATTTAAAACAATGTTCTGATTTGGAAAATCCAGGTCAGATGGAGGGTTGCAGGGTAAATCATAAACCAGGTGTGTGAGCAGTTACTGTGCCTGCCATAAACACAACGGCTGAGCCCTAGGGGCAGACCCTGAGGATCATTTTCAGTTGGTGCTTGATCTCTCTCATCTCACTGGTGAAACTGGGTTTTTACTAAGTATTGTGCTGGAGATCCTCGTTCCACTGCACACAGGCACACACACACACATGCATTCAGGCAGGCAGTCTCATAAACTTTAACTGCATACAGAAAATCCCATATTGCCTCTTGGATATGCTCCAGCTCATGAAGGAGCACTGTGCATGATCAGTACCTGCCAGGTACAAAGCCTTCTCTTTTCTCCCCAGGTCATGGGCTGTCATGAGCTGCCCTAATGCCTTTGCAATAAAACTCATCAAATTCTCCCAGTATAAAGTAACAAGCTGTAGCTCTTCTACCAACCTACATCTGCTACTTACAGCAGGCCAAGAAAACAAGCGGCGATGTCAACTCTTCATTCTGTTCCGCAGATCATCAACTCTCTGAAAATAACAAAATCTGAAAGGCATATGGACCTTCTCATAAAAACAACAAACACACAAACAAAACCTCAGATGAGTTTCCCAAGTCAGCAGGATCTGCCTGCTAATTATTACAATACAGAGGGACCGAGCATCCTGTAGCCAGAAATTACCCAAGAAGAGGCCTGAGCTCTTCCCCCAGGCTGGACTGTTTGGACACACTGAACTCCCTCATTTCTGGGGATAATATGTGGGATTTGGCTGCCCAAATCAACACAGCCACAAGACCTAAAAGGCTACATTTAGATTAGATATTGGGAAGGAATTCTTCCCTGCAAGGGTGGGAGGCCCTGGCACAGGGTGCCTAGAGCAGCTGTGGCTGCCCCTGGATCCCTGGAAGTGCCCAAGGCCAGGCTGGACAGGGCTTGGAGCACCCTGGGATAGTGGGAGGTGTCCCTGCCCATTCCAGGGGGTGGGAAATTGATGACTTTAAGGTCCCTTCCAATCCAAACCATTCTGGGATTCTGTGATAGCAGAGCACTTGTGATGGATGTCGAGGGCTGCCTTTACCCTCACCTTTGTGCTCGTGCCTCTCACATGTAGGACACTGTGGGCTCTGCAGAAACAAGGAACTCCTCTCTGGCTCAGGAGTCCTTGAGGAGCTATTTTTACCCACACAGAGAGAAATACAGATTGATGGATGGTATTGGGCCTAGAGAAAGCAGGCTGGAAAAAAAGGAGAGAGAAATATCTGTAGCCACAGATGGTTTTGACCCTGGAGTGCTCCCTCCCCCACCAATCCCCTCAGAGCCTCCAAGGAAATGTGTCCATGGGGCATGAGAGAATGGGGATGGGAAGAACACAGCATCCTACACAAACATGACCTTCCCTGCAGACCCAGGGCCTGCTCTCTCCTCATCACCAAGGGCAGGGAGGAACGATGTGAAGCAACGGGGCGATTACCTTCAGCAGATGGGCCCCCCGTGCAGCCCCCACCGTGCCTGTGCTCAGAGCTGCTGCCAGCCCTCTCTTCCAGGGTGAGGATAGAGCTCACCTCCCCATCCAGAAAAAAAAAAAAGTAGCATCTGTGGGAGAAAGACATATGTCTGGCCTCCAGCGTGAACCCTGCGCCTGGCAGGAGAACGCGATGCCGATTCCAGCCCCAGCTTTTCATTCCTGTTGTAACAGTCATAAACGCCTGCTGAAACCTAAGAAGAACAAGACTGTAATCCTAATAAAACAACATTCTGGAACCCTGAAAACTAGATGGAGGCTTCTCAGGCCAACTTTAAAATTATATTCGCTTTTCCAAGAGCTGCACTTTGTGTGTGCCGGCGGGATGGACGCTGGCAGGCTGACCCCGATGGGATGGGGGATTTCAGCAGGGCAAGGACAGGAGGCAGCTCTGCAGCACAGCAGCCATCCTGTCCCAAAATATAGAATCCCCCAAGCCCAGGCTCTCAAGGTCCCCTCCTAAAAGCAAGCCTTGATATTTTTTCTCCAAATCCAGCCTCTTTTCCATATGCCCTGAAAGCATAGAGCAGGAACAGGCTGTGCTTGTTTGAAGGCAAAAGCTCGTGCAAAGGCCCAGCTTTCCATGCTGAAATCTTTCCCTCCCTTTTTGGAGTGTGGTGTTGAACAGAAGCCGTGGGACTTTGTGCACCAGCCACCCCCAAAGTGAAGAGCAGGAGGAAAGGGGATTCAGCTTTCCCTGCTGTCCATCACACAGCCCTCCAGGGATTCTGTTCTCCCTTGCTGGCATTGTCTTTAGCAAGGCACCACATCAACTGCTGCTTCTCTGTGGGCCTTAAAACACTGACCAGCGCTGAGCCCAAGGGTGGCAGGTCCTCAGTAACCATCAATTTGCATCCTTCCCCTGGAATCTGCAGAGCTGGAGCTGCACCAGCCAAGAAGCTGAGCTCTGGAACACCAAGCTGTGCCGGCTCTTCCATAGAAAAAAATTCTCTGTTGCCAACTCTTGTGATTTTACTGCAAATCTTCCCTGATGTTACATGAAACCTGAGCTCCTGATGTGCCACTCCATCCAGCACTTCCACTTTAAGGAAAAAAAATCTTTGGTCTTTCTGGTCTTAAAGAAAACACTTTCCAGGAGGTGGCCTGAACACATGCTAAATGCTAAAAGTAGCATTCACAGAATAAAACCATGTCATGACTTTTAAAAGGTTTTTGCAGTTCTGGGGGCCAGACCTGTGATCTGAGAAGCCACAGGTTATAGAGAACCCAACAAATGATTGGGCAATGCACTGTCTGATAACAGGCATTGGTTGGTGGTGGTGGAAGAGATGTGACAGCTCCCTAATCAGCTCTATGGGGATGAGATGAGTCAGTCCCTGCAGGGAATAGCACACTGGAACTGCAAACACCCACAGGGCACTGGTAGTATTTATCTGGCAAACAGCATTTTCTATCATCACATTGTCTTAGAAGCATCAATTAATTAACTTTAACTCACCAGCGAAGTAGGAAATGTTTTCCCAGGCTGAGGAAGCTGTGAAGGTGCAGAGAGGCTCCAAATCCCAACCCCAGCCCAGAGGCTATCGGGGTCAGGGCTGGCTTTTTAACAGCTCAGCACTTCAGCATTGGATGAGCTTCCCCAGCACCTCCATTCCCACTGACACACCACGAAAAGCAGCCAACATTTCCGAAGAGCTCAGCGTGCCCATGTGCACCACAATCTCATCATCACTGTCCTGGTGGAAAACGAGGGGCTGAAAATCTTCTCCCATGCCACAAAAGGCTGCTCTTCATGCTGACACTGAGGGCCTCTTTGGACTTGGGTGAATCACATCACACCCACACAAACACACACAGCTACACAGCTCCTCCCCACGCCACAAGACGTGTCCTACTCGTGACATTCGCATCACTCTTGACTTCCCAACTTGGACCTGACTGTGGGTGGTGAATTCTTAGAAATCTGGCCCTGAGTTATTTTGGATTGGCCCTGCAGAGCACAGAGACTGACACAACTCAGCTCTCATGTGCATTTAGTGCTGCACAAGAGGAGGCAGATCCCAACCGATCCACAGGAGCCTCAAGCATGGAAGAAAAGAGGAAAGATCTGCCCACGTTCATGCACAGTTCCTCATTTGGTTTGAGTTTTTCCTGAGTGCAGCCTTTAATCTCTGCAGAGTGGAATTTTTGTGGAGGGGAAGTTTTGGAAAGAAATCAATGGACAACATCACAGATCAAAATCATAGCAGGTATTTTAGCTGGCCATAAAAGAGAGAGCATTTCTGAGTGCAATGATCAGATGGAGGAGGTTCAGCTCTCAGTGCCTTTCACACACTACAGTTTTCACACTTTAGCCAATAAAGGCATCTCCCCTGTGCTTCTTCCTCAGGATCTCTTCTGCAATAGGATATATAAGCTGTAGAAGTCACATTTCACTTTCAAATCAGTGAAGCAGAACATTGTGTGATATTTCAGTCCACAGAGAAGGAGGAGAGGGCGAACACTTTGCACTTAAATAACTAAAAGCTTCTAGCGTGACACAAAGGCAAACTTCACTAACCTTTAATTTTCCCCACTTCTTAACAGCACACAGATCCAATGAAATCAAATGAGATAATCCCAGCCTGGTGCAGCCTGGAAGCAGAGGTGAAAACCTCCCAGAGCTCATGCAATCAGAATAGAGCTCGGACATTGTCGACTTCCCCCCTCAACTATTTCCAAATAAAACACTTTGTTGCTTGGCTGCTCCTGCCAAATGAGTTAACAATAAAAAAAGGAACTTGCAAAGCTTCTATCCACAAGAAAAAAAATAGTGAAAAAAAAGGAGGAAAAAGAAGTTAAGGAACTTTAGGAAAAAAAAACCACAAAAGGGAAAAACCTCCAAGAAACTATAGGGCAGATGCTCTCACTGGAGTAAATCAGCACAGACCCAGCTCTGTTGCTTTACCCCAGGCAAATTGTGGGCCTGGTGCTATTCTGCATTTCTCAGGGGCAGGGGGTGGTCTCCACTGGAAGATTGCAACACTGCAGGATACTTTTCCATATTAAAAAGGCGCTTTTTAGCGTTTTGTCTATTGCCAGGTTTTGGGTTTATTGAGGACTCATTTGGCAGAGCCATCCTGGAAGAACAATACAGATGTTTTATGGAGAAATAAACTGGGACTTGGGCTGGATTCTTTCAGTGCTGGATTCCACCTAATTTGGAGGGAGAAATGGCTCTTTTAATGAAGGGTGCAATCAAAACCTGTATGAAAAGCCAATATGCCCTGGGCAAACAGAGCAGGAGATACACTGCCCCTCTCTGCTGCCTAGTAAATTCTGGTCTCTTTAGCACAGCAAAAGCCTCCTGGAAAGGCTAGAAAACATCCTTTTTCAGCCAGGGAATCAGAGCACCACAGCTTTCCCTCTGCTGAATCTCTTGGAGGGAAGTGGTGACACCTCAGCAATAGAGAGGGTCTTTACAGACTAAATCTGCCACCTCTTAATAAGGAGCAGGTCCTGTGGAGTCACCTGGTCTTTGTGAGCTCTCCCTCAGCAGGAACCCACAGTCACCTCCTTAATTAGCACCATTTTTTAAATAGCAGCTTCTGGAGCACCTAGAGATGATGTGGGTGCTTCTTCACTCGTGCAAGATTGCAAGGAAAGGGTTGAAAAACTATTGCTCTCCACTCACAGGCAGGTTGGGTTCACTTCCTTGCGAGGAAGTTGATGCCAGATGACTGGGAAATCCAGGTTTGTTGTTAAATGTCAGCTACACTGCGTAGAGTGCCCCTTAAATCATGGCAATTGTCATTGACAGAAGAAAGTGCTTGCCACCCTCCAGCGATGCTAAATAATCATTGTCCTTAAGGTCAGATCAAGCTAGAGGAAAGCTGCAGGCTAAAAAAGCCTTTTTTTATCTTTTCTTTGGCTTTTTCCTTACTTCCCATTACACAAATTTTGTTTTTTACATCAACCAACCCTTCAGATCCTTTTTTTGAACGCTTCGGTTAGCAAAGCGAAGGAAGAGAGACTTGAGTGTTAAACTGACATGCCCTCCCAAGGGTTATTAAAAGTGGCCAGATGTGCTGGGCTATGCTAAAGAAATCTTCACAGGGGAAGACTCCAAAAGTGAAATATTGGAACAGAATTTACACAAATTCCCAATCACAGCGTTGCAGGTACCAGAAAATAAAATACAGCCTAAGCAGCTCCGGGGAGTGGAGCGTTTGCAAATCAAGGGGTTGGCTGATGGGAAGAAAGGAGTTTTTGGGAATTGCTCTGGGCCAGCATCTAGCAAGGCAGATTAGGCTGGCTCTGATCCAGCGATGCCCTTAAGCACATGCTTAACTTTAACCCTGAAGGAGCCACTGGAATCAATGGAAACATCAGCACCCTTGTGTCCCACAGGCATTCAAGACAGGTTTGGGTGGTCACAGCATAGAAATGAGCCCCCCTCGCCAGGCAGAGGTTTCTGTCTCCAGCACCTGCTCAGGCTGTGTGGGGTCAGTGCATCAGGCTACCTGCAGGGACAGAAATCTCCTATTCCAAAACCATCTCTAACTTCTCATTTATTTTCCTCTCTTTTGAAGTCAACAGCCAACTCTTCAAAACCACCTGTGAAATTCTGTAGGAGTGGTTGGAGACATTCCTGCTGGCTCTTCCAGAGCCTGGATTTCACTGACATCTCTCTCTGCTTCTCTTTCAGTTTGTTTTTGGAACAGCACATGGGGGTTTTTTGACCTGTCTTGAGAAACTTCTTTTTGAGGATAGATGGGTTTGTTTAAGGTGGAGTTTCTCAGCTCTGGACTAGAAATGGCTACATGTAAAGCAAGGATGGAAGGTCCCTCTGAGCCCTGTGGAGAGTTTGTTCTGGGGGTACAACAAGGGATACAACAAAGGCAAGGAGTGGGTTTTGCCTAGCAGCTGAGAATAACAGTGCTGTTATTTATCCATTAGTGCTACTCCAGACCTAAATACTTAATTTTTAACCACCAATGGCAAGGATAACAACAGTGGGTTAATATATTCCATTTGCTAGATATCTGATGAACTGATAGCCAGTCATATGCTGTTCAATATCCAGTTTTTGGCCTGGTCTCCCTTTGTGGTCTCTGTTTGCATTTGCATTAACCTGGGAGTATTAATCAGGTCATGTAGACACCCAGGAACATAAACCAACTCAAACACCCAAAAGATACACACCACACTCACAATCAACACACAGAAACCACAGGATGGAGTGCAGCGTCCATTAACTGAACCAGATTAATCGCATACACACTAAGGGACGCCAAACATAAAACATCTGATTCCCACCAACCTCTAACTATACAAACCCCAGTAAATACTAAAGTACCCAGAGGCATGACTGGCCTCCTGCCCCTACCACATATACTGTTAAGCCCCCCTTGGAAATAAGGTCCAGGTAAGGAAATCATTAGCCACAAAAAGACTTCTGATATGACCACTCCCCAGGAAACCACCTCCAAAGTCCATATTCTCAAAGCCCAAGTGTTATAATCCTTTCCACAAACATGTCAAGCTTGTTCTTATAAGCTTTCTTTAAGTCACAAATCTTCCTCTGATTTGAACCCAGCGTACTCAGACCAATGTAATCATCAGACCATGGAATAGAATCACCTGGGTTGGAAAAGCCTTCCAAGATCATCAAGCCCAACCATTCCCCCAGCAGTGCAAAGGCCAACACTAACCCATGTCCCAAGTGCCACGTCCACATGGCTGTCACATCCCTCCAGGAATGGGGACTCCACCACTGCCCTGGGCAGCTGTGCCAGTGGCTGATTATCCTTGCTGTGAAGAAAATTTTCCTGACATCCAATCTAAAATTTGTACTCATTTAGCCTCATGTTCTTTACCTTACCTGCCTTATTTTCCTCTCTGATGTTTACCATCCTGATGTTTAGATGTACAACCATCACCCTTCTTCTCAGTTTTCATTTTCTAGGTCAAAATTTTCTCTCTTTCATTCCTCTCCCAAAAGACAAGCTCTTCCCTTCCAACATCTCCACCATCTTTTTCTGTAAGCGGCCCAGGTCAAACTCACACCTCAGGAACATGGGGACCAGAATGATCCATAGGGTGCCACAGTTCCTGGCATATTTACCTTTTCCTGAAAGAAGCTTCTCCTGGGATATATGAAGGTGTGCCTACCTTTTTCAGAGCCCATCCCATGAATTATCCACACATTTTTCTCCTTTGTCATCTACAGATGGTGAGTCTCTATAGTAGAAATTCTTATTACTCCTGAAACTCGTGACTTAGCATTTCTCAGTACTGGATTTCATCTCTTTGCTATTATTCCAGTCTTCAATGTCATCCAATTCTCTCTGCATAGTACATCTCCCAAGTCTGTGTCATCAGCAGACTTCAGCAGCATGTTATGTTTTGTGCCAAGGTCATTCATGAAAATATTAAATAAGATCCATCCCCAAGAAAAATCCTTGTAGAGCTCCACTCATATCCAGCCAGAGACTTTCCCGTGCTGCTTGTTGTCACTCAGTTCATCTGAGCAATACTTGTTCAATCTCCAGTTGATGTGTTAATCATGTAAACAGCACAACACCAAACTATTAGGAAAAGGTTCTTCATCCAAATAAAATCTCGCCCTTGCAGAGAAAGATTGTTGGATCTTTCCCAGACCAACTCTCGCAAGTAAAACAGCTCAAAAGGGCCCTGAGCAACCTGGTCTAGAGTGGAAGGTGAGAGCCAAACCACTCCAGGATTCTGGAAGGTGAAAGTCTACTGGAAGGTGAAAGCCAAACCATTCTAAGATTCTATAGTGGGCAAGTTGTCATTTGACAACCAAGACACAATGAGGATGGCTCTGCTTTCTGGTAGGTGAGATCTTACACCTGCCCAACTTGCTGAGCAGTGTCAGGTTCCTAAAAGCTGTTAGGCCATTGTGCATTAAAATTAACACTGTTAAATTAATGTTTTTAAAACATGAATCAAGTACTGAGTTACTGTAATCTTTCCCAATGGAATAACACTGCTCCAGAGAGGCTGGGGGTCATGGTTTAGTGGTGAACGTGGTGGTGGTGATGGGTTGAGTTGGGATTGGTGATCTCAGAGGGCTTTTCAATCCCTAATGATTCTATGATTCCTATGCACACAGATGACTTTATGTATTAGTAGTCTATTATTGATAAAATAATAGACTACTAAGAGTAGTCTATGAACTTGTGCCTATTTCTGTCTCTTATTAGGCGGGGAAAATAAAATTACATCAATCCAAAGGGAATAAAGGTTATGTTGCCCTCCTTTGATAACACTGAGAAACAAGCAGCTCACCATTCAGGATTCGTTGGTATTCGGTGTCATAAACACACTTCCTGATGGATGGCTGTGATTATAACGAGCACTGTACAGAAATGGCACTGCAATTTAGGAATAAGGCAAACAGGAGGGATGGAGTTCAAAGCCCTGCCGCACTCGCTGGGCCCGTGCTTGGTTTGCTAGTTTGTTTTCAGCCGACTCTCCACGCCCGCCAAAGCCGCGATGGCCTCGAGGGTCGCCCCAGCTGAAAAGCATCTGCAGTGATCCCCGCTGACCTTTCCCTCTGATAGCACCCTGCCTGCCTTTTAACGGGGGCCTGAACCCAGTCAGAGGTGAAACAGATAAATGACTGAAGATCCAAATGTTTTCTCAACAGGCAAGTTCCCACATGCTCAATTTTCTTTTCCTCCATGAAGAACAAGAGGGGGAAAAAATTGCAAGTGATTAGCTAATGAACATCTGGTTTGCTTTATTTGGGCTTCCTTGCAGCCAGGGGTTGAATTTACTAATTTTTATTTCCTACTAAAAACAAAAAAGGAGTTGTTTTTTTTTTTCCAAAGCCTGTAGAGGAGAGGCTCCTCACAAGTGTGGCCGTTCTTTCCACCACTATGATTACCTGGCCTGCATGGCCACGTCCTGTGTGGTTACCTTCTGTCCTGAACTTTTCATGTGGTTTGACATGTCTTTAATTTAGACAATCAGACCACGTCTAACCTGAAACAAAAACACTCTTTGGAGATCCTGAACCCTTTTTGAATCCTACAGATGTCAACCCAGTGGGATGCGATGGCAAACTGTTAATTATATGTGCAAAAAGGGTCGATGTAATTACATAGTAAACACAAATATTATCTGATGTAAATATAGACTGATTGTGCTCTTGCACTGCTGACTGCTAAAAATAGCTGATTTAAGGCTCAGCTCTGCACTGACTTTAGATTTGAGCAGCACCATGGACTTGCCTGTGCTCACTTCAGCTCCTGAATTCATCTCCACTTGTTTATTTTCCAGGGGTTTCACAGGACTGAACACGTGACCCTCATGGGAATAATCAGAGATGGGATTTATGAACAAGCAAACAATGATTTGGAGATCTGTTCTTCCTCCACCTCACAGAAATCCAGTTTTCCAAAAAGGCTTAAGCATACACTTCAACTTCCCCAATGATTTCAGAGCATTTCAAGCAGGTTCCCAAAATCTGTAACTCTTCAGGAGTTACAGCCTTTCTTTGCATGGTCAATTCATTTCAGAGGCAGCTATGAGACTAAATTTCACTGTTTACTGTTGCCCAGCTCTGAACAAGGGGTTAAGGAAATAAATTGCCAGCCATAAACCCTTTAAAAACATGGTTTAGTTTCTTCCTCCCACTCCCACAGATTTACCTTACACTGACTTTGCCAATGAGTTGCTCACTCCAGTCTGTCTTCAGTGCAGTCACAAAAGCCCTCAAACCTCGATGGCACATTTTTATTCAATGGACATAACTCCGAAATTGTTGAATTTATGGCAAATCTTGGAGCCCAATCCAGAGCAAAGCTGCAGCAGTGTAAATCTGGAGGGACACTCACGTGACACTTGTAACTGATATCATACCCTGCCCCAGTTTATCACCCCCATCTTTATCGTTCAACCAACTTGTTCTCTAGAGAAGGATCATAAACCCACAGGTAATTGCAGGATGGCCACACAGACAGTAAAAAGAAAAAGCCTGCAGATGGGTAGTTCAAAGACCGATTTCTCAAAAAACACCAAACCACTGAAAGGAGCCAAGCTGGGTCTCATTTGTGGATGCACTGAGCATCTATAAGTTTATTTAAAATCAGCCAGAGCTGCAATATGCAACGCCTATCAAAATCAGACATTTACCCACAACTGTGGCTTTTGAAAGACGTGATTTACTACAGAAGTGAAGAAGAAATAACAGGGCTTTTAGACAGACTAATAAATGTATGGTCCAGAGACTTTTCCAGTAGCATATTTATTGTCCAAGCCCTCCAGTCAGCAGCACACTTAATTTTAAGCACATGCTTAAGTGCTTTACTGAACAAAGCTGAAATGTGGACCCACCAGGCAGCTCAAGAAAAGCACTTTCACATCAGTCACCCTGCATGAGCAGTGATAGCAGCCCAGCTTTTTACCATGATAGGCACAATCCAAGCTCAGAAGCAGCTCTTCCCTTTGTAGCTGGAATCTAATTGGGAACAAAGCAACCCTGGGGAGCAAGAAGAGTTTTCCTGATTTCTTAGGATGTCCCGTATGACCACTGGGTGATTCAGCATGGAGCCCTGGAAAGGCTTCACCCAGTGTCTAGCTTTTGGAGCAGCTGGTGATAGTGACATACAGGAACAAAAAGGATGCAAGATTAGACAAAGCTACAATAACCACACTGTTACACCAAATAATTTTATATACCTGAGAGTGCTAACACACATCTGACAAGGTTAGAGGCCCACCAAAGTCTGCATATTGTCTGTGCCATGTACCCCAGTTCCATAGTTCAGGAGACAAGGAAAAGATCCAGGGTGACCACAGCCATAACAGGTGTGTAAAATCCTTCTTGCCTTGGGTTAATTTCCTGCTCCTAGGTTTCTGTCTAGAAAAGGGACTGTTGGCAACTCAGCCATCTTTAAAAGAGAAAGGAAAAGTAAAAATTGTATTTGTTATTTTATAAGGAGTGTGGTATCAAAATGTGCCAGTCAGAAGAGGGCAGGGATTATTTTGATAAATTATCACCCACAGTGCTGAACACTAGAGAAGCCACATAAAATTATCTCTAATTGAAGGGTGGATTCTCTGGTATCCACTTAGATTACAGCATGTTCTAAGCTTTTCCTGCTTTCCTGCTCTCTGCCATCTTCTAGTCTAGTTAAAGTTGAGCTTGGTTCCCTGTGCTGGGAGGAGAAATTAGAACTCTCTCTAAAGCCTGGCCATCTATTTGCATAAAAATTGTTAAAACTGGCTATTTCTGAGATTCTCTCAGATGTGACTGAAACTGGGCTATGGATAGAGAGTGATGGGGCAAAAATCAGGGACAGGGATCCACATACCCAAAGAGTCACACAGAGCATGGCTGCATTAATCCTTCTCTCCCTTTAGGAAATAAGACTTAAAAACAACGACCTCGCATTGTCACAGTGCAGCTTCTTGCTCATTTAACACAGGACTCTGTGACACATCAGACATGTGGCTGTGCTTGGAGGACTTGGGCATGCCAAAGTTCATGCCAGGCTCCATTCACCTGCACCAAAACCACCTCTTTATGTCCACAAATAGGTGCAGAGTCTGCACTGCAAGAGCAGATCTTTTTTTCTGAGCGAGCCACAGCCAGCAGAAATCTGTGAAATGCCAGACCTGCAGAAATCCTGTGAACATTCCAGCACCAGCCTGGACCCCTGTGGAGCCCATCTCAGCCTTCTGACCATTTTCCCTGTTAACTTTTAGAGACTCCTCAGGAGCAGCCTGCAAGTCCCCAAAGAGGCAGCAGCTGTACAGCACTGCTTGCTCTCTGTGCTCCAGAGCCCATTTACAGCTGCCTTGGCTCTGCCCTGGCTTTGAAAGCTCTGCAGGACATGGAGGCTGCTCAAGGTACCCCACACTCTGCCTGAGCTTTGAGCCTTCCTCCCACAGCTGAGCATCAGCCACAGGAGATAAATTCCCCAGGACCTCTCCTCTGGGAGGGGATGTCAGCCCTTTCCTGGGAGCTCCACAGTGAAAGTTTTGTGCTGTCCTGTCCTCCCTTTCCTTGTGGAAAGACAAAGAGTTTATATTGTTCTGCAACTGTAGAAGTCAAAGAGAAGTCTGGGCAGTAAAATATCACCCACCAACATCTGCATCCATAGAAGGAGTAAGGTTGGAACCTTGAGTCCAATCATTCCCCAGCACTCCCAAGCCACCACTAACCGCTGTCCCCAGGTGCCACATCCACACAGCTTTTAAATCCCTCCAGGGTGAGGACTCCACCACTGCCCTGGGCAGCTGTTCCAATGCCAGATCACCCTTTTAGTGGTGAAATTTTTCCTGGTAACCACCTGGCTCCATCCTCCTGTCAGGGAGATGTGCAGAGCCACAAGGTCCCCCCAAACCTCATTTTCTCCAGGCTGAGCCCCTTTCCCAGCTCCCTCAGCCTCTCCTGGGGCTCCAGACCGTTTCCCAGCTCCATTCCCTTCTGTGGACATCCAATTTAAATCCTCAAGGAGAGTACAAAGCTACATGCATGGTTTAAAAAAGATTCAATTGGATAAATACAAGGGAGGAGCGATTTTATTATGAAAGGCAATAAGAGACCTGGATTTTCATCACTGTATAGTTGGAGCTCTTCTTCCCTCTCTCCAATACTTGTAGACCAGGACTCCACTGCACTGATACTGAAAAGCACAGGACTAAAACCCAGTTGTTTCCCTCAAATACTCACAGCCTGAGTAGTTTTTCTGTAGTGAGGAACATTTCAGTCCATAGGAGCCTCTATTTTCCTCAGCTGTACTGAGGCAACCCTGACCCTGCCTGATTTTCCAGGTCACTTTCTGCATTGCCCACACATCCCTGAAGCACATGGAGAGTCCCTGAGCTTTTCAGACATCACTTCCCAGCACAGAGGCAAAGCAAGGAAGAATCACCCTGCTGGTTCTGATGGCTCCTGGATCAGAGCTTTATGTCCCTGCTCTGCACCTCAGCTCCCAGGGCCAAGCAGCCATCCCAGAACTCCCAGCCCCCCATTAATGCTGCAGAACTTAAAGATTTGCAGAGTTTACTTGCAAAGCCTTTTAGAAGCAGGGATAAGTAAACAAGAGTGGAAAGTTAAACAAAGGAAATACATTTATGCTTGTACTGTTTTCAAGTTTATGCAAACAATCCATTTCTAAAGCTGTCACTGACAGTCCTGGCACATTCTCATTCCCCAGCTCAGAGTCATGTTGGAAACTGAAATCACAGGCATTTCTGAGATGCTTTGGGCAAAATACCTCCCCCAAGCTCCACCAGCTGAAAATCAGTGAGGTTGGCTGTGGCTACAGAGTCATGGCAACATCCTTGTGCCATGATTCTGGAAGAAGAGGGAGAAGAGGCTGAACTTCTCTGGCCACAGCGGCTGTGGAAGAAACTGGAATAGAGTTATCCCAATGAGTTATGAAGAGATCAGTTGAAGAAATAACAGCAGGAAACCATCAGGCAGAGAAAGAATTAGAAAATACTATTTTCTAGCTGGTCAGGCAGTAAGTGGAGTTGCCGACCTTTTGCTCATGGCTTGACTAAGGGAAGGAGCCATGGGGAACCTGCTCTCTACCACGCTCCACGTAGGAAGGGAGGACTCTCTGCCAGACCCAAGCAAAGGGTCAGCAAAGCCACAGCTTCCCAAACCATGCCTCAAGAAGTGGCACACAAGTTTGTTTCAGAGGGAAAAGCGTGCACAGGCTCTGCTGCAGCTGGAAGACAGCACAGTTGCCATTGTGACGCCTCCTCACCCTCCTTCCTCCCTCCATTCAGCTGCACGGGACAGCACGTTTAACAGCTGAGCAAAGCCTACAAAGTTAATTTCTAGCTTTGAGATGGTTACTGGTAATTGTAGGTAATTTCAAATATAATTGCAATCGAGTTGAAAAAGATCTGTTTGCAGTGTTTATGCTCATCACTCTAATTTAAGACCTAGAAAGCTGGATATGCTGCTCTTCAAATACACACCCATTTTTCATCTTCCTGATTTTACCACGAGCCATCATAAAAACAGCCCCAGCAAACCACAGTCTGCAATGCAAGGCAAATGTTTGAGAAGCTGCATATAAAGTTTCAAGCAAAGCTGCTTGAAGGTTAACGACAGAACATGTTAATGATTATCAAATAGACAAGGAAAGCCACAAAGAGCTTCCAACACAGAAATGCAAGAGCCCCTCAAAATAAATGGTGGCTAACCTTGTTTGGAATAATACTTCTCTTCAAAGCCATGGAACTGTTGCATGTCACAAATATGTCCACATGTAGTTTTAATACAGGAATAATTACCCATGGCATGTTTGTTAGTGGAAAAAGCAAAGGTCTCCTGTTACTTACACATAATAAAACCTGCATTGTTTACCATGAATGAGTTATATGAGAGTGGTAATAAATAAGTGTTGTAACAAACTTTTGCTGCCCAGGCCTGCAAACTGTTCTTAATATCTGCAGTTTGGTAGCACCTAGAGGCCCTGCTAAAATCTGTGATGCTGAGCCTGCTGCAGAGCAAGAAACTGCCCCCTGCTCTGAAACACAGAAAATATGCTACAGGCAGAATAAAAACATTCAAATCGCTGGGCAGGGTGACTCAAAGCATGCAAGTATTTGCAGAAAGCTCAGCTGGGAGGGACACAGTGCAGGTGGCCCTTCTGCTCCCTCTGGGATGTGCCCCATGTGTGCAGCCATGTGAGTGGAGAGCAGGAGCCAAACAACCTTTGATTCTGCTCTAAGTGGGTACAACCAAGGAGCCTGCACCAGGCAAAGCTACTCCTGTGTGCAACTGCTCCCAGGCTGGGGACTGAAACATGACCATTTTAAACACCAGGATACACCCTTGAAGTTAGAATCAACAGCTGTGTGCTGGCTTATAGACACTTAAAATATCTGGGGTTTAAAAAATACATCTGGCTTTCTGGAGTTGACAAAACTCCTTGGGAGTTTTAAGCTCTTTGGTAAAGTCAAAAGGAATCACAGAATGGTTTGGGTTGGGAGGGACCTTAAAGACCACCTAGTTCCAACTCCCCTGCTTTTATCAGCCAAATCTGTGCATGGATTACAGAATCTCTGGTCATGTCTATCCAATGTTAATCTCTGCCAACATGGGGCTGCTTGTAAAAAACCCAACCAAACCAAAATCCTTTGCTTGCTGTATTCATGACGCATCAAACAAGACATTTTTAAAGCTGGAACTACTCAGGAAATTGTTTCCCATGAAAAAGTCAGAGCAAAATTAAAAAAACAAAAATTCTTTTCTTTAACATTTTTCTACATTTTGTTTTAAAATTAAAAAATATCTTTCCTTCAGCTGGTTTTGTTGGGGTTTGGTAACCATTGGACCATTTGAGAATAGTTTCAGGAGCAAATTATCCACCCAGCTCTTCACAGAGCACCACCTCTGTGATGATTGGAGTATTTGCTTATTTTAATGCAACCCCCCAAGGCAACCTTCTCTGCAGAATTCAGTCAGAAATGTTATATTTTAAAAAATATATGTAACTTATCCCAAGAAAACTTCAAAACCTTGCTTTAAGTAATGAACTGGCCTTTTTTTAACTTCTCAGGAAGTTGTTTCATATAGCAAAAGAAGCAGCTGTGGGATTACTGCTAACACTGCACAAGATCTGTAGCTCTGCACCACTTGACCTGAGCCAGACATTGCCCCCAGCAGTGTTTGCTCCTCCTTCATTCACCCCCCAAATAATGCAGGGCCATTCTCCTATTTAGTTCCATTTCTTCACTTAGGAAGAAGTTGTTTAGGACAATTGAAGAAGTAGTTTAGGACAATTTAAGTTTAGGACAATTTAAGACTTCAGGACTGAGCAAAGTCCCAGTTACTTCTTGTTGGATAAAAGGGTTTAATAAAGATGAGGAGATTTAAGAAAAAACTAATGAACAAACTGAAAGAGAAAAATTCAAGCAAATTAATTTCATGGCAGCCTTGCAAGATAGCAAAGCTCCTTCAGACTTCTGCAGAAGAAGTCCAAATGATTGCTCCAAAATAAAGCCCTGATCTCACAGGTATCAAACAAATCCAGGTGAGCTATGCCCTTCTCCAGCCACTTGGTTTGATGTGTTAGACCCACAAGCCTGCCCAACCATGTGGTAAATGTGCAAAAAGGAAAACCTGAATGATTGACACTCAGGAGCAATGGTGGTGGTGGGGACCAGGACTTCAGATTTATCATCAGAACCTCAGCACTTCATTGTCACTGAACTCCTGAGCATGCCACAGGAACAAAACCTGCAGCTCCCAACAATTATTTCTACTCTGTTTTTCCAGACTTTCAAGGTTTTTGCTGTTCTATCAGTGGCTGTGGCATCCTTTAAGGCTTTACTGAGGAGGCAAAATAATAGGGGGGCCTCAGAAACCTGGTAATCAAAGGCAGCTGCATGCAAGACATTACACTCAAGCTCTAAGAATAACCATTAATTGCTTGTGTGGGTCAAAAAAAATCAGCTCCCATGAAAAATTAATATCTAAATGAAGACTAATGAGAGGCTGGTTAAATGTAGCAGAGAAATAACAGTAAGGGAGAAAAGTTTAGGACCCTGATTCTAAATGCCTGGAGTAACCAAAAGTGATGGTGAAGCTGAGACTTGAAGTCTGATCCTTCAGACAGGGCTGGGCATGTTTATTAGTTCAGTCCATGGGTCACCTTTTTGTTATTTAGGGGTGCCCAGAAAAGCCTCTGTTGTTATTCAAGTTGAAAGGGCAGCAAAACCACTGAGATAAGTAAGAGTCTTTCCTTGTGAGGACTCTGGAACAAGTTAGCAAGAAAAAATATGGAAAAGGGATTTTTCCTGCCAATGCTGTGCATCCTGAATGCCTCAGAGATACTCCTCCAGGAACACAGAGAGCAGTGCTTTGAACAGGCTGCCTGCAGCTCATCAGTTTGTTTTCCCCCTTTATAGCACATGCTGTCTTCCCATCCAGGCTGGAGGCACTTCTACATATCTGTGACCCAAGGAGTAATCTCAGTCCATCCACAGGAGTCTAAGCAGAGCAGAGAAAAACAGCCAGAGCTCACCCAACCCCCAGGTTCACATCTTTGCCCAGGCTGGCATCAGGTTTAGCTCACGGTGATATAATTGGTTGGAAGTAAAATTTATAAACTCGGTTGTCAAGACAAAATTGAAGTTCCCAGCCTGCCAAGCCCTCAAAAGAAAGGCAGAAGAGATCTGAACCTACTGTAAGGGGTTGATACAACTCTTGCCCTTCTAAGTTACAGTGAAATTCAGGGCAAAAATATTCCAACCCAGAAACTGCTGTTACTCTTGCCAAATACCAGCAAATATGAGCCTGCACTTCTTGATCTCTGGGTATCAATTAGACCTGAAAGATGGTCTCCTGTTGTACCCTTCAGCATCCCAGCATGGCAGAGGCAGCAGCAGCTCAGGAGCCTTGCTCAGCAGTGTCCTGCTTTGTGCTCTGGGGACTGACAGCACCACAACCCCACGAGATGGGAAACAGCTCCCTGGCCATGTGTGCAAGGGAGGATCTGTCAGCCAGATGCCTGGGACAGGAATGGCAGGAGATAATCTGGTACCATGAACATTTCAGGGAGGTCTTACTCTTTCACAGAGAAGCATGAAACCAGCCAGGGAACCAGGAACCAGGGAACTTGTTCTTCTCAGGAAACCTCCTCATTTCAGTCCTGCCATTTGGTCTGTGAAACAGGGAATGGGGAATGGGTGGGTAATCCCCAAGGAGCACCAGGCAAGTTCCCAGACTTATTTCTCAAATGCTTTGCATTTCAATGTACAAATTGGAAAACAAGCAAAGACCTTTCTTGGTAGCTGTTCTTCTATTCCTAGAACTTGGCAAAGAGACACTCAGTGATGCTGGAGATGCTCTGGTGTTCCACAGGCAATGTGAAATACTTGGAAAAAATGCAGCAAATTCAAGGCCAAGATAAAATATTTTTGGCCATGAAGATCAACCCTAACCTTTGTAAAATGCCTGTCAGCAACAGCATTGTTTATTACAGCTATAGTCCAGCTGGTACTTTTGAGCTGAGAACTGGTTCTGATTCATATTTCATCTGTTCTGCATCAAAAACCTCCATCCTTCTGCCTGTGCTCCAGTGAGGAAACTTAACTCTAGTATTTCACATTCAACCCAGAGTGTGTGGGATTCTCTACTCATCTTGAATCAACCTTAATACTTTGCACTCAGATTTTGGTGTTTAATGACATTTCATAGAGTATTGCATAAATACACTTGAATTATGGATTTGATTTGAGCTCATTTCTCTGTCTGTTAATCCAAATATTTGTATTTACTGTGAATCTGAGACACCTGATGTGGTTGCTGGCTTTGATTCAGTGACTGAAGCTATATGAATAGAAGTCTCTTTCCAAAACTACAGTTTGATTCCTTCTCTGAAGTCACATTAGCATATGTGTTTTAAGCACCTCATTCTTGGGCACTGTCTTCAACAACTGGTGCTAGTGGTCCCTTCCAACTCAGGACATTCTATGATTCTATGAATTCATTCACTCAAAACACTGACAAGCAAAAAGGAATTTAATTCCTGGCTAATCAAGTTTAAAACCTTTGTTAGAACATAAGCTTTCTGTCCCGACGAGCCCTATTTAAAATGAAATTTTCAAAAAATCTGCATTTAGGCTTCAAAATCAAGCCCTGCCAATTAAGGAAGGCAGGTATCTCACTACAGCTCTCTTGAGCTTATGTTTCATGATGGGGTCTTCAATTACAGCATCATTTCAGGCCATTTTTACATAACTTAATCCACAGAGTGAGCAGTCCTGAATCAATGAGCAGCTACTCAGTATTTTGCTCCACCCTCATTACACACTATGTCACTACAACTTCTTTTGCAACCCCAACCCTGATCTGAAGGCAGGATTAATAATTTCTCCATAGGTTTTCCTAAAGAGCATTTCAATGGAATATATGAGAGCTTGCCCAATAGTAATCAATTCCCATTCACTCTGCAAAATGGGGAAGTGGTACATTTCCCATTTTATAGGCAAGGACCTGAGGCACAGAAAGGAGGTCAAAAGTGCTCATTAATTTCCAGAGGCCAATTTGCTATGCCTTGGACATGATTATTCATGGTACTCAGCATTAAATACTACTTCATGCATCCAACATCCTGGTCTTGTTGAGTTACATGGCTGCTGGTGGTCCCATGCACTTCATATCAAATTTGTAGGATTTTAAGTCAGAAGGTGAGCAGCAGAAGGTGAGCAGCAAACAGTGACCCCCAGGAAATATCCAGTTAAGAGATGGATGGTCCCACCTAGGGACACACAAGCCCTATTTTCCCAGGCCAGCATGACAACACCTTGATTTTGGGACCATTCTGTTGCTCATTCATTATACAATTTCCAGTTGCTGCACCAGCAGACAAAGGAATCTTGGAGACAATAACTACATTAGTATGAGAATGAAAACTGTTCATCCAGACATTTTTCCCATTTATGAAAAAGACAGTGGTCTGAGGGAAAAAATAGTTTGTGGAGATAAAATAAAAGGTCTCTATCCCAAGGGGAGCTGAATCAAGCTTTATGCTGATGTTAGCTAATATTAGCTTTATGCTGATATTTCCTTCACAGTCTGGAGAGCTGGTACAATGAAAGTTTTGGGTTGGCCCTTCAGATTTGCAGTAAAACATGTTCAGTTTTCCAAGGGCATGAATTTGTGTGTAGTTTGAGACTGTTAAGACAGACACAGTCCTGAGACTGCTGAGCAGCTCTGTACCTGGGTTTGTGCCAGTGTCCATTGAGGAAAAGCCATGTGTGAGATGATCTATTTCTATCTGAGCCTTAAAAACTTCCAGGGATAAAGATTTCCCTCCTTTCCTCCTCCACTAGCAGCTTGTTTCAGCCTGGAAGAAAGGTTTCCCTGATGTCCAGCATGAAGCTCCCACACTGCAATCCGTGGCCTTTGCCCCTTTATGGTGTCACCTGCCACTATGGAGAAGAGTTTGATCCCATCATCTTTGCAGCTGAACTTCAAGCAGTTGTATTAAATTTCCTCTTTACTTGGCCTGAGTCCTGAAAGAAGCCAGGATTTCTATCCTTTCTCTGGGGCCCAGATACACTCTTGGCCCAGAACAGGGGGCCCTGCTTCTTTCAGGGTTAAGGCCAAGCACCTGTACAACCACCCCAGGGCTCCATCTGAGCCACAGGCTGAAGTTTCCCTTCCATGTAGACAGCTGGAGAGGGTTATTGACCTCTTTGATATGGACTGGGGACACAGCCAGAGTCGGCATGAACAGAGGAAAATTCACATCAGAGGTTTTTTAGAAAGCAGAACAGGCAAAAATAATCTGTGATGTGTAACTTCAGGCCTCTAGCACACAAGGGGCACCCTCAGTGGGTTCCCAAAACCACAGGCAGGCAGAGCCACCATCCTCACCAGACTGTTTAACCACTGAGAAACCAGAAATGATCAAAAAATCTTCTTTCCCCAGGTGCCATTACACTCTGGGAAGCCTAAGCAGAGGCACACAGGCAGGGACGGAGTTTAGACCAGGTCCAAGAAGAGGAGAGGCCGAGCTGGCTGGGGCAGTTAACCTCTGACAGACAGTCTGTAATATACCTGACACAGAAAACAAACCAGGTGGTGCCACTGCTTGGAAAATACAGACACAGCAGGGGCCTGGGCATGGAGGAGGGGGAGAGAGGGAAAACATGAGCAGGGGAAAACCGAGAGGGCAGGAGTCGTTAACCCCTGATAGTGAGTATAAAGTATTTTACTCCCCATCTCATTCATTAGACCATGTCAGCTCCAGGAGTACCATGGCCATTCCCTCACATAAATCCAGCAAGTTTCTCTTTTAAAAAGGCCAGACACTGTCTCTGCCATGGCAATCCAGCAGTCTGGCTGGCTGCCTGCCCTGCATGCAGGAGCACAAGAGCTCAGCTTTGGCAGGTGAGGGCAGCCCTCTCCCAGGGGCTCCTGCACCCTCTGCCTGGCACTGCCACTTGCCCTCTGCTTCTTCCCTGCAGCCCAGGGAATTGGGGTGTCCCCAGGGGCCACTGTGCCCTGTCCCTGTCCATGCCAGCCCGTGGGCAGGAGCAGCTCAGCAGAGATTTCAGGGAGGCAGAGCTGCTCACCACCAGCTCCATAGCAAAAGCTGCTCAGGGAAGTGATAGACTCACAATCCCTGGAAATGTTCAAAAGATGTGTGGAAGTGGCACTTGGGGACATGGGTTAGTGGTGGACTTGGCGTTGCTGGGTTAGCAGTTGGACTCAATGATCTCAGAGGGCTTTTCCAGCCTTGATGATTCTATGGTTCTATAAACTTCTGGATGACTGATTTCATCCATGGTCCAGCATGGTCCTCTCAGATATCTGATCATAGGAACTGTGACACAGGGAAAAATTTAACTCTCACCCTCTCTGCAGAGCCACACACTTCCCAACCCTAAGGAACAAATCTTTTATAACCCATGCTTAAATAAGGGTACAATGTTGAGAGAAAGGAATTACACAGAATAACCTGCATCTGGTGCTGGTTTGGAGCTTATCTCTGCACTTCCAGCTTAAGGGGACACAATGTACCCCCATCCTGCCCCATTTGTATAAGTTGCTCAAACCAGCAACCACCCCAGCAAAACTCTGGGAAATGCAGGAAGTGATTCTGTCCTTGAAATCTGACCTGAATTTTTACTAAAAAGCCAGCAATTCCAATAAAAGAACAGGGGCACAAAATCAAGCTATTTTTAACACATCTGTCTACAGTTAAACAACATTGTTTTTCTTTGTGAGAACTTAGTAACATCAGAAATGTTGGAGAGCCTTCCTGGGGCTGAGGTATTACAGGGCATCTTGTATACCTTGGCATTGTGTGGCTTTCCAGGACATCATTTTAACACTTCACAAATCAGGCTTTATGGACATTCTTCTCTCATAAATCCACTGCAAAGCAAACACAGAAATTACATGTTACACATAGCCAGGTAAACTGCACAGAAGATCACCAGCGAGCAGAGCATTTTTAAAATGTATAAAAACCATAAAGCATTTTTGGTGTTTTATGATGGCAACATTTCTTTTAGGGCCTGACCCAGCCTTCTTTGAAGTCAAATGGAGTCTTTCCATTGACATCAGAGGGTGTGGGATTTGTCTCACAGCAACTTATACCAATGAGAACAATATTTTGCTCTGAAGTCATGACTTTCTGCCGTGGATGTTTGGAAAACAGCTCATCACCTGACAATACACCCTGAAGGTACTGACAGTCCATGTGTTTTCATTATTTCAAAATGAGACTTGGTAACAGGCTCAGCTGTTTAGGGAAGGTAATATTTTTCTTAAGTACGCCTACCATAAAGTAAATTAGCAAAATCTTCTTCGAGCTGTGACTAAAACATAAGGGCACAGCTGCCCTGGAGGAGTAAAAGGGCTCTCAATGTAAACTCCACTGATATCATCACCATCAGAAGGTCATAAAATTGATTGATTATAAATACAGTCCTCATTTGTTTACAGCTTGCATTTTTGGGTCCTGGGTAATTAGCACATTAACCATCCCTCAAAGTGAGCGCTTACAGGTGCCGCTCCCAGATAGCCAAAGTGGAAAACTGCACAAGAGCAGCCTGATTTTCCTGCCACAGTTCCAGGATGGAGGGGAGAAATGTCAGTTATGTGTTTAGCTACTTGATCACACCTACCCAGGAGCCAAGGGCTAAAGGGGCATTAAAATGACCTCTTAATTTCCTTCAGCGCTAAGGTAGCACCCAAAAAATGAGAGACATGTCAGCAATGTGAGGGAGATCTCCTCTTTGGGAAGCCTGCGGCTGCCAGAAGTCTTTTAAGATTCTTTTTCCCTCGGCACAAGCCAACAAAGGAAGATAAAGATCACCCTATTTGTGGTAACTGGTACTTAGTTCCTTTTAGCTACACTTAAAATAAACTCTCTTTGAGTTCTCCAAAGGTTTCAGCCTTCAGACACACCACTACCGAGCTGTAAGCCAGCCACCTTCCTCTCAGCCCCTCTTGGCTCCAAGTTCACGACTACTCTGTGCTCAGGACATTAAACTTTAAAGTCACGTTTTATTTGTACAGCTGGATGCATCAGGTTTATGCTTATTGTCTAATTAGCCAACTAAACCACTTCTGAAAGGGTTTTAATGCCTTACCCCCAGTGAGATCTCTGTAGTGAGTGTGTGTTGAAATGCTAATGGAGACAAAGAATTCCTTTTTGTAGGAATTTGCAGTATTTTGGATACATCTCGTGGGCCAAATCTTCAACTGCTGTGGCTTGGTTGGAGTGAGGCAGGTTATTCCCAATTAGAGACATTGAAGGACTCCTGAAATTTAACAGCATGCCAGAGAAGCCATTCCCTAATATTCTGGTTTTCAGATGGCTTAAAACTCAATGGCCAGTTTCCAGGTTTTTCCTGTTTTCCACAGAAGTTTATTAGAAATGCCTCCTGCATGTGGGACAAGATAACAGTTACAGGATTCACCAAGGCACTAAAGATTAAAGTAGGCATCATCTGCCCTGGCATTTACACAATTTTATAGATTCATTCTTTCAAAACATTTCCACTGGCATCATCTACTGCACAAATAATTAAAAAATCTCATACTTACATTTTTTTAATCCATGAAATGAGAGAAGTGAGCAAAAAATGAAGTCCCTGGCATAGCTGATATTATCTGTGCATTAAAAAGGAGAACTTGCTTTACTTTTGGGGGTATATCTGTTAATGCTACCAGTTCCTAAATGGAAATATTCTGGAGAACTGCCTCTTCTGATGTATTTGTACAAGCTAGAGCAAAAAGCAGCCTGAGAAGAGCCTCTAAACACTACAACACCGGCAGTAAATAATGCTAATAACCCTTAATTATGGGCCTTATTTAATTCCTGTTTCCAAGTGCCATGAATGTAGCTAAATGAATGTGCTAAATGATAGCAAATTAGCTTTAAAAATGTTAATGGAAAGTTGCTTAGTGCTGAAGGCTGTTTTTTGCCCTTCTGGCAGGAGGGGAACTCCTCCATTAAGATTCCTCTCCATCCCAATTGAATCCACAGCTGACCCCTTCAGTTTTTAGACCCTCACACCTCTACATACCCAGAGACCTATTTTCACTTTAAATCCAGGAAATTTTAGTTGTTTTACTCCTCAGATTGTTTCGTTTATGGTTGGACTCGTGATCTTAAAGGTCTCTTCCAAACTAAATGATTGTGTGATTCTAAGTTTTGGATGACTGAATCCTCCTTACACAGTTTGATTTTGTTCTAACTCAACACCCATCAGTACATGCAGCAGCCAACCCCAGCTTGGCTCATTTCAGATCTGAGTTCCAGGTGGCAAAATTTTCCCATAAAGTTTATCCAAAGAGGAACATGACAAACACTACAGGTGCAGAATACTACACAGTGCTCCCTTGGTCTGATAAAATTTAGCATTTCAGCATTCCTGCATCCTGGGCATGATGCCTCCTTGTAAAACTGTCTCATGACCAAACCACAGAAGAGGAGATCAAGCAAATGATTCAATTTCTAACTTTTGAAATCTCTGGGGTTTTTATACTGGAGCCAGTTGCCCGGCTGAGCCCATAAACTCAACTGGAAAATATGATGTGCTTGGTCAGACCGTGTTCCTGTAAAAGTGATGACCCAGCAACATGAGCACAGCAATTTTTCTAGCTGCAAGTGCTGATCTTTATTGAACCAATTGGTACAAAGAAGAGCAAAATTTAATCACAGAATATCCTGAGCTGGAAGGGACACACAGGGATCATCCAGCCCGACCCCTGGCTCTGCACAGCACCATCCCCAGGAATCCCACCCTGTGTCTGAGGCACTGTCCAAACACTCCTGGAGCTCTGGCAGGTTTGGTGCTATGACCATTCCATGGGGAGCCTGGTCAGGGCCCCACCACCCTGTGGGAGAAGAGCCTTCTCAAGAGGAAGAGCTCCTGTTCCAAAAGTTGTCCATCCCCCCACCTGCATCACTTGTGCTAATATTATTCCTCCTTACAAATTTGGCTTCAGATTTGATCTTTGCAAGCACTAAGAGAAATAGGTGATGAGAGAAAACACCACCACCACCCTACACCACCCCCCACCCCCCAAACCTTATCTTTGCAAAGAAATAGCCAGACTAAACTTGCAATTTATCCCAGAAATGTCTCTGGCTATTCTGAAATGTTTTGCTGCCATTCCCCATCATTTGTTTTTTTCTCATTGCTGTCCTGCTGCACTTTGAGGCTGGATGATCACTTAATGTAAATTGTCACCAGCACCCAAGTCATCGACTTAAGCTGGTTTATAGCAGTTAAGGATCTCGTTCCTGACAGCTCAGCTCTGGCAAAGAAAGGGCTGAACTGTGTTTTGCAAACAAGCAATGCAGTGAATTTCATTCTGTTTCTCCGTTCATGAACCAACATTGGTTTGGTAAGAGATATTTGTTATTCAAGTACTTGCTGGACAGCTTGGATCAACAATGGCTCATTCCAGAAACAGTTCATTTCAATTTCTTGCTGCTCATGGGGTGAGAACTGTCACCTAAATCAGATGGTCCTGATGCTAATCTTTGAGGGGATGAGTAAGCCTTTCAAAAATTGGAGAACAAAGGCTGATGAAGAACAAATATACTTGTTCACATGTAAATGCAAGTACAGATACAAAGAACAACCAACTCCCAAACTGGCATGCAAATAAAAATCTGTCCAGGCATAAACAGAGAAATATCAAGGACACTGACAGCATCAGTCTGGCAAGCCCAGGTGGAGTAAAAAGTATCAGCATGGCAGGGACGGTTATAGCCACTCTAATTAAACGTGTGTCCCAATGGCAACAAGATTTCAACCTCTAATTCCTGGACTGACCCCGCTAAACCGTGGCTGAATTACAGTATCCTCCCTGCACAGCTATTTAGGGTTCTAGTGATGAAGAATTCAAGGCATCCCTTAGTAAAATGCAGCAATGCCTAATTACTCACTGTTGCTATTTGCTTACATTTTCCTATTCAGAAACAATCCCAGTCATGTTCCCACCTATCTGTTCATGTTGTTTCTTTCACTGCTAGATTACAAATCAGCACTGGTACCTTTTTGTGATGCACGCCTTGCAGCCAAGGAGACTCTTTCACCTCCACTTTCAACACTCAAGGTGACCATCTCACAGTACTCAACCAGCATCTTTCTCTAAACATTGGACAGTTCAGGTGAACTTCAGGAAAATATCAAATAAAGGTTGAACTCCCTATGAATTTTTAAGGGGCATCAGGAAGAAAACATCAGAATGTCCCTGCACTGTACAGTGGTGTGTGCAGGGTTTTCTCACACCTTCCTCATGTAGGCACAGGCAGAAAAACAAGGGATTTTTTAAAGCTCTGTCACTTTAGCTGCCTTATTAAAATGCCTCTGAAGATCCTGCAACTTCACTTACTACTCTGCATTGCTTCTCTGCTGACACCATGCTCAGGACAGTCTCCTTGGCTTGAGTATCTGCTCAGCCAGCCAAGCCAAACTGACTTCAGAACATTTTATGAAAATGTTAATATTGCTTTGTTACCTTACCAGGCAGATGTGAAGCTGTTCCCAGTTGGATTTCAATATCCCAGTGCTGGTGGGTCAGTGCCTATGGCTGCACAGAGCCTTATGGAGCTCCTCATCACAGCCCTGTAGAGTGATGTTATTGCAAAGAGGAGTTTCTACATGCCATCGCTGCAGCTCTCACCTCATCACCAGCCAAATGAAGGAACAAGGAAAAATACTAAAAGAAGGAACTAAATGTGAGCTGGAATTAATTTCACTGAAATAAATATTTTTGTAGAATCAGCTGTACAAGCAAAGCTGTTACTGCATCACCCAGGAATGAAGGTTCACTTCTCCAAGATGCAGAACTTTTCTGTGGATTGTTCTGAACCCATCATGATTCCTCACCCCCACGGTACTTTCTCTTTGGAAGTAGCATAAAGAACTTATTCGACAGCTTGGGCCATATATAAAAGCTCCTGAGCACTAGGTTAGCTCAAAAGTGGAAATCAAAATTTCCTAAAAGGCTTATCAGATACAAAGATTAAATTTTCTCTCCAGATAACCACAGGATGCTCATGATCCCCTTTGAATTCCATGGCAGATGCCTCACTTAAACTACTAGAATTACTAGAAATTACTAAATCATAGAATCACCATAGACTGGTTTGGGTTGGAAGGAACATTAAAGATTATCTAGTTCCAAACCCCTGCCATGGGCAGGGATGCCACTCACTAGATCAGGTGCTCAGCATCCCATCCAAATCACCTTTTCATTAACATTTGAAACCAGGGCCTGCTTCTAAAGAGGAGCTTTCAGCTGGCATAAATCAGATTATCTGTACAGATACCTAAGAGCCACAGAAAGTGTAGCACTGGAGAATCTGTCCTGCCTTTCAGGGATTCAGATTCAGGGAGCTCCTGCAGAGCTCTCACACAGCCCAGCAGTGGTGTATAATATCCAGATTTCAGGAAACCATCTGGGAATTCCCCACTGTGCCCCTCAACCACAAAGGTTACCCTGTGTTGGTTTAATTTAGCTAGTTGTGGTCTGCCCCGTGCAGGGAGAGCACATCCTTCCAAAGACATTAGTGACTCACAGCCAGAACCAACCATTGTTGAGAGAGAATTTGTTGTTTGTCAGGGGAAGCTGAAAAAAAGTTTTGCCAAGTACTTCCTTTGGTAACATCCTATACATTTAAATGTCACAGCTGCTGCCCAGGCCAAGGAGGTAATGTCCCCATAATGAGCTACAGCTAAATAAGTGCATCCAAATCACAAGAGTGCCCTTGAGCTGCCCCAAGGAGCTGCCGTCCTTCCCTCAGGCATCCCAGTCCTCTGCAGTGTCCCCACAACTGATCCATATGAATCCAGTGTTTGATAAACACATTCCAGCAAGTGGCAGGACCAGGCCCTTCTCAGGGGAAAACAGAAAAAAGGGAGAGGCTCTGGCAGTGGTAATTCTCAGGAATGTGCTTCCCACACTTTTGGTTTTTAATTACAACTGAAGCAATTAATGGCTTCGAGACAAAAAGGAATGAAATTAGATTTTCTTGAACATATAGAAACATATCACAGCCTTGTGGGATAATTAAATGAACAAAATCTGCTGTAGAAGGGAGAACACCCAGTGCTGCCTGTGGGGGAGAGAAAAGTCACTGAGCTCTGCTCCCTTAGCTTTGCACTTCACTATCTGAACCATCTCAAAGTGAGTCACCTGTGTGAGGTCCACAGCATCACTTTGTTTCCCAAATTGCTCCCTAGATCTGCATCAGCATCTCACTCTGTGTCAGGGCCCTGAGGGCACTCATGGCCCCCACTGGGTTTCCTTCCCCAGCCCTGCCCAGGAGCTCAGCCCAAGGCCATCAGCCCCAGCCTGAGCTAAGCCTGCAGGTTCAAGCCCTGCTAACCAGAGCACAGCCTGTGCTGCTGCTCGTGCCTGAGCATCAGAGCAAGTGTGACCCCTGGAGCAGGCAGCTGGAGCAAGGGGATGAGAAGATGAGCAAGGTGATGCTCAAGTGGCAACCCAGCTCACCCTTCCACCTCCATGGAGCACGGAGCTCAGGGAGGAGAAAATCACATATGGAGCTTTTAGACTGTGGAGTTTTCCTCACAGGTAGAAAATGAGATCTAGAAAACTTATTCTGTGTTAAAACACCCAATTTTAAACACAGACTAAATCTGGAGGATATATCTCCCAGGAATGCATTCTATCACTACTCCAGCTTTTCCCAAAAATCTTCATAGAAAATAATCCATGAGAAACAGCCTCTTGCACCAATCTCACTTCAGTAACTTCACAAGAGCAGTAAGAATTATAGAAAAACCAGCACAGACAGCATTCCCCAGACTTGCACATGCACATTTACAGTTTGCTTTGACATCAGGCTCGAGTTTCCCTGAAGTAATCATCGATGTTTCAGGTTGCAATTTTTCATTGCCCACTTTGGGGCCTGACTTTCAAAGAACAAAGAACTTCCTGAAAATCAGTTCCTGACATGATGGGCCAGTTGTTAATTAGAGATGCAGGTGCCTACATGAGGCATTTCATTTGAACATTTTTGCTTACACACTCTGAGCCATCGACTTCCTCCTCGTCCATCAGCTGTGCAACACACAGAGCTTGTGCATCACCAGGGAGCTGAAAGGAGCTTCCAGAATTAAAATAAAACTTTGGAAATCATTTCCTGGCAAGTGCGTTGAAGGCCTGCCTGCTACTGACGTGGACAAGATTTGGTTTACTTTTTTGGTGGGCAAGATGAGTTCTGAAAGAGCAACTCTGATGAAAATTGCCCTGGCATTTAAGTGACATTTTGGCAAAACACCATGGAAACATTTGGTCACATCCTCTCAGTGCTTAATTTCTTCCTTAAATGTGCTTTTTATTATGTCACAGTTGTTAAATTTGTAACAAAAAATCCCTTGAGACTAAACAACACTGTTTGGTATGTGAAAAATGAACAATACATTTACATCAGTAAACTGAGAGGAAATCTTAAATAAATGTATCATTGAGTATCAATAGATGTTACTTTTATGAAATTTGACCATTTTGTGGGCCCTGATAGGCAGGATGTCCTAAAAAACTCAACTACATAAAAATATTGTCATATTCATTCAGTTGTGACATGACTACCCAGATTTGCTTCCTCTGATGGGTTTATTGCTGTCACTCAAACATCACTGTCTGGGAAAGCAACTAAGCACTTAAATTCATTTTTAAACTTTCACTATTTTGAAATGACCAGCATAATCCTAGAATCAAATCTTGAAATGTACGGACACTTTCAGCTATTTTTGATGGGAGGGAAGAGGAGTTGAGATTTCTATGCAAAAAGACTCAGATTAATTCCTGCTAAACCTGGTGTGAGATTTGACTGCTTGTGTGTTCCGTGGTGTTGCTGCCTCCATGGGCTCTGCAATAAAATCTTCTGCCAGGTCTAGTGGAAGGTGTCCCTGCCCACAGCAGGGGCTTGGAAAGAGATGGGCTTTAAAGTCCCTTCTAACCCAAAAAACTCTGTGATTCCATGGTTCTGTTCTTGCTGCAGTAACTTTCCTGGTGTAGCACTAACATTTCATTGCATAAATCCTCAGAACAAGTAAGTAACAAGTTAATTTATTTGTTGTGCAAAGTGTTGAGGATGTTTCTGGATGCTGTGGGCATGCTGAAACCTGTGCATTTCCCAGCAAATATAAACAGATTTCAGTGCATTTGCATCTCCCACCAGGACTGAGGGCTGTTGTCCCATTTCAGTGGGATTCCTCTTCTCATACACAGCACTCACTGTGTGCTGGTGTGGCAGCAGGACCATTCAGAATAGGAACTGACCCATTTGCTTTTTTCCTTTAAAAAGTAAAATCAGCCCATTTTGGATTCTGGTTTCTAAGGGCAGAAATCCTATAGTGCTTTTAGCCTTGAGCATTTGCTCAGACATCCTTTTGGCTTTGGTAAGAACACAAACAGCAGCACAATTTAACAGACACACCAGTGCACTGGGATTCAGAAGTTCAGGAATCAGCTCTGCTGCTAACTGTGGCCACCTGCTTTACCTCTCAGTGCTCCTGCTCCTCTCCCACTCTGTCTGCCTCCTCTATTTGAACTGTAGGCTCCTTAATGCAAATACCATCTTCCTCTAACAGTGCTGAGTGCCCAGCCCTGGAGCACTGACCTCTTTTGGGATTATCAAACATCTGTACTATAGAAAATAAGAGCACAGAGTCAGCCCTTGACTCTTGGCTTTGCTAATGTGGGTATTTCAGCCATGGCCTATCAGCCCTGTGCTCTCGGGCTTTGTTATCTCTGATTACTTATCTGCTAAAGTTGTTCCCTTCTGCACAGCATAACCCTTCCGTGTCTCCTTCACCCACTGCTCTGTGTTATTCCCTGAGACTGCATTCAGAGGATGTCAGAGCAGCTGTAAATTCAATCATTCCTCACTATCAGAAAATGCACAGGTCAAGCTGCCCCCGCCTTGAGCCCCCAGAGCACAGGCCATCATGAACACACCTTCTTTCTATGTCCATATTTTTCCCCCACTGGTGTTAGACATGCTCTTTCTGGACAGCAGGGGTGGAGAGGAACTCACATACAGGGGGATGGTGTGCTCCTGACCCCAGGTCTCATTCCAGCATGGGGACAGATGGCCGTGGATCTGCCCAGGGTTGTCCCAAAGTCTGACTCCATTCAATCTTGTTTGAGAACCACCTGTAGCTTTCATGCCAGTGCTGGTCTCCTCTCAGAGTCAGCTCACTCCAGTTCCCATTTTCACACCCACACTTTATAACTCTATCTCCTTTTGCCTGGCCAGAGAGTCCCCACTCCTTGTCCTATAAATGTCCCTCTCCACACAGAGTGTTTCACTGTCCCTGCTTCCTCCTCCTTTTCTCTACCACCACAGGTGATTTTTTTCTGTCCCATATGTTCCTGATTTTATTAACCCCACCCAATTTTCTGTCTCCAGCTCTGCCCAGACAGCTGGCTCTATCCCATTTCTTGTACTCACCCTCAGTTTTCCCTTGACTCATTATTCTCAACCCCTCTGTAAGTCCTGTGCAGTTTCCTCACGATGTTTCTTCAGCCATAACCTCAGAAAACTCCTTGCTCCCATTTCCCTTTCCCCAATCTTTGTGCTAGTCCTGGTCTCCTCTGAATTTAACTCATAGATTCCTCCTCTACATTTTCTGGCATTTGATGACCCGTGAAAGAAGAGCACAAAAGGACCAAGTTCTAAAGCCAACCCACATCTGAGGGGGGGCTCATGGTGTGTGCAGCTTCCTCACAAGGGACAGTGGAGGGGGAGCTCCAATCTCTGCTCTCTGTGACAGTGACAGGACCTGAGGGAATGGCTGGAGCTGTGTCAGGGCAGGTTTAGGTTGGATTTCAGGAAAGGTTCTTCCCCCAGAGGATGCTGGGCACTGCCCAGGCTCCCCAGGGAATGGGCACAGCCCCGAGGCTGCCAGAGCTCCAGGAGTGTTTGTAACACACTCTCAGGCACAGGGTGGGATTGTTGGGGTGTCTCTGCAGGGCCAGGAGTTGGACTGGATGATCCCTGTGGGTCCCCTTCCAGCTCAGGATATTCCATGATTCTGTGCATCCCCCTCCCAGCACTCTGGACTGCAGTTATGTTTGGGGCAGGCAAACCCTGTCAGGATTTCAGCTGAATCCCCACTGAGCACACACAGACTGAGATCTTCCAGTCCTGTGATTTGCCAAGGTAAGGCAGATTTGTATTGGTACAGCAAAAATACAACATCCTCGGAAGCAGCAGGACAAAGAAGAAATGATGTAAGAAAAGTTTTTACTGTTCTTCTGAATGGAATTCCTGTCCTCAGTCACCAGAAGAGTACCTGCTGCTTCTGGGCAGATATTTTAAGGCACTTGATTCATTAATTGCACTTCACCTGATAAGTTTCTGGGCCAGTACCAAAAATAACTGTATTCTCTGCTCAGACATATTTTCAATGGTGCCATGTGATGCTGGGGGGAAGGGAGAACATGCAATTCTGTAACCTTCAAAGCTCACAGTTCTCATTAACCAGCGCTAAATGTCAGAGCCTTTCTAGCTGAACCTGGCAAAGTTATCAAGAGAGTTTCAAACTGGGACTCCTACAGGAACAAATCCACTTAATATTTGCCCACATCACCTCTGCTCGCCACGGGTATCACGAATGTGTCTTTGATCTATTTCTGTGAATGTGATAAATGGCAACATGTCCCCAACCAAAGCAACACCTTTCTTAACTGGATGGACTTCCAGTATTCCAGAGACTACTACAGAAACTATTTACAAGAGTATGGAGTGGCAGAACAAGGCGAAATGGCTTCAAACTGTCAAAGAGTAGGTTTAGATTAGATGTTAGGAAGAAATTCTTGGCTGTGAGGGTGGTGAGGCCCTGAGTTTTTTCCAGAGAAGCTGTGGTTGCCCCTGGATTCCTGGAAGTGTTCCAGGCTGGGCTGGACAGGGCTTGAAACAACCTGGGGTAGTGAAAGGTGTCCCTGCCCATATGGGGTGGAACTGGATGCTCTTTAAGGTTCCTTCCAACCCAAACCAGTTTGTGATTCTACATTTCTATGAAACACACAGCAGCCAGTGGCCTAATCATGCTGCTCTGATCTTCCCAGGACAGAGAGACACCAGCACCCTTCCTCTCTACCTGTTCTTAAGACACTGGATCACATCTCTAGAAAACAAAGATCAGAAGAAATCCAGCTGTGACAGCCCAGCCCAGCCCCTGTGCAGGTGGCAGATTCCCCCAGGAGTCAGTCAGACAATGCTGCTGCTCATTAGGGGTGGGTGGGACAGGAGAAATGGGAATAGACATTTCCCTTCATTCATCAAACTGGAACAAGATTGAGAGTTCTGAAAAAAAAACAAGCACTTGGCAGAGTCAATGACTGGGGACAAATCAGGAGAGACTTTGATCATTAAAAGTGCAAAGAATGAAGGTTAAAAAGCAGTTGTTACATAAAGGGGATTCTTTAGTTACAGGAATGTTTGATCCGATTCACAGCTAAGGATGTGTACCCATTTTAAATGGAAAAATCCTTTAGCTTTGGTATGAATTTATCTATCCTGCCAGACAAATTGCTCATATCAAACTGTCATTTGGATGTTCAGCCATTGAAAACACAGTTAAAGCATGTCCCTTAATTAGAAATCCCGTGGAAACGAAAACAATCCTCTCTGGCATCTACTTACCCTGGATGGTAAATCGGACTTATCATCTGGCAGGGCTTCCTTCCTGTTTGTGTGGGTGGATGGAGGCAGACAAGGAATCCTGCTCCCCTTCCAGCAGCCCTTGGAGACAAGCAGCCTCCCATGCCAAGGTTTCATCTCCCACAAGTGTCTCTCTGCAAATAGGTCTGGGAGACACGATGAGCTTCTCAGATTAGAGGTGGACGGGACAGGCGTCTTCTGCTCAGTAGGGACCAAGGGAAGCTTAGCTCAGTGTTTTAATGGATAAATCTGTTTTAAATCTGTTTCATTTCACTAGATAGGAGTCTCTTTGATGGGGCTGAATTTATTTTCCATGCTAGTAAAAACAGTATAACTCACTTATTACCTTCTGCTACTGGAAAGATGAGGTAACCCAGCCATATCTGTCCTTACAACCATTTTACTGCTGTCTTTTTTTTTAATTAAATATGTTGTTCAAAGTCCCATTTAACTACAATTGGTTATTATATAAAAATTTCAAGCTCATTAAAAATTAAAAGAGGTCTCTAATCCTTACAGTCATGAAGAAAATCTTAAAAGATAAATCCCAAAGTCTAAAAAGCAAAAAGTAGATTTTACCTTTCAGTACCTGCCTACAGTCAACCAATGCACCTTTGGGTAATGTTAAGATCTTTCTAATTTAAGGTCTTTAATTCAAAATGGAATAACATCTTGAATGAAATTGTTCTCTTGAAGGCAGTAGGTGGTCTGGTGCATGGGCTTTTGAGCTTTTTGTGAATCACACAGTGAAATTCTCCAATGTCTCAGATCACAATTGAGAACCACTCCCAGGGACCTCAGACTATTCCCTGATGGGCAAAGAACCCCAAATGCTCTGGTTTTGCGCTTGTGGTGACAAATTCACGAGTTTTCAATGCTGTGCACTGGCAGTGTTGATGCACTGCCTCCAATTTCTTTGTAAACTTGCCTTGTTTACAGCCCTTTTTTAAAGGACGTTTCTCACTCTATAGGAAACAGATCCTGAGCTCTCAGCCAGCATGGTCAGTTCACTTGAGATCAACTACATCAGGATTTTACCTAAAGTAGATCTAACAATTTCTCTTCTCCTTCAGGAGGAGATCCTGAAGGGGTTACCAGATCAAAGGGCATATGCAAGAAAACCTCATCTCAGATTTCCCAGGTTTTACAAAGTTACAGACCAGCGCCACAAAGCCTTGGTAAGAATTTCCTCTTATCCCACGAAAGGACCTGAGGAGACTGAAGAAGTGACATAATCCTGGGTCTAGTCCTATCTGGACTCCACATAAGCAGGTTCAGAAGTGCAAAGAAAAATCACACAGAAGGGAACCTGCCTGTGCCAGTCTTTCTCTGGAAAAGCTACTTCTGCTGTGGGACTACTTCAGCAAGTCTGGAATGGTTCTGTTCCTTTTCCATCACTTTCCCCACCAAGAAGTTTCCCATTCCTTGGCTAAGCTACCCAGGACGGAGGCCGTGGAGAGGAGATTGACTGCTAGAAACAATAAAAATAAGAGTAGGGTATTAAATAAGGCACTGCTGTAGAGTAATAGGGAGGGTGGAAAGGAATGGGCTCATGCATATTACAATCCTATAAAAGAAAGAATTCTTAAATGAGTATTAAAGAGGACTGAGTTACAGCATGAGAAAACTAGTTTAATCACCTATTGTGCAGCTGTAGTTAATTCTGTACAGATTTTACAGACATCCCAGCTATCATGCAATGCTCCATGCAATCACTGTTGGTGACACTCCACTTTTATCACAAGTCCTGTTAATGATGTCATTACTTGGGCAAGTCTTCCATCACCCTCAGTTAGATGTTTCCTTAAGTAGGACCTGAGGTCAGATAACACCTGATGAATATACATGGCAGGAGGTCAAATCTGCTTCCTGACTGCACAGAAGAGAAACATATGGTACGTGGGGATACAGAAATACACACACATGCTTTCCACCCTCCACCTCAGCAGGATTAGCTCCAACCATCTTGGTAACAAACCTTTAATGTCCCTCTGGTGAGGGGTGTCTCCATGGGAAAGCCATGTAATAGTCTAAAGTTCATTGGAATTCTCTTCCTGGCTTGGGAATGTAACTGCTACAGATTGGGTTTGAAAATTCATTAACAGCTGGTTGATCTCATGACATCTAAGTCATGATTGAGTGATCAGAAGACTGTTTCTGATGACCACCTGAAAATCTAACAAACAGGGAGCTTGATGGCTAAACAAGCAATTAGCAGTGCCAAACTAGATGATTAGTTATCAATCAACTCAGCTGCTGATGTTCATCAGACACTTTAAAGAGTAGCAGCAAGCTAACTGGAAAATTATCCTTAATCACTTATCAGTTTGCTTAATCATGGAGAGCCAAATGAGCTCAACAAGTTGTTCATTAAATCCTAAGCAAGCCCAGTCTCTTTTCACAGTGCTTTTAAATCTCCAGGCATCATGTGAAGTGTGTCTTATCCTGACAGGGACATCCCCCACACATCCAGGAAAGAAAAAGATAAGAGTCATATTTAGTGTAACTCAGTGAAAAGCCGATTTTTCAATTGCCAGACAGCTCATGCCCTTAGGAATAAAACTGCAGACAGCCCACATGCCCAGACCACCTGTAGCAGGTTCACCAGCACAGGGAGTTATACAGAGCATGGCAAACACATGCAGATCTTGGAACAACATGGATTCTTTCCATCTCCTGCCTCAAGGGAGAGAAGGAAGAGGGTTACACCTCCTGAAGCTGCAGAGCACAAATTCTGGGAAAGGGTTAATCTGGCAGCCCCAGAACATGAAAAGAAAGAAGAAGGAGTAAGGAGTGGGAGATAATTTGCACCCAACTAGTGAATCCACATGAAGGACTTGCAAGCTGCACACTTAAAAATGCCTCAGGTCCTGCTTAGTTTGGGTTTGAACATCAAGGTTCCTTCCATTACAATGGCTACTGGAACAGAGTCACTGATTTCTGTCACTGTTAGACTACAACATTGTCACTGAACTTCATGAAATTAAGAGTAAGCAGACCCTGGACCAGGCTCTGCTTTGAGGTAACTCCTGAATTTTCCCTGGCTTTAAAGCCTGGTGAAAGCACTTGCACTTGGTGTGTTACTGCACCTGCTGTCCCCAGATTTCAGCACACACTGACAAAGGAAGGCCAGCCCTGTCCCCGGGGTACTGATGGGAAATTACAAAAGGAATCACTGATGTCACCATTTCTGATGTGGGAATGTATTGTAAACACACTCCCTCACAAAGTGAAAACTTCTCCAGAAGAAGAAAGGAAGTTCTGCTCCTTGGAAAAAAAAAAAAAAAAGCCAGATGACTTGGGTTACAATAGTTAACTTTCCTCATGGCCATAGAAAAAAACCAGTTCCTGGCTTGATTGGAATTGTCCATATGCGCTGGTACTTGTTAATGTTAAATCACTGCTTGGTTGAGCCTCTCCTAATGACCTGGAGTAACAGTGGAAGCCATTTCATTTCTTCCTTTGATTTTCATTCCTGTTCTTCTATGAATTATTTCAAACATAGAGCCAGGCTTTTCCTGATCTTTGGACACATTGTAGCTGCTTCTTTCCACCGGTCTCTCAGCATTAGGGAGAAACCAGCCAAGATTTAGAAGCACTTGTGGTTGCAATACTTTTGTGTACTCCAGACCCATGGCTCCTGGGCCTTGATGCCTTTTGCTTTTGTGACTTTTAATCTGCTGAGTAAGTGCTTGTCACAGGAATGGCATTTCTACTCCTCTGTGTTTGAAGTGCCACAACCCTGACAGTTGTGCAGCAGATGGGTTCAGTGACACAGCAAATGCTGCAGCCACAGAGGGATGTCTGTGTTCCTGGGTGGAAAGCTCTCCTTACCAGGCAAGTGAATGTCAGGTTTTATGTTCTTCTTCCACCTATCCAAGCTGATCCCTTTTACCCCTTGTGGTGAGGTTCTCAAATAGGTACGAATGAGGAACAATCACAAGTCTGGAACATATATTTCTAATCTGATAAGAATTTTTGAAAATGCCAATCTGCGTAGCTAATTTTTATTCACTCTTCCAGTTGCTGCTTTCTCGCCTTGTTCTCTTCCCATGAATATTCAAAATATTCTTTATTTATGGATTACAATGATCATAGCCTCTGAGGTGAGTACCTACAAAGTCCTTGGCTGCTCTTTCAGTCAGCAGCCTGCCCAGTGACAGAGTAGAAAAGCAATAAGGTTGGCTTTGCTTTAGCAATCTTTAGGAGTTGTCTGGATATTCCCAGTACGGCCTGTTACAGAGCTGCAAACACAGAGAGGAAGCAGTCGTACAATTTCATAAGTACAATTTGGACAATGAAGCAAAAATACCTGGAGACAACAGTAAAAGCAAGAGCCACAAGATCAGCTTATTCCCCTGTGTCTTTGGGAAGCAGGGAGGCATAAACCTCCTAAATTTTATCCTTGCCATTGTACTGAGGCACTCACATCAACACATATAAGAAGATTAAAGTAAATCGTAACAATTGTTGGTTATCTCCTTAATAGTTAGGCAATTTCCTTAAAAGGAAATGCATTTTATTATCTCAACAAGAGTTGGAAATTTTTAAAGAAAGTTAACTTTCATTCATCTGAATGACAACCTAGCAGTGGGGGATGGAAGAAGCCTCAAGTTTGATTAATAAAAGGTTGCAATCACAACTGGCCATTTTGAGGCCAGAACCCAAAAACCAGGAAAGGCAGTGAGAAGCAAAACCCCACCTGAGTTACTACAGCTGCCCTGGCCAGCAGGACCCTGCCCACCTGCTTCACCTGCAGGGTCAGGCTATAGGGAGCTGGGAAGTCCATCACATGTGTAGTCAGGCTTGGGAATGTAACTTTGCACTAAGACTGTAAAAGACCTATTGAACAGAACTTTTCCAAGCATGATGTCAGTGGGTGGGGGCACTACCAGGCTCATGATAAGCCAAGTATAACCACAGCTGAAATAAAACATTTGCATATAAATTTTCCCTCCTAAAATTTATTAGCAGCAGAGAGATAATGGTGTAACAAGTTGATGAAGAGTCGCCATGAGATCATATTTGACTTAATGTGGAGGCATTGTTGCACAGAGGAAAGGCTCATTGTGTGTAGTACAGTAAAAACTGTGGTTTAAAACAAAGGGATAAAATAGTTGCCTTAACACAGCAGCAGCATTGTCATTGTAAATCTGCCATGCCACATGTTTTATTACATTTTCATAGCAGAAGAGGGAATTTACGATGTGATACTACAAGCTCCGCCAGCCTTCTTCTGTCAGTGGGGTACCTCTCTTAACTCATATCTAAAATATTTGCTGATACTGAAACGTGACTGTGAGATACAAAAACAGTCTTTTACAACTCCAGAGGACATTATATCCATCTAGCTTAGGGCAAAAAGAAGAAAAACAAATCGCTTGAGCATCAATTTCTGCAGAGAGTGGGCACTTTCTGAAGGAACAAAGAGAGGGAACCACTGTTGAGCTGAGGCTGCTCTTGTGGGTGAAGCATCAACACTAAGATGATGTTGTTGTTGTTGTTGTTATTGACAAAATTGGTGCCAAAGGTGTATGTGAGAGCTTCACCTTCGTCATTACATTTTGGGGTAATATTCACCCAAGGTGGACATTTTGGGCTCGAATCTCCTGTAGCCAAATATCAACAGCAATGGGCCAGGCCATTGCATTCATTCCTCCTGGCTTGAATTAAGTCACAATATGCTCCCCACAATCAAGGAGGATCATTTACTTTCTTTCTGGGGGCCAGGTACAGGATATTCTGAATATGCTGGCCTAAATGCAATTGTTACTTAACCATGACAGGACCATGTCCATTCCAAACACAAGCAAAGACTTTTGATACTAAAGGTTCAGTATTGAGAACCCTAAAATTAGAAAAGATTCAAGTGACACTGCACATTTAATTTGATCAAGTATAAGGTAGATTTCTGCTTTTTTTTCCACCGTAGTAGATAAAAAACTTGGTGTCAAGTAAATCCTTAGGCAAAAAGAACAAAGAAAAAGAGCCACAGCTTAAGACTAAAACAACAGTAACAAAAATCTAGTAGGTTGGTTTTAAATCAAGAGGGAAATAATAAGAAAAAGAACTTCAAAAGCATTTGCAGGGAGGAACATTCCACCAAGACAAAGTCATCTGTCCTTGCTTTCCCAAAAGCAGCATGATCAAAGCTGATTATGGGATTTCAAGTCCTGAATGTTTCTTTGTATTGCCCAAGCAGAGAGGGAAAATGCTGGATGATACCAAAAGGACAAAAGGAAGATCCTGAGATATTACAAAGCAGGGAGCAGGATTTAATGTCTTTAAAGAGCATCAGTGCCTCCATCCCACCCGTGTGATGACGTGAGACACAGCCCACCAGGGTTATGATTGGCTGTGCAGTTTGAGGTAATGCACTGATATAACACTAAACAACAACATATGCACAGCATTTGTAATGAGATTGGACTTTTAACCTTCTGAAACAGTGGGAAATAACAGGGCTTTTAAAAATACCAGCTCTGAGGTAAGGAGAGGGTCAGCCCAATACAATTTATAAATATAAAACCAGTTGCATAGCTGAGTTTCACTTTAAAACATAAATTATTTGAAAGACTAAGAGGAAGCCAGAGGAGGAGTGAGAAAAAGAAAGCTGGCAAAGAGGAAAGAACCAGAGACAACAGAAGAGATGGGACAGGAGGAGGGTAGAGCTCTCACAAACTACCCCAGTACCACCTCTGGAGCTCCATCAGTTACTGGCTGTCCATTGGTCTGAGCAGCAAACTCTGAACACCAAAATCTGAGGGGTGACCCATCCTCACTGACTGAAATGAAACCAAATGTTTGTTCCTCTGTAAGGCCCTAGCTGCAAACACCACGTGCTGACAGCTCCATGTGGATTGATGGACCAGATGAGGCTGTAGCAGACACTCTGAAGCTTTAACTGCAACTAGAGTGGATCCAACAGACTGACATGAACTTAATAAATTGGGTGAACTTGAAGACTATCATAGAATCAGAGAATATGCTGAGCTGGAAGGGACCCACAAGGACCATGGAGCCCAACTCCTGGGCCTGCACAGCACAGCAAAGATTCCCAGCATGTGCCTGAGAGCATGAGGTTCAAACAGTGCCAAAGCCTAGAAGGCCTAAAGCAAGGGACTAATGCTGGGCACAAATATTCAAAATTGTCAAATTCTGGCAGCATTTTTGGTAGAAATATTGGACTAGACAGAACCACACTGAACTCACATCTCTGCAATCTCAGCCAATGACACAGAATCCTCTATTCCAGGACATTTCCTTCACACATTATCCAACATTACAGGCCACTGAGTATCATTACTCAGTTCCCTACTGAATGAACTTCACTGGAGGTACAACTTTGACCTGCCTCAAGAAGAGCAAAAGAGATCAGTGGCTCACCAAAGCAGTCATGGGAATTTTATACATCAAGGAACCCAAGAAATAGATAATCTGCCTTGAAAACAAGAAACCCCAAGTCTCTTCTCTCAGAAATGGAAGGGAACTTAGGGATGGCCAGTTTCTTTGCTCCTGTGGTAACACCTTGGAACTCACCACATGTCCTACATGTAAGTCTTGCCACATCAAATATATTTTCAGCTTGGTGCCATCTCAGCTGGTTTTACCCAGGAAAACTCCAGTTCTCCAACACCTATGCACTCATGTTGGGATATATACCCCGAAACCTCTTCCATTAGGATCTGTTCAGGACTCTACTCCATTTAGGTCCTCTGCTTCTCTTTTCTAGGCCTGATTTTTAAGGGCACATTTTTGCTTTCAAATCACAGCATCTGCACCAGCCCTGTGAAAGGCCTTCAGCTCTCCACCAAGAAATTACTCCCAGCACTGCCACAGCACAGAAGTGGCACCTCCTGTTCACCAGGCTGCTCACAGCACTGGAAAGCACTGGAATTAGTCTAGGACTGTAGTCCTTCATCAAGCAAAATGACTCAAAGAGAATTTGGCAGGAGAAAGAACAGCAAAATCAGACCTGAGTCAAATGTAGCTCTCCAAGAAATTCCTTTTTATTTGCAAGCAAAACATGCAGACTGGATTTGCTTTCCTTTGACTTACCCCCACCCTCCTGCAAGGCTGCATTAGAAAGGAGCCTGTCACCCAGGGATGTTTTTCAACAATACTTCATGTCCTGTTTTACTGTCTTCTTTTTAAGCCACTTCCAAACTCAGTTCCCTTTGCTCCATACTCAGATCAGACTAATAAGAACACCACCTCAGGGAAAAGACTTGTACACAGACAGACTTCCTCTTCAGAGGATCAAACAGACCAGACTGTTCCTTTTCAAGTTTTATTAATCCTGGTTCATAATTTCCACCACATCATTAGTCATTTCCTATTATTGAATAGCTGGTAGCAGCATCATCGCTCAGCAAATAGCAAGATAACCATGCCACCTGCAATTTCTTGGCTGATACCTACCCACAACCACATCTGGGTGAAAGACGGTGAGGTAAAATTAAAAGCCAAACCCTGTAGACTTTTTTTTGATCTGTGGCTCATTTCTTTTATTCACATCATCTGCTCAGCTGGCTACATAAGCTGCTGCAGACCTTGTTTAAAAACAGCTCCAGAAGATTAACACTGAAACCACCAGTTTGGAAATGCAGTGATTTTCACTGGAATTCCCCTTGCTGAGGGGCGCAGGGTCTTTGGAAAGCTTGCTGATTATCAGGGTTTACTATTTGTTTGGTTTTCTAAGCTTTTCTTAGTTTGTCAATATACTTTGAGTGATTTTGATAGCAAAATGGGCAGAGAATTCAAGTGCCTTGAAGCAATCTGTTTTCTATTCAGGTTTCCTTGCCCCTTCCCTAATAAAGCTTATTTTTCTTAATAATATCCTTCTTTCTGCCATCTGGCTCAAGCAACTAATTGGGAGAGAGTAACCTGGTCTTTTCAGTGTAGTAGCTATACACTTAAATTTCTGGAATGTGCTCTTGGACATTCTTCGTTTTTCCCATGCTGAAAGGTTCTCCACACACAAGTTCTGCGTTGGGGTTTCCATGTGGATCGCTTTGTTCTGTATCAGGAGTGTGTAGCTGTGGTGGCCCAGAGGCAGCTGTCAGATCATCAGAAAGGGCTCTTCTCCACCCAGGCAGCAGCATTTCTCCCCTCTCCTTCTTCCCATTACCTCAGGATATTTTCCAGGCTGCACTTTCCCCACGTGCTCCGCGGGAGAGCCTCGCGGCGGCTCCGAGCCAAGTTCACAGAGGACAATGAGCCTTTCCACCATCTCCAGGGGCAGGGAATGGAGCTCCCAGTTCCCAGGCCTGTGAAAGGATTTCCTCCCTTTCACTTGTCCCTGTGAATGCAGCCTGGTACTCTGAGCACAGCCACTGCAGTGTGACTCCTGCAGCCAGGAATGACTTTGGGTTTATGGCTGCGGTTTCTGCCACAGCCTTCCTGCACGGCCTTAGCCAAGAGGTCACTGGTCCTTAGACTTTCTCAGGCTTGTTGCAATTCATCTCTGCTGTTTCAAGCACAAATATTGGTCATTAGAGGTCAGCTGAGTCCAGGTGAAAAGAGATAATTAAATACCTAATGACTAATTCATTTAACAGCCTTTTGGGGAGTGCACAGCTGCTTTTATCAGGGTGTGACCTGTCAGGCCTGCAGACTCCTTGTCCCATCCCTCTGGCACTTCCAGGTGGAGTTTGATAAATCCAGGAGTAGGATTATGTAGTTTGGCTACAAAAGGCTGTGGTAACACACAGTACACACCTTCACTGAGTGAGTGTCTCCTGGCACTCCTTGGCAGCTTGTAGGTCCCTGACTGTGACCTGCTGTCACTTGGTGCTTCAGTCTTGCCTACAAGAGGCAGCAGGAGCTGGTAATGCCTGTTTGCACTCACTCTGTCTGCCTGCAGCATGAGACAATTAGATTTCATAGTCCTAGAGGCCCAGCTCACCAGGTGTGTGTTACTTTATACATATAGATGTTTTCATCGCTTTTATTTTCCAAAATAAAAACATATGCTGTTAATAAAGACACATTTCTACAGAATCATAGAATGGTTTAGGTGGGAAAGGACCTCAAAGGGCATCCAGTTCCACCACCTGCCATGGGCAGGGACACCTTCCACTGTCCCAGGTTGCTCCAATCCCTGTCCAGCCTGGTCTTGGGCACTGCCAGGGATCCAGGGGCAGCCACAGCTGCTCTGGGCACCCTGTGCCAGGGCCTCAGCAGCCTCACAGTGAAGAATTTCTCCTGACATCAGATTTAAATCCCTTTCAGTTTAAAATAATTGCCTCTTGTCCTGTCACTATTTTATATTGGACATTGCCAGTATAAAAATCCCTCTCCCTCATTTTTTGTTTGTTTTTTTTTTTTTATGTAACATACATATTATATAAGACACACTTATATTGTAAAAAAGCCCCTAAAAACTAACTTCCCACAAGTGTATTTCAAATCCCCAGTCTGTTTGTGTGAACAGTTCCTAACCACCTGTTCTATTTTATAGTGAAATACACAAAGCATGGGAATTGCTTAGGTTGTGTATTTACTTATATGCCCATAATACACTCATCTGTCAAACTCTCGTAATCTCCTTTCTCCCTGACCCATCACCCTAATTCCACATTAATTTTTGTGTCTCCTCTATGGTATAAGATGGAATTATTCCCCTCTTGAGCAGAAAAAGGAGAGGAGGACATCACTACAGGTCAAAAGTATTGCATGTCCAGAGCAGGATATTGCAAAGTACTTTGTGTTTTACATATTTTTTCATGTACACACACTGGAATATTAAGCTCACCTGCAATCAGATGAAGCTTAGTACCAGAAAAAGAAAAACATAAGGACAATAAAAGCATCTCACTTCATACAAGACCACTGTGGCAGCATGAAAGGCACAGCTCAGTGTCTAAATCCCAGGATCAATTTTTTTTTCCCACTCCTCCATGTCTCACCCAAACTCCCACACCTTCCCTCAGTTTGGACAGTACATTCCTTCCCCCAGGTTACTCCTCCTCTCAGCTCTCCTGGCTCCTCACAGCTGGGGAAGCAGAATTAGGGTGAGGTGGCCTCAGTTCACCTTCACCTCATCTAACTCCTCAGATGTCATCACAGACTCCTCAGTGTCACACAGGCAAGAGACTCAACTCCCTACTCCCTTCCCAGTGAACATGAGCTGATCCTCCTTCCTTCCAGGGCTGAAAAGCCCTAATTAGTGTTCCTAAAGACCTCAGACTATAACAGCCTAAATGGCTTGTCTTCTTAATAATAGTAATGAAATCCTGGAACCACTAACTTGATCATAATTGCTATATGGGTATAATAAATGGCTTTTGCCACCTCAAAATGAATTTTCATTAATTGGGGCTTTTGTTCTCACAGTCACCAAGTTATTTGTTTGCCCTCCTGGTTAAATTCCTGCAGTAATTATGAGGGAAGCATGTAATGGGGAATGATGGGCATCTTTATAAACAAAAGTGGTTGCATGAGACATAAATCAGAGAAATGGGATCTGGTACAGTAACATCTCAAAAGCTCAGCTGAGACAGGCAAAAGCCTGTTGATCTTGATATTCTGTACAGATGACAGTCTTTTCCTTCAGATTCTGTAATCCTAAAAGTTGGCCAAAAGGAGAAATCATTTCCATTCACATGTAACAAATAAGAAATGAGGGCAGGGAGAGACTGATCCAAACCAAGGACTCTGAAGGAGGACTGGAAACTGAGCCAGGTTTCGTGAGACCCAGATCAGGGCTTGAACTACAAGACCCCCCCTATTTCTTTCCAATCCCCAAGGCAACCTCTGCCTTTGTCAGGCTCCCAGTCACAAAGCTGCTGTGTAACTCCTCTGCTACACTGAGCACTGCTGAGGTCCTGTGCACAGCACCAGGATCCAAGGGTTTGGCTCCTACCCTGATCATATCATTCAGCCCCTTGCAGGATCAAACCCTGACATCCCCATCCCCACAGCTCAGCATTCCATGTTCCCTTGCAGATATTAACAACATGTCTGAACTCTAGGAGAGATCACGCTCTGTAAAACGAACAGGGGGAAGGGAAAGGTTTATAATGGAGCATAATTATTTAGCAGTGCATTGAAGAGCTGCCTGGCATGGCCTGTCCTCACAGACAGCACTTCCTCCTCTAATAGCTGTCCTGATAGCTGGAGCTGTCTTGGCTTTTATCAGCCAGGCAGCCTCGCACTCTGCTCAGGCCCAAATGATCAAGTGGCCTTCACAGCTGCCACCACTTCCTATTAAAAGACTACAAGGGGCCTGTGAGATTAAGGAAGGATAAAAACAAGTACTTATCATTTGGGAAGCAGCATCGCCAGTTATCTAAAGCAACGTAATTATATCGCAGCTTTATCTGTGAGTGGCTTTTTCCTTCCAGGAGGTAGGGAATAGAAAAAGTTTTCACTTCATAATGAATCCTATTGAAACTCCATTTTGCCCTTGGCAAAAGGCCATTATCCAGCAGAAACATGTAATCATCCTAAAAATGCATAATGGCGTGGAAAACGGACAAGTAGTTTCTTGAAATATTGTTTGTAAAAGGCCTAATTTATAATGGGGATTGTTTGTGTTAGGGCCTTTTGGCATGTATGGTTAACAAGAACTTGCTGTTCTGCTGCCAGTTCGTTTAATCAAGAGGGCCTTGTGTCAGCCCCCTCGATATGGCCGAGGAAACAATGGGAGCTTTTTCCCTGAAACTGCCCCATCGTGACAGAGAGAGCACCCTGCTATTTAATCTGGAGTTGTTGTTCCCCTTGATAGACACCACTGCTGTCAATGCACCCCATCCAAACATTCACACAGTCAGATCCATTGCACTGCTGTGCCCATTGAAGAAAAAATATTAGGAATGATCTGGCAGCACCACTAATTGGGGGCAATCATGGAACTGTGGCTCCTTTGTACCGATGATGCAATCGTAGGAACAGCTTCTTCCCTGCAGAAATGCAGCAGCTCACACACAACCAGGAATGGGATCTCCTGGTCTGGCTCTCGTGGGTGCTCAAAGTTGGGTGGTGTGCAGGATTGTGTGTGTTTTCCCAAAAAGAAATGAGAAATGCTGTGGTCAATACTCTTCACCCCTTTGGGGTGTTGGAGTATGCTTTGAATGCTTTGATCTTTTGTATCTACAAAAAAGGGGTAGAAATGTCCCCATTTCATGTTTGTGTCACACATATTAATAAATATGTAGATGCTATCAGGCATCCTGGTCTGTGGTGCACAGAAAGGTCTCTCTGATGTGTGACCTTTGCAGATGCACAAGATGTGTTTGTAACTCACCCAAGCATCTCCTTTCTGTTAGGAGATGCTTGTGTTCAAGTTCTTCTGTTCAAGTTCTTGTGTTCAAGTTCTGCAAACTGTTTATGGCAGATCCAGCACTTGGCACAGACACTGGGACATGGGAGCCTCATTCCAGTGCAGAACTAAAGTTATACACAGCAGGCTGAAATGTTCCTGCCTCAAGCCTCGTGTGTAGTCCTTCACACTAAAAGCAAACTCCACAAGGAGTTAGAGGAATCTCAACATCTCTTGTGTACCAGTTGTGTCCAGTACCCAAAGGGGCTCCAAGAGAGCTGAAGAAGACTTTGGACAATGGTCTGGAGTGACAGGAAAAGAGGTAATAGTTTCACACTGCCAGAGGGTGGGCTTAGATAGGATATTGGGAGAAATTATTCCCTGTGAGTATGGTGAGGCTCTGGCACAGGGTGCCCAGAGAAGCTGTGGCTGCCCGTGGATCCTGGAAGTGTCCAGGGCCAGCTTGGAGGGGGCTTGGAGCAGCCTGGTGTGGGAACTCAGCACATCACTTCGGATGTGCGGAGCCTCCCAAGACCACGTCGAGAGCCGAGACCCCATCGGGGGGCTCAGAGATCTTGGCATTATGCCCGGAACACTTGGTGGCTGGGTTTTGATCCTGCAAATGAATTGCCAGTTTGGTGTGAGGGCTGGAAGGTCACACGGGTTTAGAGGGTGTATTTATAAGATGCACACAGGGTGAAAATATGAGTTTTAAAATTTTTGGTATAAGGGTAATGGGGACAACATGGAGGGAACAGGGTGTGTCTCATCCTTCTTCTTTCTTCTTCTTGCTCTCCATCTTCTGCTGTGATGTTGGCACTTGGGGATTGGTATAAAGTAGAAAAGAACTGTTTAACATGGGTGATAGGTATTGGAAAATAAAGGTAAATATGATATATGTGATTTGTAGTATAAAAGACGATGCAGCCTCGGGGCGGTTGGAGAGTGTTGTGGCTGCCTTGCTGGTCAGACCTCTGTCTGGCAGGGAGAAAATTTCATAGATAAGATATAATAAACAATCCGAAGATCGAACTCCAGAGAGCCCAGTCTCATTCTTCAGAGCCTGGGGCCATTCCCTGGACCACTCAATTCACCTCGGGGGCAGAGAACAAACAACCGGCCCTGAGAGCCTGGGGTAGTGGAAGGTGTCCCTGCCCATGGCAGGGGAGTTGGAATGAGATGAGCTTTAAGGTCCTTTCCAACCCAAACCATTCTGGGATTCCATATTAAATTATCCATGTGGTGGGGGTGGATGGCTGCTCCTGGCATGACGCGGTGTTCCTGGGCTGGGGCCTCAGAGCAGGGTGAGTCCCAGCACTGGGTGACACAAGGCCACCCACCCAGTGAAGAAATGCTGAAGGTCCAGGCTGTTGCTGTCAGGAATTCCCTTGAAGGCAGAGTAGCACCACAGCCTCGTTCCTGTCTGCTGCTCAGCACTTCTGGTCAGAACAACACACAGATCCAGGAGCTGCCTGGGTGTGGAAAGCAGGGTACAGATCCAGGGGCATCACCACAGTGAGGGAAAGATGTGCTGGGGATGAAGTGACAAGGCTTTTTGACAGCAGAGTGCAATCAGATACAGCCTACACAGGAGTGCCAAGCACAATGTAAAGAAAAAATGAGGAATCCTGGATTTCAAGATTCATAATGCCAAGATCTAGACCTGAAAAGCTGCATCTTGTCACACAAACCAGTTGCTTACTGTATATAAAGCAGTTGTGCCCCAAAGTCTCAGGCACAGATGAAATCTATTGTGCCTGGCACTGCACATACATTTATTTTAAGACAGTCCTTGCTACTGAGAGCTTAGAATAGACACAGAATGGTATTTTTAACAAAAGCACAATAATTGCCACAACTAAAATGAAAACAAAGCTATAATTTGGGCAGCTTGACAGTGTGAAGGCCTTGTGTAAAGAAATGTAACTCAAAGGATTTTTCACTTTTGAGGCAATCTGCTGAATCCATGGGTATCTCCCTAACATATAGAAAAAAAAGAACTTTTCTTTATTTGCTCCTAAGCTGTGTTTGTACAGCAAATGCTGAAGAAAGACCTTCTTCCTTCCATAACCAAATAAAATGATCCCTTTGGTTATTTATAGTCCTCACAGCCCAAAGACATCACTTGGCTCCCTACCACAAGCCCAGCCATGTGTTACTATATTAAAAAATGTGAAAATGTAATTATGGGGTACTCAAGCCAGTGTCTGCAGACAAAACCTGCCAGGAGGAAGAGACAGGAAACGTGTGCCCTTCGGAGCTGCACTCGGCTTTTCCGCCTCAGGACTCCACCAGGGCTCACAGAGGAGGGATGGGGGCTGGCTCTGCAGCACAGCAAAGTCACATCTGCCTCTCAGAAGAAACCAGCTTGCTGTAAACTGCAAGTGCAATCCTGACAAAAAAAAAAAAGGGAAAAAAATCAAATTCTCTCCCTGCCAATTCCAAGAGCCGCATCATTTACGCTTGGTCACACTGCGAGCCACCCTGTCTGCCCACAGAGGGGAAGAGGGAGTGGGGTAGGATGCAGCAGGACTTACCTCCCCTGCTCAAGCCTCTTGCATCTGTCTGGGAGCTTGGCCCTCTGTGGTGAAGCCATTTCTTACATGTTCAAATGAAGAGCAGAGCACAGAGATGAAGTTGTTACCCCCTCACACTCTCTTCCAGGTAAAGGGCTGGTGCTCCTGGGACAAAACACTGATCTTGATGTCTTTTCTCAGCTCTTGTGCATCTTCTCAATTCACAAGTCTCTTCTGTCCAGCTGCTCATTACTGTCCCTTTGCATGGCAGGACAGCAGAAGGAAAACCTGTCACCCTTCATGATTTAATCCAGCTGGTCCCCACAGGGCTGCAAACTCCATAGGCTCTGCTCTTCTCCTGAGCCAGGCACTGTACCCAGGCACAAATCCTGGCCAGGGTGACTTCACAGCATTAGGACCTGGAAATCCTCATTCTCCTGTCACCTGTTTAAGCATCTCCACACAACTGTGAAGGGAGAGCAGCTGGGAGATGCTCTGGAGAAGGTAAAGCTCCCACCTGGTGTGCCCAGTAAGCCTTTCCAGGAGTGGACACCTTTGACTTTAATAAGTGACTCCAGGTTCACACTGTCAGGATGGAATCAGAGTGGAGATAAGCTGAGACAAATCCAGGCACAGCACCACTTTCTCCAAGACCCCAGGACACCCACACAAGTAGCTAGTGAGGAGTGAAGGAATGAAGAAAGAAAAAACACTTTTCCTCAGGGCACATGAGCTGTGACAGGAAACTTTAGAGAAACTTTGGGGGAGGGATAAGTCATTTGGATGATGAATCGCCCACTGGCCTTCCACAGTAATTCCCAAACAAATTGTCTTTAGGAGGCTTCCCTTGGAGCAGGGCATAAAATCCTCTTCTAATACATACGGTCTTGGGGTGAAGAAGCCATGTGTATAACCTCAGAGTATGTATGTGTGTATATATATATATATATATATATATATATATATATACATATATCCTGTGTTAACAAAGAGCTCACAGCCAGATGTTCACCTGCTCCTTCTTTCCAATATCAGTATCTTGTTTTTAGCCAAACCACAGATCAGTTTTTCCCTCATTACTGAGCATTCACTGACAAAAATGTGTTTACTCACCATCAGAGAGAAATGCAGAGATACAAAATGCAAGAAATACGAGCAGTTCTCCCCACCCAGCACTGCCAAGGCAGACAGAGAAGGGCTGGGAAGGCAAAGTTTTGCCCATTTTCAGCAGAAAACAACCCAGCTTTCCATCCTGCCCAGCCAAAGCCAAGCACTCCTCTGCAATGCTCACTTTTAAACCTCCTGCCAGGCTCATTCGCTTTGGGGGTTTGCAATAATCTGCAAGTTTCCACAATTTTGCACAGTCTGATGCTGTGATTAATGAGATTACAAGCTTACCGGTGGAAGATGAAGCCCCAGGATGTTCCCGTAGCCTCACACCACTCGCATCCAAACTGCGCATTGCTTCAGGCTCTCTCAGACCCTGCTATCCCTCCATGTATCCCGTTTGACGGTGCCTCTTCTCTGCAGCATTTCCCCCAAATTCCTTGCTCTGGCCAGAGCTGATGGGACCTCTCCAACGCAGTATCGGCAGTGCCACCTTCTGGCCTGCGACACGAATCCCAGCCACCAGCCAGGTCCTGCTGCGGACAGACTGGACAAGCCCCCCGGCCCCTCTGGGGTACAGCTCCCATGGCCAAGTGACAAATCCCACTGGAAGGTGACCCCCAAGGAACACCCTCTGCACTGGTCCAGTTTGCTGGATGGAGGAGCTGGGAGTACTCGGGTCCTTTCAGTAACTTGTCCCTGCACCATCACCAAGTGCCACTCTTCCCTCCAGCTCCTTGTGGACCAGCTTGGGAATCCTCACACTGTTTTCCTCCACAGGAAGATGAATAAGTAAAGGAGCAGCTGCTGATTCCCTGCACTATTTTCATAGAACTCCAGAGTGGTTTGGGTCAGAAGGGACCTTAAAGCTCATCCAGTTCCAACATCTCCGTGTGCAGGGACACCTCTCACTATCCCAGGTTGCTCCAAGCCCTGTCCAGCCTGGCCTTGGACACTTCCAGGGATGGGGCAGCCACAGCTTCTCTGGACAACCTGTGCCAGGGGCTCACCACCCTCACAGAGAAGAATTTTTTTTCCTAATATCTTATCTAAATCTCCCCTTTATTAGTTTAAAGCAATTCCCTCTTGTTCTATCACTACATGTCCATGTAAAAATCACTCTCTACCTTCTTCACATTTTTTGGCCTGGTCTCCCAGGATCCCAAAATCAGCTGCTTCTCTTACTCCAAGTATCTGTGTGCAAACAAACTCCATTATCAGTTCCCTGGGTACTGAAAGGAGCAGCCACTCTGCAAACAGCAGAAACTCTACATTCATTTTCAATGCTTACAGCTCTCACCTGGCTGGCAGATGCTCCACAGATACTTTGCACCTTCTGCCCACTGACAGGTGCATTTCCAGCCAGGAGAACCTCAGATCCATACCCTGAAGTGCAGCACCATCAGCCACAGGAGGGTGAAAACCTATTTTCAGGAGCACGGCTGTAAAGTTGTTCTCTGGACTTCAGTATTTATTCTCTACATTATTTACAGCCATACTAAAAAATGAAGTGCTTCATGGAGCTTCTCTGTGGGTTTTGGCCACATGGAACAAATGGGATTTCCTGATGCTTGTATCACACTGGCAGCATTTCAGCAATTCCAGTGCATCTCTCTAAAGGAGCACTTAGTGCTCATTTATTACAGGCCCCATTACACTGCTGGCAGTGACTAAAGGGGCCTTGATTTTGGCAGAAATGTCATTTATGCCCACCTTATGTCCTTTTTACAGCATCCTGGACTGGTATAAAAGAGGGACAGTGTATTGCACAGCTCCAGCTTGCATCCTGGAAGCCAGAAGTTTTCCACTCACCCTGGCTTTGGTGAGATGGGAAGACGATTCCAAGGAAGAGCTGAGCCTCCTCTAATACTTATTTTTCCCCTTCTTGCATCTCTCAAGCCCTTTATAAAGTTATATTAGAAAAACAGAGAAAAACAATAGAGCAAAAGCAGGACTTGTGCAGGAAAGGACAGAGCTCACTCTCTGTGTGGGGGATATGTAGCTACAGCACCTGGAAGAGGCCTGGGGGATTGGTGCTGGGAATCCCTGCCTGGAAAAGGCCTATTTGAAGATGATGCACTTCTCTTTGTTCTGGAGTCTGCAAAACTCCTGTTTGTGACTCAAACCCAACGGGTATTCCTGAAGGAATAACATTCTTTCTGGTGCTGTTGAAAGGAGGCCATGGAACCAACCATGTGACCTCGGGAATTTTATCCCTGCCCTCTAAACCAGACAGGAATCCTTCTTTCCTCTCCTTTTGCTTCTTCAGCCAAGTTCTCCAAGGCAAGGGCTGCCTCCTACGCCCATGGACCATGCCTGGCACAGTGGACTCTGATCTTCACAGAATCACTGAGTCACAGAATTCCCTAAGTTGGAAGGGACCCACTGAGTCCAACTCCTGGTCCTGCCCAGACCCCCAACAATCCCACCCTGGGCATCCCTGGCAGTGCTGTCCAAACCCCCTCGGAGCTCTGGCAGCCTCGGGGCCGTGCCCATTCCCTGGGCAGCCTGGGCAGTGCCCAGCACCCTCTGGAGGAAGAATCTATTCCTTATATCTAATATTTCTAATATCTTGGCTGGCTGCTGCTGTAGCACATTTGGATGAGGAGAGTTTACACATGTGGGAAGTCCCTTCTAGAAGAAGTCTCCCGACTTAGCCTGGGAACTGCAATTGAGAGATGCTATCATAACAAAACACAGTCTTTATCTCCCAGTGGGAAACCTTCCAAATTCCATTTTTTCTTAAACCTTATCCATCCCTTTGTAAAACATATATATTAAAGAAATTAAGAACTTCCCAACTTAACTCACATTTTTAAATATGATTTTAAAATTCATGTACAATTTTGGTGACAAATGGGCAGAATTCCAATCAAGCTATCACCACTGCAATTAAAGTGATTTTTCCATCTGAATGTATCTCTGACATGGAAAGAAATTACACTATCACTGTATAAAGCTGTTTTGATAGATCAGTTCCCTCACTGAGCATATTTTATACTCATCAAAACTATTTATACATCCTCACATAACAGAGCTATTCTAGGAATCTCAAATCTGAATAATAATATTAGTCATTCTTGAAAGAACAAACACATGCAGTATCCTCAATAGTGCACCATACAAATCCCAAGGAAGAACCTGATTCCTTTCTCTTTTTTTTGCCTGCTCTTGTGCACATTCCCGGATGCCTGCATGGATCAAGCATCCAAAGATTCCACTCAACCCAACTGAAGAGCAAAAGGAAGCAGTTTGAGGCTATTTTTAAACATGCACAACATGCACCAAATCCAAACTCCTTAACATACTCTCTTGAGAGCTTTTGTTAAATCCAGCTTAAGGGAATTGGGCACTCGGATCTAACTGAATTTTGGTGCGATATGGACACCTAAGTCCTTGAAGCTCATTTGGAAACTCATCTTATCCAATACAGGGTTCATTTTCCAGCTGAGAAATACCTTAGTAATGGTACACTTAACACTCAACAGCCATTTGACCTATTTTACTAATGTGTTTGGGAAGGAGGTTAATTAACAGTGGATAGCCATGTCCTTAAGCTTAATTTTTCCAACAACCCTGCTCATAAAAGGAAAAACTGAGTACATATTAAAGGAAGCAAGCAATTAAGTTGCACAAATAGTGAGCTCATTGAACTGCAGCTGACTTCTATCATGTCAAAGAACAACTAAACACAGAAGCAATGAAAAGATTGTTGCCACGACCGCCACTGAGAAGTGCCTGGCAATAAAGATGAATAACTTCCTACTTGAAGATTACTGATTAAAGCTCTTAGGAACCAAAAGGTTAGACATAGGCATATCTGGAGCAAAATATTTTAATGCATGTTTGGCAGATTCTGTAACATATTTACAGTGGATTTAAAGCAAAGATTTATACAACTCCAGTAAACTCAGCATTAAGCAGCCTTTAAAATCACAGCAGTTCCAAACATCACAAGTACAGGCGTAACTGGTTCGTTTTGATGCCTCAGAGAAGGAGCTACCCCTGCTGTTTCCTAAGGACAGAGGTGGAGAAATGGAATATTCACAGGCCTGAGCACACTGTGGGAGGGAACTGGGCCTAGTGGGATGAATCCCAGAATCCAGAATGGACGAGGTGGGAAGGCAGCACTGAAGGTCCCTGAGTCCAATCTCTCTGCTCAAGCAGCATCCCTTCATGTGTGTCACTCAGGATTGTGCCCAGGTGGGTTTGGAATGGCTCCCATGGAGAAGACTCCACTGCATCTCTGGGCCTGTTCCAGCACTCAGTCACCTCAATGGTGTATGGGAAACATCAGGCCAGCACTGGATGGACCATTTCCACCAAGCTCCATGGCAGAACTTATTGTCATCCCCAAAATGTAGCTCTTAACTGAGCAAAATCCTGTTCCACAATAGATACAAATACATATAAATACAGTTAACCTCATTTCTCACTTATCTATACCAACAAGATCAGCAAGTTGGGAGCAAAATTCCCCAGAGCATTGTTTCAAAAGGCTTTTCCCCCCATTTCTTGCTATGCTTTCTTAGAGTGTTTCCCCAGAAAGAAACGCTGATTGCTTGAAAAGGAATTTTGATTTTCATGGTTTTAATGCTGATATTGCCTGATGGAAATGCTTAGGTGGGTGTTTCTGTTTCACCTGGACCCCCAAGGCTATAACAGCCAAAATCCAGTGCCCCACAACATTCACTGGGATAGATGTTCCATTAGTACAGCAGCAAATCTCCCATCTTGGTAATTTCTAAATTAAAAAATGCAGATCAGCCAGTTCAGGAGAGAGAACTATTTAGGAAGAGAGAGAGTGAGTGTCCCAGAGGAGCTCTTCTAGGACCATGAGGCAGGAGCCATGCAGCATGGACATGTTCCTCCTCCTCCACAACACAACTTGCAGCAATGCTTTTTTGGATTTCCAGTCCACTGAAGTTTTCACATGGAAGTGCAGGCCATGTACTAGCAAATCTGAACTCAATGACAATAAGTCATTAAGGCTTTTCCTGGTGACATCCCATGGAATTCTATAGAGGCAAACTGTGGCAACCTCCTTTTCCTGCATCCTGAGACTCTCTGCACCACAGAGAAAGCCACTGGCCCAAAGATATGTGCAGAGACAAGAGAGAGACATCAAACAAAACTTCTGTGGTGGAATGAGGGCAATGAACTATGCAGAAATGCAGGGAAAAGAACTGGAAAGGCAGTTTGGCTGGGAACTGACAGTGAGAACATTCAGGCAGAAGACTCAGGAAAATTTATTCAGATAAGTTCTGATTATTTGCTGTCTGTGACTAAATATGAGGCACCTGCAAATGCAATAGAGCAAAAATCTACAAAGCAGAAAAGCTGCTTCATCCAGAGCCCAGGGATGAGTGGCTTTGTCTAGAAAAGACATTTCATTTTAGATAGAGAATCTATGTGCAGTTCTCTGACAAATGACCCTAAATATGATCATTACACTCTTAGTTCTCACTGTAAAATAGTTCTGTGCATTAATGACATGAATTTAGAGATCACATTTTCGAATCACATTGGATCCAAAATCCAGACAGAAATCTGTGGGCTCAAACAACAATTAGACCATTGGCTTTTAAGTGCTTGACCTTTATTTGTCTCACACACATCCTCCTCGAAGTCAACTGGCATCTTCTCCTGACTTAGGGAGATTTTGGTTCAAATACCTTCTTGTTCCCAACCACTGAATGCTGATGGAAGCAAGAATTGCTATTACAGCTCTTTTTAATCTGACTTGGAAATAAGTATCTTGGAAAAAGACCTCCTTTTCCACCTACTTTCTCCTCTGACTTGTGTCTTTTGGCCCTTGAAATTTTTCTGAATCCACTTCCCCTGCAGTGAATCACATGAGGAAGTAAAAATCTTAATTGTAACACGAAAGTTAAACAGCAAGACATGACTTCATTGGAGTGGACATAAAAGGGCAAGGGATTGCTGGATGAGGTGAAAATCCTCATCTTAATTCATGGGACTTCTTGGGATTGATACAATACAAGCATATGAGAGCAGAGGGAAGTGGGGTTTTTAAAATGTTTTTATTTTAGTGCCTTTCTCTATCCCCTTCAACTGCAGCCCTGAGCTTTGGGAACACACTCACAGCAAGTCACTAACACAAAGCACAGGAATTAAACATCACATTGATCCAGACCAAACCCAAAGTGCTCACTTACCTGTAGGAAGGTAACAACAAGCATTTAACTGGCCAGGGAGTGTCTCATTAGCATGAAGGTGATAGTGAGCCTTGGAACATGAAAGAGAGGCAAGATAAAAGGACAGTAGTGGGAAATACAGGAACTCTAATTACAGCAGCAGCAGGAAAAAGAAACCCAAGTGGTTTGCAGTGAGTGTGTAACTCAGAGATGAGCACGTGTGCTGTGTTCCATCTCTGTCCAATGCCAACAGTGGATTGGAGTCCTGGACTGCCTGCCCTGCCTCAAACTATAGGTTCCCCTGTCTCTAATTTCAGAAATATCCAATATTGGCCAACATCTTAGAAACAGCACAGCCCCTGATTGTCCCTTCTGGCCCTATGATCTATGAATTCTCTCTACATTTATGGGGACGAAGCAGTTTTCAGTACTTAAGTATTTTTCTGATAAGCCTTATTTACAGTGTCCCCTCACCAAATACATTGAATTGTTTTTCTAAAACGTTCCTGAAAAAAAAAATTCCATCCACATTTGCTGGCCAGTGAGAATTTTGTGCAAAATGAATACTGGCATAAGGTATTTCCTACCTATGGATGTTTTAAAAGGTAAATAGCCATGCCATTTTAAACAGTATTTGTATTTTCTCTCTCCTAAACAGTTTGGCCTAAAAATTTCAAATATTCCTTATATTTGTGGAGGTTTTTTCAGTATATTTATGCTAATTTTAAATTCTATTCCTATTTGTCAATACATTAAAGTGCATTTGCTATGCAACACTTGGCTTTGTTCTTGCCAGACAACAGGAGCAAACTGATTCCCTGGAATATACCCACTGTGACAAGAAGAGCTGGAAGGAAACAAAAGGCATTCCTGCACATCACGTGCACAGGGATATGCCCAGTTCTTCTGAGAAAAATAATGACATCTCAGACCTATGGATATTTTTCAATTTTTGTGTCGTAAGTGCACGAATCACCACTTTTGTGCAGATTTTAAAAAGTCAGACTGACAGAGAAGGCAGGAAAGACAATAAGAGTAAATGAAACGTACTTCTAAAGGAGGTTTTCAAGCTCCTTAAATCAAGGTTTTCAAATCTGCTTCCATAGGCTCAGCTTTTCATATCTTACCAGTTTGGCAATGTTGTAAAATCTCCTCAGAACAAATAAAAACTCAAGAGAAAACCATAAAAATTGACACTAAAAGAAATTATAGGAAATCCACCACGTACTACCTTGACCAATTATGTTGACATGACCGGCATGCAGGAGATCCTGCCTGAGGATGGAAGCTCTGCAAAGTCACACAAGGACAGATCTCAGCCACTTTCAGTTTAGCAACAGGTTATTGATTGTGCTGAACTTGCAGCTAAAGCTTCCAGCCAAGGATTAGGGGTTTAGGGCTGAGGTGAAAACCATTTTATCCATCACAACACAACAGCAATTCACTGAGAAGAAGAAAGGTGAAGAGAGGTCCCTTAGGTGCTCAGTGTGGAGCTGATGACAAAGCCTGCCCAAAGGTCGTAGGAGTGGCCCTGCTACTCTTGTGGTTGTTCCTTAGAAGTTTTTAATCAATGGCATCTGCAGAAGTAACACAAGTAAGTGAAAATTATTTTATTGATGAAATTCATGAAGTTCACTAATTCCATGCTGGGATAACATGGCATGACTGGGCTCCCAGCAGAAAAGACTTCTACAAGAATAGGAAGGAATTTTGCAGAGCCAGATCCTCTGCTGCCATTTTGCCTAAAATAAAATTTCAGTTTAAAGATTTGGATTTCTGCTGGAGATTTAAACTTGTTGTTTTTCATGTATCAATCCTCCTACCATGGAAAAGAGTGAACCAATGCATCTTAGCCTATGGGAAGAAAATCACACCCTCCTGAAAGCTGGGTCTGACTCTTTTGCACTGAAAAACTTGGTGGAGAAGTTCTGCTTACAGAGCAAGCCCATCATCCACCTAATTCAGGTAGAATCTGTAACAGCAGATGCAATTTTTTAAGAAGTGGAATTTAAACTATTTTAAATAATAATCCACCACCTCAGCATTCCTGGCAAACAAAGGCCATCAATACCACTTTCCTCATCAACTCCCTCTCGGAGAAGGATGAGCAAAGAGACTTCATGTGCTGGTGCTTCTCACCTCCAGGCAAACAGCATGGTAAGAATCTGCTTGTCACACTAGGAATTGAGGAGGGGGTGGGTAAGAGCCAAATTCATGTCATTACTGAAAAGAAACTCTTTTTGGTATAGGCATTACTCCTGGGCTCATTATGAGGAACGATGAACTCGGTTTGACCACTGTGTTGGCGGGAGTTTCTGCAGGAGTGGGGGGAATTGAAGGGGGGAAAGGATATTAAATATACAGGATTATGATAATAAACAATAAGGTTATTTTAATGCTACTCTAGCATGCTTTTTCAAGCAATTTTAAAATTCATATGAAAAATACATGCACATAAGGAATTTAGGGTTAGATTTCTTCCTTCCCCACCCCCTGCCTGCAGCTACTCCATTTCTCCTGGCTTGCCCTGTTTGCTGAGCCACGTAAGTTGTGAGCAGTTTATCTTCAGAGCTGTTTTGCTGGTTTGTTTGTGTTTAGCTGGAGTTCTGATCCTTTCTGGTTAGCGTCTTTCACTGGTAATTACAGGCAGTGTACCGTGAAAAGGTTAGTTTGGTCAGTGGAGCAGAGGGCTGGGCGGGGGGAGAGGGTTAGGAGAGTTTATCAAATGATCAGAGATGCCTTGTTGGCGCTCATCCTTTGTAAACAATAAGAAATGTCAGCGTGGCTGGTTGCTGTCACTGCTGACAGTATAAAGAGCAGAGAGTGTAGCATTCTTTTGGAAAGCTGGTTTACTGGGAGAGGAAACAAGGCTATGGGATGAAGGCACTTGGTGGATATCCGAGTACCTTGGGAAAAGAGAGGAGTTTGGGCTTCTCACTCAGCAACCTAATGAAAACTAGACAAATAGTCCTGCATTTAATATATAGTTTCCACCGATTCATGCTTCTTTTGTTAGGAACAATTCCAGTCTGTATTGGAAAGAGACAGTTAAATATAAAGAAATCATTTCACATTGACAAGCAAGTTTCAGATTAAGAAGCCAGAGGAAGTTTATGAAAGAAAAGAGAGCTGCGTTCGGATAGGTAAATTTCCATTCCCTGACCTCACATTCCTTCAACTTTGCAACAAAAAGGGGGGAAAAAATCTGATGCCTGAACAAATAGTCAAATGGTAATCGGGAAACCTAAATAAGCATCTGTGTTATGAAATGCTGGGATACAAACAGCCACAAGTAAAGCAGAAACTTTGAAAAGTCTGTGAAAGAACTGCAGCAGAAATAGGAGCAACATGGAACAATTTACAAGCACAAAGCTATACCTGCAGGCAAACATTTATCTAAAGGAACAGAATGTTCTGCTATTTAGAATCTCACAGTAGAATGTGTCCTGTAAAAACACAGATACTTTTCCAAGATTTAACTGGATCAGTAAACGCAACCCACCACATTATGTAGCATTTCTAATATGTGGCCAATCTTCCTAAACTAAAATAAAACCCAGTGTAAAATAAAGGCAGATTTCCTCCAAGAAAACAAATCACACGTGTTGAATTGTAATAAACAACATACTGTCAAAACAGTGTTATTTAAAACAACTGACAGCACTCCATATTCACTGTTGCCTTGACACACAAAGTACTGAATGGATTTTGAGAGTTATCAGTCTATCAGTCACCCTGGGAGATTTATTGCACTCGAGTCAAATAAAACTCACAGAGCTGTTTAACTCTTGATCTTCTAGACTCCACAGAAGGAAAAGGAGAATGAAATTAGTCTGGGAAAACAGGCAGGCTCTCTGAAGCAGAACTTCAGGTGGTGTTAACTGACACAACTCCCTTGCCCTCCATTCCCAAACCCACAGAGAGAGTCCACATCCATCCCTAGTCCATAGAGATGGCACTGCCACATGCACATGCCTATACAACCACGTGATAAATAAATTCATACACCTAAAACACAGACATTTAGAGACACAGAGGTGGCAGCATTCTTAAAATTTGGTGTTTTTTCACTCCAGACATGGGATATCTGGTGCCAGAGAGACCTTTCCCTGGCAATCACAGCCTTGGCAGGTGCCCTAAACTGGGCATCAACATTCGGTGTTTCATGTTTCCCATGTTCCACTGTGAAAATGTGTTTCATGTTTTTCACTGTGAAAATCATGTTTGGTAGCTGTAAGGGACTCTGGAATAGAGCCCCAGTAATCTGGAATTTCCCCTTACATTTAGATTCTGGGTCACAACAGTAAGAGTGGATTTAAACCCAGACACAGATGAGGCCTCTGAGCTTCCACCAGCAGTGGTTTAGACTGCTGGAGTCAGCGAGGATGTCATGAGCTTCACTGGGCATAAGATCAGCCCATACCTCTCATACCTAAAACTGCTTTATTTCCTGGGAAATCCTACCACCAATGAAATCAGCAGGAGTTTCACCTAAAAACTTAATAACTCATTCTAGAGCTTTTATTCCTCAATGATAATCTCAAAACAAAGCGGGCATTATCAGTGACCTAGTCCTGCACAGGGGTAAATGGACCTCTAAAATATTTATTTTTCTTTTTTTCCCCTCCTTCTTTTTTAATTGCAAACTAACAAAAGGGACTCGTGCTGTTTGGATCACTTTTCATGAAGTAAATCTACAGACCCAGTCTTCAAGAAATGATTGTTCTCAAACTGCTTTCTGAACTAACAAATAGTAAAAATAAAATAAAATAAAAAAGATTTGCCTGTCATGGGAGTTGGTCAATAAAATGCAACAGTGTTTATTACAACATTTAAAGTCTGTGATTAAGAACACCAAAAGGCCTAAACTAGAAAGGGTTTTAGCCTGTAATTTCCCTACAGTCCTGGTCTCTACTTCCTTATGAGTTAGCTCAGCAGGGCTTTTCTTCCATGTCCATCATCAGCTTGTAATTATTGCCATTCTCAAAGCTATGCCAGATGGGCTCTTTAGAAGCCGGCATGCAGCTTGTTTATGAGAGAGTGAGCTGTAATATTACTCTGCACAGAGACCTATCTGGTCCTAGTCAAAGAGCCATCGTGTTCCCCCCTCCCAGCCCTCCTCACTCTCCCTGCTTCCCTGGGCAAGGCTCTGCCTTTCAGCTTGCTTCCCCCTCGGAATGGGCACAGCACTGGGGATACTGGAACGCAGAAGGTGGAGACTGAACCCTGTCTCTCACTATTCACCCTCCCAAAAACGTGTGTCGAAACCCAGGCAAGACACTGACTTTGGGCATGTTTTCCTCTTTCTCCCACATCCTTCCACCTCTCTGAGCTTGTTTCTTCCTCAGAGCGAGGACTGAGGTTTAGGAACGGGATCTCCCATGCTAGGGAGAGGATAAACATTTGTGGAGAGGCTGAGGTTAAGCAGCGGTGCAGGAACGGGAGAGGGAATAACCCGGAGTTCATCTCGTTAGAGGCGGCCAGCGTTAGATATCTGGGAAGGCCAAGACAGTGCTTCTATCAGTAGTTAATGAGGCAGGACTTGCAACAGATAGCCACTTTTAACTTACAAAAGCTTTTAGATGTCTCTGTTTACTTTGATCCATTTCAGTTCATTTGAGCCTTTTTTCTTTCCCTTTTTTTTAAAAAAAACCTTCCCCCTCCCCACAGCCAGCGCAGATAAACTGCCTTCCCCCTTCTCCCCCCACCTTAACTCAAACAATAGTATCATTTACCAACTTTTATACTTAACAAGTTTGAAGATCTTTGGTCAAGTTCTGCTACAATGGCATAAAGAAAAAACATGGCTCTTGAGAACACCATCATAAAGAGAGAGGGAGGGGAATCTGGCTGCAGAGACGTAATTAAAAAATCCGACTGCCGAAAGATAAATGAAAGGAAGGGGGGTGGGAATAACAGGAAAGGCTGCATTTTCAGGAGAGATTTAAAGTTATTTGTTCCTGATTGGGGGGACTGCTCATTCTTTTATCCCTTGTTATTTTATCCATGTGATGCCAAAAGAACTTTCTTTGTTAAAATGTTCTCAGAACGGATAAAACTAATTTGCTGGAATGTGAAATAATCCAGAAAGTAAGAGGACTGTGCCTAATGTTCACAGACTGAGAATGGCAAATTAACCGGCCACAGTTTCCAGTCCCTGGGGCACAGGACTGGAATTTAAAGCTTCCGAAGAGAGCCCTGGTGCTAATGGATTTGCATGAAACTTGGCATGCTAATGGAGATTGTCTCTTGTAATGAGCTTTTAATTAGGTCTGCTTGGTGCTTGACCTTCTTGTAATATGGGGCCACTCCTCAGATGACAGCATTTCTAACCCACAGGTGTGGATAAACAGAGCCTGTAAACAGACACGACTTCCCTCTCAGCATTCCCGGGTTCTCCCCCCAGCATTCCCAGAATCTTGCAACTTCTTTCCCTCAGATTGCTCACCTCCTCATCAGTCACTATTCCTTCCCTCCTGAGAACTTCCTTGCTTCCTTGATTATTATTTTGAAAGAGATTTTAAGTCAGTTGTTTTCATTTTCTTGTCTGTTTAAAGATAATATTCCCACCCAACTGGAAAACAAAACAAACCAGCCACAGGAAGCTGCTGTTGTAAGTACACATGGGCAGCCACAGCATGGCACAAGGATGGCTCATGGATTCTAAGGGTTCTCTGGATTCCCACTGTCTTTCCAGAAAATAAATGTGGGGAAAAGCCTTTCTTTTCTAAACAGGCAGCCAGAACAGGCATTTCTAGACAGACACATGAGTGCAATTACAGAGGCTGTACCACCCTTGAATAGCCCTGAACACAAGGATATGTATTTTTGTGTTTTCATATTCCACCAGAAAGGCTTTCTTACCCCTCACTGTGTCTCTCTGAGTCACTATTCCTGCCTTTCATGCTCACAGGGTGCCCTTCAAACACTGCCAAGATGTGGTAACATGCTGGAAGGCAGCACTTTTTGGGAACTGTGTGAATCACTGCTCACAGCACCAAATTCTCACTGGGGAGGCTACCAGCAACCAGGCTTTCCCAAATGCTCCAGATCCTCTCACTGAGGAATTTTTTCTTAAAACTCTGGGTGTGAGTTTGTACATCTGAATATGTAGCTAAAGAACAACGGATGCCAGTAAATAAATATAAATCTTTCTTTCACAGCAGCCTCTGCTTGTTCCCCTGGTTAGGAATACAACCAGCAGGCAACCTCAGAGGATACATATTCATGGATTCATAGAGTGTGAGGCCAGAAGAAACCATTAGATCATCCAGTGTGATTTCCTATATATCACAGGTCATTAACTTTCACTGGGTTACCCCTGTGCTGAACCCAATAATTTGTGTTTGACCGAGCGTCGCTCGTAGCTGACACGAACCTTCCACGAGGGCAGCCGGTCTCGATACGATGGCATCAAAAGATGGAGAATCTACTGAGCTTTTTGCTACAATCCTTGGGTCCTTTAATTATTAAATACCCCTTTCATGAGAAAAGGTCTCATTTTGAGTTCAAATATATGCAGCTTCTGGCTAGCAGGTTTCTCCAGTAAATTTCTCCAATGGCATATCTCCAATAAATTAAGAAAACACTGTAAGTATTTTATATCTGTGAAGGTGTTTGTACTCTGAGATAATTTCCTATCAATCTTATTTTGACAAGATAATCTAATTGAAATTAGGAAGCCCTTGCTTAATTTATACTTGCTGGGAAAAACTCAGAGCAACCTGCCAGCAATGAAAGTGAAAAGGCTCTGAGGAAAAAATCTGCCAAATTCCATAATGAAGAAAGATTATTAAAGATACCTACATTGGAGATATCTATCCCTGAGCTTTTCAGAAAACAAATGAAATAGATAATTTAGGAAACATATAACCTGAGTTGGTTTAGGCCACTATGTCTGGAAGACTGATACACCTTAATTCTCTTCAGTATTTTGGGAGTTAGACAAGTAGCTGAGGTGTAGACAACTTGTGTTAACATCTTTATGTGGCCCCATTGTCACTATTAACATCCTAGTAAAAATTGTGTCAATTCATACCAACTTAATTCATACCAACCTGAAACTGAATAACAGCTTTTTTCCACTTTAACTTATACAAAAGGTAGAAAAGCCTGAAGTGCATTCCTAAATACTCTGGCTCTACCGAAAATAACTCTTAAAACCTTTTTATTGCCACAATATCAACCTTCCCTTCTCATCCTTCTGTCTGGAGCAAAGGCTTCAGATGGAAAATCTGAAACTGAATATTATAATTTAATCAAAATGCAGACACTCCTCTTGGCAAATGCTTCAGATGAAGATGAAGGACAAGCATAAGACAAGTTTGTCCTTGTGGGATGAGTCATGGGAATATCAGCTGTCAAGGCCTACAACTCATTTGGTTCTTCTTACAGATGTTTTTACAATTAAGAAAAGTGACTTGAGCGTCAAGTGGGAAAAAGAGTATTCCCCCAGGATTCATCCATTAACTCTGTCAGCAGTACCCCAAGCCTCCACATCAGAGCATGTTCCTTGCCTGTTGACAATACAATAAAGGATGACTATTTACCATATGGTAATTATAGTTCAAGATGTGTTGTCCACATGGATTCTCCTTTTGCTTCTCATGTATCCATACAGGCAGTGGGGGTCTTTAGGATAGCAGTGCCTATGGAAACATCTTTATGACTGGATTTGTGTTCTTCAGAAGAGCTACCATGACCACAAAATACTTGCTGAATGCCTCAGGGCTGTGAAAAGGTCAAAGAGAAAAATCCATACTTGAATCCTAGTGAGATATCCTTGTGGATAACTCCAGGTACTTTCTGTAAAGTGAATGAACGAGCAGATGAAAGACAATATCTTGCCACCAGCTCTGTAATGAGGTATTAGGGAGGAGTGTTGAAAAGCCATGGAAAGTTGTTGAGATATTCAAAACCCAAGAGAGAATGGTAAATATTTTTTTTCTTTTTTTCTTTTGTGGGGGAAAATATAGCAGGAATTTTAAAAATGTCTCCTGATTGTAAATTCTCTCTCCTCTGGGTCTAAGTTACAGTAGAACCTACAGTGGTGAGATCTGGGAGCAAGCTAAGGAGAGATTGTGTCTAGCATATTTCTAAGAATTTCTGTCCAAGCCATAAGCTGTTTTCTTCTTTTCCCAGTGACTATCAATCCTAGATAAATTCCTCTGCACATCACAAGTGTTACAATGGATGTAAAATGTTCTTCTCAAGTCTGTTGCAGCTTGGATGCTTCAACAATTATATGACACATACAAATGTTTTAAAATAGACAACTGGAATTTTCTCACAGAGTTTTTCTCCCCAGTCCTAAGCCCTCCTGGTGAAAAAAGAAGCAATTCTCCTTGGAAGACTGACTGGCAACAACAATCCTAGAGATATATGGAAGCCAAAATCAATACTCTCAGTACTGAAAAAGTTTGATCTCCTATTTTCCAATTGGCCACAGGAACAGGACCTAAACTGCATAATCCAATTATTAATTAAAGTAATGGTGTCTACTTTATATCTTATACTATCTTATACTTTCTATCTTATACTATCTATCTATCTAGATATAGTTTATTAAACTTGCTCCTGTTCCTGATGTTTCAGAATTTCACCAAAAATAAGTGATGTAGTTGCTATGTGAATCCTTAAGGTGAAAACCTGTTAATCTGTTGGACAGGAATTCTTAAAAAAAAGTCTTCCTTGGGAAAAGAAAAGAACATTAGATAGATCTACCATTAGTGGTTTTCCCTCTGCTCTTCCCTGCTATTGCTTAAAAGAAATCAGAATTACTGGACAATTGAAAAAGAACAATGGAAGGGTGATAAGTATACAAAAAGTCTCCTGAGCATAGTCAAAATTCAAGAAAAGCTTGGAAAAGAACAATTCCTTTGCAGGTAAGTAAGTCCTCTTGAAGCCTTTTATTGACCTGTTTAACAGGGGTGTGAAAACACTGAGCATTCCTCAATTCTCCAAAGGCTCATTACCATTTCAGCAGGTATTCTTAAACTATTTGAATCTGCCTTTTAGATGGAATCACCACAGGAGAACAGGCCTGGGTAGAAAATTTAATTTCTTTATCTTCAAGATACACTGCTCTAAACTTCCCAGCTAAGGAGGAGCTTTTATGCCCTTCAAGAGCAGGCTTGCTTTGCTCCAACAAAATTAGGAACTTCCTGGATAAATTGTGGAATGCCAACAGTGCAAATGGGGATACAAAGTGATATCACATCCTCTGTGAAAAGAACCAGCATTAAATGGATCATCACTTTTTTCAGGTCAGAAAACCAGTACTGTTTTGGCTAACAAAGACTCTCCAAATCTTCTTAGCTCATTCTTGTGTCAGCTTCTTGAATTAGGAGGAATTGGAGGGAATGTGGATAGCATTTCCAGTCTCCACAGGGAGAGGTTTCCAGACTCCCTTGTTAAAAGAGGCCAGAATACATTCAGCTTGAAGTTTAGTCCTGAAAAAAAGGTAAAACTTTCTGTTACCTCTAACTGTAAATACAGGTGCATCCAGAAACTATTTTTTCAAGATTATTGAATGTACTGTGTGGTTTCTCAGGGAACCACATGCTTTGAACTTCTTTATGGGGTGATCATTATTAGGTGATCTTCTGCCCTAGAAAGTTGGAAAACTTAAATTCTAATTAGAATTCAAATTCAAACCAGCAGAATTTCTTAAGGTGTAATTGAATTTAAGCTGCCTTCTCACCTCAGAGATTAGACCTTGCTCTCCTTCAATACAAAACTGCATGTGAATCTGAAAATCCAGTGGATGTTTCCCTGTACAGCACATTTAAGTGAGAGCAGGAGAATTGCCACACTGGGGCAGAGCAAGCATCACTGTCTTTTTCCCAGTAATGATCCTTAGGAGACATCCAGGAAAGAGCAAGGACAGGACAATCATTTCTGATACTTGTCTGAGTACTGCTCAGCTCCAGCTGTGCTCAGCCTGCTGGATTTCATGGTTCTTCTGTTTAGAAACTCTTCACAGATCTCTCTTACAACTGCTTGTAAAGACTCCCTTGAAACTATTTTTGCATTCATCTGCACATCCTCTGATGAGGAGCTCCAGGCATGAACCACCCACCTCCTGTGTCTGGTTTGAACAGGACTCCCATTAACTGAATTAGTTCTCAGTGCCCTCCAGTTCTTGGACTGATGTATGAACAGCAGATCCCTATGGATACTCTCTGCATCAGTCAATGTGGACAGCTTTTCCAGGCTGACAAATCCCAGCCATCACCCCAGACATTTATCAGCCCTATTGTTCTCTGAAGGTTCAGCTGGAGCTGTGTCAGGGCAGGTTTAGGTTGGATTTCCGGGAAGGTTCTTCCCCCAGAGGGTGCTGAGCACTGCCCACGCTCCCCAGGCAATGGGCACGGCCCCGAGGCTGCCAGAGCTCCAGGAGTGTTTGGACAGCACTGCCAGGGATGCCCAGGGTGGGGTTCTTGGGGTGTCTGTGCAGGGCCAGGAGCTGGATCCGTGATCCTTGTGAGTCCCTTCCAACTCAGGCTATTCCATGATTCTGGGATTTTAAGATGAGGGTCCAGAACTCCACACCACACTGAATGAGTAGGCAATAAATTGATTTATAGAACATTGTAATGAGCTTCTCTTTTCATCTCCATTCCCTTCCTCATAATTCCTAATATATTATTTGGGGGTTTTGACTCCTTTTAAGCATTGAATTGGCATATCCACAGAAATATAAATAACCCTATTGATCATTGCATCTTTTATCCTGAGTAGTAGTGGCCAGTTTAAAGTGGCAGTGGTCAGCTTAAAGCTCCTCTCTTTATAGTGAAGCCCAGATCCTGTCTCCCAGTGTGCATCCATTTACAGGTAGGTCTGCTGAATTTCACCCTCTATTTTGTTTATCAGTCCCTCATTCCTGACAAGCTTCTTCACATTCTTTCACTATCCATCAACAACTTTATTCCCCTGACTAAATCCTGCCTCATCACCAGATGTTCTCACTGTTTCCTCTCCTCTCCTGACCTCTTATGAGTGCATTGAACAGCACAGGCTCCAGCCCAGGGCTCCACTGGTGAACTTCCCTCACTGCAAGAACTGATTTATTTGATTACTTATCCATGCAAGGAGCTTCTCTCCTATCCCATGGATGCTGAGTTTCATTAAAAGCATTTTTGTGGAGAATTTTGTGTACAGTCTTTTGGAATTCTCAAGTGGATTATATCTACCAGATCAGTCCATTCTCTTGTTCATTGATTCTTCCAAAGAACTGCAAGACATTTTTAAGGTAGGACTTTCCTTCTCAGGTGCCATGTTGACTCTTCCTTGCCATGTTGACTCTTCCCAAGTGAGTCATATTTATGTATGTGTCCATTACCTTTTACTAATTTGTCCATACAAACACCTGCATTGCACTTCTGGAGTTCACTGAATTCTGGCTAAAATCTTTTGAAAAACTGGTGTTACATTTGACCCTCCCAATGTTGGGAAGGACTGGAAGTTGGAAGCCATAAGGCTCACACAAGTGACCCATGGAGTAGCTGTTCAGAGAATATCTTGTCTTTACAGCACATAGAAATGGTCAGAGCTCAGCCAAACTGCCCAGTTCAGGCACAAGAGATCTTAATTGCCATGATTGCTTTTGCTCTCTACATGAAAAATTCGAAAGCAAACATCCAAAACCTTAAACTCACTGCTCTAGCCAGACGCTGCCAGTTTACACTCCAAATTATTTAGTTTTGTAAAAGCAGACAATGAGGGCTTTGTTCAAGAAAAATGCAAGGAAGCCAACAAATAAACAAGACAAAGATAGACCCTGGGGATAAACACTTCAGCTTGGGACATTGGCAGTGTGGTCTCAGTTATCCAACCCAAGTGATCCTGGTGAAGAGGGCAGGGAATCTTCCTGCAGCCACCTCAGAGTGCACAGAGGGGGCAGGCACTGATCCCCCAACATCCTCCTGTCTTTATTTCCTACCCAGGTGCTCAAAACAATGCTCTTGAATGATGTAGCTCTTTCTCAAAAATAAAGGTTTCTTCTAGGGGTTCATTCCCCTCCTTGTGACTCCAGTTCCAATATCCATATGTTCCTTCCACATCTGCCAAGTGTTTCCAGCAACCACATCTCCCTGCCTCACCTTGTCCATACCTTTACCCCTTTCACCCCAAACCTCAACTACCTCATCCATTTACTTTAGTCCTTCCCAATTAGTTCATCTCCTCAGGGTAGAGACTTCCTTCCCTTGGGCTCCCAACATTTTAATGGCTGACTCTCAACATTAATTCACTTTCTTTTATGTGCAATAGTGATGAAGGGTCAGACTATACCCACTATTTTACACAAGACACTTAATCAGAGAGACTCTAAGTTACTGGGGCTCACAGAGACAATCTGTCACAGCAGAAAACTGAACCTATGTCTCCCAGGTCCACAGGAAATGCTGTAATGATGGACCAGCCCTCCTCTCTCTAGTGGTGATCCCACTGTTGTAGTGGTGGTGGCATGCAACAAAAATAAATTAATTGTTCTAAATACACATAGCTCTAAATACACATGGCCCTGGTCCATGTTCAGACCTCTGTAGTGCTCACATCACAGATCTGTTTAAGCAGGTAAGGCAGAAAAAATGGAGTGGTTGCAGCCCCATCCTGAGATAATGCACTATCAGTACTCTGCAGCTCAGCTAAAGGAAGGCATACAAAGAAAATTCCATTTGCCAGCAGAGCAGGGCAGTGATTTTGTGTAAAAGGAGCCTCAGCAGTGGGTAAGCCCAGCAGCTCTGGCAGCACCAGCCTGTTTGTGCTAACGATGACAGCTGCACACAACTGGGAAAGTTTGTAACTTTGCATGTTTCCAACCCATCTAGTTGTCCTTTTCAGGAGTGCTGTCCAAGGGGAATGGCCCAAGGCCTTGTCTCACCCCTCCCTGGAAATGGAAAGGCAGCTGGTATGTCCCACTCTGTACCCACTGCCTGTAAAAATTGATGGTATCCAGCAGGCCAGGAACAGGAGGAGTTTCAAGAGCTAAAGCCACACTCAGGGACTGGTGCATTTGCCAAGTGCCTACAGAATGAAGGGAAGATGGGTCTGAGCCTCAGGACTGCGCTCCTGCTCATGGGTCCCATGCCTGTGGACCCCTTGTCGTGCAAGCATTCCCAGACAGATCAGGGAACAAAGTGTCAGACTTCCTTAGATTACTCACATGAACCAAACAAGTGGGATTTGGCCTGAATACAGGAATCAGTCAGTTATCCACTGCTAAAATATAGTGGATAATTGAAGATGAAAGGCAGCTGTAAACAAACAGCAGACCAGAATATTACACTATTCAATAGCACAAGGACTGAGCAGTGCATGCAAAAGTTCATTCCTGTCTATCTGAAATGGCAGGATAAACTTTGATAAACAGGATCTCATTATCAAATTAGGGGTCAGATAAAGTGTCCTCTGCCTCACAGATGAGAGGGAATGTTGTCACCCACAGAGGACCTGGCCCTTCTTGCCTGGACACAGTGGGGCAGCTGAAAGTCGGGGAGGAAGGGAAAGGTGAAGAGCTGTGAAGGGTAAGGTTTGCTGCTCCTGCTGCTGAGGAGAAGATGACAGCAAGGCAGCTGCTGTTGCTGCTGGGAAAGGCCATCTCCTCCAAGCACCCCAACTTCCCCATCAAAGTAGTGGAAGAGATGGCTCTCCCAAGGTCTGGCGTGCACCGAGCAGGCGTCAGGGCCAGGAGTCTGCCAGCTCCAAAACTGCTTTGCCTAGAACTACAGTCATGGTCCAATTCAATATTCAGACCAGATGTACGAGTCTGCCAAGGAACACATCCTGCCCTTGGTGTTTCTTCTCACCAACGGAACCAGAGGCAGCACCAGATGCTGGGAATCCCCATCTCTCCATGTGCCCACTCCCACACAGGGTGTCTGAAATTTCTCTTGATATCCCATGGTGACATCTCTATGCTGTCCCATGGCACAGAGTATCTGCTAAAATCCACCATCCTGCTACATGTGCACCATGTCCCATCTGGGCAGCTCCAAAGACCAACCCTGTCAGCTCCTGCCCAGGCCTGGCTGCAGCCCAGCTGACCCGAACAAGCAAAGAGAAGGGTCAGCCCCATTTACAGCAAATGACACAGCCACAGGGTGAGATTGAGCTTTGGCTCAAAGCCTTCAGTGTGATCATTCCTGCACCACCCCCAAGGAACTGGGAGAATCAAGTATCACCCCTTCCCTTCTCACCACATGTTGCAGAGTGGGGGGGACTATGGCTATCCTGTGGCCAGAACATCTTGCTTTTCCCTCGTTCCAGCTCAACTCCACTGGCTGGCACACTGTGAGAGAAACAAAACACCTAGAGTTTCTCCCTGACCTTCTTCAGCATCTCCCTGCTCATCTCTGCACCATCACCCCTGCCTCTCATCTCTGGGGGAAGTGGGGAAGCAGAGGCTCCCATGCTGGGTGGGAACCTTGCACGTCCTCGTGCAGCTGTGCTATGGCTGGTCCAGTTCAGCACATACTGTGGGGATGATTCAGTCACAGTAAACTCACCACAATCTGTGTCTTTTCCTTTTTTAAACACGATCATTCTGTTTCCAAGAACAGACCAATAGCTTTTATAAGCCCTACAAATATTCACCTTTAAAAATATGCTCCTTCTTTCTGGAGAAATTACTTTTATGTCTATTTTTAAAGTACAAAGGAGTTGTGGTTCTCCATGCGGTTTTACAGTTTATGGTCCCACACATTTTGCAAACTGTAAAATATGGATGTTTCCCTAGTGGAAAAATTTCACTATAAAAAATTCATGGAGTTTCCTGTTTTCACATGGGGCTTCAGTATTTTCTCTTTAAAAAAATATCACCCCTATGGAAGAATCTGGTAGAGCTTAATGGCAAAGGAGCAGCATGCTACAGATGTGGGAAGTGTCCAACAAAACTCAGTGGGAAATGATAACCTCTGTTAAGGAAGTCATGGAGTAATTCAGAAGTCCCTATTACAGTTTCCATTTACTGATTTGTGCCTTTCTTTAGGAGGTTATTTTTCATTACAGACTGACTGGGTTCAGCCTTGTTACATCTCATGTTCCACTGAGGTAGAACAGGGTAGGAGCACAGAACAGAGCCTGAGCCCAGGAGTGCTTTGGGACACACACGACAGGGACAGAGGGATCTGCAGCATCCTGCTGTGTGCAGCATGTGTGACAGTGACTCCACAGAGTGGGGTTGACAAGAGAGACCAGGAGAGCCCCTGGAAAAGGATCAGCAGGACACTAAGCATTTGGAGGGACATTGGACTCACAGCACAGGTTGCACAGGCTTATAGCAGAGGGACTGAAACATCACAGAACCACAGATTCATAGGATGGTTTGGGTTGGGAGGGACATTAAAACTCATCTCATACCACCCCCCTGACATGGGCAGGGACACTTTCCACTATCCCAGGTTGCTCCAAGCCCCATCCAACCTGGCCTTCAGGGATGGGGCAGCCACAGCTTCTCTAGGCACCCTGGGCCAGGGTCTCACCACCCTGACAGGACAGAATTTCTTCCCAATATCCCACCTAGCCAAGCCTTCCATCAGTTTGAAGCCATTCCCTCTTATCTGCCACTATCTTATCCCTTCCTCAGGAAACCTCCTCTTGTGAGGATCTGCTGGAGGAGCCTCTGAGGGGCAAAGGAAGAAAAATGTGCCACAGGAGAGTAATCAAGGAGGTCTTAAGGTTTCCTGGGATGTTTGGGTGGCTGCTGCAACTTCAATACCGCTCATTACTCAGGGCTTAAAGTGCTTAAAGGCAAACCCTCTCTCTCCTCCACTTCTCTTTTCTATCCTTCACACCTCACTTGAGTACAAGAGTGACAACGTGCCTGGTGGCAGCAGCAGGATGTCACTGCATGGCCAGCCTGTGAGGGAGCATTTTGTACAAGATGAGGAGTGATCCAGCAGCCCAGGGAAAGGAACTCTGCTACAGCCTGGGGTGAGAACTGGCTTCCTCCTTTCCTCCTGGAAAGCAAGATCCTAGATTACAGCAATGACAGCAGCAAGAATAATACCTTGCCTGTGTGTTCAAAGCCCTGCCTGGATTTTTTTGTGGCTGTACAAATGGGCCTGTTGACAAATATTAGTGCTCAACACAGCCTTTGCTTCCCGTGTATCAGTAAATCACCACGGCTGCAGCAAAGCTATGAGTATTTGTCTCACAATACTTTATGTACAGTCATGATCTGAGCTCTCACAGCTGCCTTTTTCACTCTATTTATTGTGATTTCAGCAATGCAGGGATACCTGGACAAACTTACAGCCTCGTTTTATCACATATTCACCACATAATGTTGTCACATAATGCTTGTCACGTAAGACTATTGGTATTTTCAGTGTAGCTCAGAGAGGAAGCCCCCCCAGCTGGGTAACAAATCTTTTCTAGAACTTTTTGCACCTGGAATAATGTCTTGAAACCTCTACAAAATCTTGTGAAAAGAGTTATTTTGTCACAGAAAGAACTTTTTTTTTGGTTTCTCATCTCTCATCCCAGATGAATTAGCCAGATCAGAAAATCCAGTGCTGTCAATGGAGATTGTGTGAGTTCAGTTCAAAACTGTCAATCTAGAATGTGTTGTTCAAATCTGCAGATAACATGAGGCTGCCTGCAGTGCCTTAAGTAACCTAGGAGTCACACTGAAATATCCTTCAGTACACCCTGGAAACTTAGGTAAGGGGACACAGACATCAAGAAATCTACTACAGTCACACAGCCAGGCAGTGTAGAGCCAACAATTGAAAATTTCTTTTTTATTTTTAAAATTTCTTTAAGTATTCTATGCATTCCCTCTGCAATTCTCTGCTTTTCCACACTGGTCCAAGGGCTGACCACAGCTGGGGATAGGGATTTCTCTGTAGGTTCTTCTGTATATAAACAGGCTGAGCAGGACTGTGGGGCATGAACTGGTCACAGATTTCTCCACACCCAAAGCCTCTATGAGTTTTTCTCTTTGGGCTGGGAAACAGCACAGCTTCACATCTCAGAATTCAAACTCAATTCACTTCCTACTCCCCCTCTATATTCCTCTTTTTTTTTTTCCTTTTTTTTTTTTTTAGCTGAATGGCCATAAACTTCACCAGCAGATTCCATACGGGTTATGTTACACCACCACCTGACTCCAAATCAATTACAGTCCAAAGGGATAGAGTTGCAGAGAGTCTGTGAAGCCCAGCCCTGGGGTTTCCATGAGGGACAGAGAAACTACAGTGCTAAGAACAGAGCCTGGAGATCCAGCTGAAAGAACTGAGTGATTTCACGATGAAAGCATGGACTGGGAGGCAGGAGAGCCAGGTCTGTGTGCCCTGCTGCTGGCTGCCTGCATGAGATCAAGCTCTTTATTTCATATCCTAGTATATGGCTCCTTGCACACCAGAGTCCCTCATTTCTGGGGTTTCTCTGTGCTATCATAACCCAAATATTTCATTATAAATGTGCAGAATGTTTTCTGGAGGACAAAGGCACTGTGAGGGTCTGAGATTCTGTTTCAGCACAACACCAGAGTTTTCCACTGCAATTCTAAGAAATATGAGCACACTGATCAGTAAGAACTACCAGAATAACCCATATTCTTCTCTGACATCCATCATCAGAGGGAAATCACAGAAAGATGAGGATGGAAGGGACTTAATTCACCATGTTCTGCTTCCTGCTGTTACAAACAACCGGGTCATATAATCCTTTCCATAAGTCACACTTGACAAACAAACAGGTGTATTTTACAAGGCAGCAAGAAGTGCTTGTGAAGGGTACAGCCACGGAGATGAGATCAGGCAGGGTTTGGATGCCACCCTCTGCCATCAGCACCAGTTGTGCTCCACATCAGAAACAACACAGAGCACATAGGGCACCTGGCTTTGTGCTTATACACAGAAAAGACTGAGCACAAGGATTGCTCATCTCTCCTTCTTCATGCCTTCCCAAGAGAAACTGGAAAAGGGATAGAAAATGCAGTATTTCTTACAAACTTGGGACACACAATGCTCAGCACAGCATTGTGCAGCACCATGTTGAAATAGCAAAGATCATTTGTTTTCTGCCAGTCTCAGAAGCAGCTGTAGCATTCCTAAGGTTCAGCTCCTTTACCTTAAGTTGAACTCACCAAATCCAGAAAAATCTCTGAGACTCACAGCTCTTTATCCTTCATTTATCTCCCTGAATGGAGAAAAACAGCAATTACCAGGTATTGTGGCAAGAAAGAAATGGATACAGGGCCTGGCGCAATGTGCTGCATCCCTACATGTCCCAGTGAGGCACAGCCTGAAGTCTTGGCTCAGTTTTTGATTCAGCACAGCTTGGAAGGGTATTAAAGAAGGGAAAATGAAAGAAAAGTGAAGATTTCTGGATAAACCAACAGAAGATGCTGTTGCTAAGCACCTGTTCAATAAGTTACATAAAAAAACATGACACATCACCCAAAAGCCCAAAGCCAAATTTCTCTCTGGCATAACTCTACTAAATCAATCAAATTACACAAGGAATGACCTTAGTTCAATACATCTCTGCCTAGCAGCCACTCAGGGTTTGCCCTTCCCAGTTTTAGCACTGTTTCTCCAAAAGAATTGCAATGGAGACCAGGGAGTTCACCGGAAAGTCAGCCTTTGTAGATTTGGAGTTATGGGGAGGGGAAAGGAGGGGGGGTTACAGCTCCTCTCCTGCCAAACCTGCCCTGAACTTCCCTGCTGCAGGAACTCCGAGCTCAGCACATCCGTTAGCGCCTTTCAGGGCATTCAAACCAACATAAGCACAGAAAGGGAAAAAATCTCCCCTTGCCAGCTTTTGATACAACCTGGAAAACAAACAGCTTGGAAGAGTTCCTTTTTCCTCAGCAGTGAAAATCGTGGTAAAGCACCATCTTGATAGTTCCCAAAGAGATTCATTTACAAAGATCAGTATAGGGGAGGCTTGTTTGGTCTCTCGAGATGTATCTCATCCTCTGACAATTCACTGAGACCTTTGCTGTATCTCGCTATATGTGTATAATTATCTGCTCTGATACCTGAGCTCCTATGCAATAGTCTTACTCCAAGTAATCCAAACTATCCCCAAGGCATGGCACACACAGAATGGTCAGGGGAGAGAGGGGAGGAGGGGCAGCGGACTTCCCTCGTTTGCCGCTGGAAATCGGCATTTTAGGGCCTTGTAGTCATTTCCTTGCTAGTGTGAGGAAACTTTTTGTACATTTATATAAAATAGGAGGCCAGAAGTGCACACCCCCATCTTACTTCCTAATATATTATGTTCTCCCCTGCCGAGTCCTGGGACTTAGTCTGGATTTGGTAACTGAAGTAATATAAATGTTAGCTAAGAAGTATTCCAGCAATATGGTTCCAATTTAAGCTTGTTTTGAAGTCTAAAGAACTAATATGTCTCAGAGATTCTTCACTGGATGTTTAGCTCTAATGTAATTTGTGCAGGAGTGCACACTGCTCTCTAGAAGCCCTTCTGCAATGCTCCAGAAAACAGGTTCCTTCCCAAGCAGGACGGAATCATAGAATCCCAGAATGGTTTGGCTTGGAGGAGACCTTAAGGATGATTGAGTTCCAACTGCTCTGCCATGGGCAGGACAACTTTCACTGGACCAGGTTGCTCAGAGCCCTGAATCCTTGAGGTTGCAGAGCAACCATGAGCCCCAGCCCTGGCTGATAGTCACTGACCTCCTGTGAATTTTGAGGCTTTGCTTAGGGAATGGTGTCCTATTTGCCAGGCCTTGTGGATAAATGAAGGCTGCATGTCACCACTGGTTTCACTCCCCTTTTCCTCTTGTTTTCCAGAGGTGAAACAAGCCACCTCTAAAGGAAGCCATGCTCTGCAAGCTGTTTGCACTTTACTTCAATAACATGCTTCTTGCAACGCTGCCTTTATTTGTGTAGACATGCATTCTCAGGGTTTGCCTGCCCCCTTTTCCTCCCTCACACCCCTACGGAGCCCCTGCCTGAATCCAAGTAATGAGCTAACCCATGGAACTCATTGCCCTTTATCTTGCTGGGGAACGTGCACCTTTTGAACTGCCATCTGCAGATTGTGTTGATGCACTGACTTGTTAACTGTGCCATACTGTGAAGGAAATGGCATGATTTAGATCAAGTGCTCTGGACGGCTGTTCATAAGAAACACTTGAGCCAAGCTGTTACTGCTCAGGATGTGCCCTGGGGAGAGGGGTTTCGTTTCGGGTCATGCTCTTGCCTTGTATGAGGGCAGGCGCAAAGTACTGAAATCACAGTCCTTCCCTGAAGCTGAGGGGAGGGGGGAGGAGAAACATTATGAAACCATAGAAGCGAAGCTGCCAAATTAACTTCTCACCCTTTCAATCACACTCCAGAGGATAAAAGCCTAACATTTCTGCCTCAGAAACAGGCTCAGTTTACACCAAACAAGTTATTTCTCTAATTTATCAGACTTGCCAGCTATCATTCTAATTATTGGAAACCTCAGACTTTTTATGAAGTCAGATGTACAGTGTTATTTGCATGGTTGTAACATATCAGCAGATAAATAGGTCTTGGGGAAAGCAAGGCATTTTAGAAAGGGATCTGCAGGTTTCCTTACAGAGTTAGGGATTTAAGAACACTATCACTGTGACAAAAATGTGGTTCTGGATTTAATTTTCTTTTTAAAAAATGCTACTTCCTACATAAAGTAACATAGCTCAACATGAGAGGGAGGAGACTATGACGGAAAGCTCATCAAAAGACTCCCGTTGACTTTCACTGGCTTTGGATCAACCCTTAATTCTTTATCTTCCTTTGCCTAGTAGCACAATCATGGAAACAAGCTAACACCCAGCAGCCAGGCCAGGGGGAGGAGGAGGAGGCAGCAAGAGCCATCAGGACCGGCTGCTCGCCCAGCCATTCCCAACACAAACACTGATTTGTCCTCTCTATGTAAATGGATGATTAGAGTCATTCTCTAAGACAAATTTACTTTTCTGCACACTCTAAATCTGTTTAGTCACTTTAAAGGTGTCAATTATTGGAGCATGCTAAGACTATGAATTTCTTAGTAATAGCTTTAATAACATTTTGAAATGAAAAGCAGATACCTTGAAGTTGGCTTACTTTGAAAAGACATATGAGTAGATCTGGTTTTAATTTATGTCCTATTCTACATCTGGAATCCCTTATAATTAAAACTAAAAGCTGGACTACTACTTCCACCTGTCAAATGATGAAAAGATGAATGCACTAATAGCTTACTAAATAGCCCAACACGACTGAGTTTACTTTCCCGTTCTATACAGTAAAAAAGGATTTTGGACAGGAGGCTAAAGGTCTTTGGTCATTACTAATAACACACTTTCAGTATTAACCTACATACCCCACTACCAGCACCACCACCAGTGCCTTTTAGCACCAAGATCTCTAAATGCACTTTGCATTTTGATCACTTGTGTGTACTCAGCTCTGCTGCTGCAGATTCCCAAACTTTCCCAATCCACAGGTGGATTTTCTTCCCTATAACTATTTTCAGCCACTCCACATGTTTCTTCTTCTCGTCTTATTCTCTTGTTGACTACTTTAATCCATCAAGTTTTCCATCTGTATTTCTGAAGCACTCTTATCCCAAATTACAGCTTTCTCACTGATGTGAGCAGTTCAGGGCATGTGGCAACTTGGACTCTATTTTTGCCTCTTCCGGTCCTGTTCCTTTATGATCCCATCTCCTCCTGTTCCTGTTGATCCACCTGCCTCATCTTACTACACTGGCTGATTCACGACAATTTCCCTGAATGGATTTGCACAGAACCAAAGAAATCTGGACCTTCAAAAGGTAAGTAGGGTAAGTAGGGCCCTGAAGTATAGACACTACAAATAAAGTGACAGCTGTTGGATTAATGGTTAAAACACAATAAAAATACTCTCCTACAGAATTACTGACCACTTCTTCCTTAATGTGTTGATACATCACTCATGGGGTGTAAATGGGTCTTTATAGATGCACAGTTGGATTGTGAAGCTTGTAGGGGAATCCAGGAGATTCCAGCTCTTCAGTGAGAGCACACAACCTCTGGAGCCCCTCTGCTCTGGAGCCAGGCTGGGAGAGCTGGAGGAGGCTCCAGGGAGAGCTCAGAGCCCCTTCCAGGGCCTAAAGGGACTCCAGAAGAGCTGGAGAGGGACTGGGGACAAGGGATCTGACAGGACACAGGGAATGGCTTCCACTGCCAGAGGGCAGGGATGGATGGGAGATTGGGAAGGAATTCTTCCCTGTGAGGGTGGGGAGGCCCTGGCACAGGGTGCCCAGGGAAGCTGTGGCTGCCTCTGGATCCCTGGAAGCGTCAAAAACCAGGTTGGATGGGCTTGGAGCAACCTGGGACAGTGGAAGGTGTCCCTGCCTTGGCAGGGGGGATTTGGAATAAGATGAACTTTAATGTCCCTTCCAACCCCAACCCTTCTGGGATTCCATGGTACAGCATTGCAAAGGGATTCACCCTCTGGTGTGTTTTGGATGTGGGGTTTCTTTTTTCAACATCTTTGGAGATAATTGGGCAAACACATGCTGGAAAGAATGGCTCTGAAGGGCCAGAAGAATCCCAGCATGGTTAGGGCTGGAAGGGTTTTAAAGATCATCTAATTCCAACTTGCCACTAGACCGTGGTGCTCCAAGCCCCATCCAGTCTGGCCTTGGACACTTCCAGAGATTCAAGGACAGCCACAGCTGCTCTGGTCACCCTGTGCCAGGGCCTTTCCACCCTCACAGAGAACAATTCCTTTCCAATATCCCATCTAACCTTTTCCTTTGCAATAGGAGCCATTCCCTCTTCTCCTGTCCTTCCATCCCTTGTCCCAAGTCCCTCTCCAGCTCTCCTGTACATATACATTCTTTTACAAACAAAAGAGTAGCAAAGGAGTTCACTTCAAAAGGAAAACTTTAGTTCTGTCCTTGCAGAATCCTTGCAGCAGCCAGCCAGCTGTGTGGGCTGTCTCTGAAGATTAATTGTCTCATCGCCTGCTCTGGTTTCCTCTGTTCATAGAAATATGAAAATATCCGATCTGGAAAACAGGATTTTACTCTGCTTGCTAAACAGCTTGGAATATTCTAAAATGTGAGGGTGTCTGGCCTAGATAAAGCAGTCTAATTAACACTGTTGTTGGTATCCTCACAGCTATTGCTATTTCCAGTGAACAACCCCCCCTCCAGTATCTCTTACAGTTCTGAATATTGAGGAATAGTCATTTTTATATTATTTCATTCCTCAAATGAAAATAAAAGTCTTGTCTCCTGAGTTGCTAGAGAGCTGCCCAGAAGCCTCCTTGGCATAAAAATGTCAAGAGACATGAATATTCCAGCAAAATGCTCGAGCTCAGGCAGGGAGCTATGGAAAAAGCTGTCCCAAATATTACAAATGCACAGCACTCGGCCTCTTACGTCAATGCAAAGAGTAATGTTTCGACTGCCCCAGCAAGTAGGAAATGATGCAGGTATTAAACATTATTACGAGAACAGAGACACATTAGTTTCTGCTTATGCAGTAGGACTGTGAATGGAGCTTTTTGTTGGGGAGGATTTTCATGGGGAAAGTTAATACACTTTGTCCAGACCCTGAGATGGTACAAATCAGTGTAGTTCCATCTAAATCAGTGGATCAGTGTTGATTTACAGCAGCTGAGGATCAACCCTCTGTTTTTTTGGCCTGCTGAGGATTGTATAACATATACTGCCCAGAAACACTGATGACAAATTTGAAACTGTGTAGGGATACGCTGAACCGAAAACCTGATTCAAACCCAAACTGGCTACTCTCCTTTTAAATCACTGAGAGCTGCTGTCTTAAACATTACTGTCAAAGGAGCATTTTTAAACATGGATCAAAATCTGGTGGCTGCACCCTCCGGTCGGTGCCACGCATGCTGCATTCCATCCAAACTCCAACCCGCTAGTGCCGATTCATAAATGATGTGTTGGTTTAATCTATTTTTCACAGGGGGTGTTTCAGAGCTGGAAAATTAGAAACAGGTAGAAGGGACTATTATTACTGTCTCATAGTGTGCTCTTGTACATGAGGATTGGATTAAGATAACATCTGGTCTATATTTCTTGAACTATTTCCCTTTTATCACAAGAAAATCGGCAACCCATCTCACAACTGCTCCTAATTTAGATCTAAATATCACTGATGAAACATTGTACAACATGCTGTTATCTATTAAAATGATTTCCCTGAAGGAACAGTGGATACTTTTATATTTTCCAGTGAAGCCAACCATATTCCCCCTTTGCACTAACTAGTTACCTTATAATCATATACACAAATAGTAAAAGCAAAATCACTCTGGAAAAAGCAAGTGAATGCCCACCAAACCTTCAGCTGGTGTAAGTTACAGCACATTCAGTGATTTCAGCTCCATTGACACCACTCTCCTTGTGATAATGATTTTGGTTCATGGTCTGAAGAACTGCAGGGTGCTGAGCATCTTCTACACTTGTTGCTTTTAAAAAGAACTGGTTAAATTATACAAGCATAGAATCATGGAATTGTTTGGGTAGATAGGACCCTAAAAAGAATCCAGTTCCAACCCCCTACCATGGGTAGAGATGCCACTCACTAGGTCAGGTTGCCCCATCCAACCTGGCCTTGAACGCTTCCAGGGATGGGCTATCCACAACCAAAGCTAAATCCAGGCTCAAATACACAATTCAACAAAGTTTTTAAGGATGTGCTTTTACACACAATGAACAGTCTGAGGTTTTCCTGGGGAAGCAGAAAGGCAGAGCACAGCACCCTGTCATCCCTCCCATTTGGTTCAAACAGAGAAATTGTCCGTGGAATGCAGTAATCTTTTTTTCAGCACTTTGCAGAGTTCAAGTCCCCAGAAAGCTGCCTATTGAGTTCAGCAAATAAAAACTTCTGTTTTCTTCACGAGTCTATAATTCTTTTTCATGGACAGTAAATCAGAAAAGGGGAGGAAAAAAGCATTTTACAATCTCAAACTATTTTGCATACTTTAAGTGCACATCAGTTTTTCCCATTTCCATCATATTGTTACCACTTAAAACAGGGGAATTAGATAAGCATACGTTCCCTGTATTAACTGCTTTAATTTAAAAGTAATTTCTACCATCTGGAATTGCTATTTACTGTTGTTTGGAGGAGGGAAAAAAAAAGAATCTGAAACTGTAGAAAAGATCATCACAATTTCTTTCAAAGAATAAACAATCTGAAGGAGGGAGATGCATACAAGGAATGCAACTGATTATCCACTGGTCAAGTTGGATATTTTGGAGGGAATTCTGAGAATAAAAAGTCTCTATGAGTTACCAGCGGTCAGACTGGAGCCATTCAGTTTTCACCTGCTTGTGTTTGTTGTCTGGCAACCAGTCAAGGGTGCTATTAGCAGAATTAAGCTCCAGAAGAAAAGATTACCCTGTAGGAGGTAAGATAAAGACTGGAAAGTGTGGCTTGTTATCAGTATCACAATAAGGACCAGGTCAGAAAGGATTCAGTGTGGGTTTCCTTTCAAATAGGTAATCTCTGCTGAAATAATAGAGTAATTGTTGCTTTGAAACCTTTCTGTGCTGCAGCACACTGCAGCTCATTTGATACAGATTCTGGACTTAATGGAGAACTCCAACAAACCTGAAACACACACAGGGAAAGCAAGAAAAGAACAGGGCACCAGTGGAAAATGTCTTTATCCTGTAATTCCAGGTCAATATAGCAAAACATAAAATATTATTCAGGGCAGTTTTATACCTTGATTTATGTCTCCCTCCTTCTCAGGCTGCTTTCTATCTGTCTGTAAAGTTTTGGTCTATAAATGTGCAGTAACGTAATACAAAATATTGCAAGAGTAATAACATATGCAATTACAGTTCATCTCACAAATCCTGAACACAAGCAATGAATCAAAGCTTTCCAGGGCTATTCCTTGAAACACAACTTCTTTTAGGTTCTATTGAAAGGCCTGAAAGCAGTCACTGGGACAAGCTGCAAGAGCAAGATGCACATTGCAGATGAGGGGCAGCATTTTATGTTTTTCTGGCAAATTGCCTAAATGTTTGTCTTGAAAAGTAATTGTTGAGTGGGCTTCTCCTTTTTTCTTTATAAAGATAATGCACCTTTCTCTCAGCCATCTCCTCTGGAAATGTGCATTAACTGTTTGGAGATGAAGCTGCAGTTTGCTTCCTTACTGTCTGCAGAAAGTGTTAATCTTTGAAGGTTGAACTTTGAAGTCTCAAAATGCAAAGAGGAGCTGGTAAACAATGTCAAAGGAGGAGAAAATATAGGAAAGAATTCTCTCATTATCTATCTATCTATCTATCTATCTATCTATCTATCTATCTATCTATCTATCTATCTATCTCTTACCTTATGGCAATTTTTGATTTCAAATACTTGGAAAGGAAACTCCCTTTTGGTGTAGATGTCACCAGTCTCTCACACAGTCCTTTCCAAGCTGTGGCACAAGGAGGGAAGCCTGGTAGAAGCTGGTCAAGGCTACAACATCTTTTGCTGGAGCCATTTTGGGTCCTGGATGAGAAGCAGAAAGCAGCAGGTTACACAGGGCTGTTCCATACAGAGGCAGTTCCCTGATCCTCACCTCAGTCTCCTGATGCTTCCGTTTCCACAGGGTTACCTGGATTCAGATATGAGATACCTTACCCTGAAGGGTTTGAAGAGCTGCTCAAGGAACTCTGAGTTTGTACAGTTTTTATTTAAGAACTGTTTCAAAAGCAAGGAATGTGCAGAAATTAATTTATATACCAATGTTTCTATAGAACGTGGGGATTGTGGGTAACTACAGCAGGATCAACATCACATCAATTCCGGGTAAAATTATTATAAGGTTCTGAGGAGATGCACTCAGTTCTAAAGCCAAAGGTTCATAACCTAGATAATATCAATCCTCTTGATGAAATGGAATACAAGTCTTAAATTCTTAAAATTATTTCATGATTTCATAACCAGAGAAGCTGTGGCTGCCCCATCCCTAGACGTGCTCCAGGATGGGTTGGACAGGTCTTGGAGCAACCTGGTCTAGTGGAAGGTATCCCTGCCCATGGCAGGGGGTTGGAATGAGATGAGTTTTAAGGTTCATTTCAGTCCAAACCATTCTGGAATTCTATGTTTGTAAATTTTTTTTTCTTTTTTTTAAAAGTAGTGGAGCTGACAGAATAAATAAAAAAGAATCTGCAAGGCACACTTCACACAATGTCAGTTTTTATATATTAAATAGTACTATATAAAACTTGATTCAACACCCAATTAATGGCATGAACATAGTCAAGAAAAAAGACTCCATACAGAAAATCAAATCCAAAGGTCACAGAACAGAATCTGGGAACTCCCAGGGGTGCACAGGAAAGAGCACAGGGATCTCACTGTGGACAGTGCCCTTCAATCACACTCCACATTTCCTCACAGAGGAAGAAGCAGCATTGCTGCTGCTAAAGATTGCAGATGACACAAAGCTGAGTGAAGGAAAGAATAACAGTAAGGATTTGTCAATCCATGAATTTGATGTGGGTTATTTGGTGGTTGAAGCTCTTTTGTCTATTTATACATCTTTTAATCCAGTCAGATGCAAGGCCATGGGTTGGCAAGGGCAGTGCAGGACTGGTTGGCACTGGGAGCTCTTTGGTTCCTCCGTTGGATATTTCAGCTACAACTTTGCCTTCTGGGCACTTGCCTTCAAATCACTCCAAACCTTTCTCAGGGGAAATGTTTGCACTGGCCTAACCCTGTCTGTGCTGCCTACAGAAAGCACTAATGGTTATCCAGGGAGGGGAAGGAACCAGCCTTGAAGGAAACTCAGTGTCCCAGTCCTTTAAAGTTGATTACCAAAACAATTCTTTGCTGTATCTTATATTTGCTAACCTGCTCCTATTACTCTTCTGCTGCTATGATACCTTAAAGGCAAAGAAATCACCACAAAGGCATAAAAGGAAAAAAAAAGATGGAAAGCTCCTCATTTGTAATAAAACTTAGATTCCAAAATGAGCTGCACAGAAGCAGCCTCCAGGCTCTCCTGACTCCACTGGAGTCACTGGGGAGCACATGGCCTTGCCTACAGAAGGATCATGGCAGATTTGAGCATATGAGCTGAGGGGGCTGATCCTGCTAACACTTCATACCAGGCAGAGAGCCAGGTGCACAGAGATAATCAAACCAAATCCTAATTAAGTGTCTGAATTCCCAGGGAAATCCATGCATAGTGAGATGCCTAAATATGATTGTGGATGTCAATCCAGCAGCTAATTGCTGTAAATACACTGCTGATTTCCAGAGCAGATGATGGCAATTGTAATTTCATTCTAATTCATCTGTTTTTCTTGAATGTGAGAGAAGCAAACTCTGAGGATGACTGCACTATTATTAGCTGTATTTTCCTAAAGGAAAACAATAACTTTTATACCTAAAGATGAACCTGAGCTTGGGGAACACAGGGAGAAAATTTTAGAGAATATATATACCATAAAGCTTTGTAAGAGAGCTGAAAGATCTTAAAGCTATTTACATAGTTTGAAACATAATGACTTCTATGCTTTTTCCCACATTACCATTGAAGTTAGCTGATAAAAATATATGGTGAATAAACCAAAATAAAAACACTCTGATCTCACCCAAAAGGCATGCTCAGCTTGTCACAGGAAATAAGAATCCTGCACCTATTAGATCATATCTTTGCTACCCACTCAGAGCAAATGATTGATATAACAGACATGTTGAATCAAGATGTTAGATCATTCTTTTCCTTCTCTACACACTCACTTGCAGCCAACAGATTTTTTTGCCCCAGAATATCTGTGATTCCTTAGATTCTTTGAGGCTATTCCCTTAATAATTGGAGGACCTGGCTGAGCAAAAACCTGCAGCACAGTGCTGGGTCAGAGGGATCCTGTCTGTGCTGCTGCAACCAAACCAGCCCTGCCTGAGAAGGATAAACAGTGGAGTGGGCAGAAAAGCCCAAAGTGGGGCCAGGAGGGAAAGCAGGCATGTCCCTGGTATTGCTTTAACAGATTAGGGCCTGATCCAGGTCCCACTGAAGGCAGTGACACAATTCCTATCAGGCTCAACAGAAGTGATCTTGAAGAGAATCTTTTCTTGCGACTATCTGAGTAATAGGCTGTGCTCTACAGGTGTCCAGGGCAAAGAAAGAAATCCTTTCCCACCTGCACAGCCCTTCAGAGAAGCAGAACCTCTTCAAAAGAGCAGCACTTGAACAAGGTGGGATCCTGTTGGCAGGATCCATTGGTTCCTCCTGCTCCCTGTCACCTTCCTCCTCTTTGCATATCAGAATTACAGCTGGGACTTTCAGTTGTGGGGCACATCTTTAAAGAAAGCAGCTGTTCTATTCTCTATTTGTATGAGCTTTTGCTCTTCACACCTGGAGATCAGTTAGAATAATGCACAATCATGACTATAAAGTTACTTTTCTCTGCATTTTGGGATGTAACTCAGAGCATGTGTCATCTTGGTAACACAGCTGCTAATTGGACATTTTACACTAAGAAACAAGTCAAAAGTCATAGGGAAAACTTCATCATTTTATTAAATTACTTAGGACACAGTAATGGAGTTTGACATCTTCCAAAATACAGAGCTGTTTCCTGTTTCTTGTGTTCCTTTGTATCTTAAGGGAAGAAATGAGATTTTATTGAGTAGAAGTGTAATGGGAATGACACATTTGAGGAAAGAAGTACCCACATCATTAGCATCAGGAAATGTGCTACATTAAGAATGTAGGAAGAAATTTCTTAATAGTGTAAAAAAGAGGGTTTATTAGTTTGGATTATCCCAAGGGGTGTTTGTTTCTCACAAGACTGCAGCAAATTCTTTTCCTCTTTCAATTCCCACAGCAGCATACCTTTGGGAAACACCTACTTCTCGTCCAGTAACTTTCTCCTGCCTCTAATACATTCTTACCCTCAGTCCAAGGAGCCCGCTCTTCATCTAAAGGACAGAACACTGTAGGGACTTTTTCAGAATAAATCCTATATTTGTTAGGACATAGTATGGATGAAAATGAAGGAAATAATAGGAGAGCAGAAACAAAGGCAATGCTGTTTCCAAGGAATATATACTGGGTACATATTCAGGATTATTATCAATAACATTTATTCCTGACAGATTCCTGACATCAGTCCATGTACTGCCCTCCTGTTGCACCTTAACTCAAAAGGTGTTACACAAATGGCACTCACCTGTATTTATGCAATTTATAATCCAAGCTGGATTTGTGTAGATGAAGAGATGGATAGATATAAGAATTGTAGGCAAAGCTGTGAGAATTCACTGTAATTTTGAAAAACTGGTAAAGATTTTTTTTAAGATAGAAAATCATTTGATTCACAGATGATACACAGAGTCAGGCTCTAACTAAAAATACTTTGCTCTGAGGATGCTACTTGTTTTCTTCCACTGTCAGTGGGAAGTCCCCAGATCTACAGACTCTGGGCAGGTCTTATAACCAAAGTATTCTGAGAAAACAAATCCTAAAAACAATAGATGCAATACAGCTGCTTAGCAGTTCCCCAGGGCTTACTGGTGCTCACTGCCAGCTCTCAGCTCTTTTGGCTTTGAGCAGGGAGGGCCAAATTCTTTAAATTACCCTACAGAGTAGTAGGTCTCTCTGCCTCCATGCTGTCACTCTGGTGGCTCTGACAAGTCTCCTGCTGCCACATTCTTGTTCTCAGGAAGATCTGCTGACATTTTTGGCTCCTTTTGATCTCTGGACCCTTCTCCTGACACTTTTCACAGCCTCCTGAAAATGGGATTCTTGCAGTCAATAATTTGCTTAGTGTCCCTCTAGTGTAAACTTAAATGTTTTTCATCTTGGAAACTATTTCCTCATGTGTGGGGTTTGGGTTTTGGTGGTTGTTGTTGTTGGTTTTCGTTTTTTTTTTTTTCTTGTTTATCACAATTCCTATTGGAATCAAGTGATCTGGGATTTAATAATCCTTCTACCTCCTGAAATGAGCACTGGCACCTGCCCAGTGCTCAGGAACTATCATTCTTCTGGGATTTATATCTGGTAACACCTGTTCTTTATTCTGTTTGATCAGTTTAAGTATATGGAAGTGCTGCAGCTGACAGTGGATTTTACATGTGAATCCACACTTCAGGATGTGATAGAGGACAGGGAGTCCCACTGGGCCTGGAAGGGTTCCTTCCTACAGACCCTGGTGCAGGACAGAAGCCCAAACAAACCATCAAGCACAGTAAGAAAATACTTCTCAGCCTATTATATTCCCCCCAGCACCATCACCCCTCCAATCGGTTAAAATAGCACCGTTCTCTGTACCACAAAAGACTGTAATTTGTAAGGAATTCTAAGCACTTGGAAAGCACAAGGGGACGCTGGGAATGGGGAGGTCCTACCCCACAGACACTCCATCCCTTTCAAACCATGGGAATACAGCTGCCTCCCTCCACATGAAATGCAGCCTAACAGGATGAATTCTGTTCTCAGCCTGAATAAAAACTAAAAAAAAAAGAAGATGTTTCTAGAAGTGCACAGCTCTCCTTTAGCCCAGAATCCTTCTTTAAAACAATAAAGACTTGTATAGATTGCACACAAAGGGGGAACATGGAAGATAAGTTTACTTTTGCTCCACAAGGAAATCTGATTATGTACCAGTGTTCAGCCCTTTGGGACAGGGAATGTCTCAATTCTGGGGACTTTGGACCCCAAGTGGCACCTAATGTCATCTCCACCTCTACATGACACTGAAGGAAGACTAAAGAAATAAGTTGGGCTGAATCTCCAGTTTAAGAGCACAAGAAGCTCTAGACTGGAGTACATTACTCCAGTTTCTGATGGCTTCCACTCCTTTCATGATTAGAAAAGCAAAAATACCAAAAGAATTGATGATGTCTGCTATTACTCATTGGAAAGAAAAATGGTCTGGTTACCTCAGACTCAGGTGAAATCAGTGCATCACAGGACATTTGAGATGTCATGAGCTGTGCAGGTCAGGTGGGACCAGCTCAGTGTCACAAGCAGCAGCCTCTGAAGAGGAGATGACCCAAAATGGGGTTAATGGCAGTAGGTGACAGAGATGATATCTTACACACGATAAATAGAAATCAGGTATTTAACACTTTGGGTTATTAAATCAGAATATATATTTCAGGGGGAAAAGAATATTTTTAGTGTTTCAGTCAAATTCCAACACATTCAGGCTACGCTGTCCTGGGAGCAGGGGGGCAGGTGGGACCTGCACCACTCTGGGGCTTCACCTTCAGTTCTTTTGGGGCTCATGGAAAAACACTGCTACCAGAAGTAACTCCAAAGATGCTGCACCTCCAAATAAGCTGTATTTCCACTTCTGAATCCAAAGCCAGGGATAACACGAGGTGAAGCCTGTGGGCTGTGGAGCATTGGGCTGTGATCACAGAATCACAGAATGGTTGGGGTTTGAAGGGACCTCACAGATAATCTAGTTCTATTCCCACTGCCACGAGCAGCGGCACATTCCACTAGGCCAGATTACTTGATGCTTGGCCTTCTGGATAGCAGAAGTCAGATTTTTGTGTTTACTTTATCCTTGGCTTTTTGGAAAACAGGAGACAATTTTCTGAGGCCAGTTCTGCTGGAAGGAAAGAATCCAACACATTGCAGTATTCCTTCTCTGTTTCCTGGCACTCCCCTGACCTCTGATGAGATTCCCTCAGCTTGCAGGAATGTTTTTGCTACACCTGACCAAAGAAAAAAGATTATTTTCTTACAGATTTGTGAGTTGATTCAGCTTTTACTACGCAGTCAGGCAAGTAGGGGAGCAGCTGCAACAGAGGAAATTGATCCACATCATTGAGAAGAAGGGTGAGGAAGAGGAGTGAGAATGCCCCTGTCCCCTGAAATGAGGTGTTGGACTGTTTCAGTTTATCAGGCAAGTTCCCTGAGGTTTCTCTAAAGTGAGACAATGTGACCCATTGCATTGATGGTCTGAAGAAGCATCTAGAGGGATCCTTTTCCCTGAGAGGAGACAGTAGGCCTGGTACAGCAATATTCCTGGTTTAAGATTGTCCTTAAATGCTTTGCCAAATAAGGAGAGAATTAAAGCATCTGCATGAGCTGAGGTAAATACAGCCCATGGTATCTGTGCCTTGATTCACTCTTGCCAAAAGGTCACTTTAGCTGGACCCAGAGGGAGGGCTGCTTTATACATCTCTCTCCAAACAAAAATCCTACTTTTCCCTTGGATACTTTTTTGCTCTTCTGACCAGGCACACCTGTTTTCTCTACTAACTCAAATCCTTGCAGCCACGTGTGCCCAGGGGATGGGAGGGCCCAGGGGGGAGTGTAATAAATAGCAGAAGCAAATAATTTACCCAGTAAAGAGCATTCCATGCTTTCTGTATGCAAATTCTGCATAAAAATTCTACATATATGGTGCAAAACTGCTCTGAACTGAACTCTAAAAATGTTTAATGCAAACACAGCTGTTATCAAGTGTTGTTCTTTCCAAGAGTCCATTCAGTTTGATGGTTATCACTATGCCAACAGCATTCCCAGTACAAATCTCTCTTCCTGAGACTTCAACAACTGCTTTACAGACAAGAAAATTTCATTTTGCCCTGAACTTCATTCTCTGGATCCCTCCTATATGTGTTTCTCCCTTTTAATGGTACTGAGCCTAGCAGATACTGACATTTAACTAATTTAGGTTCTTAGGAATAATTTTAATTTAATTATTTTATTACATCCCTGTTCAGCAAAATACTGTAGTACCTTTGAGTAAATAGTCAAATCTCACTGGTGTCAGAAGAGATAAGGTATATTGTTTAAACCACATAATCTGGCAAAAATTCACTGAATTGTTTTGAATTATAGTAACACCTTTTATAAATATCAGGTTTTGAGAGCTGAAGCGAATTAGAGAATTCTGAAAAATGTAAATCTACTATTTTAGCTGACTGGTTAGATTGCATTTTTACTGCCTTTCAGGAGGAAAGGGGTATTTTTCATCCAGATACAGAGGAGCTTTTTTAAGGATCCAAAGTCTTTTAAATTTATAATTGTAGAAAACTAAAGAGGACAGCACTTCCTTCAGGGGCTGATCATCAGATCTAGCTGTGCATTGTGCTCTTGAAAAAACACCTAAAATAACTCAGCAGCTGGCAGTTTCAAATGCCACAGGAATGGGAAGGTCAGCTCCCCAGCCGAGGACTATTTAACTCAAATCAGGACCTGCACTGTTGATTATAGAATATGGTTTAATATTAAATGCATGTGCATGATTTAAAAAATCAGAGCAGGAACATTCTCATTCGTTTCCCAAGGGAAATGGGAGCTTTTTGCTGCTTTGCATCCCTGTTCCTGTGCCCTGATGGAGTCAATTCCCGTGGGGGAAGCAGGGATGGCAGCTTTGTCCGGCTGCCGCTCTTCATCCCTTTCAGATGGGTGGATCTTTCAGGATCATCCTTCCCAGCACACCAACCAGCACTGCAGAGCTAATGAGGTGGAGCAGGTCATCTGCACACAAACAAGGAGTGGGGACAGACCTCCTTCCACTCAGAGGGAAAGACAAGCATGTGCTGCAAAGTTTATTCATTAATTGAAGCATTAGTAGCATCTTTGATATCAAGTCACAAGAACATATCAATATTGTTGTTGCAAACCCCAATCTTATAGCACAAAATCCATTTTAGAGTTAATTAAACACTCCCTACACCACTTCAAACCACTCAGGACAGCCTCTTGCTGCAGCTCCTCCTCTCCCCCTCATTAGCTCACTAAGCAGCAGCATTGAGGCAAGTGGGGGGCCACTGATGTGTTGTAATTAGTGATAGTCTGTCACTGGGGAAAGCAGAGTCTCTAATTAACACAGGGCAGCTCCTTTCCTCCCTCACTGCTTCCTTTGCTCAAGGAAAAGGTGGAGTTATAGATGGGAAAATCCAATGAAAAGCCCAATGTACATTTGCATTCTCTATGACTGGAAGTAATTTTAACAGCTTTGGCTTCATCTGAGCACAGACAGAGCTCTGAGAAAAGCAGGAAATACAGGAACAGTGGCCTGAAACAAAGTTATCAACCCCTGACTCCTCATGGTGAACAGTGAGTGATACAACCAGACTGTCACAGCTGAGGGGTCCTGGTGTGACTTGGCAGTTCCCTGATGTCCCTGCAGCAGGTCACCTTTGGAGACTGTGCAAAGCTCACCCTCAGGGTCCTTTGGGGTTTGTGTGATTGCTTTTAGGATTCTTGAGTAGCTGGCATCAGGTACAAGGATGTGCTGTAGGCTCGGACTGTGATTTCCTAAGCTTATTTTCAGCCCTCTGCCAGGGGATGGCACTGAGGGAGTACAGAGTGTGAAAGGCAAGTGACTGGCCATGGAATTCCTGAGATTCCCAGAATATTCCCAGAGCTGAGCTCGAGTCTTTGCTTTGCAGAGTTTCCCAAGATGGACAGAGGGTCATCAACTTATGCTAGTACACTGGATGTCCAAATTTTGATTTCTCCTTCAAAAGAGACATGGCCTTGCCTTTATGAAGTACTTTATGAAGTAATAGCTCAAGTGGAGGAGAAAATTTGTTACTGAGAGAAGCATCTTTCCACAACTGATGGGTCCAAATCACTGCACAGGGCCTCCTGCACTCTCTCCCAGAGGAATCACATAAAAAGCATAGACAAGGAAACAAAAGATGACTGAAAACATGTCAGAGCAAGGAGGAAGCCCAAAATACTTATCCTTGGGTGTATTTAATTGTACCTGACACTGCAGACATATGAAGAGACTGTCTTGCAAGAATGAGCTGGAGGAACTGCTTGAGAATTGCCACTGGCTCAAACCAGACAGACTTCAGGGGTCAGAATAACCCTAAATTTCTCAGTCCTGCCTGAGAACCCCATAAAGGAGATTGATTAGGATGATCTGCAAGGGATAGAAGACAGCAAAAAAGAAAATCAGTAATTTTCCAGGAATTAAGGCAACATATTATTACAATAAAGATGGAAGATTCCAAGTTCAGGAAGGACTGTAGGATTCCAAAATCATTAAGTTTAGAAAAGACCTGTGACATCATCAAGTCTAGCTGTACTTCTTTGAGTAGAATCCACACTGATATCCATGATATTACACCAGGCACCACCCCAGAGATCCTGACAGACTGCAGAAAAGGGTTTATAAAAGACCTCTCAGAAAACTTCTCAAGCAAGGCCAAGGACAGTAAGTGAAAGTTTAGCTCATTTAGGAAGTGGTGAAGGAGGGGAAAACTGGTTTTGTTGCACAGTACAACAACTTTTACAGAGAACAGGGGTTTTTTGTGTCTCACACAGAGGGTTAAAACCTCCTGGAAGATGGGCTGGGAATCTCTTACCAAACTGAGTAAATGGAGGTTGAGAATGGGATAATCATGATACTGTGGAGTGAGAAGTGGGGAGGAGCAGAACTGCCTCTTTCAACAGCAGGGCAAGATGTTAGGTCAGCTCAACTGTATCATATAACTTTACCCTTGGCTTTCCTAAAAGGAGAGGAAGAAAATCAGAATTTAGGTGGTCTGGATTACTCTCTAGAGATTTCTCCCTGCATTATAAAAGAAACCAAATGTGGTTGTAGCTTAATCCTAACAAAAAGTGAGTAATTATTCATGGGTTTGCCTTCTCCAAGCTGCCTCACTGCTCAGTCTGATGGAAACTAAAGTCTGTGGGAAGGCAGGAGAAGGAGAAGCAGAGGTGAGAGTGTTGCTGAGGCTGTTCTGCTTTAGAGAAATAAAACTGTTTGGACACACAGCCTGATTTAATCTGGCTCAGGTTTGGCAAGCTGGGAAGAAGGAATCTGTATGTGCCAGTGGTAAAGAACAGCTGAGGTAATCATACCTTCAACTGGCACAGCAAGGCCTAGAAGACAATGTCTAAAGGCATTTTAAGGTGTTGTGGTTTGACAGAGACTAAGTTTAAAGACCTCTTTGTTGTAATAGCAAAAGTAGCAAAAAGGAGGTGTTAGAAACCTCCTTTTATTTCTTTTACTTTCTGAAGAAGAAAGGATTATACAGTTGAAACTGGGGGATAAGTCACTTAACCAGTGGTTACAACTCTTTCAGCAAGGAAAGGAGGAGCCAGAGAGAATTTGGGTTTTTTACAGACACTTACCTGTTAGGTTGTCAGAGACTGTACAGAAACAAACAAGCCTGAATGCTTCTAAAGGTCTAAGGGAGCTGTAATGTGCATCCAGTTGTCATCAGGGTGTGAGAAAAGCTGCTTTCAAGTCTCTGTCTGCAGTGGATAGAAAGAAAAACTGTATTACCATGGATGGGTGACTTGGCCATATATTTTAATATATATTGAAATAAAACATGTAGGTTTTGCCAGCAGATGGGAGAGAGACTTGGAAAGCAGTAAGGCTTCAAGGGGAAATGGGCAGACACAAATGTCTGAGATGCTGTGGCAAAAAACAATAGTTCATTTGATCATGAGACATCTGTGAAATAAAAACAAATGCAACACTGCCTCTGTTCACATCTATTAGACATCTCCTAGAGCAGCTCATGCTTTGAAGGAGGTTGGAATACTCCTCAAGTATTCAAAGAAGGGCTCCAAAAATGTTCAGATCTTGGAAAGGAAAGCTTATAGTAAGAGCCTTAAGGAGTTCAGTCTGTTGAGCTTAATGCATGGAGAAGGGGCCTGAGAGCCAGGAACTTCTTGATCTAATGGAAGTGTAACAAAATCCAGTGGCTGCGTGGAGACAGGTGAATTCAACTCTAAAACAAAAAGTAATTTCTTTGTAATAGCCATTATTAAATATTGGAACACATCAGTACAGAATTTGGCTGACTTTGTTCTTCCTAGCCTTTAAGAAAGACCAGATACTGTTGTAATTCAACACTTCATTCCGGCTTCCAAAAAACATTCCATGGCCTACAGAAACAGGGCTTGGAAGCAGATGATCAGTGGGGTGGTCCCTCCTGCCCAGAGAGCACATGTACAGGTAGCAGGTACTTCTTTAACAAAATAAACAAAGACCTGCTTTAAAAGGCAGAGTGTAAACTGATCTGACTGATGTGGTCTGATGCAACAGACTTAGCTTTATTGGATTAACTGGCAAACTTTATCAGCTTCCCAAGAGTCCCAGGAAAACATCTGAGTGCCCACCCTTTCAAAACTGTTGCTTAAAAAGGACTGAATATAAGCAACAGCAAAAAAGGTGGAGCCAGAGAGCAGAGTGGTTAACCTGTGTGCATAATACTTAAAATGCCTTGTTTATGCATTTATATTCACAGCTATGAAGTCAATATGAATCAGTTTGTAAAACTCTGCTGCTCCTGTGTAAAAGAACAACCACACAATCATATAACCCAGAATGGTTTGGATTGGAAGGGACTTTAAAATCCATGTAGTTCCAATCCCCTGCCATGGGCAGGAACACCTCCCAACACCTTGAGTTAAGCAGCAAAGAGCAAAAGTAAAATGTAAATAAAACTTGCCTGGGCTACAATAACCAATCACTTACACCAGTTACAACCTGTGATTAACAGAATTTTCAGGAGGCAGCAGCACAACTATAAAAGGCCCTATTTGCCAGGGTATTAAGCTCACTGTGCAGGAGCCTACACTTCTTTTGGGAGACTTGTCAGAGGCTGTGAGCTGAAATTTGGAGACCTCTAGCTTCAATTTTCAGAAACCAACAAATGCATTAGAATGCCTTAATTTTTAGCATCATTATTGTGATTTTTTTCCTTTAGGAGACAGACAGTAGAAATCTTCAAAGTTTCCTGAAAACTAAAGTCCTCTGAAGAAGCTTAAAATCAAAACCTTTAGAAATGGGGGAAAAAGTGGTTAGTTTTTTCTTTCTTTGTTTTTCCAAAGACCTGTGAATGAATCAGAAAAGTTTCATATTGTATTTGACAAGCAAATTCTTTAAGAATGACCCAAAAAGCAAGGTGCAAAATCTCTAATAAGTGTCTCTCCATAGGGCTGGTCCATCTGCACTCTGAGCTATTCTCCAAAGAGGCAGGTTTGAAGAATCCTGCATGCACAACACCCCAATTGGGCTCCAAGCCCACAGTACAGATCCTGAAAGTAGATTTTGATGGGTCAAAGCCATTTTATTGAATTAGCCCTTTATTGTTTACATTAAATCCAAGTGAGCTCAGAAATACTGACTTATCCTTCTGAAAGGCTGGATTATACCGCGTGGCTCGGATGCAAAAAAAGATTAGGGTTTTTATACTAATTACTTCCAGCATGAGGAGTGCATGGACAAGAAGAGCTCTGACTTTGGAGACACTCTGCTGGGCAGTTCAGAAATATTTGTCAGATTATTTCTTGGTTTTCTCATTTTTTTTGCCACGAGTTAAATGACTGTTGCTCCATAATGTAATTTGGAGTGCCACACTGTCATTAAACCTTGTATAGGGGAATTGCCATGTGTGGGACAGAGGGAAGTAACAGCCCTTTTCCTCTTGTTCCTGGTTGTTTTATCCACTCTACCTGATGCTGTGAAGTGCAGTGTGGCATCACTTCCTTCCACTCTACATCGCCCTTGGAGAAAGTAAGAGTCTAGAAAAAGATTATCTCATTATTACTAAGTGAGTTTTCTTTCATTTGTACTCAGATAAGTAATCCTGCAGGAAGCAAAATTTCCCAGACTAAAAATCCCGAGGTGTTCTCAGCAGCTTGGAAAATCTGAGTGGGATGCAGATGTGAATATTTTGGAAACTTGACATGTCAGATCAGTGTCATGGCTGTAAATCACCAGTGCTGCAGTCAGACAAGAGCAGACACACAGTGTGTATAAGACACTCTCACATGTGTGTCCTTTCCTAAACAAACCCTCATATTCCTCATGATCAAACAGGCACCTGCCTGTGCAGAACAAACTCAGCTCTGGGCAGCTTTCATGGCCAACAATGGAAATTCTTCACAGAGAAATCAGAATTCTCAGGGAATTCCATAATTTGTATGGGCAAAACAGATGGCCCAGAGGTGCCCACAGCTTTCACTGAATGACTTTGCACACAGTGACATCAGATCTTCTCACTACACAAATTACTCCTTGGGGCCTGGGCTCTGTTGGCATTTGTTTGAGTGATGATACTCTGTGTAGTTCGTGAAACAGAACAAACAGGAGGCTTAAAATGAGCCTAAAGATTTGTGAGCTGCTGATCCTACAGAAAGGACACCCTGTATTGCTTTTACATCCAATACAACAAATACATTTTTATGGTTGTTCTTAGATATAGAGCAAAATGTTTGTACCCAAACTCTAAAGTTACAGAAAGCAAATGCAGAGGTCTTTCCACTCACACAGCAGTGATGGGGAAGGTAAAGCTCACAAAAGGGTCTTGTTTTAAATCTTGCATTCAATAAACTGCTAGAAGAACAAAATGAAAACAAGCTATTGTGTTAATCTCCAGATTAGCCCTCATAGTCTGTCAATTTAATACTGATTAGTAAACAATGTCCATAATTAAGCTGTTGTTGGAGACACAAATGCCCCACGAGCCCGAACTAATGCGTAGTATTCAATCCTTTTACAAAGGATGGCAGATACAATTCCAGGAATGTTAATGCTGTCAAGTATCCATGATGTACATAACAAAAGAGAAGGCAGAGAGTTGAGGTAATTAAGCTCACACTAGACCTTCTCTCCAACCTGTACGTGTTTATTGACTAAATGTTATTAGGTGCAGTAAATAAAATGCCACTGAGTCGTGGGACCAAAAATGGGATGGAGTTTATGGGGCCGTCAAACCCTGGATTCCCCTGGCATCAAAGCACACACACCCCCCTTGCTAAGGCCAGTGACATTAATGTGCATGACAGGGGTCCATGGGGCCGTGGTCCCCTAATTGTTTAGGAGACCTTTTAGTCTGGTTGCAGACTGCATGTCTTGGTATTTGTGGAGCTAATTGCACTAAAATCCGCCAGCCCAGTGTTTGCAGTGATGGGTTAACTCATTTATCCTCAGGATAATACTCAGCTCTTTGTCAGCCTGGTCTCCCGCATTCACTCCTGACTGTCAGCCCAGATGCAGGAGAAGGAAGCAGACTTCCAGCAGTGCTGCCCATGGAAACGCCCTGGCTGCACATGTGCACAGCAGAAACATTTAAACAGGAAGTAAAACCATTTTTCTGAGTGTTTCCATTCTTGGTAACCTGTTCTACCTTTCTCATGAGGGTCACAAAGCCCAGACTTGAGTTCAGACTCTGATAAACTCCAACAGTTGGGACCAGCAGAGGTGCTTGGCTGAGCTTCCCTTATTTTATTCTTCTCTGCTGGATCTTGAGGGTCTTGGGTTAGAAGAAGCTGATCTTTAATGTCCCTTCCAATCCAAATCATTCCAGGATTCTGTGATTCAGTTTTAAATTAGCCCCGTGCAGCACAGCCCAGACAGGGTAATGCTCTGGGTCCCCTGTAACATTCTTTTTTTTTTTCCTCTGAAAAAAAGAATCAAAGTGGAAAAAATTATAAGCCATTTTTTGTTTTGATCTCAATATTTCTACATGAAGACAAGATGTCACTCTGTTTTTCCAGCAGTTTCAGTGACAACAGAGTGCATAAAAATAATTTTTCTAACATGGACTCTAATATTTACAAACTCCAGAGTGAAAGCAATGTCCAAAAAATATATTTCCTTTGGACACTTTTCCTTGATTCATGGTATTTTCTCAGACTTCTTGCCCCATGTTTACAAACATGCAATAACAAACAAAATCATAATTATAGCAATACAGAAGCACTTTCTGTCCAGGGATCTCAGATGTCTTGGCTCTCAGAGTGTCACTGAGCAAGTTTCCTAAGGGATGAAATGTATTGATAGCCCCATTGTACAGTTTGGACATCTGCAAATTAAATTGTTTTGCCAAAGGTCAGAAAGAGCATAAATTAGTGGGAGAACTAGGAAAAATACTCCACAGCATCTTCCCCACTCTCCATCCCAGGCTGCCCATGGAACTGCAGAACAGCACTGAGTGGCTTCCTGTTTGCACATGTGGATTTGATTAAGGCAGGCCACAAGCTCCCAGAATTTTTGGCTAGGTGGTGACTTAGCTTTTGGGTGTTACAGAAACACAGCACCTCTGCCCTGCCCTCCTGGCACCCTGCAAACCCCCCTGCAGGTAGGGAGCAGCCCTGCCCCATGCACAGCTGCAGGCACAGGACAGAGAGGGAAGGAGATGGGAGTGGGAATGTGCAAGTGGAGGTTAGGGGTAGCACTAGACCACAGCACACTAATTTATTTTGGCTTAAACTGCTATGGAATCACAGGTTCAGTGGAAAATGCTCCTTCTAGAAATAGAGCCAGTGTTCCCATCCCTTGAATAGACTCATAACTGAGACAGAGTTTTATCCCACGTTTTAAACTCCTCTCTGACACCCAAAAAACCTCTTTTCCTTACAAAGGAGTAAGATTAGCTCTGTCTTCATAAAAGCTACAGGGAAAAAAAAAAGCTACAGTTTTCTGCAGAAGCTGTTTTGGGGTGGTTTTGTGGATCAAGGAGAGATGGCAGAAAGTGTTGCTGTCACAGCAAGCCCGTTGGGCAGCCAACCAGGATCACTGGAGCACTCTCAGAGAACCTCAGGAGTGCCTGGAAGTCACTCAGACACTGGGGATATGTGGCTTTGCCAAGGAGCTACCAGAGGTTTCCCAAGTCTGGGCCTTTCCAGAAAGCTGCTGCTCTGCCTTGCTGGCCAGTTCCAAGCTGTTGGAACTGGAGCAGGTGAGACAACAAAGAACAAAATGCAGCTCAAATCTCCCCAGGTTTCATGATGGTGCTTCAAAGGGAACAAAGGTGGCAGCTGACAGCAAAGGAAATTTGGGCTTGGGACTGAAATACAGAAGTGAGGACTAGAAAGTATAAAAATTTTTCCCATTTGACACAGGAAAGTCACACAAGAAGTTGCCAGAGCTTTTACTGAGCCACACGGGAGATTAATAGAGGAATAACCTCCGTTTCCACTTACTATCCTGCTTAGATTGGGACAGGCTGTTTAGATGAAGACTCCAGTTCTGCTGAAGAAAGCACATTTTCTAAGTAAAACCCATTTTGAGCACATTAGCAGAAAAACAAGAGTATGGATAAACAGTAGTCCCACTTCACATTTCAAGTGCATCCGAATAAAACAGGAATTTCCCATTGCTTAGCAGGAAAGGAATATGTGTTTCTCTCTGGATTCATAAAAGAAATAGAAGCTGATCTGATATTTCTCCTTATTCTTTGAATTGTCTCATCATACAGCTGGTTTGATTACAATTTGCAGAGACCTTGGAGATACTTAGATGAGAGAAGTAACAGCAGCATTCACACAGTGTATTTTAGAAAAATATTATCCTCTTTCTATATAAGAACATGGACAGGCACATGAAAATTGCTGTCTCTTTTTCCTACAGGCCACAGCCAAGAGCTAATGATTCATATGTAAAAGCACAAATGCCATAATGCACTTAACCAGATGTGGAAAGCTGAAAATGGAGGTGTCAGTGGATAGCTGTCCTTAGCTCCTCAGTGTTGCAGTCATCTCTTTCCTTCAGACCTGAAGTGGAAGAGTTTGAAACTCCTCCATGCCAAACAAAGACAGCTCCTCTCACTAAGAGAGTCAGTTCTTTAAAAAATAAATTGTTAGCTGGAATATTCTCTAGACAAGCTGTAAGGTCTTTGAAAATCCACTCTTTCACATCCACACAGAGCTTTGGTACCACCAAGTGCACCAGGAGGCAAATAATTACCTGAAACAAACCTCACCCAAACACACCCTTGAGCTCCTCAGGCCAAATCTCAGCACAGGAATGAATTCTGCCAACAGCAGCTTTTTCTTGACTTCTCAACCACAGAGAGCTGAAGGGAGGCTCAGGCAGAATGGAAATGTGCAAAGTTACAGACTCTGCAAACATCCTCTCCTGGATCCAGCAATACCTGTGGAAAATGGGACAGCCTTCAGTCCTGTCAGCTTCCTAGGAAAATTGCTCATGGAAGCACTGGATAGCAGGCAGAATTAACAAAGGTCTGCTACTTACACCCTTTAAAATAGCCCTGCTCCATTAGCCTGGCATGGGACACCCACAAGGACATTGTTGGGACAGCTGGGGTGGCTGTGACAGGGCAGAAGGGCAGGAGAGCAGCTGCAGCAGGTTGGCTCCAACTCCTTCCCACCCCACCTGCTGTGCAGGGCAGTATCTGTCTCTAGCAAGAAAAGGGTGTCCAGGGGCAGGGAAGTCAGGCCTCACACTCTGATACACAATTTCAATGTGATATTGAGCAAATTGTTCGGATCCAGATCCTTAAGGGGGCTACTATTACAGAGCCTTAAGTTACTGCTCAGAATTACACATTTAAATAGCTTTGTCATCTCGGTTAAAATTTTTCTGTTCCAGTGAAAAATAAGACATCAACCCTTCCTTGCTTCTGTGGAATGCAATAGGACTAAAGAAAAGTCTCTAAGATGGCAGAGTAAGTATTAGCAGAGACATTTAATGAAGTTAACAGAGCCTGTATTAAAATGTCATTTTAAAAAAGAGGGTTTAGCTCAGTTTTCTGATCATAGAGAGTCTGTTCTCTCCACAGACATCCTCACATGCACATTTCAATCATTAGTGCCTGGACTGAGAGGAAGAGGTTTCACAGAAATTAAAGACACTCAATGTTTTAAAAGAAGGTGCCTCTTCTATGAGAGCTTGGCTGTGTCCCACCACTGAGAAAAACCTGTGGGACAAGCTCAGCCCTCACCAGGCACCAGGAATCCACAGGGCAAAGAGGCTTTAACTCTGCCCCAAACACTTCATTCAGAAAATCCAATGACACACACCAACACAGGGACCATGATTAATTGTTCCACTCTTCGCCAAACTTCTTGTTTAAAAATCCTTTTCACTGCTTCAGGCATTGTCACTTTGCCTGGTGCTCACCTCTCTTTTGTGAGCACTTTGAGGAAATGGTTTAGTGGTGAACATGGTGGTGGTGCTGAGTTGAAGGTGGGACTTGATAACCTTAAAGGTCTTTTCCAACCTTAACAGTTCCATGATTCTGTGATTCATTTACCTTTTCTTCTACACTTTATACAGGGTTACCAGACTGCGTAGTAAATCTCCCCTTTTTCTTGATTTATCAGTTCAGCAGCAACCATGAGGACAAACCATTACCTATAGTCCCCCATTCCCTGGGTAGTTCCACCCATATCTGAAATTCCTTCGTGCTCTCCCAGCCCACCACAGAGGTTTTTACCCTGTAGTCTGTAATTTGTGAAGAGTCCTTACAGTCCTTCCTGGTGAGCTGTGGAGGACACTTGGTTCTGCAATGTTCCTGAAGCTTCTCTCTCCAGCTGGACCAGAACAATCCTACTGAATTGTTATTTTTAAAAATTAAAGTGCATTTGGCACCTTCTAGTATTGCTTGGTTTGATCAGCCAAGGACACAGGTGCTACAGTTCCTATTTCAATAATCTGTTGCAAAACAGAGAGGAAATGGTTTCTGTGGCTGTCCAGTGGAGAGGATATGGACTGTGTGGCCCTGAATGGAAATCTTTGTTTCCAAACCCCAAAACAGCGTCATAGTCATCAATTAGGATTAAAGCCAAAGCAGCTCAAGGAAGAGCACAGAAACTGCCCACTATGTCAGATCCAAAATCTACTGAGTTCACCCTTGTCCCTGGGAGGGAAGAGGGGAGAGAGTAGCAGATATTGAAGGAAGAATGTGCTCAGAGAGGTTGTGGATTCCCCTCCCTGAAGTGTTCAAGATCAGGCTGGATGGGGCTCTGAATTACTTGGTCTAGTGGAAGGTGTCCCTGTGCACAGCAGGGGCTGGAGTGAGATGGGCTTTAAGGTCCCTTCCACCCCAAACCATTCTGGGATTCTGTGAATGCAGGGCCCAGGCCAAACAGAGCACGGCTCAGTCTGAACCCCACCAACTTCCAGCAATCAAAGGGGTGTGGAGCTTCTGAGCCAGGGTTGCAACAAATAAATGTTTGCAAAAGTCACCAAGAACTTCATGGTTCTCATTTTGGCCTTCACTAAGTCATTTGAAGGTCAGCTGTGATAAAATATTCCAGAGCAATTCACAAATTTGTTATTTGCTGAATTTGCTTAGAAAAAGGTAAAATGGCCTCTTTCACATCATCCAGTAGTTTCCAAACAGAATATTATCTAAATAGTGTTTAGTTGCCTTGAATCACTGGTTTTCACAATTAAGCTTAACCTATTTGAATAATTTTTGCATCATTTACATATCCCTTTGCAAATTAAGATACTGCTTAATCCATCTCCTGTTCCAGGAACTCTTAAAATTTGCTGTAGGTCTGATCCCTTGATAAATCCCAGTTACCCATTTCTCCTGCCACTGCAGAAGCAGAATTCCCAGTCTGCTCAGAAGGGTTGGCTCTATTGCCTGTTCATCCTTCAAATCTGTTAGTTCCTCATTCCCCAAATGCAGGGACATGGGAGATGTTCTGAAGCAGAAAAGAAGAAACACATAACCCCTAACTTTGGGCAGCTTAGTTGGAATTAAAAAATTGTAAGATGTTTTTCTGTAAGCAGAGGTGCAGGCAAAGTTTCCTCTGTGTCAGTGAGAGTTTGTTCAACAGCTTTGAGGGTCTCTGGATCATTTCACAAATGAAATGAGCTGAAGTTTTTGTGTCAGTTCTCATTTACCATGCAACAATCATGACAGAGGCAGCAGTTACACCCAGGAAGGGTGGAGGATTGGGGTTACTGAGCAGAGGATTCACAGCAACTGTCACCCATCATCTCTGCTGGTGGCTCCAACCAAGAATGCCATGGAAAATCCTACTGCATTTTCCCCTGAAGGCATTCCCTAAGGCAGAAGGAAAGTAGGTTATAATTTGCTGCAGGAAAACTGGGCATTACTCCATCAAGGCAGGAAAAAAAAAAAGTGATATTTTAAAAGAAGGTTATGAAATCAGATGCCATCTTGTGGCCAAACCTCATGGAATTGCTATGGGAGATACAAAATAGCCACAAAACACGCAATAAATACAAAAAAGAAATAAGAGATTAAAAGACTGGTGACACACTATGGAGACTTTTAGTCTCCAGGTTAAATGTTTCTCTGTTTTCAGGTGCAGAAACAATTCCTCCACACTTCTGACCATTAAACTCCAATAAAATATTTAATTAATGATGAGATGGTCTTTATAGCCCCTTCCAAACAAAACCATATTGTGATTCTATGCACAGAAAAGCTACTTAGGGCCTTTTAGATGATTTCAGATCACCTCTCATGTCCCTTATGACTGGCTGTGTGTTCTTTGCAGAATAGGAAACCACCACACAATCAGGTAAAGCCTTTACTGTCACCCATTTTAAATTACTCTCATTCCCGTTTCATGGTTTTGTTAATGAGGAATTACAGGATCACAGACTGGTTTGGGTAGGAAAGCCCTTAAAGAACATCCAGTTCCACTCCCTGCCATGGCAGGGACACCTTCCACCATCCCAGGTTGCTCCAAGCCCCATCCAGCCTGGCCTTGGACACTTCCAGGGATCAAAGAACAGTCACAGCTGCTCTGGACACCCTGTGCCAAGGCATCCCACCCTCCCAGCCAGGAATTCCTTCCCAGTATCCCATCTAACCCTGTCTTCTGTCACTAGGAAGCCATTCCCCTCTTTTCCTGTCCCTCCAGGCCCTTGTCTAAAGTCCCTCACCATTAAATCATGTGGCCATCCCATTGCACTGTTGAAGGACCCCACATCCTGACTGTGAACACCACAGATATAAAATTAAATTTCTGACATAAACACAGGCACCTAGTGCCACTGAACACACCTTCAGCCTCAAGGACATCTGCACAGGATGGGGGAGACCCCAGAGGAGCTAGAGGAGCCCCAGGCCTTCTCCAGGGTGACAGCTGGAGCCCAGGTGGGATTCCTGGTGTGGAAATGGTGAGAGATGCCTGTGTGTAGGGAAATGACCTGTTCCCACCCAATGGAAACATACAGGACTATACATCTGAACATAAAAAGAAATCCATCTGAGCTGGTAGCAGCAGCAGTTGTGAGTAAGGGGTTAACTAGCAGCCATTACTACAGTGAGGAAATTACCCCAACAGAAGTATAATCCACATGGTAGAAGACAAGTGTTATTCACAAGTTATTAATAAAAGAGACCAAAAAGAAGGCAATGCTATACTGTTCTGTTAATCTCATAAGCCCAGATGTTCATGAAATGAAAAACAGTCCAAGTACATGACCTTTCATACTGATGTAAAGGAATGTTTAAGATATGATGGGATGTTATATATCACAGGATGTTAAAAACCTCACAGAGAAAATTCAATATGGATAGCAAAAATGTAAAGAATTGAATACTTACAAAAAGATTTATCTGATAAGATAAAAAAAGAAAAAAAAAGCAGATTATAAATTTCCATAATCATTATTTAACACACTTTTATAGACACCACTGGTTTTACAGTGCCAAAGTACAGTAATGGCAGGAATCACTATGGCATGGAATTGCTACAAGTATTACACACTTTCTCTTAGCATGAAAGGAACTGTTCATTCTTGGGAAGACATGAGATGGCTTTATGCACAGTAAAATGTTATGCAGAAAGCACCCCACATGCAAGAGAAATTAAAAATCTATGGACTCTCTTGCAGCCTGCTCTTGGAGTCAGTTCTTGAGGTAATCAATTCATTTGGGTAATTAGAAAAACTGGAGATTCTAAAATAAAGTGTCTCTGGATGCTGATCACCCTTTTCTGTTCCAGCCATGGTGAATGAACAGAAGTGAAGAGCCACAGGTACTGTGGAGAGAACAGAAGGAAAATCTGTGTGACAGACAGCAAAGAATTCAGACATAATCTTTTGGTCTTTCCTCTTGTTTCTTTTCTTTTGAGATGCTTCAGTGTAAAACATGTGGTTTACACTCATCTTTGTGTAAACTTCTCTGGGGTGATTTCAGACACAGGGCAGGCCCTCTGTAAACAAGGTGGACAAAGCTGGGCCTCAGAGTGTGGAACACGTGTCTATTGTAGCTCTTTATTCCTAACACCACCTGGCTGAGGGAGATTCTGCATTCTGAGCCACAGAGCAGCACATTCCTCTTGGAAGTGATGGAGTAAAGGCAAAGAAAGCCAGCAGGATCTCAACTGGGGTCCCCACTCTCCTCTTGCAGCATCCCCACCCTGGCTGACACTGGAGCAATGTGGCCTGGGTGAGGGGAGCAGGGGCAGGTTTGGGAGGTCAGACGTGCTGTGTACAGTATCGGGATCTGTTTTCTATTTGCTTGTCAAATACCAACACCAGAAAGAAAGGAATAGTACTAAATCCACCATTTTAACCTTACACATACCCACAATTACAGCTGAAATAACTCAGCAATTTTTGAGTTATATGAGTGCAAAGAAAGCATCTGCAACCAATCACCTATTTTTTGTTGGTGGGTTGTTTTTTTTTTCTGGCAATTCTATATCTTAAAAATTGTGAATGCAGTTCTATTTTTTTTTAACTTGTTAAAAAAAAACAACACATGTGCTCTCAGGCTGAAAACACACATGCCAAATTCAGCCTGGAGAGAATTTTTACGGCTGAGTTATAAAACCCTGAAAATAGGGATTTATAATGGAAATGCTGACAGACCATTAACTACAATAATAACATAAATGGAGCAATAGAATTTCCAAGTTATCTCCTTTTTGTTTGTGTCAGCATTCCTGCACCAAGAGCCTGTGTAACACACACACAGCATTAGCAGCACATCACTAAGGGTTCTCTCCTATGGTGTTCCCAGGATGCAGAGGAAGACACAGCAGAGGAAGCAGCAAAGGACAATATGTGTCATCTATGTCTTGAGATACACCACATCTAACTCGATACAGAATCTAATTAAATCTTGCTGGACATAGGTTTTGTGAGGAATCCTACAAGCAAAGGCGAGTAGCAGACACCAGTTCACCTGTTTTGCTCCGTGCTGTATCCACAGGAGAGCAAGGCACTGTGTGCTGATCCCACACACTTCCAGTGCCCAGCGTCAGGATTGCTTTGAGCTTTTCTTGTGACCCACAAAAGAAAGAGGGAAGTGATAACTGGGCATGAAAGCAGGGCACAAGATGACTGTTAAAGAGTACAAGTACACTTTGCATGCTCTTGCTTTAAAAGCTCAAGCTCTGTCTTCTCTGGGAAGATGAATATACTGAAAATATGCAAAGTGTCATGCTGCTCAAAATAATTTGTTCCCTGTTACAGACAGGGATTAATTGTTTAAAATAAGTGGCAGCTAAAGCTATAAAATCATTGTATTCATAACCCTTCCAAGAAAAAAACCTCTTAGTGGTGAAGCTGTGTTTAGCCCATCACTGGAAGTTTACAATGGAGTACATATTTCTTATGAAAACAGAATTTCAGATTCATAGAATCCCAGAATGATTTGCATTGGACAGAACTTTAAAGCTCATTACATTCCAAGCTCCTGCCACAGGCAGGGTCACCTTTCACTAGACCAGGTTGCATCCAACATGGCCTTGAACACCTCCAGGGATGGGGCAGCCACAGCTTCTCTGGGCAACCTGTGCCAGGGCCTCACCTCCCTCACAGCCCAGAACTTCTTCAAATTATTCTGCACCGGGTTGACACTGGGAGCAAAGGAAAATGACAGATCCATGTGCAGTTAGGATTTGTCAGATTCAGGGCTTTGAAAGATCCTCCAATACAATCAGCATCTGGCTTGTTCCCTGGCTCGTTTGTCCTAAGACACCTGACATAACAGAGCCAGTATCACTCCCATTTTACAGATGGTTAAAGAAAGGCACAGTGGTGAAATAAATTCTTCAATATTACATATCAGATTTCTTTCAAAACCCAGGAAAAGAACCAAGTTTTCTCCTTGTTTTAGTAACCTCTGCTGTACAAAAACCAGATTTTAATCTTTTTCATTTTAAGGGTAAAAAGACTCAATATGACCCAGGAGTTGAAATAACTCATCTGCTTCACAAAAGCCCTGGTTAAGTCCAGAAGTGGAGAGCAAACTCTGAGATCATACAAATTATTTTCTTCACAAAAATCCTGAGTTTTACACAAAGAGAGGAAGTTTGAACAAAAGAACAGTCTTTCTCTGCTAACATCATCAATGACTCTGACCGTCCCTCCCTGCTATCACCCTTTCCTGACATCCACCAGCTCCCCCAATGGGGAACCATTCTCCTAAAAACATTCTTCTCTATTCTCTGCATCAAAAGAAGGAAAACCAGTGGCTGTAACTACTCAAGCTGCTTTACTGATCCTTCTGCCACTATTGCTCTGATTTTGTCCAACACACGTGTCTGAGCCTGGTCTGTGCTCAGGATATTTGGCAGGCCGAGCACCCTTTGTCCCCCTCGCACGCCGAGCGCTCCACAAAACTGCTCCCAGCAGCGCTCAGTGCTCACGCCACTGTTTGGATTACAGAGCCTGGAGAGGACACGTGGCTCTGCCTATTGTTTACAGCCCAGGATAACACAACAGACACTCCGTTGTCCCAGTGTCTCGCCAAGATCAGCACGTGGAAGAGCAGGAGCTGGCCAGGGCTAAGGCTCAGCAGGACAGAGGTTAGGCTTGTGGCTAGAGGGAAAGGCTCCAAGGAGCGTTGCAGTTCCTTCAGAGTGAGGACACATGCTCATGGATTATCAGGAGAATCTGTGTCCTGGAAGGTTTCTTTCTCCTTATTGGTACTGAGCTCTCTCACAGCAACATCTGTGAGCAGCACTTTGTACCGTCTGATAAGCCAAAAGGCTGTACTACATCCACGTGATGACCCAGGCTCAGAGATAAATACTCTCCTCACCTCCCAGCTGGCCATGGCATTGTAGCCCATTTGGACTTGGAGCCTTGGCAACAAAGAACCTCCAGATGGTACCAAGGGCTGTAGCACAACTTCTTGCCCACAGCCAGTGCGGGCAGGTTGTTTCCTTGCTATCACACCAGCTATCCACAAAATACTGTCTTAAATTCATGGAATTACAGGCTGTTCTGAGTTGGAAGGGACCTTAAATACCATCTTGTTCCTAACTTCTGCCACAGGCAGAGACGTCTTCCACTAGCCCAGGTTGCTCCAAGCCCCATCCAATCTGGCTTTGGACACTTGCAGGGATCCAGGAGCAGCCACAGCTTCCCTGTGCAACCTGTGCCAGGGCCTCACCATCCTCACAGCAAATAATTCCTTCCCAGTATCCCATCCAACCCTGCCTTCTGTCAATTGGAAGCCATTGCCCCCTTGTCCTGTCACTCCAGGCCCTTGTCCAAAGTCCCTCTCCAGCTCTTTCCTAAGTCTTCTTTATGTTCTGGAAGGGTGTAAAGGGAGTTCTGGACTGGAAGGAAGTTCTCATCCTTATTTTCAAAGGACCAAGTGGCCTAAAGAAAACTGGTCCAGAAGCCTACTGCCACCTCCATAGATCCTGTCTCAAGGATACTGCCACAGCTGATATTAAAATGAGGATCATTGCCCTGGAAATAGAGCTGCCAGGCAGGTCTAGAACAATTTCTGCTGTACCCAAGCCAACCACAAGCACTTTCCCTTTCCTATGCAAGCCCATCTTAAACCTTCCTTTCCATAGGAAAAATGCACTGCTCAACCCATGCAACAAACAGCAAACCAAAGGCAGTCCTCCCTCCTTTTCCTTCCCACAGTTACACAATCCATGCACTGCCATGCTTTGAAACTGGAAAGAAGTGTTTGGTTTTTGCAAATAATCACCAGAAGTGAAGCACTGAAGCAGCCAACAGAGTGTTAACCTGGCAGCTGACTGCACTAGGGAATGGCAAGTGGATGACTATTCCCAGAAGGAAAACTTAGCTCAGTAATCCCCAGCCTTGCTGGCACTGCCTGAAGAAGGTTGGCATCTCAGAGCTTGATAATATGGTATTAATCATGTTCTTGTCCTGTACAGTCATCATCAAAATCAAACGGCACAACCAAGAGGAACAGGAAATGCTGAATTAAGGTAACACTTCCCCCACATAAACCACCACTCCAACCTAATCCTGTTCCCCAGCCATGCCAATCCCAGTAAATTAGATTGCTCAAGCTGTTTGAAGTCCTGAGCAGCCAGCTCCAAAGTGAGGAGTAAGTACATGGCTTCCAGCCACATATGCATTGCCTCCCTGCCAATTTCATCCTCCCCAGATGCAGGTTCATGAGCCATGACAAAATTTGGGGGCAAAGTGGAACAGATGCAGGGAATAGTTTCTCCTGGTTTGAGGTTTCAACAGGAATGCTCCAGACAGCTTTGGTGAGGGCTGAAGGGAACAGGCAGAGCTCAGCACCTGCCCTCACCCCACTCCACTCTCTGTGGTTTCACTGTGTCATGGTGAGAAGGACAAACTTTCCCTATGTGCAGCCTTGGCTTTAAAGTTACAGAACCCCTTCTAAGTGATTTATAATAATATAAAGTGGTTTGAATTAGTGAAAAATAGAGGGGCTAAATTTTTTTAAAGTGCTTCAATTGGTTTGGTTATTTGTTTCATTATAGGACATCAAAAACAATCTTGGTGTTCACAATGAGCAGTAAAGGCCATTCAAATATGTTGGAATAAGTTTAAAAGCAGGTGGTTACCTTATTAAGTGTTAAATATTCAGAGATGAAATATGAGTCTGTTTCCACCTAGGACATACAGTAAATGGCTTCCACATATGCATAACAGCCCATTAGCACAATAAAAAAAATTCGTTATCCAGCTGAAATCAGACCAAATATGTACTAAAATGCAAGAATTTCAAAGGATCCATTTTATTTTAAGAACTCTTGTTCAGCTGGATAACCCTGGCTCCCCTAATCTAAACAAATATATCAAGATAGAAATTATTCTTTGGAATTCTTTTACCCACAAAGTATTTGTGGGAGGGGAGGTGGGTGGACAGAGTGGTTTGAAATCATCAGGTATGTGACAAAGAACCTTCAGATTTTCATTTCCTAAAAGGATTGGGAATTCCATGGGCAGGAAAGCTGCTTTCCAGGACAAGATACTTCCTTGAGTCTGCAACATCAATAAAATTCACTGCTGAAACTCAGCTTAGTGAAGCAAATTATGATTGCTCTCAACATTTTGATGGCATTTTTGCAGCTCTCATCTCTGCATGACTTACCCACTACAAAATTAACTTGTTGAACTTTAACTGACTCTTTTGGAGCAAAATATTCACAGGCAGGTGGGCTCCAAAGGGACAAGTATCCAAGCTTAATAAACATGCAGTCTATCAGCTTGTGTGTGTTTTAATAACCATAACAATTTTGTAGGTATTCAAAAAACCCAAAATAATTTTATTTTTACAACAACCTGTGGCAAGTCAAATCGGGAATAGGGCAGACTAAAGCCTAAATAAATGCCCATAAACTTTTAGCCATATATGCAAAAAATAAAACCCTACAATAAAAGCTGTTTAGCAGTCCCCATGCCCACGTTTCAGCTGAAGGGAACTGTTTCAGTCACGTGCTTTTTTCTCTGGAGAGTTATGTTTGGTATTTTACACTCAACTCAGGCGCTATTTTTCACTTGTTAATTGGAAACCACAATCACTTCTGCAGTGTTTTGCTCTGCTTTCTGTACTTGTGATCTGCACTCAACTGTCAAATATTTAAAGTCCAAAGCTGTCTTGACGAGGGAACAACATCTGTCCCAGCTCTCCTCGGAGCTGACCTTCCACAAAGTGAGTCCTGGCTTCCATCTGCAGCAAACGGGTTGTTACTGGAAAGACAAAAGCCAATTCCACAACCTGCATGAGAACGAGACTCCAGCATCGTGTCTGCTCACACCAGGGTGGAGCTCAGCAGCCACATTCATCAAAATGTGTGTCTTTTGTACTGAAAGGGAGAAATTTTAGAAATAGATGCAAATCTTCTTCAATATTAGCTTTCCAGTTAATTAGGGACTACTTGTAGCCATGTCACACAGTGTAAAATCTGCTGTATGATACAAAACTTTATTGTTGAGGTTGTTGTCATGGACATTGTTAAAACAAACATCAGCCCCAAAGATGGCAGGGCTGTGGGATCTCTCTCAGGTATATACACATACACACACATGCCTGTATATATATGTATGTATATTGTAGTTATTTTCATGTCCTAGCAATTAAACTCCAATTTTAAATAGCACCTTTATGGTTACAGTAAAAGCATTTTGTATTTTTTAATCACTGGGGAGGAGACTGATTCACCCAGGCTGTGCCAAGCCAAGCTTGATTGCTTCAACCATTGCAGTAAGTAGCTCCTCAAAAGTTTTCATGAACAAATCTAATTTTCATCCTGTATCTCCAATAAAAATACATTCCAGCACTACCTCTTCTGCCATTTAAGTGCACAAAAAGATCAAAAATATCCCTAAACAGGACAGCTCCCTACACCTGGGGACAGGGGTTAGTGGTGACCTCGGACATGGTGGGTTAATGGCTGGACTCGATGATTTTAGAGGGCTTTTCCTGCCTAAATGATCCATGATCCCACACCCGCAAGGACTCTGCCCAGCCTCGGTTTGAGCTTCACCTGTTTCGTTCCCCAGGTACCTCACCCTGTTCCTCCCAGCAGGCAGGGACATCTAGCGACTAAAAAAGGATATTGCAAATAAACAATCATCTATTTCCTACGGTCTTTTGTTAAAATCAAATCTATTTTGTTGCTGTGGCTGATGAGATATTTTCAACACATTAAATTAGCCAATGCCATGTCCATTCACCCACAATCTTTACTTGGTTTAACTCTTATCAGGGAAAATCAGAGGGTAAATAATTTATTTTTTAATTCCATTCTAGAAAAATATATTTCCTTGCAGTAATATCTCAACAGGAAAAGCTGCCTAACAAAAATCATTTTCTTTGCACAGATCACTAGAATCCTGAACTTCTTAAGAGGAGGTTCACAAGTTTTGTTTCATTACATGTATCTTATGCTTCAAATAAGACATAAAGAAACATTCTACATCACTATCATCTTTCTTTTTCCTCCACATCTATAAATGCTCTCATGGAAAAGGCCCTGGTAAGTAAACCCATATTTCTGACCTGCTGCATGTCTAACATTTCTTCTTTAATAACTCCATGAGCATGGCAGGCTCTTCCTATTAACTACATTACATCATCATTATCAAAGACGAAAGGAAATTAATTTTGTTTTCCAAAGACTTGGCAATAAGTTGGGTCTTTACTTCATCAGACATCTGCTGTTTTTCTACGTATGTCATTTGTGAAGCAGAGTTTTCCTTATGACTTTATTCTCCTCACAGTTTATCATGCCACACTGTCTACCAGGGAAATAAAGCAGAGCAGGATTTCTCATTTGCCCTCCAAAAGTGTAAAGCTAACATAAAGCCAATATTATAATCTTTATTTCAGTTTCACATGCTTTTTCTGGTTTAAAATAAAGCTCAGCAAAGACTGTCATGCAAATATAACCTCTCATGGTCTTTGCCTGAAATTTATTACTTGTGCTTCAGGACTTTGTTTTAACAGATGGGACTTTATCAGCAAATTATATGGGCAGGCCACCAACTTCCCTCAGGAATGGAGGAGTGCTAGTATTTACTTGGGCTCTTATCTATGCACTTAAAGCCATATTCTAACCACAAACTTCTATTTTCATTGATTGATAGAAAAGACAAAACACAGAGAATCTTCTGTTCTAAACACTGCATCTCCAACCCTTGTGTTCCCCATGTATGGGATCAGTAACTTCTGTCAGATATTTCACATGAGGAAAACTTCTCTTTAAAACTTCTACTCTTCCTTTTTAAAGTTGAAGAGATTCCACAATGTGTTTTCACCTTCCCCACATAACCCCATTAATGCTTCACAAAAGGGAACAATTTAGATCACTTTTCCAAATATTTGTTTTGCTAAATAATTTGCTGTGGTTTACTTGGAGTTTTTCTCTACTTAACTACACCATCATTTACCCTGCAAATAATATTCTATAGGAGAAGTTTGCTCATGGAAAGTCCTTCTAAAGTACAGCCACCATTGCATCAGGAACTGGAAGGTTTAGTGAGTGTATCCAGAGGGGAGTGACCCCAATTTCATCTCTTTACTACCTTAGCAGCACAGAAGGGCTCAAAAAATAATCCTGTTGTGAGCAGGCAGGAGAGGGTGCAGAGCACCACGGGGAGAGGGAGGGAATCTGAGCCTCCAGGGCAGCCTGGCTCCCACCTGCTCCCGGTGTAACCTGTGTGGGACACTGTGGGCTGAGTAAGAGGCAGGTGAGGGAGGAAAACTAAATAAATAATAACTCCAGGGAGAGAAAGAAACAGTGATAAGCACTGAGTGTCATGCTAGCTGCCAGCTGCTATGTCCCATTACAGAACCTGATATTGATGCTTACGGCTAATCAAGATCTAAAGATGTAATTTTTAATTTATCTCTGGATTGCACGCATCATCCTCAAACAAACACTTTTTGAAGGAATTCTGAAAATGTGCATCCTACATCTAATGACTCCACTCATGGATGGAATTCTGAAAAATATGGCACATGGCTTAGTTGAAGATTTTCCTACTGAAACACAATTTCAAAGCAGTTTGAATTAATAAGAAGGATGCCAGGTAAATTCTTTCAAATGGGAAAGAAAATTTTAATACAAAACCATATAAAAACTTGCAAAAAAACACTGAAACATTTGAAGTGTTTTGTTCCAAATCATTGAAAATATCATTAAAACTAAACTATGCTTTCCTGTTCAATGTAGTTCTTTCAATATAGTTTCATTTGTATGTGTGTGATAGGATCCATACTACAGGACCCAATCCTGTAACAACCCCCCTGGAATTCTCTCATTAAACACACCTAGGAATATTTGAGCAATGCATTTAAGATTTGACATTCTGTCAGATAAGACTCTTTGTTAGCAGAAAGATTCCAAATAATTTGTCAACTACAAAGTTCAGAATCCAGAACAGAAACCACCTACATCATTGTGAGACACAGTTAAATGAACTGTTTAACTACAGTTAAATGCAATGTGTCTTAACTTTTACTCTTGATGACTTGATTATCCTATTCTTCAACCACATATAAAGCCCTGCTAAGGAATGAGATACCTCCATTGTACTTCATGGGTCTTGGATGAGACCTTGATTGCCAAAGTTGTCCTGTTTCATTCCCAGAATGAACAGTTCCCAGTCCAAAAAGGTGGTGTTACTACAAGAAAATGTATCAGAAACCAAACCTCAGAGGAAAACTTAGTAATACAAAGAAAGTTTGAAAATGCATTACAAAAGCAGCAGGATTTGTAAAGCAACCCTTTGAAAATCTGGCCATAGTTCTGGCCCAACAATCCATATCTGGATTTCAATATTTCAACCTTAACAGATAAGATATAAACCAAATGGTGTGATATGAACCACCACAAAGAGTTATTTTCTAAATAATCACCAAAATCATGCTTAGAGGCAATAAACAATTACCAGAGCTGTAATTCATGTGAGAGCAGTTAAGCAAAGGCAAACTCCAAGGTATTTTAGCTGAATATGGCGTTGAAATTCTGACATACAAGGATAGGAACTCATGTGAAATGTGGACCTGGATTTCAATTTTAAACTTCTTGCCATTAAAGTTCAGGGTATGTTTGGGTCACACAGCTCAATATGGGTTTAGATCTCTACAGGATATCGGGGTTTTTAAAGATACTTTTCATTTTCAGATGTGACAGTTAAAAAATCCTGGGTACAATAAACCATTTGACTTGGGGAAAAAAAGTCGAGCTATAAACTGAAACCAAAGTAGCTCAACTTGGGAGTGTCCCAGCTGCAGAAAACTCTTAATTTTAAAACATTTTGATTGATCCCCAATCTCTTAGAATTACTCTGCAGAAAGGGCTGTGCACCCTTCTGAAATCGGGCTATGCCTCAATTACTTCATCTGCGGATAAATTTCATTGTTATTTGAAACATGTGCAAAAGGCAGATACCAGTATACCCTAAAATTGATTAAATATCTACCTCATTAAAATACAAACCCTACAGTATAAGAGGCCCTGCTAGGAGGGTTCACTTTGCATTAAGAATGCTAAACCTTGCCAGGGAAATACCATTCTGGATCTGGATCAATCCAGTTTAGTTGGGCAACATCTGTATTTTAGCAGCTGGACACTTACAGCACCAACAGCCTCATTAGGGCTTTCACAGAATTTCTGCTGACAGTAAACACAAACTGACTCACCTGGCTGTCTGCAGCAATCCAAAGGAGAAAGGTAAACAGGAATCCTCCTCAGATAAAACCTGGAGTGAAAAGCTTCATCCCACATGAAGCTGACATTTTTGAGCACCAAATTTGGATCAGAGTATTTCAGAGTGTTTTATGAATTCAAAAGTGACTCAAGGAAACGTGAAACCTGACAGGCTATTAGTCCATTCTGGGGGACTATTGCCTTCCAGACAATTATTTTCAACATAAAATTCTGAGGTTTGGAAAACCCTTGTGCCACTTCCCATGAGGATTCACAGTCTGCTGGCCAAATGTGTCTCTGCCTTGTGATACAGCACACACAGTAACACTGTGCTTGCTGCCCTTGGATTAACACACAGGAGGAAAATTTCATACCTTTGTTCTGAGACACTATTTTAAAAAGGGCAGTAATTATTTTAAAATTATACAAAAAACTTATATAAACACAAAACTGACAGGAAAAAGTAGGTAAAGCCAGTCCCATCATGGCAAGGAAGCAAACTAGGTGAATGGTATTCAGACATTCTGGCTGGATCAATCATTTTTCCTGAAATTCCCTTATAAGATTTGGGGTGTACAAATAGCAGGAATGGCACTTCCTGGAGTCTCTCAGTTTTCCATACATGCAGAAAAGCTCTAAGAATCACAGCATTCCCTTGGGAAAAAAAAAAAAGAAGTCACAAATGTGTGCTGGATCTGTTTGATGAAGTTGTCCCCAGCTGTTGCCTTGTTGGGAAGATGCAGACTGCAAGCCAGAGGAACTGCCCAGAGAGGGTACCTACATCTTGCTGATATTCTTCCCTGGAGCTCACATCTGGCAGCAGCACCTCATGGAATGCAAGTCCAGGAACCCCACAAGGAATACAGGAGTCCTGATCTTGGGTTTTCACTATCCAAACAACTCTGGCAGCCAGCACTGCACACTTTCTGTGCTCCTGAGTTGCTACCTGAAAAGAAGGAGCAGGTTGCAAACTGGTTTAATCCTCTGGGTGAGCACTACTGCAGCCTGTGGATCACAGCGGAGCACCCTGGTGATCAAGAACCTCTGCAGGTGTTTTTCACCCATATTTTGCTACTGCAGCTCTGGGAGAAGCAGTTCAATTCCACATTGCTGCTGCTCAAAGCCATGTCCACAAGGTGTACACACACCCTCTAGTTAAGCAAGGAATTTGAAGAGGTGGTTGGTGAACAGGATGAGTTACAGAGTTGTATCAGGTTTAAATCAATCCCTTTTCAGCAGAGCACTTATGTATGTGATTACCTTGAAGGCTGTATGTTCCTCATTAAGTCGGTGGGGTTAAGTATGCCCTTAATGATATAACAACGATCAGAATATGCTTAACTCTTTTACAGATGGCAGCCCTGAGCCAGGGCCCTCATTAGTGCTCCCTCTACACTGACAAAGGGACTGGGCCCTTTTACTACAAGGGAAATGGGATGTGGTCTTTCATGAGATTTCAAGCATTAAATCCAAATGCAGTTTCCAGAAGAAAGCCACTCAAATCCACACGGACATCCCAGCTACGTTACTGTACATCTCACCTCCTGAGTTCTGCATGGAAATGTCTTCTAAGTGTGGAAGTGACTGTCCCAAGCTCTTGGAGGATCGTTTGTAAACTTGGCATGAGGTTTGTTTTCTAAAATGCTGCTGTGAACAATTTGTCACTGACTGCAAGTCTGACAAACAAGCCCCTCTAGGCTAATTCAGACAGAGATTAGGAATCTGGAGCTAAGGATGGAATACAGGCTTTGAAAGCATTGCTTTTACTTATGACATCCAAACACTGCCTAAAAAAATATAACAGTGACAATGCAATGCCAAGAATCCAAAAGTTAGGAAATGCCACAAACTGCATTCAGCCCTTTTTTGAGTCAGGTGTCCATTGCATGATCATGCACAATTCTTTTCCACCAACCCACCACTTCATTTGTTGTGAGGAAAGAGTTAGGGCTGTCCAGGAGACAGCTCACTGATGTCAAAACTGTTATTTGTCACAGACATCTTTTATGAAAAATCCTTTCCTTGGGATTTTTCCTCCTGAGAAGCTGAGAGGCCTCAGGAACAAAATGTAAACATTGATTATCTGCTGCTGTGGAATGCAACAGGTGCATCTGTGATTGGCTCATGTGGTTGTTTCTAATTAATGGCAAATCACAGCCCACAAACATTTTTTATCTTTCTTTCCTATTCTATTCTTGGCTAACCTTCTGATAAAATCATTTCTTCTATTCTTTTAGTATAGTTTTAATGTAATATATATCGTAAAATAATAAATCAAGCCTTCTGAAACATGGAGTCAGATCCTTGTCTCTTCCCTCAGCCTGAGACCCCTGTGAACACGGTCACAGTTATTCAACTTCTTTCTATTCTTCCATTCAAGATGCAGCCCCAGGCTTTATCCTGTACCTGGCCTTAAACTCCACATTTAATATGGAATTATCCATTTCCTCACAGGCATTCCTAGGGTTCTTTTGACAAAACATCCAAGTACACCACACTGGATAAAAAGTTTGTCTTCACAACAGATATGGGAGAACAGAATTAACAGCTTCCACTCAGATCATTTGTTGTTTCCTGATACCTCTAGTTCCCTCCCATTTTCTCCATTGGAATTCCCATCAAGTGCTTCTTCCTACTATTTATCCCAAGTATGTACTTGAGAGACAGATCTAGAAGCAAAGAAAAATAATTATGAAATGAAAACTTCAGAGAATTTGGCTTCCAAACCCTAAAAACCTCTACTAAACATCTGTGAACTAAAATCTTTTGAGAGCCATACAGCTTGGCCAGATTTGGGAAAAAATTTTATAGGGATGCCAAAAGATCTCAATTTGATATCAAAACAACTTTCCTGCTAGATTTCAGGTGTTTGACCAAAGCCTGCTTGGGCTCACAATGAGAATGGACAAACCTTTGGTTTGCCTGTGGGTTATTTGTTTGTTTGATTTACACAGTGTCTTTTTCATTAAAGCATTTCTAGTAGATTGAGAGTAGTGTTGCTAATCAAAAACAGTTTAAAAGTTGCAACAGAGATCAGTGCAACATGCACCCAAAGCATGTCAGTTCTTCTGGGGATGCCAATTGAGATTTAAAAAAAAAAATTAGGAATAAGGTTCCTTGATTTTAAGGATAAGTAATACAGATTAGTAGGCAAAGGTATGTTAAACCTTGCAGTAACTCCTGGTGGCCAGCTGTCCTGGAAAAGAAGGAATATCAGTGTAAAACCCATGGCACAAGGCTGCTGTGCACAGGCTGGCAGGATCCTGAGAGCTGCAGGCGCTGCCCAGAAAGGTTCTTCCCTCTGGGCACCTTCCAGGGCTGCAGTTTCTCTGGAGCACCAGTGACATTCCTGGCAGCTGGGAGTCAACTCCAGTCAGCAAGGGAAGCTTCCCAAAGGAAATCTCAAGAGTGCTTTTGTTCTGTTCTCTTCCAGCTATTTGAGTACCTAGTTCTTCCCTCATCCCCCAGATTTTGGGTCACAATGAAAATATAAAAGCCAAAAATACTGAATAGCAGGAAAATACTGGAAGTTTATTAAAGATGACAAAATAGCATTTTTCCCCTTGCTAAAAATGTCGAGGAAAGGTAGATATTTCTGACAAATTTCCAGTAGAAAATAATTAATTTCAACCAATAAAATCCCAAGAATATAAAAATAAATTTTCAGCATAAAACGTCTTTTGTGATTTAGTCAAAACTTTCCACAAACGTAGACATTTTCAACATAAAACCCCAAAATCTACATGTTTTATCAGAAAAGAGTCAACAGCAAATTCTGATCATGAATACTCTGGATGCATTTTAAGTTTCCTTATTGTTGTTTTTCTGAGTAAATCCTTGTGGGCCACAAAGAACAGCATCTTTGATAGAAACACAGAATGATCCCAGAGGACAGCCAGTGAGATCTAGGAATGATGCTGTAATTCCTCCAGGCTCTGTGGCTTTATTTGTGGGGATTTCCTTTCACAGGCCTCCAAAGGCTCTTCTCAAGTATGACTCCTCCACCCAGGATGTGAAAGCCTAATGCTTTAGGACAGATATGTGCAAAGGAAAAAAGGGAATCTGTTTTAAAAGCAAAGGAAGACAAAGTAGATAAAGGAGTTATTTTAAGTTAAGCTAATGAGAAGTGTACAATTCATTTTAAAATGAATATATTTATTTCTTATAAATAAAATAGAAATGAGCTCTTTAGAAATGAGCATTTTTGTGGAGGATGATGGCTGAGGCACATGTGGACAGTGAAAGCAGATGCTGCTACCTAAACATGTAAACCAGTAAGTCGTACAAAGCGCCTCCCCACTTTTAAATTGACTGAAATGAAATCAAATTAATTTGGTTTTAATTTATAAGTGAGCTCAAGTAAGCACAAGATTCCTCCTTTTCCTCATGTTCACTACTTTAGGCAGGAATAAGGTCTCCCCTGGCCACATGTGGGGCAGGATTTACATTGAAGGCCCCAGCAGTGATGTGTGGAAGAGGCTTTGAGCAGCAGGAACAGCATCCAGGCTCTTGGCTTGCTCCTCACAGTTGTGCTGACAGGTCTGGAGCTGCCCTTCACACTGTCACAGGCTGCTCATGCGCCCTTGTCCCCTCCATGCCATTTTATTTCTTTGACTCATATTTAACAAAGCTCCACACCTCCATCCCTAAGGACTGAGGGCCCTATTCCTGCTCTGCATTCCCAGCAAGCTCAGCCAAACCTCCACGCTGAGGCAGCTTCCAGGCATCCCCATATGGGATTTCCTTCAGAGAGTTCTGGGGCTCATCCAAACCCAACCCCATGGAGCAAAGGGTTTTCCCCCACAGTGTCCTATCAGAGGACTTCAGCTCCAGCCCAGTGTCACTGCCACCTCATCAAGCTGACATGGAGGTGCCAAGAAAGTGCTGTCCTACCCAAGAACTCCAACTTGTCACCACCTCAATGTGAGCCAGTGATGTTTCCTATTATTTCCACAGATCTCCAGGGTGTGAATCTGGGATACGGGCTGTAAACATAATTCACAAAGCAAGCTGAGGCCGCACTGATAAATTGTATTTCTTACCCCTTTAAACACTCAACACACCAAATACATAAAATATCTTGTTTATTAACTTCTTCCTGTGTGGACAGACCCACTCCAGAGAATCAGCCCATTTTTTTTATGTCACATGAATGAAAATCAACATTGGATGACAATCTACTGCGGACCCATTTATGGTGATTTATTGAAGTTTAAGACACTGCTTTCTAAACATATTTTGTGTAACCCACCTGAGAGTCTGACCATCTGGTTAAATAAGATTTTCTAATATGTTTCAAAATGTTGCTGCACTTGGCTTGAAGATACCAATGTTAAAAACCTCAGCAGTAAGGAAAAAAGTCAAATTACAGAAGGGCACAAAGAATTCCTGATCAAAATTCTGCAGCAAATCCTGAACTGCTGCAAATTGGCATAAAGCAACTTACAGGTGGCAGGAGTCTGGTGAGCTATTTAGGTATGAATGGCTGCAATTCCACAGGACCTGAAATTCTTTTTCTGGAAGAACTCAGGCAACCAGGGCTCTCCAGATTGAAATGAGTATCTTACAGGCATGATGCTGTGAGATAAAAGCATGCTGGCTGTTTTCCAGCAAGGAACTTGAGCATGTCCTTATCTTTAAGCTTATGAGCAGTACACTGAAGTCTCATGCTTTGGGCCTGAAATTAAACATTAACTCAAGGATTTGGGCCAGAGTCAATGACATTTAAAAAGTGACAACTCCAAAAGCCAGGATTGTTTTGGGAACAGTTACTCAGGTGTATCTGGTCTGAGCTCAGCTGACAGTCTCAAGAAAGGGTGAAAGTGCTATTACCTTTCTGCTTTCCAGTTATTTCAGGCCTGACAGTCACCCATTTAACTATGGGAAATATTTTCAAGTTAGGAAATAGCTATTGAGATAATTGAGAGAATTTAAAATAAACTTATATAATGCCTTGGAAAATGTAGCACACAGATACCTTCTTCTCAGTCATCCAAAATACAAATAGAGGAAAATTAAAAATCTGTCACAAGGCTTTGAATTAACTGTTTCATCAATAGATGAGTATTTTTCAGCATTAACCTGCAACTCCAGCTATTAAAGTAAGTCAAGGAGACAGGAAGTGAAGATGGAAATCAGAAAGAATAAAGCTGCAAAATTAAGCTGTTCTCTTTCACATGTGAAATTCCATATAAAATACTTCCCTATAAATAGTTGTCAATAAACACAACTGCTGCAAATGTATTTGGTAAATGTTGAGGTCAAAGGCCTCAACTGTTTATTGCCTTGTAAACTCAAAGGCAAGTAAATTTATTGCCTGAATGAGTTTCAGAGTATTGGCCATCATAAAAACTCTGCATCCAAGGTACAAACCAGCCCATGGGCTGTATCACAGCTATTCCACTCACAACTCAGGACCACCACATGTAGCATAATTCCAAGTATCAGAAATACATCAGGAATATATTGCTGCCATGCTGGATGTACACTGCACTTCACAGCTGAAGGAATGGATCTCACCATTTATGTCATCCAGGTCTCACAGAGAGAAGATTATTACTTTATAGTGCCTCTTTTCCCTAATTTTAAAAAGGTTGAATTGGTTCTAAATCTTCCTATAAACTGATTAGAACCATGGTTAGTGTTTAGTGACAAATCCTATCCTTAGATCCATTATTCATGGCTATACTTCCAGCATTACTCTTTTGAGAACTTTGTATATATTTGTGTGTGTGTGTATACATATACACATATGAAATGTATGTATATATATGTTTTCTTGACCAGGGTTCTATTTAAGGACCATTATATTTCTGTCCTCTGAAGTTACAGCTCTAGAACTGAATGTGCTCGGTGCCCTTCACATGATCCTCTCTCAAGTATTGTATGATTATTAATTATTGTAAATTAGGAGAGAACAATCTGCACAAATTGGATCAAGAGAAAGTTCTAGGCTCAAACTAATATGGCATTTGGTATAGAATACTACACTCAGTAATCTAGCCTGTAAACTCCTCAGGGATTTTCCCTCTAATGTTTTTCTCTGTACTGTGGAATATGCAGCCAGTGTCAGGAACTTGGGGGTAATTCCAGTTCTGGGGTAATTCCAGTTTTTAATCCCCTTCAGTTGTGTGGTCAAAAGGAGCTGTCTGGCTGCCCAAACTGTTCTTTCCAATTTAACTGGAACTGCATCCTGCCTCCTCTCTGTGAGTCCATTTGTGAGTAGCTGATGATATCTGCAGATAAAGCTTTGCAGGGTGTTATTTGAGAGTGAAGCTCCTGTCAGGGGATGGAGCAATTGAGTGCATCTGCCAGTCAGCAGCCCCAGCATCCCCACTTCAGCTGAGCACACACACATGTGCACAGGCACAGGACAGTGCATGCACACAGACAGAAACCATCAAACAACAAACCAACAGCAGCAGATTTAAAAATCTACTTCCACAGATCTGCAAGCTCAAATAAGTCAGAGGTTTAAACACAAAACACCCAGGAACATGCATAGGTACACCTCATCTCCTAGACAGCTATGGCACAGGTACGGAATGTAGATTTTTGGTTTTACTCCAGACATATCTAACTGGTTTCTGATATTGTTCCTATCAAAGAAAACTCAGCTTTCCTCCAGCCTTTTCTTGGAAATGTTAAATGGTAAACATTGCTCCATCTGAGAAACTGCCCCAGCAAATTCCATGCACAAACACCTTGTCAATGTCAACAAACCAACATTTAAACCGAAAGGTACTGTCATGCTGACCCTCCTTCTTCTATTTGCACCTTCTAAAAAACCACAATTAATCCAAACCACACATAGCATGTGACAAGCATAATACCAAAATACTGTTACATATGAGTGGGCAAATCAGAAAATTTAACACTTTTTCCCATGTTTCCAGAACAGCTTTATCCTGGACTGATAATATACAAATGCAGAACACTTGTGACTGAAGACTTCATTGAAGTAATGGACAATATTTCCATCCAGGAAATTCAGCTCCTGCTTCTTTCCACACCAGAACCACTTAACACACCCACTGATGAGGATTTATCACTTATAGGCACTGACTGCTTGGGGGAAAGGCTAAGAAAGCAGTTCCTCCCTCCCTAGCCAGTGTTACCTAACAGAGCATTACTCATGGTAGTAATTCCACTGGGCTTGATGGGACTAATCAGTAGAATGGTTTAGGTGAAGGAGAAATAGACTCCAAATTAACACAGGGAGAAAATAAGCCAAATAATAATAATGCACAATATTAAACATCAGACTCTTCCAGGTACTTCTGTCCTCTAAGTCTGTTTAGCACAATTAATGGAATAACAAGTGTCAGAACATTACCCACCCATTGCACTGTCACTTGACAAACACAGCCATGAACTTTTCTTGGCACAATGTGGGATATAAATGGGGTTCTGTTGCTTAATCATTCTCCATGATGTTTATAGGAGGGAAATAAGAGCTCAGTATAACTAGAGGCCACAGGAGGGACACTTTAAAGGCTGCACTGCCATGTGTGTCAATACCAAGAGCTCAGCACATCTGGCTTAATTCATTTTTAGCTGTTTGCTAACTGGAGACCAGGTGTTATTTCCTCTTTGAGATGGGAAATGCCTTTAATTGCTGCCAGTGTATCTCCTTGGTGCCAAATGGGCACTCAGCAGACCCCATGAAAACCAGTGGAGTTGTGGGAGAAGCTGGGCTGGGATTTGCCCATGGTGCCTCTGCAGACCACAGGCCCTTGGAACAGAAGCTGTGGCTAACTGTGCTCTTAGTCTGACAGAGCCTGAGCCCATGCAAAGCTTCTCAGTTTTTTTGAAACAGAAATGCACAAGTTGGCTAACTCCAAAATCCCTACCCTCCTCTGGACAAAGGAAGTGTATCTCTTTAGCATTATGTCTTCCAAGATTTCTCCCAGAACAAGTTACAGCCTTTAAGGGACTCTACCCAGCAATCCTTTTTAGAAATGCAGTTTTTAAAAACAATCACCTGTTGCTACAGTCTTTTGGGGAGACCTTTTGACCCGTTGGACTCAGTTTGTCTTTCAAAACTCAGTTTAAACATTAGCAAAGCTGCTCATGAATAATTTTTTATAAGAAGCTTTTTTTTTCACATCCATGTTTGGCAGAAAGTAGAAGCAATCTGAGGCTGTTAGAGAAAAATCAAACTTGCCTCAGATGATCTGTATCCCCAAACAAGTTTAGAGCACAGCTGCAGATAGGTTTTGGAGATATGAGCTCTGTGCACTCACACAAACATCAAACCACATTACCGGCCACAGGAACATGCCAGAGAAGTTCATTTGAAAATCATTATGCATTCATTTCTACAAGTAACACCTTGTGGTCCCTGCTGTGAGTGTGGTTGTGCTGCAGCTATTTCCTTTTATGTCAGAAATGTTTTTTGGAAGTTTGGCAAGAGAAACACACTAATACTTTTGTTAAGAAAAATTTTGGGTTCCGCAGCAGGTCCTTGAGAACAGCAGCATAATGGAAGTACTCAGATTTTTACCATTTGTAACTCAATTTCAGCTTTGCCTTACATCAGAATAAAATTCCTTCAAAGCTAATTTCAGTTCTGTCCCAAGAGAGCATTTGTCCATATCATGAAAACAGGGATTTTATTTAACACGATTACATGCACATGCTGGTGCAGGCAGATGCCTGACTGGAATAGCAGAGTTAAGACAGGTCAGGATGAAGGTGCACTGGTGGAGCTTGGCAGGGAACCTGCTTTTAGTGTTTCTGGCTCTAGCTGAGAACATCAGTTTCTCATTGGTGAGTTCTGAAAACAAAATTCTTTCCAAAGAAAAAAGAAAAGAAATAAATCCCTTCACAAATTCTACTTCGGGCAATTGTGTATTGGTGTCGTAACTTAAAATCAACAAACCATACAAAGGAGGTGAATCAAAGTTAAACACATCTGTGGACATGACATTCTTTGATTCTGTTTCTTACACCCACTTTTCAAAGCAGGCTTCTGATGCATCAGGCTCAGCTGGCAGAGGCATTTTATTCAAGTTCTCCCAGCCAGTGCTCCTCCACAGGTATTAAATCCCTCTGGGGAATGCAGGCACAGAGGTAATAAACATATTCGTTTCATTACAACATCTTAAAAAATGTAAAAATTCTAAAAAACCAACTGTAAGCTGACCTGCAGCCAAAGTACACATTAATTATACAGCTTAAGTCAGGCGGATGCTCAAGGAAAAGAGATATAATGTTACACCCAGCTGGATACTTTGTAGTTAGCACAAATGTAATATAAAGCGTACCAGAGTTTGTCAAGTGTCTGTCTGGATTTTCAGTTTTCATTAGTACTATAATTAAAACCACATTTTCAGCTATATTACCTATAACAAGAAAGGAATGAGAAATGAGGTTGTCAAGGTCAGTCTCTTTCTGCTCTTTATCCTGAGTATCTGCAGGCCACAAGCTGTTGAATTTGGTGTAAACCAGAGTAATAGGATGGAATGTCACGTTACAACCAAACCTTTGTGGTTGCAAAGACAAACTGATGAGGTCACTTCCTTTTAATCACCAACGGAGGGTATTTATCAACAGCCACATAAGTCAGGGGGACAGGGAGGCAGATGACAGACAGACTGACAGATATATGGAGATACAAACACCCCAAACACAGATACCACAGAGCTGATGCACAGAACGTTCCTTTGCAGAGAGCTGCACTTGATCTTGTGCTGTCACAGTCCTTCCCAGTTATAAAAGGCACATAAGTGCTTTTTATGCCCCTTTCTATGGTTTGTCACAGAGGGCACAGCAAAGATTTGGAAAACAGGGACAATGGATGACTTGCACAAGAACAAGCTCAGAAGATTTAGACCCAGATTCATATTTGTAAAACTGTCAGAGAATTCATAATTTTGCTCAAAGCCTCTGAGGCAAAGTGAGCAGGTAGCAGAGAGCAGAATTCCCAGGAGAGGGACACGGTGTTACAATCACTATAGTGGATGCCTTTAATTAGAGATGGGTGGTGAAAAGCAGCATAGCTTCATTAAACTCAGCAGAGCTCAACATTTACCAGGGATCTGACCCACAAATTCCAGTACCAAAAATGCAAATTTTTTTCATATTCCAGTGCAGGTAAGTACTTGAGGCAACCAAGGCACCAGTGAATGCAAATGGGATTCCCTAGCTGTGGTCTAGAAGGTAAATATGGGTTTAGCTTTCATGAAACTCAGAGAAAAAAAAAGAAAGAATAAAAAAGCAAAGCAGCTGATCAGTCATGTTAAATATAAATGACAGTTTACTTGTGATACTAAAAGGGGATTTTAGCTTCATTAAAAACAAAAGCTAACTACTATGAAGGAGATGAGTGAACTATTACAACACTGAAAGACTTAAAAATGATACCCCAGGAGATAACATTCTGAGAATAAAGTGAAAGACCTCATATAAAATACAAAAGGTGTGTTGTAAAGAAGGATCAGAAGGGCAGACTTTGAGCTTCATCCAGTCATAAATCAAAAGCTTGTTCTCCATCATTCTTGTCTATGAGGTCAGCTTTGATTCCCAAGCCACAATTCCCAAAGGATGGAGGTATTTCTATTGGCAAGTATGTGTCTTTCTTCCCCCGGGCTGGCTCTGCCAGCCCTGCTGTCACCATGGACTGTCATTATCTCAATCTCTTTACTGCCCAGGATTGTTCCATCCCGGAGCCATAGGGAACTATCACAGGGCTGCGAGAGGAAAACCCATTCAGAAGACTGAGGGCATTTGCAACAGATTAATTGACAAAGAAGTTTATCAAGCCAGGCCATCTGCAATAGTTCAGTGATTCTCCTTCACGGGGACCAAATGCTTTAGCACTCCAGGTGACGCGTCAGGGATACAAGCTGTTACACAAAATAAAAGTGTTAAAAAACAGCTCAAAAACTCCAACTCACCAAAGAATATAATATCACTTCTTTACCCAGTCACGTGCCTCATATCTTTTGCATTTGAGCAACTGAAGCAAAAATCTGTGAGCTTTAGCTCAGGCAGACGGGCCACAAGAACAGTCTGTGTAAACAGGGCTCCCCACCTGAGCGCTGGAGACTGGTTCAGCACCTCCGTTTGCAGTCAGGCATCAGATGAAGGGCAGACACTTCCCAGACTGAAATAAACACAGAATACATTTAGCATGTTGTTTCCTCAATCTTCATGTAACATACTAAACCAGATAACTGTTCTCTTAAATCGAAAAAAAATATTTTCAAAAGACTTGTTGAATATTACTCAACACACCAGACTTCTACAGTGTTCTTGCACAGTGAGTTCTATTATTTGGTCCATTAGTATCATAAAGGTTTTACTTCAGTAATTCTCACTTACTATAGAGCAACGTTGCTGTGTGGTGTAAAACCTGATAGTTACTGCGAGTATCCCTAACAGAGATAACATTTACACAGAATAATACAGACATCTGATCCCGTATGTTTCTGGAGATAAAAACCTTCATTCTTTCGACAATAATTCGTAAGGGACAGGCTTCGATGGCGGTAAAACCTAAATTTTTAATACAAGATCGCCCTCTACTGTTTAGGAGAGAGGAAAACGAGTGAGGATCGCAGAGCCTGGTTTGGGCTGGAAGGGACCTTAAAGCTCATCTCGTTCCAACTCCTGCCAAAGCAGGGACATCTTCCACCACCCCAGGGTGCTCCAAGCCCCATCCAGCCTGGCCTCGGGCACTTCCAGGGATCTGTTCCATCTATTGTTTTTTACCCTCCATAAACAACAACCTGGAAAAGTAAAATGATTCCTTGTGGGATGTTGTGGTGCTATGACTGGTGGAGGGCTCCCAAAGAGACCACATGAATTAATCGGGCTTACTAAAACTTCCAGAAACTGAGATATGAAATGAGAAGTGACATGTCTTTGGCATCACAGATGATTGTCTGGAGTTATCAGTTATCAATGTTCTTCAAATTATTTTGATGATTTGGATATTTCAGATCTGATTTTATATCTCATTGCAAGGAAAGATCACATTTATAGAGCTTGTTTATTCAAGGTTTATCTTTACCTAAGAGGATGTACTTTCAATCTCCTCCCCTCCTTGTTTCACACCACTTCCCTGGCTCTCTCTGCCACACACTCACGTTCATTCCAAGCTTTTACCTGGTGTAAATCAATTATTTATTTTGTTCATGAAACCTGAGTGCTGAATGGCACATAGAAGATGTCACATGTGTGCAGCACTCCACTGTCCCCAGAGATGAGAGCTCTTCCCGTGACCCAGGGACAGCAAAACCAGGTTAGGCTTGGCTGTACATGTCTGGAATTTCAACACTTTGCTGGTGTGAAAAGTTACGAACTTGGGACATAAAGCTCTTCACTGTGGTTGGTGCAGGCAGACACAAGAGCCAGGTATACCCAGAGGAACATCTGCCTGCAGGTCCTGGCCCTGCCAATTATCTAAAAGCTCAATTAAAATTCTGATTCAATCATACCTTTCACCAACTAAATCTTCCAAATGACAAATTTCGACCTATGTCTTTTACCCACTTCACAGGTCCCCAGTCCATGAACTGATAAAGACTTCCAGAATGTAAAGCCTTGATGTTGATGCTCTCCTTTTTATATGTCAAAAGGACACTTTTTGGCAGAAAACTAATCTTTCCTAGAAAATACACAACAAACAATTTGATGTGCTGGGCAACAGCTCAATTTAAGAAATAAGCAGACCACCTTGATAGGTAACCAGCCAATAAACACAATATTTGTCATTTAACTCTGGAAGATGCCAAGGGCAATAAGGAAACTCACAGGACTTCCCCAAAGTCTGGATTTGGGGTTCTTTTTCCCAACCTTTTTCCTAGATCTAGTTCAAATTTCACACTTACTATCCCTATTTATTTCTGCCACTGCCATTATCATCATTTTCCATGCAATATCATTTTGATTTCCACTACATGAAGGCACCCAAATTCCTGAGAATTCTTCTGATCTTTTTAAAGAACGACCAGGAGCATTACCATTGTTGCTCTTTTTATATTTATTTATCAGCCCCATGCTGCTGCTTCCATAAAGCCGCAATCCCCAGAGTTCAAGTCTGCAATAACTTTCTCCTGAAGAGAAAAAAATCAATAACAGGGGGGAAAAAATACAGCAAAATTCACATTTTGATCAGAGTACAAGTGTTGCACATGATATCTAATGGGACCACAGCTAAAAACAAAAGCTAACAACATACCTGCTCCTTTGTGCCTTTCCTGAGTTATTAAAATCATGTTTGCAGCTACAGTGACTGGCTGTCCTCATGTTGCCTCAATCCTGAGGATGTATTTCTTCCCATAGTTCATCATGGTTTGCAACATCTGGATTGTTTTAATTCCCCATTATGCTCAGTAATGTAATTTTTGTACCTCTGTATCATATTCTGACTTTTAATAAACTCGTCTTCTCCTTGATCCTCTCATCATCTGTTTCTTCATTCCCTGCACCCATCCTCAATCCTGCCATTTCAAGCAATTTGCTCCTACAATCCTTCTCGGGCAGGTTTCAATAAAACTTCCAGCTGTGGAACCAAAGTTACTAATGTAGGGCTAAAATTTAAAATCTCCACACCTGGAAATCTTGCACTGGTCCTACTGGGAATCCTACCGAGCTCAAACCACTTGTGCCCAGCCATTCCTTTGACTTGGAATATCTTTGGAAGCCTCCATGGCATTACCTTCTAAATTGATGCCAAAACTCGTTGTTTGTGTCTGGATCCTTCACAGCATAGCTCCTGTGTGTCTAAACACAGGCTGTAGAAATGCCTTAATACAATTTTAATAAACAAAATCCCACACTGGTAATTGATGTATTTTTTCTTCCTGATTAATGGCCAGAGTTACTCACAGAATAAACCAGAAATTCTGCAAAAAAAGATCTACTGGAATTCCTAAGCATGGGCAACAGCCCAGCTCTTAAAAAGAGGGAGCCAAAATATTTTTTCCTCCCTGGAGCGATCCTTCATGCTAGTTATGTTCAGATAAAAACTCCATGCAAGAGCCTCCAAAAACTATTTTTACAGCTCAATTGAAAGTAGTACCATGACAAGAATATTTGACTTCAAGTTCATGGCTTAAAAGAGCAGAAATGGCTCACTTTTTACTATTGGAAAGTCTTATGGTCTCTACACATGGAATTGACCACCCAAAACCCCCACAAAGCACCTGCTTGAGATCATCCCTGCTCTTGCATATTCTGTAAGTGAAGGTTCACATCCATCTCCATGTTTCATCATGGAATCACGGAATGTTTTGAGTTGAAAGGGAATTTAAAGCCCATCCAGTTCACCCGCTCTCTGCCATCAGCACCTTCCACTAGACCAGGTTGTTCCAAGCCCACCTTAGAACATTGCCAAGGATACAGCAGCCACAGATTCTCTGGGGAACCTGTGCCAGGGCCTCATCACCCTCACAAGGAAGAGTTTTCTTGCTAATATCCCATCTAACCCTGCCATATATCTTTGTGAATTCATTGCCGCTTGGCCTATCACTTTTAAGAAACACTGGCACTATCAGGAATAGGATAATTAGGAGCACACCCCCAAGAGAGGTTTAAAATGGAATTAGGGGCGGGGGATCCGCCCACGCCCCTCACGGAGCCCTCGCGGAGCCCTCACGGAGCCCCGCCCCCGGCGCTCGAGACCGTCCCTTCCCGCCTCGCCGCCCCACCCAATCAGCGCGGAGATCACCACACATATTTGCATATTAAAGCCCGCCCTCCTCGCTGCTCACCAATCAGAGCGCTCCTCACACGAAGCCGGGGGAAAGCCCTGCTCGACTTTCCCCACACCCGCTGAGCCGCAGCTTCCCATTGGGCAATGGGCCGGTGGGTGGGGCCAATTTGAACGGGCGGCGGCGGGGAGCGGCGCCATGGTGAAACCGCTGAGGGATCGGGATCGGGATCGGGATCGGGATCGGGATCCGGATCCCGGTACCGCCGAGGGTCCCGGCCCCACGATGAGCCCCCCGCTCTCCCCGCAGCCCGCTGTGGCGCCAGCCGACGGCTTCGCCTCCTCAGACGATGAGGCCGGCGAGGAGGACCCGAGCCCGCTCCACATCTCCTGGTGAGGCGGCACCCGCGGGGTCCTTTCTCTGAGGAAATTGTATTAAATCACTATTCTGAGAAACAAGAGGGTTTTCTCTCCGCAAGGAAAACCCCAGCCGGGCTCTGGTGACCTTCCAGGCTGGGGGGGGCCCGGTGGTGCTGGGCAGGTGTCAGTGGATGGGGTTGGGGTTGGAAGGAGCCTCTGGGGCTGCTCCAACCGCCCGGCCCAAGGGCTCACCCACAGCAGGAGCCAAGGATCACGTCCAGGTGGGTTTTAAATGTTTCCATTTAAAACTCCACAACTTCCCTGGCAGCCCGTTCCAGGCCTCTGTTCTTTACTCACAGGGTGCTGAGCCCCTGGCACAGGTTGCCCACAGAAGCTGTGGCTGCCCCATCCCTGGAAGTGTTCCTGGTCAGGTTGGACAGGTCTTGGAGCAACCTGGGCTGGTGGAAATTGTCCCTGCCCATGCCAGGGGATTGAAACAAGATGATCTTTAAGGTCCCCTCCAACCCAAACCTTTTGTCACCCTCAAAGTAACATTTTTCCTCATAATCGCTTCCTGTGTTTCATTTTGTTCCTGTTGGTCCTCATCATCCCACCAGACACTGGTGAAAAGGTTTGACCCCACCCTCTTGACACTCCTCTAAAGACATTTATATATTTAAATTATAATTGAAATCTTCCCTTCTGATTTTTATTTATTTTACTTTTTATTTTCTGATAGGTTGTCTTTGTCTCCTCTCTACTCTTCAGAGTTCCTGGGATTATGTTCCCTTCCAGGTAAGAAGCATTCACTGAAATTTGCAGGCATATTTGAGAGCTGATGAGGGGTAATACCTTGTACCCCAAATTTCTGTGTTGTGGGTGATTTCTTTTGTAATCTACCCCTGGAATAAGTGTTTTGGAAACACCAAAGCTAATCTAGAGAATATCTTAATGCAAGATCACGTTTTTTAAAGTCAAAAAAGTAAACATATAAACTTTGTCTGCATTTTTAACTACCAGAACTGCAGCCATGGTGACTCTCCACTCAACTCTTAAGTGATCTTTATTCAGCGTTTTTTTTTGTTGGATGATTTTTTGTGTTTTGTGGGGGGATTTTATGCTGTACTCTGATTTAAAATATCCAAAACTTTTCATCTGGAAAACACAAAGCACCTTAAAACCTTGGGCAGATTTCTTTGCTTAATCCTATTACATTACAGTATTAAGCAGATAATGGTGTTTAAACTGTCTTCTGCACCAGGGATCTACCTGCTAAAACAAGAACTGTGTTTTATTCAGGGTGTAGCTTTGTTCCTTGCCTTGATTTTGGGGGGAGGCTGCCTGTGCTCTGTTCTGCTGCTGCAGCCATCCCATAAATGTCACTTACCTGCAGTGGTAATTGTTGTCCATAACTTGTTTCAGGTTGCAGGTTTAAGGATATCAGAAGAAATCTTCAGAAAGATATAGGTGAGTGTTGTTTGTGCCAAGGGCAATTCCATGAATATTCTATGACTATGGAATAAATAGTCAGGATATTTCCAGGCAGGAGCTGCACAGTACCCATGAGGCATCTTCAGAGCAGCTGGGATCAAGATGAATTACAAACTTTTAGTCTTCCTTTTTCCCAGAGAAAAGTGGAATTGGGATAGAAAAGATGGAATTATGTAAAGATTTGCGCTGAGTATTCAGCTGTGAGCACTAAAGAGCAGAGACCAATAGCAAATCCCCAGTGTTTGGGTAAGTCAAGCTTAGGAAGGAACTCCTGGCTGTGAGGGTGGGGAGGCCCTGGCACAGAGCAGCTGTGGCTGCCCTGGATCCCTGGAGTGTCCAAGACCAGGTTGGACAGGGCTTGGAGCAGCCTGGGATGGTGGAAGGTGTCCCTGTGAATGACAGGGAGTGGAATGGGATGAGCTTTGAGGTTCTTTCCAACCCAAACCATCCTGGGATTCTGTGATTTTAACTGGAGATGGGACAGAAACATCCTTAAGTGGATAACAGGCTGTCCTGAGTGCTGCTGTGTTCTCCAGTGAGATTCTCTCAGGATTCCTTCTGAACTGATAAAATTCCTGTCCTGGATTATCTGAAGGGAAATGTGGGGGAGACTCAGTGGAAGAAAAAGTGCTCAAACCAAAATTGCTCACTCCTATTCTCTTAGCTCCAAAGATTAAACAAGAGACTCAGGACCAAGGTCCTTATCTGTTTATCCTTAAGCTTGATTGGCTTTTGTTTATCTGCAAGTGTCTTAATCCATTGGCAGGAGAACTAAAGAGCTATGGGATCCAGGATGTTTTTGTGCTTTGTACCAGAGGAGAGCTCTCAAAATACCGAGTACCAAACCTGATTGACACCTACCAGCAGCACGGGATGTGCGTGCACCACCACCCCATTCCTGATGGCAATGCTCCTGACATTGCCACCTGCTGCAAGATCCTGGAAGAGCTCAGAACCTGCCTGGAAAATAAGCAGAAAACAATGATACAGTAGGTTCTGCCTCCCCATCCCCCCATGTTCCTGTAAAGGATGCCAGCTTCTCTCCATGTGTATGAGCAGGGGCAATAGTATAGTGTGAAAAGGCAGTTGCACTCTTTAGGGTTAGTTCATGCTGTGAAGTCTGCTTGTTCCTCTTCCTGCACCTATTTGGAGGGAATTCTTCCTTTCAGAAGATCAGAATGTCCCATTTCAAGATTAGAATGTCCCATTTCCCCTTGCTCTGTCCAGCAAGAGTTTTAAGGTGTGTTTTGAGTGGCACCACGGGGCTCCTTGCTCCCAGCCTACCTGGATATCAGGTGTACAGAATGAGTTGAGGGCTAAAACACTCCTTTGTCAGAGGCTGTGACTGCTCCATCTCTAGAAGTGTTCCAGGCCAGGGCTGGGGCTTGGAACAACCTGATCCAGTGGAAGGTGTCCCTGCCCATGGCAGGGGGTGGAATGAAGTGACTCTAAGGTCCCTTCCAACCCAAATCACTCTGAGTCTATAACATTTCCCTGGACTATTTATCAGGGACTCAGTGGGTTCCAGCAGTGCAAAATTCACTCCTGATTTCCATGAACGAGTTTAATGGAGTTTATTTAGCTGAGCTCAGAAGAGAGAAGAACTTTCCAAATTCCATGTTCCCTGAATGATCCCACTGACACCTTCCTGTACAGACATCCACTGAGTCCTTGGTATTTCTGCTGACACAGAACCCTGCTCTTCTTCTCACAACTGTCCTCAAACCCTTAATCTGGAGTAGGATTTAAAGAAATTCGAAATTGTCCATCCTCCTACTGTTTCCTGTCCTCCTGTGCCTTTGGGACTATTAGCAGGAATGAAGGGGAACTTTAAATTTGAAATTTCCATGGAAAGATACAGAAGGTCTGGAGAATAAATAGGATATATCCCTGTAGGTATAGAAATAGACTATAGAAAATATGTAGAAATTCTTGTTCTGGCTTTTTTTGTACCACTGCTCCTCTTGATTCTATTAAGGCAAGAACTGTGTCCATCTCTTTATGTGCTGGGGGATCCCTGGGTGCTGCAGTTTGCTACAGCTCATTCCAACCAGATGTTTTCTTTTCTCCCAGCTGTTATGGTGGCCTTGGACGCTCCTGTCTTGGTAAGCATTTGTCTCCATCCCACAAACCCACAGAGCCAAATTCTGCTGGAATCTTCTCTGTGGATGCAATCCAAACTGCCACTGCCAGGAGCAGCCTGGTTAATGGAAAGGACATGAACCAATTCCTCTGCATCTGATTCACCCAGTGTTGCCCCTTAAAGCTTTCAGGAGTGTTAGTTACTGGGTGTTCCCAGAAGGAAGGGGTGGGGATATGGCCAGAAGACACAAAGGGGAATTAACTGGGTGTACTGGCACTCATTCCTGAAAAGCCTAGGGACTGCATCCAGATGATGCTGGGAAGGCAGTGGGAGGGTTTTCACCTATTTCTAAAGCCCATAGGCTTAGGCCAGGAGCAGCAGGGAGATGGGCCAGGGCACAGAAATAGGGTTCTGCAAGAGACCCAGGAGCTCTAGGACCCAGATAGGTTTGCCAGGGTGGTTTTCATGGGACAAACCAGTGGCTGTGTGCAGTCAGAGGTGCTCAGCAGCATTCAGGTGTAAACACTTTCCCTTGCAGTGGCTGCCTGTCTCCTGCTCCAGCTTTCAGACACCCTGGCACCTCAGCAGGTGATAGAGAGCCTCAGGAACCTGAGAGGATCAGGGGCCATACAGACCATCAAGGTAATGGGGCTGCAGCAGGTAACACATGGGTCTAAATACCAGTGAGAGCTCAGCCAGTCCCCTCCTTCACTTCCCAGAGATACCTCTGCCTTTCCAACAGCTGCTCTCTGGGGTTTGAGCTGTTTCCTGCTCTCAAGAAACAGCTTCTCCCAAAAGGAAAAGGCCTTAAGTTGTGCCAGAAAAGGTTTAAGTTGGATAATAGAGAAAATTTCTTCACTGAAAGGGTTGTCCAGCCCTGGCACAGCTGCCCATGGCAGGGGTGAGTCCCCATCCCTGGAGGGATTTAAAAGCCGTGTGGATGCACTTAGGGACATGGGGTAGTGGTGGCCTTAGAGTCCTGGGGGAATGGCTGGACTCAAAGACCTTAGAGAGATTTTCCAATCTAAATGATTCCATGATTCATGATAAAGCAGCTTTGAATTCTGACAACTCCCACCTCTGAGGACCACATTTTGCATTACCTTGGGGTAATGCATCACCTGTGGCCATTATGGGGAACCACAGGATCTAGGTCAACATCCATGGAATCTGTGTCTGACAGTGAAAAATCCCAGAGGGTGTGGAGTAAGCACACGAAGAACAAATGGACCAGAGGGTGCAGTTTTCATCCAGGGGTATCAAACAGCTTTTTAACACAGGTGGTGCCTCTTCCTAAAGCACAGAGCACTCACTGCAGGCCTGGTTGTGCATTTCCAGCAGTACAATTTCCTCCATGACTTCCGGGAGAAGCTGGCTGCACACCTGGCCACAAAGGACCCGGTGCTGAGATCGGCGTCACGGTAGCTGATCCTGCCACAGTGTCTGTGTGGAAAACTCCTGGACAAGACACTTCTCTCCTGACCTTTCCTCAGTGCTACTGCCTGTGTGACACAGCTGCTGCCTTCCAAATCTGTGTGTAAAGTATTGGGATGGGGAAGAAATCCTAGAGAACATGTGGCATCTTCCCCCTCTTTGGTGATTTTAATACTCACTGCCTGAAAAATGTGTACAAGTCTGTTTGTGTCCATTGCTGTTCTGCTGGGAGAATGGAGCTGGGTAGAAATTCCATCTCTGGAGCTGTTTAAAACACCCTCACAGCATCAGCTCTGCTATAAAGCAAAATCAGGCTGGAGTTCTCACCCCTTCTGAGCTCGTAACAACTCGTTCCAAAATGTCACAGTTCTGCTCAATGTGTTGAGGGCTATTTGGGAAGGAGTCTCCTCATTCCAAAAGCAGGAGGTGTTGCACCACAAATCTGTGACAAATCCAGCAGGGGGGTTGTAGGTGACTGTGGCAGGAAGACACTGCTGCAGCAGCGTGGGTGAGCTGGCACAGCCCTTCTGCCTGCCGCCAGCACTGAGAGTAAACAAACAATCAGCTGGGGGCTGGCAGGATCTCACAGGAACAGTCCTCTAGCAGTCCCCAGCCCTCCTGTTCCACTATATCCATTCATAAAAGCAAGATGAAACAGCTCCTGGCTTTTGATAAAGTTCAGGATTTTGCTAAAGTTCAGGATCATCTCAAGTCAAGACTCCACACAGCACCAGGGGGCTGGAGTTGAACAAGTCCCTGCTTTGTGAACTTCAGAATTTATCTTTTAACACTTGAACTTTGAGCACAAAGGTGATTTACTGTGTTTACTGCCATTCCCTTCCCTACTCTTACAGCAAACAGGAACTTTTCCAGTTTCCACAGCATAGAATAGTTTACAGCAACTATCCTGCCCCAAATGTGCTTCAGTACTTAATCCTTGCAACTAATGGTTTTCAGATATTAAATATTTATCAAATGACTCAGCAGGAAGCTTGCTGAGGGCGAGAGAAGTGTTCTTTATCTTCTCCATAATCTTTTGCCTCCTAGAACTCCAAAACAAATGAGCAGGTCCACGTTTTGAATGCCAAAGGCCTGGTACTCCAGCAAGGCATCACACAAGGGCTACTCCAACACTCCTGGGACAGGAGGCTGATGTTGCTGCACATGGATGATTTTATCCACACCCCTGGGCAGCTGGGAATATTCATGTGCACCCCACACATCCAGTTAAAGCTGCTCAGCAGCAGGACAGTGCAAACACTTGGGTAAATATTGCTGGGCCCTCGCAGCTGGAGGGGCTGCAGGAGCAGCTGTCACTTGGGCTCAGTCAGGCCTGCATTGTTTATTGCAGTGTGGCATTTGGCTCAAACCAGCCCAAATGCCAAGGGAACAAGAGATTTGTTTAGAAGGTTGAGGAGAGCCAGGGGCTACAAGCAGCCAGTCTTGTTCCCATAATGGATTAATAAATATACAAACATAAGAAAGGTTTAATGAGCTTTGCTTCCACAGGCTGAAGTCATCTCTTACATCTTCGGAAGAGCCAAGCAGCAGAAAAATAAAAATGATCTAAAAAGAACAATATTCATGAGTTTCCAAAAAAGCCTTTCAAAAATTCTTCCGTGAAAAGCTAAAAATTATGGCTGCACAAGGAAAAAAACCATCATGGAATGCTTGAGCAGTAGGGGCATGGGAAATGCTCAATCAATGCAAGGAAATGTGAGAAAAACAATTTTATGTATAAAGCAATAAACTGTCAGGACTATTATTACTTAGGAAAGAGAATTTTGAAGTTATCACAGCCTGAATTCTCTTATCCCCAGTATATTAAAAAAAACCTAGAAACTAACACTGTCCATCCCCTGGAAACCCAAACTTTGTGTGATAATAGAAAAGGGGAAGGTTGTGGAGGAGAAAGGACAGTCCCAAACCTGTGGAGGGACTTCCAACCAGAGACCAAACAGACTTAGCCCCTGTGACAGGTGACTTGAGTGAAGTCTGTTCATTCACACCCAGCACAAATAAGGGGGAAAGGGGGAACATTTTCACCACATCCTAAAAAAGAACAGTGTAGGGCCACTCAGTGGAGTTGGCAGAACTGTTAAATGCCTGTTTTTTACACACAGCAATTCCACTGCAGAACTCACTGTCAGCATTGCCCAGAGCAGCTGTGGCTGCTCCATCCCTGGAGTGTCCAAGGCCAGGCTGGACAGGGCTGGGAGCAGCCTGGGATAGAGGAAAGTGTCCCTGCCATGGCAGGGGCTGGAATGAGAAGGGATTTAATTTAATGTCCCTTCCAACACAAACAGCTCTGGGATTCCGTGGCCTTCCAGACCAGGCTACAAAAGTGCTCTAAAAGCAGCTGAAGTGATGGCACAAAAGCCATTCAGAGCTTTTTAAAATGCCAAAGCCCACTCAGGACATCTGTAACACACAAATTCCCAAATTTCTCTTCAGGCAGATACTCAACACCTGCCCTGTTTCATATTCCTTTCCTCAGCCACTACCACTGCCCAACACACCAGTGTTGGAACATCTGGGTTTCTGGTGGAACCCAGTGCAGCCATTCATACAATTTTTACTGCCCCTAATACCCAAGAGACCCAAAGTGAACAAATACACAGTTTATGCAAAAAAAAAGTTTTACTAGAATGGGGAAACTCTGCATTGTTCTCCAGCACAGTAAATGAAAAAGATCCCTAATTAATACTTGTAAATTAAGCAGCTGTTCACAGTCACAATTTACAATGCAATATTTATCTGAAACATTTTCCTCTGCCCTATCTGCTATTTAACTTCAGGAAAAAAAGCAGGAAATCAGAGCTTCCTTTTCCAGAGGTAATTCAATTCTGTGTTCTGTTTTTAAAGGGAATGCAATAATCCACTGTAAAACAATTGATGAACACAGTGAGGATCTGTTGAATTTATAAACAAAACAAAAGGCACCACATAAAAAGAAATGTTGCTGAATTTGAAATTTGTTTTTTATTATCATTTATTGCACTAAGGAACAGCAGGGCAGTTTCACAATCTCACCTTCTGCTTTGAAAAATTCTGTAGTATTTAGTACTCTTAAACCCAAGAGTGTTTTCATCATTGGACTTGATAAACTTTGGAGGTTTGTCCATTTGTTAATCAGCACAGACATTAAAAAAAAACACATTTAAATTCATTCCTTCATGGACAATTCAACTTCTCCTACCACAATGGCACAGGCTCGAGATTAAAGCAGGGTTAATGTTTGGAGAAGATACAGACCTGGACCTATGGATGCACATACAGGGGAAGACTAACCAGATAATAAAAAAAATAAACCAAAATAGAACTATTTTTGCTTTTGTGTCCATGAATTAACATCCTAAGTCCAACATCACCTATGGGCAAAACACACAGCATTCCAGTTCTTCCCAAGCACTTGGAGCCAGGGCTGGTTTAGTCAAGAGTGGGATACACAAGTTCAAGTGAACCACTACAAAGCCCATCCTACAGCAAATCCCTAGAGTACTAAGGCTAGTAGTAACCAACACCTACTTGGAGGTTATGGCTGTTCCTTATGGAGTGCAAAGTCAAAACTTTTCAAACCCCAGTCATCTTTATATTAATTTACACATAATTCATTAATCTCAGCGTCCCAGTAAAATATAAGAAAACAGTCTTTCCACAAGTATAAAATGTGGAAATATTTTAAAAATAGGGGAGTCATTGTTTTCTAACTCAATTGTGAACATCAGATTCCGGATTTAATCTTGGTCAGAGGTTCTTGTTGTAAAGAATCCATGTTTTTTGTGGCTTTTGCATGCACTTAACTGGAACAAAGCTTGCTGAATGTCTTCTTAAGAGCTCACCAGAACATAAATCATGCTGCAGAAGAAAAAAAAAAAATTAAGATGCATCATTTTGATTAGTGTTACATATTTAATTCTAACAGGGTCTACTGTAAGGAACAAGTCCATGTGAGATATGTGGATTGTGACTGAAGATCTGACAAAATGACTCTTCTACTTCTGACTTCAACAAAATCACATTTACATCACACACTTTCCTCTGAAAACAATGTTTCAGCTTCTTAATTAAAATACCCTGAGATTTATTGTATTATATTTAACAGAAGAAAAGTTTGGAGCTTTTTAGTCTACAATCATGGAACAGAGATTCAAAATAGTCATTCTGACCAAATTAGGATTTGTGTTTTAAAGCAGAATCAGGGGTGAATGTGGATCCTTTTGCAGGAAAGCTGGCACTGTAGATGACCATACAGATTCCCAGCATGTCTTGAGTTGGAAGGACTTTATGGATCCTCTCACTCCAACCCCTGCAATGGGCTGGGAGACCTTTGGCTAGGCCAGGGTGCTCCAAGTCCCCTCCAACCCTGCCTGGAACACTTCCAGGGATCCAGGGGCAGCCACAGCTTCTCTGGGAAACCTGTGCCAGGGCCTGCCCACCCTCCCAGGAACAATTCCTTCCCAGTATCCCATCTAACCCTGCCCTCTGGCAGTGGGAAGCCATTCCCACGTGGCCTATCACTACACACCCTGGTCCAAAGTCCCTGTGCAGCTCTCACAGGCTCCCTTCCAGCACGAGAAGGATCATATTCCTATGGACAGTATTTCTCTCTGCACTGAGCCAAAGCTTCAGACTGAAGAGGAAAACTTACCCATATAGGTAGTAAAAAAAAGATAGAAGGTAGAATGCTAATTTGCACCATCCTTCTTTCTGGCAATAGGCTAAAATATCTGCATTCATGATGGTCGTAGGATCGTAGAGCCCCGGGCCGCTCATCACGGGTCTGCTCATGTACCTGGAACGAGGCACAGGCAGGTGTGGGGTGACAGCCACAGGAAACCTGGGTCCTGCCCCACCCACCAGGGAATGCCACAGCTGAGACACCAGTAACACCCTGTACAGGGAAGCAATTCAATTCCCATGTGTTAAGGAATGGCAGAGGAAATTGGAATTGCTATTTCAACTGGCATTCCACACTGGGAATTGTCTCAGTGCACCTCTGGCATGTCAGCGACTTTTAACACACACAACTCAATTCCCACACAGCACAAGAGAATAAAAACCACCCAAGAAAGCCAGGTGATGGCTCTTACTGTACAGCCATGACCTGGACTTTCCCAGAAAGCATCTGGGTTTTCCCAAGACACAGAACACTGGACAGAAGACAGCAACAGGAGAATGAGTAACAATTCACTGAGCATAACAGACTCGCCAAAATTACCTCCAAATATGATAAGCCAACAAGGGCATATTGAGACCCAGTGTGAGCCACTCTGCTGCACAGAGAAACATGACACAGAAGAATGCATGGATGAGGTACTCTGGAAGTACAAGCTGGAAAAGAAAAAGGTGAGTTAGAAGTTTCGATTGCACAGTGCAAAACGTGGCATTTCAGCTACTTTGGAGGCACAAAATTGCTTAAAAATACTATTTAAAATCAACACTAACAAGAACAAGACTGGTGAACGTGAAAGCAGCAGCCAGCACTATGTGCCTTGCTGTTTTCACATGCTACTCATGAACCAAGGAGAAAACTTTATAAGATTTAATGGTCAGATCAATATTTTTTTATTGCTTCTATCAAATTAACAGATTCCACACTTTATGGGTGACACTCAGAAGAGGTCACTGAGATATTTCTGCTCATGCAACAGAGAAATATCAGTAGCAAACATGCTCTGCAGAACGGTTTATAGGCAACAAGATGTTTGTGTTTTCCTGTTTTACAGATCCAGAACTTTCCAAAGTTGAATTATTCCCAAAATGTAACACCCCAGGCAGAGCTTTACCCAACCAAACCAGCGGTGACGTGGTGGCACACACAGGTCTGCCCAGAGGAGCTGCTCTGCACAGACAGTTCTCCCTCACAGCTTCCCACTGTGCATGCTTTACAGCATCATGCTTCCAGCAGAAGCCCACAGAGCTCAGTACCAGGTACCATGGAGTCACAGGAAGCATGGAATGCTGCAGAGATTAGTGTTGTTAATAGGAACAACATGGAGAGGTACAGAGAGTAAACACATGCAAAGAGCTGCGGAATCTCACACCCAACACGGGAGTTAAGTTTTATACAAGTCACCCCAAAGTGTTGCTATTTATTCTTTATTACCAGGTTCAGAAGGAATCATACAAATCAGACTGGTTTGGGTTGGGAGGGACCTGAAAGCTCATCCAGTTCCACACCTTTGACTATTCCAGGCTGCTCCAAGCCCTGTCCATCCTGGCCTTGGACACTTCCAGAGATCCAGGGGCAGCCACAGTTGTTCTGGCACCCTGTGCCAGGGCCTCACCACTCTCATTATGAAGAATTCCTTCCCAATCTCCCATCCATCCCTGCCCTCTGGCACTGGGAGCCATTCCCTGGCTCCTGTCCCTCCATCCCTTGTCCCCAGTCCCTCTCCAGCTCTCCTGGAGCCCCTTCAGGCCCTGCCAGGGGCTCTGAGCTCTCCCTGGAGCTTCTCCTCTCCAGGTGAGCACCCCCAGCTCTCCCAGCCTGGCTCCAGAGTAGAAGCAGAAGATCTGTAAAGCTTTTGCCTTCTCAACTCAGCCCTGTAAAACTCCTCAAGGAAAACACCCCAATTTTACCCAAAGGCTTAAATTGTCTCTGTGTGTGTGCATGTACACACACAACACACTCTGCCCTCTTTTTGTGCAGTATGATTAACATTGCATGGGATGGTAACATCAAAGTTTCAGTGGTTTCCAATTTTTTTTCTTCCTTTAAAACCCCAGAATATCTTCCTAGAAACCTAAAACCTACCAACAAACACACTCACCACCTACTTTGCTGACATTCTATTTCTCTAAACGAAGAATATCAAACAAAGCAAAGTTGCATCAACACCACCAAAATTCAGCTGTTGGACACAAAATATTTCAAGTAAATATTTTCATCCAGATCCTTCTTTGCATACTTACCATTTACACATGGAATTATTTATAGCAGAACAACCACCCTGTCCAACACACGATGCATTTGGCAGCCTGCTCAGACAGATTCACCAGGCCTGAAAAATCTGTATTTATTTACCTACATATCTCAATATGTGTTTTTCTTTTCTCTTGTTTATTATACCCTACTCCCACACCAGGATCTCTGCCTCTTTCTAATCTCCCCCACTTGATCCTCCCTGCCTGTCCTAAAGAAAAATGAATTACATCAGTTCCTACCATATTTATCACAGAAGTGAGGGAGGATGGATCTGGTTGCTGAGAAAAGACACGACTATAACAGGAGCAGGGAAGAGAAGGAATCAGCAGTGTACTCAGGAGTTACTATTTTAGGCTAATCTTTCCACTGAGGTGCCTCAATTCCTACCAAGATCTTTGGTTCTTTCTACAGGAAAACAACACACCCATGTGTTTGTCCAGCATCACGTACCAGATCCCCTCAAGAGCCTGAACTTCACTTTTGGGGACTAGCCTGCTTCCACAGGAACAGCAAATATGAGATTATTTCAGACTTTCAGTTGCAAAGCTGCCATGTAAAGGACACTCACTCCATGCACGTGGGGCAGCAGAAGGTTAATATTCAGTTAAACATGCACATTTTTACACTACAAAGGTTGCAGTAAGGTCATAATGCATCGATGTAATGAGAGTTGGCCTCTCCCACACTGCAGCAGAGATGACTGGAACAGACCAAGCAAGGGAAACTGTTAGATGCACAGCTCTCCTAGCAGCAAACCTCCTCTCCTCTTCCCCTCCTCACACTGAAATATTCACTTTCATTCGTGTGCTGTACATAGAACACACTCTCTGCCCCCTCCTCCACCCCCAATTACAGCAAATTTATTTTTTGTTGTGTATTTTACTTAAAACACACTAAAGCTACAGCTCAGGCCACGCTGCTGTGCTGCCCCTGCATCCTCCCTCAGCCTGGGCACACACAAACGAAAAGCCATAAGAAAGGCACAGAATGCTGCAGGATCAAGCTCTGTGTTCTTTAACAAGCCTCCCTGATGCTGCTGGCCTGTCAGAGATGCAGGCAAACAGTTTGCCTCAAATTCTTTTCCTAAGCCAAGGAGTGTCTGAGTCGCATCCAAGAGAGGACACTGGGACACATCCCTGATCCTGGAACACAGAACAGAGAAGTGAGGAGAGCACCTATCACCTTCCATTCACCCAAATCCTCCAAAAAAGATCAGAACTGACTTGGTCAATGCTCGAAAAAAACCCAAGTATTCTCCTCTAATCTGAATTCGTAAATCTGACTTGAAAAACACAATTTATTTCTGCCTGAAGTTATTTTCTGACACCTAACAGGCATGTAACAGTTTTCCCCAAGTTGCTGGGTAAGCAAGCAGAATTGGTTTGGCACAAAATATGGAAATCCATGAGGTTGTTATAAACCCCAACGAACAAATAACGAGCAGATGAACAGGCAGACTAAACAAAACAGCTAAATAGTATTACAGATGTTCCTAACAAAATGAAAGGGAAGATCAAAAACATGAAACTGAAAAGCAGTACACACCTTTAATGCAATTTTGACTCTTTTAATCTTTTTGACCTTTTCAACTGTCTTTGTGCCGAAAATGTGGAAAGCAGATTGAAAGAATGTTAGTATGACAGCTGACAAGATCACCATCAGATTAATAACAGTCAGAATATTCAACTTGAAACTAAAGAATCAGACAAAGAATTTCCCTACAACTTCTACCAACAGCGAGGGCTTCTCAACCCAGATGCAATTCTATTGCCCAGGCCGATTGCATCAAGATAACACCAAAAATAAGCATTTTACATGTATTTATTTAGCAAAACAAAATGTCTGGTGTGCTACTTACAGGATTGAGTGTATTACACTGGTCTATGGGGTTCTTGTAATCAGTCTTCAGTTCATCAAATGCTATAATCTAGAGGGAAAAAAAATTAAAGAGTTTTGATTCCCCAGGATCAATTCTGTATTTTATCCATTAAAAGTAGCATTTTGGCACAGAGCTGCTACCTTTGTTCTCAGTAACATTTCACCTAAGTTCTGCCTACAACTCACAGGTAAGACAGATGTGGAACAGGTTTTACAAATACAAAAGCAGTCATTTCATCAGATATTCAAAAGCCTCTGACTACTCCCCAACTTTTTATCTTCCCCCCTGCAATGAATTTCCTACATCCCCTTTATCAGTTTTCAGCCCCACTTGCTGTGCAGACCCCAGCCTCACCCAGGACTCTCTTGGTGACCAGCAGGAATCTGGCATGGGGTTCCTTAATCCAGAAAAAGCAAGAGCAAGCTTAAAAGCCAACAGATATTTTTCCTCATTGTCAAAGCAAATGCTGAGGCCACGTACATCCCAGAATCACAGAACTGTTGGGACTGGAAGGGACCTCTGGAGACCATCCAGTCCAACTTCCCTGCCAAAGCAGGATCACACAGAGCAGGTTATACCTCCAAAAGTATTCATTTTTTAAATAAAATTTTTAAAAAATGTACACCGGTATTTTTCTTGACATAAAAATAAAGACAAAGATGCAGCATGAAGTACAAAAGGCAGTTTTACACCATAAATGTCCTGCCAAGCATCACACCCTCCCTCAGAGCAGCTCATCTCAGGCAGGGTCCTGTTGGCTGCTCTCCCAGTGCCAGCCTCGAGGAGCAAATCACAGAATCATGGAATGGTTTCGGCTGGAAAGGACCTGAAAGATCCAATTCCAAACCCTACCAAGGCCAAGGACACCTTCCACTGTCCCAGGCTGCTCGCAGCCCCATCCAGCCTGGCCTTGGGCACTTCAAGGGATCCAGGAGCAGCCACAGCTTCTCTGGGCACCCTGTGCCAGGGCTTCACCACCCTCACATAGAATTCCTTCCCAATATCCCACCTATCCCTGCCTTCTGTCAGCGGGAAGCCACTGCCCCTTGTCCTACCACTCATGCCCGTACAAAAACCCATTTTATCCGCAGAGAGGCCGATTCCCGCTCCTAGGGCGGTTCCGGATGCGGTTTCCCCGCTCCCTCGGCGGCTGTCCGGGGACGCCCTGGGGGCTCTCCGGGGCCCTTCCCCGGGCGGTCCCCCCCTTCACGGTGCCCGTACTCACATGCCAGATGGCGAAGAAGATGAGGGCGGCCGTGAGCAGCAACGCCAACATATAGCAGAAGGCGGCGAACGTGAAGGCCATGGCGGCGGGGCCGCGCGGGGGCTGCCGGGCGCCTCAGCAGCCGCCGCGCAGCCGCCATGGCCGCGCCCGCAGCGCCCCCTGCCGGCCCCGCCCGCCGCCGCCATTTCGTGAGGGGGGGTGTGAGGGGATGGGACAAATACCGGAGTTTTCACCTTAAAGTGTGGGAGGAGGGAGTGCGATCGCGGTTTGTGGAGCGCGGTGTGAGAGAGGGTTGGCTTAGAATCATGGAGTCACAGAATCTAGTTTAGAAAAACCTACAAGATCATCGACTTCAATGACTCCTGTGAGTGTCAACACACAGCACTGAGTGTCATTTCCAGTCATTCCTTGAACACCTCAAGGGATGGGCACTCCAGACCTCCTTGGGCAGCCTTTTCCCAATGACTGACCACGTTTCCATGCACAATTTTTCCATAATATCCAATGCAAACCTCCCCTGAGGTTTTCTGAGGCCATTTCCCCTCGTCCTGTCCCTGTTCCCTTGAGCAGAGCCCGACCCCCCTGTCTGTCCCCTCCTGTCAGGAGCTGTGCAGAGCCACAAGGGCCCCTGAGCCTCCTTTGCTCCAGGCTGAGCCCCTTCCCAGCTCCCCCAGCCTCTGCTGGAGCTGCAGCCCCTTCCCCAGCTCCATTCCCTTCCCTGGGCACTCTCCAGCCCCTCAATGTCGTTCCTGGATTGAGGAGCCCGGAACTGGGCACAGCACGTGGTGACCTCGCCAGTGCCCAGCACAGGGGACAATCCCTGCCCTGGTCCTGCTGCCACAGGCCAAGGGCCACCGACCTCTTGCCCACCTGGCCAAACCTGGGCTCGTGTCCAGCCACTATCAAACAGCACCCCCAGGTCCTTTCCTACTCTCCAGACCCTCTGCCCCAGCCTGGATCGCTCCATGGGGTTGTTGTGACCCAAGTGCAGGACCTGACATTTGGTCTTACTCAACCTTGGACTGTTGGTCTCTCCATTGATCCAGCCTGTCCAGGTCGTTCTCCAGGGCCTTCCTGCCCTCCAGCAGATCCATACTCCCACACAATTTGGCATTGTCTGCAAATTTGCTAATGGTAGACTCAATCCCTCAGCCAGATCATCAATAAAGACATTAAACACTGAGACCTACACTGATCCCTGGGGGCACCACCAGTGTGCAGCATCATTCCCCACTACTGTTTGGGCCCAGCCATCCAAACAGTTTTTAACCCAGCCTAGGGTAAACCTGTCCAAGCCATGGACTGACAGCTTTTCCAGGAGTTTGTGTTGAAAGGGAACTTAAAAAACATCGATTTTCAACCCAGTGCCATGGGCACGTACACCTTCCCACTAGACCAGTCCAACCTGGCCTTGAACACTTCCAGGGATGGGGCAGCTACAGCTTTTCTGTGCAACTCATGCCAGGGCCTCACCACCCTCACAGGGAAGAATTTCTTCCTAATTCTCATCTAAATCTTCCTTCTTTGAGTTTACATCCATTCCCCTGTGTCCCATCCCTACCTGATCATGTAAAATTCCCTGCTCAGCACAGGCTACATCTGGAGAAAAGGGAGATGGCTAATATAGGAAGAAATGCTGAAGAAGGCTGTGCTGTGAGAGCCCTGGGGAAGGGAGGGCTGCTCATACAATCCCAAATCAATACAACTTGGAGCCTGCCCAAAGGAAACAGCAAGATGAGAAAACAGTTTGAGAAGATCACCCCACTCTCCTTTTCAAAGGTCATGTAAAAGTTGTTCCAGTTTAAGCAGTGACACCTTGCAGTAAAGGCAAGCTGGGGTGACATTGCTGCAATCATTTCCTCTGGAGCAGAGTGAGAGATGATTTCCATAAAACCAACAGCTGCCAAACTAAATAATATTTTCCAGTGTTATCTGCTGGAAAGCTTTATACACAATTAATGGAGTGTCACAATGAGAGACGAGCAGAAACTTTATTTCCCTCACCAAAAATACAGGAAAAGCTGTAGCAAATGAGCTGTCTTTAGGAAATCAGCTGTTGCAAAGATAAAGTTGATGTTTCAGTATAAAATCACTCATCTCATCCACAAACTACTCCCAGTAAAAGTGCTGTGGCGTCATTATGACCCATGAAACTTTGATGTGAAACTCAGAAAACAGATTTTAAAATAAATTTCAGCGTTGAAGAGCCCTGAAAAACCTGTTCTAGTGGAAGGTGTCCCTCTCAAGTACTGTGCCAAGGGGTTGGAACAAGATGGGATTTGAGGATTCCCAACCCAAACCAGTCTATGATTCTGTGACTGAGATTAATAAGAAGGTGAGAGAACACAAGGCCAGGAGAGTGTGGGGTGGGTACTCAGAGCTGCTCTGAGCCATTCCCAGCTCTGTCCCAGGAGCCTTCCCATTGCCTTGCAAGAAGGACAGACAAGACCACTGGGCAGTGAGAACATCAGGAAGGGCAGAGCCTGTTGTTGTTTCCTTCCAGCTCAGGGTGACAGGATGGGTTAGGAAGAGAGGCCCTGGCAGTGCATCACAGCCACCTTCCAACATTCCTCATCCCTCGCTCCTGAGGAGCCAGAAACAACAATTTCTGCAATCCCTCTGCAATAACAGCTTTCCTCATATCACTTGATGCTTCTTTAGCCTTATTTATTTGCAAATTGTTTATTTCTTATTTGGAGTGCCCTTGAGCTGCACTCCACACACTCATTCCCACAGACATAGGACTGGACTGTGCTGGAAAACTCCCTGTTTTTTCCAAAGCCATCCAAAGCCAGTTTGCCTCACAAGAGCTGTGGGAGGTAGAGAAACAGGATGTGTGCAGAGATCCTGTTATACCTTGGGGCTGGGGAATGCAGGTTTTCCACTGCAGTTTGATCCATTCAAGGTAGATGTTTCTGTATTTGATGATTTCTTGTACATGAAAATGTTGTGCAACAGGGATGTGCAGTCTCAGAAGTAAAAAGGTGTGTCAGTCACATACTTGCATTTGCAATTAATCCTGGTTCTGCCTTGAGGAATGCAGTGTTTTATTCCCTCGGGTGCTGGCATACCATTCAACTGCAATTATCCTGTCAGGAAAAGAGGAAGGCAGCTGTAATCTTGCACAACAAAGATTTCTGCACTGAAGGATTTCTTTATTATAGATTTTATTTTTTTTTTAAAGATAACACAAAAGGAAATGAAAAGTAAATTCTGTAGAAAATGGTCTAATCAATTCTCATTTCACATCCATTTGGTATCTCAAATCAAACAATGACTGAGTATCTTCTCTGATTAAACTTTGAAAACAATGCCAGGAAGCCACAGAGGAGCTCTGGAGATGGCCCACAGCTCTTAATGCACTTTCCCGTTAGTCTGGACACACTGAGTTTAATCCTGATTGGAATCCCCAGGGAAAATGTCAGTGTCTGTTGCCTTCATCTTAAATCCCTCTCAAGTACTTGTCCTTATTGGAAAACAGCCGTATAATCAGTCACAATTCAGTGTGTTACAGGCTGCTCATGAGGAAGATTTTGGCAGAGAACTGTGAGGAAAGATTATGGAGCAATTTCTCTGAATTATGCACAGGTTAACCACATCCTTCAACATTAAAAATTGTCGTTTCAGTTACAGATATCAAGGAGAAATCTAATACTATTGAACTTGGTAATAAAAATCCCACTGAGTTTAATAGACTTGACTTACTGGGTTTTCAGGAGAGGAAAAACTGAGTATATATCTACAATTTAAGGGGCTCATAAAAAGGAGGGGGAGGGACTTTTTATACAGGCATGGAGTGACAGGACAAGGAGGAACAGCTTCAAATTGATAGAGGGCAGGGTTGGATGGGATATTGGGGAGAAATTCTTCCCTGTGAGGGTGGTGAGGCCCTTGCACAGAGAAGCTGTGGCTGCCCCTGGATCCCTGGAAGTGTTCCAGGCCAGGTTGGACAGGGCTTGGAGCCCTGGGATAGTGGAAGGTGTCCCTGCCATGGCAGGGAATGGAATGAGGTGAGCTTTAAGGTCCCTCCCAACCCAAACCATCCTGTGATTCTGTGAATTTAGCAGAGACTCTCTGAGTATCTCTAACAGAGTCCAGCCAAGGTCACCTTCCTGCATCCCTGTAAATCCACATCAGGAGCAGCCAGAGCACAGAACTCCTCACCCACTTATCCTTAACAGACATTGGTTCAGTCTTTCATCAGCAGGGTGAACAGATCCCTGCACTTGCAAGTGCCCCAACTCCCCATCCTCACTGGCAAATACCCTTTCCTATTGCACTAATTAACTCACTCCAGAATCCCTGCTTAGGCTCTTCCATTTAGTAGTGCTCACATAAACAAATTAACATGATAAATTCCACTGCACATGAAAGCCAGTCTCAAGAGAAACAATCACATTTAAAACCCAATTTCAGAACACGGGTGCTGCCAGGCATCTCACCAGGACTCATTACAGAATCCACCCGTGGCCTCAATCCCTCCAACATTCATGGTCAGATGGCAACAGTTTCCATTTAATAGGCTAAATACTGAATACTCAACCTGTCCTCATAAATAACAGGGTTTGTTTTTCTCATGCTGGGTAGAGCTCCTGTTAATGGCTTTCCACACAATTCTGAGCATGATAACAGTGTGTGGACAGGAAAAGAGACCAGGAGTTGTATTAAAAAAAAATAATTATAATGCAAATCGGGATTTGGCTGCTCATCAACAACAGAGGGGATTTTACAAAATGTTCTGCATTAGCCTAGCTGTAGCAGTGGTGGCTCCAAAAATGTCACCCTTAGTCCTTAGCTCTTAGAATCACAGAATGGCTTGGGTTGGAAGGAACCTTAAAATTGTTCAGTTCCACCCCCTGCCATTGGCAGGGACACCCTCCACTAGACCAGGTTGCTCCAAGTCCCATCCAGCCTGGCCTGGGACACCTCCAGGGATTAACATCCTTATTGTTTCTGCCCAAAAGGAGGCAACATACACACAACTTCAGCTTTGTATCAGAAAAAGTAAGCTGTGGAGGGCTCTGACTTTGGTCTTCCTGTTCTCCCACACACATCCCTTGTGGCCCTGAGTATGGCACCTTCAGGCCCAATGTGTATTTATACTCCTAAATCACACTAAATAGGATTTCAAAAGCCTCCATCCACATCTAAATTCCTTCACAAATCTTGCTTTTGATCTCTCCAGATACATCCGTATTATCAAATCAGCTCAAAGCTATACCAGTGCTAGAAATCCACCCCACTGGTTGTTCTTGATATTTAAAGTCCAGCTCTGCTCTGGCTGTGGCTCCCACCAGTAACCTCAGGCACGGGGAGCTGGGTGGAGTGGCTGACTCACCCTCCACATGCACAGCCCGTGTGCATGAGGGCACACAGCCAGTACCTCCAAGGTTTTAGGACTAAACCACAGGAATGAGGCAGCAGCAGTAGAGATGCAAAAGTTCTCTGTAGATGAGAACAGCTTTGTTCACCTCCCAGACAGGGAACTGGCTTGTATTAAACTGTACTTACAGACCTTGGAATGGGGCCATCCAAGGAAGAAGGGCTCTTGAGTGGATGCTTCTATTTTCCTATTCTCCCAGTAATACAGCTATACAATTTGTTTTGTACTCCTGAAGCAAACAATTGCACATTCACAGTTGGAGGTAGGGTATAAATATTGTCTCTGGCTGATCCCTTGATCCTGTCGTCCTCACTGAATTAATCACACTCGCAGATCAATCCAGGATTTGTTGCTGGCAGAGCAGATGGCCAGGCAGACTGCAGTTGTGAGCAAGGCAGGCACGTTCTCCTTCCAATTATCCAGCAGCATTTTCCAACAGTGGACATTTAAAATTAGACATTATTTTGAACAAATGTTAGATCTCTCTTGTTCCTTCTTCAGCTCCATAGGGACAATGACCCCTGATTTTTGCTCTGCTTCTATGCTCTAAGGCTCAGCAAAAGTACAGGATGGCTGGTGCCCCTTTCCCTTTCAACTGAACGTTTTCTGCCCCATTTTCTTCTGCTGTCTTCCCATTTTCCACAGAAATGAGGTGACAACACCAGCTGCTGTTTGGCACAGGGATTTCAAGGGTGCATTATATTAATTGCTGAGCCAAGGGCTCCAGGAGAGGGAAGAGAAGCTGCATTCATGGGGCTCATGGCATGGAACAGCAGGAATGGGGGTGACAGTGTGTGCCTTTCAAACAGCCTGGACAGGACTTCCCTGGAGTAAATTTGCCGTGAAAGACAGACGTGCTGTTCTCGCAGTGTTTACGTCTGTTCTGCATTCAGAGTCCCTTGGATGATAATTGCTGCTGTCTCCCCTCTGTCCCCTGCTGAGGAGCTGTGAGAGCTGTCAGGGGAGTTTCAGCCCAGCTCCATCAGTTCTGTAGGAGACACGTCACGTTGCTCCAGAGGTGAACAGGGTTAACCCAGAGCATGTTTACAGTCCCTGACGGAATGAAACACGACAGGACAGTCCAGAGGAGATGATCCCCCCATGCTGGGACACAATGGGCCACTCTGATTAACCACATCTATGCAAAGGCATCGACATCATCCCCTTGGCTCCACGGCTAGAGAAAAGACAGGGAGGTTACACAGAGCACAGTGAGGCTGCACGGGATGCTGCACACACACACTGCATCAGACAGCCTCTTATCCACACAGGAACACAGCATCCAACAGCACCCAAAGGAACAGCTGACATGGAAAAAAGCCTGCAAGACCTGGGAGGGGAACAGTGCCCAAGTTTACACTGGTGTGAACTCAGAACCATGGAATCCCAGAATGGTTTGGCTTGGAAGGGACCTTAAAGATCATCTGGTTCCAATCCCCCTGCCCTAAGCAGGAACACCTTCCACTATCCCAGGTTGCTCCAAGCCCTGTCCAACCCAGCCTTAAACACTTCCAAGGATGGGACATTCACAGCTTCTCTGGATAATCTGTGCCAGTGCCTCACCACCCTCACAGTTATAACATTTTTCAGATATTCAATCTAAACCTACTCTTTCAGTTTGAAGCCATTCCCCCTTGTCCTGGTACTCCAGGCCCCTGTAAATATTCTCTCTCCATCTTTCTTGTAGGCTCCTTTCAGGTGCTGGAAGCCTTCTCTTCACCAGGCTGAACAATCCCAATTCTCTCAGTCTTTCCTCACAGCAGAGATGCTCTATTCCTCTGATCAGCCAGGTTGATGACATGCCAGCACTGTGCTAACCACCTACAGAGGATATTCACTTCAGTATTTCACCCTTTGCTACTTCCCACAAAATGAAAATAGAAAACTTGAGGTATGCAATTGCTCAGCCTTATGTTCAACCTTTCAATATAGAAACCAGATACAAATGTGTATTAATTTGAAAAGTTAAAAGCTAAAGCCAGGGGTCCTTGTACTTCAGAACTGTATTTATTAAAACAATGCTGGAATTGACATTTCCAATGCCTTGAACACAGCACAAACCAAGCCAGTGCAGCCCAGAGAGAGGATGCCAATTCCCCAAGAGGATGATCCCAGATACATATTTTGAGAACTACAAGTCCTTCTCCCTGCTGTACTGTAGGAACCCATGTGTCTGCATGTCTGGCAGTTCAAGGCTGCTCTTCAAGAACACCAGGGCTGCCTCTGAGATGCCTGAAAAACTCTCTCTTCCCCAGCAGTTGTCATTTAAACTGTGTTCCCAGACCAGCCTCAAGGCCAGCTCAGCACACAAGACCAATTCCCTGGGCTCAGTTCCCTTCTGGAGGAGGTGGGAACAAATGACATCATCTCCACAGCTCTGCTTTGCTGGCAGAGAAGCAGTTACCTGCCCTAAGGAAAGCCCTGCAGAGGATGGAACCAAACTGGAGTTACACATGTAGAAGCCAAATCCAACACCTCCAGCATTTATAAGCCTCTCTGTGCAGGCTTTCCCACAGGAAGCTGAGCTTAATTTCTTTAGACTTTGTAGTACATCACCACAACTGCAGCTGACACAACTGTGCCAACTGACAAGTGCAGGGGATGAACCCACCTGTCACATCTTCAGTTTTGTTCCAAGGGGTGAGGCCCACCTTAAATCCTCAGCCCTGCCATACAGGAGTGCAGCTGAACAAATTCCAGCCACTCTTACACCACAGAGTGCCTCATGTCCTTCCCACAGCCCCACCAGCCCTCCCTCTCAAGGCTGCTCCATGTCAGTTCTGCCTCTCAGTGGCACTGTCAGAATCTCACTGCCTGTGCCTGGCTTCCCACCCTCACCTGCACCTGAACAGGAAACTGCAGGAACTTCACTGTGAGGAGCTTGGGAGAGCCAGCTTGTATTCCAGTCAACTCAACAACCCATGAACAGCTGGCACAGGCACAGTCACACACTGTCACACACAGACAGCAACTGCCCCAGCTTCCATCCCTGGAAGTGTCCAAGGCCAGGCTGGACAGGGCTTGGAGCAGCCTGGGATGGTGGAAGGTGTCCCTGCCATGGCAGGGGTGGAACTGGGTGGGATTTAAAGTCCCTTCCAACCCAAACCATCCTGTGATTCTTCTTCCAGCTCCTCCAGAACAAATTACATTTCTCCTCCTCTCTGTTATTCCCAGACACTCTGCCAAGCCACAGATCTCCTTAGCAAACTGCCAGCCCTGGGCAAGCTGTCTCCACAGCCCTGGAAGGGAAAGCAGCACTGTGAGATGCTCAGGCTGCAGGTACACTGCAGGCTGGTCCTGCTCTGCAGAGCTTTCCCATTTTGATTCCTACTCCCCCTTTGCTTTGACTTATCACCACTCAATTGACCTTTTCATCAGAACTATGAGAAGCCACTGACCTTTCCTGAATGGAGGCAGTTGCCCTTCACTTCATATCCCTGATCTCCTGGCAATTCTCTCTACTCTGCTGTTTTTATGGCCTGTGATGTGGCAGTGCCAATGAACTATTGCCCATTTCCTAGTGAAGCACGCTCAATGACGAGCAGAGAATGCCACAGGACCCCACAGGGGACCTTCTCCTCCCATAGGAGAGCTATTTATTCCTTTTTTTTTCTCCTTTTCTAGAAAACCATTCTTCTCCCTTAGCAGCTTTTTTCCCCCGAGCTTTTGGCAATAGATTTTGCCTTTCAGGGACTGAGATGCCATCAGGAGCCAGATGTGCTGAAGCAGCTGTGCATTTTCTCCTTCACAGATCTCTCACCTGGGAGCAAAGGGGTTTATTTCTGTCATGTTTAACCAGTGGCCCATTAATGCTGTTCTTTGGTGTTCACAGAAACAATCTATGGCAGGTACTGAAGCTGAATTCCTGGGGTTATACTTGGCAATTTTTTCAACAACAGAGGAATCAAAGTCACCAAAGATCATGACAGGATGAAACAGCAAGAATGCAGAAAAAAGGGCTTAAATCAAATTAATGCAGTGGTCTCTTGGGCAGGAAAGAGATAAGTCAATGACTGTGGGAAGGTAAAAAAAACGAAGTTCCTCTGTCTCCATCAAGCTTTGGTTTCCTTGACAGCTACTCTGACTCTGTTCAGTGAGCACCCGCACTCTGCATTGTATTCCACAGCTCCAGGTTCTGCCAGGAGCCTTGTGGGAGAGGTGGAACAGGGAAGTTGATGTGGCATTCCAGGCTGACACGGAGCCCCACGCTGCCTTGCACCTCATCTGGAGGCAGTGGGAGGTCTGTGACACAAAGGTGCCAAGCAGCAGAGCACAGCAGTTCCCTGCAGTATTCCAACAGCTCCTCTCCTCCCCAACACAGCAGATGGAAACAGGAATTTTATATACAACAGCAAATGAGGGAGCAGTTGAGACTGAAGACACCTTAAAGTCCAACACAAACTCCAGAAAGCTGAGAAAAGGAGGAAGGTCATACCAAGCATCACCAGATCTTCCCTGTCATACAGGGACCACTTTGCAATTAAAACAGACCAACACAACCTCTTAATGAAACATTTTATTTAAACCAATACAAGCACCATGCTTAGCAAAAAAAAGATTTGGTTTAAAGTAAACATGCAATGTGAAGTAGCAGAGACTAAACAGCATATGGAAGTTGTACTGGTTACTGGTATTTTCATGGAACTGCCAAATTCCCAAATCCGGCCGTGAACCTCTCACACCTTTTAAGACAAGTCTGGACCACAGAACAAACACAAGAGTTTCACTGAGCCCTTTCTCACGTCCCACCACGGCTCCACTTCACAGTCACTACATGTATGTATAAAAACAATGTTCATGATGTTTATTTTTGGAATGCTCTGAAGTAAGGAATTGAATTCTCTTGCTTCTGCCTGTTTGAGTCAGACCCGTCATCAGTTTAACATCGTTTCTGGACCAGTTATTTTACAGTTAAAGATACAAAAATGGATTCCTGGTACAAATGCAAAGATGTTCCTTTGGAGAAGTGAAAAAGGTGTCAACACCTGCATTATTGCCTCCTTTAATAGATCAGAACAGTATTCATGATACTAGAAATACACTTAAACCATCAAATACCAGCATTTACATTTTTTTGTTAAAAATATTCAAAACACTACAAGTCTATTTCATGGGCTGACATGCAAACTCATGCTTAAATTCAGCTTACCATCAGTGAATAGGATTAAAAGAGCTGTATCCCAGCCATCTAGTCAATATTTAAAGCAAACCTGATTAATTGTGGCAGAAGTCTCCCTTGGACAGACCTTTAACTCCCGACCAAGGATTTTATGGCCAACTTACTAACTCCTGAAAAATAGGAGCTCCCAATGGAAAATGCTGACTCTCAGACCTTTAGCTACAAAGGCTCCCCTAGGCTAATTTATGCTGTCCTTTAGATGTCTCTTTAGAGGTCTGAAAATTCAAGACAAATGTGTGATTACAGATGGGCAACTCACCAGCAAAGCCCAGCAGGAACATACTGGCCTGAACACGGACTCATCTGCCTCCCACTGAGCCTAAGGGGGCAGCAGCACAGAACACACAGTTCTACAGATAAGGTGGGGAAAGATGTTATGAAAACAAGGATTATTTGTGCAGCAAAGACCTGGACATAATGATGTCTTTGTTTAATCAAGTGTTAGCACTACCTACACCTCAAGAGCCCAGGACAATTAGCAGCAGCCAGTTGTGTCAAAACACTGCATTAAGACCAAAGAGAACACAAACAAGGCTGGAACAGCAAACACCCTCTGCACACTCATCTTCCCAGAACCTGCAGCTGCCTCTACAGCTCAGCCAGGGAAGCAGGAACAGCTGCCAGGCAGGGCTGGCTGAAGAGCAATACTGGTGGGCTGAGCAGCATCAACAGCACCTTCCAGGAGAAACTGGGCTTTAACACTCGCACGAGGATCTGTTTGCTCCCTGCAAGGCTGGAGGGGCAGCACCCAAGGCAGAAAGTGCTTAAGTGAGGCACGAGAACATGTGGAGTGGAAGAACTCAGCTGAAGACTCAGCTGTAAGGAATAATGTTTTCTTGGCAGAAGGGGGAGCAATCCAGAGATGAAAGGTCAAATTTCATCATTTCATGCAGCAGCTCCTCCCTTCCCTCCTGATACAGGCCTCTTGTACAGTTATTTTTCTGCAGACCTGTGCAGGCAGCAGTTGGCTGCTGGCAGCCCACCAGTGTACAAAGTACAACAGACATGATTAATCCAGTTTTTCCCCACTGCAAATCAAGCTGAACATTCCAAGCAGCAGCTGCCCTCTCGCCCACACTGTACTTTGACATGCCTCACCTTTAGTACAATCCCAAAAAAAACCTCAAAAGAGATTCTTGCTGTTCCCAGACTGATGCTTGGAATGACACTACCCTTTAAGCCAAAGTCTTGTTTATACAATGTTTGTCACAAAAGACATGATTTTTATTGATCTGCAGTACAGAACGATCAAGCAACAGTTCATAATCAACATTTTTTCGTCCAGGGAAATGAAATTGTTTTTCCAGTTCAGTACGTTAACACAGAAATTTAATTACAAGCACTTCTTTCCCGCACCAAAAGATCGATTTAATTGGATCATTCCAACATGTATTTTGAAAAGCTCCTCTCAAGTCAGATTTATATACAAATAAATGAGCAATAACATCAAACTAGGAAGAGATTTACCAACACTGAAGACCTTTGCAAATGAATTCCTTGTGATCTTGCAGGAGTTAGTGTTTTACCACTAACACAACCTACGTTGACAAATGAAAAATAACCCCACTTTCAGCAAAGGTTTTCACAGCATGAAATACTGGCCTCCAAATTTAACACTGCATTCCTTCCCAGCGAGCAGATTGGTTGGGGCAGCTGTATTTTAAGGTATGTTATCAACAGGAAGCTGCTCTTACGCAGACACTTGTTCAGAAGCACAACAAACACTCATGAGCAAGATAGGGAGAGACTGCCCCGTGAGTGCTCCTCCTGCCAGCACGTGCTGAACGTGGCCCACATCACACAACTACTCTATTCAATATAAAACAGACCTGTAAAAAGACTGGTCATTTATAAAAGTTAAATACTATTTTCACATTAGATTTGCTGTTTCAAAGAGATGAACCGTTAAGTAGATGAAAATCAAATGATCACTTATGCAAAAGCTTCATCTGGAATGTAATTTTGACCAAAAAGCCATTAAGAAAGTTAGAGGTTGTAATTAAAGTACTCAAAAGCTACGTGTGGCCAACTTTTATAACAAAAGAGATATAAATCGTTCATTATCATGAAAAGCTTTAACCTCCTGACTCCTACAAATGGAGCAGATGATTGGAATTTCAAAGAAAATGAGGTTGGCTTTTTGTTTTAACAGATGTCAACTGCAGCACGAGGCACTAGGAACAAATATTACTTGGATTCTTTAACAAAGTTTTTACCAAATTTGTAAGAAGTGGCAGTGTAAAATTCTCAAGTCCTTTTAAAGCTAACAAATGAAAGGCACACAGTATCACCAGGCGTTCAGATAACAGGAAATGAGCAGAGGTAAACTTCTCAACAGTGTCAGAACAGAGATGCAAGAAGAAATCTGGTACAAGAGGAACCAGAGTTGTAGTTCAGCCCTTAGTTATCAGCTAGTTCCTGTGAGACTGTATTAGCATGAGAACTGGACAGTCAAAGCTTTGCCCTGAAATTTAGGAAGATTGACTCAGGCAACTGAGGAATTACTGGAATGACAAAAATTAGTTCCAAGAATTTGAGACAGTTCACAGGGACTCAATGGAAAGATAAATGGATGGATTTGCAGTACAAGGATTTTGACTTTTTAATACCAAACAAATGTTTCCAGGGAGCTTCCAACAAATGCTTCAAAATTGAGAAGACATTAAGTCAAAAATTACTCTGGTAAGTGACAGTACATAAATTTTGCATATAAATGGCTAATGTGTGTCATAAGGATGCATTTGTAGCTCAGAAAAAGTTAGCGTCAGCTTCCAAATGATGTTTGTACACGGTTATAAATCCAGAACTGAACTATTTTAGTTACAGAAATATTAGTCACAGGAGTGCAAAAGGAGTCCCTGCAGAGGAGTATTCCCTTTTAGCAGGTACAAATAAGGAAACACCTGCAAAGATTTGTTACTTCAAGGAGACAGACCTGCTATTCTTTGCACAAACTCTGCACAAGAGAGATACTGCAGGAGACAGCTGTGAATACAGTGCATTGCTTGGATGTAAGTATTCATGTCTGGTTCCAGTATCACCAGGATGGTACATAAATACTTAGAGGTTTTCCTTAGTGGAAAAAGCCCAGTTTCTCACGCAGCCATTCTTCAGTTAGGTCTTCTGTATTTCTGATTTCAAATACCTAAACAAAATGGCATTGCATCAATTCCTGAGGGATGGGACTGGAAAGGCACAAGCACACAATGCATCAGCACCTTTCCACACACATTGTCTGAGCTGCAATAAACCACTCACCAACCTACAATTTTCAGGTGCTTTCTTAAAAGCATCAGATCAGAGGAAAATACACAAGACTGAGTGGCAAAAAACATCACTAACATGAACAAGAATCTTGTAATTGCTATTTCTAGGCTTTACTCTTATCCCTTAAGAATATGAGAAAAGCACATGTACTACATTTTAAAATAACCCTGAAGTGGCCCCATCTCACATGCACTATCTCAGCAAGATGGTATTTTGAAGAATACAAATAATTTAATATCTGGGTTGATTTAAGCCCAAAGTTCAGCAATTTTACTCAGTCCAACACACAGTTATTTTTTCTTTCAACTGAAATAAATTCATAGTAGCCAGTAGGGTATTGTTTTACCTGTAAAATATCTCAAAATAGAAAACTTGGGAAAAAAACCCAACAAAATCCTAAAAGAACAGAATGGTTTGAGTTGGAAGGGACCTTAAAGATCATCTAGTTCCAATTCCCTGCCATGACAGGGACACCTTCCACTATCCCAGGTTGCTCCAAGCCCCATCCAACCTGGCCTTGGGCACTTCCAGGGATGGGGCAGCCACAGCATCTCTGGGCAAAACCTCCAAAACAATCTAAAAACTACTAACCCAAAGCTTTGTGAAATCTTTAATGAAGCCTTGAAGCAGAAAACAAGGTCCAAAACACCAATATACTCTTTACATTCCATGTGGGCAAATAACTGGTTAGGGTTTGGGTTTTGTTTTTAATAGCCTGAAGAGAAACAATGTTAATTATGATTGATTACTGGAGTCCATGAGATGCCCAAAGACAAAAGTCAGGTAATTTTACAAATTCACAGGCCTTCAAATGGAGAAACCCCAAAAATCAGTGTTACAAGAAGAGAACAGCTTAACAGGAACCAAGCTAATATGCAAGTCACAGGAGACTGAGAGAACTCAGCTGAGTCATGAGCAAAAATCACACCAGGAGGAAGTCACAGCAGGAGTTAAAATGAAACACAGCTCAGCAAGTGGCAAGGATAAAGTACATTTGAAGAGCAAGCAGGCAATCCCAACTGGAGACAGCCTGTGTTCTCTGCCTTCAGGAAAGATGAATGAACCCAGTCCTGGACTTGCATTCAAAAGCCATTCAGGCTGAATTTCTCCCATGTCAGAAGTGATAGGAACTCCAACTGAGCTACTTCTCAGGCTTTCACCTTCTTCTCACCAGTCCCTTCTTCTTGCTTACTGAAAACTGTCTTCCTCCTTCCTATCACAGTTATCAGGCCTCCAAGATGAAGTCTCAACAGATCTAAAAAAAGATTTCTTGGGGCTATGCTGATTGTTTCCACCATCTTCTGCTGCCTTCCTAATGACTCCTGTCAACCTGAGGTCTAATTTAGAACAGAGGTGTCTTCTCTTACAAGGTACAGCTGGAAGAGGCAAAAGAGGGACAGAGCTTGGAGCAACCTGGTCTGGTGGGAGGTGTTTGAACAAATGAACATTAAGGTCCCTTCCAACTCAAGCCATTCTGTGATTCATAGTTCTCTTACTGGCCCAACAGACATTCTTACTGGGATGTTAAAGGACTCAGCAGGATAAGGAATGAAGAGAACAGTGCTGTGGGAAGAGCTGAAGTCATTTGACATGGTATGAAAAACCTGAAGCAGCTACTGACTCTATTAAGCTTTACAGCTTGGGGCAAAAAGGAGTCTAGGTGTCAATTAGGCAAAGATTTCAAAGATCTCCAAAAGGGAAAACAGGTGACATTCCTTTTCTAAAATATACACACAGCCAGACCTAGTGAATGCAGTGATTTCTTCTGGTGTCAGTACTGGGAGAACCCAACACAGGAAGAAATTGTTCACCCCTTGGCACATGTTACTTACTCTGCAGGCTGTTCTGCAAGCATGCAGCCCCAGGAACCAGCTAAACTGATCTACACCACACTGAGGCTTCAGTCTATTCTTCCCATCAGTAAATTCCTCCCCCACAGCAAAGATGTCCATCCTACTGAGGGATATTTTTGTTTCAGAGAACACTGTTCCTCCTGGTGTTTTAGGGTACAGAAATCTCCACACATACTCCTCCTTCAGCTTTCCTACAGCAAACTCTGTTCACTGTAATCACAAACTCTCATAAAATCTTTCTTGCCATTGGTTCAAGCAAGACACAAAACAACAACCTGCAGTGAAGGGGGAGTTATTTCAAAAGCCAGTTATACCTTAGTGAGTTCAGCTGTCTGTACAAGCTTATTCTTGCTTCCAGCATACATCATCTGCTGCTCAGGCTTACATCCTGAAGTTATGGGAAGAAAAAAAAAGAGATTTTGTTTAATTATTTTGACTGCAACAATTCAAAAATAAGTTTGGGGTTTTTTTAAGAATTCTAATCTGAAAGCTAAAGATATTCACAGGAAGATTCTCAGGTAGCTACAGAAGAATATACTCAGTAGTTGCTAAACTCTTTTATATACCTAGTTACTCTAGCTTTGAGAAATGAAGGGTAAAACAATGCAATCAGTTTATCTTCTTCCAGGGGATAACAAGGATAATCCAGTAATACCAGCAAGATACACTACTACAACTCAGAACACAGATGGAAGCCCAGGAGCAATTCAGCTCTGTAAGCCCAAACCAAGACCCAGGTTATCTGGCTCCTATTAAAATGACACAGTGACCTGTGCAGGGAAGTTGATGTTGAGGGTTGCTGTGACACAAGCAGAGGATGCTCTAAACTGCTCTCTACAAACCTGGGATGATCCAGGATTAGTCTGTTTCTCCTGGAACAGTCTGTTTCAGCACTTTCACATGCTCAGATCTGAGTTAGGGAGCCCTCTCTTCCTCCTTTTCCCCCACAGCTGTGACAGCCCTTTAGACTGTCCCCTCACAGCATCCTCTACTGCTGCCCATTACACCCAGACCTCCCGAAAACTCCTCTCAAATCTCATCCTAACCCTCCTAAAGTCCTGTTCCTTTCATGGGTAGAATGAAAGGAATAGGATTCCAAGATCCTCAGAAAGAAATGGATTCCCATGTCCTTCTGAGATTAATTGCCTCCCTCCCAGTCACTTATGTGTGAATAGCAAGAGACAGCAGAGCAGAATCACTCAGGAACACAGGCAGTGTCCTCCAGCCCTCTCTGTGCTCACTTCCTGAGCCTTACAGGGTCATGCTTTGAGGATTCCCCAAGTTCTGAGGAGTAAACAGGTTAAATGAGGTTAAACCTCCAGGAGTGGATGCAGAGTGCTCCAAGCCCTGCCCTTCAGAGGGTTGCTGAGCACACTGAGAACAGGCACATTTAGGCAGACACACCTTTTGGCCAGCTAAGCAGGAAACCAACACTCCAGTTCAGCCCTCAGAAGTGGGAAAGAGAGAATCTCTTCTCTCAGACATCTGAAGTGCCCTAAATGTGAACCTCGAAGGCAGGAAAACCTCTTTGAGAGCACTAAGAACTCAGTTTTATCTTCCCTAGAAGAGAATATTCCCAAATTTACAACACACAGTAGCTACAGAGTTCACTCACCAACTGGACTGGAGAAGATAAAGCACAATGGATAGGAAACTCTTCCATCTTCATGCTGGTACTTGTAACTATACACAATAAATGTTTTTTCTGAGGTTAAAGAAACTAAGAAATCAATTATTTTAGTGGGATATAATCCTCAGTTATCAGAGCTTGATGCAGGCAGAAGTCAGTGTTGCATTTTAGATGATGTTTTAATTTGGCAATAATAACCTCACTGTTCTGTTTTCACTTCCACATCTGACTTTCAGAACTGGCCCTGCCTCAATGTGAGCGCTGTCTCTGTAGTAATGTTTCACATCAGAGCTAAAAATCACCCTCTCATCACAAATATTCCTCTTCCAACTTTGTAAAAGGACTTCCCACACCCACCAGCGTGGTTTTGGCTTTTAATGAAAGCCAAATTCTTTCTTTGCTGACCAAGAACTTCGTTGTTTCAGGTGTTCTGCTCAATTTGAACTGCAGTTTTAGCCAGGACTTTTGTTTTACAGCCTCCCACTGCATTGTAGGCATGAAAGGCAAGATTCAGAACAGCACAGGGAACGGTGCCAGCCAGCTCTTGAGGCTAATAGGGCAGGTATTTTCTTCACATGTAACTTAAGTACCCCTTTTATTTCACTGGTTAGAGTAATTTACTTCACCCTCTTTTGTTCTTTTTTTCAAAACAGGGATTCCTCCCTGGATCACATGCCCACAGCAATTCCAGAATCAGTAACTGCAGCAAAACAACAACAGCCACATCCTGAGAAAGTACCAAAACAAATCCAGAGTTACACAGGCAGAGCCCTATATTTAGAAGTAGCCACTGACTGGTACATTTTACTCACTTCTTTACATTACCAGCAGCATGGCTTTGCTTTACTTCCCCAAACATTATATAGTGTAAAAGGAAATAAAATGTCAGGAAAGGCTTAAATGAGTCATTGTTTCAGCAAGTGGTACAACAGTTCAGTGCAGCCTGAGAACTGATCCCTGGGTTATTTCACAAATAAAGGATCAGCAAGATCACACTACAGCAATTATTGGCCTAAAAAGGTGAAGTCCAACACTTTGAACAGCTTCCAGGAGTGAGTAAGTCCAAATGGCAGCAGCATGGAAAGGATATCGAGGTTGTCTCTCGGGCAGCTCATCCTTGAGCTCATCAGGAGAAATACCCTGGTGACATTAAACACAAGCAATATTTGAGCAAGTACCTCACACTGGAAGGTTAAAGCAGGGTAATGGACACTGAAACATCTGTAGGGCAGATGTTGATCTACAGGTGAACTGATAAGGACCTCCCAAATTACTACAGCAGTTTAGGAAGATTTGTGTGCCAATAGACTCCTATGACTAAACACAGAATTAATGTTAGCATGAATAATCACCCCTATTTTAGGCATAATAAGCTGAGCAAACATTTCTGGCTTTAGTTGGCAGTTACCATGCTTTGCCAACCGTAGTGCTAAACTCAAATAAGTAAGCACACACTATAAAGTAAGTTGAAATCAGCTACATAAATCAAAAGTTTGAAAAATTCAGTCCTTCCTTCTTCAGCAAACAAAAAAGATTCCCCATTACATTTGAGTGTTACATTAACATCTACATTCTAGGGACCAAGAGCTCTGGTTAATGCTCAAATCCCTGGGAAGGATTTAATTTTGCCCTATGGACCGTTAAGAAACACCACACACTGGGCTGACCTTATTATGCCACCCATCAAATTTAGAGTCTGCAGGGGATTAGCAATCCTGCTTCTAATTGATGGCAGACCAGCTCAGAGACAAATGTGCAGATCTATGTGGAAACACAGCAGAAATCTCTTCAAAAAGCCAGCAGGTGCCAAAGATGCTTTTTACATTGTTAAAACAGCTTTAAAATAACTTTATTTTTTTGGTGCAATTAATTAGTCAACTCAATTGCTTCTGCATAGTTTCACTATTAATGGTGCTGTGCTTTACATGCAGAGTGACCATGCATTTAAATAAGCTCATGACCCAAATTAGATTAAGAGTTTGATAACAATTTGAAACTAAGGCAGTACCTTAGAGACAACAATACATTGCAGGCTGAAGATACTCTTATTTACAATTCATTTAACAAACCTCATGCTCCTCATCCAGCACCACCAACTGCTTATCCTTGTCGATTTTCACTATAAATCAAAATAAAACACAGATCAATGTTTTTTTCAATCGATTTACACAATGGATGCACGAAGCTTTTTAGCACTCAACAATTACAGTCCTTGTGATTCTGTTTTTCTTCTTCAGTGTATCCCATGACTTCCCAAAATCATTTTACAAACAGTGGTAGACTCTGAGCCATAATTAAATATAAATACTCTGCTAAGAGCAGATGGAGACTTGAATCCTAAGAACAGCACTGTTTTATTGTTAAAATTACAGGCAGAATTGGAAGCTCTGCAGCTCAGAGAACAAACACTCCCCTGGCTCATGTTTACCTGATACAGCAGCAATCTTACACAGGGAAGAAAAGAGGAGAGAGGATTTTCTGACAATTTTTGTCAGGCATGTTTGGAACTTACTTATAATGGCAGCATTGTTGGTCTCTTTGCGAAATCGGAATTTTCTCAGTTTCTCCACCAGGTCTTCGGCAACATCACACACCACCAGAGATTCACTCTGCAAAAAGGAAATGGCACAGGGGAGGGAGAGATAAATCCTTCCACAAAGTGAAAGAGACAAAAAAATCCCTGTGTCACCCACATCTGTGCATAAATACTGAAGAGGGCCTGCACGCAGCTTGTCCAAATCTTCAGAGCATCACAGAAACCAGAAAAAACGTGGGTGAAAGGAAATTGTTTTTTTTTAAACCACATTAACAGAACATTTATCTATCTGTTTTAATTTCCCTCTTCAAAGCCATACAGTGAACGAGGAGTATTTATTAACTACTCCTGAAGTGGGGTTATTCTCAGAGCTCTTAGAAGTCAACTTTACACTTCAGAAGTAGATTTTACACTTCTACACTTACAAAGTAAATTTCACACTTCATTTACCAAGCCCTGAATGAAATAAGGGAGTCCCTTAGAATGACAGCAAATGGGATCAAGTAATTTAAGCATTTAACATAGTAAGAGCTACTATTGATATTTAAGAACAACACTGTCCTTGTTTATTTTTACTCACAAAAATATTGAGATTCACACACACAGAAAGAGTTTCAGACCTTTTAACCCAAAAACATGCAGCCATTTCCCCCTGTGCACACCAAGCTCTCAGAGATGCTCAAGTAACATATTAGTCATCCCACTGAAGATGAGGAAGGAAATTATTGTTTCACAAGCAGCCAAGCAGGTTATCTTCCCTTACACAAGCAATTTCTGAACTGCACCAAGCCAACCACTGCCATTTCCTGAGCAACATTTTATACACACAACCTCCATCACCAAGGGGTTCAAGCCAGCTTGATAAAGAAGTTACTTAAAATCTGCAGCTTAAACTGTATTTGTGAACTGCCAAGGCATCAAGAACTTTGTACCAAAGTAACTGTATTTCAAGGTTTCCTTAAAAAAATCCTCAGATAAAAAATGGTGCAAGATTACCAATCAAAAGCTCTAATAAAGAGCTCTTGCATTGAGCCAAATCACAGAACGTTACTATTTAAGCCCCCAGTTCTGTCTCCTCACGTTCAACATAGTGAGATTTCCCCCAAAAAAGCAGATGGGTGGCTCTGCTTCCCCACTTCCAATACCCCATGCTTGTTGTTGCTCCTAAAAAGATTTCCACCTTGATCAAATTCTTGCACAAAGTTTCATCCCTGTGCTTCCTCTGGACAGCTGGAGAGGAAATCAGGCTCTGCTGTGACAGCAGAGCTCGGGCACCGCCTGTACAGTGTCCCTGATTTTGCTTGTTTCCCCTAAACGTCAAAGATCACCCTTGGCTCCCTCTGATCAGTCCCTCTGACCCAAACAGGTTGAACTCGATGATCTCAGAGGTCTTCTCCAACCTAACTCATTCTCTGAAACATCCCTACTATCTACTGTCACTCATTCAGGGAAAAAACCCTAAAAAGTACTTTAAAACACAACAGAATTCAGGGCTGCATTCCATAGCTGAACTTGTATTTCGTATAAAATGTCACTTACACCCACTCTCACTCACCCAGGGGTCTCAATTTAAAAACCCAACAGGACTCACGGCTGCATTTCAAAGCTGAGGTTGTATTTCATATAAAATGCTCTTTTGTGAAGGAAGCTTTTCTCCCAATCCTCTGGGCTCACCAGCTTCTCCCAGCAGACAAGCCATGCTCCTGCTCACACCTGTGCAGCCACAGGAACACAAATCCCTGAGGGGATCTGAAGGAAAACACTTGGTAACATCAGATTCAGACTGTTTACCGGGGCTAAGCCGGCTCACCAACGCTTGGCTTAACAAAAAGTGAGGAAAGGCAAGGCAGGATTGGTGCACAGACACGGGCACACCTGCCAGCGCCGCCGAGGGGCTGCTGCTGCCGCTGCTCCCTGGGCCCTCCTGAGCAGATCCCCCTCGGGACACCCCCTCCCTTCACCCTCACACTGACAAGTAAACATAAATCTCCCGAAGTGCCTCAAGCACGGCTCTCACCAGAGAGGCACACAGCAAAACAGCCCAAGATTTGATCAAATTTGCTCTGCAACTGCTCCTTCCACAGGAGGGTTCAGCTACCCAAACCTTGACTAAAAGCAACATGCATGACTCTTCCTTTCACCACAACTATTACTTTACCCATTAACCAATATTAATGCAAAGTACCCCACAGCATTCATCCACCAGTCCTTGTTTCTCTAGGTCTGTTCCAAACAGCAATCACAGCTCAAGTTCAAATTCACCACTCGGGTGAATGACTTCAATGAGCAACAATCAGACGTTCTTCAGTGAATTAGCTCGAAACATTACAAGACAGCTAACAACCAGGCGCGATCAAACCATCAGTCGTTTCACAGACACATAATCAGTTCCTCAGAGGTCAGATAACGCGTTTTCCTGTTGAGTATTCTATCATTTCCCTATCGAATCTTTCTGAATCACCTAACTGTGCAGCACCATTTCAGCGGGGTGAGCCCCCTCCCGGACGAACCCCCCCTCCCCTCACGATCTCGCCGTGTCCCCCCTGAGGGAGCGGCGCGCGCTCCCCCCTCACCATCTTGGCGCGCGCACCAACAGCAGCCGCTCGCGCGCCGCCGCCGCCGCCTCCTCACTGGGTTGCACCCCCTCCCTCACCGCGCCTGCGCGGCGCAAGCCCCGCCCCCTCCCTGGCCCTCCGACCAACCATCAGCGCTCCCGCGGAGTGGGCGGGGCGGTGTCACGCGCCTACGGGCAGCGGGGAGGTTCAAGGCCGCCCAGGGCGGGAAAACGCAGGATCACGTGATCCCACCGCGCCACGCCCCATAGTTGCCTTGCAGCCCGGGCCCCGCCCCTCGCTGTTGCCATGGCAACTCGCGGGCTCGCCCTCAGGCGCCATTTCGCTCTAAGGGGATCTGGGGGAACTGGGACGGGATGGGGTGGGTTCGGCTTTACAGCTCTGAATGTACCTTAAAAAGGGCAAGGACTGAAGGTTTAAACCCTGGAATTGAAGCGTGACATGCATCAGAAGTTCTGCTGCTTGTGTGTACAAGTGGAGTGTAATTCTGGAAGTCATGTGAGGTCTCCAGCACACAAGGCACAAATAGGAGCAGCCAGAGCTGGGCACACGCTGCTTGTTCATAATGGGGCCTTGGTGTGAAGCTCTCCTGATGCTGGAGTGAATATTTGGCCTTTTCTCTGCCACTAACAATTTTAGATGCTGTTAGAGCAGAGAAAAATGCACTTTAAGGGATTGCATAACAGATTTAAGAATATAATTGCTTTCCTCAGCATGAAAGGACAGATGCAGCCTTTACATCTCAGACACAACTTCTAGTGGATTATACTAATGATTTAAACAGCAAATTTATAAGATAAAACTGCAGATTTTCACCAAGGGCTTAGCAAACACCGCAGAAATGCGAGATTGCTGCGCAGCTATTGAAGCCTCACACAAAATCACAGAATATCCTGAGGTGGAAGGGACCCACAGTGATCATTGAGCCCAACTCCTGGCCGTGCACAGGAAAACCCCAAAAATCCCACACTGTGCCTGAGAACATTGACCAAACGCTCATTGAGATCTGTCAGTCTTGGGGCCATGACCGTTCCCTCAGGAGCCTGTTCAGTGCCTGACCATCTTCTGGGGGAAGAACCTTTTTCTGATATCCCACCTAATCACAGAATCACAGTCTGGTTTGGGTTGGAATGCACCCCAGAGATTATCCACTTCTTACCCCACTGCTCTGGGCTGGAACACCTTCCACTAGGCCAAGATGCTCCAAATTCCCGCCTAATGTGGCCTTGAACACTTGTAGGGGATGGGGCAGCCTCAGCTTTTCAGGGCAGCCTCAGCTTTTCAGGGCAGCCTGTGCAGGGCCTCACAGGCCTCACAGGCAGCAATTCCTTGCCAACAGCCCATCTAACCCCCATTCCAGCTCAAGGAGGAAGCAAAGCACAGCCATGTGCAGCCACGGACACGGCTTTGGGTCACCTCACAGCCACTGCCACTGCAGCTGTGACCAGCAGCTGCCAGGGACGATGCTGAGGCACACTGAGCTCTCCAGGATGGCAAAGCTGAATCCTGCCCTGAGTGCCACCACTGTGGCTCCAAGAGCTCTCTGTGTAAGCACACAACAGCATCAGCCCTCCTGGTGCTCTACAGACCTGAAAGGACACCTGGAGCCTGAGCACTCTGCCAAGAGCCCAGAGTGACAAGGGCCAGTTTCCTCCAGAGGCATAAAGGCTCTTCCCAGGGAGCAGGGCTGGGGGCTAGCAGGGCAAGGGGACAGGGGACTGGAATCACAGCCCAGCTGCCCTGGGACAGGCCTGACAGACAGACAGGCAGACAGGACGCAGGGCAGGCACAAGTCCCTGTCCTCTCTGTGCCCACCAGAACACAGGGACTTAAGGCACAGGTGTGGTATTTGCTTGGTTCCCAGGACAAAGGAGGAATTGAGAATCTGACTCCATGTTCTTAGAAAGCTAATTTATTAATTTATGATATATATTAAAGAATACTATGCTAAACTATAGTAAAGAGTAGAGAAAGGATACTTACAGAAGGCTTAGCAAGATACCAATGAAAAACCTGTGACTCTCTCCAGAGTCCTGACTCAGCTGGACCACAATTGGTCATTAAGTAAAAACAATTCATATGTTGGATAAACAATCTCCAACCACATTCCAAGCAGCAAAACACAAGAGAAGCAAATTGGATAATTATTGTTTTCATTTTTTCCTCTGAGGCTTCTCAGCTTCCCAGGAGAAGAAATCCTGGTGAAGGGCTTTTTCAGAACATATGACATTGACACACAGGGGGAGTCGTGGAAGAGCAGGCTCCTCTCCTCTGGGTTTCACAGAGTTCTTGGAAGGGTTAGGACACAGAAAAGGCATTGTGGGATTGGACAATGCAGAGGATGTAGGGACAACAATCCTTCTCTTGCTTTCTAAAGCCTTATCCAGTCCCCACAGCTGGTGGAGGGTGGGTGGTATGGGTGTCACGGTGGCTCAGGAGGCATTTCCTGCTGGATATCTTGGAGCACCTGTGCCACGGCCTGGAGAAGACAGACCTTGAGCACTTTGTTCTAGGCAACAAGAGGCTTCCTGTGGAGATCGGCTTGAGGCAGCCCCTCCTGGGCTGTCGTCGGTTGGTCACAAGATTTTCGGGGTGAAGGAAGAGACGAGATGGGCCCCATGATCAGAAGGCTTGATTTATTATGTTATGATATATACATCTATTATACTATACTAAAAAGAAAAAGAAAAGGAGAGTTTCCAGAAGCTGCTAACTACCTAAGAATAGAAAGTAAAGAATGAATAACAAAACCAGCTCTCCCAGACTGTGTCCGAGAGATCTCAGCTCTGGATTGGTCACCAACCCCAAACATCCAAACTGGGCCAATCCAGGCAGACCTGCCACATTCCACAGCAGCAGATAACCTATTGTTTATGTCTGGTTGCTGAACTTCTCAGCTTCAGCAGGAAAATCCTAAGAGAGGATTTTTCATAAAAGAAATGTCTGTGACACTGGGCTGTTGCTGAACTGCTGCTCCTGCCTTTGGGGCTGTGGTTCAGGCGCAGGAGAGCAGCCATGAGGCAGAGAGCAGCAGCCTGCAGAGCTTTAAAAGAGGCTTTGGGGTGCAGGTTAGAAATCGAGCACCGACGGCTTCGCTTAAAGAGGAGCTTCAAGAAGATGAAGGAAATGTGGAGGACAGGAAAAGTAATGCAGAAGAAAATGGCCAGAGAAGTTTAAATCATCAAATATAACATTTCAGTTTCTGACACATGCCAAGCTCAACGTGTCCTGAGACAACACTGTGGCAGAGACTGAGTTCTTCAGGCACGTGGCAGGGCAGGCCCAGCAGCACAGCTGGCACTGCCAATGCAGGAGCTCCTCACCTGCATCTGGTGGGCGAAGGCTTTTCCACCTCGACTTTAAAGATGGTTGTGATGTGCCTCCTGAGCACCCCTGCCACGGTGGCTCAGGAGGGATTTCCTGCTGGATATCTTGGAGCACCTGCACCGCTGCCTGGAGAAGACAGACCTTGAGCACTTTGTTGTAGGCAACGACAGGCTTCCTGTGGAGATCGGCCTGGGGACAGACTTTGGAGTGGTTGAACCTCCAAGGCTTTTCCAGCACCTGGTGCCTGATCCAGGTGCCCACGCTGAGGCCATCCATGATTACACTGGGCTGTGACATGGGTTCAAACAACTCCTGTTCTGCAGCCCTTGAAAGAGATGCTGAGGCACAGGGCTGTCTGATGGCAGCTGAGCTGCCTCATGATAGTGTGAATATGAAATGCATAGAAATTACCTGTATCTATCTTTAACCAGCTGCATTATACATATAAATTTTTTAATGTATATATAAAATAAGTATATATATAAATATTTGTGTAATATATATAGTTTTGCAATATTAAGCAAAAATCATACATAAAGATTGGATGAGGTTGTGTGGCAGCAGCATGTGGAGGACCTGGAGCAGGGCACCCATGAGCCAATTGACTCTGGCTGGGGAGCTCAGCTCGCAGCTGCCTTGGGGCAGCCCCTTCTGGGCTGTTGCTGAACTGCTGCTCCTGCCTTTGGGGCTGTGGTTCAGGCGCAGGAGAGCAGCCATGAGGCAGAGAGCAGCAGCACCGGAGCTTGAAAAGAGGTTTTGTGGTGCAGGATGGAAATCGAGTGGAGAAGGCTTCAGGAAGGAGAACATGAACTGAACGGTTGAATGCCTGCCTACTCAGGGAATACTCAAGGTTTTGGATTCATGTCTGTGCATCTATCAAGGAGCAGCTGGATTGAGAGCAGATGGCATCCACCTGACCTCAGATCACAGGCAAAAAGATGGGCAGATGTGGGACTCAGCGGGGCAAGGGACATCCCTGCAGAGCAGCGCTCTGACAAGAGCAGCAGTGGCCTTCTCTCAGTGGCCTCCCCGGTGCAGAGGCTGCTGAAGACCATGGTGGCTCCAGAGATGCTTTTTGCTCTGCAATCCCTTTGTGCTCAAAGGCCATGCTGGGCATCTCACCTGGGCTGGAAGGTCTGGCTGGGCAGGGAACAGGCAAGAGGCACTGCTGTTGTGACTTCCATGTGTTCACTGGGGATGCAACAAAGAGTCTCTACATCCCAGACACTGCCCAGGGCCTTGGCACTGTGAACCTGAACTTGTTGGACATGCAGGAGACTCTCTGTTGGCAGAGGGAATTGCCCACTGGGAAATTCCTGCCTGCAGGTGTCTGATAATGGGAAGATTTGCAAGAAGACTTAGAGGGGCTGGATTTGGGAAGAGTCGAGCTGTAAAAACAGAGGCACCCTCACCCACTCTAGTAGAAAAACCAGTGCCATCCCAACAGAATCTCTGGTGCTTTTATAGATAATATTATTGATTATAATCAGCAGGATTGATGATGTTTGTTTCTCCTTGACAAGAGCTTGGGGGTGCTTCTGCCTGCTTTGTGAAGGGAGCCCCTGGGCCCATTCCCTCCCAGAGGGGCTGCACTTGCTGGGTGCCGGGGCTTTCATTGCTGGGCCCACTCGGAGCCCGCGCCGGGGGGCCGGCCCCCCCCCCCCCCCCCCCCCCCCCGCTGTGATGCCTCTGGCCCGTGTGACATCAGGGGCAGCGTGTCACAATGGGGGCAGCTGGAAAAGGCCCCCGCAGGTAACGCTGGCCCAGCTCAGCCTGGGCAAGCGGTGAGTGCGCGCGTGGCGGGGCCGGGCTGGGCCTGGGCCGGGGCACAAGCGCCGCAGCCGGGCCTGCATTGTCCCCCTGCATGCAGGGCCAGCCCCTGGGGCCGGCGCCTTGGCCAGGGCACGGGGCTGCTGCTGGCCCACTGGGACAGGCCCTGCTGCCTGCCAGCTGCCTGGGGCCCTCTGCTTCCTGCCCTCACATCCCTGCGCCTGCGGGCCTCACTTCAGCCCCCACAAGCTCCCTTGGCAGCCCCAGTGAAACCCTTGTCTCGCTCCTCCTGCAGACCATGGCGGACAGAGCAGTCCTGGCTCTGATTGTGCTGCTCATCTTCCCCTTCCCACTTTCCGTGGTGAACAGATTTCGTGGGGATGTGCAGCACCGTGCAGAGGAGATGAAACCGGCCCCCCCAGAGCCGCCTGAGCCTGGCTGGGGACCCCGGCTCCTGGCTGCCTTGCGCTACCTGCACCAGCTCTGGCAAATTGCTCAGCCGCTGCTCCTGCCTTTGGGCTGGTGGCTCAGGCGCAGAAGGGCAGCCACGAGGCAGAGAGCAGCGGCCCAGCGAGCTGAGGAACAGGCCAGAAGGAGGAAGGTGGAAATCGAGCGGAGAAGGCGGCTCCTTAAGAAAAGATACAAAGAAATGGAGCAAATGCGCCGCACCATGAAAGAAATCGAAAAGCAAATGGCCAGGCTGATTCGAATGAATAGGGATACAAACAGGATGCTGAAGGTAGGCAGGGCAGGCTTTTGGAGGAGCACAGGCAGTGGGCTGTGTGAAGAAAAGCTTCCTGCTGGAGATGCTCTGTGGGCTGGCCAAGGCGAGCCGCACATCTTTGTGAGCAGCCAGCGCACAGAGCTGCGCTTGCTGCCCAGCACAGCCCTGCGCCGGGGCAGAGCCTCAGGGCTCCTGACACACCCTGCCTGTTTTTGCTCTATCTCTTCACTGTATCTATATGAACTGTATCTATATTAGTGTCTCTCTTTCCACTTTTCCATGCAGAACCTTTGCCTTAGCTCGAGGACAGAGCCATTTGAAGGAGGATCGTGCCGAATGCCTCGAGATTGAATCAAATTGTTAAATAGTTTAAAACTATTTTTAGTTTTTTCAATATCTTATTTTAAAATATTTTTCAATATTTAATACTTTTATATTAGAAAAGTAATATAGTGAGATATCAATATTGGAATAATAGGTATTATTTAAATTACACCACTTTAAATTATAATATGTAATTACTATTATACGTCAAAATGAGTATAAGTTATATTAATGCAACAAAATTGAAGTATACTATATTTTTTCTTTAACAGTGAATTTTACATAATCTTCATGGTTAATATACTTAAGTTTTTTTTAAATATTAAAATCTAGCATCTATTATTTATAATATCTATATGAACAAATACTAAGATAGTTGCTTAGATATGAATGCCTATAATCACCATTTTTTAATTTAAATGACTCTGACTGCCCTGCTCTCTTGGGAGAGTGTCTTCCCTCTGGGAGCTGCAGTCACTGCAAAGATGCAATAAAGGCAATGCCTGAACAAACGCTGTGTCTGTGAGTGTCCACGTTGGACTCAGGTGCCAGCTGTGGGGAATTCCTGACACAGGGGCACCACAGCACCCCTGGGCCATGCAGAGGCTCCTTTCCTCCCCTCTGGCAGCTGTTCCTTTGGTGCTGGGATCCAGCCTCTGCTCTGCGGGATGCCAAATGCAAGAAAACCAGGAGTGCCACCACCCAGACTGTCCCTTAGGTCCCTGCAGAGCTCAGGAGCCACCATGGCTGTGGAGGGTGTGGAACCTGCAGTGGGCCATGACAGCAGGGACAGCAGGGACAGGGGGACACAGGACAGGAATCACAGCCCCGCTGCCCTGGGACAGGCCCGACAGGCAGACAGGGCACGGGGCAGGCAGGAGTGCCCATCCTCTCTGTGCCCTCCTGAACACAGGGACATAAGGGACAGGGGCAATGGGGACACAGCAGGCCCCTCTCCTCTGGGAATGTCCCACCTGCCCAGGGGCCCTGACAGAACGCAGGGGCTGAGGCTCTGCAAGGGGAACCCAAGGATGAGCAGAAGGACCTCAAAGCTACATCTGCCCACCCTCTGCATGCAAACTGCTCCATGGAGGCAAAAACCAGAGGGGCCTTGCCACAGCAGATCCCTTCAGAGGGAAGTTGTTCTGTATTCCTGCACACGGGTGCCCCGTGCAACATGGAGCACATGAATGCACTTTGACACCAGATTCTCATCCCTGCTCGAGCGCTCTGGCACAACAGGAGCGGCCATTCCCTAATAACACACGGGTGCAACTCTTGTGCAAAGCAACACAAATTGTCTCTCTCCTCCTGCAGACCATGGTGTCCAAATCAGTCCTTGCCCTGCTGGTGCTGCTCCTCTTCCACTTCCCACGGCCCGTGGTGATCGGTTTAGAGGACAATGCAGAGCTGAGCGAAGAGGACCTGGAGCAGGCTACCCCAGAGCCACGTGAGCCTGCCTGGGGACCCTTGCTCTGGGCAGCCGTGCAGCAGGGGCCCTACTGGGCTGCTGCTGAGCTGCTGTTCCTGCCTTTCTTCCTCTGGCTCAGGTGCAGAAGGGCGGCCATGAAGCAGAGAGCAGCAGCCTGGGGAGCTGAAGAAGAGGCCAGAAGGCGCAGGATGGAAATGGAGCAGAGAAGGCTTCGCTTCAAGAGGACATGCAAGGACTTGAAGGAAATGCGGAGGATCATGAAAATGATCAAGAAGAAAATGGCCAGGCTGGTTTGAATGAGCAGGAAGGTGAGCAGGATGCTCTCTGGGCTGGCCAAGGTGAGCCGCTCACCTTTGTGAGCAGCCAGTGCACAGAGCTGCGCTTGCTGCCCAGCACAGCCCTGCGCCGGGGCAGAGCCTCAGGGCTCCTGACACACCCTGCCCCTCTGCCCTCTCTCTTACTGCATCTGTGGTAACTCTATCTATTTTAACCCTTTTCCATACAGAAGCTTTGCATTTGCTCGAGGTTGGAGGCATTTGAACAAGGATTGGGCCGGATGGATGGATGGAGCAGGCACAGGGCCTGCAAGGCCTCCCTGGCATTCAGCAGCCTAAGATAGGAAATGCTGAGTCATGATGGCTGGGCCTAAGATGCCCCTCTTCCGCCTTCGGACCCCTGCTTATCTCTCTCTAAGACTATAGGTCACTTTCGCCTCAACCCTTACTATTGAACAATGTCTAAAACCCCTGTATGCTATAAAAACCTTTCCTTTGCCCCGTTTGGCAGAAGACGCTGTCCCTGAAAACCTTCGCAGAAGATCCCAATAAGGACATCTCTGCGGAACCTCACACAGCCTTCTCCTCTCTCTCCCTGCATCTGCCCAGGGCACTTAGCAAGCCAAAGAGCTGAAATCACAAATGAGCTGATAATCACTAAAGAGCTGATATCACCCATGAGCTGAGCTTGCTAAGGCAGCCAGCGGCTGGAAGCTGCCCAGGAGTCCAGGCAGGCTGTGCTGGACAGGACTGTGCTGTCCGGAGCAGCCACAGCCAGACGGGGATACCCCGAAATGTGGCCGAGGCACGCATTAGATGGACATTGATTTAACTTCATACTTAGTTTAGAAATAATTTGGATATATTATTTTTTTATCTAAAAATAATTTCATTGTATAGTATAAAAACTGTACAGTTTAGTAGTAATTATATAAGAGACAACTACTAATTCTATTAGAATGATTCTACATTCAACTACATAGTAATTATCATTAATTGTAATAATAACTGCGAATTATGTCAATGAACCATAATTGATATATGTTGAATCTTTGTCATACTAAGTAACTTTTCACACTCTACAATGTCCAAAAACCATTGTCATTCTATTAATCCATATATCTTTTATAACACTATAGAAAAAAATTCTTAACGTAAGGATGATTATTATTGTGAATTGTTACTGAGGATGTTTAAAATATATGGATAGATTTTCAAAAGGACACTGCCTGCCCTCATTTCTTGTGGGATTCGGTTCCCTCTGGAGCTGCAGTCAGTGCAGAGTTCCAATAAAGGCAGTGCCTGAACAAACACTGTGTCTGTGAGTGACCAGAGTCACCTCCAAGGCCATCCAGTTCTACCCCTCTGCCATGGGCTGGGACACCTCTGGCCGGGCCAGGTTGCTCCAAGGCCCATCCAGCCTGGACTGGAACACTTGCAGGGACGGGGCAGCCGCAGCTGCTCTGAGCACCCTGTGCCAGGGCCTCAGCGCCCTCACAGCCAAGGCTTCCTTGCCCACAGCCCAGCTCAGCCTGCCCTGTGGCAGGGGGAAGCCATTGGCCCTGGCGCTGGCCCTGCAGGCCCTTGCCAACAGCCCCTCTGCAGGTCTCTGCCGGGCCTGGGGCAGGCACTGAAAGGCCGCAGGAAGGTGCCCCTGGAGAAGCCCTTGGAGAGCGCTGGGGCCAGGAGTGCCACCGTGAGGGCAGCGAGCAGGGCCCGGCCTGTCCCTGCGTGCGGGAGGGCACAGGGCGGGCGCTGAGGCCCTGCCAGCTGCAGCACATGGATGCGCTCTGACCTGAGATTGCTGCACCTTGCTCAGCTGTTCCGCTACAGCACCAGGGGTCAATTTGTGCCACTCTTGTACAAAACTGCTGAAATTCTCTGCCAGAACCAGCCGTGTGCTGCTGCTTGATCTAGAGGGGCCTGGAGGTGGTCTGGCTACTGTTCCATCTCAGTGATGCCTGATAATGGGAAGGTTTCACAGAGCTCTTGGATGGGCTGGATCTGGGAAGACTCAAGCAGGAAAACCTGAGCCACCCTCACCGACTCCACTCAGAGAAAAACCAGTGCCATCAGAGAAGCACCTCTGGTGCTCTCATAGTTGATATTATGTATCATATTCAACATTATCAGTTATATTCTTTTCCCTTGGACAAAATGTCCGGGCTCTTCTGCCTGCTTTGTGCAGGGAGCCCCTGGGGCCCATTCCCTCCCAGAGGGGCTGCGCTTGCTGGGTGCCGGGGCTTGCATTGCTGGGCCCACTGCAGAGGCTTTGCACTTGCTCGAGGAAAGCACCATTTGAAGGAGGATCGGGCCCAATGCCTGGAGACTGATACAAATTTTTAAATAGTTTTGATGTATTTTCAGTATTTTTACCATTTTACCTTCAAATACCTATATTTTGCAATATTTTCCTGATTTTAATAATTTTAATTGTGGATAATCCCTAAGTAAAATATCATTTTAATGGTAATAATAAGCAATAGTTAAGTAACAGATGTAATTTTTTACTTTATAGATTAACTATTATTATTCCAAATAATAGGAATTATACTTATTAAGCATAAGTGAATTATGCTTAATCTTTATTTTAAACAGTGAATTTTAAATACTCTTCATTAGAAAATAATTATTTGTTGTATTATTATTATGAATATTTCATCGTATATAGATTGCTCTTAGGATAAGACTGACGATAATCACAATTTGTAAATTTCAATGTTTAAAATATGTTATTGTGTTTTGAAAATGACACTGACTGCCCTGCTCTCTTGGGAGAGTGTCTTCCCTCTGGGAGCTGCAGTCACTGCAAAGATGCAATAAAGGCAATGCCTGAACAAACGCTGTGTCTGTGAGTGTCCACGTTGGACTCAGGTGCCAGCTGTGGGGAATTCCTGACACAGGGGCACCACAGCACCCCTGGGCCATGCAGAGGCTCCTTTCCTCCCCTCTGGCAGCTGTTCCTTTGGTGCTGGGATCCAGCCTCTGCTCTGCGGGATGCCAAATGCAAGAAAACCAGGAGTGCCACCACCCAGACTGTCCCTTAGGTCCCTGCAGAGCTCAGGAGCCACCATGGCTGTGGAGGGTGTGGAACCTGCAGTGGGCCATGACAGCAGGGACAGCAGGGACAGGGGGACACAGGACAGGAATCACAGCCCCGCTGCCCTGGGACAGGCCCGACAGGCAGACAGGGCACGGGGCAGGCAGGAGTGCCCATCCTCTCTGTGCCCTCCTGAACACAGGGACATGAGGGACAGGGGCAATGGGGACACAGCAGGCCCCTCTCCTCTGGGAATGTCCCACCTGCCCAGGGGCCCTGACAGAACGCAGGGGCTGAGGCTCTGCAAGGGGAACCCAAGGATGACAAGGAGGACCACAAGGTTACATCTGCCCACATTCTGCACGCAAACAGCGCCATGAAAGAGAAAACCAGAGGGGTCCTTTCCCCAGCAGATCCCATCTGAGCCAAATTGTTCTGTATTGTTCTGTATTCCTGGACATGGGTGTCCCGTGCAACATGGAGCTCATGAACACACTTTGACACCAGATTCTCACCCCTGCTCGAGCGCTCTGGCACAACAGCAGTGGCTATTCCCTAATAACACACGGGTGCAACTCTTGTGCAAAGCAACACAAATTGTCTCTCTCCTCCTGCAGACCATCATCCCGTCCCTGGCAGGCTGAGGGCAGCGCCTTCCCTCGGTGCCGCCATGGCTCCACCCCGTCCCTGGCAGGCTGAGGGCAGCGCCTTCCCTCGGTGCCGCCATGGCTCCATCCCGTCCCTGGCAGGCTGAGGGCGGTGGTTTCATTCGGTGCCGCCATGGCTCCTCCCTATCCCTGGCACGCTGAGGGCAGCGCCTTCCGTCGCCGGTTCCGCCATGGCTCCTCCCGTTGCCCCTGGCCACGCGCTGAGGGCAGCGCCTTCACTCGGTGCCGCCATGGCTCCTCCCTATCCCTGGCACACTGAGGGCAGCGCCTTCACTCGGTGCCGCCATGGCTCCACCCTATCCCTGGCACACTGAGGGCAGCGCCTTCACTCGGTGCCGCCACCCTGCCCTGGCAGGCTGAGGGCAGCGCCTTCACTCGGTGCCGCCATGGCCCGGCCCCGTCCCTGGCAGGCTGAGGGCAGCGCGGGGCGCCTGGCCCGCCCTTTGGCAGGGAGGAGGCACTCGGTGCCGCCATGGCTCCTCCCTTTCCCTGGCACGCTGAGGGCAGCGGCTTCAGTCGCAGGCTGAGGGCGGCGCGGCCAGCCCGATGGCTGCCGTGTTCCTGGTTACGCTGTACGAGTATTCGCCGCTGTTTTACATCGCCCTGGTGTCCGTCTGCTTCCTCGTCACCAGCGCGCTCGTCCTCGGCTGGTCAGTGCTCGGGGGCCGGTGGGGCTCGGCCGAGGGGGCCTGGGCTGTGCTGAGGGGAGGCAAGGCCAGGCCCACGGTAGGGGCTTGGAATGGTCCCTTCCAGCCCAAACACTCCTAGGCTTCTAAACGAGCAATAAAAATAATTTTAAAATGCAATTATACGTATTTCTGTTAAGCTCGTTTCTATTTTAGTAATACCAAGGTATTTTCTTAATGGTTTTCATGATATCATTCATAATATTGGCAAACAATGCATTTGTATGTACTGAGCTATGTGTGAATCGAGGCAAGGGGGCAGAGCTGGGGAAGGGTCTGGAGCGCCAGGAGCAGCTGAGGGAGCTGGGGGGGCTCAGCCCGGAGAAAAGGAGGCTCAGGGGGACCTTGTGGCTCTGCACACCTCCCTGCGTGCAGCCAGGGTCTTTTCCAACCTGAAGGATTCTGTGAATCTGTGAACTGATCTCCTGAAGTGTCTCAAGGGGTGGTGAGTGAAAGGGCTTCTGCTTGTGTTTGAGAGGATGACAAAGAAATGCCACTGTTGCCTTTTTCAGAAACAGCTCCTTGAATGTCCCTAGCTTTCAGGAGTAGCTGTAAATGTAAATACTGGTACTTGCCAAGAGCAGAGCATTGACTGGCAATCAAAGTCTTTCATGTAGAAATTGTGGCTACAGCAGACTTGTGTGGCTTGTGGTGAAAATAAAACTGGAGCTGTTGAACTTCCTCTCATTGGTTCCACATTAATATCTGCAAAGTGCTAGTGATAAAGGTATCTTTTAAAAAATGATCATACTGAACCATGATTTAGATGAATCTTCATCATGTCTATCCCTAACCACTGTTCCTTTTGCCAATTTAATCATTATTTTTCTACTTGTAGTAAATTCTGGCAGTCTCCTGCTCGAAAAGGTCTGAAATAGATGTGTGCTACGAGATCCTAACATGTATGCACTGGTGTCTTTTGGGCACAGGCTGTACAGAGGACTGTCCAAAGGCTTTTTTTTTTTTCAGGATCAGATTCCAGTTACACCTGCACTAGGTGTTACTGCAGTTTATGGAAATATATGCAATTTTTTCTTCAAACCTGGGGCCTGTTGATCAAGGACGAGCTGTAGCCAGGAGCTCAGCACGTACCAGCAGGTGAATGTGTGGGCAGCTGCTCAGGGGTATTTGCTGCTCCCTTGGAGTTCTCCTGTGCCATGGCCATATCCAGGAGCCTCCAAAGGATTTTCCCATGCCTGCAGCTGCAGTTACAGCTCAAGTGCTCCTGAACTTGCCCAGGAAGACAACTCAAATCCTTCATTTGCCACACAGAGCACTGTAAATGCAAATGTTGTCTCCAGAGCACAGCATACCTGATCTATTGCTGCAGTGGCATTTGGGCTCCCCCATAATTTTCAGCATTAATTTCTTTAATGATGTGTTTGTGTTGGTGTCAGTCAGCCTGAAAAACACCAACTGTTGAGGAATGTTCATGTTCTCATTTGTCAGGCCTTGCAGTGATGGGAGGAGCGTCTGTTCCTGTGTCAGCTCTGCATGCCTGTGGCTCTGCTCACAGTCCAAGTAGGTTAATGCACAGGCAGCTTCCAGAGCCAGTCCCACAGGTGCCCTGGGCACAGGGGTGAAGTGGAATTTACATCACCTGATTACCTGGGCATTGTATTTTTAGCTGGAGGGGAATGCTCCTGTTAGGAGGAGCTGAAGGCTCAGCACCTGTTGGAAGTCTGGCTCTGCAGAAACATTCATTCATTAACTAAATCTTTGGAAATTCCTGCTTTTTCTAAGCTAGCACTGCTCTGAAGAAATTAATGTTCTCTACCAGCTAATGATCTGGACTGTTAGATCATAAAATAAAAACTGTATCTTTATTTATCATTTCTACACTTCCTACACTTAAAATTTACAGAAAACCACACCTGACTGTGGAACAGAAAGGCCTCCATGCCTTCAGCTGCTGCTAGAACTGTGCCAGAGGCTCTTTTATCTTGCTGCTTTTCATGAGGATAATCCTGTTGCTTTCATGCAGTGAAGAAAATTTCCAAGGAACAGGGATTTTGATCAGATTCTGGTATAAAACAGGACTGCAGAGATGGGCTCTGTTAAGATTTGGGTATTGAGGAAGGGAAACAGCTGCTACCTCTGGTTTCTTTGTGAGATGTTCAACTGGGACATTCCCTCCCCTACAGCCCCAGGGATGTCACTGTGGGTGTTTTCCCTCGTGGCAGAGAGAGCTGATTTGAGCTGTGCTCAAATCAATCATGGCCAAGAGCCTTCGATGATGCCACTGAACAAATGCAGATGTTTCCATGAAAGGAATGGCTTTAAACGGACAGAGAGCAGCTTGAGTTGGATATTGGGAAGGAATTCTTGGCTGTGATGGAGATGAGGCCATGGTACAGATTGCCCAGAGAAGTTGTGGCTGCCCCTCGATCCCTGGAATTGTTCAAGGCCACGTTGGATGGGGCTTGAAGCAGCCTGGGCTGGTGCAGAGTGTCCCTTGTCACAGGAGGAGGCTGGAATGTGCTCAGTTCTGCCGGACTCAGATGGGAACAAATTCTGGCCTAACCCTTTACCACTAGAGGGCACTGACAACTCTCATTAATTTTATTCCCTTTGTGGAAACCCAGAGCAAAATATTTCTCCTTTAAAGATTCCCTGCATCACTGTGCAGACTCCTGCCTTCTGACAAACAGCTGAAATCCAAATGGCAGGATATATTATCCATGCATCCTAGCAGATATTCTGGAAAGCCAAGATACCTCTTTTTGTTCTGCTGCTTGCTATTTAGAGCTGGAAAAAAAATCAAATGTGTCAACACTAACACTGAACCCACTCATTCTTGTTTTGTGTCTCCTAGGTTTGGTTTGGGTGTTCCTGTTATTCTGAGGAACTCAGAAGAGACAGAATCCAGCACAAGGGTATTGAAAAAGCGGATGAGACAAGTGAAAAATCCTTTTGGGTTGGAGATCACTAATCCTGCTGCAGCTTCAGTAACAAGTCAGTGGATTTCTTATATGGTTTTCATCAACTTTCATTCCTGAACTTGGTACTTTCCATTTTCTGCCTAGAATCATAGGATGGTTTGGGTTGGAAGGGACCTTAAAGATCATCTTTTTGCTCTCATCCTTTTTGTCTATCATAATTTCACAGAAATACACTTCCATTACAACAGAAATAAGCTTTTACACAGTTTAGAAATGTGGTGTTTTTAAAAGTGAAATGTTTGGATATGAAGGTACATTTTAATTGTCATTAATGGAACACTTCCTGCTATTACAGATCTGTAAGTAACTAAAACATTTGCAGATTACCAACCACTGTGGGCGTTTCTATAAATTTCACAGAATTGTAGAATTGTACAGAATTCATTATGGAATATGTGCCACCCACTTAAATCTAAGCCCAGATCTTCAGCAGGGTTTGGAAGTGCACTATTTTTAATAAATAGATAAATAAATCATCACTCTCTTTTTCTATCTGTTCTCCAATGAAAACTGAATTTAAGTGTCTGTTTGGATCAGAGTTCAAGCCACCTCTATAATTCCTGAAATCACCCAGAGAGGAGGTGGAATCCATGTCCTCCTGCATCACTGGGGAGCAGTGAGCAAGGCTGAGCATCTTCCACCCCACAGCTGTGGGGCCTTCCCATGCATGAGGAGAGGCTGCAGCAGACTTCCCCCCTCCCTCAACATAAAACCCCCTCACCACAACAAATCCAACAATTCAGGTAACTGGGATTTCTCAGGAGCTTTGAGCACTCCTGCTCCTGTTTGTGCAGGAAGTGTTTAGAAGTTGACAGGTTTTTGAAAAAGGAATGGAGAGCATAGATGCCCTTTTGCTCCTCCCTCTGCATGATCAAGAGCCTTATTCTTTGAGAGCACAGAGAGTTTTGTAGATGAGTGATCTAATTACTGCCATTATCTCAGGAGAGAATGGACTTTGGGCTAAGGTTGTGCTCTTGGATCTGCCAATGAGTGTCTAAAGTGTTACCAGAAGTTAAAATTTACCGTTCATAAAATGCATGTGGTATTTTTGTGAGCTTAATCAGCCATTTTATCTCCTCACACCCACCTCCTCATCCCCACTGACTTCCATAAACACTAAGCTGAATCTAAATCATCAAAAGATTTGTTTATAATGATAAATAGTTTTTGTTATTTTATAATGTTTATCATTTTAGAGGAGGCCTAATTGCAGCCTTTCAGTATCTGAAGGGAGCCTAGAAGAGACTTTTACAAGGGCCTGGAGGGACAGGACAAGGAGGAATGGCTCCCCACTGCCAGAGAGCAGGGATAGATGGAATAGTGGGAAAAATCCTTCCCTGTGAGGGTGGTGAAACTCAGGCACAGGTTGCACAGAGAGGGACTTGGGACAGGACACAGGGAATGGCTTCCACTGCCAGAGGGCAGGGATGGATGGGAGATTGGGAAGGAATTCCTGGCTGGGAGGGTGGTGAGGCCCTGGCACAGGGTGCCCAGAGAAGCTGTGGCTGCCCCTGGATCCCTGGAAGTGTTCCAGGCCAGGCCAGACAGTGCTTGGAGCAGCCTGAGATGGTGGAAGGTGTCCCTGCCATGGCAGGGTATGGAACAAGGTGAGATTTAAGGTCCCTTCTAACCCAAACCATTCTATGATTTTATGGTTCTGTGACAAAAATCTGTGACACTGAAGTTGTTTTCTGCTTGTAGCTCTTCAAGCATCTAGACTTAGCAATTCCAGGATTCCTGCACGTGGTGAGTTAATGAAATCCCTCTCCTTTCTCCAAGGGGGTGTAACACTGACACCTGACTGCCTGGAGGACTGTGTCCTTACCTGCTACTGGGGCTGCAATGTCCAGAAACTCCACGAAGCGCTGCAGAAACACGTCTACTGCTTCAGAATAAAGACTCCTCAGGCATTAGAGGATGCTCTCTACAACGAATACCTCTACAAACAGCAGTACTTGTATCCTTTTCTTGAATTGTTTTGACAAAATATGTTGATTTTTTTGGCACGGGGAGCATTGAGGATGGTAAATGCGCTGCAGATTTTGGCACGATTCATTTATGAACAAACACGATGAGAAGTATTCTTTATGCAAACGTCATGTTTGTCTGCAATTGCAGCCACTGATTGTTTACCTTGACACAGGCAAAGCATTAAAAAAAACGACAAGGCAGGGAAATATTGTCAGTTACCAGAAGATGCTCAAGTTGTGGATTTTGGCCCCGTGCCTAGAGCTCGCTATCCCTTGGTAGCACTGCTGACGTTAGCAGATGAAGAAGACAGAGAAATATATGATATTGTAAGTAATATCAGAGTATATTTCAGGGTCACTGTGTTTAAGGTGTCAATGTTTCAGGAGAGAGGCTTGAAAAAAGCAGCTTCACTTTCCTGTTCCCTAGAATTTGGTCCCTCACTTTCTTATTTTCTAAAATAAAGCAGTTCAAAGCTTTAACTTCCAAACCTCAGTCTTTGAAAAGGCAATGGGGAAACATTGCTTACTCTTTACTTATTCACTACAGCATTTAAAAGATGGTTGTGATTTCCCCAAAGCTTCTGCCTGCCAATGTCCCTGAGGAGTGAGGGTTGGGGCAGTTTAGCAACCTGTTACTCTGATTTCTGGGATCACATGGGCATATGGTGGAGCTCTTGCACTTACACAGATTCTTGGATTCTGTTGGCAAGGCAGGAGGGTTTTTTAATAAGTGTCTGGCACAGATATGGAGCTGATTGCTGACTTGGCTATTAGAAACTTAGAAATTACCTTTCTGCCCCAGGTCTGTGTCATGGTTGTGTCTCACAGGAGCCAACTCCAGGGCATTTCCAGGAAGGGGTGAAAGTCTGGCTTGAGGCTGATAGGAGATACTCAGCTCCTCAAAAATGCTCTCCTCCTAATCTCTTGCTATTAAAGCAGCTTCAGCCTTGCCACATGCTGTTCAATACCCTTTATAATTGGTGAACTCTGAATGATTTGAGACACACTTTTATCTCCCATCTTTTCATTGGATTGATAATCTGCTTGCACTGTCTCCTTGAACAGTAGCACAACTGAATTCAGAAGCAAATTGCCTAAATCCACTGAACACTTTTCCATGCATTCACCTGCCAGCTGTAATCACACCAGTGCCTAAGAAATCTGTCCCCTTTCCAGTGATGGCTGTCCTTGGCTTCTTGTCACCTGACTTTAGGACTGCCCTCCTCCCTCCTGTCCCCACTTGAGATGTTTTAATGTTTTAATACCTTTTTTTAGAGACTCTAAATGTAATATTTGAATGTATTTGACATTAGCATGGGCATGAATTTGTAACACCTCTCTTTTGAGCCTTAACATAGAAGAAAGGGGTGGAAGGAGAGTGGTGGAGGTATTTTTCCTCTGATTTTGGAGGAAAGGGACACATCTGTAAATCCAGTCAGGAGTAACTCCACCTGAGCTCCTTGCCAGACAAATGTCAGAATTGGGTCTGGTTTGTTGAAACAAACTTGTAAAATAGAAATGGAATGTGGAAATGGATCTTTGCCAGTGTGATATTACCATTTTGAATTATATTTGGGGGGTCTGTGTGGGTGTCCATCACTGTGGATGGTGTTTCAGTGATTCTTTCCTGGGGAGAAGGTCATCTGATTTTTATCCTAACTGGTTTTGTGGCAAGATCATCCTGACTTGGTTTTGTGCCATCATTTTCCTCTAGATCCAGAAAATTAGCATGACCATATATAAAATGTACAGAAATTACTGGAAGACTGTCATGGCTAAAGTGAAAGCTTAGATCTCAGGCACTGTGATTCAGAAAAAAAAAGACCCTTTTGCCAAGGAATAGTGAAATCAGTTCTTATAAATCCATATGTGTAGGTACATACACATTTGAACTCTGTATTTAATTAGCCATGTGTGGATTTTGAAGTGCAAGTCTAATTTGCCTTTAAATTTCTTTTTAAAGCAAAACAGCTTCTATATTTCATTTCTCTTTTGACAGCTTCTGGGAACTACAATAATATTGAATTTCACTTTCTTTTTTTCCCAGCTTTTTAGAGGCTATTACGTAATTTGGGCAGGGTGGGGGTTGTTAGGCACAGCATGCAAGCTTGGAGTGCTTGTATTTCCAGAGGAATTATCTGAAGTCAGCCCGTGGGGGTTCAGAATCCTTTCCAGTGAAATTTGTCTTTTGCCTGCTCAGATTACAAGCCAATCACTTCTTAGTGATTTTTGGAGGCTAAAATCTGCAGTCTGTGTGTTTCTGAGGGAAGGGGGAGAAAGTGGAGAAGACTGCTCAGGTGCCTTTGCAGTTTGGGGTGTAATTCCATGAGGTGGGAGCAGCCAGAGCAGGGCTCTGCTATAAACTGGCCGCAGAAGAGCTCCATGGGGCAGCAGGGTGGGAAGCTGAAGGAGCACCAAGGGCTCTCTTGTGCCACATCCTGTTTATCCCTTGTCTGCTCTATTTTTTTTAATTAATCGGTGCTTCAAGTCAACATTGTTGAATTCCTGATTGTCTAAGGAATTAAGCAGGTCAGAAGCTGTACCAAAGCAAATCAGAGAATCAGGGAATAATATGGGTTGGAAGGGACCTTAAAGATCATATTTCACCCCCTGCCATGGGCAGGGACACCTTCCACTGTCCCAGGCTGCTCCAAGCCCTGTCCAACCTGGCCTTGGACACTTCCAGGGATCCAGGGGCAGCCACAGCTGCTCTGGGCACTCTGTGCCAGGGCCTGCCCACCCTCCCAGGGAAGAATTCCTTCCCAATCTCCCATCCATCCCTGCCCTCTGGCAGTGGAAGCCATTCCCTGGGTCCTGTCCCTCCATGCCTTGTCCCAAGTCCCTCTCCAGCTCTCCTGGACTCCCTTTAGTCCCTGGAGGGGGCTCTAAGGTTTCCCTGGAACCTTCTCTTCTCTGGGGTGAACGCCCCCAGTTCTCTCAGCCTGAGTGGTAAGGTTATTAAACATAGAATTTTTGTCTGTTTGTAGATTGCAATGGTAGCTGTAATTCACGTTCCTGATGAAAGCTACAGACTCTCCTGCCGAATTTTGTATCAGTATCTCCTCCTAGCTCAAGGTCAATACCATGACCTGAAGGTAAGCCATGCACAGAGTCTGGTTTCATGTGTATGACAGTGTTAACTTTAGCTTGTGTAGGCTTTCAGGAGCCTAAATTAGTACAAGACTTCTATTGTCATGCAAAGAACTGGATGGTAGTTTAAATTATTTTATCAGTTAAGTAGTGCCACAGGAACTTACTGTACAGAAATATTTTCCATTAAAATATTCAAGATTTCCCAGAGAAATGAACTGCTTCTAATCTAGGAGTCCTAGTGTCCACTGAGTGAAGCAGTAGGAAAAATTCACTCTTGAATGATTCTTCTTTCCAGAATTGTTATTTCCTTTCTTCAAAATTCCCTTTTAATCAGGAAAGCCTCAGAAGAAACTTACTTTTTAAAAATTCCTTTTTCTTGCACTACGCTTAGGAATCATGCCCAGAAGAATTTGCACTTCACATAAAATAAGACAAAAAAAGGAGCAGGGGATTGGAATATGAGCAAGAGCAGAATGGGTTGAGTGAAGCAGATTTGACAGCATGGTGGATATAATTTTGGTAGGAACAGATAGAGGATCCCTCTAGGCACAGAGACTGATGGACCAGAAACAAACCCGAGCTGCTCAAAACCTGAGCACTTCTGTTAAATTTCATGCATGACATTGATTTGATACAAGCAAGGTCTGAGGACTTCTCTTTAATATTTTCCCACTGTTTTATGTAATTTCTTGTTTCTGAAATGCCTTTAACTGGAGGCCAGGCAGCTGCCAGGACCCACATAGAATCTGGCACTGTTTAACCCAGTGAATGGATCCAGTGAAACTTCTACTGCACCTGTGCATGTGCAGAGATTGGGGAAGAGTTTTTTCACTCCTAAATATTTGTGTTTATGTGTATTTTAGCAACTCTTCATGTCTGCAAATAGTCCTGCACCCTCCTGCAGTGACACCTTCCCTGGTGAGAGCAGCACTGACAGAGGGCTGCTGGAAAAGGCTGGGCTGGCTGGAGATGAACCAGAATTGCAGGAAGAAAACAGCAAAGACTGTGTTGTGTGTCAGAATGGCCCTGTGAACTGGGTCCTCCTGCCCTGCAGACACACGTGCCTGTGTGATGGCTGCATCAGGTATTTCCAGCAGTGCCCAATGTGCAGGCAGTTCGTGCAGGAGTCTTTTCCACTTTGCAGCAAAAAGGAGCAAGATGAGGATGAATCGACCCGTGTCTTGCAAGATGTTCTTCCTGGAAGAGTTTTTTAACAGGAGTTAAAAATAAAAGACCTGGGTTATGTGCACTAAGATTAAATGTGGAAGCCAGACTATTTATGGGAGGATATGTAGTGTTAACTTGTAGGATTTTGCTTTTTTTTTTTGTTGGGTAATTTTCAGCTTCCTTATTTTTCCTCGCTCCATATGCTCACAGGAGCGCTGCTTCCCCGTGCAATGTGGACAGGAGAAGTGCGTAGGATAGCTCTGAAGGATGTGAATTTATTTATAACTGCTTCCTATTTTCTTGGAGCACTATTGGAGGCTATTTTGACTACTAAATTTAGGCTGTCTACTAAAAAAAGAATAAAACTTGCAAGTGCAGTTGCCCAAGGCTCATTCTATATTTATTGTGTTTAAAATACTAGAGCTGTATATCATTTTAACTGGGTATAATTTAGGAACTTAGCACTTTACAGAATGTACCATATGAAGGAAAGTAAATATTCTTCATCCTTAACCCTGTGTGTGTTTATTTGGTAGCTGAAGGTTGGACTGTGGCAGGAGCTGGGGGTTGAAGGTGGGGCTCAGGACACTGTTTCTGGCTGGTTTGAAGGACTTGTGTGTGAGGGATTTCAGCCAAAGCCCTTTGGAAAGATTTTTGTTGATGATTCTTGTGCTGCATGTTGATGATACTTTCAAGCCTGAGCCCCTGCGATGACATCTTGTGGCACAGACTTTCAGTCTTGTTGGCAGTGCCTGTAAGAACTTGTTCTCCATGCAAATGTTGGTTAATCACTCTCCAGAGTGGTGGCAGCTTTGTGGTGCTTTGAGGGATTTCCAACTCTTTTCCCTTGCATGGTCAGCTTGGATGACCAGTAACAAGTTAACCAGTTACCCTCACCAATAGTCCCAGGAAATGTACCTGCTCTAACAAAGGAAGAAGCTAAAGAATAGCAGAAAATTATTTCCTTTCACTCCAGTGGTGTATGTCAAAAGCAATAAAAATGCCTGTTGAGAAAAGAAAGTGGTTTGTTTCTTTAAAGACAGACAAATTCTCCTAAGGACAAATGGGCTGAGTCTCACATCTGCTTATATAAGGGAGAATGCTCCTTAGAACCTGTAGAAATGGGGAGTAGCTGCTTTCTGTCCTCCCTTTTGTTCCCTTGCAGCTTTTCTCCACATCCAGTCCCAGGACAGCTGCTCAGGCTCAGGCAGGGACAGCTGTGCTCCACAATCCTCAGCCCTGCTCTCCTGCAGCTCCAGGGTACACACAAGCTGCTGCACGCCTCCAAAGCAGGGAAGGAAGCTTCCCCCACTCAAAGGTATTCCAAGTTCACCTTTCCATCCTTCTTTTTTTATATTGTTTGTTGTGACCCTGCTTCTGAACTCCTGGCAATTACCTCTGAGGAAAAGATTTAGGTGGTGCTGTTGGGAAGAGTAATGGGTAGTTGTAAGGACAGATGGAAGTGGGGAATTGATGCCCATAGCCACAGATTTCCAGCCAGTGATCAGCAGGCTGGTTGTGAGATAATAAAGTGACCATCCTGGCCAGGGACAACTTGGGAATAAACTTCTGGACAAACCAGGCTGTTGTTTGCACTGTGTATGAACCAGGAATGACACCCTGAGGTGTCTGTGGGGATGGAGCTGTGCCTGAACCATGGCAGCAGCTGCTTCCACACCAGCAGCTCACCCAGCATGTGGGACAGTGGCTGGGCAGTTTGTTATCCCAGAGGAGCAGGGTAATGCTGTGCTGCTCCAGCCTGGAGCTGGGCACTGATAATTAGCAGGCACTTGTTTGCCCACGGAGATGATGAAGGAGGTGTTGTTTAGTGCTCCACCACAGTAGTCACCGATATTTAATCAATTAATTAAAATCTCCCATCAAACAGCATGATCCAAACCTGTGGGCCTATTTAATCTCATGTGAAATGGTATTCAAGTAACCCCACAGAGAGTTGCCTGGTCTGCCTCATCTTTCAATCGATGCCAGTATTAAATAATAATGGCAAGCAGGATGTAGCTGTGCTGATCTGCCAGGCCATGTATTTACCATTAAGTCTGTCCCAGCTTTTCATTTGTTACTTGCTCTTTTAATAGCATTTTCCAAAGATGCTTAGTTGCTTTCTCTGCTCTAACAAGCTTCCTTGCTGGCCCAAATGAAAGACCTGATGAGAGTTATAAAAAGTGCAGTAGCTGCCTTATTACATTTGCCTTCTTCTGAGAAGCCATGCCAAAATACAGATCAGGTGAGAAGGAAAAGGAGCAGCTCTAAAGCTGCCCAGTGTTTCCCTTGGTTGTCTTAAAGCAGGGATTCAAGGCTGTAAGAGAGAAATAAAATCTTCTTGTGACCCACAAAAACACAGTGTATTGACAGAGGCTGTTCTGCTCTGTCACCCTGTTGTAATAGAGGTGATAGAACATTCCTTTTCTGCTCATTATAGATGATGTTTATGGTTTTGGTGACATCAAGGAACATTGGAAGACTTCTGGCAATGGGATTTGGTTCTTTTAAGCAGCACTGGGGTGTTTCAGATTCATAATGTTTTTTGCTCTAGGAGAGGTTGGTTTGCTTTGATTCATCAACCCTAATCAGAGCTGAGGCTTCCAAATGGTTGATCAGACAAAGTGGTGCTATTTAGGGATGTCCCAAGGTGTCTTTCCAAGTGCCAATGGACTGTGACATGGCCATCTTCCTTCTGTCGGGAAAGTTGCTGTCCTAGGATCTTCTTTCTGCCTTATCTGCCTCCTAAGTAGAAGGGAAAATGGTTGTAGGGAAAATCCACCTCAGCTCAGGTGGCTGCTGTACCGCTCCCTGACAGGAGGGTGCAGCCTGGTGAGGGTGGGTTCTTCTCCCAAGAATCAAGGAATAGGACAAGAGGAAACAGCCTCAAGTTGCAGCAGGGGAGGTTTAGATTGGATATCAGGGAAAATTTCTTCACTGCAAGGGTGGTGAGACTGTCCACAGGCTGCCCAGGTACATGTTTTGTTCAGCTTTAAGATGAGCTTCTGTGTGAATCTGATTTAAATGCCTCATTTACATGCTACCATCAAACTTCAAGTATGGTAACAGCAGACAGGAATTGAGTGAGTTTCTCCTGCTGATTTGCACCTTGCTGGGGCTCCCTGTGCCCTGAGGAAACGCTGCCAGGTGAGGGAGGTCTGGGGCTGACATCTGTCACTGGAGGTCTCTGCAGGCACCAGGCACCACTTGCTCAGCTGTTCTCACATCCAGAGTAAACAAGGAGTGGCCTCTGTCACTGCAGCGGACGTGCAGCCCCTGCAGAGGCTGTCCCTGGTGTCCTGTGTGTGTGGAGCTGATGTAATTAATACCAGGGATAGCTGAATTCCATCTGCTACAGCAGAAGTCCTCTGAACTGAGCTGGTAGAAAGGCTTGGTGTTGCCTTGCTGGAATTTGCTGGGCAGGAAAAAAGAGAAAATTGGATTAGGGGTTTATTTCTGGGTAAGTTTGGTATTACCACCATTTCTGATGGCACACAAGGATGCAGGTGCAAACCTGAGCACAGCTACAAGGCCACAGCTGAGCACTAGAGAGTCCCAGGTTTTGCAGGATCTGCCACAACATCCCCCAGAACCACAGAGGGGGCCAAAAAGTGTCTGCTGAGCACTCCAGAGTCACTTGGGGCAGCTCTGCAAATTGTTTCTGTGTTGCTTTTACTCTGTGTGAGCAATGTGTGTAGAGAGACAAGAGCTTGTAGTGCAGTGTGGATATAGCTGTAAAAAGGGCCTGACACTGGTTGGATTCCATAAATTCCTGGGAATGTGCAAGACCAACATAAAGGCACCTTTGTGCTGCTGCAGCTGAGCTGGAGAGATCCTGCCTTAATTACCCCATCTCATAATGGGAATGATTTAAAAGAATAAAAATACTATATGTAGACGCAGTCTTAAGAATAAATGAATCCATCAGCAGAGTCTGATGTCCAAAGTGAGGAGTCTTTGTGTTTCTCCCACAGAATTTTGGAGATCAATGACATCATAAACTCATGCTGAGGTTACTGAGCCTTCATCAGGCCTGGGAAACCCAAAAAACTCCTTTTGTTCCTTCTCTCTGCACATGCAGTCCTCAGACACGGAAAGGGCAACACTGGGATGTTTGTCACAGTTGTGACATGAGGATTTGCATTTCTGTCACACCTCTGGAAGTGTTCAAGGCCAGACTGGGTGGAACTTGGAGCAACCTGCTCACATGGAAGGTGTCCCTGCCCATGGCAGGGGGTTCGAATGAGTTGATTTTTAAGGTCTCTTCCAACCCAAACCATTCTGGGATTCTCTGATTTTCATTCTTTAGAAAACACCTGCACTACCTGGATCCTCCTGAGATCTGAGTGAATCCCAGAACTGCTTCTGTGGGACCAGCAGTAATTATCAGAACAATTAGTTGCTACCTGTGTTTTCTATCCTCAGTTTGCAGCGACCTTTGATCAGCAGAAGATTTGTACTTTAAAAGCTTTTCTAGGTTTTAAATGCTTCCTCCAGCTTTTTGTCTTCATCAGCTGAGGGGTTTTGGCAGTTCCTAATAATTTTTGCTCTCCCATTGCATAGCCACTTCACATCTAATATTTCCTGGCACGTTTCTCAGTAGTAGCTGCAGTCAGGGGACTGGTGAGAGGTCTAATGCATCACTTCTCTCTCTCCACATGCTGTTTATTCCAGTGTGTATCAGCTCCTCATGAACAATACTTTGACAAGCAGGCTGGAAGGGAGGATTGCTAACTTGTGAATTATTTTGATAGTTACCCTCTTCTTTTTTTCCCTGTAACTCTGCAGATGCTGTTGAGTTTGGAGGCAGAACAGAGCTCCTACCAGGGGTTATCAGGCATCAGCCTCCTGCCAGCAGAAGTGTGAGATACAGATGTTGTGTCTTCCCTGCTCACGTGCAGCACAGACACCACATTTGGTTTTCTTCACTCCAGTTCCTGAGGGTCCTCAATTTCAAGGATTTTCCCTGTAGGGAAAGACTGCCAGCTCAAAAAGCAGCAGCTTGGAGGGAGCCTGGGGTGGCATCTTGCTGGCAGCAAGGCTGGGGATGATTATGGCAAGTGAGGAGCCCTGAGGGAGTCAGACATGGCATGGTCTGTGCTTGCCAGGGTGAGCAGAGCCCTGTGGGCAGCACATTCCATTGATCCAAGTGAGAGCAGGGCAGTGATTTATGGCACAGCACAGCTTGAAAAGCAGTGGTTTTCATTCACCAGATGCTGTCATACATGAGACAAGGTTGGTGAGCCAGCTGCTGCCTTTCTCCTCCTCCCAGGTACCAAACCCTGGCTGCAGTGGCTGCAATATCATCCAAACCCTCCTCTACTGAGACAGCTTGAGTGACACAAGAATTTACCTTTACATTTTGCTATAGGACCAAAAAGAAGTATTTGCCAAGAGCTGGTAAATTCCCATTAAAGAATGACTACAACTTTCCCAGTCTTTCAATCTCTTAAGTGTCTTCCCAGAGACACAAAAATGTGTGAATGAGTCTGCCAGCTCCAGTTTTCCCTTTCGGCACCAACTTCTTAATGAAAAAGTCTCCATCAAATTTCACAGCATTCAACACTCTGTCATTAGGAGGGCTTGGGTAAGATGCAGAACAGCCCTCAGAGGTCTCAGTGGATCATCTCCATTTACATCTGTTCCAGCTGTGCCCACACATGCTTGTCAGTCCATCCAGCCCTAGATGGCACTTCCCTGGATTTTGCTGAAATTGTTTGGAGCCAAGAGCAGGAGGATCAATGAGGGCTGTTTTCTTCTGTGTTTATCTTCCACATTTGGATCCTCTTCCATTTCACCAAGTGTGAGCATTGAGGTTTTCCTCCACCCCATCATCCTGGCTACATCTAAACGCTCACCCAGCCTGCAAACTCCTCCTCTCTCCTTTAACGATATTCTTAAATTACCCTAATTTTGTCAGCTGCTCCATTATTAATAACTAACGAGGAAAACTGCCACAGTGTCAGTGCTGCTGACACGTGTCTCAGGCTGGAACCAGGCTTCCAAAGAGAGTTTCTTGAGAGGGGTGGTTAGGGAAGCAATTTCCTCGATGGTGCGTGCTAATGCACATTTCCAAGGCTGCCTTGGAGCCGGGGAGTCGAGCAGCTCCGTTGCACGGTGCCTCCTTGGGGATCAGTGTCTTGTTTCATCAGGGCCATCTGCTTGCAACACAGCCTCAGTCAGCTCCAAGTCCTATAACAAGCTGCTCTCAGTGCTGGCTGGAAATGGTTGGAAAAATCCAAGTGTTGTAGGTAAACATGAGGCTGGCTATGGGATACAGCCATGCAGGGAGTTATTGTGCTGGCAGGCATTTAGGGGTGTTGGTGTGCATGAAGAGGGGCCCAGAGCTACTCAGATCCATGCCAGCTGTGAGTGGAGCTGTTCTCCATGCCCGTGCCAATGGCTGGAAAGGATGGAATGGGACATGTCTGGTGTGCCCCACAATCCAGCACCGATAACCAGGCTGCCCTGAAGGCCAACACTCACAGAGATCTCAGTCCTGCAAAGGCACATTCTGCAAATACTCACTTGCTGTTGATCAGATGTTGCAATGTTTATATTCATGGGGTTCTTTGAAACTGGCAGAGCCCAGTGGAACTTAGGGGAAATCCTTCAAAACCTTTTGCATCCCCTTCTCCCTCAGCTCCTCTTCATCACCACTCTGTTGGCATCTCCAGGCACGAGGGCAGCCTGTGATACATTTGCCAGGGGTGGTTTTTTGAGCACCATTAGTTAAGCTGATTTATTTTGTTGGCTCTGTGTCCCTGGGGTCCCTGTGAGCCAGCTCATCCAGCGTGCAGGGCAGAGCTGACACTGCTGGAGAGGCGATGTCTGTGCACTCCCGGCATTTCAGAGAGGACATGGGATCTTCTCACAGCACCCCCTTGACAATGGCTGAACAAATACAATGTGAGCAGCCTTTCCATGCTAACCAGTATTTCCCAGTGCTCCTTTCCCCAGGTGTTTGCACCCAGATGCTGCCACTCCTCTTTCCCTGTCAGATCTGCAGTCACAGCTCAAGCCAGAGGGTTAAATGTGCTTTTCCTACCAGCCCTGATCCTCCATCACCCAGTGATCACTGCCTCCAGCATCAGAGGAGTCAGCCCACGCTGCTTTCACCAGGATTTGGGCTATGCAACACTTCATTTGCTACTAACAGGGCTTAAGAAGCAGTGGTTGTACATCCACACTGAGAGCTGGTCTATGTGGAAGGTCATGTTAAGGTTGGAAGATGGTCTTTAAGGTCCTTTCCCACCCAAATCCTTCAAGGATTCTGTGATTTTTTAATATCTGCCTTATCCAGTTTGGAAATACAGACCCACATAGGTTTTATTGTTTACTTTTTATTTTTAACTTTACTCTATTTCTTTTTGCTTTTTGAAGGGTGTTTTTCTCTGTGAATTTTACAGCTCCACTTCACCACCCAAGGTAAGAGAAATTCTGCCATCCCACTGGCCAATTCCCACACTGTGTTTAGGAACAAATGGAAGTGATGTTGTGTTTAATTATCCCAGCCTGCTTACCATGGTATTTTCACTAATATTTGGGTTTAATGAGCTAGGAAATCTGGGCCATTGTGTGCTGGTGGATACACTCATCCTTTCTTCAGCTAAATATGTTATCAGATAGCTTCCACAGAGATGAGCAACTGCTTCCTTTGAACTCGGGAATCATCAGGATTCACTAATTTGCTTGGACCACCTGCTTGGTTAATATAACCACAGGCCTCTTGTTTTCCCTCTGAAATGGTAAACACAAATCTAAATGTTGCTGTACTGACCCTGGAGAAGAGGAGGCTCAGGGGAGACCTCATGGAGGCTGCAGCTTCAATCTCTGCTCTCAGTGGCAGTGACTGGGAATGGCTGGAGCTGCCAGGGCAGGTTTAGGTTGGATATCAGGAAAAGTTCTTCCCCCAGAGGGTGGTGGAGCACTGCACAGGCTTCCCATGGAATGGTCACAGCCACAAGGCTGCCAGAGCTCCAGGGATGTTTGGACAACGCCCTCAGGCACAGGGTGGGATTTTTGGGGTGTTTGTGCAGGGCCAGGAATTGGACTGGATGATCCCTTCCAGCTCAGGATATTCTGTGATTCCATGACCCACCCCAGCCCACAACAACACAATAACAATGCACAGCCCCACTAACAGCCTCTGCTTCCTACCCAGGCACTTGCAGCCCTGCAGAAATGCTCCAGCTGCGTCTGCAGAGACCCCAAGGTCCCCCAGGAATTACCTTATAAAAGAGAATTACCCTGCTTCTGCACTCAATCTGCCTTGTGTTTTGCTTGGGGTGTCTTTGCCCCCAGGACATGTGGTCTGCACTCTGGATTCTCCATCTGCAGGGAACAGAGGTGGCCACGGGGGTGTTGGTGAGTGCCCCCACTGCAGTCAGGGAAGGAGATTTGCTCCCAGCCAGCTCGAGGATCCTTCCATCACACGGGCACCCGCCCTGCAGAGCCCAGAATGCAGCAAGGAATTTCTTCCACGGGTCACAGATCTGTTTTTTAATTACCATAGAAACCTCCAAACATCAGGCGTGTGCTGTTACGTCAGGGTCTCACTCTTCCACAGCTGCCTCCTTGGGACACTCTGGGGAACAGGAACTGTGGGGTCCTAAATGGTGGGGGATTATTTTTGGATTAATTACTAAGCATGGTCTTGGTGTCTCCTGGAGCACAGGATAGAAACCGTGGCTTTGGTCCTTTTTTCCTCCACAGCTTGCTGGTGTGGGGGGACACCATTCCCACCGCCCTTCCCAGCCTCCCAGCGGGATGCATTTACTGCTTCATCCCTAAATATCCTTCCCATCGCTGCTATTCCCACTTTAGACGTGCAAAATGCAAAACCTGGGAGGCGTTCTTGGCACAGCCAGCTTGGCAACCCTTAAATCAGCGGGGTGTGAGCGTTCCCACCCGGAGCTCCTGGTGCTCCCGCGCCAGACGCGCACCCGGCGCGGCAGATGGTGCATCCTCACGGCTCCACGGCCATTCCAGAGCACACCCCGACTGCAGGAGGGCTCTCAGCACCTTAGGTGAGGAGAAAGGGGCTCCTTGGTGGAGCATAGATTGGGATGGAGCTGGAGGATGGGGCAGATGGCCGGGGTTTGTTGGCAGGGAAGTCCTGTTTGTTTAATTAGTCACCAGACAGACTGAGAGCTAAAAGCAAACTCCAAGTGTGGTAAGATGGACCATTTGCACTTGATGTCTACCTGGTGATCCTCATCTCGTCATCCTGCAGTGGGATTGATGCTCCAGCACATGGGACCAGGTGTTCCTGGTGATTTTGGGTGGCCTTTGGTTCCCCACTACTATTTCTCCCCAAAAGGGGCAGATTCAGACACATGTAAAAGCAACCAAAGGATTCACAAACATGGAGTTTTCCTTTCTCCAGCCCCCACCAGAACACACAGCCACTTGTAGGGGATGGATTTCTAAAGGGGCTCCAAGAGGGCTGGGAGGGACCTGGGACAAGGGCCTGGAGTGACAGGACAAGGGGGAATGGGTTCCACTGCCAGAGGGCAGGGATGGATGGGATATTAGGAAGGAATTCTTCCCTGGGAGGGTGGGCAGGCCCTGGCACAGGGTGCCCAGAGCAGCTGTGGCTGCCCCTGGATCCCTGCAAGTGTCCAAGGCCAGGCTGGACAGGGCTTGGAGCAGCCTGGGACAGTGGGAGGTGTCCCTGCCCATGGCAGGCGTTTGGAATGAAATGAGCTTTAACGTCTGTGATTCTGTGGCTCACTGGTGGAGGGGTTCAGCCCCCCCTTTTGCCATGATGTCATCATGCCACCCTCCCAGACCGTGTCCTGACACCTGGGCACGTCTCCCATCTCTGACCTTCCCTGTTCTCAGAGTGATGAGGACTGGGAGATGCTGCAAAGGCAGAATCATGGAATCACAGATTGTTAATGTTGGAGAAGCCCTCTAAGATCATCGAGTCCAGCCATTCCCCCAGCACTGCCAAGGCCACCACTGACCCCTGTCCCCGAGTGTCACATCCACACATCTGTTAAATCCCTCCAGGGATGGGGACTCCACCACTGCCCTGGGCACAGGTAGCAGTGTCACTTGTTCCTGAGCATGGGTCAGGTATTTTGGGGACTCCTAAAGGGGCTCTGAGAGAGCTGGAGATGCACTTTGGACAACAGCCTGGAGTGACAAGACAAGAAGAAATGGCTTAAAACTGACTGGTACTCCCACAAATGTAAAGCCCACAGATAAAAATCACTTTACACCTTTATTTTTGCTTTATAAAATGTTTGATTATGTTCAGTATTCGATGCCTTCTTGCAAACACTTGTGCTTAGGGTTTTTTCTCCCCCATTTCCCTTCTTGTATATACCTGTATCACTCACCCCTTGAAATAGGATGGAAATAAATGAAAAAAAAAAGAAAAAAGAAAAAAAAAGGAAGGAAATAAATGAGAAATGGGAAATGGAAATAAAATCTGCGCAGGAAATGATAACCCAAACACAAATCCTGTCCCTGCACACTTGGAGCTTGACGGGCTTAAATCCATGCATATTTAATATCTAATATGCAAAACGCTGGGGAAAAAAAAAAAGTTTAAAAATTACCATTAGGGGACGAGGCCACATTCACCAGAGCCCAAAGCGGCGCTTTTTCCCCGCAAACCATCCCCCGCTGCCATTACCCCGCAGCCCACTAGAGGGTGGTTTCCTCCAGCGGGAGCTCCACAGCGGCGCGGGGAGGGAGGGAGGGGATCCGGAGTGTGTTTTCCAGCATTCCCCGGGCAGGAGGAGCGCCCAAAATCCCCGGGGGGAGTGGCAGAGATGGTGGTGGGGGGGACAGAGGGGACACACGGGGGACGCGCGTCCCCCTCGGGCTCCCCCCTCCGCCGCGCGGCTCAGCCCCGCCCACTCTCCAATGACGTCACCCGTATGCAAATGAGCGACATGGGGGAGCGGGGGCCCGGCGCGCGGCCGGGCTCAGTCTCGCGCCGCGGAGCGCGCGCGCGCCCCCCCCTCCCCTCTTTCCCTTTTCCCTTTTCCCGCCTCCTTCCCTCATTTCCCCCCCCTTCATCCCATGGACATGGCACGGCCACCTTAAAGCGCCGCGCCGCCCCCTCCTCCCCCGATCGCCGGGGCCGCTATGAGTCAGGTGAGTGTGTTTTTATACGGAGTGTGTGTGCGGGGGAGAACTTTTGGGAGGGGGGGGGGGTGGGAACTGTGCTGCAGTGGGGTGGGGGGGATTGTGCTGGGTGCTTTCCCCCCCATCCCAAATGGCGGTGCTGGATGTGGGGGGATCGCGGTGGCGCTGGAGCAGTGGGAGGAAGGCAGCGGGCTGAGTGCGAGCCTTCCTCTCCATCCTCCTCGTCCTCCCGCAGCCCCCCTGACGCCCCCTCCTCTCTGTGTTCCAGGTGTGAAGCCCCCGCCGGGAGGAGGTCATTCCCCTCGCTGGCTGCAGCCCTGACGCTGGGATTTTCCTTTTTTTGGCTTTTTTTTTTATTTTTTTTTTCGGCCCCACCACCTCCCTCCTTCCCTCCCTCGCTCCCTCCCTCCAGGAATCCAGCGCTGCACCGGAGCCAGAAGAGAGGGAGCAAAACCCAGCCCAGGCCGAGAGCCGCGTCCAGAAACCAAACCCGCCCTTCGCGTCGCAAAGGAGAAATTTTTTTTTTAATTATTATTATTATTATTTTTATTTTTAATACCCCTGACCCGAGCACGGTGGCGGCAGCGGCACCGGGGCAGGGAGGCTGTCCCGGTTATTTATTCTCTCCCCGCAGAGCTGTCCCTCCGGCTCACCATGATGTTCCGAGACCAGGTTGGCGTGCTGGCCGGGTGGTTCAAGGGCTGGAACGAGTGCGAGCAGACTGTTGCGCTGCTCTCCCTGCTCAAACGCGTCAGCCGGACCCAGGCTCGCTTCCTCCAGCTCTGCCTCGAGCATTCCCTGGCAGACTGCACCGAGCTCCACATCCTCGAAGGGGAGGCCAACAACCCCGGTGAGTGCTGGCGAGCCTTCTCGGGCAGTGCTCTAATGCCGTCGAAATTAAAAAAAAAAAAAATACACCCGAGAAACGGGTGCGGTTTGGGAGCCGGGGGCTCCTCCAACTCGGTTCTCTGCTCGCGTTTTATTTTCCAAACGAGGTTTGGCTTATTTCAGTTTGGTTTTTCGCAGCAAACTACTCCGCTCCATGGCGTGGTGTAACTACGGTAGCATGAATGATTGGTGGGTTTTTTTTTTTCCCTTTCCCCCCCGTGCCCCCCCTTCCTCCTTCCATGCAGTTTCCTGTGAAATAAGTAAGTCAGGTCACGTAGAGTCTGGATTTTCTAGGCTTCTTTTGGGCAACGTGGCTTGCTTTGCTCTCTGCAACATGCAGAAGCAGCCCATCGCTACCTCAGACGAACTGTTATTGTATAAAGGTCTGGACAACTGGGTTATCCTATTTTTTTTTTCCTGTTAAATGTGGCAATTCCTATTTCATCATTCAGATCCTGTTTGGACGCATTTTTTTTCCTGCGGCTCTGAATACCCCCTTGTGTTTCAGCAGAGCTCGGAGAAAATATGAGTGGACTGTTTCATGTTACTGAGCGTGCAGGGTGCAGGACAGCAAATGTGCTTGGCTACCGAAAGTGTATTTTTCTTTTATTTATTTGTCATTACAAGTTGCTCAACTCCTCCAAAGTAAATGGGAGTTGGAGCAGGATGGGAATGGCACAGGCTCCGTGCGAATTGCGCCGTGTGTTCCCGTATTTATTTGTGGGGGTGTGTTACAGATGTGTGTGTTCCTAAGCGTGGATGTACGCAGGGATGCAAGTTGCTTCAAGCAGAGTTTTTGTAACACAGAGGGCCAGCAGGGAAGGTGAAATGTCATTTAGTTGCGCAGTTCTGTTTCTCCAACACCTCTCAAAAAAAAAAAAATAATCCCAAACGAAAAAAATCCCATAAAAAGCAAAGCAAACCCCCATTCCTAAGCCCCAAAATCGCAGGGGGCTGGAAGCTCTCGGGTGTTGGGCTGTGCGTGGCAGAGCAGTGCCGGGGAGCGGCCGGCTGCGTTCCGTGATGGATGGAAATCCTGCGGCCGGATCCCGAGCGGAGCCCCCGGTGTGGACGGGGCGGGAGGAATGCAGGGTCCTTCCTTCTCCAGCTGTTCCCTATTAGAGCACCGAGCCGGCAGGATTTGGCAGCTGCCTGCGCTGCCATTTGATGACAAGGTCCAGCGCAGCGCCGTGTTCCACCGAGGACGGATTTAAGTCCTTCTGCAGGAAACCGAGCCTGGAGCTGCTCCGGCGCACAGGGATCGGGGCTGGCTACGGGGGAGCGAGGCTGGAATTGGCCGTTCCCTTATATAGCTCGCAGGAATGAGAGGGAGGAATGCTGCCGAGTGCGTCTGGGCGCAGTGCTGCTGCTTTTATAAACAGCTGAAGGGATGAACCTCATCCATCCCTTTGGGTGGGGAGGCCCCGGGGGGGGCCGGGAGGGAACACATTCTCCAAACTCGGCTGCTCCTGGATGAATCTGCAGCTTCCCGTGCCAGCCTCAGCACAGCTTTGCTGTGGTTCCCTCTGCGAGTTAGTGTGAGCAATATATTTTTAATTTTTTTTTTTTATCAGCGTCTCAGTTTTTCATTCTGGGTTTGGCAGCAGCTGTGTCCCCTCGCTCGGCCAGGGGATTGGAGGGGGGTGATTTGCCTCCTGCCACCAGGAAAGGCAAATTGTGAAGGAAAACAGGGTTCTGAAGAGGTCCTGGACACAGAGTCATGTAGGGCCGCCTGTGTGGTGGCATTTTCTCAGTGTAAGGCTGGGTGCAGACCAGGGTTGGGCCCTTCCCATCTCCACTCGTGCGAGCAATCCCTGTTTGCCCCTGTAATCCTGGTGACCTTGCTTGGCACAAGGATTTCTCCTGCGTGCAGGGCTTGGCACCCAGCCCCTGCCTGGCCCTTGCTGCCTTGGTGGAGCTGCCTGAGCTCTCCCTGGCCTGCCTTCCAAAAATGATCTCTTCCTCCAGGGCATTCATAGCTCTGGTGCCAAAACCTGGATCCACTGAGTTCCTCTTTCTCACCGAGCATCCCCTCTGTATGGCTTTCCCTTGGGATGGGCAAATCCATGCATCCTGCAGAGCAGGACATGCACTTTTGCAGGCAATCCTTTTGCAGTGCAGGGAAGGTTAGTTGAGATTTGTAACCAGGCTCAGTTAGGAAATAGCTTTTAGTCTCCTGTGTTAGTGCTGCTTTCCTAAAACCACCTATATTCCTTAAATCACTCCTGTTCCACGCCTGTTTGCCAGTCTGGCACTTGTCACTTCCCTGGCAATGGAATCACCTTGCATTACTTCTTACTCTTTGAATCCTGGTATTTACATTACTGATTTGGATTTGGGCTCGATTCTTTCCCAGGCTGGGGCCTGAGGTGGCTCCTGGTACATTTTCCTGGTGTTTGCTGACTTGGAAATAGTGGCTCACTGCTTGTAGGTGTCCCATTGGTATCCCTGGTGGGGGCTGTAGGGCAGGAGATGTTCCCTTTCCATGAAATCCACTGTCTGGGAAGTGGTGTCACCAGCTGAATGTAACTGCTGGGCTAATGTCCTGGAGCAGGTGTTGGAATTACACTGGACCTTGTGAGAATTGAGTTGTTTCATACATGCAGGACCTGTTACTTGTCCCAGCCCCGTGGGGAGGTGGGAAAACTGGAATGTTACTCCTAGGTTCTTAGGAGTAAGTGGCAGCCCTGCTGTGATCTGTGGTGGATGGGCACCATCTTTGGAACTGTTATCACCAACAGCAGAGATCAGGAGGGTCCCAAAGGCAGCCCAGAGCTCAGAGATCCTCTCTGCCTGGTGGTGCTGGGCTCAGAGCCCTCAGGTGTGTGCACCACGTGTGGAGGAAAACCCATTTCAGCAAAGGTGTCCAGGTTGTTTCTTGCCTGGTAGACTCAAGATGAGAGGTCTGATGAATGGCAGATGTGATGGGAAAACTCAAGGAAGAGAATTTTTTAACTGGTTAATTGCCACAGAGAAGCAAATATATTTAGTTTGGAGGAGCTCTATTTTGGTGATGTTTTTTTTTTCCAAGTGTGAGGGTGTTTTCATAATGACAGCCAAGCTGTCCTCATCAGTACTGCAAACCCCACGTGGCTGTGCTGTGTACAGCTGTGTATGAACCTCAGGAAGCCCTGAGGATCCTCCTGGTTCCGTGGTTCCCTGCCTAAGCCTGGAGGGGTGGATGTAACCTTGTTGCCAGCCTCAGGTGTCTTGCAGGAAGCTGCATTGGTGTGTGGGGGCTGCAAGACCACCTGCAATCCATTGCTTAGATATAAAGGGAAAATAGGACTGGGAAGTAGACTTGGAAGGACATCTATAGATTCTTCATTAGGTGAAATGCACAGCTTGGGACTGGCCTACACAGTGGCTTCACTGAGCTTTAATGGTTTAAACTGGTGAAGAGTGTGGGTTGTTGCTAATTCGACTGGAGCGTGCGTGGCTTGGTCTGCTGAGAAGGAGGAGAATATGGAAACCGTATTATCTGTGCACAGAAATAGAAGTTTCAGGTATTGCACAGCACTATTTAAAAGCCTGCTATAACTTCCTTCCTTCCTTCCAGCCTGGCCTTGCTGGGCAGCTTCAGTCCCAGCTGCTCGGAGCCGTCAGGACACAACAACCTCCACTGAGCTTCCAGGAAAGGTCAGGCAGGAGTGGGGTGGGAATGGGACCTGTGCTCCTCCTGGGGCACCCAGCGCTGCTGGGTGTGGCTGCTCTGTGGGCTGCAGACCCGGTGAGGAGATGTGTGGCTTGTCCATGGAACATGGGTGTTGAGTGCAGAATCTGCTTTCATCCACTCCAGCATCCCTCTGTGGTTTGTTCCCAAAGCAGTCCCACATCCCACCCCACCAGCCCTGGCTCTCTCATTCCTGCAAGGTTGACACAAGTGCCCAAAGACTCCTGTAGGTCCTCCAGGTGTCCAAACACCCATGTGCACTGATGGAAGCAGTGACAGCTTTGAGCTCTTGGCCTTAAAGGACAAGAAGCTTCCTCTGGCCTGTGCACAGGACATTCACTGCTCCATGTGTTAGGGCCAAAATCTTAATTTCATTTCAGCAGGCTGTCAGGTATCACAGGTATCATCAGGATGACCTAGATTCCTCATCCTGGGAAGGACTGGCCAAAGGAAGAGACAAGGGTTGCAGGGAGCTGTAATGTCTTTTAATAGACCAAGTGATGCAGCTGGAAAAAATGGCCAGGCATGAAGGTGCACCAGCTCAAAGGAGGGCTTGTGTGCTTGTGGGTTTTTTTCCCAACTGTACCAGCTGGTCTATTAAAAGGTATTACATATTCCTGCAGACCTTGCTGCTTATATCCTTAGCTCCCTGTGGCTCCAGCCCTGCATCTGTTGCTGCCACCCCAGCCACAGTCTCCCAGCCCATCAGGAAGCTGCTACCCCCGCACTGTGCAAATTTTGTAGTTCATCCTCAGTTACCCCACTGATGGCAAATCATTCAGTGCCCAGTTGGAGGGTGTTTCCCATTTAAAAAAAAAAATTCTTGGCTTGCAGTTGCATTGCAATGCTGAGCTGTGGTTTAAATGTCCTTGGGCTGTGTGAGGGCATTGCTGGGCTGTCACACAGTGGGACTGGAGGAGCCCAGGAGGGGGAGGGGGTGTGGAGCTGAGCCTGTGCTTACTGGATTTGATGGGGAATTCTGAGTGCAGGGCTGGACATTGGCATTGTGTGGTCATTCCACACATTTGTGTCTGCCTGGAGAGGGATGTGAGCAACCCTGCTGGCTCTGCTCATTAAAAGTTAGGAGCTGGGACTCCTAAATGGAGAGATCACAGAATCAGAGAAGGGCTGGAAGGGACCTGAAAGCTCATCCTGTTGAAACCCCTCAGACAGGGACAGCTCAGAGTTCCATCCAGCCTGGCCTTGAACACTCCCAGGGATGGGACAGCCTCTCTGGGTGACCTGGGCAAAGCTCAGATCTGCTGAGCTGACACTTGCTTTAACCTGCCTGCTGGTGCTTGACCTGCTGCCACACACCTTTCCCAGGTTTTGTTTGCAAACTTGAGGGCTAAAAGCTATCAGTGCTGGGATTTTGGGAAATATTAAGGGTAGGGGTACAGAAGTACAGAGTGCTGTTAGCCAGGGGCTTTGAGCCAGGCTACACACCCAGTGTTCTCTTGTGATTCAAAGCTATTTTTATTTTTAGGGATGCTTTCCAGAGTGGCTGTGGGAAGCACTGCAGGCTGCAGGAAGGTCTGTGGTGTGGCATTACAAAGGTTCCCCTTTGCTGTCCCCCTCACCCCAGTGCTGGGACCTACAGGAGACTCTCCTGGGCTTGCACTTTGCTCTTCTGTATTTTCTCCTATTTGTTTAAAACCTCCTTCCCTTGTCATTCCTGGCACGTGTCCCTTGCAGTAAGGAGATACTCCTGTGCCTGCTCCCAGAATTCTGCCAGCATGAATGACAAAGTCTCCTCCATTGGCAGAGCTAATGAGGGCCAGGTCTTCTGGATGGGGGGTGGCAGAGCTTGCCTGGGTGGTAATTTTTAGGCTGTAATACTTAAAATGGAAAGGAAAAAGTTAACTAATGGTAACAGCCTGTTCTGCTGCCTGGAGCATGGTGTGGTGCAAGAGGGTTGCTCATGGGTGGGCTGCTGTTCCCCAGAGACCTTTCCATACTTTTCAGTGTCCTTTTAACCCTTTTCTCAGGTAGTTCAGGGAGGGGCCTGATGCCAGGGTTAGTGCCAGGGTTAATTTCCTCACTGACTTCAGTTGGGAAAAATCCCACTGTTGGAGTGCATGTGAAAGAGGCAGGGAAGCATTTCCTGCATCATCACAGACCTGAGCTGGGATCCTCTGCCTGGACCAGCTTGTTCCTTGATTCCTTCTGTGCACATATCTTGTATTTGTGCTTGGAAAAGCAGCAGAGCTGGAGTTCTTCCTCTCCTACCAGAGTGGGAGCAGGGAGGATGTTGGTGGAGGAGAGGAAGCACACAGAGCATCACTATCAGGATATAGATTGATGGGAGAGGTCGAGGACAGCTTTAGATCAAGAGCTGAATAGGAACCAGCTGTAGAGCCATCAATTAAAATAATCTAGTTTGTGAATACACTTATCTGCAAACGAGATTAAATGGATGAGTGGGGAAAGCGCTCTGCCTGCAGCTCACACTGCTGCTGCTGGATCATCCTCTGCACTGTTCCATCCTTTGGCGTGTTAGACCTCAAAATCTGAGCAAAGCTGCACGCCCATTTCACCTATTATATATTTGCAATTAGGCCAGTTGATTTTAAAGCAGTTGATGCTCCAGTCAGCTGAATTTTCCCACAGAGTTCCCCTGAAGCAGTTGAAGCTTGTGGATGACGGCAGAAATTCCCATCTCCCTACAATTTCTCAAGCTCTGCCCTTTCTTTTTCTCATGCTCCATCAAAAAAGACCACCTTGGTTTCATTTGTGGCCCGTGAAAGCCACTTCTCCCTGAGCTGGGAATTATGTTTGCAATCAGTGTAACTGAAATAGTAATTAGTGTGAGCTCCAGCTTTATTTTAGGATGCATCCGTCAGTGCTTCAGCGCTCCGGCGTCGAGCTCGTGTCTAGTGTTACCACAGATAACTGCTGGGGGAAAGGGCACCCCTGGCACTGCCACTGCCCCCCAGCCCTGGCATGGGCTCATCAGAGAGGGGAGGAGCTGCTGTACTGCAGTGCTGTGTTTTGGGGCTCCCACCTGCTGGCCCCAGTGTCCTCCTCTCTCCTTGCACGGTGCCAGCTGAGGGCAGGAGCCCACACCAAGCACAGGTCCTTGTGTTTGAAGCCCTTTTTGCCTGCAGAAAGGCCACAGGGGTGGTGGGACGAGCCCTCACATGAACTGTGTGTTTGTGCAAATCTGCCTCTGAGTGTCCGTGTGCCCTTTGTATTTCCTGTTTTCACCAATCAAACAAGACCATCACTATTTTACTAACCCCTGGTTACGTAAGAGCTGCTGAGGGATCTAAAAGAGGCTGCAGGTCTGATGCAAGGGATCCCCAGGCTTGCACGTTCATCCCTTTTCCCTTCAGAAATGGTGTGTTTGTCTTCCCAGTGCTCTGGTCCTAGGAAGAGACACAGAGATTTCCAGAGGTCATTGCTGAGTGTGAGTTGGGCAATGGCAAACAGCCAAGGCAGTGGCTTTCCATCTTGGCCCAGTAATTACAAATAAAGTTGAGGTTGGAGCGAGCAGATCCGTTCCCAGTTTCCTCTTCCGCAGCAGATGCATGAAGTGGAAGGGCAGGATCTCATCAAAACAAGGCTGGGATCCTCTGGTGGAGAAGGTGCTGCTGGCTGTTCTCTGGCAGGGGTTTTGTGGGCAGAGGGAGTTGTGTTTCTGGCACTGGGGGATGGCAAGCTGGATTTTCTCTGATGGAGCAGACCATGGGATGGTCTCATCCATGGCAGCAGCTTGGTTTGCTCTGGTTCTGGGTGCTGAGCAGAAAATGAGCCTGGTCAGGGTGAGTGGGCCGGCTGCAGAGACAGAAACCCAGAATCACAGAATCACTGGGTTGGGAGAGACCTTCAAGATCATCCAGTCCAACCCAGCCCCAACAGCTCAACTCACCCCTGGCACCCAGTGCCACATCCAGGACCCAGGGATGGGGACTGCACCACCTCCCTGGGCAGCCATTCCAGAACTTTATCACTCTTTCTGTAAAAATCTTTTTCCTGATATCCAGCCTGTATTTCCCTTGGTGCAGCTTGAGACAGTACTTTATTCTGTACCTGGCAGGAGCTGGCTGTGTTTGGAAGTGCATGAGCTTCTCCTGGCTCTCCCTGCAGGAGACAAACACACCTGGCTGAAGCAGGAGGAGCTGTAAGTGAAGGATTTTCCAGCACAGGCTCACCCATCATGCCAGTGTGGGTTTTATTGTTCACTGTGGGGTTTTATGGATGTATTTACGCACAGTGACTCCGTGGCATGGCTGTGTCAGGGGTTTTGGTGAAGGTGTCTGGATTTCAGCCTGGTTTCTCTGCTGGGCTCTGTGCAGGTGTGTGCTGCAGCACCTCAGCTGAGGCTCCCTGGGCTCAGCACTCCTGTCTGCAGCTTGCTTGGGGGTGCCTGTAGATTTCTGCTCTCTGAGTTGAACCCAGGGTGCAAACCATGTATTTCTCTGCCATTAACCCTGGCTGCTGCCCTTGGCTGAGTTCTCAGGGTGTTTGCCGTGCTTGAGCTGCAGTGCAAACACTTTCTTGTATTCTGTCAGAATAATCCACAGGGCAGAGCAAGGTGCTACCACAAATCCAGGGTCATTTTATGTTGTGGACAAGGGACTGTCCAAGGTGGAAAACACAGATGGATGATACTGTGAAAGCTCTGTTGCACAAGGGCTGAGCCAGCTCCTGCCACAGCCCCTGCAAGCCTTCCCTGTTACTTGCAGGAGCTGGATGTGGCCCAGCTTGTTGAGCTATCATGCCTGGAGATGTTATTTTACTTAAAATAATGTTAATATTGTGACTGTCCTCTGCAGGATTCAGCAGCTCTGCTCCACTCTTTGCTCTCAACCAAGGCTGCCCTGCTTTAGAAGCGTGGGGTGCTTCAAAAAGCTTCTCTTCTGTTACTGATCCTCACAAATAATTAATTCCAGATTGCCTTTTTTTTTTTTTTTTAATACAACTTGTTTCAGGCAAGCCACAAACCTGCCTTTCTTTTAACCAGTTAGTTCTCCTGCTCCTTGGCTGTGCTGTTGCCTGGTGGGGAATGGGCATGTGCTGTGTTTGGAGTTTTCATTGTTGTTATAAGAAGAAATTGAGTGGGTGGATAAAACAGGGTTTATCCAGGTTTAGCCAGAAGCGTCTTAAAACCCACTTTCCATGCTGCTGCATTTTTTTTTTTTTTTTCCTGTGTTTTTAACCCTGAACATCACAGATCAGTTCTCTTTGTCACTGGGTTTTTCCTGTTGTCCCCTTTTCTCTGTCCCCCATCAGCAGTGGGAATTGAAGAAGAAACTGGGGAGAGAAATGTGGAGGGAAAACCCCACAACTTTTATTGTGATGAAACTTGGCTGGTCTGACATTTACAGGCAGAACATGTGTGTTTCTGCAGCAGCTGCAGTCTATGTCCATACATTTTCCTGCTTTTCAGTTTTCCTGTTGGGATATTCCTCTTGTTTCTCATGCAGCAAACATCAATATGATTTTTCTACCTTTTTTTCTGACTGTTCCCCAGCGTGCTCAAGTTGCCACAGGGTCAGCTTGGTTCTGGGTAGGGTTTTTCTAAAATCTTACAGTTGCAAAGAAGTGGATTATTTTAAAAAAATACAAAGTCCCCTGGCTGTTTCCCTCCAGATAATGCAAACATAGATGAAATGTTGAGTTATAACTACCTGAGTGACCTTTTAAGATAAGAATTGTTATTGACTGGTGGTATTATGTTAAACTGATAAGAATTCTTTTTAGAAGAGGAGGAAAAAAAGCCCAACAAACCCTTCAGTAACCATAACAACTTACTGTGCAGTGCAGGGACAGCACACAGCTCCTTCCTGACACTGCTCCTGGGGGCTTCAGGGTGGCCCCGTGGGGATCCCATCCAGCATCTCCTTGGGAAAACCTCCCAGAGCTCCAGGTTGTGCTGTGAGGGATGCCCGAGGTCACCTGGCTGCTCCTGCTGCTCTCAGCTCCCTAATTTTCATCATCTGTAGGGAATTTTAGCTGGGGAGCTGTGCTGAGGCTCAGTCTGGTGCTGGGGGTTTGGCTGGGAGGGAGGGATGGGTGCTGGGGGCAGGATCAGGATCAGGATCACAGACTTCCAGAATGATTTGGGCTGGAAGAGACCTTGAAAGTTCACCTTGCCCCAGCCCCTGCCATGGCAGAGACACCTTCCACTGTCCCAGGCTGCTCCAAGCCCTTTCCAGCCTGGCCTTGGGCACTTCCAGGGATCCAGGGCAGCCACAGCTGCTCTGGGAAACCTGTAACAGAGCCTCCCACCCTCCCAGCCAGGAATTCCTTCCCAAAATCCCATCCATCTGCCCTCTGGCAGCGGGAAACCATTGCTCCTTGTCCTGTCACTTCATCCCTTGTGAAGGGATCCAAAGCCCCTCTCCAGCTCTCTCATAACTTTTGTAGGCACTGGAAGAGTCTCTGAGGTCTCCCTGGAGCCTTCTCTTCTCCAGCTGAACAAGGATGCTTTTGGAGGTCAAAGGAGGATGCTTTCAATGGTCCTTGCTTAAAAAATGAGGAATGAGGCAAGGAAAACCCTTCTTTGCAGTGGCTCTTGCAACAGCCCTTGGAGCCCTGTTGGGGACTGGACCCAGCTCCTGTTTGAGGTTAGGGCAGTAGATCAGGAGTGTGATGGGTACCTAAGCCCCTGGGCTGTGTTTGCATGTGTTGCTCCTGGGAATTCTGTCAGTTTAAAGCAGAATTCACACTTTGGTCACCTGCTATCAGGGGTTGTTAGTGAGACCGTTAGAGCTAAAGAAAATCTGCCAAGAGCAACTGGGATTTTTTTATCACCTTCTTTCCCATTTCCTTGCCTTTGTATTACCCGACAAAGTTCCCAGTTTTCATGGAAAATGAGCTCACAGCTCACAAGTGAGGATGAGCCCAAAGGTGAGCAAACAACAAACAGCATCTTGGAAAGTGCAGAGACCCTAAAAAGAGAGAGGCTAGGCCTGATAAAATACTCCAAATACTTTAGAATTAGGCATGAGGCATTTGAATGCATAGCAGAAGAGGCAGAGGTGTGCAACTTTGTGTGTCTGCTCAGGAAATCAATTACTTAAACCTGCTGGGTTAGGAGTCATGGCAGCAGCAGGGAAGCTGTGCAAAGGTGTCTGCTTAGCCCCTGCTTGCCAACCTCTCCTCACATTCTTCTGGAGCAGCCAGTTGGATGCTGAGTGCTTTTTGTAGCCGATGTCAAATCTCGGTCAGCCGGAGAGCCTTTATAAATAAAGGTGTCTGCTGGTATTCAGGCATATGTGGATAATAGCTGCTGTAATTCAGCTGTCCAGCCTGGCTTCCCAGCTTTTATAAATGACTGATCAGAGATTCCACTGAGAACGAGGATTTAAAGGGATGGAGCTGCTGGAAGTGGTCTCTGTGCTGATAAGTTTAGCGAGTCTCTACCCCCGGGACAGGTGGCCAACCCTGCACTCCCTCCACTGATGTCCTGGGTTTATATTTCACACAAAGCAAATGTTGCATTAATAAAACTTGTGTTGTGGTTAGATGGCAGGGCTCTGCAGTCATTATTTGCAAGCTGCACTCAAATCTTTGAGTTTGTAATATTTTTTTTTCCCCCTGTTATTTATGGGAGCCGGTAAACACTCGGAGATCTCTCTGGACAAGCCACAGCAGCTGGAGGATACTGGTTTCTCTATGGAGTGGAGGAATTTCATCAGAGGAGCTATTGTTCCTCTGTGTTCTCAGCATTTTGGCAACTGTTCTTTAGATTAACCCTACAGAAAGGGGAGGCTGCTCTCTGCTGGGTCTGAAATAATTACAAAAATGTGCACAGATGCTTTTGCATTGTTAGGAATCAATCCTGGTTGGTAGTGGGGAATGGTGTGGGATTAGGGAATGAAGAAGCCCAAGTTCTTTAAATCCCTCCTGAAGCCAGGCTGGATGTCAGCATTGGTGTTCAGTTGGTTTCTGGTTTTAAAGTGGGAGTACTTGATGTCTTCTGCCACTGCCCTGAGCAGTCAGTAATCTCAGTGTGTGATAGCTGGGGTCCAGCCCAGCTGAACTCCAGCAGAATCCATTTCCCTGGGCTGTGTTGGGTTTGCCTGGCAAGGTTTTGGTAGCAGGGTGGCTTCTGTGAGAAGATACCTGAAAGGCATCCACAGCTTCTGTGGGAAACCTGTGCTGAGGCCTCACCACCCTCACAGCCAAGAATTTATTCCCAATATCCCATCTAACCTGCTGATAGCAGAGAACCCACATAATGAGTTACAGTGGTGGCTTGAGACAGCCAGAGCAGTGGCAGTTTGGAGGGATGAGCAACCTGGATGGGGCTTGGAGCTCCCTTGGGATAGTGGAAGGTGTCCCTGCCCTTGGCAGGGGGTGGATCTGGATGGCCTTTAAGGTCCCTTCCAACCCAAACCATGCTGTGATTGCTCACCCAGGAGCTGGTGTGGTCCCTATATGGGCCCCAGAGGAAAAACAAGCCCATGACTTGTGGCCAAGGGCTGATGGAGCTCCTCACTCACCCTGCAGCAGCTTCTCCCTCTGCCAGTGCCTGCAGGGCTGATTCAGCTCCCAGCTCTGTTAGTTGCCAGATCTGCAAAACATAACCAAATTCAGGGGCTTTTTAATCTTATGTGCCTATTTTGATTCAGTTTACCCATACAATTACACTAATTTGCTTTATTACACGCAAAAAGATTAAAAATACATCTGGCAGAGAGGATTAAAAGCTGGTAATCTGGCTGCTAAGAAGCACAGGATGCTTTAGGATTTCCTTTCGAGGTGTGTGGAGCTCTGGAACAAGAGCAAATGTGATCCTTTGTAGTTGGAGTTTTCATAGGGAGAGCTCATTAAAGCTGGTGTGATTGTTTGAGCGAATGAGAAATGAATGAATTTAAAATGTAAGACTAAATCCTACCACATTAAAGGGGTAGTTGTGATTTAAGAGCTCGTTTTTGGTTTGGGTTTGAGTTTTTTTGTGTGTGTAAACCTGGGGCAGTAGGGTTGTTTTACCTTTTAAGGGATTTAACAAGTCTCTCTTAATTTTCTTTTAATGTTGCAGAGCTTAAAAATAATGCAAGGTCAGGCTGAGCGTAACTAATTCCAGTGTGAAAGCAGAGGAAAGCCTGTTTCTCCAGAGACTTACAATTAGTGCAGCAATCCTCCTCAGTACAGCCTTTGAGAGGGATGGAGCAGGAAAAGAGACTGCTGGAATCTTGATAAATAAAAATATGTGCTTGGGGATTTTTTATTTTTCCTTTTTTTTGTCCAAGGAGAAGGAGGAGCCCTATAAAAGCCAAGGTTTAATTTAGTCTTGCTTGCTTTCACGTGTGCCCCAAGAGGGTTTGTGGCAGGTCAAGGTGTGGTGAAGGTGCCCTTGGATCTTTTGGGGGCTGGCAAATCCCTCTGGTGGTTTTGAGTGTTTGTCACTTGGTTTATCTGGGTTTACCCAGGCAGGCTCCCAAGGATGCAGAGAGCTTTCCTCTGAGCTCTGCTGCTCTGTCCCAGTTTGGTGCTGGGATTTTGGGGGGGATCCCCTTAGCGTTTCACAAAATCTTTTTGTTGCACTATTAAGACTTACTGTGGTGACTGTTATCTTCATCATCTCGATGTCAAAAACCCCCAAACTTGGCTATTTTCACACAGCTCTGGGTGTGCTGCCTGTTCTGGCCTCCTGTGTAACAAGAAGCCCAAAGCATTCTCCTGCTTTTCCTGCAGCAAGCCCAGAGCATTCCTGTGACAAAAACACACCTGGCTTTGGTCAGGCCACCCTTGGGGATCCCACAGCGTGTCCTGGCAGCTGTGCTGCTGTGACAGCAGTAGAGAGGTGTCACTGTGTCACCTGAGTGCTGCAGGGGATGCCCTGGGCCCCACTGCCATCATCAGAGAGCTGCTTCCCTCCTTGTCCCTTCCCACATGTGTTAATTTTGCTTTCCAAGTCTGGCCTGCTGCCACAGCCCCTGTGTGTCCCTTCTTTCCGTACATTGTGGTCTCCTGCTGGGGCTGGAGGTACTGGGAGCTGTGACACTGCCAGGACACGTGGGGGAAGGGGAGTTCCCATGTCCTTGCTCCTGTTTCCCTTCCCTTGGCCACAGTCTGTTTTCATGGTGGTGGCAGTGAGTGTTTTATGCTGGGAGCCACCCAGGACACTGAGGTCCCATTTCCTGGCAGCCTTTGGTTCTCATGGAGTGCTGGGCTTGTCCCATCAGTGCCAGGGATGCAGGGATGGTCCCTCTGAGTGTTGCTGTGTGGGATGCAGCCAGCAGCCTGCCCTGCCCTCGGTGCCAGCTGGAGCTGTGCCCGCAGCCCAGCCCTGCCTGGGCATCACCTTCCTGCTGGCACAGCCACAGCCACATAAAAGGGTTTTCCTCTCTCCATCTCCTACCTGCTGCAGCTCTGCCTGGCCCTGGGCAGGGACATGGGGCTCTGGGGATCTCTCCAGAGCCAGGATTTGGGCTGTTTTCCTCTCCCTCAAAATATCTGCACCCCCTGGTTTGCAAACACTGCCTCGCTCCGTTGAGGTTTGGGGTTTTTTGTTAACTCCTTACATGCCCCTGGCTGATAAAATTTGGCCTGTTATAGTAGAAATCCCAGCATGTGCTGCCTTTTTTTTTCTTTCTTTCCCCCAACAGAATCCATATGTTGCAACTTTGAGGAGAGAGGAAAGCAGCATTAACTTTTCATGTCTAGCATCGCTAATTTAAGGGGTGAGAAATTGGCCTGGGTCTGTTTTTTAAAGAACTGAGCATACACTGATAGTACCAGTGTTGGTACTGAATAACTTGCTAAGCTGAAGGGTGCAGCAATATCTAAAATTAAATCTGTTCTTAATTGCTGGGTTATAAATGGCAGCATTTTCTCCAAATGGAATTAATTTATTATTTTTCATTTGCCGACACGAGTCTCGGCAGCACAAACCCAACATTTTGCATTAATACAATAATGAGGCACTTCCAAAAGGTGTGTTTGGCATTTGTAGCACACAGCACAATCTAACAAACCATAAACTATGTCAAAATACTCCTAAAGTGGTAATTAAAACTTTTTTTAAAAATGTAGAATAGATGAATACATTCCAAATTGTGACTTTTCAATGAAGCTCTTTCATAAAAAACATTGTTTCTTGCCAAAACAAATTCAAAGGCATTTTTGTAATTTCTGCTGGGGAAAGGAGGAGTGTTTATCCAGCCTTTCATGTTGGCTGGGCTTTTTGACTTTTATTTAAAACTTTAAAAAAGGCAGTGTAAAAAAAAGAAGTATTTTCGTCTGAATGTGCATTAAGAAGTCTCACTCCTGTCCTCTCTGGAGCAACATGCAATGAAGGCTGGAGTAGGGTGTGCCTTGGGGTGCAAGGCTGCCTTTAGCATCCCAACTGAAATTCAGTGGTGATGGGATCCCTGGCACATTGTATTTGGGGCAGACACAGATCCCAAAGTGGTTCCTGGCCTTGGGGATCCCATTGGTGGCTCTGCCTTTGGAGGGGGGAGCCCCCGTGGGTGCTGGGCACGGGAATGGGGTTCCCCTGGCATCCAACCAGTGCACAAAGCAAAACTGCTCGAGGTATTTATAGCTTTTCCTCCTGATTTTTATTTTATAATTTGAATCTTGGATGTGTTTTTGACAGCTTTTACCTGCTGAGTCACCATTCGTCCTCATGCACAGGAGCTGCACGTACTGAATCCCCGAGTAGGCTTGAGCAACCATCATTTAAAAATAAATCCTCTCAAGGAATTGGGCTTTTTCCCCCTCTTTTTTTCCCTCATGTCACCAGCTGCTTTTGCCACTGTGTGTTTGCTCTGTTACACGAGGCTGGTGTTCTGTAGGTGTGATGTCTTCACATTGCTCAGGATGGCTTTGCCATTTATCACATCCCACCACCACGTATCCTATGGAGGAACTGTGTGTGCAAGCAGATAACAGTGCAGCTTGTGGAGATAACTGGATCTGATCCTGCCCTGAGCACTCTGCTGCTCCTGAGATGGGTCTTTCTGGTGGTGAACCACAACTTGAGCACAAACTCATTCTTTTAGCTTGACTTTATAAATACAATTCCTTTCTTGCGCCGCAGCACGTTGCTGTTACTTCTGGTGGAGGGGAAGGGACAGTTGGTCTTTCCAAGAGTAATTTCAATATCCAGGTTAGTTTTCTTTCCCATTTACCAGGTTCAGGTGGCAGGTGTGTTTATAGCTGGTTTTGCAGTGCTGCTGAGGGCTTGATCTGCATCACTTACTTGCAGACAGCCAGATTGCAGCAGCCACGTCTCCAGAAACTGCTTGGAAAGACCTTGGGTGTGTGCAAGGACACTCATTTAGGGTATTGAAGCACCTTCTGGTCCCTTCTGTCCCAAAAATGCATCTCAGATTTGCTTCATCACCTCTAATTTTGTGCATTGGATGGTAAATGGCGAGAACATTGTTAGCTCCTTCCTGCTTCTGTATCCTCACACTCCTCCAGCGTTGATGCTGCAGATGGAGAATTACAGGAATGGTTTGGTGGAAGGGACCTGAAAAATTATCTCATTCCCACCCCCTGCCATAGCCAGAGATGCCTTCCACTATCCCAGGTTGCTCCAATCCCCATCCAGTCTGGCCTGGAACACTTCCAGAGATCCAGGGGCAGCCACAGCTCCTCTGGGCACCCTGTGCCAGGGCCTGCCCACCCTCAAACAGAAGAATTTCTTCCTGATGCTTCATGGTGTGCACAGCTGTTCTGCCTGGATGGTGTATTCCTTATTTTGTGGGTGCTCCCACCTTCCTCCTTCCTGGGGAATTTGCTGCAGAAATGAAGTGTTCAGTCTATTTATAAATTTCAGTCTCTGTATTAATCCATCTGTATATTTATTAACCCTCCAGGTGGCTGCATTTCACTGTAATGCAGCTGCTAGTGGGACATTAATCTTTGTGAAAGTCTATTTTAGTTTTCTCCTGATAGTTCAGCCTGCTGTCATCCTGTGGGGTAAATCCTCCCCTAGGAAGGAGGAATGGAGACTATTTAAGGAGGAGCAATTTGTGAGGGAACAGCTGGAGCTGAAACTGAAGCCAGGTTTGGGAGGAGGAGGCTGAGAAGGAGCTATTTCAGGGAATGGTTTGTCTGGCCACGTTGGTCTTGGGCATGGAGGTGTCCACCCACTCCTTTGTGTTTGATCAGCACTAGTTTTGGCACTCTGTTTAATATGTGGCCCATTTTTTTCCATAATTAAGCTTCTCCTGCCCTGGGGATGTGCTGTGTTGATCAGCCAGTAAATCCTTGACCTCACATTCAGCAGCACAGCCCAGGTTTCTGTGGAACCCATCCCTGGAGGTTTTCAGCATCCCTGGAGGTTTTCAGCATCCCTGGAACTGCTCACCATCCTTGGAAGTGTTCAGGTGTTCATTCCCATCATGACTGGATGTGGCACTCAGTGCTCTGGTCTGCTTGAGAAGGTGGTGACAGTCACAGGTGGGGCTCAGTGATCTCAGAGGTCTTTTCCAGCCATTCTGTGATTCTGGGAGTGAATCCCATGGGAAATATTTGCCTCTTGTCCTTCCCCCTGTAGTTTGTCAAGAGGACACAGAAGATGAGAAGCTTTGTACTTTGTGCTGCTGTTAAATCTGAATGAGTAATTCAATAATGAGTAGCTATCAGTTCATTGCTTTCATATTAAGGAGAAATCCTGTGCTTTTAAAGCCTTTTTATAAAGATTGGGTTGTGAGGTAATTTCTAATCTCGCACGACTAACGGGTACTTGAACATAAGGCTTCCTTTTATCATTGCAGTCTCTTTTGTTAGAGCAATCATCAGCATATGGTTTTGGAGGATTTAACATCTCAGACACATGGTGACACTCTCTTAGTCTTCTCTGCACATGCAAATCTAAAAATGGCCTTTTTTTGTTGTTTTTTTTTTTAAGTCTCCAGGGTGCTTGCGAGTACTTGGAACTAGAAAAGAAAACAAACCCAACACCAGGCCCACCAACACCAGGTTTTGCAAAGGAAGGTTTCTAAAAATGCAACTTACTGAGGAGAGCACGTGTGTCTGGGCTATAACATAGAACTTGTTGACATGTTTTGCTAAATTTGCTCAGGATTTTTTTATTTTAGCAGTTGGGAAAAGCTTGTAAAAAAACTGGGGAATGTGTGCAGTGGTTTTCCCTCCTTTCTTAGCACTGCTGCTTCTTGTTGTGTTCTCCTGAGGCTGACTTGTGGGCGGGTCCCAAATCATCTTCTTGGCATCTTGTGAGGTTCCTGTGCACCCAGCCTGGGCACAGCTTCTTCCATCCTACATCTCTCTGCTTGTTTAGGATGGAGATTTGGTAACTGTGGATTTTCCTTTCCTCCCTGTCAGCCTGCACAGGGACCAGAGGACAAGGGACCTGCTGTGTCCTGCATGCCAGGGAGGGAGCAGGGATGCTGCAGCCCCTCTTCTCCCAGGCTTTAGGTGCTTTGGGCAGGGTGGAAACACTAAATCACATCAGGGGTGTGTTTAGGGAAATAAGGGCTATGGTGGCATGGGCTGTGCATCCTCACTCCTGAGCAAAAAGGGTTTGTGGTTTTAGGAAAAACCTTCAGGGTTGTGGGATGGAACTGGACAGTTGGGGCTGGAGCTGCTGCAGTTCTCCTCTCTCTGTCCAAAGGATTTTGGTTTCCTCTTAACTATCAAATAGAGGATGAATTGGGCTGTGTGATATTCCAACTGTTTTTGAAAAAAAACCAGCTTTTTTACAAAAAAAACCTGGGGTTTTTTGTTAAAAAAAAAATTTGGCTTCCTCTCAGATGTTCCTGTGGCTGGTGATGTCTGGGAATGAGGATGGAAAAGGAGAGGAAATCCTGCTTGGGGCTAAAGGACAGTGTTGTGTCCTTAGTGCCAGAGCCAGGCAAGGGCTCACTCAGGGCTCATTGTGGCCACTCATTTCTCAGCTCTGGCCATTCTCCCATCAAGGCAGAAGCCACAGAAATATCTCATTTTATTGTGTTGCCATGAAAGAAGAAGCATTTTCTTTCTGAAATAACAACTGGAACTCAGACTTGGAGCAACCTGGTGTAGAGAAAGAAAGAATTGGAGGTGCTCTTTATGGTCCCTTCCAACTCAAACCATTCTGGGATTCTTGGGTTCTTTTTTTCCAGTGCACCACCCATTCTGTGCATTTATGTCTTTCTTCTGTGCATTTATTTCTTCTTCTTATTGGTCCCTGTGCCAGCCAGGATTCCTGTGGAAGGTTCCCCACTGACATCCCAGAGGACCAGGGTGCATCAGCCTCAGTCCAGGGATTTTTCTGACAGGTGGACCCCACCTCTCCCTCCTTTTCCTCAGCTGAGGGGTCCCCTCTGGCTCTGACCTGGAGTCTTTTGCAGACCCTTCAGTAGAGCATCAGACCTTGTGCAGACAAGGGGGGGTGGTTGAATTCCAGCTTCCATCTCTGGAAGTGTTCCAGGGATGTGTAGATGTGGCATGTGAGGCCACAGTTCATTGGTGGCTGTGCCAGTGTTGGGTCTCAAGTCTTTCCCAACCTGAACTGTTGCACGGTTCCAGTCTGGAAGTGGGATGGATGGGAATTTTGGGTGTCTGAGAAGGTGCCTGCCCACCCAGGCTTGCTGTGAGATGGCTCCAAGGAGACCCTTTGCTCATTGTGGGATCCCTCATATCACAGACTAGGAACTGATGCCCCTAATCCAGATCTCTTGGAGCTGCTGCTGTGCTGTTTTCAGCAGGAAAAAGGGAATGTTGGCACTGTCTGGTGGGTGCCAGAGCTGCTCCCCACATCCAGGACTGTGAGAGAGGCTGAAGGAAAGAGTGGGGATGTGTTCCCTTCCTCCTCTGGCACACACACACACATCCCAGAGGCTTGGCTGTTTTTTCAAAGCTGCTCTCTGGCTGTTTTAAATTTAGGAGCTGGCTCCTGCAGGCACAGGGTAAGTGGCTGTGCCCTGGGGCAGGAATGGGACAAGGCATCTGCCGTGGCTGGAGCTGCTCCTCTTGCTCCTCCTCTCACCAGATCTGCTGCCCTGTGTATTTCCACCTCACCTGTGACATCCCTGCTCCTGCTTCTGAGTCAAATCATCAGGAATTGTAGGGCCTGAGGGGAGATATTGGGGGAAGACAAAAAGTGGTGAGAGCAGCTCTTGCAGGGTCTCAAGATCTGTGACCCACATCTCTGCATCCCAGATACCCAACCTTGTCCTGTACTTGCATTCAGATGCTAAAATCTGATCTTCTGGGCTCAAAAATCACATTGGTATGGGCTTGGACAGCACTCAGCTCCTGCCTGGGCAGGCACAGGTTGGAGTCAGAGCATCAGCATCTGACTTGATGCTTGACCTTTTGTGTGCTCCCTGTTGCAAACACATTTCTCTGCCAGTCTGGGGGAAAGAATTTAAAACTCTGTAGGGTCTGTGCTGAAGGCAGTCCTGGTGGGATTGATCCATCCTGCTGGGATGGTTTCATCTTTAGCCCAGGTTTGTTTCTTGCTCCTCTCCTCCCTCTGTAAGAGGAACTGGGAGGATGAATGGATTCACTCTGAGGTCTTTGGATGGAAAATGCTGCAGTGAGCCCAAAGTGTGGTGTGAGCTCAGGGCTGCACAGCACTGGGATGGTGCCTCTTAACCTGCCTGGAAAAATGTGCTGGTGTCTTTCAGTGTGGCTTTAAAAGGCACCTGTACAGCTGCAAGGGTAAATGCAGGAAGAATATTCAATCTCCAGCTTTCAAAGCAAAGCCTTGCCTTTCCCATCCTTCTGTTTGAGTCCTGTATGGACTAAACCATCCAATCATTTTAAACTGCCAGGGCAGGTTTCAGTGAGATTTTAGGAAGAAATTATTTGCTCAGAGGGTGGGCAGGCCCTGGCACAGGGTGCCCAGGGAAGCTGTGGCTGCCCCTGGATCCCTGGAAATGTCCAAGGCCAGGCTGGACAGGGCTTGGAGCAGCCTGGGATAGTTGAAGGTGTCCCTGCCATGGCAGAGGGTGGAATGAGATGATCATTAAGATCTCTTTCAACCCGAACCACCCTCGGGTTCTGTGGTCACACATTACAGATCCCTGCTCAGGAAATGCATTTGAAGACTCTTTATTTTTCCTTATCTGACTGTCAGAGAGGATTGCAGCTCTTCATCAGGAGCCCTGACTCCCCTCCTGTCATCAGGCAGGTTTAAGTAGCAGGAAAGTTTCTTTGGTTAGAAAAAAAAATCAATAAAGCTCCACCTGAATTTTTCTGAGTTATTTTCTTTTTGGTCAAGAATAGCTTGGAAACAAGAGCTGAGGTGTCTGAGCTGAGCACAGTAATTTATTTGGACTGACTATAATAATTTATTTTGAGCACACTGCAGAAGCAGGAGGCTGCAGTGGCTTTGCCACCCTTCATGTGAGTAAAGGAGGGAGAGATGAGAGTGGGGATTTCTGCTTTGGGGGTGCCTGATGTGACCATCTTGGCCAGAAACTGTGAGCCCTCTGTTCATTCTGCATGCAAGGAGCATTTGCCTCACCAATCCAGATGTGGATAAAGGGGGAGATGCTCTGCAGACCCCTCTGCCCTGAGGGGTTTCCTTGCAAAAGGCTTGGAGCAGCTTTTTGGCAGAGGTGGGAATTTGTTCCTGTAGGAACAGGGCTCTCCTTAACAGCAGATCTTTGAAAATAAATGTGTATGTTTTTGGTCTGGAAAATACTTTAGTATCCTTAGATCCTCCAGCCAGAAGGGAGCATGCTGATCTCTGCTCTGGCCAGACAATTGCTCTCCCTCATTCCTGCAGCTGAGCTCCTGCTTTCTGGGTGAGCTGGATTTGATTTTGGCATTTCCCATCAGCTCCCTGAAATGGGGTCAGCTCTTGCCTGCTGCTCTTTGCAGTGGGTGATGAGCTCCCATGGCTGGAAATCCTCTCTTCTGTGCCTACCCTGGTGCATGTCAGTGTCACTGCAGGGATTTATGCAGAGGTGAAGGCAGATGCTCAGCACTGAGTGGGAGGGTGATTCCTACATGTTTTGCTCTCCCCATCCCTTCTCCAGCCCAGTGAGGGGACAGTGATGGGTAGCAGCATCCCCTCTCCCTGCCTGTTCCCAGTGGGTCCCATCTGCATCCTGAGGAGGGAGGATCATGAGCTGGGGGTATCCCCAGCCTGCAGCCCATGGAACACACCAGGGACTCCAGCCAGGGCCAGTGGCTTCCCTGAGCCAGGTTGAGTGATAAAGGCCCCCTTGTTAATGCACATTGCCTTAAGCTGTGTTTCCACAGCTTTGCCTCTGTTTACTGAGAGTTTTCAGACCTGTAATTCCACCGGATCTGGCTGCTTACGGAGAAGGCTGGATTATTTGTGTTTCAAGGCCAGAAAACACAAGGGCTGGAGCAATGAAAGGCAGCTCTGCATCACTCCTGGTGGGGTTTCTTTTTTGGTGCCACTCTCCTGCCTTTTCCTTTTTAAAATTTATTTCTAGCCATAGACCCCTTTTTCTCTGGCCCACGTGTTCCCTGTTATCCATGTTCTCTCCTGTTCCCTTAAACTGTTCATGGCTCTGTAGCTGGGTTGTCTCCTTCTGGAAGAGAGTCTTACCTGGAGGGTCCTTTTTCCTAGTGCTTTTTTAAATTTTATTTTTCTTTCATATGGTAAAACCTCATTTTGAGAAGAGCTGGGATTATGTATAATGAGACCTGCCTTGAGGAAAGAAGTGATCTGTTGTGAGCCTGGGATGCAGGAGCATCCTTTGGCAAACCCTTTCCTGGTGTGGTTGTGAGATTGATAAACCTGCTCCTGTCTCAGTGAACTTTTGTGTTCTCAACCCTCCTTCTTGTCCTGCTGGCCATAAAAGCATTGGTGGGGCTGGTTGACAGTGGCACCTGTGTGAGCTGACAGCTCTGCATCCATCTGTCCTCACAGGGCACAGCATCTCTCCCTCATCTCCAGGGGAGCCCTTGGGAAGAGCAGCTCTGTACAGGTAAAGGAGCAGTTTGGTTAATTAGAGCTCTCTGGACCTTTTCCAGCTGGATTCCCAGGGAAGCAGGGACAGCTTGTGTCCTCAAGCCAAGCACCTGGACCACGGCTCCAAGGCTTATACCCAGACACTGCAGGGATGGTCAGGCTCTGCAGGGGGAAAAAATAAACCCTGGAGGCTGTTTTTTCATAAAAAGGTTTGTAATGATCCTTTGTGGCCCAGCCTGTCCTTAAAGCACCTTGCAGGAACAATTAAAGCAGTGCTGGTACAGCCATATGCTCATGTGAACACGGAGGTGTCGTTGCCATCAGCAGGAGTGTTTGGAGGAACATCTGTGAAGGGGTGGGAGGGATTTCCCAGACCATCAGCACAGCAAGTCCTGTTCCTGTCAGACCCATGTGTGGTCTCCAGAGCTCCTCCTGTGGGACCATCTCAGTGAGATGCTGCTCAAAGGGATTTTAAAAAAGAGCATTTTTGCCATCTGCTCAGGGCAGTCTGCAGGACACACAACGTGCACAGAGCAGCAGGGCCTGTCCCTCAGCCAGGGAGCCTTGGTTTTCCTGAGCTGGAAAGAATTGCACTGGATAAACTCTGTAAAGTCTGGGTTTGTGTCGTGGTGGAGTCGGGGAACAGATGCCCGTTGTTTTGTGGAGCTGTGGATGAAAACCTGACAGCTTTCCTTTGGTTCTGCTGGATGGGGCTTGTGGCTGGGGATGGCCCAGGGATGTGAGCAGCGTGGAGCTGGTGTTAGTTTAGGGCCAGGAAGGTGATAAAAGGGCTGGAGAGCATCTCCTGTTAGGAAAGACAGAGGGTTAGGACTGTTCAGCCTGGAGAAGAGAAGACTCCAGGGAGAGCTCAGAGCCCCTTCCAGAGCCTAAAGGGGCTCCAGGAGAGCTGGAGAGGAACTTTGGAAAAGGGCCTGGAGTGACAGGACACAGGGAATGGCTTCCCACTGCCAGAGGGCAGGGATAGATGGGATATTGGGGAGGAATTCCTGGCTGTGAGGGTGGGCAGGCCCTGGCACAGGGTGCCCAGAGCAGCTGTGGCTGGCCTTGGATGCCTGGAAGTGCCCAAGGCCAGGCCAGACAGGGCTTGGAGCGGCCCGGGACAGTGGAAGGTGTCCCTGCCCATGGCAGGGGTGGAATGAGAAAGCATCAGATCCCTTTCAATCCAAACCATTCCAGCATTCTCTGATTGTATTCACCTGCTCTGTGCCCTGAGTCTCTGGGACACTGGGTGCTGAAATTGGGGAGCTGTAGCTGGGCTGTGTGTGCCTTGTCCAGCTGCTGCCATTCCCATGTGCTTGCTGTATCCCTTAACCTGTGATCTATGGGATGCCACATCCTCAGCCTGACAGGGAATTTGTGCTGGGATCATTGCAGAGGATTTGTGGGAAATCCTCTCAGTAACAAGGCCTAAAAGTGATGCTTTATAAACTCTCATTTCCCAAAAGCCCAGCATTTTTGGGGACTTCCTTGAGTTCCATCCAGACCCACTGTGCTGAGATGTAAGTTTAGGAAACTGACCCCAGAAAGCAGGAGAACAATGGGAATCTCTTTGGGCTACTTCTTTTCTAATGGAAAACAGACTTGAGGACTTTGTGTCTTCTTCTGGGGGAATTAAATAAATCTTTGAAGCTGTGCTTGCTCTCTGTCTGACTTTTCAGCAGAGCAATTAATATCACCCACATTTTAAATGTATCCTTGGAGAAGAGCATCCACAGTGCTGAACTGTGGATTTGGGATGGTGGATCATCACAGCCATGGTGCTTTGGGTTGATGCACTTGACAATTCTGCCTTTGTTGGGCAGGGTTTATGCAGGGTGGGGATGGGATTGATCCCACAAAATAAAGAGTTCTGAGTTTTGTACTGTCAAACCATCACACAGCTGTGGACTGGTCAACGCCAAACTTTTATCTGCTGGGTCACAAAACTGTGGGCCAAATTGTGAACTGTGAGAGAGGAGCACAAAAACCCCAAATCCTGCCCTGGCTTGCTCCTACCCTGGCTGGATGCACAGCTGGATGTCAGGTCACATCCCAAGCACAAGAAAATGTTCAAGTCCATAAAATGTTTGACACCAGAGATGTGTTAGGAGGATGTGAGCCCCCAGGTGAAGGTTTGGTGCTGGTTTAAATTGTGTAGAGCAGCACGTGAGCTCTGTAACCAGCACAGTCTTCAAGCTGCTTACATCCAAGAGACTCCAAATGCTGATGATAAGCAAATTAGACTCTTAGAATGTTTTTTTTTAATGGCCCATGATGTTTCCAATGGCATTTTGTGTTTCAGACTTCCTTGCTAGGGCAGTGGTAGGATCTAGAAATATCTGAGGCATCAACAGTGTCTCTGTCTGTCTCCCTTTTCCCATCCAAAGATAATAAGAGCTGCAGGGCTGGCCCTTCCCCCAAAGCTGCAGGGCTTGTGTTGCTTTTCCTTGCATATTTTGGCAGGGAAAAAATAGCCTTGAAGTGTGGTAAAAGACAGAAATATGCTGGAGCATCAGGAATCCAACCAGCCTCTTTGAGGATGGAGAAAGAGAACAGAAAGATTTTTTTTTCCCTTCCTTTCTAAAGGCGTTACGAGCAAAGCTGTTGGGTTTGGGGATGGAGGATCATAAAGCACTTTCCTGATCCGGAAAAATGATTCAAACTGACGGATTTCAAGAGGAAAACAAAACTGGAGAAAAGCTGATATTTTTTTTTTTTTTAAGAACTACTGCTTGCACAGCTTAAAAACAAAAACCTGCATTTGCTTTGCAGTTTTGCTGACATTATTTCTCAGGCTGTGCATGAGTGATCTGAAGGGAGTAGTAACTTCTTGACTATTCCATTGGTTTTTAGACCCATTTTTGCTGCATGGGATGGTTGGGTTTTTCCCCTTTTGTGATCATTTACAGCAGGGTGGTCACTGTGCTGACAGGGAGAACTGGCTGTGCCCTAAGGGAGGGGGACCAGGTGCCTGGTTTTGGCTGTCAAGGTGTCCCAGGGGTTGAAAAGCCCAGTGGTAACTTCTTGACTATTCCATTGGTTTTTAGACCCATTTTTGCTGCATGGGATGGTTGGATTTGTTTTCCCTTTTGTGATCATTTACAGCAGGGTGGTCACTGTGCTGATGGGGGGAACTGGCTGTGCCCTAAACCAGGAGCCTGGTTTTGGCTGTCAAGGTGTCCCAGGGGTTGAAAAGCCCTTGGGGGCAAGAAATGCAGGATTTGTGGCATGTGCTGGTGCCAGGAACCTTTCAGCTTCTTGCACTGAAGGTAGAGAGGCAATTCCAAACTGTGTGTAAGCGATGCTGGAGCTGATAGTGTCGCTCAGCTGTACACAGGGAGGGTGTGGAGACACCATTCATTCATTCCCTGAGGTGGGTGCTCCTGTTTTGGGCTCAGTGTGGGTGTTTTATTGGCTGTCAGCAGCCTCCAGTGCCCCTGCCTGCCCCTGGGTAAGTCACTGATGCTCTGCCCTGGCTCCTGCAGCTCCCTGCGAGCCTGGCTCAGCTCCAGCAGGAGCCCTGGGCTCCAGCCTGGTGCAGCAGCACAGAGCTCAGCCCGGGGCAATATGGAATGGACTGGCGTGGAGGAGTCACTTTGTGTTGTTTATTGGATATTCTGGGGTTTTTTTCTACAACTGCATCTGTCACTGTGACCCCGGAGTGGCTCCACTCAAGTGCAGGGATGGACGTCAGATTTGAAGGGACCAGGAACTCCCTGTTCTCAACAGAAGCAGCTCTGATGTAAACCAGTGCTCTGTTGGGGTTCTTTTGGGGGGGGGGGGAAACAGGCAGAGGAGAAATACATGATGTGTCAGTGATGTCTTAATGGGAAAAAAATGATTTCCAATTGCAAAGTGGAAGGAGTCCTGTTCAGAGCGTTCTGCGGCACTTCTTGTCCCCTCTTTCTCTTATTTTCCCTGCAAATATTCCTGGTCCAGGTTTTCTCCCAGGCAGCACTGAATCGCGCCTGTCTGCCATTTGTCTTTCTGCACAAGGATGTTTTTGCCAATTTTAAACCAGATCTTCAGTCTCTCAAAGCTGAGGTGGCTTCAGACGCCCACAGGTTTTGTTGGATTCTTTTTTTTCCCCCCTGGCATGCACGCTTCCAAAAATGAGTGGGAATCCTTCCAGAAATGAGCGCTGTAACTCCAACTTTTGGAGAGCTTTTTTTTCCTACTTCTGTACATATTTTCTCTCATTAGTGGTGGCAGAGAGCCTACAGGTATTTATCCCAGCATCAGCCATCCGTTTTCTCTGCTGCAGCTCCCAGCCTTTGCATAATGCTGGGAAACTCAGGCAAAGTGTAGGTTGTAAATACAGAACAGGGCAGATTAAATAAATCAAAATTAAGAAATTTCTATTGTTTAAAGCTTTTTTTTTTTGGTAAGAATGAAAATGAGACTTCACACGATGACAACCTGTGTTAGTATAAAAACACACCACCATGAGTTGCTGTGCTTCATATTAAATATTCAAGTGCTGCTTGTTTGCTGCCAGAGTGTTCAAGTCACGCTCTTGGGGGAGGGAGTTTATAGCAAAGTATCTGTAAAGAGGTTATTGAAGTGCTAAGTTTGCCTCCTTTTGGGTTGAATTGACCAGTTCTGTTCCATGGCTGGTCCCTTAAAAACACAGAAAGTCATTGGGGCTGAGACAAGGACAGGGACCCCCTAGGCTGGGGAAAAATACTTGAGAGCAACCATAAAATAATAATAATAATAATAAACATAATAATAATAGTAGTAGCACAATACAAGCAAAATAAGCTTTGATCCCCTTTTTTTCTCCATAAATATTCCTCAGTGCTGAAGCCACCTTGTCATTCCACTCCTCAGTTTCCACTTGAGCAAAGTTTAACACGTTGCTACAGAAAATGAGCTTGTAGTAAATATAATGATTCATCATTCCTACTGTAGTGAAAAAGGGAGGTGGGGAATGTCTGTCAAGTTCTCCTGAAGTCCTTGAATCAAATGTGTAGGGATTTTTGAATAACCTCAGAGTTACCAAATAAAAACATTAATTTGTGTGTCAAGATGATATTTAATTGAAAAGCAACCAAAGGGACAGATTCATTTTTAGGCAACTAGCAAAAAAAAAAAAAAAAAGAAGTATAAATACAAAATAAGTTTAAACTAAAGTAATTGGAAATTAATTGAAATTTAATTTTAATTAGGTGCCTGAAATTGGATCGTCTGGATCCCTGGGGTTCCTATCTCTGTCTCTTCCTTTTTTTTTTTTTCCCTCTGTAAGGCAAATGTCAATTAATATTTTAAAAGTGCTTTAAATAACTTCATGTCTGCAACCTATTGCAAGTCAGTGGGACTCAAGTGCTGAAAGGTTTGGGAACCAGTGGGCAGCTGTAGTTACAGAACAGCTGCATGGGGAGGAAGCACTCAGGCTTCTGTGTGTCTGTGATGTCTGGTTTTCCTTAAAAGCAGAAGGGAAAGGAACCTGATTTTGCCTTTCTGCTTTGAAATATCACCTGGGCTGGTTTTCTCCTGGCTGCAGAGAAGAGGATGCGGGTCAGACTTCTTAGAGAAGATCTTGTGTGTTTTTCTCTGAAGCTAGGGATGTCTGGAGATGCCCTGGCTCACTTTTCCTGACATCTCCAGCTGCAGCAGTGCCTTCAGGCTGGGCAGTGGTGCAGGATCCCTCCTTTGCTCTTGGGGCCTTGGTTTCATGGAATCACAGACTGATTTGGGTGGGAAGGGACCCTAAAGACCATCTCATCCCACCCCCTGCCATGGGCAGGGACAATTTCCACTAGAGCAATCCACTCAAAGCCCCATCCAGCCTCTCCTTGAGCACTTCCAGGGATGTTTCCACCCTAGCAAGGATCCTCTTGGGCACCTAGACAGGCTTTGGCTTTTCCAAGGTGTCTTGCCAGGTGCTGCCTCTCCATGAAGAGCTCCTGGGGCTGGAGGAGATGCCTGAGCATTCTACTGAATCCTTCCTGGTCCAGGGAATTCAGGTGCCAAAACAGCTCTTGAGGCGTTGTTGGCTCTCCTGGGAGGATGAGGGCTCTGCCCTGGGGGATTTCACCATGGATCCTGCCCTTGACAAGTGAGGACACAGCTCATAGCAGGCACTGGGCTGAAGGAGGGCTGAGGAATGTCCTCAGTCTAGACAGATGGCTCTGGCTCAGGAAGGAGGAGGTTTTTGGGAACAGCTCCCTCGGGGCAGGGCTCAGGTGCACCCAAGCTCTGCTGTTTTCACACCCACGCCTGTGGGAGGCTCCTTCAGGCAGCCCAGCAGCAAGATGGACCGAGATGCGCCAAAAACAAGAGGACCCAGGAAAAGGACCTGCACCTTTCCCACCCTCTGTTGCATGCCTGGCCTGAGTCCCTGTTGCATCCTTCCTGCTTGGGAATGCTGGCAGCATGTCCTGGCTGCTGGCCGAGGATGTGCCTTGGTGCTTTTGACTCCAAGGTGCCTTTGCTGTGCTCGGCCACAGGAGTGGTGCCTAAAAAATGCATCTTTAACAGGAGTGAGGAGCTGTCACTTGATGGCTTGAGCTGCAAACCTTCTTGTTGGGGCATAAAAAGCAGGAAGGGGTCGGGAAAGAAGGAAAACAAGTATTTTTTGTCTGTGGGGTGCTCTGCTGTGAGTGTCACACGTGCTGGCTGGGGCACGTGTAGCACACAGAGGGACGGGAACAGCGTGTGGAGGAGCCAGTCTGTGATCCACTCCCATGAATTCTGTGGAGTTCCTCCTCCTGCCATGAGCTCCCAAGCTGGTGCCATTTCCTTCCACCTCCGGGAGCTCCAGAGGAGAAGGGTTTTGCTCAGGAAGTCGGAGCAGCCGTGTTATTTATAGCAGAATTATTTGTTTGGACGTGAATAACCTCGGCGCTCGTTGGCAGCGAGCTGGAGGTCAGCTTCCCTGCCTGCTGCATTCCTGCACCTCTGCTGCCTGGGGAGACCCTCCTGCATCCCAGGGTGTTTTCCTGGGCTGGATCCCTTGCTCCCCATGGCTCTGCCCATCCTGGGGCACCCCTGCACCCTCCTGGGGGTGTCTCCTCTATTCTGGCTGTCCCACACCATCCCTGATGATCCCTGATGCTGGTGCATTAGCTGGCACACAGCTCAGAAATCCTCTTTAAAAGCATCTGCCATTTCAATTTCGGGTGTTTTGTACCCTTAAAAAAGTGGATAAACCCCCATTTTTCAACACAGGCCTATGACAAAGACCCCAGCATACATTTAGCCACATCTTACTCATTTTGCTGGTTTCCCCATTTCAGCTCTGAAGTGAAATCATCCCTCAGCCTTTCACTAATGGAAACTTGGTTTTGGTGCCAAGAGAGAGGCAGCAGAACCTGAAACTATTTTTCCAAAGCGCTGGAAACATTGTGCAGCTCCAGCCACTGTAGGGGAGGCAGGATGGAAACAGCCACATCAGGTTGGTTACCTCTGATCCCAGTTTTCCAGAGATAAGGTTTGAGTCCCCTGCATTATTCTGCAACAAAACAGGTTTGGTTGTCTCTTTGCTATAAGGATTTTTGTGTTTAAGCTGAATCATTGTATTTTGGCTGACTGAAGGACCCTCAGAAGATGAATGGGTTTCTTCTGCACACTTCCCCACACTCTTTTTCATTGTCAGAGCAATGTAAAGACTCCTTGGAGTAATGAGGAATCTAACTCTTCATGTTCCTTTTCTTTTTTCCTTTTAAAATCAGGAGAGAGGGCTCATTCCTCCTATTCAGCTGAGAGTCCACGTGAAATAAAAACTCCCAGAGTGCAGTGTAGGGTTGGGTAATATCACGTGTAACACGGACTTAAGCATCCTCTAACAGGCAAATGGAGAACAAAACATTTCTTTTTTTGTCTTTTTTTTTCTTTATTTTAAGAGATTCGTAGTTTGTTTGTGAAAGTTTTGGAAAACCCTCTGGGAGCTTCTTTGCATGTATATGCAGTCCTGAGGCATACTTGTCTGACTGTCCTAGCTGCTCAGTTAAAGGTCAAACTCTTGGAGGTTTCCCAGCGTATATCGTCTACCGCGATTATTTTTTCCATATTAAAAAAAATACAAAATTTCTCAGTAATGTTTAATTATTTTCCAGTTTGTTTAAGCTCTTGTGGAAAGATCTGTGTTTGCACTGGTGAGCCAGAGCAGTGTGTCCCACTGGAGCTGCCTCCAGCATTGGGGAAGGGCTTTTTTTTTTTAAATTTTTTTTTAAATTCCTTAAACACGATTTGAATCTCGAGTGCGACGGTCTGACGAGGGGAAATACTGCACCAGAACATTTGCTTGTGGTTTTTGCTCTGCTCTCCCTCCCTTTCCCTGTGTGTGCCTGCAAGAGAGGGTTTGTGTGGAGGGAGGGAGGAGGAGGCACCAGCCAAAATTTTCCAGCGGGGAGCTGCTGGGGCTTGGCACGCCCGATGCGCCGGCTCCTCGTTGGATGTTTAGGGGGAGGTGGAATAGCTCAAACTGGGCTAATTGGGGTTTCTCAACAGGAACAGCTCTCTCTGCTTCTCTTTCTTGGCTTTTCCTCTGACCCTCTCTCTCCCTGTCACCTCCAGTCGATTTTGAGCTTTCCTCGATCCCAAGTGGTTGTGGAGCTTTCCTCAATCCCAAGTGGTTGTGGAGCTTTCCTTGATCCCAGCTCTGGGTGACCACCCCAAGGTGGATGGTACCACATGCAGTTTGGCTTGGGCAAGATTAAAGGAAGGGCTGCTGATCTCATTGTCCCAAAGATTAATTAGAGCAAGGAGCAGAAGTTGAAGGAATGAACTTTCTAGGACTGACTCATCCACTTCGCTCCTCTCTGGCAGGGCAGGGTGGGTGGGGATGTCCCCAGAGATGCTCCCAAAGCGTGACGGTGTCCTTGGACATGGAGCAGTGGCTTCACCCCAGCTGTTTGGGTTTCCAGAGCTACAGGATCTGTAGTCAAGCTCTCTGCCCTTTGTCTCCAGCAGACTTTGAGGTACACAGCATCATGCTGGGCTGTGTTTGTGGTTGGAATTGATGATCTTAAAGGTCTTTTCCAACCTGAATAATTCTATTACTCTATTATATAGCCCTGGGAGAACCCAGGAAAGTCCCGTTCTGCTTTGAGGCATCGGTTTGGGTTTGGTGTCCAAGGGGAGGCAGAGTTTGCTGTCATGACCCTTTGGGTAGTGCAGGGTCACAGATCTCCCCTTGGCAGTTCCACGCCTGCTGCCTGTTCAAATTGGGCCATCTGTACCTAATTAGGGCAGGATATTCTTCCAAGAAGCTCATTCTTGAATGAATGCTGTTGAAAAGTGTGTTCCTTATAGAAGTACTCATTGTAGGTCCTCCCAGGCCATTCCTGGGAAGAGCCTCCAATGAGAGATACCCCATCACCCATCCATTTATTTAATCCTCATTTTCATTCCCTTACCCACTGGGCTCCCCAGCTCTCCCAGCCCCCCTCCTTAAATACCAAAAGAATGAAAACATCAGCTCTCCCCCCTGCCCACCCCAGCCCGATTTTTGTGGCTGTGCTGTTTAACTGGACAGCAGTGATGTACCCCAGCCCAATTTCCATGGCTGTGCTGTATAACTGGACAGCAGTGGTGTACCCCAACCCCATTTCCATGGCTGTGCTGTATAACTGGACAGCAGTGATGTACCCCAGCCCAGTTTCTGTGGCTGTGCTGTTTAACTGGACAGCAGTGATGTACCCACCAAGGAATGCCGGGAACCGCTGCCGTCCGTCCGGCCGTCCGGGATCTTCTCCCAGCCCACGGAAACTCCGCATTCTTGGGCCAGCTTGCGGCACGCCAGCGCATTCCTGCTCCATGAGGTGGAAGCAATCCTGGTAGTGTGAGCTGTGATTTCTGTGGCTGGGGTGGGGAAGCGCCGCTTTAAAAAGCCTCTTAATTATATTCTTTCTCGGCAACGCAGCAGCGCCGTTTTTAGCCCATTACGAACGCCGCGATTTCTCTCTTAAATCAGCCCGTTTGCTGATTGACCCAGTTCTGCTTCTTTTACTTCTTTTGCCATTACAAAATGTTCTATTTTCAGGCACTTGAAGGAGAAGGAGGGGGGGAGAAGGAGCCCAGCCCTGTTTCATCCCCGTCTCCTTGCTCGCCTGTGGATGGCGGCGTTCAGTTCTTCACCTGGAAGTTCAGATACAAAGCAAGTCCCTGCACAGCCTAATTGTAGCTGCTGCTTTGGACTTCTCCCTAATTCCCTGTGCTGACAGGACGTGCCCTGAACTGTTCTGGTGCTGCATCCATCCCTTGCTAGCACCCAGGGTCACAGCTGAAGGGTTGTGGTGGTTTTGCATGGGAGGCAAAACCTCACCCACTGGGCAGGACAAAACAGGGAGCCCAGGATGGGGAGGAGATGTGGGGGTGCTCGTGGAGGCCACGAGGGGCTGTGCAAAACCCTCCATCAAAGGAGAGGAGATAAATTGAATTTGCCACATGGGTGGGGAGGTTGGGAGCGAGGTTTTCACCTCTCTTTGTGAATTACTCTGCAAACATCTTTTTTTTGGCAAGCGTTTGAATGGGCTGCCCATGGCAGTGGTGGAGTCCCCATCCCTGGAGGGATTTAAAAGCCATGTGGATGTGGCACTTGGGGATGTGGGTTAGTGGTGGGCTTGGGAATTCTAGGGGAATGGTTGCCCTCAGTCTTAGAGGGCTTTTCCAACCTAAATGATTCTGTTAATCATCATGCCCTCAGCAGGGAAGGATGGGAGTGCTCTTCCTTCCACATCTTGTAATAAATCCCCCTGCAGCAAACCCAGGCTTAGGAAAGATGTGGTTGTAGGTTAGGAGAGGACCAGCTGCTGGGGACAGTAATCTGGAGAGTGACAGACCTGCTGGGTTTGTGATCAATACGATGGGTGTTGTTTACCATAATTCCTCCCCTTACCCTTAGACCTGTGAGTCCCAGCCCTGCTGTGCACAGCAGCTACTCACCCTCATTTAAATGCTGATGAATTTGAATGGAAAGTTGCTTGGTCTAGTTTGCATATTAAGCAGCAGTTCCTTGGAGGAAGATGTAAGATGTGGCCTTTACCAAAGATGTGGGAGGTCCAGGTCTCTTTGGCAGGGATAACACAGTGGATGAAAGATGTGCTGCCCGGGGGATAAATCTGAGTTAGTCCCTGTCAGCAGGTAGTGCTCTGGGAGAAGTGCTTGTGGCAGCCTGTGTTCAGGGGAATGATTAAGGAAACTCAGTCATTCTGTTTATCCAGGAGGACACAAGGAATTGATCCATCCGTGTATAAATACCCACGTGGGCGCTCTCAGCGGAGGGCGGTAGCTGGTTTTGGAAACTCAGAGGGCTGGAAATGGATGCTGGAGGTGTTCAGGCTGGAGATGGGGTTTGGGTTTGTAGCTTGTGGTGTGATTAACCCTTGCAGCAGCTTGTGAGGGACTTGGGTGAGCTCTGCATGGGGTTTAATTTGGGAATGTCAGCTTCCCACAGGGTTGCTGGTGGAGATGCTGCAGGCCAGGCTCCTGGGCTCCCCAAATGTAAAATTATTTTTCCTCCTCTAATTCAGTCAGTTGGAATAAATGACCACAGTCCAGCCCCTCCTGAGGCTGGCATTGATGAATCTGTGAATGGTCTCATAGTGTGGGTTTTTGGTGGGTTCATTTTCATATCTCTGTCTCTCCCCAGACCTGCTGTGTTTCTTCCCTGGGCTTCAGCCTTGTCTCAGAATGCACATTCTGAAAATTCCAATCCCTTTTCAGGGGGAAGACAGGATGTTCCAGCCTCCTGGCAGGCCCTTAGGTTACCTGGCAGTGGCTGTGATCTCTCTTCACTTCCTCCCCATGAAGTTCCCTTTATGCAGAGCCTGGAGGGACCTTTCTTGGCTCTCTGAGCTCAGCTCTGTGCATTCCAGACAGGTTGCACTCTTTTCCCAAGCAGATCAATAACTGGGCTTCCAATAGGGGTTTTGATCCCTTCAGCCAGGGAAGACACTCAGAGTAAAAAAGCGTCACAGGAATCATAAAATCACTGAATGATTTAGGTTGGAAAAACCCTCCAAGACCATCAAGTCCTACCATTCCCTCAGCACTGCAAAGGCCACCACTAAATCTTGTCCCCAAGTGCCCCAGCAGCATGGCAGTGATGCCCAAGGAGCCTGTCCCAGTGCTGGTCCTGGTAGCAGCAGGCTCACCTGGTGCTGCTGGCCCCACCATCATTCACCAAGGATGCCATTCCCCAGGGATTGCCATTCCCCAGGGATTGCCATTCCCCAGGGATTGCCCCGTGTGGGCGATGGTTGGAGCCAAGCACCTGGACTCCTCTCACAGGGTTAATCTTTCAAAGTTGCAGCCTTTGGGAGGTGTGAAAAGATAAAACAAAGAAAATCCTGTCAGGATGGCTCCATCCATCCCCCCTTTCCTGGGCTATTCCTGGCCTTGTGATACCAGGGTGTATTTTTAGAGCTGTGATCATGTGTTTGCTGTTTCTGATGTGCTCCTGTCCCTCCTGCCTGCCTGGGCACAGGGGTGTGGGCTTCACCAACAGCTTCCTGTGCCTGGTTGTGCACGGCTGGTTTAAAGAAAGTTTAGAAATAAAGCCTTAAAGGCCTCTTAGCAACCTGTTGGGTTTTTAATTGGCCTGTGAAGACAGAAAAATCCCATTTGTAATAATGCATCCTGCAGTAATGTCATGTAACCATACAATGCAATACCTGCTCTTGGTCTTCAGAAGAATCTTTTCTTGCAAAACCAGTGTATTTATTCAAATACATTCCTGTAGATTTATAGTTTAGGTTGGAAAAAACCTTAAAGATCATCAAGTCCAACTGCTGCCTTAGGCAACCAACACTCTGTAAAATACTCACCTTTAGGTCACAAATTGTCAGCTATTTCCTGTGCATATGTGGGTTTAGAAAACTGGAAAACAGGTCCTTCAGCAGTTGAGAGGGGAATCTAAACTGTGCAGCTTTGCCAGTTCAGAAAGAATCTTGGTACCCAGATTTGAATAGGCCAATTATCCAAAAGGGTAACATTCTAAAATATTTTATATATAAATATATATATATATATGCATATGTGTATATATGTATGCCCTGATTCCTCTCTTTTTGAATACATTTAATCACTGGCATGGACGCCCTTTTTTCTCCATGCAGAGTCTCACCTGCAGCTGCTCTCTTACCTGTGCACACGTGGAGATCTTTAGGGCCAGGGCAGTGAGATACAATGAGCATGTCAATACAATGGCTATAAACCAGAATAAATCTGCTCAGAGTGATGGAAAATCATTCACAAATCACTGGGGGGATCACACATTGCTGCCCTAGACAGGATTCTTACAGGCCAGACAGACAGACAGACAGGAGTAGGACATTTGCTCAGGAATAAGAAATGGAAAGACAGCACCCCAGCCTTTGAGTTCTAGCTCCTCTAAATCACATTCATATTGACTTGTTTAAAATACGATGCAGGCAAAATCTGTTTCTCAAGAGTGACTTATGCTGGAGTTAAAAAACAGAAAGCAAATTTTGTCTGCCAGCCAAAGAAAACTTGGATTGGCTATTAAACCCAGGATTTTGTTGGCTAGCATTGTATCTGATTACATGAAAGTGTGGGAGCTAATGCTTTCTAAAGCTATTTTTCCAGCCTTTCAGGTGCTCAGTCGTATCACCTACTGTAGCTGTTGAGCAAGACTCCCCTCCCCGCCAGCCCTGCCCCTTCCAGTCAAACCCTCGTGCCTCGAGAAGCTCAGGAAAAGCACTTTTTGTCCTACTTGTTTGTTTTTAAGTAAATATTGCTGTCTGTGTTGTTCTAGACAAAAGCTCTTTAAAACAATTTCACCGAGCTGCAGAGAAGGGGGAGAAACCTGTTGACTGTAAACTTCCAACAGGCTTCATCTGCCAGAGGTGAGAAAGTGTCCCAGCAGGTGGGAATTGCCCTGGTTTTGTTGAGCAATGGGGAGCTGCTCAGCAGTCCAGCTCAGCCAAGGGAGATCTCTGTGTGGGGTGGAGCTCAGCTTCACCTTTGCAGAAGATCCATGGGAAGGTGTTCAGGGATTGTTTACCTTGGAGAAAAGAAGGTTCCAGGGAGAACTGGGAGCCTCTTCCAATGCCTAAAGGAGCTCCAAGAGAGCTGGAGAGGGACTTGGGACAAGGGATGGAGTGGCAGGACAAGAGGGAATGGCTTTCCACTGAGAGATGGCAGGAATAAATGGGATTTTGGGAAGAAAACCTTCCCTGTGAGGGTGGGGAGCCCTGGCACAGGTGCCCAGAGAAGCTGTGGCTGCCCCTGGATCCCTGGACCTGCTTCAGGCCAGGTTGGACAGGGCTTGGAGCAGCCTGGGATAGTGGGAGGTGTCCCTGCCATGGCAGGGGGTTGGAACGAAATGATCTTTAAGATCCCTTCCAAGCCAAGCCCTTCTGTGACTCTGTGATACAGCCCTCCCTTTCTTTGGAGGGGCAGCATCAGCTGATGTGTGCAGGAGCCTCAGGAAGAACAAGTGGTGGAGATGTCCCTTGGACTGGTTAACTTTGAATTTTCTGAATGAGTGTTTTTATATTTATAACGTTTATAAAGGTACTGAAAATATCTCCTGTATAGACCTCTGGAAAGAGCATTGAGGTGACCTCTCTCTCTCTGCACTGGTGGTGTTGGGCACATTTGTCTTCTCTGCTCTTAAGCTTGTCCTCTGAAAAAGATTGTCCTGCCTCCTTGGTCCACAGCCCTTATTGCAAATAAATTTCCCCTGATGTATAAAAATAATGTTCCTTCCACCACTTTGCACTGAGCCTTCATTTTCTGGAAGCCAACCTGCCCTTGCAAGAGCAGGGAAAGTCCCTGGGAGCCCTGGATTGTGCAGGACACCTGGGGCTGTGGGTGGGAGGGTGAGGGAGCTGCACTTCCCTGCCTGAATTAGAAATAATTCTGTGGGAGCTCTGATTTTCACTCCCATAGTGAAATACTTGCCTTGCTCTCCTGTGTGGCAGCACGCCTGGCATCAGGGAGGTCTGGGCTGAAGCACAGCTTTTGTTTTGCTGCACTGTTTCAGGGAGGATGATGAAGATCCATGGAGGTCACCAGTGTTCACATGGCTGAGATGGTGATAGCTGGGAGGATTAGCAAAGTTTGGGTTGATACTATGAACCTGCTGTTTATTTTGGGAAATTCAGCAGCAAGCTGAAATGTTTGATTATCTAGTTTATCCCCTGGGCTAGGATTTGTTGATGGAATACAGGTTTCATCAAGGAGATGCTACAGGCAAAACCTGAGATCAAAAGCAAGTTCCTGAGTGCTGTTTGCTGAGGATCTGTGTTTTCATACAGGGACAGAGGTATTTGCTGCCTTCTTCCTGGCCTGCCCTCTGCCAGCACTGAGGGTTTCCTGGAGTTCTGAGTGTGCAGGGGATGAGATTCTCTGAGATGGAGTGGGGTTGGTGGTGGGTTTCTCTTGGTGTGGTGAGTGTGCCCAGTGTTGAACCAGAGGCTGGTTTTGGGCAATGCAAGGCAACGTTGGCCAGCTCCAGATCTCCAGAGCTCTGTGATCAGGTGGGATCTGTGTGTTCTGCTCCAGATCTCCAGAGCTCTGTGATCAGGTGGGATCTGTGTGTTCTGCTCCAGATCTCCAGAGCTCTGTGTTCAGGGTGGGATCTGTGTGTTCTGCCCAGCTCCAGATCTCCAGAGTTCTGTGATCAGGGTGGGATCTGTGTGCCCAGCTCCAGATCTCCAGAGCTCTGTGATCAGGGTGGGATCTGTGTGCCCAGCTCCAGATCTCCAGAGCTCTGTTTTTGTGTTCTGCACTGAGAGGGGAGCACTGACTTGGTGGTCTTGGATGGCTTGGCCATTCCTAAAATCGTGGTCAGTCAGATGGGTCCTGCCTCCCCACATCAGCTCAAAGGGCACAGCACTATCAGAAAATAAATGGTTTTTAGGGTGTACAGGATTGAGGCTCTGATTCAAATGTGCAGTAATGTTTTCTTTCCTGTTTTGGCTGTTGGGTGAGGTCTGGGTGCCTGTTGGTGTTGCAGTTTCCTGGGAGTTGTTGCCCACAGCCTTGATCCCTGAACCCAGCTGCAATCACCTCCCCAGACCTTGGGTTTTTTTTTTCCTTTCCCTTTAAGGCCTCACCCCATGCACTGTGAAGGTGCCTGGGGCATGATGACAGTAGCCACAAAGCTTGTGAAGCAGGCCAAGGAGAAATGACAAACCTGTCCTTACTCAGCATCACACGTTGGCTGATCAGATGCTACTGCTCGTGTCAGCAGCCTCAGCTTCTCATAGAACGAACTTTGGGGACATTTGCCTGGCAAGATACCCAGAGAGTCCCCAGCATCAGACTGGAGCAAAGGCCACACATTGGAATTGGCATTGGTGGAGTCCCCATCCCTGGAGGGATTTGAAAGATGTGTGGATGTGGCACAGGGTTTAAAGGTGGCATTGTCAGTGCTGGGTTAATGGCAGGCCTGAATCTTAAGAATTTTCAAATCTAAATGATCCTTTAGGAGGAGGCTGGAAGATAAACCCCAATGTGAAAGGCTGGGAGGCTTCTGGGGAGAAAGAGTGTACAGAAGTCACAGCCCCATTCATCTGAGTGATCCTAGAGGATTATTCAATTATTAAACTGCCCTGTTCAGGAAAAGGAGGTGGGTCTGGCTCTCCTCATCCCACCTGGAGTGGCCCACTTTGGAGGGCACTGCTGTGGGAAAGGCACTGCAAGAGTGCTCTGATGTTACCAATGAATAATGCAGGGATGCTGAGCAAGCAGCACATCTATGGGAAGGATTTGGAAAGATGTTTTATCTTTAGAAGCAAGGACACTTCATTAATCTCCCTGAATAATGCCAAGCCATAAATTATATTGGTAATAGACACATCTACGTAATGAAATGTACCTTCACTTGGTCTTTTCATGAAAAGAGGTTGGAAGCAGCTGTGGTTTCAGGCATCATCTGTTAGAAACTGCTTGCTGAGAGTCAGGGATGGAAGGACCCAGCTGCATCCAGAGCCACCTTTGTGTCCTGCCACATCATGGCTTGTGTCTCTTCCACAGCATCATGGAAAAGGAAAACCAAACCAAAAAAAAGGTTAAGAAAATGGCTGGGATTTGCAGGGAACTTGCCTTGCTTCCAGCATCCGAAAAGATTAAGACCAGCAGCCTGTGAAGTCCAGACCACAACAGAATTTAGAGGCTGTGGTGCAAGTATGCAGGAAACTGGGTTTGTATGGTAAGGCCATGGGTCTGTAACCCAGTGATCCCCAGCACTGGAGAGCTGGGAGTGGGTTTGCACTGCAGTGTGGTGAAGTGGTTTGGGCAGGCTGGAGAAACAGACTTTGTTTTAAGAGCTGGGGGTAAGAAAAACCTCCTTGAATGCAAGCTTTGCACAGGAGACAGCAGCTGCTGGGCCTTTGGGTACTTCTGATTCAATGGAATTACCCAGAAAGTGCCTCAAACTAAATAAAAGTAGCAGTGTTTTCAGGGGTTATTTTGTTTTCATCCAACATTTGAATGTTGTTTTCCTTTCTCAAATCCCAAACCACATTATTTTTGCATTCTTCTCCTCTGTTTTTGCATTCTTCTCCTCGGGTAGGTGATTTTTGGTCATGGTTGGAAGGCATGAGTTGCTGCAGGAACAGTTTTGGCTGATGAGCACCTGTGTTAACCTGAGCAGGGAGGCTCCCAGTCCCATCAGCAGTGAATTCCAGTGAAACACCAGTGGTGGGTGACACCTTGGCCAGCAATCCAGGCGAACTCCTGGATGTCACCCACCTGGAGGCAGCTCTGAGTCACACGGAGATGATTCTGCACTGCCTCATTCCTTGCACTGGTGGTAGTGGGGCTGGTTTGGGGTCGGGGATGGTTTTTTAAACCCAGTTCTAATTTGTTTGGTGTAGTAGAAAATCACTGGGATATGGAGCAGTGGGAGATGTCAACCTTGATGTCAAGGAGGACAGCAGGGCTGGGAGAGCTCTGGCTTTGCCACTCATCTTCCTCTTACAAGGTGTCCTTCCACACCTCCTAAAGGTGTAGGAAGCTTTAAATTCCTCTCAAAATCACTTGAAACAGAGGAAAGGACAGGCTGAGGATGAAGGGCAGGCTGTGAGCTCCAGCCTTGCAGCTCCATGGCTTTTCCAGTGGGATCTGTCCGTCTCTGCCAGCAAGGAGGAATCCTCGCTGTTTACTCTGAGCTCTTGGTGTGGTGGAGGAGACAAGACTCTTGGAAGTCATGCAGGGAGTGAGAGTTCTCTGGGATACTGGGAGAAAATAAACTCTATTCTCTTCTATTCTACTCTACTTCTCTGTCTTGTGTTCAGCATCCTGATCCCGTCCAGGTCGGTGTGAGTGGCACAGGCTGGCACTGTGTGACACAGAGGGCCAGGAGAGGGACAGCAGGAGTGCCAGCCCTGAGCTTCAGGCAGCTCCCTGGCAGCTGCATCCCAGGGAGAGCAGGGAGATGCTTCTCCCAGCCTTTGTGCTGCTGCCCTGGGAGCTGCTCAGGTTTCACCCCAAAATAATTTCCTTCTGCAAGCAGCAGTGGCTGTTGTAAGGCCTGAAAGCTGAGCATGGCCACACGTTGGTTGCTTTATCAAGACAGGAATTTTCTGCATCTCTGATCTCTCCCCAAAAACTGTTTTCCAAGTTTTTTCCCAGGGGTATGTGGTGTGAGTGGGAAGCCAGGGCTTCTCACCACCTTTGCCAGCTCCTGCCTGTGCTGCTGGGAGCTGGTCCTGCTGGAGCTGGGACACTTTGATGCTCTGAACCAATTGTCAGCATCTGATGGAGAAGTGTTATTCTCTGGGAATAACACTCCTTCCTGCTGTGTTTCCACATAAACCCCTCAGTGTTTACTTTGCAGCTTTCCTTGTCACACACTGGGAGCTGCAGTTGCTGTCCTGTGGCTGGATGTGCATATTCCACAGCAGCAAAAGGGCTGTGCAAGGTGGTAGGGCAGGGAATTTGTTCCTGGTGCCCAATTTTCTGCCTTTAATGAGTCCCTTGCTGTGTTGCTGCTTGTGAAGTGGCCCAGAAGAGGAGCAGAGGCTTTGCAAGCATTGCCTGTGTGAGTGCCTGTCTTTAACAGATTGCCAGAGAGCTGCAGCCTCCAATTCCCCTCTGCTTGAGACATTTCCCTTCCAAATACCAGGAGGAGACACAGTGGGAAAGTGGAGGTGGCAGAGGATAACTCAGAGTTGTGTAAATCCCCAAATACTGAATTTTCCCTTCACACCACACAAAGACAGTTGGAAACCTGGCATGTCTGAGCAATTGCAGGAATCCTTTTGAGCTGGGGGCTTCACTTTTCCTGTGGGGAGCTGGGATGTAAACCTCCCCCTGCCACAGAGGTTGAGTGGGATGATGCTGTTGCTGCATCATGACATGGAAAAGGCTCTTCTGTGTTGGATGGGTGCAGTTTGCACCTCTCCAGACAGGCTCTGAATTGCTGGAGGTATTCAGCAGTCAGGTGTTTCTGCAGGATTTGCCTGCAGCAGAGCCCAGCTGCATGGAATTGCATCAGGATGGAATGGAATGGAATGGAATGGAATGGAATGGAATGGAATGGAATGGAATAGAATAGAATAGAATAGAATAGAATAGAATAGAATAGAATAGAATAGAATAGAATAGAATAGAATAGAATAGAATAGAATCTTTCAGTTGGAAGGACAAGGAGCAATGGCTTTAAAGTAAAAGTTGTTTGGATTCGATAATAGGAAGAATTTTCTTCTGGTGAGGATGATGAGGCACTGGGACAGCTTGCCCAGAGCAGCTGTGGCTGCCCTGTCCCTGAAAGTGTCCAAAGCTGGACAGGGTTTGGAGCACCCTGGGCTGGTGGAAGGTGTCCCTGCCCATGGCAGGGGTGGAACAGGATGTTCATTAATGTCCCTTCCAACCCAAACCTGTGAATCTGTGATTTCTTGACCAAGTCAGTGATCAAACACTGGGACAAGCTTCCCAGAGAGGTGACTGATTCCCCAAAGCTGTCAGTGTTGAAAAGGCAGCTGGACAATGCCCTTAACAATATTCTTTTAATTTTTATCATCCCTGGATGGATCAGGCTGTTGGACCCCAGCCAGTGTTGTGTATCTCTCAGAATTTAGTGGATTTCTGCACATTTATTGCTGTGCTGCTGTCAGTTGGCTCAGAGCCACTTGAGGCTCCAATTAGCTGGAATCAGTAGCCTGGAGGGTGAGAGAGGGGTCGTCAGCTTCCAGAAATGCTGTCACTCCTGCTGTTCATCCCTTCTGAGTTGTGGAGGTTGAATCCTTCCCTGTGAGTAACTGCAATGCGTTGCTGCTCCTCAGAGGAAAACAAGATGCAGGGGAGGGAATTTTCTTCGGCAGGGAGGTCTGTTCCTCTCACTCTCTCCACAGAAATACAAAATTCTCATTTTGTTGGAAGTTTCTTCCCAAATATTACGGAATTTGGTCAAGAAAATGGAATCTCAAATTCTCTTTGTGGCTTTTCTGATAGCTGGAAACAGACATTTTAGCCAGACAAGGGGAGGAGGATGATTTTGGTTTAGTGAAAACTTGAATTAGTTGGGAAAGCTTTTCATGTTTCAAGCACTAACAAGTGTCAAACTCATTATTGCTCAGAGCTGGGACAGGAGTTGTGTTCCTCAGCATATTTGTGGTGCCTTTGGTGAGCATCAGCAGTTCTGGGAGAGGAACCAGGCAGTGGGAATGTGTAATTGCCAGGACCTGTGTTATCTGTCCTTTAAATTCAGTGTCCACATTTACCCATTTCATGTGTGGAAAGGGATTATGGAAAAAAAGCTGTGACTCTTGACACATCATTTTGCCCCCCCCAAAACGAATCTTTACAGCTCCTAGGATGTTTTTTGTGAAATATCAATAAAAACTGGGCGAACAGAGGTTTTATTCTGAAGGAACAACGTCGCTCTTTGTTTTGAGGTCCTGCGGCACTTCGTGGGTACATGAGAAACAAAATGTGAGGCTGGTAATAAAGGAAGGACAAGCCAGCTGCTGCAGGCAGCAGTGAATTCCACGGGGAAAGGTGAATTACCCAGGGAAAGGTGTATTTTAACCTTCTGAGTGCTCGTACAGCTGGGAAAGACACAGGGAGTCAGCTGAGTGCTGCTGCTCTGGTACAAGCTGGGGAGAGCCAGCTCTTTGTGTCACTTTTTCATGGGGGTTTCCTAAAAAAAGAGGAGTTTCACTTTGCTTTGAACGTCTCAGTTGTAGATGCAGAGATTTTCCCGTCCTCCCTGAGTCAGCCCCAGCTCTCCCCTCCCTCCTCTTTGACGTTGGCACTTCAGGGCAGGATCAAAGCGGGTGAAATTAGAAAGTCTCCTCCTCGCACTGACTCATCGCTGGCTTTGGTCAAGTGCTTTGCTCTGGGCTGTGAGCAGCAGAGAGGGGAGGGGAGGGATGTCTACATCCCCTAATTCCTCCTGGGAGTTCACCCCAGCGTGGGGGTGAAGCTGCTTGTCCTCACTTCACAGCCCAGCTCGGGGAGTTTGCTGTTCATACCTTCAAGGCAAAGCAAAATGGGTCAGTTCTTACCCAGGAAGGAAATCCTGTCAAATCTGACATCTGATCAGATCCATTAAGTTACTTTTTCTTTCATTTACTGCAGAGAATTTGAAGCAATGAACAACCAGGTGTTTCCCCAGGTTCCTGCAGGGCAGAGAGTTGTGGCCAGCCAAAGGCAGGGCTTGATTTTAACACCTCAAGCATCACACAGAAATTTGCTTCTTTGAAGCCCTGGGTATGTTTTCCCTGTGAGGGGCTTGGCAGCATAACAGGATCTTCTCTTCAGCCTTTGGGGTGCACACAGTGAGGGGGGCTCCCCTGTATTGATGTTCTCTGGGGTCTAATACTGATTTCCAGCAATAGGCTCCACGTCCTGTAGCACCTGGAGGTTCATAACAGAGCAGAGAACTGTTCAAACCTCAGACTGAACCACAACCATCCTCATCTTTAAAAAAAAAAACCCAACAAATTTTGGTAGAGCTGCACAAGCGTTGCACAACCTGGATTTGTATCAAGCTGATTGGTTCTGGAAGGGTTTACCTGGAACCATTCTTCCTCCTTGTCCTAGACACTTGTGAAACTCTTAAAAAGGAGGAAAATCAGTGATTTTGTGGCTGGTAGATGCACAGATTCAGCCTGTTAGCTCACCCTGCCTGCATCCCCCCAAGCAGTCTGCAATTCCTTTGGCTGGGACATGTAGGAGGACACACATTTATCCCAAAAGATGGATCCAACACCCATCCCAAGAGATGGGCTGAGCCCCTGCCATGGTGGGGTTGCCCTTGGGCTTGCTGTGCTCCCAGGGTTTATCCATGTGCAGCTTTGGCTGGGAGCACCCACATGGTCACCCCAGCCAGAAGCATTTCTTTCAGCATTTTTGTGCAGTATTTTGCTAATTACTGTTTTCCATAATTGTGACAGTGACTTTCATTCATAGCACTTAGATGTGTATAAAAGCAGAACTTTCCTCAAAACTCCCTTTTTGTCCAGGCATCGCTTAATACGTGGAAATTACACTATTGGCTGCTGTGGTTCCAGCATTTATTTTTATTTTTTGCCATTTCCATGTCTGCTGTGGGAAAGGAAGCAAGGGTAGCAGTCCTCAGCATCCAAAGATAGGAACCACTTTGTTTTAGCTTTACTTTGGCCATGTTGAATTTTGCTGAGCACGTCTTGGCCGAGCTCCAGGATGCTGGACCAAGCCCACCATATTCAGAGAGAAGTGAATAATTACTACTTTGTGGTGGCAACACGGGGAGGAAGGAAAAAAGTGTTTGCAAAGTGCTTTGAAGATAATGACACCCCCAATTTGACGAGTGACAGTGGTGCAGAACATCCTTAGATAGCTGGTTAATGCCTGGTGATTAGAGGAGCAGACAAGGAGCACTGTTCCCAACAGTGCCTGGTTTGGACTTCCTTTAAGGAGGGAGTGGTGAAAGGGAGGGCTCAGCCAAAAATAAACGAGCATCTCAAAGGCAGATGGTCCTATTCACAGGCCTAAAATTACACCAGTGGAGGGCCAGGCAGGATGAAAGGAATTAGCATCTGGTGGGGAAGGGAGGGCAGTGTCACCGAGGGTGGGTGACCAGATGGCCCAGGCACAGTCGGATGTCCTCCTGCAGGCACTTGCAGCCCTTCCCCACTTGTAGCCCTCAATATATTATTTTTATAGTTTGTTGTTTGGTTGTTGGTTTTGGTTTTTTTTTCCCAGGGAGGTGCAGATTCCTCCAGAGCAAATGTAGGCTTTACTGGCAGGAGGCTCAAGTCTCCCAGTTCCCTTTTATGGACCTGTTCACACCCTGCTCCTGCAGCCACTACAGCCCGGGGTGAGCAGTGCTGAGGATTTCAGCTCAGGCTGGAATCTTCCAAAAGCACAGCTCTGGGGGTAGTCCCAGGGACAGGCACATCCAGCCTGAAGGGAAGTCCAGAAAGGATGAAGCACCCAGTTTCCAAATGAATGTGGAGGAGATCGCCTGATTTCTCCTTGTGGGAGAGAATTCACTTTGTAGCTGAAGTGAGGCGCAAAGGCCTCTCTCTCAATGGCCTCACAGCTGGTTGTGGCCACTCTTGGATGCTTGGGGTGCTGTCCTCCTGCTTCCCAGGTGGATCATACAATCACCAGGTTGCTCCAAGCCCTGTCCAAACTGACCTTGGACATTTCCAGGGATGGGGCAGCCGCAGCTTCTCTGGGCAGCCTGTGCCAGGGTCTCACCACCCTCACAGCCAGGAATTCCTTCCCAGTATCCTATCTGGCCCTGCTCCTGACAGTGAAAAGTCTTTACCCATTGTCCTGTCCCTCCATCCCTTGTCCCCAGTCCTCTCCAGCTCTCCTGGAGCCTCTTTAGGCACTGGAAGAGGCTCTGAGGTCTCTCTGGAGCCTTCTCTTCTCCCCTGGAGCACCTCCAGCTCTCCCAGCCTGTCTCAGGAGCAGAGGGCTCCAGCCCTGAGAGAATCTCTGTGGCCTCCTCTGGACTCATTTCAGCAGCTCCATGTCCTTCCCGTGCTGAGGGTCCCTGAGCTGGATGCCAGACTCCAGGTGGGATCTCACCAGAGCAGATCAGAGGAACAACACCCACCAGGTGATCCCCAGAGCAGCAGGGTGGCCAGCTCTTGTTCTCAGCTTTGTTTTCCCTTCTTAGCTGGAGCGCCGAAAGCCTTTTGAAAACCATGCTGTGACTCCCAGTCCAGGTTAAAATGACCTTTTTCAGTTTGTTCTTCCCCCTCACATAGTTACTTTGGGCTTGAAGGAGGGCAGTGACCTGGTTCATGGCACAGCCCCACGGAAGGGTTGCATGGAGAGCCTGGTGCTCATCCTGGCACCAGGGGAAACCCTGGCACCCCATTCCCTGTGAGTGCATTCCTATAACGTGACTTCAGACAGTATTTGAGAACTCATAAGGTTTAAAGCACTGTTGCAATGCAAGAGCAAACCTGAGAACTGAGATTTAAATGTTGGGGGGGGGGGACGACTGGATTCAGTCCAAGGTTTCCCAGTGTTAACTCTCCAATATCTCCAAACCATTGTGCAAAGATCAGCACAGAAATCTCTGGAAGAAGCTGCTCGCTGGTGGTGGTTGGGGGGGGTTGCCTTGCTACGTAGCCACATTTATTTTTATTTCACTTTTGAGCTGGTATTCCAGGAAAGCCCATTAAAATCTGGCAGCAGGCTGCTGGGGAGCAGCTTGCTGGAGCTGAGTGTGGACGTGTGATGCTGGAGGAGCCACTCTGAGGGCTGGGGATGACTGATGGTGCGAGGTGTCAGTGGGGAGGAGGGGAAAAGGGGGATGTTCTCACTCCACTGAACTTCCTTCCTTTGTGTTTCCTATTAAGCCCAGGGAGCAGCGCTGATGCTGCTGCTTTTGCAGCCTTCCAAGCTCCCATTTAATTGTGGATGATTTCATCCCGGCCCTTTTCATGCTGAAGCCAGTGGCCTGCGTCATGCAACAGTGAATTTAGGCAGATTTTATTTGCATGTGAGTCATTGAGCTTTTCCAGCTGAATGTCACCAACTTGGAATTTTTTGTCTGATTTTGTTGTTGTTTTTGTCTCTTGGTGTTTTTCCACCGGTCTTTTTTTCCCTGCCCTTTGCTGCCTGCACCCCCTCGTCCCTCCACAACCACCACTCCCCCCCAGCCCAGAAAAAATAGGAAAAGACTAAATGGGAGTTTGAGTTGGCAGTGCAAAAGGACAGGATTAGGAATGTTCGGGGAGAGGGGGGGAAAAAGGATGCTTTATGTTGCTGGGAGGGAAGGACCAGAGCCAAGTCAAATTGAGGGCTCTAATTTGGGAGTGGTGTTATTACAGGTCAGAGGGAGTCAGTTACTGGCTAAATTGGGAGAGCTGTCACATGCCAGGGCTGGAAATGCTGCTCACATGGCTGGGGTACACAGGCTCCTGGGCAACTCGGTTTGATTTTGTTGACAATGTTTTTAAAATTTAGAAAAAAAAAATTAAAAAAACTTGTTTATTTTCCCTCAAATATGGGCTCTGTAGCAGTGTCCCTCTGCCTCCACTGCTGGCTCATCCTGGCCCTCGCTGCCCTTTGCACAGAGAAGTTTATAAATAGAGCAACTCCTCCATTATGTGCAGCTTCAGTCTCTTTATTTTTACACTGGAATCTGTTCAATGATTAACAGTTTAAACCATGCGCTGTATGTCAATACCTTGCATACCCTTCATAACTTATTTTTAGTATTATTTTTCCCCCTTCTAAATCCTTTATCCATTTTAGGCAACACCGTTATGACATTCAGATGATTTTTTATATATTTATTTTAGCCTTTGAAGGAACTTATCTGCATTTCAATTAAGCTTTTGGTAAAAGGCTTTTTGCAATTGAAATCAAGAAGTCAGAGGAGTATTTCCTCCATGCCTCTGGTTGTGCCTGTAGTCTCCTCACTGAAAGTCAGGAAGATTCAGGTGTTTTTATGGATTAAGCTCAAAAAAGAGATACAGAAATTGCATCTTTTATTTCTTTGGCTTCCTGCATCCTGGGAAATTCCACTGAAAATCTGGATTTGAGGGCGTGTGGAGGCATGTGAGCAATACAACCGTGGTGTCAGTGAAAGCAGGCAGTGAACTCATTTCCCACCTGTACCCCAGCTCCCAGAAGCAGCAGAACCAGCAGTGTTTTCCCGTGGCTGAGCTCATGGGCTCCAGGGAGTGATGGGGCTTCTGGAAGCAATCTGCAGCTCCTGTTTAATTATGCTTTTAATCCTTGCTGACCCATGCCACTGCCATGGGCTGGCTGAGCTCAGCTGGCTTTGCACAGAGCCAACAAAAGCCACTTGACCCAGGGTCTCACTGGGGTATCTTCATCCATCAGACCTGGCACGGCTGCTCTGATGTTCCTGTCTGCTCATTGCATGCACAAGGGCTGATGGATTCCCCTCTGCTCTCACAAGGGACGTGGTTTTGGTGTCATTGCTGCTGTGAGAGCCTTCTCAACCCACCCATGGATGGATGGTGCTCCTGCTTTCTCCTTCCCTTCTGCCCCAGCTGGCAGAGGTGGAGCAGCACCTCACCTGACAGTGTCCACAGTGCTGGTGGGGCTGTTGCACCTTTGCATGCTCTCTGTGGTCAGGTGGGACCCTGGCACCATTTTCCTGGGCTTCCCAAAGTCCATCCTCCCCATCTGAGGTCTGGGAACAGGATACCTGTGATGCTCAGGGGCTTGGGTGCTCCAGTGAGTGGAGGGAAACTGGCACTGGGCATTCTTGTCCAGTGTCAGGTTGGCTTCGTTCTTCAGGACAGCTTTTGCAGGAGGTTGGTTGGTTTGTCTGCCAAGCATCTGTCCTCCTCCTGACCTTGGGGTGAGAAGCAGGAGGTGGCACCTTGTCCTGCTTGATGTCCCCCCTGGCTCTGAGCTCTCGTTTGTGCCACTGAGCCATTCCCCACATTTCTCTGCCTGAGCACTTGTTGGATTTTCACCTTATCTCCCACCCACTGACACTGCTGCCATCAGTGTAGACATCGCTCCACGCTGGCTGGACTGTGGATTGTGAAATCAGTGAAGCAAATTCCTGTTTCCCAAGGTGTTCTGTGTGCCAGGGCTGGCCACGTTGTGGTGGGAAGCTCGAATGCCATCATTCACGTGATGTAGATTCCCTTGGCACCCGTGGGGCTTTTGATAAGGTTTCCCAGCGTGTCGTCTTTGCTCTGAGTCAGTGAAATGCTCTCAGCACTGGAAATCTCTGCACTAAATTAAAGTCCTGTTGCTAGGGAGTGTTGTGATAATACAGGGTATTATGCTCTGTAGCAAAAGTGTGCAACAGTACAGCCTAGAAAACAAATCCATAAAACCTCCCGTCGGATGCACAGTGTGAAAATCGAGTGTACTTCAGCTCAGTATTAAATATGTCATGGAAAAAGGCTCCCTCTCCTCCTGAATTTCCTGAAAGTCTGCTTTGGGCTGAAAACTGTAGTGGCTGGAGCCAATTTAGAGAAGGAAAAATCCCTACTCTTGTTGCTGTCTGCAGAAGCTCCTTAATGATCGTGCCATGCAATTCTCCAGTGCTAAAAATACATCACTTCTGGGTTTGTACAAACAGCCTCCTAATGATTGGAGCTCTGGCAAGCTCAGGAGGCAGAGGGGGAAAATAGTGGCAAAAATATGAAAATCTTACTCATTTCTACTCACAGTGGAGCTGGGCTCTTCTGTGCTTGTGGATCTCTGTGGGAGTTAAGGCATGTTTTGGTGAGAAATATTCCAGTTTGCTCTGCATCTGACCAAACTGTTGGGCATTCTGCTCCCATTTGGAGTTTACAAATTGGGTGGTGAGGTGCTCTGTCTGCTGGTGGGGTTTCATCAGCCTGTTTGGGGTGACAGGATGGGAAGTTCTGATCGAGGCAGTGCTGAAATTCCCAACTCCTGCTAACACTTGATGGGGCTGCTGCTGCTTTGGAGAGCATCATGGAGAGGGGAGCTGCCAGTGACAGACAGCTGAACTCTCTGCCCAAGGAGAGCTGCCTTTAAAAGGGCAGCAAGTTGAGTAGGACTCGTGTCTTATCCCACACAGGGGTTTTGGAGACAGGAGCAAGGGGTTGTTTGCTTTTTGTTTCCTCAGAACTTACATGTCACCTGCCCCTCGCCTGGCATCCCAAGAAGAATTGTGAGAAATTGTTGAAACAGTTGCCCAGAGAAGCTGTGGCTGCCCCATCCCTGAAATATTTAAGGCCAAGTTGGATGGGGTTTGGGGCAACCTGGTCTAGTGGAAGCTGTCCTTGCCCATGGCAGGGGGTTGGAACTGTGTGGTCTTGAAGAGACTGAGGTCTCTTCCAACCCAAACCATTCCAGAATTCCATGAAACTGGCTGTTCTTCCAAAGTGAAGAGCAGCAGCCCATGTGCCTCTTGCCACCCAGCTGTGCTGACAAACCCATCACTCCTGCCTCAGCCCTGGGTGGTGAAGGACTCACCTGTGGCACACAGGGGAACGTTGGGAGCCATTGCAGGAAGATTATCTCTTTGGAACATAATTGGGTTTGGTGGTTAAATATTCACTGCTGCATTTAAAAAGGAATATTGTGTAATTAATTTACATGGAGCTCCTTAATCTTGGTAATTAGGAATGGAGGAGATGCTCCTTCATGAATTCTTCTGTGCTCTTGTCAGTGCTGAACCACAGAATCACAGATTGGTTTGGGCTGGAAGGCACCTTAAAGATCAGCTCATTCCAACCCTTGCCATGGACAGGGACACCTCCCACTAGACCAGGTTGCTCCAAGTCCTGTCCAGCCTGGCCTTAAATCCTCTCTGTATTCAGAAACACTTTGCTTTTCGTGGTTATGTGGCTCTTGCCTTTGTTTTTCCAAGGAACCAGTGTTTTCCAAGGAACCAGTGGGGATTTCCCAGGTCACCCCTTTTTGTCGGATGTGCTGTCCCACATTGCTCCATTTTTTTGCCTCCCTTCCCTGCATCCGCTCTGGTCTGTTCACCTCCCTTCCCCCTTGGAGCTTCTCTGCAGCAGCCGCTCGGGTGGAAAAGAAACATTAAGTACTTTCCTAATGTATTTTTAGCCTCTTAGAGTGTGATGTAGCTGCTGGAAACACGGAGGGGAGCCAGCACCATGTGAACCCAGAGGTTGCTGTGCATCGCTGGCAGATTTTCCATCGCGCTCCGACGGAGCCGGGGTGTGAGGTGGGATGTGGCTGCATGTGCCTTGTGTGGTGTCTGTCTGTCCTCTCCTTGTTGGTGCTGGTAGACAAAAGGTCCACCTGTCCTTCAGAGAGGTTGTCCACCCTTGAATCTGCCCAGGAAAGGAAAGTGACCAGTCAGGGAAAGGGGAGTTGTGTGGTTGCCTTTTTATGTCTCATTATAGACCAAAGATGCTGGGGTGGCACTGAGTGTGTTGGAGCTGGAGGTTCAAAGCTGTGGGATTGGGTGCTGTGGGAGGGGAAGTGCAAGCCCTTAACCCACACACAGCAGTCCCCAGGCCCTCCCAGTGTCCAGGGCTTTTTTGCAGGCTGTTCCCAGCTCCTAGCAAAGACTTGTTCCAAGGCAAGAGCTTCCCCAGTGCTTACCAATTCCTCCCCAAGCTGGGCTGTTAGACCTGAATGGGAGTGACAGCAAAAAGCCACCCATGGGGGTTTATGGGCTTTTCCTCTGTCAGATCCCACATTATCCACTGGGGTGAGCAGTTTTGGTGACCTGTGAGGAATCTGTTCCCAGGATGCAGAGCTGGCCTCCCCTGGGAGGTGCCAGCAGCTGTGGGTCCAGCAGGCACAGTGCTGCTTGGCACAGCTCCTGCTGCCTCCAGACGTGTGGCATTAGGTCCTCCCACCCTGCTGAGGTCAGCCCTGCTCAGGCATAAATCCAGACCTGGAGCAGGCTCTGAGCTCTCCCTGGAGCCTTCTCCTCTCCAGATAAGCACCTCCAGCTCTCCTAGCCTGGCTCCAGCCCTTGGAACATCTCTGTGGCCTCCTGGACACTTCACTTGGCTTGTGCTTCACTGTGAAATAAGTTGTATATAGTAACAGGAGGAGAACCCAATTTCTGCTTTCAAAATGAAATGGTTTGTCTTGGATGGGTTTGGTTGTTTTTTGGGTTCCTTCAAGTGGTTGAGAGCACTTGGCATTATTGTTGTTCCTTGAAGACAAGTCACCTGGTGAGACCATGGTTTATCTTGGACGGGTTTGGTTGGTTTTTGGGTTCCTTGTTGGGATTTACACCGCAGCCTCGCAGACGTGGAGGTGCTTGGAAGCATCACAGGTGTCTTCTCCCCTGTGTTGGCATCAATCTTGGGGGGATGAGGAGCAGGATTCAGGTTCAGCAGTGTTTCAGTGGCAGCCTCTCTGCCTGCTGCACTTGGCAGGTCAGCAGTAACGTTTATCACCGAGATGTTTTTCCTTTTAATTAGCGCCAGTCGCAATAACGAGGAGGCACATGCTGAAATTTTGATTATTTGGCCTCTGGTGGAGGGAGAGGGCTGCCAGGTTTAACAGTGAAGGTATTGATGTGCCCTGGATGGGGTACAGAGTGTTTCCAACGGGGTTCTTGCTTTGTTTTCCTTCATGCTGGCCTCTTGAGTGAGGCTGATTTACGAAGGGAATGATGTAAAATTGCCCAAACAAAGTATTGTGACTGGGTCAACGTGCAGGTGCTAATTACTGCAAATAATAATTTAAATCCCTTCAGCTGGAAACACTTTGTGCTTCACCTTCAATCGAGCTGCTGCAGCAGGAGCCAGGGCAGGGGTTTGTGTCTGCAGTACTGTTGGAGAGTGGATTTCTGTGATGGGTGGTGGGGAGCTGGTCCATCTCACAGACCAGTAAACCCAGTTGTGGGGAGGCTGGGACTGGCAGCAACCTGCCCTTGGTTGATGCACTTGGTGCAAATTCAGACTTGTGGGTGAAATCTCTTGATTTTTTTGCTCCCCTGCTTTATCTTTGCAGCAAACTGCCCCGTGTGAGGTGGGGTGTGGTTTCTCCACCTCGCTCATAGAATCACTGAATGGTTTGGGTTGGGAGGAATCTTAAAGATCATCTAGTTCAGAAGCATAAAACCAGATAAATTCAACTGGAAATGGAGGCAAACAGAAGTGCTTGGGAGAAACTGGAACAACTAGACATAGAACTCAGGTTTGTCTGATGATGGTCACTCACTGGGAGATGATGTTGTGGCCAAGCTCAGGTTGTTGGGCTGTGTTCATATGCAGGGTCATGTTTCTTGACCCCTTTTGCCCTGGTGAAGGCATCCAGGCAGCTGGAATGGGTGTGAGATCCCAGGGCTGATGGATATGACCACGTTTACCACAGATTTGGGGGCTTTTGATGGAAGTGCAGCATCTCCCATGGATGTGTGGAGAAACTGGTGGGTGGTGATGTGCTGCTGGGTCTTTGCACAGCAGGATGAGTCCAGGTGCTGATTTTTCTGCCTCTGACAATAAAAAGTGGGTGCCCTCCACACAGCTCTGCCCATCACCCAGATTCAGTTTCACATTCATAATCCAGGAAACTGTGAACAATGGGAGCCTCTTCTGGGAGCTGCTGAGGAAGCCTCTTGAAAAACCTTCCTGCAGACCCAGAAATAGCCATCTCCTGCTCTGTGGCCACTGATTCCAGGCTCACTGGAAGCAGTTGCCAGCTGCCTAAGCATGGATTGGATTTCTCTTTTGCTGTTGGCCATCCAAGACATGAAAACCTTGGTGTTGTCCATCCCCACAAGGGCTTGATTGCCATCCAGGAGCACCCAGCTCCTCTCTCCAGTCCCTGATGCTGCTGTATGTCACTTTGCAAGATCAAGGATCCCAACCTAAACTTTTAGTGCAAATTCCTGGTTTTTCTCCCCAAATACATCTGAGAGTGCAATTTATTTCAACCCTTCTGGGAAGGTGCTTAGAGGGTGCCCTTCAGATTTGAGCATCTGGTTAATGGTTGGACTCAATGATCTTAGAGGTCTTTTCCAACCTTAATGATCCTATGAATCCCTCTCTTAGTCATTTCTTGCTTGGGCAAATTATCTGAATGGGCTTTTGAGAACTTTTTATGGAAAACTGAAAACAAGGGCATAATAAAACAGTAATTTAAGAGCAATTTGCTGACAAGCTGGAGCCCTTAAGTGCACTGAGTTGGCATTGAGGGGCAATGATACCAAACCTCCTGTGTGAATGTCCTCTTTGTTATTTGGAAAATCCTTGGGCAGTTTTAAAAACACTTCTAGTCTTTAAATTGGTGTCCTTGTTGCCCAGGATAAGCTGTTGTCTGTTTATAAGTTACATATCACTCATCTCACTCACTTCACCAAAATCACAATCAGCAAATTCATGGAATCCTGGAATGCTTTGGATTGGAAGGGACCTTGAAGACCACCTCATTCCAGCCCCCTGCCATGGCAGGGACATCTTCCACTGTCCCAGGCTGCTTCAATCCCTGTCCACCCTGACTTTGGACGCTGCCAGGGATCCAGGGACAGGCACAACTTCTCTGGGCACCCTGTGCCAGGGCCTTCCCCACCCTCACAGCCAGGAATTCCCACTTCCCAATATCCCATCCATCCCTGCCCTCCGGCAATGGGAGCCATTCCCTGTGTCCTGTCCCTCCATCCCTTGTCCCCAGTCCCTCTCCAGCTCTCCTGGAGCCCCTTCAGGCCCTGCCAGGGGCTCTGAGCTCTCCCTGGAGCCTTCTCCTCTCCAGGTGAGCACCCCCAGCTCTCCCAGCCTGGCTCCAGCTTTGGAGCATCTCCATGGCCTCCTCTGGACACTTCACCTGAGTTGGGCTTCACTGTGAAGTTCTATATAGTAACAGGAGTAGAACCCAATTTCTGCTTTCAAAATGAAATAGTTTGTCTTGGATGGGTTTGGTCAGTTTTTGGGTTCCTTCAAGTGCTTGAGAGCGCTTGGCATTATCGTTGTTCCTTGAAGACAAGTCACCTGGTGAGACCCACAGGTTCTTCTCCTGTGCTGACAGCTGCTCTTGGCCATCCCTCTCAGCAGGGGTGGTGTTTTTAAACTGGAATCTTCTGACCCAGAAGCCTGTTCACAAAAACCAAAACTAGGATTAAACCCCTGCAGTTTGGCCCTTCAGGGTTTGTAAATGCAGGCACCAGCGTGCTACTCGCGTTGTTTTTTGCAGGGACTGTGTCCACCCTGCCTTTGTCCATCTGGTCTGGCTTTACATTTGGAAAACTGTGACTATTCCCAGGACATCATCACCATGGGCATTGCTGGTGGTTGAAATAACCCCTTCACCCTTCAGGAGGCAGGTTCAAGTAAAGGCAGGAAGGTGTCTCTTGCAATACAGCAGTAGGGGTGGGTCCATCACCACTGGACATGGTGGCAATTAACAAATTAACAGTTTGCAGGGATCCAGCAGTGATTAAGCAGATTTGTCACATAGAAATCCCTTAACAGCTTAATAAATTTACAAACTTCACCTCATTTTCCAGCCAGAAGCCCCAGTTTTGGGATGGTGTTGGTCCTATTCATAGCACAAGCACAGGTTTCAGTCTTGGAAGCAGGACCCAGCTATATTTGGAGCTGGATTTATCCTCAGGCATGCTGCACATGCATCAGCTGGGCTGTCTAGCAGCAAAATCCTGTCAGTTAAGTAATCCTTCAGTAGAAGGTAGTTTCACATCCCACCTTCATTCAGCTTCTCATTCAAGAAAATGTCCCATAATAAAAACTGTGATTTTCTGCTTTGGGGGTACCAGCAGCTCCCATGCCTTCCCAGTGCAGGGCTGGTCAGTTGTTATCTTACCTCATCTCCCAGAGGAGAGGGCAGTTCAATGGCAGCAGTGGGCAGGACAGGGATTTTGGGGGATTTCAAGGCAGCAAGGAGGGGACTCTGACTTTGGGGCTCTCTCTCTGCTCAGATTTGCCAGTGACATTGCACAGAGCAGTGTGAAATCCTTGTGATGGGAAGCACCAGGCATCCCCTGCAGCAGCATCCAGGGGAGCTGATGAGGCTGTCATGAGATTAGTGCCTGTGACCCACCACAGGTATTGTGTCAGGACCCTGGGATGTGGGATCCCAAAACACATCCCAGTCTCAGCTGCCCCAGAGTGTTTGTTCTGGCAATGAAGGATGAGATATCCCAGATGGCCAGGAGTGCATGGGAGCAGGTGAGGGGCTGAAGGGGGGGCTCTGGGGTGTTGCCAGCCCCTCTCCCCCTGCCCACAGGCAACTCCAGCTTCCCTCTCCTGCACTGCCCTCTCCAGATCCCTCTGTTTTCTGGCAGATAGGATTAAGCCTGACCTTCTGCCCCATCTCAGAGAGAGCCAAACCTCTTTCAGATCTAATTATTTTCCATTTTTGTTTAATTGTGCACGTCCTGCTGCTGGCTGAGAAGGAGACCAGCTCCTGCCTGGGCCAGGGCACCCAGCCCTTCATCAGCCACAGGTTTCTGGGTCAGTGCTCTCTCTTTTCGGGGCTGTGGTTTAAACCCCCAAATCTCTTGGAGGTCCAAGGCAAAGTCCCCAAGAAGCAGCTCTGGCGCCATCCTGTGTTTCCCCAGTGGGGACCTTCATGCTCGGCTCTCCCCCAAGTGAGGAGGAGGAGCCCAGCCATGGCCACCTGCCTCCCTCCTCCTCCTCCTCTCCTGCACCCAGTTTACACCAGACTCGGCTTTTTCTACGTGTATTTTGCTCCTGTGTTTAAGTGGCAGCAACTTCTTTGAGCAGTGCATTGCAGGCCTTTTTTTTTTTTAATGGTCTTTGATTTCTCAGTTTATCTGAGCTGCTGCAGAATCCCAGCTGGTGCCAGGCTGGGGTTTGGCTGTGGCAGCCTGAAAGTGCTGCTGAACCACCACGGGAGTGATGATAAAATATCAGGGTGTGACATCCCTCTCTGCAGGAGGATGGGAGAAAATAAGACATGTTTTCAACTCACCAGGCAGCTGACTAAGAGAGAGGGGACAGATAAATCAGATTCATCCCAACAGGAAGCCTTGCCTGGAGCAGGGACATCTGCATATGGAAAACATGGATATGCACTGGTGAGCCTTGAGTCCCGCTACACTCATGTATCCTTTACAGCATCACTTATGCTGAGTGTTGCTCTCCCAAATCCCGTTTTTTTTAGCACCAAAACAACCTCACAGCATTCCCACGGGCACAGGAGCACACCCAGAGCACCAGAAGCCCCCTCTGCTGCAGTACAGCAGCTCCTTCTCCACCAGAGCCGTGCCACGTCGTGTCCCTCGCTCCTTTCGGTGCAGGACGGCTCGGGCACGCTGTGCTGGCTCAGGAAGTGGCTCTGGAGGAGGGGGAGCTCTGGAGAAGTAAATACCAGTGCAGAAAGTTCCAGGGAGAGTCTCCAGTGTTTCCAGCAAGCCATCTAGTGGCTTCCTATTAAAACAGTTGCATGCCTTGGGACTGGGAGGGTGAATGTGGAGGGATGAGTGCTGCTCACTGCCGCAGTCGTGTCAGGAACTGATGGGCAGAGTTTGGCCCTAACTGGGAGAAGTTGCTGCTCTAGCAGCCCTTTTCTGGGTCAGGGGTGGTGGGAGGGTTGGGTTAGCTGCTGGCTGGCAGCATGGGTCATGCAGAATCATGGAATCATGGAATATCCTGAGGGGGAGGGGACCCACATGGGTTGTAGAGTCCAGTTCCTGGGTCACAGAATATCCTGAGCTGGATATTGGTTTGCTCTTGTGCCTTCCCAAGTGCAAAGCTGATGAATGATCCTACAGATGGAGATCTGGATCTGCATTTCAGTGGTGTGGGTTCAGTTGCCCTAGCTCAAAACCACACAGAGGCTGTAGGGATAATCAGTGATTTAGAGCAGCTTCTTGTGTGGAATGGATTGAAGACGGCAGACAGGGAAGGAGAACATAACGTTTTGGGGGATATTTTCAGCATTTCACCTGATGGAGCTTTGGGCAGTGTGTTCAAAGCAAGCAGGAGGGAGTGTTCACCACCACACAGTTCAGTTGTTGCTCCTGTAGCACAGCCTAAGGCAGAGGCTGGAAGTTTGAAGGTTTTACAGAGGGGTTTGGTCAGCACTGGAGGAGAGACTGCCCTGGGGCTGGGAAGTGTCTCTTGGCTGATCTGGGTAGATTAGGTAGGTGTTTGGAGTTTGTATCAGTTCTTCAGAGAAACCTGTGGTGATGGAGATCTCACAGTGTCCTGGGCCACCCTGCCCTGCAGAAGGCACTTCCATCATGTCCAACCTCATTCATCTTTGCTGCAGTTCAAGTCAGAGAGTCATAGAATTGTTTAGGTCGGAAAAGCCCTCCAAGATCACTGAGTTCAACCATTCCCCCAGCACTGCCAAGGCCACCACTGACCCGTGTCCCCAAGGGCCGCATCCTCATGGCTGGTAAATCCCTCCAGAGATGGTGGCTCCAGCATTTCCCTGGGCAGCAGCAGAGGTGGAGAGCAGCTTGTCCATGCCAGTGTTCACCTCTCAGCCAGGGTCAGGCTGCCTGGTGCAGCTTTTCTGTGCAGCAGGGTGTCTGACTGAGGTGGTGCTTCCCAAGCCAGGCTCTTGCCCACCTCGTGCTGCGCAGCCCTTTGTTCCCACCTGCGTGCAGATGTTTGCACCTGCTTCATGCAGATGTTCTTCCACATCTCTCCAAGTCTCATAGAATGTCCTGAGCTGGAAGGGGACCCACAAGGATCATCACATCCAACTTCTGACCCTGCACAGGACACTCCAGCAATCTCATCCTGTGCTTGAGAGTATTGTCCAGATTCTCCTGGAGCTCTGGCAGGCTGGTGCTGTGACCAATCCCTGGGGAGCCTGGTCAGTGCCCCACCACCCTCTGGGGGAAGAACCTTTTCCTGATCTCCAGCCTAAACCTCCCCTGACCCAGCTTCATGCCACCCCTTTGAATCCTCAGCACTGTTTGACCTCTAGTCCAGTTTCCTGGAGTGTTTTCCTTTCTCTTAGCGCAATACCTGCATGCTGATCACGTTTATCACATCACCCTTATCACCAGTGACATTCTGGGTGGTGCCAGGCCCAGGACAGGTCTCCTTGCCCAGCCCATCCTCCCATTCTCACAGTGAATCAGCAGCACCAGCTCCCTCCATGTGTTTTTCAGATGAGTTGTGTGCCCACATTAGAGCAGTTTCTCTCTGCTGTGCTGCTGAGGGAGCCATGTGCAGCAGCACCTAATGAATATCAAGATATACAGCACTGCCTGCTCCTCCAGCTATTCACAGGCCAGTTGCTCTGTCGCAGAAGGAAATCAAATTGCTCTTGACAAATGGGTGTCGGCAGTCACTTATCATCTTGTTATCTCCTAAGTGCTTACAAATAGGTTGTTTCATTATTTGTTCCATCAGTTTTCCAGGAGTTCCAGTTAAGTGACCAGTTTGTATTTCCCTGACTTTTCCTTCTGCATATTTAAATCTAACCCCTAGGTTTCTTGTTTTTTTTTTCCCTTGTCTTCTGGAACCTCTCCTATTTGCTGTGATCTCACAGAGGAACAGGAGCTCTGGGGCTGCTTCCCTCCTTTCCTTTGGGGCTGGTGGATGCACCAACACCCTGGATGGGTGATTGCGTTTCCTCTGGGGTTCTCTCCTCTGTTGTCTCCTTTGAATCTTGACCTTTTCAATTTTCCAGCCAAGTTCTTTTGAAAGGTTAGCTTGATCCACTGAGCGCAGATTTTCTGTAATCTGCAACAATATGAAAAATTTGGGCCAAATCATGATTTTGATTAAAATAAGAGCAACAGCAGTAGAGTTGGAAAATGGCTATAAATGCATTCCCCACATAGAGTTGGGTGTAGTTTGTTTTTTTCAGTGATTTTAAGGAGCATCTGGTAACTTTTGGCATCCAGTTTGTCAAGCTTTGCCCTGACAATGGTTTTGGAGGGTGGTGACCTGTAAGAACCTGTGTCTGGGTAACTATTTGGTGCAATACAGCAGTAACCCCCTTGCCAGGGAGATGCTCATGCTGTGCTACCACATATGGTGGTGTTCACAGAGGTCCAGGATCAGAGAAGAGGATCTGACTCCATGTTTAGAAAGCTTGATTTATTATTTTATTATATATATTATATTAAAACTATACTAAAAGAATAGAAGAAAGGATTTCATCAGAAGCAAGCAAGAGAAGAATGAAAACAAAAGCTCCTGACTCTCAGAGAGTCCGAGCCAGCTGACTGTGATTGGCCATTAATTAGAAACAACCAACATGGACCAATCAAAGATGCACCTGTTGCATTCCACAGCAGCAGATAATCATTGTTTACATTTTTTCTCAGGAGAAAAAATCCTAAGGAAAGGATTTTTCATAAAACGTGTCTGTGACAACCACACGTTCAAATCCCTTCGGCATGTCGCATTTACCCTGGCAGGACCCGGTTATTTCTTTATTACCTCTGTTTATCAATTTCTCATTAATCCCTTTTTTCCCCCCGTCCTTATTCCTTCCACAGGAATCATTAATCAGTGGCAACAGGAATCCAAGGACAAAGTGATCTCCCTCTTGCTGACCCACCTGCCTTTACTGAAGCCCGGCAACATCGAGGCGAAAGTCGAGTACATGAAACTCTTGCCCAAAATCCTGGCGCACTCCATCGAGCACAACCAGCACATCGAGGAGAGCAGGCAGCTGCTGTCCTACGCCTTGATCCACCCTGCCACCTCGCTGGAGGACAGGAGCGCCCTGGCCATGTGGCTCAACCACCTGGAGGACCGCACGTCGTCGTCATCGTCGTCGTCGTCGTCGGGGGGCTTTGGTGGGCAGGGCCGGGGCCGCTCGGACTCGCTGGACTACGGGCAGGCTCACTACTATCACCAAAGACAGAACTCCGACGACAAACTCAACAACGGCTGGCAGAACTCCAGGGACTCCGGCATCAGCGTCAGCGCCTCCAGCTGGCAGGACAAAAACCTGGCCTGCGAGAACGGCCACCTGCCCCTCTACTCCTCCTCCTCCGTCCCCACCACCATCAACACCATCGGCACTAGCACAAGCACCAGTGAGTACTCACGGGAGGAGGATCTGGGGAGGATCCCCCCCATCCCACTAGGAACTGCTGCTTTGGCGTGGTTAGCACAGGGGCTGAACTCATCTGGGCCATAGAAAACTCTTTTTTTTTTTATTTTTCCTTTCCTCACCTGCTTTTTTTATTTCCTGCTTGCCTTGTTGGGGTTTTTTTCTTCCAGCATTGTAAGGTCTTAAAGACCTGGGTGTGACGCTGTTCACATCCCTTAGGATGAGGGAAGAGACAAGGATCTGACTCCACGTTTCAGAAGGCTTCTTTAATTATTTTATGAAATATATTATATTAAAACTATACTAAAAGAATAGAATAAAGGATTTCATCAGAAGGCTAGCTAAGAATAGCAAAAGAAAGAATTATAACAAAAGCTTGTGTTTCTCAGACAGAGAGTCCGAGCCAGCTGGACTGTGATTGGCCATTAATTAGAAACAACCACACGAGACCAATCACAGATGCACCTGTTGCATTCCACAGCAGCAGATAATCATTGTTTACATTTTGTTCCTGAGGCCTCTCAGCTTCTCCAGAGAAAAAATGCTAAGGAAAGGATTTTTCATAAAATGTGTCTGTGACACCTGAGAGCTGGAGAGGAGGGAAAACAGCAAAGAGTAAGAAAAAGTTAGAGTAAAAAAACGTGCCTCACTGAAGGGAACCCCTTGTGTTTTGTGCAGCTTTGTGTAGATTTACAGTTCATGTTTCAAGAGTGCCTAAAGCAAGCAGGAAACTGATGCTTCATGTCCAAAAGTGAGCTGGGGGCCTTGAGGCAAGTCCAAAAGTGTGCTGAGGACTTACTGAGAATAAATGGGATTGGGACCAAGAGTGCAGGCAAAAGTTTTGGAAGCAGAGGTGGAATCCACCAGCTTCAGGGTATCTGAAAAGGTTCTCTTGTATTTTCAGTGCAGAGGTGTGAAGCTGGTGTTGACTGAGGAGTGGACAGTCCTCAGTGTTTTCCAGGAGAGCTGGGTGGTTCTTCCCCCATGGAGACCTTGCCAGGCTTTGATGGATGGTGCAGAGCCCAGCCCAAGGCTTGGACACATGGAGAGCTCCATGACTGGAGATCTGTCCAGCACTGGCTTTTGTGTGAAGCTGCAGTGCAGCTACAGCTGGTGTTCAAAGCAGCCATTGATTCCTGTGAGCCTTCTTTGGAAAAGCAGGAATGCAACACTGAAAAGATGATTTTCAGTGGGGTTCAGAAGCTCCCCTGCCCACCCACTCACTCTGTCACACCTTTGAGTGACTGCCACCATGTCACCTGCAGGGCTGCATGTCCTCCTTCACTCTGGGATGTTCAGAAATCTCTCCAAGATGCTTTATCAGCATCTCCTAGAAATCAGGGATGCAGAGAGCACTTTGGGGAGGAGAGGCTTCTTGTGGCAGTAGCCCTGGTTTCTTTATCAGAGTGTGGAAAGCCACAATTAAATAGCTAAAAGCTTTAAAATGGTCACTTAAGGCTTTTGGGCTTTTCTCTCTCCTGTAAGAATTATTGGGTTTTTTTTTGAAGTGGTGTTTCAAATCAACAGCACTATAAAACACAGCTCTGGGTTTATTGCTGTAGCACCCTGGTCCCTGCCTCTCCTGTGTCCATCCTTGCAGGCAGGTGGGGATTTAGCAGAAAGGTCTCAGCTTCTCCACAGGCTCTAGACTATCATTCCCATCCAATCCCCTGTCTGTGAAGCCCCCAGCTCCTGCTGCTGTGGGACTGTGTGATGTTCAGTTCTCTGAGAGCCAGACCCTGTGCTGTGAAGCTGTTCCAGGGTGACTGAGCTGCATGGGAAGGGTCTAACAAGGAGGCAGGGTGAGAACAACCCCATGAATCTGCTTGCAGTCAGTCTGTTAAACCTCTCCAAGGATTATTTTTTGGGGTGCTTCCATGTGGTTTTTGCATGCCTGGTGGTTCAGAGGCTTTGCACACCATGGAAGGGGTCTGGCTCCTCGTGTCAGGATCTGGAAGCAGGGAGGTGTGGTGGGTGCAGCAGGTTGATCACTGACAGTGGCTGGAACTTTGCCAGTGTTGGGTCTTGAAGGACTCTTTCCGCAAACCCCTTGGTGGATTTTTGAGCCTTTCTGTGCTCAGACTTTGCTCTCAGCAGAAGCATTGACCCACCCTTCCCCGTGGTGGTCCCCAGGTGTTGACACAAGATGCCAAAACTGAGGCAAAGCTGAACTACTGCAGTGCCCGAGCTGCTGCAGTGCTGGGGTTTTTCCTAAGTTCTCTCAGAATTCAGTGTGTTCAGCAGCAGCTGGGACTGGAGCACTGTGGGTCTGCCAACAGCCCTACATTTTACCCAGGCTTCTGCTTGAATTCCTCCTCAATCTCTGCCACTTGCTTGGCTGCATCATCCTCTGCTGGTGATAGTCCAGGCCCACGTGTTAAGCTGTTGTAACTCCTGCAGACACATTTTGGTGGCACCATGCTCAGACAACCGTGGGCTGAGCTGGAGGTGACCCAACCACACTTCATGTGTCAGTTCATAAACTTCCTTAACACAATATTTGGCTTGGGCAAAAGCCTGGTAAGTCCACAGATAGATGCTAAAAAATAAACACGGCTGTCAGCCTTTGTCCCAGCCCCTTGACTCAATCGATTTGTTTATTAATCTTTTATTCCAAAGCAAAGCCCTCAACTCCTTAGTGTTTGTTTAGGTTTTAGTGTTGTTATTAGTTTTAAGTTCTCCCTCTTACTCAGAGGTGTTTATCTGTGCAGAGGCTTTAATCCAGCAACGCCCTGCAGAGCTCAACCTTCCCTGACCCATCCCTGCAAAGGCACTGCCTGTTCCTGACACCAAAATGGGGCAGAGTCTTTCCCAGAGCAGTGATGTGGTGGTGTTGCCTGAGCTGTGTTCTTCTGGAGCTGTGGCACAATGAGATTTAATGCTGTCATGGCACAGGGCTGAAATAGGGGTGGCTGAAGCTCATGTGATGTTTTGCTTTGTGCTGTCCTTGACTTTGACTCAACCTAGACTCCAGTTTTGAGATTTGGTTCAGGGTTGGTTCATCTCCAGCTCTCCCACAACTGCACTGACAGGGGTTAGCCAAGGTTTAGCCAAGGCTTGAGGAGATGTTGCAGGAGGCAAGTCTGGAATGTTCTGAAGGAGTCACTCTGGATTTACCACAGTGAGGGTGCTCCAGGAGTGGGACCAGTGTTCTAAGTGATGAATTTGGGTCTGGAGTGATCAGAGGATATGGACTCACCCCAGACAATGGAAGGTGACCCAGAGAAGCTGTGGCTGCCTCATCCTTGGAACTGTCCAAGGCCAGGCTGGATGAGTCTCCAGTCTGGTCTAATGGAAGGTGTCCGGCCCATGGCAGGGGAGTGGAACCAGATGGGCTTTAATGTGCCTTCCAACCCAAACCATTCTGGGATTCTGTGATGTTCCTGTGCTCCTTCCCACCCACTGCATCAGCAGTTCCTGCAAAGCTTGAGATGCAACTTTAAACCAAGCTTTAGCACTCCAGGAGTACAGACAGCCTTGCCATGGGCTCGGGAGCCCAGGAGGGAGGAGGCTGGAGCTGGAGCTGGAGCTGGAGCTGGAGCTGGGGCTGGGGCTGGGGCTGGGGCTGGGGCTGGGGCTGGGGCTGCTCCCCGTGGGGATGGGGTGAAGCCTGGAGTCCTGCCTCTGTGGCCAGGTCAGGCAGCAGCTGCAAAATGTTGGGCTTGCACAACATCTTTGTGATGGAGACACGGCCTGGAAACTCTGGAAGGACAGAGGAAAGCAGCTTGTCTGCAAAGCTGCCAAGAGCTTCTTGTGTGGGGGCTCCAGCCCCTTCCCTGCCCCTGGAGCTGGCTCCACCTGAGTGCTGACTGCAGGATTTGCTGTCAGGTGGAAGCACAGCTCAGCCCTGTGTTTTCCACCCTGTTGGGAGGGAATCTGTGCAGAGGCAAAGGAGGGTCTGTCATTAGCTGTGCTGAGGAGGAGGACTGCAGATACACTGGTCTCATCTGGACCATAAAGTCACAGGTCAGTGAGGCACAGATAGAGTCAGAGACCTTGCCAGGGAATATCCCACAGAGAGGAATCCTTGGCACTGTGTTCACACTGGAGAGATGTTGCACTCTGGTGTTCCAGTGTCACTGCACTGCCTGGCTTCCCCTGAGAGGGAACAAAGAGATCCTGGGGCCAGCAAAGCTCTTGCCAGTCTGGAGCCACCCTTCCTCTCCTGCAGAAATGGGGGAGATGCTCAGGCCTGCTGCACCCTTCCCATGGGAGGCTCTGCCAGAAAACTGGTGGTGTTTGTCCACAAGGAGAAGGAGAACAAGCAGAGCAAGGGAGGAGAAATACTCACCTGTGCAAATTTCTTGTCCTGAAAAGGAAAAATCTCCCGCTTGTACTAGAGCTGAAGAGAAGTAAATCGAGGCTCTTTCTTCCATGAACCCCAGCCCAGGTTCAAACTGACAGAGGGCAGGGTTAAACTGGATCTTGGAAAGAAATTCTTCCCTGTGAGGGTGATGAGGCACTGGCTGCCCAGAGCAGCTGTGGCTGCCCCTGGATCCCTGGAAGTGCCCAAGGCCAGATTGGGCAGGACTTGGAGCACCCTGGGACAGTGGAAGGTGTCCCTGCCCATGGCAAGGGATGGTACTGGATCATCTCTAAGGTCCCTTCCAACCCAAACAATTCAGTCTTTCTGTGGTCCTGCCCTAGAGGCAGATCTGCAGCTGCTGTGTGTCAGAACATGTGTGTGTGACATGGCCTGCAGGATTTTGCCAACATTGGCTGCAGTTATGGAATCCCCAGTGAGAGGGGAGATGAACGTGCTGGAGCTCTGCCCGAGTCATCAGGGAATTGAGGTGGAGCAAACAGCACCAAGAAAGCTCTTGCCATGAGCAGAGTGTGGGTTTCCTGCCTCTTCCTCCCTACCCTGCTGGGCAGCAGCTCTCTGCCTCCCACTGGAGACAGTCCTGTTGCCATTCCTGGTACCCAAACTGAGCTGGGAATGGGATATCTGCCTGTTTTAACCCACAGGACCACCCTGATCTGTGCTGGGTTGATGGGCAGCTTCAAAGTTGTTGTCCTCTGTGTAGATTTCAGCTGAAGGGAGGGAATTGTGTGTCCTCAGCCTGTGTTTGCCTCACACAGAGGAACACATTTCCTCCCATGCAGACTTAGCAAAACATGTCATGAAAAAATGAAGAAGTCTTAGTGAGGTTACAGCAGTGAAGCAAACAAATCTCCTGTTTGTGCTGGGGGTGGATGAGCTTTTGGAATTGCCTTCAGAAAATTGCTGCTCAGTTGGCCTTGCTGAGACTTGGCACCCTGGCACTCATCGTGCCAGCTGAGGACACCTCTCATGTCTGCTTGTCTTCTCTTTTACTGATAGACTGAGAAAAGCTCCTTGGCTTTACTACACTTGAGCTTCTCAGTGGTGGCAGACAAGGGCATTTGTTGTCTTGCTCATGCCCTCTGGTGTCACACACAACGGGCAGAGAACACTTCCAGAAGTCTCACACTTCGTCAGGTTCCCAGTGCTACACAATCTTGCTAATGCTGGAGCTTGAAATCAGAATTGTTGTATGAGGAGAGCAGGTGTGAGCAGAGTTATTTGCTGAAATCCATGTACATCAATACACCAGCAAACAGAACTCTGAGTGAGAACAATGTAGAATCACTTAGGTTGGGAATGATCCAAGAGTCCATCTGTAATCTTCTACTCCAGTACTGAGCAGCAGATACAGATTTTCTGTCCCCTCTGTAAATTCAAAGCTCTTTGTCCCTGGCAGACACAGCCCACAGCTCTGCAGAGCATCACTCAGCCAGAGAGATGGGTGGTCACCCACCTCACCCTGGAGGCCACCAAGCACTGGGGATGGAAGGGGTGGTGAGACCCAGAGCAGTGTCCTTCTGAGGTGTCAGCAGTGCTGGGAAGGATCTGCCCCTCTCCTGAGTGTGTTTTACAGCCAGTGTCCCTTCCTGTTCTAACCTTGAACCTTCAGGCTGGCTGCCCCTGCCCATCTGGATCCTCCTTGAGCCTGTTTGGCACATTCCCTTCACTTCTTTGCTCCCAAAGGATCTCTTGTCTCACTGTGCCTTTGGCTGAGTGACAGAGCTCCTTGTGATGCTGAGGTCCCCCCTTCAGTCATCTCCACAGGGTTCCCAGCCTCACCCTATTTCTTGTCTTCCAAACATCATAACCTGCCCTGGGAGGGAAGAAAAGACAAATCCACAGGAGGGTGACTTAGAGTAACCCATCAACCACTGAAGAACTGAGCTCAGGCTATCTGGAAGAGGGATTCTCCTGTTTTGTTTCACCTGGAACTTGCAGATCACAGGTAGCTTTGCTCATAGGGATGTCCATCCTTGCAGCCATGGGGCAGAAGTCTCTTAGCAGCAACTGTTGGTTTTTAGGGCATACAGGTGGCCCTGGGGGATGTGCGTGGCTCAATTCCAATGCCTGTGGCAGGATATGGATGGCTCTGGGGGAATATGAGTGGCTCTGGGGGAATATGGGTGTCTCAGGGAGGGTTTGGATAGCTCTGGGGGGATGCAGATGGCTCTGTGGGGATGGGGTTAGCAAGGCAGAGCTGATGTTACCTGAGGCATCAGACAGCACAGAGACAGAGCAGGGTGCTCACTGCTGTGCCTGCTCTGCTCTCACGTGGGGACAAGTGACAGCACAAGGGCATATGTGCAGCCTACAGCTTTTGGGATGTGCTGGTCCTGCTGTAGCAGGGTGTGGAGCAAGTGAGGGATCCCTGCTTGCCAGCAGGGTGAGTAGGCAGTGAAGGGAGCACGTTTCCCATGGGTGTGCTCTGGCAAGTGGATTTTCACACGGGCAGCAGGATAGACCTGGTGGCTGTGCCTCTGCTTGACCCCTCATCAGCCACGGTGCTTGGAGGCAGAGATGTCACCAGAAGGCAGAAGGGTCTCCAAAAGAGCAGAGCAGACCCTGAGACACTGCTCAGTGGTGGCTTGCAGCAGGTGATGATGCCATGGGTGGCTCATAACCACGTGTGGCTGATACAGACACCTGTGAGTGCTCCTAAACCAGCCCTCATGACACCAAATGGTGCTTCCAGGCATTTAAACAATCTGTGTGCTCTGGGCTGCCTCAGCCCTTGCAAACCCTGGGTTTGGGTAAGCCCTGGGTTGGGTAAGCCATGGAGGAGGTGCTGGTTGGTGTGCATGGATGGAGAGGAGAAGTGGGCATGTCACACATGTGTCCTCTGGGATCACACAGTTCCTTCCTCCAGACCTTCTTTATGCAAGGTTTGGTCTGTGCTCAACATGGAAACAGCATGAAGCTGTGTCAGGGGAGGTTGAGGCTGGGTAAGGATAAGGTGGTTCCCTCAGAGGGTGGCTGGGCACTGGAATAGGCTTCCCAGGAAAGTGGTCACAGCCCCAAGCCTGACAGAGTTCAAGGAGTATTTGAACACTTTCAGGCACAGGATGGGATTCTTGGGATGTCCTGTGCGAGGCCAGGACCTGGATTCAATGCTCCTTTTGGGTCCCTTCCAAGTGTGCATCCTCTGTGCTGTCACAGAGCTCTGCTCCCAAATTCACACACAGAGCAGCTCTGCAGCTTCCTGGCTGGAATGGGGCCACCTCATTTGGGAATCTCCATTCCAGCAGCACCCAGGGATGTTCCCACCCTCTCAGCTTGTGAAATCCCAGAGCAATCACTGCTCAGGGCAGGGAATGCCTGCCATGGTTTGCTGTTGTGTTGCTTGTCCCTTGACAGGAGGGTAGGACATGCAAGTTGGGGTGGGGGGAGATTGAATCTTGTGGCTCTGATGCCACCTCCACTTTCCTTACAGCAGTCTGGGTGTCTCAGGGATGGATGCTGGGAAGCAGCAGCAATGGTTTTGAGTGTATCCTACAGTCCCTGGGATTCCTGTCACCAATCAATGCTGCTTCTGACCTGGACGTGGTGCAGAAGCTGCCAGGGCAGCAGATTGATGCTCTCTGGGCTGTGGAGCAGTCAGACAGCCCCAGTAATTCTCTCAGACCCCTGGGCAGTCTCCTCTCTCTGGGAGGTTTGGGTGATGGATGGACCCTCCTAGAGCTGGGGGTATTTTTCCAGCTGCCCTGGTGCCTGTGGGATGCAGGCACAGTATGGGAGTGCATGGGAACTTGGTGCTCTCCCAAGGGAAGCTTTGCTTTTGCCATCAATGAGCACCTGTGGGTTCCTCTCTGCACTTTGTGTCACCCCTGGAGCCATCAGCAGGGGACTGAGGGCTCTGTCTGGGAGCCAGGGATGTTCCTCAGCACCTCCACTATTAACTTACATCTGTTAAGGGCTTTATGAGTAATTCCCTCCTCAAACCTTTCTTGCTTCTCCGTGACCTCATCCCAACACCACCATTCCCCAGCCTTCTCTCAAAGCATCCCTAAAATCACATTTTGTGATGTTTTCCTGAGCATCTTTATGCAGCGAGAAACCCCTGGAGAGATTCCCCTTCCTGTTGCTCATCCTCTGAATCTGTGCAAGCCCAGGCTTTGGCAAGCAGAGGAATGGAAAGAGATGAGCTGTCCTTCCCCTCACCATCACACAGCATCTGCAGACAAGTGGCAGGAGGGCACACAGGAGGGATGGAAGTGCTGTGGTTTGGATTCATCTGGAGTGTCTCCAGTCTCCTTCCCCGCTGCACTGGGACTTGCTGTGTTCTCCTGACTCAGTAACACGCTGCTGTTTAATTAACTTTTGACTTCTGGTTTAAAGGAGCAGTGCACAAAATAGTTATTTACTTCATTTGGAAATTCTTTTATTCGTTACCATAATTATAGCTTCCTCCCCCTTTTTTCTTTTTTTTCCTATTTTTTTCTTTTTTTTTTTTATATTTTAATTAGCAGGGGAAGGGAAGGAGGGAGGAGGGGGGAATATTTGCTGCTCTCCTTGTGGTTATCACATCCTTCAAATTACTAAAAGAGGCTGGGATAATAGGTCTGGTGATTATATATAGGCACCATCTGCTCTGTGGCTGCTTCCTATCAAAGTGCAGTTAGGAGAGTGCAAGGAGGATATTTTCTCTCCAGCTATATTAAGACTGTTTCCATCTCAGCTCCAAAGCAAAGCTCTCTGCATGCAAATGGATCAAATGCTCTGTAATCAATGGCTCGGTTTTGGCAGCCTTGTAGCTGTTTCGTTGGGTTTTTTTTAAATTTTGTTTTATTTTCCCCTCAAGTTTTGCTGTTCCCATCCGTTATGCAATTTTATTTCAGGCTGGTTGTTCTGATGTGATGTTTTCCTGTAACCATGGTCCCCCCTGTTTGCTGAGCAATGCGGTCTCGTGTTAGCTGGCGCAGGGATCTGTGCCATAACTCCAGTGAGAGGCAATATCTGAGCAATCAGGAATGTTTTGGAGGATGATGAAGGCAGATTTTTAGGATGCATCTGCTGTGGGTATGTAGAGGAGGTGGAAAGCTGAGCTGAGCTAATTTGGAGCAGTAATGGGAAAGAATTAATACTTGGTTTGTGATGCCAGCCAGGGTTGTCCTGTTGCTGCTGGGGATTGTTGGGGAGCATTGCAGGGCTCAGGATTTGGGAGTCAGAGAATTTTAGAATTCCAGACTGATTTGTGTTGGAAGGGACCTTAAAGAACATCCAGTTCCACTCCCTGCCATGGCAGGGACACTTCCCACTGTCCCAGGCTGCTCCAAGCCCTGTCCAGCCTGGCCTGGAACACTTCAGGGATCCAGGGACAGCCACAGCTTCTCTGGGCACCCTGTGCCAGGGCCTCACCACCCTCCCAGACAGGAATTCCTTCCCAAAATCCCATCTCACCCTGTCCTCTGGCAGTGAGAAGCCATTGTCACAGGGTGTCCCATCTTTTGCATCTTCTCATGGTGGGAGCTGAATGCTGTGTTTGCCCCTCGGTGGCCTCAGAGACCCAGCAGGCTTCTCTTTTCTCCTGGAGCTGGTAAGATTTTATGCTTTTGAAAGAGAAATAGGAGAAGGAATAAGGCATGGCCAGCCCAGATGGAAGGGGAAGGTGCTCAGGATGGGATGTGTGAGTTCCCAAGAGGTGGAGGCCAGAGGAAGGTTGAAACACTGAGGAATTTGTCTTGCAAAATTTGTGCCATGGTGCCTACAAAAAAGGGGGAGTGGGTGGCTTTTTTTTGAATGAGTGAAAGTGGCTAAAAAGAGGCAAGGGAGGAGAAAATCCAAAATGAGCTGGCAAGGATGGAAAAGGCTACAGGTGTGTTTCAGTCTGGGTGATGACTGTGGGATGCACATCACGTGAGACACTCATTGTCCTCATGTATTTTGTCACTGCTAGAGACACTCCCTGCTCTCACTCCACAGCTTTTTAATGACTCTGGGGATTATTGGATCCCAATTTCTTGGGGCAATTCCAGAGGTTTGGCATTCACCCCTTTCACTTGACTGGTTTAGGGCCCACCATTTCTCACTCCCAGTTTTCCACAGGCTGCTTTGTAAAGGATGCACATCCTCCAGGCTGGCCTCCTGAAATGGTTGTAAGTGGTGGAGGGGTTTCTCCATCTGGAGTTTGTGGTGGAAGCTGATGCTGTTGCAAGTCTGAGCAGGGAGATGCTCCTCAGACCAGGGATGGAGGCAGTGGCTGCTGCTTGAGCAATGAAAGTGTTCTTGGACATCCCTTTTGGGTGGAAAAGGACTTTGGGAAGGAGAGTTTCTGCATCCCAGTGCTGTTTGTCTGGCTTCGTTGGTGAGCAGGGGAGGAATTTCTCCCAGGAGCCCATAGCAAAAGCTGTTTTCTGGGATAATTAGGGAGGCTTGGTTCAGCACAGCAGCATTTGATATTAATGGACCAGGATTCCCCAGGGACAAACAGTGATTTTCTGTGGTTTGTGTGTAGGTTTAGAAGAAAAAAATGCATTTATTGGCCTGGACATTGGGGCATTGTGTTTACCCCAAGAGACTTGTGGTTTAGGGCAGCACCTCCTTGCAACATACCCCCAATCCTCCATCCCCACCCATTCCCACCTCCCTGAGCCACCATTCCATGCATTCTTTTGTCTGTCAGTTAAATCCTGGTTGGATTCACATTCTGGATGCTCTAGTGGGAGGCAAGGACCTGTCAGAACTTAGAAGGGGCTCATAAAGAAGAGGGAAAGGGATTTCTTCCATGGGCTGATAGTGATAGGACAAGGGGGAACGCTTTAAATTTATAGTAAGTTTTAAAACTTATTTAAAATAAGTTTTAAATTAAAAGAGGGGAGATTTAGATTAATTTTAAGAAGAAATTCTTGGCTGTGAGGATGGTGAGGCCCTGGCACAGGGTGCCCAGAGAAATTGTGGCTGCCTCATCCCTGGAAATGTTCCAGGCCAGGTTGAATGGGGCTTGGAGCAACCTGGGATAGTGGAAGGTTTCCCTGCCCATGGCAGGGGTGGAACTGGATGTTCTCTAAGGTCTCTCCCAGCCCAAAGCATCCCAGGATTCTGTGAAGGAGCCTGAAAGCAGCTCCTGAGCTCCTGCTGCTTGCTGAGACAAGCTGGGCTTCCTTCCAGAAGCGCATCCCGTCGGATTGCCGGAGCCACCAGGGGCTGAATTTACACATCTTTAGATGCAGCCCCGCTCCTGCTGCCACACAAATGAGTAAATAACAGCCACAGCAGTTCCTGCTGGAGCCGAGCAGCAGCTCCACGTGTGTTTGTGCCATGCAGGGAATTTCAAAAGGCCCTGTGAGCCTCGCATGCGCCGCTCGCAGGGAGCAGCAACAAACGGGTTATTGTTTCTCTGTCCAGTTTCTTCAACAGGAAACTGTGTTTAAAAACACCATTTCTTTAAAAAGGTTTGCTTGACAGTCTTTTCTGCAGTCTGTGCTTCTTCCCTGCTCAAGGCAGCACTCTGCTTGTATGGGGTTTTTTCCTGGTGCAGGGGTTAACACCGCTAATTTCCTAATACCACAATTTTCCTTCTCCCCAGTGGCTTCTCTTGCATTTAGGACCCTGAATTTCACCCTTTCATGGGTTAGATCAGCTCATAGCTCATGGTTCAGAGGCCAGCACATGGATTATCCAGCTCCTACAAACACAGTTTGTGTAGAAGTCACAGCCACAGACCACAGGGAGATTAAAGGAAAAAAGGCACAAAAAGAGGCTCCAAGGGTTAGGGGATGTTGAGCTGAAAAATGTTCCATCAGGTTCTGCTCTGGCCGTGCTGGAGCTGCCTGGGGCAGCCTGGGGAGAGGGTGAATGAGGTGCCCAGGAAGGAGGCTGGGTGCCAGCTGGGCAGTGTGACCCACTGGCAGCTCTTTCCAAGGGTTCTGGGCACAGAAAAGCTGGAAAAGCCCTGGGCATTGCTCTGCCAGCACGGGGGAGCCTTCCTGGAGGACAGGATGTGACTGGGATGGCAAGGAGGAGGCAGAGGGGAGGACTGGGTTGAACTTGGGGTTTGCTTTGTGAGAGGGGTGCTCAGTGTTCCCTCTCCATGGGGGAGCTTCCAGGCTGCACAAAACCTTGTGTGGATTAAAAACATCCCCACTTTTTGGGGTCAAGCTGCTGTTCCAGGTACCAAGAGACCAGGAAAGGAGCTGGATGTGATCAGATGCTGCCTGAGGACTCACCATAAACAGCTTTGCAGCCAAGAAGTGCCATTTTAAACTAAAAAAAACCAAAAGAAGGTCCCAAAGAGTTCAGTATGCACCTTGCAGTGCTTTTTCCTTTTTTTTTTTAACTTGCAGTGCTTCTTCCTTTCTGCAAGGCACAAGGAGGATGTTATTTGGAATTATAACCTGATGTATGGACCCACTGCTGGTCCTTTGGGTGTCAGGGGCGTGGTGGGGACTGAAGATATTCTGAATACTCCCAGTGGTGGGTTTGGTTCTCACTGGAAGCTCTCACCTGTGTGTCCTGTCAAGGACTTTTGCAGCACTCTAAGCCAGATTTCATGAAGGGCAGAGGCAGAGTGAGCACCTTGTCAGCTGTCCCACGCTGTGTGGAGGAAGGTCTGCCTGCAGAGCCCAATTTCTCAGCTCTAATTACAGGAATGGGTGGCTTTTCCCTTCTCAGGCTGAAAAAAAAAATTGGCCCAAAACCCTGAGAAACCACAACACAAATGTCTGACGCTGTTCCACATGGTCCTCAGTGAACAAAAACCCTCTTGAAATCAGCCCTTGCCTCCCAAAATAGGCAGCACCACTTCAAAAGGGAAAAGAGGGGAGAAGGGAAAAATCCCAAAGCCAAGGCTTCAGGGGGTGAGAGCACTTGCAGCCTCAGAGTTTCTATAAGTGTGTTGTGGTGCCTGCCAGCCCAGCCAGGGTTTGGTCTGAGATAAATCCAGATTTGCCTGGGGAGGTCCCACAGGGATGCTCCCAGCGTGGTCAGCAGCTGCCTCCTGTCATGGGGACCTTTGTTGCCATCACTCCTTCTCCATCCTTTTCCTTTTTAACCTGGGAATATTACCCTGAGCTTGATCCCAGTCTGGAAACCATGGAGAGGTTTCTTGCAAGGAAACCTGGTCTGGTGTGGGCTGAGCAAAAAGGCAGCACCAGCTCACTGATTCCAGGGAAAACCATGCTCTGCTCCAGCCCCTGTCCCACTGGACACCAGCTTGGAAGGAGCTGGGCCAGGCAGTGCCTGTGCAGAGTCTTGCAGCACCTGAAGGGCAGGAAAACACTTTAAAACCAGAAGTGGGGCATGCTTACAGGCTGTAGGGGATCCTTGTGCCAGCGTGGGATGCCCTTTGGAGTGGTGATTTCCCCTCTTTGTTTGCCCAGCTCACAGCACTCAGAGAGGCAGCCGTGCCCACCCACCTCCTGGGAGCTTATCTTGGCCCAGAATAACATTTTAGATTTCCTTTTGAAATTAAAGCTTCATATTTTTGTAGTTAAAAGAAGAGGAGGCATGAGTGTAAGGTGATAAACTCACACTTGCTTTTCTTCTGCTGAAGTTAAAGCCCACGTGGGCCATTTATTTTAGCCAGGAGAAGCCCTGGATTCACCTTGGACCATCCAAAAAGAGCACAGAGTGATCAAATTCAGGTCAGGACCTACAATAAACAGACACTTTGGTAATAATTAGCTACATCCTCTTATTTCAAGAAGCTGAGGGTGTGACCACAAGCAGCAACATCAATAAATATTATTAATAAAAATCATTAATAAAATTACTAATAAATATTATTAATAAATTATTAATAGATATTATTAATAAATATAATACATATGGGCATTTATTGATCCCCTGGGGATTACAGAGTAAGAGAGGGGTGCCATCCCAGGATTCTCAGCATTTTTAGGGCTGATGGAAATGGGTAAGAGGGGTTGCAAGAAACCACATTATCACCAATAAAAAGCAGACCCTAAAGTGAGGCCAGTGCTAAGAGCCCTTAAATCATCTCAGTTTGGTCCCCAGGTGGTTTCAGAGAGCTGGGGACTTGCAGCATCCTTTGCAGAGGGATTTTCCCTGCTGCATCTCAGGTGCTGTGGGAGCTGACTCACACTTCAGTAAAATTTTGGCTTAGTAAAAGGTGTTCTCTTGGATCCAGAGTTGCATTGTCTCGGGGAAAGAAGTGGAACTGATTTTTGTCCGGTGCACTGGATGGTTTCTAATTGTCCCTGGCCATCTTTGGGAGTTCATTATTTCTCCTTCAGCCAGCACCAGCTTCTAATTAGGGGACATGAAATGAAGATGGAAGAGCAGCAGTTTGCAGGGGTATTGCTGCTTGTGAAGGAATCTGGGCTGGATTGATGCCAAAAACGCCCTCCTGTGTGCAGGGTGGTGTAAGCACTGCTGGGTACCAGTGTCTGCACACACCCTGTAGGAGCTGCATTAGCTGAGCTGCCCTTGGCCTCCTGAAAGGGGACAATTCACCTCAGTCCTCCTGGCCCCTTCTCTGCATCTCTCCTTCATCTGAGGGGCACAGATATTTCCCAAACCAGAGTTTTTCCTACAGCAAATTCAGGGTGAATTCTCTCCCCATGGCAGAGTGACCATGGCTGGGGGCGGCAGGCACAGAAGGGCTCTGGGTGGTGCAGAGCCAATGCTCAGCCTTGCTGATGCATTTTAACCAATTTATCCTTTTTTTTTTCCCCTATATTTGAGGGGTTTTAAATCCTAAATATATTTTCCTCCTGAGAGGGTGATGTGGCTTCTACAGATGCTGTTTTGGGGGCACAATTGCAAAGCCAAGAGCTGAAAAAGCTTGCCCAAGACCTTCTGAAATCCATCTATTTCCCCATGGGGATGCATCACATCAGAGCTTTAGGAAGCATAACACTGCTCTGGAAGCAATCTCAGGGTCTCATTGACATTTTTTTCTGCCAAGAGACTTCTGGAAGATGTTTGTATAGTTTTTAAAAGGGAAGGGAACAAACTCTTCCCCATAAGCCACCCCAGTGCTTCCCTGCAGAGCGTGGTGTCGGTGTTATGCGTTGGCACAAGAAAACCCTTTCAGAAGTAGGAATTATTCAAACATTACAGAAATCCACAGGTTTTTTTGGCCTCATCCAGCAGCTGCCTGCGGTACCAGCTGCTTATTGCAGGTGGTTAATAAATGCAAATGTGCTCTGGTGTTTCTCTCTCCCCTCCCTTTTGTAACCCCACTAGTGCCTCATTTTCATGCCTCTCCTGGTCAGCAAGATGGCTTTGATGGTGGGTTTTCCCCCAGGCCTGAGCTGGGAATTAAGCCTGGCTTAACCTTTGAGGCAGGGTGCACCTGGCTGGGGGTTTTCCACCAAGACTCATTTATATTAAATAATAACGTGGAGAGGAGTCTGAGTGGTTTTGGTGAACTGCTGTAAATGCAAAAAGGGGATTAAGGAGCTTTAGGGCTTTGGTGCTTTAGATGGAAAAGCCATGAGAACAATTAATTTCCCCCAGGTTTTGTACAGTTTAAAAATTTGGTTTGGAAAGAAAAATTGAGAAGTTTTTGCTTCTGTTTCTTGTAGGCTGAAAGGTCATTCTAATCCCTCTGCCCTCAGGTTTTCCTGGAGCAGGGAAATTTTCCCTGGTTTGCATCCTAAATCTATACATTAAATTACATACACTACGTTTATGGTTAGACCAGTAGGTTAGTGACTCTGAGTGAAGGAATTTGAATTTTGTTAAGCAAACAGAACAATCTTTTAGTACTTTTTTCAGTACTTAAAACAGAGATAGTCCTAGGAAGTGTTTAGGGGCAGGTTGGACAGGGCTGGGAGCAGTCTGGTCTGGTGGAATGTGTCCCTGCTCATGGCAGGGGGTTGGAATGAGATCTGTAAGGTCCTTTCCAACGCAAACCATCCCATGATCCTGTGATTTTAGTAGGACTCAGCAAAGCTGAGCCATTCCTATGGATGAGATTGGGAGTGATTTTGGGAGATGTGTAAGTGCTCCTGCTTCAGGGCACAAGCCAGGTCCTAACCCAGAGGGAGAGACAGAGATGCTTCCCTTGGATCTCTGTGGGACATCCCCATCCTGGGGATTTTTACACTCCAGAGCTGCTCGATTGATGTTTTTTCCCTAGAGCTGGAATCCACACAGCACCTTCCCTTGAGCAGCCCAGCATAGCCTGTGTGACCCCATCTCCTTACAGGTACTTCCCATCCTTTTTGCTTCCCAGGAGGCAAAGCAGAGAGCTCAGGGTAGGGCTCAGGGGTGCTGCAAAGCCATCAGCCAGGCACCATGGCCAACCACCACCACACATTTTATAATTTCATTTGATTTTTTTTTTATCTTTTTTTTTTTTTTTTTTTTCCTTCGGGGGACTCTGCTGCATCCCGGGCCGCGAGGGGGGAATAACCTCTTTGATTTTTTTTTTTTTTCAGTTCTCTCAGGCCAGACACACCACAGCCCTTTGAAACGCTCTGTGTCCCTTACCCCACCCATGAATGTGCCAAACCAACCTCTAGGACATGGATGGATGTCTCATGAGGACTTACGAGCTAGAGGACCCCAGTGCATCCCTTCCGATCATGCCCCCCTGTCTCCACAAAGCAGTGTAGCCTCTTCGGGAAGTGGTGGGAGTGAACATTTAGAAGATCAGCCTTCTGCTCGTAACACATTCCAGGAGGAAGGGAGTGGGATGAAAGGTGAGTGACAAACCAGACCCCATCCCCCAGCACCCAGAGGCAGGAGGGGAAGAGCTGCCCCTGCTCCCGGCTCGCTTTGGGGAGAGGATCCTCGTGGCCAAACGGGGCCTCCCGGCCTTTTCTCCCCACCTTAGGGATTTAGGGTTAGGGGAATGCCTTGGGTTTTCTTTTAAGTAGCAGCTGGTCCTGATCTGACGTTTTGCACTTGGGTGCCACTGGGCTGGTTTTGCCCCAAAACCCTGTGAGCTGCCAGCTTTGCAAAAAGTTGGATTTTTTCCATTGCCTGTGGCTTTTGGCTGCGAGTGGTGCTCTTTTTTCTCTTTCTTTTTTTTTTAATTTTTTATGACAGTGAAAAATAGCTTAGAGCAAGCTTAGCAAGCCACGTGTGATTTGCCATTGCAGTGTTTGATACCCACCAAGTGTCTGGGGAAGTTTTGGCTTGGGGTACTTGTTTGCAGTGAATTTAACCTGTGTGTTTCGGTTGGTTTTCCCGTTATACCTACATTTCACAGAGATTTTGGCAATAAATACATGTGGTTCTGGTGGTAAACAAGGCAGAAAATGAGCCCCACTTGCTGCAGTCAAAGATGGAGAGCAAACTTCAGGCTGAGGAGGAATAAACAGCTAAAAACTGGGCAAACACACAAACTGTGTGTTCCTGGGAACAGACTGAAAATGACCCTGCAGCTCTCAGACTGATTTAAACAACTCCAATTTGTATTAATGCAAAGCAGCTCGATTGTGTGCAAACCAGTGGTGTATCAGAATAGGGAAATAATTGTATTTTTTAACAGTCACAGGGTCTGATTTTAGTCTAATTACAGACAAATTGAGATGTGGATAAATCTGTGTGATGTGGGACTGCATTTGGCTTGGCTCTGGATGGCTTTGATGTGCATGAAATAAATGCATGAAAAACCCCTCATGGTTCTGGGGAATGTAATAGAGGCAGGTCGAGTCCTGCAGGCTGTCTGGCCAGGGAGAACTTTTTGGGAGCAAGTGTTTCTTGGGGGAGGCTGTTTAACACTACATTTCTCCAGGTTTCTGCAGAAGGAGCTGGGGAGGAGACCCTGGGGAGCTTGGCTCCCTGTGATCCACAGCTGCAGCTCTGGGATCTGTGTGGAGAGAAACTTCCCAGTGCTGTGCAATCAACCTGTGTGGCCAAATCCACAAAACCCTGAGGCTGTGATTGATGATGATCAATTAAATAACCCCCACATATTAACACATCCCCTTGCTGCTGTGTGCAGCTGGGTTGTGTCCACCCTTCCCCTGGCTGTCCCTTTCCAGACCCCCAAACATGATTGTCCCGTTGCTGACTCAGCCAAATGGATTCTGTCCCTCTGTCCAGGGACGTGCAGAACAGATGTTCACAACCTCTGGTGTCTCTGCCTGCCCTGTCCTCCCCCCTCAGCTGGGTTTTCTTCAGGCTGAACCATTCCACTGCCTTCCCAGATGATGTTTTCTGAACTTGGGGTTGTGCCTGCTTCTCTCCACCAGGATTTTTTCCAAAAAGTCCTCGTTTTATTGAAGGTGTGCTGCCCAAAACTGGGCTTGGAAGCAGAGCAGAGGCTTGTTTGCCTCCAGACAGCATTCCTGTGGCTGTGTAGCTCATCGTCCTCAAATAACAAAGCTCTGTGAGCTGCATATGACCCATTGTATCCCCACAGCTTTCCTGAAAAAAAAAAAAAAAAAGGAGAGCAGAGGAGAGGACTGCCCGTTCCCTGCACTCCGATCGTGCCGTTGCTGGTTCCTGCAGAAACAAACGCGCAGCTCGCTGCATTTTTATGGGGCTGCCTCCTTCTCCATCCAGGCTGGCTGCTCCTGCTGCCAAGTCCTGAACTGCAGCCACGTCTCCCTGAGTGCCTGCAGGCTCTTGTGGCTGGGTGTCCCCCCTGCTCCTGCTCAGCTGGTTCCTTCTTTGTCACCCTCAGGGACATCCAGGAGGATCCAGACCCACGGAATGTCACGACAGATCCACATCTGCCTCACCAGTTTATCTCCCCCAGTGTCACCTATTTCTTTCCTTTCTGTTTATCTTTATGCTCCCATTTCTTTCCATCTATCTTCATGCTGAAGGGAAAATGCCCTTTGGCTTTATCCTAGCTCTTCTCCAGGGGAAAATATGGACACTTGGTTCTCCATAGATCCCTGTCTGTCTGTCCCTTGCCATGTCCCTGCCCATGGATAGGAGTTGGAATTAAATAATCTTTGAGGTCCCTTCCAACCCAAACCATTCCAGGATTCTGTGATTCCTGGGGCAGAGTTTGGGGAGCACCAGGAGGAAGGTCTGGGTAGAGCCAGGAGTTTCTGCTGGGAGTGTATCCAAGGTGTCCTGTGTGTAAATATTGCAGAGTGAGTTGTTTTCCTTCTAAATTTCCTGACAGCCGTGGCATGACTTTGCAATTAGCTGCTGGTAATTGCTGATTAAAGAGTAGCTCTGCAGGCAGGTGGTTCACCCATCCGTGGAGAGCACTGGGAAGTTTGACTTTCCAAGGACCAGGAAATCACCTTGGATGTCCTTGCACCTCCTGGTTGCCTCTTCCCTGTGGGAATGGGGAAAGCTTCACCACACACAACACACTCCCTCTGTCCTGGGGTGGCTGCTTCTCCCCAGCCTGCTCCCAGCATTGCATCTCTGCTGGCAGGGGGCTCTGGGACCATCACCCTCCCCAAAATTGATCCAGACAGGCTGATGCAAAGGCAAAGAGCTGCTTCTGCAAAGGTTGGAGATGGGTTTCCTGCAGGGTTCAGTATCTGTGTGAGGTTGAATCTCTCTTCTGGAAGCATCCCTGTGGGCTTTGCCATTGGCATGGATGTGTGCCAAAGGCAGGTGTGCCATGGGGATGTGGGATCAGGGAGACTTTTAATGTGCTGTCACTAGAATGCTGTGGTTTTGTGTTGAAATGATGATGAAATTTGAGCCTGTGCTGGAAATGGGGCTTTTTGCTAGGAGGTTTTTATTTATTTTAAACAGAAATCAGTTTAAGAGGGTGCTGGTAGCAGAGTTTGGGACTGTTGCATGTCAGAACTTTTCCAAAACTCTGAATTTCAGCCCACCTGTGCTAAGTCATTGCTTTTCCCCATGTTTGGTGTGGGGTTGATCTCCTGTGCAGCACTTGAGGAATTTCACTGAAATGTGAATCTTTCTGTGTGTCTGGGATCTGGGGACTGTGAGCAAGATGCAGCATGCTGGGATTGTTTGCATCCTCTGCTTGGATGCAGGGTGGGTTTGGGATCAGCCTGGGCAGCAGGAGACTTATGGCAGATGTATGGATTGCCTTGGAACCAAACCAAGGCCCTTCCTGCCCTGTCCCTTCCAGAGATGAGGCCTTGCTTCAGGAACAGGTCATGGACAATCCTTGGCTTGCAGGTGGTGCTCAACAGTGTGGGACTTTCTGGACCCACACCATGAGATTCCCAGCAGTGGGAATGAGCTCCCCAGTGTCTCACTGGTAGGGAAGGGGACAAGGACTATGGACAAGGCATGGCTGGGAGCAGAGCACATCAGCTGGGAAGGCTGTGGCACAGCTCCTGTGGGGTTGTAGGTGCTGAATAAATCAGGTCTCAATTTGGCAAAGAATTTCAAGCCTTTATAAATGAAAAACCTTGTCACAGGCCCAGTGCTGTGCTGCAGCACAGACACCTGCAGGGCCCCCCTCCCTTGTGGGGTGTCACCACACACCCCCAAACCTTCAAAACCCTGCACAGCTGCTTGTTGTCACATTGCCTTCTCCATGGAGGGCACCTCATCATGGAGTCCACAGGGTTTTGAATATCACAGAGGAAGGATTCCCCTCACAGGTCCCTCACTGTGAAACCATGTTGATGTCAGGAGGATAAATGTATTTTTGGGTACCCCTCCAGCTGGGCATAGAGGTGCTACACTGCAGAAACAACTGGGAAGGAAGAAGTCATTTCAGTCAGGGCATTTCAGGTCCCAAGTCACCCTTTGAAGCAGGGTGTGGGGCCATCTTTGATGGCACATCATTTTTCCATCCCAAACCCATCTCTCTAGTTCCATTTAAGCAGCCAGTTCCATTTTCAGCACATGCCACCATCCCTCAGGCCATAAATCAGTGTCTGCCATCCACAAAACAGCCCTTTGCTTGTCCTGAGCTCAACCACCCCATGAGCTTCAGCACTTCCCATGTTCCTGGGAAAACAGCAGTGAGGAGCTTGGTGTGCAGTGCCACAATGCCACTCCCCATGGGCTAAATCCCAGTGGCTTTCCCATGGAAACACAACTTCTGAGGATGTTGGGTTGTTGTTGTTCCCCTCCTCCTCCAGGGGCTGGTTCCTTGCCCCATCCACATCCACAGCCCTGTGTCCCCATCCAGGGGCTGGTTCCTTCCCATCCACATCCACATCCCTGTGTCCTCCCAGAGGTCCGTGAAGCTCATTGAGGTGTCCCTTGGGATGCCCCTCGTGTTGATGTTGATGCTGTTGCTCGTGGTTGTGCCATTCCATGAATTCAGAGGAGCTCTCCTGTCCTTCCTTTGTGCTGCAGATGTCCCAGCCTGGCTGAAGAGCCTCCGGCTGCACAAGTACGCCGCCCTCTTCTCCCAGATGACCTACGAGGAGATGATGGCCCTCACCGAATGCCAGCTCGAGGCACAAGTATGTCCCACCTCACCTGGGGGGTGACAACTTCCAAAGTCCCTTCATGTGTCTTCCCATGGTTGGAAGAAAAAGGGAAATTGGATATTGGGGAGTGAAATAATTTCGCATTGTACCTGAAAAAAATCTCACATTATCCCCCTGTTGTTGCTGGAGTCCCAGCATGGAAGTCCCACCACTGGGAGCTGTGCTTGGGGTTTTTTTTCCCAGCTGGGATTAAGTTTAGGAGTTTCAGGGGTAGCCAACTCCCCTAAAGGCAGTGGGGTTTTGATCACTGACTGCCTTTGAAAATGTCATAGACTCATAGAATATTGCTGGTTGGGGTGGGAAGTGACCTTAAAGATTATCTGGTTCCAACCCCCACTGCTCTCAGGTTCACATCTGCATTATCCTTGGGATAAAGAGGAATGGGAGCACCATTGCTCTCCATGTGTGAGGTGCACCAGGGAGGGAGAGACCAGCTGGAAATCTCTATCCTCAGCAAGTCTCTGGGTGGTTTTCTATGTCCCCCACAAATCCCTGCACTCAAAAATGTAACTGATTTCTAGCAGCCCTTTCTGTTTAGGAGAGGAAGGGTTTGGGTTGGGCCAGCTGCCCTGTGGAAGTGTTAACATCAAGTTTTGTCCTGCTTTTGTAGAACGTTACCAAAGGCGCAAGACACAAAATAGTCATCAGTATCCAAAAGCTAAAAGAAAGACAAAACCTGCTCAAATCTCTAGAAGGGGTAAGTAATCACAACCATCTTTGTATTTCTTGTGTTTTCAAGAAGCCAGGAATTAATTCTGGGGTGAAGTACTCTTTGCTTACACATATTGTGGGGATCTGATGCAATGTGTTTCACAGAATTCAGAATGGTTTGGGCTGGCAGGGGCTTAAAGTCTCAACCCTCTGCCATGGTGAGGGAGACACCTTCCATTAGACCACATTGCTCAAAGCTGTGTCGTGCACAGTGGGTCCTAATGCATCTCCCACACCTCTCACAGCTGGCATGGATGTACCCTGTAGCCCTGGCCAGCTCCAGGGTGCTCAGAAAGACTTGATCATTCCTGGAACATCATATGGGCACCCTGTCCTGGGATAAAACACCAAACACCCATATCAGTGCCTGAACAACAACTTGAATTTCCAAGGAGAATAAATAGAAACTTCTTTATGACTTCAACAAAAGCTGAAACCCTGCAGGAAGGGCTTTTGGGGAATTAGCAGCACCACAGCCTGGCTGGGAGCAGCTCACCCAAGCTCTCCCTATTTATTATGGCTGTATTATATTATACTTAATTGCACCATCTTCAAACAGCAACTTGCAGAGCCTCCCACTAGGGGCTTTTAAATACTTCTGTGGTGTGTTGCTATTTATTGGTGTTTTCCTTAGCTCACTGCTTCACTATTTATTTATAATATGGGCTTGTGCTCAGAGTATGGCAGGAGCTAATAAAGCCATATTTACCTCTGTTATTAATAATAACTATTAAATCCAAGAGCTGGATGGAGCTGGCTGCAGCCCTGTGTTTTCCAGGCTATTGCACAGCCTCTTCCTCCACTCCTCCACTGGGATTTGGGAATCTGGTATTGATTGAGTGGTGCTGTGCAGGAGCTGGAGCCCAGCTCAGCTGGCACAGCCAACCAGGCACGCTGTAAAATACAGGAGGAAAGTGGCAGGGACTGGTTTGGAGCCCTCTGGGGTGGGTTTGGGCTGTGGCACTGTGACCCTGTCCTGCTCTGCTGGGGCTCAGAGCTGCCTGTGAGCTGCTTTCCCTGGGAGGAGATGTCTCTGCTTTTCCAGGCTTCCCATCCAGTTTTTGCTAAACAAAAGCATGTGTGGGACTTGATGTTTTTGGGCAGTGTCTCGCTGCTAAATACTGCTGCTTTCTTGGAAAGAGCTGCTCCACCCCTCTCTGTTAGTTAGCAGGGCAGTATTTTCTTCCAGAAAAATAGTGCCCAGCAGACTGACACCAGATCTTTGTGAGAAATGGAGCTGAGACGTCCAAGAGTGAGCTGGGAATGCAGCAGGAATTAGAATCAACAACTCTTTCAGGGCTTGCAGACATCCCATGTGCCCACTTAGTGTCCCTTCCTTCAGCACATCAGGATTCACTCCAAAAGTTGCCTCTTTCCAAGCAGTGTCCCATGAGCCAGACTGTGCAGGAGCCTGCAGTGAGCTGTTCTGGTCCAGGCCACATTAAAAACAAAATGCACTTATTTCCCAGCAGTGGGATGAGGATCTGACCATAGAAATGGAGTTCTTGATCCACACCAGGAGTGAGGCTGGGGTGCACCCAAATTCTCTCCCTCGTGGGTGGATCTGCCCCAAGATCTCCAAGCTGAAAGGTTTTGCTGTGGGAGTTTCAGTTCTCTTCTGTCTGACCACAAATCACCTGCTCCCTTTGAAACCCTCCCAGTGCCCTCTGCATCCACTCCCCAGCCCATCCCAGAGTGGACAGGGATGTCCCCACAGCTGCCACAGGACAGGCTCCTGCATCCCAGCATGGTCCTGGGCTCTGAGATGATCCCAGAGCATGAGGATGCCATGGCAAGCAGTTTAGGGGCAGAGCAGTTGATGGGAGCCAGGCTTGAAGGTGGTGCTGGAAATGGGAAACGAGCCCATATTAATGTAATTCCAGTGAAATGGAGCTGAAATGTTGGGATTGTAGGATTGCTGGGGAACCAACAAATATATTTTTGCCATCTGCTCTGTCAGAACCACATCTGACTCCTTCCAAGGCTCACTGGCACAATGGGACAGGTCTCCAAGGGCTGCTTTTCCTTAGGAAAAGCCAAAGCCTCCTTTTACTATCAGCTCAGCACTCAACGATGTGATATATTTTTAAAATACACAAAATACTTGACATTTTAAAATATATTTTTGCTGCTCTGGGCATCGAAATCTCCCAGGCTCAGTCACTTCCATGGACTTGCCATTTCCCTGGTGGAAATGTGGAAATGTTGTTGTTGGGTTTGGGTCCCAGTGGTTGATGGGGGCACATTTATCTTTGAGGATTCAGGTCTGAGCACATCCATGGATAGTCAGACACAGTCCCTGCAGCACTCCCCTGATAAAAGAAAATACCTGATGAATGAAACGTGGCTGTAGACTGTGGAATGCAGCAGGATCCTGAAGCAGGAGCAAAGCTGGGAATTCTCAGGGGGTCACAGGAGGGGTGCTGTTGTCCCAGCAAAGACAAACCCTCCTCTCTCCACTTCCACCCACAGGACATCCTGGAAGGCGGCAACTTGCGTGTCCCGCTGCAGGAGCTGCACCAAATGATCCTCACCCCCATCAAAGCCTACTCCTCCCAAAACTCGAGCACGGAGGAGCACAGCCGGGAGGTGGACTCGCACCACGGCCACCCCTCCTCCCTGCTGGGCTCGGACAGGGACAGCCAGGGCTCGGACTGCAAGGACTCGGCGGCCGCTGCCGGGATGCAGCAGCACCATCTGCCGGGATGCGAGGGCGAGTCGGGAGGGGCCCCTTTGCCCGAGGGCGACCTGCCCGGGCAGTTCACCCGAGTGATGGGCAAAGGTGAGCAGCTGCCTCTTGTGCTCTGTGACCTGGTGACAAATCACCCCAGGGAGGAGTTTCCCTGAGCTTTTCCCTTCCCGCCTTTCCCTGAGCTCATGCAGGTCCCAGTCTCATCACCAGGGAGGAGTTTCCCTGAGTTTTTCCCTTCCCACCTTTCCCTGAGCTCCTGCAGGTCCCAGCCTGAAGGGTGATGGTTTTTTGAGGTCCTGTCATGCTGGGTTTAGAGGTAAGATAGGGCAGGTAGGCTGGGATTTTGGGGAGGGGCAGCAATGGCCCAAGCTGCCTGCCCAAGGTCCAGGGTGGATGGCATGCTTTCCAAACTCCAGGTCCAAGGTGTAGCATCCTCTTGCATCCTCTCCCTGCCCCAGATCAGAGGCAGAAATCACAACAACTTTTCCCAAGGTCAGGAGTGGAAGATGTCCTCTCTCTTCCCATCCAGAGCCCTGGGGTCATCCCACTGACCCAGAGGTGTTTTGAGCAGCATCCCTTGGACTTACTCTGCTTGGAGCAGGGTAGCAGTGGTGCATGGGCTGGAAATGAGCCATTTGGAGTGCAAATCAGTGGGTCCAAGCCCCTTTTTGTGCCCCAGTTTGGATCCAGGATACTCCAGTGCCATTCCCTGTCGAGTGCAGGGTGTGCAGCTTTGCATCAGGGATAACACATTGGGAGGTAACAGGAGCAAGCTGAGGTGGGGCCTGACCTCCTGTGCAATATTCAGGGCTCTTGGAGCAAATCTGTGTGAGCTTGGTTGTGCCCTAACCTTGCTGGTGGCACCTGAGGTGTCAGTGCTGGCTGCATGGAGGGAGATCTCCCTGAGGAAGAGGAAAGGGGTTCTCATCTGCAGGAGACTGGGAACAGGAAGAACCTCGTTGGGGTGCCACAAAAAAAATATCAGCCTTGTCTCTATTTCCAACCTTTCTTGCCAAATAATAGCTGAGATTTTTTCTAAAATAGCTGAGATTTTTTCTACACAGGCACCTGGTGCAGAATTTGTCCCCAGCTGGTTCCCTGCAGAAACAGCCACATGTGGGGCTTTGGCCACATTTTATTCCTGTAACAAATGTCAAAGTGTGGCACAAGCCCTGCCAAGATGTGGTGTCCTCCTGGACCCCCAGGCATCCCTGCCCAGGGGTTTACAGCAGGAGAAACTCATTCCTCTGTCAGCTCATTCCCACTACCTTCAATGACATTCATTCCAAAAGAGGTTAAAATACATCAGGAAAGATGGGAATTTACCACTCTGCAGTGGGGGCAGATTTTGGCCATAGGAGAAGGAGCTCTCTTGCCTATGAATAGGGATTAATCCTGTGCCCCTGAGTTGCTTAGGTCTAATTTTGGGGACTCCAATGGTGCTACTCTGGATTTACACCATCATAACAGAGAACAAAATCTGGCCCTAAATATAGGACGGCATGGCAGGAATTGGGGAAGGGCGTTTTTTCTCACTGATGAAAAACCTACTCATGGTTACAAGGGAAACAGGATGTCCAAGGTGGTTGTGGGACCCCTCCTGGGCCCCATCCTGGTGTCCCCATCCCCATTTCCCTTCTCTTGTTCTTTTTTTTTTTCCAGTCTGCACACAACTTTTAGTTTCCCGACCCGACGAAGAGAATATAAGTTCCTATTTACAGCTCATAGACAAATGTCTAATCCACGAGGTGAGTCGTGTCAGATCATCTAAAACTGTTGTTCTCATCACTTGGAAACTGTTTCCAAAGTGTCTGTTTATGTAAACCACTGGGTTTCTAACACAAATATTTTTGGGGGGTATTAATAGTAATTCTGACAGAGCAGGCTTGGAGCAGGCAGTAGCTCCAACGTGGTGCATGGAAATGTTGCTTCCCCCCACGCTGCTTTAATTGCCAAGGCCTGGAGCTGGGAAATTCATCTGGCTCGTGACAGTCCCATCAGCAGCTGGATGAAAGCAAGAATCAGTCCCATCAGCAGCTGGATGAAAGCAGGAACCCTGGGATGAACGTGCAGGCGGTTCCCATCAGACAGACCCAGCGATCCCTCGGCGTTGCCTCCTCCCGTTTTGCACCACGTGCTCTTGGGATTTTGCAACAGGGATTTTCCGTCTGTTCCTGCTCCCAGAGGATCTGCCTTGGCTGGGTGATGGCTTGGGATGGCCCAGGCTGTGCCACAGGGCTCTGGCACGCTCCTGCCTGGTGGCAGGAGGGATGGCCAGTGTCCCTTGTGTCCTGCAGTGTCCCCTACCTGCCCTGGCAGTACCTGGAAGAAGCTGCTTCCATCACCTGCCTGTATGGGAGCAAAAGTGGTGGAAGCTGAGGACCAGAGAGCAAAGCCAGGAGGACACAGAACTTTTCCCAAAGTGCCTGCACCTTTCCCAGCAGAGCCACCCAGGTCCCAGGAGCACCCTCTGCGCTGGCTCTGGCGCAATCAGCGCCAGGAGAGAGCATCTCCTCCTGAGCAGCTCAGAGCAATCAAGTCAGGCACTAATTAGCCTCCAGATTGTCCTCTGGAGACTTCTGCTGCTCACCAGCAGAGACCTAGGGTGTCTAAAGTTAGCAGTGGTGGCACGTGGGTGTCCCTGTCACCCACGCCTCCTGCCTGGAGCCCTGGGAGCAGCTCTGTCACTGCCAGCTCTGTCACTGCCAGGGTGACCTTTGCAGGGAGCCTAGTGGGTGACAGGCTCACCCTGGGTGACCTCCCCTGAGCCTGTCAGTGCCAGGATCACATCCAAGCTCTGCCCAGCCCTGAGGAGGAGGGTAGAATGCAGAATGCCACGGGGCAGCTCAGCTTTCCAAATCCCAGCTTTGCTCACCCTGGCAGCATTTCTAGAGCCACATCCAGGTGACAAGTGTCACCACCCGTCTGGACCCACCATCAAAGCCTCGCTCTGCCAAAAGGAGTTGGCAGTCTTGAGGCAGAGCTGGGCTGTCACTCTGGGACACAGGGAATGCTGCCAGAGCATTTTCTCCACCTGAGATGAGCAAATCCTGAGGAAAGACCACTGTTTCCCCCTGGACTTTCTGATGGTGCTCAACTCACCCCATCACCTTCTCCAGCTGCTTTTCTTTACCCACACTCCCACATGCACAATCCCTGCTGGCTTTGTCCAGAAGAATATTCATCCATTTCCTCTTTTTTTCCTCTGGCTTTTTTTTTGGGCAGGCGTTTACAGAGATACAGAAGAAGAGGCTGCTGTCATGGAAACAGCAGGTGCAGAAACTCTTCCGGTCTTTCCCTCGGAAATCCCTCCTGGAGCTGTCGGGCTATCGGCAGCAGAGGAGGTACGTGGGAACATGAGCCAGCAGTGGGAACATGAGCCAGCAGTGTGCCTTGGTGGCCAATATGAGCCAGCAGTGTGCCTTGGTGGCCAAGAAGGCCAATGGCTCCTGGCCTGGATCAGGAATGGTGTGGCCAGCAGGAGCAGGGAGGTCATTCTGCCCCTGTACTCGGTGCTGGTGAGGCCAAACCCTGAGTGCTGTGTCCAGCTCTGGGCCCCTCAGCTTGGGAAGGACGTTGAGATGCTTGAGCACATCCAGAGGAGGCAACGAGGCTGGGGAGGGGCTGGGAACACAAACCCTGTGAGGAACCCCTGACGGAGCTGGGGGTGCTCAGCCTGGAGAAAAGGAGGCTCAGAGGTGACCTCATTGCTCTCTACACCTTCCTGCAGACAGGTGGGCTTGGTCTCTGACAGAACCAGAGGACACAGCCTCAAGCTACATCAGGGAAGGTGTAGGTTGGATATTAGGAAAAAATTTTTCACCAAAAGAATAATAAAGTACTGGAATGCTCTTCCCAGGGAGGTGTTAGAATGACCATCTCTGGATGTGTTTAAAAAAAGACTGGACATGGCACTGGGTGCTAGAGTCTGGCTGAGGTGTGAGGGCACAGGTTGGACTCAATGATCTCAGAGGTCTCTGCCAACCTCATCATTCTGTGATTCTGTGATTTCAGGAGGGGGGGATGGATGCAGTGGCCACAGCAAGAGCACTCCAGGTGGGAACACCCCCCCCCCCAGGGTGAGGGATGGGTCCTGCTGGGTTGAGAGCTGTGTTTAGGGAAGGGGAAGGGTTGGAAAAGCTTCAGCAGTGCAATCCCAGGTGCTGGCTGGGCAGGGAGCACAGCAGGCAGTGTCCTTGTTCGTGTGGTCACTGCCTTTCCCTCCATTCCACCCTGCCTCCATGGCTCCAAACCCAGCGCTTCCAGCTGTGCAGGGTGTCCCCAGCACTGGGCCCTTTCCCTGCTGCCCTTTGGTGATGGCATCAGCACTGGAGTTTCCTCCAAAAGCTGACAGGTGGCAGAAAAAAAGGCTGGAAGCTCTGCAGAGCCAGAGGTGCAGTCAGAGAGCCAGGCAGGCTGTGTTGGGAGCACCATGTTTGCTCACTTCCAGGGTGATGCTGTATTTCAGGTGATCCTAGAGATCACAGGGTTGTGCCAAGAAAAAAGATTTTTAAATCACTTTTAACAACATCACCACTTTGTTTTATTCAAAGCCTGGTTTGTTGCAAGTTTTTTATTCCCAAAACAGACAGTGTTGTGGAGATAACTGGGAGTATAGGAACTTCCAGGATGAGATTTCAGCTCTTTTAGCTCAGCCCTTCTTAATAAAACTTGGATTTATTAGGTCATTGTGACCAAATTTTACAGAACTTGAGAAGTCTCAGAGGTGACCATATTTGTAAAAACAAACCTCCTAGAAGGGGAGAAAGAAAATGCAACAGCAAAAGCTGAACTTAAATTAGACACTGGAGAATCCACTCATGAGAATTCTCCAAGAAATCAAGTTCCAGGGGCATTACCTGGATTATTTTAGATTGTATTTAAGAACAGACCCATTTTGCAGGAGTAAAATAAGCTTTAAAGAAAAACCAGTGTGGATCTGAGAACTGCAGAGGGGCGGGAAGGAGAGTGGCAGACGGGAAGAAGAGAGGATGCTGCACACCCGGACTGCGTCCTTGCCACTGCCTGTGCAGGCTGGAGGGACCACCTCGGTGGGGTGGGAGGGTCAGGACCCCCTTGGAGGGCTCAGTGTCTCCCTTTTGGTGGGATGGGAGGGTCAGAACCCTCTTGTAGGGATCAATGTTTCATCCCTGGTGGGATGGGGGTGTCAGTGTGTCACCTTCAGTTGGGTGGCAGGGTCAGGGCTCAGTGTGTCACCCCTGATGGGGTGGGATGGTCAGGGCTCAGTGTGTCACCTCTGATGGGGTGGCAGGGTCAGGGTTCAGTGTCTCAGCCCTGGTGGGATGGCAGGGTCAGGGCTCAGTGTGTCACCCCTGGTGGGATGGCAGGGTCAGGGCTCAGTGTGTCACCCCTGATGGGATGGCAGGGTCAGGGCTCAGTGTGTCACCTCTGATGGGATGGGATGGTCAGGGCTCAGTGTCTCACCCCTGTTGGTTTGGGATGGTCAGGGCTCAGTGTGTCACCCCTGTTGGTTTGGGATGGTCAGGGCTCAGTGTGTCACCTCTGATGGGATGGGATGGTCAGGGCTCAGTGTCTCACCCCCATCTCTCTCTCTCCCTCTCTCTTCTCTCTCCACAGCCGAGGCTTTGGCCAGTCCAACTCGCTGCCGACCGCCGGCTCCGCGGGGGCGGGGCTGGCCCGGAGGAACCCCCGGCAGTTCCAGATCCCCTCCCGCAACCTCCCCACGGCCCGGCTGGGGCTGCTGGGCCCCACGGGGCTGCTGGGCACCCCCCAGCGCAGCCCTGCTGCCAGCCCTGCCATCCTCAAGCAAGGCAGACAGGTTGGTCAGCGTTCCTGGCTCTTCCATCCCTGTCCCACGTTTCCCTTCCTTTGTTTTTCCTTCTCTGACTTGTCCAGATCATCCCCAGGTTTTTTCCCACTCTTCCAGCGGTTTGCAGGCATTTGGGTTGGGCTCCCCTGTGTGCAGTGGGACGTGGAGGTGGGAGCAACAGAAGGGGAAAAGCTGAGTCCTTAAAGGGGCTTATAAAATAGGGAGAGGGGATTTTGGCAGGAGCGGATAGTGGTAGGAGGAAAGGAAGGGTTTTAAATTGGCAGAGGGGAGATTTTGATGAGATGCTGGGAAGGAATTCTTCCCTGTGAGGGTGGTGAGGCCCTGGCACAGAGAAGCTCTGACTGCCCCATCCCTGGAAGTGCCCAAGGCCAGGTTGGACAGGGCTTGGAGCAACTGGGACAGTGGAATGTGTCCCTGCCGTGGCAGAGGGTTATAATGAGATTATCTGTAAGATCCCTTCCAACCCAAACCACCCTGTGATCCTACAAGCCCAAAGTGGATATAAACCCACAGCACAGAGGGCTTTGCTTTGCATCCCATGCCCTGTGTTTGCTCCCACAGAACCTGTGGTTTGCCAACCCTGGGGGCAGTAACAGCATGCCCAGCCGGAGCCACAGCTCGGTGCAGAGGACACGCTCGCTGCCGGTCCACACGTCCCCACAGACCATGCTGATGTTTCAGCAGCCAGGTAGGCACCAGAGGGGCTTTTCCACTCACCCACAGCCAGGTGAGGTGAGGGGAGGTGAGAGGAGCTGTGCTGGTGAGCCTCCCCACATGGCTCACAGTGTGCTCCCACTGGGGTATCTCTGAATTCCTGGGATAACCACACACGTCCCTGGAGGGATTTCTGACCCTGTGTGTGCCACCTTGACTCTGTGTGTTACAGTGCTGGTGCCTTGCCCAGCTCATTTCTGAGGGGCTCCTGTCAGGAGGGAAGCTGGTGGCTGATCCATCACTTTTTCCTGATGGATGGCCACAGCCCCGCTCCGGAAGGACTGCCTTCATGCACTCAGGGGAAATTCTTTCCACAGTGCGTGTGAAGGGAAATGCTGCTGTGGCAGTGCTTCCTTCCCCAGCACTGCCAAAGTGCTCCTGTGTATGGGAGCATCCTCTGATTCAGGGAGGATCCCTCTGACCTTGGACCCTGGACCTGGAGCATCCTGGCCCTGAGGAAGCCTCTTTGTGTATCCCTTCCTTAGCTTTGAGCCCTTTCCTCCCAACGCCCCATCACCATTTACACCTCGGGACAGGGAATCCATCCCCCAGTGAGCTCTCCCTCATCCCTACACTCCTGCTGCTCTGGGCTGGCAGCCAGTGGTGTTAAACTGCAGCATTTGGGCAGCAAATGTTCCCTTCAGCAGGAGCAGCAGCTGTTCCCAGGTATTGATCAAACACTGGGACAAGGGCACATTTCTCAGGCGCTGGAGGAGAATAAATGGGTTTCTCTTCGTGTCAGCCTGTGGTGGATGAGGGCGTAGGAGGATCAGGGAGCCAAAGACGTGGATTAAGTCTCAAGGAAAATGAGCAATGATGTGATGCTGGGCTCACAAACCACTGTTTGCCAGGCTGTGGGGGGACCTCAACCCTCCTGGATCTCATCCCATGTTCCTGTAAGCCAGTGGAAAGCGGGAGATGCCGTCCAGCACAGTAGCACAAGCTGTATTTGCAGGTTTTGCTGCAGGATGGGGAAAGTTTGCTGCTGTTTAGATTGGGACAGGGGTGTTGGAATGCTCCAAACTTCATGTGTGTGTCCCTTTTTTTGTGCTCACCCCCTCAGGGATGTGGCAGGAATGACGTGGGCGGCTGAGTGGGAGCCAGGCTGGTCCCAGAGAAGCCAGACAGTGGCTGTGCTGGTCTGTGCTGCCATCCCATGTCCAAGCATGGACAGCATCCATCCCCAGGAGATGACCAGGGCTGCCCCCTCCCTGGGTGGGGTTTGCTCTTGCTCCAGCTGCCCCTTACATCTCTTATCAGCCCCTGAACCCCCTCAGATTCATCCTTTATGGATAACAGGGGGTGATGACTGCTTCTGCGAGTGTCTCTTGCTGAAGATGATTTTTCTGGCAGTCCTGTCAGACCCTCCTGGGGCATTTTTCAGATGGTTTTCCCACACAGAGCAGGCAGGCAGGGTCCCTGCCAGATCCCTGACCAGGATCTCCTATTCCCTTTGTCCCTGCAGAGTTCCAGGTGCCGGTGACTGAACCTGACATCAACAACAGGCTGGAGTCCCTGTGCCTGAGCATGACGGAGCACGCACTCAGCGGTGAGCATTCCCTCCTCCTGGGGCTCTTCCAGCACGTCCACGCCTCCTCTGCTGAGCCCCCCAGCACCTGCCCCGTGCCCCCCAAAAGCTGGGACAGGCTGTGGCTGTGAGAGCAGCACGGGGCTGGATGCAGGGATGCTCCCATGGGAACGTTGGCTTCTCTCGGCGAGGCGGCCGGGGCAGGGGGCAAAGCGGAACGCAGGGATCGCACCAGCGCTCGCCGTGGAGTCTGTGCTAATTAGCCACTCTTCAGCTTGCTAATGATAATTAGTGTTAGCTCGCTACTCTCGTTAGCTCTCGATAAAGCCCCTGCCGCCAGCGCGCTCGGATGGGTCACGGCTTTGGAGCGTTGTGCCCTCTTGTCACCGGATCCCTCCTCTGGCCAGGGCTGAATCCCTGCCAGGCTGTGCCAGGGGCTGTGCCAGGGGCTGTGCCGGGCACCATGCCCTGGTGCTGGCAGTCCTCACACAGCCGGGGTGCCGGCGGATAACGGGCACGGGGAGGGAGGAGGAGCGGGGCAAAACCAAGCAGGGAGGATGGAAAGGCAGCAGCAGCAGCAGAGCAGTGGAGAGCCCGGTGCAGCACAGCGCCCTGGCTGGCACCAGAAGCTCCCGGTGTCCAATGGAGCCCCAGGCACAGGGATGGCCCCGGCGATGGGACGAGCGCGGCCGCCCGGAGTCCCCGGTGACCGGCTCGGGTCTGCTGCGGAAACCCTGGACTGTGACCCGTGGCTGAGGACAGGAGCCCTCGGAGAGGACGAGTGCCACCAGGCTCCCTGCAGATGCAGCAGCCCTTCCTGGGGAGAGGAGCGGGAGAACAAGGACTGTGGGAAGCAGCAGGGCCCTGGCAGCATCCCTGGCTGGGAAAACAAGGACACTTCTGTCACCCGAAGCGTTTCTCCGGCGCGTGCCCAGCCCAGGCTTAGCTGTCTGGTTCCTCTGCAGGGTACTGTTCCTCCAAGTTATTTTTTCCAGGTCGAATTCCCCGAGCCTCTCCAAACCGGTCATGCTATAAATAGCTCTTAAAAAAAATAAACCTTTCGGGGGAGAAAAAAAAAAAAAAGGTGTAACAAACCTGTTTGTTTTTAGTGTCAAGGAGGGAGGTGGCTGTGGTGCCCCAGGTGGTGACAGGGAATTCTCTGTTCCACAGCCACTCTGGGAGCTGTCTCCTGTCACTCTGCATCCTGGGGATGGGCTTTGGGGTGGGGGATGAGGGGGTGGGATCAGGGCTGGAGGGTGGGAAGTGCTGTTGGGTGCTGATTTCTGCCCCTGGGGGTGGGCACAGGGGGCTGCTGGTACCAGGGTCAGTTGTGAGGCTTTGGGGTGGGTCATGGACCCCTCGTTCCTGGGGTTGGGCTGTGGCTGGATGCATCCCTGCTGTCACAGGGAGCTGGGAACAGGGGCTCTGGGGAGGCAGAAAGGATGCCTGGGGGCTTTTTGTCCTTCCACAATCCTCAGATGGAGGAAAATTTTGCATCCTCTGCACTGCAGCTGTTGCAGGGTTGGGTGAACTGTGGGCAAGGCAGCCCCTGGGACCAGCTCTGTCCCTGTCCCCTGACTCCTGGTCAGGGACACATGAACTTGTCATGCTGTAGGAGAGTCCCAGACTGTCACCGGCCTTGTGATGAGTCCAGGCTGCCCAGAAACCCCCTCTGCTCCTGGGAAAGTGGTTGTGGGCTTGTGGCAGAAGGCTCGGACCGGTGTTGGGACAGCAACCTGGGGAAGCTGCTGTGGGGTGGGGACAGTTGGTGGCACAGAGGGACCAGCACAGCACTGACACCCCAAAACCCTTCTGCACCCCTTGGGGAGATGGGAGGCGGTGGGGGTGGCCCCAACACCACCTCGCTGTAGGGACTGTGGGTTGGGGGTGCTCTGGCTGGTCCATCCCCTAAATCCCCAGCTTGGGGGGTACCAGTGCTCACTGGGGCTGCTCCTAATTCTCCCTTCCCACTTGCAGATGGTGTCGACAGAACCTCCACGATCTAGAAGGCGTCGCCACGGGGACGCTGGGCGGGACAACAACACCAACTGCTGCGGGTCCAGCGGCGAGGTCGGGGCCTGAGGGAGCCTCAGCGATAGCTTGCATCCTTTCTCCTCTCTCCTCTCCTCTCCTCTCTCTCTCTCTCTCTCTCTCTCTCTCTCTCTCCTGTTTTAATTTTGTGAATGTGTAGATTGTCCTTGTGAACATATCATTAGACTTGGAATTTGTGTTGTCATTTATTACATCCATGCTAAGGGTGGGGGGGGAAAGATGGCAAAAAAAAATTAAGATCTCAGCGACAACGATGAAGCAGCATGGGGAGGTTGGGGTGCACATGGAGGAGGAGGAGAGTGCTGACAATGGAGGGTTCACCATGGGCAAACCCTGCTCCTGGAGGAGGATACCAAGGAGCACGGAGCACCACGTGGGGGTGTGTGACCAAAAACCCTTTGGGGAGGATTCCTGCCCTGCCCGGGGCTGCGGGGCCGGCTGTCCCATCTCTCGAGTTTCGCCGCTTTCGGGTGCGGGCTGACCCGGCGAGCCCAGATTGAAACAGAAATAATAAAATAACCCCAAAATTTCCTTTCAGTTTAGCCAAGAGATCTGCAGTGTGCACGCAGCGTTGTGCTCAGGGCAGTGGAGGGTCAGGGGTGCCTGTCCCTGCACCCCAGTTGGATTGGGATGCAGGATGGAGTGGGAGCATCTCACCCAGAGGAGGGTCCTGGGGGAGTCTGAATTTGGGGACACTGGGAGAGGTTCCTGCATCCTGGCTCCACACATCTGGCCCAGCCTGCCCAAATCCAGCTGTAATGGGCTCTTCCAGCATGGCCAATGAGGGATGGAGGATCCCCCAAATAAAACCCAAGTCACAAAGGGCACCAAAATGCAGCTTCACAGCCTTGTTTTCTTGGCATTAACTGTGGGGCTGGCAGGGGCTGGGCTGCCCCTCACCCACTGCTGCTTTTTATAACGGGAGCTAAATTTGGTGTTAAACTGGTAAATCTGACCCAGCACTGCTCTGACCTGCAGTGATGCTCCCCCCAGTCCCAGTGCTGCTCCGAGTCCTCCAATGGAATAATAACAAATATAAAATCAATTAATTGAGCTGATGGGTGGCAGCAATATTTCCAAAATGGGCTGTGAGGAGGACATGGGCAGCATTGTGTGCCAGGATCAGAGGGAGCAGGGCTCAGGGGGAGCCAGAGCATGGGCAGGGCTGGGAGACGTGTGAATCCTTTTGTCATGCAGCGTTTTTAAGTTGTTTTTCTAAAAAAAAAAAAAAAAAGAAATATATCTATATATATATATATGTATACAAAAACCCAAGTGCCAAATGCAATGTTTTATGTTTGCTGTTCCTTGGTGTCCTGCTTCCCGGCAGACAGGAGGTTGAGGGGGTGATGGGGAGGGTGGAGAAGGGAAAACCTGAAGGCCAGGGAGGTTGGGAAGAGGTGTGAGGAGGTGAAGGCAAAGCAGGGTGGGCGCTGGGGACCTGGGTCACCCCCGAGCAGCCCCAGCTTGTGAGGTGTGAGCAGAGCCACCGTGGCAGGAGCCTCCCTCAGGGAGACTCCAGTGTATTTACAGAGCTGAAATTCTATTTATTCCTTCGCTGACTATGGACACGGAGGTTTTCTGATTGTTCAGAGAGATTATTTTGGATATTTTACCTATTAACTTGCTGTGGCTGGGAACCATGATAATGTCTGTTATTAACAACCACCAAATAATTCAATTGTTTTATCCTTTTGATGTTAAAAAAAAAGAGAAAAAAAGCTTATTTTCCATTGACAGTCTAGAGGTTAATAATGACTTAGTTGTGTTTGCTGTTTCTTGTTTTGTTTTTTGAGTAAAAACAACAAAAAAGTGGCTTCAGTTGTGTTGGGGAAGTGCTGCCTGGCTCTGCCTGCCGGTGCTAAGTGCGGGTGGCAGAGCTCCAGGGAAAGAAGCTTAAAAGGGAGGGGAAAAAAAAAAGCTTGAATCCTAAAAGAAATAAAAGTTATTTATAGAAAAAAAAAAAAAAAAAAAAAAAAAACAAAAACAGTTGCATGAGTGAAGTCAAATATTCAGTAATAAAGCGGCAGTGCCTTTCTTTTTGTATCCCCGCTGCTGTCCCCTCCCTGTCCTGTTGGAGATGTCACCAACGTGGGGTCCCGGGGGTCAGGTGGGCAAATCCCCCCTCCTGCTGCCCCCCAGCGCTGCCGGGACCCGGTCCTGGTGCTGTTCCCCCGGCCAGCCCAGCACACACAAGTGGCCTTGGGCCCGGGGGATGTGACACCCATGGGGACACAACCCTGTCCCTTCAGTGTCCCCATCCCCGGGGACACAACCCTGTCCCTTCAGTGTCCCCATCCCCCAACCCTGTCCCTTCAGTGTCCCCAACCCTGTCCCTTCAGTGTCCCCATCCCCGGGGACACCAACCTCGCTGGGGTTGAGCTCAGCTCAGCAAAACCCTCGGAGGGGTTTAGGGTGGCGGCGTCCAGCAGGAAAATCCCAAACGGTGATGGAAGCTGGGTCAGCACTTAGGGAAGCGATTTCTGTTGTCACCTTTCTCCATGTCGGGTTTGGCTTTGGGAATGTGCCTGGTGGAAAGGGGGTGGGTCCCGCAGACGTCTATAATTTGCACACAGCGACGATAACACTAAAGTTGATTTTATACGAGTCATCAGAGTTTGCAAAGTGAGTTTTATTTTTTGTATTCCTTTATCTTTACTTAAAGGTGAATGTGTATTCCTCTGGGAGGAATAGGAAGAAAAAAAAAGAAAAATACATTAAAAAAACCAGGAATGTTAATAATGTTAAACAGAATACTTCCTCCCTTATTAATATATATAACCCTGATGTATTTATGCCTATTGTAAGCTGACTTTAAAGAGCTTTGACCTCTCTTCTGTTGCATGCCGTTCCCGGGCAGCCTCTCCTTGTCCATGCATGCCTTTTGTCCTGGTTTTTCTGTACAAAGTTAGTGCACAAAAGAACTATTTTTGCCTAGTTAATGTTGCCGAGCAATGCCTATTTTTTAAATTTTAATTTCTTTTTTTGTTGTTGTTGTTTTTTTTTTTGGTCATATACGGCAATAGCATGTTTGTTACATGTAAAAGCTTCCCGATATAAAGAAATACTAATGTTTGGAGATGCCAGTCTTTGCAAGTGTACAGTTTTCCAATGTTGTTCCCAGTGAAACACCCTCGTGATTTCCACTTGCTCCGATGTATTTATTACTCATTTCCTCCCGTGTAACTAGGAACCATGGCTATATTTCATATCTGCTCTATATTGAAAGTGAAGGGAGATGATTAATACAAGGTTTTGTAACACTGGGGTGTGGTGCCTCCTTATTTATCCCCTTCTTGGCAGCCGGCTTTGGACTCCTTGACACAAAAAAAAAATTGGAATTCAATAGATGTTCTTCCCGTGGGCAGGAGGGGAGGAGCCCTCCACAGTTCACAGGGGGTTGGGGATCTTTATTTAAAGCCTGTGGCAGAGCTTCCAAATCCCTGGCATTCCCCACACAGCTGCCTCGCTGTCCCTTTGGGGACATCCATGCCCATGCCCCAGGAGCTGTTCAGATGCAGGATTTTCCTTGGAAATCGGGGCTGGAGCAGCCCAGAGGCTGCAGAGGCACATGGGGGCTTGGCCCAGAGCCTCGGTGTGTGTGTGGAGATTTTGGGGTGGGAATTTAAGGCTGGGTTCTTTCTGGGCTTAAAACCTGCACATTTCCGACCCTCCTGGGGCTGGATGAAGCAGGGGATGCTCAGAGCTGGTGCTGCCACTTCCCGTGGATACTCTGCTGTGGGAAGTGCCAAGGGCAGGACCTTCTACCCCTGGTTTTTCCATGTTTTCTTACACTGAGCCTCCACATCTCCAGGCTGATCAAGGCCAGCCCTGCAGGCTCTTCTCTGCCTCATCAGCCTGGCCATTCCTGCATCCAGGTCCAGGGGTGCCCTCCGGAGACCTCCTGGATGTCCCAGCCCTGCTCACTGTCCCTCCACAGGCGTCAGGGTGGCTCAGGTCCCCCATGGGGAGCAGAACTTGCAAACACAGGGTTTATTCAGGTTGTTTGAACACTTCATCTGCTGCTTCTCCTAGGATGAGGCTCCTGGTGAGCTCTCCAAATGCTGATGGTGCCAAGACCCGAAAACCATGTCCTCAAGCTCCTTCTTTTTGGGATGCTCCCAAGCATCTTGGACCAGGCCACCCCAGAGGGGAAATATTTGCCATGGTGCTCAGTCCCACCTGAATTTCCCTGTCCATCCACAGCCCACTGGCCATGGCTCCCTGCACTCGTGGGGAATTGGCCTCCCTACACAGCTCAGACAAACCTAAATCCCAAAAAGTCCCCATCTCCTTCCAAACAATTTGCCTTTCCAGGTTCCTGTGCTGCTGACTGGGTCTCACAGTGCAGGGTTATTGCACTAACAGAAAAAGGCAGAAACACCTGGGTTGGAAAAGTGGAGTTGGAAGGGCCAAAAAGGCTCCAAGGAAAGTCATGGAAGCCACAGGTTAGGGAGAGTCTGTGGGTCCTGGGCCTGGAAAAAGGAAAGAGCCTTAAAAAAGGAAAAGCAGGAGGAGAAAAAGAACATTTCCATGCTGCCAGAAGTGAATCCATTCCAGACACTAAAGGCTTTACCTGCCAGTGCACCTGGATTCCAGCACACCTGAGCCCTGTCCAGCCCAGGGAACTCATCCCCTTCTCCTGCCTGGCAGAGGCTGCAGCCCCTGCCCAGCTGGGAGCAGAGCCAGGAGCTGTTCCAGCAGCTGCTGGGCTGCCACAATCCCAGCAGGAGCTGGAGAACATGTGTTAACAGGATCTCTTGTTCCATATCCACCTATTCCAAAAGGAGGTGGAGAAGCAGCCCCAGCCCTGGAGCCAGGCAAGTGCCCCTTCCAAGGGGATGCTCCTGCCCCTTCTCCCTGACCTGGTTCCTGGTGTGGGTACAAATTCCTCATTTTTAACACTGACTGGAATATCCCAGGGAACAACCTACCCAGCAGGAAGGGATTTCCCACTCCAGGGAAGTTTTTATGTAAGATGGAGAGGGCTTTTCCAGCAGAGCTCCTCAGGATCAAGGGATAATGAATTCCCCACGTCTGCTGGCTGTGCCAGAGGCAGGCTGGTGCTGCTGCCAGCCAGGAATGCCCCCAGGATACACAAATTCCCAGCTGCCCTGGCAGCCCAGGCCAGCAGTGTGGCCACCTCAGCCAGCCTGGGCTTTAGCTGGGGTCAGCCAAGGGATCAGGGATGCACCCCTGGGATGGGCACCCTGGGGCAGGGATGGGATCAGCCTGGGCACCCACAGAGCTCCCATGGCTGCTCCCAGAGCCCAGCACAGAGCAGCTGCCTGGAGCAGCAGAACAGCAGGGGAACAGCTTTAAACTAAAGAGGAGAGATTTATATGAGGGGTTAGGAAGGAATTTGTTGCTCAGAAGGTGCTGGGGCCTTGACACAAGTTGTCCCCAGAATCTGAGGCTGCCCCATCCCTGGAAGTGTTCAAAACCAGGTTAAACAGGGCTTGGAATAGCCTGGGTTAGTGGATGGTGTCCCTGCACACAAGCAGGGGACTGGACAGAAGACAATCTCTTTTTTTGTACCAAAACCATTCTGTATTTCTATGATTTTCCCTCTTTTCTTTTTGGAAACACCCCACTGACAGAGCCTGGTCAGAGGAGATGTGGTCCAGCTCAGCCAAAATCCCCACTTTTCTAAAGAAAATATATTTTTGGGCTAATTTTAAATAATAGATTTTTAAAATGTCATCCTGGCATGTAGCCTCTGCTTTTGGACAAACCAGCTCCATCCCACCCCTGTCCAGGGGGTGTTTGCAGCATCACCCCGCACTGGGATGCAGTGCAGGGCCTGCTGCCCTCTCCCACCCCCACGCCCCCACTCTGGCATTCGGGAGATCCGTTTTGGGGCTTCCCAAAAACGCCTTCCCAGCCCCAAGGAAGCTCCTGCTGCTCCTGCGGCGAGCAGAGCTCGGGGCCCGGCTCAGCAGAGGGAGCCACAGACTGTGCGAGCCGGGACCCGCCGCCGGGATATCCCCTGAAAATTCCCTTCGCCGGGATTCCCGCTCCTGGGGAGCTGAGAAGCCTCAGAAAAGAATGGAAACAAGAATTATCTGATTGCTCGGGAATGTGGTCTGGAGATCGTTTACCAACAGGTGCATCTTTGATTGGTTCCATGCCAATTGTTTTTAATTCATGACCAATCACCGTCAGCTGGGTCGGACTCTGAGGAGTCAGTCACGAGCTTTCATTATCACTCCTGTGAAGCCTTCTGATGTCTCCTTTCTATTTCTTTAGTATAGTTTTAGAATATAACATAATATAATATAATATAATATAATATAATATAATATAATATAATATAATATAATATAATATAATATAATATAATATAATATAATATAATATAATATAATATAATATAATATATATAATATAATATAATATAATATAATATAATATAATGTAGTATAATATAATATAATGTAATATATTATACATAAAATCTATGTTATATTAATATATAATTATAGAATTATAAATATATAAAATATGTTTATGTATAACATATTGTTATATTTTATTATATTGATATATTTTCTTAATATATTTTCTATTTTATGTATATATTTTATATATAATACATAAAATATATAATAATAATGTATTGTATAATTATGTTAATATATTATAATAATTTAGATTCCATTATATTATATTCTATATTTTTATATATTTTATATATATAATATATATTATATTATATATAAAATATATGTTATATGTAATATATAAAATATTATAACATATTATATTATTATATTAATATACAATTATAGAATTATAAATATATAAAATCTATTTATGTATAATATATTGTGTTTTATTATATTAATATATTTTATTAATATACTTATATATTTTATATATTATATAGAATATATTTTTATGTATAATACATAAAGTATATAATGATACATTGTATAATTATGTTAATATATTATAATAATTTATATTCCATTATCTTATATTCCATTCTATTCCATTATATATGATATGATATGATATGATATGATATGATATTATATTATATGATATGATATGATATGATATTATATTATATTATATTATATTATATTATATTATTATATTATATTATATTATATTATATTATATTATATTATATTATATTATATTATATTATATTATATTATATTATATTATATTATATTATATTATATTATATATATTATTATATATCAGCCTTCTGAGAACATGGAGTCAGATTCTCATCTCTCACCTCGTCCTGGGGACCCCCTCAAACACCACAGGGACCAGCTGAGCCCCTGGGACATCCCTGACCTCGGGCATCACCCAGCGCCTTTGCAAACCCCTGCCAGCTCTCACTCCCTCCTTCCCTCCCTCCCACTGCTGCTCCCCTACAAAACCTTTCCCATCCTTCTCTTTCTCCCCAGCCAGGCCCCGTTTGTCCCCAGCTGCTCTCCCGTGGTGAAGGGCAGCGCAGGAGAGGCTGCAGGAGGTGGGCACAGAGCTGGGGTGCAGCCCCCGAGCCCAGGGCTGGCACCTGGGGCTGTGCCCACAGCCAAAGGCTGGCCCCTACACAGCACCACAAACCAGCAGAGAATGCCCTGAGCTGGAAGGGACCCACAGGGATCATCCAGTCCAACTCCTGGCCCTGCACAGACACCCCAACAACCCCACCCTGTGCCTGAGAACAGTGTCCAAACCCTTGTGCAGCTCTGGCAGGATTGGTGCAGGGACCACTTCCTTGGGGAGCCTGCTCCAGTGGCTGCATCCCGAAATTTTGCCCTTTTCCTACCCATGGATGGACCTCAGGCTGGAGCAGTGACTGTCACCTCCTGCAGCCATCCTGCAGCCCTCCAGCAGCTCCATGCCTTGCTCCAGGACGAGGGATCTGAAGAGGTGCCAGCTGTGGGATGAGCTGTGCTGGCACCAGGGGATGCCCAGAGGGCTCAGAGGCACCCACAGCCAGGGCAGGAGGAGCTGGGGCACAGACACCTGGCCTGGGTCACAGGAATTGCTCCCTCCATGCCACCCACACATCCAATCCAAGGCAGCACCACTGTGCTCTGCCTTGGCACTTTTAAAATCATTCTCAGGCCTTTGCAGTGGAGTTGATCCCTCTTAGTTTGGGTTTTTCACCTTTGCTTCACTGTCACAATCCTGATGTAGAGAAGAAGAGCAAACAGAGGGAAGGTGATACCTCCCAAAACCACCCCTGCAACACCCCAACACCAAAGACACAACATAAACTTGTTTAAGATGAGCAATAAATTCCCTGTGATTATATTCTTTGCGTATTTTAGCAATATTTCTTTGAATACTGGGATTTATTTTCTGTCCCTCCCAGGCCAAGACTTATTAGCAAGAGCTTTAATGTTTTGTGCCCCCTCAACTCCTAAATCCTGAGTGTAACTTCCAAAACAACTGGAAGGCAAAGCTTTTCCTAGAAGTTATTTCCAGAAGGGCTCAGCCAAGGCTCAAAGGGCACAGTTCATCACAGGCTCCTTCCCAGCTCCAGAAACAGGAGCAGGAACAGGAGCTGAGAAGCTGCTGGAGCTCTTTAAGGAACTCTCCAAGGTGTGGAAGGTTGTGGAGGCTGCACGAACACTCTGGGGGGATCCCAGCCTTGCCTGCAGCCACTCAGTTGCTGGAAGGCAGATTTTTGTCTAAAAAGAGCCTAATTTGGAGCCCAGAGCTGGAGGAATTGCCTGAACTGGAGCATCCTGGTGGGCTTGGCAGTGTGGGGCTTGGTGGCCAGGGAGGCCACCAAGTTTCTCCTAAATTTCATGATTCCATGATAAGAACCTGCACCTAGAGGTGGAACACAGGGGGTGAGGACCAAAGAGCCCAGGACCTGGCTGAGCATGGCACAGGGATTTATGGAATGGCCACTCCACAGCACAGGGGCAGGAGGTGGTGGGAGACACCCAAAATAACCAACGTGAGAGAAAAAAACCTCAAAGAAGCTGGTCAGATATTTTCCCTTGACAAAATGAAATTGATAAGCAACATATAGCACTGGAGAGCACCAGGAAAGGATGATAAATCAGGTGGAGTCCTGGGAAATGGGGCAGGTCAGGTCTGGGAGGATGTCCCCCTGTTTAACAGGTTTTGGTGCTTCTGTTTTAGCTTTTTGTTTCAGGTTTTGGGGGGTTTTCTGGTGTTTGTTGGGGTTTTTTTGTTTGGTTTGGTTTGGTTTGGTTTGGTTTGGTTTGGTGGTTTTGTCTTTGTTTTGTTTTGGTGGTTTGTTGTTTTTTTTTTTTTGAGCTATAAAGTAAAATATTTGAAGCAAAATACTTTGAAGCAAAATATTTTTTCACCCCAATGAAAACAGACTTTCCCATGATGGCCAAACCAGTCAGACTCCTTCCCAATCCCACACCTTAAAAAAAAAATAAAAGGCAGGGAATAGATAATTCCTTGCAGAAGTGCCTGTTTTCCCAAACAGAGCATTTCCCACCACAAGCAGCAGCTTTCATGCACAGCTGTGGGAAAGGCAGAGCTCAGCCTCACCACAAGGATGGGCCTTGCCAATGCTCCTGGGGCTTCCCAGGAGCTTCATTCCACACAGTTCAGAGCATTTGGATCAAAAGGACAGAAGGGGCTGGAGGAGGCTTCACTCATCCTCCCTTCTCCCTTCCTGGCCCCCAGAGTGGGCACAGACCCTGTGACCCCCTTCCCTCTGCACTTGGGCTGCCCTGCTCCTCACAACTCTTGGATCCATGCATTTTATAGGTTTTTTTTTCCCTGAATCCCAGCAATATCTGCTTCCTGGGAGGCTGGAGGACAGGAGGAATGGCTTTAAGCCAATCTACCCACCCTGGGGGCAACCCTGGGGCAACCCAACCCAACCCAACCCAACCCTGGCTTCACCTTCAAGGTCCCTTGCCACGGATGCTGATGGGATTTATTTGTTCAGGCCAGGAACCAGGAATTTCCTCAGGACAATGGGAGGTCCAGGAGAGCTCAAGAAGGGTACAAAGGGTACAAGAAGTCTGAGAAACCCCCCAAGCTCAATGCTAGGGGCAGCCACTGCCCCTCACCACCCCTGCTCCAGTGTATCTGCTCTGGATTGCCCTGGCTCCAAGCCGCAGCAAGAGAAGGTGACAACCAATCCTGGAGGGTTTTTTGCTTCCCAGTCACCAGCTGGGGATTCCCTGTGGATAACAGCACCCAGCACCTCATCCATGAGTGAAAACCATCTCCACATGAGAGAAGAGAGCTCAGTCCCTTCCCCTGGGCAGGACCATCACCTCCAGGTGCCCCAAGGATGCTCCCACTCCAAAGGAGAACATTTTGCTTTAATGTTTCAGAGACAATGCACTGGTGAGCAGTACAACAGGGGCTGTACATCCTTTACATATTTACACACGGGGTGTAGTCAAAGCTCCTGTGTTTGAACAATGCTGACATTCCAAAAAACTCACTGAGATTGACAACAGCAAAAAATGGGAACAAAATCCAAGGCCACGAGTAGAGAGAGGTGTGTTTTAAGGAGTACAGGTCACGTGGAAATAAAGAGCAGTGGTGGTGCAATGTGAACTTTATCCTGAATAGAGATAAGTGGTTAAAACACAACTTTTTTGGTGCCTCAGGACCAAGACAGTGTTTTACAGAGACTTAATTCCCAAACTGAAGCAAGGAAAGAGAAATAAGTGTACTGGTGTGTGCCTCTTTGGGTCCCAAAATCTCCTTCCAGTCGAGCTAAAAGGAGAGGTTCACTGCCAAGCTCAGGCAAGAAAGATTTAAGGCTTTTCAGCTGGGTATTTGTAACAAACTGAACTGAAAACTTTGTTTTCAGGAAAACAAATGCCATGGAGTTGGTGTGGCTTAGCAACGTGCAGCACAGCTGGTTCACACCAGAGACAAACAGCACCTAATCCTACACACGATTCTTCAATAATGCTGTGAAGGTCCTCAAAGTGAAATTCGTGTAATTCAACCCATGAGCTTGTTCTCCTTGGAAAAGCTCTTTAGGCCCAATCTGACCAGACATGATTTTCATTTTGCTTGGAACTGGAGCAGGAGGGAGGAATTTTGGTGAGATGGAGCTGGGCAGAGCAGGAACTGCCCTGAGCTCCATGGACATCTTGGATTGATGTCCAGCAAAGCAGAGAGAGCCCTGGGAGCCTGTGGGCAGCCACCCCCCTGGCTGACATCCCTTTTGCAAGCTCAGTGTGAGGAGGGTGGTTCTCACTTGCTCCTCATCTTTTCCCAATTAAGAGTTACAAAACACCCATTAAAATGGTAACAAAGCAGAAGTTCAGCCAAGTCCAGCTGGACTGAAACTTTTTGTACCAATTCTGTCACTTACAGAGGTTGCCACATACATAGAGGGGGGAAAAACGTGGTTTGATTCATCCTGGTGGCCCTGGAAATGCTTTTGTCAGCTGCTCTTATGAAATGAGAGCTGTTTGTCATTCCAGGTTGCTCTGCCCTGAAATAACCCAACCTGTGGGCAGGGAGGGGAGGTACCATGTGCTGTGCTCAGGATTTCATGCTCACCTTTGGTCCAGCATTGGAAATGGAAACCTTGGAATGCTTGCAAATCTTCATTTTCACATTATCAGACTGGTTTTAGCTTCTCAGCCTGACCCGTGAAAATCCAAGAAGGAAAGCTCAAGATATAAATATTAAAAACCTCTTTGGATACCTCAGTACTCTGCAGACAGACTCTGCAGGGCTTTTTCCTCTCCTCTGTTAAAGTTTCCTTAAAAACAGTAAGGAACTGACAGTTCAAGTGATCAGACCTTCTGAGGCACAGAGAAAAAGGTGCATAAACCCCTTTGTACTGAGACAGGGCTGTGCCCCAAATAATTCAGAAGTTAATTCCCTGCCTGTTAAGAGGATAGCAAAAATGGAGTTTACACATTTCTCAAACAAACAAACAAAAAAATACACAGAAAAGGAAGGTGAATACTAGCAAGAATATAAAACACACCAGAGGTAACAATTCAGAGGTATAACACACATATCCAGCTACTGAAACAGCCACTGCAGGACTTGCAATAAAACATGGTCCAATAATTGGGGACAATCCCAACCCTACAAAGATCCACATCCTTTCAGGTGTTTCCTGTGCTGCTCCACATTTATTCTAATAAACACCACATGTTCATTTCACTCCTGAGCCCCACTTCTCTCCTGACTGCTGGAAATCCTGCATCACGGATGGAAAAACATTTCCAAACTCCTGTTTGCGGCTTGCAACCCTGTGGCATCAGCATCAGTGGGAATCCAGGAGGAGCCTCCCTCATCCCACCTTCCCCAGGTGCCACCAGGAGCCTTTCACTGCACAAGGACTATGACAACAATTCACAACGATTTAGTTTAGAGCTGGGACGTGGGAACAAGGACAGACAGTGACACAGGACAGGACAATCCAGAGTGCATCCAGAGGGTGACACAGTTTCAGCTCCTGATGAGGGTCAGGAACTCCTCCCGGGTCTTTGGATCCTCGCGGAACACGCCCAGCATGGTGCTGGTCACAGTTTTACTGTTCATTTTCTGCACCCCACGCATCACCATGCACATGTGCCTAGGAGAGAGCAGAAAAATGTGCCTAGAGAAAGTCAGAGCATCAGGAACACTCCTGGGGAAGGGAATCCCACAGGGGGAGATGGTTCTTGCGCGGTGACATTCAGTTCTGGGAAGGTCACAAAACCTCCACAAGCAGAAATGGCACCTGCAGCACCTCAGCTGTGGAAGGGTCACATCCTCAGCCACTGAGCTCTGCCTTCTCTCTGATGCCAGGAAAACCCCACCTTCCCAAGGTGCACTCTGGTCACAGGACATGCCTGCTGCTCCAGGAGGCAGGAGGGGCACAGGGCATGGACCTGGTGCACTGGGGACAGCTCCTCACTGCCACATCTCCACAGAGGAGCAGGCAGCTCCCACTTTAAATGCGGGCTCCAGCACATCAGGATCACTAATTTTTTATTACTACTGGTAATATGTTATTATTAATAGGGTTGCTGTTATTATTATTACTGTAATTACTAATCCCTCTGCCTGCTAACCAAGCACAGCACAGAGATACCATGCACCAGCCCTGCAGCACAGGGATCACACAGACCATGATCCCACCCCTGGGACATCTGGGATCCCACCCCTGGAACTCCTGGGATCCCACCCATGGGACACCTGGGATCACACAGAGTTGGGATCCCACCCCTGAACTCCTGGGATCACACAGAGCTGGGATCCCACCCATGGGACACCTGAGATCACACAGATCTGTGATCCCACTGCTGGAACTGCTGGGATCACATAGAGCTGGGATCCCAGACCTAGAACTTCTGAGATCCCAGACCTGGAACTCCTGGATCCCACCCCTGGAAGTCCTGGGATCTCACCCCTGGAACACCTGGGATCCCACAGATCTGGGATCCCACCCATGGAACACCCAGGATCACACCCTTGGAACTGCTGGGATCCCACCCCTGGAACAGCTGGGATCACACAGATCTGGGATCCCACCTCTGGAACTCCTGGGATCCCACCCTTGGAACCACCCCTGGAGCTCTGGGACCCCACCCTGGAGCTCTGGGGTCACTCACGTGGCTTCCACGACGACGCCGCCCCCGGCGGGCTGTAAGGCCTCTGTGATGGCGATTGCAATTTGTTTGGTAAGGCGTTCCTGGACTGAGGGAACAACAGGGAATTCAGGCTCCCAGAATCCCAGAATGGTTTGGGTTGGAAGGGACATTAAGGCTCATCTCATTCCCATTCCAAACCCCCCACCATGGGCAAGGACACCTCCCACCAGACCAGGGTGCTCCAAGCCCCATCCATCCTCTTTTCCATTTGTATCCTGGGACAGACCTTTTATTTTCTTAAGTTTATCTTTGGAGCCATTTTGCATTCCATCTCTCCAACCACAATTTGTTCTACCAGCTCCTCCATTTCCTATTTTGCAAGAGGATTTTCTTGCCTCTCTGCTCTCTTTCAGTTTTTATTGTGTTTGTTCCCAACATTCCTGCTGCACCATTTATTCCACACGCCCAATTTCTCTGCTTAGGGAAAGGAAACTGAGATCAAAAATGAGCTTTGTCCTGCAAAGCTGTACTTCCTGCAGCTCCAGCACCCTCTATTCACCAGCCTGGTGGACAGTGAGACTTCTCTTGCCAAGACCAGGCCAAATTTAACCACAGGACAAAGGCAGCAGGATCAGCCCAACCCAAGGTTTGGACCCTGCAGCTTCCTCTCCTTCTCAGGGGCAGGAGGCAGCTCTTGCTCCACTGCCTCAGACAAGGTTTCCTGAAGGCATCTCCCCAAATCTCTGCAGGAGAGCTCATCCCCAGCAGCATCCAACTGGTTTAGTTATTCCTGGCAGCTCTACCTGGAGCACATTCATCCCTGGAATCAGTTCCAGGCTCCATTTCTTTTCCTAGGCAGAAGTTACCTTCACTGGGAATGCAGGGGCTAAGAACAACAACATAACCTCTTCAAGAAGAGTTTTTCTCCCCTCCTAAACTCCACATCTACATTTACCAGCCCCCTGCACTGACTAGGAGAGGAGAGCACACAACAAACACCAAATTTCGTGTTTACCTTGTAATCTTCTACTGTATATTTCCACGATCCTAAAGGAGAAGGGAAAAAGGCAATATTACAGTTATTTCCAGCTGGCCACTGACTGATCTTCACAATTAATTTGGGGCTGTCAAAAGAGAGCCCTGTGCTGATCTGTGTAAATCCATGGCTGTGAGGAATATCTCAGACTGCCCTTGGCACATCACTGTGCGGGGTGACAGGTTCCCCCCACCTGCAGCACCAGGGACTATTTTAGGGCAAACCAGTCACTCCTCTGGTCTCCTTCTGCTGGTCTGGAATTCCTTGTATCCCCACCCAGCTGCATCACACAGCTGTGGGGGAATTCATGTCCAAAGTCCCCCTGAACCCTAATTCCTGAACATTTCCCTGTGCTTCAGACTAGACCAAATGCTGCCTTAAGGTCAGCTCACATAATGGATGCCCAGAATGCTGGAATTGAGCAAGAAATATTTTGGATTTTTGCATTTGACCACAAATTTAGCTGAGAACAATGACACAGAATTGGTCTTATTTAAAACAGAATCTCTCCACCCACTCATATCTCACCCCATCCTTCACATTTCAGTGCAGGGATCACTTAATGGTCCCCTCCAATACAATTCCACATTTAAGTCATTGGTGGCAGTGGAAGTGACACTCAATGACAGCTCCAGAATCCACACATTTAACAAAATCCATATAATTGCTCTGTAACTGCAGGGGCTGTTCGTGCCAACCTCAAATGCTTAATTACACTTCAAGTGGCCACAAAAAGGAGTTGCTTTGATACCTGTCTGGTCACACCAGACAAAAGCCAGACACTGGCTGGCAGCCTCAAGCATCACTTACAAGAATCATCCCTGACAATGAGACTCTCCTGCTGGTTTTGAGAGAGAATTAAACGCACAAACTGCCCTCCAGCAATGGTTGTGTTACAGCATCAAACAAAGCAACTCAATATTTAGATTAACCATATGGATAGGAAACATGCTCAGATATTGCACAGAAGTCCTAACAAGGTGTTTATGTAAAAACAGTTCCTTGAAAGAGCATTTTCAAGCCTGAGCTTAAAACCCAGGGAAAGATGTTTGTTTACTGAATACAGGTCATCCACAACTACAGAAACTCAGCACATAAAACTAATCCTATTATGAAAGATTAGGCCTAGAGCACCAGCAGCCTCACAAATCTTTGCTTGAACACTGGCTGCATTATACAGGGCACCAAAGGCAGGCACGATTTGGCCCCCAAACCCCTTCATGGTGAGCACTCAAAAGTGAGAACATTTTGTTATACAAGAATCTAATCTTTTTATTATTGCAGAATATGGGAGTTTCACCCTCACTTTAGACAGAGGCAAGATTTAACCTCTGAGCACAGTGCAGGAAGCCTTGCACATATTGATGCAGGTTTCCATTCTGAGGATAAACAGAAAGGAAATTTTATCTTTCCAGCACCATGGTCCCATTTGCATTAAAAAAAATCCATGAAAAGCATTTTGAGCTCCTTTTCACAGCTGCAGTCAAGAGAGAAACAGAGACCAGAGCAAGCACAAACCAGTGGATGCACATTTCAAATGTGATCCTTGATGCCGCACTGCAGAAATGAAACCCCGAGCTCAGGACAGTCTCTTCAGGAGGAATGGATTCTCTTCAGAAATCCAACAACAACGAACAAACCCCCCAGCCCTGCACCACCTAAAGACCCACCCAAAACTCAACACCAGCCATGGGATGCCACACACATCCCCAAATATGAGTGGCCAACAGGAGATGAGGACTTTGCCCAGCAGCTGCAGGTCTGACAGCTCAGAACCCCAGGCTGCAATTCCAGCAGCTCCTACAGCCACAAAAAGAAACCATGCAGGAGAAAATCTACCCATTGGAAAACCTCTTTCCAGCCTTTTAACCAGAGCAAAGCCCACTCCTGAAAGCACTGCTGGGGATAGGGAGATGCCTCCCTGCAATGTGAATTTCCACAGCAGAGATGTGAGGTGTGACTCCAAGGATCCTTCCCCTTCCAAACCCAACTCCCTGTTATGCAAGCAGAGCCCAGAACAGATCTGGCTCACTTTAGGACATTTTGCTGCCATATCCTACACATTTCTTACCTGCTAAGAAAACCCAGCAGGCAGGCAGATTCGCAGGGCTAATTTCTCATTAGTGTTACTGCAGCTACAGCAGGATTAACAGATCCATCAGGGAAAGCAAAACCTACGTGGTCTTTCTGAGGTGCAGCCAAATTTTTAGGTTTGTTTCTCAAAAAAAGGGGGCCTTCCCTCTGATCCCAAATAATCTGCTTATTGAGGATCTACCATCCTCTTCCTCACCAGCATGAGAAAGTGTCACTTAATAACAAGAGTCAGGGCAACAACTGACCCAAGGGCACTTGCTGAGGGAAAAAAGCTATTTTACATAATAAATGGATTTCTCAAGTGCCTCACAATTGCTTTGTTTCTTAGGCTGAACTTTATCTATCAAATCTACCCCACAGCACTCTCAGCAAGTGTTCACTGAAAGAAAGAAATGTCACATTTTTCTGAAGAGTCAGCTAAGAGATAAGAGTTTTAGATTGAATTTATATCCATAAAATGTGGTCATTTACAGCTTTCAGATTTTTGTTCTTATTAGTCAATTTACACCCAAGTGGTAAAAAGCTGGAAATTCTCACTGTTTTTTGTGGCCTGCCTTAGAACAGAACAAAATTCTCTTGTTCTTTGCCTCAGAGCTCCCTGCAGACCCCAGGGCTCTGGGGGAACCTACAAAAGCACCAGGGCTCTGCTGCAGCCACTGGTGAGAATTAACACACAGCTCCAACACTTATCTGTCCTCTCCGCACAAATAAAATAAATTAAAAACAAAAAACCAAAAAACAATGCTGAGGATTGGTCTAAATCCAAATCCAGGACACAAAGTGGGCTGAGCTTTAGAGGGAGAGGAGATTAAAAAGATTAGCACAGCTAGCACAGCCTGGAATCCTTTTTACAAATTAGCATCACTTTCATTAGAACACTTACCTAGCGAGCTTGCTGAGGCCAAGTACTTGTTTGTTGGGGAGATAACCAATGTGTACCTGGACAGGGGAGAAGAACCATTAACAGCAGCAAAACCAGCCTCCAAAGGGCAGGTGAAACTCATGCACAGACAATGGGATGTGCATTTGCCCCAGAATTAACTCTGGGACAGCCCAGAAGTGTCAGCATGTGGGAGGAACGTGGCACCATGCAAGCCTGGGGAATTGTGGAGCTGAGGCTGGGAACACCTCATGAGGTCCTGGTGAAGAACAGGGGAGTTTTCCTGAGGGGGAGAGAAGTCACAGCTCTTCAAGAGTCCAGGCTTATGTTCCAAGTCTCAGGAATGCTCCAGAGCACTGCTGCATTTGGGTACAAAGGCAGTCTATTACTCAGCACAGCACTATTTGTCTAAAATAAACATGCTTTTCTTCCAAGACCTTCAATGGGTTTAGGGAGAGGAAGGAAGAGGGACTGTGCTTTACTTCCAGTGGAAGTTCTGGTGGCAAGAAGTACTTTGCCACCAAAAATCAGGCTGCACTTCCTGATTTGATTATTTTTTCTTGTTTTAGTATCAGAGATCACTGGTGATTAACTCAGCTTCCATCCTGCTCAAATATGGATTTGCTGAACATGTCCTTGAATTAAATTGGAAGAAGTTTAGCAGAAAAATGCTCAGATATGGAGGGAAGGACATTTAGCTCCTTGTTTTTAGAAATCCACTGAATTCCAGTGGGTTTAGAGTTATAACAGATTATAAACCAGTCCTTGTACCAGAGACTTGGAAAATGAGCCAAGCTAGAGCAGGGAGTGTCAGTGGGGGATTCTGGCTTTGCCTGGAGGCCCCATCTCAGAATCCTGTGCTGCTGTACCTGCAGTGGAGGCACCACAGTGCACCTGATTACCTGGCTAACTTGCTCACTCCTACCCCTCCTGTTAGGCAATCAACCCACTGACACCTGAAAAGACATGAAACATTTCAGACAAAGTGACAGACACCACTGAGAAATCAGCTTTGAATCCTGCTCCCCATATTTTTGCAGATTTCTTGATTTCCTGTAAGGTGCAACTGCAAGTGCAGGACCTACAGGTCAGTGTTTGCAGCCTGTTTGGTGCACCCAGCAGGGCAATGGTTACTCTGAATATTTAGAGCCATACCAAGCCAATTTGTAGGATGAGTTGGTGTTTGTGAGGAGATTTCTCCAAACCACACAGGCTAAACAGCTGGATGTAAAAAAAATGCACACATTGCCATGGGAGTAACAGGGAGAATATACACAGTGCACACAACCAGGGGTAACAGGCACAACAGAAAGCTTGCACAGAAAAAGAGGTTATCCTGTTCTCCAGTATAAAACACCGACAGCAAGAAAAGAAAGCAGACAAACCTGAATTGACTCAACTAAATAAACAGCTGGTTTCTGTTCATGTATTTTATTACTGGGAGACAATTTGCTTGGAACATATGTGGCACTGATTGAATTTTACAGACAACACAAGCACGTGCTGCTCTTGGACCTGTGAGCACTTCATGGTAACAGATGGCTCAGGCTGAGCTCCTTCATTCTGTGCTGGTAAGGGGCTGAAGAGGCTGAGATGTGCAGCTCCCATTCAGAACTCTTCATCACCTCTACAGTGGTTAACTGGAGAAATTTTATTTCCCTGAAGTTGTTGGGAATACAATTCCAACACCCTCTGAAGCACCAGCCCCTTTCGCAGGACTCCCCAGTCACGCACAGCCAGTTTTGGCCTCCCTCTCCCTGACCTGGCTCACATAATTAAGGCAGGGCTGCTAATGAGCTTGTTCCACTCACAGGGGGTTTCAGAGAGATGGATGTGCTCTGGATAGCTCTGAGCCAGGAGCTAAATCCATGACAGAGCCAGCGTGCAGGGTGAGCTGGTTTAATATCGAGATGTCTGCCCTCAAGGCTTGCTGCTGCTTCATGGAGAAGAGCTTTGATATGAAATGTCAGAAACCATTAGATTACTTAGACTAGGAAAGGTTGAGCATTATATTTCAGGAGCTTAAATTCAAATAAAACCTCACATTAAGGAGACCTTCCTTATTTGTATTCTGAAGATTAAACTTCTAGAACTGTAGCTGTAAGCAGCAAGTACTTACAGCCTTAAAAAGCTTTGTAGCTACAGCTGCACAGTCTTTTACATGTACTTAAGGTCTTTTATTGTGCATTCCCACATTTGTTCTGTGAGGGAGAGTTACCTTTCCAACAAATGGAACGAGGTGATGCTCACACAATGAGAACATGTCTATGTCCTTCACAATTACCATCTCATCATGGTCTTCGTCGAAGATGGCGTCGTTCAGGACATCTGAAATCAAACATTTGCATTAAAAATAAACCCAAAAATCGTGGCAGGCTCTTCCAGCCAGGGCTTGAGAAAGCTTGTAGCAAGGGCAGAGCTCTCTCAGGGCTATAGATTTTAGGGTTAAGGTGTGGGAGGGAAGTGAGGAGTAACATCACAAGCACGTTTTGGTTTGGGTACAATCCCACATCTGCCCCGGTGTCACCCTGCCTACGTGCTGCACCACAAGTCAGCCCGGAGTGTTCTATTTAATTAATAGCTTGAGCACGGGTTAGAACAGGTCTGGTCTCTGCAGAATTACTGACATCATAAGAGCAATTAACAGCTGACACTGTGGGCTTCCATCGGTGCTTCCACCAAGCAAAGCCAGCCCGAGGTCAGGGAAAACCTAAACCACCACAGTGGTTCCTGCAAACACTTTAACAGCAGCATTACTGTCTCCAAGAAGGCTTTACAGGCAAATTTCATCCTGCAGCACGCCAGGCAGCAGCTGTTCAGGTACACACAGAAATCAGAGACACATCTGGAGTGAGATTTGCTGTCCTGATCTGGAACAGGCAAATCCACACTCCAGGCTAATTCTGCACCTCAGAGTTGGCAGAAGAGTGAGGTGCAGAAACCCCCACAGAGACAGAAGGGAGAAGCTCAGTAAGGAAGGGAACACATAACATGACACCTGGCTAATCTCAGAGTTCAGAATGGATCCTCGGTTGATTTTCCACTTTCAGCAGTCCCTTGACAAATTCTGAAACAATCCTGGCACATCACTCTCCACAAAGATTGCAGGCACTTGAACCATGCTCAGAGATGTTAAAAGTAGAATAGTCCCAAGTCAAGAGCCCAGGTCTTTTGAAGAACAAGAGAGAAAAGCTGGGTATGAAGGAGAAACTTACAGGAGAGAACCAGCTGTACAGGTGGGCTGATAACAGGGACAAGGAACTCTGCAAACAAGTTCAGCTGGAAGCTACACTGGCTCCTTGGGGCTCCTTCCAGGAAAGCAGAGTCCCACACACCACAGCCAGACCAGGGCACTCAGGGACTGCCCTGCAAGCACCAGGGAGCACCTGCAGGGGTGGTGACACAAACCTAGTGATGGTGACACAAACCACCGTGATGGTGACACAAACCCAACAGTGGCGGTGACACAAACCCAGCAGTGATGTCTGCTCTGCTTACCTTGGTGCCTTGCCCTGACACACACGTCCAGCTAATGGCCACCATCTGCTGTTGATAAGGGATCATCATCATGGAGCATTTTAATTTCCTGCCTGCTATCAGCCCTGCACAGGTAACCCTGGAAACTGCGCGCCAGGCGCTCCGCCTGCGACACGGGATCCTTCCTGAGGAGGGCTGGCGAGCTCCAAGGCAGCCAGGATGAATCCCAGGAGGGTTTGGATCAGGTCAGAGGGCAGGAATAGGGGCATGAAAAAGGCCAGGGAAGAGCTCTGTGAAGGTACATAAATTCTGATCTTTGAATTTCTGGGTCTGGCTTACACCAAGCACTGCTGGAGAGGGTTTTGATTGCATGGGCAGCATCAGGCAGTTGTGTAATTGTGAATTCAGCCAGGCAAAGGGAGAACCCAAAAGAGAGGATCTGAACAGGCTCACGGGAGAGGGAAGGGGAGGCAGAGCAGCAGTCTGGGATCTGAGCTCCCTCCTGCAGCACTCTGCAGCCGTGCCATTTCCACAGCAGAAAGGCAAACAGTGGTTGCACAAAGCCTGCTGCCGTGGCCAGAGTTATTAAAACAAAATCCAAACAGATCCACGAAGCATCTCCAGAGTGACTGCTGCTGTTATTAGACCCCAGCTCAGGTCACACCAGCCTCACCAGGAGCATATCAGAGCCTGATGTCAGATATGGATTTACGTCAGAGCACGAGCAAAGCAGATTGTTCAGAACAGCCAGAAATGGCCAAATTCTCATTAAGAGTCCTGGTGTGTGACACAGAGCAGGGCCAGAGATACAACAGAAGGTACTTCACTCATGAAGCCTCATATCCATGTGTATATGGATGGATATACACTAATTAACAGAGGAAATATATATGAGTAGGTCCTCACAAACTTTCTCTCGCAGCTGTGCTGTATCATGGACACAGCTCAGCCAAAGAGATGTTTTAGTGACCTCAGAAGTACCACACAGGCAACCCCAGGAACAAGAGGCATCCTGCATCCTTCTCATGGCCAGAGCAACCAAACAGGAGCACCAAGGGCACCCACCCTTCTCACACATCCCCTCCAATGCCACGGCCCAGCCTCAGCAGTGTGGGCAGTGCCCCTGCACAACCAGGGGAGTTTCAGAGGTAAGAAACAGTTCTGCACAGCAAGGATGCAGCCACAGAGCTGTGAGGAGCTTCACCTTCTTATTTATAGTGGTCTTGCCATTTTTACACCTTTTATTGATTTATTTAATATTAGCAGCAAGTAGCAGCCGGGTCACAGACAACACCTGCAGCTGTGCCTGCAGTGAGATGTGCTGATTTTGTCAGCACCAGCTACTCCCTGAGAAGAAAGGCCCACAAAGGAAGAAACCAGCTCAGTGTTAGGCCCTCCAAAAACTCCTCCACAAGTGCCAGGTGATGCAAGGACACAAAGGTAAAGCCAAGTGTGAGGCTGAAGGTCGCCACCTGAATAAATGGCCACAGTCTTGAGTGGTCAGCCACCCTTACTCTGCTCCAGTCTCTACTTCACAAATCTCTCTTCCTGCAAATCAGCTCAGCTTGAAGCCTGCCCATCCCTACACCTCCCCCTTTGGAGCCCAGGCCCATGTTGACAAAAGCAGAGTGAGCAGAGCATCTTTCCATAGCTGCTTCTACCTGCGTCCCACTGCAGCAGCTGTTTGCAGTGATCACACAGGAGACACTTCTCTGGCACAGACTCAAACACCTTGTGCAGGGAGGCAACACCATACAATCTAAATTTGTCAGGGGTTTTTTAGAGGTTTTTTGAATTTTTTTCTATTTTCTTCCATTTGCATCAAACAGGGCTCATAAAAGCTCAGCCTGTGTGCTGCAGCACGTGTTCTGGAAAATTTAACAGAGCTGAAAGGACAGAAGGGGAAACAGTCTCAGACTAACCAGGCCAGAAGCAAAGCTGGAGACAAATTTTTGCCCCTTTTCCCATTCTTCTCCACTCTACCTACCAAGCCATGCTGCCTGCTTCACTAGTTTGACTTCATGGTTTGTACAGAGAGTTTCTGCTCTCTAAATTATTCCAGCTGAATTTTCCTCCAGACAAAAGTTCAGTTCCTGGTGCAGAAACTTCAGTGGGCTGCTGAAACTAAACAGTCACCTGTGCTGCAAGTTAACTCCAGAAACAGAGCAGAATTAATTTGCCCTTTATCTTCAAAAAGAGTTGACAAAATGAAAAATCAGGACTGGATGAAGACAGAATGAGAAAGACCTTTCAGGATTCTGCGTCAGAGCTCCGCAAAGACACCTGTTGCTATAGAAACTATTTGCATGGCTTTAATGTGACACAGGAAAGCAAAAGCACCTCTGGCAACCAGAGAAGGCAGAGCCCACCCAGAACGGGCTCGGGAGGTGATGGGGAGGAAGGATGGCAGCACTGCAGCAGCTTCACAGCACTCCAGAGCTGCCTTTTTCACTGTGCTGGGATGAAGGGATGCAGGCTGCTCTCACCAGGAGTTTAAGCACTTCCCTGTGGTGTTAAGCTGCCTCACAGCTCCAATTGAAGTGCAGGTTGCTCAGTGCCAGCAGGATCAAGGCAGCCTCAGGAGCTCCCTGCCACTGCTGCTGGAGCTCATCCATCCATCCTGGCAGAGACAGAAGGCACAAGGCTCTCCTGGCCCCCGTTTCACAGGTCCTGGCTGTCCCCACTGTCCCTCGCTCCCCACAGTGACATTGCCACAGGCAGGGCAGGAATGGGCTCAGGCCAAGGCAGGATGACATCCTGTGGGACAATTCACACCCCCCAAACAAACTAATGTGACACTGTTCACAGGGGTCTGAGGATGAGGGAAGAGATGAGGATCTGACTCCATGTTTCAGAAGGCTTGATTTATTATTTTATGATATATATTGTATTAAAACTATACTAAAAGAATAGAAGAAAGGATTTTATCAGAAGGCTAGCTAAGAATAGAAAAAGAAAAATGATAACAAAGGCTTGTGTCTTGGACAGAGAGTCTGAGCCAGCTGACTGTGATTGGCCATTAATTAGAAACAACCACATGACACCAATCACAGATGCACCTGTTGCATTCCACAGCAGCAGATAATCATTGTTTGCATTTTGTTCCTGAGGCCTCTCAGCTTCTCAGGAGGAAAAATCCTAAGGAAAGGATTTTCCATAAAAGATGTCTGTGACAACTAAAGTGTCAGACACCTCCAGAACACAGAGTTACACCCAAAGCAGTGGCAGGGAGCTCACACGGGCCAGGAGCAGTTCATGGTTTGGAGGGTGCTCCAGAAGAGCAGCACCAGGAGCCAGCCAGGGCTCACTGGCCTTTAAGGCAGAGGCACCTGGGGAATGCTGGCAGAAATTTCTGGTTGTCTTTCTCAGAGTCCCTGCCCAGCTGAGGACAGATGTGAGTTAACAGCTGGATGTGTGGCAGGGAAACCAGCAGGGTCAGGATGAAATCTGGGAGGGAACTGCTGGAAAAACCTCTCAGCTACTGCTGGGTAAAGCAGTAAAATGTAAAGTTAAACCTGGCTTTGTTTCTCATTATTCAGGTGATGACATTACAGGTAACTGGTTAGGGAAAATAATCCAGACAAGCAACAAGAAAATTATTGCAGCCTTTGAGTATAAAAAAGGCACCAGGAATTTGTTACGCATTCAGAGAGCCAGGCTATAAAAACATTAATGTAAAGGGCTTGTACTGCTGCAGAAAGTGAATGACTTCAGGTGGCTAAGAAAAGGAGGCTCTGGGTTTTGCTTCAAGATGTCTTGAAGAGCTCTAGAAAGAGCCTGAGATGCCACATGACTGTTTAAATAGGCAATAGGGTTCAAAAGATGCTGAGAAATGAACCCTTGTGATAACACACCTTCCTAGCAGGAGCCAGGAGAACCCTTAGGCACAAAAGAATTTACAAGTTTATGGCTACTATTTCAGATTTCATCACCAAAATTCTAGAAACAGACTCTCAGCTTCAGACAGCAACATTTGCTTCAGAAGCAAAGCTCAGTCCCTCAGTTACCAGAAGGGAGGTGAACCAGACATGTGATTCAAGGGACATTTCATAGAAGCAAAGATAAAGGAGCAGCATTATTGCTGTTCAGCTAATTCTGGCTGTGATTTGTACAGATTGGTTCATTTTCCTGTGAGATACCCTCCATGCTGTAGTGAGACTGGACTCTATTCATAACAGACCAGCTCCTGCAGACAGATGAAGCCAAGATTAGGTTCTAGAAGTTGTCCTCTGCCAGGAGGTTTATTAATATGGGGGAAAGCAGCATTATGGAGATGCTCATTAAAATGTATCAGATTTTTCAATAACCATTTCAATGTCCCATGTCACAGAAGGTGCTCACCCACACTTCTTTCTGAAACTGAAACAAAGGAAAAATCAAAGACAAAACACTTTAGAAGAGCAACATGAAAGATCAGAAGCCTGCAACAGCTCAGATCCAAGAGGTTACAATATTTAATAAATTCCTGACAAAACCCAACCAAGCTTAGTGTTACTTGAGCACTAACAGGAAGGGGAGATGATCCAGGAAAGTCCCAATTCCCAGAAATTTCACTGCATTTAATGTGTGCTCCAGCACAGTAGGCTTCCCTTCTGTGGGGGCAGAGGTTGAAGAAACCCCAAAAAACCTCTCTCTGAACAGCCCTGTGTTTCCCACCCTCTGGTTTACCCTGGCTGGGGCAGAGCAGTGCTGAGGCTTCAGCTGTTGACAGATCCCAGTGCTGCATCCATGTCCTCATGGATGAGCCAGCAGCACCTCAGTTCCATGAAACACATGCCATGTCCTCCTGGATGAGGCAGCAGCACCTCAGTTCCATGAAACACATGCCATGTCCTCCTGGATGAGGCAGCAGCACCTCAGTTCCATGAAACACATGCCATGTCCTCCTGGATGAGGCAGCAGCACCTCAGTTCCATGAAACACATGCCATGTCCTCCTGGATGAGGCAGCAGCACCTCAGTTCCATGAAACACATGCCATGTCCTCCTGGATGAGGCAGCAGCACCTCAATTCCAGGAAAACACAGCAGCTCCCCAGCTCTGGCAAAGGGCAGGGCTGCTGATCAAACAGCCTTGTTTGCTCAAGGCACTGTGTGTTTTGACACAGCAATGCTTAGCACCTCAGCACAGCAAACCCAGCAGGCTGGAAAAATTTAGGAGCTTACACCATTGCTGTCCTCTGTAAAAAAACCAAACCCACACAGACTGGTAGAAAAGATTATTAAGGTTGAATTTTTCACCCCTCAGTGTAGGAAGAGCATATAAACTGATGAGTGAGGAAATGACCTAACTAGTTTTTTGCTTTGAAATAAAAGCTGCTCAGCAGAGTCACTTGCCTTGCTAACGTGCAGCCTTTCAAACCTCAGAGGTCCAGGAAGCAAAGTCATCCCCTCCCAATATTTCTGATTTTCATTTCCCTGTTAAACACATGGAAAGGATGGGTGAGCCTGCCAACATGCCTGAGAGCTGCTCACATGAATAAAGGCTGCGAGACGCCCCTGGCACCATCACCAAGCCCAGACTGGTGAACAAGTTTTGCTTTGAGTGTTTGTGGCTGATGAGAACAACTTAACTTCCTCCTGCAGATGCAGGCAGCTCGTCCAGCCCTGTGCCTAATGTTTCCTGCAGGATTACACAATCCAAACCAACTCATTTGTGATTCACCTTTCAAAGGCAGGATCACTGGCACTGTTTCTGTAACTTACCAGTTGCTTGGGTCTGAACCCTTCAGTTGAGTTAGTGCTGTCTGCAACCTTGTATATCCATTTATTCTCATTTATTCTCATTCTTATTTTACACTCATTTACTGCCTTTGCCCACATTTGTGCTTTGCAGTATTGACTGTCAGACCCTCAGACAGCACCTCTGAGCATGCCATGAAGCCTTTAGTAAAAGGAGGGACAAGGTTTCACCTTTGTGTGGCAGGTAACTGCCTGAACCAGCTCTCAAAAAGCTGAAGGCACCTGGCTCTCACAGCCCTGCTGTCAGCCCTCACCAGCCAAGGGGGCTGTTCTGAAATACAATTTACACCCAGAAATAGGAAGCTGATAGATCTGACCCTGGAAAAGAACAGATGTTCTTGGATGCTGGCAAAGAAGCACTGCATGAAATCGGGAGTTGCTTTTTTGGTGACTTTCCTACTCTGCCATCCTTACCAACACATTGAGAGGTTTCTGTTGCAACAGCTGCCAGTCCACATCAGTGCTGGAGTGTCTGCACTGAGCTGTCAGGATTTTAATCTGGTCCCCAGGTGGATTTTACTTGAAATCACTAGAGGCATTCTTGCCAAGTGTGATGACTGGTACTACAGAAGTGGGAACAGCACATTTGAATACATCCTGTCAATGAGAGAGGTTGAGGCCTTTGGTAAAGCCAGGATTAATAAATGACAATCTGGAATTAACAGAAAGAGCCAGATACAGATATTTAACAAGTAAACTCTGCTAATGGCTCTGACACACAACCCTGAGCAGCTGCAGAGCACAGATAGCAGAGATGAGTGGAGGGTGAGGCAGGAACAGTCACTCTGCACTGCTGAAAACAAGGCAGGAAATACACCGAGTAGAAGCTGGAAAGCAGAATCAGCTTCTCTGCTGCCCAAAAATCTGAATGGAGAGACAGAATTCAGGTGTTATCTTCCCTACAATACTACAAAGTTAAGCTCTGGGAAATATAAGCATACAAATACAAGCAGTTGTCATGGAAGCCAAGTGACAATACCCAGCACAGGAGATCAAATGACAGCACATTGAACCATGCTCCAAGTTATTATTATTATTATGTTCTCAGACACACAGAAACCAAAAAGCTCATGGAATGGTTTGGGCTGGAAGAGATCCCTAAAGGCCATCCAGTCCAACCCCCTGCAATAACAGGGAGGGAGGTGAAAATCAAGCACACCAAGCACAGACCTGGCAGGGCACAGCAGCTTTACACTCTCAGGAGGGAACAGAGCTGGGGAAGGGTCTGGAGAACCAGGAGAGGCTGAGGGAGCTGGGAAGGGGCTCAGCCTGGAGCAAAGGAGGCTCAGGGGGCCCTTGTGGCTCTGCACAGCTCCTGCCAGGAGGGGACAGCCAGGTCAGGTTCTGCTCCCAGGGAACAGGAGGAGAGGGAACGGCCTCAAGTTGTACCAGGGGAGGTTTAGATTGGATATTGGAGAAAATTTCTTCACTGGAAGTGTGATTAGGCACTGGCACAGCTGCTCAGGGCAAGGGTGAAATCCTCTTCCCTGGAGGGATTTAAAAGCTGTGTGGATGTGGCACCTGGGACAGGGGTCAGTGGTGGCCTTGGCAGTGCTGGGGGAATGGTTGGACTCAATCTTAGAGGGCTTCTCCAACATAATTCTGTAATTTGGGTGTATATCTGTCACATCTTCCTTTGTGTTCCTTTATGGAAAATGAAAACTCCATCAGACATTAATTGCTTCCCCCTCCCCAGGGCAGATGCTGCAGCAGACAAGGCCACAGGGCTGATTTTAAAGCCTGTCCCTGCTCTGACATTCACTGCCCTGGGTCACCTGTGTCACTCCCTGCTGGCTGGACACTGTGGCAGCACCTCCACTCCCTGTGAGCTCAGCAGGGACCTGTGGCAACACACACACACACTTTGCCTCTGGCCATGTGGCTGTACAACCACCACCACCACCACTGAGTTTTTACCTGAGGAACCTTTCTTGGGAAGATGGAACTTGCAGCTATTGTAAGAGCCCCTCATCTTCTGCCTGTTGCAGGAATAAAATGGAAACACTCCTCAAAACACACCCTGCAAATCCCTGCTTTAGCCTCTGCCTACCCAGACAGCTCCACAGAAGGAGCTGAATAAGCTGCAAAAAAAGCCTGGGAAAACAAGAGGTCAGGGCTGCCTCTTGTCAGGTTTTTGGGGAGGGTTTGGGCTTGTTTTGGTTCATTTTCTTTTTCACTTGCTGGTCCAGGTCCCAGCCTGGCCAGGCAGAGAGCTGGGTTAGTATAACCAAGGGAACAGCACAGGATGCTGCAGCAGAGACAGCAGCAGTCCCAAAGCTACTCTTGTGCCCAAATATTCTGTAGGGTTCATCAGGTATTTAAAACTCTGTAAGAAGAATTTACTCATATTGATTCTCCTAACAAACTCTTCGTCCACCACTTTGCTGTCTGCTGAGGGCTTGTCCTTCAGCTGCAGCTCTTCCTTCTGTTTGGCTGGGAAAAGTGGAAGCTGAGCATCCTGCAAGAAAGGGTGAGCAGCTGGAAAGTAAAAGGGTTCCCCACCTGACACAGGAAGGAATGTTTGTGTCACAGCTTCACATGAGTTCCTAAAAAGAAAAAAGCAGTCCAGGAGCAGAGCACGAGCAGTGACATTTTCTATCCTTGGATATGACACAGCTCTCTGCCATGATAATCAGAGAAGAGGAGTATCAGAACTACTCTGCTTAATCTAATGAATGTGAGAGATTAGAAGACCCCAGAGATCCCACCTTGGAGCACAAAAAAGTTTTTAAAATTACTTCAGGTAACGTGAGCACACAGAACTGGCAGGAAGATAAGAGAGGACTTAAGAAAGGCAGCAACCTCATCCAGGTTCAGCAGAGAAATTTGTGCTCAAATTATCACTGGAAACCTTCCCTGTGCTAGAGCCTGGCAGGATGGCTGAGAGACCTCCTGTGTTTCACAGCAGTAAAATGAGGAAAGTTAATCCCAGTAAACAAAAGATGAAACCTCACCTCAAATACACAGTGCAGCAGGATTAGGAGAGGAACAAGGATGGCCACTGCAGCCCAGAGCTGCTCCCAGCTGTGAACCAAAAACCTGGCTTGATCTGAAAGGCAGAGCAACTTCCAGGGCAGAAATCTGTTCCTGGGACACAACAGTGGCACAAGAGTTTAAGCTGGCCACGAGTAAGTGAATGCTGGAAGTTGTAGAAATCTGATTTCGAAAGAACCGACAGCATAGAAATAAAAAAGAAACTAAACACAAACCCCAGCCTTTAAGTTGAAGCACACTGCCCTTAGAGAAGGGCTCTGATGTGCCAGCAGGAGCTCCCTGATGCCATCAAGAGCACAGTTCAGCCTTTGCTTTGGGCTACAGCATCCTGATGGAGCTGGGGCAGGCTCAGCACCCCAGCGCTGCATTCCAGAGAGCAGAGCAGGAGCAGCCCTTCCTCAGCCACGCTCAGAGACCATTGCTGGCTCTGCTTGCATCCCTCACTGGCAGGAACTCGCCTTTTACTGTAAGAAGGAGCAGAAAGGGGAATTCCCAAGCTCTCCAGGCTCTTTTTTATTGTTTGTACTGGGTACAGTCCTTAGCCAAGAGGCTGAGAAGAGGAAAAGTGATGTAAAAAAACAAATTTTCAAGTATTTACCCTGCACTGGAGTTTATTGATGAGAACATATCCCAGCCGGTTCCTTTCCTCACACCCTCAGCCAGCAAGCAGAGACACCCAGCTGGGGCAGGGATGTGAGCCTGGGGCTCCCCTCCACACCTGCACTTGCTGCTGGGACCCTGAGATGGGGAAGGGATCTCCCTGTCCTCTTCCTTTCTCCTCACCTCGCTTCCTTAAGTTTCATTCCCACCTTTGAAAAACCTCACTCGATTAAAGCACCGGCAGAACGGGACTTTTCCTGAGAAAATTCAAGCTCCTTCTGTCGGCTAGTGGGAACAAACCTGGATTGGATTGGGTTGGATTCCCACCGTGTCCGAGCACAGCCTCGCTCGGCCGGGGAGGGAGGAAGGAGGGAACCCACGAGTTCCTACGCCAGGGCTGGAAAAGTTTCCATCAGAAGAGAGAAAGCAAAAGCACTTGCTCTGCTCGCCCAAACGAGAGGCTTACGACAGAATGGAAACTTTACCTGCACAGAGTTTAATAAAACAAAAAAAACCGAGATATTTGGGGAGGGAGGGGACAGCCAGACATCCAGGTGATAAGGAGCTGGGTGACGCGGTGACAGGACAACGACGCTTTACGAAATCCATCAATCCATCAATCCAAACTCCATCCCCGCAGCCCCGGCAGCGCTGCCTACCCGCGATGGTCTCCTGGTAGCCCTTGGTGAAGAACTGCATGGCCGTGGCCGCCCTCCAGGGCGTCTTGAGCAGCCCCTGCCGCTGCGGGTCCTCGCCCAGCGCCCGCAGGATGGAGGTGTAGGCGGCGGCCAGGCCGGGCAGGCTCAGCTCGTTGTCCTCCTCGCTGCGGGGCCGCTCTCCCCGCCACCCTTCCCCGCTGCCCGCGGCCCCGCGCGGTTTCTCCGCGGCCGCGGCCGGGGAGGGCGGCGGCTCCCGCCGTGCGTACCCGTTCCAGCCCCGCGCCGCCTCCATGGGCAGCGCTGCAGCGGGGCCGAGCCGTGCCCGAGCCGCGCAGCCCCCGGGCCGGCCCTGCCCGTCCCGGCCCCGCCGCCGCCGCTTTTATCCCGCCCGCGCCGCCCCCATTGGCCGCCGCCGCTGCCGTGAGGCCGCCGCGCTGGCGGGAGGGGAAGGGGTGCCCGGGGTGCGGGTACCGCACAGGGGAGATCCCCCGGGATGGGGACTGGGTGGGGATAGCGGAGATCCGAGGCGACCCCGGGCTGGGGGGATCTGAGGGGATCCGAGGGGATCCCAGGGCTGGGAGCCGGGCTGGGAGCCGGGCTGGGGGTGCGGGGGAATCCGGGGGGATCTCGGGGCTGAGGGTGCGGGGGGTCCCTGGGCTGAGGCGTGGGCCGGGGGTACCGAGGTTTCGAGGGGATCCCCGGGGATGGAGATACCCGGGGTTATGGGGGATACCGGCTATCCCCAGGCTGGGGTTGGGATGCAGTCACCCAAATGATCCCAGGCACGGACTGACCCTCCTTGGTGACCATTCCCACCCCCTCGTCCCAGCTGGGCTTCCATCCCTCCAAACCCCTGGTCTCTGCAGACACCTTCCTGTTGCAGGGCTGGCGTGTCCCACTGTTTCCATATTCCCACCCAGGATTCTGGAAATGTGCTAACTCTCACGACCAAGACCAAATATTTTGAAGTTTCTGTGGGGAACTTATTGGTGTGCCACCCCAAAAGGTGGTTTGAGCATCCTGCATCCTCCTGGGCACTTCTGGGGCAAACCCAGCAGGCAGAGCACAGCTTGGGTTCAAGAGTTGGTGAACAAATAAATGCTGGGGCAGATTTTTGGAACACAGGTCCCCTCCAGCTGGAGCTATTCTGGGATTTATGAGCTGGAAACTGAGTCTAAAGGCTCAGCTGAGCATAGGGTGAATGCTCCATCACCCAAGCACGAGCAGGGGGACTCATATTTTCTGGATTGCAATCAAATAAATGGCCAGGATCTAAAGGAGCCACAAACCCTTCTCTTCACGCTACCGGTCCTTAAGGCAACAGGGACAAATTGTCCCCCTCTTGTGCCTAGGAAATGGTGAATTGCTGGGAAGATAAGGAGGGGAAGGAGCTGTCAGAGGGTGGGGTGTGACTCACTGGCTTTCCTCCTCCTCCTGACACAAGAGCTGCATTTAACTAAGCCATGCAAGAGAAAAAGGAAAAAAAAATAAAATAAATACCCCAGCAGCTGTAACATGCTCCACATTTATCATTTGGTTTCTGGTCACAGGTTTTAGCAGAAGAGCCAGGATGACTCAGGTGAAATCCAGGCCCTGCAGCCAGCCAGGCTTTACTCGGTTTTATTGCCCCAGGCTCTGCTCAGGAACAGGAACTGCTGCACCAGAAGGGTTTGGAGCCCTGAACTGCATCTCTGCTCCTCCCCAGACACCCAGCTCATTTCCCAATCCTCTGAGGACGTTCAAAATCCTCGCTTTGAACCAGACAAGTTCCCTCACTAAACACATCCGTGGGCCTTGGCAGAGGGATCGCGCTTCCCTTCGGATCCCGGCCGAGCAGGCTCGGTTCAGAGGGCTGGGAAATGTTCCTGAGGAGCTTCAAACCGCTGAGACCTAACCAGCCATACAGAAAAGGGGTTAGCAAAGGCCATCTAAGCATCTGGGCCCTCCCTAGTCTCTGCTCTCTTTGTTTCCTTGGAAAAGAAGATAAGCTCCCTCTGGAGTCAACCCCGACTCTGTAACAGACTGAGCTGAGCTGCTGTGGGAGCTGGTTGTAATTCTGCTGCTATTTATGGGGCAAGAAGGGCAGTTTCCAGCTCATTTACCAGCGTGATCACTGCCTGGCTGTGCAGAAAACCACATTTTCTGAGGGTGTTTGAGCAGGGGTTGCACACACAGGAGCTGATGCCAGCAGTTCTGTTAATGGCCTTTGCCAACATGGAATTAGCAGGTTCAGGTAGCTGGGATTTGTGCCAGGATGTGGAAGGACACAGCCCAATTTCCAGCCACAATGGAGTCCTCTCCCTTTGAAACACAACCTACATCAGCTGGGTAAGAGGAAGCATTAAGACTTTTGGGGGTTTGAAGTATGTTATGATGAGATTTTATTGGTAGATCCCTGTTATTTACACCCCATGTTCTCATTAAGCCTCCTCAAATAAGTTTTTCTTTGCTATTTCTGAATACATACCAAAAAAGGTGAAATACAGACTATAAACCAGAGGAATCAATGAATATTTAAGGTTGGAAATGACCTCTAAGACCATCAAGTCCAACCATTAACTCAGCACTGGCAAGGCCACCACTCACCCATGTCCCCAAGTGCCACATCCACAAGGCTTTTGACCACTTCAAGGGATGGAGACTCCACCACTTCCATTGGAAGCCTATTCCAGTGCCTGGCCACCCTTTCAGTGAAGAATTTTTCCCCAAAATCCAATCTAAACCTCCCCTGGCACAACCTGAGGCCATTTCTCCTTGTCCTGTCCCTGTTCCCGGGAGCAGAGCCTGAATCCTCCTGTCTGTCCCCTCCTGGCAGGAGCTGTGCAGAGCCAGAAGGGCCCCTGAGCCTCCTTTGCTCCAGGCTGAGCCCCTTCCCAGCTCCCTCAGCTGCTCCTCACAGGACTTGTGCTCCAGACCCTTCCCTAGAGGGAATGTGCCCTGGTTTTCCCTCCTCTGCTTGCTTAGAGCTTGGAGGGCGTTTTCACAGTTAAAGAGAAGAATTTCTTAAAGATCAACAAAACAAGGAGTGCAAAAAAATCCTGATATTGTAACTTGAATTATTTTCAAGTGTAGAATAAGGTTTAGAGGAGGTGAAAGGCCTGTGCAGCCACTGAAGGGTGCTGGGGGTCCCTGAGAGAGCCAGGGGATGCTGCTGGGAGCCAAGGTCCATGGGAAAGCCCTTCAGAGGCTTCTCTTGTCTTTGAAAGTGTGGAGAATATCAAAAAGGGAGAGGATGGAGCAGGTCTGTGTTCAGGCTCCACTCCTTGGCCTGTTTTAGTCTGTTGAGCTTCCTCGTGGCTTTGGTGGGACCCAGCTGGGAAGGGCTGGAGCATCATTCCCTGTGTGTAATGAAATGTGCTTCTCAGGGCTGGAAGAGTGCAGTCCCCAAAAGAAACTTCTCCATGCCAAGGCTAAGGATGAAATACCCTGGGCAGTCCTCGCTGGGGCAGGTGAATCCATCAAAAAGGAGTTTCAAAGGGAATCTCTGCACCAGCAGCTGCTAAAAAGCTGTCAGAATAAACAGGAATCATGCACTGAAGACACCTGCTTTTCCTCTGTTGGCTACAAAATGGGATCATTCAGGACTGGGCTCAGAGCTTAAAGTTAGAGATGATGAATTCCACTCTCTGAATCCATCTGTGCCAACCCAGCACCTCAGCAACAGCTCAAGCAGCAAAGGAGCAAAGCAGATCAATGCTGCTGTTAACAGCAAGCCAGGACGTGGCCCCAACGTGGTCCTGGAATAACAGCTGAGCCCACAGAGGCCACAGATGGCAACATCCCAGCCTACAGACATCCTTCCTCTGCTCTGGAAACAGCCTGAGATTTATCAGCCCCTGGAATCACAGTGATTCAGTCGAAAGAGTGAATCACGAGCAGTTTAATTCTATTACCCAGAATAACGAGCAAAATTGATTACAGGCTCCTAAAATGCTAATTTGTTACAGGAGGATTTGTTGCTCCATGAGGGCAGAGGATTCCCAGGGCCTGAGGGGTTTTCTGCAGGTGGGATCTGCACTTTAGCCTGCTTGGTGGGGGTCTCACATTTTAGGGATGAGGCTGGAGGTGGAGGCAGCAGTTTTGCCCTGCCCCAGGTTTCCCTCCCTGCCCTCACAGAGCAAGGACACAGGGTCTCTTGCCAATGGGTGTTTCCTCCCCAAAATCTGGAAAACATCAGAAGGATTGGGCTGGGTAGGCTGCAGCAGGTGAATTCATATTTGTGAATGTGAAACCAGACATGTGACAAAAGTCTCCTGGCTCTCATGGACCTATTCCCAACAGAAGGTGCCTGACATCAGCCAGGATGGTCTTTAGGTCCCTCCATGCCATCCCATTCCATCACCAAGGGTGGCTTTGGACTCAGAGCCCAGCAAATGGGAACAGCAGCCGTGTCCCTGCATGGCTCCCCTCAATTGCTCCTCACTGTTATTACCCCAAGATATTGATAATATGATTTGGAGACCAGGCTGTTCCCTGGCAACACATGGCTTGAAACTATTCTTGCAAATTTTCCCTGCCATTTGTGTCCAATTGAGTCAGGATCAAGTGGCTCTTTTCACAGCCTGGGTTGGTATTTGTGTTTTGCCTGCCTTGAAGTAAATTATTTACTATTAAATTTGTTTGGCAGCATTCAGCTGAGCACGTTCAATGCAGCAAGCAGGCAGAGGGAGAAGCCAGATCTGCTGTTCTCTGTCAAAGAGCTCCTTGAGGCACCCAATTTCCTCACAGGCAGCTCTCACAGCCCTGGATTATCTCCTGGATTAATCTCCTCCCTGGATTATCCAGCCAGGACCACCAGGTCACTCCATGACCAGCACAGTTTTGTATTTTGGAAGGAAGCTGAGGTGCATCTCATAGCCAGAGGACCTCTGAGAAGGGAAATCTTGTCCAAATACAGGTTCTCCCTTGCCCAACTCCACCCTGAGAATCCAAAAGTGATGGATCCATCCTGACTCCCATGCCACAGAATCATTTGGCTTGGAAAAGACCTCTAAGATCACCAAGTCCAAACATCAAACTCAATCACTGGGATTCCCAGCACAGCCAAAGAAAAAACAACTATCAAGCAGATTCCTTGGCACAGTTTCCAAGTTCCTGGTTTTCCAGCAGAAAGGTGGCAAATTCAGGACAAACAAACATTTCTGAAGACTTCAGTGAAATTCTATTGAATTATTTAGCAAAAAATAATTTTAAAAAATTAAAAGAAACAATCAAACAAATGAAAAATGAAAACCAGGTAGTAGAGATTTACCTGTTTTCAATTGAAAATCCATTCCACATTTTCTGTTTCTTGGTCTGGCATTTCATTTCCACTCGAATTAAGATTTATGCTTCTGCCTGTCCTGCTGTTGCTGGATGAGTGCACCCCGTTCCTGGCCAGCTCAGCACAGCTCCCTGGAAGGCTCCAGGTGATGGAGGATGTATTTGTAGCTCTGCCTGGAGCTGTGTAATAGAGCAAAACCCATCTTTGATGATAGAAATGTAACAGCAGCCTCATGGGAGATGATCAGCTGGAATATTCACTGCTGTGGTCCCAAGAGCCCGTTTGGGGTTTGTTTTAGGGCCGTGGACCTAAAATCATCAGGGAGCAAGTCCTGAGAGGAGCAGCTGAGGGAGCTGGGGGGGATCAGCTTGGAGCAAAGGAGGCTCAGGGGGCCCTTGTGGCTCTGCACAGCTCCTGCCAGGAGGGCACAGCCGGGGGGGTCGGGCTCTGCTCCAGGGAACAGGGACAGGAGCAGAGGGAACAGCCTCAGGTTGTACCAGGGGGTTTAAATTTGATATTAGAAAAAAATTATTCACAGAAAGAGTTCTCAGGCACTGGCACAGCTGCTCAGGGCAGGGGTGGAGCCCCCATCCCTGGAGGGATTGAAAAACCATGTGGATGCGGCACTTGGGGACATGGGTCAGTGGTGGCCTTGGCAGTGCTGGGGGAATGGTTGAACTCAATGGCCTTGGAAGTCTGTTCCAACCTTAATTCTGATTCTGGAATTCTGATTCTACCCACAGTCACATAGCTCTGATGCAAGTTTTCAAATCTGCTGCTGGAAACAGCTCTGCCAGCTCTAACCTGCCCTGAGATGCAGACTGTGACCCCAAGGCTGGGGACATTGGGTCTGATGAAACCCACAAATGTTGCACTGCAAAAACTGCTATGCAGAGAGAGAAAACACATGGAAATCAGGGCCCTGCAGCATGGTGCCCAATATCCCCAGTGATTTCCATGAAACCACCCCTAAATCCAGGAGTCTCCTTTTAAACTGACCTTTGGTGTGTTTGTTCAGAAGAACTGTGGGATTGCAAACATCCAGCTCCCAGAAAACTCCCCTGAAAGTTTATTTTGGCTGTTTTCCTCCCTCCACTGGGAGCCAAAAGGACTTTGGATGCTCTGTAGGGTGTTGTTTGCAGCAGTGGATGCCTCTCCAGATCCCATGGAAGTTTTCCTTGCCCATTTCCAACATCAGGTCTGTAGAAAGGGCTCTGGACAGGCAGGCCAAACATGGATTTTGGATGTGGATGACAAGAATTACCTGGAAAACCTCCCAGCACCACACTCAAGGTGCTCAAGTCACCCTCAGAACAACCTGGTCTAGGAGAAAGAAAACATTTCAGTTCACCAAGCCCAGTGATTTTTCATCAGGATGTTTTCCTTACCACTGCAACCCCATTTTTTTCCACAATACACCCAAACAGGCTTTACTAGCTAAAAATAAATCCCAGTCTCTGATACAATAATTTCTTCCCAAAGAATGCAGAAAAATTAGAATGCTTCCTGCATTATGTCAGTGCAAAAAATTATTATTTATGTTAAATATTACTTGCTGTCCACTAAAATAGTGAATTGATAGATAATTGTGGATGACAGAAATATTGAAGTTGTCAGGTCTTCAGGATTTTCTGTTTGTATTTCTCATCCCTGGTTGACACCACAACCCTCTTCTTTTTGTTTTCTCGAAAATTACCTACAGCCATTGCTAAAATACTCTCATAAAACACTTCTTATGGTAAAAATTAATGGTTTTTAGTGAAATCTCACTCAATCTTCAATCCATAGATTTCAAGGTTTAAAATGTGTTTTGAATTGAAAGTCATTTGCCTTTTATAGAACCAAAGAATTGTTAAGGTTGTAAAAGATCTTCAAGATCAAGTCTAACTGATGTATTTTCAGTAATGCTGATGTATTTTCATTAATACTGATGTATTTTCAGTAATAATCACAGAGTGGTTTGGGTGGGAAGGAACCTTAAAGTTCATCCATTTCCCACCCTCTGCCATGGCAGGGACACCTTCCACTATCCCAGGTTGCTCCAAGCCCTGTCCAACCTGGCCTTGGGCATTTCCAAGGACCATGGGGCAGCCACAGCTTCCCTGGGCACCCTGTGCCAGTATGAAGAGGGATGGAAAAAGAAAACCATGACAGGCTGTGCAAAAAATGAATTTGAAAATCTTCAGTCTCAGCTGTTGTGCTAAAACCTTACGTTATTTTAACTGATCTTAGAAAACATTTTAAAATTCGAGTTTGCTTCAAATACATTTATTAGACATAGTGCTCTGTCTCCAGAGCAGGGTAAAACCAACTGACTGCCTTAGGGCTGGTTGGTAGAAATCTGTTTACTTTAATTACAACTGCAAAGAAGACTCTACCACCTTAAACAAAGAAACAACCATTTTATTTAAAGAGACAAACATTACAGACACAAATGTTAGAAACATTACAAGTTGTGAGCAGTTTCTGGATCCTGCTGAGGCAGGGATTGGGAAAGCACATTTGCACAGTCTGGAATGGTTTGGCTTTGCACAGCTGACCTTTCTAATTCAGTTTCTGCTCTGGTTTTCTACCCCTGCCCATATCAGGCTCTGCCAATGCCACAGGTGTTGAAGATGCAGCTGAACATGTTGCTGGTGTTCAGCTTTCTCCCCCTCACACCCATTTCCTGGAGTGTCTTACTCTCAAGGCAGTAGGGATGGTAGGGAAGCCATTATTTTGGCTCTCTAAAACCACAGGGCAGATTTTGGACATAGTTTACCTTCCCCAGAAGGATTAATCTGATTTAGCACCCAATATCACAGCTATCAGGGCACACAGGGTGTACCACAGCCACACAGCTCTGCTCAGGGTGTGCTGCCAGGGAGCAGGCCCATGAGCAGGAACTTGTCAAAGATTGTGGGAGGGGATTCAATATTCCTCTCAAAATTTGATAATAAACCACTTTCTAACAGACTATTTGGAGCCAGGCACTCTTTTTGCCAGTGCTCTTCAAGCATGGCAGCCAACTCCTCAACACAGAGGAATTTCTTCCATGAATTCTTTCAGAACACAGACACTGAGAAGGCACCATTTCATCTAGCTCTGCTTGAAGGCAAAAGCTGACAATCTGTTGTTTGTGGATGGATCTAAAGGCTTGGATTTTTTGGATACATTTGTGTCCTCAGATTTCTGCTCCTGGCTCTTCTTCACTTCATCTTCCTCAGCTGGGGGACGCTTCCTCTTTTTGTCTTCTGCTGAGTCACTGACTCTTCCTCCTCTTGCTTTCTCAGTCCACACCTTTGAAGGAGAACAGAAAATTACAAATTAGGTCACAAAACTCATCACTTTGTTTTATACACATTATTACTCTGATTTTAAGCTACTGAAATAATTCCTGTGATGAACTAACAGGGATTAAGTAAGGAACTATTTCTTCACTTTCCTTTCTTCTAACAACATTCTCCTTCAAAACTGTATTTCTTTTGAGACTGTATATGAAATTGAAGCTCTTAATTGTCTTTCTGGAGAAATGAGAAACCCAAAAGATTCAACAAGTTAAATGAGAACAAATTTAATCCCCAGTGAATTAAGCCTGGCTATGTGACTTTGAACTCATTCCTTTTGTTACTGGTTCATTGATTACATTTCTCTCACAAGCCTCACTTTGGAAAAATTGATTTCTAATATTGTTTATAATTCAGTTTATATTTTCACAAATTATATGTCATAGATCATGGCACAATTCAAAATTGAAATCCATAAAGAAGGATTCCAGAAAAAATTCCTAACAGAAAATAACCCAGGGATTCAGTGGAGAGAAAAAAAATTATCAAACCCACAGAATTAGAGAATGTTTTCTTACCATCCTTTCCTCTGATGTCAGCATTCTAAATCGACTCATTCCTTCTTTTATTACTTCTGCTTCATTCAAATCAGGATTATCTGTCAAAATGTTTGCTCTGTTCTCTTCTAGCCACATCTGGAAACCTGTCTTTGGTCTAAAGCAAGCACACAAAAATTGTCTGGTTAAGAAGATTATAGGAAAAGCACATCCTCCCAAAACAGCATTTTTGAGCAGCACCTAAGTGGGTATTTTTGCTCTCAGTAGACCTCTCAGGGCAGCAGCCTCCTCTCTCCCACTGCAGGATGCTCTGAGAACATGCTGAAGGCAAGACCAAGTCAAGCATTTTTATTGAAAGTGTGATATATGTATATGGAGATTTACATTTTTAGAATGACCAAGCATAATGGCTCTCTTCCTTTCTGACAGGGTCCCATCAAGCTAAAAATAGAGCACATCCATTAGCTCAGCTCATCCTTCTCACAGCTCTCCTTACCACTTGTTGTGGAACATCATCTGTAAAGGTTAACTGAAAAAATGCCAGTCCAAATGAGTAATAATTACCTTCATCTTCCTCAGCTAAATGAAGCCTAAATGAAACATGACTGTAATAATGCAGGTTTCATGAGGATTGGGGTTGTTAGGAAATACATCTGCTTCCCAGGAACAAGACAGATTAGAGCCTCAGCTAGGAAGAGATGAGCTCCTCAGGTGACTGAAGATTTTGTTGACCTTCTCTTTTTAAAAAAACCCACCAAAATAAAGCTTTTTCTCTTTCACATAAGATCCTTAGCTTTGAGACTTTGAGATTTTCTAGAGCTGTTGAAATTTCCACTATTTCCTATGCTTGGGAATGTCACAGCAGCACGGTTTCATTTATCAAAGGCCATTACAAGCAGCATCAAGGCACAAAAATTGTTGCTTAGAGCACCAAAATTATATTTTGAACAGCTCATTTATTATTCCCTCCCATATTTTTCAAGTGGGTTCACAACTGTGACAACTTGTGAGCTAAACTTTAATCTTCATGTTATATTTCTGTGGCAAGTCCAACATCTTCAGAAATAAAACAGATTTTGGACTTGCATTTCTATCAAAATTGGAATATGGCACTGAGATGCAAGTGTCTCTCACCTTCTGTTTTCAGTGTTTTCCTGTGCAGTGACTTTGACTTCTTGGGACTCATTTCCTGCTTTTTCTTCTCTTTCTTCCACTGTTTTTTCACCAGGATTAGTTGCAGGTGTGCGAGGCTGGAAGAAGGAGGCTGCTGAAGCCTACAGAAATGGAGAATAAGAAAGAAAAAAGTAAAATCACCTCACTCTCACACAACATGTACCATGTAGCCTAACAAACCCCAAGCCTTTCCTAAAGACACATTAATCACTTCCATTAATAGAGTATCTAGTCCATCCAATTCAGCACAGCAGATGTTTACATTATTTAAAATAAAAGCACAAGGATCAGTACAGAAATTAATTTCTACAATTGATTTTTTTCCTGCTGTTTTATGTGCTGTCATAGTCTTTGCACTATGCTTAAATGAATTCTGCCATCTAAGCTGCTTTACTCACAGGGTTTCATACTTGATAAAAGCTGGTAAAATTCAGTTTTTTGTTCTTTCCTCACTGAAATGATGCAAGAAAGACTACAAACATTACCTGCTTGGTCTTGGGTTTGGGAGTCAGAGGCTTTATAACTGGAGGGTTCTGCTTGTCTGCAGCTCGACTGGCAGATGAAGATGTTTTCTTTGAGTATTTGGTCATATTGTCTAAAACATTTCCTGAGGGGACCACTGGCTCCTTTTTGCTGGATGACACCTAGCAAAACAAAGAAATAGGTGTTTTATTTATTTTCTGTCATGTTCCCCTCCAAGGTATCTATTATATTGGAAACTCCAGACAGAATCTGTTGTGATTTTCAGAGCATCACAATCGAAGCTGCAAAATTCTTACCTTAAATGGATTCACTCGTCCTCTGCTGCTGGATGCAACCAGAGCTGTTTCAGAGGAGAGAAAAAAGAATGTAAAAATATGTGCACTCACACATATATCCAAATCTTTGAGGCAATGTGCACATTTTAGAGGAGTAGAAAGACACTTTAATAACCCTGTGAAGGTTATGCTGTATGTGCTCAGCTATTCTTATTTATCAGAAATGCCACACAGGACCAACAGCTTAAAATACAAACCCAGAGGAAGACCCAGTACTTCCTCCACTCCCAAATCCGTTTCCACTCCTATTATTCTTGCTCAAGGGTTGGCAGGTTGCTGGAGGTCACATTCTGCCCCTGCCTGCCCACACTCACAGCTCTAGCTCAGGATTTCTCTCTCTGCTTTGCAAGTAATAAATGTGCCTGTGAGTAGTGAAACAAATCCATTGATCACTGCTCTCATTTGTCCCTTGTCCCAAGGAAAGCCTTCATGGCACAGCCAGGCTGGCCCTGATTCAGCATTTGGCATAGCTGGGGCAATCAGAACAGTGTTGTGAACACCATTAGGTAGTGAGGACAGGAATAGGGAACCTCTTAAAAACAATCTGTGTGAGCAGGGCAGGCTGGACAGGGCTTGGAGCAGCCTGGGATAGTGGAAGGTGTCCCTGTCCATGGCAGGGGGGTGGAATGAGCTATAAGGTCCCTTCCAATCTAAGCCATCCCATGATTCTGTGAATTTACCATTTGACAATACTGTTATGTAGCCAATTTAAGTAGTAATGGGAGAACAAAGGATAAAAAACAGGAGCAGATTTGTGAAGAATGACAAAGGTGTCATCCTTTTATCCTGGAATGAATTATTTACTCACCAGGCTTTGGAGTATTCACCTCTGCTGAAGTGACACCTTTGGAGAAACCATTTGGCTCTTCTGAAAAAGGAAAGAAGAACATATTTAAATACAATAAAATAACGTAGCATAAATTCTTTTTAAAAAAATCAAACCAAGCTGACTAGTAAGGAAGGATGGGGCTTCAGCAACCTGTTCTAGAGGAAGGTGTCCCTGCCCTTGGCAGCAGGGCTGCAACTGGATGATCTTTAAGGTCCCTTCCAACCCAAACCATTCTGTGATTCCATGATTATAGTAAAATTATCAGACAGTACAAACACTTTTACAAAACCATCTGTCACCTCTACCTTGATTTAGAGTTGTAAATTTATTTCTTAAACCTTAAGCTTATTCCTTAAAGTGTGCTCAAACTACTCATCTATCAATCTACCTCCTGCAAGATTGGAGCTGAAATCAAAGTAACTGATTAGAAGGTGAGCCAGTCCTTTAGGAATAAAATCAGGCAACAGGAAAAAGTGCCCCAGGGCCCCTCTAATGGATACTGAGCACAAAGCACACACATCTGTGACACAGCAGATGACACACATCTTCTCTGCAGTGACTGCAGGCACAGGCTGGAATATGGAGCCACTTAATTCCTTATTAAGTCTGCAAAAGCTAGCTGGATAACTCCCAGTCTATTCAGAGAATATATTTTTCTTACTCTCTTTATGCACTTCTGGGGTTTCTTCTGCTTCCTCACAGGCATCAGTTTCTTCTTCATCATCTTCCACTTCTTGGTCCTGCTGAACATTCCTGCCTGGCAGCTGCCCCCACTTGGTGGCAGAGCTGCTGGAACTAAAGGAAGGAATTCAGCAGAAAGGAAATGGTCACCAAGTCAGAAAGAAAACTGAAGACAACAGATAGCCAGCTCATTTACCTAATTTAGGCAATAAGGACAACAACATTTGGCATTTATGTGCATTAGACCTTGATTAAACTGTGATGATTAAAGATTCATTAACCACTCCATAACTTTACTGCCAGAACCCTTTGCAACAAATATAAATGCAAATATTAAAGATCTTCTCTAATCTCCATGTAAACACAATATACCTCCAGTATCATCAGGTTACTTTTCTGCATCCATGAATACTCACACAGTATATTATATACGCATATATCCTGTACATGTGTATTTATATATATATATGTATGTGTGTATATATATATATAAAACATGGATATATAATTTCATACTGAAGGCATCAAGTTTGAACATTTAATCTAATTATTCTCTAAATTCCCAATACAGTAGGATGTATAATTCTTGCATTTTCCTCCTAAAATTTGCCAATTACCAAGATCTGTATAATATAAACAAAAGGCCCATTTCTTTCAACCAAAACAATCAGTATTAGATTACTCTGGCACTAAGAACAACATAGTGTTTGTGATGGATTTTAGCCCTCAGAGCGGTTGAAGCTGCAGACATGGGATTATAGCTTCCACACAGGATCCAGAAGAACAAGCCAGAATATTTAGAAATTAGTTTTGACTGTGCAGTTTAACACAGAAGAATAAGGGAAAGGCTACAGATAAGTTCAGGGACTTATCACTTCCTTTTGCTTAAATTAGTTCCAAACTTCATACATAAAATTGCTATAGGGAGACACTGCTTTCAAAACTATGATATAAATAAATATATATAAATATACATTATTATTATTATTATTATTATTATTATTATTATTATTATTATTATTATTATTATTGTTATTAAAATAAGTTTAAAAGTAACCCCATAACAATTTAAAAAAAAATCTGCCAAAACACAAACACACACCTTTTGCCTCACCATGTTATACAAAGCAGATGCAGGTAGGGAAGATTGATAGCACAAAGAGAAAAAGAATGCAAAGCCAACCTGTAATATGTTCCATAGCTTTGAAGAGCTGGGATTAGTTAGGAGGGAATAAGACTAAATAAAATAAACTGAGATGGGATATTAAAAAAAAGGGATGGGTGGAGAAAGATAGGATTTTAAGACAGGTGTGGAATGAATCAAGATTGAGAGACTGAGACAAAGAGGTGAAAAAAAATAGGTGGGAGTCAACCAAAGGTAGGGAAATGTGGGAAGAGAAAATTCCAGTCAGAGCAACTTAGCATTGAGTCTATTTTGGCTCTGAGGCTGCTGGACACAGCACACAGGAAGTGAGGAGTGCAGATATTTCCCTCTGTGCTGGTATCCTGGGACTAATGAACCCTCACGAGACACCAGCAAGGATGTGCCATTCCACAATTATCATTTCCAAGCAGAGCAACTCAAGCTGTCACTTCACCCACAAATACCCTGCAAACTGTGGGCTACAGAAATGCATCAAAACCTTAACAGAGCAGCAAAACCCATCCCAGTTTTTAGCCACGGAAATTCGCCTTACCCAGCGCTCGAGCGCTTTTGGAAATCCTCTTCCTCCTCCTCATCTTCCTGTGCTGCTGCCAGCTCTGAGGCTTTTTCCACAGCCACCTCACTGAGGAGCTGGGCCAGGTTGAGCCTGCGGGAGCGGGAGGCGTATTTGATGGCCAAATTCAGCACACTGTGGGTCATGAGCTCGGCCAGCTCCACGCAGCGGGACTCGCGCTCCAGCTTACAGGAGAGCTGCAAGAGAGGGAGCCTGGGGAGTCACACACCTCAACTCCACAGCTCCCTCAAGACTCCAGGAGTAGAATATCAAGGTCTTGGTGGAGTGAATGAATAAAGATAAGACATCAATAATCATGAGCTACAGATCAAAGAAAAAGCTTTGTTATTTCCTTCTTGCCCCCACGCTTCACGCTGCAGCCAGCCTTTTGTCAGTCTGAACCAGCTGGATTGCCAATCACCAGCCAGACTCCTAAGAAGAGGAATCACATCAGCATTTACATCAGATGCCATCCACAAATAAATTATAGAATCATAAAATGGTTTGGGTTGAAAGGGAACTTAAAGCTCATCTCATTCCAACCCCTTGCCATGAGGAGGGACACCTTCCACTACCCCAGGTTGCTCCAAGCCCTGGCCATCCTGGCCCTTAGCACTTCCAGTCTCAGGGATAAATCTCAGGGATTCTTCCTATTATGTATTTGGACTTACAGCAAACAGCTTCATTAGAAGTTCCTGCTGTTCTTTCACTGCCTGATTTTTAGCATTTTCATCAAATTCATATCCATTTTTTGACAAGTAATCCAAGTGGCTGTGAAATAAAACAGAACGCCAGTACTGCTCCTGAAAAAAAGGGAGAAGGATGAGTGTTGGAATTCAGAGGGGAAAAATAGTCCATAACATAATGTCTAATAATTTAGACAATGGATTTTATTCACTTATTCCTTAATATTTCTTTCCTCTGATAATGAGGGTGAGGGGCAGACAATTCTCCTTCAAGTCAATGCTATCAAGGAAAAGATGGATAACAACCACACTTATACAAACTGATCCAAATAGTTGCCATATATTTTGAATTTGATTTATATTACAGGCTTACAGCAGGATGAAACCTACATGTTGACCAATGTACTATCAGGATAGACAATTCTAGAACAAGTTATTTTATCTGCTGTCCCACAGCAAGCTGGAAGTGTTCCAGAATAACTCAGTAAACTTGGGAGTTTACCTGAGAGACATATAAACAGAAACTATAATGCAAGTATGGCTATTAGACCAGGCTAGCCTTTTTCAAAATAATTATAAACTTATTCAAAACCAGTATGTTTTCATCAGATGTATTAGAATAACTTTTCTTTACCTACACATATTCCCTCAAGCCAAATCAACAGTTCCTGGCATTCCCATCCTATTATTTTGGGTAGAGGGAGGAATGGCAAACTATTAGATAAAAAACAAAACACTTAACCAAATGAAGGAGAATTCATTAAAAATGACAGAGTGTTCACTATTGAAACTTTTTATCTACACTTCTATCAAAGAGAATAAATTTCAAATAGCATTCAACTGTTCAAAGGCTGAGGTTAGAATTTTAAGTTCATTTCTCTTTTGTGCATTACAGCTGAGCATAACAAGTTTGAAATACTTGAACCAATAAAAAATGAAGAATAAAACCAGGTTTTTTTCTAGAAGTTGTCCACAGGCACATCTTGCTCCAACCAGCCTCTAAATAAGCCAAGCCAGAAGACCTGTGTTTTCAGTGATTATGAATTTGGATACTTAGTACATCTTTCAAAAATTTTGTTATGATTAAAATAGTAAAACTCAGACATAATCAAGGGCATCTTGACTGGGATCCTCAAATCTGGTATCACAACCCACTAAAAAAACAAGAGTGAGAAAGACTTCAGTGGTCAGAGACAGATTATGTGTAAATACAACTTTGCATCAGCTCTGCCAGTTTTGTTTTGTGCTCTTCTAGGAACAGTTGTGAACCAAACCAGAGAAGTTCCACAAAACACTGAACCCAAATAACCCCTTGGCCACGTGTTTTACTTGGGGTTTGCACTGTTCCTCTTGTATCACCCCCACTCCAGGGACACCTGAGCCTCCCAGCTGTGGACTCCACACCATTCCATACCTCCATCTGTCCCTTCTCTGTTTCCACTTGGCAATAAGGAAGTTTAAAAGGCAGGATTGCTACAGCAGGTCGTGGCAGGGTGGGAGGGAAGCGGGCTCCTTTACAGGGGATACACCTGTGCACAGAAACAAAACACAGCCACACTCACCCGTGTTCCACATCCAAACCAGGTCTCCTAAGCAGCAAGAAGATGCTTGAAGAGGATTTGTCCTTTGGAAAGTAGCAATGGCTTAAACACAGCAATGTGTAAGATTGCATGAAAAAGGGTTATCTTTACATGGCAAGCAAGAAAAGAGCTCAAAACCAGCTAGGCACACGCTGCTCTTGTTCACACTTTAAACTCCAAATGTGGCACATAACACACTCTGATCTTGATCTCACAGAATGTTTGATTTAACCGCTGTTACAAAGAGTAAATGCAATATATTAAAATCAGAAACCACTGAACAACTGAAGGGACAGACTTCTTGCTTCACTATATTTAAAGGAGTAATTTCTGGTAACAATCACTTAAGCAAACCATTGACTGGGGAAGAGCTGTGTTTCCTGCAGCACCAATGCAGCATTGACAAAAACATCTGGGTTTCTAAGCTGCTGTTCCAGAGACTTGAAAAAAAAGAACAGGAAGCATCAGTGTTCTGGCTATCTCTTAATTAAGGCATGTGGTGTTTCTACAACAACCCTCCCCCCTCCTTATCTTCATTATGCTGCTGGCTTTGAGTAAAATGTTCTTAACAATTCAGAGAGCAGCACTCTCCTTCTTGGAGTAGAAGGAAAAACTCAGGATGAGAGACTCACAGTTGACCATCTGATCAATGTGATGTGACCTGCACATTTTTGGTAAATTTTCTGGAGGCCAACATAATGATTAGGAGGGAGAAACAGGCAGGGAAGTGACATTTTAACAGAGGTATCAAATTATTTCCCCTATTCCAAATAAGCAGCCACATAAGTGTAAATAAAATTCAGTCTCCCACCAAACTCTACAAATGCCTGTAAAGTAAGAGAGTCTAAATATCAATTAAAATATGTGAGATGATGGATTCTGCCCTGGTAGGAAAAGGACACAGACCACTGAATAAAAACTGCTACAAATAAAGCTTAGCAACAAAATGTCCAGCACACAAGTCACACTAAAGAGAAACAGTTATTTAGACACACCAGTATAACATTTTATAAAGAAATGGTTAGCTTTCAGCTGAATATTTGAGCAATTTTACATCCAAAATGGTTCTTCAAGGCCACAGTTTAAATATTACTGTAACAACAGACAGCTCTGATTTATCTATGTCTGATGATGTAGATGAGTTATAGGATGGGATTCTTATCAAAGTCAAAAAAGGGGAAAACATTCAGGGAGAAAAAAGATACCAAGAACCCCAAAAACTTGGGAAGAAAAAGGAAAAACAACCAAAGCCATCAAAAGCAGAAGTAGATTTCTAACAGCCACCCTAACTTCAGAAAGTTTCTCTAGCAAAAACTGCAATAAACTGCACACACACCTCTGAGCCAATTAATCAGTCACAAATTAGAAAACTCTAATGAGTTACTCAAAGCCAGTTTAATAAAGAATCCTCCATGCAGAATTCAATTTGGGGAGTTACCATTTGCTGTGAATATTTACCAGGCACCTGTTTCAGCACCAGTTGAAGTTTGCAGTTTTGTAAAAGGGGATTGAAAAGGATTCTCTAGGATTGAAGACCAAGACAAACAAAGCATGAATTATCTGACCTGAGCTGCTGGGGATTTTCATGGATGCCAACGACCCAATAATGATCATATTTCCCTTTGCAATGCTCTCTGGTGTTGCACACTGGAATCCAAGTGTTGCCAAGCCCTCGGTTCAGCATCTGCACGATTCCCTCGGAATCCACGTAACAAGGGGTGCCTGTTTGGGACAAATGAGAGAATTTCCTCTGACAGGCAGCAAATTACAGCCCAGCCAGGTGGGAGTGGTGGGTACAGCTGGGAAATGATGGTTTACATATTTCAGATAGACATCCTCTCTCCCAAATGCAGCAGAAATCAGTTTGGCAAAGGCAGTTTCCTTGGAGAGATGCGCCACCTTCTGTCAGCCAGCACCACTGCTGGTCAACTGGCAGGTTCAAAATTAAAACATTTTATGGAGAAATCGAATTTATTTATACTGCTTGGGCAGATTCCCAAAGGAAATCAGCTATTATACAATTACTTTTTATGTTTATTATAAAAGGTCCTCCCAAGCTACTAATTTTAAGGGGTTGGGGTGCTCTTATGGTGTATTAACAGAGTTTATTTCTATTGGCTGAGCAGGAAAAGCAATCAGGAGAACAAGTTCTGATAACATTTGAATGGGAAAATATTAAAGATTTCTGACAAATATATTGAAAGAATAGAAAAATAGAATTTTGTTGTTGAGGAGATTGGAAGAAAAAGTCCAGTTCCTAAGATCTACATTATTGAAAGGTTATTAATTAGCCAAACTTGTCCATAAAATAACAGGATGGTTTGGGTTGGAAGGGATGTTAAAAACCATCTTGTTCCACCCCCTGCCATGGCAGGAACACTTTCCACTATCCCAGGCTGCTCCAGCCTGGCCTTGGACACTTCCAGGGATCCAGGGGCAGCCACAGCTTCTCTGGGCACACTGTGCCAGGGCCTGCCCACCCTCCCAGGGAAGAATTCAATCCCAAAATCCCTCTGGCAATTTGAAGCTATTCCTCCTTGTCTTGTCCAAAGTCCCTCTCCAGCTTTCCTGTAATCCCCCCAGCAGTGTCAGTATTTCTCTCATGCAGGTGTTTCATACCTTCTGCAGAGAATCCAACCCACACCAAGTAGGATTTCCTTGTCAGAGAAAGAGGGTCTCCATGCAAAACTTGCCTTTTCTTCATTCCTAGCTCCATCAGCTGTACCCCAAGGCACTGGTCCCCATCAAACCCAGTACCTAGGAAGAAGTTGTTCAATGATTGTGTTAGAAAACAGAAGAATTGGCTAAATTAGTTTTGAATAAAAAATTAATTCTAATGCAGTGTTACCCATGGATATCACTGTCAGCCACACAACTATTTGATATTTTGGACACACAAGATGTGCATAACAACAACTTCCTTAATTTCCTGTAGTAATTCCTTCTGGCACATCTGAAACTCAAATTTAATTTATTAATTTCACTGTTGCAAAATTCTCCCCTTCCCCAAATCTCAGCATCCCAATATCAAACACAGGCTCTGCTGTCAGAAGTCACAGGTCTGTGGGTTGTGATGGATGTGCTTGTAAAAGCATCACCAGAAGAGGAAAAGGACAAACACCATGAAGAAAAGAAGAAGAAAACATTCTCTGGTGATTACAAACAAATGAACCAGTGTGTGAAGCCAGTGAGAGGTGAAGATTGAAAACAATCCCAGTTCAAAAAAAGACAAAAGGGAGAAAATTACCTCTGTGATAAACAATCATCAGCTGCTCTCCATGTCCTGCCATGGACACCACTGGGCCTGGGAGACTGAAGATCTCCTTCTGGACTCCTCCAACTGTGAACACACGGACCAGCAGGGCACTGGTGGCACAGGCAGCCCAGCCCTGACCCAGACAGATGGCCTCAATCTCTTCATCCTTTGGCACATCCACAGTCCACTCCTTGTTGGCATCCCAGGAGCCAAAATGGATGCAGTGGAGCTTGCTAAGGCAGAGACAAAGAACCAACAAACATCTCAACATGAAGTAAATACAATATCTGAAAATACACCAGTATAACAAATTTTTGTCAGAGATCTCTGATGGAACTACAGGTGGCACTACAAATTTCAAGTGGTCATTTGCAAAGGTGTTGCTCTTATTATTCAAAAACTGAAGAGCCAGCTTGACCTCCAGCACTGTAGATTTAAAGTCTCTAAAGCCTGAAGCAGAGAGAGTTGAAAGGTCTGAGAGGAGATTTTTTAGATGGAAGTAGGTAAATGACCTCCTTGGCACCCTGAATATCAGCCCTCATTAGAAGTCAGCCATGTTATGCTATTTTTCAAAGGGAAAAAACATTAGAAATTTCAGTTCTTAGTAACTGAAAACTGCCTATGACCAATCCACAGACATCATGCCTTTTGAGAGGTTACCCATTTACATTGAGAAAACACTGGCATTTTTAAAATGAGATAACCAATATATAACAGATAATACTTTTAGAGGATGCTTTTCAACTTACCACAAGGCTGTATGTGTGAAAATAAGAAAAAAGCTCTTTCTTCAAGATATTTCCACAGAAACCAACAATAAAGTACTGTTGAAACTGTTCTTAAATGCAAGAACAGAGTTTAGCTGGCCCAGCTGCTTAAATCTTTCTGTGGTTTTCTGTGGTTTCATAAACTTGTCTTCTTCACACTTGAAATTCTTATGGGTATCTCCAAATATCTCCTTGGCAACAGTGTGAAAAGAAATAGCTGAACCCTTATGATTGATCTTTGGTCTGAGCAGACTGAAAAATTGTTGTTCAGTTCCTTTGAGCCTGCATTGTGTAAAGTTTCCAGTATACATACATTTGAAAGAGGAATTAAGAAGAAATTTTTAAGAAACAAATTACATTTTTCAATATGCTTGAAGGCTTCAAGTAGGTGGAAGCTAAAATTCCACTGAGAGTGGTCCCATTGTCTCAGGTTTAGCTGGGTGTGTATTCTATTCTCATCTGTCAGAGGTGGGGCAGCTATGTTCTGTTCATGGGGCAGTTTTTTCTTTATCTCTCCCACAGCCAATCCTCCCTCCAGGAGATCTCTGCTGTCCATGGCCACTGAGTGTCCCTGCATGGCTGATCCAATTCCAGCATCCCATGGGGAGATGCTGCGCCCAGGGGAGGAGCCAAGCATTCCTACCTGGATCCAATCTGAGCCTGGAGCAGCACAGCAGCCTTTGCCCCCTGCATTGCCAGAGGAGCAGCTTTCTGCTGCCCTGCATTGCCAGAGGAGCCCAGGCCCATCTGCAGCAGCCCTGGAGCTGCAGAGGAAAACACCCCCCTTGTGCAGGATCCCTGCTCCAGCAGCAGCACAGCTGGCACTGCAGGAGGGCTGAGTCCCCATGGGATGGGGCTGTGCCACCCCCTGACACACAGGGGGCAGGGCATGGTCTGACTCTGGCAGTGTATTTTTGGTTTGTTTTGGGGTTTTTTTGTTTGTTTGTACTATTGCATTTGTATTTTTAGTTTTCCTAGTAAAGAACTGTTATTCCTGCTCCCATATCTTCACCTGAGAGCCTTTTCAAAATTATAATAATTCAGAGGGAGGGGGTTTACATTTTCCATTTCAAGGAAGGCTCCTGCCTTCCTTAGCAGACACCTGGCTTTTCAAACCAAGACACCCATAAATAAAAAGCATGATCAAAACCCAAAAAGCTCAGAATCTATAGAAGCCGATAACAAAAGCCGAAATATTTGAAACAAGTTAAAAGCAGCTCCCTATTGTGGGTTTTGCAGAGCAAGACCATGACTTACCTTGCAAGCTCCTCTGTACTCTCACAGGCCAGCAGGATGGCTTCAGTGGAGAGGTCAGCCATGGTGTGGCCCAGGGAGTTGGGGAGGTGAGTGGCATGGTGCACAGAGGTGTCGTGGAACTCGATGTCTATGGCATTGTCCTGCTCGTCGTTGTAGCAGCGAATGATTCCAACCGAATTCCACACCTGGCAGAAGGAACCACACACCCAAAGAAACCCATCAAATCAAATGTGCTAAATCCATCAGATATACTGCCCTAAACCAGCCTGTTGTAATTATTTTATCTGGAACCAGAGTGGGTGGCAGGCTGGAGAAAGATTGGAGACCTGTGTAATCAGGACTTGTGGTTCCTAAAATAGCTGAATTAGGCAGAAAGTAGTTTCACTCTCACTGCTCAGCCATCTTTCTCCCCATCAAATTAAGTGTAAAGAACTTGCAGATAGAAAGAAATAGTGAATGATTAACATACAAGTCTTAACAGCACAAAATTATCCACAGTTCTGACATAGAAAGGAATTTTTAAATGCATTTGCTAGAATTGAGTAGCACAGGCACAAACTGCTTAGCTTGATTTTATCTCAAAGCAAAGTATTTATTTCTAAAGCAACTGAAATGTAAACCAAAACATTATGGAGTCCTTGCATGAAAACAAAGCTACTTTCCACTACTTAGCTTCACACTGTAAAGTATTAAAAAATATTGGACTAGATTAAAACGTGACATGAAATGGACAATATTAAAAACAAAATTAATATTCTAAATCTAAGTAACCAACATCTAAATCTAAATAACCACACAGATTTACCATGAATCGATGCATCAGATGCACAGGAGTGGAGCCAGACTGGAAGGGCTTTTGCCTGGGGGTTGGCATTGGCCCATCATAGAAAGGCCGCTGTGTAGATGATGGTGGCAAAGCTGAAAAGCCACCAGTCTGATCTTCACCATCATCCTCCTTCTCAAGAAGACTGGAACTAGCTTTTATCAACCCAATATCTAGAAGTAAAAAAAAAAAAATAATCTCACATGCAGTATTATGACAGAATATAGTTTAAAAAAATTTAAAACAGTCAAGATTTCTCTGGAAAAACAAAGCAGAATATATCTGAGTAGAGGATGCTAAAAGATCATCCCAGTAAAAGAGCTCTGGAAAATCAGTTCATTGTGTACCTAGTGAGTTATCATCATCATCATCAATTACTGCCCGTCTCACATGGCCTGGGGGTTGCATAAGGTCATCAGCATCATCCTCATGATCTCCAGTTTTTGGGGAAGAAGGTGGTTCAATCACATCCCCATTTAAATAATCATCATCATCTCCATCAAACAGATCGTTGTAGTCTTTGGCCACTGCACTGGCAACCTACAACCAGATTAGCCATCAGCACAGAACTTCCTTTGGACATGCAACTCCAGAAATAAATTAACACACAAGAGGGAACTTGTAAAGCACAAAACAAAGTGTTCCACATAACCTAAATAATGAAATTCAATCAAGAAGTCATTGGCACTGAGCACCTTGTCATTTGGCTTCTCTACATCACCAATATTTTCCAACAGCCCCAGATTTCCTTCATTGTCTGTGTAAGCAATTTGCTTATATTTAGGATGCCATGCCAGTCCACAAATTGAGTATTTTTTCTCATGCTTCATCCTACAAAGAATATGAAAATAATGGATTTTAGTAAGCTCCTCAGGGCAGAACCTTCCCCTCCAAGAGTTATTGCAAAAAGTGGTAATTTTTATTTAGTACAAGAAAGTGATATTACACATAATAAGATAATTAATAGGTCATCTCCAGAGTAAACAGATGCTATAAAAATAGAGCAAGTCTTCCTTTTCTATGAAGAAAATAATTTAAGGTTTAAAAATCAATCAGAATCATATTCTTAAAACAACAGCTTCCTGATACACATTTAGAAGACAAAGGAACTCCTCAGCACTCATTTATTCCAGAAACATCCAGTTATAGAAAGAACATTATTAGTCTCTCTTGAATAAACTGATAAATTAATCCTCTACCTTTTCCACCCTTTATCCTTACAAAAATCATCCCATTAATTATTTACGTTATCGGTCTATAATTCTTGACATAGAGACTGCAGTTACAATCATGTTTCTTACTCAGAATATTCAGATAATTCTCTTCTTCTCTACCTCATTTAATAATACCTTTAATTTTAATTGGGGGGATATTTAGGGTTCTTTAAGAGCTTTAATTAACCAAATTGCATTTGCCAGTCTGTCCTTTTTGGCCTACAGGTGAGGATGGCTGACTGATTGAGCTGTGTTGCCCTTTCCCTCTAAAAAACATGTTACTGGGGCCTGGGATGAGAGGAAAATTTGTTTCCATCAAAGCCATCCTTTAATCTATCATCAGTTTGAAAAATAATAACAGATATACACAGATTGAAAGATTCTGGGATTTGAACAAATTCCACATGCAAGTCCCTTCCCTAAGGTGCCTGAAAAACCAGAACACTCTGAAAATCTCAGAGTTTTTCAAGAGGTAGAGTTCTACATTTGCACAAAAAAGTTTTACAGAAAAGACCATAAAATTCTATTTTGAGAAAAAGAGATGAATTTGGGGATTTATGGAACAACACTGGATACCTCTCTATGCACTGCTGGGTTTCCACATTCCACACCACTACATTCCCATCCACACTTCCAGCTGCCAGGAACTGCCCACAAGGAGACCAGACCACAACATTCAAGGGCTAAGGGAAAAAATAAAACAAATTATAATAAAAAGTAACCAATGCATGCACAGCATTCCTATTCTGGAGCTTAAAACAGGCAGACATTCTGGAATAAAAATATTAAGAATCATCTTTAGCAGACTATATTCAGCCTCCTGTATATGGGATGGGGTTAAGTAACTCTTTTTCTTTAAAAACTATTATAAAAATGGTTGGTTTAAAAAAAACACTCTTTAAGATAGCACACCTGTTTTTGTTTCAGAATATGCATCTTCTGTCATTAAACAGTGCCATGAGGCCAAACAAAACCCAATTCTAGACATGCAGAAACAGCAGAGTGTATTTTGCAAACTCAGCACTAAACATTGCTTTATTTATTTTGAACTTCATACAGACCCACAAATTAAAATCCAAGGCTGTGTGTTCTGCATCTTAATAACACTAGAAGGTGGTGCTCTTCAACCCAAAAAATTTCAAGTACACAATGAGGCCAAAAGAAAGAAGGTGGCACAGTCAGGTCTACTAAATTTCAGCTCAATAAAATAGAAAGTGAACAAGTGACATCTCTGCTCCATACAGAAATAATACTCCTGACATTTTCTCTAAAAAGCTCTGTATTTAGAGCAATTTGTGGAAACAGATGTTCTTCAGCTGCAGTGGGTGAGTCACCAGGAGACTTCAGAGACCTGGTGGGTTACTATAAATGAAGGAGGGGAATCACATGGAGGTGTTTGACACCACTCAGCATCTCTGCCCTCTGTTTTCCAACAGAAAGCAACAGGATGAGAAATTAAACAGAAAATGTGAACAATAATTACCAAGAGAAGGGGGCCAGGGAGAGGTACTGTGCAGAAGACAATTTTTAGCAGAATAACATTTAAATTACAGAGTATTTAACAAGCCCCTGGTTTCTGCACCTACCTGTGTGATGGAAGCATCTGACAGATCAAATTGACTATCCCAGGTCTCTCTTCTGAACAGTTCAACAACTTTATCTACAGGAACTGCCAGCAGCTGCTCAAAGGAAAAATATTACACCATTTAGAACAAGTTACCTGTCAAACAGAACACTCAAGCAGCACATTTCCCTCATTCAGAAGCCTCACAGATGTGACTGCCTCAGGATTTAACAGCTCTCTAACATCCCAACCATGCCAACTGAGAGAGCAAGCTGAAGTAATCTAAATTACAAGGTTCTTTAATGCTTTCCACAGGCAGAGAGCAAAACATGCCTGTTTTTACTGTAATCTTAATTTCCTTCTGGCAGAAAACTGCACCATAAGGTTATAGGTTCCTATTTATCACAACATGACACACACACACATAGTTTTCAATGCCCTGAGCACAAGGCTTAGGTGATTCTTTACCCTCTCTCCCCAAACTCCTTTTGATCAGGTTACAATTTCTCAATAAATCTGATTTGAATAGCTGATTCCTAAACCAGCTCATTTCATTTTCCATAAAACTACATCGATGTTACTGGCTGGTTATTTCTTTAGGATCTGTTTTTGTTAGGATTCCATCAATTTGCTTTGTAAGAGAAGCAAGACAACTGCTTACATTTTGAATATATGCGTGTGTGAAGAATTTAAAAATGGCAAGTATTTGGTTTTATGCAATATGGATATTGAAACAATTTGTACTGAGGGTGACATTCACTCTTCCATGGAAAATTGATACATAACACTGTCATAGCAGCCAGGGATTTTGAAGAATCATGGAATCTTTTCAATGATTTTGAAGAATCATGGAATCTTTTCCACTTAGGTTGGAAAAGCCCTCTAAGGTCATCAAGTCCAACCATTAATGTGACAATGTCATCTTCACCACCAACCCCTGCCCCCAAGTATCACATCCACACAGCTTTTAAACCCCTCCAGGGATGGGAACTCCACCACTGCCCTGGGCAGCTGTGCCACGTCTGACAACCCTTTTGGTGAAGAAATTTTCCCCAATATCCAACCTAAACCTCCCCTGATGCAAACTGAGGCCATTTCCTCTTGTCCTGATGTTTGTGACCTGGGAGAAGACACCGACCCCACCTGGCTGCAACTTTGATCTTCAGGTGAAAAGAAAGGGAGGAACTTACTGAGGAAATATTTACTGACTAGAGCAAAATTGACTCCAAGCAGAGAAGGACAGGACTCCTTTGATGCTCTGTTGTGCACAATTTGATTGCTTCCCTCGTGTACAATGTTCCTTCCTATTCAAGCACACCAAGACTGTTTAATGCTGGTTAGGGTTGACAGCTGAACTCCTGCCAAACTCAGTCTGGAGCTTAGACAAGGAGCCATTTCCAGCTTTTTATGTTTCCTAAAAGGGAACTTCATCCCAAATATTTTCTTTACTCCCAGGAGGTGCAATTTGGGCTTGCCCAGATTGAATTGTACCATTGGACCCAGAGGCAAAAGAAGGATTAAGATGTGATAAAAGAATGCCCCTTACCTTGCCAGTGCCAGGTTGCCAGGCAAGCCTGCAGATTGATTTAGCATTTATCACATCATTACATTTCTGCAGCAGCAGCCAGCTTGTCGTGCATGTCTGAAAACAAAATTTTAAAATATAAGCTTTTTAGCTCAGCAAAAATCTGCTGTTTAGGACAAAATCTTAAAGGATTTGGGTGGGAAAAAAAAAACAAAAGGAAGAAATATATCTGAACTGAAATAATCTCTTTCATAAAAATACAGTAGTACATACTGCCTTAAAAATAATTTGTCAATGTAGCCCTGAAACTATTTTAATGACAATAAAACTACTTGTAACAGAAATAAGATCACAGAACATGTATTTTTAACCAAGTACAGAACAAATGAGCCCATCTATTCTTAGGTTATAGAGAAATGTGGCCAAAAAGCATTTGTCAAACCCAGATCAACTGCAGCAAGGTGACACAGCACAGCCTGAATATGGTCCCAGCTGTATAAAGAATGAATGGCTGTAATCTCAAACCCCAGCACAGATTCATGCATCAAACTGCCCCAATCCTGGAACATTCTCAATGTAATTTCCCCAGAAGGCAGCCACTGTCAGTCTGGAACATGAAATTTCACACAACTATGCTTGTGTCTTAAAAAAGTAGCAAGCCACAAGTGTGGGGGGGATATTTTCAACTGCACTTACAGGAATAATTCCACAGGGATTCTTATTCCAGTCAGTGGCATTCAGCAAAACTAATTCCATATCCATATGCAGAACTGCCTTATTAAAGCCTTCACCTAAGTTCCTTAGAGTTCTAAGAGCAGAGGCTAAATGTGTTTACTACAGTTAATAAATTGTTTATTATAATCAAAATTCCTCAGTGCTGAAATTCTGAAATGAGGACTCTGATGTCAGCTGCTATCCTCATTTTGTCCTTGGCACTTACAGTGTTGGCCAATTAGGAGAGATGAACAGAAGGAATCAGGGATTTCACAGGCAGGAAGAACAAAACACAGCTACCCAGGCAACATTTCATAATCAGGTTTTGGAATTTCTCCCAGAAGCAGATAGAAGTATTCTGTGAAGTGTAGCTAGATTTCATCCCCAAAAGGAAAATCCTACTCCAGGAGGGTTATTTCAGTCCAGCTCTTCTTGCTGTCTGTGAAATCCTGGATTGCTTAGGAAAGATTTTATGTGGAAAGGGCAGCCTTTACCTGATCTGCAATGTTCCAGACTCTGACAGAACCGTCACAGCTCGCCGAGGCCTCGGTGAGAGAATGGAGTAAACAAATTAATAATTAAAGACATGGAGAAATTACTGCTGCAGAACTGAAAAATCCCTATAACCAATGCCACACACAAGATACACAGGCAGTTTTAAGAAGACAACCACCCTGTTTAAACCACTTTAAGATTTAAAACTTTCCAATGTTGTCATCTTGGAGCTGTACTCAGCTCCAAGCTGCTATAATTACAAACCCTCATACTTCAAGTGAGCTATTTATTTCCAAAAGAGGCTCAAAATTGATGTTACATATCTTTAGTGAGGCACCTTTTCTCCTCTAAATTAGATTCTAGAAGAACACAGACAGTAACTGATTAGTAAAGCAAAGACTGAGTTCTCCTGGGAGGCAACAAGTTGTGACAGACTCCATCACCAGCAAGGTCAGATGAAATGAAATTGTCTCATCTGCCCAGCCACTGGTTGGTTTTTTTGGTAAAAAGAATATCCAAATTTTTTTCCCCCAAGGAAAATGACATTCAAAGCAGAAAGCAAATAAGAAAAGTTTATTTTTACCAGGTAAACATCCTTGGGGTCAAAAGAAAGACTTAAAACAGGAGCATCGTGTCCTCGGAATGTTTTCTGCTTGCTGCTATCAGTCACCTCCACAACTTTGATCATAAAGTCACTGCAGATCACAATGACATAAAATTGTTAACATTGCTATTAACAATGACAAACTATTGTTTTATGGCAATAAAAATAGGCATTAAGTATCTTTTGGGGAAGTTACAGCTCTCAACACTACGTGATGCAATGGAAAATGAGAATCTTGAGGATTGTTACAATAGGACTCAGGCCAGACTGGTTTTAGTAGAAAATTATTTTTGTTCATGTCAAAAGTTCATAAAATATGGTTGTTGTTTGAAGAAGATATTATGCACACACAGACTATATATCTCTTTAATATAATATTCTACATGATCTAATAAAAATATGTGCTCAGATACCAGAGAGCTGATGATTTAACAAGAGCTACCAACTGAATGGGACCAATATTCATTAATATAATTATTTGGCCAAGTGGCTTTTAAAATAAGATGGTTCAAGTAGTTTATTTTGTGTGACTTTTTAACAGGATTTTTAAGACTATTTAGTGTATCAGATACAATAAGAGAATTTTAACAATTTCATTCCTTCTTCCAAAATTGCAGCCAATGCTCCAGTTTAACTTAAAATATCAATCCTAACTTCTAAGACAATGAGCTCCTGTGATAAACTTCCAGTACCATTCCCTCTGAAACCTCATTGCAATACCCTCAGAAATTTCATTTTAGGATCTAATTCTATAGGGTTTACCATTACTTTTAACCTTTTTCATGTAGCTCATGAGAACTTTGGCAGCCAGTTGGATATTAAATTTATATACAACTGAAGTTTGAAGATTTCATGTAAAAACAGAGAAATCTGGGACAAATAAAAGCAATTCTTCTCAGCTGCACTCCTTCACTTCATGGCTTTGACCATTCTCCTTTAGTATGGCACAAAGACCTCACTGAGGGGTGGCCTGACAGTCTTGTGAGCTCTTTTTCCTAAAAATGTGGGAGCCCCAGCCAGGCTGCAGGAGTTCTGGGGGGTTATAAAAGTTTTAGAAGCAGCAAAGAGTTTGCTGTCTGCCTAATCTCTCTAATCAAAGCTGGATCCTGGGGCAGAGCTGTTCTCTCAGAAACAAGCACTGGCAGAGGGCCCAAAGCCATGATCCCTGTCAGATTTGGAGATTACAGTGGTTACTGCCCAGCCTCCCAGTTTTGGTGGAGCTGCTGCCAGAGCTCACAGTCCAGCACGTTCATCCAAAATGCTTTTCTGGTTCAATTCACACTTAGAGGAGTCAGGAAGCAGATCTCTGCCATCTCCCCTGTGGAGCAAAATTCCAGAAGAGAGGCAAGCAGGCAGTTTGAATTAGCTATGACCGCCCAAAGAATTCACTAAATCCAATTAAGAATCACCTGAGCCTTAAATACACTAAAAAAAAAACCACAAAAAACCTATTTGGCTATTTGGCCTTCTCTGTTAAAGGACTAGAGTATATTCTGTAAAAACACACATGCTGCCCTAAGAAAAGAACTAAACTACATATTAAATTCCCCTCAGGCAAGTCTTGAAAGTGTCATCTGTTATCATTTGGCAGATCAGTGATGCTTATGCCAGAGAATGACTCAAAGCTCTCACACAAATCAGAACCAATCTAACTTTTAGATGTGCACATTCATCTGCAGCTCCATGACCCTGAGCAGCTGGGACACCGTCCTCAGCTCCCAGTGACAAAACCCTCCCTGAGAGGAGACATCCACAAGGGTGAACACTTGTGCTGAAAACATTCAAGCCTCCTAGAGAAAAGAAATGATTTCACAACACCAGACTCCCATATAAAACTACTTGGTGGATCAAGTATCTCCCAGAGCATTGTTTCCTAAACTCCTCTTCATTCCTTTCTTCCCCTCCACCCTCCTTGAAGGCATTTTCCAGCCCTCAGAGGTTTGTGGGTTCATGACCTCGTTGGTAACAACCAGCCTGTGAGGAAATTTCCAGATTCTGAAGGGCAGCAGTGCTTTTCCTCACACATTACCTGGAGCCAGCAGCAACTTTGGTGCCATCAGGACTAAAGGTGACGTGGTTGACAGGCATGGTGAAACGAGTGAGGATCCCATCTGGAGCTCCCTCAGGAAATGTGTGGATCTGGACAGTGTTGTTGGAGACTGCTGTGATCAGCTTTCCATTCTGACAACAAAATCAGTCACAAAATCTGTCACTTAAAACACATTTATGCCACAGAGACAAAAATCCCACTCTGATGTCCCAAATATTTTGTCCAATTATTCATTTATATATTCATTTCATTCATTTATTCATTCATTTGTTTATTCATTCTTTATTCATTTCAAAAAGGTCTAATAGTAAAAGTAGTACAGGAAATACTCTTTAACTTATATTTTTTCCACCCAAAAATACAGACAAGCATAGTAACTTTAATAATTTATCACTTTAACCAAACTAACTTGCATGCTATTTAGATTTGCTGCAGCATCAGGAGAGGGCACTCTTGGACTGGAATTCTCAGTTAAATACCATCAGAGAAAGAAGAGAAGTGCATGAACTACAGCTCAGTTCTTTGCAGAAAACAGAAGGCAGATGTTTACTAAAAATTAATCCAGATTTTAAAAAGTGCAAAACAAAAATAATTATCCCATACATGGAAAATAATACCTCTTTGAGTGACAATACTATTCCTCAGTTGTACACAGTAGTAAAATTTTAAAATTAATATAAAGAAATGCCTTACTTTCCTTTTTATTGTGTGCTTTTGGAGGGGAGGCAGTATTGTGGTTGGGGTTTTTGCTAAGGTGTATAAAATTATACTAAAAATCCTGAAAGTAGAGGAAGCAGCAGTCAGTAGTGAATAACCTAAAAATATAATAAACTAGATTTATTACCTAGATTACAACATCTCAGAACAGCCCCTCATGGCATTTCATTAATGACGGGTAATTTTTGAAAAAGGATTTCCTGACATTTAAGTCTCCCACTGCTTAAAAATAAAACATCCCTCAAAACTAGGAGCACCTTTTTAAATTTTTCCCAGGATTTTTTCTCATCTGTTCTTTAACAGATTTACCAATTTCTGGCTCTGCCACTGATTTGCTAAGAGAATCCATTCAAGTCATGTGGTTGGTTTGTGAAACAATAATTAATGTGAGGGAAATCTACAGCAAAATACCCTAAAAATCAATGATGAAAACAGATTTTACAGGTATTGAGGAATAGATACATGAGGTATGTTAAAAAGAACATAAGAAAGAGGATTCAATTAAGGCAATAATTCTGAATAAGATTTCAAATTATAATTCTTATAATACAATACAAATATGTTAATACTCATTTATTTCCTCTTTCATACTCCTCTACAAAATCACAAGTAGTTGAAAAACTATCTTAAATTTTCTCTTTATCACTGCCAGGTTAAATACACAATATCTGTAGAACTGATGAAGGCTTCTGGAAGTCTTCCCTTCTAAAATTGCCCCACAGACAATATTTTAGACCCACTATGATTAATGTAATATTAAAAAAATTGGCCATGAAGGAAACAATGTGACAATTCTCAAGCTAAATACATGAACATGCATAGTAAAAATAATTATTTTCTATTATATAAATCTTCTCCTCACTTCAGGGACACTGGGTCAGAGGCATCTTTGGGCCAAACAACAATTTTGAGAGTGAAACATCAACCAATTATTAAAAAAAGTGTTACCAAACCATTATTCACTTTGTGAAAGCAAGTTTTGATTAATACAGATTATAATTCCTTGGACTTACTTTAACACAGGCCCACATAAAACAACCTCTTGGCTTTCTTCCTAATACTTGATGATCACATCCTATGCTGGGAAAATTCTTGCAACTCACATGGTGAGAAAACACTGAAACAGCTTAAAAAGTTCACTGCATAATTAGCTTAATCTGCTGGGTTTGGTTCTCAGAAAGGAGATCAAAGTCAGAAATTAATATAACTGAATGTGAAGAAAGAAGAGGGGAAAAAAGCATTAGAGAAGTTTAATGTAAGTTATAATTCCTTCACAGCTGTATGGGGTAGAATGAATTGTCAGAGGTAATTCCTGTTTATTGTTACCCACAGAGGCGGCATCCCTGAGCTGGCAGATCCACAGTCTGGAGGAAGATCCAGAATGTGGAGGAAGATCCACAACTGTGAGGAGTTATGTTAACATCCCTACCTTTAGAGCACATGAGTAGGCCTTTTCTCCCACATTAATGGACTTTGGATCATCATCATCCAGGTTTTCCCAAATCCTAACATCTCCATCACTGCCACAAGTCACAATGCAGCTGTGGACAGACACAGGATTTGTTAACATCCAGGAATCTGCATCCTTTATAAAGCATTTGCTTGGAATGCCAAACGAGGCTTTTTGTGGTTTCAAGGGATTGTTATCAGACCATCTCTTATGAATTGGCTTTGCAATGATAATGAACTTAAGAAAGAAATAAAATAATATGAACTTTAACCATAACCAGTATATAAGGCGGATCCTCTGAGTTTGTTTTGAGAGGGTTTGAGGTTTTTTTAGTTTACTTTTTAGTCTATAAAAAGGCAATACTAAATATATAGTTTGTATTTATACATTCAAGAACTAGCACAAGGAAGAGATGAAAATATAGCAATCCCAATATTGCATTCCTTCAACTATATTTTTAATTTCTTAGTGCATACATAAACGTATTTACTCCCACACTACACTGATTTCTGCTAAAATCTATGAAGTCACTCTCATAAAATGTGCACATAGAGTTTTTAAATATATAATACTTACTATATATATATATATACACATGGGGAGATATATATATATATGCTTATATTTAAGTTATAAATCAATCACTTCTAAAATCAGAGCACCTAAATATGTCACACAGCCAGTTGTCAGCACAGGCAAAACCCAAAGGATTTCTTGAACCATAAATCCATCCCAGCATCTCACACAGCAGTGGCTGATACAGAAACTTACAGAATCATTCAGATTTAAAAGCCCTCTAAGATCATCCAGTCCAGCCATTCCCCCAGCAATGCCAAGGTGACCAATCTGTGTCCCCAAGTGCCACATCCACACAGCTTTTAAATCCTCCCAGGGATGGGGACTCCACCACTGCCCTGGGCAGCTGTGCCAGTGCCTGATCACTCTTTTAGAGAGGAAAATTTTCCTAATACCAAACTGCTGGGAAAGCATCAGACAGGAACAAGCCCAGCCCTCTCTTGGCTCTGGAACGGGGCTGTTACCTGCCGGTGTCATCGAAGCAGACATCGGTGTGTCCCTCGGTGTGGCCGTACCGCATTGGCTTCTGCTTTGATGGCATCTTTGCTCCCACCTGTCTGCTCATGGAGAGGAAAAAAGAGGAGAAATAACATCAATTAAAGGGAAACACTTCAGGAAGAGCATCAGATGGGGGGGGACAAGGTGAGAGCTGCTGGGACACCCACCCATCCAACCACCGGCGGGGATGGGGACATGGGCTGGGAACACCAAGGGGATGGGGACACAGGATGGGAGATGAGGACACTGTGGGGATGAGGACATGGGAATGGAGATACTACTGGGAGGGAAGCAGGGGACACTGCAGGGATGGTGACATCACAGTGATGGTGGCACGGGGACGGGAGATGAGGACACGCTGATGAGATCACGGGGCAGGAGATAGGGACACTGTAGAGATGATAAGGATGTGGGATGTAGGATGATAGGGACACTGACATCGCAGTGATGAGGACACGGGGTTAGGGGGAGCCACAGGGATGGGGGGCATCGGGAAAAAGACCTGGGGTAGGAGATGGGGACATTGGATATTGCGAGGATGAGGGACACGCTGATGAGGTCACGGGGTAGGAAATGGGGACACTTGTGAGGGCGACAATTCAGGGATGGGGATGTTGCGGGGATGGGAGATGGGGACACTGTGGGGATGGGGACTCTGCGGGGATGGGGACCCAGGGGTAGGGGGCGTGAGGAGGGGGACAACGTGGGGATGGGGACACAAGAATAGGGGGCGTGAGGATGGGGACATCGCGGGGATGCGGGCCCGGGTTACCGAGGCCCGGAGGGGCCTGGCACGCCAGGGCCTCTCCCTCGGCCGTCCCAGGGCAGGCCGGACAAGCCGCCGCCGCCGGACCCCGGCAGGGACCCCCGTTCCCCGCGGCTGTCCCCGCTCCGGAGAGGTCCCGCAGGGTCCCGGTGGGGCCGTACCCGCCATCCCTCCCCTCCCTGTCCCTCCCGCCGCTCACCGCGGGCCCCGCCGCCCGTTCGAGCCTTCCCGCGCCCGCCGCCGCCGCTCCGCCCTCGCTGGGCCGGGCCCGAGCCGTCAGCGCCGGGGCGGGGCCGGGGCGGGCGCGGGGCGGCCCCGGCAGCGGGGATGGCGGCGGCGGCCGGGTGAGGGGCCGCGGCTGGGAGAGCCGAGCCCGCCGAGCCGCCGGCACCCGGCTGGGGACAGAGAGAGAGCGCCGGCCCCGCGGGCAGCGCCCGCCGCACCACCGTGAGTTGGGGCCGGGCCGGGCCGGCGGGGACGGGGCTGAGGGGCGGCAGGCGGGGGTGAGCCGGGGAAATCGGGGTCTCCTGTCACCGGCGGGGCTCGGGGCTGCGCCCTGTCAGTCCCCGGAGGGCTCGGACTGTGTCTCCGGTCACCGGTGAGGGGTTGGCCGGGGGTCCGCCCTCTGTCACCGCGGTGCTCGGAGCGGGGTCAGCACTGTGCCCCGGGGGGACTCGGTCCAGGCTCTGCTGTCACCGGGGTAACTCGACAAGGAGCTGAGCTTTGTCACTGGGGGAGACTCGGTCCGGGCTCTGCTGTCCCCGGGGTCTGAGCCGCTGTCAGTGCCCGGGGGCTCGGGGTCTCCTGGCACCGGGGGCGTTCAGCCCGGGGTCTCCTGGCACCGCGGGGGGATCCGGTCCGGGGTCTTCGCTCTGTCCCCGGGGGCTTCGGTCTGTGTGCTTCCCCTCTGAAAAACCCCGCGCCCGACGTGTGTACCCGAACACAAATGGGGCACATATATTAGCAGCTTATCCTTCTGTGTATGGATTTAATGGCAGCTCCTCCAGAGGCACGGGGGAAAAGCCCAAATGAGGGGCTGTGCCCTCCGCCCCCCTTGGGCAGCACCCCCATAACAGCGAGGGGCTGTGCTCACCCAGCCGCAGGACCTGTCCCTTTGGAGATCCCTATGGTCATTATGGAATTACTCTGGAATTCCAGCCATCCTGATGCCTGTGCGAGGTGGAGTTGACAGCAGTGGTAGTCAGGCAGGTTGCGATTGCACTGCAAAAATCATTCAGCTTTTTTTTAGCTGAAAAATAGGAAGGAAGCATCCTGGCTGATCTATTGAAGGATTAAAAAAAATGCTAGAATTGAAGATACCTGAAACGAAGAGGGAAAAACAGCATTATCTGTTTTCCCTTTATGTAGCCTTAATGATCTGGCCCAGTTTATTCCTGTTTCTAAGAAAAAATTGCTTCCAGGAAAAGCCCTTTTATCTTCAGTTTTGCTCTGCAGCGGGGTTATTGGTTGTTGGGGTGAGCAGAGTGATTTATTTATATTGGAAATGTGTTTCTCTCTAACGCTTACATTGCTGGTAGTTTCATGAATGAATAAGTGGCAGGATTACAAAGCAGGCACACTTCTTTAAAAAAATTATAGAAATATGGCCAGATTTCATTATTAAACCTCGTGGAAACTGTGTAGAGACATGTTTTCCATGGGTGTATCCTACATATTTCAGTAAATCGTGATTTCTGGCGAGGATAATGTGTTCTAGGGAAATGATTCGGAGCTGAACTGCTTATCAGATGAGTGGGAAGCCCAAGCTATTCCTGCTGCAAGCCGCTGCCTGGGATGGAGACAAATGCCTGTCAAATGTGTTTATTTTTCCTAATCACTTTAATTTTCGGAGTCTCTGATAGAAACAGCGCTTAAAGTGTTTTGCGGTATAAAAGCCATTTAACATTCGCTTCTATGTAACAACGAATTTCCTTGTCTGGAGGTGCAGCCTGCTGGGATCACTCTTTGAACAGCAGAGGGAAAACGGGGGGAGGTTTTTCAGGGGGAGGTTTTTCAGGGGTGGTCACTTATCCAGGGCACTGCAGGCGCTGTGGCTTTGTCCGAAGTGACAGGGCACCAAATGCAAAGTTAAGAGTTTAAATCCGGTTGGGCACTCGGGCTGCTGCTGCCTTGATTATTAGGTGTGAGTGGCTGCGAGCCGGGAATTGCTGCTCTCCCCTCGGTTTCTGGGTGGAGCACGGAGTGTTGGTCATGGACCATAAAGCTTTCACTGATTTAGTGCTGGAGAGGCTGCTGAGCTTTGCCTGAATCTCTCCTGCCACACTTAATGAGCAGAGCTTCATTAAGGCAGGAGATAGGAGCAGCCCTCACCTCTGGCACCTGCTGCCAGCTCAGTTCCACCTCCTGGGAGTGAATAAAATATCCGCCGTGTTGGGGTTAGCTGGGCATGGCCCCCCTCCTCCTACAGTTCTGGGGATAAATCAAAGGTATTTTCAAGGAAGAAATATTTAGGTTGCAAATTGTACCTTTAGGAAGTCTTTTTTTTTGTGTGTATGTGTGATAATTGCTTTAATTTGCTGTAAAGGCCTCTGTAGTCAAGCTTAGGTATTTTTAGATGGTATCATAAATCAAAGGAAAGCCAGAACTGAAGAAAAATAATTTAAGACAAAGGAATTGAGATTTATTGTTATCCTTAGTAGGTTGGGAAGGTCACGTTTTAAAATGTGGTCTTGTGGCCAAAATTTAATTGGGTGAAATTAATGAAAGCAGCTTGTGACCAGTGAGATTTTGTTTTAAAATAACTTTTATGCAAGTTGTGAAAGAAAAAGTACTCCAGTTTATTGCAGCTTGCTCTTCTCTCTCAAGATTTTATCAGCTCTACAAAATCAACTTCCATAACAATTCCAAAATTGATTCATTGTTCTTTGTGAGCCTTCTTTTGTTGTTTAATTAGAGGAACAATACAGCAACGCTTTGTGTGCTTGGGCAGAAAACTTCCCAGGTACTTCCTGCACTAGGAGGGTGCTCTGCAGCGAGGGAGCACCAGAGAGGTGATGGAACCTTCATCCTGGGAGCTTTTCAGGACATGGACAGGCCGTGCCATGGCTCCCCTGAGCCCACACTGGCAGCAACCCCACTCCAAGTGGGAGGGTGGGCTGGAGACCCCCCACCATCTGCTCCTTCTTTATACAGAAAGGGAAGCAGCTTGATGAAGAGGATTGTTGGGCTAGAGGCAAGGATCCAGTAGCTCAGGACAGAAGTATCTGGTTAAAGCAGTTCAGTGTTCAAGTATTTATTGAATAAATGAAAAAAAAGGCTGTCTACATGTATGGTATTGGCTTTATTGATTAGGCATATGGTGAGGCTGTCGCTGTCTTATCACAGCTGTGGGTTGCAGCCTATCCCGGCTAGGAGGGAATATTGTTATCCCTCCAAACAGCAACTGGATATTGGTTTTAGTCTGGGCTTGAAGTCTCAGGGTAGAGGCAGCAGCTCCTGAAAGAAAAAGCACTTTGTCCGCAGACAAGAGAGAGGAACCTCTGAAGGAGTGAACACAAAACCAACAGCAAAAGCCACCCAGCTCTCTGCCTGTCCTCAGGGACTGTAGCTGTGACAGTGTTGGGTAACCTTGGACTACCAGCCGGGTCCTGTGGCCCCAAGTGAACTCTGCTCATCCCCCCATGTGTTTTTATCTTCGCTGTTTCCTTAGGGGAAAGGGTCCCCAGCATAAGGGTTTTGTCAAATCTGCCATCATTGGAGATGCCTGAGGTATCCGCATGCAGGAGGAGGCTTTTGCAAGCAGAACACTCATTATTTCTCCCAAAAAAGAGCTCAGACCTGATGTGTGTGAGCTGCACAGTGCTGGACTCCTCCACTTAACCTTCCCCTCTAGGGAAAAGTACACTCAGTGTTCCTTCTCTTTTATCCTTGCCCTCCTGTCCTGCTCTTCCAGCAGCGCTCCGGCCGTTAATGGAGGTAGTGGCATTTCCCTTGGATGCTGCAGTGAAAGGAAGAGCTGCTTTAGATGGATGGCCCCAAGTGGTAATAGAGCACTGAATGCCTTCCCTGCCCTTTATGCCTTTCTCCTCCTGACACTTTAATTATTTTTGCTCCCCATTTTATTGGTGGGGCTGTGAATCACTGATCCAGAAGGGTGTGAAGGTGTGATCCCTCACTGTAATGCCAAACACTGGGATTTGGGAGGCAGCTCTCCCACAGCACACAGCTTATAACACACGGTCAGGTTCAAACCTGGCTTTAGTAGGATGACATCCCTTTTTTCTTCATTTGTTCCCTGCTCTTTTCACAGCTCTAGTGCTCTGTCTGATTAGCAATTCCTGCTCTGACGTGGCAGAAGCGGCGCCTGGGCTCCAGCAGCCCTTCAAACCCCAGGGAAGCAGCTCTGGCTAATGGTGCGTGGCTTTGCAGCATCACGTGCTGCTTCCCCAGCTTCTCTTTCAGGGTTCAGGTACCACTAATGATTCATGACAGGAGAAAGGTACAAAGGGGAAGGTGGCTTTACAGCTCAATACAAGAGCAGCCCAGAAATTCCATAAAACCCAAGCTTCTTTCAGTTGGAAGGCTGAAGTTAGGAGATAACAGGCACTTCTGGGCTTTGTATGTTTTGCAGTTTTTAATTAAAAGCCAAAAATCTGCGTGTTCTTATTCCTTATATGGGCTGGATGAGCAGAACGAGATAATTGAAGGTTTCAAAAGCAATTACAAACTGTCACATCCTAATTTTTAAGTACTTGACTTTGCAACCTCAGTGATATCTCTCTATCCAATTAAAAATCCCATATATAGACAATTAATGTGTTTTACTACAGGATGAATCTAAAAACTTTTTGTCTTCACTGACTTCAGGCTATCACCAGGGTAAAGGAGATTGCTTTTTTCCCCTCTTTTTTTTGAATTGTGGAGAAAATTCAGTGCTTCACTCTAGGTATTGCTGGATGAAAAATATCAAGGTTCCAAAAGCAATCAATGAATCAATCCTGGTCTAAATAAAGATGTTTTGAGTCTCATATGCACATGTTTCCTTTCTCCTGTCTTCATTGTGTCTCGCCATGCTTTCACTGAAAAGCAATTTGCCAAACCCTGAGAGAAGAAAAATTAATCTTTAGTTTATTCTTTGATTTGTAATTGCTGAAATATGGATCCTTTCCTGTGATTCCTCTTGGTACCAGTGAGATGATATTCATCTGCATTGCTCTGATGCCATTTTCCTTCCCAGCATATTCCCAATATTGAACCTATCTTACCTTCCTTCTACATTTCTTCATCTCCTCCCTTCCCCTGCCTTTTTCCTTTCCCTCACAGCTCTCAGGTCTGTAGGTTTTAAATAAGGAATGCAATGTGAAAAATTCCTGGGTGAAAGTTCCATCTGGGATGCATTTGGCCCACAGATTGCATGTGAGCCTTTTGGCAAGGCTGTCTTGTTCTTTTACTGAAAGCAGAGGCTCGAACTCAGCCTGCGCAGAGCAGCCCCGGGGGACTGCAGAGAGGTTGTGTCATGCTGCCTAATCCTGATGATGAGAATGGATTGAATGGAGAGAGGAAGTGGATGCCCTTTTCTTTTCCTGCTTAGTATTTACCATGTCAATTAGCTGTAAAAAAAAGTCCAAAACCCCAAAAAAACACAGAAAAACCCACAGCTGAAAAAAAAGCCCCAGTGCAACAGAGGAGCTGTGCATGGTTTTGGTGCAGAAGCATCACAGAATCATAGAATATCCTGATTATGATAAGTGATGGGAAGTATTTCTACATCCTGCCATGCCTCAGGGGGTACAGCATCCATACCATATTGCTATCTATGTATCTTGAAAAAATCCTGCTCCACTTTCAACTGAGTAATCAAAAGAGGATTTTTTTCATCTTTTTTTCAAAGTGCAGCAGTCAAAAGGAAACCTCTTATCTATTTGAGAATTCAATATAACTTTGGAAACAAAAGAAAATGAAATCAGCAACCGTAGGTCTCAAAGCAGCACTGATTTTAATAATGTAAACTTCCTTCTCTAATGAGTAATAAGCAGTTCCATCTTTCACGGCCTTTTAAAATTGCTTTTAGTAAGGGGCTGGATTGTTTTAATCCTTTTCAGTATGTAAAGCCCCAGATATTTCAATCCCTTAGGGCCTCAGTATTTCCTAGCTCCCTTCCTTTGAAAAGGCAGAGGAAAACAGCTTTCAGAAACTGACAGAATCTGTGACTGATAAAATTTAGGTTTGTTTCTTTTTTTTTTTTTTTATCCCGAAAGTGACCCAAAAGTGTCAGTTAAGAAAAAGATCTCTGACATCCCATCCTGTGGATTAGTAGCAAACAGGCATATCATCTAGGTACAGTAGCTCTTTGTACTCTGACCTACTTGTTTCTGTTCTGGTTTGTTCCTTCTTGAAAGGTTATTTGGAAGAGATGCAGGATTTGCTCCATGAACAGCTAAAGCAGTATCACCTGCCCCAGGAAGGGTTTCCTTCTGAAATGGGCCCTGGCACAATGGGGTTGCCAACGCCTGAAACGTTCTGCTCTGCTGCATAATCAGAATGAAAACTCAACAAATACGTTAAGGTAGTTTTTTTTCTGGAGGATGCTTTTCCCAAGGAAGGGTTAAGAGAGCTTTTTCTGGGATCTTGTATTTGTGGGGTGTGCTACAGAATTCACCTCGATCCCATGATTTTTATGTGGCCAGCTATTAATTGTCACTGTTGTCTTGTACCCACCAGCCCGATTGTTGCATTGTGTGTGTGCATAGCAGCTAACTGAGCTGTGTTTTCTTTTTCCCTAGATATTTCCAGAAAGTGCCTCGAGGAAGCTTCCTTATGTAGAAAAAGCCCACAAGAAACACATTGTGCGCTTCCTGGCAACTCGTGAAGCAAAGCTGTCACAATGGCAGAGAACAAGGACAGCAGTGCGAAAAACGCAGATGTGAGGCCCAAAAGCAGCCGGAGCAGGAGTGCAGACAGAAAGGATGGATATGTCTGGAGTGGGAAAAAGCTCTCCTGGTCCAAGAAAAGTGAGCATTGTCCTGATCCTGAAACAGCAAGCGCTGCAGGAAGGTCAGGGACTAATTTAAGGAGCCAAGAGAGGAAGTACAGCTGCTCGTCCATCGAGCTGGATCTAGACCGGTCCTGTGGCCACAGGTTTTTGGGGCGGTCTCTCAAGCAGAAGCTGCAGGATGCTGTGGGTCAGTGCTTTCCCATCAAGAACTGCAGCAGCCGGCACGCCTCAGGACTGCCATCCAAAAGGAAGATCCATATCAGTGAGCTGATGCTGGATAAGTGTCCTTTCCCTCCTCGCTCAGAGCTGGCTTTCCGCTGGCACTTGATCAAAAGGCACACGGCCCCTATAAGTCCAAAGGCAGAGGAATGGATAATTGCTGATTTATCCCAGCATGAGGAAAGGGAGGATCAGCTGCGAGACGAGGAGATTGCCAATGGGGGGATGGACTCTCCCTCCCAGTCCTGTGACTTCACTGACAGCAGCTCCTCTCGGGGTGACCCGAGGCCCGAGCTGGTGACAGGTAAGGTGGCAAGGAGCAGTAGAGATGAGAGCGACATGGACTCCGATGATGAAGTCATAACCCTGTGCACAAGCTCTCGGAAACGAAACAAGCCCAAGTGGGAAACGGATGACGAGCTGCTCCGGATGGAAACGCCCCCAAAATACCACACCCAGATTGATTATGTCCACTGCCTAGTGCCAGACCTCCTCCAGATCAATAACAACCCCTGCTACTGGGGAGTCATGGATAAATATGCAGCTGAGGCGCTGCTGGAAGGGAAGCCAGAGGGAACGTTCCTGTTGCGAGACTCTGCCCAGGAGGACTATTTGTTCTCCGTGAGCTTCCGCCGCTACAGTCGCTCCCTCCACGCCCGGATAGAGCAGTGGAATCACAACTTCAGCTTTGATGCCCATGATCCCTGTGTCTTCCATTCTCCTGACATCACGGGACTCCTAGAACACTACAAAGATCCAAGCTCCTGTATGTTCTTTGAACCACTTTTATCCACTCCCCTGAACAGGACCTTTCCCTTCTCTCTCCAGCATATATGTAGAACAGTCATTTGCAACTGTACAACTTATGATGGTATCGATGCACTTCCCATTCCTCCCTCGGTGAAGCTGTATCTGAAGGAATATCATTATAAGTCAAAAGTTAGAGTGCTCAGGATTGATGTACCAGAGCAGCAAAGCTAGAAAATATTTTTGTGAAAGAAATTTTCTCCGAACAGACAATAGTATGTTCAATCTCTTTTCCTTCTAGGTTTTTTTTAATAGCGACTTGATTATTTTTTCTTTTTCTGAATATTATTTACCACCCAAACTAGTTTCTGTTTAAATGTACTTTTGAGTCTGCACAGCTCTCTTTTTTAGAAATTATATTCATTGTGGGCTTTTGGTACTGTCCCTAGGCTAGAGTTTTATGGAATTCCAGGTAGGCTTTCTGGTATTTCTATAGATGGATAGTCGTTAGATCTAAAACCCCCTGAAAATCAGTTTTGAACTTGATCTGTCTTTTCTATTGTAGTTGACACGTGTTGCTGACATGATTGAAATAATGCACTGTTAACTAAAGATTGACTCATCTGTATTTTCTGCATTTCTTTTAAAATGAGTGCTCTAGCCTCTGTGTGTGTGTGTCTGTCTGTCCCTATCCACTGCAGTAAATTCGTCAGTCTATTTCTAACATTACTATTCCAAGCAAAATGAAGTTTGAAAGAGGATATGATCTTTCTATAAATATATCAGGGGACTAAATACCAGGGAGAGGAAAAACAATTCAAGTTAAGGACAACACTGAGTGCAGGAACAAACATGTATAAACTGGTCCTGGAAAGGTTTTGGTTGGAGAGGAGGAAGACTCATCATCGTCAGAGCAGCAGGGTTCTGGAAGAGCTTTTCATTTTGTGTAATAGCAGTAAAAAGCAAACTGCTCATAAACTGGGATTTGATCAGTGTCTGGAAGAGATAATCATGTAGTTATTCATGATAGATGAGGCTTGGACTTGGGAACTCTGTTTCTATGTTACTGTTACATTATATGAAATACCCAGGTTTTGCTGTAGGAGCTGCCGCTGCTTAAATGATAAAGCGCAAGGGTGGGAGGGTGGGAAGGAAGATATTTCCTTTAAAATCTACATATTTAACCATCTGATTCTGCATGGTTGAGCCTGAGGTGATGGTGAATAACTTTCCTACTTTGTTAGTAGGGGGGTTGTTTTTTTTAATAAGTATAATTTAAAAAGAAAACAACTCTGCTGATTTTCTTGCAATGTGAAGCATTCGGTCGAATGGCTTCCTGCCAAATTCCATGTACGGGAAAACCCTGCATGGATAATGCTCCTAAAAGCATTACTTACATTACATGGACAGGCAGATCTGCTGCTGAGTTGTTGGTGGAATCCCACGAGGCTCAGTGGATGTGGGTTCAGGCAGGAAGCTCCAGGCTGGCCTCGGGGTGCAGCTGCAGGAGGGGCAGCAGTGACCTGCAGCTCTGATCCCTGTTCCTGCTTTATCTCCTCTCCCAAACTGGGCCCAGAACTCCTCCGCCAAAAGAATGTGAGATGGTGAAATTGTAACTCCAACAACCACATTGTTTCCTCTCCTTTGACTACAGGGAGCCTTTGTATCCTCTCAAAATGCTTTTGAAACTGAGCCCCAAGCCTGTCAAATTACAAATGTGTTGAATTTCATGTATGTGAAGGATCCTATCAAAAAATCAGCAATGACCTGTGGGTGAGGTTATCACTGAATGGATGGGGTTGGAAGGGAGCTCTGGAGAGGATCTCATCCAGGTCCCCTGCTCAAGCACAGGATCACATCCAGGTGGGTTTTGGACATCTCCAGAGTAGGAGACTCCACAACCTCTCTGCACAACCTGTTCCAGGCCTCCATCGCCTGCACAGTAAAGAGGTTTTTCCTCATAATCAGATGGAATTTCCTGTGTTTCAGTTTGTGCCTGTTGCTCCTTGTCCTGTCTCAGGGCACCACTGGAAAGAGTCTGTTCCCATCGTCCTGACACCTGCCCTTAGGTATTTGTATGGATTGGTTGGTTTCCCTCTCAGCTGTCACTTCTCCAGAGTTGATGTCCAGCTCCCTCAGCCTTTCCTCACAGGACAGATGCTCCAGTCTCCTCAGCACCTTCACAGCCACTGGCCCACTCCAGTAATTCCTTGTATTTCTTGTACTGAGCAGCCCAGAACTGGACACAGCAGTCCCAGCTGGGCCCTCACCAGGGCTGAGGAGAGGGGCAGGGTCTCCTGCTGGCCACACTGTCCCTCATGCAGCCCAGGATCCCATTGGCCTTCTTGGCCACAAGGACACAGTGCTGGCTCACCCCGGGTCCTTCTGCACAACTCTGCTTCCCAGCAGCTCAGCCCCAGCCTGGACTGGTGCATGGGGTCGTTCTTCCCCAGGACAGGGGCACCCTGCTTGAACTTCCTTGAGTTCCTCCCTGCCCATCTCCCCAGCCTGTTCTGGGTCTGGCTGAGTGTCAGCACAGCCTGTTGGTGTGTCAGCCACTCCTCCCAGTTCTGTATCACCAGCAAACCTGCTGAGGGAACACTCTGTCCCTTCATCCAGGGTGGTGAATAAGCTGAACAAGACTGGACCCATCACTGATCCCTTGGGAGTCTGTGTGCAGGCAAGGAGCAGTAGAGCACAGTGCTGTAGAGTCTGGCTCCAAGATTGCAGACTCAGACTAAGCAATATTTCTATTTGGATCTTTTTATTTCACCTTGTATGGATTACTATAGATTTGTGGATATCAAATCCATCCTGCAAGGTGGCTGCTCAGGAATTACCAAGGGAGCTTTGCCATGCAACTCCACCAGGATCTGCCACCCTGCCCTTACCCCCAACCTGAGCAGATAAAACCCTTTCCACCGAGCTGCTGCCGCTGTGGTGATGTAAACAGATTTCCAGGGACATCTGCCTAGAGACCAGCCCGTTTGTTTTCCCTGGGTTTTAAATAGGTTTGGAACCAAAGTCTCCAGGGAGAAAATGCTAACACATCAATCCGTGGCATCGCACACGGGTGAACGCACTCCAGGACGAATTCTCAGCTGCTATAAATCAGTGTGGCTTTATTGATACACTTCTAGTGGCTCATCCCAGCTGAGATCCTCCCTCCTCCATATCCAAATGGAATTGTGGGACTGATGGCAGAAAAATCACCCTGGTTTTTTTCTGTAATTTTTATCTTGTGCTGCTTCCATTCATCGCATTTTGCATAAACTGTATTTTATCAAGGGCAGCTTTGTATTGCTAAGTCTATTTTACCCTGTCAGTGCCATTTTCCAGATGCAACATAGGGATCATCATTGCTCTGCTCCTGCCTGCTGTGCCTATCATGGTGGGATGGTGGGCTGGGATTTGGGGGGCTGCAGTAGGAAGGAAGAGTTTCTGGATCAAGATCTGGAGTGACATCAGAGATATTTGCAGTCTGCTTGATTAAAATTCTCTTTCAGAAACTCCTAATTAGGGAAAAAAGCTCATCATTTTAGATAGGGAGTAGAATTATTTTTATGGCAGGAGCTCAAAAATTAGATTTTGACCAAAAGTTGTGCTTCAGAAGTTAGTGAAGGCCACTGTCATTTTCAAAGTCAGCAAAGATTTTGTCCTTTCAAAATGACAGGCCAAGAGAGAACCTTTTTTGGGGTATCATTCCCCAACACACTGTGTTTCAGTGTCATTCTGGATTCAGCCTACATTGTTTTGACATGAGTTGATGCATCACTTACCCCAAAAACATCTTGAGCACTCCAAATTTAGGAGACCTATATAATACAGCAGTTGGGGGAAGAAGGTGTGGCACATAAAAATAGTGCCTTTGGACTGGGGGGCAGTTAATTGCATTAGTTTAGAGAAATCATGTGTGGAAAGTATTGATAAATGGGATTTTGTGATAGTTCCCACTATTTTTCCTGATTTTTGTCCACCTGTGTGACATTTGTCCCTAACAACACTTGAGTTGTGTCACACGTGCAGTCTATGCAAGATCCATGCCATGAACTGTACCTGTTTTATGAAACAGAAGAACTCAAAAGGTCTATTTTGTTTCAATCCATTTACCTTTTTTTCTCTTCTTTCCCTCTCTGTTTTAAATAAACCTGGCAGGACTGGTTTTACAATATGCCAAGAATTGTCACCCTAAAGTTTTCCTCCCACTGCTGTCATTATCAGTCCTACCAGGGCTGCTCATTCCAGTATCACCTTAGAACACCTTGGCCCAAAGACAAGCAAGTCTTGAGTTCAGTTTTGAAACGCTCTCAAAAATTAGCCTTAAAAACAGGGCAAGAACTTCTATTTTCTAGAATCTCAGAATGGTTTGGGTTGAAAAACCTCACAGATCATGCAGTTCCACCCCCTGCCACGGGCAGGGACACCTTCCACTAAACCAGGTTGCTCCAAGCTCCATCCAACCTGGCCTGGAACCCTTCCCAGGATGAGGAGTCCACAGCTTCTCTTCTCAGCCCAAATCCTGCCAAGACAGAAATCCCCCATTCTTCAGCATGAAGATTTAAAGTGGAACAAGGGAAGGTGCAGAGATGTGCCCAAACCCACGTGTTCAAGATTATGCAGCAGGCCAGTGGATGAGCAAGGTCGTAAACCCAGAGGTGACTCTGGTCACAGCTCCCTGTTTTGGGTCACCCAACCAGCTTTGCATCAGGAATTGTGTCTGCAAGATATGCTTTGAATTGTTTTGAAGGTTGTCCCACAGCAGCACAGTGGAAACAGAGTGTATTGAATTGGTGTGAGCAGCTTCTGGTTAAAAAAAAGATCTGATTTTCCTAAATTATTTTGATATAAGAGAGAGGGAAATGGTCAGGCTCTTGATGAATGCTGGGCAAACTTCATATACAAGTTAATTTTTATGGGATGGTTTAGAAAAAATTAAACACTTTTTCCATTAATTGTGTCCTCTGGAGTTTGCTGTTGCCTGGAATGACTTTTTGCAGGTCTGTACCAATGTCACTCATTGGCCCGGGGCCATCGATACAGAACAACTTCAGCTGCAGCAGAGCCATTGATGGGCTTGGGGTACTTTGTGTGTCTGATAATTGGGAATACACATTTCTTCTCCATTTCCCTATTCTAGCATTTGTCTTGGTGGAATCCACTGTATTTCATCAAGAAATTTGTGTATTTGGAGCAGGATATGTGTATCTATAGCAGCACATCCAACTTAAAAAAAAAACTAACAAATTATCATGATTTAAATGCTTTCCTTTTAAAGATGTTGGTGGGCTTCCAACATAAAGAAGAAATCCTTGTATGATGCAGTCATACAGGGCCTTACTATAAAATTGACATGCTCTTAAATAATTAAAAACGGGGATACTTTAATTTTGAAAAAGGATGCTGGAGGAAGGAGGTTAAAGGAAGCTTTTAGTCAGATCCAAGGTTAGATTTATTGATCTAGTGATCAATCCTTTTCTCTTTCCTGAATTTAAAGCTAATGGGAGACTGTGGTCAGAGATGAGTGGCTTTTAGTTAAGGTTTTTGACTCTTATAAATAATACAACAAATGTCCTAGTAAGTAATAAGAAATAAGATACTCGCTCATTCTTTTTAAATAGAACAAACGTGGCAAACAAGACTCAGCTGTAATTTTTGAAGTCATTTATTAGACAAATTGCTCTTCTCTACTTCTTTTACAAGAGAGACATAAACCATTATATTATTTATTCATGAATCATAGCCATTAAGATGATAAATCAAATTATCAGCTTCCTGTCTCTCTTCAGTTTTAATCATTTTTTATAGTTCATGCACTATAAAGACAGCTTCCTTCCTATGAAACAAGAGACCTTCAGAGACCTTTTTTATTGTAAACGTACATTTCCTTCCCATTTTTAAGTATATCCCAGTGATTTTCCCTGTCAATTTTATCTGCAATAAAAATCCAATAAGGAACTTGTTCATTGATTCAATATAGCAAAGTTAGCCATGAAGTAAGTGATTTTGGTTAACCTTTGAAACAGTGGAGCACTGGAAAATGCAGTTAGAGGACTTCTTCTTTTTTCTGCCACCCCTAAATGTGCATGGTGGCATCATATATTTAATAGAGAGAAATATTTGATCGAGAGAAATATTTATTAGAGAGAAGTATTTATTAGAGAGAAATATTTAATAGAGAGAAATCTTTAATAGAGAGAAATCTTGACACAAGACCTTTCACAAAGGGTTTAAGGTGATCTCTGCAGTAGTATCACTTTTAAAATGCATTCAGGCTGCTTTTTCCTGCTCTATTCACACAGCCTGTGCCCGGGAGGCGGGAGAGCCGAGGCTGCTGTGTGAGCTGAGCTGGTTTCACACATCCTCCCTTCCCTCGCTTTGTGCCCGCCTCTGTCTGGCCCCGCATCCCGGGCAGCCGCACGTGATGAGGCGTGGGGGAGAAGTGTCCATTGAGAAGGAAATGCACATTGATTTCCATTCCCAGCAGCAGCAGCAGCCAGCTGGTTTTAAACTTGATCATCCTCACCAAAGGATGCTCCTTGCTCAGGAAGCACCGATGAGGTCAGAGGTAGCCAGGGTGAAAGAGGAGCCTCTGCATCACTGCAAATACTCTTCCCTGCTGCAGTGTAAAAATCGATACTTGTTTACTCAACTCTATGAATAATAGAGTTTTGAACGTAAATATATAATTTATGCATCTGAAATCTATAGCGTGGGGCTGGCAGGAGGTGCAATAACTTCCCTGTATCCCTTTTAAAAATCCCCTGGGTGTCTGGGGGATGTGTTATCTGGACAAAACACATCCTCAGCCCAGCCTCCCCACAGGCAGGTCATTGCAAGCATCTTCCTGTGGGGATCCTTTAGGAATGGCTGCCCTCTGGATGGCCTTGTGTGGGCATCCAGATATTTTATTGCTGTGGAGAATCCCTAGAACAGAGTGGGTTTGGGACCAGCCTGAGGGATGCCTGCAGCAAGCACGGCTCCTGTGGTTGCCACAAGGTGATCAGAGGGCTGGAGCAGCTCTCCTGTGAGGAAAGGCTGAGAGAATTGGAATTGTTCAGCTTGGAAAAGAGAAGGTTTCAGGGTGACCTAATTGTGGCCTTGCAGTACCTGAAGGGAGCCTACAAGAAACATGGAGAGGAACTTCTTACAAGAACATGGAGTGACAGAGCAAGGGGGAGTGGATTCAAACTGACAGAGAGTAGGTTTGGATGGGATATTAGGCTGAAATTCTTCCCTGTGAGAGGTTTGAGATCTGGTGCAGGGTGCCCAGAGCAGCTGTGGCTGCCCTGGATCCCTGGACGTGTCCAAGGCCAGGCTGGGCAGGGCTTGGAGCAGCCTGGGACAGTGGAAGGTGTCTCTGCCCATGGCAGGGGTGGAATGTTGTATCTTTAAGGTCCCTTCCAGCCCCAACCATTCCATGATCCTGTGAGGAACATTCCCAGAACATAATTACCATCATTTCCCAGGATGTCTGGCCTGTGCAGAGGGCCAAAGCCAGAGTCCCTCTGCTGAAACTGGGCCTTGGGAATGTGGATCCCTCTTCCCTGTCCTCTTGTTATTTCTGTGGTTCTTGCACATCAAAATGATGCAGAAGGAAGCACACTGGGCCTATGTTATATCCTATATTCAAACATTGCTGGGAAATGCCAACCCAAAGATTTGAATCCAGAATGAAGGCAGGAGATAATTTGGCTATCTAGAAGCTTTTCCATCTTATTTTCCTTAATTTTATTTTTAATTCTTTGGGAGGAAAAAAGTCTTAGTTACTTCTTAAGCCTGATGTTGAGCCAGTAGCATCTCTTGAGTTTGTTTCGGATGAGCAGGTTCATTGCCAGACATTTTATTTTTAATGTGTGTCAATTGGACTAGACCACAGTCCATGGCTTGTGCTAATGTGGGATTTTTTTGTTCAGGAAAAGGCTGGGTTTGTCCTTCCTAGCAGTTACATGATTGTATTTCTAGGTCAGGTCTTTATGTGTAGCCAAATGAAGTTCCAAATTGGACAAAACACCTAGTAAGGGTCTTGATGCTTGATGCTGTTATGATTAGAAAGTTGTCTGATCAAATTTTGTTTCCAATTTAAAAAAAATTGAATTAGCTTTCAGATTGAGACCTTCACTGTTATTTTTAGTCTAGAACTAATGAACCCCTGAAAATAGAGTGTATAATGAAAATACAGTGATTGGTTCTGCTGGGATGGTTGAGAAAATACATTAGCAGATCAGAACGGGTAATAAATCTTCCGTCACAACCTTCCTCATTAAACTAGATAATTTGAAATTGCCTCTGGTGTATTAAACAGTTCATTATTTTGAGGGGAGCAACACACAAGACAAAAGAGTTGTGTTCTTTTAATTGATACCCAAAGCCAGAAAAAGAAAAAAAAATTAAGCAAATTTAGTCCAGAATAATCAATCTGAGCACTGGCTCTGTTGTTTGGACCCATCCAAAACTTCTCATCCTCTGACTCAGGGGAAGGAGGAAAGGTCTTTATGAACACTGGGGCAGTGAAAAGGGAGCACCTCTATTGAATATGACATTTGCACTGTTGCAAATTGAGGTAATTTCATGTTTGTGGCTATTTTTTGGATGATTTTAGCATACTAGAAATTAATCCGCCCACATGCCCCCAAACTTAATTTCTTTATCAGCATTGTAGTGTTATTCCAGAAGCCTCTCATGCAACAAACACACCAAGGGTGCTGTCAGCCTAAGGGAAGGGTGTCTGCAGGAGCAGGAAGGATAACCAGACTGGGATAAAGAGGAGCAAGAGAGGGGAACTGGGTTAACAGCTGGAGCAAGGCAAAAAGCCTGTGCTGGCTATGGCCTCACAGCAGTGGGAATGGGAACCTCCACCCTGGTGGTTTTTTGATGTCTTTGACCTGGCAAGCTGGAAGCTGAGGACAAGCTGAAGGCTGGTTCTGTCCCTCTCTTCCCAGCACAAACTCTGGCATCAGGCTGGGAGCTGCCTGAGATGTCACCACCACCACGGTACCACAGGGCTGGCCATGGGGACATCCTGTCTCTTCTGCACTCCTGTCATTTTTATACTCTCTGAGACAAATTATATCCCAGTGTGATGGTGGTGGGTCTGGTGTCCTTGTACACCAGGAATCTGGTGTTTCCCCATGAAGGGGAAATAAGAGAATATTTTATTGGGGAAGATATGGCCGAGGGGACACTGAGTGGGAGGGTGGGAGTTTGAGCACTCAGCAGATGAGGCACTTCATCATCTCACTAGGAACACACACATTTATTAAGGTAAGATTTAAAAAAGTTCCCTGTTTGAGCAAAAGCCTCTTCCCAAGTTTTCCCCTTCTCCAAAGGATTTGAAAAAAAAAAAAAATCAGCTCTCCTCCCCTTTCCAGCCAGCCTTCCTCACACATGAGCAATGCCTGCTTTCTGCTGGATATTCCCTCCTGACAGGATCTTCTGCTACCACAGGTATGATCTGTTGGTACAAATTACCTGAGTGGGTGGCAGATACTTGGCTAGACAAAAGGCCAGCCAAGGAATAAAAGGAGCCTTTCTTTCACAAGGAGCTGGGAGGATTCATGGAATACTTTGATATTGTGCTTCACATAATAGCAAAAGCATAAGGAAATAACCCCTTGCCTTATCTGATGTGCTCCTTCTATTGATTCCAGACAGGCAGGATTATCGAGGGGGAAAGGAAGGGGAGGAAGGAGGCAGAAAGAGGAGGCAGGGAAACTGAGGAACCGGAGTCACCTCTTTCCAAGGGCTTCCCAAGCTATGAGTTGTGTCCCAGCTCTGTAATCTTCTGTCCTCCTTCCCCCAGCCTGCTCCCCTAATTATTTCGATGCCCACACACTGTCATCAAACACAACTCCCAGAAGCTCACTTTGGAACTTTGTTTGCCAAATGTTTGGCCACGTTAGGGTGGAAATTATTCCAGATAAATTCATTCAGCACTTTACGAGCTAAAAATGGCACATTTGTTAGCCCACAAATAACATATGGCATTAGCAAATGAAATTTAATACTGTAACAGCTGAAATCACAAGTGGGTCTTATTCACCTTAACCTGAAATGCTCAGTGGGAGGAAGTAAAGCAAAAAATCCATGTACACTTCCCTCTATCACCTTCTGGCTGGAGCGCTGTCATGAGCATCCAAAACTCCTTCTTGTACTCAAAGACAAGACTTGGTTTTCTCTAAAAGCAGAACATGTCCATGGCCATGCCAGGCTGGCCAAAAGTCCATGTGGACAAGTCCTCTGTATCCCACAGCGGCCACAAGTGAAGGCTCAAGGAAGAGGAGCTCAGGCAGTGCCCAGCCCAATTTATCAATGTGTGCTTTGCTCATCTCAAAATAAAAATAAGCATTATTTAAATGAAACACCGAATTCTTGCATTGGACAACAGTCTCAGGCACGTGTTGGGATTCTTGGGGCTGTCCTGTGCAGGGCCAGGACTTGGCCTCAATGATCCTTTTGTGTCACTCGCAGTTCAGGATATTCTGCAATTCTGTGATTCTGCAATTCTGTGATTCTGCATTTATGGGCTAAATGTTATAAAGTGTCTGAATTTCTGTCAGCAGGGAGAGTCATTGCAAACAAGTGACTGGAAATCAGTGAGTGAATGAGAGGGGATCTCCACGAAAGTGCACTAAATTGATTTGCTAATTACAGCTTGTTTTTAACTATGAAAATACATTTTAGCACACGTGTAATGTATACATTGCCTAAAAGAAAGGTCATTCCTAGCAGTAGCTGACCTAACCTCGGTGAAATCTTTGCTGAGGGAAAGAGGCCTTTGATTTTTTTTCTGCACTTCAGCATAATGGTTTCGCTGGAGTCTTATCCTGCAATCCTTGCTCCTACCTACGTGTTCTTCAGAGACAATGTGTGTGATTAGGAGCTATTCAGAAGTTTAAAGAGCCCTGCACTGGTTGTTTTTACCTCCTGTTACTTCATTAAACCCGCGCTTCAAGCTCGGGGGAGGCCTCCTGTTTGGGGAGTTGGTGCTCTCTGCTATTTTGGCAGCATATCTTGTTGTTTTCCTAGAATGTGCTGTGCTGAAGTAGCGCCGAGGGAAGGGAGGAGTGTGCCCGGGTCCCGAACCAGACTGGTTTTCTCAGGTCACCGGCCGGCCCGAGCACTGTCACACCGGGCTGCAACATCACCGAGGAGCTGTTATTCACTTTATTTGTGTTGCAACAGGCGCTCCGTGCTGCAGACCTCGAAACCCAACCCAACCAAGGAGATGCTCCACGGCACGAAGAAATTCCGAGTGGTGTGAAAAATGTGTATTTTATGATTGGCTTTTCGCAAATATTAAAGTGAATATTAGATGTGTTGTGTTAGAAAGTAATGGTGTGTTAAATATAGTTTTAGGTTATAAAAAATGTTAAAATAGAAACTATGCTATGTAGGATACTTTTTTAAAAGAAAGGACTCGCAGCGAGATAGTAGCCACAGGACACCTGAATCTTTCAGAGAAAAAGAATTTATTGCTCCTTTATCAGAAGAAATGAACTTCTTCCTGCCTCGAAGGCACTGTTAGGATTCAGAGGAAGAAGTTGACACTGACCAGACAGAATCCTGTATTTGAATGGAATTTATGCATCATGGATGAGGTGTATGAATATGCAACAGGCTGTTGTTTTAAGGGTTAATCCTCTGTTAACGTGGGTCCTTTTTCGGGCTCCTGCTGCCCAGAAAAAGGTACCCTGACTGTCTGTAACTCTTTGTCTCTATTGTCTCATATTGTCCTAATTCAAATTGTCCAAATTATTATTACTCTAATTGTATTACTATTTTTATAACCATTTTATTACTATTAAAATTTTAAAAATTTAAAAACCAAGCGATTAGCGTTTTTTACAATTACCATTTTATTACTCTTAAACTTTTAAAATTTTAAAAACCAAGTGATTGGCGTTTTTCGCCGTGGGAAGCAAGAGGTGGCTCCAGGAGCGGTGCTCTGCAGCGTTAACCACGGCCGGGGCTGCAGGCACGGCATGGGGAACCAAAGCACGGGAATTTCCCAGAGGAGGAGGAGGAGGAGGAGGAGAACGAGCTCCTGCCAAGCGGAGCAAAGGCAACGAGGGATCTGGGAAAGCAGGCAGCGAGGAGCGGAGTTTGCTGGAGGCACTTTTTAAGCGCCCGTTCTGCTAAAGTGCCTCCAGCACAGCCCTGGGGAGCACGGAAATAACAAGGCAATTATGGCCTCGCGTCCCTGCGATGCTGTTAGAGCTCAGCCCGGGATGTTTTGCCGTGCACTTTATCACAACAGTCAGTCCCTTTGCTTTCTAAACGGCTGCAGAGAGGAGTATTCCCGCTAATTAATTAGGATGCCTTCGCCCCTGGCGGGAGGAAAGAGCTGACGGTGGGGATTTGGAATCTGTTCCTTCAGCCAATATTGCAAACATTCGCAGGAGGAGGAGTGCCGGCCCCCAGGCAGGGAGAGCTGAGGTAAGGGATGATGCTCACTCCCAGCCTGGGGCTGGGAGGCTCTGCTCCGGCGAGGGAAGAGCAGCCTGGCTGCTGGGAAGGCTCGGGATGAATTCTAGATGTAGGATTTCCATGAAAAAAAAAAAAAAAAAAATCCAGTGCTGAGCTGACATAATTTCGCCCTGCTTCAACAAGAACTCCCCAGCGTAAGACAAACCTGCCACTCAAACTCAGCAGGGTTGAGACTTTCTCGTCTCAAACCTCATCCAAAAAGCCCTGAGATCAGTAAGGAAGCTTGGCAATGAAGTTTGGATCAGGCTCATTCCCAACCTTCCGTTATCTCACTTGCAATTTATCACTGAAATGGCTGTCATTCTCCCCAGGGAGAATTTCTAGTATTTAAACAGCTACTACCCGGCATAATTTCTTCCTGTTTTCATAAGAGAAAGAGGAACTGAGAACATTATGCTAAATGCCTCAAGAGTCCAAAGAATAAAGATTTTCATGGAATTTTCTGAATTTATTATCATTGTGAGAGATGTAGCTGGAAACAAGCCCAAGGTTAAAAAGTTCAAATTATTGTTTTCTCTTTTTTCTTTTTTTTAATGACTCTGGAAATGATCTTGACTTCAGTTAATTCCAGCTCTATCTGCACTTTAAAGGATCTCTTCTAGGCAGATATTAAAAATATATAAGTCTCATTTATTTATAGGACTTCTTCATAGTTGGGCGACTATTGACTTGACAAATCCATTTGACCTAAAATATGACTAAGAAGTGTATTTGTGGTTTGTTTATTAGTTGAGAAGTCTGTCCCGGGCTAATCTGTTTTCTGGCTGTACTCTTCCAGCAGGCTGATGGAAAAATAAGACCCAAAGAAGGAAGTGGATTCTTAACAGTGATCATGAAAACTGCTTTATTCTCAGGGCATTTTTGCATGGCATTAGCAACTAAAAGGCACCACTTCAGCCTGGCACTTAAGCTATTTGCTTAATCAGGGCCTGAAAGCAGAGGAGAAGGAGGAGGAATAGCATGGGTGTTATTCCCACAGAATTTCTTGGAGCATTACATGGCTAATAGGGACAAGATTTAACTGTATGAAGTTGCAGTGGGTGAAATTCGGGTTCTTTTGATGAGGTAGCCCAAAACTGGCAAATGAATTGCAGCCATCAAATCCCTGGCCCGAGCAGAGAGAGGAGAGGTAAGATACAAAACTCAGTCCTGGCATGAAATAAACTCTCTTAGCTGCACCTGGTTCTTGGTAAATGCCCACCCCAGTTTAACGAAGAAATCTTGGGGAAAAATTCTCCCACCCTGAAAGATTCGTAAAACTCCTGAAATTACCAGAACATCAGGAAAGCAGAGAATGCAGCTGAGCCCACGCTGCCACCCCCTCCCCTGCATCAGCTCTGGATGTAACACTTTGCACAGAGTATTTTTTACTCAATACTCTTGTCGATAATTCATCACATGCCCTTCAGCAGCACCTTTGTCACATCAATGACTTAGAGATCTTTCAGGAGCTCAAACGATCCTTCCGTGCCTCATTCCCTGCATTACTACAAGCCATTTGCCTGTAAATGTGTTCTTTGGCACCCATCAGTGGATCATTGACCTTGCCAGTAAGGCCACAGCATCAATACACATCTGAACCAGGCAGAACAACTTGGGATCGATCATTTAATGTCATGTACAAAATCCTAGAATCGTTTAGGTTGGAAAACACCTCTGAGATCATCGAGTCCAACTATTACCCTACCACTGCCAAATTCACCACTAAACCACGTCCCCAGGGCTTGTGTCAGTGGCTGTGCTAAACCAGAGACCTCAGAGCTTTGCAGAGAAAAGTGCCTGAGCAGGGAAGCCTCTCCCAGTGAGCAAACAGATCCCAACACAGAAAGATAAAAATGAGACACAAGACACAGCCACAATTGGTGTCACGGGGAAGTGATTGAGATTTTAGCAATCCAGGCACATCCTTCCTGCTGGGAGCTGCTCCCAGGATAGCAAGGATCAGCAGCAGCCATCCCATGGCACAAATGGCACTGTCCCACAGCCTTGCCTTGGGTGGGTCTCCCACGGCTGCTGCTGCAGATGTAACCCCAGAGTGCCAAGTGCCAGGGCCTGGAGGTTTGGCAAGGGGAGGATCTCTCCACATTCCTTGTCTTTCTCCTCTTCCTGAGGACCTGGTGGTGTTGCCCACAGTCATGAGGCCAGCTGGACCTCTGGGCTGTCCCACTGTGACTATTCTAAAATCTCTCCCCCAGGGATGTGTGAATGTGCCTGTGTGTTTATATCTGCCAGAGCATCTGGGCCACGGGGAAAACCAACTCTGCCCTCACTGTCAGGGCAAAGCCTCCACATCCAGTTATTCCTCACCTCCTCCTCCTCCCTCTCCCCAAAAAAAGAGAACTTTGTTTACAATTGCAACATCAGAGTGAAATAAAATAAGAGGTCCTTTTATCTTCTTTTCAAGGTTTTGGATAAAGAAATTTCCCAGCTTTTTCTGCACAGCACTGAGCACTTGAAAACATGATCCTTCAGAGAACGAAGGGCCATAATTCTATATTATCATCTGCCTGCTGGAGCCATGGCTGCCAGCCAGGCAGCAAATGTCACACACTCATTGAGAGGCTGTGAGGATTGCAACACCATGCTGGGAGCCACGCTCTGGGACTGGCCATGTGGAGCAAAGGGGAAGGGCAAGAAGGAGGAATCAGAAGGAATTTTGGATATCAGAAGGAATTCCTTCATGGAAAGGGTAGTTAAACACTGGAAAGGGCTGCCCAGGGAGGTGATGAAGTCACGGTCCCTCAAGGCATTCAAAGAATGACTGGATGTGGCATTCAGTGCTCTTGTTTGGTTGTGACAGGGAGGTGACAGTCACAGGTTGGACTCAATGACCTTGGAGGTCCTTTCTAACCTAAATGATTCTGTGGTTGCATGACAGAGAGTAGTGACAAAGGTTTGGATCACTCCAGGAAACTGTGGTTCCCAATTTGGGGGTGAGGAGAAGGCGAACACCTCTCTGAGAGGACAGATGATGGGGTGGCTTCCATTGCTGTCACCCACAGAGGAGTTTCCTACTTCTTATTCACTAAAAAAGAAAAAAAATGTGAAGAGAGCTCTGTTTTCTGCTGCCAGACATAATCACTAACTCCAAAACCTGAAAACAAACTCATACAGTAACTTGACACATGATCAAGGCTTTACATATCCACCAATGTGGGAAGAAAATGTACCCAAAAAATTCACTCGTTGTCACAGAGAGCTCATGTGTTAGTACCAAAGTGACTGTCGGAGTGCCTTTAATGACAGTTCACCTGCTCAGAATTTCACAACAAGCAGACAGCTACGCTTCCTTTCCAGTTCAATCCAGTTTATCTCCTCTCCTCAATAGGGTGAATTTGCCATCCCCATGCACTTTGAACCAGTTTTATGATTTTATCTTCATGGCAACGAGCCCCTGCTTTGAGGAAGAGCACTTATTAACTAGAGACAGCGTCGTTTTCAAAGTGATTTATTTTATGAGAGTTTTGAAATAAATGATCAGTCAGTGATTGGCCATAGGGGAAAAGCATATAAAAGCTTACCACATGCACTGAACATACCATCTGGTATCCTTTAAAATCTAGCTTCAGGGTGGCTCAGCTAATTCTTCAGAGTGCTTGATGTTCACAGAGCACACTGAAGCATGAATTGAAAAGCGAGTGACATCGCCCTGTAAGAATCAACACTGGAACTAAAGATTAATATCTTATATCTCACTGTTCCAGCCCATCAGCAAGAGACTGGCATTTTCTTAATGAAAGCTGACGTTATATTCCTGAATTTTAAACTTGATTTAAAAAAAAACCCTTTTTTTTCTGAGTTGGATAGCAAAGTGATGCCTGCACTGTGTGCTGTTCCTCCTGACTGGCTGATGTAAAAGGGAGGTACAACAAAGATATTGTTATTGTTCCTTTGAATTTACTGTTCACGGCATGAACAGCCCTCCGGGTGTGATAAAGTTCCCTGCCTCTGATGCCTGTCACAGCTCAAGATCTGTGCTATTGTCCCTGAAAAGTACCGAATCAGACAATTTAAGTATTGTCTGTTGGTCTTTTACCCCAAAACAAAGGCTGAGGCAGGCAATTATGCCCAATTTTGTCACTGAAAGACAAGAGAGATGCTGAAACCGGAGGGAGTTCAGCAGGGGCCACTGGCACAGCTGGGGGCCAGAGCATGAAGAAAGGCTGTGGAAATTGTATTTCTGAGCTGGGAGAGAGGCTAGGAAGGAGCTCATGGCAGCCTCCAGCCATCCAGGCGGGTGGTACTGAGTGGGCAGAGGTACGTGCCAGGAGAACAAGCCACAAGTCCAGCAAGGGAAAGTCTGACAGGATGCAGGGAATAATGGCAGCTCTCACAGGGGCTGTTTCCAGGCATGGAACATCCAGAGAGGTTGAGCAATCTCTGACTTTGGAGACACTCAGAACTCAGGCAGACAAGGTTGACAGTATCCCTGTTCTGAGACAGAGGTTAGACCAGAGCTTCCTTCCAACCCAAATATTTACATGAAGCTGAGCTAAAAACAGAGTGACCAACACTTGGAGCACACAGGCAGGGTACAGGCCTGAAATGAAGAACTGCCCTCACATTACTACACCAAACAGCCCTTGTGAATAATTTAAATTCACTGTTTCATCCCAATGTTTCTTTCATTACATAATTTAGTGTGCAAAGTAACATCTTGCAATAGGATGTGGCCAGGGCTTGGTGTTAGCCCTTCCCAAGACCTATTCGTGGCACTGAGATGAATTAACTGAATGTAAATTCCACACTGGCACAGGGTGCCCAAAGAAGCTGTGGTTGCCTCAATCCTGGCAGTGTTCCAGGCCAGGCTGGACAGGGCTTGGAGCAACCTGGGATAGTGGAAGGTGCCCCTGCCCATGGCATGGGGTTGGAAAAAGGTCTTTAAGGTCCCTCCCAACCCAAACCATTCTGAGATTAATTTTACAGCCTTCAGCATATCCACACACACAGCTGAAGAGCTGCATTTGCCCAAGGGAGGGGGGAAAGTTCAAAAATTCATAATTTTCTACTTCTGCACATTGAGTGATCCTAACGTGAGGCTCAGCGAGGTTGGCTGGTGAGATTATTGATTAAAAGTGCTTTTGCAGTCCCAGTCTGATATTTAAAGTGAGACATCACCACCATTGTCAGCTGCATGTTTGCTCATTAATTAGGGTTTCTAACTACCAGATTGCTCAGGAAAAAATGTCAGGCTCTGGGGACTCCTGCTGTGTCCACTGGCAGCCCAGGACACGGCAGCAGCACCCACAGAGCTGCCCTTTGGAGCGTGGAAAAGCAAAGGTGCCCTGAACACAGCTGGGAGGAGGATTGAGTTCATTCTTATTTGCTCATTTCTGCCAACGAGGCCACGCCAAAATGGCTGCTCCTACAGGAGCTCCCAGTAATCCCTGGACTCGGAAAGGCAATTGTGAAAGAGCTGTGAAGTCAGCCCAAAATTTCCGTGGCTTTTATTTAAATTCAGAGGGCAGGTGGTTGTGTCCTTATGGGATGGGGTCTATAGCAAATGCCCATTTAGTTTTGGTAGTAATTATTTATGAAAATTAGTCAGCAAAAACATTGCAGTTTCATGCCTGTTACGGCTACCACAGAATTTCAGAATGGTTTGGGCTGGAAGGGACTTTAAAGACCATCTTGTTCCACCCCCTGCCATGGGCAGGGACACCTTCCACCATCCCAGGTTGCTCCAATCCCCAGTGTCCAACCTGGTCTTGGGCACTTCCAGGGATCCAGGGGCAGCCATAGCTGCTCTGGGCAACCTATGCCAGGGCATCACCACCATCACAGCCAAGGATTCTTCTTAATATCCCATCCATCCCTGCCTTCTGGAAGCCATTCCCTGTGTCCTGTCCCTCCATCTCTTGTCCCCAGTCCCTCTCCAGCTCTCCTGGAGCCCCTTCAGGCCCTGCCAGGGGCTCTGAGCTCTCCCTGGAGCCTTCTCCTCTCCAGGTGAGCACCCCCAGCTCTCCCAGCCTGGCTCCAGCCCTTGCAGCATCTCCATCATTTCCTATGCACTTGCTCCAGCAGCTCCATTTCTTGATTTTGGGAGCTCCATAGCCGGACACAACACTCCAGTGGGGTCTCAGGAAACTGGAGCAGAGGGGAAGATTCTGCTACTCATTCTCCTGGGAACACAGCCCAGGACACAGCCAGCTTCTGAGCTGCCAGCGCCCAGCTCCTGCTCCTGCTGCTGAATTTTCCCTGTTCCTTCAGAAAGGGCCGAATAATGACCTTGAAGAGCACAAACAGATGCTCCCTCCCAAGGGAAGGGCGCCAGCAGCATGTGCTGGGCATCGCCCGTGCCCGCGTTTCTGCTGAGTTTAACGGAATTCTCCGGGCATGGAAAGGCTCGGAATTAGTGCCATAGCTGGGAAGGGCAGGGTAGGTGTGAAAAACGCTGAGAGGAATAGTGGATTTGTCTTTACAAACAAGCTGTGGGTCTGCTGGTAGATAAAACTAGCACTGGGAAATAAAAGAAACAAGGGAAGGATTCCACTGATTGATGAATGGAAAAAGATATTTGCTTTTACAAAGAAACTTTAGCTTTGCTGATAAGTGAAATTAGACCTTGAAAGATGAAAGAAACAATGGAGAAGAAAAACCCCTAGATTCCATAAGAATTAAAAATTAAAAGGGAGGGTTATACACTAGAAGGAAATCTCCGGTATCAGGCGTTTTGGGAAGTCTGAACCTCTCAAGTACCTCAGCCAACAGGGAAAGAGAGAAGGGAAATGTGGCCGGGAAATTGGGATAAAAAGGGAGGCTGCGTCCTCCAAAACATTGAGAGACCCCAGGGGAATGTCCCATGGCCTCTCCCTTTATTCGAATAAGGCCAAAGGACTCCTCTGTCTCCTTTTTGGACATAAACCTCTGGTGTTTGTGGATTAATTTTCCTAACAACGCCTATCTCTTGTTTTTAAAATTTTAAAAGTTTAATGGTAATAAAATGGTTATAAAAATAGTAATAAAATTAGAGTAATAAAAATTTGGACAATTTGGATTAGGACAATATGAGACAATAAAAACAAAGAGTTACAGACAGTCTGGGTAGCTTTTCTGGGCAAAATAAGCCTGAAAAAGGCCCCACGTTTACAGAGGATTAACCCTTAAAAACAATAGACTATTGCATATTCATACACCTCAACCATGATGCGTAAATTCCATTCAAACACAGGATTCTGTCTGGTCAGAGTCAACTTCTTCCTCCGAATCCTGACAGCATCTTCATGGCTGAGCAAGGCGGGAAGAAGTTCATTTCTTCTGATAATGGAGCAATAAATTCTCTTTCTCTGAAAGATTCAGGTGTCCTGTGGCTGCCATCTGGTGCGAGTACCTCATTCCTTTCTTAAAAAAATATCCCACATACATACTTTCTATTTTAGCTTTATGTTATAACCTAAAACTATATGTAACACACTACTTAAAAAAATGAATACAGCATAACTTTCTAACATAACACATATAATATTCATTTTAATATTTGCAAAAAGCCAATAATTAAATACGCATTTATCAGAGCAGGGAACCACATCGTGTGTTTGGGTCCTGCCACAGGGGCTGCAGACACAGACACACACAGGGAGAGGGGAAAAGGGAAAAATACAGGTTTCAGGTGCAGCTTGAAGTTTGAAAGGTGAAAACAGATGATTTAGGATAACTTAAAGTGAAAATGTGGTGGTATTTTGTGCAAGGTGAGGGGAAATCCCGGCCAGTGGTCTTGGCCACAAGGCTGACAAAGCTCTCAGCAGTGCGGTGGAATTGTTGGGGCTGTCGGGATTGCCTTCAGTTTTTCCTATTGCGCAAGAAGAAAATCAGAATTGGATTTTCAGCAGTCATATAGATCCATTAGAAACAGCTGTTTATGTGATTATTAATTACGCTGTTTATACGATTGTTAATTACATTGTTAAACATGGCAGGAGTTGTGCAGCTTCTGTTGAAGTGTTTGCGCTGGAGGCTGCAGGTCTAAACAAATCAATGCTCTTGGAGCTTTTACTGGAACCATCAATGGCAATTTACCTTGGACACAGAAATAACATTTTAATTTCTTAGTAGTTAAATCGATATTTTTCTTTTACACTAAGAATATTTCTACTTTTTTTCCCGTTGAAGGGACAGAAAGTAAGCGCTTTGCTTTGTCGGTTTCTGCTGCAGGTGTTGAACTGCACGGCGCAGATTTTGATTTACGGACGAGGGGGGGCGACAAATCAAGATATAATTTTATTTTTTATTAATGAAAGTGGTGAAAATCGTGGTGAAATGATGGCGAAATGCTGTTTAAGAAGAGCTCTCGGAGCCGCCAAGCCAGACCCCCTCAGGGACCGCGCCCGCCCCCCAGGGCTGGCGTCACGTGACCCCGCCCAGCCCGCGCGGCTTTTGTGGGTGGAGAGGGGCGTGGTCTCACGGTTAATGGGCGTGGTCTGTGATGCATACGTATGTGCGGGTCACTGGGGTGGGTGTGGCCTGTGACGCGCTCTGCGGGCGGGAAAGGGGCGTGGCCAGACCGGGGGCGGGCGGTGCCGGTGACACAGCGGCCGTAGAGGGGCGTGGTCGAGCGCGCGCCCCTCCGGTGTGGCGGGGGGGTGGGCGTGGCCGGCGTGACGCAGTTCCGGTTCCGGTGCCCGTCGCGGTGGCGGTGGAGCTGCGGCCGCCGCGTCGCTCCGGGCCTGCACCGGCTCCCCCCGCTCAGGTACCGGCACCGGCCCCGCCGCCGGCAGGGGAGCGCGGGAGGGCGGGGGGCTGCGGCCGCCGAGCCGCCGCGCCGCGCCTCAGCCATCCCGGAGGTGCCGCCCCGCCTGCGGGGGGCGGGCGGTGCTGGTCCCTGCCGAGCACCGGGGGTCGCTCGTGGCGGGGCCTGGTGGCTCTGAGGCGGCGGTGGCGGCGCTGGCTTGGCTGGGTTCAATATTTGTTCGGCTTTTAAAATCTTTATTTTTGTATTTTGCGGCCGTAGTTTATTAATGAGCAAATCAATGAGCGTGGATTGCATTTCAGTGAGTTTAACTTAAAGCTTCCTCTCTAAAGAAGGGCTCGGGAAAGGCGATTTTGCAGAGTTGGTGAGAAGTTGGTTTATTAAATTTTAACGTGTTTAAGGCAGGTGATGTACAGGGAATGGCCAGCACTGCGTGGTATCAGGTTTTATTTCTGATGAAAAACTTGTTTCCAGGAGAATTCCGTGGAGAACGGTGCTGATCTGATGCTCCTCAGCCTTGGTGGTGGAGCTCCTCGTTGCCAGTACAAAAGTGGCTGCTTTGTCTTTTTGAAAGCAGAATGACACGCCCTGAAAGTGCCCTTCCTCAGGGACTGAAGGAAAAAATCGTGGTGAATATCATGAACATCAGGCCAGCCCTGGGAAGCATTTTGGGTATTCTTGGAGCTTGAGTTCATTCAGGTGCATTTTAACAGTGCCAGTTGAAGAACGGTGGCAGGTGGAAATCCTGAGAAGTGATTTTTCTGGAGCAGAAATGTGTCTGGGTGTGTGTGTGTCAGAGGTGAGGGCACAGCTGCAGTGGGACACCTGGGTTTGATGGTTTTTTAGGGGATGACACACCAAAACCCTGTTTGATAGTCACTGCTCAGAGTCAGAGTGTTCATTTCATCCAAAACAATGGCAATAATTAACTGATAATGCTCGAGATGAGAACACAGGCTGCCCAGGAAAGCTGGGGCTGCTCTGGATCCCTGGAATGTTCCTGGACAGGGCTTGGAGCAGCCTGGGATGGTGGAAGGTGTCCCTGCCATGGCAGGGGTGGGATGGGATGAGCTTTGTGTGCCCTCCACCCCAAACCCCTCTGGGGTTCCGTGCTGTGAGGCTCTGTAGCTCTCAGGATAATTTAGAGGCAGCTCTGTGAGATCAGCTGGAATCATTCCAAGCTGCTGGAATCGCAGATCTGTTCCAGCATTCCCAGGAGGGATCTTTGGCAGGGGATCTCTGTTGTGCCCTGGCTCTGTGTCACAGCTGGCACGAACAGGGCACCTCCCTGTGCTCTGTGCTCCCATCTGCTGGGGCTGGGCACCAGCTCTGGGCTGCCTGGGAGGCAGCTGTGGGGCTGGAGGGCCTGCTGAGGGTCAGGAGCTGGCACAGATCACAGATCCTTATGGCTTTGTGTTCTTGGAAACTGCCAGCTCCTCTGTTTGGAGGAGTTATTTTCTTTTTGGTAGTTGACAGTTTATAGCAGATGCCTCCGTTTGTTTGTCGGTCTTAATGACATCTGTCTTGAAAATCTGAAATTTGACTTTTGTCATTTTTTCATTTATAACAGACAGGGAAAGGGGCAGAAATATCCCCAGACCTCTCATAGCCACTGATGATGTAGCTGTTGGGTTAGTTTGTCAGTTGAATTTATTCTCCCAATGGATAAATACACAGAATACACTGAATTATTTTATGGTATGTGAGCACTGGGGAGGCTTTAGGGATGGGGAAGGGGTCAGAGGAGATGATCAGAGAGCTGCAGCAGCTCCTCTGTGAGGAAAGGCTGGGAGAGTTGGGAAGGTTCATCCTGGAGAAGGGAAGGCTCTGGGGTGATCCACTTGTGGCCTTGCAGTACCTGAAGAGAGTCTGCAAGAAAGATGGAGAGGGGCTGGTTAAAGGGACAGGGCACAGGGAATGGCTTCCCAGTGCCACAGGGCAGGGATGGATGGGATTTTGGGAAGGAATTCTTCCCTGTGGGGGTGGGCAGGCCCTGGCACAGGGTGCCCAGAGTAGCTGTGGCTGCCCCTGGATCCCTGGAGAATGAGCAGAAGGGAAAGGGAGGGATCTGCCCCTCTACTCCAGTTTCCTGAGACCTCACTGGAGTGTTGTGTCCAGCTCTGGAGCCCCCAAAATCAGGAGGTGGAGCTGCTGGAGCAAGTTGCAGATGAAATGATGGAGATGCTGCAAGGGCTGGAGCCAGGCTGGGAGAGCTGGGGGTGCTCCCCTGGAGAGGAGAAGGCTCCAGGGAGAGCTCAGAGCCCCTGGCAGGGCCTGAAGGGGCTCCAGGAGAGCTGGAGAGGGACTGGGGACAAGGGATGGAGGGACAGGAGCCAGGGAATGGCTCCCAGTGCCAGAGGGCAGGGATGGATGGGAGATTGGGAATTGGGAATTCCTGGCTGGGAGGGTGGTGAGGCCCTGGCACAGATGCCCAGAGCAGCTGTGGCTGCCCCTGGATCCCTGGAAGTGGAAGGACCTCGGAGCAACCTGGTCTGGTGGAGGAAGGTGTCCCTGCCATGGCAGGGGTGGAACAAGATGAGCTTTAAGGTCCCTCCCAAGCCAAACCATTCTGGGATTCTCTAAAGGCCGACTCTGAAGTGTTGATAGTTAACGCCTGAAGCTGCAGAAATTTGCATATTTTAGAAAACATTTAGAAGCCGTCAAAGACTTGGTGTCTCTTCCATTTTCTCCGGGTGCTATGTTGGGTAGTTCCACTTATGTGGGCAGAGCTGCTGTTGTGGATGAGGTGGTGCTGGCAGGAATTAGTCATGGTGGAGTGACAAAGGAACCTCTCTGCCGAGGCTGCCGTGCCACCCAGTGGAAATGCAGCACAGCCTGTTGCATATCCACAAAACCTTTTTTTCTGTGTTTGAAAGATGATCTTGGAGACAGGAACTAAATCTGGCACATCAAGTGTTGGAATCATGTCATACAACTAAAAAAAAAAAAATAGGAAAGCAGTTGATGCTTAGTTTTGGGTTAGAAAAAGGGCTTTGGATGGCTCTTCCTAAGGAGGGTCTGTAAGGACTGATGGTGGATAAAAGCCAGGAAAGGCAAAAACATGGGAAAAATTGCTACTACACCATAGTTTCAGTGAGATGGATGCAATCCAAGAGGGCTTGGAGCTGCAAAAACCATCGTGGAGCTGGTTTGTTGTGGAAGCTGTGCAGTAGGACGGATTTAGCACGGCGCACATAGCACCAGGCTGCCAGAGCCAGGCACAGACCTCCCTGAGAGTCACCCCTGCTTGTGAAGGCTCTAGGAAGAACTCTCCTGTCAGAGCTGGCTTGGAATTGAGCTTCCCAACCTTTCTCTCTTCCCAGTTCAGCATGAACCCAGCAGCCTGGCTCATCTCACCTCCCTGCTGGTAATTTCTGGGAGCAGCTCATGGAGAGGATATCCACGAGCCTGTGGCCTGAAGGGTTTGCAGGGTGTAATTTCTAGGCAGGTGCACTGAAATCCTTCCTGCCTCTCATGGCTCTTCAGGATAAAGGGTGAGAGGTGAGAGGAACTCAGCTCCTGGCAGCTTTGTTTTTGCAGGCATTGATCATTCCTCTCCATGCAGCTCCGAGGTGGCTCAGAGGGGCTGCCCTGAGCAGCAGAGCTGGAGCTGGCAGGCTCTGGGCTCCTGGGAAGGCAGAGATGTTTCCAGGGGCGTTGGCCTTCAGAAAACAAAGGGAATCTTATCTCAGAGCACAGTGGATGCAAGCAGGACTTCACTCTCAATGCTGCCAGCTCTGTTGTCTTTCTGCTCCCTGCCAAGTGACTTTAACTCCTGAACTCTCCTTCCATTTGTTCTTTCTTCATCCCAACTGCAGGGAGGATCATTTGGAGTAGAGTTGGAATGTGGCAGAATGAATGTCTGTTACATGAATGGGTTTCTCTGCTGCCATCAGTGCTTGTGCTCCAGGAAAGCTTCAAGAGATAATTGGTTCATTCTAATGACTCCAAAAATCCCATCAAGTCACCATATTTTGTGGTGTTGTTTTTTTTTTATTTCCTAAAATCTTGAGCCCTTGTGTGACCTGGAGGGACTTTAAAATTTAAAATTTAGTTACTTGGGGTCTTCTGTCTGACCCTGTCTCTCAGTGATTGGTGAGCATGTGAATGCCTTGGGCAGTAATTGTAACAATATAATTGATATTCCTGTAAGGTTTTGACTGGAATTCTTTAACTAGTGTTGAACAATCTGAATGGAATATAGATTCCAGATTTAAGTACAGATGAGTTCATATGTTGTCTGAATGTTAAGGGTAATTTCAGTTTCTTTTTTATGAAATGAAGGTGGCAGTACCCAGATTAAATGTCTGTTTAAAAAACATCCCTGAAATAGGGCATCCTTTCTGCAAGAGGATCCTTGACATGCTTGGCATGGGCTCAGTTATCCCAAATGTTGCCAACAAATGTTGCTTTTGTCTGCTTGCCAAAGTAAAAAAGCAACTAAATCTCATTGTAAGCTATGCTTAACTACTTTTTTCTTCTTTTTTTTCCTTTTTTTTCATAATAATGCAGCAGAATTGTTCCCTTCATTTTCATGGCACAGAAATATTTGGGAATGATCTGCTAACACATATTTGGAATATCAGTTAATGTTTGGGAAGCAGGCCTGTTTCAGCTGTGTTCACCCACTGCTTGACTTGAATTTACTCCTCTCTGACACTTTAGTGGCAGATCACAGGATTTTCTTCTGAGTTCTCCTTTAGTTTCCTTTCTTCTCTTCCTTCTCTCCCTCGCAGCAAATGTTCCAACTTCTTCTGTGGACTATTTTCAGTCTGTTGTAGATCTGGTTTTCAGTTGGTCTTATCCCATCTCTCCATCTGGCTAAAGAAATGAGGATTCTCTTGACCTGTTTTGGTGTTTTTTTAAATAACCTGATTATGATGATGATTATTATTATCTGTGCCCTTATGTAAAAGTTTTTTTGTACTTGTGTGTATATTAATGTTTCTTTTCCTTTATTTTTGGGGTTATGATAAATAGCTTCTCTGTCCATGGAGGTAAATTGAACTCCAGTACCACCAAAAATCCTCTGCCAACTTATTATTATTGAGTGTGGTTAATTGCAAAAATTAATGAATTCTTAGCAGAAGAGGTATTTCTTGAAGACAAATTGAGTTTGTAATAGATATGTCTCAGACAGCTGAGCTGTTAATAGCAGGAGCAGAAACCACTTCCCTGATGTAGTTCAGATGGTTTCTCAATTTTAAGCAAATAATCCTTGATCTGAAATGTTCCTCATCTGAGACAGAGAGTTCTGACTTGAAAGAACAGCTGCTGTTATAAATTAATACTGGAGTTTTAACAAACCTTTGTATTCATGCAGTTAGGCACTGAATTCCATCAACTTTGTGGATACATATTTCTTAAAAGGTTTATTTAAATTATTAGATGTTTCCTGACAGGTTCATTTAAATTACTAGGTATTTCTTGAAAGGTTTATTTAAATTACAAGGTATTTCTTAAAAGGGTTATTTAAATTATTAGGAGTAACTTGAAAAGTTCACTGTGTTTCCACAGAGGTCTGGGTTGTTTCATGTGGTCATAAATAACTTGGGAAATGAGATGAGCAGTGTCCTGTTCATACAAAGCCATTCAGGAAAGTAAGGATTGGGTAATAAATTAGCAGAAATAATTCAATGGCAATAAATCTGCTGTGATTCAGAGTAGATAAATGTAGAGTGGTGCATATGATTTCACATATAAAATGCTGGGCTGACCCTTGACACTGAGGAGTGAAATATTGCCCCAGAAGTGTCAGTTCCATAGGGATCTAAAAGCAGCTGAAAAATGAAGAAGTATTAGGAAGGAAATAGAAGACAAACCAGAGCATAATTATAATACTGTATAAATCAATGGTTATCCCACATCTTCAGTTCTCTGTGGTTCTTTCTTGTCATTCATCCCAAAAGATACAAAAGACTTGGAAAAGCCTCAAATTGAGGCACGGAGAATAATCAAAGGCAGGGAAGAGCTGCTGCACCAGGGTCAGGGGAATAAACTGGAACTCAGCCTGGAGAAGGGAGAGATGAAAGAAAATGGTAAAAATCTGTAGGATAATGATCAGCATGGGCAGGGTGGGTAAAGAATAGACTTGCTGATTTCCTCAGCTGCAAGTGAAAGTAGTAAAATCCAGGTTTAGAACAAAAAAAGGAGGTGGCTTTTGTGCAACAAATAGCAGCCTGTGGAGTGCCTTGCCAGTGGGTGTTGTAGGAACAACTCTGAAGTGGGCAAATGAGACATCCCCTCATCTAAGTGAAGAAACTGGATGTGTTTGTGGAGAAGGAATAATTTGAGGGTTATTGCTCCATGGAAATTGTGTACAGCTTAGGAGGTGTCTGAGCTTGGAATCATTGAAGTGTTGGGGTGACTGTCATTCCTGTTCTTGTTCTTCTCTACTTTAAGATAAAATGGAATGCTGAGTTAAATGGCCCCTGTCTGATCAGAGCTGTCCTGAGGTCAGGAGATTGTGTAGATAGCAACAAACTTACAATACAGTTTCAGAGAGGATTGTACAAATAATAAAATGTAAGTAATGTGGATATATATTAACCTAAGGGAGTTAAATGTAAATAATGTGGATATATATTAACCAAGGGAGCTTAAAAACCTGATTGATCTGGGCTTTCTGTACAAACCTCCATCCCTGAGACATTCTCTTTCTTAGAAGTCAGTTCTTCACCATCAACAAGGGAAATACAGGGATTGTGTTTTGTGGGAACCACCTTTGCAGTAGTATTTTTAGTTTTCACTTGTCTTTTACATTTTTCCTGCTCTTATGTCCCTACCCTCTCCCCTAAAACTTTTTGACTGCTCTTGATAACCTTTTTAACACTTCCTCACCTCTGGTTATGTGTTAACATGTCTTATTGGTCCCTAATTTTTAGTGCCTGTTTATGTGGAAGTGAGAAGAGGTTGGGAGTTGGATACATATTAGTGACACCCCTGCAGTCAATTATTGAAGTTGGGGAATGTAAATAAAAGCATCCTCTGCCCTTGGTGTTGTTATTTATTCTGAAATGATTGGAGGATAAACCATCAGCAAGCTGTAGTTCTTTTATTTTTGGCAATGAGATCTTTGTGATTCCAACTCTGAGGTCCCCAACATCAGAAGGATCTGTTGGGACAAGTCCAGAGGAGCCACAGAGCTGCTCCAAGGGCTGGGGGCAGACTGGGAGAGCTAGGGGTGCTCACCTGGAGAGGAGAAGGCTCCAGGGAGAGCTCAGAGCCCAAAGGGGCTCCAGGAGAGCTGGAGAGGGACTGGGGACAAGGGATGGAGGGACAGGACACAGGGAATGGCTCCCAGTGCCAGAGGGCAGGGATGGGTGGGAGATTGGGAACAATTTTGAGGGTGATGAGGCCCTGGCACAGGGTGCCAGAGAAGCTGTGGCTGCCCCTGGATCTTTGGAAGTGTTCCAGGCCAGGTTGGAGGGGCTTGGAGCACCCTGGGATAGTGGAAGGTGTCCCTGCCCATGGCAGGAGGTTGTAGCTAGGTGATCTTTAATGTCCCTTCCAACCCAAACCATTCCATGATTCTCTGATTTTATCATGTTTTGGTTTAGTGGCATTGACTTTGCCCACAAGAATCCTGCTATACCTTTTCCAAATCCCAGTTTAGAAAACACCTGGAATCCTTCCCAGGCATCCCTGTCTGGGCAGGCTCCATATGAATGCTTAAAATATTTTTTGCTCTTGCAACGTGACCCATTTACATCCTGTGTCACACCTGTCTGAGAGGAGGCAGGTGGAGGCTCAGGGCTTTCCTTTCCATGGGAACTTTATCCAGAGATAAAGGTGTTTGGGTCACTTTGTGAGCACAGGGAGGCAGCTGGGACAGCAATAAACCCAGGGCTAAAACACAGAGAGTCAATTTATTGCCATTATCTCACTAAGTGGGGATCCCCAAAGCAACACCTGGCACAAGTGTCCATGAGCACTGATCCCCCTGAGCCCTGCTCCAGGAGCTGCTGTGCTCCAAATGAGACAAATGTAGATGTCTCATTTAGTCTTGCTTAAAAATACCTTTATTATTTTCAACAAATTTCACTTTATCTTACCTTACTTTTCAGCACAATGTCTGGAACTGATGATTTTTCGGTAAGTAACAGTTTTTCTTTCCTGAAGATCAACTGTCACCGTCATATTTTCTGAAAAAATCTCTTTGCCCAGGATTTTTCTCCTGGAAAGCTGAGAAGCCTCAGAGAAAAAAGGAAACATTAATTATCTGATTGCTTCTCCTGTGTTTTGCTGGTTTGGAATGTGGTTGGAAATTGTTTATCCAACATGTGAATTGTTTTTACTTATTGGCCAATGATGACCAAGCTGTGTTCGACTCTGAAGAGAGTCATGAGTTTTTTATTAGTATCTTGTAGCCTTCTGTCTGTATCCTTTCTCTATTCTTTAGTATAGATTAGTTTAACATTCTTTAATATAATATAGATCATAAAATAATAAATTAACCTTCTAAGAACATGGAACCAGGTTCATCATTCCTCCCTTCGTCAGGGGTCTCAGAAAATACCACAATCAGCCAGTTGTGTTGATTATCCCAGAAGCTGACAGTTTTTTGAAGGAAGAGTGGAGCTGACAGCTGAGACATTTCCTCTGTGTTGCAGTGGTGGTGTTTTCCTTTTGGGTAGATGTAGCAATCCCTGGACTAAACATCAGAAGCTGCTGGGTGCCTCGTGGGTTCTCTCCTGTGACATTAACTAAGGAGCTATGCTTTCATGGCATCAGGATAGTTGCAATGGAAATTTAGGGAAATGTTTTCAGGTTTGTGCTGCAGCTGCCTGTTGTTCCGTGTGGTGGGTCGCCTTTTATCTCTGGCTTTTTAACTGTGGCCTGTCAGAATGCCTCTGCTGCCTTAGCGATAGGAGCTGCACAAAAATGAATGTAATCATCTCTGTGCAGCCACCAGAGCTCCTCTGCTCCCTCCCTCCGGCAGCCGGGCTACAGCCACGTGGTGGGGGGATGTCTGCAGCCGGGAATTCCGGCCCGCGCATTCCATCCTCATCGCCGCTTTGTCTTTCAGTTGGCAGATGCTTTACCAGACCAGTCGCCTGCTAAAACCTCCAAAGTGAGCAGCACCAAGCCTGGCCAGCAGCCCGGGCAGCCTCCGCAGGGCTGGCCGGCTTCCAACCCTTGGAATAACCCCAGCGCCCCCCCTATGACTCCAACGGGACTGCCACCAAACACCTCGGCTTCCAGCGTGCCCTTCGGACCTCCTCCCACGGGAATGTATCCTTCAATGCCCCCGGGACCGCCTGCTCCATTTCCTCCTCCTCCTACTGGACCCTCCTGCCCTCCTCCTGGTGGTCCATATCCACCCCCAACTGTGCCAGGTCCTGTCCCACCAGGGCAGTATCCTCCACCAAATATGCCCTTTCCAGAGCTTCCACGACCTTACGGAGGTCCAACAGAGCCAGCTGCACCTCCTGCTCCTGTTGGGCCATGGGGATCCATGCCCTCTGGAGCATGGGGACCAACAATGGGAGGGCAGTATCCTGCTCCCAGCATGCCATATCCACCCCCAGGGCCATATTCTGCTCCCACCCAGACTCCAGGGGCTGCGCCGACGGTACCATGGGGTACGGTCCCGCCCGGAACGTGGGGACCGTCACCGCCCGGCCCATTCCCTCCACCCACAGGATCATATCCAGCTCCAGGACTATATCCTACACCCCCTAATCCTTTTCAAGTGCCATCTGGTCCTGCTGGTGCTCCATCAATGCCTGGTGGTCCCCATGTGAGTATTTCATTTTGGTGTCAAGCTACTCTAAAGTGTTTCACTTTTAAGTGGGGAAATTCAGTAGCGTAAAACCTGTTAGTGCAGGTAAGGAGTTTCAGCACACCTCAAGTTTTGTTCCTCAAGTCAGTGGGATAACAGCAATTTAAATATTAAATATATCAGAATGGCTAAATTATGTTAATGTCTCACATTTATATTATATTATATCATATTACATAATATATCATATTACATATTATATCTTATATTACATATAATATATCGTATCGTATATCATATCACATTCTCATATCTCACATAATATATCATATAATATATAATATCATTGTATTATTGTATTATTTTATTTTATGTCTCACATTATATACATTTATATTATTATTTTATATATAAAAATAATTATTATATTATTATAGTGATCTTCCACTGCTTGGAAAAACTCTGAAAGCCAAAAGAGGGGGGAAAGCATTGTAATAATTCTGAAAGAGAAAATATTCTGATCTCTTTAATCAAGACAGCTTGCTGATAGAGCAATAGAGAGGGAATAACAGAATATAAGGATGACTTTGTGATCAATTAAGAATATTTGTAACTGTGAATGAACTGCTGTGTGAAAAGCCTGTATTGACCATGCCTTATTGTCTCTTGCAGCCTTACCGCTGAATGCGTCCTGGGCAACAAAATACTGTAGTTTTCCACCTTCATCCACTACTTACAGAGATTTTTACAGTTTTTGTTTCAGTAATGTATGGGGCTATGAAGAATATTGCCTCTTGTATGTGCATTTGAGGTATGAAGGAGCAGTTTACATCAATTTACCTTGCTCATACGCTGGCATAATTATTTGGTTTAATCAAGTGAAATACAAAGAGAAGAGATCAACTAACACACCTGTGGTTCTTATGTTGGCAAGTATTCCTTGGAAAAACAGGAGTTGCCATGTAAGGATTATAAGGAATCAGGCCCATGGAATTTAAAAAAGTTAATTCTTAAATTAATGCTTTAAGTCTCGTTGCCAGACTCCTGCTGGTCACTGAACGGATGGATAGTCATATTTTGTCTATTTTCAGGTTATTCTAAAAAGCCAATAGAGAAAGTGTTTCAACATTTTAGTCAAGAAGCCTAATTTTTGAACGTGCTACAGTAATTCAAACTAACAAGACAGAGCATGTGAACTCGAAGGTTTTCTCAGCATTTTGTACATACTCAAACCAATTGCTCGGTCTGGGACTACGGAGGAGAAGAGCCACGTTTGGAAGCCTTGGTGTGACTTGTCAGCACACTGTTGGTGTTCACAAACAGGCATTCCTGTGCAAGTGAAATAACCTGGATGTGCAGTTAACTTTGAATCAGCAAAATGTGAGTTTTATGCATGCAAATGAGGACATCCTGTTGCCAGTTCTCATTCTGTGGTGGTTGGAAGTTTGGCTTGGTCTGTGTAAAGAGAAACTGATCCCCACGTAGGTACTTCCCTATTTCTGACCTGGGTTCTAGTCATTTCAAATTTGACTTGGCTGCTGGGTTGTGTAAACCTGGCAGACTTTTTCAGAGTCCCTGGAAACTGAACTTGAGCTTAAAACCCAACCTGAGCATTCCCTTCCCAGCAGTTTTCGGCACAGTTGTGTCACGACAGAGATCCTCGTTGGGCGCGAGGGGCTCTCGTTTGCTGTCCCTGGGAGCAGCCCCTGTTCCCAGCTGGGTGTGTGCATACCTCACGGAGTAGGAGGAATTTGGGAGAAATTGAATGTCAGGAAGCCTGTGCACTGCTGTGCAGCTGCCTCTCCCAAGGGGCACTGCCCTGAGCTTTCGTGTTCTTGCCATATCTGTGCCAAGCACGTCCGAGGGGTTTGCCGAGACGCGGCCGCGGCTCTTGGTGGTACTTCACGGCCTGCCCTTGGACCACGGACAGTTTGTTTCCTCCCCAGCTGGGGATCTCCTGACTTAGCCTCTGTGGGTAGAATTAGGAACAGATTTTGCTTCACATGGTAGCTCATTAGGGAGTCTTTGTATCATGGAACTGTGAACACGAGTTAATTCTCTTCCAGTACTTTCGTGGCTTCCTGCATGCGTGTGATGGACACAAAAAAAAAAAAAAGCACATGGGGTGACCTGGTGGTGATGCTCCTTGGTAGTTACAGCCTTTATGGCAAAGTCCTACAGTATTTTTGCAGGAGAAAGCAGCCAGCTGAGCTGTGGCTGCTTTACTACAATGTCATGAAAGCTGATAGCAAAGGAATGTCTATTTTTTCTTTTAGGAAGACAATACTGGAGCTGAACAAAAATACTTTTAACACTTCAACTTAAACCCCAGCAACTTAACCCTTGGAATAAGAACCAAAAGTGCAAGTCTTCACTAACCTTAAAAAAAAACCCCAGCTGCCCCCCAAGCAGACTTGGCAAGACTAATTAAAAATTAACATAAGCAACATTGACTGCATTTGCTTAAGTGCTTTTTTGATACCTGCAGCCTTAGACTGTAAATCATTGTAATGAAAAAAAAAATTATTCCAAATGAATGGATCATGCAGTAGCAGCCCTCCAGTTGGAATTGCACTGGCCATATGTCTCTGCAGGGAATGGGAAGAGGTAGGAAAGGATAAAGCAAAAGTAGCAAGTAATGATTTTTGGAAAGGGGTTTTGTAAAAGTAACTAGACTTCTAGGTTCTTCCTGAAATAGGCAGGATTTATTACTGGAACATTTAGGCTAAAATTCAATATATATGGGATGTTTTTCAATGTATATTCGTATTTCTTGAGGTCATGAAAACTGTTTCATAACCCCTTTGTTTTTGTGAGCAGAGTTCTTTGCATAGCAGTGAAAAGGGTATTCCTGTTAATCTATTGTGTAAAAACTCAAGGTGTCACTATATACCGTGTAGTAACTTTATCACATGTTATGTCAAGTGTGAGCAACTTCTGGCCTGAAGCTTTTGCAATGGAATTTGTACATTTCTATGCATCATTTTGAGTTCAATTGCTGAGGAGTTCGTTTTGACTTGTGCTTTGAGGTTGACATACTGCATTTGTTTACAATACGAAATATAAGCAATCACATCTTTAAAGTATAGATTATCACCTGCTGCTGTATTTTCTTTAGATGAAACAAATATTGCTGTATGATAGTGAGAAGCTATAAATACAGGATTTGATATTTTTTTGAAAATGCTGTCACTTTTGTATAAGATTAGACATTAAACGTATTTTCAAGACTGTTGTGTTCACTGTTTTTCAATTCCTGCTTTTGACATGCCTGTGTAGACTTTTGCCTTGAATGAATAGTAAAAATAGGACATCCTTGATTTGCAAAGCCTGAATATAAAATCAGAATTACTTGACTTCTGTGAGTGTTTTTCCTCTTCCTTTTGTGATATTTGCAGCCTGTACATAAGGGATATTAAATCTGGATGGGACCATGGCTCTGGTGTAGCATGTCAGCCCCAGGTACTGCCTGTTCACAAATTCCTTGGTAATTAGGAGAGAAAAGATCTGGTCTTGCTTGCTCCAGAGGAGGAATGGGAGTGGTTTTTACCTGTGAAGAGTTGTGTGTGTGTTTTCCCTGCCCCTGAACAATTCCTGTGCCAGATTGACACATGTGGATGTGGTAAGTGACCCCCAATCCCCTGTTCTTACACACTTTGATGGGATAAAGTGAATAACAGAAACTCCAGGGCTTGGCACCAGTGTGAACTACTGAATTTGGGCATCACTTGTGGCTGCATTTCCATGTATTGGCTTGCAGAGCAGTTCACACTGAGCTGGCCAGTGCTGCTGCCTTGGTTCACACCCTTCAGGGAAGGTAAAAATGGCAGCAGTGAGAAGGAAATAATAGAAACAAAAAGCTCTTTTTAGGCCATGGTCCAAAAATAATCCTGACATCTGTTAATAGAACAGTGCAGTGTGTGGGCAGTGCTTTATCCTGACTGTTCAGCTGTGGGATTGTCCCTTCCTCTGGATTTCCCAAATGAGTTCTGTCTGCAGCTCCTGTGCATCAGTAAAGACGTGGCCATGCAGATCCAATGGTGTTAATTGCTGCCCTCCAGACCCAGAAAACTTTGGTTGAATATTTTTGAGGGACCAAGCCCTCTTCCCTTGAGGGAAGGGGCTCAGCCTGGAGAAAGGAGGCTCAGGGGGAACCTTGTGGCTCTGCACAGCTCCCTGGGTGCAGTCTGGGCTCTGCTCCCAGCGAACAAGGGACAGGATGAGAGGGAATTGATCTGCACCAGGGGAGGTTTAGCTTGGATGTTGGGGGAAATTTCCTCCTGGAAAGAATGGTCCAGCCCTGGCACAGCTGCCCAGGGAAACGCTGGAGTCTCCATCCCTGGAGGGATTTAAAATCCATGTGGATGTGGCACTTGGGGACAGGGGTCAGTGGTGGCCTTGGCAGTGCTGGGGGAATTGTTTGACTCCATCTTAGAGGGCTTTTCCAACCTAAAGGATTCAGTAGTTCTAAGTGATATTTATCTATGTAACTCTTAAGGGAGGAGTAAAAGCTGTTCAGGGCTGTTGCAGAGTGGCCAGTGCAGGGTTCATCCCACTGTGGGTGTGTCAGTTCTGCTCCACTCCTGTGAAGGAGGTGCCCAAACTCCTGTGGCTGAGCCCAGCTCCGTCCATGATGCCCAACCACCAATGGATTCACTGCCCAGCCACTCCAGACTGTCCCAGGAGAGAGATGGTGATCTCAGGGTGATTTGGGTTGGAAGGGGCCTCAAAAACCATCTCATTCCACCCCTGCTGTGGGCAGGGATCCCTTCCACTTTGATGGGAAGGGTGCCTGAGCCTCAGTGCAGTGAGACCCTTCGGCATCTGTGGAAGGATGAAATGGTCCATGTGTATTTTTATTAATATTGTCTGCCCTATTTCTGAAATTAAGCTCAGAATTGCAGTTGTTAGAGGGCAATTCCACACACACCAAACAGCCATTTATTCACCAGGCAATGGTGTCTGAGTGTCAGCTGGGCAATGAAAAAACACAAATTTCAGCTTTCACCCAAAGCTTCCAACCAACTCCTCCACGCAGCAGGAATAAATCCCAGGGTGTGCTCACCCCAGACACGGGATGAGCAGGGGGATCCCAGGGGGACTTGGACCCCGGTGTGTCCCTGGGTGGGTGTTGTGGGTGTTTGTGCCCTGCAGGGCAGTGAGCTCTGCACCCACAGCCCCCATCCCTGGGCAGCCTGTGCGACCCAGGGCTCTGGTCTGGAGAGGGCTGGTGCCTCCACTGCAGGGACAATCCCCTGTTCCACTCACTGCTGGCCCAGTTTTCCCATTTCCAAGGTCGATGCAGTGGGCTGAGCTGCTATAACTTTTCCTCTGCTCTCACAGGTCAGTGGAGTGAGTTAACTAAAAATGCCAGCTGATAACAGAGAGAGAACATATTTTTGGTCACTCTTGCCTGCAGAACCTCTCAGGTTTGTTGGAAGCAGGTTGCCCGTGGAAGCTGTGGCTGCCCCACCTCTGGAATTGTCCAAGGCCAGGTTGGAGGGGCTTGGAACAACCTGGAGTCCCTGCTCATGGCAGGGCGTGGAATTGGATCATCTCTAAGGTCTGTTCCAACCCAAACCACCCTGGGATTCTGTGATAGTTTTGTTTCAGAGATCCCCTGGCTGGTCAGGGTGTCCTGTTTGGTGACAATGGGACTTTGCATCTCTGAGCTGCCATGCAGTCCCAAGCTACACCCAGGCCAGTGCACAGCAGGAACAGTTCTGCTCCCTGTTATCACTTTCCAAAGGGAACCCTCCCTGTTAAATGAGAGACTGGGAGATAAAATCACAGTGCCTGTGTTCCTGCGCTCTTCCCAGTTTTCTCATGCCAGGACAGGGAAGGGCTGTGTTGAGCAGCCCTTGGCACACCTCGGGTTTCATTTCAGGTCCTCCTCCTGCTGGCTGTGCAAGATCTTACCTGCTCTTGCACATTCATGTTCTGTGATTAGGGGAGGGAGTTCCTGTAGCAATTAACCCCTAAACTCCTGCATCAGCTCAGTTTCATTCCAAGTGGGAACCAGGAACCTCCCAGTGTCCCTTCCAACCAGAATCACACATCACTCTTAGAAAGTAGTGCTGGTTAAAAGCAAATATGGAATTTATCCATTCTTGAAATAAATTCAGGAGATGACAAAAGACACTGGATTTCATTTGGGAATTCCTGGGCTTGGCATAAATGGGGAGTGGCATGAAGCTGTGCCAGGGGAGGTTTAGGTTGGATTTCAGGAAAGGTTCTTCCTCCAGAGGGTGCTGGCACTGCCCAGGCTGCCCAGGCAATGGGCACAGCCCCAGGGCTGCCAGAGCTCCAGGGGGGTTTGGACAGCACTGCCAGGAATCCCAGGGTGGGATTGTTGGGGATCTGGGCAGGGCCAGGAGCTGGATCAATGATCCCTGTGGGTCCATCCCACTCAGGATACTCTGTGACACCCCTGGCTCATGAATGCAGCGTTGTCATGGGGTAGATCCATGCTGAGAACCCCAGAAATGTGTCCTGACAGGGGCTTTTTGTGAGGATATTCCACTTTTCTGAGCTGTTAAAGGATAATGAGAAGTAACCCTGTGCTGTGGTGCCTTTTGAAAGGAACCTGCTTCATTTGCACAATGTGAAATCTTCCCATTCCAGTGCTTTGTGATATTTTTTTACATTCCCGTGCTATGTGACAGAAATGGTTCAGGGGGGTTATTTCCAAATTGTCCATGTTCCCTTCAGTTACAGGCAACACCCTCCAGCAAAGAGAAGGTGGCAGAATATCACAATTTAAATTGACTTAAAGTGGGGGAAATTGCTGCTTTAATACCCTGGTGCTGCTCTCCCTGTGTGCCCAGCTCTGTAAAATCAGGGTTTGCTGCCACTCCTCAAGGACACAGAGTTGTTGATCTTGAAGGTTTTTTAATTGAGGTATTTCAAAGTCTCATCAGCTTCCACACCAGGCTTTCATTTCTGCATTTCTGTCTGGATTTTGTCCTGTTTCCCCTCACAAAGCAACAAATATAATAATTTAATAATAATATAAACAAATAAACCTGGAATGCTGGGCTGATCACATTCATGGCTCTGTGCTGCCACTGTCACCATCCTTGTCCTGATGCTTCTCTCCTGGGGCTCTGTACTGGCTGGCACAGTAAGGAGCTGCTAAAAGGAGAGTGGGAGTGGAGTGACATCAAGCAAAAACTGCTCTGAGTGGGTCAAAAAAAATATATAAGGTGTTGGGAAAACGAATTTTTGAGTGTTGTGTGAAAGCAAAGCACAATGAGGCTCCTCTGGATTTTGCCCCTCCACCACCCTGCTCATCACCAGAGGGCTCTGCTGCTGCTCCACCTGCCCTGCAAAGCCTCTGGGAGAGGGCTAATGATTATTTTTTGACATTGAACTTGACAAAAAATGGCAAAACCAACATTTTAGTGGCATATGGTGCTGCTGGGAGAGGCTGTTAGGAGCTGCAGATTTGCACAGACCTTGCCTGAGCTCTGGCTGCTGCAGGAGGAACACAAACACAGGAGGTTTAAATCTGGGCCCTGCTCAGTGTAAGGGCTCACAGCAGGATGGATTCCTGTGCTCTGCAAAAATCTAGTGCAGGAGAGAAGGAAAATGACTCCTCCAAAGCTCTTCCCTTTCCCTCTCCTCTGATTTCCTGAGATCTGGCAAAAACCACCCATTGAGGTTGGATTGGTGTTTCCCAACCTCAAAGATTCTGTGATTGCTGTGTAATAAAGTTGTTTTAAACTCTGCAGAGTGCTTGGTACTGAGGTTTTCTGCTGAGCTGTCCTGGCTTTCTTTGCCCTCCATGTTTTTCCCAGCCCCATGCGCTCAGGGTGGTGTCGCACAGGGGTTTTGCTCTCCTTGTGGAGCACCTGTCCCAGAGACAAGGGGGCTTTTCCTTGCCCTCAGTGAACTGATGAAATCCCTTCCTTCAGCACAGCACTGTTCCTCTCAGCTTTTTAGGCTGGAGTAGTTTCTGGAGGGCTTGGCTGAGGGTGGGCAAGAAAAGCACCAAGGTCGTGGATTTTGATAGCAAAGAGCCACTGGGGGCTTTGGCCCCACCTGCACCAGCATTTGGGGTCACTGTAGGCATTGCTCCTGCACTTATTTCATCTTATTTGCATGCAGGATGCTCCATAAGGGCCCCTGGGCACCAGGCTGCAGAGGAGGATGGAATTTCTATCAAGTTCAAAGCCAGGGGGAGTGTGAGGACTTCTGTAAAATCTCTGCTGACACAAATTGCTGCGAGACTCATTTAACGCTCGAAAAGCAACTTGTGCTCCATCTGAATGCCAGCCTCAAAGTGCTTCTCATTTCCTCGTCTTCAATCACATAAAAGCTTCAGGGTTAGCAGGGTTTTGCTCATCCACAGCCTCAGCATGAGAAGCTGGGTGAGGATTTTTGGGGGGGACTTGCAGCTCTCCTGGTTCTGCCAGGGCAGGAGGGGCTGGGTGAGTGCAGCTTGGTGTTTCCCAGGAGGAGGGAGCTCCAAAGGCAGGAGTTTTGCTTTGGTGCTTTATAAAAAGAATAAAAGGAGGATAAAGAGCAAGCCCAGACCTGTTGTACGCATGAAGTTCATGTGAGCAGCAGGGGTGGTGCTGCTTATCCCCTGGTTTTCTTTTCTTTGCCATCAAACTTGAGGTGCTCAAGTTTTCCTTCCTCTGATGGAGTTTTCCCCCAGTGCTGGGGCAGAGTGATTTTGGGGAGGGGGAGATGGTGATGCAGCCCAAAAAGCTCTGGAATGAACCAAATCCTCAAAAGGACTGGAGGAGAAGGAGAAGGAGAAGGAGAAGGAGAAGGAGAAGGAGAAGGAGAAGGAGAAGGAGAAGGAGAAGGAGAAGGAGAAGGAGAAGGAGAAGGAGAAGGGGGACTCTTCATCCCTGCTCTCAGAAGTCCTGGGATGAAATTGCTCAAGTCTGGCAGGTCCCAGAGGAGATTCCCATTGCCTGATTTGGCTGTGCTGCCCTTTTTTATTGCCTAGGTGAGTCAGAGGTGACTCAGCCACTGGAGTTCAGGGCTGGAGCTGTGGTGACACCTCAGGAAAGTGCCATGAGGGCTCCACAAAGGCTCCTCAAAGCCTCATCCCCACTCTGAGGCAGAAAGGAGGTGATGCTGTCCCAGCTCTCCAGCCTGGGAGGTGGCACAGGCAGAGATGGTGGCTGAATTTAGCACCTGGGGATGGTGCCAAGCACAGCCCCCGTGGCAGAGCTGCAGCCCAAACATTGCACACTGTGGGTGCTGCCAGTCCCACACACATCAGGCCACAGGAATCACAAGGCAGGGAAATGTGGATGTGGCTTCTTCTGCTCTGAGAGGGGAAGTGCATCTCTCACGCCATGGAGATTCTTGCCCTCTAGATTGGTTTCCTCCAATTAATTCACCATTAGCTTTCTGTTTATTATTTTCCATTACTGCTTTAAAGTTATTCAGTAATCCAAATGACTGCTGTAAAGGTATTTCCCTTCTGGAGATCAGTTATCTGTTGCAGTGGGGTGTTTTTCCACAGCTGCAGTGAGGAACCTCCCCCAGGCAGGCCCAGCCACTGTCAGGCATCATTTGGCTCTTGGCATTGGAGAAATGCTGGGAATTCTAAAATGGGGAAAGCAGCTCGTGCTTGGGGTGTTTGGCTGCAGCGAAGGGCAAGCTGAGAGCACATCCCCAGAAATGGGGTGGTCCCATGGCTGATCCACCTCCCTGGCTCCTCCATCTCCCACCCCCTGGGTTTGTAATTTGGGGCTTTAAATCATCCATGGTACCAAGGGGGGTTTTGTTTTACGTGGAGGGTTCTCTAAAGCAACCAAGATACTTGGGATTGCTTAAAAAAAAAATAAAACCCACACAATATATTGATTTTTGAGGCCATGACTAATTCTTTACCCACTTTGGACGAGCCAGGGTTGCATGGCCAGGCGTCACAAGGCTGTGAGTGAGGAGATCTGTGTCTCCCCCAAAGCCAGGGTGTTCCAGCCCTGCTCTGCTGACTCCTGGCCATAAACCAACCTCCCACCTCCCTGGATCCCAGAGGCAGGGCTGTGAAGCTCAGGGGCCACGCCTGGGTGTCCTGTGAGTCACCAAGAGATGATTTAGGTGAGGAGCATCCCTGGCTCAGTGCAAAGGGCTCAGCACCCACCCCATGGGTGCTGAATCATGGAATTGGGGAATGGCTTGGCTTGGAAGGGACCTCAAAGGCCACTTTGTTCCATGGGCAGGGACACCTTCCACCAGATCACGTTGCTCCAAGCCCCATCCAACCTCACTCATCATCCTTGCTGCAGCTTGGGTTATTTAAGTTAAGGAATTAGTTAGATCTGGTTTTGATTTCTGTACCCACTGACTTTTGGTCAAATTTTCTTTATCCTCCTGTGTTGGGTTGGACTCGATGATCTTTGAGTCACTCTGTGAATTCTGTGTCTTGCATAACTGCAAGTACAAACCTCAGGCCATTGGAGCAGGAAAAACAAAGAAAACGGGTAAAGATTTTTAGTTGATGTTTGAAGCCTTTGAGTAAAATAACGAAAATAGCAATACCTGTTTCCCATGAAAATCTTTCTTCCCGAAGACATCTTGAGGGAGTTTTAGGGAGGAAGGGAAAACGTGCTCTAAGGAATTCACAGAGCCCTGTCTGTGCTACAGGCTCAGGAAGCTGCAGCTCCTCCTGCCATGGATCAGGGATCCTTGCTGGCTTGAGTCCTCTCCAGGTCCCTTTGCCCTAAAACACCTCCAAAGACATTGCAGTGTCTGTTTGCTGTGGGCTGGCTGCTGTGAGAGGCGACTGAGGCAGCACTCCCTAATTAAGTGCATTTCTTATGGACTAATATTCTTAATATCTGTTACTTAATACACATTAAGTATTATATACACATTTCCCTGAAGTACTCTATTTCCAGCCATTCCCATGGGCATCCCTGGCATTTTTACAGCCTCAGGTTTGGTCTGAATCCCTGTGACAAGTATTGCATGAAGCTGCAGGATGTTAAAATCCAGGCTGGAGCCCCGATGGAGAGGAGGCTTCCCTCTTTTAAGCAAAATCTTTTGGAAAAGCAGAGTTGAAACAGAGGGATTTATACTAAAATTAATCAGGGTTAAAGTGAACAGATTTTTGCCCTTTTTTTTGTGAGATATCAGCTGCAGCTGAGCCCTTTAGCTGAGGGCTAAAAGCAGCAGTTTGTGCTTGTAATGGCACCAATTAGAGGGTGCCTCCCTCTGTAACCTTTGGTCAGCCCTGAATTGCTCAGGGAGGTGGATTAGATGGTCATTGTGGGTGTCTTCCTACTGAAATCCTCTCTTCTGTTCGATCCTAATCTAGTCCATTCCGTTCCATTCCATTCCATTCCATTCCATTCCATTCCATTCCATTCCATTCCATTCCATTCCATTCCATTCATTTCTTTTCCTTCCCTTCCCCTTCTCCCAGCAGCACAGCGCAGCAGATCAGGATTTCAGCTCAAAACCACTTCGTCCTTCTCCATTGCTTTGAGCTGTGGAGCCCACGGAGCACACCAGAGATGATTCACCCTCAACCTCAAATAAAATCGGGTTTGTTGAAATCCCAGCTGCCTCCAGCAGCTTCCCGAGCCCATCCTCTGCCGGCCCTGCTGTGTCGGGTGAAAACAAAGATTTTTTAGCTTTTTTTTAATTCGTGGGGAAGGAGAAAATGTTCAGAATTTAAAGTCCAATGGGTGTTTTACCGAGCTGGGGGGATGGAGCCGTGAGGCACGCGGGCAAACATTGGCAAGGAGAGAACATCTGGGCAGGGAAACGGGAACAGCCGTGCGAGGCACAAACCGCCAGGAAAACCAAATATTCCCTGTTGCCATCCCCCGTGGGTGATGTCAGGGCTGGAAAAGGGGAAATACGGGGCTCCTGGGGGCTGTGCCGGGTGTCCCCGCTCGGCGCCGCCCCCGGGCGGGTCCCGCAGCGGAGCGCAGAGCGAGCGCGGAGCCGCCGCACGCAGGTGAGGGATGCGGGATCCCGGGGGGAGCGGGGGGGATGAGGCACAAAAATCCTTGCAAAGGAAGGGATTGGGGTGCGCTCGTGCCCTGGGAGAGCGAGGGACAGGCGGGAGCTGCCGCGGGTTCTGCGGTTTGGGGCGCACGGAGAGCCCCGGGTGGTTCGGGGGGGATGGAGGGATGGAGACTGTGGGGGAGCCCCAAAGGTGCTCGTAACTCCTGGGGGGCTGGACAGCCCTGAAACCCTCACTGGATTTAGGGGTGATGGAGGGATGGACTGTGGAGCAGCCCCGAAAGTGTTTGTAACTCCTGGGGGGCTGGAGAGCCCTGCCCCAAAATCCCTGCAGGGTGAAGAAAATATAATATAATATAATATAATATAATATAATATAATATAATATAATATAATATAATATAATATAATATAATATAATATAATATAATATAATATAATATAATATAATATAATATAATATAATTCAATACAATACAATATAATATAATTCAATATTATACAATATCACATCAATATAATTCAATATAATACAATACCACATCATATAATATCATAGATATTTATTATTTATATTATTTATAATTACTATATTATAACATAATATTATATGTGTTATATTATAATAAGTTGATATTGGAAGACAGAAGATACTGACTGGGCTTTGTAAGAAATGCTTCTTCATATGGGCCATTTTTATTTTTCTATTCTGACAGTTATGTTTAGGAGGGAATAGGTTTATTTGAGTTCTGCAAGAATAGCACCAAAGGGGGGAGAAATGGTGTTTCTTTCCCAAAGAGAAGGTTTTTTCCACTTGCTGTGAGCATGAGGAATGCTCGGGGTCAGCTCTGGGATGTTCCCTGCAGCTGATCCTTGCTGGGGCAGGGAGAGCTCAGCTGCCCAAATGCTGTTGGAAATCAGAGCTCAGGTACTCGAGGAGCAGCTGAAGGAGCTGGAAAGGGGCTCAGCCTGGAGAACAGGAGGCTCAGGGGGGACCTTCTCCCTCTCCAAACTCGCTGCCAGGAGGGTGGATCTGGGAGGGATTCAGGCTCTGGTCCCCGGGAACAGGAGACAGGATGAGGGGAAATGGCCCCACATTGCACTAGAGGAGCAACTAGAGGAGGTTTCACTGGATATTAGGGAAAATTCCTTCATGGAAGGGTTTGCACAGCTGCTCAGGGCAGTGCTGGAGTCCCCATCCCTGGAGGGATTTCAAAGCTGTGTGGATGTGGCCCCTGGGGACACAGTGCTGGGGGAATGGTTGGGCTGGGTGCGCTTAGAGGGCTTTTCCAGCCCCAATGGTGCTGGGATCCTCTGCAATCCATCGCTGGGGTGCTGCTGAAGAAGGTGGGAGAAAAGACCCCTTCCCATGGCAGCTGGCAGCTCTGGGAGAGGGCATTTCCAGGAGCTCCAGGAGCTCCAGCCCTGCAGTGACAGACAGGAGGTGACACTGGGCTCCAAGCCTGCTGCAGAGGATTAGGGGTGGCAGCGGAATCGTGGGTTTGGGGGTTTCGGGTACAGCCCCCAAAGTGCCCAGATGTGTCCCCAGAGCTGTGTGGGGGACACGAGGCTCTCCCCCTGTCCCTGGGGCCCTGAGGGAACAGACCAGGAGCAGAACCAGGGGTCCTGCAGGACCCCTCTGGAGCAGCACAAGGCGCTGTGGAGCTCACCCGACCTGGCTGTGCCTGCACCCCGGCTTCACCTGCCAAACTATGGCAAACCCAAGGGTTTAGGAAGAGCCCAGAAGGCAAATAAAGCTTTGGGAGCTCTGGGTCACTGCATTTCTGCCTTAAAAACTTCAGGAGAACGAGTGTTTTGCAGGGAGAGGAGTGATTTGCTGGCTGTGAAACTGGGGATTTGTTATTCCTGGGGCAGGGCAGCCACACCTCCTGCGAGCTTTGTGCCTCTGGACGTTTCTTTCAAAGAGAATTTGCCTTCTCTGCTCTAAATTTGGAATTTTCCTTTTCTTCCCCTCTTTCTGGCTCTCCCTGTTTCCTTCTCTTATGAATGCTCCCTTTGATGGGAGGAGCCCAGCTCGGGCTATTCCTGCGCACAGGCAGGTGTGTGTTCTCTGTGTGTTTGCGGACTCACAGAACTTGCAAAGCAGCTTTTATCGGCTGGCCCTCCCACGGTGCCCTCCGGCCAGAACGGGACAGTTGTGGATGAATGGGAGGACAAGTGGGACCTGTGCGGGCGCTGCCACCCTCCTCTGCCCATCCCGTGTGTCACAGGGTGTCCCCGATGTGCGGGGCTGGCTTTGCACCCCCCGGGCTGATGCTGCCCCTGCACCCCTCGGGGATCCCGTTTGGGGTTTTTTTATGGAAATGGGAATCCTGGGTGGTGCCTCAGGGCTGGGGGAGTGAATAACTGGGAGTGTTGTGAGCTGCGGTGGATCCATCCCGAGGGTTCGCCCCGGGGTGTTCGGGCTGCTCCCAGCAGCGCCTCCCGTTTATCCCCCAGGTGTTGGACCAGGATTTGTTCTTTGGAGTTGTCAGCTCTGCTGGGCAGGTACGTGATGGCAACTGAGCAATTCCCATCAATTCCCATCAATTCCCATCAATTCCCATCAATTCCCATCAATTCCCACTAAACTGTAACTCCCCTCAAAAATTCTGGTTTTTGGACGGGGCAGGTTAAGAATGACTGACGCTTCCTTTTTTGTTGTTTTTCAGGAAAAATGTCAGACGGTTTCTCTGTAAGTATGGAGTTCTCTAAAAACCCGTGGGGGTGTGGCTGTGGCCTTGCAGCAGAGACCTTTGGCTGGGATGGGAGGGAACACATCCTTGTCCTTGCTAAGCTGCTCAATCCCCAAACCCTCTGCAGTTCTGTCTGCAGTTTTCTGGAAAAACCCAAAAACCCAGGGTGTAGCTGAGAGCTGAGCTCTTGCCCTTGGTCACTCTGCAGGCTTTGGAGAGCTCAGTGTGATCCCAGCAGGAATCTGCCCCAGCTGACCTTGTCCTCTCCTGTGTCCCCAGCTATCTGATGCCTTGGCCAACAGCAACAACCCAGCTCCCTGTGCCCCCCCAGCCCAGGGCTGGCCCTCCTGGGGGAACCAACCAGCAGCTCCTGGAGCATTCCCAGGGTATCCTGGAGCACCTGGAGCCTATCCTGGAGCACCTGGAGCCTATCCTGGAGCACCAGGAACCTGTCCTGGAGGACCTGGAGCATACCCTGCATACCCTGGAGCACCTGGAGCTTATCCTGGAGGCCCAGCAGGACCAGGAGCGTATCCAGGAGCACCTGGAGCATTCCCTGGAGCTCCACCAGCAACAGGGCCGTTTTCTGCCCCAGGACAACCACCCTGTGGCCCTGGATTTGGGCCTTCTGCTCCTCAAGGAGGACCAACGGCTCCTCAAGGAGGACCAACAGCTCCACAGGGAGGACCAGCTGCTCCTCAGGGAGGACCAACCCCTCCAATGGTAATGGCTCCATCATGATGAGGGTTTGTGTCCTCAGGGGCTGATTTTGCTTGGCCAAGGGAAGGGAATGGGGCTGGCTGTCCCCAGGGGTGGCGTTGTGCTTTTGAGATGGTTTTTTGCTGACACCAAATGCCTGTTGTCCCCCAGAAAGTCCCCTTTGAGCTGCCCCTGCAGGCAGGACTCGTCCCTCGGCTGCTCATCACCATCACTGGGACTGTGAACCCCAACCCAAACAGGTACTGGGGGGTCCAGCTCTGAGGGTGGGGGCACTGCTGGATGCAACAGGGGGGCTGGAATCTGCTTTCCATTCCTGAATAACCCCTGCCTGGTGTAACATCAAATATTACACCAAACAAATGTGTAAATGCCCTGTTGTTGCCCTATAGGGTCTGTGGGGTTCTCTCTGCTATTTTTGGGAAGCCCTGCAACAGAGCTCAGGGTTTTTGTAGCAAAAGCAGCAATTCCATTATTGTTTTTGCAGGTTTTCACTGGATTTCAAGAGAGGGAATGACGTTGCCTTCCACTTCAACCCCCGCTTCAATGAAGACAACAGGAAAGTCATTGTCTGCAATTCCATGTTCCAAAATACCTGGGGGAAGGAGGAGAGGACAGCTCCCAGGTTTCCATTTGAAGCTGGAAAACCCTTCAAGGTACCAGAAAAACCCATCCCAGCTCAGTCTCAGTGAACCAAAAGCACTGAGGGGGTTTGGGCAGCAAGACCTGTGCAAGGACGGTGATGCTTTTGCACAGGGATCAGCTCCCAGGGCTGTTTCTGGGGCAGCCACCCCATGTGCTGTCCCTACAGCACCTTCCAGCTCTTCTGACTCCCTCCTGCAGCTCCAGTTGCCCAGGGCATAACTTCTCCCCTGCTCTGGTATCCCCATGGGTTATGAAACCCTCCTTATTTACACTGCTGTTCTGCACAGTGGTTGGACAGGTTTCTGTAACGTGTTTTCCCTGCTGGCAGCTCCTCTCACGAGGTGTTTTTCCCTGCAAAGGAGGTTCACAATGTGGAGTCTTGCTTTGAGGGACTGGCACAGGGATGAGGAGGCAGAAACTGGGCTGGAACACGGAGGAGGGAGAGCACAGGAGAGTTTTGGGAAGGCAAAGGTCGCTGGTGTTGCAGCTCCTCCACACGCCCCAGGGCTGGCGGCAGCCTCCAGCCAGTGCCAGCCTGCCCGGCTGTGTGCCTTAAAACAGAACAAATCCAAGTGGTTTTGGGGCTGATGTGGGGTTTTTATTGCAGCTCCAGGTGCTTTGTGAGACGGATCACTTCAAGGTGGCCGTGAACGACGCGCACCTGCTGCAGTACAACTTCCGCGAGAAGCGGCTGAACGAGGTCACCAAGCTCTGCATCGGGGGGGACATCGCCCTCACCAGCGTGGTGCCCACCATGATATAACTGGGGGGACTCTGGGCAAGCTCTGCTCTTGTAGGGTGGAACACAAGTGCCTTCTCACCAGCTTACTGTGAGGTAATAAAACATTTAACCTGTACAATTGGGTTTTAGTAATCTCTCGAAAGACATGACACGGTCCAGGCGAGCTGAGCTCTGATGTGGAAGGAGCTGAGCTGCTGCTGTAGAGGCAGCAACAAGGAGTTTGATTTCTGTGGAGAGGAACTTGGGAAAGCAGCCTGTGGCATTCGGCCCTGGTCCTGTGGACAGGGGCAGCAGTGCTCTAGGGAACACAGAGAAAACCTGACAGCCTTCCAAGCCTGACCAGGATGAGGCATTTCAGAAGAGGGTTCAGAGCTGGAGGAAGCAAAATCTCTCTGCTAAACCATGGCTGGAGAAGCCATCCCTGTCCTTCCAGTGTGTCCCAGGAACATTTCCCAGCCCAGGGAGATCCCAGCCCTACGAGCGTTGGGTACTCCATGAATAGGTCACGAGGCTTGTGCTGCTCCCCACTCATCACCCCTGTGTGAGTCAAGAGCAGTTTCAGGGGTGGGGAGCTTTATTGGCAAGTTCATCCTGTGAGTCAGGCTGGTAAAAAAAGAAAACAGAAGTATGTTCCCTTTGCTGTGAGTCACTGCAGCCTTGTCTGGAAAACAACAGTGCAACAGCCACCACTGAAGTTTCCAAAGCTTTCTCTGACGTGGCTCATGCTGTTTTATAACAGTGACTCCTTTCATACTTTGAGTGCCAAGTTACAAGCAGAGTCCTTAAAACTTACAGCAGATGCAGCAGTCTAGAGCAGCACACTGCTACCACCAGCATGGAGAAGCTGTGGCTGCCCCTGAATCCCTGGAAGTGTTCCAGATCAGGTTGGATGGGGCTTGGAGCAACCTGGTCTGTGGAAGATGTCCCTGCCCCTGGCAGAGGCTGGAACTGGATGGGCTTTGAGTACCCTCCCAACCCAAACCATTCCTCAGCAGGAAAGTGATTAAAAGGATTCCTAGAACTGGAGTTAGAAACGAAGAAAATGGATTCCAGCACACATCAGCTTCCTCTTTATTCAGTGTAATCAGTCCACAACTTCCAGGTTAAAACTTCACCCCTGGCAGTGGCAGCAACACTTCCTGCTGAGGGACTGAAATCTCTGCTTGGTTTGGGATCAAGGCTGGGGGAAGGATGTGTGTGTTACACTCAGGTCACTGGTACAAGAAGAAGCCCAGTGAGGTATTTGTTAAAAATATAACAAGTGGTGGTACTGTAATGCTACTCCTCAAATCCACAGTCTATAGAACTGGCATGCTCCTTATGCACAAATATGTTACAGTCTGGATGGGGAATGCACAAGGAATAAGATGAGAGAAGAGACTGAGCATAAACATGACAAAAACAAGTAGAAAACATGGGTCTATTAAGATACTGAATAGAAAACTGCATCCTTAAAGGAAATAATATCAATGCCTATTTCAATACATCACCAAGAAAAGGTATTCTCTCACTTAGAAATCCTTGTTCTGCGTTAGTTTCTGACATTACAAATCCAGTGGTTCTTACACACCAGGAAAAGTTTCCCAGGAAAGAACTGCAGGCATCCAGCCCTGCCAGAGCTGGCACTGAGGCAGGTGTGAACACAGCAGCCTGGGGGTGCACAGGTACCCCCAGAGCATGGCAGAGTGTTCTGGGGAGGGAACAGGCTAGGTGTCACCCCAGAAGGTGCCATCCCAGCAGATACAGGGCACAGGCACAGCTGGTGGGGTGGGCACCTTGTAATAACAATAAGCAGTGAGGTCAGATTAGGGTAGAAAAGCTCAAAGGTGAACAGTTTTACAACCTGGAGGAGACAGGAAATACATTAAATGATACCAACATAAAAATGCTTCAGGTTGCAGTGAGAATTTACAGCCAGAGGATACAGCAGGGATCACCAGAACACAGCCCACTACTGATGTGCAGCAGAGCTTGGTGCATCACAGCTGCACCATGAGATGATACAAACCCATTATCAGATCCACTACCATGGGTACTCCTCCTCTCTCAACACATTCCAGGGTAGCAGATTGTGTTCCAGACACCCCTCTGTGGGCTTCCTGTTCATAGAATTTACATATTTTGCATTTCAAGTCACTTTTCATTGATCCCCAGAGGGACCAACGGGAGAAAACACGATGAGGTCACTGAATACTTCAGCTGCTGCAAACTTCTGGGCTTTGGTCTTGACTGGAGTGAAGGGGAGCTGAGCATCCAGCATTGGCTGTGGGAGGAGCAGAGAGTGGAGTCAGGGTTGGAGGAACACTTAAACCACAGAGCACTGCAAGGACTCTGATTTCCCCAAAAGTAGTTCTACAAGCTTATTTCCCAGGCATAAAATAAAAAGTGATTACATGTGGTCTGTGCTGAAGACAGACACTCCTTACTCAAGTCAGTAATCCATATTTTAAAGAGGATTTTTCACAAGAAAATCTACACCCAAATTCTACTAATTGTATTAAATATGAAAGCTTTTGCACATCTGCTTTTCCCTGCTGAATGTTACTTCCAGCTCTAAATGCTGAGGTGATTAAAAAAAGATTTGGGGTAGACTTAAAAAATTCCAGGAAGAAAATAAAAGGCTGTTAGTGAATATCTACAAGGAAATTTGTAAGAAACACAATTTAAAGGCTCAATCTGACAAGAATCAGACATTGTCCTGCTACAAATGTCTTGATTCATCCTACACTCATCATGTGCAGTAAGGAATACCAGTGTGAGCCCAGCAAGGAGACCGCTGGAATGTGGTTTGTATTTAAAGCTACATCAATTGGCTTGATAACATCTTTAAGAGTTTAGTTTTCTTTGTGCAGTAAATGAGTCTGCAGCAAAGGTGAACAGTCCTGCAACATGCAGCTTGCCTTAGTCAAATAAACTTGAAGGTCAACTTACCATATCAAAAGGATTTCTGTCAATGAGTGTCAAATCACTGCAGGAAACATCTGAAAAATAAGTACATAATTAAAAAAAAAGTTAGTCTGATGTTGCCAAAGCTGAAAAAACAGTATTGTTTTCTGTATTTATTAAAAGAAGAAATCCAAACTCTAAACTGTATTTATTTATTTATATTAGCTTTCTCCTTCACATATCCCTCAGAAACTGTTCAGAGAAATCCAGGGGCACTGTTTGCTCATGTGCAATTTGTGTTTAAGTCACACCAGCTAAGGGAGGCTTTTCTAACAGCACCCATAAATCAATCTGATTTCAAAGAGTAATATTCAGATTATCACAAATCCTGAGGATAACAGAAGGCCCCAGCAATGCCACCCATGCAGCTCTGAGAGAAGCACCTGGCTGATGGATTTGTGGCTCTCCAGACTGGGCAGAGTTTGTCTCCTTCTCTGGGCTGCACATGATGATGTCTTGTCCCTGTTCTGCAGCAGACAGTTCCATCTCTTCCATGCCATTCACTGCTTTAGATTCACTGCTAGAATCTCCCCAGGACCTGAAAAACAGAGATTTTCTCTGTTCCCAGCCATGTCCTTGTTATGTCAGACCAAGTCCACACATCTCACCTACAGATTTTATGGACAGTTCAGGAGAGATTTAACTCCAGGCACTGTGCAAGGCACAGGCAGGCCAAGGCTCAGGGTTAAGGCTGTGACTCATATCCCAAAACCCCTTTAAAGCCTAAAAATCCCTCTGACAGTATAAGGGAAGTTTTTTCCACAGGAAAGAAAGTTTTGAACTTCAAGTGTTATCTGGTGACTTTTCCTCCAGAAAAACCCATCAGCAGCACTGAAAGGTTTCCCCAGAGAGTGAAATCACCAACCCTCATTTTAATAGAGAAAGGATGCAGTAAAAAGCCATAAGAAAAAAATTAGTAGCCAGGATTTAAAAAAAAAAAATTATATGTAGGGGGATGGGAGGGGAAATGACTGCTGCAGTCATGCACAGATCCAAGCAGTAACAAATAAAATTTAAAGACTCCATTTCCAATGAAAGTTACTAAAGGATGATTGACTCCAAAGCACTGACTTTCACTGGCAGCACAGCATCACCTGAATTAGAGGCCACATTTCTGCTCTTTTAAGGTACTCAAACACAAGCAATGTGTCTGAAAGTCTTCAGACATTTCAGGACATGCATTTCTGACACTTGGATTAGTTCTTTTAACTAATTAAGGAGATTAAGAGCCCAATGCTCTGCTGTGGAGGATGCTCTGAGGACTGAGTGCTGTTGCTTTTAGTCAGGGTCCATAAATGCATTTAATGCATTATAATGCACATAATGCATTATTATATTACATTATTATTGTATTACATATATCACATAATGCATTCTTATACTTTAAATGCATTTTAAAAATCCCCACCAGAAAACAGGAGGTGGTGGATTTCTAGGAACGTTGTTTCTCCAAGTGACAAGTGTCCCCCTGGAGCAGCCAGGACCACCAAAACACAGCTCTGAAGAGCAAGACAAGGTCCCCAAACTGCAGCAGTCCCCACCTTTGTCCACCCAGAGGTAAAAAAGCACTGCCCTGAGGAATACAGAAGATTTCTAAGTGAGGATTTGATCAGAAGTCCAAGTGGCTGGGGTAATCAAAAGAATTTTTCCTTTGCTAGCAAAATCAGAGTATTTATAGCACATCCATGAACAATGCATGACTTACCTTATTTCCCTCTGCTGTGCCAGCAGCCAGACACATTTCTTCTGCAACCACAGAAATGCTGGAAGGGAAACCAAAACATTTTCATTCTTCTCAATCATCTTCATCAATCACCTTCTGACTTGTCCAACTAATGTTACAATTTGTTCTGCAGTTTTGCTGCCTTGGTTGGCACTGCTGAGCTACATCAAACTCAAACTTCCTGGGCAAACAAACTTCTACCCCAGCAGCAAAATCACATTTGGGCAAAGCTCTGAATATTTGCTTAAGGGAAGGAAAAGTCACAAGTACTTTGCAAACTTTATCACTGCCAAATGGAAAGGTAACATTTAATGGGTTTTAACATCATGTCTTTCAGTTCCAACTCTAAAATGATTTGTACAAGGTCAATTAAAAGCTGCTTTAACATGCCTACCTTTGTTCAAGGCCTTCAGGGAGTTTATCCAATGGGGGAGTTTGTTCAGTGGGAAGTTGGTCCATTTTCAAACTCTGGGCTGGGTGGAAACCTTTGAGGGCTGATGGGGTTTGTTTTGCAGGTGCATCCTCAGGGTTACAGAGGGGAGAAGAAAGCAGAGATCTAATGGATGATCTTTGATTTGCCAGTTTTCCAGGGGTCCTTGGAAGCAAACCTGGAAAATGTATAAATATTTCATAAATATTTCATTCTTACACCAGTTTCCAGAAACTGAAATGAACTGATCATTATGATTCTAACCAGAGACACAACTGTTTTCTGCTTGCTGAATCATCTTATACAAATATTAGATGGAAATCTTACATACACTTGCAAAGAGAAATTGAAATTATTAACTTGCATCTTTCAAATTAGGCCATTTTAATAGAGTTTAAAAGACACAGATTCAGAACTGATGCTTAGAACAGATTCTCTGCTGGAGTTGGCTTAAACCCAGTGTTGCTCAAAGCTTTTCAGAAGTTCCCCCCTACTTACAAGAGGCACATGAAAAAAATTTTTAGTTTTGTCATGAGAAGAGAGATCTGCACCCAAAAAAAGGAAATTTAAAATCAAATTATGAACTAGAAATGTGAGAGAAGCAGAAGTACTGGAAATACTGGCTGCATATAGATGTCAATACGATAAGATGCTGAAAATGAAATTGTATTTTGAGCACCTGTTAAAAAACCTGAACTATTAAAGAGCTTTTATAGCAAACTGGATTATGTTACAATCTTGTTAACCATGAGCACAGATTATGAGTGAAGTTTATTTGCAGCTTTGAAGACAGCACTGCAAGAGATTTAATTAAAAAAAAAATCCCAATTCCTGTCCTGCAATTAGAGGATGTGAGCTGGCATTGACTTTGATGAAGAGGCTCATCAGCTGAATCTGGGCATGCTCAGATTAGAATTTCATTATTAAATTTATGCTGGGAAAACATGAACCAGCTATTTCACCTCTGTCTAAGCAGGGATTTCATGCTGCCATAACCACTCAAATCAGCACATTCATGTACCTCAGTTTACTTTGGAGCCCTGATGTAATCAGTCACTGGGTGAAACAGTGTGTCCAGTCCTGGAGTTGTAGCCAGAACAAACAGCACAATTCCTCTCCCCAGTGAAATGGATTAAACCCTCTTTGGTCCTTTCAGATCACAGAAATCACGATTAACCTTCACCTACCTGAAAAGTTTTTCACAGGGCTTTCAATCCTGAAAAATCCTGCTTCAAAAACCACTTTTTCTGCTTCTGGCAGCCTCTCCTGCTGGGTACCCTCAGCATCTCCCCCCTGCTTCTTTCTGTCCCTCATGGCTGCTTTGACAGAGGCCAGGCGGCTCCGGGCAGCAGCTCTGGCAGCAGCTTCCAGCTTGGCCTTGGGCACTGCACCTGGCACTGCCTTTTTCTGCAATGAAAGAAACCTGGGTCACACCTGCAAATCCTGCACAGGAGCAATTGCACATGAATCTCTGCACAGGTGCTGCTGCCACAGACACAGCAAGGAGCAAAAGGAGCCTCAGGAGGGACTTTGTGGCTCTGCACAGCTCCTGCCAGGAGGGGACAGCCAGGGGGGATTCAGGCTCTGCTCCCAGGGAACAGGGACAGGAGCAGAGGAACTGGATTAATTTGTACCAGAGGAGGTTTGGATTGGATGTCAGGAAAAATATTTTCACTGAAAGGGTTGTCCAGCCCTGGCACAGCTGCCCAGGGAGGGGTGGAGTCCCCATCCCTGGAGGGATTTAAAAGCCATGACATGTGGCACTTGGGGACAGTGGTGGTGGCATTACCAGTGCTGGAGGAATGGTTGATTTTGGTGACTTTTCCAACCTCAACAATTCTACAACTTTATGCATCAAGGCCTCTGCCCATCCCAGCACTTCTTGGGCTGCCATCCAACTGTTAAGGTAACTCTGTGATGACAACATCAATAATTTTTTTCACACGAATCTGCAGTTCAAAATTCCTCAATATAACTTTTTTCCTGATAAATTCAGTAAGATTTTGGAAGCACTGGGATGCAGGGACTCCTAGTGGCAGGGACACAGTGTAACCACAGGACAGACTCCAGGCAGTCAGTGAAGCCTCTCTTGGCATTCAGTTTTCCAAGGGAAGTTTTGTTTTGTACCACCTGAGGAGTTCTGGCATTTATGGGCAGCTCCCACAGACCACATTCCCTCTGTTTTCCCTTGCCTGGAGTTTCTTACCCACCTTCATCTCAATTTTATAATTAGTTAAGCAGTCTCAAGGAACTTGGAGTTTAGGCAATGCAAATACAACTTGATATTCAGAAGCAATTCTATATTTCAAACCAAAGAGTAGATAAACCAACTCACATTGCAGCTTATTTTGCAATAAGCACTAACTTATTTTGGAGAGTGTCAGATCCATTTGTGCTTAGAGAAGCAGCAGTTTAAAGCCACCCAGGGTGTTGGCTTAATGGGACACCATTACAACTGAGCACCCCCTGCTCAAAACTGGCACTCACTCCCAAATTCCTGGGTGGTTTACTTCCCAAGTAAGTCAGTAGCCCAGATAAATTGTTTTACATCTGAAGAGTAAGTTTAGATCCTAAATTTAAGAGATTTGTCTTACTAGCATAGAATCCAATGACTCCAAAAATTACATTGTTAATTCTTAGTTCTAATCTTAGCAGCCAAAAGAGGCAACTGGGACTAAACCCACCAAAAATTACAAGAGAGGTGAGGGAGAAGGGTGCACCCTGAGAGGAATTTCACTTAATATTCAATATATCTAAAGAAGCCATGCAAGATGTGCTCTAGGGGCTATTCATACCTTGACAACTGCTTTGCTTGGGACATCAAGTGGCTGCCACTCATTGTCTTGAAGCTTCACCAGATTATCAAATTTTTTATTCACATCTTCAATCTGTTGGTCACATTTAAGGAAAGCAAAAGAATACACTGTAAAATAACCACTATTCAAACAAGCACAGTTTTCCATCCTGCAGGAAACATCTCTCAAATACTTCTGAAGAAGGAGATCAAACTTTTATAGTTTCTGCAAAGAAGTCAAAACCTGTGACTAGGACCATAACAAATCCATCTCTGCATTTAATTTAATTACTTTCAAACTCCTTTGCTGAGTGCTCTCTTGATAATTCAGATTATATTTCATTCTGACTAAAGAAAGCATCAACAGAGGAAAAGAGATGAAGGTTTTCTACCTCCTAAGCTCAGGCCTAAATAGAGTTATTGTAATTTCTGCATTATTCTCATACTGAAGCATGGAACCCCTACTTTTCAGGTGAGCTTCAGGAATTTTCCAAAAACTGGGAGGTAGACATTGTGACTGTATCCTCACTCCAAAAGAGAATAAAATTTGGCCAAACATAATTATTCCAGAGACAGACAAGGCACACAGGCCACAAGAACACACAACAGAAGAACTGGTCCATGAATTATAACTCATAGTATCTCAACTGCAACAATTCACTGTCACAATGTGTTAAAACAAGAACCTGCATTTTTTACATTAAAGATAAAAAATATAACAAAAAAAATCAATACTTGGTTCATAAATAACTCCATCAGTTTTATCCTACTAAGTTAACATGCAAGTACATACCTGAAAATTAACCATATCCCAAAATCCATCCAGGTCTGTACATGTTGTTTCTTTTTCACCTCGTTTAAATTCACAATTATCAACCAGTCCTTCAAACTGTTTGAACCTTTCTCCTATGAGCAGCCTTGTCTGACCAACTGTGGTGCGAATCAGGTCTTTAGCTGGTAGCAAGAAGAAGAAAAATACAGGATATCTTGGATAAATAAGTGTTTGAGGAGTCTGGAATTTGTTGTCCCACCTATTGCAAACCTGCAATTCAATTCAGATGGAGCTTTCCTGTCCACTGAAATGCTCTGAAGTTGCTTCTTTCAAAAAAAATTATCTCTCTCAAGTCTTAAAGATAAGCATTGCTGGAGTCGTCTGTATTTTCCCAGATAAGGGCACTTATTCCACATTAAAAAATAATCTTATTTTTTAAAATCAGCTTGGTTAAAGTTCCTACATTTAAATACTGACAGGCAATACAACAACTATTTTGATGAGCACTTTGTTCACTTTATCAATCACCATCACTGCAAATGCCACACAAATTTTAGGACTAGGAGACTTTGTATCTTGGGGCAGATCCAACTCTAAACTTTCTCTAGTACAGCTTTGCAGATTTTTTTTTTTTGCTATTTTGCAAACAACACATACATATCCTTCTCTCTGTCCCATTCAGCTCCCAGAACCCTTCTGGTGCCTATTGCAGCTCACTCTTACCATCCTCTGGAATGTCCAGCTCAAGGTTTCCTTCCCACTGCAGGCACTGAGACAGCAGCCTCTCAGTCTCAGTCCGAAGAATGTTTCTGAAAATACAATAGAGAAAAAATAAGGATTTGGAGCATTTCCTGACTTGTGGTGGCTGTTAATGGTTACTATCCTTTTGCTCTCAGAGAATCCACAGCCTCTGAGCTGAAGATTAGATTGTTTTATTTTGCTGAGTGGCTGAGGTGCAATTTCTTTTCTACTGCTTTCAAGTTCATGATCCTTAGGACAAGGTGTTAGTCTCCAGAATTTTACTTTCCTTGCACTTAGGTGCAAGGAAAACAGGTACAAAAGGTACCTTTTGTACCTTAAGGTATAAAAAGGAAAGCAGGAATGGCTGCCTGCTCAGGTCACAGTTGACACCATTAAATTAAGCTGATCTTTAGAAGAAGTCTCATTTTTCTTATTAAGAATCTTCAAATGGACATCAGGGAAGTGAAACAAGTGAAGCCAAACCTGAAATAGGGCACATCATGCCCTTGCTCTCTTGTATCATCTGACTTCACTGCAAGTGCTGTTGAGACAGGAGTTGTTTTGTTTGATCTCTGAGTGGAAGTTCTCTCATCTGGTTCACCTGCTGAAAAGTATGAAAGGAATTTGTTCAGAATCTGGTGATAATGAAAAGCATCAGCATAAACTAAATGTGAACTTCCTACCTCCTCCTTTCAAACTTGTGCTCATTTGCTGTTCTTGAATGCCTTTAACAGAAGGTGAAGGTTGACTTTTTAAATTAGGCTTTTGTGCTTTAGTTTCATTGGATTTTTCAAATATTTTGCTGGAAACAAACAAAAGTACATTTAGTTAAGACACATTGAGAAAGTGACATCAAATATGGGCCAATTTCACAGAAATGCATAGTTTAGAAGGCAAACCTTCACAGAACACTAAATAAATAAATCAGTGCAGATAGATACAAGGCAGCCTTTGACAGCTGCTCCTCAAGCACGCACAGAATAATGAATTATATCCATATCTGTTATATTATATGGATTATATTCATATCTATTATTATATCCATATAAATTCATCAATTACTGCTGTTGTGTTAAGTCCATTTTTAAGCAATGATAGAAACCATAAAAATCAGGTGTTACAACACCACAGCACTTTGTTACAAATTGAATCTTTCTATAGAAAAATTATTTTTTGCAACCCCACAGAGGTTCACTTGCATTTTAGGCCCCATTAGAAAGAAGACTCTTACATTGGAGATTTTGAAAAATTCCAGACAGCACTGGGTGTCAAAAAAGCATTTGCCCTTGAAGGAGACATGGGTGTCACAGTGTAGGTTGCCAATCCACTCAGGGGCTGAAACACAAAGTTTTGAGGTGCAAAGGAGCGTGTTCTGGGTCTCCTTGGAGAAAAATTGTTGTTTTCCACTGAAGTTTGTTCTTGCTGAAGTTCTACTGGCATTGAGTGTTTGGATTCAGCTGCAGAACTTTTCAGCTCTGGTTCCACTCCAGCATTTGTCTCAACTTCATGTTTAGAAGAAATTATCTGTAACAGCATAGATAGACAAATCAAATCATCAAATCATGTGTTTGCAATAGGCATGGGCTGAATTATAACATGAGTATTTGAGAGCCATCAGGAAGGGAACAGCTTAAGGTAAATCAGCTCCTAAACCAGCACACCTGGACAAAAGTGATGAGATACCAACAAGTCCAACCATTTTTGACACCTGCAAATAATTCTAGAGACAGAAGTAACACTTCACTACAAAGAATGCAACAATTCACTCCAGGGGCTAAAGCAGAACACCTTACCAACCAAAACAATAATTAAAATTGACAAATGCTTGCTCTCACTGCTAGAAATAAAAGCTTTAAGGTGACAAAATCCTCAAGAGCATAATTACTGGCTCCAAATCCAAACTAGGACTGTTTAATAATCATAGTTTATGCACATACTCCAATCCAAAGACTGAAAAACAAGCTGGAATAGGCTGATAGCTGAGGAATGCAACCCAAGACAAGTGCAGTTAGCACCACAGAATGTCATTAAAAGAGGAGAAAAAAATTAAACAATAATTCACATTCTTATGAGATGAGTGACCAGATAGTCACACAGAACACATTTCTGAGATACCTAATTGAGATTGTTAGCTCAACCCAGCCAGAAAACCTTTGGGTGTTTTTCAAGAAAATATGCATCTTCAACCCACTGAAAATCTTCTTATACTTCAGTCACCTCTGCTAGGAATGTAAACCTTGAATTTTGCTTTTAGCCAGCCTTTCCAAATGAGCTGCCTGTGGTTAGCAACTGGCAGGGACTCCTGCCTGTGAAGAGGTGCTTGTCCAAGGGAGAGAAAAGTGCTCTCACCTCCTGTTTGGGTGTGATTGCACAATCTCAAACACTCTAGAGCACAGCTCCAGTTACAGGAACAAGGTGGAGATGGGAGGTGTGAGAGGGAAGAGTGGAGCAAAAGAAGGAAAAAAATAATGCATAGCTCTTGCACAGAAATACATAAAAATTTATGGAAGTGATGACACCAAGAACCACAATGAATGCCTTCAGCTGTAAATCATGCAGAGAATAGTGTTCTACTTTACAGAGAACAACATTTCCAGCTTTATTTTTTGGTGGTTCAAAACCTAAAATTTAGGCTTTTATTAAAAAACTATAGAAGCTAAGAAATAAACACATTTTAAAATAGAGTCTCATATTGCTACCTGAGCAGGAAAAGGATCCATTCAGAATACACTTTAAAATTTACAGCTGCTAGATTAAACCAGCAAAGCAATTTTTTTTTTTGACTCATGAAAACATCAGATATACCATGCAAGAACTTCTTGTCTATTTTAAATCATTGTCCAGATCCTGATTAGTAATCAGATCATTCATCAGCCATGTCCATATCCATGGTGGGGTTCTTGGGGTTGTCCTGTGAAAGGCCAGGAGTTGGACTGGGATGATCCTTGTGGGTCTCCTCCAAGTCACAGTATTCTGTGATCCTATAGGAGCACTAAATTTGATCTTAATTTTTAAAATATGGCAGGATAAATACATACAAGTCCTTCCCTAAATTCTAGCTTATTACTGAAATTACTACTTTCATGCTTGGGCACTTCAGCTACAATGACACAGTTATTGCCTCTCAAATGAGTTTTACTGCTTTTCTATTTCAACTATTACATGACCTACCTTTATGGGTTCAGGTTTGACAGCTTTCTTCTGCTTTCCCACTGTGTTTGCTGCCTTTCTCTGTGACTGGTTACCTACCAAAAGAGAGACACTCCCAGAGGTCAAAAAGGCAGCTGATTCATGTAATCTTTCACCACAACACTGCCATAAAAATCCAGTTGCTAAAGATAGGGATAGACTGCTTTATTTCTTGGGTGGGAGGTGATTATAGGGAAGAAATAGCATTGCAAAAGTTCATTCAAAAGAAAGCCTGGCCTAGGATTTAACAGACTAGTAACAGATGTATGACCAAGAAAACAGATTCATGAAGCCATCAATCTTTAGATCTTGCCACATAGTAAAAATAAAAGTCACCTTATTTCCTAAAAGGTTGGAGAGAGAGAGTCAAGCCAATTTGAGCTTAGGTTTTTAACTTCTATATGGCATAAGAATTCTGTTGGTGGGCTGAATTCCAGTAAACAGGCAAACCCAGACAAAGAGAATTCCTCACATGAAGAACAAAGGCTCTCATCTCTTCCAGAGATGTTCCTGCTCACACATTTCATAATTTTATGGCCATAAACAGCCAAAGTGCCAATCTCTACCAGCGCTGGCTTTGTTCTTTGAGTTTGTAACTACCATGTGGACATGGGTGCTACACACTGATGGCTTTTGTGGGAAGTGTTGGTTTTAAAATGTTGATGTAGATACTGCACTAGAGCTCCAGACAAGAGTCTGGGTGATCCAGCACTTAGGCCTTTTCTTAGATGATAATTTGGCATGATTTAAATGCAGTCTAAGGTACAGCTGAGCTACACACCTCTGCCTCACTTACCAGCAGCAGCAGCAGTTGGTTTCAGCACCTGCCTGGCTGCAGAGGCAGCTGCTCTGGTGACTCTCACACTTGGGGCTGGTTGGGCTGCAGTCTGCAACACTGCAAGAGAGATTAATCCCAGAGATTCCAAGTTTAATAAAGAGCTGCACTCAAGTAAATAACTGAAAGCTTCCATTTTGTAGAAATCAGAGAAATGCACCAGCAGTTATCAGTTGCATGGGTTTGCCAGAATGAACAGGGCTGGTTCAGTTCAGGGCACAGCTTGGCCCTGGCATCCAGGCAATGCACTGAGGGATCCTGACTGGAGGTGCTTTTACTGCACAGGTCCATCAGTGTGTTTGATGCCATGCACAAACTCCTTTATCATAACATTAATAATTACTCCCTTATGATAACATTAATAAGGAATGCTCCCCACTGCTCCCTGTAAGCAGAGTCAAGGCCCTCCCTGTTTTACAGATGAAGTTTTTTATATTAATATCTTTGCCATGGTTATTTGCACAGCTGGAAGCTAAAGCAAACCATTGGTGTAACAAAGTGATGCCCTGGCCATTATATGAAAGATTTCCAAGGTCAGAATTTAATGCAATCTAACGAAGTACTCTTAAGACTTAATTTGCTCTGAAATATTTTATAAAACATGACAAGTTCATGCACTGTATCACCCATCTTCATCATTTTCATCTTTGTATTTTAGCACTGTTTCTAACAGGCTTTTAAAATGACAGCACTTCCCTGCACAGACAAATTTCATGGGAGCTCTTTATTCCATTCCCTGCCTGTCTGAAATCCCTACTTGGTTATTGTTAATGCTATTCCTGTCTTTATTGTCAAGCTGTGATTCTGTACAAGCTAGAATGAAAAGCTGTGAAAAAAATTCACTGGGTAAATAACTACAACATTGGATTTATCAAACATTCACTTCCCAAACATTTATATATTGGTGTTTCAAAGAACCACAGAGTGGTTTGGGTTGGAAGGGACCCTAAGGATCACCTCATTCCAACCTCCCTGCCATAGGTAGGGAAGTTTAAGTACATATAATGCATATCCTTGATTCAGTACAAAAGAAACAATCAGTTTTAGAAGGAAATAATCAATGGATGACCATTTTGCAAAAATTAAACATTTTAATTGTTATATCAAATACTAACAATACATCTTTTCAGTATTCACCAAGGGCACTACTGAAATTAAATAAAGGTCTGTAGCTAGCTGACTTGATTATATTAATGATGTGAAAGTCATTTCACTCTGAATTACTGAATATCTTCCATTAACATCAACATTCCACATGACTTGGTTGTATCTACTTAAGGATCTCACTGAGCTATGAAGAAGAGTTTCTGATCCAAGGCATTCCACTCCCTTAAAGGTGGCACAGGTTGTTTATTTTTAATTGCTGTTTTCTTAAGAAATATCTGTAATTGTGGCACAGAGGGACAGACACAGAAGGCATTTGCTCTTTTCTAACAGCAGTCACTACCTGTGCTATTCTTCCTGAGGCAAACAGAAACCTCTGCACAGCTCCAAGAGCTGAGGCATCTGGCAGTTGTGTAATTTGCCTACTGACCTGTTTCTTTTCCCTCTCCCAGGGGGAATAATCAGTAACCAGGACTGTCAGGACCCTGCATTCCATTTCCCCCAGCCTATGGAGGCAACACGCTCATGTGAGCCCTGGAGCCACATACTTGATAATCTGCCAGCTGCTGCCCTTGGTAGGAATGGCCATCTTGAAAACCTCCTCCTTCCTTCCTACAGTCAAAAATGTGCTGTGGATCTTTCCCCCCCAAAAATACCCAACTTTCAGGTTCAGCTGTATTTCCATACCTTTCTCTTTTTCAGCCACTTTGGCTGTACTCATCTGTTTATGTCCTGCCTGTGTAGAGTGTACACTCTGCCCGTGGGCACTGACCTAGGAGAAAAAAAACAGTTTTTTTGTGAAGTATCAGATTTCCAGAAAATCAGCAGCCCAATTTCTTTCCTCAACTATCTACCCTAGATTACAGTAAAGAAAAAAGTCAAATATTTTGGCACAGGGGACTTTAAAAAGTAGAGAGACATTAAGGATAACTTAAAATAGATTGGTTTAGGGATATGTTATTATGCATTATCCAACTAGTTAATAAACTGTCAGAAAAAGAGTGAAGAAAAATATTTAAGCAACAGTTTAAATAGCTTGAAAAACTTGATTGACAAACAGATCCAGAAAACCTGGGCTCTTTTCTGCTTGTACTGATCTAATCAAACTTGTAAAGATACTACCCTGAGTCTGAAATTTCATCCCTTTCTCTAAATTTATTCACTGAAGTTATATATATATATATGTATAAAACAAACCGTAGAGGACGTAGGTGCAGTTGGTATCATGGTTTTTCCTTCTTGCATTTTGGCTTTTGACCGAGTAATCCTTCCAGAGAAAGCAGGAGCTGCCTGGAAACATCCCCAGGGAAATGAGAGTTAATAAACTCCTTTTTCCCTTTGTCACTGAGACTGAGCAAGAAGTATAAATGTGAAAAACAACATGTCTGTGCAAAATGGATCAGGTGTGAAAGCTTTCAAAGCTGAGTTGACTAAATATGAACAAGTTACTGGTTCTAAAATAACACAGCTCTTTCATTTGTGGATGAATCATTCCAATTTTTGAACTGAACACAGTCACAAATACAAAAATCCACGTATCATTAGTACTATTTCCAGCTTTGTTTAGAAAAGAGAATGAGTCAAATTACTCCCTTATCATAACATCAATAAAGCATTTGCAAAACAAGCAGTTTATTTGAAATAACACACACATCTTGTACACAAACATCAATTTAAACAGAGTACACAGATGCAATTAATTTAGATATGAAATATTCTCATTGTTACCTTCTCTCTTGGCTTTGCCACTGCAGGTTCCTCAGCAGCAAGGAACCCAGGTGCAGCTGGTCTGTAGAGCCCAACCTTGAACACTCCTTTCTTGGCTTTCTCCCTCTGCTCCTGCAGTTTGCGAAGCTCCTTCGCCTCCTTGTAGCGCTGCAGCATCTCCCTGCGCTCGTTCATCCTCTTGGTGGCTGCACTTGGGGCTGCCTCTGCAGCAGACATGCAAGAAAGGTGGGTTAGAAAATCATAAAGATGGTTTTTGAGCCAACAAGAAGTCAGAAATTTCCAAGAAACTTTGCCAAGGTAGAAGAGGAACTGACTGGAATCTCTAAATTGTTTTAACCCTTCCCATTAAAAGGGAATTCAATGGTAAACTTCAGCTTACAAATAGAATTCTCCAAATATCCACCTGAGGATTACTAGAAACTCATTCCCATTTCACAGGCTTGCAAGGTCACTGGTAGAAAAATTAACATCTTCTTATTTGCTTCATTTGTACCAGTTTCTCTATTCAAACACTTGCAATGTCATTGAAAATTCAGCTTTAGATACCAAAGTCTGACTCAGGCTGAGAATAAATGAGACAGAAGTTATATGAAAGAATAAAACCTTAAGATGGTGCCAAATTTGAATTATGTCTACCTGAAAATTAATATCCACTTAAAGTTGAAATTTATTAAAGATAATAAAGACAAATTTATTAGATTTGATACTATTACATACAATAATCTTCACTCCAATAATCAGTTGGAATTAAGATTATACGTCAACAGTCTTCAAAAAATTACTATCCTCCAATAATCTTCTGCTATCAAAATACTAAAGGTGTAAGTATTTTTAAAAACTTGTTAACATTTTTAAATATTAATTTCTTAGACCACAAGCAGTCAGGAAAGCCAGGAGGCAGAATTCAGCATATATGCAGGCTCTATTTTCTGAGAGGAAAATAAGTTGTCAAAAACTAGCTATTTTCAAAATACAATTATATAATGCATTTATCCATTAATAATTTTATATATAAAATTGCTCATTGCTAAGCACAGTTTAATTACATAACAGATGTGTATTAGATGGTATTTTAGATTGGAGTTATTCACGTCTTGAAGGACAAAGCAATCATAAAGGCACTTCTATTGAATATTAATAACAAAATGCATTCTTCCTTTAGCTGCTGCAGACAAACCAGAGTAAAGCTTCATTCACACCACTGGAGCAGTGAGGAAGGTACAGCTGTATTAAAATGCTATTGTCTTGATTTTAACACTTGGAAAAGCTGATAGGGTTTTAAATCTTCAACTTTTTTGTCAAATTAAAATGTTGACTGCTATTAGATTTCTGTGATAATGCTACTAAACCTACTTACAATTTTTAACACTTAAAAAAAAAGGTCTATAGCAATTCTTTACTTACTCTGTTTCCCATTACTGTTCTCTTGAGAGCACAAGTCCCTGGTTTCCTTGAGCTCAGAAATTCCCCTGTCCTTGGAGAGCTGAACATTGACATCTGCCAGCCCCAGCTGCCGGCCCTTTTCGAAGAGCTTGTGCCTGTTCTCCTTCTGAAGGATGGATTTCCTGCGGGCAACCTTGGTCCTGAGGGCTTCTGTACTCAAATCCTTCTTGTATCTACAGGCAAACTGGGAAGTAGCAGCCATCCTGATGACCTTAGACAACAAGCACAGGGATTAGGAAAACACTGTCAGGATTTGTTTTCCAGTTTTGTTAAAGTTTGTTAATGTTATGAACAAAGCCCTAATTCTTTATTTCTGTATGTGACCAGAGAAAACTCAAATGACAATTTCAGTAACGACTCTTCCAGCAATTTCTCATTATTTTTATTCATTCCAGGGACCAGTTTGGGTGTTGAGTGTCACCAAGTCTGGCACAGAATTAGGAGGGGACACTGCCCCCATGCCTGGGATTGGCTGGGCTGATTTCTCCTCAGCTGTTTTCCACATTAAGGAGATGAGCAAGTAAATGACAGGGCTGTAGGACAATACTTGGAAGCAACATTCCATTTAGATTAGACTTATCTGATAGCAAGGAATTTTACCATCAGAACCAGGATGTTTCCAGGATGCAACTGCAATAAAGAGTGGTTATTTCAAGCAGAATATTTCCCATCTTTTTGAACTTGAGGAAGCCTTAAGCCAATTGTCAGCTGGTTTGCACTTGCTGTGCTAACAGTACCTAAAGGGGCTCCAGGAGAGGTGCAGAGGGCCTGGAATGACAGGACAAGGGGAATGGATGTAAGCAGACAAAGGGCAGGGTTAGATGGGATATTGGGAAGAAATTCTTCTCTGTGAGGGTGGTGAGGCCCTGGCACAGGGTGCCCAGAGATGCTGCTGTAGCTGCCCCATCCCTGGAAGTGTTTAAGGACAGGGGGGATGGGGTTTGGAGTTTCTGGGCTAGTGGGAGGTGTCCCTCCTCCTGGCAGGGGATGGGAACAAGATGGGCTTTAATGTCCCTTCCTACCCAAACCATTCTGGGATTCTGTTATCCCCTGCATCCCCACTGAAAGCTGGCTTGTCAAGGGTTTTCCACCTCAGCCATCACACATCTCATCTTCCACCACTTTTCAGTAAGGAGGGTGACAGAGCTAAATTAAACACCCAACAGTTATTAATTCATTGGTAATTGAATCATTTACTGAGGCTCTCCATTTCAGGACAGCATGCTCTGGTCAAACTGAAGGAACCTCAGTGAAGTGAACTGAACAGACCTGACAATGGTTATACAGGATTTCTTAAAATCCATCCCCTTCCCATCTGTGTGCCACCAAAAGCCAAAAACTCCACCAGCAGCCCAGCTGGAAAACCCAAATGTTAGAAGAAAAAAAGCAGCAAAATAGAAATAATGCAGAAATAAAGTGGATTTGTTTATGGGAAAAGCAGTCAAGGAGAGAAGCTGGGCTGTTGGAAGAAGGAATACAGCCCAAGGCTGTTCAGATGCCATCAGTGGCAGCTCCCTGTTCCCCACTCCATGGAAGTGTTCACAGAGGGAAGAACTTGCACAGCACCAACAGCACCTGCACAACCTCCTGGAATTGCTTAGAACAGAAACCAAAAATTGCTTGGACAGAAACCAAAATCAGTGCATTGTGCTCCTTTTTTTCAGGAGAGAAAAACATTCCGTGGAAGTTTAAAAGCAAAGGGGAATAAAAAAAATCAAAACTTAAATCAGGGACTGGATCTCCTCCACACAATCCTGGAAGAGCTGCTCCACACCAGCACCACCTGAATTGTGAATATCTTGGGCTTCACCCTGCATCTTGCATTCCAGCTTTCAGAAATTGATTAAAAATGCCAGTTAATGATGAGTGCAAAAAACTCCACTGCAGTTCATAGGTCATATTTGCCCTGCTTTACATTTACGTGATTAAGGGAGGTTAATTAATGAGCATCTCCAATAATCACATTTGAACTGATCCTGCTAGTAATTACAGAGTTACTCATTACAGAATTGTTAGTAATTACATGGCATTACAGAAAGCCATGAAGAAAACAGTGGGAATACATCTCTACTATCTGTGTCCTAGAAGCAGCAGGTTTTTGAACCCAGTGGATGATAAATATTCCTCAAAGCTGCAATTTAGTCTCTACACTCATCCTTTTTCAGGACAAAGTTCCTAAATTTACCCTTTAAGAACAGCAAGGTTACCAGTGATTTCTGTGGGCTCATTAAAAATGGATGTCATACTCAATATCCCAAAGATGTGCCCAAAACAAAAATACCTGCCTCCTCTTCTTCCCAGGTTACTGTTCCCGTGGAGTATCTTGCCCAAACAGGAGCCTAGAAGATGAAATTATTTTTAAATTGACATAAACTCAAGTAAAGACTATTAGCAAGAAAAGGACAGAGGGCTTACACAAAGGATTTGTGACTGGCTAATGTACAGTACCAAAAATTAAAGCTGATCATTAATTTTGATAAATAGCAGCGAAGGAAAAGAGACACTTTTGACCAACAACAAGAACCAAAGAGCAACATGAGCATGAAAACATTTAGGGGCTCTTTTAAGCAGAACAGTGAGAAAATACAGCAGGACACAACCATTAGCAAGAAAGGAACAGAGGGCTTGTGACTCCTTGTGACAAAGGATTGTGAACAGAATCCTTGTGACAAAGGATTTGTGACTGGCTAACGCATACTACCAAAAATTAAAACTGCTAATTTATTTTGATAAATAACAACAAAGGAAAAGAGACGCTTTTGACCAACAGCAAGAACCAAAGAGCAACATGAACATGAAAACATTTTAGGCTGAACAGTGAGAAAACGGAGCAGGAAGAGCAAGTAGCGCTACTTTTAAAGGGGTGTCCTGGGTTGACTATATGATGCTTTTATCTCCAATCGTCTCGTTCTGTTTTATGCTAAATAATAAGTTTTGTACCTTTAAGACTTGTTCCGGAGAGTGAAGGGGGGAGAGAAGAAGCGCGCAGTTTGTTTTCACACACTGCACTCACTCCTTCGCATTCCTGCTTCTGACTGTGCTGTCTGCAGACAGACAGACAGACAGCAGGACAGAGCTCTCCTTTGCTTTTAGCTAGTTTAGCTGGCTGAGGCAAAGAAGTTCCCTGGACTGTAGTTTTTTCCCTTTTTCTTTAGACCTCTTGAAACCTGCTCTGGACTGAGCACCCAGGGGAGCACCGGCAGCTGCACCGGCGGCCACCGGGCCGGGCCGGGCCTGGCCTGCGACATTCCCAGCACTGAACAGACTGATCAAAGACTGAGTGAGCTCAGCTGCAACCCGGGCAGGGGACTTTTCTCACTTTGTCATCTCTTTTAGAGCAGCAAAGAGTTTTATTGTTTAATATTGTTTAAGGTTTATTGTTTAATAAACAGGTTTTTTCCACTTTTCTCCAAAAAAGTAGTTTCTCCCGGACCGGTTAAGGGGAGGGGCCGATTGAACCTGTTCTCCTACAAAAAACCCTTTAAAAATCCTCTCCCAAATTTGCTCTGAACCAAAACAAATACAAGCGGGTAGAGTCTGAGTAAAACCTGAACTCAACGGTTCCGAGCCGGGCCCCGGGGGTCGGGGCGGGCTGCGGGGCCCGGCCCGGACCCGGCCGTGCGGGACCAGCCCAGGATCGTCCCCTCGGCCCCATCCCCGCCAGCGCCTCCGGCTGCTCCCACCGCAACTCAGCGAAGAAGCATCGCTGCCAGCCCACCGCCAGGCGAGACCCCCACGCCGGGAGCCCTTACGGAGCACACTGCCGGGGAGTCATGGTGCCTCCAACCCCTCAAAGCCCCTCCGGGCTCTCAAACCCCGCCGCGGGACCCCCGATCCCCCCCGGGCCCGCCATTACCTGCCCCGGGCCCGCGACGCCGCGCAGCCCCCTCCGCGCGCCGCCCCGCCTCGCTTTCAAATCTCACCCGCCAACGCTCATTGGCCAGCGCGGATGCCCGGCTCTCATTGGCTTCAGTGCGGAAGGTGATGGACAGCGCTGGAACCCCAGAGCGGGATGCTTATTGGTTGTCCCCTGGCCACTCTTAATTTCTATTGGTTGCTCGAGGAAATTCCCCGCCCATACTTGCCGCTCATTGGCTGGTGGAGTGAGGTATGTGAAGCCGCTGAGGGCGCGGGGGCGCGGCTTGCCCTTGGTGTCCCGCAGGGCGGGGGGCGCTAAGATGGCGGCGGGGTTCGCCTGTGCCTGAGGAACATCTGTGTCCGCAGGTTACTTGGCTTCGGTTTGGGTCTGCAAAGCCCTCACTGCCACCGGGACTCAGGGACAGTGATGAGCTCTCCCACCACGCGCAGAATCTCAGAACGGAGAGAGCTGGAAGGGACACAGTGGCTCAGCTGGTTCCATCTCCCTGCTGCGGCAAAGACGTCCCAGAGCACAGGATTGTGCCCAGACAGCTCTGGAATGTCCCCAGTGAGGGAGGCTCCACACTCTCTCTGGTGTCTGTTCAGGGCTCAGTCACTGCACAGAGAAGTTCTTCCTCACGTTCAGGTGGAATTTGTGGGCATCAGCTCCTGCTCGTTGCTCTGGTGCCACTGCTGGGCCCCTGGAGCAGAGCCTCTCTGTCTTTGAGCCCTTTATGCAGACAGGGACAGAGGAGGATCATGTCCCCTCTGGAGAGGTCCAGCCCCAGCTCCCTCAGCCTTTCCTGGGCAGGGAGATTCTCCTGTCGCTGTTGTCCTCCCCCGCACCTGCTGCAGGAGCTCCACGTCTCTCCTGAACCGAGGAGCCCACAAGGTTTGTGTCCACACCTGAACACCCGCATTGTGCCACCTCCTGAGGAGCCCAACCACGTCTGAAAGGACCAGAAACACATAATTAAAGCGGTTTTTATTAACAACACTTTGTTCCCTGCCATACCCGCATCGCACCCATCCCGCGGTTTGCTGGGGTGAGTTGCGTTTAACACAATTCTCAGCTACTGGAGAGTTCTATGTTTGTTTCTAAGTTGTAACTTGGGAAATTCAAATGCTGACGGGGGAACCATCCGCTTGGTGGCACTGCAAAAATGGGGACGACGCTTGGAGAAAGGAAAAAAAAAGTGTTTGGAAACGGGAAACTGCTGAGTAGCAGGAGCGTGGTCAGCGGCAGCAGCCTGAAAATGCGGGATCCCCTCTGGCGTTACACAAATATATCAGTAATTTTGTATATAAAAGCGATTTTAAGACAGCAATAAATGGATTAAGCACCACAGTAAGAGCACAGAGCTGTTCCCCACGGCGACGATCAGAGTGAGTGGCTCTGGGCATCCCAGATTGGAGCAGTTGGGGAAAAGTCACCCCATTTCTGCACAAACTGACAAAGGGCACAGCAAAGGTCACAAATATCGACCATCCAGCCTAATCCTTCAGTCATTTATTTGCTAGAGATAATAAAAGACCAGCATGGAGGTTATTGAGTGCTGCCAAAGTGATGGTTTGAAAAAGATCCAATTAAACAGAACCACAGGAGCTCAGATCTGTGGAGTGTACAGAGTCCAATCCAATGCAGTCCTCGGGGTTTGCTGATTTTTTTTTACTCCACTTTTTCTCCTATGGCAATGGAATTTGAGGACATCAGCAATTCTACCTTATATCAGAATATAGTCCAGTGATGTGAGCCATGCTGAAACACAAGTTTTAGGGAGAAAGTGAGCTTAGGAGTGTCATCATTTCAACCAAAAATTGGGTTTTTTTTTCTTACTGCATACTTGACTATGCTGAAACAAGACTTGTTTGCTCTTTGGAGCATCTGGACTGGCACCTTTGCTCATTTCCACTCTTGTGAGTGTCCATACAGAATTTGGGAAACTTTGCTACAGCCTGGGCTTAATCTCAGGAGCTCAAGTAACAACAGGAGTGATAACACAGCCATGAGCCCTTAAGGAACCTGAGTATCTGCCCTGGGTTTGCTGTGCACCTCTGCAGGTGTCACCTGAGCCAGGTAGGTTACAGCCAGAATGGGTTTCCTTAAAGTGCTGCACAGACACCTTCCACTGACAGTATTTAGGTCACCACAAGGGCCTCAGTGTGTTTGAATAATGCCAAGATTTTAAAGTGTTGCAATATCACTTAAGATAAAACACTCAAATCAGGTGTTTTCCAGCCAAATTCCTGATTGCTACTGATTTTATTGTGCTAAGAGAAATAAACATATTACCATTTCATAGAAATAAACAAGGGATGTGAATTTCTAAACTCATTATCCTGTGCACATCTTAGCCATGCCTGAAAGGTTAAACTCCTTGTTCTCATACAGACCTGATGATTTTATGATAATATCCCACTTTAGCCACAGAGCTTTGAGAACCAATTTGAATTTCTTTATTTCTTGGCAATATAACTGTCATTATCCCATACATTTGGTACTGAGGAGATCATTATGTGGCAATCTGCTAACTTGCTTTTTCTGCTCTTCATTCCTTCACAGGGAATATTGTTCTTTGTGAAGCTGATTCTCCCCACCCTTGCACAAATCAAGTGCAATATGGAGTGTGGAGGGAAATTTATCTTCAAATTTAGCCCTGAAATAGTTACATTTTCTGATCATGTTTTTGGTGAAAGAATGGAGTTATAAAGCTGTACCCTACAGCCACTTGCCTGCAGTCAAAGAAAATCCTCTGTAGGCAAAATAAGACACTGCAGAGGGCAGAGGTTGCCAAATTCAATTGATAACCTCTCAATCAGGCATTGAACAGCAAATCCATTATGATGCATTGGCTGCTCTTCCCACTTCTGCTCAGGCTTTTCACCTGAAGTGGTTGCTAGTCTGAAAACCAGAACAAATTCTAGGAGCTGAAAATAGAAGTGAAATTCCTGTCTTTGAGCAGCTAGGGAGCACAGTTCAGCCTCTTGCTCTGTTCTGCGTGGTTTATTTTGCTCTGCAGCCCATTTTTACCAGGAATGGGAAGAAGCCACCCCCAGTGCCTCAGCCTGTCACCTCCTGGGAGGAGGGCATGGTCCAAACAGGTGGAAGAGATGTTGGGACTCTCACCTGGATGAGCCTGGAGGTTGTCTTCCCTCTCCTGGCTATTTCTCCACCACCCAGATCAGCACATACAACAAATAACATCAAATACAACCTTGACACCCACGGTGATAAACAGAAATTGTTATTGCTCCAATCCTTCAAAGAGCTCTGACAGACTCCTAAACCCCAAAGTGGGCCTGGCATCCTGAGCTGATGGAAACACCTCCACTGGCTATGCAAAGTTGTTGAGTTTGCTGGGATCCCCAGGACGAGGGGAGAGATGAGAATTTGACTATGTTCTTAGAAGGCTGATTTATTATTTTATGATATTATATTATAAGACTACTATACTAAAACTATACTAAAGAATAGAGAAGGATATAGACAGAAGGCTTAACAAGAATGAATAATAAAAATTCCTGACTGACTCTTCAGAGTCTGACACACAGCTGATGGTGATTGGTCATGAAGTTAAAACAATTCATATGTTTGGATAAACAATCTCCAGACTACATTTTGTAGTAGCAAACACAGGAGAAGCTGAGGCTTCTCAACTTCCCAGGAGAAAATCCTGGGCAAAGAGGATTTTTCAGAAAATATAACAATGACACAAAGTGATCTAATACAGCCCTCATTTGATGTTTCCTTCTCCCTGCTCTCTGCTCCCAGGTGGGAGTTTCCACTTGCCCTTGGGAAGTGTCTCTCTCTGGACTATAAATAGAAGGACAAGGTACCTGACTCTGGAGATTCTATTGCACTCTGGCAGCTGATACCCAAAAGCTGGATGTTGTAGCACATTTATAAGCTCCCAGCTTTCACAAAAATGCAAACTAGCAATGTCAGCATGCAAAGTGCACTTGGGAACACAGCCTGAGTGGTTTTATCTCAGCATATCTGTACATCCTCTGTTATTTACAGGGTGTTTACACCAAATGTTCCCTGCTGCTACAGATTTCACTCACAAACCTGCTCCAGCACTGCAGGTGAAAGCATCCTCAGCTGGTTTCTTTCTTCAAAGCCCAAGGCCATGTTCTTAAGGATATCACACTTCTTTCCAAACAGACTCAACCCTTCTTAGTTTTCTTCCAGAGGCAAAGAGGGGAGTGGGAATTAACCCCAGAAGAAATGCTGGATTCAACCATAAACTGAGTTGAGACCAAGCTTTTTTTTTGTTTCTAGAGACTTTGAGTGGGTTGCTTTGGAGAAATTGTGGGTTTTTTATCCCCTTGAGCAAAAGCAGATGAAGAAACCACTTAGTGGGGTGGGATTAGATGAAGTCTCAGCAGCAGGAAGTAGGTTTCTGAGTTAGGCCTAGACCATTACATTTTCCTCTGAAAAGAGCATCCTTTTCCCTACTTGCACAATAATTCCTTTTTGTGTGTATATGTGGTTTTATTATTATTTTTTTTTAATTTTGGCAGAAAATCTGTATTTTTTTGGTTTTGCATGTGTCTCCATTGTGTCTCCATTGCCCAGGGGCAGAACACCTCCTGTGGAAGCTGGATGAAGCTGCTGGAGTTGTGCTTCATGGTTAAAATGAATACAGCCAGTAAGGGACAGTTTCTTCTCTTGGTTTAGGGAGTACAACACAAGCTGTGAGGAATAGGACTGCTAATCAAGATGGAAACAATAAAAGAGCTGTAAGGACTTGGTTAATCCTCTTTGCTCTGACAGAGTTAAACTTCTCCAGGTCTCTGATAAGATAGGACTGGTTTTCTTTATCTTTTTTTTTTTAATGTTCAAGGCTACTGAAATGCAGAAGGGCCAGATGGCCATTTAAGCTAAACAATGTGCAAAATCTTTCTTATATTATCACTAAGTGCCCCGAGGGGGTGGGAGGAGAAAGGTTGTTTAATCATTAGAAGTCACTTAGCAGCAAATAGCAGTTCACTGTCTTTATCAATTTATAACAAAAGATTGGGGCCATATCTTTGCGAGGCCTTTCCTAATATGACAGGGCAGATATTTCATTCCCCTTTAAGTCACCTGGGGATATCTTGCATCTCACTGCATGTCACCCAACTGTGGGGCCATGCTAGTTAAAAAGGTTTTTTTTTCCATGTGCATTCGGTCCTATACCAAAACACAGAATTTTCCCCTGGAACACAGGAAACTACTGTGTCAGCAGCAGCTAAATCCCGTTGTTGTTCTGTGGTTTGTTACAGTTCAGAGGAGAAAGTACTGGAGGGGTGAGAACAGTAGGGTCTGTTTTCTGTCCTGTCCTCATCTAATATTTGACCTTCAGCAATTCATCTCACCTCTATCTTCCCTCCCAGCCTCCATTTGTATTTCATAGTCAACAGGGGCTGCAGAGACTTTGGGAGGCTCATCTCAGCCATCTGAGGCACCATGTAAATGTGATCCTGGGCCTTGGCTAATTAGCTCTGTCCCTGGTCAGGGCTGTCATGGCACAGTGCTGTGCTGACACACTTACACTGCTTTTTAGCAGTGCTGACACACTTAGGCTGCTTTTTAGCCTGAGAACAGTCTCAAGGATCTCCTCTCAGTATTGTAACCAGAGAGCAAATAGTGCTGCCCTCCAGCAGGTCAGGGAATCATAGAGTCAGAGAATTTCCTGAGTGGAAAAGCACCCACAAGGTCCATCCAGTCCGACTCCTGGCCCTGCAGACACTCCACCAATCCCACCCTGTGCCTGAGAGCTCCAAACCCTCCTGGAGCTCTGGCAGCCTTGGAGCTGTGACCGTTCCCTGGGGAGCCTGTCCAGTGCCCCACCACCCTTTTGAGGAAGAACTTTTTCCTGATATCCAAACAAAATGTCCTCTGAACAGCTTCCTGCTGTTCCCTGGGGTGGAGAGAAACCAGGCCTTTTCAGTTTGCTGCCTGCTTCCATCATCTAACTGGAAATGATTTGCCTAAATCTTTTAAGGAAAGGGGAAGCTCCTTCTTGTAGAAATCCTTTTAGGTTCAAACTACCATCTAATGCCACCACTTAATTCCCCTTTTCCCAATGCCTTCTCTTTGTGTTTCTCTCTTCTTGTCAATACCTTTGGTTTCAGAGGATTTCCCCAGTGCCCTTCTCTTTCTCTCTGCAGGCTGAAACTTCTTGAGAAGTGCACAGGCAAGATGGCTGGGGTGACACTTGCATGACAAACCACTGCTGTGGATACATCTACAGCAGGAACAGCAGCTCTTGTTTGCCTCTGACAAGGACAGATGACAGCAAAGGGCATTTAGTGATTGTGCTGAGGAGGAAACGTTGGCAAAACAAGCTGGCAAGGCTGGCACCACGCTGGTGGGGTTCCAGTAGGGAAGGACACTCCCAGTGACCTCCCTGCAGCTCTTCTGGGATGGACTGCCCAGGGAGATGGTGGAGTCGCCATCCCTGCAGGTGTTTAAGGAAAAACTAGACATGGCACTCAGTGCTATGATCTGTTTGACAGGGTTGTGTTCTGTCATGGGTTGGACTCGATGATCTCAGAGGTCATTTCCAACCTAATTGATTCTGTGATACTTCCCGCCCTGCAGTCAGGACTTCAGTAGGTTTCAAAGCCAGGAGCTTTTTTGAACGACTTTTTGGCCTCCTATACAGGACCTTACAGATTTTTAGCCCAGACTAAATTCACTGATAAGTTGCCGGTGGGCTGCGAACTGACACCCCCGTGGCTTCCAGTGCCACGTTGGTCCCTAAACCTCTCGGTGAGCTGCAAGCCCGGCACACCGGGGAGACCATGGAACCACGAGGTCGCCAGCGCCGGGGGCTGCCTTGGAACCCGCTGGCCTCGAACAGGCACTGGCGAGGAGCGAGGAGCCGGGGAGCGCCCCGAGCCGAGCCCCCGGTGCCTGGCGCGGCGGGGCGGCCGGTGCCTGGCGCGGCGCGGGGGCGGCTCCGCGTCCCTCCCCGGCGGCTCCGCGTCCCGCCCCGCTCCGCCCCGGATTGGCGCGGCCGCCCGGCTCCTCCCGCCGCCGCCGGGCGCAGGGGGGATCCGGCCGAGCCGAGCCGAGCCGAGCCTGGCGGCTCCGCCACGGCCCGTCCTCCGGCCCCGCTCCCGGTAGGCTCCCGCGGGCGCGGCACGGGTGGGTGGGCGCTGGGTTCGGCGCGGTGCGGGCAGGTGGGCGGCGGGCGGCGAGCGGGGCCCGCCCGCAGCGCCCGCGCTCCGCCGGCCATGGCGGCTGCGGGGCCGCCGAGGGGCCGCTGCCGCCCGCAGGACGGGGCCGCGCCGAGGGCACCGCGCTCTGCCCGGCTTCATTTTACCCGCTCGCTTTATTCTGGCCGCGGTGCTCCCCCAGCGCCCCGCTCCCGCCCTCGCCGGGGGTTTTGTGGTGCTGCTGCCGCGGCTCTCCGGCCCGGCGGCTCGGGCAGGGGCAGCCCGGGAGCGGTGCCGTGTCCCCCGCAGCCCCGCTCACCGTGCGGGGCTCGGAGCATCCCCGCTCCCCGCGGTTGCGTAACGCGCCCGTCCCACGCGTGGCCGGGTGGACCGAGCCCCCCCCCTGTTTTCTGCGGGTCAGTCTTTTCGCGAATCTTTTAAAAGCAACCCCCCTCCCTAACCGCGTGTTTTCCCCCCAAATTTTGATCTCCTGAGTTGTGGTCACTTCCTGGCGGTGTTTTTTCTGCACGGCTTCCCCCGTGGTTCATACATCGATCAGCCGCCCTTCAGAAGGGAGGGGTTGTGAACTCGCTAAACATAAACAGTGATCCGAAAAGAGCTGTAAAGGTTATTAGATATTGTGATAATTCTTGAATGACGCCTTCACGTGGGGATGGCGTAAGAACCTATGGAAAGGTTAAAAGTACAATTACAGTGGAAGTGATTTCTTCTCGGAATTACTTCCTCCAAGGCCTTACTCGAAAACAATAAGCGTAGCTTTTAATTTCTTCAGTAAACCGAGATTATTGACTTGTGCCATGCGGCTCCCAGTTGGAAAAATCTGCTTGGATCAGCCGGACAAGTGGGTCTAAGGCTCGTCCTGCGAGGTGCTTTCGTACAACGCCCAGCAGCCGCGTGTGTCTCTGCTCTGGTTTTAAATAACCGGCTTGGATGGGGCTGGAAAGCTCATCCCAGCAGCCCGGAGCGTGTTGCGGGCTGTAAAAGCCGCCTGCGAGGCCGTGTAAGTACTCCAGGGCCGGCCCTGCCCTGCCGGGCGCTGTCCTGGCCGTGCCACAGCGCTCGGCATCCAGGTTTGGTGGCTGGAGATATCCAGGGGAGCTGTGGAACAGGCGAACGTGCGGCGCAGGCTCCAGCCGAGAGTCTTAATGAGTGTTTGTGTAGTGCTTCGTGTTTTCTCGGATGAAAGGTTTTACATAATTGGCCATTATAATTGTCTGTCACCCCTAGAGAAGAGCTAAAAAAACCCCCAAACCTAAAAGACAAGCATGGAGGTAGGCAGTTGTCTTAAAAGTCCAAAGTCTAAATGCCTGTAGGTTGTGAATGCTGTTACTTCTGGGTGTGGAGACAGCAAAATGACTGAGTAAAAAAAAAAATTAATCTAATTCTGTCCTCCTTTTGAGCCATTTGATCAGCATCATTGGGACAAATGACATCCTGCTTGCGTTTGAGCTGCTTGTTCTTTGGTGCCCAGAAGAATTCCTAACGTGACTCTGGTGTTCTACCGGTGTTAATGTTTTTGTTATTTTTTTTTCTCTTGAAATCTTAACTGGAAGCCTTTTACAGTGTTTTGATTCCTTTTTAATAAATGGCTAATCCCTTGCTGCAGGGGATGGGAGTGTTTTGAACGCAGCATTTTTGGGTCCTGAGGGGAGGGGGAAGGGAGCGCCTTGTGTTGATTTCCAGCAGCCACCCGCCTTCCCCCAGCCTGAGTGAAAGGGCCTTATTGACTGATTTTGAAGGTAACCTGCCCAATTCTCCTCTTACACGCTAAAACCCATAAATTTGCTGTAGCACAGAGCCTTTGAGGGGAAGAAATGGAATGTCAAGGAGCCTGGGCCTCATCACGAGCAGCCTGGTAACAAAGGCACTGTCTGTTAATTGCATCGTGCTTATCAAAATCTCCCCTCCTAATGACAGAGTAACAATTTAATAGGTGTGAAAAGTTGTGGGATTTGATTTAATACCACTGTCTTAAAATCATCCTGCATGCTCAGTAGGACTAAGTTGTCGCTTTCATATTTAATTGGAGAGCGACCAGAGGCTGAGGAGAAAGCTGGGGATGTTTCACTTGCACCAAATGCTCTTTAAAATCTTTTCCCCATTTGGAGAAGAATTGTGAGTGGCTTGTTAAGTGCTGAGCTGCAGCTGAGTGACTTAGAGCTTATAAAACATCTTTCTGTGTCTCTTAAATTTGGAAGCTCATCTTGAAGCTTGTGCTGAGAGTGTTTATCACAGGCTGGTCTGCAGCTCCAGGAAGGACTGTGATTGTGGTTTTGGGGTGTGGAGGGGCCAGGTTAGGTCTGGGTGATATGAAGGTGAGAGCTGTGTGGTGGATGCACGACCCTGCCTGGGTAATAACACTCCCTGAGGTTCCAGGTGTCAACACCTTCATCACCATGTGTTATTTTCATTTCTCAGTGCCATGTAGCATAACCCAAGCAGCATTTTGGTATAATCCTCACACACACACAGAGGTTGTTGTATTCCCAGCAGCTAGGGCATATTTCAATCTTCTTGTTGCAGGTTTGATACCAGGTTTCAGAGAAGAGAGCAGCTTTTCTTGCGTCTGATGGCTGAGCCTATAAGGAAAACACAGGACTGATCCCAAACCTATCATGAAAGATAACATAGTCTGGGGAGCATCTCTCTTGCCCTTGTCTGCTGGGATTTTTTGTCTCATGTGGATTATTTGGTTACTGGGTTTATCATTGGGTGTTCCAGTCTATAGATTTGAGCTTTTGAAGGAAATTCTGGTTTAGTGAAAGTCGTGGGTTAGAGATCCTCTTCTGTGAGCTCTGCAGGAAGGAGGGCACAGGAATGCTGCTTTGGTATGTGTGGCTGCTCCATTTTTATTTGTACCATATTTTACTGGCTTGTTTTCTAAGCTATTTTGATTCTATTAACTTATTAAACTTAGAGTCTGTTAAAATCAGTGTGACAGTCTTTCTTTAATGTAGGAGTGTTGTCCTTTTTCCACCCCTAAAATATGAAACCGACTAATTGTCCATAGTTCAGATTCTGCCTGTAATTGTGGGATTTGTGTTTGGAATTCACATTGTAGTTGTGGATTTAGTGTTTATTCCCCAAATAACATTTTTTTTTGTCTTTGTTGTGGAAGGGGAATATCTGCTGTATCACTTGCTAATCCTGCTGTTGCAGTTTCATGCCTAGAGCATAACTGGAGCTGTATTTACCACTGTAGGCATGGTGGTTGGTTTATTTAACCATTTTGGGTATCAAACACAGAGAAATCACAGCAGGACTGTCTGTGGTGGAGGTACAGGATGAGCATCAGTGGTACCATGACCTGGCTGTCCAAATTTGGGTGTCTGCAGCATCATTGTAATGGGTGTCAGGGAGAGATGGATTAAATATAGCTCAGGTGTGTCCCAACATGTTGCAGCTGCTCCTCCTGTTGCAGTACAGGGCTAATAGGAATGTTTACATAGATCACCTTCCTACACATCCCAGGTTCAACCACCTCTTTAGTAGCAAGTTGCTGCTGGGCAGCCACATGACTGCTTCAAGCTGTTTGGAGAGTAGAAATAAACTACAGAGGGACACATAAATGGCTGTTAATAAAGTGTCAGCTTTAAAAAAAATTAGAAATGGCTGACTGGTATCTTGGGGAGCAGAAAATAGTGCTGGTTCTTTTTTTTTTTTTCCTGTGTGATTAAAAAATAATCCTGCTTTAGAAGCTGCTCTGTCTGCAGTTCACAGCGAAGTGATGGCATTTGGGTGGCAGGGAGGCAGAATTCCTGCCAGTTAAAATCTTCCTGTCCTGATGTGCTTGGGAGCTGATATACAGTGTTCTTCTGCCTTGCAGCAAAATAACTAGTGATTAAAAATTCAGCAGATGCTGTGGTTCACTTCACTACTTGTTCTTGCATCATTCAGGTCATATCACACAATTAATGTTGCTAATGTTCGATCTAGCTTTTTTTTTTTCTGCTCTAAGAATGGAAATTATCTGAACTACCATGGGATTTACAGAACTGTTTTGGCAGGAATTGGGCTACGCAAAGTAAGTGTTTCAGGACTGTTTTTGCCCTTCCCCTAACTTGGAGAATCTTCTTTTGATTTCAGAAATATTATTTGTTCTTGCCAGACAGGGCTGTAATTTCTGCAGCTTTTCTGACTTGAAAAATCCAAGTGTTTTCTTTAGATTGCTTTGAGATAAATGAGACTCCCTAGATGAGAAGGAAGAGGGGGAGAGCATGATAGGTGTAAGTGCTTGCTTTCTTACTTAAACTCAGTGTTTCATTTGGCCACAGAAGTATTTTTGTAAGAGAATTCTCATTTTGTTGCGGGCAGGGTTTCTGCTGCTTTCAGTACATCCACTTTTAACTTGCACAATTTTGGTTAATAGTATTCAATCCAGGGTGTCGCTTACTTGACTTTGAAATTAGCATTAAATTTTACCTTCCCCTCCCTATGTTCCTTTAATTATGTAAGTTTTGGGTTCTTTTTGTAACACACACATTCTAGAAATCTTTTCTGGGCTGCCTGAAAGTAATATTCATGTAGGAAGAGACTTGTAGTTTGTTTTTACTTCTTTTACCAGTTTTCTGCTTGGAAGCTGGTCTTTAGGAAGAAACTTAGCCACTTTCTTTGTGATCAATGCAGTAACTTGGTTTTGGTTGCCCTCCCTGCCCCTTCTCAAGACTCTCCTGCTGCTGGGTGGTGCCCCTTAAACTGGATGGATGTGTTGATATGAGCCTTCATGGCCTGTGCTGTTCTAAGAAAGATAAAATGCAGCCTAAAATTAAAATTGCTGGGTCTTTTAGTGTCTTTGAGAGGAACTTGCAGTGGTGGGGCAGCCCTGGGCTCCAGAGCTGGAGAAATGAAATTGAGAATATGGAACACAGGTGGAGTACATTGGTCAAGGGCACACATGATGTTCAGCCGGTGGAGGAAAATGTGAATTTGTATCACTCAGTATGTGATGGGTATGCCTGTGAACCAGGTTTTGGACAAGGAAGGGGCAAACCCAGGAGCCTTTGCTGACACATGTTGTTTGGACTTGCAGTTTGGGTGACTTTTTGTGATCTGTCAATTAGCACATCAAGAGGATGTGTTTTCAGTCAAGGAAGACATTTTCTTTGGAAAAACCTGTTTGGACTATTAACTCTAAATGTACTTTGAGAGAACTTGTCTCAACCAAGTTGTCAGCAATCAGTTTGAAAAATGAAGTCTTAAATATGTCAACCTTCCCCCAGCCTCTTCAGTGTCCTGCTCAGGATGATGGAAAAGGAGGATTCAGGCTGGGCTTTTGCATATTCCATGAATGCATATATCCAATGTGCTGTACTTCCAGAATTGATATTCAGGATAATATGTTTAATCTTCAATTGCAAAAAAAAAAAAAAGCTTCACACATAGCTAATTCCATCTGCTGGAGGAATAAGAGCGAGGCTAACTTCATCACTTATTTGGGACCTGCTTTTTGCTGTGCTAATTACTATGTATGAACTTTGGAAATTTGCATAATTTTTTGGCAAACCTAAGCGGCAGCCATTTAATTTAGAATTTTTATTAACTTTAAACATCCCTAGCAACTCCTAAGCTACTTCTGGTTCATTTTGTGGTCTTGGTGTTTTACAGGGTTTGATTTTGAAAGCTTCAGTAGATTCTTATGTCTTTTCCTTGCAATGACTTTATATAAGCAACAGCAGCTTGCTGCCATTTCCAGTAACTTTCAACCTGCAATGTGACACAAAATTCCTTCTGTCATTCAGATAAAAAAAGTGTTGAAGTTAAGTTCTTGTTAGAAAAATAATTCCAAAAAAGTCAAATTAGAAGGTAGGTTTTGGTTGCTCTTCTGCAGTGTGAGAAGAGCACTTGAAATATTTTAAGAGTATATGCATTTCAAAAGTAACCTTGGGGAAACTGGGGCATGTCAAGTCTGGTCCTAATTCTGGTAAAAGCTGATCTTATGATGTGAATTTTTAAGCTCCAAAGGGTTTGGATGTAAATTCATCATTGCAGATAGCTGCTAAATGTTCTTTCTTTCTCAAAGGCTGTATTTTGACACATTTTCAGCTTCCCAAGTTGTCTAGCCATGCCTTTTCCACTTGGTTTGCTTTTGTTTTTGTGACCTCCACCTTTCACTGATTTTGCTGGTTGGCAGTCAGTGGAGGTGGATAATCTGTAAAATATTGAAGCAGTTGGAGTTTTATAGCAAAAAATACTGTCTGCTTTATTGGAATGCTGTCATTTGGAGTCAGCTGTTACATGCTGATTTTCTTTTGGAGGCAGTAGACTGGATTAATTTTAAAACTTGAATTATTTGTGCCCACTTTCTGTCTCAGTACCATCAGAAACTTCCTATGTTGCTCTGTGCTGTTGCACTCCTGAGTCTTTGTCCCTCTTTTCTTATCCCTCTTGCTCTGTTGACCACTTAAAAATGCATTTTCTTCCTTGGGATGAACAGGGTTATATTGCCAGACTCTTTAATTCCTCTCTAATTGGCAGAAAGCCAAGCATAAAATCTTCTTCATAAGTCACCCTAGAGGTTTCTTTGTATGTGCTGTTATTTTCTTTGCGTGCTAACATCACTGAAAATAATTTTTCTTTTTTTTTCCCTCCCCCCAAGTCTAGACCAGGCATAATTATGTTTGTGTGTGTGTGTAGGCTTGAGGGTTGCCACGCTGCAACACCCAATTTGAAGTCCTTGGGCAGTTTAAGACCAAAATTTCTTGTAGCATCAAAGGCAGCACTATCCCCTCTGCATCTAGGGAGGTGAAGTAATTTTCTGGTGTATCTGAACTTCAAAGACAGGCTCATGGTTTGTGACTGTAGTTCTGCCTTTCTGAGATGTGTCATACTGCAGGCTATATTTTAAAATAAAGAGTTTGGACCCTGGGTTCAAGCAGGACTTGTGCATCAGTGATAGTGGCTGCTGTTGGATTGCGGATTAATTATGTTCATGTGCTTCCAGAGCATCCCAGTTCTCATTTATGAAACTCTTCATTGAGGTCTTTGTTCTGAGCTTCACCTTTATTGCAAAGTCTAAAAATCCTTCCCATCATGAAGCCTTTGCTCTTGTGTTGGGTATCTTGATGTTTTTATGTCTTCAGAGCTTCTGTGCTTCCTCCCACCCTGTAAATGTACATGCAGAACTGCCCCTTTTTCTCCTGCTTTGCCATGATGTCTACTGTGATTTTTTTCTATTCATTTCCCTTCCTGGCCTCCTGCACGTGTCCTGGTGCTGCAGAGAGCACCAGAGAGAGGAGGATCCACTGCTGAGCAATGAGGGCATGCAAGGCAAGGTACCTTGACACAAGTGTCAGGCACTTGGGAAGGGAATTCTAGAAGAAACCTCACCCTTAAGGAAATCTTATTGCCTGAAAATGGGTTTATACACCTTAGTTTGACCATCAGGACACCAGAGCTTGCCAGCAGGTGTGGGACAGACTGTTAGTTCCTTGCATTTTTTCACTTTATTTCCTCTCTAAAGAAGGATAACACTCCACCATTTTCATTTTTTTTTAATGAGGTAACTTTATCTTAATAAACAGATGAATGAGGTGATGCAAAGAGTGCTTGTTTTTGTGGGTGAAATCTCTGTGAATCTGCAGCTCCTTCTGAAACTGGGGCTGTGGGAGGATTACTGATAGCAACGAATCCATCTTCCATGTGTTAAGGAAAAAAAAAGTCCTTGTATTTCTCTTAAAGTGCTTATGGATTTTTTTTTTAGATGCAGTAGGACTGCAGATGTAGTCATATTAAAATATAAACCATCTCACTTCGAATTGGTCTCTCAGCAGAAGGAGTTGGAGACGTGACTTTGGTAGAAGTTACTGGGAATTCTCTTTTCAATGCAGCTTTGCAGCCTGTGCTGTGGATGGGAGCCCAGAGCAGTCTGAGTCATGCTTCCTCCATGGAGAGGACATTTCAGGGATGCCACCAGCAGTGGACTAAACCAGTTTTCCTAATGATTGCTTTGTTCAGCTTTAGCTACTTATGGGGTTGTTAAGATGGTGTCAGCTGATGTGTCAGCTGGAGGCCATGGGGTAAATTGTAGGATAAAGAGCAGTAGTTTACATACCTTTGTAGCAAATGTCTCTGCTACCATTCTGCATGTTCCTCTTGCCTTAAAAGGGTTTTTTAAAGCCTTTTTTCCTCGTTTGGATCAATACATATATGGAGCAAGGAAAGGGTTGTGTATGGGTGTTGTGAGGTTAACACGGTTTCATCCCTGACCTGACTGAATCCTACCAAGTGAAGGCATCAGTGCATCCTGCGGGGATGGCCCATTTTCTTTGGGAAAATGTTTTTAAGAAATTGGGAAAAACTTCGTTTTCACTTAATCCTCAACATTTTCCTGAGAGAAATTCACTCAGTTGAGTGAATTCACTGAGTGAAAATTGCTGCATCTCTAGTGGACCTATACAGAGCAAGTTTGTTGATGTTGCTTTAATGGTGGTTTTAAGGTTATTTTAATATTTTTATTTTAAGGACCTGGGAAATGCCCCCTATCCCCTGGCTGTCCCCTGTGCTCCTTGGGTCACAAATAGAGAGATTTTACTGGGGTATATGTAAGGCAGAGGCTGCTGAGAGAAGCCTTGTCTTTAATTAGACCAGTGGGTATCACTGGGGTGGAGGGGAAGAGATGAGTGAGCTTTTGAGCCTGAATAAATGTCAGATTGTATTTTGTCAGAATTGCAGTTTGGAATCAGGGATTCACTGAGTTTCCATTTGGCTGTGGGCTGTCTGGGGCCTTTTTGCATCTCCCATCTCTTAGCTGCAGTTATGGGAAAGTTGCATTTACCACTTTACAGACACAAAGCAGAGCTCTTTAGGGGAAGGAAGGGTAAATGACCCAGGTAAAATGAGCCAGGCTGGAGTCAGTAAAACTACCCAGAGTGCCAGCAAGTGATACCTTGTCCTGAGTTTAATCTATTCTCTTCCCAGTGGTCATGCCCAGGAGGATTAGTGAGAGATGCTTTAACCTAAAGCTACTTGGAACAGCAGTGCTTTTTTTATTCTCCCTCTCAAAAGTGGTTTGCTTTTACTAAAATAGCTAAATGCAGGCATGTTAAGCTTAATATATATGTGTGTGTGGGTACCTGAGAAAGCATCCCATTAGGTAACCCTGGAACTTTCTCCTGGGGAGATGCTGAGAATATCACCTTTGCTGCCAGTCAGGGCCAAGCCAGGCTTGTTAGCAGCTTGTAAGTGACAGCCCTACTTTGCTTTGTGGGTATTTTAAGTGATGAGGGTAGCAGAGCTCCAGGGAGAGGTGATAACGTCTGTGCTGGTTTTCTTCTCGATAGGGAGGTGGCAGAGGAGGAGGAGATAGGACTAATTGCATACCTTCCAATTCCAGTTACTTCATTACAGAATAATCATTGGAGCAGCCCTGCAATCTGCTCTGATAGCAGATAAGTGGCGTGGCTCGCAGCACTTCAATCTAAACAAAACTTAAGTGCTTTTTCCTTTTTCCCTGGAGTGAAACTGTAATTTCGTTATGTGAATGTTAGCCAGGACAAAGTTGTTTTTGCAGCTGTCATGATGATTCTCTGGGCTTTGTGTTAGAGGTATGTCCCCAGTGTATGTAGCAAAAATATCCTAAAATACTGCATTCCCATACCTGGAAGCTTCAGTTGAAGGCTCTCCAAATGTTTGCCAGGTGAAGATCTGTTCAGCTTTGACGTTAGATGTCTCAGAGGGTTTAGATAGAAACCAGTGAAGGTTTGGATTATATTCCTTTCCAGAGCAATACATGTTAATTAACTTCTCTGTCTGCATTAGGCCCTGAAAGAGTCAAGTGAAAGAGCCTGAGCACATCTCTGCTGCTTCAGAATACGAGTCCCTGTGGTGAGGGTGGTCACGTTGAAGCTTTGCCTCATTTTGGTTCTCTGGTGCAGAAATGGTGTTAAATGCAGCCCATGTGATGCACAAGAGAAGTATCAGGCAGAGCTTGGGAGAGAGATTTTGCCTTTCTTTGAAATGGGGTAAAAGTGGATTTGTACTCCAGGCTGAACCCTGGGAAATGATAAAATCCCAGAATGTTTGGGTTGGGAGGGACCTTCAAGCCCATTTTGTTCCAACCTCCTCCCATGGGCAGGGACACCTTCTACTATCCCAGGTTGTTCCAACCCCATCCAACCTGGCTTTGGACGCTTCCAGGGATCCAGGGGCTGCCCCAGCTTCTCTGGGCACCCTGTGCCAGAGCCTCATAAAATACCTGGAGCTGCTGTTGCTGATGATGACTTTAAGGTACCTATTTAAGGCCACAAGATCACCCCAGACAAGTGCCTGGACTTTCCACAGTGCAGTACTGGCCAGACCTTAAACTCTCTTCGGGCTCATTTTTTCTGGACTGCCACAGAACCATTAAATCTGATCCTTTCCTAAAAAGACAGCTGACTGTGCAATGTGAGCCACATAAAATTCTTTGTCTCTGCTTTGGACTTGAATGGAAAAGTAGTTTGTTTTCCCATTAAATTGACCTCAACTGTTGCTGCCCCAAAGGGGGTCTGTTCTTGCAGGCTCTGCTTGGCCGGGAGGCAGAGCGTGCTTGGCTCTCCCTGTGTTTTACTGCAAGCCTGCTAACTCACTCCAGGACAATGGGAGGATGGTAATGCACTAAGGCAGGTATTTGTTAGCAGGTTAAATGTTTTGGGAAAGAAAATGTAATATATACTTAGTGAAAGTTAATAGTTTTGTAAGTTGAGGTTTGGTTGTGTTGGTGGTAACTTGGCTGATAGGGTTGATGGTGTAGATCCAACTGCAGCATGAAGCTCTGGGAATAAATAAGGTGAAGTGGTGGTGAATTTCAAAGGAACAAAGAGTACAAAGCCTTCTTAATTGAATCTTACATTTTTAGGGTGGCTTTCAGAGGGAAAAGCCCAAATATGCTTTGCAAACCAACCTGTGCATTGTGTACTGTAGTGGGTCCATGTAGGGATCCATGTAGTGGATCCATGTAGGAACAGTGTGACTTATTTAATGAGATGAACTGCATCATGTTATTTTTTAAAAGAGGTATTTAGTTATTTGTATTGGGGAAAAAAACATTTTTCCTGAGAGTCTGTAGCTGATCAGACTCCTGCATCCCTTTCTAGCCGCTGATGTTGCAGGGACAGGAGGCTGGCAGGTTGGATTGGGTATTGCCTAAATAAAATGAGGTTCAGGCCTGGAGTGTTACCTGGCAGGGCTGCCTGACCCCCACCTGCTGGGGACTCACAGTGCTCTTTGTTTAGGAAAAGGTTTTAGGATGTGAGTCTCACGTGGGAGCACAGGTGCTATGCTGCCTTTTTAAGAGTTTGGGTGCCTTGACTTTGTAGGGAAAAGAAGCAAAAAAATGGGCTGTGATATCTTTCAAGCTGCTCCAAGGGTAATCCAGGTGGGAAGGGACTCACCTGTGGACAGGAGGTTCAGCTGGGTAGTCAGGAAGCATCAGCAAGGCACAGCTCCTTCCTAAGAGTGAGCAAAATTCCTCCACCTGTGAACACCATCACATTCACCCAGCCTTGGCTCTTCTCTGGCTTCTGTTTGCCTTTTAATGGCCATGGGGTGCCTCAGTGCTTCCTTCCTCTCTTCCTGGTGTTTGGCTCAGGGGTTTGATGGCCCCTGTGATGCTGGAATCAGCACATGGGAGCAGGTGGGTACTGGGGGAATGTCCATGGGATTACACTGGTGTGTTTATGGCCTGGCCTGGCTGCACTGGGACTTCTCACGTGCTTCCATATCCAGCACTTAGTCACCATCCATCTTCACTGCAGAAAATGAATGGAAGGCAGATTGTTACTGGAGACTTTTCTAGGGAAAAAGTTTTTAATGAGTACCTGAAGGGCTGCAATCCTATGGATTGTGTGTGGTGTCATGTAGCTGTGAGCAGGTTTTCCTTATTCCAGAAGCTGGATTGATTCCTTAGGCTGGATAGCATCTGATTTTTATATGAGGGAGGGGGAAAAGTTGTCTGACTTTAATCTGAATTTACTAGGTACTTAATAAGAAAGACCTCTGCCCTGAGTGACTTGCTCAGCCTATGTTGTGTTGCAGGAGCTCCATGGAGATGAAGCCTGCTGGCTTTATTTTGCTCTGAAATCCATTTGGCTCAAAATTGCTTCCAGAATCTCATCCTCCCTGGTACTTCACACTTGTGACTGGGTAACCTGCTGAGTGTTAAGGGTTGTGGCAAAGCCTGGGTGCTGTGGTGGCTGAGAGGTGACACCGGCACATGGAACTTGTCCTTCAAGTGACAGGCAGAGGCACATTTCCGAAAGCTGTCTGTTTCTGCCTGTCTCATCCCTTTATAATCTGCAATTTATATTTAAAAGCAGAGGGATTTAAGTTGCTTTCTGTGCAGTTGTGGCCTGTGGGAGCAGTTGGCTGTCGTGGTGTTTGGCCCTGGAGCTGCCTTGGTGGCCGATTGCGTAAGCGAGCGAAGGTATTTGCAGCAGTCACTTGGAAACGGGGATAATTCAAGTCTCGATCGAGCTCAGGCTCAAACAGGTTGTGGAATTTATTTATACAACACCACTGGGGTGTGTGACACTGAAGAGCCAAACAAACAGAGGTTCCCAGCCCCGAGGCTTGTGCTGGGTGTTAGATAACGAGGGATGGGGTAATTACAGCCAGGGACATGGGTGGAGGGGTTCGAAGTGGGTGAGGGCTGCATCCGTGTGGAGAACATGAAATGTGCCTCGTTAATGGCAGTGTGAAGAAACTGTGGGTGCACCTGGGGTTATGGGAAGGCTTGGAGGTCAGCCCTGCAGAAGGAAGTGTTGTCTGAGCTGTTGGAGAGGTGTGGAGTAATAAGGGAAAGCGGAAGGAGGCGAAATGAAACCAGCCAAGCGTGCGGGGAGGGGCCGCGTTACGTGGAAGCTGATGTGCAACAGCCCTGGCACTCCAGGGGCTTGGGGAATCTGGGTGTCACAGCAGCCACTGGGAATCCACACCCCAACCCCAAAACGTGTGTGCTTGATGGGAACAGAGGAACAGGTAAAGAAAGGGGTCCAGTGTGGTTTCTGGGGGCTTGTCTGTCCCTCCTCTCCGCTGTCTGTGCTCCCTGGGCTCTCGTGGTGCCAAGTTGGCTTCTGCCCAGCCACTGGGCTGGTTTTGGGGTGTACTCGATCAGTCAGCGCTGAAGATCTTGAATTGGTGGTTTTCCATGTCAGCAATACATGGATTGTTGTTCCCATGTGCCCTTTGCTCTGGGCAAACTGGATCTTTTGGGTTTTAGGAGCTGGGTAGTGGTTGTTAATACCTTTACTGTGTCACTAATTTCCTTTTTCCTTCCCTTTTGCTCTTCAGAAATGCCATTCTCCTGAGTGTGTAAGGAACCTACAGAACTGTAATGTCTAACCCTACATGGAGTAACAACTCTTGGAAGGTACCACCCTTTTTTAACTACATAGCTTTGTTACAGGTTGGGTTAATGATGTGCTGATCTTTGCTTCAAAGCTTGAAATTGAAGAACTGTGTCTTATGTAATGCTGTCCCTTGAAAGGGCTGACAGTGCTGTGATCCTCCAGCCTCTGATTTCCAGAAAAACTGGGTGCAAGCTAACACTTGGTTTGGGGTGCAGAGGGACCATCCCTGTTTCTCTGTGGATGATGATGTCTTTAGGCAGCTCTGGTGTTGCCTTAGGAACAGATGGTGGTTTCTATTCAGAGAGCTGAACTGAGCTTTCTTCATACTTGGTGGCCATCCTTGGAAACATATTGCCCTTCTTTTTAGTGATGCATGATGGTTTGCTCGTTGCTTCAATTCAGTGACCTTCTGGATTGTCTTTCTTGAGGCTTCCAGGCATATTTATAAAGAATATTGTGATGAAGTGCAGTTACACTTTAACATTTAGATTGAAATGTCTTGGCTGTTCGTGCTGCATTAACCAGCTCTCAGGCGTTGGCTTGTTCTGCTGTCTGATCCTGCAGTGATGCCATAATACTGAATTTTGGACTGCCCTGTGCATTGCCATGGCAACAGACTGATGTCACACTCTCAAGGACATGACTTCAGTGCACGATCATGCAGAGGCACAATCAGATTTGTGGAGGAGAAAGCTGACTAATGCACATCTCAAAAGCAAACAAGGGGAATGCAGGTTACAGCTGACCAACCAAGGTGCCTCAGGGATGAAAATTCCCCACTTAAAGGAGGGGCTGATTCTGTGTCTAAGACAGGAACAATTGTCTTGATGAACTTCTCTTCACCATGGAGAAGCAGAGGACTTGCAGGTTTCCTATATCTTTAAAACCGGTGGTGGAAGAGATCATTGTTTCTGGGGTGGGGAAATGCTCTCTGGTTTCAGAGGTTTGATAGGGCACAGCTTTCTTTTAATTTTAAAGGACCTCTCAGTGGTCTTGTAAGCACCCTGAGAATACTTTGACTTGCTTAATGTTGTTCAAACAGTTTAATTGGTTTTCCAAAGCTTTTATTTTATCCATAACATTGGAAGGTGAAAGGGGAACTCCGCATCTGCATTATGGTCACATTTTCCTATATCCTATTAGCAGATTCCAAGATTGTTTAATGTGATCTCCACCCATTTCATTTGGCTGCAACCTTTGCTCCCATGAAAACAAGGCTGATTGTTCTGAATTGCTGTGTGTATGTGCTTTGGCACGGCATGAAGGTACCTATAATAACACAACCATTGTCTGGAAAAAAAGGCAGTTTGCAGTAATAACTACAAATAAAAGGGTGCAGTCCAGGGGCAAGACAGATAATGGTCGTTTTCCCACCCACTGCAAAGGGCAGATTCTTAAACATGGTCACCCCTCAGCATGACAGGGCTGTGGGTTTTAGCCTGGGATGTGAATACTGGGAATAAGGGACTGAAATATTTGCACGTTGTTCCAAGTTTCTCTTTCCTGGCCCCGGTTCCATTGCTCATATCTACGGATGGGGAGACTGAATGACTTTTGCACAATGCAGTGTTTTATTTGCATGCTGTGAGCAGTTTAACAAGTGTGTGTGTGCTAAATGAAGCATTCCCACTTTCAGTGAGCAGCTGATGCACCCTTAAAATAAAAAGAAAAAGAGATTTAAAAAAAAAGTGCCTTTAGGTTGAACAGTGGGGTTTTGAGGGGTGACATTGTGCTGTGTGCCTGAGCGGATGGTGGGTCGTGCCAAGGCTGAATGTTAACTAGAAATGCTGTGAGATGCAGCAAATAACCAACTCACACTCCTTGGTGCTAAAGTAATTTTTGCTCATCTCTGCACTTTGTGGGATAAAAGCTGTTCTAGTGCAAGATTTGCAAGTAATGTGATTGTTTTAAATGCTCAGTGTCACAGGAATTGAGGACATTTACCAGAAACTGGCATTTCTTGTAGCAGTTTGGTTGCCTCCCAGGACAGGAAACTGTGAAGTGGTAAAAAAAAGAGTCGGGGAAGGAGTTTAACAACGCTCTCTGTAAATCATGATGCTTGAATTCAGATCCTGGCCTTGAGCTGAAAGGCCTGGGAGCTCTGCAGGACCCAGTGATTCAAGCTGCTCTGCAGAGAACAAGAAGATAATGGTGATGGACTATCAGGAAGGCAGCCTTGCTGAAAAGAGAGGCTTTGTGATACAGTCAAGGGGAAGGAAGTCTGGAGAACTCAGAAAAGGAACAGATGTTTTTGGTGGTGGGGAAAAACTTAACTATCCCTGTAGTTTGTTCTTGCAGCAGAGCCAGCAGGAGGAACTTGATACCAAACAAAAGTAGGCACACCCAGGATTTAGCAGAGGGATCCTGGAAAGCTGAAAATCAGTGCTTTGGTGCTTTTCTGTTTGACAAATACCTTATGCAGTGGCATCTGGCAGATATAATAATATATGTGTGTGCAAAGGTGTGTGTAAAACAGCTTGAAGGTGTTAGATGTTTGTCTTTAACAGCAATAAAAGAAGTATTGATGTATGAAGTGATACCCAAAGTGAGGAGCCAAGAGAGATGCTGTTCTCTGAGAAGGAAATAATGACAGGAGATGCATTAAAAAAGAGGGTGAAGTTTTTTCCTAGGGTGTGTTTATGGATGGTGATGACTTGAAGTGTGATAAAACAGATTGCTGATCCTGTGTATCAAAGTACCAGTGGCAATGATTTTTCAAGCTGTTGAAACTTGCATCCACCAAAAAAATATATATCTATTTCATTCTTCCTAATAGGTTAATCCACTGTAATTGGCTGTGAAATCAACCTGGGGGAATTTTCCCATCTGTAAATGATGCACAGCCTCTTTGCTGTCTGCTTGGCAACCGTACCTTCAGATAATTAAAAGCTGTTTTTTAAATCCACTTTTCTTTCAACTCTTGTTTTTCTGCATCTCGCTGCTTCTCTGAGAGCTGTCAGTCACTCTTCTGGCCAAGCTGTAAAAACCAAGATAATGTGCTTTTAGGAAGGGAAAACTGCAGATGATCTTTTTATAAAAAAAAAATAAAACTACAAAACTAGGTGAATGTGAGGAGCTTTTTAGCATGCATGTCACTGCTGCATTTCTAAAAGTAACTGAACTTTCCCAGTCCAATATGGAAAAAACTTTGACTTTCAGATCTCTGGTGCCACTTGCCCTGCTAAAATCAATAACCAAACCTCCATGGTTCACTTAGGAAGCAGTTCCAGTTCCCCAGAAATGACAGGAGTTGCTCAGCACAGGGATCCTCTGGTTTCAGCACATACTTTCATTGCTCTGTAGTGTTTTGAGAGGCCGAAGGGTGGGATGCAGCTCCAGTGAATTTCCAGATTCCTAACAGTGTGAGGGACTGTTTTTAATAGTGATGATAAAAACAGCTATTCCCAGTTGGAGGTTTAGTCAGTGGTATAATTATCAGAGCTATGAAATAGTGCAGGGATGGCTTGGGATGGAAAAAACTAAAGCTTGAAACTTATTTTCTTGAGGGAGCTGTTTGAAATGATTTCCTGCAAGCTCATAGAGAATTGGTGAGAGATGTCAAAGGGTGAGGGCTCAAGATTGGTGATTGCTTTGGTAATTCAGTGTTTGGGCTGGCAAGCTGCAGCTGGCTTTTGAGAGAGAATTGGTTGTTGAAAGCCAGGGGGATGAGTGGGAGCTCTGGAGGGGCACATTTGGTTTGTAAAGTGCTGAGGATTTCCACAGCAGGGTCACAATCCCCAAAGCTCCACAGCTGGCTCACTGAAACCATCCCTTCTAAACCACAGCTGTGGGCTCCTTATTTTCTGCTTCACTTCTTAGTGATTTGGTGGGGTTTATTCATATTTTCTCCATTTTGTCCAAGAGGGGAAACTCTGAGAAGAAAATACTGTTTGTGCTGGAGGGAGCAGTGGGAATATTGGGTTAGAGAGCAATGTAGGTATTTTTTCCTTTTTCTGTCTTTATTATAAAGTTGTTTTTTGGACCTGTTAGAGCAGAGACCACAAAGATGTTGTGAGGACTGGAGCAGCTCTGCTCTGGAGCCAGGCTGGGAGTGTTCACCTGGAGAAGAGAAGGCTCTGGAGAGACCTTGGAACCCCTTCCAATGCCTAAGGGGACTTGGGAAAAAGAGGGAATGTGACTTTTTATGTGAGCAGATAGGGATGGAACAAAGGGGAACAGTTTTAAAACAAAAGAGGAGAGATTTAAATTAGAAATTCTTCCCTGTGAGGGTGGGCAGGCCCTGGCACAGGGTGCCCAGAGAAGCTGTGGCTGCCCCATCTCTGGAAGTGTCCAAGGCCGGGCTGGACAGGGCTTGGAGCAGCCTGGGATAGTGGAAGGTGTCCCTGCCATGGGAATTAGAACAAGGTGATCATGAAGGTCCTTTCCAACCCAAACCATTCTAGGATTTTATGTTTTCTGTGTTTTTTCATAAAAAAAAATTCAAGTCTTGTAAAACAAACCTGAATCTGATGTTTCCAGTGGACTTTAGAAAAGTTCATACTTCCACAGTGGTTATTTACATGGAAAGGATTGCACCAGAATTATTTCTGGTGTCCTCTTATAGGTCTGTGCCACTGAATTTTGAAGAGGAAATGTGAAAAGGGAAAGGCAGAGGCAGAAAGCAGAAGTTGTCACAGTTCATAAACGTGCAGAAATTGTCCTTTACTGAAATTTCAGTGCTATTTTGGGGCCTTTCTTTTTTCTTTAGGAAATGAATTACAGTGGAATTCGTGCTATGCTTAGGATTTCTGAAACTTTAATTGTGTCAGTTGCTAGGTGTATTGACTACAAAGCTCTGAAAATATCAAACTATTTTTTACTTCAATAATTCTTGAGTTATTAGTGGGGAAAAAAAATCTTTAAAAATAGAGCTAATAAAAGATTAAAGATCTGTGGAATTGGTAGGTTTCCAGATTAGCTTAGATTTTAAACAGTCCTTTGAAATAATCATGCGATAAGATATTTTATTTAATGTTGGTCTCTACTGCAGTTTACCAGGCAAAACCCCTGAGTTTATTTGAAGCAGAGTTGGTTCAGCAGATGTTTTGTGTACAATGTTTTCTTGAGAATTTCTGTAAACCCAGGTGATGCTTTGTCTGGGAAGGATTTGTAGTGTGTCCTCTTGGCTGCCTTCTGTCTTCCTCTCGAGCCCTTTGGCCATGACGTGTCACATGTCTGTGCTTTGGCTGCTCAAAGTCCTTTCTGGTCCCTTTAAAGGGGTTCTGTGCTTTTTTACAAGCTGCAAAGCAGTTTAGGGTGGGAAATACCCTGATGCTGCTTTGGGATCATTCACCTGTGTTTGTGTGAGCCCAGCTCTGCTCACCCATGGCCTGTTCTGCTCCTGCTCTGTGTTGGATGAGCTCTGCAGGTGCCTGGTTCTGGCTGATGGATGTCCAGGGCTCCCCTTGGGTTGTGATGTTGTGCCAAGTGCTGTTGTGGGTCTCCTCTGCCTTGCTGTGCTGTTCTCCTGTCACTGGTGAGGGTTCCAGCTTTGTGTTGCTGCCTGTCACACCCTGGTGTCCTGTTTCTTTCCTTTTCCTTGCATGACTTCACACTGCAGGCCTGGAGCTGTAGGAGGGGAGCTCATTCCTGGCAGCCCCAAGGATGTCAGAGGGTCCCTCCCAAAGAGGCCTGGTGGCAGTAGAGCTCTGGAGGCCTCTGGTTGTAAAGAGTGGCTGCTCCCTGTGCAGGAAACTGGGGCTGAGAGTCACCTCTTCAGAAGGTGTGTCCTCATTCATTGAGGAGCTGTGTCACCATGTCCAGGAGTTCTATGAGAACATAAGAAGGTTGTGTGACCTTCATGAGAATAAGAAACCTCATCAAGTTCAAGTCCAGGTGCAAGGTGCTGCTCCTGGGTCAGGTGTGAGTGCAGACTGGGAGAAATCATTGAGGACAGCCCTGCAGAGGAGGACATTGGAGTTGTGGTGGATGAAGAGAGGGCTGGGAGCTGTGTGTGCTCACAGTCCAGGGGGACAACTGAGTTCAGGGCTGCTCCAAAACAGGAGTGGGCAGCAGTCAAGGGATGTGATTCTCCCCCACAGGGTGCCCAGAGCAGCTGTGGCTGCCCCATCCCTGGAAATGTCCGAGGCCAGGTTGGATGGGCTTCGAGCAGCCTGGGATTGTGGAAGGTGTCCCTGCCCTTGACCAGGATTGAAACTGGATGGATTTGAGGTCCCTTCCTACCTGAACCTCTCAAGGGTTCTGTGAAATGGGATGTGCTTAGGGATGTTTTCAGAGAAGTCTGAACTCCCCCCTGCCTCAGGGATCCCAGTGGGGTCTTGCAGCACCTCTCCCAAGAAGTCAGAAGTGAATAAAGGAGGGACACTGGGGAGTGGCCACTCTCCATACAAGAAGGAACATTCCTGTCCCTCCTGAGACCTGACATGAATAATATAGCTGTGAGTGATTGTAGTGGGTGACTCCTGCTGCAGGGACAGACACATCCACCTGACAGCGTGGCCACAGAGGTTGTTGCCTGCCAGGGACTGGAGTTGGAGATGTCACAGAAGCAGTGCCAAGAGAGCTTAGAGGTCAAGATAAAGTTCATGAGATTACTGATTACTGTTGTGGACAAAACAGAAAAATAACATTTATTGATGGCTAGAATAGTAAAATAATAGTGGGAACAGGCATAAAACCAACATCTTCTCTCTCGCTGTGGGGCAGGACCTGCTCTGCCATGGAGCATCCCTTATCCTTCCCTGGCCTTGGTGGGGTTTTTCCTCATTGTCTCTCTGTCAGGTGTTTTTCACCCTTTCTTAAATGTTTCCTCAGTGGTACCAGTTGGTTCAGTGATGGGCTGAGCCACAACTGTGGTGGGACATGAGGAGCAGGCTGGAAAGGGCCTGAGGTAGCCCTGGCCTCCTGCAGTAGAAGCTCTGTTAGAACCTGACAATAATAAATGATTTTAAATTATTTATTTCATTTTTTTTTTTTTTTTTTTTGGTTTTGTTCTTAGATTGTAACCTGTTCTTCAGGAGCTTTTATACTTTGTTTTTTTAAGACACAGCTGGAAAGCCCAGTGAATCCCAAACTTATTCAGAGGGTGTGGGTGGTGGTGTGTCCTGTTTGTTGGTGGGTGGGTGGGTTGTTTTTAGATGTTCCTAAGGAATCTGTTCTGGTGGAAGTTTGCAGATGTAACGAGGCACTTTGTTCCAAAATGTGCTGTGAAAAATAGTTTGATCTTGTTTCTGCATGAAATCTGTCCTGAAGTTGGGGATATTTGGATATCTCTTTCCCTAAGTGCAGAGCAGACTTTTTTGTAAAGTGCTGACCTATAAATTGGGGATTTCTGAGTTCAGCATTTTTGCACTGTCCTTGCAAGGTGGAAGATAGTTCTGGGTGAAAATGTGACATTGGGGCACCAGCAGTGGCCTACTTTAGACAAAAGTTTGAAAATATTTAAGGTTTTGTGGCGATTCATGAGACATTGATACTAAAAATAATGGAAAATGCTCATATGTGAGAATAGAGTGGGTTCAGGAATATGATAGGAAAAAATTGGGCATTTTGAATGACAGAAATCATGAAATGATAGAATGTTAAAGGGTTGGAAGGGACCTTAAAGATCATCTCATGCCAGCCTCCTGCCATGTGCAGGAACTTCTCCCACTAGATCAGGTTGCTTAAGGCCTTATCCAACCTATCCAAATATTTGCAAGTAATGGCACAGTTACTTCTAAAGCTCTTTTTTTGGTACTATTATATTTAATCTAGTGTTTGTGCTGCTGAGTAAGGTTTGCTGAATTTGGATTTGGAGACCCTTAGGAAAAATCTGGACACTTTAGAGATGCCTAATGGATTTTGGAACCTCTCAGCCCTGCAGTGGATTGGAATGAATCCATGTGGAGGAAACTGCATCGTTCTGCTTTGAGTCTTTTGTGTGTCTGTGTGGGTTTGGTTTGCTTGGGGTTTTTTGGGGAGTGTTTTTCTGGGGGGGGCTTTTGTGCCTCTGTCTTTGCTGAAAAAGCATTCACAGTGTTATAGGACAGAGAAATGCACATAATAATTTTTGGTTAAAGGATAAGATTCCACTGAAGTAAATAAAAATGAATTACCCCTTGTTCTGCTACACTCTGTAGGTCTGGACCTGTATCAGGGAATATGGGGTGGTCTCAGAAAGGAGAATTGGCAACCCAGGGGCTGGTTCAAACCAAGTGAGAGCCACAGAAACGTGGTAAAGCCATATTTCATTCAGTGAATTGAGTTTTAAAGCTGATGAAATTAATGCTTAACATTTCATTGTTAGCAGAGTTCTAAAGAAGGAACTTTTATTTATTTATTTGCTGGATATTTAGAAGTCAGCTTTAGGGTTTTTTTCTGCTGTTTTAGAAGCTATTTCATATCCCACGGAGAAATGTGCAGGATCAATTATTCCTGTGCATTTTGTGTGCCATGGTGCTGGGGGCCTTCTTCCCTGTGTAGTGTCCTGTATGAGATTTTTGCTGTCCCGGTGACATTTTACTTTGTTACTAGTTACCAATCGAAAGTCCAATCCTATGCTGGAGTACACAGATGCAGAGATACACAAAGATACACTTTTGCAACTGAGTTTATTTCTGTTGTATTACAAGATCTGCCCTGAAACAGGAGAAGGGAACTTCAGGAATTAAAATGGGTCACTAACAAACTGTTCCTGGTGAACTGGTGAGGAATTTCTGTCAGGCAGGGCATGTGATGGTCGCTTTATGAGCTGTCACAACAAAAACAAATCCACCCTCTGCGTGCCAGAGTGAGTCAAGTGCACGTCTCCAGCCTGGATCCCTGCTACCACAGGCAAAACAGGCTGATGAAATGATTGTTGGAAATCCTAATCTGCCACGTTGGGGTTATAATAATAATAATAATAATGATGAGGATTTTTAAAGCAAGCTTATATTGTGTTCTTGAAAAAGATGGGATTCTTCTTGCTGGTTTTGACTGGCTTTCTCTAAAGTGGGGCAGGTTGGCTCTCTCCTGGTGTTCAGGCTGATCTTTCATAGAGGCAGTCTGGGTTTCTGCCTCTGGTGTTTGTCCTGAAGCTCCCTTCTCACGTCAGTTCTGCATCTTGCAGCCCTTTCTACCCATCTTTGCATGTGCAGGAGCAATCCAGCGAGACCTCAGCCTCCCAAAACCAGGGCACCACGTCTCCAGAGCTCTGGGAGTGCTGCTCTACTATATTTGGAACCAGCTCTATTGCTTCTATAATAGGAAGGCTTCTGGAAGCTTTCTCCTTCCTCTCGCCCCAAGAAAGTGGCCTTTCAGCTGAGCTTTCATGAATTCACAATCTGCATGGCAAAACAGATGGACTTTTAGAGGCTAAATAATTCAGATGTGGCTTGTGGGTCATGTGGGGGTGTTCAGGGAGGATTTTTGCCCGTGCCCCATGAGCTGAGGGTGCAGCAGCTACAGCCATGCTCACGGGGGCTCTGCCACCCCCAGTTTGTCATTCAGGGCACGTGACAGTGCCAAGGGGTGCCAAGGCAGCTTTCTAGAAAGCAGAATGATGTGTGAGCCCCGTGTGTTTGTCACCAGAGCTGCAGCAGCTCTGCCCAGTGAGGGATTTACTGGTTTTGTTTTCCTCTTGGATCAAGCAGAACAAATCTAATGAGCCAGTTCTTAACTTCTTCCCAGCTGAGCAGCGAGTGATGTCCTTACCCAGATAGTGCAAGGCAGCTGAAGCCTTTCAGGAATAGCTGAACAAGGGAAACACTTGTAATATTATTTTTCCCAATAGTCATGCAGGGCTAAGAGGGTGCAGCAGAGCTTGTCTTTATTTTCTTTTTCCTTTCTGAGATTTTCCTTTTGAGGGGACAACTTAGTCCTTCCAACTCTTACCCCACCTAGTGAGAAAGCATGTGAGCCACAAATGTGGAGCCTTTCATTCTTTCTTGACGTGATCTTGGAAGGAAAACAGGTTCTCCCTGTAGTGCTTCATTGGAATAAGCATTTCACATGCTTATCAGTACAGCAAGTAGAGCTGTTTGACAGCAGTGAGGAGTCAAATGTTGCCTTGGAGCCCTACATGCTCATTTCCCTGCTTCTGAAACACTCTGCACTTTGCCCACTGTGCATTCAGAAGTGTTCCTTTCTACTAAAAGGACCTAAAACCCACTTTGTAGCAGAGATTTTCCAGCGTGATTCCAGCTGTGGATTGGAGATGGCCGAGTTGCAGTCTGAGCTTCTGAGAACCTTGTCCTGCTGGGCTTTGCGAGTTCCTGCCAGGTCAGGGGTAAGTGGGTTCAGGGAGCAATTTGGGTTAATTCTGTCCTGATCCAGCTCCTTGGGAGGCTTCAGGTGAGAAATCAGACAGGGGAAGGTGTGAAAGACTGAGCAGGCCCAGCTCCTGGAGTCTTTCCTCCCAAGAGAGGTGCTCCAGACCCCTCATTGTCTTTGTGGCCTCTGCTGATTCTGCTTACATGGGAATCATCAGTTTCCATTTAAATTGCTGCTCTCTCTGGTGGGATCCAAGGATGGGAGCTTGGAGGAGCTTTGAGAAGGAAGGGCTGGAGTGAATTTGGTGGGGAAATGAGCACAGGGCAATGGTAACCAGGTCCTGCTGCTTTGCCAGCTCTGGTTCCTGGTGCTTGGCAGAAGTGCCATCAGCTGGTTTTGGTGTGGGAGAAGACACAGGAAACTCCCCCACACTAATTCCAGCTGGAGCCCCTGTGGCAGTTTCATTGCCTTTAGATCAGATAATACCAGATCTGATGGACCATCAACAGAGGGGAAGCTGAGCACACCAGGTTTCACAAGGCACATGATGCCTGTGATGGCTCCTTTGGGGTTAAAAGGCAGTTCTTCAGGTGTTTTAAGTATGTAGATATTACCTGAAGAATGGTTAAAAGAAATGGTTGGGGGTTTGAGAGGCTGAGGAGCTGGTGTGTCAATCACCTCATGTCAGACCTGGCCTGGGGGCTGCTGTGGATCCTTCCCAGTGGGATGTTGGGATGAGGAAAGACTTTATGCCAAAGCTTCTTGCTTAGGAGAGTCTGGTGCTGTTAGAGGTGTCCTGAGGGATGACTTGGCTGGGGGATGGCAGAATTGCATGTCTGGTGAATTACTGTTTTGGAGACAGGGATCATACAACAACCTAAGATTGAGCTCCATGTGGGAGAATGGACATGGAACCTGGTTCTTTCAAGAAAACAAATACCCTTATCTTGTTATAAAGCCTCAGCACTGACTTTTCCCACCCTGATGATTGTTTTTGTTATTAACTCCTCTGAGTTCTGCTCTGAAACACTTGCTGCTGCTTCCTTCTGCATCCTGAGTGTGCTGATGCTCTTTGCCCAGCTGATCCAGAGTGACATCCCTATGGAACATCCCAAAGCTTGCCCTGCATGGAGGTGGGGTGGTCAAATGTGTTTTTACACATGTTTTTACCAGCAGAGCGATTGTTGCTCAGATCCAGTCCCGAGGCCACGGCCTCCTTTCAAGAAAGTAAATTTTCTGAGAGGATGTGCCCACCCTTTGAACTGCTTTGTTGATCAGTTACTGTTGCTACAGCTAAAACACACTTGCACTTGCACTAATCAAAATATCAAAAGCTGTGGTGAATTGCTACACAGATGGGGAGACCTTGACTGCAGCCTGGTTGAGTTGATACATTTGTTTTTCTAGGCTGCAGCAGTGCTCAAACCTGGTGATAAGAGAGGGAATTTTGTGGGCCCGTTCCCTGAGCTGGGTCCGTGGCTGAGAGGATGTGTTGCTTTCTGCTGCCAAAAGCAGAGTCCTTCCCACATCTTGTGCAGCAAGGCATATGTTTGGGGGTGGTTTCAGAGAGGGAGAAGAACACGATTAGGGTTTTAACTTCCTCTTCTGTTTTGTTTCTCTGTGCATCTGTATTGCAGTTTTTTGGGCTGTACCTGACTCTGTGCAAAACTTAAATCGGCTGCAGCTCCTTCTGCTAAGGATCAGCCTTGGTACAGAAACAGTGGTAGTTAAAAGGCAGTAAGTATATCTGCTAGCTTAAATGCTGGGGTTTTTTTTTTCTCTTTTCCTTTTCTTTTTTTTAATTCACAAGCACAGCTTTTTACTCTTCACACAGTAGGAATTTGTCAGGAGCTTGCTGGCATTAATAGTCTATTTCAGCTCTTTTCTATAGCCCAGCAGCTACAGAGGGGGGGAAAAAGCATGCTTTGTATGGAGCTGTGGTTGGGTCTGTGCTGCAGTGCCCATCTGAACTTGGCTGTGTCTATTTTGTCAGCTTTTGCTTCCCTCTAGTAGTTGCTGGTCCCTTCCTAAACTCACGAAATCCCACCATACAATGCCTTTGCTTGGATCAGGGTTCTGGCTGCTCCTGACCTGAACCAATTCTCTTGATGGTTTTGCTTCTCGAGCTCTTTACTGCAAACAAGATATCTTTGGGTTTCAATTCTTTATATGGCTTTTTATCTTTTACTTCTCAATTGATCTCCAGAGGAGTGGGACTAGGACAAAACATGTGGTATTCTTAACCAGGGATCCATGGAGAGGGTGTAAGCTGTTGGAAAAGTGAGTGACATTCTTGAAATGGTGTGGTTGCGTTTATTTGGGTGTGGATATAATCATGCTTCTGTGATACAGTTCCTGCTGAGTTTGAAATGCTAGTGTTAGTAAAGCCAGAAGGAGAGCCAGACAAAAGCTTGGAGCAAAGTCAGAATTTCAGTGCCTTTTAGTGATGGTTCATGGGAAAGTAACGATTGTGTGTTTGATTTTCCTAAAGCACCGGGCATATGCTTTTTACTTCTCTGTGAATTACTGTTTGTGAATGTGTATCTTTACAGCATGAGAACATCAGAAACACCTGGTTTTGTGCCTAGGTTTCACTCATAGAGGTAGGTCCTTGTTAGAGACTCTGCGTAGTCTGATGAAAATGGTGTTTAACTACGAAACTTCAATTTCTGCTGTTGCTGATCGTGGCAGCCTCATTCCTGGTCTCCCTGAATCCCTGGAGCAGAGGACATGCTCTCCTCCTCCTGCTCTGCCTCCATCTCCTCCACCCCACACGTTTCTTAGCCTTGTGTAGAGCTCAGCAGAGATTTCTTCATGAAGACTGGAATGTGTTTATATAATATTTTATATATTATTTTAGGCTCCTACTACTCAAATGTAGGCAAAGTCTTAACCTCTTATTCGCCATCATTAAACGAACCGTGGAATTGCTGTAGCAGACATCAAGTCAGGTGCATCTAAACCAGCTTCTGTTTTTTCCTGCCTGGAAGGTTCATCCTTCATCATTTTCCTGGCAAGTGTGGCTACCTAGAGCAGGTTTTCCAGGCCAGGAGTGTTTAGTGGGAGCATTGATTGTGAACCACACTGGTGAAGCAGTGCTGGGCTGGACATAGTGGGGGCTCTTCTGTGCGGGAGGCATCAGGAAGGGGGTGATGTGAGAGACTCAAGCTCTGCAAAAGCAGGGCTAGGACAGCAGTAGGAACGCTGGGCAGAGCTGCTGAAAAGGAGAGAACAACCTGCTGCACTAAATCACAGCTCCCCTGGGGACACAGCTCCATAGTTAGCATCCTCAAATGGCATTCCTTTATTACGGCATCATTGTGCACAGTCCTCTAGAGAGGAAGCAAACGGTCTCTAAAACAATCTGCTGGCAGCTCAGGCTGGAGTATTTGAGGTTTTCCAGGGCTCTTTTGCTGTGTCACTCTTCCCTTTAATGTTCCAGCTTGAAGGTTGTTGTTCTTTCTCCATCAAAGTGCGTTAAAGTGCCGGTAAGGGTGTCTGCTCCAAGGACAAGGTGGAGAAGGCAGCAGCCCAGGCAGGACAAGAGATACTGCAGAACAGCTTTGTTCTGGTGTAATCTGCCTTATCTGCATGTGATGCAAAGACAGGGCAGTTTTCACAAGACTTGGAGGCTGCGTGGTGACATGTTTTCTGTCCTCTTATAAAATCCACCACGTTATTTTGATTAGAGCGCTAACGTAACTCCTGGCAGCCTCAAATCTCACTGCTAGCAGCTACTTCCCTCCAAAGCCTGATGTGGTGCTAACAAGCAGAGAGATCTTGTGCGTCCTGTTTACACGGAGCTGGGAAGACAGCGTGTTCCGTGGGAGGTGCCAAGGTAGAGCTGCAGTTGGATAAAAGGTGAAAAAACTCCTGTGTGTGCAGACAGGCTGTGGTGGGGAGTGTTCATTTGTGTTTGGTGGTGTTCAGGAACTCCAGCTGCAACACTTGGCATGATGATGTTAAGTTTTTTTATATTTGAATATGTATCTTTTATATCTATGCATGCGTGGCATGTTTGTGTTTGTATATATTTATATTTATATCTATTCTCTCTCGTGGGAAAATCCATGTCCTGATCATTTGCTCTTGTCATCTCCTCATGTAGCTCTCTGTTGTTCAGTTTTTAGGTGGCAGAGACACGGTGAAGCTGAGTGTGGGGCAGGCAGAGCTGATGGGGGAGCCTGGGGTGTAGCCCAGGATGGACTGGCTGTGACGAGGACGTGCCTTAGCCGGAGAGGTCGTTACCATGAAGAGTTCCTGCAGAGCTGGCCTCCACAGGGAACCGCTGAATTCCACATCCTCCACCTTCCATCAGGTCAAACGGTACGGACACGCTGCCTGCTCTGCCTGCAGCTCAGGCTTCAGCACTGATTTTAGCCTTCTCCTTGTCCTCTCCCATTGTCTTGTGCTGTCACTCAAATATTTGCACAAAATTCTGACTTTCAGGTGGTGTTTAAGCAAAACCTTGTAATGGCTTAAGGGCAGAAATGTTCTTTGACATTTTTATTTGATCATGACAACTACAGATTCACTGCAGCTGGTAGTGTACTTGCAGAAATCCTTGGGTTTTCTAGCAACAGCTGTAAATTAGTTTGGGAAACTTGACTTTGAAGTAAAACTTAATTGGTGAAAGGCTCATCAGAGTAGGCTTTAAAACATGCAGGCAGCTTAAAGCAAGTGGAAATGCTGGCAGTCATTGTTGTGGTTTGTCTTACTATGGACTAAGTAATTAGATTAGTTTGAGCTCACATTTTGCATTGCTCACTCTCCTGTGTCTCTTATTAAGGAGAAATGCACGATTGATTTCAAACACTTGTGCTTATGTGACAATTAAGTGAACGCCTCTCACTGTGTCTCCTTATAGGAACACCATGCAGAACAACTTGTCCTCATGCAAATGCAAGGACATGCCAGTTTGTTGGAGTTCAAACTACTTCAAAATAAATGTGTATTTTTTTAAAATTTTTTTTTTCTGAAACCAAGGCTCTTAAACTTCCTCAGTCTGCAGGAAGAGTGCCAGCTTTTTGGTTTCCAAAAGGCTATGTGGGTTTAAAGCAAACTTTTAACCTTTGTTCTTTGTGGTTGTGTAGACAGCATATACTTGCTATGTTAGTCTCATGGTAATTTAGTGCTGGAAAAGACTTCCTGGGTCACCCAGCTCGTTGCTTTCCCAAGCAGGATCTCATAATCCCTTTTGTGAACTTAGTCCAGCCTAAAACATTTACATCTTTTCTTGCATCTTTCCTTCTCTCCTCCTGCAGATCAAACCATTACTGAAGATGACAGATCTTGCTGTGCAATTAGGAACCTTCTTTTCATTCCCAGGCTGAACATTCATGACAGTTTATAGACTCATTTGAGTTTCTTGTTCCTTTATTTGCCTTCTGCCTAACGACTGCTGCTCATTTTCAGTGGTTTACCTCTTCTTCTGCATTCTGTAAGAGGGGGTTGTAACCCTCACCTGTGGTTTTGCTAAGTGACCCAAGTGTTCTCTAGTAGCTTCCTGAGTAGCAATTGTTGCTGTTCTCAGTGTGATGCCCCTCACAGAATATTCTCAGTCCTGGCTAAAAGTGTGTGCTGTGCTCTGGAGCTGCTCTGCCTGGAGGGCTTCTTCATCACCTTCATGGATGTCTCTGTGGTGGCCAGTTCACCTCAGTTACTTCCAAAATTTGTTGGTGTTCCTCTTGCTGATGCATCACTGCCTGCATTTCAAAACCCTCCTCAGTTTCTGTTACTCTGAGCTTTGTGTCTCTGCTGTTTTGGAGCTGCCTCTGTTTCTGTGGGTGCAGAATTAGTGCTGAGGTCATTTTTAACAAAGTCAGATGTTCCCAGGGCTGATTCTTGAGGCATGTCTTTGGTTTCCAGGCTGGTATTTTCTTATTCAGCATCACCTGGGGCTGTCTCCTGCTAAGCCAGCTCCTTTGTCTGTTTTCCCATTCCTCTGCCAATCTGTCTTAACCAGTAAATCTCTTTGTGCTCTCTGAAGTCCATGTGAGGAAGATATAGTAGATTGCTCTAAAAAGATGGCTTTTTTTTGAGAACCTTGAGGTTAGTCTGGTATATTGAACTATTCCCTCTTCCCCCTTTTTCTGTGTGTCACATTAATCCTCTTTGCTTGCAAAGCACCTTTATATTGGAGTCAGAATACGAGCCCTGGAGAGGCTGTGATCATTCTCCTTCTCTTTCTCCCCTGCAGTGCCCCCTCCAATGTGCCACATGTTTATTATCTCCTATTGTTGCCTTTCAAGAGGTTTATAAATCCTGTTTCTTGGCCTGCAGTGCATGAGCCTATCTGGTTTGGATTCTAAAACTGGGATGAGCCAATCCTCACAATTTTTATGAAGCTCTCTAATCCTCCTCCTGCCAATGCTCTTGTTCAGATTAACACCTGGGCTTTTGCCCTCATCATCACCCTTACCTCCCCTCTTTAAAAGTGGTGCAAAGTCAAATTTGGTATTTTGAGTTGTACTCTTGATCTCTGCCCTGCCCTTGCTTGCAACCCTGTTTCTCTTTTCTCTCACAAACTGAAAAAAACCTTTCACTATTTCTTTGTTCTTAAATATCTCTGCAGTGACTTAACACTGCACCAGTTCTCATGTTTATTCCTGGACTTTTTGGTCTCTAAGATAGAAGTTTCCAAGTGATGTGACCTGAAACCTGTGTCTGCCTCTGGTATCTTTCACAAAAAAGGATCACATCCAGTTGGAGTTGCTTTGAATCTTTTGTTTGGGATGTGTTCTTAATAATGAAAACACCTTCTGACTCGTGGAGAATGCAGTGTGCAGTGAAATCCTCCCCAGCACAGCTGAATTCATCAACCAGCTTCTTTCAGCCTTGAGTTTCAAAGGGCAGCCTGATAACTTGCCTTCAGCTCTACTTTTGCTTGTTTTTATTTTGAATGCTGAGTTTGTTACTGATCAGTGGTCCAAGGTTAATTTCTGCAACCTTTGATGTGTTCTCATTGCATATGCACAACAATGAAGGCTATAAATAGCATCACTCTGTGGTGCTTCCTTAACACAGGGAATTTGTTGTGCTGTGATATGAAGAAAGGTCCTTTTGCACTTTATAAATCAGGAAACAAATTAATAAATGTAAAACACTTCCAGAAGGACACTTGGCACTTACCTTTCAGCAGAAGCCCTATAAAAGCAGCACTTTTTGTCTTGTTGTCCTTCTGTGATTTCCCCTCATCCTGTCCCACCACAGCCACATGTGCCATCCAATCATCTCTGAGCTACACATTTCTGGAGCAGCTGATAACCTTGAATTCCAAATCTTTCAGTTAATTTTATTCCCTTTTGCTTTGTCGTGTCTGGTGTGGTTGGGCAGCAGGACTTTGAGCTTCCTGAGGCTCAGCACAGAATTGCTGCTGCATCTCTCCTTTCATGGTGAGTGCTTTTATTCAAAAGCCTGGCAAAGCTGTGGCACTCCTTCCTGTACAAAATGTAGGAAGTAGCCCAGGCAACTGTGCTATACTGAAGGGTGGGTGTGTGTTTAGTGTAAAACATGTTCCAAACATTGATGGGTGGGAGCCCTCAAAGTGGAGTGGTCTGTGTTGGGCTTGGGGCTGCATTCTGTCACCCAGAACCTCTGTGTGCTGCAGATGCTGGGCTTTGTGGCATGGATTTTCTGGCTGGGCTGGGTGCAGCTGTGTTTGGGTGTTGTCTCCCCCAAAATCAGGTTACCTGAGCACCTGATGCAGGTGAACAAGCTGGGGAGGGACCCAGCTTTAGGAGTTTGGTTCTTACACAGGGCATTTGGCTCCTCAGCTCTGCTGGGCCAGCTCTGCCCCACGGTTTTGGCATTCTCCCGCTTGCCCCAGGCTGGCCACTGGAGCAGAGAGCTCTCCTTCAGCAGCCACATGCCTTCTGTTTGCCTTCAAATCCCTCTCTAATCCTTGCTGGCTCTCCCTTTGCTGCAAGAGGCATTTTGGAGGTGTTGGGAGGTGGGTCAGGAGCAGTTGCTGCTCCAAGGGGAGTGGGTTTTCAGGAAATCAGATGCTTCCACAGCTGCTTGAGTCAAACCCAGCCCTGCTCTGGAGCTTCCCAGCCCTCCTTTCTGTGAGCTTGGACCCTTGCCATGCTCCAGAAGAAACTCCATGAGTGCAGAGAGCCTTCCATGGCGGGACTTTCCCCGGCAGAATCCCTGGAATGCCTTTGAAGCAGCTCTCTGTCTGCTTTGCCTTGCCCTGGCAGTGCAAAGGGGATGGAAATGGTACTGGAGATGGAGCCCAAAGGACCCACCAAGCCCTTCCAGAAATAACAAGTGGTTGACTGTGGTTAACTCCCACTCAGTGCTCAGTCCTTGCTAATTGTCAGTGTCCTTTATGGAGGAGGAAAACTCCATGGACAGAGAGCTGGGATGCCAAGGAAGAGGAATGCTTTGCCAGAGGTGTGGGGTTTTTATTGTTGTTGATTTTTTTCCTTTTTTTTTTTTTTTTTGGCTTCTGCCTTGTGTTAGTATGTCCTGAGGGGTTTTTCAGAGTTGTAGTTGGCACTGGGTGTGCAGTCAGCAACGTGAGGAGCTTTTTTCAACTGGAGTTGGTGTTTACAAGGAGAAATCCATAGGAAACTTGGGGGTTTTGATGGAAATTTTCCCCCTAATAAAACCTTCCAGTGCTTTGCCCAGAAAACTTGCAGTGTGAATATGCTGTTTGTGAAGACCAGGCTTTTTTGTTCTTGCTGGCCAGAGGAAATCTTTTGGCTTCACAGGGCATCATCAGAGCCCCTGAGCTGGGAGCTGCAAGGGGAATTAAGGCTCTCTGTGGGCCTTACAGAGGAGTTGTGAAAACTGAGTCTTTTCTAACAGTTTTGCCTCCAACTCTGGAGTTTGCACTAAAGCAAATATATTACTGTTTTAGGCTGCTGTGATTTAGAACATACATAAACACAAAAGGATGCTGGAAGAATCTGGCCAGCTTGGCAAATAGAATCATGGAATGATTTGGGTTGGAAAAGACCTTAAATCCCATCTCATTCCAACCCATTGCCGTGGGCAGGGACATTTCCCACTAGACCAGGTTGCTCCAAGCCCCATGCAGCCTGGATTTGGACACTTCCAGGGATGGGGAGTCCACCCGTGGGTTATGGGTCTTCCCTTGGGTGGGGAGAGGAGGGGTGTGTGAGTATCTGAGCTCATATAAAGGAATATATTTCTGTATCAACAATGTGTAGTAACCAGCTTGATAAAACTGCAGTGGAAACAAGCTGTAGTTAGGACTTACAAAAACAGCAGTCTCATTCCAGCAGTGCAAGTATCCTGTTTTTCAGACATGGCTGATTAGAAATAGAAAAACTGGCCCCTTTATTTCATCAGCTTAAGGATGGAATAACAGTATAAAGGCAGCACTGCTCGTTGTTTCAGTGCTGATCATTCCTGGCAGAATTCTCTCTTATCAGCAATTTAAAACCACACATTTGGGATTGAAAACCTTTTATGTTTGCTCCCGTGGACTTCTGAAGAGTCGTTGTCTCTAAAGATAAAATTAGAGAGCTTGATAACTTAAAGGGTGGAGGAAAGCAAACAGAATTATTCTGGAATGAAGTGTCATAGGGAATATGTGACTTCACCTTTTAACAACTATTTTTGGTGGTTTTAAATATTTAAAAGCTTACCTGCAGCTGCCACAGCTCTGTGCTTGCCAGCACTGAGAAACGGGGGAGTCTGTGGGTGGGGACTGGGCTCTGGTTCATCTTCAAAGCAATTTCTGCTGGGAAGCCTTGCTCTAATTGTAGGAGCTAGAGATGAAATGTGCTGCTGGTGTGCAGGGAAGAAGCTGTGATTGCCTAAAAGTTCATTCTCAATGTCCACAGCAAAGGGCGTGTGAGGTGGGGACTTGTTTTTTCCAAGTGACACTTTCAGGTAAGGCTCATTGCTAAAGTGGCTTTTGGAATGAAAGTTCTCTTCTCTGCTGCTGGAAAACTCTGGGGCAGGTGGCAGCTGGTCTCATGGAGTTTGCAGAGCTCTTTATAGCTGTCTGAAGTTATTAGATGAAGGTTTTCTTTAAATCCAGATCCATTAAAACATGTGCAATGAACTGGATGCTGAATTCAAATGAGGCAATTATTCTGGCAGTAAAACTTCTGACTAAGGCATAATTTTGTTATGTAAATTATAACTTTTCAACCTTAAATGGTATTGTTGGCTTAGCCAGGGACTAACTGAAACATAGGAAATATAACCTTAAACAAGAAATCTGTAATAGGTGAGGCAGAACTTTACCCTTTGTCTTTCTCCATGGACCAGAAATAGCTGGGAGCAGCTGAACCAACTCTGCTGGCTGAACATGTCCCCTGAGCCTGTTGGGGTAACCAGTTTGGTTCTGGTTTTATTCACATAATACCTGCTCTCACCTCCATCTGCAGCTCCTCTTAATGAAGGGTGTTGAGCTGATTGTCCTGCTGGATTCCTGAAAACTGCTTGAAGAAAGCCTTTTAAAAACAAGCTCAGCTCATCTTTCAAACACCTTGGCACAAAACTCATGAATGAAATTTGATCTTCTGCTCCTGGCTCAGGAGATTTCAGCATGCAAAGTCGTGTTTTAATTGTATTCACCTCGTCTCCCCAGGGTACGGTGGCGAGCAGCCACTGGAGCTTTTCTCTCCCTAGTCTGGGAAATGTCCTTCTGGAAGGGAAGGGAGGGGAAGGCTGCAGGCACTGTTCTCTGCAGCAGTTTGCTGCAGTGCTTCACCTGCTGCTCCTCTGGGCTGGGCTTTGGCCAGGTCACCTCAGTGGCCTGACCCTGCTTCACTGTGAAGTACAACCAGAGTGAGGCAGCCCCTGTGAAAAATGAGGCCAAAGCAAACTCCAGCAGCCTCATTTTCCCATTTTTCTCTCCATGCATCTATTTCAACGCCCCGAAGTTCTATTTTTATGAGATTATTTTAGTTTTTAGCATCCGACTGAGGAGGCAAACAAAGTAGCTCAGTTGCGTTTTGCAGAGGAGACTAAACTGGGAGGTGACCCAGTTCCAAGGAGCTGGAATTGGCAGGCAGGAGGCACAGGCAGAGAATTAACCCAGGGGTGGGTGGGTGTGTGTGTCTGCAGCACTGGGATCTCTTACCCCACAGTCTCTAGGTGAGATGCAGGTGATTTTGGCATTGTCTGGTTGCAAGAGCCAGGTGATGCTCTCCCTAAAATATCCAGAGGGAAGGAACCTACATCTGCCTTTCCACAGCTGCTTCCTGGCCTTCAAAGCCCTGCTTGGACCAGAGAGGTGTAGAAAGGTGAACTGAGCCCTTCCTCTTGATGTACCTGCCCAAAATCTCTGTGCCTGCCCTCCCTGCTTGTCACTGGAGCCAGAAGGAGGAACCAGACAAAACAGTCTTTAGGCAGCACAGCTGCTTCTGGTCCTGGAGGCTCCTCTGCTTGGGCAACATCACTTATACATTTGTTGGACTTTATAGACCAACAAATTGAGGTTTTTAGTTAAAAGCTGTTTTTAGGCTAGAAACCTACAAAGTTGCCACTCTTAAACAACTCTCTTGGTGTGGGCTCTCAAGGGGAACATGTTCGGTGCCTCAATGTGTCTGTGCCAGCTCACGATGAACGTGGCTTTGAACCTGCTGCTCTTCACTCCTGAGCACAGATCATCCCTGAAGAGGAAGCCTTTGAGTGCAACAACTCAAAGATTACCATGGAAACATAACCTGTAGTTAGTTCTGTAATGTGCTTGTGAGATGCTCCTGGGAGAAGAGCCTGGAGTCTCCTGGTGGTTGCATCCATTTTGCAGTGCCCTGGGCTCTGGTGTTCCTGAGTTTTGAAGGGAAGGTGACTGTGGAGGTGTGACGGGACAGAGGAGTCTGGGGCTGCTGCTGCTGCTGCAGTGTCAGCACCATCCAAGGGGTTCCTCACAGCTCCTGAGTGTGAAATCCCATCCTTGAGAGTGGGTGTCCTCAGCTGCTGTCACTTTGGGAGGGGCATTGATGGGTACAAAAAGACCCTTATGGGAAAGTCATCAAATCTGCCATTATCAATATGCTGAGGGAAAGGTTTCATTGCCTAGAGAAGCTGTGGCTGCTTCATCCCTGGAAATCTCCAAGGATGGGTTGGATGGGACTTGGAGCAACCTGAGATAGTGGAAGGTGTCCTGCCCACGGAAGGAAGTGGAACAAAATGAGATTTAAGGTTCCTTCCAGCCCAAACCACTGTGTGATTTTGGGTGATAGGAGGAGATTAGATATCCCTTGGGAACTCTGATTAATATAATTACTCTTGCTAATTTCTCTTTTGAGCTTTAACCACATTTTATCTACTGAAAAGAGCGTGTGTGGTAGGTGATATCCAGATAAAACCTGTGACCCATGTGTGCCTTGCAACTGGATCAAGGAATGAACAGGCAGAAGGATGGCTCTAGCTCAAGAATGAACCACTAGCTATGTTTTTACAACTGATACAGCTTAAACTGTAGGATTTCTCCTTGCAACTGCCTGGAAACAGATTTCTCTAATGGGAAGTTCTCTCCTACTGCAGGAAGTTCTTCAAGGGTGGATATTGCAGCCTTGGTGGCTCTTTTCCTTTCTCATGTGGTTCCTCTTGAGGTGTGGGCTGGTGCCTGCTCTGGGCCACCTTCTCTAATTCCAGACAGGCATATTTTGCAACTATAACTTCTTCCCTCTCTGTTTTTCCAGGGTTTCTGGTATGCACTTAAAGCCATATCTCAAGTTACAGAAGAAAGAGCGATCCCCAGAAATAAGCCAGGATTCCCTTCGAGGCCACCAGGGACCAGCACAAGGAGAAAAACTCACCAACTGCACCAAACTGAGCGTTTTCCCAAAACCCTCCCTGGTGGCTCCATCTCAAAAGCTTCTGGGGATTATTTATCCAAATACTATGTGCAATATGAACGGGAAAGGCCCGGCAGATGCTCCGAGTGCAAGGGAGAAGAAGAACGCCCTGTCTGCCACGATCCACCAGGGAGAAGAAGGGGAAGGACCTCTGGATGTGTGGGCTGTGGTGAAACCTGGCAACACCAAGGAGAAAATCGCCTTCTTCGCAGCCCAGCAGTGCAGCAGCAGCACCCGCACGGGCTCCATGAAAATCAAGAGCACGTGGGACATCGACGGGAGAACGGCCAAACGCAGGAAAAAATCGGTGGATCTTAAAAAAGCCAAAATCCAACTGGAAAGAATGAGGGAGGCCAACTCCAGGTGCTCCCAGCCGGAGCCTTTCGCCTGCGGCATCGAGCACTGCTCGGTGCACTCGGGCAGCGATGGCACCGAGGGCGCGTTCCCGGGCCGCTCGCTGTCCGTCATAGAGATGGTGGCTTTCCTGGAGCAGCGGGCCAGCGCCCTGCTGGTGGACTGTGCCAAGACCTGCACGGCCACCAGGCTGAGCTCCCAGCCCAGGGCCACCCTGCCCAGCCCCGAGCCCTTGTCCCCGGGCGGGGCGTGCGACGCGGAGCCGCAGGGCGAGCCCGTGCGCGTGCTGGACATGGTGGCCAGGCTGGAGTCCGAGTGCCTGAGGCGGCAGAGCGAGGCCGGGAGCCTCTCCCGCAACAACAGCTTCCGCAGGAACGTGGGCAGGGTGCTCCTGGCCAGCGGCACCCAGCCCGAGGGGGACGTGGGCAAGGGGGTCCCGCCCCAAGGGGAGGCAGGGGTGGCAGAGGCCGGGTATGGAGGTCGCTGTGACACCGAGCTGTGGGATGGCGCTGCCTCTGCCCAGCAGCCGTTTCCTTCGGGGCTGGATACCCGGGCGGGGAATGTGAATTCGGGACTTGCCCAGGCGGTGTTGGCCATGACAGCTGGCAGGAATGACCCTGAAACACGGATTGAGCCCCCCAGGGCCCTGCTGGCCCCGTGTCCCGCTGCTGCCAGGCTGCCGCCGGATCCCTTGCAGAGCAAGAACGCGACTGTTGATTGTACGTCGAAAGAGCCTGTAATTTTCCCAAAGCATCCTGCTAGGAAGGAGCCCTTGTGCATCAGTATATCAGTCACCAAGACAGAGGAAGGGTGCAGGAAGGAGAAGCTCTCCGGTTCTGCTGAGGATTCACTCCCAGGGAGGCTGTTTTTCCTCCAGGGTGAGCAGCCTGCTGCTCACGAGCAACAGCCACGGCGGGAGGGTCCCCAGGAGAAGCCAGGGGAGGTAGCCCAAAATGAGGATGAGGATGCTCTGGCATCTGGTAGATCATGTGTCGGAAGCAGTGTCCCTACAGAGCCATCAGCCCCTTCTGTCCCTGCCACAGAAGGGGCTTTGCAAGTACTTGATGCCTCCTGCCTAAAGCGGCAGGTTTCCCATGACTTTCTGGAGACCAGGTTTAAAATCCAGCAGCTTTTGGAGCCTCAGCAGTACATGGCCTTCTTGCCTCACCACATCATCGTGAAGATCTTTGGGTTGCTTCCCACCAGGAGCCTGGTTGCCCTAAAATGCACTTGCTACTACTTCAAGTTCATCATTGAGTACTACAACATCAGGCCGGCGGACTCGCGCTGGGTGCGCGACCCTCGCTACCGGGAGGATCCCTGCAAGCAGTGCAAGAAGAAATACGTCAAGGGGGACGTGTCCCTGTGCAGGTGGCACCCCAAGCCCTACTGCCAGGCTCTGCCCTACGGGCCTGGCTACTGGATGTGCTGTCACCGCTCCCAGAAGGGCATCCCTGGCTGTAAGCTGGGTCTCCATGACAATCACTGGGTCCCCGCCTGCCACAGCTTTAACCGCGCCATCCATAAGAAAACCCGAGGAGCTGGAGCAGAGGTGGAAGAGGAATATTAGTGCACAAACACTTTCCTGCAAGATTGAGATTGTTTGGGAGAGGAGGAGGAGGAGATTCTCATGCCTTGTGCTGTTTACAGTGTATATAATTGTCGTGATTTTTTTTTTCCACAGGGCTATGAAACTGCACATACTCAAACACAAGAGCCTTTACCTTTTAGATTAAAAGAGAGCTTTTAGTCCATCTCTGTAAATAACACTATAAAAACTAATTGTACATACAGAGTCTACAGCTGGCTGAACAAGGTAACCCCTACAATGCAGCTATCCCAGTGTTGCGGCTATAGGTGTGTGTGTTTTTAAGTGTCTTGTTTCAAAATCTGTATATCCTGTATAATATATGAATGTTTCTGAGAAGAAACTCTAAATAGGTAAAGGTCAACTTGTTTAAAGAAGCTGCAGACAACTTAACTGGACAACCTGAAACTTAGACTATAGAACAGATCCATTATAGTAGCGTGGCAGTGGATTAAAAAAAGAAAAGAGAGGAATATTATTGTATAGTCAGAATATAAAAAAAGTTCTTGTCTACCTTACCCATGTTGTCTGGTTGGGTTTTTTTTTTTACACATAAATAAAATGTGCATTCTAGATCTGCCTTACCAGACTTCCTCTTGTAAGACTTTTGCCCCAAAATAAAAAATGCTGTAAAACACGTGACAGAAACTTGGTGCTGTGCTGTAGTTCAGACGTGCAATGTGCTTTCTCTAGGAAACCTCTCCTCCTACTAACAAAGGAACAAAAACCCCCCAGATCTGTAGTACCTGCAGAACTCCCTGCTGTCACAATTACAGATTCCAGCTTTTCCTTCTGCCTGCAGCAGAGGCTCCTTTCATTGGGAATTCTGGTGCTAGGTGCATTTTCTGGTCCTCCTGCACCTTGGCTCTTGTGTGGGCACCTGCCCTGTTCCCTGGATGCTCAAGGATGGAGTGTGGGTCAGGCAGGCTGAGTGTGGATGTGCTGGAAGCTTTCCTATCTGCTCTGTATGGAATTTTTTCCTTGCAGAAGACTCCTTGCAGTGCTTTGCCTGCCCTGCTGCAGCCCTGGCCTCTCCCAGTGCCGTGGGTTGGTGCTTTCCAGGGGAGCTGCAGAGCCTTGTGTCGGATGAACGGCGATTCCTCGCACTGAGAACGGGAGCACAGAGTGTGGCATCCATGGCAGAGTTTCTCTGGATCCTTTCCTGTCCTGCAGTGCTCTGAGCCAGACCTCAGCCTCCTGTTGCAGCCCTCGCAGGGTGGATGGTTTGGAAGGCTGGGAATGGAGCCTGGCCGGTGCAGCAGCTCAGCCAGGGGAGCAGCAGCCGTGTTCCAGGAGCCCAGCAGAGCGTGGCAGCCCTGCCTTTGCCCTGGCCACATCCCTCCTGTCCCCCACTTGGTGCTGTTGCTGTTCCTCTGCCCCTTCTCAGGGCACAGATGGACTCCTGGCTCTCACCATTCCAAATCTCTGAGCTGGTGCAAGAAGAGCCGGTGCCACCTTCCCATGGGGTCAGCTCTGCCCTGCAAACCCCAAGGAGCTGCTGGGAAGGGCAGGGATGGGGTGGCCCTGCTCCTGGCTCATCCTGTTCTCTGTGCTTTGCTGCTGGATCAAGGTGTGGAACGCTGCTGGCTGCGGGGCCAGGCTGAGCCAGCCACCTGCACCTGCCCTGGGCTCACAGCGAGTGACTCACCTGGTTTGGAGCACGAGGAGGACAAAAGGGTTTGAAGGCTTTTGTTCTTTCCTTTAACAGTGGGAGAAGGAAAATCAAGCCCTGACAGCCTGAAATGTGGGTTTGGTGAGCTCAGGCTTTTCAGGGAAGTTTAAAGGATGTGCTGGGTTTATATTTTGCCTTCACCTGCTCCTGCCACCCACTGGGTGTCATCCACCCCTCCCGGAGCTGCTCAGCCTCCCTGCACTGCAGACATGATGACAACCCGGAGGAATGAAATTAGGAATCTGGAAGAAGGGTGTGGCCACCTTGTAACCGGCTGGGAAGAGGGAGAGGAAGAGCAGGATCCCTCCTTAACCCCTGACTTCATCCCCTAACGGGGCTCAGGCTTCACCCAAACTCCCCTCTGCTCCCTCAGCTGCACCTGGACCAGCAGCAACACAACCCCCAGGCTGTTGTTTTGCCAAAGCCATCGGCATCAAAAGCCTTCAGCTTAATTCTGATGAGGGGAAAAGGGAAAGAAGCTGCTTTCCTGCTCCCCCACCCTAGACTCTGGAAAACTTGAGGCTGACAGCAACAAGGAAAGTCCCTGTGAGGCTGGAATGGAGTGGCAGAGGAAAATATTTTGTAATTAGATAAGGGGCCAGTGAGGTCATTTTATTTGGAACAGGGTGTGAGATTTTGGTCACCTTTGTTGAACAAGGGGAAAAATGAGGATACAATAATATCATGAGGCTATTTTGTTCTTGGAGCAGGTGAAGGCAGAGGACAACTTGGTGTCTCCCCTATCCCTGCCCTGCCCCCAGGCTGGCTGGGGAGCGTGGGCTGGTTTATACATCATTTATTACATTGTCTGCTGGAACTGTCCCTCCTGCACAGCATTGCTGTTAAAAATTGTTTCACAGAGCAAGCTTTTACATTCAGAATGGGTTGGTTCTGAGTGTTGCCATGCTGAGCTGCCTGCAGGCTTTTTTTTTCCTGTAACATTGTAAAATGCAGATTTCTGTTTCCTTAAGGGATGGTTCAGGGAGAAGCCAAGGTCTGATGAATGTCAGGGTTTTGGGTTTTTTCCCTAAGAAGCAATTAAAAAAATTTAAAAAAGCCAGTGTTGGATTTACAAAGTTCAGTGTTTAGAACTGAGAATGAAGGACTGCACCATGTGCTTGACTTCCCTGCCTGGGAGCATTTGGAGTGTCTGGACTGAATTTCCAGATAGGCCTGCAAAGAAGTTGTAATAACATTTCCATTGTCCATAAGCTTCCAGTTTTCATCAAGCTCTAGGGCTCTCCTGGCATGGACAGCACTGTGAAAGCTGCCTGTGGCTGAGCCTTGTGGTTGGGCTCTTGCTCCATCCTGGCTGGTGCTGCAGCAGCTTTTCCCTTTGCTGGGCCCTGTTCCCTGTGGAGGAATCCTGGGAAGCTGCAGCAGAGCTCAGTTCCATGTGTTGGACCCAGGTCCTGCAGCCTCTGCCCTGTGCAGCCCCTGGAGCTGTTGGGAAGGCCATGGAAAAGCTCCAGGGCTGGAGCCCCTCTGCTCTGGAGCCAGTCTGGGAGAGCTGGGGGTGCTCACCTGGAGAGGAGAAGGCTCCAGGGAGAGCTCAGAGCCCCTGGCAGGGCCTGAAGGGGCTCCAGGAGAGCTGCAGAGGGACTGGGGACAAGGGATGGAGGGACAGGACACAGGGAATGGCTCCCAGTGCCAGAGGGCAGGGATGGATGGGAGATTGGGAAAAAAATTCTTCCTTGTGAAGGTGCTGAGGCCCTGGCACAGGGTGCCCAGAGCAGCTGTGGCTGCCCCTGGATCCCTGGCAGTGTCCAAGGCCAGGTTGGACAGGGCTTGGAGCAACCTGGGGCAGTGGAAGGTGTTCCTGCCAATGGCAGGAGGTGGAACAAGGGGATCTTTAAGGTCCCTTCCAACCCAAACCATTCTAGGATTTCACAGCTGCACAAAACTGCACTGGCAGATCCAACCTGAGGCTCAACTCCCACTTCTTGCACGGTGGAAATGGTGCTGAAGCCTCACCTGGGGCTGTTTCCCCTTCCCACCTGCCTTTGGCTGCTCCAGGCACTCCTGGTGCAGGGACAGGTGAGGCCATTTTCAGCTGCTCTCCTGCCACAACCCAGGGTGGGCAGAGGACAAAAGCTGCTGCTGGTCCTGCCTAAGCAGAAATGACCTGAGCATTGTCAGCAGGAGCTGAGCTCAGGCCCAGACGTGGCTTTGCCCTGGCCATGACCTGACTGTGCTGTGACCACGGCCATGAACTGCCCAGCTCTGTGTGCAGGAGCCCCAGCTGGCTGCTGCTCCCACCCCTGAGCGTCCAGCAGCCAGGAATCACAGGGCCATCGGTCCTCCCCATCCCATAACCACAAAAAATGGAGTGGGAGGGGTTGTTTGTCCTCCATTGTCTGTTCACAGCAGCCTGTGAACCACCAGGGCCTGTGCTGGGCCCTTTCCCATCCCTGCCACTGACACTGCTTCACTTGAATAACTCCATCCTTCAAAAGATGGATGGACACCTTCCTGCATCCTGAAATGAGCCTGTAATGAGGAGCTTTGCATGCAGAAGGAATCCACCACCTGCAGAAACATCCCCAGCACACCCAAGAGGTTTACATGTACATAGAGGGATGTGTGTGTGTGTGTGTGTGTGTGTGCTGTGCAGGACTCCACCCCCTGCTCCCATGGAGATGCAGTTATTTTATGTAAGAGTATTTTTTTAGAATGGGTATTGCTTATTCCACCTCTGTATGACTGATTGCACTGTAACAGGTCTGGTCCCTGTGATGCTTCCAAGGCTGGAAATTCTTGTGTACTTTGCCCAGCACGGTGAAAAACAAACCACGCAGAAGTAACAGTCATAAATATACAACTTTAAAAAAAATTACTGTTCAAGATTTATTGCAATAATACAATAAAATTTAGAAGAAAAAAAAAAACAGCAACAAAAAAACCAACCAAACAAAAAAAAAAACAAAAAACCAAACCATTTGTGTTTAGTTACATCTTAAGTCTGGATGTTGTGAGAGGGGGGGCTGTGAGTTTCCCCAGGTGAAAAAGCCACCCCAGGTGTCCCACCTGAGACCCTGCACAGGCACCTGATTTTCAGCACAGGGCTGGGCCCTGCAATCAGGCTCTTCCTTGGCAGCCCAAATTGGCCACCCCAGGTCACTGGTCACCACCAGAAGTCCCAGCCAGAACTGAAATTCCCGTGTTCATGCTACACAAAAAGTTTTGTAAACTCTCAGCTGGCTGCCTTCAAATATTTATAATTATGGATATTCCTGCCCTCCCTCCCTCCCTCTCTCACCCCCCTAAACAACCTGGGAAACGAATCCTGGTGATTGCACTCAAGATTTGGACACACACAATTCTTCCTCAGCTACACATGTGCAAAACACTTTTAAAAAAACCACCACAACCTTGTGTTCTGTTACAAAAAAAAGATTCCATGAAAAGCCCCACCCCAACACATTTGAACACCCTCAGGGTGCCCTTGTGCACTCTCAGAGTATGACACGGTTGCAAATAAATTATTTTGGAAAACATGGATAGGAAGAATATGGCTTAGAAAAGTTATTGTGTTGGATTTTCTTTCCCTAAGTTCAGTGACAGTGCACGAAGCTGAGTCATGGCCTGACCTTCTGGGGCTCAAAGCACAAAGGCAGCAATGAAAAAGGGACTGAAATGCCTATTAAAAAACAACAAAAAAAAGGTATTTAGATGGGGGGGTCCAGTGCAAAATCCACGGGGAAGCAGAAGGGGCTGGGCTGTGAGCCCAGTTTCCAATACTGGCGTGTGCTGGTTGCTCAGAGCTGTGGGTGCTAAAGTGCTGTGAGCCAGCAGAGCCCAGAGCCCAGCCTGGCAGCGGGGCTGGGGGCACGGCCCCCATCAGCTGCAGCAGCCCAGGGGCCTGGGCTGTTCTCCTAAAACAAACCCAACTCTTGGAGCAGAGCAGCGGCAGGAGAGGCTGGCGTTGTCTGACAATGCATGGAGTTAAGGGTCTTTGGTTTAAAAAAAAAAGAAAAACGAGAAGAAACTACTGACAAAGGACGCCCAGCTCAGGGCTAAAGAGAAGCAGCTGCCGTGGAGGGGTGGGTGGCACATGGGTGTCACTGCCACACCTGGCTTCCCACCCCTCCTGCATGCAGACAGGGGCAGCACTGGCCAGTCTGGAGAGGGAGAGAGAAATCCACCACCAAACACCCTGTGAGGGGGCTGGGAATACCAGCCCTGGAGCTGGGAGCAGGCAGGGATGTGGCCTCTGTCACCACGTCCTCGTCAGGAGCTGTGTCCCCAGGAGCTGCGGGGCAGTGGCAGAAATCCTCCCTCGTGGAGGGAGGGCAGGAGGCTCCTCCTTGGCTGGCCCTGTGGAGGAACTGTCCCAGCTCTAAATGTAAACGTTGGAAGCTCTGCTGAGCAAACCACCCGTGGGTGTCCCATCCTGCAGGGCAGAGGAAGAGGAGGAGCCCTTGCTCATGAAGTCACCTTTCAGCACCCACCTCCTGGGGTTCCACCAGCCAGCTGTGCCAGGGGAACCAAACCAACTTCTTGGCAGTCAGTAAACAACAAACCCCACCATGAACATACAATAAAATAGGGTTAAAAACACATGTAGTGTGGAGAGCACATGACTTCACCAAACTGGCTTGAAATGGGGTTTTCTAATGCTAAAAAGTGGCAACATGGTGTGGTAACCGATGGATATTATTGCAACAATGCAATTCTGTATCAGCATCCAATGTGGGTCTAGCAAAAGAATGTCCAGTGTTTCTTTGGTGTATGGTATTAAGAGTACAGAGCCTGTGTGCCTCAGCACAACACAAAACTTCTACACCTACCAGTGGAAACAGCATGAAACAAGCCAGTTTTCTATGGCAAAACTGGGTAAAGAGTCACAACCAAATCTAAACCAAGAGCAATTTGCTGTGTGAATTCCCTGTCCATGCTGATCATTTGTATTAAAAATATGGCAACAGAGATTAGAAAACATGTTAAAAATGCATAATTTTCATGTCCTGAATGAAAAAAATTTAGAAATACGCATTTTTGCATTATGCACGACAGATTTAAAATACACACACACAAAGGAAAACCCTGTAAGGAGTTAAGAAAGTGGGAACTGCATTTGCACCACTGTCCAGACCGCACCCTGAGCAGCCTTCCTGATCCAAACACTCCAAAATCTGTTTCTTCTTCAGAAAGTAGAGCTGGAGGTCGCTGGGTCCTTTGCCAATCCTCGATACAGACAGAACCAAGACACCAAGTGCCCTGGCAGGATCCGGGGGGAGCACGGAGCTCATTTACAAAACAGGGCCCTCACAGTCATCTTGGGGAAATAAAAAGGTTTTCTCCGGTTTACAAAACGGAAGTCTGACCTTTCCTTTGTTCCAGGCACTACTTAACTGAATAGGTAAAGGTTGATTACAGCCCAGTCAGGGAGGGGTTCCTGGCACAGCCCTGCTAGCGGTGCCCGGTGTAGGCCTTGAGCCACGAGGTGACCGAGGCGGCGGCTGACGAGATCATCCCGCCCGCGCTGCTGCTGGCGATGGGCTGGGACACCTGGGTGCTCTGGCTCTGCAGCATCTCCACCTGCTGAGAGGGGATGTCACAGAACCTGGGGCTGGGCAGGTTCTCCCAGTCCGTGCCCAGGTCCGTCTCCTCGTCGCTCACGCGCTCGTCGCCGCTCTCGTCCGTCTCGCCCGCCGCGCTCGGCTCCACAAACTCCATGGAGTCCTCCAGGTCGGCGCTGATTTCAAAGGGGCCGGACCTGTGGGGAGGACACCATCAGTGCCTCTGTCCTCCCACCCCCAGCAGCCTGCTCTGCCAGGCACGGCAGAGATGAAGTGCTCTGTCTCTGTTAGCTGGCAGAGGGAGCTTGGTGTCACCCCCTTGGATGTAACACTTGGCCCAGAAGGGACAGGGTTCCAGACCACGGAGCAGGAACGGTGGGAGAGCAGCTCTGCTCTGGCAGGGACAGAGAAACACACAGCAGAGAAAGCTACTGGTGATAACTCGGGGCTCCACTGGTGGGAATCCTGCCTTGATGTGGAGCAGCTTTAATTTCCAACACCAAGAGAGCTCAGCTCTGCCTGGCTGTACCTGCAACTCCCAGGTCTGGCACAACCAGAGAGACTTCAGTCTCATCAGTGGAGACTTCCCACTCTGCCCCAAGCAACACCTCAAGCTCTTTCTCACTCTGAGGTTGGCCAGACACTGGAACAGACTGCCCAGAGAGGCTGAGGGGTCTCCTCTGAGAACACTCCAAACACAGAATCACAGAGTGCCTCAGGCTGGAAGTCACCACAGTGGCTCAGCTGGTCCCATCTCCCTGCTGCAGCAGGGTCATCCCAGAGCACAGGGCACAGGATTGGGTCCAGATGGATCTGGAATGTCCCCAGTGGGGGAGGCTCCACACCCTCTCTGGTGTCTGTTCAGGGCTCAGTCACTGCACAGGGGAGTTCCTCCTCACCTTCAGATGGAACTTGTGGGCATCAGTTGCTGCTCGTTGCTCTGGTGCCATTGCTGGGCCCCTGGAGCAGAGCCTGCTCTGTGTCTGAGCCCTCCCTGCAGGCAGGGACAGACAGGGCTGAGGGCCCCTCTCAGCTGGACAGCCCCAGCTCCCTCAGCCTCTCCTGGGCAGGGAGATGCTCTGAGCAGGGCCACGGGCTGCATCCCCAGGGTCCTGCAGGGTCCCAGCCGCGCTGTGACTCAGAGTTCCCTGCTGCCACTGCCTGGTGGGAGAGGCGATTGCATCCCGCCCATCCCACTGCTTTGGGCTGCCTGTATTCCATGGAAAAAGGTGGATTCTCCACAGCAAGCAGAGTCCCTGACAGAGCTCACTCCAAGCCACAAAACTGCCCCGTGAACATGAGCAGGATTTGATGGAATCATGGAATCATTTAGGTTGGAAAAGACCCCCAAGATCACTGAGTCCCACCATTAAACACAGTAATCATTTAACACAGGCAAGAGTTTATGCAGCCTCAGTGGGAGAAGGAGCCTTAAGCAGTGATTTGCCATGGGAAATATTAATCCAGATAATTAAAGCTTGGTAAAATTATAAGCATATGAAACCAGCAGCATATAAAGGAGATTGTCAGGCAACCACAGGCTTAGGTATCTAAAGGAAAACAAAGAGAGCTGGCTGCTGCAAACTTTGCAGCCAGCTGAGAAATGAAAGGCAAACACTCCTCTTTCATAATCTGGAAAGCAATGGGAGCTCTGCCTCCTGGCAAAGCCTTCTGCTTAACAAGGCAACACAAGAAGGAGTCATCAGGGTTGAGGCCAGAAGGGACCATTAGATCATCTCAAGTGACCTCCTGTCTAACAAAGGCCACCGAGTCCCACCCTTCTCCCTGTCCTGAGCCCAGCAACTCCTGCCTGATGACAGCATCCATCCCAGAAACTCATCCAGCCTTGAGAGGATGACAGAAGGAAGCAGAATCCCTGCCTTCATTCCTGTGGGTAATTAATGTCTCTGCTAAGTGCATGTGCCTCATTTCAACCAGCTCAGGCTCTCTGCTCCCAGTGGTGTCTGTAAAGCCACTCAGCAGCCCGCTGGGTATCTTATCCAGCTCTCCTGTAACCCTTTCTTTTACTCCCTGCACCCAGCTGGTGCCTGGGGAGCTCTGGGACACCTGCACAGGTGCCCACTGCAGCCCCTGCACCCTTCAGAGCAGCTGCTTTCCTTTGAGGACACAGCTCTCCATCCTCTGACTATTTCCAGCACTCTATTTCAGGCAGCAAGCACAGATTTTTGTCCAAAATCTTTTACAAAGATGTGGCTCCCCATGTCTGTGGGCTGGCTCAGTAGGGATAGATCCAGAGAACACAAGGAACTGTGTGCAGCTCCTCTTAGTGGCACTGCAGGTTTTTGAATAAAACCAGATTCGTGCAAGAGAACAAAGCAGAAAAGAAGATTTCAGAACATCACTCACTGTGTTTAAGGGGGGAATAAAACATCAGGCACATCAAACAAATATTTGCAGACTGTCTTGGGCACAAGTGACTTGTGTCTGGGTTATCCCAATAGGGAAATCAGTGTTGTTTGTTTTCTTATATTTAACTTGTAAAAAAAAAGAAATAAATTATTAAACCCAGTGCATGCATGCCAGAACTGATGTTCTTTTCATCACGTTCTAAGCTAAGAGAACAGCTGTCTTTAATCTTAATTTACATATAAATGAGTATTATTTAAAGGGTCAGCTTTGGTCTAGGCAGTTCACTGACTGGAAGTATTCTGGGAAAGGTTTGCCTGGGATTCTTTCAGGGTTTGTATTTCTGGATGCTCTCAGGTATTTGCACGTTGGCAAGGTGTGGGCAGGGTCACACTTGGAGCATGGCAAAGCTGCCTGGCATTTGTGCTGCTGTTCCCTGAGGGGAAGGAGTTGCTGCTCCTGGCTGTAGGGGAAATGAGTCCATCATCAGCTGCAAAACCTCCAGCTGAGCCTGCCATAGGCAGGAGCACAGCAAACACACATCTGTAAATTTAATTCCCTACTCAGGAGCCCCTTTTTCTGTCCAGTCTTTCCTCCTCCTGGACCTACCCTGATTTCTGTGCTGAGGACTGATCTATAGGCACAACAGGAGAGAAACTCCTTCACAAGTAACAAGGCAAAGGCATCAATTCCAAAGTTCATATTTTGCTTTTCATATTTTGCTTTTCTTACCTGCCCAGGTTCTCGGTGTCTGGGCTGACCAGGTACATGAGGTTCCTGAGGGTATGCAGGGGGTGCAACAGGTCTAAATTTACATGCTGACATGGGGAAGGGAAAAAAAACAACATGATCAGGTCCTGAAGGAAACCGGCAGGCACAGCTGATATTTAAAAAGCTATTTAAAGATATGAAATGTGCATCCCTCCTACCTGAGAGAAGCAGAGGTGAAGGATATTAGCATTCAGCTTCTTCACTGCCCGTGTGAACCTGTGTCTGCTGAGATTCTCTCCACAGAATTCACTGTTAAAACACCCCACACACAAAAACACACAGAAAACAAAATGCTGTGAAAATACACTTACTGGAGGCATCAGCATTCCATGCCCTGGCTTCCTAACAAATCCTGGAGTAAAAATCCTCGCAGTGAGCACATGTTCAAAGTCTACAGCCAGTCCTAGAGTGCTGAGGAGATTAATTTTAAACCTAGCAGGACTGTGAGCATTTTATCAACAAGCTCTGCTTGCCCTGGCCTCACCAGTTTCCACAGGACAGGTGGTGGGAACTGTAGGGAACTCAGATCCACCTGAGCCAAACTGTTTCAGATCTCCTTGAAAGTCTTGCATCATTTCCTGTTCCCAACCTTTTCCTTCTGTGAGGGCTGAACACCCAAACAAAATCAGATAATCACAGAAGGGTTTGGGTTGGAAGGGACTTTCAGATCACCTGGTTCCAACCCCCCAGCCACAGGGTGGGAAAAAGCTGAAACCCTACCCAACTTTTGTTCCCTCACTTTGACAACCACTATTTTAAAACGCTTTAAAGAATCTCAGCAGCACATCTGGAACCCCTGGGAGTCTGAGCAGGTCTGCAACTCCTTCTAACAGTGCTCTTCAACCCATATGGGGTTTACTCCTAGGTTTTTTATCCCATGGGACTGCTGCCATGCCATATTACAGCACCTGCCCTACAGCACAGGAGGCAGCAGAGCTGTTCAAGAGCTGCTGGACTGGGCTGGGATTTTGTGGAGCACAGTGGGGTCCAGTGAAATGAAAAGTGCCATTTGTGCACTGCCATATTTCATCTCTCATTTGAGGATGCTGAATATGTCAATTAGAGAGGTGTTATTTTCAACTCTGATGGCTGGTCTCCCTCTCAGGATGTAAAAAAAAAGGGAGGGACTGTTAACTGTGGTCTCAAATCCTGCTAGCCTTCCCCTCAAACAGCACAAAAATCCACAAGCCACCCGTGTTATCAAAAGCTGCTCCAATTCATGACTTTATTCCTCAAACTAACCTGATCTAAGGTCACAGATTCTCCTGCTGTGTTTTTACTTGCCTGTTGCAGAGCTTCTTGGGAAGATTTACATCAAGTATGAGAGACAAAGTGTTAACGAGCTGAGTTGCATAGCACAATGCAGCACTGATGGTATGAGCAGGGTTATTATGTTCCATATCTGAAAGAAATAAAAACAACATGAAATCTTTGTTTTAAATGAAGTCTTGGTGGGTGTGTTAATATGTTCCTCGAGTCTACTCTGGAATATGTCATTTCTAAGCAAGGAGAACAGCCTGAATCTAGCAATCATTTCCAGAGAAATCTGTCAGAAGTTGGAAGAAAATAGTAATTCTTGGAATTCCTGTTAAGATGATGACATGTGAACTGTGTCAAAACTGTGAATAATTAACTTTCTCTATTTCACTGTGCTGTGCATCCCAGTGAGAATTTCATGCAAAAGAAGATTTCAGCAGACTAGTCATAAAATCACAGAATACTTTGGGTTGGAAGGGACCTTAAAGACCACCTAGTTTCAACTGGGCAGGGAATCTTCTCATAAAACCCCATTCTGGCATTTATTTCTGGCTCAGCCTGAGAACAAATGGACAAGTTTACTGCTCCTCAGTGCCTTTTGTTGGCACCCAAAGTGTCCCAGCTGCCTAAAACCATGCCTTGCCCCTTACCAGGTCCCTGTGTAGTCTTCTTCTCCTCCACCCAGTTGTAGTAAGCAGAGTAGTCCCCATTGTTGGGGAGGATGATCCAGGGCCCCGTGATGCTGATGCTGGTGTCCCCGTTGTGGTCGTCGCACACCCACCTCCCGGACAAGTACGTGGTTCTCCGTGCCTCTGCCAGCTTGCTCACAGTGCTGGAGGTCATGGCATTGTCACTCTCTGAGGACACGTCTGCTGGGTCCCTGGAGTGGTTGGGAACGGAATCAAACACACACTTGGCAGGCACTGAGCTGGGCTTCACCCAGGGCAAAGTGCTGGTAGGAACACTCCTGTAGAAGTCCTCAGTCCCAAAATGACTTTCATTTGTTCTGGGGTTTTTATTTGGCTGTTTTTGTAGAATCCAGGAATGGTTTGGATTGGAAAGGACCTTATAGACCACTTCTGCAAAATTCCTCATTCCCAAAACTACTTTCATTTTCTCTGGAATTTTAATACCTCTTTTTGTAGAATCCTAGAAAGGTTTGGGTTGGAAGGGGCCTTACAGACCATCTCATTCTACCCTTGCTATGGGCAGGGACACCTTCCACTACCCCATGCTGCTCCAAGCCCTGTCCAACCTGGCCCTGAACACTTCCAGGGATGGGGAATCCATATTTTAAGGAAGTTTAATACTGGACATGCAGATCATATCTCTCAGTGGGGAGATGCAAGCACCTCCAGATTCAGATGTTCTGGGGTTTTTAATTGGCTGTTTTTGTAAAATCCAGGAATGGTTTGGGTTGGAAAGGACCTTATAGACCTTTCTGCAAAAGTCCTCATTCCCAAAACTACTTTCATTTGCTCTGGGATTTTTAATTACCTGTTTTTGTAGGATCCTAGAAAGGTTTGGGTTGGAAGGGACACTTCATCTCATTCTACCCTTGCCATGGGCAGGGACACCTTCTACTAGACCAGGCTGCTCCAAGCCCTGTCCAGCCTGGTCCTGAACACTTCCAGGGCTGGGGAATCCATATTTTAAGGAAATTTAAAATATAAAACTTCCTGGACATTCAGCTCATTTCTCTCAGTGGGGAAATGCAAGTACCTCCAGATTCAGATTCTTCCATCCTGGACCTCTATCTGTGGGTAAGAACACAACTCCTCCTCCTTCTCCTCCCAGACCCTAAGGGAGCCAGACCACCTACCTTAGACTGACACAACTCCCTTCTGGGTGCCTAAAACCAAGCAAAACGATCCCAAAAGGACAAGCCAGCCATACCTCATGCTTGTCTTCACCTCCTCCATGGGGAAGATGACCGAGGTCAGCTCCAGGATGTGCGCGCGCCGCAGGTTGGCCAGGTGCTCGTACTGCGTTTTCAGGTCGTAGGTTTTTTTCTCCACCAGGTCTCCCAGCTTCCTGTTGTGCTTCTGGATCTTCTCCTTCTTCTCCTGGTGCCTCTGAGCCCTGCGATAATGCTTCTGGTTCTCCTCTTTAATCCTCAGCAGCCCCTCTGTGTCTGTGAGAACAGCAGATGTTATCCCTTGGAAAAGGAGCTGGGAAGTGCTTGTAGGAAAAGCTTGAGAAAAGCTTTATTAATATTTATGGAAAACAAGATCTGTGGCAGCTTAAAACAGAAAACCCTGCTAAACTATTAACTTCTTCCAGCTGCTCAGTGGTACAACTTTTTAATCTCCTCTGGAGATCTCCAAAGAGACTGCAACTGGGATTATTCTCTCCCTATCTCTTACCCAGCTATTTCTGGATTTGGAGCACAAAAGCCAAGATTTCCCAGTTTAATTAAACTCCTGAGCTAATCATCCTGACAGAAATAGCCTGACTGTACATGTTTGCATTGTGCTGGCCAAAAAAGCCCTGCCCTGCTTGCAGCCAAAATCAAGTGCAGATAGCATCTTCATTCACCAGTCCTGGCAGCTCTGCTGCTGCTAGTGTGGGTTATTTGGGATTCTCTCATGGATCCCAACAGTGCAGGCTCCTTGTTCCCACAGGGAACACTGGCTATCTCCCTTTCCACTCACAAATGGGAGTTGTGCTCATGGGCTGAAGTGCTGCAACTGCCTGGATTCACTCCACATGTGAGGCTTGGAAAAATACCCTGCAAGAGCATCTTGAAGCATCCAGGGTTGGGCCTGATGATCTTACAGGTCTTTTGCAATCTTGATGATCCCAAAATCTGCTAATTCAGATATAAAATAAGTGGCTGCAGTAATGAGGGTCAGCCACCTCTGTCTTTTAAAAGCACAGGGAAAGATTTCTTGTGCTGTCCCCAAATACATGTTTAAAACTCTCCCTGTGCCCTAGTTTGAGGTGTGCCTGCCCCTGCAGACACAGAGGCTGCTCTCTCTGAACATCAGGAATTACTTCCAGTCATCTGATCTGCTGCAGTCCATGGTGTGTCTGGTAGGAAGGAAGATCTGGTATGTGGGAGATGCAAAGTGCCAAATTAAGGAGGTGAGAAAAGCTCCTCCATGAAGATAAGAACTAATAATCCTCAGGTTTATATAATATAAATAAATGACCCCTGTTAGAGGAGCAGTAGAAAAATCCACTTTTCTCTGAGCAATACCAGAATCCCTATGTGTCAGCTGTAATTCCCTTTCCTTTAAGCAGTCCTGTAACATCAACAGAAAATCAATTAACACTTGCAGTCATATTCCTAAACTCTCCCTTTGCAAAAAGAACAGGAGACAGGATGAGGAGGAAAAGGTCCAGCTGTTCCATTTTCACATTCATGTTTGACTTGAAAGGCTACTTTTTCAGAGTGAACTCCCTTCCCTGCAGGTCCAACAGCAATTATTTGGGAATAGGGGAGACACTGCACTGAAATTTCCTCTTCAGCTGTCCCAGTGCACAGACAACAGTCCTGCCCTCTGCACAGCACCTCTGCTTTATGAGGTGATTAAAAATCTGTCCCCAGGAGAATTTCAGGACTGTGCCCCACACACCTGCACTGCCTGATAAATGCAAGCCCAGGCACACTGATCTCTGCCCAGAGGGCTCTGCCAGGGATTTGCAAGCCTGTCTCCTTGAACTGTTCTGCACAGAAAGAAGGCAAACACACAGATTTTAAAACATTATTTTAAGCACCACCAATTACTGAGGTCTCCAGGAGAGTCAACTCCAAAAGCAGGAACTCAGTGTTCTAGAAATGGTTTTTATTTCAGAAAATTAAACTATGCCACATCCAAGAGCAGAGAAACAACCTTTTCACACTTTTTAATGTGGACCAAAAGTGACCAAATTGGATCCTGATCTGTTGGCTACTCACAGCTGGAATTCATTCCTGGTCTCTCTCCAAAAGCAACTGAGCTAACAATAGAATAGGTTAGTTGGGCAATAGTCAGCTCAGTTTTTAGGTTACATCTAATCAAATTCACTGTGAGCCAAGAGAAGTTGCAGAAGTTGCAGATAATAAATTCCACAGAACAGTGGGAAAATGGAGAACTCCACTCCCTGGTTGGTCCTAACTCTGCCACCTCCAGAGCAGAGCATTTTGAGAAGAGGTGACTAATTCCTTAAAACCACATTGATTTCCTCTTCTCCTTTCTTCACAGGCAAAAGACAAAAAGTCATAATCTAATCTCCATAACAATAATCTTCTACCCACTGAAAAGCTTGTTTTTCTTCAACTTCCTCCCCTCTAAACCAAACATGAATTTTCTAAGCTGTTCTATTTAATTTCCAATACTCAGACTTTCCTCAGATGATTTGTATCTTTCTTAAATTGTTTAAATTGGACACCAGGCTTCCACTGAAACAACAACACCTGGCACAGCAGGATAACTGCTTCCATCTTAAATACAGCACTTATATTAGTTAACCCAGAAAGAGGCCTGAACCTTTCTGGAGCAGCACAAGATTGATCATTTTTATTTAATTTGCAATTCCCCAGATCCCTTCCTGCCAAATCTCACCACCATCCCCCATTCTGGGTTTATGTTTCTCTTTACAACAATGTGTAAAGAGATTTTGATTTTGTCCTTTCCAAATGATGCTGTCTATTTATCTGCATGATTTTGAACTTGGTCCTGGTCTCCACAGAAGTCATTTCACCACCCAGCCTGGCTTCCTCCATTCCACCCTCTATTCTACTGAGCTATTATGGGAAATGCTGCCAGGAACTGGGCCAGGAACTGCTGAGCTCCACCTGCCTCACCTCCTCAGCTTGACCAGTGCCACCACTCTTTGAATGAAGCTTTTCTAACCTTTTGTGATGACCTTGCAGGGGTTACACCCACAGCAAATTTTGTTTGCTCACAAGTTACAGGCAGTGCCCAAATCCAAGTTACGTGCAGCTTCTGCTTCATCCTCCACTGCAGCACTTGATCCCCAGATGAGGGGTTGATGTGACATGGATATCATGACATAAATAACAAAACATGGATTTGACAAGAATACCATAACCAAGTGATGGCTGTTTTTACCCACCTTGCCTGTCAGTTACCAGCAGAGCTCCCCTAGGTCTGTGACAGGATTCCTGTGCCACCACTCTGAGGTTCTGCCTTGCTGCACCCTTTGAAGGCAGGAACTGCCCTCAGCTTCCTGACATACCCTCACTCCCTCATGTGTTCCCAAGTGCTCCACAGACCACCTCAGCTTGTTCCTTGGCTTCTATAAAGCAAACTAATTTGTATCTGTCTGTTTCCTTTCCTTAGTCCTCTCATGATGTCAAATTTAACCTGGCTAAGCAGCTGATCCCATTTTCTCTGTAGGAAGATGAAGCAAAGGCAGCACTGAATGAATGCCTCAAACTTCTCTGCACTGTTATTGCTCTCTTTCCTGTTAACTACACACTTTTCTGCTCCCTCACCTTTTCTTCATCATCCATTTATTATTGTTACTATCCATCCTCCCTTTTAATTGAAAATAATTTTGCATCTCAGCCTTTTTGATTTTTCACCCCAAGCCCATGCTAATCCTTTATGACTCTTCCCAGGTTCTGCCACTGCTTCCACTCTCTGTATGGCTCCTCTTGAGTTTCAAGCCATAAAAATATCCCAGATTCAATCAATATGCTTCTGGATACGCTTCCTCTACTTCCCTGGCATGTAGGTTGTAAGGAGAGCTGCATAATCTCTTCTGAAAAATGACCCTGCAAATTTAGTGTAAAACAATCCAATGGGTTTCAAAAACTGAAGTTTCTGAATGGAGCCTACACCTTAACTTCAGTGACTCTTGCTCAAGTAGGATTTTAGGATTTTCAGACAGGTGTGGGTTAAAATTCAGCAGTTTCAGGAAATCTGTGACAGCTGCAGAGCTGTTTGCTCCTCCTTATCAAGAGGAAGTGATCAGAAACACTACACTGAATAAAGCCATCTCTAGGGACACAGCCAGAGTCACAGGCTGCTCAGCATTTGCTCTTAAAGCTGCTGCAAAACCATCTCCATCCAGCTGAATAATGTCTGCTGTTTGCTAATTAAAACCCAAGCATAAAAAGGCCAAAATCCACTCAGTGATTTGCCTTCAAGTTGATTTAGGAAGAAACAGTTTGGAAATTCACCATTTTTTAAAAAAACTAACACTCAAATTCACCTCAATTGATTTTTCACTCTAAGGCACAGGGAGTTTTTCCACATCACAAAAGCACAGGCATTACTCACGTCTTGTCATTTCATCATTTTCTTTGCAAATGGTCTGTTTCAGCTGCTCAATCCTCATCTTGCAAGACATTATTTTCCATCTCTGAAAAAGAACATTCAGCAACTCTAGGGCACAAACGACTTCAAACATGCTGAACTAATGATTAACAGCAAAGCCAGCAGCTTTCGTGCAAAAAGTAGCAGGATGCTCTTGAATGGATCAAACAACTAAATATTTCATACAGTGTTTTGTGCACAGAAGAATGCCACAAACAAAATGAGTGCTTAGTATGAAGTCAACTGGTAAAATAAGTTACTGAACAAATATCTAGTGAGAGATGAAAAATTCAGACAGCTTGGAGCACTCTGCTGGCAGAGCCCATTTCAGTTTTGCTTACAAGAGGCTCTTTGGGAAAGCAGCACAATGCCCTCAAGGCAAACTGTAACTTTAAACTATGAGATCTAGGAATTCAGAGAGTTTAAAAACCATGGGACACTTGGAGCAACTCACCAGCTGATCAGTTATTTCTTTCCCTTCCATGGCCTTCAAAACACTAGAGGAAAAAACATGATTGAAAGTTTTATGACTATCTGGACTTCATCTGTCTGCAGCAACAGTGTGTTAAAAGAGACTGCTTCCTTTTATGAGATCTCTTAGCTTTTATATCAATTTAATAAATACAACTTACTGTTTTTGGAATTCCCTCTGCTTGGTTTTAAGATGCATCAGCCTTTCTTTCTTGTCTGAAAACCTGGAAGAGATTAAATTCTTTTATTGATATTTTGCACAATTACAGCACTGTAAGTTGTCTGAAAAAGATAATAAAATTGAAGCTTGGGGATTCTCCAAACCTCAGCTATCTGTCTTGATCTGGGGAAGTTAATGACTAAATGTGTAAAACTCTTGCAGAATTCTAGAGCATGAGTCTCACTGGAATTGCAACAGAGCCTCCAAGCTGGAGAAACATCAGAGTGTTGAACTATCAAACAAATAGAAAATTACTGCTATTTCTAGATTTATAGCTTAGCAAGAGCAGTGTTTTGTGTGTTACAAAAAACATGGAGTACTTAAAAAACCTTCAGTCACTGGAGAAATTAAAAGTACTATCTCACACAGCCCATGACCCAAATGTCTGCTTCAGCTCTGCTGCACTGGACTTTAGGATATGGGAACTGATCAGAAAGGAATTTTTGCAGTATTCATCACCCTGTGTTTCACCCTTTCAGTATACAGAAGCCAAGTTCTGCCCCCCCCTTATTGTTCCACAATTGATTCTATTTTTCTCTGCAACACATAGAATTGATGATTTCATCCTACCAGAGCTGTGATATTTGTAGATGCTCCATCCCTGGAAGTGTTTAAGGCCAGGCAGGATGGGGCATGAAGGTGCCCATGGCAGGGGTTGGAACTAGATGGTCCTTAGGGTCCCTTCCAACCCAAACCATGTGATTTTATGATTTTACATTCATTTCACGTACATTTATGCTTTATTTAGAAAGAACAGTACACTAAGCCCTGACAGGATGACATCTTGGATTTCCCTCTCTGTTACTCTGTGGATTTGATTTCAGGTAAAACTTCAAAATGCTTCACTTTTTTCCTTCAAGTGCTGAATGCTTGGTGACTACCTTTGGATTCAGAGCATGTGTAACCGCCCTCCCAGATGACATTAGCATTAGAACAACAAAACCACTGGCTGCTGCTTTTGTAGTCAAGCAAAAGAATCTGTTTTCCTTCCAAAACAAACCAAAACCAAATGCAGGTGCTTGGCACAAAAGCCAGAGGCCACACGTGAGTTGGAGGAATGTGGTGCAACTGGAGCCCAGCTGCTCAGCCCAGCTCATCCCCTCTTCCTGTGTGTCCTCACCCCAGGAGTCACCCTGGAGATGACAAAAGGCCCTGCACGAGCCTCCTGTTTACCACAGAGCAGAGCACACCTCCTGCACCCCGACCTTTGGCTGCCACCAAAAATGCCCTGGCCCAGAAACACAGAGCTCACTCAGCAGCCACCCAGGGAGAGCGCTGGGGTCATCTGGCAATTCTTGGTTTCTGAGCTGGATCCGTGGGCACAGACCCTGACTGAACAGAATCACCCAATTCCTGTCCATCACATCAGCAAAAAGCTGAATGATCTGTCAAAGGATACAGAATAAATGAAGTTCTGGCTGTGGAGGGAAGACAGAAGTGCTTGTGGAAGCCTGCAGAAATTGCAGCTCACCACGCGCTTCGGCTGCGACGTCAAACAGCTCCTACCAAACCCTCCAGCAGCTTCCTCCCAAGCAAACATTTCCACTGCTTTATATAGCTCTGATTTCAATTGCACTGCATCCTGCAACTCCTTCTTCTTTATATATCTTCAGCCTTTCAATTTGGCAAAGAAACAAAACTTGGGATGAATTATTATAGGAACTCCCATTGAATGTAAACTGAGAGGAGAGAACATCTTGAATTACCCATGAAATGTTTCTCTTTCCTCAAGTTTTATCACATTAAGGTGAGATTTTCTGTGGTTGCCTGGCTTATTTCCACCTGTTCATGATTAAAGAGAAGCAACCAGAGAGAGGGGCTTCCTACATTAATCTACATATTAATCTACAGGAGTTGATTAATGCTGAAGGAGCTGAGGGCACAATATTCACTACAACTGCTGAAAAAAATCACTATTCCTAACCAGAACCCACAGCTTGGAGAAATTAGCCAGGTTCAGACATCACAATTACATTGAGTTTGGCTTTTGCCATCTGCAGATACACAAAGCAAAGCAATTCAGCAGTCTGGGAAACACACTCTGAGAATTTATGCACACAACAGGCTGGAGGACATTCCCAGGAGGAAGAAGAAGCTCTGAGCTCAGACCAACATCAAGATGCCAGCTTGGCTTTTGAACACACAACACATTAGTCATGAAAGGAAGGATGGCAGTGACTGTTCTACTGGAGGACTTCTGGACTACTCATCCTTAATTGTAGCTCTCCTTAAGTAATTAATCTTAACAGCTCCTCAGTCTCTCCCCCTCACAGATACGGGGTGTGATTTTTGCCAGACAGATCAAAAACTTCCAATTTTACTGTAGTTCTTCTAAAAGTTAGTTCACAAAATAGTCCCATGAAATCTAAATAATTAGAACATGAAATTGTTTGTCTTCATTTAAGGAAAATTCACAAGAATATGCTAAAAAGAAACCATTGTTGGATACAAGGAGTAATGCTTGGTTTCTTTCTATTTAACCAGCAAGATAATGATCCTTTTCCTCCATCTGTAACACTTCAAAAAGACAAATGGGAGGCCCAAGTGCCCCCAAACACTTCCACATTCTGAATTTCTCACACTGAACCACTCAGCAAAGCCCTTGCCATGACACTCCTCCAGCAGTGGCTGATCTAAAATTAACCCAGGCACTACTAGAAGGCATAAAATAAATAAATAAACAACTGTGGCTGTAAACAGCAGCTGAGAGGTACCCAGTGAACTGCACCTGTCCCTGCACGGTTCTGCTCTGGTCATCACTTCAAACACCTCCCCCTCTCCCAGGGCTCACATCACAAGAAATTCAGAGACTCCCACAAAGAGCAAACAAAGAAAACTGACCCCTTCCCCACTCTTAAATCAGTCATTCCAAATATTAATTAGAGAATGCAAACAAAATGTTTCAGACATGGTTTAAACATTATCCTCAAACCCCAAGCTTTTGTCCCTACACAGAGTTCCTGCAGCCACTGGGGATATTTAGGTTGTCAACGTTGTGTTATTCATACAGATGTGCTGTTCCTTTAATTCATTAAAATAAATTTGCCATTTCTAATGAAGTGCACTACTGCAATTAATTCATGGAAAAGTTCTGAGCAGCATGAGAAACAAAGCCTGGGGAAATGGAGTGTGTAGGAAGGCTCCAGGTTAATACAGGAACAGTGACCCCCAGAGATGGAACTGTGATCTCCAGGCAGAGAAGGGGGAAAAAAAAAAAAAAAAAAAAAAGAAGAGATTTAATCCTTGCAGTTAAAAAACACAAGGTAAATATACAGGAGCCTTTCCAGCCACAGACAAGTGGGGCAGTGAAAGCTTCTCAGGAGGATGCAGTGACTGTCAGACAGAAAAGCTGATCCTGTCTCAAGTGAGAAGATAAAGAGGGTTTTCTCTTACACTGCTGCTTCTGGTACTTTGGCTAAAGCTGCTTCTTTATGACTTCATTTTCCTGATGGGCAGAGGCTTCTTAAGCCTTGGTTAATACAAAACAACAGGGCTTCAACTCTAACAAAGGCTACAATTGAATTTCTATAATTAAACCTGATGTTTAGCCAAAAAGTTAAGGCTGCAAAAGAGACAGGAAAAAACCCAAACTTGGTTTATATTCCGAGCTCCATATCCAACCTTTTAATAGAATCTGCAGAAAACCCCAAGCAGTCTCACACAACTACACGTTTTCCACCTATTTTAGACAGGCTAAATCTAGTTTGTGGTTCTCCAACACAGCTTTTTTTAACATTAAAAAAGGGAACAGACAGACAGACTTCAGTGACAGACTAAAGTCTGAGTTCTGCAAGCTGACTCACACTGGCTGACAGCATTTCCCCACTGCCGTGGATGTTGGTGGGTGAAAGGCACCACTGTCCCCTTGTTCCTGGGGACACAAGGAGCCTTTGGAGCGAGGACACGGCCACCCCACACACCTCCCAAAATAGCCTCAGGAATCGCTCCCAACAGCTGCTAACGAGGGACCAGGAACACGGTGCCAGCCAAGAATCAGAGCCCTTCCAGACATGGCCCTGGGGACTTTTGAAGAATCTGGGCTGGACGGCAGCGCTGGAGGAGCCACCTGAGTCATTCCAGGAGGAAATTTGTTTATGGGCACAGCGCTCAGGCAGGGAGAGCCAGCGCTCCAAAAGGAGCAGCGAGGCACACCATGAACTCAAGCGAATACTTTTTTGTCCACATTTATGGGTATACACACAAGAAAATGTTTATTTTCTTTCTTATACACCTTCCTAATTTTGCTTAACGATTTAGAAAACTACTATTTCAAGGAGCGTTAACGAAAAGAGGTAAATCGTATGAAATAACACTGCACGGGTCTCTGTGCCCTGAACTGCCTGGAGCTTCTGTGGCTACATCGACACGGACACATCTTCACCTGAGCGAGTGAAACTCGGGGTCACTCCTTAATTATTATTATTATTATTATTATTAAAAATATTATGATTTCAAGGCTCGTACCGAGGGTCCTGCTGCGTCCGCCCCCGGTCTCAGGGTGGGCCCGGCGGCCCCCGGAGCGTTCGCCACCCACACCCTGAGACCCCCGAGCCCCGGGACAGCGGGGAAGGGACACAACCCTGTCCCCATGGCCCGCCCCCAGGCACAGCGACCACAGCAGGGCAGGGAGAGCCCGCCCCGCTCCCCTCAGCGCCGCCGGTACCTCTCGGAGTCGCGCCCGTCGAAGAAGACGAAGTCGCCGCTCTGCACGCACTTGGCGCAGGTGAGGCGGCGGCGCGTGGTGTTGCAGAGCGGGCACCGCTCCACCGCCACGTAGAGACCCTCGGCATCCTCCTCGGCGCCCCGCAGAGCCCCGGGCCCGGCGGCGCTGCCCCCGCCCGGCCCCGCGGGCTGCGGCCGGCGGCCGCTGGGAGCCGCCATGTTGGGGCCGCGGGTCACGTGGGACGCTGTTGCCGGGCAGGGCATTGTGGGAAGGGGCGCTGAGGCGGCGGGCGGGAGCGGGGGAGGGCGCGGGACAATCTTAATTTTTAAACAAAACTGCGCCCTTTTCCTTCTGCAGGAGGAAAGGGAGCACCGCTGGGATCAGCCCAGAGTGATCGGGGCGTTGTGTTCCGGTTCGTGGGGCTTCACAGGGAGTAGCCGTAGCATAAGCAGGCAGTAACGCTGCTGTGGGCACTGCGGCTCCCAGCTGAAGCGCGGCCGTGTATTTACAGTAACATCCAAATCGCTTTCTCCAGGCGCGAATAATGATGCACATCCTGAAAACCGACAGGGAGGTTGCCTCAGCACAGCCTCCACAGTGGAGCGACGATGAGGAGTTAAAGACAGAGGAGGAAGGAGGGTGGAGGAGAAGGAACCTTAAAAATCATCCAAGCTCCTGAGTTCCAAGCTCCTGACCTCGAAAGGAACCCCTTCCACCATCCCAGGGTGTCCAAGCCCATCCAGCCTGGCCTTGGACACTTCCAGGGATCCAGAGACAGCCTCAGCTTCTCTGGGCACCCTGTGCCAGGGCCTCACCACCCCTTTTCTGACTAAAGTTTTTCCTGCTAACTAATATTTCCTAATATGAACCTACTCTCAGTTTGAAGTAATTTCCTCTTCTGTCTGTAGGCAATTAGAGGAGACAAAGGCCACAGAAGCCAGAATAACTTAAGCAATATCCCCATATGCCCCTTCCCAAAAGAAACACAACTGCAACAACACATTAACTTTTTTTTTTATTATTTTTTAAAGAGCAATTCCCAGCCTCTATTTTCCCCCTTCCCAGTGTTATCAAACACTAAGCAGGAACAGCACTGTAGAGGTAGAACCAAGATACCAAGATTGTTGTTTTTAAGACAAGAGTTACCATAGCAAACATTAACTTAATCAGTAGCTCAGTGAAAAGGCACAGAGCCCATTTCTTATCTCTAAGGCTTTATCTGTACTTCTAAAGAACACTAATTTTACCACTGAAATCATGTGGCAAGCTCTTAAGCAAAAACGTGATTTCTTGAAGAGGGCTCATCTTAGATAAACTTTTTTCCCCCCAAACACCTCAATAAAACCAGGGTGTTTTCACTTACAAAAGATTATTCTAACTGAAGCTCATGAGCTGCTTCTACAGCTACAGTGCAAATAAAAGTCCAGCCCATGGCTGTGGAAAGTCTCCAACGTTAGAAAGCAAACAGAAAAGTAAGCCCGTGTTTAAAATAGATTTGAGTGTGGAAATCCACAGTTTGACAGAGAAACTGATAACAGCTAAGACCAGCTTATCGTGAGGAAGTGCACAAAGTTTTTCAAAGTTTGCAGGGGGATAGATAAAAAAACACTTGTGAGAGACACATAACAGATCCAGAAGATGAAGCCATACCCTCACCGAATCACAAATAAACTTTTGTGGCAGCAAAACTCAGCCCAGCAAGACCCTGTTGTGAGTTGAGTATTTCCAGCAAGGACCGAGGAGGATTTTGGCCTGGGTTACACTGAAATCATCTAAGAGCAGCCTCTAGTGGTGTTTGCAGACAGGTACCAACACCTTCAGGAGGGAAGGACACAGCAGAACTGCTCTGGCTCACTCCCAGGGGCTTTCCAGAGCAGCCATGGGACAGGCTTTGCACTGTTCTGCTGGGCAGGACACCTTCTGAAAGAAAGGCTTGAGTTCAAACCAAGTACAGGAAACCTCACTGGTTTCGCTCCAAAATTACTAAATTACTGCCATTGGCTGAACTCTGGTTAAATAACAGAGATAATTAAGTCATGAGCATCCAAGACTTTTTGTATTTTCCTCAAATCCATTTCTAACAAAGTTCCAAACCAACATGCTTCTGTCTGCACCAAACTCCCATCATCTCCCATCAAATGGGTGCCATTTGGTTAAAATCTAACTTGTCCCATGTCAAATTAGATAACTTAACTAGTTACACCCCCTCCACCCACAGATTTTCTTGGTATATCCCAGCAGTCAGGACCTGGAGCGTCTTCTCTGTGAAAGAAAATCCTGTACCTACCCTCACACACAGGAGTTTACCCAGCCAGTGGGATCAGAGCGATTCCAGCACTTGTGTTCTAAACACCAAAATCAATTCATACAGGATTTTGTAAGCCATGTTATAGACAATTACATCTGTTAAGCTTAAACATGAAACTACAACATTGCAAGAGCAACTCAGGACATTTAGAGCCGAGGATTCTGATTAAGCCAATTTGAGGTGCAGTGTGGATTCACCTGTTCAACAGGGAAAGAGACACATGGTTTCTATTACAAAATATTTTAAAGTGCCACCTTAACATACATTCTATTAAAAGTGCATTTGTTTATCAAGTGTTTTAACTTGAAAGAAATTGTCAGAACTCAGATAATCTGAAAGAACAGAACATTTCACAAGCTGTAGAAAGGCATCAGCATGTGTGGCATTCAGAAATGAATAATTTGCTTAATAATCCACAGATGGATCCAGGAATGCCCTTGGTTCTGCTCCAAGCCCAGCAACACAAGCCCAGGTGTTATTCTGGATTGCTTTGGGAGCCGTGTCACGATGGTTTCTTGAAACCTCTTAAAATGGGGTAGATGTTCTCAAATGCCTCATAGAGTTCAGAACGGTCTTTTGCTCCTAAATGGACATTTAAGATAAAAAAGACCATGAAATAAGAGTGCTGACCTTAAACTAAATGCAGTTTAAACCCAGTAAGGTTACAAACCATGAAGAAACCCAGGAGATTGAAAGCACCTTACTAGTAAAGGCAGAATTTCTATCAGCCACCTCAGAGAGCAATTCCTAGCTTGCTTAGCTTTAAGACTAGTTTTGTTTAATCTGTGGAACCAAAGCACCAGTTTTCTGCTCTTGACAGGTGCAAAATATTGGCTTTGAAGAAGGGAAAAAAAGCAACTGAGCACCACCCTGGTGTTATCTGCTTAAGAATAACAGCTCTGCCTGTTCATGAGGTGAGTGGAAAGGTAGAAACAAGAAGTGAAAGGCCTTTATTTCATGCTGGGAGTTGTTCCACAGTTGGAGAACTCTCCTTCTCTAGCTCTGAGAAGCAATTTTAAGCTGTGTGTTAGGACACTTTTGATTTCAAATCCTTTTCCTGTGGTACTGTAAACTAATCTTTAATACCAAGTGTTGCACACAACCTGCATTGCAGTAGGCAGGAACATTCCCTGCCAGCAACACTACTCATGCTGGTCCAACAAACATCAGCCAGAAGAAAACTGCATTTAAATGAACTAAAAGTGGAATTAAGCCCTGCTGAAGTTGAATGTGTAAACCTTCACTCATGTCCTCACTTGGACATGAATAATTCATCTGCCTTACCACAACTTTTACTTTCAAAAGTAAAGTTACTTTCTTGATTAAGGAGAAGAGCCCTCCTCACATCTCAGCAAATTCAGTTTTGTCATTACAGCTGGGCCCAGGACTCACAGCAAAGGACTGAGTGTGCAGCAAGGCCATTACAATTAGTGTACCCCAAAAAATGCAAGCATCAGTGGAATTGAACTGACCAGTATGATTTTACTGACCAATATAATTTCACTGGACCTAAGAAAATTGTGGACATTGGAGTGGGAAGCATTTAAGCTTTGTCCTGAGTGCCCCACCCTTCAGCTGACTGAGCTCATTCCTGATTTATGGTTGTGACAATCTCTGGCTAAGGGAGGCACTTCTCTTGCCTTCCCCACATCCCAAAGCTGTGTTGTGAACATGAATACCACATTCAGAGCTTCTGGGAACAAGCACCATTTAACTTTCAGTACATCTGAATAGAAGCATTTTCATGAGCTTCACAAAAAGGATGTGCCAGGAGATCAGGAATTCCCCTTTTTTGAAAAAGTCACACCTGGGATCTGAGGTACAGGTATCTGCTGAACACACTGACTCAGCAAGGCTTTTGCCTCACGATTTTTTTGCCAAACAGTCTGGAACAAGCGCTAAGATCTCCACCCTTTCCTCTGATAATCCCTACTAAATGTTGTCAGTGAAGTGTTTTAAGAAGTTTGTTTCCTGTCCAAGCAATTTTAAATTGCTTATTGTGAGGTTCCTATTTAAGTGCCCGAGTAGTTGCTGGCATGGCAGCATCCTGTTGGCATCCTCTGCATTGGCACGTGGCATCAGGCTTTGAATAAAAAAAATACTTAACATGGAAATCTGAGACTCTGTAGATGAAATAATACAAGATTCTAGTGCAACAATACTGATGTTATCTGCAGAAAACAGAGATAAAGCTGCAGCAGGCATTAAAAAGATCCCTGAGTGGCTTTACTGTGGCAAGATACTGAATTTTAGTTAATGTTTAATTTAAATGCTCTCTCAGAAATTGAAGCAGTGGGTAGAGACACAGAGAGGCAGCACTTACCAGTCAGTACAACTTTCCCAGACACAAAGATAAGCAGCACTATCCTTGGTTTGACCATCCTATAAACCAGGCCAGGGAATAGTTCAGGTTCATAGCTGTTCAAAGCAAGCAGGTGAGATCAGTAAAATGCAAAATCTGTTTCAGTGTTGTATGAATAAAATGCTCTTTAATTACAGCAGCAATAGGGTAATTAACCACACTGATTTTATCTAGCTGCCCTGAGAAAGGCAACTCAGGTTTTGGACATCTTGAAGAGAAAACCTGTTAAGCCCAGCTGGAGCTGGTGGAGGATCCTCATGCTGACTTTTAAAGACTTGTGAGCCACTTCTGATTTGTCATAACCTTGGAACCTTTATTGTTATAATCTTCAAACAGTCCTCAAATCATGGAATGGCCTGGCTTGGAAAGGCCTGGCTTAAAAATCACCTCATTCCACCCCCTGACATGGGGAGAGACACTTTCCACTATCCCAGGTTGCTCCAAGCCCCATCCAAGATGGCCTTGGGCACTTCCAGGGATCCAGGGGCAGCCACAGCTTCTCAGGGCACCCTGTGCCAGAGCCTCACAGTAAATCCTTCCTAGTCTGCAAAGAGCCCTTATCAAGAAGCATCCTGTGCAACTAAGACAAGATAACAGCCAATGTAAATATTTAATGTATATCTAGTTCCTAAATGAAATGCAAACTGTTAGATGCAGTGCTAACAAAAGACAACTGAATTTTGGCTTTGTCAGTGCCGAAATCATCCCTTCCTGATGGCAATATCTAGTGTTGAACAAGCTGATCTCACAGGTACAACATGCCCTCGCTCAGCTACAGCTTTTCTTTCAATTCTTGGCTAAAGAACATGCAAACAGAACCAAAACAATATCCCAGAAAAACACAGTATACCTGCAATTCTGTATTTTGCAACTGCAGTTTGGCTTCATGCCTGAAGGTTGGAAACCTTATCCCTGCAGACAGGAATTTGCTTTGCTGGGAGTTAAGAGGCCACCTTAGTATTGAAATCCACAGTGGAGCTGATGCCTCAGGTTTTAACTTTTCTCTTTTTCAGATTCTGTGCTGCTTTAGTGTGTGGCTCTGGGCTCCATATCAGGGGATGGTGAGCTCTGTGCACAGAGCAGGGAGACAAAACAATTCCTGCTCCAGCTGGGCACCAAGGACAAATGATCCAAATCTCAGCCCCAAGAGCACAAACACCGTGGGCTGGAGAGAGAAAAACAAGCAGGGTGGGACTGCAGGGGCTAAAGCTGGAATGGGACAATGAACTGCAAGATGCAAATGGAGCAGAACTAATAGAAGTGTGAGACCCTGTGACTGGTCATCCATTTTGTGAACCATCTTGGGTGTAGCCCTGATTGGGCTCTTGTGCTGCCCAAGGTGGATCCATTGAGGCCTCCTAATAAATCCCAACTTTATTCTTTAACTCTGTCCAGTCTCTGTTCTAGGTCAGCCTTTACAAGGCATCAGAGCAAACCCACAGACCAGGCTGAAGCGGCCTCAGGCCCTGCTGCCAGGTGCACAGGGCTGCACCTGATCTCCTCCTACCTGCTGAACTGCTGGTGGGTGAGAACCAGGCTCTCCAGGCGGATGGGAAACCTCACATCACAGCTCCCCACCATATTCTGGATCTTGAAGTCCAAGAACTTGGCAGGGAAGCCGAGCTTCTGCACCACCCGTGCGTATTTCCTGGCTGCCAGCCTCGACTGCTCTTCACTGAGGGAAGAAACCTTGATTGTAATCTCCAAACAGCCCTCAAATCACAGAATCCCACAATGGCTGGGGCTGGAAGAGACCTTAAAGCCCATCTTGTTCCACCCCCTGCCATGGGGAGGGACACCTTCCACTATTCCAGGGTGCTCCAAGCCCTGTCCAACCTGGTCTGGAACACTTCCAGGGATGGGCTTTTCACTGAAGGAAGAGCCAAGGGGAAAAAATGACTTTTATTTGTGCTTTCCTCTGCTCTTGAGGTGGAATTCAGTTTATAGCCACCACTGTGCTAATCTGCACTCCAGAAAAAGAGATCCTGCCACTCAAAATAGCAAGGCTCCATCCCCAGAACTGCTGCAGAGAGCTAAAAGGAATAAGGCACTTGTTCATTCACCTTCCTGTGGTCTGGTTGAACCCACTGGAGATGTTTCATCACTCAGCACTTCCCCTTTTGAGAGGTTTCTCAGTTCCTCAAAACAGCTCAGTGCTGATCCAGGAGTTAGACTGCAGGCACCAGTACAGTCACCTACCTGGGGTGGTGGTAGGGGCTGGGTCTCTTAAACATGAGTTAATTAATTCTAATTGACTGTTCAGGCATATAAAAACCAAGGCAGTCTCTGCTGAACTTCAGGGGAAAAAAGCTTCAGAGTACAGAAATAAATTTTTGCTTTCCCCAATTCCCATTTCCTCTAGAGGCAGATGTGTTGACTGGTGAACACAGACACTGAAGAGGGACTTGACAGACACAAGTTATGTCCTAAACACTTTAAAAATCGGTGAGAAATGCAAATAGTCCCTTAACAATTTCTGGGAATTTCAGCAGCTTTTCTACTGATGTCTGCTCAGCTCACTCTAAATTCAGGGACAGAAGTACACAGTTCAGAAATTGCTAAGGTGCCATCATGAAGAAAGCAAGATTTTCAATATCAGTGCTTCACTTTTCTTGCAATTAGTCCTTTGCTAGATGTTTTAAGCAAGACTTTTCAGACATTCTTCATCAGAATATGTGCATAACTGCAAGACCCAGACCTTTAGAGGGAAGGGGACAATCAGGAAAATACCTTTTTGCTCCTGTGCAGACCATTTTTCCTGAACTGAAGATGAGGGCTGTTGTTCGTGGTTGCCTGATTCTCATGATCACAGCAGCAAACCTCTACAAATTCAAAGGAAAACCTGACAGGAATTAAACTGTATTTCTGTTCAGTCTTACAAAAATTAACACTTTCCAAGCTTGTCACAACACATATTTGCTTTTTAAGTGTTTCTTTCCCACCCTGAAGTTATTTCCCACCCAGCTAGGAGCAGGTGAGTTAAGAGCACAGTCACAGGAGCATTGGGATACATCAGCACTGGGAAAGGGAAGTGAGGGTAAAGCTTTGAGTCCAAGATTTACCTTTGGGTTATACTCTGCATTTCTGGCATGCAGAGCTATGTTCTTCAGATCCAGTTTACAAGCCAAGTTTACAGTTGACACGATATTCCTGTGGAATGAGGGAAGAATTCTCTCATTGCAAAATCCAGCCACTGCAGAGCCACCCCCCAGCAGTACAGTCACATTCCAATTAATAATTGCCATCAACTGATTTCCTGCCTGTCTCTTCCCCACTCAAGCATTGAGCTACTTCTGGCAAAACTTAAGTAACTCAATCCAAAACTGCACTTTGAGATAGAACAAAGTGTGAAATTATTAGTCTCTGAATTATAAGTTTGTGTGTCTTCCAAAAATTGCATCACTGAAGCCTTTCACAGCTCGGGATTGAACCATTACTGACTATTTAGAGTTACTACAGCACCTAAGGTAGGCAGGGGTGGGTTCTTTTCTACAGGTATAAAGCATTCCAGATTTGCTCTATCCTAGACAGGACAGCATCCTTAATGAGGCCAGAGGTTCTCTCACTCAGTTTTGTTTTTCCTTTTGAAAAAGCAGAGTGACATCTTTAAACCCCTGGAGTCTGCTGTCATCATTCACATTCTGTTTCCTGGAGGAAATCCTCCTTCTCAAGAATCTTCATATTTTTACCCAATATTGTCAGTTCATTTTCTCCACCTCTCCCCTTCAAGAAGAAAACTACTCCTACAAAAAACTACTCTTGTAATTTTTTCAGTTATTTAAGACCAAGCCATGCATGCTGCGTTCTTCAAGTGAAAAGTCAGAGCAACACCTTGCTGTTTAAGCCAAACTCGGACTATGGTGTGTGTGCTACATAAATAACACATAACTTACTGCAGCTGGGGGACTATTCCAGAACTTTCTGAGGCAGATGTCTCCGGGGTGATCGGAGTCATCGGAGGACACACAGCAGGAGCTTCAGGAGATGGCTGAGCTGCACCTGGATGTGACAAGCTGCTCTCATCCATGAAAACACCACTGTCCTCCTTACTTGAGAGTGACCCCTCAAGCTCTTTTTGGGTTTCCTGACCATCCTCAGAGAGGTTTTCTTCTTTGTTATCTTGGGTGACATCTGGGAGAAAGCTGAGGTCCACAGAGGAGAAGTCTGTGTGGAGCTCCTTGGACTGACTTAACTGGGAAGATGCTTGAATTGGAAGTTCTAAATCATAAGGGCTCATAGGAGTGAACAGATGAGGACTAGTGGAGAAGTCATCCTTGAATTAAGAAAAAGTGCCATTAAGGAGTCTTGTATTAAAACAGTTACTGTAACAGGGAGAGTAAATTAAGATTAATCGTCAATGAGGAAGTTTCAATAATTTTCCCCAAATATATATTTTAGCAAAGACTAGTTTTAAAATTGAAAGTGTGTCCTTTGCTTGTCTGTGAGTGTATAAAAATCCAGGTAGCTTGTATAATGCATTTTCACCACAGTCCATGGGCACTCTAGAGAATTCCTGAATAGCACAAATTGAGAAATGCAGGTACAACTGTGGCACTTCACCCTTCACAGCCACTGTCACATTATCACACTCATGAGTTCTTCCAAGGAAGACAGACAGCATTTTCTGGCTGTCTTATCTCCCATTCTGTATATTATTCCATTTCCTCTCTCGGCTAGCAGGGGACAGTGTCAGCTTTGCTTTGTGCAACAGAGGGCAGCAGCTCACAGAACCAGCAGCAATTAATTCCTCAGCTCCTGGAGGCCACCAGCCTGAGTGAAGCTAGAGATGAGAAGATGGGACTAAAAAAAGCCTCACCACAGTCAGCAGAACCAAGCACACAACACACCTGCAAGTAAGCTCTGTCATGCTGATGTCCTCCTTCATCAACTATTTATTATTAAAAGCTGTTTAAAAAGCATCATCATGTCAATGAGACAAGAGTTTTATGACAGGATTTATTCCCTCTCCTTTGGTGCACAAGCTTCTTTCTGAAGGTGGTTTCTGCCAACATCCACAGCAGGTGACAGCTTGGACTAAAGAATCCATACAAGAGGTTTTGTGTTTAATCAGGCATTTTGAGGTTCAAGAGCCAGAAGGACTTGAAAAGTCCAAGCACAAATCAGAACGGGGAGTGGTGCATGAGACTGAGGCCCTGGAGTTGGCAGCAAGTGCCTGACCTCCAGCAGGAGCAGGATTTCCAGATCAATGCTTCCCAGCCCTGAGCTAGTGCTGCTCTCTTGTAGGCAGCTCACTTGGCAACCCAGCCATGCACACGGGGACATCTCTGCTCCTACTTTGCAGCATATCTGCCTGCAGACACTTGGAGAACTCTGACAAAGTGACAAATCCTCCCAGAGAACCCTCACTAGCCTGAATACAGATGCAATCAGGAAAGCATTGCCAACACCCACGATTAAAACTGCTTCTAAAACTGACTTCTAAATGCAGAGCCCCACAGAAGATCTGGTGGGGGAGGGATAAATCTATGTACTCCTTTACCCTTCAGAAAAAAGGGTAAAATACGTAATTAATAGTTACAAATCAAATCTTATGGAATCACAAAAATACATCTATTTTAAATAGATCTTTTTCAAGGCAGCAGCAAGGGAAGGAAGTCACAATCTCAGCAAGAATTCCAGTGGACTAAGGATTAGCTGTGCAGGAGCTCATTAGGAAGGTTTTGTAGGAACCACAATGTAGAGAAAATGATACAAAAAGCTCCCTGTGAGACTACTGACATCATACTAATGGGCATCAAGGAATGAACATAACAGTAAAAAAAAACCCCACAAACAACCAAAGCCAGTTTGTGACATATCTTAAAGAAGCTGATGAAGAAATGAGTGGTACATGAGGCTGGAAGTGTCACACAGCTGTGAAGTTTTCAAAAAGTAGAGTAAATTGCATAGAGCAGGTAGAAACAGAAAGCAAATTTTCCTTTCTGATCAGGTTTGCACCTAAGAGGTCTGAGGAAAAGCCCTGACAGGGTTAAGTGCTGGGGAAAATTTCCTTCTTGTCAGACAGACGCTCAGAGGCTGCAAAAGGGGCACAAGACCATGTTTGCATTGGGCTGGCTGCCAAGGGTTATTGCTATGGACTCTGGGTTAATTAACTTCACCAAGGCCCCACCAACTGCATAGCTTTGGCCATCTCCCAGCAGCTCCAGGGAGGAGATTTCACTCACAGATCCTTCTGAGATCCCTCAGTTTGGGGCAGTTTGAGGGGAAACAGCCTTTTTCACTGCCACTGCAAAAATCCCTGCAACTCAGGTAGACACAAATCAAACCCAGCTGCCTTAAGGAACAGACTTGGATTATTTTTTTCCCCTCCCTGCAGTGATATCACACATCTGCTATTATCAAGGATACCAGCAAATGTGAAATATAAAAAGCTCACTATCACTTCTAAAAGCTGTATTATACATTACCACGTCATATACTTTGTGAAGGCACATTCAGAGGGCTTTACCCACTGCCATAGGATGGTCTCTGGATTTAAACAGCTCGTGTTAAGCCTGTTTTCTGAGCTGAAAAGTAGTTTACAACAGGATGAGAAGAAGTTTTGTTCCCTGAGTAAGGAGGATGCTCAGCTGTGGAATCCAGCCCTCTCCCAGTTGTTCCTACAACCACCTGAGATCAGGATGAGCCTAACTAAACCAACTGAACACTTGGCTTTTGCTTTGAATTACACTGTTTAACAACAGCTTTTCCTGTTGGAAATTAGGAATTTAAGCATTTGCACAAGGCTCCTTAAACAAAACAACATTTTTATTCAAGTGTTTCTTTGGAATGCTTCCTCAGCCCTCTGAAGAGCACATCTTACTGGGTTGGCTGGGGGAGCAGAAAAGGGAATGATGAGACTTAACACGTTGTTTACAGTGGGTAGAGTACGACCATTCCGAACACCGAAATAAGGAATATTTGCAGACATTTACTAACGAGGAGACGGGAGCCTGCTGCCCTCTCGGTGCGCACCCACACCAGCGCCCGGGCTGACCCTCGCGGGCAGCAGCACCCCTTCAAGCAGGGAGTGCAAGCGAGCTCCCGCTCCAGAGAGCTCCTCCATGCTCCCGGCAGCTCCGGGACAGCAGGAACCCCTCGCGACAGGGAGGAACCCCCCGGGACTGTGGAATTTCGGGCTCACCCGGCAGGAGTGCGATAACGATGCAGTTCTCCTGCAGCTGCGGCCCTGCTCTCAGCGCAGCGTTGGTGGTATAGTGGTGAGCATAGCTGCCTTCCAAGCAGTTGACCCGGGTTCGATTCCCGGCCAACGCAGTTAGTTTTTGCTTAGCGTAATTTTCTTTTTTGCTTAGCGTAATTTTCTTTTTTTCCCCCCTCCTCACTTGATTTTTTCCTTCCTCCCTTACCTGCTCGCTGCAGCTCTCCAGGTACCGCTCCAGCGGCGACACGCCCTCCATGGGTGCAGCAACTGACACAAAGCCCCCAGCCCTGCTCCTGCCCTGCTTTTAACCCCCAGGGAACAGCACCTGTGGCTTGTCAGGGAGCAGAGCCCATCCCAGCTGGGAGCTTTACCCTCATCAAGCAGCCTTGGAGCCTCTGCTCTGCCTGCACGGCTGTCTGAGAGGGTTTGCCCCATCCTGCAGGATTAGAGAAACCAGGGTGCTCTTCTCGTGTGCTTTACAGGAGCTTAAAAACACAACTTGTGCCTCTGAGCCTGCTTTCCTCTGCAGGGTTGAAGAGAAATGAGTTGGACCTTGTAGTTAGTAGTACTAAATGTAGTTTAGACCTTCCCAGGTGATGCTTTTTAGCAAGTGTCATGTGCCCCTTAATTTCTCCCACGTGCCTCATCAAGTGCAATGAGGCACATCTGGTCCTTCGAGAGGAGGCCCCCAGCCAAAAGTGTAACCTTCAAACTGAAGGCATTGGGATGAATTGGTTTAATCTCAGTTGGGCTAGCACTGCTTAGGGGGGACAGGGAGAAGCCTTTACTCTTTACATTCACTGTCCTCCCCGTGCAGGCATTTCCCCTCTGGAGTGTACTTCTGCCTTCTGTGAGTGATGATTTAGGGCCATTCCCTTTTCCCATGTCCTGGTGTGAGGCAGCACATTCCTAGGAAGGAGCTCATGGCTGCTGGATGCTGTGGGGGTCTCACACTGCTGACACAGTTTGGCTTGGCTGCCACTCGAGTTGATACCAGCAGCTGCTGTCTGACTTGTTCCTTCTCTCCTGTCCTGCTGCTGTGTGGTGATGGATGGATGGATGGATGGATGGATGGATGGATGGATGGATGGATGGATGGATGGATGGATGGATGGATGGATGGATGGATGGATTTCTGTGGAGGCACAGCTGGGAACACATCCCTGTGCCTGCCTGGGCTGGTGGATGTTGTGATCACTGCACCTGCTGCTCTGCCAGACAGGACTTTGCTGTGAGATTTGCTTACAAACAGCAAGCTGAGCTGAAGAAACCCTTTGGAAGAAGATGTCAAAGCTCAGACATGCAGCAGGTCCTTGGGAGGTGCTGCCAGGCTCTTCTCACTGCTCCAGAGGTGCAAAGGCTTAGATTAATGCCCTTTATCCAAGGAGCAGAGCATACCTGAGCATCCTTCCCTCCTCAGGCAGCCTGCTGGGCTTGTTTGTGGTATTTCTGGGACTCACCTTACAAGTGAGTAATAAAAGGTGCCAAATCCTCCCAGCTCCAGAAAAATCCAGCCTCAAGCAGGTTGGTTTACATCACACAGCCTGTCCTGGAGGCAAATCAGGCAGCAAAGCAAGGAGAGCACTCAGAGAAGTTGTACTTTGAATTAGGGAGGCTGGTGGAGATAGCTCAGGTCAGCTCAGGATGGTTAAATCTGAAACGTCCCATTTAGGGCTGGCAGGTGATTGGGGTGCTTGCAGACAGCTCCATGGTCTCAGCTGCCTTTGTGGGCACCACAGGATGGGGCACTGAGGGCTGTGGTGAGGTGAGGGGCTCTGCAGTGCCAGCCCAGCCCTCCCAGCTGCTCCCTGGCAGCCCTGTGGGCCTGCCCTGCCCACAGAAATCACTGAACTGAGCACAGGGATTGTGCTGAGTGTTGCCCTTGCAGTGACATCTCAGGGGGCCAGGAGGTTGGTGCTCCCCCGGTGTGTGACACTATTGCTGTGCTCCAGTTGGGAAGCTGGAGGTGCTCCTGGTGTGGCCCTGCCTGTAGCATTGCAGCTTTAGCGCTGTGAATTTCCTCAGCTAATTCATCCTTCATTGCTGAACCCCCCGGAGAGGAGATGTGCTCATCCTGGAGCCCCTGGGAATTGATTGGTCTGCATTTTGTGAACCTGAGATACAGAAGGTCAAATTATGGTGTTCAACATCAGAGAGGATCAGAAAACACAAATCTCTTGATACTGGTGTCGTTTCTTGCCTTGAATAAGGACAAATGGCAGGGGCACAAGGAAGTGCTGTGATTTTGGGTGAGTCACAGAGTTTGGTGTCTCAGGTTAAAGGGGTGAAAGATTCTTTACCCCTTTGAGGAAGGGAAGGTGTTTAGTAAGCTGAGAGAGCCTCTGAGGATCCAAGAGTCACACTGTGTGTGCAATTCAAGCTTCCAGGGTTGCTTTGCTGTAGGGAAGGGTCTTCTGGCCATTGCCCAGAGGAGGGCAGGTATGGCTGTGCCTCAGGAGGGCTCTGTGCTCATGTCCTCTTCCAGGGAGGCTCCATGAGGGAGTGTGCAGTGCTGGGAGCCCCAGGGAGTGAGGGCGCAGGCGGTGGGAGGTCCAGAGAGCAACATTCCAGCGAGCTGCACCCCTGGGCTGCTCCCGACTTCTGTGTGTCTCCTTCTTAGTCAGCAGAGGCGTCATTCCCTCTCTGCTCCTTCCTTCTTCAGCAGGAGACTGACCCCTGCCATGGTTGGACAGATGTTCATGCAAAATGTATCACTTAGAACTCATGAGACCTACATGCTTAATTTCTGATCATCTAAATCAAATAATGTTAGAAAAAGCAACTATTTTTCCCATGCATATTTAAAAAAATATTTTTTCTCTCCCAAACTGCCTGGGGTTCCACCTACCCCCTTTTTCCCCTCTCCCTCTCTTCGCTTCCTCCCATTCTCTTTCCCCCCACCTTTTAAACTCCTTTGGGAAGCAGCAGCCATCCCGATCCGGCCCGGGTGAGTCTCGGCAGGAGCCCCTCCCCAGTTCTGTGACCGGCTGATGAATCACTGCGCTGCAGAGTTACTGTCATGAGGGGTTGCCATGAGCCTTAATTAGCAAATTGGTTAATTTGACTTAGAAAGTTGATGATTAGCTCAACAATAAGTGCTTTGTGTGTCCTTTGTGAGAGTCATTCAATATCACTCTTCCTTGGATAACTGATTGGGGGAGGCTGTTCCTCAGAGCTCCTGCTAGCTCACCTCCATCAACATTTCTGTAGCAGGCACTGCTGCATCACCTGGATGCTAGAATCTCATTAGGGGATGGGACTAATCACAGGAAGCTTCCAAAAACCTGGAAGGGACGAGGAGCAAGTCATTAAAGAACCTCTACCTGTTTAATTCATCAGTGCTCTGCCCAGCTGCATTCTATTCTAGCATGCCCTAAATGCCTTGCTGCTTGCTTTGAAGTTGGTTAATCTGGTTTGGCTTTATCTTATCTTTTTTAGGAGCCAGTTTCAGAATGAAAAGCTTGTGACTGACAGTATTCTGCTTTCTGCTCTCCTGAGCTTTATGCTAAACCTTCATAGGTGTGATTGTCTCAGAAGAGTGGAGCTTGCCTCAGGTGTAGCTTCCATCTCCTGGTGCCCTCTCTGCCTGCAGCATTAAAGCTCTGCCTTTGGAGCACGTAGAAGAACAACTGAGAGCTGGACCACGTTCCAAGGGGAAAAAAAAATCAATATATTATGCACAAAGTGTCTCCAAATTCAGCACTTTGTAATTAGTCCATGAGCCAGCACTGCTCTGTCAACAGCAGGATCCAAGTCTTGTTGTGGAGGTTGTTCCTTCTGTGTAGTTTAGCCTTGTTTTGGTCCCTGTGCCTTGATTCCCCTCGTGGCAGGGATGTAAATAGAGTGAGGTGCTGAGGGGGAACTTGGAGAGGGTCAGGGACAGGAGCAGGTGAGCTGCAGTCAAATCAGTGGGAGGAAAGGATCTGCATGGAGCTGGAAAAGCTCTTGAGAAATGCCTGCAGCCCAAAAAGCAACTCAGAGAGAGATGCTGGAGTGCCTTTGGTCTGACAAGTGTGACCATCACCCTCATATTATCTGTCCCATAATTCTAATTCCAGACCTGATCAGTGCCTGGCAGTATCAGCAGACACGATTTATTGCTGGGGAAGGAAAGAAGTTGCCATGACTACTCACTGAGTAATAGTGAGTAATTTGGCTTTTAATTGTGAATTCTTTAACATCATCATCACATTGTGCTGATGTAAACAGGAACAGAATCAGGTCCATTAGAGTTGATACCTGGGTCTAACTTTACCTGTGTAAGTCAGGAGTAACCCTGTGGCAGAAGTGAGGTTACAATGGCTGGGAGCTGAGCCAGAATCTGGGGTCATTTCCCACATTTGCTGGGTGATGGGAAGGGCTGTAAGTTCCCATTTACCCCCTAGCCCTGTGTGTCCCTCCCTGGATCAGGTGATGCAGCCCCAATCACACAAAGGTACGGCTGCCTCTTTGCCCTGCTCAAACTGGGGCTCTCTTACTCCCTGAGAAGGGCAGAAATGGGGGAATTTGATACTTTTTGCAAACGTTAGGGCACTCTGAGCATTTGTGTGCTGTGCCTGCCATGCTCACTGGTGGAGACCAGGGTGTGTTGGCTTTTGGAGCAGGGAAGAAAATCACTTCTGTCAGATGGGAAAGGGGTAAACTGGCTAGAAAAGAGCCAATTTTTTTTTCCTGGCTTCAACAGCTCTATTATGTGCAATGGAGTCACTAACTGCCCCCATGTCAGAGAATTGCTGAGAACCAGACCCAGAGAGGATTGCCAAATTTTCCACTGAATGCCAGAGGAAGAAGCACTGTAAGTAGAAGTCATCTGTCTCAACTGAAAGGCTGAATGGTGACTTGAAAACTGTACAGTTAACTTCATTTAATTTTCCTGTCTGTGTCAGGCAACAAACTGATTAAAAGAAGGCATTCTGTGTGTTGTTTGCCCAGCAATCCACTCATCCTGGCCCAGCCTCATGTGGGGCAGGGCACAGCAGTCTATTTTTATTTTTCATTCTGTGTTGTATTTAAAATGTGGCCAGAAAAGTGGGGGAATGGGATGAGGAGGGTTTTAAACACTGGCTGCCACCTTAATTGCAGCCTAGCAATGAATGGCTGCAGGCTTTCTTGGACAGCTCCTCTGTGAATGTCACACGCAAATCCAGCTGACACCTGGGGTCAGAAGTATTCTTCTGTGCTTTTTGTTAAGTCATCTTTCCCACTTTTGTGCCAAAGGGTCTGGCTGAATTGAATTGCATTTAAATGAGGTGAGTGTGTGATGGATCATCTGAGTGCTGCTGTTTCCCTCCAAGTTTTGTGACAAATCTCTCTAATGCAAACACTGTGTCTCATACCTTGAACTCACTGCTGCAATTAAATACTGATCCTTTAAGCCTTATCTGGAAAAACAATATAGTAATAGCAGCCCTGTGTGTTTGCAGAGAAAAGGAGAGGTGTGCATGCAGCAGATGCTGGCAGAGCTCTGCTAATTCACTTTGCAGGGGTCACAGTCACATTGGAGACACCAGCAGTGACATTAGCATGTCCAGACCTTCAGTGCCAGCTCTCCAGGAATTACAGCACGTGCTGTGATGCCTCCACTGCTGTGTCAGCTGAGCTGTGACACCACCACAGCTCTTATCAGCTTATTGTACAACCAAATGCAAATACAATGAGTCAAAGAAGGGTGCTGACCAATCACTGAATTCCCCCTAAAACTGAGTTTTGGCTGAGTGATCAGCAAGATAGGATGACTGACACTGGAATGAGTCTGCAGGGCACACAGCTTGGTGATTAGTCAGTTCTCATTACCTCTTCCTCCAATTAACGTCAACAAATCAGTGCTCCTGAATCAATGAGGACCTCAGGAGAAACAAAGCTTCCCCAAAACGCTGCCAGATGTCAGCAGAAGCTCCAATCCTCCTGCTTGATGGTTCTGTACTTTTAACACACATAATTAACTGTTAACACCGTCCTGTTTCTGTCACTGCAGCCCCTCACCCGTGCTCTGCTGATAAATGCTGTTAGTTTAGCTGTGATGGAGGAGTCTGTGCCCAGCTCTGCTGCCTCATGCTCCTGCACTTCATCTCATTTCCATGCTCATCCCAGCCAAGCAGGAGCCCAGCCTGAGATCCCTTTTGTTACAGCTTCATCACTCCATTTGGCTCTTCCTCCCTCCTCCTTGCTGTCTCTGCAGTTTCCCTCCAACAGCATTTGGCTTTTATGGTCAGCCTCTGGAAGTGGAATAGGAGTTCATTTTCCCCATACTTTCCAAGATACTACAGGGAATATTTTTATATATTTTTGGTATCTGCAGGCTGTGGAGGAAGCTCACTTGTCACAGTGCCCTTCGTTACAAAGGTGTTATTTTTTTTTTCCTGTTTTTTTTTTTTCCCTGTGACTTGTCAGGAATAATTAAATGCTGTCATTGCTTTGGCCTCCCTTCAATGGGCATTTACCCAACTCATAAATATAAGAGTAGCTCCCCTAAAATCTGTTTCCACTCAGGTAGAGTTGTAAAGGTTTGCTCAGTGATGCTCTGAGGAAAATGAGGAACCCATATGGGCTTGAGTTTGGGAGTTGTTCTCTAAAACCCAAAGAGTGTTGCTCAGATCAATTAAGATTTGCTTATCAACATTAAAATACATTTATCCCCAGGTATTTTCACAGTCTCCTTTGCTCCCAAATTGGCATGGGCAGTGCTGCTGTCCAAAATAAATGAAGTGTGTGAAGACAGACAGTTTAAAGGCATTGAGGAATTTCAGACCTTTTACATCTCACTCAGCTTTCACCTAATTTGTTAATGGGTATGTTTTTCCCTGTGGGAAAATAAAGCTTTTCTCTTTGACATTTTATAAAGGACCTACTAAACCTTCTTTTGTCCCTTTGGGTAAAATCAGTTGAATTGCCTTTTCTGGTGCCTTTCTGTTTTCCCTAGAGAATCTGAGTTGGTTCTTAACCCTTTCTGCCCCCCAGACCTTATGAACAGTACGACAGAAACCCTTAGATACCTTACAAGTCTAGGCATAATGTGGGCAGCTTTAGGTTCACTAGGGATAGGCTTATTACTATGTAAAACAAAATTAGATATATAGGTGAAGAGAAGAATATTTGCTCATTTTAGGTGTGAGCTAAAATAGAAGCTTGCAGAGGGAGGCACGGCGAGTTTGCAACATTGGGAATTTCTGGATCTCCTGAGGCACCAGAGAACAGGACGTGATCGTGAACAGGAAGGGTTTGTGAACATTTCCAAGTCTCCAGCCACCCTGGGGACACAGGTGTGTGTCACCACCAGGGATGGCAAACTGGGGACCTTGGTGTGACACTCATTGCTCCAGGCAGGCGGACGCATCCCCTGTGAAACCTCAGACAAAATACCTCCATATTAACCCACTCTGTGGTGGCAAGAGCAGCTGGGATGGCTCTTTGATTTCTCCAGGCAGGCTGGCAGGGTGGTTGCTGCACATTTCCTCAGAGGTTTGTCACACCTGACACGCGCTGTTCCCGCGATGCCTCGCAGAGCTCAATCCACGTCCTTCCCTGGCTGCAGAGGAGAACATGCTGAGCCAGCCTTGCAAGCTGCTCCAGCCCTGGGACACCTGATCCTCAGGCTGAAGGAGCCCTCAGAGCATGAGCTCTGTCTGACTCTGCATTTCTTTATTTTCTCCAGTTTCACTGTCATATTTTCTGGAAAAATCCCTTCGCCAGGATTTCTTCTTCTGGGAAGCTGAGAAGAGAGGAAAAGGAAAACCAATATTATCTCATTTTTCTCTCCTGTGTTTTGCTGCTCTGGAATGTGGTTGGAGATTGTTTATCCAACATGTGAATTGTTTTTATTTAATGACCAATCACAGTCCAGCTGTGTTGGACTCTCTTGAGGGTCATGAGTTTTTAATTAGTATCTTGTTAAGCCTTCTGTCTGTATCCTTTCTCTATTCTTTAGTATAGTTTTAATATATATAATATAATATAATATAATATAATATAATATAATATAATATAATATAATATAATATAATATAATATAATAATAAATTAGCCTTCTAAGAACATGGAGTCAGATTCTCAATTCCTCCTTCATCCTGGGGACCCCGAAAATACCACACTCCCCATCTCTCACTTCATATTCTGTTTGCTGTCCATCCTGCTACGTTTCAGGTGCTGAGGAGGGACACCTGTTGGTGTTGCTAAGGTTTTTCTTTGCAAAGGAAAATATCTTCATTCCATAGGTATTGATGAAGAGGAGTATTAATTTAAAACCTGTCCTAGATTAATGTATAGCATAAATAAATAGCATAATAAATAAATAGAGCATAAATAATGAGCAGGTGCTGTGAACGGTGAATGGGAGAAAAGGATTTGGACTGTCACTGCTCCACCACACAAGGGAGTGTTTTACAGGAGACAAGGTGTTTTCTGTGTCATTTCTGCATTTGCTTTACTTAACAATAACCATTAACTGTCCACTCTTAAAAAATCATGTTCTGCTGGGATGCCACCAAGAAAGAAGACAACAATTTGGAACTTGCTTTGAAATGGCATTCTCATGGGAATTCAAAGCATGGTTATTATTGTGCTGCTTGGAAAGCTGCTTTTCTGTCCAGCTTCCCTGTGATCCTTTTAGCTCTATCTGATACCAAAGGCTTGAGATCTCCAGATTAGAAATTAAATTCCACCTCTGTGGCCCAGACCTGATGACCTGCTGCAGTCACAGCAAATAGGTTTTCCTTTACAGTGAGTGCTTCCAGTTAAAGCTGTTGCTTTTTGGTCAAAATCAAACTTTTTTGGGGAAAATAAAGGATAATTAAAACCATGTGATGCAGGTGTAAGAATAATAATTGACTTGAAATTGAGTAGGGATTATTCAGAGTGATGGCAGGCCCTGATCTTGCAGGGATTTAGGTGCTTGTTTGGTTCTGCTGGCGTGTGTGAGTACACAGGATGGTTGGGAGGGCTCTGTCCTGGGGGATTTAGGGGAGGCTGTGGCACGGCCAGGAGCTGTGCAGTTGGGACAGCTGGGTGGGATGCAGCACTTAGAGCATCAGGCAGCAATTCCTGCTGCTGAGCTGGCTGTAAACCACAGCTGGGTGTAAACCACAGCATTGCAGGGGGGGGACAGGTCTGGTTTGGGTGTCTGGTGCAGGAACAGCAGCCTGGGGAGGGCAGGAGAGGGATTTTCCCATTGAGATTTCTGCTTTACTTTGCAAATGTAAAAACTGGGAGTGACTGGTGTCAGGCCTGTGCTGGGAGGTGGGTACTGAAGAGCCTCAAGGGAGACTGGCAGAAATCATGATTTCAGTGTGATCACTCTGAAGATGTCAGTCACTGAGATGGGCACTCAGCTGTCTGTGTCTCTCTAATTGTGCTGCTCATATTTTCAATGTGATAAAATTGAGCAGTACAGTTTTAAACCAAATTTTGGGCTTTTCAGTGCTCTGTTACAATGATGAAATCCAGAAATGGAAGGTGACTGTAGTTTTTAAATAAATATTTTTTTCTAGTGAATTCTGAACAGTTTTGAACAATTCACTTAATTAACTGGATTTCCAGCCGTACAAAATGTGACCATCTCAATTTAATTAACAGCATATCTACATTGTGGTAGTGTGGGGATTATGTGGAGACTGCTAGTAGCCTGATGGATTTTCATCCTGCTCACATACAATGTCATGGTTTAGATTGTTGTTTTTTCATTATGAGCTTTTACTCTTCTTGCAAGAATTTCCACTGTCATTTCTGCTGACAGATGCTGCTTAGGACAGATTTATTTTTATTCCCTTACAGATGAATTGGATCAAACATCTTTTTCCATATAACTCAAGTTTCCACAATGGAGTTACTCCTAAATGACTACTCTGAGAAGAAAATTCTAGTAATTTTTGTGACCTTCTTTAGCAGCAATTCAAATGTTTTTTGGCACGTGTGCATGTAATCTATTAATTTCCACTTCCTGTCAATTGCAGGGATTCATGATTATAAATAGTACAAAAAATTTTAATGCAAATAAAGAAAGAGAGAGAAAATCCAGCATTTGGTCTTTTTTTTTTCTCCCTAGCTGGATTCAGTGAGGTGTTGAAACATGCAGGGCGTTTGTTTCAGGCTTTGATAAGGATCTCTCACATTCTTATATAAAATGCTAAATTAACAATAATCAGCCCCCATGACTTACAGCCCTGCTCAGTGCATAGCTTGCCTTTCTCTTGGGCTCCCTCTGAACCCACAGATCTGAGAGCTTTTTCCCTGTGATCTGAGAAAGCAAAATTCCTGACAAAACTAATGACTTGGGGCTCCTGCAGAATTTTAAAACCTTTTCTTTTTGCCCATGAGTGGCTGCCTAATGTGAGTGGGATTTCAGTGGCTTTTTTAAAATTTGCATGATTTCCTCCCTGCAGTCAGGACATTCAGCACCATTTGCCTGCCTGGCTGCTTGGCACAGGGGTGGCTCTCTGGTGAGGTTTTCCACCAGGTTTCCCAGTCCACACAACTGAGATTGTTCATGTTTTGGGTAATGGTATCTGACATAGGATTTTAAAGCATTTTCAGTCCTTTATGCTGTGGTGTTGTGGCAAATCTGTAAGGTGTGAAGGACCAGAGACTTCTGAGCTGGTAGGAAGTGGAATGTTCTCAGTTGAAATCCTTCAGAGCAAGCAGTGACCACCCAGAGAGGAAATCAACCTTGAATCCTGGAAGGAGGAAGAGGAGAAAGTTCAGAATCATAGAATCAGAGACTATCCTGAGTTGGAAGGGACGCACAAGGATCATGAGTCTGACTGCTGGCCCTGCACAGACACCCCAACAATCCCATGCTGTGCCTGTTCCAAACATTCCTCGAGCTCTGGCAGCCTTGGGGCCGTGCCCATTCCCTGGGGAGCCTGGGCACAGCCAGCACCATCTGGGGGAAGAACCTTTCCCTCGTCTCCAACCTAAACCTCTGTTGGCACAGCTCCAGCCATTCCCTCAGGTCCTGTCACTGTCACAGAGCACCGAGATCGGTGCCTGTCCCCTCTGTAGCTGTAGCAGCTGAATTTGCACTCTCTGCTCTTCCATTGCCAGCATTCCAGCTCTCTCCCTCCAATGCCCTTCCCAGGCTCGTGGCTCCAATCTTTATCTGTTGGCAGGACCCTCACCCACCGTGAGGCAGCAAATCCCATTCCTGGGAGGCCGTGGTTTGCTTCTGATGCCAGCTGGAAAACTCTACTGTGGACAAAAGCAATTAAACATCTGCAGAATCTGCTGCTGCCGAGCCCTGCTACCACTCCTGGAATGGTTAATATGAGGAAGATTTGGCCTTAAATTTTCACCTTGGAAGCTCAGGGTGGGGATGCTGCCTTTGGCTGGATCATGTGCTGCTCTCAGCAGCCGAGTGACCGGCCGGGATGTGCTGAGCCAGGGAAGCTCTGGGATGAAGCAGCAAAACGTTGCCTGGCCAGCTGATGGCCGGTCACACATTCCAAGTGTCCGGCCGCCTCCACACCCCCGTGGCCAGCCCTCCGGGCCCGCTCCACCTCCCAGGCAAAGGCACAGCTTCTCTCAGTCAGTATTCACCTCATGCCGCTGCCTTTGTCTGCTCCGGAGAGTTTGGGAATGCGGCGGGATTGCAGCTGAGTGCCACGCATGGCTGGCCGGGAGGGGAACGCTGAGCTCTCCCCGCAGCTCCGTGCGAATCCTTCTTTGATAGCGGGTGATTTCTCAAAGGTGCTGTGGGATAAATAAACAAATGGCCTGGAAGTCAAAGCAGGCATTGCCAGAGGTCAGAAGAAATGATGGGAGGGTGCAAAGCCCTGGGGTGATGCCAGCATCCCTTCTGCCGGCTGCACGCCGAGCCTGGGGATACCTGAGCAGCACCAGAACTTCCCCGCAGCCACCGCTGGCTCAGCCGTGCTGCTGAGCCAAAACCTCTGCATTTTCTTGTGTTTTCCCCAACGTGTTTGGGATTCCGGGAAGCTGAGGGTTAATGTTAGTCCCGCAGCGATGGAGCTGGACGGGTGCCCTCGGTGGCTTCTTGGGCTGTTTGGCTGTCCCCAAGGAACTGAGAGAGCAGCAGTTTCCATCCCCGTGGGTACCCACAGAGCCGTGGTCAGCCGCTGAGCTCCGGCAGGGGAAAGCAATCTGCCCTGGGAGCACTTTGGGAAGGATCCACGTCAAAAGGAAGAAGAACTTGGGGCTTTAAGAAGTCAGAGCCGAAAAAATCCAGTTAATCTCCCTCCCTGCAGACTCCACAGCTTGCTGGGATGTCACTGAATAAGCCCCTGGTATGTCTGTGCTGCAGGCAGGGCTGCCGGGCATTTTTAAGACATTTAAGGGAAATTGAAAGACAAGCCCTGTTCCTGGTCATGAGGAGGTGTCCGGTCTCTTCCATGTCCTGGAGGAGGCTTTGGGGTGTGCTCTGTCTGCTTGCCTTGGGTGCCTGGGATCCCACGCCTGTGTCAGCTCCGGGAAAGGGGGTGGAGAAGGAATGGTGGGAACTGGCTGGAACTGGGGGGCTGGATGGGCGATCCCTGTGCCCGGTGAGCCCGAGCAGTGGAGTCTCTGCATCGGGCAGCTCTGCGGAGAATGGCCCCGCACACGGGTGGGGAGATCCCTGGGGAGACCTGCGTGCGGGAGGTGATTCCCACCTCGGGTGGGGTTTGCGTGGATGTGTTCCCTGCGTGTGGGAAACGTGGATGGGAGGATCCCTACCTCCGGGAGGTCTGTCCGTGGGTGGGGTATGGTGGGGAGATCCCTGGGCATCCCCCTCGGGGTGGGTGATCCCTGGGGATCCCTGCCTGGTGGAAGTCGGGGTAGGCGATCCTCAGGAACAGGTGAGGGATTGCAGCATGGGGGAACTTGGGGGTGGTGGGATCCCCGCATGGGGGGAGTCTTGGTGGGTGATCCCTGGGATCCCCGTGTGGGGATAACGTGGGTGGGTGATCCCTGGGATCCCTGCGTGGGAGGAGCCTGGGTGGGTGGAGTCTGGGTGGGTGATCCCTGGGGATCTCCACGTGGGGATAACGTGGGTGGGTGATCCCTGGGATCCCTGTATGGAGGGAGTCTCGGTGGGTGATCCTTGGGGATCCCCGTGTGCGGATAACGTGGGTGGGTGATCCCTGGGGATCCCCCCATGGGGGGAGCCTGGGTGGGCGAACCCCAGGACGAGGTGAGGGATCCCCACGTGGGGAGCTCGGGGGCGATCCCCCAGCGCAGGGCGGGCTGCGGGTGATGCACCCACACACGTGGCGGAGCCGGGCGGGCGCTCCCCGCTGCCGGGGCTCCCCCGCTGCCGGGCTGCGGCCGCGCTCGGTGCCGGGCAGGGCCGGGCGGTGCCGGGGGCTCCCGGCCGGGGCGGTGCCGGTGCCTTTAACGCGCGGGGGCCGGCCGCAGGCGCGGCGGACGTGCGGGGCCGCCTCCTCCCCTTCCTGCCGCCCGCGCCGCGCAGCACCGGCCGCTCCCGCTCCGTCCCCGCAGCCCCGGCCCGGCACGGCCCTGCCCTGCCCGCCGCCGTCTCGGTGAGTCCCGCCCGGGGAGCGCCGCGGGCGGCCGCGGGGCCGGGCCCTCCCGGCGAGGGGCGGCGGGCCCAGGCCGCGGCGGGCCCGGGGCTGCGGCCCGGCCGGGGGTGCTCCGGGCGCGGCCCCACGGCGGGGAGAGGCCGCTGCCGTGGGGCCGGCGGGGTTCGGGGGGCTCCGCTGGGGCTCCGGTGCTTGCTGAGCGCATCCCCCCGGAGCCGGGTGAAGCGGGGCAAGCGCGCCGTGCCCGCGGTGCTCCCGGAGCCCGCTGCGTTAAACCGCCCGCCGAGGGGCGGCCGGGCGGCAATTGCCGCCCGAGATGGGGTTCGAAGCGTTCCCCGGGGCTGGCGGAGCCCCGGGTGAGGTTTGGCGAGAGGCGGCTGCTGCTGCAGCGCCCGGGTGGCCGTGGGAGCTTTAATGAGCATTGCGCTTCATTACCGCGGTCCGGCCCGCCTCGGGTGCCCGTGCGGGTGTCAGATGCTCGCAAACGCTGCTCCCCACCCTCGCAGGTGGTGTTGTCAGTGGCATTTCGTTCCTGAGGTTGCCTTTGTCCTTTGGTCGGGGTTGTGTGCAGCTCTGTTAACCCTGGAGGTGTTCCTGCCCCCATCACCTCTCCTCCACTCACGGCTGACTCCCTTCTTCCAGCCTGCGAGTTGTGGAGAAGGAAAGAGGAGTTAATGTGGCAAAGCTGCACCTTTTGTACCCGGCTGCCTTCAGCTGATGAAGTATTTTAATTGAGTAGGTGGTTATTAAGAATAACGTAGCTTAGTGTCTTTTCTGCATTAGACAGTGACAAGTTCTGCTCTCCAGTGATGTGCATCCACCCGTGTGCTTTAGGTTTGTCATTTTATGACCTTTTTTCCCCCAACACCCCCGCTAAGGCACTGCTGTGTATTTTGAGGTCGCACTTAGAAAACCTCAAAGATAATTTCTCACTTTGTGGAAGAGGAGCTGTGCGGATACCCCGTTGTAGCTTTTTTCTGTTTAAAATTCTCCCTTTTCCCCCCATATTCCTTTAGTGTTTCTGTTGCTGCCTCTGTCCACCAACACAAATGGCATTTAGTTGACATAACCATTCTATTTAACATCTCTTTACCTATGACAAGGCAAAAATCTCTTGCTGGGCTGTCAAAACCGATTGCTGCAAAAGTTTAGAAGGGATTCAGTTCCTGTGTTCCACCTCCTTTCTGATGTTTTTCCTTGCCTTTTCTCTCGGTGGATCACTATCATCCTCCTGTTTGGCTTGGGCTGGAAGCATTTCTCTGTCTCGTGGACCTCTTGCCTGTAACTGTGCTGTAATTTCTGCCCTCCAACAGGCCATGCAACTCGCTTTACCACATATTTTTTCTCTTGCCTCATATGCTGATGCTGCTTTCTGCATACTGTGATTAAAATAACTTTTGTGTGTAACTGCAGCAGTGAAAGGTTGGGGATTGGAAAGAAACACTAATTCTCTGGTAGAGTTATTACCAAATACCTTTTTTGGTAGTTTTTTTCCTACCACCTCCCATTTCTAGCTGCTCTCAAGAAGATGCTTTCCGCTCTCAGAAATAGCAGCAGCAGGATCTGAAGGACACAGTGAGATTTTGATTTTATCCTTTATCCCCCGTCACAGACCTGATGACTACTTTGTTTCTGAAACCCCTTGAAGAAAAGGGAAGGACTTACTCAAGCCTGTGTAAAGCTGTGGTGTTGCTTGGTTAGCTCTGTAACAGCTTTCATTTGCGTCATCTGCTCTTGCTGTTGGAGATTTGGTGGTTATGGCTCGAAAATGTCTAATCATTCTTGACCCTGGGTGCTGGCTAAAAAAATCCCTTAGGAACTGGAATTCCCTGTGAGTTTCAGAGGTGCTGGCCAGGTCTGTGTTTAAGCTACACTCAAGACCCTGAAGTGTGAGGACACAGGGGACAGGACATGTGTTTTATTTTAAGCATCAAACTTGGTTGCTCCTAATCCCTTCCCGTGCTGCTGCCAAGGCACCCACCTCTCACCATTGACTTTGTGAGGCTTCAGCTCCCAGTTTAGTTCCCTGGTCATAGCCCAGTGATGTGCCTGAGTAAATAGTGTGAATGCCCCCTGTGCTGTCCCGCAGGGATGGGGAGGAAGCAGAAGGCAGCGTGGCAGGAGGAGGTAATTCTTCATCCCACTCTTCACTCCAAAAGCTGTGGCAGCAACCCAAATCAAGTTTAATTTCCCCGTTTTTAGCACCCATCCTTGCTGTAGATGCCTTTCATAACACAACTTCTTCCCAGGTGAAACTTGATCAGTTTATTCTTTCTCCATCTCTGCAGGAGAGCTGTTGGGGAACCTCCTTGAAGTCTCGAGCAGTTGCTGAATTTCCATCCTCACGGTGCTCGTGGCCTGTTTGTGTAATTTGGTTTTGGTTCTAGCGTTTCCATTTGGTTTAAATGATTGTTTTCCCTCCCTGATGTAATTGGAGCAATTGAATCCCCTCTTGACCCCTTGTTTTCATAGGTTAAACGAGTCGAAGTCTTTAAGTCTCCTTGAGTTGTTGTCTTATCGATATTCTCAGGAGTTCCTTGTCAGTGACAACCTTTTGCCTTTACCCATCAGAACCTTTTTTTAATATAAAGGGAATTTTATGCATCTGTGTTTAGCACTTCCTGCTCTGCGTTGGCAAAGCAGCAGGATTGGGCTATTTTTAAAAGTAGGAATATTTTGGAGGGGGCTGATTGCTGCACTAAGCTCACAAACTTTTTGACATTCCTCGGGTGATTGTTTCAGGCTAATGAGACAGGGAGTTGCTGGGCTAAATCTGTCCCAGACAAATCACTTCTTGTTAATGACTGTGCATAAACTATGGAGATGATAAATTGGAGAATTACCAGCCCATGACTCCTAGGAATCTGCTTCTCCTCTCATGTTATACAAGATGTCCAAGCAAATAAAACACATGGTGACTTTTTTTAAAAAAAGTAGTATTTATTTATGTTTTTAGAAATGTAAAAGCTTCTTCCTGTTCGCATGCCTGAACTACATCTGGTGGCAGGAGAGAGGGTACTTGGGAGCTCTGAAAACTTCCTATTTCTTGCCAGAATGGAGCCTTTAAAGTATTTTCTTACAATGTGGACTCTTTGGCACTTGTTCCAGGCTGATGCCTGTGGTCTGCAGTTTGGGAATGCATCTGTGCCTGCTGGCGTGGGCACTGCCTTAGAGACTGATTCCTGCTTTTTTTTGGCCCCCATTTCCAGTAATTTCAGAGCAGGAGCAGCAGCCCTTTCGTGGATAAGTGTTCCTCCACAGATAAGCATCATGCATTGATCTGGACTCTGCTGCTTCCAGCTGAGGAATTGTTTTTTACCTGGTGGAGGGAAGAAGCAGAGTGGATCCAGGTGCTGCTCTGAGATAGTGCACAGGCATCTGTAATTCCTGCCATTCCTCTGCAAGAGGTTTTTTTTTTTCCCTCTCTGTGAGAACTAAGTAGCACCTGGGCTGGGTTCCCTGTGTTTGAACTCGTCCTCTCCTGGTCACTGCCATGCCTGTGTACAGGACTGCTGCATCTAATTAGATTATATTAGAATGAACAAGTGAATCTCAATAAATGAGCTTACAGGGGCACTGTCGGGTCAGCTCAGTCCCTAAATATAGGTCCTGGGCAGAGGGCAGGCTTGGTGCAGGATCTCTCCATAAAGCAAAATTAAACAGAGTTCTCCTGGGAGTGCATAAATTCTGCTGCCTTGGCCATCTTGTGAGCCTGGATGCTCCAGTGTCTTGGTACAAGAAATACCAAAGCCCACCCAAATATGAAGATTCTTTAATTGGAGCTTGGGTGTGGAGTTGGAAGGGGAAGTCAAGGCAGTGGAAACTCTAATAATCTGAGGTGCTAAAGAATGCAAATCTCATGATCCTTTTTAATTCTTCCAATTTAACTAGAGGTGAGGGTTTTTTTTTTTTTAAGTCACTTAGATACTGTAGAAAACAGGAAAAAAGAGGATTGGTATCCATTACATGAAAACTCTGGAAACAATCTCTAACTGCACCAACACAGATAAAGAACGTTATCTCCTTGCCACTCTGTGGTGCAGAGAAGTAGTTTTAAGCTTTGTGGCTTCAAGTGGTTTCAAGCTTTTTGGGTGCTTCAAGCCTTGAGTTTTGCTGTGGAATGAGTGTGAGGTGGGAGGGAGAGGAGAGGGGCAGGAGCTGTAAGGTTTGAGGGGTAATCAGAGTTATTTCTTTTCAGCTCCCCTCCTTTTCTGCAATGCTCTGTTTTTGTTTGTGCTTTGTGACTACCCTGCTTACCACAATCCACAGCTCTAAACTGCTGTTACTGAAGAGAAGTAAAAGTAGTTTCTTCCCCTTTTCTTCCCATGAAGATTTATTTAGAGGAATAGCATTTTTTTCTGTTTCAAATGAAAGCTCATCTTTGCTTGTGCATCACTGGGGCTGCATTGTAACTCGGAGAAAGTGTCTGTAAATCAGTCATGTGGACAAGCTACTCCCTTTTGTTGCACTGATAATCCCTATTATAAATAGTGTTGTCCTCTGCTTGCATTTGCAGCTCTTTGCTCTCAGGTGTGCAGGATTTTCAGTGGTAGTGAAACACAGGGAACAGCTCTTCTTGCAGGGTTTTTTTCTCTTTTTCCATTGGACACTCTTCCTTCTGGCTGATCCCTCTGTCTGCCTTCCTTGTCTGAATCTGCTCACAGCCAGGCAATCCTGCAAATCACTGCTCTGCTGGAGCTGCTGCATCACAGCTCCCCTGTTGCAGGAAGCATCTTTCAGCCCTTTTATGCTGTGAAGTTGAGGAAATAGAGCAAAACACCTGTTTTCCTTCAAGTTGCAGTTGAATGACAAATGGAGGAGCATCAGGGAAGGCTCTTTTTCTCTCAGAAGAGGTGTGTTGATGTTATCCAGCAAAACACAAGTTCTGATTTGGGGTTTACACCTATTAATTGAATAGGTGACCTTCTCAGCCTGCCTGTCTGGTGTCCAGCTCGCTGAGCATGTGTTGAATGACCCAGGGAAAATCAAGCTGGAGTTCAGAATTACGTGGTATATTTATGCCCGTGATTCATGGTGCTTCCAAAAACAATCCAGCTCTCATCCTGCAGAGGGGAAGTACCTCAGTCCGGTGTTACCAACTTTTGCTTAGCTGCCAGAGCAATATAAACTCAACCAGAGTTATTTTGGGCTCCTTATTCTTTGCCTTCCAAATCCCACCCTGCAAGTTCCTTGTAGAAGAAATGCTGGCTTAGTTCTGTTTTACACTCTCCTGTATGGCCTGAAAACAGTAAGCAGGGTATTTTATTTCAGGGTTGTGACAAATTTTAGTACATCTCATTCCTTTCTGTGGTGTGAAAAGGTGTCTTTTGTCCGCCTGCTGCCACACAGGAAGGAAGTTGTTGAGTCTGGGAGATAAAAGCTTTATCTCCTCCCCTGCAAGGGACAAGCTGCCCACTCCCAGGCTGGCACTGCTCTGCTCTGTCCTGCCTGTAGTAGGGCAGAGGGGAAGATTTTCATGGGAAAATGTGAGTGGACTCAAAATGCGTTTGTAAGTGCGTAGCTGTCAAGGAAGATGATGACTAAGCTGTTGCACAAGGTGCAGCTCTTCAGGGAGCTCACCAGGATTGGGCTGGATCATGACTGACTCACAAGAGAGCCTATAATATCAGTCTGCTCCTAATTTCATTATTACTGGTTTGATCTGACCACTGGCCATGACTACTTTTCTTTCCCAGCCAATTTGCTGTGGGGTTTTAAGTTGGAAGGTCTACACTTGATGACAAGAAATTAAAAAATCCAATTTATTGGAGGAAGTGAATGGTTCCCAGGCCTTGGGTGGGAAGTGCTGTGTGGCAGGGGTGTTTAAGCTGATGTTGGCATTTGGCTCACATGGGTGTTTCTCCATCAGGCACCTGCCCTGTGCTGCTGCCAGGCTCTGGCATGGCACTTACCTGCCCATTGTACAGAATGGAAAGCACAGGTGAAGCACCTGCAGGTGAAGATGCCAGGAGGTCAACAGCAGAGAGCTGGTGGTGCCTTTTTCTTGGTCCCATCTGTGACATGAGCCACTGGCAGTCAGCTGGTGGGTGAGCTCATTGTCAGATAGTGACAGGACAAGGGGGAATGGATTTAAACAAAGAGAGATTTAGATTAGATATTAGGAAGGAATTGTTCCTTGTGAGGGTGGGGAGGCCCTGGCACAGGTTGCCCAGAGAAACTGTGGCTTCCCCTGGATCCCTGGAAGTGTTCCAGGCCAGGCTGGACAGGGTTTGGAGCAAACTGGGATAGTTGCTCTATGGCAGGAGGTTGGAATGGGATGATCTTTAAGGTCCCTTCCAACCCAAACCATTCTGTGATGGGACATGGAACTGCTTTCCTGCAGCAACCAGGACTGTTCCCATGTGCCCCTTCCTTTCAGGGTCTCTTCTCTGGTGTGGGTGGGAGGCCAGGGTTAGGGTCAGTGATGTTGCTTCTTGCCTCCCAAAGTGGTTTGAAAGGCTGCCTTGGTGTTCAGTGCTGCTTTGCCCTCTAAGCCATCACGTAGTGTTGGACATCCCAGCTTGGCTTTCACCTTTATTGCCTTTAATTCTGTGTGAGGACCTAAAAACAGGTACATGAAACGAGCTGCAGCATCTCTGCTTCAGCTCCAGGTGTACCTGAGAGCATCACCACGGCTACAGCAGCTCAAAGCCACTGGAGCTTTTACAGGGCATTTTCAGATCTGGGACGTGATTGGGGTTTAGGGGGCTGTGCCAGGAAGGGCCCTTCCCCCAGGACAAGGGGGAAACTCCTTTGCCTCCTTGAGCTTGGTGTTCTCCAGGGAGACTCCGTGTCCTGTCCTTGGAGCAGGCAGTGTCTGCACTTCTCAGGGGGTGTGGTGCTGGGAACTGGCAGAAAATGGAGTTTACAGGTCAGTGCTGTATCTCCTGTCACACCTGCTGACCTTTGCTTGGTTCAACACCTGTTGGCAGCACGTGTGGCTCCAGCTGTGATGGAAGGACAAAGGACTGAGCTGCTTTTTCTCTTCATGCTGCCTGGTTTTGTGTTTACAGCAGTGGTGGTGGAGCTCCATCAAGCTTTACTTCTCCAAGCTCTTGGAGAATTGTGCTGAGAAGGTTCCTCCCAACCCTGTCCCCAGTGTGGACAAGGAGCAGCATTGTCCAGAAGAGAGGTGGAGGTGGCTTCTCAAAGCCTTGGAAACCACCAAGCTGCCTGGAGGATTTGTGGAGGTTTTGTTAGGATTTTATTGGGTTCTCTGGGCTTTCCCACGGCAGCTCAATGGGAGTACTGACAGTTTTTCCTTGTTGCCTTCACCTAAGGTCACTTCCATATCTTCAGCCTGTGCTACACCACCACTAGGATTGGGTTGCATGCTAAATTTAGTGAACCTTTTCACAGCTTGGTTTGTGTGTGTAAAGCCAGAGGGGTTTTTAGCAGCTTTTAAGGGGTTAGAGCCTGGTTCAAGATGCCCAACAAGGCCAGGCTTTCTTTGCACAGGTGGCAGCACCCCAGGCCAGGTGTGGGAGGGTTCTTCTCTGCCTCAGTGTACTTCCACACAGGGATTTGCTGGGGTGCAGAGCCCGTGGGAGGGAGGGAGGGCTGTTGAGGCACAATTAGAACTTGCATAACATGGTCTGCAGTCTGAGGCATGTGAGAAGTGCTGGCGAAGGGGTTGGGTTTCAGAAGTTTTATAGGCTTGTGAAAATACTTGATCAGAGGTTTCTATTACAATCCTGCCTTTTTCAGCCCCCCCACCGTCCACCTCCAAGTTTTTACCTCTCCTCCTATGCTGTTTGTGTGCCAAAAGAAGAATTTTTTGGCTTCAGGTCTGGTGTACCTATTTCTAAGTGGATTTTTTAATCCCTGCTTGGCATCACAGGCTACTGGAGTAATAGTTTGAGATGTAACTGAAGTTGGAGGCACATAGGTTTAGATCTGTGTGGTTGCAATGAAGTGTTTGCTCAATTCTTGCACACCAAAGGAGGAGCAGATTGTGGGACAGCAAAGCAAAGGGAGTGAGAACCCAGAGAAGCGTGAGAGAAATGACCTCAATTACTCTGCATTTCTGTTGCTGAGCATTTTTAGTCCTTTTTAACAACCTGGCATGTTTTTGGGTTCAGATCAGTGCTGAGCACGTTGGGGAGGGTGTGTGTGCTTGTGTTAGGAGGCTGTTTTGGGGGCAGAACTCTGGGCTGTTGGGTTCTTCACTTGAACTCAAAAACTCTTCAAATATGCATTTCCCTGTTTCCAGTTTCTTCAGGAGACTCCTACAGTCTTGGTCCTTGTGGGGACAAGTGGAATGCACCAGGAAAACTTTAGAGATGTGCTTTGAACACACCTTTTGCAGGGTTCTCATGTGGTGTTGCCCAGCTCTCAAAATTGCACTGTATGTGGGGGTTTGCAATGAACTGGGACCAGTAAGGAGGGTTTGCAGCATCCCCTGGGCTGCTGCTGCTCAGAGGAACATTAACAACCCTCAGCATCACTCACCTGGGCCATCAACAGCTGCATGAGGAAGGTGGTAAAGGTAAGCTCCTTCACTGTGTGGCTCAGGTGTGATTCAAGCATAAAGCAAGTCTGTGGAGGAGCTGGAGCCTTTTCCCTGCTGCTGCAGGGGGGTCTGGTCCCCTCCGCTGGGTGTTTTAAAAGCCAAATATTGCCTCGGGGTCTGCTGAAACACTGCACTGATTCCTGAGCACATGTGACCTTCCTAAGCTGCCTGCCAGAGCCTAAAGGGTGTGGGTGATGACACCGTGAGGTGACACCAGCTGTGTCTCATTTCTTCAGCTGTGGGTGCCTGCAGCAGACTGGGCAATGAAGCACAGGGAGGTTAACAAGGTGAGAAGAAGCTTTGTGTGAATGAAAAATTCAGAGCTTGAAATGCTGTTGATTATGCTTCCCCCAGTCTCAGGTTTGGGAAGATTGGTGTAAACAGAGCATGGAAATAAGAGATATAAAACTATGTTCTTTAAAAAGAATATCAATATGTAGGTTAAGTTTTACCCTGAGTAATGTGGATGCCACAATATAAGAAGGTTGGAAAGGTATTGGAGAGTACCCAAGGACCATGGGAGGGTCTAGAGGGCCATGAGAGGAGTGACCGAGGTCACCTGGCTTGTTCAGCCTGGAGGGGATGAACTGAGGACAGACTTCATCCTGGCCTGCAGCTTCCTCACGGGGGGGAAGTGGAGGGGCAGATGCTGAATTCTTCTTCCTGAGCATCAACAGGACCTGAGGGAATGGCTGGAGCTGTGTCAGGGCAGGTTTAGGTTGGATATCAGGTAAGAGTGTGGGTGATGACCCCGTGAGGTGACACCAGCTGTGTCTCATTTCTTGCTGTGAGTGCCTGCAGCAGACTGGGCAGTGAAGCACAGAGAGGTTAACAAGGTGAGCAGAAGCTTTGTGCTGTTCAGGAGCACATCTCCTTGTTGTGGAAACTGTAGGATGGCATCTCAGTGGAGCTGTGTGAAATTCTTGTTGTGTAGTGCAGGAGGTGTTCGGGATGGATGATGAGGTGAGCTCTTAGTGCTGCCCTTGATAAATGAGATACGTGCAGTGTCTCAAAGGAGAGCAGAGAAAGGCCTTAGCACTTCACCTGCCTCAGCAGGGAAATGACCACAGTTCAGCAGCAATTTCTAAAACTTCATGTTGTGCTTTCAAATAGAGTTAGAAGTTCTTGCTCATGATGCAATTTATACTTTGAAATGCACTGGTGTAACTTGTATGGTGCCAGTGCTGCAGGGATTGCTTCTAAAGCCTCTTTTGTTCCTAAACCATTTTGAAATTTTGTTTCTAGCAGTATTAACAGCACCATATTCTACAACATGAGGGATCTGGCTTGGATATAGAAGTGCTGTCTTTATGCCTGCATGATAATGTGCTTTAGGATAATTGTTGAAGGACAGCTTTGCTATGGAGCAGACAAACTAATTCATATCTACTGTGGAAGTTTGTTCAGCCTTCAGCTGGTGCAAATTTCTGCTGGAGCAGAAAGTCACAATATCAGTGCTGTAGGAAGCCCCATCACCAGCAGGACCTTCTGTGGTCCAAGTTCAGCCCTGAGCATACCTCTAAACATTCCCTGTGTTCAGAGAGTTTGTAAGTAGAGTGTGAAGAGTGCTTTAATCTGGCAAATGATTTTAAATGTAATGCACAACTGAAGTAAAATCCACCCCTCTTTGGAGGTATCATTCCTAATGTGACTATGGATTAAAACTCATTGATTGCTACCAGCAAAAGAATGAAATAAACCACAGTGCCCCTGCTCCATGCAGAGGCTGCAGATTGACCATTCCAGCTCTGAGCACCTTGTTGGACTGAGGATTGAGAGTGTTTTCCCAACTTGCAGCCAAACTGCAGCCGTGGCCCATTGCTGCCCATTTGTCCCCAGGCCAGCATTGTCCTGTGGCTGCAGCCCCTCCCTGCAAGGTGGGAGCAGAGGAAGCTGGGCAGGGTCCTGTTCCTTGGGTGCAGCTCAGGGCAGCAGAGCTGTTCCTGCACAGAGGAAGGGAGGGTAGCCAGTAATGCCTGCTCAAGCCTGGCTGTTGGGATTTTCCAGTGTTTGTGTGTCTTTCTGACCCACCACTGTGGCGTAGAGTATTAAAAGTAAAAATAGACCTGCTGATGCAGTGCTTAGCAGGCTGCGTGGGCTGAAGAGGAGGCAATTCCAGCCTCGTAGTACTCCCTAAATTCTAGTTTGGTAGTTGTGCATGTTGGTGATAATTTCATTTATGATTCCTCTATCAGCTTACAGGAAACTTTGACTTCTCTGTGTTTAGTCTCTGTTCCTCCAGTCACCCAACCTAAACTGAAGCTGCCCTTTTAAAATCTTGCTCTTGAGAAACTAACTGCATAGCCCTGACTTCTAAACTCTTGGCACATTTGAAAATTTATTATCACTCTGTGAACTTTGGTTGTTTAACTGGTGGATACTTCTCCCCCCCCATTCTTTTATTGTACTGTGTGTGTGGTGACAAAGAAGAAAGAACTTCCCTGTTGATTCCTCACTGTTTGCAGCTGAAGAGTTATCAAGACTCAGTCTGATGGTGAGGTACAGCAATCTTGTTTCACTTGCTGCATTCTGATGCTCTCATTTAGCTACATCTGTGCCACATTGACAGTAGTTTTCTCTTTAGAGACAACTGAAATCACTCAGCTGCTTAGACATAATCTGTGCAATAAATAATGTCTTGAGACTCCAGGTAGTTAGAAGAAACCACATGAAAGCATCTAGATCTGATATAATTCACAATCACTGAAGTTTTGATTTCCCTCTGAGCTAACAACTCTCCTCTGCCTTGCAGCCTGTTCCCAGCACAGCTCAATCTCATTTTCCTCTAGGAATTTGGATAGATGAGAGCATCTGTCTGCTGCTGGCTTCTCCTTTTGTCCATTGCTGTTCAACAATAGGATTGTCGAGTCACTGAGAGGTTAACGAAGCTTTTTTTATTTTTGTCAGTGGTCCAACCTCTTTGTATAGCTGTGTGGAACAGCACACTGCACAGAAATAATGGGAAAATCTTTTTGCTGGAATGACTGGGGCTGTCATTTTGTGATACCAGGGTAAAGACCTGCTTAAGCTTCAGGCTTGTGGCTGAGCACAAATCTCTCTGCAAGAACATTAAACATTAGTTTCTCTGTGTCTCCTTGCATCCAGCAGTGTTGGAGCAAGGGGAGGGAATCTGAACAGATTACAGTCTCTTCCCATGTAGTATTTAGAGTGGTTTTGTTAGGAGCCTTTTTGGGGGTTTGGCATTAGAAAAAGGGTGAATTGTAGCCCTTAATTATGAAGTGTGGGAACAATTGGAGCTGGACAGACAGGCAGCAGTCCAGCTCCTCTTCCTGAGCGAGCAAAGCTTTTGTGCTGTGCCATCCCACTGCACAAATGGCCGGGCTGTTGCTGGATTGATTGGTTTTGATCTCTTTTAGGAAGGGGTTTGGAAGCTCTAATTTTGGGTTTATCACAGCAGTCAGGCTCCTGCCCTGTTGCTCTGAGCAAGCCTGTCACTGTGGCTGCCCCAAAGAACTTCCCATTCTTTGGGAAGGGGGGAATGTGGGATTAAAACCCAGCTGTTAAATCCAGTTGAACTGGGACAGCAGTGGGTTCAGTGACAAAGTAACTGCCAGGAAAGACAGTTGTGAAGATGCTGTGCTTTGCTCCTGCAGGGAATGGAGAGCTTTGAGGGGGAATTGAGCTTGGGATGGTGTGGGATGGGTGGCACATGGGTGAGCTGTGGCTTGCTGGATGCCACCCGGGACACTTTTCTTGCCTTATCTCTTATCAGCTTGTGGAAGAGGGCAGCCAGCAGAGCAGGGTGGCGATGGGATTTACAGGAGTGTTTGCTGGTGGCAGTGCTCCAAGAAACTCTCACCTGTTCCCTCAGAGCACCTCTCCAGGCTGGGCTTTCCCTGCAGTTCAGGCAAAGTGCACCTGTTATCACTCAGGCCTTGCTGCTGACCCCAGCCCTGCCTCCTTTCCAGGCTCTCATTCCAGCAGAGCTCATACTGAAAAATGGAAAATACAGAACTCCTCTTTGGGATGCAACTTCACTTTTTCTCTCTCTTTTTTTTTTTTTTTTTTAATTTATTTTCCCCTCCTGGGAACTGCTGAGCCTCCGTGCCTGGTGTATGCATGGCCCTGCATTCTCCTGTTGGGAATGTTAAAAATACCAGCTACAATTTTCCCTTTCCACATACCAAAATATATTAATGTGCTGCTGCTTTGATTAGTCATTTCCTCTTCTTTTGTTCCTTTTGCAACAGGGTAAAGGACAGCATGTGCACACTTGAGTAGAATCTTGTCTGGTTAAGAAGTCTGAAGCTAAATAGATTCTCTTAGCTTAATACCTGTCTTTGTTGGCAGAAGAATTCTGTTCTTATCCCTTTAATATACATTCAAAAATAAGTCTGGATAAAGTCACTTTTATGGCGTTCAGACTAAGAATATCTTTATGTGATTTATTTTTGGAAAGAAACTCTAATATGAACAAGATTAATATTCTTAGATGAATTTAATATATTCTTGCAGGAGGACCCTTGGTGATACATTGCTGTAGGAAATTTTCCAAATTCATTTATTTTGAGGTTTCTTGTCTTCCTCCTGTGCCATCACCTCGGTGTACACATTCCTCCTTCCCTGAGCTCCTGTGAGACCTCATTCAGTGTGGGTGGAAACTTGGTGGAAGCAGCAGCAGTGACACTGTTGGGCTGTGCATGGCTCGATTTGGGGTAGTTCTGGCAGCCTCTGCACCCTCGGGGTGTGGGGGTACAAAGGTTAATAAATCCAACTTACAGGGACCTGCTAAAGTTGCTCTGAGTGACCTGCTTGCCCTTGAATGCTTATATTGAGGATATTTTTTGATTCTCTGTCGCTGTGGCTGCCTTAGTGAGAAACTGGGGAGAAAAGCTTTAGCACCAGGTGGTCTGGAGAGCTGCAGAACAAGTGGTAGGTTGCAAACTTTCTTATATGTGTGGAGGAATTCCAGTGAATAAGCTAAAAAGTTGCCTGGTGAGTACAGTTAAGGGCAAAGTTGAGTAGAAATCCAGAGAATCGAGCAATAAATTAAGACTGATCTCTTCTCAGTTATGTCCAAACTTTAGAAACACAACCCATAAACAAGATGCCATCCTCTTTAGCAATCTGTCGTGGTTTTCCTGTCGCTGTGGCGCCGAGGGCGGCTGCTCTGCCCTGAATTCAGATGGAGAACAGCTTGTGCCTGCCCGGGGAGGGAAAAATCTGCTGCTGGGGATGTGCAGAAAAAGAGATTTTACCTCCCCTGGGATGAAACAGGCAGGTAATACACTCGAGTTTTCTTCTTGACTCTTTGCAGCTCTTGTGTATAAAAACCTGGGTTGTTTTTTTTGAATGAGCATTAGCCTCCCAGTGCTCAGATGCCATTCATACTTTCACAGAATCTGCTAAGGCAAAAAAAAAAAAGGCAAAAAAAAAAGCTGGACCAAAGGCCTTTGCTTCTTTTGTTTCTGTCTTCTCTTATTTCACATTTGTTTTTTAAAATATTAACAAGAATTCATAGTAGAGGAATGTATATTTATATGGTTATATTTGCTGTATACACTGGGAAGGGGAAAATGTTTCATTCCAGCTGTTTTCTCTTTGCTGATTGCTGTGACGGTATGAGAGGAATTTGAGTACTGAGAAGCTACTGCTCATACCTGCTTTCCTCTGTTACGGAATCATGGAAGGATTTGGGTTTGGAAGGAACCTTAAAAACCATCTGATTTCCCCCCCATGCCATGGGCAGGGACACCTTCCACTAAACCAGGCTGCTCTAAGCCCCATCCAAACTGTATTTGAATACCAGGGATCCAGGGGCAGCCACAGCTTCTCAGGGCAACCTGTGCCAGGGCCTCACCACCCTCCCAGCCAAAAATTTCTTTCCACACTTGGATGTAAGGAGATGAAAGGGATGTAGCTGCCCTAAATGTCTCAGGAGGTGACCTTAAGTTTTTTTTTTTGTTTTTCCTTGGAATTTGGGGCTCTGCCTCATTTATGACCAGAGGGTGGTCAAGGGCATCATTCCCATGGATGTTTCAGACCTTGTTTTAGTTGAGTTAAAGTAATAGAGCATGCCAGGGGTAGGTGCAGAATGAACACACTTACAGTAATGCAACTTCTTCCTGCGTCAGAAGGGGATTAGGCTGTGTCAGAGTGAGCAAACCCAGCTGGGCTCAGACCTGTATTGTACCTGCCCTGGCTTTTTAGGGGCTGGTAGCTGCTCCCTGAGGCTTTCTGTGGGTCCAGGGTAAGGATTATCTTGTGAATGTCTATTTATACACTAGACCACAACAGCTGTCTTAAGGCCTTTGTTGAGGTGTGCAGCACTTTAAAGCTGTGTAAGTGGCTTTTGTGTGTGGTAAAGCTGAGCTGCTGTGGAGCGTGGATTTTACAAACCCTTGTGAACTTCCCAGACAGCTACTTAGAATAAAACCAGGTGTGGCCTGGTCCCTCCCTCCTGTCCAGGTGCTGGGCAGAAGCAGATTTCAGGGTGTGGTTGTGTGTGTTTAATGCCTGTCTGACCCAAGAGTCCTGGCTCCAGTCTGTACCAGGTTTGTGCTTTTTTTTTGGGCTCATGTTGCAGGAGATCCCTTGATGCTCAAAAACTACACGACAGATGGAACTGCTGCTCAGACAGGGAACCTCAGCTCAGCTTTGGCCATAAGTCTGCTAGATTTGGCTCTTATTTGTAGTATTATTTTGAGAAAATCCTCTGATTTTTTTTTATGCCTTCCTATTTTGAGAAGTATCACTTCCCAGTTCCCTGTGCACGGAAGCGGGCGGTGATTGAAGAGCAAATGTCTGATCTGGTCCCTGCCTGCGTGGAGAGCAGGGAAAGGGGAAATGCTTACCCAAAAGCCTGAGCTGGCTGCTTGGGTGTTTAAATGCCTCTCAAATACTTCATGGTGGTGTGGGCAGAGCATGTCTGTACATGAATGTGTGAAGGAAGGAGCTGGGGGAGCCTCAGGGACTCCTTGGAAGTAGGGATGGGAAGATGCAGACTTGCTGAGTAATTCCTGCTGGAAGAAAGAAACCTTTGATTCTTTACAGGCACTTTGGAAAAAGGTAGTGTAAAGATAATTTGTTATCTTCGAACTCTGGGGATAATAGGGGGTGTGTGTTAGCTGCTGGTGATTTAAAGGGGAAACTTGCAGTTTCTGGCATCTGGTGGAGCCAAGGACATTTTTTACCAGTCCTGACACATGCTGGTTTTTATCCCAAGTAACATCCCCTCACAAATACTGCAAAAAATGTTTTAATTTCCTAAAACTTTGCTGTGCTGAGCAGTATAGACTCCTTTAGGTTGGAAGAGCCCTGTAAAATCGAGTCCAACCATTCCCTCAGCACTGCCAAGGCCACCACTGTCCCGTGTCCCAAGTGCCACATCTACACAGTTTTTAAATCCCTCCAGGGATGGGGACTCCACCCCTGCCCTTGGCAGCTGTGCCAGTGCCTGACCACCCTTTCAATGAAGAAATTTTCCCCAATATCCACATTGAACCTCCTCTGGTACAACTTGAGGCCGTTTCCTCTTGTCCTGTCCCTGTTCTGTGGGAGCAGAGCCTGAGCCTTCTGGCTGCCCCCTCCTGTCAGGGAGTTGTGGAGAGTGAGAAGGTCCCTCTGAACCTCCTTTTCTCTAGGCAGAACCCCCTCTGCTGTCCCTGGTGCTCCAAACCCTTCCCCAGCTCTGTTCCCTTTTCTGGACAAGCTCCAGCTCCTCAATTTATTTTCATGAGGAGCCCAAAACTGCCCCTGTGACTGGAGGTGCTGCATCAGTGCCTGGCACAGGGGACAATCCCTGGTCCCTCTGGCTCATACCAGTGTATTTGTGCCCATGCTTTGGTGGGGTTCTGCTGTGCCAGGCTCTGTGCAGTTTGGGATATCAGTGTGAGGAATGCAGAGCCTGCTTTTCCCTGCTCTGTGCCAGCAGCAGGTGTGTGTGCATTGATCCCCTGCTAAACCCAGGTTGCTCGCTGCACTTTCACTGATGCTAATTCCAGTGCTGGGCTTTATCCTCCAGCCCAGGTGGTTTCAGGGCGTCAGCTGCCTCCTGGTGAATCCCTGCCCTGCCTTATCTTGTAGGAACTTGCCCAAACAGCCAGGCTGTGGTGGAAACCTCTTGTGGGAGGTACCTACCTGGGTGCTCCCTGCTGCCGGCACTGGGACAAGATCAAGGACATGTGCTGGTGCTGGTAGCGAGGTGGTGCAGCCTTATTGTGCTCCCAGCTCCCTCTCAGCACTGCTGCTGCATTTTGTCAGGTGTTGGCTCTGAAGCTGTATCAAAAAAAAAACCCCTCTGAAAGTAAAGGCTTTTGTTGAAGCAAAGCTACTCTTTCTGGAATTTAATAAAGAGCTTGTCTGTGTTAACTAACATCAAGCGCCTGGGAGCAGACAGAGCCCAACAGATGGTACAAACAGCGGCATGTTTGGAATGGAAAATATTTACCTAGAGGGTATTTGAAGCACTGAGCTTGTGCTCTGCAAATGGCTTAATTGTATCAGTGAAATAAAGCGGAGAGCAAGATTTATTGACAAGTTTTGCACTGCTCTTGCTGTCAGCACCTTGGAGGGGGTGTCAAGCACTGTTGAGCTTCCCTTGAACAGGTCTCCTTCCTGGGAAGAGTAGTTTTAACACCTGAATGGCTCAGTTGGTTTTTTTGAGTGTCTGCAGCTTTCTCCTGGGGCTGCACAAATCATTGTCAGGGCAAGTATTGAAATGAAAAATTCAGAGCTTGAAATGCTGTTTATTATGCTTCCCCCAACCAGTCTTGGGTTTGGGAAGATTGGTGTAAACAGAGCATGGAAATAAGAGATATAAAACTATATTCTTTAAAAAGAATATCAATATGTAGGTTAAATTTTACCCTGAGTAATGTGGATGCCACAATATAAGAAGGTTAGAAAGGTATTGGAAAGTACCCAAGGGCCATGGAAGGGTTTAGAGGGGAAGCCATGAGAGGAGTGACCGAGGTCACCTGGCTTGTTCAGCCTGGAGGGGAGGAACTGAGGACAGACTTCATCCTGGCCTGCAGCTTCCTCACGGGGGGGAAGTGGAGGGGCAGATTCTGAATTCTTCTTCCTGAGCATCAACAGGACCTGAGGGAACGGCTGGAGCTGTGTCAGGGCAGGTTTAGGTTGGATATCAGGGAAGGTTCTTCCCCCAGAGGGTGCTGGGCACTGCCCAGGCTCCCCAGGGAATGGGCACAGCCCCAGGGCTGCCAGAGCTCCAGGAGTGTTTGGAACACACTCTCAGGCACAGGGGGGGATTGTTGGGGTGTCTCTGCAGGGCCAGGAGTTGGACTCTGATCCTCGTGGGTCCAACTTCCAACTCAGGATATTCTATTGAGTCTCTTCTGTAATTTTCTGATTTGCCCCTGGGATCAAAACTCACAGGTCCATTTGGACCTTCAGCTTTTCTGGCAGCTGAGTGCCTCATGCATGACTTTAAACTGTGCAATGTAAAAGTGACCCGTGAGAAGATTGTGTGTGATCTTACTGGAAGCTGTGCCTTTTCTTTTTGTAGGTGTCAGATGAGGTTTATGTGCAATACCTTAATTCTCCTGTGAAAAAACTGCTCGGGTGCAGTCAGCTCCTTGCTGGTGTTCTCTGCACTGGGTGTTTTTGGGAATGCTGAGCTCAGTGTGGCTCACCTGCTGAAGTTAGCCAGCTGTTAATGAACTCAAGTGAGTTTGATGGGCTAAAATCCCTGCCTGCTCCAACAGCTCTTTGTGTCACATCCCAGCAGCTCTGCTGTCTTTTGTGTCTTGTCTTGGGACATGAAAAAAACCCAAAACTGCTTAAAAAACCCGAAACTAAACCAACCTAAGCTGAAATTCTGCAGTTTTCCCATATGCACTACCAACACTGATGTTAAATGAACTACCCTGCGGTTTTTCTGGCAGATCCCCTTCCCAGAGCTTGAGCCCAGCAGTGCTTTAGTCAGGTAATACAAACAAATCACAGAGAGCTGGTTGCTCTTGCTGTATGACTGTGGAATAGGCATGGAGTGGCTGAACTTCTTGTTTAATTTCATACCTTGCCTGTGGCAGATCTGGGTTTAATTGCCCAAGTTGCTGGGCATCATCTCTGGAAAAGCTCTGGGGGAGGAAGAGCTTGGGAGTGAAGCTGTTTTCAAGAGGATCCTCTTTGCAGCTGGCTGATACGGAGAGTGTTCCAAGCTGCGTGCAGAATAGGGAGAACCAAAATAATGTTATCTGTTTGAGGAATTTATTGAATCCAGATACAGCTCTGAGACTTCTTGCTGTGTTCCTAATGACTGTTGGATGTGAGTCTGCTTGCCAGCTTGAGAAAATCCCAGGGAAATATCCCAATTAAAGGAGCTGTTGCCTTGGCTGAATCATACGTGGTATCTCTTAAACTGCTTAGTATTTAAAAAAAGGCACCTTGGTACCTGTATTTTCCCCCTTTAATGTTAGTTTTTCAAAGAGGCACAAATCCCTGAAGATTATGTGCATTTTGGGACCCAAGCTTTTATAGAAGCCGTGCTTCTCATGTGCTGGGACTAAGCTATGAGTGACTCATTAGCCAGATGGAGCTATAATTTATTTCTATCTTCTCAAGTAAGTTAATCCCCTGGACCTAAACTGAATGAATATCCCGTGAAATGTGGTATCTGTGCAGGGTGAAACTTGAGATTTAAATTCAGAAGGGGAGAGGGTGGGTTAGAAAATCCAGGGCAGCATGAACTGGCAGGAGAAGTCAGGTGCAGGCAGTAATAGCACACTGGAGTTCAGAAATAGTTATTTTTCTGTGGCACGGGCTCTGTTTAGGGAACAAAAGTGCAATTCTTTTGTTAAAGGCAGGATGGGAACAGTAACTGGGTCTGTGCACGGCCTGGGACAGATGCAGCTTGTTCCCCTTTTTCAGAATGACTGAAGGGATGTTGTGAGGTCTGGAATTTACGGGTGAGACGGGAGCGTGGCTGCCGGGGGGGGGAGCCTGGCACGGGTGCTGGGCTCTGGGAAACGTGAGCAAGAGCAGGTTGAGTATCAATCAAATACAGATGAAAGGTGAGTATTTAACCAAATACCTTGAAATTTAAGTGTAGCTAAAGTTGGTGTGCCTCTGTAGGCAGTAGGGAGGGGAGTGCAGTGGGATTGCACTGGGAGTGCCTTGCCTGGGATTGTGGGTTTGGGTGGGTGGGGAGCTGGTGCAGCTGCCCTGAAGACTTCAGAGCTGCAAGTGATAAAAGTCCCATTGCAGCACTTCTGGAGGAGAAATGCTTTTTTTTCTAGAGTGTATCCTAACCAGGATGATAAAACTAAATGGAACAGTTAAGCTGGTAGGTGAAGGTGTGTCAATGCAGCATTTGCTTTTTTCTGTTTTAATAGAATGAATTTCTTCATCCTGTTTCTTTCTTTTTGGCACAGAATTTTTCCCCCCCTATAGACTGGTTCTGTTTTTTCCTAGATGGCTTCTCAGTGTAATACAGAAACACAAATAGAAATGATGAAACTGTTAGTAATTGTAGATTGTCAGAGCACAACTGGAAACTGTGTGTGAGCCAAAACACTGCCAATTTACCCCATGGCAAGGATGCCACTTTATAAAGACATTTTGACAGGGGGTGGTGTGATGGATGTTGTTTTGTCATTCTGCTCAGAGCCAGCAGCAGTGGGATCCTCCTGGAGTGAGTTTTAAATACCCTTGCTGGGCTGAGATGAGAAATTAGTGTATGGCCATCAGAGCAGAGCTTTTGCTTGCTGTTCCTGTGTACTTAATCAATTCTAGTTACACCCTGAGACTTTTATTTAGATTTAGTTTTTTTTTTTTTTTAACTGTGCTTCTATGGGAAAAACTAGATTTGTGTATGGAATTCAGAGGTCAGATCTGATCATAAATTCAGAAGTCTTCTTCTGATCAGTGTTTGGGGTGGAAAGGTCTGTGTGGCTTGTGTTTGGCTTTGCCCTGATGAGCAGGAGGGGGAATGGAGCCTGGGGATGCTCTGGAGCTCATCACTGCAGTGTGATGCTCCAGATCTGGGAGATGATCCTGTTTTGGGAGAATTGCAGGGAGCAGGAGGGGGACAGGAGCAGGAATGGAGCTCTGGAGCTCATCACTGCAGTGTCGTCTTCCAGATCTGGGAGATGATCCTGTTCCTGGGGAATTGCAAGGAGCAGGAGGGGGACAGGAGCAGGAATGGAGCCTGGAGAGGTTCTGGAGCTCATCACTGCAGTGTCATGCTCCAGATCTGGGAGCTGATCCCGTTTTTGGGGCAGTGCAGGGAGGGGGGAGCAGGGTGGGGGACAGAGGCTCAGCAGAGCTTGTCCAGCTCTGAGATCAGAGCCCAGCTAGTCCAGCACACATTCCCCACCCAGACTAGCTGTTGTCATTGTGGATTTATGGCTCCTCTGGAAGCAGCTGTAGCTTTTCATGTTGTCTCTCTTTGTGGAGCATGTCCTGCCTGGATGGCCATGGTGCCCTCCTGACCCTCTTGAAGAGCCTTGAAGCTCTTCACCAGAGTGTTACCCTGAGCCTGTGCTTTGTCCTGAGCATCTGGTGTCAGATGGGAGCTGTGCAGGGTGTGCCTGTCCATGCCATGAGTTCATGGCTGGCTGTGTGCTGCTGTCATGAGCTGGGCTGTGCTGGGCTCCTTGTGCTTGGCTATTGTAGCTGCTGCAGCAGTGTATTGGAATGATCAACTTAATTACACTTGTGAAAAATCTGCTTAATTACATATTTACTTTGGGGATTAGCTTTTCCCCGTAAGCATTCAATATTGACTTTGGCTGAGACAAATTTTCAAGATCTGCTTCCTTCAAGAGATGACTAATATTAGATCACTTAGTGCAGGGAGCTGGGTTTATCAAGTAGCTGTAATTAATCATTTTGAAAGCTCCAGCTTAGTTTTGAGCATCTGTGCTCTTTTTATCCCCCAAAAGACAAGCTTTTCTTCCCATCCCTCTCAGCCCTTCCAAAACTTTCTGTGCTGGATGTAATTTTAGACCCTGTAATTTTCAGTGAGCTGTGTGCATGCAGAAAATAAATACAAACTGGGAGGAGACTTAATGTTAAGACAACTGATGAATAATTAGTGTATTGAAGTGTTAGTCTTTTATTTGGATAACTTAATAGCCAAATTAGAGTTCCCGAGCCCTGCTTTCTGTGCTGCTCAATGCACTGTACAAATATATTATCACAGGAACTCCTCTCTGTCCAGAAATTATTCTATCTAACAACTCTCCCCTCTTGAGCCAGAGCCAGACTCCACACCGAGCTCTCTGCAGTGTGGCAGGATGGCACAAGCCAGTTTGTGATAGCAGCTTCCAAAGCAGTCAGGAATTGAGGTAAAACAACTTGAAATGAGTAAATCTCCTGCCCAGAGGCAAGGAGAGCCTGCCCTCTTCCTGCACCACGCAGCGTCTCCGTGGATTTTATTCCCTGTGCCCTGGGTAGGCACATCTGTTTTCATTTTTCAAGCAGCAGTGGAAATATTCTGAACAACCTGGGTTAAATCCCTTGCCTTTCATTCCTCAAGAGGATGGGTGTCCCAAGGGACTCTGGAGTTGAAGAGTCATTTTTTTCTTGTGTAGAGGAAAATGGAGTTGTGGCATGTGCTTCCCATGATGGGTTTCAAACTGAGTTGGTGGATTGGGAATTGCACTTGCCTAATTAGTTTGGATTAAGTGTGGATTTTTTTTTCAATATTAGGTGGCGGTTGGGGTTTTTGGGGGGGTTTATTTTCCTTCTTGGAGCAAGCAGTCTGGAGAAGATTTGGATTCTTCCTGCAAAAATCCAGGTCTGTTTATAGCAATCAGTTGTGAAATGGGAAAATCTGGCTTGTTTTGACCCCAAAGTTAGGTTTTTTTAACCTTGTTCTGATTTTTGTTTTTTAACTCTCTGGTTCCTGCTTTTTTAGAAAGAAAATAAATGTAACGTTTGGGACAAAAATACTGTTTTCAGTAAATTATCCTGGAATCATCTGGTCTGTATAAGTGCCCTGGAATTTTTATACCATCACATGTTCAAAATAAGTAACAGATCTTCCTGTTTCCCAATAATTGTATGGAATTTTCCTGAGTGTAAAGCTGGGTTTTAGACTTCAAAAAGCAGTTTTGAAAATACCTGATTCTTTATGGCTGACTAAAATTCAGGGCTCTCTCCTGTCTTCTCCTCATTCCACTTCTGAAGCTGTCATAAATCTGGGAACAAAAGGAAGGTGAAATTTAACTCCCGCTTGCCAGGATAAGAATCTTAATTGATTATATTTGATTTATGAAAGAAAAAAAAGAAAAGAAGTGGAGTTCTTCATATACTTACTGGTCTCTATTTCACAGCCTCTGGAAGTGCTGTCTCATGTATTTCTGAAATCAAAAGCTTTAACTTTATGAAAGTCACGTGGGAAGGAAGAGTGAGGAGGATGAAGAAAAGCAAGGGAAGGGAATTATTCCCTCCCCAGATCAGCATTCTGGCAAACTGCACTTTTCCTATCCAGGCCAACAACTTTGAAGCAAGTGGTAAATGATTACAGAAGCTGTTCTATGGCTGATGTAGTTTGGTAATTTTATTAAAGCTACTTTGAGGCTGCTCTATAACAAGGAGAAATCTTCTTTTATTATTATAATTGGTGGAGAAAATAACACTGAGGGAAAACCTGTTCAAAACCTAATTTTTCTTCTTTTTTTTCCCTCTTTCTCCTGTAGGTTTTTTAAGAAATCATAGCTAAGAAAAAGCACAATGGAGTTTTACGAGTCTACCTACTTCATCATCCTCATCCCTTCTGTGGTTATTACAGTCATCTTCCTCTTCTTCTGGCTTTTCATGAAAGAGACTTTATACGATGAGGTCCTCGCCAAGCAGAAGCGGGACCTGAAGTTCCCGCCCAGCAAGGCCGACAAAAAGAAAACCGAGAAGAAGAAGAACAAGAAGAAAGAGGCTCAGAACGGGAACATCCACGAGTCTGACTCAGAGAGTGCCCCTCGGGACTTTAAGCTGTCTGATGCCCTGAGCACGGATGAGGAGCCTGTCCCTGCTGTCCCCTCGGGTGGCACCGAGGCTCCCGCCGGCCTCAGGGAGAGGAAGAAGAAGGAGAAGAAGCACAAGGCCAACCAAGATGATCACGTAACTAAGGACTCGGAAGGATCCAAGTCTTCAGGCAAGAAAGTTGATCCAGTCCCTGTTACAAAACAGCCCACTCCACCATCTGAACCAACAGCAGCTAAGAAGAAGCCTGGGCAGAAGAAGCAGAAAAATGGAATGGGTATCTGATGTTGCATATGCTTCTTGCACAGAACGCCAAAACCGTGTTCTGCTTTTTGCAAGGCCACAGAGTGTCTCTCACAACACTGTTCTGCCTGATCTCTACGGGGCAAAGCTCCCTTCTAACCTTCTCCTTTTTTATGAGCTATTGCTTTTTTCCCCCCTGTTTTTCATCTGGCAGCAGTGCTCTGGTTTTCCTCCTCCCGTCCTTGCTTTCTTCTGCTAAAGATGAAGTGAAACAGAGTAGCTCGTTCCTCTGCTTTGCTCTGTGGTTTGGCTGCTTTGCTTTCAATCAAAATTCTGATTACCTGAGAGAAGTCAGGAGATATTTTTGCTGTGTGCATTCTGAGCCAGGCAGTGAAAAAGCAGAGTCCTAAGAGTGGTTGCTCTGATAAGGGAGGGCATCTCAAGAAACCTAATAGCAGTCTGCAAAATAAATCACTCTAAGTGCAGGCTTAATGCACAGAGAGGTGTTTGGTGGCTGAGTCATGGATTGGTGGTTGATTCATTGCTGCCCACCTGCTACACCTCTTTAACTGAATGGAACTCATGCTAAAACTGGTCTGGCTGTTGTGACTGAAATATCCAACCTGGAACAAACCAAAAACTCACCAGAATCACTTCTGACTGTCTTGACCATATCCTCATCAGGATATGTCTCAATGTGGTTGTCTTGACTAGGAATAGAAGTGAAAAAAGAATAAAAATACCCTGTTCTAGAAATAAATGAAACCCAAGATATTTGCAGTTTCCCTTGTGAGATGCAGGCACAGCAGGTCTGCACAGGGAGTGAGGAAAAAGAATGACATTGCTGCTTGATGTGGTAGATTTTTTTCTGAAAAAAAACCTGGAAAAACTGGAGAAAAAAGACCCACCCACTACCAACAGAGAAAGTATCCAATCTTGTTTGTGGGTGTTCTCTGCAAATCTCTGTGGCACAGTTAAAATGTGGTCTGCAAGCACAGTTCTGAGGGCAGCCACAACGAGCTCTTCTCCTTGATTACAGGAGCTGACACCAGAGCCCTGTGCTGTGTGTGTCAGCTCTGACAAGAATCTTAATATAGCACGGGCTGTCCAAAATGATAAAAAGATTTCTCACTAGAAACTGCTTTTAAAAAGAACAGTTCCCTAATGGGAAACACTCATTTTCTGCTTCTCACAGTCCCAGTAGCTATTGGGGGTGTGTGTGTTTAAAGTGCCCAAGTGGTTTCATGGAGGGGAAAAGTACACTTCTAAATAAGAAAATAATATGGGTAATATGTGCTGTCTGCTCTGTCACAGTGAAAGCTGGATTGGAGTTGTTAAACTGTTCCTTGCATTGCTGTGTGTTCTGCTTGCACATGAGATTCCTGTGTTAAAAATCACTGGGTGCTGTGGCTCTTGACTCTGCTAAACCTTCCTGTTGCTTTGGGGTCTCACCTGATCTGGGAATTGTGTGTGTGTGTGTGAGTCTGTGTGTGTATGTATATGGGGATAAATCTGTGTTCTGGTTTAAAAGATGTGAGTTTGTTTTCCTGGGATTGGGGAATTTTGTTATTACGGATCTGCTGATTGAAAGGTAGTGCTGAGAATACACAGAAGAGCACATATTGTCTCAATTGTCTGTTGCAGATGATCAAGATAGTAAGACTGATTCTGTTGTATCTCCTGCCAAAAAGCAAGAGCCAGTGCTGCTCCACCAGGAGATAAAGCAAGAAAATGTGTCAGGGAAGAAGAAGGTCTCTGCAAAGAAGCAGAAAGTTGATAATGGTAAGAATCCAGTCTGTGACATTGCTCAGATAAACCTGACTGTTAAACCTTTTTGCCATCCATGCTTTAGTTCCTCTTCCTTTGGAAAAGGAGCTCAGAGAATAGTAACTGTTGATTTGAAAAAGCAGGAATTCCAGGTAGGAAAGATTGCTGAGCTTGAGATCTTGTGAAATTTTATGAACATCTGGCCCCACTGAGCATGGGATAATGAATGTTGTGAACCTTTCTGAGCTCTCTTGGATCCAAATATCCACACTTGAATGAGGAGTAATGAGCAGACTTGAAGTTGCTCTGAGCAAGGCATGTCTGGAACTGCTGCAGTCATTGCCCCAAACAAGAGTGCAGTTTTTTCAGCCAGTTGCTCTGACCACATTCCTCTCTTATTGTCCTTTTGTTGGCTGGCTCTTGCTCCAACAGAAACTGTTCATCTTTGCTCTCAAGGCCTTCACTGTTGTCATCCCTTGTTCTCTGCCAAGATGCTGCTTCTTGTGTCCTCTTGGCTCACTGTGCCTCTGTGTCTGTGTGTTTTTCTCTTTTTTTTTTTTTTTATTTTTTTACAATGACTGCTGTTGTGTCTGGCTTTTGGGCACAGGGTGACCATGAAGTTCTGTGAGGCCACCTTGTTAGCTCCTCAAGACTCTTCTCTGCTGGGGCAGCTCTGAAGTTAGGAGCTGATGGGCTGCTCCTGGAGGAGACACTGTTGCCCACTGTTCCCTTTATACTTTGGTCAGGTTATGAGGGTGCAGATCTGTTGTGGGCCCTGTTCAGTCCAGGATGGAGTTCCAAGCTCTGTAGGGTTCCTGTATAACTGGAAAACTCCTAAATGATTCCTGGAAAAAACCTACTGATGGGGAACTCAGGATGGAATCACCTTTTATTCTTGTGCTTTTCCTGATGGAAGTGGGTGCATTGCACTTTTTTAGGGGTCACAAACTTGTCTGTACAGGGCAGTAAAATTCAGTACCAGCTCAGCAGCAGCAAAGCTGAGCTGTCAGTGCTACAGGGCAATAGCTCATGCATTATTTGAATGCAAACTGTTTTCTTTTCAAGCCACCTCTCCAAAATGACAGTGTAAAAATGAGCTGTGGTGGACACCAGGATTAGCCAAGACATGACTGTGGGGATTTCATATTGCAAAATGTCTCATTGATATTAAATAGGTGTTGAAAGGGAGAGAAGTTCATAAGAAGAGGAAGAAAAAATATGAGGAGAGCAGCTGGTGGTTGTTTCTGCTAGAGGAGAGCTCTCCTCTCTCCTGAGCTTGCGGTGTACCTGCAGGTGTTTGCTGGCTGCTTAAGTGGAGAGACACCAGGTGACACAAAAAGGTCCATCTGGCCTATTCTCCTCCTTTTACAGAGCCAGAATTTAGCAGTGTTTCATAACTGGCTCTCTGGCAGCCAGGAGTGCATCCTTGTTCTGCACTGATGCCCAAACCCTGCATCCCACCCAGTTCCTCCTCTCTCTGTGCTGCTGCCTGGCATCTGTTCTCCATCAGCCCTGCATTCTGGGCTGGCTGGGGCAGGGATTTGCCTGCTGGCCCATGCTCAGCCTCTGGCATCCTGCAGGCAGTGTGGAGCAGGAGCTGGGCAAGCAGCAGCTGCAGCTCTGTCACTCCTGCTCTCCCCTCTCCTGCTTTTGTCTCTGCTGAGGAGCTCTTGGGGCAGAGGCTGCTCCTCACCACGGTGATCCAGCAGTGTGGGAGTGGAGGGCTGGGGTCAGGCAGAGCCTCTGAGCACCTCTCTGCATGTTAATGATGCCCAAACCTGCTCTGACAGATGAGAGATCTTCATTAAGGGCAGTGGAGTCTGCATACAAAATAAGCTTGAGTGCTGCCCCTGCTGCATGTTCTGCCCAAGTGGCTGAGTTCACAGGTGATGTAATCCATGAAAATGCTGCCAGTGAAGTACCAGCTTTTAACAGAATAGGGACAAAAGGCTTTATTCATATTTTAGGGATGCTGAATGATTTTCTCCACAGCCACAAGTAAAACCATTGATGCCACGTGCAACTTTCTTGCTAAAGTGAAATGAAAGTCAGATGTAAAGGTTCTTCTCTTCTTGTTAAAATGCTAAAAGACAGCTTTGGAAGTAGAAATTTAATTGAAGCTATTAAATTACTATGCATTAGAGACCTTTATTTAATGGACTTACCTGAAGAGCTTTAATGAGTTAAACTGTGAAAGATAATAGAAATGGAGAATGTAATTAACTATTGAGGTTAGAAATTCTTTACTTCAACTCTTAATGTTGTGGCACCTTTTCTAAAAATGTTGGTGTCAATTATTACAAAGCTTTAACCCATCCTGTGGACTTATGATTACAGTTTTGGTGGATGAACCTCTTATTCAAGCAACTACTTACATTCCTTTGATGGATAATTCTGACTCAGGCACTTTGGAAAAGCGTGAGCCGGTTGAAGTTGTAAAACACAATGTGAATGAGGGCATCCAGAAGAGCAGTGGCAAGAAACTGAAGAATGAAACAGATAAAGGTAAGAAACTGATATTTCTGTGTGTTTCTGGCATAGCCTGCTTGCAAACTTCAGCAGGGAAGACGTGTGGGGAGGGGGGTCCTCTCTGATGTAATGTGAAGAAGAGATTTGAGGAAAACGTTTTTGCAGGATGCTCTTCTTGTGTGTGCTCATTTCTGCCTTGTCTTTGGCACTGTGGAAAGGGGCTCTGTGCCATCTGAGTTCTTTCAGCTCTGACTGGGCTTTTGTGTCCCCAGTGAGCAAAGGGGTGATCACAGACCACACAGATGCAGCGAGGGAGTTCACAGGGGAGAGTTCAGACACTGCTCACAGGGATGGACTCCAAACCCAGGGGTTCAGCACAAGCTCTTGGGGTCTGCTGGAGGCTGGAAGGGCAGCCTGCATGCTCTAGGGCTGTTCATGGAGCTATCTGAGGCTGACCCAGTGCAATACAGAATGACCTGAAGCAAATTGTCAGTGGAGAGAGTCTGGCACTTTCCAGGGAGACTGAATTTTCCCTTCAGTGCAGTTGGAATTGCTTGGGACAGGAGAACTTCCTTCATACTCTCTCACAAATGCCTGGAGTGATTAATGAGCATTGTGTTCCACTCTGAAGCTTTAAATAGGCCTCTGACCATCTCAAAGCCTGATGAGTTGAGACCTCAAGTTTGTGAGCAGCCAGAGAGAAGCCAGGCAGCTGAGCAGTGACACCCAGCTCAGCTTTGGGCAGGAGGCTGATTCTCCAATATTGTCTGCTCACTCACTTCACTCTTTGGAACCTCTCTTTTTAGTCTTGTCTTCTAAAATACCCCCTCCAAAGCTTCCTGGCAGCTCTTTAATTAGATTCCCACATTCCTGAGGCTCCTGTTGTGCTGCTGGCTCAGTGGCTGCACGTTACTGTCCTGCAGCATCAGAGCCCCTCACGTGCTCCTGTCCCTTCTCATTTCCTTGGCACGCTGTGACCTTCTCCATGAACTCCTAATTCTCCTGTGTCAGCTGGGATTTGCCCTCCCAGTATAGAAATCTTGCCCTGCTCTAATTGTAAGCTCCTTGGGTGCAAGGGCAAGGTCTCTGTGCCTTCAGGGAGCACAGGGCTGGGGCTGCTCCTGGCCCAGCTGGGATCAGTTCCTGGGCTGTGGTCTCAGCATCTTGGCATATTCCTGGTAGCAGCATCACTGGTGATGTCAGTGCAACACTGGTGTGAGCTGAAGTGAAGACTTAGTTGGGTTTAGGACTAGGACAGAGTGTGCTAGAATTCCTCAGCACTCCCTCCCCATGCTCTGTCATTCAGTGATTTTATGCTTGGTAATTTCTTTTAGGGCATAGAGTCACTGCTGCCTTTTTGTTCTTCATTTATTTCTCAGACAGATCTTTGGGTTTGATGTGTTAACTTGATTTCTGGGGCATGTTTAGCACCTGTGGTGACCAGACCTCTCTTCATGATCTATGGGACAACTTCTGACCAAGCATCACTACTGAGCTTCTGCTTTTTTTAATTCTTCCCATCCCTTCACACACTTTTGGGCACTGGTGAATATTTGGCAGGGATATGGGGTGCCTTGGTGTTGTGCTCCTATTTTCTGGAGTCAGAGGGCCACCTAATGACCTGTCTATGAGCAGCCTGTTTGTGAGCAATGGTTTTTATTAGAGAAAACAGTTTTGTTTCAGTGGAATTGTCTTTCCTTGTGTGTGTCTCTTTAAACACTTGGTCAGCCATTAAGAGGGATCTTACTGATTTATCTTCCTACTGCTGAACTCTTCTTGCAGCAGTTCCCTCAATCTAAATTTGGAAGTTAATATTTTTGTCTTCCATATATTGTAATCAAAAATGTGCCAGTTTTTTAATTAATTAACTTTTCATGTGCATATTGCTTGTGCAGCCAGGCTGTCCTCCAAATTGAGAGCTCAGTTTAAATTACTGTCATGATACACTGGAAAGGACTCTTGAATTTTTCACATTTATGCTATTTTTCTCCTCCAAAATCTGTGTCATGCTTTGTCTTCTTGCTAGCAACACTATAAACGTTACCAACTGTGCAAACAGAGTGGTGGGATTTTCTCTTTTCCCAAAACTATCAGCTGGCAGATTGTTATCGGGTTTAAATTGGAGAGATGTTGTTTTTGCTGAATGTTCATGACCTCTTGCTTCTTGGCATTTCAGACTGGAATTAAATATAATGCATAATGATACCCCATCACATGCTGTTTCAAGGCAAAATAAATAATTCTGTATGGAGTCCAAAGTAAACAAATCCTCCCTTCTGTGTTGCAGAGAATGCTGAAGTAAAATTCAAGGATTTTGTAACATCCATGAAGAATATGATCTTCTCTGAAGATGAGGCCCGCTGTGTAGTGGAGGTGTTAAAGGAAAAATCTGGTGCAATTCATGATTTCTTGCAGAAGGTGAATGACTGGAGTGTGGGGGGAAGGAAGACAAAACTGATTAAACAAACAGAAATTGGAAGGGGTGCTGTCAGATGAGCTCTGTCAGTGGGATCTGGGCAGAGTCTGCCTTTGGGAGGCTCTCTCCAGCTGCTCTGTGCTTGCCTGGCATGCAGCAGTGAGCTGTCAGATGCCTTTGTGCTGCCATCTGCCATGCCAGGGGTGGCTCTGGCCACTTGGGGAGAGCAGCAATGGCCATGGAGAGCAAGGAATCAAGCAGGAATGCTGCTGCTGACACGTGTGTGTTGGCACCGGGAGGGATGGCTGGTGACTTTTGGGAGTGATCTTTCCCAAATGTGTAAATAGGATAAGCTATGGGGGGAATTCAGAACAAGTTCCTGTGGCTGTGCACTTGATCAGCTAATTCTGTGTTTTGCAAGTCTATACAATGTAGTTTGACTTCTTTGGATATTTTTCATAGGATTGTAGGGCACTGCAGGTTTGGAAGGGACCTCAAGGGGTTTGGAGTGGTCCAGCCTCCTGCTTGAAGCAGGACCAGCTCTGAGGTCAGCCCATGCTGCTCAGGCCTTTATCCAGGCTGGATATCTTGAAGCCTTCAGGGAATGGCTGCAAAACCCCTCTGGGCAACCTGTGCCAGTGCTTGGCAGTTCTTTTTAATTCTTGTAGTCGACACAGAAGAGAATGGTGTCCACCAATATCTCATCAATACAGAATCTCACAATCCTTGGGGTGGAAGGGGGCTCTGGAGGCCGTACAGTCCAAGCCATGGCTAAGGAGCCAGGTGAACAGGAATGTGTCCATGTGGATTTGGAATGTCTCCAGAGAGGGAAACTCCACCCCTTCCCTGGGCAGCTGTTCCAGGTCTGTGCCATCCTCCAGGGAAAGCAGCTCTTTTTTCACGTCGAGGTGCAACTTGTGTTTTAGTTTGTGGCCATTGCTCCTGGTCCTGTTGCTGGGCACACACCTACTCCTCCCTGCCATGACTCACTGTGGGTGTCACTTTGTGCTTGTCACATCCTGTGTGTCACACTTGAGCTCTTGCAGTCCTGTGTTCCTCTGCAGACACGGTACCAGAAATGCAGAACTGGCTCCCTGTCAGTCCAATTAATGCAATAATCAGAATAACAGCACAGTTTGGGCTGGGAGGGGCTTCAGGAGGCTCTGCAGTCCAGCTGCCTGCTCAGAACAGGTCCAACACTGAATTCTGAGCAATTTGCTCAGGGATTTGTCCAGTTGCATCTTCAAAACCCCTAAAGACAGAACTCAGTAGTGCTGCCCTTGAAATGGTGTTGCCTGTTTGAGCAGCTACCCTGCTTGCTCTGCCTTTTTTTTTTTTGCTTTAAAGGAAGGTTTGGTGTTAAAGCTGAACCTTTAGGATGAAAACTAGTTCCTGGGCTTATAGACAACAAAAAAAAGTGGGTTTCTGTAGGTGGAAGTGTGAATTGTGTTCTCTCTGTAGCTCATGCAAGTCCCTGACAGTGTGTTTGTACTGCAGGCATGCACATTACCACTAAAGGAGAATTTCCAAACAAATTCAGGGTCCATTTATGGTACTGACACTGCTTTCCTTCTTCAGTTATCACACTTTAGTGAGTGATGTCCAAGTAGTCCAACCTCCTCCTCAAAGCAGCACCAGCTCTGAGGTCAGCGCAGGCTGCTCAGGGCTTTATCCAGTCTGGGCTTGAAACCTGCAAGGGCTGAGACTGCACAACCATTGCACTTCCCTGAGTCAAATCTGAGCACAAACACATAGAATTTGTGCTCTTTATTACATTTATTTCATTTGTAGCACCAGTATGCAAGTAGCATGGGAATTGTTCCTCTAGGTGTATTCTCTGGAGTATCTCTGAAACTTTTTGTGTCAGTGTGCCAGCAGAAATGTAACTACATCAGCTGGACGCTCTCCTGGGAAGTGGAAGGAGACACCAGATCAGTGTTTCTTTTTCCCTTTGTGGTGAGATATTTCAGGCAATTACATTTGTTGAATTATACCTGGCCTGAGTGTGGGCTGGACCAGCTGATCTTGGAAGTCCTTCCAACCACAGTTATTGACTGAATCAGCATCTCTGCATCTTTTCCCATTATTTCTCTTAATGGCTGTTCTTTGTTTTCCCCACTGCAGCTCTTTTCCAATGGGAAGCACCTTAAGAGCCCATTTACCCTCTTAATTGCTTTCCATGCTTTCAAAATGCATTTCTTTGCCTCATGAATCCATTAGTGGCAGAATTGGGTACTGGTGGTGCCACGTGCATCGTGCAGATGGAAAATTTGGGAGCAGGAGGGAGTGTTTCCTCCTCTCAGGTTTGCTCTGCTGCCTTTTAATGTGCTGTGCCACTACTTGTGGTTATTTTTATGTCATCCTCCTGCAGGCCAGCAAGGCTGAGACAGCTGCAGCTCTGCACCAGCTCCAGGACAAGGAGAAGATGCTCACAGCAGTGAAGGAGGAGGCAGCTGTGGCAAAGGAGCAGTGCAAGCAGCTCTCCCAGGTAAATACTGAAATGTTGATGGGTGTAGAGGGGAGCAGGGATTTGGAGGACTAACAGCCAGCAAATGCTGGTTTACTCAGCTAAGCCAAAAGATAGAATATTTTTACTGAAAAAGCTTGCCAAGACACTACATTTGACTTTACAATGTATTTATTCAGTTACTTTCCAGTAGTTTTTCCAGAGAATTCAATTTACTGAGACTTGTAAGCTGAGCTTGTTTTTCTTTTCAAATGATTACTTTAAAAGCACTTCCTTCACTACTGTGAGACTTTCTGTGGATGCAAATATGAAATGTCTTTCCTGCATCACAGTTTTAATTTGGTCCATAGTGTAGCATTCACATCCCTGTGTGTTTTTAGGCACAACAATCACTGGTTTTCTTCAAGAAGGAAGATGCAGAAAGTGCAGAATGTCTGCTTTTGGCCCCTGGAGGTGCAGCTCTGATTGCTTTGGACTTAGAGGGATGCTGATGCATCACTGTCAAAACTGCTTTATGAAAATTTACTCTTTTATGAATGTTTCAGAGGAAAACAGTTACAGTAGACCAAATAATGAGGCAGATATGAGAATTTTGGAGGCTTAGGAGAAAGATTTGTGTGTTTTGGCTGGTCTGGAAGCACATGAGCATTAGACTCAGGAAGGCCACGTCGTAGGACATAATTTGGGCACAGAAAGCTGGGTGGCCAAAGGTGGGAGCAGAGTGGCCAGAGGATGCAGGAGTTGGGAGATGAGAGGGGAAGAGGGGAGTGGGTGTTGTGTGAGCTCCTGGCAGGGCACAGCTGTTTACAAGTGGGATCAAGAGGTAGGTTTGGGATAGTCAATGGCTAACTGGAGAGAGAAGGGATTTGTGATGTGTTTGGAGGGAAAAAAGAAACTGGCTCAGGACTGCAAAATAAAATTGGAGAGAGTGATCTGCTGCTGAAGGAGCAGAGGGAATGGATGAAGGAATCTGAGTGTGGGAAATGCAGATGTGGTTGGGGAAAAAACATCTGCAAAGTGGTGCTTGTGAAGGAGAGGCAGGAGCTGTAGAGAGGTGGGAGTCATGGGGGGGGGTTTCCCATCTGAATTGGGGAAGGGAAAAGCTGGGAGAAAATGGATAAAAGCCAAGTTGCTGCAATGTTGAGGTATCAGGACAAACAAGGGATAAAGCTCAGCTTGACTGATAAAAGCTCTTATCTCCCAGTTAATGTGTTTCTCTGAAAGCACTGTCAAAGCTAAAGGTGCTGTAAGGTGCACAGTGATTCCTGCAGGGATCTTGATAAAGATAATACCTGGAGAGGATAAATGAGAGCAGGAGCTGAGTACCTCAGAACTCAGAGGTATTTGGCAAAACACAAACTAGGGAAAAGTTAGTTTTCCCAGGATCTCTGGTTCTGCCCTGGCAGGGTAGCTGGGTTATTGAGAATTACAAGTGAATGGTGGGATTGGTGCAGGGATAGAGGAGGCTGCAGTGTGTCCTGGCGCCCTTCTTTTAAGTGCATCTTAGTTAAAAAAAAAACATGGAGAAAGATTTGTTTCAAGCTGTCTGTATTGTATTTGCAAAAGTGGCTTAAAACTTGGGGTTTGATCTACAAAACAGAATAGCTTTTATTTAAACTAAAAGGTGAAAAAGACTATAATTACTCCAAAGAGATGGAGGGTATTCAGGCTAGTAATTTAGAGCATTTAAATTGTGTCAGGACTCCCTGGCAGTGTTAGGATTTGTGTGGCTGAAAACACCTGAAGCTTGGGCGGTACAAATTCCTATTTGTGTGATGGCAGCTGCTGAAAGCTGCACTTAATGGTTTTGCTTACTACAGCAAGTGCATTTATATTGCAGAGGGGGAGCTCTGTGGATTTCTCAGGTGTCTGGGTTGAATTACTGGCTAATAAAAGATTAAAAAGCAATGTGTATTTTCATCTGAAAGCTATAATGTGGCATCATGCTGGTGGGATTCAGGGCTTCTCTGGCCTTTGTAGTGCACTAATAGCCCATCTCCTGTGGCAAAGCTGTTGGCTTTGCAACCTGCTGCAAAGCAATTATTTTGCTCTAAAGTGCTCTATTTTGCCATGGTGCTTTACCTGTTCTTCATTTTGCTAAACTTGGGATGAAAGTCTAAAGCTTTGTCCTCTGTGATATCTGTGGTTTTAGTTGTTAGGACTCTGTAATTTGGCCAGACTTGATAGAAATGAGGCTCCCATCTCTTCTGAGACAACACGAGATCAATGTTTAAATTGGCAAACTTTTTAATAAACCTGAGATTCATGATAATACAGGATCAGTGTCAGGTTTTGGAAGTTTGGTTTGATTCTGTAAATTTGCTGAATGAAGATTTGATGCTGACTTCAGGAAGGTTGTGAGTTCAATCCTCAAACCATTAAATGTTGGTTTTTGGCTGCTTTTTTCTCTTGTTGAGGTTGGGATTCAAGGTACTCCAGACAATAGTTTGCATTCAGATTAGGTGTTTATTATTTCTTATTTATATTACAGTTTCACAGGTAGTGAATTCTGCAGTTCTTCACTAACTAGGTATAAAATGGTTAACAATCTTTTGCTATAAGGTTTTTTAAGGCTAAACTATCTAATTAAGAAATGACACTTAAATTATTTTCACTTTTAATGCAATAACTAATCACTCCAAGTCCGCAATGCAGACTTTTCTGTCCAATTACAAAATACCACCCAAACCCAGGAAGAAGGAAGGAAGGAGGAGGGAAGGAAGAAGGTTAAGAGGAAGGAAGGAAGAAGGTGAAGAAAAAGGAAGGAAGGGAGAAGGTAAGGAAGGAAGGGAGAAGGTAAGGAAGGAAGGGAGAAGGTAAAGAAGGAAGGGAGAAGGTAAAGAAGGAAGGAAGAAGGTGGAGAAGGTAAGGAAGCAAGGGAGAAGGTAAGGAAGCAAGGGAGAAGGTAAAGAAGGAAGGGAGAAGGTAAGGAAGCAAGGGAGAAGGTAAAGAAGGAAGGAGAAGGAAAGAAGGAAGGAAGGAAGAAGGTAAAGAAGGAAGGAAGAAGGTAAACAAGGAAGAAGGTAAAGAAGGAAGGAAGAAGAAGTAAAGAAGAAGGAAGAGGGTAAAGAAGAAGGGCTGGCTTCTGCCTTAAAACTTATATCTTGCTCTATAGATATTACTATATTTTAAAACTCTAAACTCTAAGTTTTCCCCCCTGTGGTATTACACACTTCTAATCAACTACACACCCATAATCCCAGTTTTATCAATCAATTTTGGAAACCTGTTTCACAGCCTCAGGTAAAATTTTGAAGTGCTCTCCTGGGAGCCAGAGTCTGTCAGCACAGCGAATGTAAAATTCTCAGCATCCAGAGCTCTAACAACTTCAGTTTGATGCACACTTGCTGCATTTTTAGTTATCTTAAAAGACTCTTGGCCTTAAGAAAGCAGCAGTGGGAGACTTGACTTGTTGTCGGGATCTCTAGCTGGTCAGAGTGACTTGGAGAAAAGCTGGAAAGTCTCTTTTCCCAGCCTGGTGCTCAAAGAAGGAGTCAGAGTTCTTCAGTTCTCAGTCTCAAGGTTGTTTATTTTATCTTATCTGTAAAATTCTTTCTCCTGTCCTGCTGAGGTTCGCACAGCAAGACAGCCCAAGGCACTCTGCCTGCCCCAGGGCAGTGTTATGTCTTTATACTAAAAACTACATGTACAATGTTTACAATTACTTCCCAATACCTATCACCTATGTTAGACAGTGAGCTTCTACTCTAAACCAATCCCAAAGTGCCAACATCACAGCAGAAGATGGAGGCCAAGAAGAAGAAGAAGAAGGAGAAAGGCTGGACACACCTAGATCCCTCCATCTTGCCCCCCTGAATCCCCATTCTAAAAACCCCAAAATCTGCTTTTTCACCTTGTGATAAATTCCCTACCATTCTACTTAATTTGTCATGGCTTGCAGATCTTCATTTGAGGTTGGTAACTCGCTCCACGGGTCATAATCAAAACCACAGGTGTCTTGGGCTCTGTGCCAGGGTCTCTGAGCCCCCTGGCAGGGGTCTTGGCTGCTCAGGACAGCCAGAGGGATGTCCTGGGTCCTGACAACTTGTTTCCCTTTGTCTGTCCCTTCCCACCCCAGGAGCTGGTGGCAGAGAAGGAGAGGAACGGTTTGCTCACGGCCAAGATGCGCGAGCGCATCAACGCGCTGGAGAAGGAGCACGGCACCTTCCAGAGCAAGATCCACGTCAGCTACCAGGAGTCTCAGCAGATGAAGATGAAGGTAAATGCTTTGCCAAAACTCCTGGAGTCGGTGCTCATGCATAACTGCTGAGAAATCGCTGCAAAACTTTGTGGTGGATTCCTGGTTTTAAGGAAAGGGAGTTCTCACTGATGGTTTTTTTGAGGTGTGTAAAGCCCAGTGCTGGCCAGGCAGCTGCTCCCTGATCTAGTGACTTTTCCTTCCTGGTGTTCTGCTGAAATGTTATTCAATTAAAGTGTAAAGTCTAATTGAAATACTCAGCTGAAGGGAGCCACTAATGCTGATGATCATTTACCAGCAGATAAATGTCTCTAAGATTACAGGACAGAGTGACAGCATCGCATAATACACGTGAAATATCAGTGCCTGAGGGAGTGCTTCACTGGAAGTATTTGCAGAGCAGCCACTTGTGGTTTTTTAAGACCCTTGTTACTTTCTATTATAGTTGCTTTATAGTGGAGTGACCTCAGAAGGGTTTGTTTCATCAGATTTAAATGTTTAACTTAGATTTTTCTAAGGAAAATGGCCCATCTTAGGCTTAGATTTCATTCTAGTCATTTTTCCTGCATGAATGTCACAGCATCAAGCCCAACATGTGAACTTCCCAACTTCAAATTTGTATCTTCTGTCATGGCCCTTTGGAGAGCAGCATCTCTGCAGTTTTGAAGCAGAGGAAACTTCCTTGGAACCTGTGTAGATAACTGGGCAAGGAGAGGCTCTTGCTGCTGGCTGGGGAAGGAGACTTGGGCACACCTGGGAGACTTCAGCAAATACTGCTGTCCCAGGCTGAGCTGGAGAAAGGAAATACAAAAGATGCAGTGCTCTGGTCCTGCTCCCTCTGCTGATGTGCTGCAGCATGGCAGAGGAGCTGAAAATGGTCACAGCTTCCAGCTGGCTGGGGTTTGTGCCCCTGCTTTTCTTGGGATCTTGTTGGCATTAAAAAACAAAACAGGCAAGGAAAAGAACCCCCCCCCAATAAATGTCCAAGGCCCAGCTTGTTATGTTTTTTTGGGGCAGAACTGGAGGTGGCTGCCCTACAAGGGACTGCTCCCTGCTGCTGGGTTGTTACACAAACATTTATTTGGATTTTCTGGTGTGAGAAAGGCTCACTGATGAATCATCCACTTGATGAAACTGGGTCCTGGAATGGTGTCAGCCATATCTGCAGACTGGCACTGATAAAGGAAGAGTGTTGTGTGTGCTCAAGGATTTTCAGAGCAGACTTTTGGGCTCCAGCACCAGCTCTGCTGTGTCTGCGTATGCAGAGTCCATTTTTTTCTCTTTAAATCCTGTCTTTGCCTTTGTTCACACCATTTTGAACCTTGGATTATCAGGGCTTCTTTCTGCCTCAACTTTGGAACCTTGCTGAAAATCAGAATATTGGGTGAGGAGTAGCCTTTTGCAGTTTGCATGCTGTAATCTCTGTATTGTTAGGTTCTTTTTACTCTTCCTGTTTTTTTTGAAAGGAACAGTAAAGGAAGATTGTCTAATGATAATTCACAGCATGTTTGTTTTATTTCCCTTTGGAAAAGTGATATATTGGTATCCAGTTATTGATAAATATCTCAGTTTATGTAGCTGAACCATTGGTATTCTGAGTAACACTTAGGTAGCCTTTTAAACAATAAAAAAGGTTGCCTGATAAATAGGTTGATGCACTGATATAAAAGGAAACCTGTGCTTTGATATGAGCACAAGGGTCTCAGTAGCACAGTTTAATTTAAGAACTGGTGTGTGAGGAAGGAACAAAGCTCTCCCTCTCCCAAAAATCCACTTAGTTTTATTTCCTGAAATTACTGTGATATCTTACCTACTTGTACAAGCTGGTTTCTTTTGTTTTTATTGCTCCTTAGCTTAATCTTTTCCAGAATTGATCTTTCTTTCCCCATCAGTTCCAGCAGCTCCGTGAGCAGATGGAGGCAGAAATAAGCCACCTGAAGCAGGAAAATGGTATCCTGAGAGATGCTGTCAGCACTTCCACCAATCAAATGGAGAGCAAGTATGTTGGCAGCTCTTTGGAGCTCTCTGTGATTTTTAGCCTCCCCTGAAGAGTTGTTCTGGCTTCTGCTTCTTTTGTTTCCAAGTCCTTGGCTGTCTCTGAATTAGTGGTTAAGCTGGGAACACAAATATTTTGGGCTGGACAGGTAGCTGGTGGTGTTTGCATTGAGCCAGGGCTTTCAGAACAAATATTTGCCTTTTTTTCAACTTGAAGCCTGAGCTTTTAGGCTGTGCTGCTGAGGCTTTAAGAGAAAGAAGTGCAGCAGTGCTCAGGCACCTCTGGTGTTTTTGGCAGGGTGTGTATCCTTTAAGAGGTGCTGATTGTGGCCTCTTGAGACAACAGCAGCTGTAAACTTACATATCAATACCCTGCAGTTGCTGGTGCTGCGGGGGTGGCACTTGGATTTATTTGCTGGTGTTGCAAATGGTTGGAAAAACAAAATTTGTCTTTTGGGAGTTATGACTTGGGCTACCCCTGAGCTGGCAGGGAGGATTTTGTGCAGCTAAAAGCTGAGCACCCTGTTTAAGGTGTGTAGAAGACAAAACTGACACAATATCCTCTCTCAGATATTTATTACTGAATGTCAAGTGCTCAGAGAAGGATGTGGAACCCCTTCATTTTATGTGTCCTGTTCATTTATATGAAGCATCATTATCTTTCAGACAGTTATCCTGAAAAGGCTTTAATTCAAGCAAACCTGAGATAAAAGTGAAATGCTTTTTACTTGCTTAGGCACAAAGGGGAACCTCTTAAAATTCTTCCCTTGGGCTGAACAAATGCATCTTCTCTCCCAGCTGAGAAAGTGCATCAGATACCTCCATAAGTTAATAGTCAGGTCAAGGCCAGGAGGCAACAAATATTCTGAAGAAAAGTGTGCAGTTAGTCCAGGAGGAATAATCCTCTGCAAGCAAGGATCAATAATCCTTTATGGGAAGAGGAAAAGAATGTGAATTTCAATGTGAGACCTTTCCTCTGCTGAGCCTCTTTAGTTGACATCAGCCTGCCCAAACCTTGCCAGGCAGCTTGCAGACCTCTTCCAGGAGCTGCTGCTTGTGGCTCCTTGCTGACCTTTAATTCCTGACCCTGCCTTGTGGCTGCTGACTTGTGCTGCTCACCTGGACCGATGGTTCTGCTGCCGTGGCCAGGAGTACCTGACCCTCATCCCTTTCCTAGCAAAAACCATTTCAGAGGGGGAAAACACCCCAAACCCACCCTTTGGTTGCAAATGCATGACTTGCTGTTGACATTTGAGGAGCAAACCTGTGGCAATGTTTGTTTTTTTATTTGCAGGCAGTCAGCAGAGCTGAACAAGCTGCGCCAGGACTACGCCAGGCTGATGAATGAGCTGGGGGAGAAGAGCAGCAAACTGCAGCAAGAGGAGCTCCAGAAGAAGAATGCAGAGCAGGCAGTGGCTCAGCTCAAGGTGCCTGGGGTTTGCTCTGCCTGTCAGGCTGTGCTCAGGGTTTTATCTGAACTGGGATGTGAGGCAGGTGGGAATTGCTTGAGCTGCTTGTTTCAGATGGGCTCAGCCAGCCTAGGGCTTTGTTTAATGGTTTTATTCAGTGCACTGGGTTTTGAGTGATTACAGACCTCCCTGAGAAGTGAAACTTACCTTCCAGGTAAATATCTTTTCAACATCACCAATTAAGCTTTTTACTTTGCTTTCTGTGAGAGTACAGTTCCGACAGGAGTTGGTACTTCAGAGCCATTCATCCAGATGGCACTGTCCTTGTGAGGTTTTTGTTTGAAGCTACATGCTTTTGCTTAAATGTATTTTAAAATAAATCTACTTTTTAAAGAGTTAAGTTAATTAACTCTTAATTTTTAAATATAAATTAATAAAATAAATAGATTTTAAAAATAAATATACTTTTTAAAGAGTTAAAACGTAAGTGGACAGGCTTGTAGATAAATCTTTCTGTTTCTTTGGAAGAAAAAGTATTTTGATTTTTTTTTTAAGAGGAGAAAGTGTTTTCAGGTGAGAATGTCAATCCAGAGCTCATGATTTCTTTAATATTTGCAATTAAATCTTACATACCAGAAGTTCTCCCTGCCTTTTGCCCTGGCAGGTGGAGAATTGGTATCTAGAGTTGAGATGTTTTAATTACTGAATGCAGATTTATGGGATGCTTGGCTGGTCTGGCTTCTGGTGTTAATTCTGAACTATCAGGCAAAGATGGTACATTTTCATATTACAGAAACCATTCTGTTAAGAGCCTATAATGAAATCCTGTTCACAATTTGCCTTTCAAATTAATGGGCTGAACTAGTCTAGGAGGAGGATTACAGAGCACTCTGTCTCTCTGATGTGCCCTAATGGAAACAAGAAACAATTTCACTTCATTGCCATATGTTTTGGGACTAGCACTGAGGAGATGCACTCTGAATGCTTCAAAAAGAAATTAAAGGTAAAGAAATTAATTAAATTCTTCTCATCAACTCTTTCTTCAATGTGAAGGTCCAGCAGCAGGAAGCAGAGAGAAGATGGGAAGAAATCCAGGCTTATCTCAGGAAAAGAACAGCAGAACATGAAGCAGCACAACAAGGCAAGTATCACAAAATTCCCAAATAATTCTTACTGCAATGAACTGGCTGTTGCCATTTGTAAAAAAAGGGCATTATTGAATAAATGTCTTAAATAAAGCTCAGGTGAAGTCAGCCCTGCTTCAGCACCCCTGGGGAAAGTGTTTTGGGATCCCAGGTAGTCTGAATGCTGATGGGGGAGCTGAGCCTTGTTGGGGTGAGGTTCCTAATCAGCCTCCCCATTTACAGTGAAAATGATTTCCCCCAAAGTTAAATATTGACTTCTGAATTAAAATCCTGACATTTCTGCTGCAGATGTGCAGAATAAGCTTGTGGCCAAAGACAATGAAATCCAGAGCTTGCACAGTAAACTTACTGATACAATGGTGTCAAAACAGCAGCTGGAGCAGAGGATGCTGCAGTTATTGGAGGCTGAGCAAAAGAGAGCTACTGAGGAGGACTCCATGCAAATGCAGGTGCAGGTAGTATTCCTCGAGTGTTTTAAGGGTTTGGGGTTTTCCCTTTCACTCTGTGTCTGTAGAAACACAGAAATATCCCTGAAATGCTGCTTTAGTGAAGCTTCCCCACTGAAAAAAGGATGAAAAAACTCTTTTTATGGAGTGAGACCTTGTGTGTGGTGATTTGAGGATGTGTGGGGCCACCTCACACTTGGGGCAAGTCAGGAAAAGGTGCTGACCCCATTTCCCAAGCTGTGAAATGATCCATGGTGTGGGGAGCACCCTGGCAGAGCAGCAAACCTTTAATTTTTGTGTGATCGCCCTCCTCCTGGCATCAAGTGGTGAGAGGCAGCATGGACATAACCTTTGAGGGCTTCAGGGAAACCAGATGGGTTATGGTGGAGCAGGGAATGTTTTTCCTTGATACAGAACAGGTTCTGGTGCTTCCACTCCCACTGGTTGGTTGTAGTGGGGAGAAAAAACAAACCAGCATCTTTTGTAAAGTGTCTGACATGTAAATGCTGAACTGTTCTTACTAACATAATCATGGCTAAAAGCTAATCCTAGCAAAAGTGGAGTAGCTGCAGATCTCAGCCTGCTTTTCTTTCTGTGCTCTCTTACAAGGAGCTGATAGAGCAGAATGATGCTTTGAATGCTCAGCTTCAGAAGTTTCATTCACAAATGGCAGCCCAGGTACAGCATGTTCTCAGACTTCCTTTTGTAGTCATGACTTGTGAACTTTCATTAAAAGTAAGACTTTTTGTAGCTGGGTATGAGATGCAATGCTGACAGCAGAGACTTATTAGCATCCTCTTTTCTAATGTTCTTTAAACTGTTTTAAAACTTTAAGCTTCTTTTTTTTGGGGAAAAATCCATTTATTTCCTCCCATAATGGCTTTAATTTATAACTAAAGGGTACAGTACCTTTTTCAATGGTTTTTGTCCTGTAGCTTTGCATGTCTACAATTCTGTCTTGTGGTTCTTTTGGTCTTTCTGCAGTCCTCCTGTGAACCACCTGATTGTGCTTTTTCCCTTGTGGTAGCTCCTCTATCAAGCTGTCTGTTCATTTTAGTGCTGATTTCTGTGCAGAAGCAAAAAAGAAAAAAAAAATCACACCAAAACCCCACCAAACCTGCACAATGCCTTTCTCGGTTATTTTAACATTTTAAATTTTGGTGTAACTAGTTTCTTACAGACATTATTTCTGTTGTAAACACTGTGTAAAGCCTCAGGATCACTGGAGTTGCCTCCATGTAGAGGAAGGTCACAGAAATCAGCTCAGAAAGGCTTTGGGGGTACAAGTGGAGACTGTTCCTGTGCAGTTGGATGCTTCCTTCTTTTAATCATGGATGTGCTTGATGGAATTTGATTAAATTCAACATCAGGCTGAAAATCTGGCTTTGCTTGAAGTGCTTTAACCCATTGGGTGGGGAGAGCAATGAGGGAAGAGCCACTCTAGACTTCCAGCATCTTCATGGCCTGCTCCTCTCATCCCTTTAAGGGCTTGGGAAATAAATTCCTATGGAAATTGGACTTTTGGTTGTGAGTTACACAGGGAGGGTGCTGGAGGTGTGTGCTTTCCCCAGGCAGCCTCAGCTAGCCATGAAAATTCAGGGATGTTTTTCCAGCATGCACAGTGGGGGTGAAAATAACATTTTGGAGAAGGGAGTTGGGGCTGCATCCTGCTCTGGATATCAGGGGTGATGAAACTCCTTTAGTTGTTAAAAGGGACTGGAATTGTGAGCATGGAAGTTCTGCCACAGTCTGCAGAGGTCCCTTCAAATCCAGTGTGGTGGGTCTCTCGTGCCCTGTTGTGTGTGACAGCCTAGGGACAGGCTTTTTCCAGAAGGAAAAATGCTACTTGTTGAATTTGTGATGTTGTTTCTGTTCACAACACAACTCCTGATGCACTGGGTGGGTTGGTTTTTTTCCCCCCCTTTTCCCCCCCTTTTTTCCCTCTTTTTCCCCCTTTCCCTTTCCTTTCTTTTTCCCCTTGTTCAAATTTTTTTTTTTTTTTTAATTGGAGTATTATGTCAGCAGAATATTCCATAAAGCACTCAGTTGCTAGGAGGGAAGTACTGGTGAGCCTGTGGCTTGTTTGAATCTAGTGAAGGACAAATATTAGGGGTCATTTTTCCCTTCATGTTGCACCAGGCCAGAAGGGAAGGGCCATTGCTATGTGTTGGTATTCCTTCAATGTTCCTTAGCCAGGAAATATTTGGAAGCATCCTGTGCCAGTTTAAAATAACCAGACAAATGCTATTCCTGGCTCAGTGTAGATGGGCATTCTTTGACTTGCTTTACTTCCAATTATTTGTTTTTTTTTTTTTTTTTCCTCCTGCAGACCTCTGCTTCAGTCCTGGCAGAAGAACTGCACAAAGTGTGAGCATCCATTTCCTCTGGGATTTTGGGATTTGGGAGGTGTTGCTGCCACCTTCCCTCCACTCACGTGCAGAGCATAGGGGAGGCACTGCTGAAGGAAATGTTGCTGTTTGTGCTTTTAACTCCTCATGAGACCACCTTGGGAGCTGGGAAACAGCTTCCTACAGATTTCCCTTCCCTGTCTGGCCTCAGGTTTGGAGTTTTGCTGTAGCTCTGAGCTCCAGAGAAAACAGCATCTCCTGTGTTCTTGATCCCTGCCTGTGTGCAGGGTCAGTGCAGCGTGCAGGAATGTGCGTGACTGTGAGAATTGTTGTTATTTGGGCTGTGGGGCTGTGCCAGGAGGCTTCTCCCTCTGGGACATGGGCTGCTGGTTGTGTTTCAGAGCTAGGGAATGTCTCATAAATTTTTTGGCAAGCAGACAGCATTTAAAATGGAAAAGCTTTTGGACCCAAAGTGTACAGTCAGCAGGATTTGGAGCAGGAGCTGGGCTGAAGGGCCAGGGTGTATTTTGGGTTTAGCCTGATGCTTCCTGCACCACTTCCATCTACATCTTCTGTGCTGATCTCTCTCTGTTTCCCTCTTGTGCAGGATTGCAGAGAAGGACAAGCAGATCAAGCAGATGGAGGACTCATTAGGCAATGAACGTGCCAACTTAACCAGCAAGGAGGAAGAGCTCAAGGTACAATAAAAGCTGTGCAAATGCCAGCTGATCTGGCTGCATGTACAGAATGAAGCCCCCAAGGCTGCTGTCCTTGGGTCTAGAAACAGCCTTTTCAAGTACAGGTCTGCTCTGCTAGGCAAGGCCAATGCTAGACGCTGGAAAAGCTGTTGATAAGGAAACTTGTGGATTTTCCTTCCAAAAATCCCCTGAAACTTCACCCTGGAGAGTGAAAGACACTCTGTGTATGAACTGCAAATGCATTTCTTTTTTTCCTTCCTTCAGGTCTTACAGAATATGAACCTCTCCCTGAAATCAGAAGTACAGAAGTTACAGGCTCTGACAAATGAACAGGTGAAACAGTTGTTTTGCTTTTCCTCCCTTCCAGTACCTGTTCTGTCATAAATGCAAATGCAGATCTGTTGGCTTTAAGCAAGCTCTGCTTAAGCACCTTAATGGTGTGAGGCTTCCGGATTGGGCTCAGATCTGATTCCCTGCAGTTCTTAGAGCTGCTCGGAGCCCTAATTCTTCCCTCTCCTTCACCAGCAAAGTCTTCTACTTGGATATCCAAGTTACTGGAAGCATTTTGCTTGGTTGGTTTAGATTTCCAGGCATGCAGAGTGCAGGCCACTTCACAGGAGTGAGCACAGCTGCCTGTGAATATGCAGGCCTGGAATTTGCATGCAAGAGTCATAAACATCCCCCCCAAAAAAACCCCAAAGCCCACAGCTCCCCCTGCCTCACCACAGAGATGTTCTTAGAGCCAAACAAAATGCTGTCCCTGTGTTGCTGCTATATGGCCTGTTCATTACAGAAGTGGAAATGAAGTGTTTAATTAGAGATAATCCCAGTTGTCAAATGAATCTCTTGGAGATGGTTTTCCCTTTGTATAATTGCATGCTTGTAGATTGGTGCTGTAAAAGTGCATGAAGACAAGCTTACCCATTTCACTCTTGATTTCAGTCATGTGCTGGGAGGCCAAATGACTTGTTCTAGCTTTTTAATATTGTGGAATGAAAGGTTGATTGAATCATGTGATGTATCCTAAGTCTGTGTTAATCCTCTTTATAATCTAGGCTGCTGCTGCACATGAGCTGGAAAGGATGCAGAAAAGGTAAATAGCTCTGGGATTTGATAAACAATGTTTATCAGTCTTTTATGTTCTTTTTAGTAATGCTTTTTGTAAGACTTTGATGGGGAAATGTGTTTAACTGTTCTGCTCTGTCTCAGCATTCACATAAAAGATGACAAAATAAGAACTCTTGAAGATCAGCTTCGAGAAGAACTCGCTCAGATTTCAAACACAAAAGAAGAATTCAAGGTAAGAAACAGAACACGTGTTTTTGTGCTGGTTTTCAGTAAATTTTCCAGTCTCCAGAGGTTGTGGAGCAGCTGCAGAACAGTGAAATTGAACTGACCTTTGGGTGCTTAGGTAAATTAGAGTGTTGTGTTTGTAAGGCAGGAGCAATGTGGGATGTCACAGCAGAGTGAGAGGTGGGACAACACAAGTTAAATGCAGTGTCTGACTTGTGGAGAGAGAGGGCTTTGAATTCTGCTAGAGGAGGTTGGACAGTAAAAACTGTTGTGATTTCCCTGCATTCCACCTGCAAATGTGCCTTTCAAGGCCTTGGTGCTTTTGTTTGGAGTTTTTGCTGCTTGGATGATCATGCCAAGCCTCTGTTTTCTGTCAGGCAGATGTGAAAATGCTTATTTTAACTCTGCCTCTTCCCACATTTTCTCATAAGGCTGCAGCTCAACTGCTGAAGCTTTTGTTCTGACATCTGGGGTCTGCACAGCAAAGCTGCTGCTTGTTTCTGGGTGGTGTGTGCAGAGAGCAGCTTAATTCCTCCTTGCCCTCTGCCACCTTGGCCTTTTTCTTCTGAGCCTGGGCTGCTGGAAACAGAGAGAGAGGTGCTGACTCCATCCCTTGAACTCCTCTAAAGCCTGTGGTGGGTGCTGCTGCTCCTCTGATGTTTCTGGTGTGAGGTCAGTCCTTCTGAAGCTGCCACTGTCACCTTGGTGAGTTTGCTAGTGAGGAACAGAGTGAGTGGGCAGTGGCAGAGGCAGGATGCTTTTGTTGGAGAAGCCTCTGGAGTCTCCTGGAGCTCTTTGAAGCAGGCAGTAAACTTGATTCTTGTATTTAAGTGCCACTTTCAAAGAGGTTTTGATGAGAGTTGCTTGCCAGGGCTCTGTAGTTTCTCTAAGCTGTCAGAAGAGAAGAGGGAAGAAGTTTGTTCAGTTAATGAAATAGGAAACAAAGCACAATTTCAGTTGATTTTTGGAATAAAGCTGTTGATTGACTCTTGTGTGCTGGGTCACAGGTGCATAACCAGTGTGGGAAGAGGTGGCAGGCTGGGGGAAGTGGGCAAGTCTCAAGTTAGTGCCACTCTCAGGGCTTTGTGTGGTGGAACATTATAAATGGTAGGTGAGGTGAAAATGAATGTGAGAAGAAATAGGAGCATCCTTTTAGTGTGATGGTTCCTGTAGTAACTGTTCCCAGGAAAAAGGCCTTGGAGGTGTTATGAATGGTTATGTGCTGTAATCAGTTCAGTGCTAAAGTAATGGCAAAAATCACCTGCAGGCAGTTCCAGCAGTTCTTGGGAGGTGAATAGAGAGCTGAATGCAGATCATCAGCATTGTGATGGTGCAGAAATCCACAGTGTGCTCTCAACATGAAGATTATGTGCACTGCTGTTCTCTCCTTCCTCCTGTCTTTGATCCCAAACAGAAACCAGACCAGTGCTGTTCTAAATGCTTCCACCTAAGGAAGTGCTGCTTTTTTTCCCAGGCACATGAAAGAGGGAAAAGCCAGGTTCAAAACAGAGGAGTGCATTTGATCCTTACTGTTGCTGTCTTTTCCTGCTTGTGTTTTCCCTGTGAGATTTTGGGGTTTTTGCAGACCGTGTGTCCTGCTTTTCACTTTTGTAAAGCACCAAGCAAGGCTTCAAAAAGACAAAAAGCAATAATAGAGGAGGATTTTAAAACACTGTCTGTTAAGGGCTGCTGTGACCATTGTATGGAGCAGGAATGCAGGAGGAGAGGCAAAGTCTGTTTGTCCTTCCCATCCACCTCTTCCCAGGTGTGGGAGCTGTGCAAACCTCTCTGTGCTGGACTGCCAAGTCCTTGCTGTGCACTGAGGCAGCTGAAGGGAACTCAGAAAGGGGATCTTGGATGATTTGTTTCACCAGATGAGGTTTTTGTAAGAGGCAGTTATTAAATCTTGACACAATGCTGGTGCTGCTTTAGGAGGAAAATGTTTTTTCTGAGCTTCTCACTTTTGGTACTGTCTGATTCTCTGCCAGGGAATAAAGATGGTAACAGCTGAATTTCTCATGGGACATAAGGACAATACTTTTGTCCTTAATACAGAAAAGCAAGACAGAGAAGGAAAGGACTCTTGAAGCTTCCAAAGAACTCTCTGTAATGACTTCTGTGCTATTTAATTGCCTCTTTGCCATTATGGAAAAGCTGTATTTAGGCTCTGCAGTTCTGAACTGATCAAATGCCTCCATTTTCTTCCAGGTTCTGAAGGATCAAAACACAGCTCTGCAAGCTGAAGTTCAGAAGTTGCAGACTCTGCTGTCTGAGCAGGTACAACCAGTGTTTGCTGAGCTTTTATCAAATATCTTCTGTGCTTTTAATTTCTTCAGTGTTTTTTCTTAACCTGGCTGTAGGCTGAGCTGGTTGATGTCAAAACCTGATGCTTTTTTAGGTATTTTCTCTTCTGTGCAGGGTCAAGTAAGGCAGTTGTGGCTGTCTTGTAGACCTAGTCAGGAGTGTCCAAACAAAATCTGGATTTTTTTCCACTCCTGAAGACTTACATAGCTTAACACAAGCAAGAACTTATTTCTGCAACCACTCTGTCCCTTGGAAGTAGAAAAGTCTTTACCTTGTGATGTCTTTTGTCTCCTGCCCTGTATTTGTGCCCATGGCTCACCTGCTGCAGTGGTGCTCACAGGGTGCTGCAGGTTCAAAGCTGTTGTGTTGTTCAGCTCCATCTCCTTTGGGATGTTCTCTGGGAGAGCCCATATGAACATCCCTGACTTTGCACCATTGTGGAATGACAAAAATTCCTGAAACACTGGAATAAGACTGGCAGGAGAGGAAACTTCTCCTGTACTCCTGTTAGTCAGGAGCTCCCTTTTGGAGCTGCTCCTTTTACTCTGCTGGAGAACCAGACCTGCAGCCCCTGCTCCTCTGGCTCTGGCTGATCTGGTGGCCTGCCTGAAGGGCTGGAGGTGATTTTGCTTGCAGGCTGGTTTATGTTTCCCACCTGCTCTCTCACAGTGTGGTGGAGTTGAGGAATCACAAATGTTCTGCTCAGTGAGCCTCAGGTGGAGCTTGTGGTTCTGATAAATGCTGAAAAGGGGCAGATTTTTCAGGTACTGAGCTGGCTGCAAGTCCAGCAGTGTAAAACCATCAAGGCATTTGGGCTGGATCTGTCCCTCCCCTGAAAGATTGATTTTTTTCCAGCATCAGTATTAGACACATGCCATGAGGACTTTCTCTCCCTACTTTGTTTTCCTTTCTGGATTAGTGTTGTAACCAAGCTTCTGGTGAAGTTGGTGCTTTCCAATTATTTGCTTTTTAAATCCCAAACTATTATTGATCCAATTAATGATGGCCCTATTTTTTTTTCTTCATAGACAAACAAAGACTTAATAGAGCAGATGGAAAAAAGGTAAGAGACTTTGTTTTGAATCAGAAGCTAAAATAAAGATTTTGGTGGCAGTAAGGTTACTGTTGATAGCTAACTGCCTTCAAAGTTAAATTCTCTTTTTTCTTAATTTTCACTCTTGCTTTTTCAGCATGAGAGAGAGGGATGATAAAATCAAGACAGTTGAAGAGCTGCTTGAGGCAGGACTCATCCAGGTGGCTACTAAAGAGGAGGAGCTGAAGGTAAAATCCCTCTTATGATCTTTTCATGGGGAAATGGCGATTAAGTGCTCTTATGCAAGATGAATGTTGGAGTGCTCACAGTTCAGTCTGAATTCCTTCTGAACAGGAAAAGCACCTTGTGAAGATGAGGTTAAAACCTTTTATGTAAGACAGACTAAGCATGAGCATCAGTGGAGTAGAATAAATACTCTCTGTGCTTAGTCTAGGACAGATTTTGCCAAAATACCCTTTGGAATAATGGGAATATATTTCTAGAGCTGTACATTTGATTTAATCCCCAGCACACCTCTCTTGAGGAAAGGGTGTTTTGTAAAAACTTGGTATTATAGAACTTCCTTTTTTTTGGTCTTAGTTGATAATCTGAAGGGTTAAGTGGGTTATGAACTAGTGACATTTCTGGGATGGTGATAAAGTTATTTCCTTCCTGTTTATTTCTAAAGAAGGCAGTGATGAGAAGCCTGGAGAGCCAGTACAGAAATCCCCCTGTCTGTTTGGAGCTGGCTCTTGCTGGAAAGGCTGTGTCCACCTGGGCACAGCCAAGACAATGTTCTTCCCTTTCCTAACGTGCCTGAATTCCAGGGGCATTGCTGCCCCCCCTGTGCTGGGGAGGGCTTGTAAACCCTGAGGTGACTGAGCAGCCAAAGCTGTGAGCACCCCATAGACTCCTTTAGGCTGAAAAACCCCCTGAGATCAAGCCCAGCCATCCCCAGCCCTGCCAAACCACATCCCCAAGTGCCACACCCACGTGGCTTTTAAATCCCTCCAGGGGTGGTGGTATTTTGCAAGTTATTTGTTTGAAATAATATTTTACAAATTTTTTAATAATGCTGACAGTGATGTTTAGATTCTGTGATTTTTATTCTGGTAGTACTGTTCTGTACAAATGAAAATCTTTGAATTCTTCTTTATTTTGGATGTTATTATTGACTCTAGAGTAGGATCTAGACTGTTAAAGCCCATGCTGTTATATAATTTTTATTTATATTCCCAGAGTGGTGAGAAGCCTGTCTCTGGGAGAATCCCAGTATTATGTAAATACAAATAAATAAATGGGCTGTACAAAAGATGGGCTGTAATATGATTTGTTACATTTGTTTTTCTGACCTCTCGGCTCAGTTACAGCACTCTCACGTTGCCCTAATTTCCTATAAATTAGTGTCCACTCCAAGTTATCCGTGGTGAATAATTAGTCTGTTGAATACTTTGGCTCCAACACCTGCAGAGGGGAGTCTCTTCCAGACTTTCAAAGTCTTTCACTTATTCTAAAAGAAATTACTTTTCTCTCAAGCTTAACACTTTTTTCCCCCACAAACGAGGCTTTCATTATCTCTGTGTCTGCTTTCAAAGGCCCTGAGAACGGAGAATTCATCTCTGAGAAAAGAACTTCAAAGCCTGCAAATTCAGCAATCAGAACAGGTAGTACTTTTCATCTAAAACTTTTATTACACCTAAACTAAATCTGAAAGAATCTTGCTGTGGTTGCAAAAGTCAAGGGAGGAAGGTGGAGTTGCCTTTGAAGCCTGTTGGCAAAGCATCCTGTTTTCTTTCAGCGTTGGTCTGGGAGCTGATGCTTCTGTCAAATCTTTCCTTTGCAGAAGTGTCAGAAGCAGGGCAGATGTTCAGGATCCAGGCAGTGCTGCCTGGGGCTGGTTTGAGTTTGAGGGTGAGGGGTTGGAACACAAACCCTGTGAGGAACCCCTGAGGGAGCTGGGGCTGCTCAGCCTGGAGAAAAGGAGACTCAGGGCTGCCCCCATCACTCTGCGCAGCTCCTGAAAGGTGCCTGTGCTCAGCTGGGGCTGGGCTCTTTCTCCAGCAGCACTGACACAACCAGAGCACACAGCCTCAAGCTGTGCCAAGGGAAATACAGGTTGGATAGCAGGGAAATGTTTTTTACAGAAAGAGTGATAAAGTTCTGGAATGTTCTGCCCGGGGAGGTGGTGGAGTCCCCATCCCTGGGTGTGTTTAACAAAGCCTGGATGTGACACTGGGTACCAGGGTTGAGTTGGGGCTGGGTTGGACTGGATGATCTTGAAGATCTCTTCCAACCCAGTGATTTCTGTGAATTCTTTGAGTTTGCCATGCTCTGAAATGGTTTGGGTCTCCTTTTGCAGAAGCCTGGAGCAGCAGGCATGGCTGGCAGGCAGCTTGTACTGCCTCAGCTTCATGATGAATGCTTGAGCTTCCCAGTGTGAATCCCCACTCTGCAGGTGTCACTTATCCCCTTTCTCCTTGTGTCTGCTCAGTGACACTGTCAGTGTTGTCACTTCTGATGTGCTGGTCAGGAAGGGCCTTTCCCTGACATCCAGCTCTGCTTGGACACCTCAGGAGGGCAATTAGCTCCTAGAAAATCATGTCTGGAAGAGGGGAGGCACAGTGACCCTGTGGAGATGTGCAACAGTGTCAGTATTAAAGGGCAGCTGATGAAATGATGGTCCTGAACCTCACCCTCTCCTGGTAAAGTTGGTGTGGGTTTGCTTTTGTTTTCCTGGAACTTGCAGCAAGCTGAGTATTACCGCTTTGCCAGGAGCTGGAGACTAATTTTCTCAGGAGCAGCCAGATAAGTAAAATATTAGGCTGCTACATAGTTCCTCCAGTGCCAGAGAGCTGCAGCTCTCTATCCTCACCCCTCAACATTCACAGATTGTTTTGCTCTGTTCTGTTTTTCCTAAGATGAAGCTCTGTTTTTCACAGGTTTCCTTCCAATCACTGGTGGAGGAACTGCAGAAAGTGTAAGTTAGTGCACAGATTTAATTTTTGATTAATTCTCTCTGTCTTTATTCCATGACTACAAGTGTATTGCTTCCCTGAAATAATTGCCTTTTGGCTGGGTGACGTGTGTGTGTGGCAGGAAGCATTTCCATTTTTGAAACATGTCACAGCAGATCAATACCTGCTGAAAATTCAGTTGCTGCTCTGCTAAGCAGTTAATTTCATAAACCTGGCTTTGACTAGGTGAGGAATTGCTCTGATTTGTCAGATAATCATTTTTGTTCAGTAGGCTCTTGAAAAGGAATAGGATTGTCCCCTGTGTGTTTTAAGTTGATAAATACTTTGCTGGAATGTCCAGTGAAGGCTGATTTTAAGTGTGTGTCATTCCAGGCACTCTTGATTTCTTAATTTGCATTTTTTGACTGTAATAGTATTGATTTAGCATGTGAACTGCTGGTCATATAAAGCCAGCTGATTCTGCACTAGTCCCAGTCTTATTCTCCCTATTTGTTCCTCCTGCCTGGTCCCACTGTGGATCCCTGAAGCTGGTGATGGGATGTGATGTGATAGCAGGACCAAATTCTGTTTATTTGCTTGAGCAGCACATTTTTTTTCAGCCAGCTTATGGTGTTTCTCTGCTCTTTTTAAGGATCCACGAGAAAGATGGAAAAATAAAATCAGTGGAAGAACTCCTACAAGCTGAAATCCTAAAAGTAGCAAGCAAGGAGAAGACTGTTCAGGTATCTGTGTGCAATCCCTGCAATTCCTTTGTGTGTTGGTGCCACAACCACATTTGTCTGTTACTGCATGGCATTCTACAGTGATCAATCTGTAGCATCCATTTTTGTGGTGTTTTTGTGTTTCCATTGTCCAACCCTGTCTTGTTTTGTCATTGAAAAGGCTTTGACACAGGAAATAGAGGCTCTGAAAGAAGAAGTAGGAAATTCCCAGCTTGAGATGGAAAAACAGGTAAAATACTTTAGTGGCAGCAGTGTGAACCAGCCTTGCCTTGGATGTGCTGCTCACTGTTTTTGTTCTAGTGTGTTCTGTTTCACTGGTGAATGTCCCTGGGTAAGGAACTTTTTCATGCTGGAGCTACACTGTTCTTGGATATAAAGCCATAAAAATGTAGGATAATTAATGATATCCTTCAGAAACCACACACCTCTGGAAGCCTGAGCTTTTTGGGCTTTTAGTATAAACTTTGGCAAGAATTGCTGTAGTTTAATGCATTGCAACATGAGCTCTGCCTGGGCACACTGTCCCTGTAGTAAACATGAAACCCTGGGGCATCCCTGGGGGTGACAACTTGGAAATCTCAAGTGCTGAAGTTACTGCTCCTGTCTGGCCTTTCTGTGTTGCTGGAGCAATACTACAGGCTCAGGTAAAAACCAAGACTGTTTATTTTTTTTTCCCCATTGCCCAAAAAGAGTTCAGTCTTGGCACAGTCAGTTTTACTTTAGCTGTCAGGAATGCAGGGATGGAGGAGAATGGGCTTTTTTGGCATGATTGCTGTCTGGCATCCAAAGCGAGGGAAGCCCACGTTTCCTCAGGGAGCCCATTCTGCAGGCAGCTCAATCCTTTGTGCTGTCAGGAAATGTGCTTGTTTGTGTGGGTTGTGATTTTGGTCTGCACTCTTTTCAGTCCCTTTAGCTACATTCCAACGTGTCACCCCCTGCTCAGGGTTAGAGTTTTGTCCTTTTTAGGCAAAGCTTCACAGAATGTGTTTCCGCCTTGGGCTTTTCCTCCAAAGCAAATTTCCAGGAACTGAGGGAGTTATTTGTGTGTATTTCCTTCCCTGGAACTGTCAGAGCCCAGAAAAAAAAAATGCAGTTTAGATTTGCTGTTTCTGGAATGCTCTGTGAGGAATGCTTGCTCCAAAGGTGATGTATCTGTGCACCTTTTGGTTTCCTGCAAACAGAAGAGAGATTTTTGGGAATGTCTGAAACTCCTGCTGTGTTGTGGTAGAGGATTGGCAGATAACCACTGTCAGGCTTTCACACAGCATTCAGAAGTAACATTCCCACTAAATCTTACATCTCCAATCCACATTCAGCCTAAGAATGGGAATTTAAGGGATTGCTGACTTTTCAGAGAGCCCCAAAAAGCACTTCCTTATGCAAAGCTCTCAGTGGCCAGGGATGATCTCTGTGGTTGGAGCTGCAGTTGACAGTGAGGTGGTTGGTGGTCACAGTCACTCTCAGCTTCTTCCTCTGTGTCTCCTGTGGGCCTGCTTGTTGTTCCCATTTGCACTGTTTCCTTTGCTGCTCTGGAAGTCATATTTTAAATGTGGAGAATGTAAATAGTTGGAGACACTTGGTGCCTTGTAATTAAAAAAAGTGCATTTATGCTTACTGCAGTAAATGGTGCCACTTTTGAAAATGTCTGGTAGTTTTTCCCTGTGTTTCTCCATAGAGCAATTTTTAGCATTTGTGTGCCTTTTCCATGTGCATTGAACTGAAGTGCTGATTATTTTCTTTAGGTCACAATAACATCACAAGTCAAAGAGCTTCAGACTCTGTAAGTGCAGTTGTTCGTTCTGGTCTGCCCTGTGCACCCCTTAAATTCAAGTCAGGATGGAGGGATGTGGGCAAGGCATGGTGGAAAACCTGCTTTGGTAACACCTGAGCTGTAGGGTGGGGAAATGATCAGTCAGTCCCTTGTATCCCCAGCTGGGGAGGAGCAGGGAAGTGTTTTTGGGTGAGGAGAGCACACGTTTGTGAAACCCCTGCAGTGTGTCAGCACAGTTTGCTTTTACCTAATGAGCAGTGCCACTGATCAAGGGCATCTCCTGCTAACCCAGGCTGAAGTAGAAGTGCTCACACATTGGTTTTTAGTAGGTGAACTGTGCATGTGCCTTTGATCACAGATTCTGCTTTTGTTAGGTGCTGTAAATCATAGGATGTTTTATTTCCAGATGGATGAAAGAGCAAAGGGTTTATGCTGTGTTTGTGTGTGTTCAATGGCACAGGTTGAAGGGGAAGGAAAAGCAGGTGAAAACCATGGAGGCCTTATTGGAAGAGAAGGAGAAAGAGATTGTTAAGAAAGGAGAATGTCTGCAGGTAAGCTGCTTTAATATTCTGAAGGGAAATAAATTCTGTTGCAGCTTGTCTGGCTGGGAAAAATAAAGCCACACTTCTAACATTGCTTTTTATCTATCCAAAGGGTCAGAAGGATACAATTGCACAATTAACCAGTAAAGTTCAGGAGCTGGAACAACAGAACCTGCAACAACTCCAACAGGTACAGCCTGCAGAGTGGATGTGGTTTGGGAGTGCTGCTTGGTTGAACAGGAAGCTGTTTTTTCTCCTCTACCTCACACAGAGAATTTGCATTGGCTTCAACTTAGAGATGTTTTAAATCCAACTTGACTAAGCTGTTTATAATGCAGAGAGCCCACTAGTTCAGCTGTGTTCATCCAAAACAGGTTTTACACGGCTAGCAAGTTCTGGGAGGTTTTAACTGGGATGATACTGTGCATAAAGAGGAGCTTTGGTGGTCTGAAAGCCTTGGAGCTCACAGACAGCCCCAGCTGTGTCCCAGCCACCTCCTTGCCAGGCTGAAGCAGCATCTCTGCAGGGCTCTGGTCATGCAGGAGCTTTGGCTGTAACTGAATGTAGCAGAATCTCTTGAAGTGGTCAGGCTGTGCTGTGATTCCTCCCTGCCTTTCCCTGGGCTGGAATATTTTGGCTTTTGATTTCCTGCACTGGACTTGAGAGCAGACAACTGGACAGCCTCGAAGCCAGGTGTTACTTAATGGAAGAATTTTTCCAATAAGGTGGTATTCTGGCTCAGTTTGGATTTTTTGTTGATGGTAAAAGGAGGAGACTGAGTTGAACTTTTATTTTGGGTGGATGTCTAGACACAGGCATTTATCCCAGGGGGAAGATGGAATGGAGAGCAATTGGCTGGTGTGAAGTTTGGGATGCTTGGTGTAAGCTCTGTTTCTGAAATCCATTATGTGATTAGATATTCTTGGAGCAATGCCTGATGCAAAATTCCTGGTATTTCTTTGGCAAGTGTCTTGCAAGCTGTGTGTTGCCCCTTCTCGTGCTGTTAATTTAGAAACTGTGCCATCAAAATGAGACTGGGAATTACTTTTTCAGGTACCTGCTGCGTCCCAAGTCCAGGACGTGGAGAACCTGTGAGTATGCAGAGTAGCACTTCCTCAAGTGCCTGCTGGGAATATGCATTGAGTTTATCTCCAGCTGGAATGTTTGAATTGCTGTCAGGAATTTCATGGGCTTTGCTAAAATAAGCTGTTAGTGCTGGTGCCTGCTGCCATGCCTGGTGTCCCTGCCCTGAGCTGTGTGCTCTCACACTGGGAATGTGCACCCAGGGCTCTATTAACCAGTGGAATTGCTGCTGCTTCTCATGCCTGGTGCTAATTCCTCCTGCTGTTCAGCATGTTGGAGGTTGCAGTGCCCGTGGCTCAGTCGGTGGCAGCAGCAAACAGATCCGGTTTGTGCCATTTTCAGGATGAGATGAAATAGCCAATTCAAAGCTCCTGTTTTATGGAGGAATGCTGCCAGGCTTTCCTCTGCTTTGTCTGGCTGCTCCAAGTCAGAGGAAGGTTGTGTGAGACTGCCAGAAAGGGCTTTGTCTGCAAAGCAGCTCCTGGGCTGTGCTGCTGTCCCAGCAGAGCTCAGGTACAGCCTGTGTCTGGTACCTGAGGCAGCCTCAACACACAAAATGTATTTATCTCCTGCTGCACAAACTGCCCCAGTGTGAGTGGCTGTCCCTTTTTAGCATAAATTCTTTTAACATTTTTTTCCCTACTTTAACCCTTTCTCCTTACTTTCCAAACTATCTCTGCAGGTTGAAAGGGGAAGAAGAACAAACGAAGAAGTTGAAAGCTATGGTGGAAGAAAAAGAGAGAGAAATTGCAAACCAAGTTAAACAGTTACAGGTAAAGTTTTGATAGAAACACCTTATCTTGAGGAGTGTGTATATCTCTATATATATATAGAGTATATGTATATGAGTGTATATCCATATATAATATATCTGTTTATACATTGAGTGTATATTGCCTTTTTTCTTTCAACAGGATGTGCAAAAAGAAAATGAATCTTTCAAAGCTCAGATACAGGAATTAAAGCAGGAGAACTGCAAACAGGTACAGCTTCCAATTGCAGTGTTACTGAGAGAAGTCAAAAGTGAGTGGTGGTAGCTTGCATGGATGGCATGGAAAACCAGGAGTTGTACTGCCCATGGAAATCCAGGGGCACCTTTGGGGTTGGGTTGTACTGAGCCAGCTTTTCTGGCTCTTGCATATCTGTTCCTGCTTCCTTTTATCATATGGATTTGCAGCCTTGTGCTCCTCCCTATGCCTGCTGTGTTCCTGGCCAGAGGAGGCTGCACAATTCCCTCAAGGGCCCAGAGTGCAGCTTTGTGGTGTTGCAGCAGTGCCTGTGAACAAGGCACATCCTGGTCTTTGCTGTTGCTCTGCTCCTAACACATCTCTGATCTCTTTGTAGGCATCTCTGGCTGTCCAAAGCGAGGAGCTTCTGCAAGTGTGAGTACTGCCAGGTTGTTGAATGCATTAGAGAATTGATTCAGTTCACTTAATTGCTCAGGAAATTTAGAAATAAATGCCAAATGTACAATATCAGACTACATGAAGTGGCCAGTAAAAAAGAAATAAATTAAATTACTGTCTTATAGAAGTTGAGCATGGGAGATTCTGCTCACAGTGCTAATCCTCAGGTGTAATCTCCTGCAGACAGACAGTGCTGGCAATATGTTGTGCCCACCATAGAAGCAAGTCTTGATTGATGTTATTTTGAATGCATGCCAGCTCAGCTTATGGCTAAAGAGTTAAATGTTGGTGTTTCAAGCAAAAGTGACAGGCTTTTCTCTTGGAACTTCAGCTTAGCAGAGTGTTGTTCCTATTACAAAATCATGTGGAAATCTCTTCCAGGGAAAACCTCAGGGGTAAAAGTGTGTTATAATGTGGGGCTGAAGCACATTAAATAACTATGTGGTAGCTAATGCTATATTGTGCTAAGCAAATTGCCACTGTCATGCATTTTTAGCTGGCTGAATTATTTGTCTTTCAAGTTAAATGACTTACAAATTGTGGATTATGTGCTTGAAAGGGAACACTCTCCTCCAGCAGGCGGTGCCTGTTCTGTGGTGTTGTACTGGCGTGGGCTGGCTGACTCTACCCTCAGCTAATGTGTTGCCTTTCCATGGCCCTGCTAAATGTGTGCAGATGCCTGTTGTAGGCAAACAACAGCTTTACAATGGGTTTGCTCAGGCTGAGTGCTTCAGGGAGCAGTGGGAAGCAGGCGATGCTGCCAAGTCAGTGAAAACAGCTTTTCAGAGAGAGCTGAAAAGGGAAGGGAAGGCGAGTTAGTGTGTGGGAAAGGGTGTCAGTGCTTCACTGGGAATTTCTTCAATGTCTCCTGACTTGTTTGTGGTTCCCTTTGTTAATTCAGGGTTGCAGGCAAAGAGAAGGAAATTGCCAATCTCCAGAGCGAGCTCGCCTCTCAGAGAAATGCTTTTGAGCAGCAGAGGAAAAAGAACAACGTAAGGAAATTCTTCCCCCACCACTCCAGAAAACCCCCAAAACAGCCAAACCTGTGTTCCCAGCACTCCTTGAGGCCTGGGGCATTTTGCAGAGAGTGTTTCTGACAGCTGTATCGTGTCCCTGGGTGCTCCATTCCTCTTGGGAGTGACCCAGCACACCTGACTTCACTGCTCAGAGTTGTGTCAGCTCCTGGATTTGTTGATTGGATGAGTGGAAGGAGACTTGCTAGGGGACACATCCCACAGCAGGTTCTTGGATTTGGATTCAAACCTGGTTAACCCTGTTCAGAAACATGTCCTTTGCCAAGGGCAGGGAGGGTGGGAGGAGGAAAGGAGCTGTGCTCTGACAGAGTTCTGGTCCTTGTGTGGGGACATGGGGCAGGAATTAGCTTCAGGGAGCTCAGATCTGGCTCTTCCCCTTCATGAAAGTGGCTAATCCTGATCTTCCAAAAGAAGTGAAGGACTGAGCCTTCCTGCAGCTGCTGATGGTGCAGTCTGGGTTCTTTGTAGATGGAATTAAAGATTGTATCTTCTATCACAGAGCTGTGGAGTTACTTCCTTGTAATGCATTACCTGTGCAGGCAGGGGAGTGTTCTCTTTTAACTTATATGGAAGAAAGTTAAAATACAGGGTGTTTATCTCACCTGTCTCTCCTTGATACCTTGTAAAATCCAATGAATAGCAGGCAATAAGCTTTATTTCTTAATAGTCAGACAATCAAAGGAAAGTGCACAAAGAAAATATTGAGAACTTTTGAGCAAGGAGTGCTGTTTAAGAGCTGAAATAAAGTAGAGAGAAAGAGGCTAAGTAGTCTCAGCAGACAGATGAGCTGGAAAGGTAGAACAGAAGGTTTGTTTCCTGCAGAGTCACAAGGTCTCAATACCCTTTGTGCTGCAGGCAAAGTCTGGCTGCTGCTAAAGGCAGACCAGGCCTGTAGGTCCCAGCTTTTTCTCAGTTTTATCCAATGTTGTGTTTATATCCTGTGAACAGCCCTTAGGATTGTGGGCTAATAAAAGTGGTGAAGTAAAACTAGTGTAGGTCCTTGCTAGGCTTTTGATGAATTCAAAATGCAACCTTTCCAAAATAACCCTTTGCTAAAGGAGGTTTGCTCTGAGGGTTGGAAAAATGAAATCTAAATCCCAAGCACTGTAATCTCCTTGCTGCAAGGCCCCACCATCCTTCAGAAGAGCTGTGAGGCTGCTCTTAGAAGAGCTCTCAGGCTCTCACTGATTGTGTTGACATCTTGTGGAGTACACGTTTGATGACCTCGCCAAGAAAGACGCAGGAGGGTGGCACCGTGGCCTTCCCACGTGGATCTGGGATGTGCTCACCTCTTCTGAGATCCCAGAGCCTCCCAGGAGGGCTGCTGAGCACCAAACCAGCTCTCTGTGGGTGCAGTGGAGAGAGCTGCAAACCCTGAGCTGTGCGTTCCCGAAATCAGCGCCGGGGTTTGGGCTGAGGTGCGGTTGCAGGATCAGGGGTGTAATTGTGCACACCTCCATGTCTCCTGGGTCCGTGCTGGGTTCTGCACTGCAACATGCCTAACACTCTGTTGTGTAATCTGTGGTTTGGTGTCTGTGTTCCTCACTACTTTTGAAAACTTCCCTCTTTTCTTCTTACAAGTGCAGTCAAAGTGTGGGGTTGCTGTGGTGATAATGCTCTGCAGTAACATTTGCATCAGTTTTGGACACAGGGGCAGGTTGGGCAGAAATTGGCATTTTTCCCTCCCACTTTTCATTCAGACTCTTTGAACATCACACTTGTTTTTGCTAGTGTATGTCATACTCCCCAGCAAAATCACCTTGCAGTAACCAGCATTTAAATGCAAATGGTGGAATGTAATGGGAAATATTTCTCTGAAGTAAAAGCACAAACAGTTTGAATATTGGCTGAACTGAAATCATTCTTTCTAAAAATGATTAGGACCTTCGGGAGAAAAACTGGGAAGCAATGGAAGCATTGGCATCAACTGAAAAATTGCTGCAGGACAAAGTGAACAAGACTGCCAAGGTTGTAATGTTGACTGCTAGAAATGATGCATTAAGCTAGAAGCAGATCTGCAGCTGGTTCTTTAAGTGAAATGGAGACATTTAACTTTTACTGCAGTTTAAGTATATTCTCTTCTGAGTGATCATTCGTATACTTTCACCTCTGCTTCTTCCTGTTGTCTTTAGGTTGTTTGGTTTTTTTTTTTTGAATGGTTAGTTTGTGGGCATGCTGACTTTTGATTTCTGTTTGCATAATTGTTAGAGCTGTTGTGAATTGGTTTTGATTTGTGGGGAGCTGCAGATGAAAAGCTGTGCTGGTTAGCAACCTGCTTTCTTCTACTGGGCTTTGGCTGTGCTTGAGCAGATCTGTTGGACCTGGGAAGAACCAGAACTAAATTATTATTAAAAAATCTGGGAGCTTCTCAGAAAATTCTCACCACAGCTGCGAATTTCCTCCTTGAAAGCACGTGAAGCTTAACAGGGAATATTGGACCAATGTTCAAAATGATATGGGATGTGAATTGCTTATGTTTGCCATGGGCCTGATTCAGTGTTCATTGCCACTGTGCAGAACTCAAAAAAAAAAAAGCATCCAACTAACCCTAAGAGCAGCAGTCAGGCAGCCAGGAGCAGAGGAGCTCTGCTTTGGGGTTGTGTGTCTGTTCTGGAGCTGTCTCTGTGCTGGCAGGAGCCTGTCCCTGCTCTCACTGTGTGCTAGTGCTTGCCTGCTTTCTGCTGCAGCTGGAGGACTTCAGCAAAGCCTTTTGCCCCTTCATGGTGGCTCCTAAATTGCTGCCAACTAACACCCAGCACAGCCTCACCACCTAATGTCTCCTGTCTGTTTCTGTCTCTGAATCTCAACCTGCTCACGCCACCGATCCCTTGCAGCAGAGGAACTCAGAGCAGCACTGATGTCAAAGGGAAAAAACCATCCCAAATTATCAGTGGAGGATTTTGGCTGAAAGCTGCCCTTGTGTGCAGTGTTTCAGGCTTTCCACATTTAAGTTTAAATGAGAGGCTGAGTGTTGTATGGCTAAACTAACCCACATGTCCTGTGGCTGCTCTGCTTTTAATGTTAAATACATGGAAGGGCAGATCTGTGGTGCCTGTGGCTCTGGGTATTTATATTTGCACAGCACTAACAAAAAACACCTGGAGATTGTCACACAGCTCTAATAATTATCTCCCATTGCATCCAGGGTTGGGAAAAGAGGATGTAAGTGGCTTCCTCTTAAGTGTTTAAAAGTAATGTTTGAAAGTCTTACTTTCTTGGCCTGGTTCAAATGTGCATTAACACAAAGTTTCCTTTTGATTTTAATTCTCTGTTTCTGAAGTGATGACGTTATCTTACGGTGATTTTTTTCACACCTAAAATTATCTTAAAAATACAGATTGGAAAATAAAAATAGTTGATTGACTAAACTATTTGATTTTGAGCTCACTTCACTTGAGTGGCAGGGCTGGTGTGATCTGTGGGTGCAGTTACTCAGCACAGTGCAATTTGTGTTGTGGACAAGTGAACAATGGTGTAATTTCTGTACAAACAGGCTAGATTGGAGGAGAACTTCAGAAAATAAAAGCTTAAGTGAGAGCAAATGCAAAGGCCAAATTCTGAAGCAATTTGGTGCCCATTTCTGAAGCAATTTACTGCAATTTTAGACACTATAGCTCCTTTCTCACTTAGAAAAAGACTTCCTGGGTTAAGTAAATTGCTGTAGGCAGAGGAGAGGCTGTTGCCAGGTCAGTGAGTGTGGTGCCCAATGTCACCTGTGCCCTCCTCTTGCTTTAGGAGAAGCAGCAGCACTTGGAAGCTGCCGAGGTGGAGACGCGCCAGCTCCTCCAGAAGCTCTTCCCCAAAGTCTCTCTCCCTCCCAACATGGTAAGAGAAGTGGATCTTCTTAACCTCCTGCTGGGGTCAGGGAGCTCTGCTCCTGCTGGGCTAGGCAGCCCTGGAGTGTTTCCTCACAGCCCCTCTGTCCCAAGGGTTTTGCAGTGAGCTGAGAGTATCTCTCACTGGTGATGCCTGTACTTGCACAGGGAAGCAAAGCTATGGATGAGTTGCTTCAAGAAGTGTTAAAAGAGCAAAATAAAAGTTATTATCTTCTGGTTTTTATGCCCCAACATCTGATTTACCTGTCTGTTTTACCTTGTGTCTCACTGAGATAGTAAATTTTCAGGGGTGGATAATGCCTGCTGTGTTTGCTCACTGGCACAATGGGATCTCTGTATTCCCAACCTTTCCAGAGGAGCTGCAGTGCCTCAGTGACACTTAATACAATTTAGGGGGCTTTATTTTGTTCTCAAGCACTGATTTCCAATTTTCTATTTTCTATTTTTGATGGCTTTCAGTGATTTTTGGTGAATTTCAGTGATTTTTCAGGGAAAATGCCCTGGGTTCATGGGGTTCAGATGGGGTGAATAACATCAAGTGAGTCTGGAAACATGGGTGCATTTCATTTATAACCCCTAGAGGTTTTGAATATTCATATTTAAAATTGTTCCCAAATGTGCTAAAGGAAGTGTCCTGATAAAAAGACTTTCTGTAACGTTATAAAACAACCTTCTTAGAGTTACACAGCATCTGCTTGAAGTGCTCAGGGATTTGGGGGAAGATTCCTTTGAATGTTCAAATGCTTATGCAGAGCCCTGACACTTGCAGGGAGCCCTCTGTCACCCAGCTGCATTTCAGCTCATCCAGGCCCCCCTGAACTGTGTGTGTGTCTCATCCCCTCGTGCTCCTGGGCTGCTGCCAGCTGTGTGTGGCTGAACAACAGCCATGGGGCTGTGTGTGAGCTCCAGGGACTTGGGGCACTGCTCCCTCAGCAGTGGGGAGGGAAATGTCCTGAGGAGAGCTCTCCTGAGGTTATTCTCAGCCTAAACTGAATGATTTCCCAACAGAGCCACAGTGAGTGGATATGTGGGTTTGAGAAGATGGCTAAAGAATACCTAAGAGAGGCTTCAGGATCTGAAGATGTCAAGGTAGGCACAAAAAATGGACAGCTGGTGTGTGGGATAATGGATTTGTCCAGTATAAATCTTGAAAATTGTGCTGTGGGTTGGGAAGTTCAGGTTCTCAGGCAAGTCATAAGAAAATTATTTCATATTAATTCTAGAATGGTTTGGGTTAAATATCTTCCATTTCCAGCCCCTCTGCCTTGGCCAGGTTGTTCAAGCCTCATCCAGCCTGGCCTTGAACACTTCCAGAGATGAGTCAGCCACAGCTTCTCTGGGCGACCTGCTGTTCAGATATTCACAGAAATGTATTTGCATCTTTGCTAAGTACCTTGTGGAATTGTGAGTTCATCAAATTGAAAATCCCCATTCTCTTTTTTTTTTTCAAGTAATGGAGTTTTTTTTACAGTAACTCAAAGTTTGTGACTGAGTATTGAGAGTTGTAGGTGAACACTGCACTTGATGTTATTTTTTTGTGGGTTGGAAAGACAGACCTCCCCAGGAGTGATCCCAGCTTGTTGAAATAAGATGAATAGAACTGAAATCCATCCACTGGGATGTGACTCTTGTGGTGCCTTTCCTCCTTTGCCAGGCTATGGAGCAGAAGTTGAAGGAGGCTGAGGAAATGCACATCCTGCTGCAGCTGGAGTGTGAGAAATACAAATCTGTTCTGGCAGAGACAGTAAGTGGGATGCCTGGTCACCTCTGTGATGTTCCAGCTGCCTTTCTTCTGCTCTGAGCTTTCAAATCCCTCTCTCTTCTTAGGAGGGGATTTTACAAAGGCTACAGAGGAGTGTGGAAGAGGAAGAAAGCAAATGGAAGATAAAAGTTGAAGAATCACAGAAGGAACTTAAACAGGTATTTCTGAAGTTGTTTTTTTTTTTCCTCAGCAACCAGGCAGGCTCTGCTTGAAGTCACAGGGGGTGTCTGAGCTCTCTGAAGGCAGGTGTGGAACAGCCCTGGCTGCCTGGTTTGATGTGTGCATGGCCAGGGGATGAAAAAGGTGAAGCCTGCAACAAGTATAATAGGAATGATTCCTCATATCAGTGGTGTTCTGGTGCTCTGATACTTTGCTTCCTGTAAAGGCTGGGTTTTCATTTTTGAAGGAATCTATTTTCACTAAAGAGACTGAAAAATTGAGGATTTGTTGATATCTTTAGATTTGTGTCACTATTTCTGTTGCCATTTTTACAGAAACAAGAAAAACAAACAGCACAGGTATAAGGTCTTTGGCCATTATGATAAATCTGTGTCACAGAATGGTTTGGGTTGGAAGGACCTTTAAAGCTCATCCAGTTCCACCCCTTGCCATGGCAGGGACACCTTCCACTGTCCCAGGTTGCTCCAAGCCCTGTCCAACCTGGCCTTGGACAATTCCAGGGACGGGGACTCTTTTGCAGATGCTGCAGGAAACAGCCAAATAATAAATAATAATATTAATGCTGATGGGATAGGAAGCCAAAGATTGACTGTACAAGTGTCCCATTAATGTGCCCAGAAATATAAATTTTTCTGATCTTGGTGACTTGGACTCTGCTTTTATTGAGTACATAGGTTTTATCTGAATATATTTGTGAGCAGATATGGACTCTTTGTGCTAAAATTGAAGTATCATAGAATCATAACAGTTTTCTGAAAGCTGTTAAAGTGCTGCTCAATCCATTATGGCCAACTAATTACATTTGAAATTGCCTGCAAAGCTTTCCTTTTAGGAAGGCTCTGTTGATAGCAAAAGTGGGAAGAAAAAGAGCTTTTATGTTTATTTTCTAATCTAGAATTAAAGTAGGTCAAACAGCTTTTTTTAAAAAGTAATTTCTAAAATATCTCTGCTTAGTAAATTTGAGTGCCACTGTGTGAGCCTGGCAGCAAACAGATGATTTATAAACATCTTGTTTGAGTGGCTTATAAAGGCTGTCAGATCTGGAACTATAGATGTGCTGCCATCTGCTGCACTTACACAGCCCCAAAAAAGGCTAAAAATGCTGGGTTTGGGTACATGGATGGTGAATACTCCCAGTCTGGGAAGGATGTTTTCCTTACCATGGCTAATGGACAACTGGATTAGTGCTTCTATTCCAAATCTTTCAGGCATGTGGGCTTCTAAGTATGTCAAAGAACTTGAGCTGGGAATAGGTTGGAATGGTGTAGACTCAGTAAATTGAATTATTTGAGTGAGCATCTTATTTTGTTCAACCACTCTGATTTAATCTCTAATATTTTTAGGATAAAATATTGTAGATAATTTCTACAACCTTGTGTATTTATGCAGAGTTTGTCTCAGACCAAGCCAACTAAATATCTTTATTTTTTCCCCCAAACTGCAGATGCGTTCCGTGGTCACTTCTTTGCAGCACGAGGTGGAGAGGTTAAAGGAAGAAAACAAAGAAGTTGAAACTGTAGGTGCAGGTGGTTTTTTCTTCTTGTCTTTGAAGCTTTCTGTTGTTGAAACACAGTTTAGGCTTGTGCTGTAAATCTGAACTTCTCCCAGCCTGTGCTGCAGTTTAACCTGAGCCTTTGGGGCAGGGTTTTTAAAAGGCAGAGAAGCTGGAAAGTTGTTCTGGTTTTTACTTCTGTACTCACCCACTGGGGCTCTTTCTTGGGAGACTGAGCAGTTCACTGCTTGTTGACAATCATGGGCTTGATTCTTTCACTTTTTATCTTATTTTTGATGTTCAAATCTGCAATCTGATGTTTAAATCTGTGCGATCGCTGGGCTTGAAATGCTCTCTAAACATCATGGAATATTTGATAGAAATTTACAGCCAATTATAAGCAAATAATCAAGCCAGTAATCAAGCAATTGATACTGCAAGAAAGCACTGGAAACATCTGTTTTAACTCTGTTTTTCTGTTTCTAGCTTAAAAAAGAGAGAGAACATTTGGAAAGTGAACTAGAAAAGGCAGAAATAGAACGATCTACTTATGTTTCAGAAGTCAGAGAGGTAAACCCAATTGTCCAAGCTGTATTTTTTTTTCTTTTGGTTACCAGTTGCCTGGCAAACTAACCTAGTGCTTAGCCCCTGTGGCTGAGGAGTTTGTGTGCTTGTGACCTTAGGCTAGAGCAGCACACTAATAACTGAGCAGAAGAGAACGGGCATACCAAGGAGACAAATCCTAAAAACTCTAAACTTCATTTCAGCTCAAAGATCTCTTGACTGAATTGCAGAAAAAACTTGATGATTCATATTCTGAAGCAGTAAGACAGAATGAAGAGTTAAATTTGGTAAGAAGCTTGTTGGGCACAAACGAGGCTCCCAGCATACGTCTGAAGCGGAGACTTATTTCAAATCCTGTCTGTTCTGCTAACCTCTTCAGCCTGATATTTTTGTCCATTGAAATCATTTATGTAGTCTGACTTTTACAATTTGTCTCTTTTCTCTGCTCCTAACAATAGCATGTCTGGTTCTTAAGACTTTTTCCCAAAGTCTGTAAGACTTTCATTCCTGAAACTTCTTGAGAAGATTTGCAGTGTAGGCATATGCAGCAGCAAATGTAATGTCCTTGGAGCAGCAAAAGTGGTGCTCTCATCAGTTTGACTGGAGGATTATTCTCCTCTGGTGGATTTTTTTTTCCCCCAAAAGCTTTTGAGGATGCAGCAGTGCTATCCCTGCTCTGACTGTGCAGAGCCTTTTCCATCCTGCTCTGTATGAACAGAAATTGGCCAGACCCAAAGTTGGATGAATTCAGAGTATTCAGCCATTCAGCTGCTGACACCCTGCTGTGGCTGAATGGCTGTGCTGGCTTGGTGCTTGCATGTGTTACAGCCTGTTTGGCTGGAAATGCTTCCAGCCAATAATGCTCCTATAGCAGCTTTCTCAAGAAGGACTGGGATTAACAGGATAGACCTAAGGATGCATGGTTTTCCATTTTGAGCCCTTTCCCTTCTCACTTGTTTCAGTGACCTGTTTTTTAAGGCTGCAGGAGCAGTCAGAGCCTTCCTCTGCTTGTGTTTGGCCAGTGCTTTCCTGCTTTTGAGCCAGAATTAGGGAGGGTTGTCCCTGTCACCGTGTCTGTGGGATGTTTGGACAACCAGGCTACTGCCACTGATGGAACTGGGCTGAAATAGCTGATTGAGAAAAATAACCACCACCACAGTAACAGTGTGCTGAAGTTAATGGTACACTAGCCTCAGCAAGCAAAGCCTCTCGTTCTGAAAGCAAGGAAAATGGGAATTGAATGCATATCTGGGAGTTAATCAGTAAACACCAACCTCTTTGAGGCAACAATTTATTATGTCTGTGCACAACAGAAGCTTAAAAAGCTGAGCTCCCTGCTGGGGCAGCTTGAGTGCAGTGTGATGGTGCTGTGCTGGTGGGAGTTGTGAGGGTGTGTTAAACAACCAGCTCCATGCAGCTGCCTCAGGAATGCTGTCCTGAGTGTCCTATTCCTGAGGAATAGAAATTGTGGCATTTCAGAACGGGTTCCCCACTATTTAAAAGGTAAGCGAGTGAAAATGCAGAGGAGCTTCCTCCAAATGTGTAAGCCTAGCATTCACCAGCCCAGGTGCTGCAAAGGGGGAAACCTTCCAAGGGTGAGACAAACACAATGTGTAGGTTTGGAGTCAGTAAAAATTCAGGGCTCTGAGTAGCCCATTGTTCCCCCCTTTAATCTCCTGCTGGCTTCCAGGAAGATTGACAGCAGGAATAGTGAACATTAGCACAGCACACTTCAGAGGCACAAATCCAACAAAATTGGCACTTGAGCTCCTTGTTAGCACTTCTGTTTGAGGCTCAAGCCTCAAGTGCTCTGCCTGGTTCTGTGTGCTGTATTGAAGAGCAATCAAAATATCCTTTAAAAAACTGTGTATCCTTTGGAAAGGCTGCAGTTTAAGTACTGGCTGCAGCCAGTAGCAAGTATTCATCCCTCTTGATTGAAACAGTTCCACTATTCTGGATTGAATCTAAACACAATCGACAAGTTAATATCCCCCTGTCAGTGATTTATGCCTTGATGTGCCGTTAACAGACTGGTTAAGTCAACATAGTTGTAGTAAGTGGTGCTTTATTAAGATGATAAGTAGAGCTTTTTAGTTTATTCAGCAGTAGAGAGACTGTTTAGCCTGCTCTAGCAAGATGACAATCTTCATTTTTGTATATTTGCTGTGAATTAAGTTGGAGTCTGGGCTGACTCCCTTGATAAGAATGCTGGAGAGGCTGATGCTCCTCCTGGAATGGAGTTGAAAAGTTGAAACCACTTGTAAGGAAGCCAATGCCAACCATGTTTTTGTCTTCTGCAGTTTCCATTCTTTACCTTTATCTTTACAGATGGAGTCTCTTCTCCTTGACTGTCCTGGTAAACCTCATCATACATGTCCACTAATCCCCTGTGTGCAGTAATTGTTAGTAAATCTTACTCCCTTTGCAGTCCGTGTGCACTGGGTTAATCCCTGGGACAGACAGAGGAGATCTGTGTGTGGGAGTGGAACTGATTTGCTTGGTTACTCTTTTGCAGCTGAAAACACAGCTAAATGAAACACTATCAAAACTCAAAGTTGATCAAAACGAGAGAGAAAAAGTAGCTGGTGACTTGCCCAAGGTAAGCAGAGACCCTTAGCAGTTGCACATATAAATGTTAGCAGAACCCCTCAATGTCTGTAGTTTTGCAGTGCTGGAAATGATGATTTGAAGGAACTTGATTTGAGCTGGTGGGGTGTCTTGCTCCACTGGCTGGGACTGTAAGAGCTCTACCTGCATGTCAGAAATGCATGAAACTGCAGCTAAAATGAAATTATAAAACTGCAGTTAAAAGCTCTTGTTTAATCATCCTTCTTGAAAGACTCCCCTGTTCACGATAATTTTATGCCAATAGGTACAAGTGGTGATTTGGGGTTGACAATTCTTCATTTAAAAGAAACCCCAGCCTAACAAAAAGCCCATCCCACAGCCCTCCACCCACACTACAAGTTTTTAAATCCAGTCTCAAATGGCAGAGGGTTGCAAGCTGCTTTACAAAGCATCTGCCCTTTTGCATGTGGTGACATATCCAGTGTAACCCAGGAAACTGCAAATCCTAAAAGTTGGATCTGTGCAAGCGTGATGGGACAAACAGGTGGCTTTCCTGTGCTTTTCCCCAATGACAAGATGGGTTGGAGTGGAAAATCTTGAAGCATCAGAGGTCTCAGTGCTGTCTGTCACTCTAGAAACAAACGTGTCATGGGAGAATTGGTAAATGGAGACAGGAATAGCCTGTGGAGTGCTGGGCTCTGGCTCCAGCCTCTGCAGCACCTTGTTCCTCCAGGATAATATCAAATTGGGCTGAGTTCTTCCAGGGTTGGAGTGGGAAATGCTGTTAGGGGAGCATATTTTGTCCTGGACAGGGATAGATGATCACTAAAACACTGGAGGAGGTGAGAAGCTAAAGGAAACCTGGTGTAATAAAGAATTTAAAACATTTTGCTCTGGATAGTTGTGTTGGGTGTTGACATACAAAACCAGCTGTGCTGATGTCCATGGTTCATGGTATAGCCTACATAAATACAGAGCTGGGGTTAGGGTTTTGGAGACCTGCACTCCTGCTCTTGTGAAATTTACTGCATGATTTTTACCTGATAACCTGATGTGAGACTATTAAGGTTTCCCTGTAGGATTGCTCTCAGATGCAGACAGGCTGACATGCCACATGCTGATTGTGAGGAGACATGTCACTCTTGGCAAATGGGTTGGTCCCTGGAGCAAATCTGGCCTAAAACAGATTTCCTGGCATAATCTGGCATAAAACAGAAATCTTTCCTGCAAATGTGGCATAAAACAGAAATCTTTAGACAGAGCTAAAGATTTCCTGTGTCTCTGATGCTCTCAGGGGGATGGGGCTTTGCTCATTGTTGTGCTTTCCCTGTTTCTTCCTTTCTTTTTTTTTTTTTTTAATATGTCTTTTTTTTTAATCCTCTCTTTCCCTTACAGGCCCAGGAGTCTTTGGCAGCTCTGGAGAGAGAAATTGGGAAGGTTTTTGGGGATGCCAATGTTATTGAAAACAGCGACGTTTGCACAGACTCGGTGAGTGATTCCTGGAGCTCCTGCTCAGGGGCCACTCAAATCTCAAAGTGGTAACTTTGTGAAGTGAGGCCCAGCAGAGGAACAGGATGTTTGGGTGACTGGGGCTTTATCCAGTGCTACAGCTTGCCAGGGTGTCAAGGATTCACTGGGAATTTTGCTGCTGTCTGGATCGTGGCCTCCTTCCCGTGCCTCACATTTGCAAGGAGGAAGGGGAGGGATTCTGGGCTTTTGGTGGGTTTTTTGTTTGGTTTGGGCAAAAATGGGGAGATCCCCAGACTTGTCCCTTCAAGAAGGGAAAAGGGAAGCCAAAAATAACTCTGCTGATGACTAATTGGGCTGAAAACACTGTGGGGTTGGCCCTTCTGACATCAATAATGCCAAAGAAAGGCAGTCTTGCACAACCTGTAACACTCAGAGATTCTCTTGCCAGAACATGGTTCCTTCTGCTCCTCTGCAGCTGTGGCCAAGAGCCAGAACTTGATTTCAGCTGGAATTTGTGTTGACCTTGATGTGGCCCAGCAGCAAGATGTTGCTAAGATGAGCTTCAGCCCTGAGTGCTGTGGGTGGGTGACTCTGCAGGCTGGAGGTGTTCCTGTATCCTCCAGCAGTGACATTCCAGCTTTAGGGTCTGGAATTGGGATACAGGTGGCTCCCCTGAGCCTGTGGGTTGCTGTGAGCACGGCTGGGTGTGGAGCTGGTCCTCAGAGCATTGCCCTAAAGACACCACCTGCACAAGGGCTAGGGCTTTGTCACTGGCTTTTCCCATCTCTGGCAAAAAGAGCTTTCACACCAGCCCTGGAACAGCTTCCCAGAGGGCATTTGGGAAGGCTGAAGGAGATTCTTTCCCAGCTCAGTGGTGTCAATGGAGCTCATTCCCCATTTTTTCTGAGGGACAGAGTGGAAGGAACTGCTGTCATTTGAGGGGCAGAGGAGAACTTGCTGATAGCACAGATAATTTATATCAGCTCCTTTTAGCTGCTGAACCTAAATGGCTTCATCAGCTGTGAGAGGAAGCTCGGGGTCCTCTGAGGAGAGCTGCAGGAAAGCCTTTGCAGTCATTAGCAGGAATGAAATGGCTTTTCCAGGCTCATCACTCATGGATGCTGATGGAGCCCTGTGCTGGGCTCGCTGTGGCTGAGCCAGAGATGCAGCTGGGCCTGGGAGATTTCAGATGTGCCAACCCTGGGAGCTGATCCCTGCAGGATGGGAGAGCTGCTGAGCCCTCCCTGTGCTCCCAGGGGAGGCCAGGGGCTTTGGAGCTGATGCCTTGGGAAGGCTGACCTAGAACTGAGACTAGACTGAGTTAAAGAATAAAGTAGGGATTTATTAAAAAGCCTCAATGAATCCACCTTGGGCAGCACAGGAGCCCAGCCAGGGCTACACCCAAGATGAACCAAAATGGTCACAAAATGGGCAACCAGTCATGGGGTCTCTCATGTGACCGTGTTCACAGAGGTCTGAGGATGAGGGAAGAGATGAGGATCTGACTCCATGTTTCAGAAGGCTTGATTTATTATTTTATTATATATATTATATTAAAACTATACTAAAAAAATAGAAGAAAAGATTTCATCAGAAAGCTAGCTAAGAATAGAAAAAGAAAAAATTATAACAAAGGTTTGTGTCTCGGACAGAAAGTCTGAGCTAGCTGACTGTGATTGGCCATTAATTAGAAACAACCATATGAGACCAATCACAGATGCACCTGTTGCATTCCACAGCAGCAGATAACCATTGGTTACATTTTGTTCCTGAGGCCTCTCAGCTTCTCAAGAGGAAAAATCCTAAGAAAAGGATTTTTCATAAAATATGTCTGTGACACTCTCACTTTGATCAGTTCTGCTCCATTTGCATATTTGAGTTAATTGTCCAATTACAGCTCCAGCCCATGCAGTCCCATCCTTCTTGTTTTTCTCTCTCCAGCGCACGGTGTTTGTGCTCTTGGGCCTGAGATCTGGATCATTTGTCCTTGGTGCCCAGCTGGAGCAGGAATTGTTTTGTCTCCCTGCTCTCTGCACAGAGCTCAACATCCCGTGCTATGAATCCCAGACCCTCACACTAAAGCAGCACAGAATGTGAAAAATAGAAAAGCTCAAACTTGAGGCATCAGTGCCAGTCAGGAGCTGTGTCCCTGTCTGCAGCAGCTGAAGAAAAGCCCCCTCCAAAGCACTCCCCAGCTCGCTGTGCTGTGCCTTCATGGCTTATCCACAGGGACAGCAGTGCCATCAGAGCCATCAGCCATGGCATCTGTGGCTGGTGGCTCTGGGCAGCCCTCCTGAGCTGGGCTGTCACCAGATGTGCCCTGTGGTGGCCCAGATGTGCTTGTTTGCTTTAATTGCCTTACCTCACAAAACCCCTGTGGCTCTCTCATTGCTCTGCTCTTGCTGCACATCGTGGGGCCCAGGTTTCTGCCAGAATATCCATGGCTTTATTCTAAAGAGGAGTGTGGAAAAACAGTCCTAATAAACCTGCAATTAAGCCTTCATTAGTAAAAATACATTAATTGTCTAAGCAGCACTCTTGACAGGTAGCCATTGGCAGAGGCTGGAATTAGAACATTATCTTTTCTCCAAGCCTTTTCTGCTGCCTTTTTTTTTTGACTCTTTTTGAGGGGAGAAAAGGAAACTGTCTCCCCAGAAGCCTAAAAACCCAGCTGAAAATAGCTCTGAGATCAAAAAAGAAAGTCTTCCAGCTACTTCCACCTAGCAACAGTGCATCTTTTTTTTTTTTTAACTAAAGACCTGAAAACACATGCTTGAAAATGAACATATTTGTTCCTTCTGGGTGCTGGAACCAACCCACAAAAATTGAGAAATGATACTTGCATAAACCCTCAAACACACTCAGAGTGTTTTCTTTAGACTCTTTTGCTTTCTATTTTAAAATAGACCATTTGGGGTTTCTAATCAGCTGCTTTGTCACTTATGGGACCAGCTGATGACTAAAGGGGGCTTTTAGTGTGCTTTAAGGAAGTCATTTATATTCAGCAGCTTGCTCAGGCACTGAGCTTATTTTGAGGCTTATGTGCAATGTAATGTGCTTTCCCCCCCAGATCTCAGTGCAGAGCAGTCCATCACTGGAAACTGGGAATGCCAAGTGTGTGAAACAGCCAAGGGGGATCTGTCCAGACTGTCCAGCTCCTCTTGTAGCTGCTGGGTCTGAAATCACAGGGGCTTCCCCACCACCGTCCTCTTCCTCTCTTCAACCTCCTGTCCCAAAGAAATGGATCACAGAATCCCAGACTGGTTTGGGTTGGAAGGGACCTTTAGGACCATCAGTTCCACTCCCTGCTGAGGATGGGGACACCTTCCACCATCCCAGGCTGCTCCAACCCCATCCAACCTGGCCTTGGGCACTTCCAGGGATCCAGGGGTAGCCACAGCTTCTCTGGACACCCTGTGCCAGGCCCTCACCACCCTCACAGGGAAGGGTTTATTCTGTTTATCTGACCTAAATGTTCCCTCTTTCCCCCAGGTGATGGAGAGCACAGGGCTGGGGCTCAGCAGTGTGAGGCAGCTGTGCACCCCTGGGTTAGCAGGAGCTGCAGGAGGACTGTGCTGAGCCCAAATCCATTGGGATCTGGTCAGGATTGGCCCCAGGAGGATTGGGGATGTGTCTGTGATTCATGAGTGAGCACTGCCTGACATCAGTGAGGTCACAGAACAGAAGGGGGATGCAGTAAATGAGGCAGGGAGGGAGGGAGGGCACTGGGGGCTCCTTCCTTGCTCCTGCTGCTTCTGTGCTGCTGCCCAGGCTGCCTCACTGCTGGTCAGAGCTGGATTAATTCATCTATTGGCTGCTAATTGCCTTTACCTTTCCACTTCCATCAGGCTGTGTGACACTGCTAAGCCAAGTCTCAGCCTCGACAGACCTGGTTTTCTACTTTAGTAAGGGTAAAACAGGTTAAGGCTACCCTAATACAGATCCAGTGATTTTGTTACAGTAGAAAAATGTTTTCCAGTTGCACAGGAGTAAGAGCTTTGCTGTAGATTGTTTTGTTCTCTTGTCTGAGCCCAGAGTGGTTCCTGTAATGCTGCAGGTGCTTGAGTTTGATTTACTGCTCATTTTGCATTTCCAGCCAAATGGGAGCAGGGAAAATGGCCCTCTCTGAGCTCCCTCTAATTTCCCTGGAGCTCTGGGGAGAGATTTGCACCCACATTATGCATCAGTCTCATTCTGTGGGTAACACCAGCGCGGGGCTGAGGGATGCTGAGAGCTTGCAAACACCTCTGTGGAGCACTGGGTACTTCTGCATTGCTGACACCATGGCACAGTTGCTTATTTTGTGCTGTTAAATTTCAAGGAAAAGCTCTCCTGCAGGTGATCTGCATGTCTGTGTTCTGGGCTGAGTAAGGAGCAGTAAGGTGGGTGTGTGTTGGATGTGGAGTGCTCTGTGCATCTCTGGAGGAGTTAATCAATAAATATAATAAAATGGGTTAATTAATCAATAAATATATAATAAAACAGGGATTACACAGCACTGTTAGCCCAGCAAGGCTGACAGGCAGGGAGGCAGGAGGGGGAGAATCCATCTTCAGCTGTGACACTTCCTGATTAAGAAACTGTTGAATTCTTAGAAAAAAAAAAAAGGCATTTACTTTTGTTTCAAAACACAAGCTCAGCATTTTCATTTCAGCACAGGAAGCTTTCTAGCTTGTGGTAGCTTTCATTTTTCCTTTTCTTCCTGTTTTCTGGTGCTTGGACTGTTTGAAGCCCTCATTTAAGTCCAGGTGTTGCTGGCAAATGGGAATTTCCCAGGGGTTTGGAGCAGAGGGTGAATCCATGGGATGGCTGTGGGTGGGGAAGGGTGTGGGTCTCCAGGCAGCTGTTCCAAATGCTGTTTCACAGCTGGAGCTGCCTTGGGCTGGGCTGTTGGCTACTGCTGAGGACACATCCCTCAGCTCCTCAGTCACACCCAGCCCTTGGTGGAGCAGGAGTTTGGCTGTTCAGCTCTGGGGTCAGGAGTGGTGCCTGTGGTGCCTTGGGAAGGCTGAGCTAGAACAGAGACTGGACTGAGCTAAAGAATAAAGCAGTGATTTATTAAAAGGATCTTCCTCAATGGATCCACCTTGGGCAGCACAAGAGCCCAGCCAGGGCTGCACCCAAGATGAACCAAAATGGCCCCAAAATGCACGGCCGGGCACGAGGTCTGTCCCTGGGATCAGTTCTGCTCCATTTGCACCTTGCAGTTCATTGTCCCATTCCAGCTTTAGCCCCTGCAGTCCCACCCTGCTTGTTTTTCTCTCTCCAGCCCACGGTGTTTGTGCTCCTGGGCTGAGATTTGGGTCATTTGTCTTTGGTGCCCAGCTGGAGCAGGAATTGTTTTGTCTCCCTGCTCTGTGCACAGAGCTCACCATCCCCTGATATAAAGCCCAGACCCACACACTAAAGCAGCACAGAATCTGAAAAACAGAAAAACTGAAACCTGAGGCATCATCTGTGCACCCTGGCCTGTGTTATAAACCACATCTGTGGGGTTCAGCCAGGCTGGTGGGGAAATAACCTTTGGGGCTGGATCAGCTGTGGTTACCTGCACAATTCCTGGAAGCAGAGAGGGCTGGAGTCCCAGGCAGGGGGGTAGGAGCTGGATGTGCAGGTGATTTCCTGGAACAGGAAAGGGCTCCTTGACTTTGAACCATGTTCTCCTAAAACATGGCCATAACCCTCTGACTGACAAGAATTGTTCCCTTCTGCACCAGGAGTTGTAATTTTATACAGAGGATCTAATTCTGAGCTTTCTTGGTAATTAGATTGTAAATGAGTTTTTAATGTTTTCCTTTTTTTTTTTTCCTTCTTCCAGGAATTGAGTGATAAAAGGAGAAATGTGGTGGTGAATCTCACCCAGGATGTGGGTCACCTCAAGAAGCTGCTGGTGTCAGTAAGCCAAATGCTGTCAAAGGGATGAGGACACTACAGCCAGGTGGGTGTGGACAGTGACCCCCCCAGTTCAGCTGCTGGGAGGGACACTGGTGTGTTATGGTGGGGCTTTGTTCAAATTAACAGCTCTCATGTCAGAATATGAGACTTTTTGCAATCAGTGAATTATTCAGGTGGGAAAAGCCTTCTGAGACTGAATCCAGCCTTTCCCCCAGCTCTGCCAAGGCCAGCACTGACCATGTCCCCAAGTGCCACATCCAGGGATGGAGATTCCATCACTGCCCTGTTCTGATGCCTGACCCTGATAACACTTTCAGTGAAGAATCTTTTCCTAATGCTCATCCAAATTCCACATGCAAATCATAAAAAGCTCCTGGTAGGCACTGGATTTGTTCCTCTCTGGATGCACATGTCAATTAGCTGAGACTTATCTTGAGTCCCTCGTGTAGGGAGGTAACTCCACCCCTCCCTGCTACTTCCTGCAGCAGGATGCCCCAAGTTTTGCTCTCCCAGAGCCTTTTTTCCTCTTTGTTTGCTCCACCAGCAAACTGTCTGCACTCCCATGCTCTGATTGCTTTGGGATGGAGGATATGGAATAACCCACAGCAGTGGCTGGGAGTGTCTGAGCACCAGCCTGCCATGAGCTCTTGAACAGTTACAGACACGTGGACAAGACTTTAATTTTAATACTCAGCCAGCTTGGAAACCTGGTGATTCACAGAATTCACAGAATCACTGGGTTGGGAGAGATCTTCAAGATTGAGTCCAACCCAGCCCCAACAGCTCAACTCAGCCCTGACACCCAGTGCCACATCCAGGCTTTGTTAAACACACCCAGGGATAGGGACTGCACCACCCCCATGGGCAGCCATTCCAGAACTTTCTCACTCTTTCTGTAAAACACTTTTTCCTGATATCCAACCTGTATTTCCCTTGGTGCAGCTTGAGGCTGTGATGGTTGTGTCAGTGCTGCTGGAGAAAGAGCCCAGCCCCAGCTGAGTGCAACCAACTTCACCTTTCCGGGAGTTGTAGATAAAGTTAAATAACCCAGAGTCAGCTGAAGGTTGGATAAGCTCAAGACATGGAACTTTTAAAGGAAGCTGATGCAGATTTGGGTCTGAACTGGGAACTGTTTGTTTTGGGAGGCAGCACTAACTGAGGAGTGTCAGAGCTGCTTTCATCTGCTGAGGATGGGATTTGTTGCATTCCTGATTCAGGAGCTTTTTATGCTCCTGCCTTTGTAAAGCAGGGGCAGCAGAGCTGCTTGGGTAGAGCAGGGGCTGAGGGTACCTGGGTGTCCAGGAGGGAGGGAGGGAGATGCTGCTGCACCTTGGCTGCTCTGGGAGGCTGTTCCTGCTCAGCCTCCACCACCCAGGCTCGTTCCCCTGGGCTTCCTTGTGCCTGACACCAAGGAAATGCAGGCAAGGTGCTGGAATTATGGAATTATTCTAACCCTCCTCGGGAGGCTGCTCTTCTGACCTGGTGCTTTGTGTTTCTCTTGCAGAGTGAAATCACGGGGGAATCGTTCATTTGAGGATAGCAGAAGGCATTGTATTATATTTTGCCAAATTAAAGCCTTATTTATGTTTTCACCCTTTCTACTTTGTCAGAAACACTGAACAGAGTTTTGTCTTTTCTAATCCTTGTTAGACTACTGATTTAAAGAAAAAACCCCAACTCTGTAGACACCTCCAGAGTTTAGTTTTATAATAAAAACAAACCTGTTTGGATAATTAGACCTTTACATTCCTGGAGAGACAGTAAACACATAATCTTTTATCTTATTTTGCTCAATAAAACTTGTTCAGAAAACTCCAACGTGGTAAAGTCACCAGTGGGAAATGACATTTTAATACTGATGTTGTACACTGTTTTACTTAATTACATTTTTGGGATTAGCTGCCTCTGACTTCAACCTCAAGTAAACACTCCTTTTTTTTTTTTTTTTTTTTTTTTTTTGGTTGCTAATGTAATCGGTTTTTGTAATGGTGTCAGCAAATAAAGGGATGCTATTATTCAAGGTGTTCCTGCTCTCTTCTTTCAAGTGAGTTTGGATAACTCAGGTGAGGTTTCCACCTCTCCCCTCCCCAAAATGAGCATCAGGCTGCACCCACTGTGCTTGTTTTTGGGCAGAGGAGGAGGCACCAGGTTTTAAAAAAGACAAGAAATCCCCATCAAAGGGCCATGTAAATTGTGGTTCTGTGCCATGTGTTGTCTTTGGGGAAGATCAGGGAGTGCCAGGGGGGGAACAGCTGGAAACACTGGATGTGACAAAGCCAGTGGTGAGCAGAGTGTGTCCATCTGCCCCTAAATCCACCCCCTGGGTGGGATCTGGGCTGGAAGGAGTTCTGGGACAGGGTTTGGATGCTCTGTTCCCTTGTGCTTTGTTGGGAGTAAGTGTGGGCAGGGTCTTTGATGGGACAGGGATTCTGTGGGGAGATCAGGTGGCCCCTCCTCTGTATGTCAGAGGAACCTCTCAGTCCTGTGGGATTCTGCAGTGGGCAAGCTGAGGGGTGGTTTGATTCTTTAGACCACTTGAGGATGTGATTATCTGAGGGAAGGTGATAAAACAGGGGTCAGTCGTTAATTGGGGGTTAATTGCAGAGGGGAAACAGATCAAACTGCTCACCCTGAGCTGTTCACACTCCCCTCTGTGCTGTTTTTTAGTTAATATTTGGCCTTCACCAGGCAGGAGGTAAAGAAGCCTCTTCCTTACATGGTTCCAGTGATATGCATCATGCCAAGTCCTGCTGAGAGCTGTGAAATAGCTCAGAAGAGGGAGAAAAAAGCCTGGAAAATGTGGTTTCCTCACAGCAGGAGCTACCCCTGGGCTCCAGCTGTGGCCACTGAAGTGTTGTGTTCCATGGAGTTAAAACTCAAATGCCATTAGCCTGACTTGTGTGGGTGTTTGATGTGGAAAGTAGAAACACCTCTGCAACTGCAGGTCCAAGGAAAACCTGAGCCCTGGAGGGTCTCCCCACTTGCCCTGGTTGGGGTCAGAGGCTCTAGCAGGTGACCAAACACCTATTTTGGGGTGTAATTGGCAGTTTATTGGACCCATGCAGGTCTGACTGATTTAAAGTGATTTAAGAACATCACCCAGGAGTTTCAGTGGTGATGGTTTGGGCTGGGGGTGTCCCTATGGCTCTGATTCTTTCCTGCCCCTCAGGGGAGTCCCCTTGGCCACCCATGCTGGGAAAGCTCCTCTGGAACACCATCCCAATGGGAACTGGGCTCTGCAGGTGAGGTGATGTCCTTAATTTCCTTCAAAAGGTGGTTTGTAAATGCTGGAGGTGCCTCATTCAATAAAGAAATAAATAAAATAAATAAATAAATAAATAAATAAATGCTTTTGGAAGGGACAGCAGAGCCTGGAGAGCCTCTGGATCATTCCTGTGTCTCCAGGCTCTTGACTTTGTGTGGGCTGAGCTGCAGGGCAGGGGGTGAAGGTGCTGCTGCAGTGCTCAGCTGAAAAGGGGAGAGATTTGCAGCATCATTCCCTTTCTCTCTTGGCAGGAATTCTCCCTGGGGAGGACAGGAGATCTTTTTCGTTTTGAAATTTAAGCTCAGGTTTTTATTTGGCTTTAGGGGATGTACAGAGGTGTTAGAGGCAGCTGTGGAAAGATCCCCTGGAAAGCTCAGCTGAGCAAAGCCTGATCCCCTCTCTGAGGGGTGAGGAGAGGTCAGGCTGGTTCCCCAGGAGCCCTGGCAAGAGGGAAGGATGCTCTTTTCATCTCACTGTCCTCTCCAGCCCTGCAGAAAACACTGCTCCTCTCCAGTGTGGTCACTGAGAAATCCCTCCTGGGAGAAAATGGGATGAGAAAAAAAAATTTAAAATTGTGGGAAGCTGATTGATCAGTGTGAAGGTAGGGCTGGTGCTGGTGTGCTGCCAGGGCTGGGATCTCTGCAGAACTCCAGCCCTGGTGCCCAGCCAGGCAGGAGAGGAGCAGGATGGTGTCTGCCTGCACTAGAGGGAGACAATGGCTAATGGATACAGGGATGCTTTGCTTGGAAAAAAGCCCAAAGTGGGATGTTCAGATGCTGGCAATTGGATTTTTTCTGGTGTTTGTTTATTTTTTGGAGGTGATTTGCACTGGGAGAGGCTGCACTGGGTGATGTGGGGCTGAGGGCTGTCTGTGAGGTGCTGCCTGTGCAGCCTGGCTCCTGTACAAACCCGGCTCCTCCTGCTTTCAGTTCAGCATCTTCCCTCAAAATGGGAATGGTGATGCCTCAGGTTTGAGCTTTTTTATGTTTCAGATTCTGTGCTGCTTTAGTGTGCGGGTCTGGGATTTATATCAGGGGATGGTGAGCTCTGTGTACAGAGCAGGGAGACAAAACAATTCCTGCTCCAGCTGGGCACCAAGGACAAATGACCCAAACCTCAGGCCCAAGAACATAAATAAAATGGATAGAAGAGAGAAAAACAAGCAGGGTGGGACTGCCTGGGCTAAAGCTGGAATGGGACAATGAACTGCAAGATGCAAATGGAGCAGAACTGATCCCAGGGACAGACCCCGTGCCTGGTTGTGCATTTTGGGGCCATTTTGGTTCATCTTGGGTGCAGCCCTGGCTGGGCTCTTGTGCTGCCCAAGGTGCATCCATGGAGGAGATGCTTTGGATAAATCCCTGCTTTATTCTTTAACTCTGTCCAGCCTCTGCTCTAGGTCAGCTGTCACATCACTGGGAGGTGCAGGGGAAGGCTCTGAGGTGTCTCCCTGAATTTGTGCTGCCTCTCCTGGGTCCCTCCCAGCCTTTCCTGGCTGGATCCAGCACTGGGGAGCAGCAGGTTGTTTACCCAGGAGCTGCTGCTGCCTTTTCTCAGGCACTGACTCACTCAGCTATTTATTCCTGCGATTAAAAAAGGAAAGCTCATGCAGCTTTAATTCCACCCCAAATAATTCAGCTGATTTTGCCATAAGAACCCTCTGCAGTGACACAGCTGTGTCCTCCCGGGGGTCCCCGTGTCCCCCTGTTCCCCGTGTGACCTTGGCTGTCTCCTGCATCTCTCTCAGGGGTTGTTTGCACTTTGGTGGTCACCAAGGGTCTTGCCAGGCTGGGTTTGGCACAGGGGGTGTACTGGGGGATCTTCTGTGGGTCTTGGTGGAAGCTGAGTGGAGGGAGCTTCTGCTGGATGAGTGGGAATTCCTGAGGGAGCATCCAGAAGGTGAAAAACTCCAAATTTCTGCCAGACTTCAAGGTTAAACATCCAGCAAAAACTCCTCCATGGGTCCAGACTTGGCTGGAGAGGAAAGGTTTTGGGGAGAAAGCCTCTGGTGATGCTCTGGGATGTAAAGTCTCCAAAAGCTTTAAAACAAATTGGAGATGATTGGCACTTTCCCAGCATTCCAGCTTTCTCTCACATCCTGTTGGAGGTGCCACAAATCCCTATGGATCCCCTGGGCAGTGGCTGTGGGGGGAGCAATGGGCAAGGGCTGCTCCTTGGAGGGAGATTTAACCAAAGATCTTCACAGAGGGTGTCTTCTCTCCCAGACTTGCTTAAAATCAGGCTGGACTCGTTCCTGAAGGGTCAGATTTTGCTGAGAGCTCTGCCTGTCACAGGGGCAGGATCAGGGTCTGAGGTGGCCTCCTCTGGACCTTCATGTGGATGTCTTGCTCTGTGAGACTGCCACAGCAAACCCATCAGTAGAAGTCTTGAGGAGTTTTCCCAAGTCTGTAGGAATGAGCAGAAGTGCAGGAGAACCCATGGGAAAGCCAAGGCTTGCTCAGGAGCTCACTGGGGAGGTCCCCTGTGCTGTGTCCCCTTGCAAACCCCTCCTCGTGCTATCACACAGGGATGTACCAAACACCTCAATTCTGAATTTCTATGTTTCTTTTTCTCCAAGGGCATCTCTGGGAGGGTGCTGGGGTGGCTGCTGGAGGTGCCCCTGTTCTGATGTCCCCTGTGCTGGGGATGGGTGCAGGTTTTGCATCCACAGCCCAGCCTGCACATGGCTCCTTGGTGCCCGTTTGCATCTTCCTGTGGGGATGCTTCTATTTCTGGAGTGCTTGCACCTAAAAATACATCTGCAGGCTCCTGGGGAAGCTGCTCTGCATCACTGAGGAGCTAATTAAACTGGGGAAACGCAGGCCCTCCAGCTGGGCTCCTTCCATGTTGCTGGAAATGTTGTGGGTTTGTTTTATTCGTGTTTTTGCAGCGACCCATGTTGTGCACGGGCAAGGCCCAGGGGTTTCTCCTTCCACTGTGGGAAGGGCAGGTTTGCACCTGGCTGTTTGGGCATTTTTTGTGCAGCTGTGACCCCCCCAGACCCTGAACTTCAGCCTCAACCCCAGTGTGACCATGGCAGGACCCCTCAGTGGAGATGGGATGGGGGCCTGGCAAACAGCTTTGAGTTTCACCCTGTAAAATTCTGCAGATCTGGGGTTCAAATCCAGCTCAGATTTTGTGCTGAGGGGTCCCATGGGCTTTGGATCTCCAGCCTGGCCTTCAGCAGTTTTTGATATTAACAAAACCACTGTCAAGTGTGGCTGTGGGCCCTGTTTGTGTCACTGTGGGACCACGAGAGGGTGGAGACTCTGAAGGTTCAAGGCCTTTGTGATGTTCTCACAGGATTTATTTGGGTAAAACACCCCTCACCATCTCAACCAGGCTGAAAGCAGAGAAAATAAAGACCCCAAAGACAATTTCAAAGCTCACATCCAGAGCCAGAGTGTTCCTGCAGCACGCCAATGCTGCCCAGGGCCATCCTGGAAGAACCTGATCTCTTGCTTAAACAAATGGGCTCATCCTCATCCAACCCTACAGAAAACAACCTGAGCTGCACCAGGCTGGGGATAGAATTCTTTAAAACCAATAAATATTTCAGGAGCAGAGGGAGCTGGTCTGTATCAGCACTGCTGGCCCTGGCTGGTCATTATTAATTCAATGGATGCAGGGGTGAATTGGCTGAGGAAGCACAACAGCTGAAATTTTCAGTGCTGCTTCCCCCCACATGGCTGAGATGATTTGCTGGATCTTCAGTGACTCAGAATGGGGGCCCAGCCTTCACCCAGGTGTTAAACACAGCAAAAAAAAGGTTGTTTTGCACATGCCTCAGGCTGGGGACTCAGTGACAGCAGGACTTGCACTCCCAACCAGTCAGCTGTGCTTTCCAGGAGGTCTGGCCTAAAAATCCTGCTTCTTTTTTTGTTTTTGTTTTTTTTTTGTTTGTTTGTTTGTTTGTTTCCCTAGAAGTCCTGCCCTGTGAGGGAGTGAAAATCTTGGCTTAAGGAGACACCAAGATGCTGCCCTGGCAGAGCAGGATCAGTCCCTGCTCCCAGCCTTGTGAGGCATTTTTTGTTACCCAGCTGAAACAAAGAGAAACTGATGCCTCTGTCCTCTCAAAGGGCCCCTGAAACCTGAGGAGGAGAACGAGCAGCAGCAGCCTGATTGTCGGTGTGTGTGTGAGAACACAACTGCTCTCTTGAGAATAAGGGTTTGTAGGGAAAAGGCCTGAAAATGGGACACTCAGGGAGCAGGAATTTCTAAATATCATTGGATACAGGATGGTTTGGGTAAGCAGGGACCTGAAATATTGTCCAGTTCCATCCCCTGCCATGGCAGGGACACCTTCCAATATCCCAGGGTGCTCCAAGCACTGTCCAGCCTAGCCTTGGACACTGCCAGGGATCCAGGGGCACCCACAGCTGCTCTGTGCCAGGGCCTCCCCACTCTCACAGGGAAGAATTCCTTCCCAATATCTGATCTCTATATTTTATCTATTATGTATTTTTATATGTATAATAGAATGTAAATGTAGCTTCCCCTCTTCCCTTACCTTGCTGGGGGGGTGGGCAGGGGCAGCTGGGCTCTCTGCTGGTTTTGGGGGGATGTGGGGTCTCAGGTTTCTGTGGCTGAGATGACTTTTGGGGTATTAGAAAGTCTCTTTTTTCCCAGCCCCACGAACGAAGAAGAAGTCGAGATTCCTCAGTTCTGCTTTTCAAGGTTGTTTATTTTCTCTTATCCATTCCATTCCTTCTCTGACCTGCTGAGATCTGTCCAGCAGGTTGGGTTGTGGCACAGTCCCTGCCCTCGGGGTGGTGCTGGCTTTTTATACTTAGAACTACCTGTACTTTATTTACAATAATTTTCCAATACCCATCACCTATGTTAGACAGTTTGTCTTTATTGTAAACTAATCAAAAAGTGTCACCATCCCAGCAGAAGATGGGGGACAAGAAGAAGGAGAAGAAGGACAGGACACGCCCAGATTCCTCCATCTTACCTCTTGAACCCCCATTCTAAAACCCCAAAATTCTACTTTTTCACCCTGTGACAAATTAACCATCATTCTACTCAAACCCTTGTGGCTTGTAAATCTTCACACAAAGTTGTTTCCATGGGCTAAAATGGAAGGCACAGGTGTTTGTAACTCCATGCCAAGGTCTCTGAGCTCCTTGCCAGAGTCTCAAACCACCCAGAGCAGCCAGAGGAATGTTCTGGGTCCCAACACTGGGGTTGCCCTGTGGCTCTGCAGTTCTCTCCATGTCTCAGGGTGCCCTTGGTCTGCCCTCTGCCCCCTTGCGAGGTGCCTTTTGAAGAGCTTTGCAGCGCACAGTGTATTTATTTTAAATGCACATGTAAGTGTTGCTGCTGGGCTGGGGGGGCTGTACAGGCAGAAACACAAACTCTCCCCAGGGTTTTTTTCTCCTGGGATTAGTGTTCTTGCTGCTCAGGGTGAGTTTATTGCAAATCTTGTGGTATTTGAGGTGAATCTCTGTCTGAAGGGCGCTTTTGGCAGCTGAGGCAATTTCACCCCCTCGAGCTGGGTAAAGGGTGAATCCTGTGGGACTGAGAGCAGGAGAGGATCCCCAGCAGTGCACGTTTGACATGCCTTGTGCCAGTAATGGGGCTCTGATCCCATCATGTCCATATGTTACACATACATCTCTATAGGTCTGTGTGTGTTTCACCAATAAGGGGAGGAGTTCTGTGCTCCAAGGCCAGGACAGGGCTGGGAGCAGCCTGGGATAGTGGAAGGTGTCCCTACCCATGGCAAGGGCTGGAATGAGATGACCTTTAACCAACCCAAATCATTCTGTGACTCTCTAACTCCTAATTTGCAGTTAAATCTTGCCTGAGGATGGCGAAATCCAAGCATAATTTTTTTCCTGTCACCTTTTGCTTAAAATCCATGTCCCAGGCTCAAATTTTACTGACTAAATCCACCTTTCAGCATTAGCCTTTGCCATCATCCTGCTTCCCCAGGCCCTGCAGCTGACAATAAGCTGCTGTAACAGCAACCAGCATTAACACAAGGGCTACTCTTAATTACAGGAGCTGCTGTTTATCTCCCCAGCTCTGTTTGCTGCTGACAAAAGCCCTCTCAGGAGGGGGGCCTCTTGTTAATAAGCTGCATGTGCACCCCAGCAGCGATATATTGATGTATTTTTAATAAATATTCTCCTTTAAAGGGCCACATATGTATTCTGGGCTAATCCTCTCATTACAAGATTGGGGCGGGCTCCGAGGTTGGGGAGAGTGTGCCTGGCAAAGCTGGATTTCCTATTCATGGCTGGTGCCTTAGATCTTGTACTTCCTGAAGGGGAGAGATGATGAGAGCAATAACGACTCGCTGTGCTAATTATTGTCATCCTTGAAGTTTAGAGGATGGAGGTGCCTCGCCTCAATTAAGGAAAAACGGGGAGCGATAACCCGATAATAGAGAAGCCTTTCATTAATCAGTCCCCCTGGAAATGGGAGGCTCTGCCGAGGCTTCTCCCCGTCCACTGCCACCAAATGCCTCTGTCAGGATGGGAGAACAGGGAGGGAAATGGGAATTGAGTGTTGGGATGGTGGCAAAGGCTTGTCCTTGGCAGGAACAAGGCGAGGGTTTGGCTCTGAGCTGGGTGGGTGCAGTGGCCATGTCCTGCTGCTGCCTAAGCTGGAGCAAACCTGGAGTTAGTGGGATGGAAAAGCACATTTAAGCCTTCCCCTGTGCTGTTTACCTTGCTCTCCCACTCGGGTTGCAAGGGCTTTAATTTTGTTAAAATGAGATCACAATATTCCATTGCCATTTGCTCAGGGCTCTGTGTACACCGGGCGCTCAGCAAAGGGAGAAAGGCTCAGACCAAAGACTTGAGCTAAGCCTGCACAGGCCAGCAACCACACAGGCTTTGAGCTGCTGCATCCTCATTTTAGTCATCGTTTTCCACTTATGTTTTCCCTACTTTCATCCTTTTTCTCCCATGAAAAAACCTCTTTTTATGTGAAACCTCCGAGTGTTTTCTGCTGGCTGGGGAGGATGAGGCGTCCTGGAGGTAGAGAGACTTTTAGATCAGGGGAGGTGCTTTGCAGGATACAACATTCCTGCCTCTGTAACAGTGGTTTTCCTTCCTGTGGTGGCTCTGGATGGATCCCACGTGCAGGTTGATAAAACAGCACCACAAATGCACAATTTTTTACCTCTGTCTCCCCAAACTGGAGTGCAGACGGTGAAGAGCATCTTATTTAATTTCCTGAAATATTTACACATTGCATGGAGCAATGGTGGGACTGCTGTGAGTCCCCTGACAGTTTTAAGAGGGTTTGGATGGTTCACATCTTTTCCTACTTGGGTTTAAACTCCTTGGCTACCAGACATGGGAGCAAGTGGTGAAGGCAGCCTTGGCTTTGCAGGAGCTTTCTGCCTGCAGGGAGTTGCAAGATGGGACAAACATCAGCCTGGAAGGGAATTTAGGGAGGTGTGAGCTGTCTCACCACTCTCCCAAGGCAGGAATGAGGAGCAGAACCCCTGGGAGAGGTGTGATGCTGACTTTTGCCTTTTCCCAGTTGTTTTAGTTGGTTTTCCTCATCATCAGCTGGAGATGCATCCCACTGGGAGCCTGTGCTGGGGGATGCTGCAGCATCCACACCCCTATGGGGCTCACTTTGGGGATGGGGACAGGCTGCCACTCACGAGCAGGGTTATCCCCACCATCCTCTTGGCTTGGGTTCCTGTTGAGGGGGAAACCCTGGGCGGGCAAATCACATTTGTGGCTGCTGTGTGCACCCAAGGGTGCCATTGGTGCTCTGAGAGCCTTTGCTCCATCCCAGCTGGGTCTGGGGGTCACACACACCCTGCAGGGATGGGGTTTTGGCAGCAATCCGGTTTTTTGGTTTTTCCCTTCCTCTCATGGCAAGGAGGGGCCGGGAGGGGAAGGATTGCCGGCTGTTCTTTGCTGAGGATGCTGAGCACCGGGGGAGGAGGTGGCGATGGAAATGATTCATCCGTCTGTCTGGCGGCTCCCACGCGGGAAGGTGATGGTTCCCCTCCTTCCTCCCCGGGGGAACAATGCAGCCGTCAGAGCTGCTCCCTCTGCAGCCGGCTGCTTTCTGAGATGTGAAAAATGTGTATTTTGTGATTGGCTTTTCGCAAATATTAAAATGAATACTATATGTGTTGTGTTAGAAAGTAATGCTGCATTAATTCTCTTAAGTAGTGTGTTAAATACAGTTTTAGGTTATAAAAAATGTTAAAATAGAAACTATGCTATGTAGGATACTTTCTTCAAAGAAAGGACTTGCAGCGAGACAGCAGCCACAGGACACCTGAATCTTTCAGAGAAAAAGAATTTATTGCCCCATTATCAGAAGAAACTAACTTCTTCCTGCCTCGAAGGCGCTGTTAGGATTCAGAGGAAGAAGTTGACGATGACCAGACAGAATCCTGTGTTTGAATGGAATTTATGCATCATGGATGAGGTGTATGAATATGCAACAGGCTGTTGCTTTTAAGGATTAATCCTCTGTTAACGTGGGTCCTTTTTCGGGTTTATGCTGCCCAGAAAAAGGTACCCGGACTGTCCGTAACTCTTTGTATTTATTGTCTCATATTGTCCTAATTCAATTTGTCCAAATTATTATTACTCTAATTGTATTACTACTTTTTAGAATAATTTTATTACTATTAAACTTTTAAAATTTTAAAAACAAGTGATTGGCATTTTTTACAAGAGATGCCTTCAGGGGGAGCGGGCTGGAGCTCTGGGGTGGCACCGTGGCCCTCCAGGGCTGTCACACACCTCTCAGCCCCCGGGGATTTGTGGTTTTGTGCGTCACCTCAGGGAAAATAAAAGAGTTTTTGGGCAGGGTAAGGACAGAAGCTCTCCAAGCCCTCTCCAGGGGCTGGGCAGGCTGTAGTGATGCTCTCCCAGCTGCTGGTGGTCTGCAGCATGGGGTATCCTAAGCCACTTTCCATGGGTTTAAGAACCCACTTTCCATGGGTTCCGTGTGCTTTCCATGGGTTTAGGAAACATCCATGAGCTTATCCTGTCCCTGCTGGAGCTCCCTTAACCGTGGTGTCCCCAGGCAAGGAGATCCACTGATCAAACACCCACCACTCCTAGGGATCACTGGTAAATCCTGCTGGCCCTGTGCTTGCAACCCCAAATGTGAACAAAGCTCTTAAAGCCCGCAGGATTTGTTCCTGAAATTCCTGGCGCGTTCCAGCAGCCCCTGGGAACTGATTTCATGTTTTGTACAAATGTTTCCCTGGGCCCTGTGAGCAGAAGGCGAGCGAGCGGCGCGTGCAGCAGCTGTTGGTGTCACAGCTGATTTTAGCCCAAATTTGGCAGCTCTAAGCTCAGAGCCTGCCCAAAGGCTTCAGCTTCTCCATCCCTCCCAGCAGCAGGGTTTGATTTCTGCTTGGGTTCAGACACATCTGGGAATGAATCCCAGGAGTTTGGAGCAAGCTGAAATCAGCTTCAGCTTCTCCTCAGGGCTCCTGTGCTGCTCCACTCAGCTGTCCCTGAGGTTAAAGGTGCTCCAGGTGTGGGAGAGCCCTCCAAAGGTCTGGCTGTGCGAAAAGATGCATCAGGACAGGTGATCACAGCTGAGCCAGTGGTGCTTGGCCTTGGGAGAACCTGTTTCTCCACGTTTCTCCATATCTGAATTCCCAGCCAGTGCCAGTGGGCGCTCCTGCCCTCCTGCAGTGGCTGCTGATGCCTTGGCAGCATCCAGGCAGGTTTTTAGCTCTGGCACTTTGCCAGGGACATTTTGGGAATAGAGGGAAACTCTTGCCTGTGAACACGTGGCTGAACCACATCAACACTGTGAGAGCACGGGCCACAGTGGTCTGCTTCCCACACACATCCATCCATCCATCCATCCATCCATCCATCCATCCATCCATCCATCCATCCATCCATCCATCATCCATCCCTCCATGAATCCATCCATCCATCTATCCCACATCCATCCATCCATCCATCATCCATCCATCCATCCATCCCTCCATGGATCCATTCATCCATCCATCCATCCATCCATCCATCCATCCATCCATCCATCCATCCATCCATCCATCCATCCATCCATCCATCCGTGGATCCATCCATGTGTTCCCAGCTCTTTCCCCAGCCCGGATCCCTCTGCCCTTTTGTCCGTTTTGCTCTAGGAAAGGTTTGCACCGATATCACTCTCCAGATCATTTTTGGGTTTATTTATTTTTTATTTACAAAGCGTGGCCCCAGCTCTGAAGCCGATTGTGTGGAACACTCGGCTGCTTGTGCGGCATCCCCGAGCAGGAGGGGTTTCATCCCGTCCCCATGGCAACCAGCATCTGAATTAACAGCCCTCTACTCGCAGCAATTTGCCGTCACATGGTCCGGAGGAAACACTTTGAAACCCTTGTAGTTCTTTTCAATAGCCTTGATTGTTAGCGCCTCCCAAACTTAATCATTAACAGGGCTCTGCAGCAGATAATTACCATGATTTGCATTTTTCTGCCTCTTGTGACTGGCACAGCCCAGCCCCAGGACTCCGCTGGCTCTGAGCTCCTGCTCCTCCTGGAGGAGGTTGGATGAGGGAATGTTTTGGAAGTTGGATGAGGGAATTTTTGGAGGTTGGATGAGGGAATTTTTTTGGAGGTTGGATGAGGGAAGTGGATGATGGATTTTTGGCCAGCCTGAAGGATTTGGGCAGTTGGGGCAGCAGCTGCAGTGCTCAGGGATGGATGGTTTGGAGATGGATGGTTTGGAGGCTGAGCCCTGCTCCGAGGTGACGTCCATGGAGTGACCACAGGATATTTGGGATTTCTCTCCTTCCCTGGAAATACCCAACCCCCTGCCACCTTTCCTTGACCACACAGAGACGTGAAAAAGGGGTTTAAAACAGATTATGGTGCTTTGCCTAATTGTAGGGTTTGGTGAAGGACAGCTGGGTGCTGACTGTGCCTGGAGGAGCCAGCCCTGGCTGCTCTGACATCAGCAAGGGAAATAGAAATTTAATATATAAAACACAAATATGTCCTTTCGGGGGTTTTGTTTTAATTTTGGGATGGCTTTAGGGCTTTTCTTGTTACTCAGTTTGTGTTATCCAGGTGAGGAGGAGATTTGTGGGAATCCATAAATCAGAAAGTTTTGGGAAAGCTGCAAAAGGCAGGCCTCAGAGACAGCAGAACTGTGATTAGAGCTAAGCAGCAGCCATGAGATAGGTCAGCAGAAAAATGATGTAAAATGTAGAAAAGTAAGGAGAAATAGAACAATGGTCTGTGTATTAACACTTGTCTAAAACAACTCCCTAAGCTACAGAAAAGTTTATCTAGTGAGATATTAGGAAGTTTTAAGCTTAATAATGGAGCTCTGTGCATTGTGTTTTAAGGCTTACAAACAGGTATTGTAATGATGTGAGCTGATGGCATCTTCCCATTGTCATAACCATGTAATGAGACTGATGCTGGAAAATAAAACAGCTCAAGGCACATTCTTCAGCAGTCCCGTCCCGTTTGTGATTTGTACAGAGACCCCCAGCCGGCGACAGAGATTCATTTGGCATCCCACAGTAGCCACGGTGGTGAACTGGGAGCACTGGTGTGGTGCTGGCTCAGCCGAGGGGCTCCCGGCAGCAGCTCCTTGTCCCGAGTGAATGGGATTTGCACTGTGCAGGAGCAGGTGGCAACAGCCTCATTTGCAATTTCTGTGCCTGCCACACGTCCCTGCAGCGGCAGGTTTTATCAGCAGGTTCAACGAGATGGGGCCTGGCTGGCAGGACGAAATGGAACAGGCTTGAAAGGGGCTCCTACACCTCCAAAATTCACTGGGGTGGATGCAACATCCCCTTCCCATCCCTCCCTTGGCCAACGGGATTGAAGCAGCCCGGACTCAGTGGGTCAATAAAGCAATTTGCACCCTCCTACAGGATCATCCATCATGTGACATGATTGCATCTCCACTGGTGCCAGGGTATAATGTAAATTATGTCACAGTGATAGGAGTATCCGAGGATTCATTTCTTCTGCCTCTGGAAATACCTTGCCCCTCCCTGCATTTATGGGGAGTCAAGGGTAGCATTATCCCACGCCAATATAATTTCTCTTTAACGTTATCGTTTGATTAAGGAATATCTGTGGCTTGTTTTGCCTTTAGAAGGGAAGCCCTGATGGTTTTTGGCTGATGGGTGATGTGCGGAGGCAGTGCTGGGCTGTCTGTCAGCAGGGTGAGCATCCTGTCCTGTGCCAAAGCTGCCACGTCCTGTCCCTGCCTGCAACTGCTGTGAGGTTTCCCTGGGTTATCACAGCATGGTTTGGGTTGGAAGGGACCATTAAAGTCCAAACCCCATGACAAAAATATTTCTAGATCAAATCTGTGTCCAGCAGAGGAGCTGGCAGGGAATTTGGTCCCTACAATTCAGAGAGCCTTTCTTCTTTGCTAAAACGATGTTGGTGCCTCCTGTCTCCTCTGTTTCTTGGTCTCAGTTTCCAGAAAAGCTGCTCCTGGGTTATATCCCACCCTCACACCCGGGTTTCTCACCCTGACAGGATCAAGGAATTCACAGAAATTCCCTTCCCAGAAAGGTGCTGATGCCCTGACAGGTCTGTGTGTTGCTCTTTCCCAGAGCCCAGATTATTTCAGTGTATTGGCTTGTAGGGCATTGGTGGGGAGATTCTTTGCTTCCATCAGGTCTGGAGAAGTCACAAGTTTTATTTTCTTGACTATTTTTGTAGAATTATTGAATGGTTTGTGTTGTAAGGGACCTTAAAGATCATCCAGTTCCACCCCTCTGCCATGGCAGGGACACCTTCCACCATCCCAAGTTTCTCCAAGCCCTCTCCAACGTGGCCTTGGACACTTACAGGGATGGGGCATCCACAAATTCTCTGGGCAATCTTTAATCTTCTTCAGGCTGTACTTTCCTCCCCAGCTGAGAACAAACAACATGGACTGAAGAGAGAAAAACAAGCAGGATGGGACTGCATAGGCTAAAGCTGGAATTGGACAATGAACTGCAAGATGCAGATGGAGCAGAACTTCTAAAAGTGAGAGACCTCGTGACCTGTTGTCCATTTTGGGACCATTTTGGTTCATCTTGGGTGCAGCCCTGGCTGGGCTCTTGTGCTGCCCAAGGTGGATCCACTGAGGTCTCCTAATAAATCCCTACTTTATCCTTTAACTGTGTCCAGTCTCTGTTCTAGGGCAACCTGCATCAGCTGTCATGAAGGAAGGTCTGGGGTTGAGCCCTGGCTGTCCTGCCCATCTCCTGTCAAGCCTTTACCAAATATCTCCTTTTCTCTTGGTCCTTCATAATTTTATGTAGCCGACCCCAGCCCTGCAATTTCAGGGTGTTTGAAGGAGTCTGGTGGGAGGGAATGGATGCTGGCTTGGCTGTGGCAGCCTAACAGGAAAAAACTGGAGGGAATTCTTGGGGTGAATAAAACATTTCTCTCCTTTTCACTTAAAAGGCACTGCCAGGGCTTTTCTATCCCATCCTGCTCTCCAGGCTGGTTGGGAGACCACCTGCAGGGAGACTTCAGCCTCTTCAACCTGAGCCAATTTTGAGTTATTAGGGCCACAAAGCTGCTCCTGGAAACACGAGGCTCTCACTTTCATGGCACCCAATATTTTTAACAGACTCAGCTGAAAACAAACCCCCTTTTCCCCTCCAGTGTTTTTTATTTTGTAGCACTGTGGGATTTTTTTTTTTTTTGGGTTGAAACAGATATCCTTGGGATAACACACTGGCCTGGAGGGGATGCAGTAACATCCATGGAGCGCCCTGCTGTGGGAAGGAGTCAACTGGGGTCAGCAGCCTGGTATTCCTTCCTCCCCTGCAGCTGATAAGGAAAAGGAAGTTGATATTTGTGCCCCTGGGACAGCCTCGTTAAATAGGAAAATAACAAATGGAAAAATGACACGTTTCCAGTGGTGCCCCACTTTCCTGAAGTTACAAATCACCAGCTTGGCCTGTCTCTCCTGCCATGCATCTGCTCATGCTGCTCAATTGTTTTGCAGGGATGTGGGTTCTCCTGGTGAACAGGCTCACCATGTGCTCTGGGAACACCCCAGACTTGAGCTAAATGCACTTAAATATCTTTTTTGTTGGCTTTTTGCGGCACCAGGTATAAGCTTTAATGAGATTCATGGGGTTCCCAGCCTGTTGTTCTCTTTTCCCTCCATCCCCCAAGCCTTGGGCAGCTCCTCCAGCTCCCTCTTCCTGCATCAGTGATGCCAAACTCTGTCATCACCTGCAAGGGTGCTGCTCATGAGGGGTGGTGTGTGCTTCAGTCACTCTGGATTTACCCTACAGTGACTGAAAATTGACAATAAACTCTGGCCCCCACAGCAGAAGGAACTTAAAATTGCAGAATCACAGGATGGTTTGGGTTGGAAGGGGCCTTAAAACACATCCAGTTCCACCCCTGCCATGGCAGGGACATTTTCCACTATCCCAGGATGCTCCAAGCCCTGTCCAGCCTGGCCTTGGGCACTTCCAGGGATCCAGGGGCACCCACAGCTGCTCTGGGCACCTGTGCCAGGGCCTGCCCACCCTCCCAGCCAGGAATTCCTTCCCAATATTCCACCTATCCCTGCCCTCTGGCACTGGGAGCCATTCCCTGTGTCTTGTCCCTCCATCCCTTGTCCCCAGTCCCTCTCCAGCTCTCCTGGAGCCCCTTCAGGCCCTGCCAGGGGCTCTGAGCTCTCCCCTCAGCAGTGAGGATGCTTGGCTGAGGGTCATTGGCTCTGGACTTGAGGGACTTGAAAACCCCAACCCAGCAGTGCTGGTGATCCCACCACCCCCTGGACAACCTGAACCAGCCGGCTGTGATGCCTCAGGTTTTAGCTTTTATAATTTTCAGATTCTGTGCTACTTTAGTGTGTAATTCTGAGCTTCAAATTCCCAACTGAATGTGGGTGCCCAAATCCCCCTAAAAACAAGCCCAGGGAGCTGCTTTGCTTCCTGCCCCCATGAGCTCTGGCCAGCAATGGCTTGTGGTTGCCCTTCCCCAGGCAGCACAAGCCACCAGGGCTCTGTGTCTGAAATCTGCAGCCCCTGTGGGTGTAGGGGGATACAGTATGGGTAAATGAAGGTGGTATGGAATGTAATCTTATCCCCCCCAAAGAGTTACAGCTGAAGCAATTACTAAAAATTAGGAGCAGGCCTAATGTTAACAGGCCACATCGGTAGCCAATAAGAACAGTGGTATAAAAGAGTGGATTGGTGGGATCAGGAGTCAGATGGCTGCTGCAGGAACCAGGAAAAGTCATTGCTTAGAGGAAGTGCTTACAGAAAACATCGAGGAGGCATGAAACTGGTGATATGTAATCCTTGCTCTATAATAGAGCTCTTGATGAATAAGATAACAAATGGTGATCCCGATGTGATTTGGGACTAAACTATATTGCCCTGTGGATTTGGAATGACCTGTGGATTCAGGACCAAACCATATAACCCTGTGGATTCGGGGAAACTGGATTTGACCATATAACCCTGTGGATTCAGGGAAACAGGATTTGAATATTAAACTATTGACAAAATATATCAATTACAGCTAATAGTGTTTGTTAAATGTGAAGATAAGCACTTTGTAAATTATAAAACTGAACTAACATTTAGAAATATATATATATCTGTACTATAATATGCTGTTTGAACACTTACATAACTCTTAGTTCTAAATGAAATGTACAAATATGTCATAATGTTAATTTATTTGAATATGTACTTCTGGAAATGCTGCAGCTTTGTGGTTAAAAAGAAGAAGGGGGAATTGTAGGGAGATTATACAGTATGGGTAAATGAAGGTGGTATGGAATGTAATCTTATCCCCCAAAGAGTTGCAGCTGAAGCAATTACTAAAAATTAGGAGCAGGCCTAATGTTAACAGGCCACACCTGTAGCCAATAAGAACAACTGGTATAAAAGAGTGGATTGGTGGGATCAGGAGTCAGATGACTGCTGCAGGAACCAGGAAGAGTCAGTGCTTAGAGGAAGTGCTTACAGAAAACATCAAGGAGGCACAAAACTCCGGCGGTATGGAATCCTTGCTCTATAATAGAACTCTTGATAAATAAGACAACGTGTGGGAGAGAGAAATGAGAATTCTGGGAGGGGGTTGTTAACATCCCCCAGGATTTATTTCAGCCATCTGGACACTCTCATTATTACCTGTGGGTAACAGATAAATGAGCATTTCCACGTTGTCAAAGCAGGTATTGATCAGGGCAGGGCTGATCAATGGGATGCTGTTTTCCCTGTCCCAGCCCCTGGGGACTTTGTCCATCATTAACACTCAGACAACAAGGGCCTCTTCTGTTATCCTAATGCCAGGCCAATCTGGGAATTAATCGGGATATTTGGAAGCACCTTAACTGCCTGTGCTGATACCCAGCCCCGAGTTTCCCTCCCCTAATCCCCCCTGGTCCCGCTGGATAATGTACCTAAGCTGGTTACAGTGAATTTGCATGAATAAACAGCAATTCTGCAGCTTCATTAACGCCAAGCCATCATCTGAGCTTGCTTATTGCCTGTCCTTTGAACCCTAAAAAGGGAAGATTTTCAGCAACAATTGACTTTGTGTTTGGGGGTCACAGGACGGATCCAGCTCCCAGGCAGAATTTGCTTCCCCAAAAATGTCTTTTCCTCTTTGCTTTCCTCCACAATCGCTCTGCCAAGGTGAATAATTGTCCTGGAATATTTTGTTTGTGGAAAAAAAAAAAAGGTTAACTGTGCTCAGGGATAGCAAAGTGCTGGCTGGCTGAAAGGGGGCACAGCATGATTTATGTACTGCTGGTTCTCAGCACAAAGGGTCTGCCCAGCCAAACCCATGCCTGGAAACCCAAATGGAGCTGGGATGGGGAGGTTGCTCTGGGGGAAATGGTCAGATCAGGCCCTGGGGCTGGGGATGCAGGAGGTGGAAATAGGCCAGGGAATATTGGAATAGGGGGGATGAACGTCCGTGCCTGGGCAGGAGGGGAGCAAGCAGGACAGGGATGTGCCTGGAAAAGCTTTCCCATTGAAGCAATATGCAGAATAATTAAACTCCACAACAGAGGTTTCTTAAGCAAAAAGGTTAAAATTCAACACATAGTTCTAGAGGCTAAACTTTAAATGCTTAATTCATATTGCTAATTCAAGTGAACTCCAAAAATCTCTATTTCACCACCTTGCATGGAAACCATGGGAATGAGCTGTGCAACCACAGAAAACCAAAGGGATTTTGGGGAATGGAAGAGGAGGGGCAGGGGAGGGTGGGGACCCGGGAGGGATGGAGGGCTCAGGGACACTGGGGACAAACTCAGCTCCCTGCTGCACATTCCCTGGATTAATGAACTCTCATGGATATGCTGGAACCCAGGAAATTCCTTTGGCTGCCCAGGGGGGCTCAGAGATCTTGGCACAGAGCCCAAAACCCCTGTGCCTTTGATTTAACCCTTGGAAAAAACAATTACCAACCTTACATGAATAATTACAAGTCAAAATAATTTAGATAGAATAATAGTTAGTTTGTCACAGGGTGAAAAATAGATTTTTTTGGGGTTTTTAGAATGGGGGCTTGGGGTCCCAAGATGGAGGAATTTGGGCGTGCCTTGTCCTTCTTCTTTTTTCTTCCTAGCCTCCATCTTCTGGGTGATGTTGGCACTTTTAGATTGGTTTAGAGTAGAAACCACTGTCTAACATAGGTGATAGGTATTGGGAAGTTATGGTAAATAATGTAGTTTTTAGTATAAAAAAATAACACTGCCCCAAGGGCATCAGTGTGCCTCTGTCTGACCTGCTGGCAGGCCAGACAAAGAATTTTATAGATAAGAAACAATAAACAACCTTGAGAACAAGAACTGAAGAGTTCTGACTTCCTCTTTGACCACCAGGCTGGGAAAAGAGACTTTCCAACCTATCTTGGTTTCACTCTGAGCAGCAGAGATTCTGAGATGTGGGCCCTGCTCCACTGCTGCTCCCCAGTTGTGCCAGGGCTGCCAGCTCTGCCACATGTGGCATTCAACTTGTGGAGCCACCCAAACAGGGCACCCACCTGGGCTGGGCAAACAGAGACTTCAGTGGTTCACCTGCACGCAAGCAGCATCAGGCAAATAAAGCAATAAATGCTGCCTGCTTTGGGAATTTTAGCACGGGCTCATCCCTTCCGCAGGAAATTTATGAGCCTGTGGACAGATTGGCCTGGCACTGGTGGCTTTCAGCCTCGCAGCCAGCCCTTCAAACCTCCAGCCAAGGAGCATCCACTCAGTGCCTGGGCAGTGTCCTGGCATAGGCAAGGGCAGAAACACCCACTGAATTCCCAGGTGAAGCTCAGTCACTTAAGGAAAATGTTATTTTTTTTAACTCAGGCTCGTGGGTGTGTGTTCTTACACCTGCTATGTATATCAGCAGCACTTTTGGCCAAGTTCCTGCATTTAGGAGCAGGCGCTGAGCCTCGTTTTAGGGGTTTTGGGATGACTCAGACTACACCACATTCTGGTTTTGACCAGGTGCCATGAGGCCATTCCCAGGAGGGGGCTGCTTTCCTTTTTCCATTTATATCGGACATTCTGGACATTTATTTATTTCCGTTTATCTCAGAGATTATTTTGTTCATTCAGGCAAAGACCTGACTGTGCCACACCAAATTTATTGGGGTTTTCACCCTGGCTTCGGGGTATGTGATGCTATTATGTCTCCTTGCACATGTGCATCAGTCCAGGGTGACTTTTACATTGCTTGAAAAGTGTAAAAATGGTTGGAAAATGTTGGGATCTCTAGCTTATCAGTGACCCCAAGAAAAGTTGGAAAGTCTCTTTTCTCAGCCCAGCGCTCGAAGAAGGCGTCAGGGCTCTTCATTTCTCGGTCTCAAGGTTGTTTATTGTATCTTATCTATAAAAAATTTTCTCCTGTCCTGCCAAGGTCCGTCCAGCAGGACAGTTCCAGGCACTCTGCCTGCCCCTGGGGTGGTGTTATGTCTTTATACTAAAAACTACGTACATAATGTTTACAATTTCCAATACCTATCACCTGTGTTAGACAGTGAGCTTCTACTCTAAACCAATCTAAAGGTGCCAACATCACAGCAGAAGATGGAGGCCAAGAAGAAGAAGGAGAAAGGCTGGACATGCCCAGTTCCCTCCATCTTGCCTTCTGAACCCCCATACCAGAAACCCCAAAATCTACTTTTTCCACCCTGTGATAACTTCACTATTATTCTACCTAAGATGTTGTGTCTTGCAGATCTTCATCTAAGGTTGGTAATTTGCTCCACGGGTCATAATCAAACCCACAGGTGTTTTGGGCTCCGTGCCAGGGCTTCTGAGCCCCCTGGCAGTGGTCCTGGCCATCCTGGACAGCCAGAGGGATGTTCTGGGTTCCCACAGGAAAGGATTCCCAGCAGAAGCTCTGGCCAAACAGGTGTCAAAGAGTCGTGGAGGCCCTGGAAGGATCCCGAGCTCTGTGATGAAAGCTCCGTGTGCCAATGAGGGGACAATGAGGGTCCTGCTTCCCTCTGTTCCAGCCCAGCAGTGCCCCAGCCTGGCACATCAATTCTGGGTGCTCACGCCCAAACCTGGGGCTGGGGCAGGGCCAGCACTGCGAGCAGGGTCCTCCAGGCATGAGGAGGATGAGGAGTGTGGCCCAGATCAGGGAGAAGCCAGAGGGGTTGTTCAGGGGGAAGCCAGGGTCTGGCGAGGCTCTGCCTCTGCAGTGGGAGCTGCTGCTGAACCAGCTGTTGTGCACATCTGTAAAGCTCCACCGAGCCAAGAAGAAAGGCTGGAGCTTGTCCTCAATCGCCCTGAGTGATCCTGGGCTGGCACTGGAGCCGTTCCCGTGTTTTTCAACACCTCAGCGGCTCCACTGCCAGCAGGAGCATCCAGAGAGGAGGAAAACCAGGTTTGGGTTGGAGCTGGCTGCGTGTCTGTCCCAGGGGAGCAGGAGGAAGAGGAGGAGGGTGAAGGCTGGGCTGTGCCGGGAGCCCAGCTCCCATCTGGCTCCCTTATCAGGGCCGGCGCAGACTCTTTGACGCCTGTTTGGCCAGAGCTTCTGATGGGAATCCCTTCCAACCATTTTTACACTTTTCAAGCAGTGTAAAAATCACCCTGGACTGATGCACATGTGCAAGGAGACATAACAACATCACATATCCTGTAACCAGGGTGAAAACCCCGATAAATTTGGTGTGGCACAGTCACATCTTTGCCTGAATCAACAAAATAATCCCTGAGATAAATGGAAACAAATAAATGTCCAGAATGTCCAATATAAATGGAAAAAGGAAAGGCAGCCCCCTCCTGGGAATTTCCTCATGGGCATTTTGCCAGCACCTGGTTAAAACCAGAATGTGTTGGCGTCTTAGAGTCATCCCAAAACCCCTAAAACGAGGCTCAGTGCCTGCTCCTAAATGCAGGAACTCGCCTGAAGGCTGGGCTGTGCCGGGAGCCCAGCTCCCATCTGGCTCCCTTATCAGGGCCGGCACAGCCCCGCGTGTCACATTGGGATGTAAATCGCATTAATTGAATTCACTTCGGCTGCGCTTTTGGGAGCAGACAATGACTGAGTCAAAATCTCATTTGCATACTGATAAGACACAGTTGAAAAACGATGCCTTCTAATGAATAAAGTGCGTGTAACTGGTCCAGCTTGATATTAGCATTAAAGTGTTAATCACTTTGGCATACAAGTTTATAGTGCTGAGTAAATTTGTCTTCAAAGGGTCCTGAAACAGAAATCTATGTTTCTGGACTGCCATAGCAACATATAGATGTCTTCATTGTATTTCTTGGTCAGAAAGCAGATGCCAGCTTCTAATTAAAGCCTAATTTGCAATTTGTGTCCCATTCAGTGTTTTCATGGGAACTTTGATGGCTGATACAGTGGTAAGCAATAACCAGCAGCACGGCTTGAAAGCAGAGATGGAAATTCATCCTCCCCAGGGGCTGCAGGGCTGAGCCAGCACAGGAGGGCCAGGAGCACGTTGGTGTGTCCCTGCTTGCAGAGAGGGCAGATGGAACCCATTCCTTGAGCCAGCCTGGCAGGCACTGGTGGCCACCCTGCTCCAGGCAGCTCTGGCCCTCCTCCTCCTCCTCTGGAGACAGATGGAAAAGGCTCCTTCCAAAGTCCCAATTAGAGGCTCCAGATTAATGATGCTCATGAAGGTCTCTCGTTGCACATGTTCTCCAGCCCACCCGCTGACCTGGAGCAGCTCGTGCTTCCCACTCTTCCCCTGCCACCCATCCATCTCCTCCTTTTGCTCCTAATGACGGGCTCAGGAGCTCCTGACTCGTTAACATCAAGGGTAATTAGCAGCAGCAGGTCTGTGGGTGCCTGGAGCCCTGGTGGGAAGGTGTTCTGTGGAGCTTGAGGTTTGAGGTGCCAGCCCAGTCTGGGAGGGGCTGCTCCTGATAAATGCTGCATTTGCTTCTGCTGCCCTGGGGTTTGGAAAGGACAATGGAGCTCAGATCCCAGAGAAATCCAATCCTCCTTGGGATTCCTTTCCCTGTTGCAGCCTTGGGCACTGGCTGAGGAGCTGAGCCTCCCGAAAACCTTCAGAGCCAGAGGCTGGAGCTTTCCTGGAGCTGCTGCCCAGCTGCAGAGTGCCTGCAGAGCCTGGCTGTGCTGGGCTTTTCACAGCACCCTGAAAGGGGGGTGACAGTCCCTTGGTGTGTTCTGGCCACCCCTCAGCTCCTTGCAGGGTTTGTTACTGATAATAATTGGCGTGGCAGCAGGTTCAGGGGTCAGTGGTCACAGCAGGGGTGGCTGAAGGACCTCAGGGGACTCTGCCTTGGCAAGGGGACAGCTGACATGGTTTGGTCTGGATGTGCCAACGTGCTGGGTGTCCCCCCACCATCCTGGGGCAGCAGGGAAATGGGACACTTGTGTCCTTCAGGAGCAAAGCACACAGCCCAGAGCAGGAATCACAGCACTGCTGGAGGGGAGTATGTCTGGGGATCTGTGGAATGGGATTTTCCTGGTTCCTGTTGAATAAATGAGCCCTGGAAACCCCTGGAGACAGAGATGCCACGCTGGGCCCATGCTCCAAAGCTGCCCCAGCCTCCAGCAGGGAAGCCTGTCCATTCCATGCCTCTCTGCTGGCTGCTCCTTCCCACCTCAGCTCAGGTTTTCAGCTGCAATAAATCAGCACAGTTCCACCAAAGCCAATTTCATGTCAATCAGTGCTCTGACTCCTGGTACTCAACCTTCCCACTGAATTTATTCCCTCCATAGGGTCCATGTGCTTGTTTAAGGTCCTGTAATCCATCATGGAATGTTCCTGCTTTTAGAGCAGCCCGAAAAAAAAAAAAAAAAAAAAAAAAATACTTGAAATTTGTCCTGTAGGCCGTAGTTGGACTCTAGATGGGTTTGTAGATGGACACAAGGTGACTGGAGCTGTTAAGTCATCCTGCAGCACTTTGACTTTTCTCCTAACATTCTTTCCGATGGAGATGGATGAAATCCGTGGCAGAGAGCCCCATCCTGGGTGAGGGGTTTTCCCTGAGCGGGTTGGTCACTGTTTTCCTTGCAGAGGAGGCTTAAATGGTGCCTCTGTTACAGCATTGTTCTTTGTCTTTATTTTTAGGAAGTAAAGCCAGATATCAGCAGCCAAGGTGAGTGGGCAAGGTGAGCAGTGACCAGCTGATGGAAGCACTTGTTATTGCACAGGTCTCAATTTCTGGTGCAATTCTGAGCTGGACTATTTTATCAGCTGTCAACCTCCTTCCTGAGGGATTTGGGTCCCCCAGGGCAGGCTCCAACCACTGAATCCTTGGAGAGTGAACATCTCCTGAGAAGCACCTTCTCCTGTGGCCTCCCAGCTCCTGCACAGGCTGGGATTTAAATTCCTTTCAGTGCCCTGTGGTTCAGTGCTGGAGCCCTGGATGCTGAGAATTTCAGACTTTCTGTGCTGACAGGCTCTGACCCCCAAGAGAACACTGCATTTGACCTTGATTGAGGGCATGGAGAAGCTTCCAAAATGGAATGATAGAAATGGGATTGTGGGTGTGGAGTTTGAATAGAAGTGTGTGATATCACAGGGTGGAAAACTTAGAGTTTAAGGTTTTAGATGCAGTAATATATATACAAAGCAAGATGGAGGTTTTGGGGTGGAGGTTGCTCCTTCTTCTTCACATTCTTCTCCATGGGTTTGGGTGGTTTTGTGTAATTGGATAAAAAAGTCCCCATTGCCGCCATGGCTGGTTGGTTATTTGGGTTAAAAGTAAAAATAGTTTAGGTGTCATTTCCTAATTGGACAATTTATCCTTAAAAGGCCTTGTAGAGAGAGAGATGGGGCTCCATTTTTAGTTTGTCAGAGTGAAGTGCTGCAGAACTCAGGGTTTGTGAGACCGTGACAGAGATAAGAACTAACAAACATCTGAATCCCAACAATAAATTCCATCTCACCATTTAATCCCAACCCTGTCAAAAAAGAAGCAAAGAATCCATTAATTCAACTGCTCCAGCCCCTCACTGGAGGTATTTCCTCCACCACGTGGGTCTGATATTTTTGATGGGAATCCTTTCCAACCATTTTTACACTTTTCAAGCAGTGTAAAAATCACCCTGGGTCGTTGCACATGTGCAAGGAGACATAACAACATCACACATCCTGAAGCCAGGGTGAAAACCCCAATAAATTGGTGTGGCACAGTCAGATGTTCGACTGAATCAACAAAATAAATCCGGAATGTCCCAGATAAATGGAAAAAGAGAAAAAGAAAACAGTAACCCACCTAAAGCTTTGCTCACATAACAGGAAAAGCACAGCCTGGGGCTCTGTCCACCTATTTGTAGCAGAGAGTGGAAAATACCCTGCTCCAGGAATGCACCTCTTTCCTGCTTGCTGGGGGATGTGAGTTTTCCCTGCAGGGAATATCCTGTTTACCCAGAGCCCTGTTTCCCACCATTCCAGCAGGCACCACACAGGAGTGACATCCCCCAGGGAGCTGAAACCATCCTCTTCATAAGGAATTTATTAATACAAGGCTTTTTTTTTTTTGCAAGGTGCTGGCAGGATAAGAGCTCCTCAGGGTGTGGAGCAGGGGTTTGGTGAGTGGGGTGCTGGAATCCAGGTCTGGCATGGCTTCTCTGGACCCAACACCTCCTCTCCATCCCCCTCAGTCCCTTCTCCAGGTGATGCTCCAGGAGCTGTTGCACCTTTTTCTGCCATGTAATTCTTTGGGGCTCTGCTTAAACCCTCATGGGAGCCCGTGCTGGAATCCTATGGAACATCTGGCCCTAAGCCTCCTTGGCTTTGAGCGGCATTATGTGCCTAAGTCACTGAGGCCATTAAAAATCAAAAAAACCCCAAGGGCTTTGTGCTGCTTCCCATCCCTGGGGCCAGCCTGGGCAGGGTGTGAGTGAGGGACAGCAGCTCACAGAGCCAGCAGCTCTTTGGTTCCTGGGGTTCCTGCCAGCTGGAATTACGGCTCATTCCACCCCAAGCACCCCTAACCACATGATAAACATTATCAGGGTTATTAAAATGTTTCAGCAGAGCCAGAAATGTTCGAAAAACCTGTTGCAACACTAAGCTCAGCGTTTTAATGCGGTCTGAGGAACAGGCTCTCTCTGTTCTTTGCACAAAATGGGGATTTTTGTTATTCCTTAGAGCAATCTGCCATGGATGGGGGACGTGCTGGTGCTCAATGGAGCTGGGCCAGCCCTGCCAGAGGGGCTGTGATGGCAGCAGACCCTGCCTGGGTCTTTCCCCAGCTTCTTGTTGTTGATATTTTGGATTGAGAGTGTGGCAATGTTCCTCACTCAGGGCTCACCAAATGTGGTGGTGTTTGCAGTGGTCCCAGGATGAGGGAACAGATGAGAATCTTGACTCCGTGCTTCAGAAGGCTGATTTATTATTTTATGATATATTATTATATTAAAAGAAAATGATATATTAAAACTATACTAAAAGAATAGAAGAAAGGATTTCATCAGAAAGCTTGAAAGGAAAAGAAAGGAATGATAATAAAATCTTGTGGCTGCCATTGGTCATCAAGTAAAAACAATTCACATGCTGGGTAAACAATTCTCCAGATCACATTCCAAAGCAGCAAAACATGGGGAAGCTGAAGCTTCTCACCTTCTCAGAAGAAAAGATCCTAATGAAAGGATTTTTCATCAAATATGTCTGTGACATCGAGGGCACTTTACACAGCTGAACATTGCCAGGAAGGAAAGGAGAGCTCTGATTTTTCAGGTGTGGAGGGGTAGGGCTGTTTGTGAAGGGAGAGTGTGGCACCTTGGCAAGCTGTCTCTAAAATCCAGGTGAATTTGCTCCAGAGTTAATACTCAGATTTATCTCTGCTTTAATTAACTTCAGGTTTTAGTAACTGAGTTCAGACTAAGCTTATTCTAAAATTTGGGCAAATATCTCTGGGTTTGGCTTATTTCCAGTTCTAATGTTGGTTTTAGTTGAATAACAATTAAAGGTCTGACCCAATGCCTGTTGCAGACATCTTTTATTAAAAATCCTTTCCTTAGGATTTTTCCTCCTGAGAAGCTGAGAGGCCTCAGGAACAAAATGTAAAGAATGGTTATCTGCTGCTGTGGAATGCAACAGGTGCATCTGTGATTGGTCTCATGTGGTTGTTTCTAATTAATGGCCAATCACAGTCAGCTGGCTCGGACAGAGAGTCCGAGCCACAAACTTTTGTTATCATTCCTTCTTATTCTATTCTTAGATAGCCTTCTGATGAAATCCTTTTTTCTATTCTTTTAGTATAGAAGAAATGTAATATATATCATAAAATAATAAATCAAGCCTTCTAAACATGGAGTCAGATCCTCGTCTCTTCCCTCATCCTGAACACCGTCACAAATGCCCACTGAAATCTGATGAGATTTAAATTCTCTCAGTGCCAGCCTGGCCTGTGGATGGGGAGAGTTTTCCAGCAGATCCAAGCTCAGTTCTGTTCTCCTTTACCCCTCTGGAAAGCCAACCCTGAGCCAAGGGAGAGCAGAGCTGTGGGCACAGAGCCTTCCCCAGGGGCAGGATTTGGCAAAGCTGTGAATGAGCAGCGCTTCCCAACCCCTCCTGGGGGAGTGAGAGATGATCCAGCCACACCCAGCAGACTCCAGCTGCAGCCACAATTACTGTACACACCTTTTAGACACTCATGCCATCATCTTGGTGTCTTATTCAGCACTGAGAAACAAAATTCCAGCTTTCCAAGCCATGAGGGAGGCTTAAACTGAAGGGCTGCTTGAGTCCATTGGAGAAAGACACTTTAATGGCACATTTTCCCCGTTATAAAACCAGTCCAAAGTAATGAGGCTCATGAAAGGATACGACCCGAGCTATAAAATGCACTTATTGAAGTTGTATGGTAAATCAGAGAGGGACACTTTTGCCTCCTCCTGAGGCACTGGGTGCAGTCAGACAAGAAGGGGAGGAAAGGCAGATTGATTTCTGGTGCAAGGCTCTCTCCCAGCTGGAGGGGGAAAGGGTTAGCACAGGTCAAACTGCTCACAAACCTCTGTCAAGGAATATATATGTCTGCCCTAAATGTCAGGCTGCAGTAAAGAAAGCCTGGGCTCTGTGGGCTCTGCTACATCCCACTGTGGGTGATTCCATCAGCTTTGCTCCTTTGTCTGGATGCTGAATTTTTGTCCCTATTTTTTCCCCCCAGAGCAGTGATTTGTCTCCAACAGGATGCTCTGCTGTCATGTCAGTGACAGAACAAGGGGGAATTGTTTTAAACTAAAAGAGGAGAAATTTAGATTGGTATTTAGGAAGAAATTCTGAGGACCTGGCACAGGGCGCCCAGAGGAGCTGTGGCTGCCCCTGGATCCCTGGAGGTGTCCAAGGGCAGGCTGGATGGATCTTGGAGCAACTTTGGCTAGTGGAAAGTGTCAACAATGTCAACAACCTTCCCTCTGAATGATGAACTGAACCAGTAGAAAGGAGGAAGAAAAAAAAAGAGCTTTTTTTTTTTGGTTGTAGCTGCTAAAAATACAGCCTCATTCTTCAAATGCTTGGGAATCTTTTTTATCCCGCTCAGATGATTTGTTCTGCTGGAAAAGGTCTGGCTGGAGGGGATTGCAGCAAGCTGCAACGGGGAGCAGGGCAAGGAATGCCACTGAGGAGCTGTGGGATGCTGCAGCACCTGCAAAGTGAAGCCTTAGAAGAAGAGTGAGAAGGTAAAGTGGTTTGTTTGCAAAACTTTTGGGTATGGGTGGATCAGGTTTTTCTCAAATCCCAAAGCATCCCAGAGCACTGAAATGACCTCACACCTTGCAAGGGAAGGGGCTGAGCCCTCCTGAGCAATCAGGGCTTATGTCAGGGCCAGTTAAGGGGCAGGAGCTGCCTCTCCTCCCTCCAATTCCTTGTGGCACTGAGATGCCTCAGCTCTTAGCTGCCAAGTAATTTTCTTTTGGGTAATGCAATAGTGCATGGATGAGCCCATTATTTGCCAGTAGCAAGAGACTCAGCAAGCACTAATTGGACAAACGAGGCTCCAGGGATTTACAAACTAAGCAGATGAATATGCAGCTGGGGGAAAAAAGCAAATAAGGCTCTGAGCCTCCCTGAAGGGCACCTGGGACGGGGCTTTGCTCCTGGAAGCAGAGGCACAAAGTGCTGTGAGTGCTGTGAGGGGCAATCCTGTCCAAAGAGGTCCTTCCTGCCCCATAAACCATCTCCCAGAGGTGTTTTCCTGGGAGTGTCTCTGATGAGCAGATTTGTTTTTCCCCAGGGATGCAGTGGCTGCACTCCTGGGCAGATATTTGGAAATGTTTCCCAGGCTCCTGGCATCCTTCCCAGCCCACGTTGCCCACAGGGACAGGCTGCCATCAGTGTTGGGACTGTGCTGGGTGAAGGCTTTATAGCTCTTCACCTGTTCCCTGCCTAAAATCTTCCCTCTACAAGAAAAAAAGTAAGAGAAGGAAAATAAAATTCTTTATGGGGGAATTAAAAAAAATTGAATTGTCCTCAAATACTCCCTTTGAAAGAATAGCCTGAGCTGTGCCACACTCCAAGATATCTTTTGGAAGCTCTTTCTTCTTGTGTCCCCTCGTCCTTTGGGGTCACATCTTCATCTCTGGTCCCCTTGGGTGCTGCTGCATCCCCACTTTGGTCTGTGCAGGAGAACAGCTCAGACTGGGATTTCCAATACACAACAAAAGCCAGTGAAATGGCCTGAAAACATTTTGCTTTTTGACTGCTCCCAGACATAATTCATGGCCAGGTCACTTTTCCTTCCCCTACTGCTTCCCTTTTCAGCAACCCCTCTGCAGGGAGGAGCATTTGTTGCACCAATGTCTTGGTTTGGAAAGACAGGAGTCTGCTGAGGAAGGCAGGATCCTCCCCTGAAATGGAGAATGTAAACCCTCTCCACCTCTCTGAATTGCTATAAATTTGAAATTAAGGGGCTCTCAGGCAAAAATATGGGAGTAGGAAATAACAGTTCTTTCATAGGGAAAGGAAAAAAATAAAAGGATAAAATAAACAATGCAGTACACTAGAACAACAGAGTCAGAACAGAGTCAGAACCCAACCTGACACCCTGTGGGTCAGGGTGTTGGCAGCAGTCCCATTGGAATTGTGGCTGCAGTCCTCCTGCAGTGTCAGGTGTGGTTCTGTTGGAGCAAGGGGGATCTGTAGAGAAGGATGTATTCTTCCTCTGAAGATCCAATGGAAGGAGAGGCAGCTGCTGTTCCTCTGGGGAATCCAGGGGAGAAGCCGTGCTGGTGTCTCAGAACCTCTGGATTATATCTGGGTAGCAATGTTTGAAACCTCAGATTGCATCCAGGTAGGAATGCTTGAAATCTCTGATTATATCCAGGTAGGAATGCTTGAAATCTCTGATTATATCCAGGTAGCAATGCTTGGCTCCTCCCTCTGGGTGGAGCATCTCACAATGGGATGTTATAGTTCTTATCAGCCATGCAGGGACATTCAATAGTCTGTTATCAGCAGATGTCCCCTCCCGAGGGAGGTGTGATGTGCTCACTCAAAGGCAAACTGCCCACTTGACAAAGGTAATCTGCCATACAGATGGTAATGGAAAACATCTTGCATTGCAATCTTCAACAACCACCATCAAACCATGGCACATCCCCAAACCACAGAGCTCCTGGGTGTGGGATCTGCTGCTCTCCACATCTGGGTCTTGCTCCAGAGCTGGGTACCAAGCTGCTGCCATAAAATGAGTAATAAGGTGTTGTGTTCAATCAGTGTCCAGGGCTGAAGGCTCCTGGTCCTGGAGAAACACCAGGAATGTCCCCAAGAGATGACTGATGGTGTGGAGTGAGTTATTGCAAACCCTTCTTCCAGGGAAAAAGTGGTGCTGGCTGTGGTTTGGATGATTGATCACTGCCTTTTTCAGCAGTGCATTAGCACTTGATCTCAGAGGTCGAGCCAGAACACAACCTTCTCCCTCTAATTGCCATGCAAAGCTGCTGCCGTGTATTAACTTGGACTGGGGCTGAACTCTGAGCCCAGGAGCTGAGATCAGGAAAACGGAGAGTGGGAAATCTGCAATAAATTGCTTGGATATTTATAGGCTCTCAAACATGACATGTTTATTAAAAACAAAAAGAAAAAAAAATTGCAGTCCATAGGATGGCTGGGCTTTCTTCCAGTGGCCAGGGTCAAAAAGTGCCCAGGTCAACGTGGTGGGAGCAGGAAATATGTCATGGCTTTAACCACCTGGAGAGCTTTCCAAGGTGGAATTGTGGATGTCCTCTGTGCTTTCATGGCTTTACCAATGAATGGTTGGTTTCACTGTGAGAAGCATCAGTGAGGAGGGGAAATGCAGAGGATGGAGTTACACAGGGTGGTGAATGGGGCACCCCAACAATCTCCACCTTCTGGGGGTTAAAGAGCAGAAATCAGCCAGTGAGGCACTGTTTTAAAGACCTGAGGGAAACAGCAATGAAGGGGATGATTTTCTACCATTTAACCCCCCTTTTTTTGCATCCAGTTAATTCTTTCATGCTTCCTCTGCAGTCCTGATGCCCAGGAACACGTTTGGAAAGATATCTTGTACACAACCCTACCTAAAAAACCATGAGAGCTGCTGCGGGACTGGGGGATACAGACATTCAGTTTTGGGGACCATCATGATTTTTGTGGGAGATCTGCTATCAGTGACATCTCCTGCACTGGGGTTTTCACTTGAAATAGGACCTGTCAAAGTGCAAAACTTCTTGCTAAAGGTGAAGTGGCAACACAGAGTGTAAAAAAAAAAAAAAGATGTTAACACCACACCTTTCCTCTAGTCTGCCTTCAGAATTACCAAGTCTTGCAAAGAAAAACATTCCAGACCCTCTCTGTGCTGTCTGGCTTCATTTTTTTGCATGTCTGAAGGAGCTCCCCATTGCATCCTCCAGAAATAATGAGAGAAGTTGAAATGAGAAAAACATAATGAAAAGGGCTGCTGTAAACAGAGCTGCATCTTCCTACAGGTCTCTGTAGTTAGAGGCTCTCATTAAGCATCGTGTATCCAAGGGCTTATGAATCCCAATTATTATTTTCTCTGTGTGCTGTTCTTGCAAGGAGGACAGTGATTAATTAAGTGGTCCTGGGCTTGGTTAATGCCCCTAGGTCTGGCAGGACTCAGCAAGGTGCCTGTGGCCAGGCTGGGTTTGGGCAAGGGGCAGATCACACACAGAGCTCATGTGATGAGAGGGGAGAGGACCTTCCCCTCTGGGCTGGGGCCTGAACCAGGAATCTGGGAGATTTTCCCCTTTTAGGAGTATTCTGGAGGGGTGGATGTTGTGGGTTCTCCTTCAGCCTGCAGAGAAGCCCTTTCCATCCAAGGACACCAATGCACATCCAAGACATGAACTGTGGCTCTTTGCTTGACCTATTTTTTAATTGATGACCTATTTTGCTATTTTTCTCACCTGGGTGCCACTCTGCTCACCGTGGGTGTGACAAACAGGGTGAGCACAGCTGGGATTGTCTCTCACTGCAAACACCACCATCCCTCCCAATGCTTCCCTCTCCCCTTGCCCTTTTCCAGCTCGAGCACAAAGCCTGACTGTGGTGTGTGGTACCACACAGCTCCCCGCAGCCTGCTCATGTTGGTAAACAAGGCTGCTCAAGCAGCTTTTCCCAACAGGCATTAGGCTGGATGAAAGCAGCCTGGATGCAATCTGTGCAGCATGTGGAGTGCAGCTCAGGTGTCTCCAGCCCTGCTGCAGCAGGCACATCACCAGCCTGATTCACAGTAATAATAATGAGTAAAATAAAAACAACAACAGCAACAACAACAACAACACCCATTAAAATTATTATAGCAACAACAACAACAACAAAAGTATGTGCCTGAAGACAATAACCTATTATATTATTATAATTATTACAGTATATATAATAGATATTATATAATTTATATATAAAATATTATATATAATATATATTATAATGTGTATTATATTAGAATATATAATATAATATAATATAATATAATATAATATAATATAATATAATATAATATAATATAATATAATATAATATAATATAATATAATATAATATAATATAATATAATATAATATAATATAATATAATATAATATAATATAATATAATATAATATAATATAATAAATTTAATATTTTTTGTGACTGTATATTCTGGTTGGGTTGCTGCTATGTCTTTAGTTTTGATTATACTTGCTGCATCGATGATGATTATTTGGAATTTCCCAATAATAGGATTTTATCCAGTATCCATTCACCAGCTCTGACCAGTTGAACCTAAATTCAGGCATTTGTATAAATGTGCGCCAATCTAGGCAGTTGTGTAAGTGAGCAGAGGGGAGGCAGCTCTCTCCACGTTCACACTGCGGCCTTGCTCTCACACACATCTCGTTTTTCAAGGTGATGCCACAGCAAAATAATTCCTGTAGGTGTTCCTCAGTCTCTGCCAACATCTGCTGCTTCCACCCCCAAACTGGATAAATTTTTGATCTGAACTTCCAGGCTGAGGAGAATTTGTTCACCGAGTTCCTGTGGTTGTCTGACTTGCTCAAGGAAGGAGGATTCCACCGTTTTCCCTGTGTGAATCCTGCTGGGACATGACAGAGCTTTTTAGAAGATGCTGTTTAATTAAAACACCAACAACAGGAATTTCTGGAAAAACATCAGAGGTTCTCATAAATTATCCCTGTCTCCTGTGTTTCACACTCCCAATCTTCTACCTTTTCTTTGCTCCATATTATTTTGGACTGTGTTTCAGGGGAATATTTATGGGTGAAGCATGTTCCTGGCTATGACTGGCTTACTTACAAATTACCCTTTAATCAACAGATTTGATATTAATTAATAATTCATAGTCTGCTCTTAGGATAAAATTGCATAATAATGTCTTTGATGCAGCCCAAAGTGTCCATTGTAGATGGCATAAAATGTTAATTAGCAGCAAAATGCAGTTAGGAGAAAACACTTTTAATTATGTAATAGGCCTCATTACAATGGGTAATCAACAGTGCTTCCAAATTAGCCCACTGACAGCATTTATCTATACATAGCAAATAAACTTTTGTTTGCAGAAAATGCATTTGAATAGTCAGCCTAGGAATTGCTTCCAGGCAGTTTTTTAAGTCACTGCAGTCCCCAGAAGCAGAATTTTAACAAGGACCACCTTCTCTGGGCTGAGCAGGCCATATGTAAAGCTCAGAGAATAATGGGGGAAATTGTTCCCAAATATTTGCTCAGATATGCAAGCAAATTTCAGTTTGACCTTTTGCAGGACCCTCATCTGAATACTGGAGCCCTTTGCTGACAGCAGTGCCCAGAGAAAAATGTAAAACATCAGAGCATGAAAATCCCCTGAATTTCACATTGTGCCTGAATTCCTGTGGCCATCACTGGCTGCTTTGTTGGTGAGAGGCATAAATCACAAATCACCCAGTCCAACAACTGCAAACGTGTGGTCAGTAGGGGCAGGATGGCCCAAGGGTGTGCACAAGGACCTGCTTGGAAGCCACTCATAAATCCAGATTTTCCTCGGAAGGGGAACAGGAGGGAGCTCTGCAAGCAGATGCCTCATGGTGATCTCTGTCCCAGCTGATTTGTCTGAGCCAGAGTGAAATTATGGGTTTGGCTGGAATAAGCCAATTGACCCAAAGTCAGTGATACAGGGTTTTCTTTTTCTTCTTTTCTTTTTTTCTTTTTTTCTTTTTCTTTTTCTTTTTCTTTTTCTTTTTCTTTTTCTTTTTCTTTTTCTTTTTCTTTTTCTTTTTCTTTTTCTTTTTCTTTTTCTTTTTCTTTTTCTTTTTCTTTTTTTTTTTTTTTTTTCTTTTTCTTTCTTTCTTTTTTTTTCCCCTGAAGCATTTTGCTGTTTCTGCCTGGATTTTTAAAGTTATCCAGGCTACTTCAAGCCTGATTTCTCTTCCAACTCAGCCAAACCTTTACGAGGTTCCATACCGAGATGTGGTCCAGCTCAGGCATTTTGGGGTACAGATAACAACATCTGTATTGTCTCACCCTTCATATAGGACTAAAAACAGAATAAAAGTTTTTGAAATGCCTCTCAGTTACCACATCTCTAAATCAAAAAACAACTTAATCCAACCAATTATTAACTTGTTTCATTTCCCACACCCTGTCCAGCCCTTCCTGTCTCACTCCAAGTCATTAGTGGTGCTAATAACACCCTGTGGAGCACTAAAGGTCTTCCTCAAAGGGACAGCAGGAATCCTTGGGATATCAAGACCCTTACGTGTTGTCTGCTTGTAATTGTCCTTTTAATGCTGTACAACCCTGATAACCCAAGTTTATCCATATTGTGGAACAGAAGGACTCTCTGTTATTAGATTTGCTCTTGCAGACACCTCGCTGGATTGTCTGAATGTAATTTGGAGTCTCTAAAATCTGCAGGCACAGATCTCTGCCTCCTTCACTGTCTGGTCATTTCTATTCATTTCATCTCTGGAATCTAATGTAATAAAATTATAAAAGGCTCTAACTCTTCAGCATTTAATCAGCTTAGTATGAGAGAATTACATCAGCAGCCCTTAGGTGTACTTTACCCAGCAAAGGAAATCTCACATTAGGAGGCAATCACATTATTCTCACTACTGAGGGTTGCAGGAATTCCCGAGGAGCTGCCAGGAGTACAGAAGACTCGAGACAGGCTGTGTCTTTGTTTAGAGCAGGTAAAAAGCAGGAGGGTTTTGCTCTGCCAGCAAGGCCAGCCAGAGCGGGGCCCTGCACGCAGAGCCTCCTGGATCCTTCACTAAGATCCAGAGTTCTACATCAGAGAGGATTTAGGGGTAGGTAGAAACTTGGTGGATCCATCTCCATCTCTGTTCAAGGCAGTTTCCATGCTCACAAGAACAGCTGTAGATCAAACTTTTGTCCAGCAGAGGAGCTGGCAGGGAATTTGGTCCCTACAATTCAGAGAGCCTTTCTTCTTTGCTAAAACGATGTTGGTGCCTCCTGTCTCCTCTGTTTCTTGATCTCAGTTTCCAGAAAAGCTGCTCCTTGGGTTATATCCCACGCTCACACCCGGGTTTCTCACCCTGACAGGATCAAGGAATTCACAGAAATTCCCTTCCCAGAAAGGTGCTGATGCCCTGACAGGTCTGTGTGTTGCTCCTTCCCAGAGCCCAGATTATTTCAGTGTATTGGCTTGTAGGGCATTGGTGGGGAGATTCTTTGCTTCCATCAGGTCTGGAGAAGTCACAAGTTTTATTTTCTTGGCTCTTTTCATAGAATTATTGAATGGTTTGTGTTGTAAGGAACCTTAAATATCATCCAGTTCCCCCCTCTGCCATGGGCAGGGACACCTTCCACCATCCCAGGTTGCTCCAAGCCCTGTCCACCCTGGCCTTGGACACTTACAGGGATCCAGGGACAGCCACAGCTTCTCTGGGCACCCTCTGCCAGAGCCTCACCATCTTCACAGCCAGGAATTCCATCCCAGTCTCCCATCCATCCCTGCCCTCTGGCACTGGGAAGCCATTCCCTGTGTCCTGTCCCTCCATTCCTTGTCCCAGTCCCTCTCCAGCTTTCCTGGAACCCTTTTAGGCTCTGGAAGGGGCTCTAAGGCCTCCCTGGAGCCATCTCCAGGTGAGCACCCCCAGCTCTCCCAGCTTGGCTCCAGAGCAGAGGAAATCCAGCTCTCAGAGCATCTCTGTGGCCTCTCCTGAAGTTGCTCCAGCAGCTCCATGTCCTCCTGACATTGCAGCTCCTCAGAGCTGGATGCAGCACTGAAGGTGGGATCTCACCAGGGTAGAGTGTCCATTTTATTTATTTCAACCTGATAATTTCCAGCAACTGGTGTGAAAAGGTGAATAAAGAGATGGTGTGAGGAAAGAGATGCTCCGAGGGATGATGTGTCCCACTCTCCTGCCTGGGGTTGCACAGAAACTCTGTGAGGTGAAGCAGGAGACAAACCCACATCTTCTCTGGGTGATGTCACCGCAAAGCCACCGTGTCCCACATCTGCTCCCCAGCCCTGCCCATGGGTGGCCGAAGTTGGGCCAAAACAGGATTTCCAAGGTTATTTTTGGTGCATCCTGATGTAGGCTTGGCTGAGAGGCAAAGAGAAAGGAGGAGGCAGACAGGGAGAGAAAGGAGCTGTTTAATGTAGCCCAGGGATTGCACTTCTCTGGGAATGCTGAGGCCAGGGCTGTCCTTCTCTCCTGCCTCATGGATCCATGCTCTCCTGACCCCATGAGATGGCATTTCTGAGCACCAGTGTTATTTCAAAGGAAAACAGCTTGCTTGTTTTCCGGTCCAAGCTGGCTTAGCCAAGCTGAGCCCCTCTAACCACAGTCTGGGCATTTATTTTTGTCCTCCAGACTTTCCAACCCCATTTCTTGGGCTTGTTTGTCTGGTTCTTGCTGGGAGTGATGGAACATGATAAAAATAGAGAGGAGTCCCAGACCTGGGCTCTTTCTCCTGAAAAATTCACAGTGAAGTTTAACACAAAGCTCAGGGAACCCAGGCAGGGTCTCACTGCCAGAGCAGGACATTTGATGTGTCTTGGAGCCTGTAGCCATGATATTTTCTAAAAAATCTTTTCCTTAGGATGTTTTTCTCCTGAGAAGCTGAGAGGCCTCAGAAACAAAATGTAAACAATGATTATCTGCTGCTGTGGAATGCAACAGGTAGCTCTTTGATTAGCCCACGTTAGTTGTTTCTAATTAATGGCCAATCACAGTCAGCTGGCTCAGACTCTCTGAGACACAAACCTTTGTTATTCATTCTTTTTCTGTTCTTAGCTAGCCTTCTGATGAAATCCTTTCTTCTATTCTTTTAGTATAGTTTTAATATAATATATATCATAAAATAACAAATCAGCCTTCTGAAACATGGAGTCAACATTCTCGTCTCTTCCCTCATCCCAAGACCCCTGTGAACACCGTCACAGGAGCCATCGATGGGATCTGAGTGATTGAATGCAGCTCATTAGAGTGGCTTCCAGCCTGCCCCTGAGCCTGTCTTCAAAATGTGGATTTGCTAAAATATTCAAGGAACTGTGTCTCCAGCTTCAGGGAGAAGCATCAGGGCTAAAATTGGCCAAAAATAGAGTGGAGCCACCTCCATCACCACATCGACTTCAGAACTTGTGACTTTAATTAAAATATCAACCATGCTGAGACTTGCACCTCAGCTGGAGGGTGGGCAGCCCTGGGTCCTGTCCCCACAACACCTTTGGTGATGTCAGTGTCGAGGGAAAGCCATGGAGCCCAGGTTTTGTTCTGCCTGGAGCCAGGTGTCCGGCACCTGCTGCGTTATCCCGTCCCCTGGGAGCACCAGCAGCAGCTGCCTGTGTTGTTGTGTCTCTGCTAAGTTGGGGACATGTTGTGGTGCCTTGCCAAGTGCCCTCTGCACTCCACAGGGGGGTCTGTGATGGTTCATGGAGGAGCTTATCCGTGGTCTGTGATGGTTCATGGAGGAGCTTATCTGTGGTCTGTGATGGCTCCTGGAGAAGTTCATCCGTGTCACCAACGGCTTCCCCAGGTATCTTGGTTTGGAAAGACAGGAGTCTGCTAAGGAAGGCAGGAGCCTCCCCTGAAATGGAGAATGTAAATCCTCCCCACCCCTCTGAATTGCTATAAATTTTAAATTAAGGGGCTCTCAGGCAAAAATATGGGAGCAGGAAATAACAGTTCTTTCATAGGGAAGAAAAAGAAAAGGATGAAATAAAACAATGCGGTAAACTAAACTAACACTGCCAGAGTCAGAACCCAGCCGGACACCCTGTGGGTCAGGGTGTTGGTAGCAGTCCAATTGGAATTGTGGCTCAGCCCTCCTGCAGTGTGAGGTGTGGTTCTGCTGGAGCAGGGATCCTGTAGAAAAGGATGTAGTCCTCCTCTGAAGATCCAGTGGAAGAAGAGGCAACTGCTGTTCCTCTGGGCAATCCTGTGGAGAAGCTGTCTTGCTGTCCCAGGATCTCAGATTATATCCAGGTAGGAATGCTTGGCTCCTCCCTCTGGGCTCACATCTCCCAATGGGATGCTGTAGTTCTTATCAGCCATGCAGGGACATTCAATGGCTGTTATCAGCAGGTGTCCCCTCCTGAGGGTGGAGTGATTGTGAGCACTCAGAGAGAGAGATAAGGCAAACTGCCCACTGACAAAAGACAACTGCCACACAGATGGTAATGGAATACATCTTGCCTTGCAACCTGGAACACCAGGAAAGCACCACCAAGGCACAGCTGACCACTGCCTTTCTCCCAGCAGCACCACTGGACACTGTGATAGATGAGTAATGTGATGATTGACTCTCACAATTAATAGAGAAATATCAGTATATAGGTTAAGAAAAGTTTTTATAGATTTATAGTTATGTTGTACCCCCGCGCGTGGTTATCAAGGGACAGCTGGAGTTGGGACATCTGGGAGGGCTGGCTTGTCACTGTGGTGACATTTCCAATCACGATTTGAGGAGGGGATCTCCACCACTGGACAGCAAAGAAGGGGTTGATGGACAGAACTTTGGGAGGGGTTAAAGGGTTAAAAAGGAAAAAAACCTCCATTGTGGGGGAGCTGAGCACATGGTGGGGAAAACCTTTTGCTCCTGGCGCCGTAACCTTTTTTAAATTTTTTTTTAATTTTTCTGTTTTTATTTCCTTTTAAAAAATTCTTCTGTTGTATTATTGATAAGGTTTAATAAACCTTCCTAAACTATGAAAAGTGAGTAGCTATTTCTCACAACACTGATTTAGCTGCTTGCTGCTTTGCTCAACTGCTCTGGAGCCTGACCATGGGGTGCTTCAAAGATTTAAGTGGTTTTCCTCAACCCCCAGGGGAGCACAGGGCAGGATTGAGGACAGCAGTTCAAACATCCCCAGCTCCCTGGGGTTTCCAAATTGATGATGGCTCGGGCTTGGCTCTGTGCCACAGCTGCTTTTCAGCCCTGAGCTCAACTGTCTGTCATCATCTGTCCGTCTGGGCAGGGTGGTTTCTCTGGGGGGTGGTGGGAACCATCACAGGGTGCTGCCAGGCTGGCTGAGCTCATCGTGGATGGGAAATCAGGAGCCTGGGATATCCTGACTGAGCAAAGAGCAGCAGGCTCCCCCTCTCCAGGAATTGCTCCATTTAGGGCTATGTGGTGCCAACATTTTCCATTTCCGCCAGGAGTTATCTGGGTGGGTTTTGAGCATTTCTACTTTTCAGCTACAACCTTGGGTATTTGCGGGGTTTTGCATCAGGAGTGACAACCCACAGAGCATTGACCCAGCGCTGCAGTGCTCACCACCAAACCCTGTCCACAGCAGACACATCCACAAGTTTTTTGAACACTTCCAGGGATGATGAGTCCATCACTGCCCTGATCAGCCTGTTCCAATGCCAGACAAACATTTCAGGGAAGAATTTTTTTCCTAATATCCAATCTAAATGTCTCCTGGCACAATTTGAACCATCACTTATTACTTGGGTAAAGAGACCAACCCCCACCCATCTGTAATCTCCCTTCCTCTTTTCAGGGAGTTGTAGAAATAATCTCTGCTCCTCAGTTTTGCTTTCAAACAAACATTCTTTACACAGGGAATGATCTCATCCAAACTGGGCACCTCAGTGGTAATGCTGTCAGCAGGGGTGGTGAGCAGGTCAAGCACTGGAATAAGCTGAACATTTCATCTGGAACCATGGGAACCCCTTCAGCACAATGCCTGGAAAAAAATGCACCAGGACACGTAGAGCTACTTAGCCATGGATGTGTGGGGGGAGATTTCCCTTCCTGTTTGGCAGGAGGCAGCCAGGATACAGCCAGTTGTGCTGCTGGGGAGCTGTGAAAGGAGCTCTTGGGAGGCAGATTTGGGGCAGGTCTTTGGGGTCTGACCTCCCTGGGACCTCGTCATTGCTTCAGGGCTGCTAATAAAGCTCCTCTTGTCGTGCAGCTTTTGCAGGGCCACAATTCAAACCAGCATTAGCAGGATCTGTTTCCTCCTGGAAGCTGCAGCACAGCCCCAGTGCCATTATTTTGGAATGTCCTTTGAGCAGAAGCGTTCACACCTCTGGATTCAAATCACTGAGTGCCTCTCAGCATTCTCACCGCTTATCTAAGCAGATCGTATTTAAAGGTTTATTTTGTGGTCATAAAAATTTGCTGCTGGCACTCAAAAGAAAGCTCTCTGCTGGATCTTAGCCTAGAAACAAATGTGTTGGGTTGGCTTAGGCTGCAAGGAAAGGGACTTTAGGAGTTTATGAGAAATGGGTCTCCAAACTGGAATGCTTTAAGCTGATTTCCCAGACTTACCAGTTCAGACAAAACAAACACAGCACTTTTCCTGGCAAACATCCCCTGTGGAGCTGGCAAGGCTGTGCAGCACCAGCCCAGGGCCTTCAAGAAGCCTCTGAGGAAGGTGTTCGAGGCACTGATTGAAAATTGAGCTTTGTTCAGCTGTGCAAAACGGGGGACGTCAAATGCAAGTGATGACCACCTAGAACCCATGTCATCTGCAGCACTCTGTGTGTAAGGGAGCCCTGGATTTTGGTTTAAAACCACTCCCAGGGCTGGTGAATGGAGAGCAGAGATGTCTTTGCACAGGGACTGGTCCCAGGGCTGGGGAGGCTGCAGGTTGTCCCAGGCTATGCGGATTCCATCCTTGTCCAAGACATCTTTTTGTGAAAGTCCTTTCTTAGGATTTTTCCTGCTGAAGCTGAGAAGTTTCAGGAACAAGATGTAAACAATGGTTATCTGCTGCTGTGGTATGCAACAGGTCCATCTGTGATTGGCCCATCTTGGATGTTTATAGTTAATGGCCAATCAAGGGCCGCCTATCTCGGACAGAGTCTGAGAGAGCTGCTTTTGTTATCATTCTTTCCTATTCTATTCTTAGCTAGCTTCTGAGATTAAACCTTTCCTTCTATTTCTTTTTAGTTAGTATAATGTAATATAGATATCATAAAATAATAAATCAAGCCTTCTGAACATGGAGTCAACATTCTTGTCTCTTCCCTCATCTGAGAACCTTTGTGACCACTGTCACACATCCTGTCTCCTTGTTGGCCACAGAAAGTCACCTTGGGATGGGCTAAAAAGCCCCCAGCCTCCACATAGGAAAGAGAGCTGATGGCAGGAGAGCTTCATTTTGTTGAAATCACAATCCATACCCTTGGTTTATCTTTATTCCTGCCTGCCTTCACTGCTGTTGTGCAGCCAATCCCCTCTGCCCCGAGCACACTATGCTGAGTGTGGGCTAATGAACACCACTGACCGTGGAGGAATATTCCCCTTCTGCTTGTAACTCCCTCAGCCTCTTCATTTTTTGGGCTCAAATGTGATTGATGGTTTTCTTAACCTGGAGTTGTGTTGCCAGGAAAAGTCAGAGCAACACTGATTTGCCTGTTTTGTGGTGAGGAAACAAGAAAGATAAGGAAAAAGTTTGCAGAGTGGGTTGTGCATTCTGCAGTGCCTCCAGGATGGGTGGAGGAAGTTCCAGGTGAGGTGAGGTGTTCTCCTTATCCTGGAAAGGTTCCTTTGAATGGGCTGCAAAAGATGAATTTCCAGTCACAGAGAGGGAACAATGGATCTGGGAGATCTACACAGACTCACATCTCTGGGAAAGCCAGAAGGGTGAAAAACAGAGCACCAGATGAGGAGAATGAACAAAATGGGGAAAAAACTCCATAAAAGGTGTTCTTAGGGCAACAGAAGACCTTGGTTAAGGGATCTCCTCCCTTTCTTTGATAAAAGCTGGGTGCTTGGCATCTTGGCTGGCAGGATATTGTGAATTCCAGCTGAACCCCAGGGAATGCTCTTGGTGCAGGTGGGCAGTGCTTAGCCAGGCTGGAGATCAGGTTCTCTACTGGTTTTCCAGTCAGGATCTGGGTGAGACACAGCCATTGCTCAGATAAATACTGAACAAACCAAAGCTGCCCTGCTGGGTCAGGGCCCTGCAGCACAACCACAGCTCCCAGTTCTCCTTACAGATCAATCACTGCTTGGAAAGATGCTCCTGTTAGCCTGGAGGTTGCCCCTCAGCCAGTAAGGATTCCCAGAGTGTGGCTGGCCTGGGTTCTGCCTGGAGTCAATGGGAAATCCTCTGGACTCCAGTGGGTGTGGATCAAGCCCACCCCAATGCTGATGCTCACACTTTAAATCCCCTTTTATCCCCCTCTCATTCCCAAAGGAGTCAGTGATGAAGAGTTTGTAGACAGTAAGTCTTCACCAGGCATGTCTCTCTCACCAAGAATGTTTTCCAGCAGGGATATTTCTTTCCCATAGGTGAAATTGTTGACCTAAACCCAAGGCCTCGCTTGTCTAAGTATCTCACTAGCAGAAATGATTCTGGTGTTGCTGGTGGTGATCTAAGCTGTTGGCTCCTGTTTGTCCCATTGGCTCTGGAATCATTCCTGGAGCATCCTGGCTGCTCAGTGATGCCTCAGGTTTGAGCTTTTCTATTTTTCACATTCTGTGCTGCTTTAGTGTGTGGGTCTGGGCTTCATAACAGGGGATGCTGAGCTCTGAGCACAGAGCAGAGAGACAAAACAATTCCTGCTCCAGCTGGGCACCAAGGACAAATGATCCAGATCTCAGGCATAAATAAATGATCCAGATCTCAAGAGCATAAATAAAATGGATTGAAGAGAGAAAAACAAGAAGGATGTGACTTCATAATCTAAAGCTGTAATTGGACAATGAACTCCAATATGCAAATGGAGCAGAACTGATCAAAGTGAGAGACCCTGTGACTGGTTGTGCATTTTGGGACCATTTTGGTTCATCTTGGGTGCAGCCCTGGCTGGGCTCTTGTGCTGCCCAAGGTGTGTCCATTGAGAAAATCCTTTTAATGAATCCTTACTTTATTCTTTAACTCCATCCAGTCTCTGTTCTAGGTCAGCCTTCACCAGGCATCATCAGGAAGGATCATTTCTTCCTGACAGTGCAGGAGGGAACAGGAGTGGGGACGGGGCAGAGCCATGGGAAGGGATCTGCCGTCTACAACCTGCTTCAGAGCCAGAATTTTATTTATTTGCAAGTTTCTGCCCATCCATGTGAGACTGCCCAGTTTCTGCCTCCAAGACCTGCATGTAAGGATGAGAGGTTTGCTCTTGTCTTGGAGCAACAAATCCAGGGAAAGGGCAGGAGGAGAGAGGAGATGATCTTTGATGTCTCTGCATCCTGCAAAGACAATGATTCACAGCTGCCCTTGTTACCTGGGAATCTGTAAGACATTCAGGTGATTAATTTTAGATTTGCTCACATAAGCCTTTTTTCATCCAGGCTGTGAAAGGCAAAGCAAAGGAGGGAGAGCCCTTTTTGGAGATGCATTAATGATCAGGGATGTATCATTTTGCTTTTACAGCCTGGCTTTTAAACTATGCAATGACAAGTGTTTCAGCCTGCTGCTGCGCTAAGAAAATCTCTAATAAAAGGCTGTTTTATTTTAAGACAACATCATGAAACTTTACCAAACAATGAGCGCTCTGCTATAAAGTGACTGAGGTCACCTTTTGTTTTTTTTCTGGCCCCTCTGGTTTCCCTCTGGGGAATGGAGGTTTCAGTCCTTTCATCCTCCCTGCAGCAAGGTCTTCAGTCCAGGGGCCAATCTTACCCAGCATGGCTGGACACCAATTTTTGAGCCTCTGAATAGTTCTGTGGTGTGAAAACATGCAAGGAACAGCTCAGATATCTGGTTTAGCACACAGTGCAGATGTTACAGATGTTGTGCTGCAGATGTTTTTGCAATAGATGCTGTGAGGGCTTTGAATTTCATACATTTTCTCTGATTTTCTCAGCTCCACCAGCAGAGATGTGTATGGGAGGGAGGGAATAAAATGGGGTGGACAAGCCTGGGGCTCCTGCCTTGAAAATTAGAGTGAACTAAGCACCAAAGGCTCCTAATCCTCAGCAATGCATGAGATGGTTTCTTTTCCTGCCAGCTGGCTGTGAGGACAGTTTGGAGATCACTGTGGGGCTCTCCTTGGATAAGTCCTTGTCCTTAAATAACTCCTACCCTGGAGCTGAAGGAAATGATGCTTGTTCTTCTCAGGCTTTCACCCGCTGAGCTGTGTCTGTCTGACTCAGTCATATTTCACATCCAGCCCTGAGCAGGTTATTTAAATCCCAGTGGTAAATAAATGGCAGATCAGAAGCACTGTGGTAGGCTGCTTAACCCATGCCCCATTCCCTGCACAACAGTCTTGATTTTTCATCATTGGGTGGGAGAAAAAAATCCTCTCCTCTTTGGAGAGAAAATCTCCTCCACATAGAGCACAGCTGGTGGGTCCCCAGAGCTGCAGGGCAGCAGCTCCATGAGCAGCCCCTGCATCCCTGCAGCCATTCCCTGCTCCATGAGCAGCTCCTGCACTTTTTCAGCTCCATTGGGTGCGCAGCAAAAATTCCCTGCTCCATGAGCAGCTCCTGCTTCCCTGCAGCAATTCCCGCTCCAGAGCAGTCATACAGCCATCCCAGCTCGTGAGGCCCCAGAGCTGCAGGGCAGCAGCTCCATGAGCAGCTCCTGCATCCCTGCAGCCATTCCCTGCTCCATGAGCAGCTCCTGCAGCCATTCTCAGCTCCACGAGCAGCCCCTGCATCCTTGCAGCCATTCCCTGCTCCATGAGCAGCTCCTGCATCCATTCCCAGCTCCAGAGGTGTTCCAGGATCAGCTGCTTGTGTCTCCCCACCCACCATCCCTCTCCCCGCCTGTCCTCACTGCTGTCACTTCCCATCCTGGTGCTGACTCACCTCGTTCCTGCTGAGCTCCTTCCCCTGCCAATGGCTCCCTCACTCCATGGGTCATTTCCCATCAGCAGCAGGAACATCTCTGAGCTGGAACATCTCTGGAACATCAACCAGGCTGTCTCAGGCTGCCAGCCTCTGGTGACATCTCCTTCCTGGGAGTCTCAAAGGGCTGGATGTGCTTTTCTCCTGCAGCACCTCCAGGAGATTGGCTCGGGGTCAGAAAGAAGCCTGGAGGAGGAAGAGCAGCCAGAGGTCCCCCATTCTGGCTGGAATGACCTCCTGAGGGGACAGGTCAGGCTCATGATGGGCTCTCTGTCCAGAGGCAAGGTTATTTTCAGAAGGCTGGGTTTAAAGGGGATTAGTCTGAAAAAATATATGAAGGCAACCAAAATGAAGTCACACAGAAAGGGCAGAGAGACATTGCAGGGCTGAGTTAAGGGCTCAATGTTGATGCACAGAGGAGAGCTTCCTCTTGATCTGCCCCTGTGTCACTTGTGGAGGTGGATCTGTGACTCCATAATGGGAATCTCTGCAAGGTTGTAAATGAAATGGAGTAGTGGGCTGGTCTGGCTGCTGAGCACTGGAAACTTTGAGCTCAGATCCTGTGGTAGAAAATGAATGTTTTGGTCATGTGGGACAACAGCTGTAGCCATTACAGCAGAGGAGACAGACCCATTTCCCAGGCAACAAATGAGGATGAGAGGAAAGAGCCTCAGGTTGGAGCAGGGGAGGATTAAGTTGGATATTAGGAAAGAATTCTTCACAGAAAGGGTGGGCAGGCATTGGCACAGCGCCCAGGGCAGGGATGGAGCCCCCATCCCTGGAGGGATTTGAAAGCTGTGTGGATGTGGCACCTGGGGACATGGGTCAGTGGTGGCCTTGGCAGTGCTGTGGTAACAGTTGGACCCAATGATCTTGAAGGTCTTTTCCAACCTAAATGATTCTGTGATCAATACTGGAGGTGAGAGAATGAAGGAATGTTCTCCTGTTCAAGTAAAATTTGCTTTTGCTAGTGTTCCCCAAAACCAGGGGAAAGGGCTGGTGATGCTCAGGAGGGTCCAGGGTGCAGAGCATGGTGCAGGTGCCCCTTCTTGGTCTTTTTTGGGATACTGAGATGAGCCACGAGGTCTTGTCTGCCTGGCACACCTTTGAGAGCTGATGGAGAGCTCATCCCCTCCAAGCTCATCCTCTGGATGTTTCTGAAAGGGCCTGTGAGAGATCTTTGATTCTGAAATGGACACAAAATGTGAAAGGCCAATCAGCCAGCCCTGTCTGCAGCTGCTGGAGGATGTAATTCCAGCCCTGTCTGCACTAGATAACATTTAAACATTTCATTTAATCTCAGCAGAGGTGGTCTGAGGTGGACAAAAAGCCCATCCAAGCAAAAAAACTACCAACTCCTCCACTGTCAAAAGGCTGAAACAGATCATTGCCTCTCCTCTGAGGCAAACCCAACCTTCCCAGACTCACAGAGAGGAGGAGGAGGAGGACGGAGCCCTGTCGGGGGCAGAGCAAATGACAAGCTGGCACATGAATGCTGTTTTGTGGTGGCAAAAAATAGATGGTTCCAGGCAGCAGCTGCCCCCGAGGAGGAGCTCTGAGCTCTGAGCAGGCTGGGGCTGTGCTAATTACAGCCACACACCCCTAACCAGGAGCACTGCAGGAGCCAGGGCAAGGCAGATGGGGGCTGATTTCCCAAACCCTACAGTGTGGGGCATGGCCAAGCAGAAAAAGAAGGAAAACAGGCAGGAAAAAGAAAGGAAACAAGACCCCATCACCTCTACAATTCTCTCCAGCCTCTGAAGCTGCCTCATCTCAATGAGCTCCCCACAGCTCATCCCATTTTCTCTATTTAAGGGTTGGGAAGTGATATGTTTATCCAGACACTGGGAGCAAAACATGCTCACTTTTTTTTTTTTTTCTTTCCCCAGTCTGGGACATCTTATTTTAGGTTAAAGAAAACAGCAAGGAAAGGCAGAGTAAATATAACTCCCCAGGAGCCAGCAAAGCCCGCTGTGTCTGCAGAACTCGACCCACTGATGTCCTGCTGAGGGGAGAAGTCCACAACTGGAGAGCTCAAAAGAAGCATTAACCACAAGCAGCTCCCTGGACTGGGAACCAGGGGCTCTGACACTGCTTCTCCAACCCTGGGCAGAGCTGTGGGGTCACTGGGAACCAGCCCAGTTCCCTTCCAGGGGGTTGGCTCCTCACCCTGCTCGTCCCCTGTTTGAACCAAAGGCTCTTCTTGGGCTGGCACTGTCTCCCTGAATGTTCCTCCACACACCTAAAATGCAAAAAAACCTCCAGATCCAGCCATTTCCAGCTGCTGGGAAAGCCCCTGCTCAGCTCCACAGTTCCATAGGCTGCTCTCAGAGCTGCAGCCACTTGGCATTTGTGGGAAAGTGGAGGAAATCTGCCTTCCCTTTGAAATAAGGTCACTGCTTTACTTATCTCTAATAAGGCTGGTGGAGAGCTCTGGATGTGGGTGAGGGTGCACAGAGATCCTTTTCCCTACTTGGAATGGGTAATTGAGTAGATATTAGGAATAAATTGGCTGTGAAGGTGGTGAGGCCCTGGCACAGGGTGCCCAGAGAAGCTGTGGCTGCCCCTGGATCCCTGGGAGTGCCCAAGGCCAGGCTGGATGAGGCTTGGAGCAACCTGGGATGGTGGAAGGTGTCCTTGGGCAGGGAGTGGGACTGGGTGTGCTTTAATGCCCCTTCCAACCCAAGCCTTTCCATGACTGTGTGATTCTATGGAAATGAGTGGCAGGATGTGTCCCCTGGCACCAAGGATTGCAATTTTTGGCACCCAGGATTGCTGAGCAGTGCTCCCAGCAGGGCTGGTTCAGGGGAAGAACTCTGCAAAGCACAGCTCCCCTCTGCCCTCCCTGATCCTGCTGATGGATGTGGCTGGGATTCACCTGAGGGCAGCCTTGCTGTGCTTTCCCACGTTCATGCAATGTTCAAAGTAATCAACAAGATTTCTGAAGCTCCTCAGGGCTGGATTTCCAAGTGTCTGGTGCTCACTGACATTTCAGGGAAGCCTGTCTCTCAGATAAGCACCTAATAAGGCTCAGAGGGAAGAGGGCAATAACACTAATAGCAATCACTGCTCCTGCTCTCCTCAGTAATTGCCTTTCCCCCGTTTTGTTTATCCAGCATCGACAAACCAATTGGTTTAAAAATGTCAACAGCAAAGACCAAGGGAGTGCACCACTTGTAGGGCTGGCCTTGATCTCCTTGTCCATCAGGAGCTGTTCAGCTGTGTCTGACATGATATGAGTCTCCCCACCCAAAATGTTTTCCTGTCTGGCTCCAGGTGTGGTTCCCAGAGGAGATATTTGGGGTGGTGGTGACCAAACACCCAGCACCTCACTGCCCATTGCACCCTGGGCTGGGGCTCTGTGCCTGCCCCAGCACTGTGGGTGCCCATATCCATGAAAACCAGACTGATTGTTGGCAAAAAGGTTGCTGGGTGCTGGGAAAAGGGCATGGAATTGGTGTTTCACAGGCAGACCCACCTTTGCCACAATGCCTGCCCCAAAGCCACTGTGACCCCAGTGGGAGAAGAGCAGGCAGGACCAGTGACAAAGATCTGAATTATTTCTGAAAGAGGAGGTTTCAGTGTCCCTGAGTTCCCTGGCTCCCTGCTCCAGCCCCAGGAATCAGTCATGGCTCTCCTCCTGACTCCTTGGGGGCTTCAGACCTGATGGTTGCACATCTGGGCATCCAGATGGGATCAGATGGTGCCTGTGCCACCCTGGGCCAGGGGAGCCAGCACAGAAGGGAGCCTGACACAGAGGTGCCACTGTAAGCTCCACAGAGGCTCCATTCAGCTGCAAAGGGGCTCTCCCAGGGTGGCACTCGGCTCCCTGCTGACCCCAGGGTGGGTTTGCATGGTTAAATAAATTCTGAGGGAAAAAAAAACCCCACAGCCCATGATTTATCCAGACCCAGGGAACTCGAAGCTCTCTGGTTGGGGTCAGAGGAGGAGTGTGGCCACCCAATGCTCACTGTAACAGCTGATTTGTGCATTTGTGGCAGCAGTCTCAGAAATGCAGCATCTTGCAAGGGAGCTGCTGGATCTGGGATGAACCTGCTGGGAGTCATTAGAGAGGAGCTTGCTGAGAGCAGGCAGGAACCCAGCCCAGGGGCCAAAACTCAGCTCTGTGATTCAGGAAAAAAAAAAAAAAGAGGAATGAGAAGAGGAAAGGCTGCAGTGGGTTCACCACTGAGCCACACTCCCAAGTGTCACATGCACAACATTTCTGAAAACTTCCAGGGATGTGACTCCACCAGATGTTGAGCTGTGAGTGAGGGAAAGTCCCTTGGGCTCTACTCACTCTGTGGGAGAGAAGAAGAGAGTCCAGAGGTTCCAGATCAGAGTGGACAACATTCCAGATGTCACCTACCTCCTACAGCTGCCCCGGGTGAGGCAGAGCAGCTTGGAGCCCCAAGAGACCTTGGCAGTAGCAGATGACATAAATCAAGGTCCCAGCTTGCTGCTGTGAGACCCCAAGGGTGTGTCTGTGGTGGATGGGTCTCCACTGGTAACACTGCTTATCCCTGAATTCCCCAAAATGCTGAATTTGCCTTGTAAAAATGCAAATTATCTCCCAAATGTGTAACTTGAGTTCACCTTTGGGTTCCAGCCCCTGGGGCTCTTCATGCCCTGTCCTCTGTCCCCTGCTTTGGCCTGTGATGGGTCCAGTCTCCTTTTCTGGGCACAAAACCCCTACAAGTCCCACAGGGAGCAGAGGGAATGCAACGGAGAAGGCAAAAATAGGGGAAAACAACTTTCCCTTTGCTCATTTTCCCCACTCCCAGCTCCACTTCCAGAAGTTTTCCAGGCTTGCGTGAGTCTCTGAAGCTCTTTGACCTCCTTTTTTCTACCTCTGTGGCAGTTTATACTTTATTCTCTGCCTTCAGAACTCATCATAGCTGTGCAGGGGATGTTTTTTTAGCAGCAATTTCTTCTCAGGAAGCAGAGAGCTGCTGCCTGACCGTAGCAGACACAGAAAATGTTTACAAACACGTGGAAAAGAGACAATTTCAAGCCACAAGTTCAACCCAAGTGTGAGGAAGTGAGGTTTTCATGAAGGAACCACTGTGCAACTGAAAGTCCCCGATGTAAACAAGAGCGCTCAGGAAAGGCTACAAAACCCCAGACACGGCGATTGAAGCCTTTGAATGATCCATCAAAGCTTGAGAGATAAAAAATGTTCTTTTAGGCTCAGAACTGGGGGAGCTGGGAAAGGCTGCACAGCAGAGAAAGTTGGTCATGAGGGGCCTGAGGAGCTTAGTGAATGGGGAAGGAAGGCAGGGAAATGTGGAGGCTGAGTTGTGTAGGGGGATACAGCATGAAAGTGGTGTAGAATGAAATCTTATCCCCCAAAGAGTTGGGGCTGAACCAATTACTAAAGATTAGGAGCAGGCCTGATCTTAACAGGCCACACCTGTAGCCAATAAGAACAGGGGTGTAAAAGAGTGGATTGGTGGGATCTGGAGTCAGATGGCTGCTGCAAGGACCAGGAACAGTCAGTGCTTAGAGGAGCTGCCTACGAGAAACATCGAGGCAGTATGAAGCTCTGGTGATATGGAATCCTTGCACTATAATAATAATAGAACTCTTGATGTATAAGACAACAAATGGTGACCCCGATGTGATCTGGGAGAAAAAGGATTTAAATGTTAAACTATATTGCCCTGTGGATTCAGGATGACCCATGGATTTGGGACTAAACTATATTGCCCGTGGATTCAGGGAAACAGGATTTGACCATATAACACTGTGGATTTGGGGAAACAGGATTTGACCATATAACCCCGTGGAGGGAGGAGTCAGATGGTTACTGCAAGGACCAGGAACAGTCAGTGCTTAGAGGAGCAGCCTATGAGAAACATCGAGGAGGTATGAAGCTCTGGCAATATGGAACCCTTGCACTATAATGATAATAGAACTCTTGATATATATAAGACAACAGAGTTGGGACAGCGATGCTGCCGCTTTCCCTGAGCGTAATTAACATTGAGAACATGTGGGTCAAAACCTGGTGGCATGCAGGGGAATCACCTGCTGTGTGAACAGGTGAGAGGTGGTAAAGTGTAGGTGTGAATGCAGATTTAGGTGTTTGAGGATGGAGGAAGAGCTGGAAAGCTCCCAGGCACGTCTGGGCATCCCAATCTGGTCCCACTCCTATCCTGGGGTTTGCCCACCAAGGAGCCAACAACCAGTGTGTCTCCTTCTGCTCCCAGGAACTTTGTTGAGGTCAAGGAAGATTTGTTTCTGTTAGAGTCACTAAACATGACCCATGGCATGACTCCCAATAAGTATTAATGCCTGCAGTGAACACAAAGTGGATTGCAGAGTTTAAGGTGTCCAGCATCCCAAGGGTTTGGGCTGGGCTCTGGGAGGTGCCCCTCAGCTCTTGGTCTGCTCCCAGAAGTGCTGATCACAGACTCAGAGAATCATCAAGGTTGGGAAGGACCTCCAAGATCACTGAGTCCAACCTTTGTGATGTGGAAGAACCTTTGGGAAAAGGAAGAATTTGTACTGGCTGCTCCAGGTGGAAGGTCCAATGCAAACTCATGATATCACCAATTCCTGGGGTCATTTCTCACCTCTCAGCTCCACTGTACAATGATAATTTAACTCCTGTGGTGTCCTAAGGACAATGGAAAGCACTGGCAGCCCTGTGGAGAAATTGATAAACAAGATTGTTAGGTTATGTTTGAGCCCATTTAGGAGTCTTTCTGCCCCACCAGAGAGGTCTGCTACTGGAGGATCAAGGGTGAACAAAATGATGGAAGTTTTACCTGGATTTCCACCATCTCAGCTTCACAGAGGAGTCCACTTAAATTCACCCCCTCTTGTTCCCTTGTCTGATGGCTTGGGCCCTACTGAGACAGGAAGGGACCATGATTAGTGCTCCAAGCTGCTGCTGTGATGTGAACACCCAGAACTGATGGTGACAGCAGCAATAAACCCAGCATCAACCACAGGACAGCTCCTGGGGGTTCCTGGGAAGGCAGCAGATGGCTGGAGGAGGTGGGAATATCCAAATGCTGTCCTGGGAGGGCCTCCTTTGGAAAGCACCTTTCCCACCCTGTTTCCCAGCTGATGAGCACAGGAGGATTGAACAAAATTAACTCATTAAGGCCGGCAGTGTCCTGGGGGTTGTAAAACCAACGGGGACATCATTTCATTTCCATCTCCACTGCTGTTTTCCCTGAGCACTGCAGGTGATGGGGGTCTTTGGGGGCATTTGTGTCACTTCCTCTATGGGTTTCCCTTCAGCCAGGCAGTCTGTCTGTCTGCCACGGGAGTTTTCTGTTGTGTGGCTGCAGCTCCCTGTGCAGGGGAGATCAAACATCCTCTGGCTGGCGACTCATTAGCTCTCCTCCGTGGGCATTAGTGGTTAACAGCATCATTAGGTTTCAGTGGTAAAAGGAGGTTTTGCAGACCCCAGGAGAGAGAGGCTGTTAATCTCCTGGCATTTCACACAACATCAAAATGTAGCAAGATCTGCGTTAGAAAAAACGGCTGAAATACGGTTTGCTGTCAAGGAACTTAACAATTAAAACACTGACCTGAGGTGGCTTTGTTTTGTTTGTGAGTTATGCTAAAGAACAGTGATTTTAATGTTGTGAAATGCCTTGTAATGTCAGGGAGCAGGCAGCAAAATTTCCACCAGGATCCTGGGGTTCCTTCCCACTTGTGAATATCCGCAATATCCTCTGTCCAGGCTCGGCCCCTGAGTCATCTCCCTGCTGTGGGACAGAGGCAGAGTTTATAATGAGGATAAAGAGGCAGCTTTTGTTTGGTGAGGAAACTTTGACCATTTTCTGGGTCTTGGGTCTCAAGGGCTGCAGCAGGAGCAGGCAGAGGAACACCTGAAGTCCATGCCCACATCACTGGAAGATTTCCAAACACTGTCTGGCATTTTACTGTGACCCAGAGCCCTTCTGGTGCTGCTCAGCAGCTGAAGCCAAGCATCAGATGAATACTCCAAGGAAAGTGGGGTGTTTTTTGCTGGTGGAGCAGCAGACTTTTCAAGATTCATGATGTGTTGGTAACCTCGCAAGGAACACCGCCTGCCTCGCTTTTCCAGACTGCAGGAGGTCACACACAGTTCAGACAAGCTTTGGGGAAACAGCTGAACTTCAGGATGTTTGTGTGAACCCAACCCCTGACCTCCCCAGCCTCACATTTTACTGATCCACAAGTACAGATGGAATATTTACACGAACATCTGTCTATGTTTGTGTGTGCTGTGGAAAGACACCCAAATTGTTAGAGAAAATGAACTTTCAGGGCTGTGAACACATTGCTGTTGTGTCCCAACGCTTGGCAGAAGGAGGAGAAGCACCTGGGATCTGGATGATGCCTCCAGAAACACATCCATCCCTGAACAAAGTGGGATTTGTTACTCGTAGGACTCGAATACCTCAACCCCTCTGAGGAAATGGTCTTCACACCCCATTTGTCATCTCGTGTCTGAGCACCCCTGTGAACACCAGAGCAATTTAGGCACTGTGTGAAACACTGTGCACAATATTCCTGAAAGCACATGGAAGACAGGCTCGTTGTTGGAGGAGGAAGGTGGATTTTATTGCTGCAGCAGTGAGCTGTGGATGCAAGCACCAGAATGCAAAGGGGGCCTTTTGATTCAGCTTGGGCTCCAAGGGGTGCTTCTGGCTTTTGGGAGGTTCTCCTCTGGCCCTTTTCCTTCTCTTCTGAGGGCTGGACTCCCTCAAAAACAGAAAGAAAAATTACAAGTGGTTTAAAGGTTACCCACTGCATGCCATGTTGATTTATGTGTAAAACCCCAAAGATTGATGGATCAGGGAAAGGAAACTAAAATGGAGAGAGGTTTGCATTTCTGCAGGGTCCTTGCAGGGCACAGAGGGATGCTCAGCAACAGGCAACATCCCTGGCAGGACCTGGAACCCCAGACCACCCCCTCTGGCAGCATCCCCTGCCCAGCCTGGGACGCTGCTTCCCCGTGGATTTCGGGATCTTTGGCCACCAGCACTCAGCTCTGCAGGAAAACTGTGCTGCATCTGGCCCTGCAGTCTGATTGCTGAGCTTGGTGAAGCATCACCAAACGTGCTCTTCCATCCCAGAAAAAGGGGATGTGGAGACCAGAGGAAGAGAGGTGCTTCAATATGGGAAGCTACAGCAATTTCCGACGGGCCCCTTTTCCTGCTTTTCCACTCCAAAGCAGAGTGTGGAGAGGGGAGCAGCGGCACTTCCTGACAAGTCTCTTCTGGTAGCTATAGAAACTTAGAGCACAGCCACAGTAACAAAAATACACCTCTTTGCTGGAGCTTCCTTCCTCTGTGGGTCGTGACTTTTCCCTGACACAGCTGCCCCAACCCTGCCGGGCCCCAGGGAGCCTCAGCCCAGAGGCTGAAATGTTGGGTTTTTTTGTGTTTTTTTTTTCTTTTTTTCCAGCTGGAATTGAGCAGTGTCATTTTGTTGCCTGGAAATGGAGAGATGCAGAGGGACCACCAGGGATTAACCCAGGGCAGAGATCCTAAACATTGCATTTGTGATAGCGACAACGTCAGCGCAGCCACGGCTGAGAGGGAATAAATCCCTTGGAGAGAGGGACAGATTGGAGCAGAAAGGCTGTGGGGAGGGCAGGGATGCCAGGAGCAGCTTGTTGGCAGAGCCCTGGTGGCTCCCTCCTGCCTGCAGGTCTGCCAGCCTGGGCTCTGGCTGGGAGCCCTCTGGCTTTGTGCCATTCCATGGGCATCCAAATGGGCATCCAAATGGCTTTGGTGCCCAGCACGAGGCCTGGGGACCTGCTGGGACAGGGGAGGTTCCCTCCACCACACCTGATGGGCTGAGACATCCCCTGAGGTGATTAGCAAGGACACAGGTGGAAGGGAAGGGCTGTCTCTCTTCTCCTTTTTTTCCTCTTCTCTTCTCCTTTTTTTTCCTCTTCTCTTCTCCTTTTTTTTCCTCTTCTCCTTTTTTTTTCCTCTTCTCTTCTCCTTTTTTTTCCTCTTCTCTTCTCCTTTTTTTTCCTCTTCTCCTCTCCTTTTCCTTTTCCTTCTCTGGCTTTTCAGGAAATGTGTGCCCATGGATTGTGGCAGAACCTCCTGAGACATCGACCCCAATGCATATTTCCATGCTCAGATGTGTTCTACAGCTCAGCACCCCACAGTTTTTATCCCAGATTAGGGGCAGGGAGATATCTGAGAAGTGCCAAGTGAACAACAGATTGCATTGCTTGATTTTTCTGCCCCTCTAACAAATTAAAAAAAAAAAAAAAGCAAAACCCCCTAGACATGAGATTTATGAGCCAGTAGCTTACTCTGCTTTTGGTGTTGGCTGCTGCCATGTGCCAAGCCATGGTGGCTGTGGCTCTGCTCTATTTTCTCTATTTTTCTCTATTTTCTCCCCTTGAATCTTGTTCAGGGGGAATAATTTGGTTAAAATTATTTGGTTAAAATTATTAAAGCTGCAGCTTGCAGCTCTTTGGGGTTTTTAGTTGCTCGGCAGGCAGAAGAATACTGGATTTTTGTGTGTGTTTTTTGAGAGAATAACAGGTGGCTTTCCCATTAGCAGGGACCTCCTGCATGCAGGGGATGCTTGGGTGGGCTCCAGAGCAGAGCCTGCAGCACGTTCCTGCACAGTGCCAGTGGCAGGGGGCTGCAGTGGGGACCAGCAGGTACCTCCCCCTGCCAAATTCTGCACTTGGGGGATGCACCCTCACCCCCATCCACGTGTATAAACCCTGCCCTTCTCCCAGCCCTTCAGGATCTGTGGAATCTCCTCAGCCCCATGAGGGATGCTCAGTGTGAGAGGGTGAGGGTGAGACCCTGAGCTTGGTGCTGTCAGCAGAGGGGGGATGCAGGCACCCCAGAAAAGTGACATTATGGGGTGGGGAGAGAGGGGAACCCTTTGGGGAAGATCAGGTGTGTCCCACGCGGTGACAACCTCCCCTCCCTGTGTATGGACAGCATCTCCTGCAAGGCTGCTCCTCCGAACTGAGGCTGTTTCCTTTGCTGCCTGTGGTGTCTGTTCCCATGCACTGCTCTGCTGCTGCCAGGAAGTTTTTCCCAATAATTTTCCTGATGGATGCCTTTCTTTGCTTTAGATAAAGCCAATTTCCTCCTCTGGTAGCCACGGCGGATGCAGAGAACAATGGGTACCATGTCAGCTCTGCCCACCCCGTGGGACAGGGACTCTTGTCCCACTTCCTTAGGATGCCCAGACCTCCACTGGGAATGAAAAAAATTCAGAGAACCCACCCGAGGGAGAAAACACCCCCCAAAAAAAGTACTACTGCAAAGAAGTGATTTGGGAAACAGCTTGGCAAAAAATGGTGGAAAGCAGAAATTTAAAGAACAATGTTTGTGGCTGTTCCAGGAGAGGTCCAGTGAAACACGCACAGGTGTCCACAGTGCAACTTTTGTAAAATTACTAGAAATAAAAGAATCTCATTACTGTGAGCTTCAGGAGTTAAGAAGCAGCCAAGAGTGACCAGCATGATGGAGGAAAATCGTGCCCAGGCTTTTAGTGCTGTGTTGCATTGCTGCAAAGGGAAGGTGCTGTCTGGGAAACCTCAGCCCAGGAGCCAGAGACCCACTTTGGGGAGCCAACCACTGCTGTGAAGCTGCTTATTGTGAAATAGGCAGCTGAATGTATCCAATTATCACCCTGTCTCTGGGTAAAGCAGACAAAACCTGAGCTTGTTTTCTCTCTCTCTCTTTTTTTTTTTTTTTTAATAGCAGATGGTGAAAAAGTCTGCAGCCCTCAATTCTTTAATCCTTTCTGCATTGGCTGTTGTTTCCAGACCATGTCAGGTTGCTCTTTCCTGGACCAGCCCCAGCTCATCTGTATTATCCCTAAGCCTTGTGGAGCACTGCCTTGTGCCCAGGGAGAGCTGTCACCTCTGTCCCCTCCCATGGGTGCACCCAAAGGTGGCCCCTGCCCTGCCCTTTCCCTCTTGAGCATCATCCCAAGGACCCACCACAACCTCCTCAGCTATTTTTATGGTGTTTTAGACCTATCCAAATGCTATTCCCCAGTCTAGATTTGGGTGTTATTTATCCATCCAAAACACAGCCCCTTTACCTCTTTGCTCTTACTGAATTTTGTGCAGCTCACTCAAAATAAATGGCATGAATTTATTGTTTCTAATTATCTGCCTTCCTAAAAGCTGGCACTCCTCACAGCCCAGGGTTATCCACACACTTTCTAACACACTCTTGAGTCTATCATCGAGTTGCCAGTGTAAATTTTGAACCTATGGGGACTAGGTGCCCCTTGCAGCCTGGCAAGGAATGCCTGATAGCAGCTCGAGGGGTGCAGGTTTCCTCCCCTCTGTTGTGCTCTCCTTTATAACCTCACCTGGATCAGGTTTCCTTTGTTTGTTTGCCGAGTTGTCAACCAAGATGATGCCAGGAACTTCCCCTGAGTGAGGCTCTGTCACAGCTACGGCTTCCCTCCACCCTCCTCTCCCTCCATCCTCCCTCCCCTCCATCCTCCCAGCCAGTTTTCCTGTCAAAGAGCAGCTAGGATTGACAGGAATTTGCCCAGCCAATTTCTCTTCCCTTGCTTTCCCTCTGATCTAATATTTCTGAATTCCTTAACCATTTGCACCCCTCGCTTTCCAGCTGCTGAGATCCAGGCCATGGCCAGGATGCCCTGTGCCCTCCATGGACACTCCACCTCATTTCTGCCCTGTCCTGTAATTGCTGACCCCAAACTGGGACCAGTTTGGCACATCTGATTCACCAGTTCTTTGGTGGGTAAGTTCTTTGGCACAAGAGCTGCTGGTTCCCAGTGCTGGCTGCTGCAACACCCATGGGTTTGTCCCAGCCCTGCAGGGCCATTCTCCAGGTAGAGCACTCCAGGGATATTTGGGAGACATTCCCTGCTCCTTGAGGCAGTTGCAGAGCCTTTCAATGTGACGTCAGAGGTTAATTGTGTTTAGGTATTTGGTGCCTGGCAACATTTAGGAAGGACAGAGAAAACATAAGGGACCGACGTATGTTCCCAAATGCTCCATAATGATGTCAGCTGAGGAAGATTTCCATAGGAGCTGCAGCATATGGCAAGCTTTAGCACTTCAATCATCTGCCAGGACATGTGCTGTCACCTAATTACACACCCACATTTGTCTCCTCTGCTTTACATTTTGCCTGATTCCCTGCAGAGGCATCAACCATGGGATTTCCAGGCAGAGCAGAGGGACATCCTGGGCAAGGACAGCAGTGTCCCTGTGGGCATCTCCTTGGCTCTGTCTCCTCTGAGAGCTGGCTGAGGAGCTAATGCACCTCTTAGCTCCCATGTGGCTAAAATCCAGCTGGACAGACTCCTGTGGAGATAAAATGCAGGGGATAAGAGCAATGAGAGTAAAGATGTCTGTTTAACGCATCAGCGGGTCCAAGGTGACGCTCTGTTCCACATCATTCCTACATGGTTGTCCAACTTGCTCTTAAAGATTTCCAGTGACGTGGGCTCCTGTGCTTCCCCAGCTAATCTATACCCCTGCTTAATTAACCTTGTAATCACAAAGATTTCCTTAAGCCTCCCTCCAATGTGCTGCACTTTAATTCACCCCTGCTTGTCCTGCCTGCAGTGGCCATGCAGAGCTGTCTCTGAAGGACCTCTGAGGACTGGTGGAAGCTCTTCCCTTTTTTCTCCCATTTCCTTCAGACTTCAGGTTTTCCAACCTCTGATCACCTTTGTCTCACCCCTTCAGGCTCTGATCAGTTTGTTTGTACCCTTCTGTCCTGGAATTTGGGATGCACACTAAGATGTGTGAATTGTGTTTCCATCTGTCAGAGCTGGGGCAGTTCTCTGCTGTTCATTGGCAGTTTTTTCTTTATCTCTCCCACAGCCAATCCTCCCTCCAGGAGATCTCTGCTGTCCATGGCCACTGAGTGTCCCTGCAGGGCTGATCCAATTCCAGCATCCCATGGGGAGATGCTGCGCCCAGGGGAGGAGCCAAGCATTCCTACCTGGATCCAATCTGAGCCTGGAGCAGCACAGCAGCCTTTGCCCCCTGCATTGCCAGAGGAGCAGCTTTCTGCTGCCCTGCATTGCCAGAGGGAGCCCAGGCCCATCTGCAGCAGCCCTGGAGCTGCAGAGGAAAACTCCCCCCTTGTGCAGGATCCCTGCTCCAGCAGCAGCACAGCTGGCACTGCAGGAGGGCTGAGCCCCCATGGGATGGGGCTGTGCCACCCCCTGACACACAGGGGGCAGGGACTGCTCTGACTCTGGCAGGGTTGGTTTGTATTACTGCATTGTTTATTTTATTTTTATTTTCTTCCCTAATAAAGAGCTGTTATTCCTGCTCCCATATCTTCACCTGAGAGCCCTTAATTTCAAAATTATAACAATTCAGAGAGAGGGGGGTTTACATTTTCCATTTCAGGGGAGGCTCCTGCCTTCCTTAGCAGACAGCTGGCTTTTCAAACCAAGACACCTTCTCCTCTGGTTGCTTTCCAGCAGTGAGCCTTGCCAAAGGAAGACCTTGTGTACCTTAAATCCAGCAATTGTCTCAACCCACCCCCTTTTTTAATGGCTTTTTCATGAAAGAAAATACCAGTGGCTCTCATGGGCCTGTCACAACAGTGAAGGGGGGGATGGACATTGTGATGGAGAAGATGAGGATCTGCCCATCATGGTGGGATTTCACAGAACCCAGAATGGAATCCCAGAGTGGTTTGGGTTGGAAGGAGCCTTAATGCTCATCCAGTCCAACCCCCTGCCATGGGCAGGGACATTTCCCCCTATCCCAGGTTGCTCCAAGCCCTGTCCAAACTGGCCTGGAACACTTCCAGGGATGGGGCAACCACAACTTCTCTGTGCCAGGGCCTTCTCACCCTCACAGGGAAGAATTTCTTCCAAATATCAACCTAACCCCATCCTCTTTCTTAATTTCTGACTGTCTCCAACCATGGCCTTCTAGTATGGAAAACAGCATTTCTAAAGTGGGGAAAAAATTAAAAAAAATCTCTAATGATCCAAATGTTTTGTTCTTGTAGTTTGATTTCAATGATATTTTCAGGGCAGCTTTGTTTTTAGTGTGTCTCGTTTGGAAAGGACGAGAACATTCTGTGCTGATGAAATTGTTCAGCTTAATTGCATGCTAAAAGCATGTTGATGTTTATGTTGTGTGAGTATTAATTTTAATCTCCAATATTAATCAGCAGCAATGTAAACAATGTATCAAGTATTATCTTTGCCAGGTTGTATTTGTATATAATTTAATATTTACAACAGGTGTTTAATATTTTATATTATGTGATAATGTTTCTCTGTTATTGCTCATCAGGGACATGAAAAGAAATGAAGGCTCTAAATGGCAGCCAGGGAGTTTGGATTAAACATCTGGAGCATTTTTTTTTTCTTAGTGGAAGGGCAGTGAAGCACTTGGACAGATTTTTAGGTGTGGGGAGAACTTGGTGTGACCTCAGTTGTCACACCAGTTGGTTGTCCCCATCTGACCATCACCCCAAAACCCTTTTAGCCCCATTTTCCCAGTGGGGAAGGCAAACTCCAAAAGTGTCAGTCTGTGGGAGGGACTTATCATAAAATAGCTCTGAAAACTCATAGATTTGATTGTCCTGATGGAACTATTTCCTTATTTTGCAGGAAACAAAAACGATTAAAAGCAAGATCTGGACTGGCCAAATTGTGCTTTGATTGGGACATTGGGGTCCTTGAAGTAGCTTATAAATGAACTACTCAGAAAATCATGGTCCAGTTTCTCCTGCTGCCAGAGCCTGATAAAATTTAGCCATCACTCCTTGTCAGGACTGAAGACCACAAAACCAAATTGCCTCCAGATCAAGGCTGAAAACATCTGCATAAGAAATTATTTTTTACCTGTAAAACTGGTATTTATCCCTCAGGTCTGCTCTGTGCCTGGAACACCCAGCACAGGCACAGTGTGGGAGCCGTGGCCATTTTCACCTCAAATTTGTAAGGCAGAAAGAGCTGCTGTGATCCAAAATACAAAATAACTTGTCTCTAGTAGATTTACTGGAGATTCTACTCTTCAAGACATGGCTCTTGATTCCCAGTCCTAGGAAAGAGCAATCCACACTATTTTCTTCCAAAATTATTTTGAGATTTCATGGAAAGACTTATGTAAGAGCTAAACAGCATTTTTATTTTTCATGCATGAGCCACTTTGACATTTTTTAACTTTTAAACTAGAAAGGTTTTTTTTTTTTAATTATTATTATTTTCCAGGAAACCATTTGGTTAAATTATATTTAATAGTGTTTCAACAGACTCTAGTACAGGAAATAAAGTAGTCACAAGTTATGCACATAAACACTGATTTGCATTATATTTCCCACCCAAAAAAAAAAATTATATATTCATTGTTGCTATGAAACCAGAAGTTTTGCTTAGATCAGATCATTTTGTTCTCATGTCATGGATAGAGGGGCTGAATGAACAATGTACTGCTAACGGTGTTCATGTTAAATCTCCTTAAAGGAACCTTTCACCTCCCACACTTCCCAAACAAATAAAGTCTTTAAAAAATGGTTTTGGGTAAGTTCAGTGCTCCTGAAAGTTCCTCCTGGGAGAGGCAGCAAGAGGAGTGCTGGGGCTGTGTGTTGGTGTGGAAATCTGAGTTTTGCAGTGATTTATGTCTGGGTTAAGTTGAGGTGTGGTTTTTGCTGATGCAGCAGTTCCGTCCTTCAATAGAGGGGGGTCCCTTGAGAATCCTCCTGCTCCTGTTGGGAGCCCAGAGCAGCACCAGGATGTTGATGGTAAGATGCTGATGATGAAATAATGGTAATGAGAATATAATTTTTGATTAAACAGCTTTTTCCAATTGCCTTTTGGAGGAAAACTGTGGTTAGAAAATATTCACTCGATTCCTGGAGTTGGGTCTTTAAGGGAAAAAACAAAAGGTAAAATTCTGGGATAAAACTTCCTTTGGGTGGTGATGTGTCAGGCCTTGGGCAAGGCAAGCAGGTTCTCTGCTTCTTTTGGCTGCTTGTGTGTATGTACAATGTGCAAGTATCTATATAATTTATACATTAATATCTATATCTAAAAAAAAAGAAGATTTATGCATGCTATATGTGTAAATATATATGTATAGTGTATGGCTTACATTTAACAAAAATTCTTGAATATATGAATATATATGTGTATATATATATATAAAATAGCATATAAAACCATATATATTTATATATACATATAATAGCATACATATTTATATATACATATATATATATAACATACACACACAGAGACATATATAGATAAAAAATATATTATATAAAAAAATATATATAGTGTATATATATAGTGTATATATATATATGTATGTATGTATGTATGTATGTATATATAGTTCTGAAAAAGGCATCAAAGACAGAAACTTTCTCTTGCCCCTGCCCCCATTTATTCCTAATTGTGGATGATGGATTGCATTTATATGGCTCTCTCTAATCTCTTTTCTTAAACACAAATATATCTCTGTAAGAATTCCTTGGGAAGAGCTGTGGGCAGAGAGCTAATTCAGCCTCCCTGCTGATTCATATTCCTTGCTTGCCTCAGACATAACAGTGCTGGGCTTGTGGAAGTTGGTGCTTGCAGAAAACCCCCACCTGTTGGAGGGAGCAGCTCTGGGGTGTCTCGTCCTTCCCCCGTTATCAGCCCTGGGTGGCTGCAAGAATAGAGCCAGTGTAACAGCCTGGGGATGGGAAACGAGGCACAGCAGCCAAAATGGGAATGAAAGTCTCTTTTTAGCTGCTGAACAGAAGATAGGAGTTAAAATATGCAAGTCCACGATGGAGCAGGGAAAATGTGTGCTTTGTTAAAATTAACTGGTGAGGGCTGCTCCCCATCCTTCTTCCTCAACCACTGTGGGAACACCATGGCTCTTCTCCAAACAGGGGCTCAGTTTTGGCTTTGCCTCGTGCCAGCTTCCACCCTTGGGTTGGAGGCTTACTGGGTGCTGTAAGCTGCAAAAATCTAAAAATTTCCTCAAATATCCATCCTGAATGTACACATTTATATGTGTGTGCAGGCACATATATAAATACACACACACACATGTAAAAATAAATGCATGTATATACATATTTACAGGTCCTCAGCTGCTCTGTTTGCAACATAAACTTCCAGTCTAATAAAAAAAAAAAAAAAAAAAAGAGGAGGAAATCGACAGTTGGAGTTGCTTGGAGGGAAGTGATGCTGCCTGGAAAATCAGTTTGTTTTTAGGGCTGCCTTTGCTGGTGTATAACTCATGTCAGGAGTACCTCCAGCACCTGTGGCAAATTCACTCTTGGTTCAGACTGAATTTGCAGGAGCCAGAGGGAACAGCCCTGAATTTTAACCTGGTTCCTACCCCTGCTGCATTAAAGAGGAGAATTGTTAACTACAACTCCACTAAAAGGGGGATCAAAGGAGAGGGCAGCTCGGAGGGAGGGGAATTAACTCAGCGGGGAGCAAGGGGTAGGGATGGAAAATCCAACATGTGGGACTCCAGGAGCTGGCTGGGAGGGCACATTCACAGGGGGAGCCCTTAAAATTTTGGGAAATGCTTTTTTTACTCTGGCAGCAGGATTTTCCATAGTGGAGGGATACCTGAGAGTAACTTGGGATAAGCTTCATGCCACAAAGACACAAATCCAAACTGAGGCTCTTCAGAAACTCTGGCGTTAACTTCCAGCAGTTTTACTGGTTGAACTGGTGGTCTTGTACAGATACAGCGCAGACAGCTAAGGATGAGGTTTTCCCTTTCCCTTTTGCATCCTTGAAGGAAACCCCCTGTAAGAAAATGCCCTCAGCTTTTGGGGCAGGAAAGGAGCAAGATCCATGTTCCTCCTGTGGAGCCAGTGCTAATTCCTGGCTGCTTTGGATGGGAGCAGGAGAGGGATGAGTGGATGCATGAAGTGTAATTTTGTGATCAAAGTGAACTTTTGGGTTTTTTGCACTGGGCTGTGACACTCAGGGTGGCTGTTTGTACCTCCACTAGGTTACATCAGCATTGTTATCCCATTAGGAATGGGTAGATATTACCACACTGCCCCTTTAAAGAAACCAATAACTGCATCCATTGGGCAGTACATTACTTGACACCATTTAATTACAGCCTGATTTATCTCTGAACAAAATAAATTTAAAATTTCCAGTGTATTATTCCATTCAATTACTGCAAATCTCTGTCCATTTGCAGCCACAGGCAGCTGGGTTGGCAAAGCAGGGCACACACCCCAGCAAACACTCAGCTTTGCCCTCATCCCTGGGGAATCAGCTCCAAACCCAGCCCCAGCAGCCTGATTTCTGCCTCTGGTGGCTTTTCCAAGCTTTAGTGGAGGTGGGATGTTTTCCAGCCATTCCCAGGGCCAGGGAGGTCAGGTCTGGGGCCAAATCAAGCTGATAGAGAATTTGGGAAGGGACTGAAACATCTTTATGGGATGTGGGATGATATCCCAGCCTTACTGAGGTCAGAGAGGGGTTGGTGACCATAGCTCTGGGTTTCTCCTGGAGCCTCTGGTGAGGTCTCCAAGGTAAACCTGGAGCGAAGCCAAGCTGAAATCCAGCAATGCCCATCCTTTTAGTCCTTCCAGCACAGTTGCATCATTTAATGCCAGAACTAGAAGGTACCAAAATTTACTAAAATTTGGATGGCTAAATTTGGATGACTCTGGCAGTAGGAGAAACTGGACCATGGTTTTCTGAGCAGATCATTTATGAGCCATTTCAAGGACCCCAATGTCCCAGTCAAAGCAAAACCTGAGGTACCTATAAGGGACTTTAAAGACCCACTTGTTCCAAACCCCTGCCATGGGCAGGGACACCTTCCACAATCCCAGGTAGCTCCAAGCCCCATCCAACCTGGCTTTGTCCCAAAAGCTTGCATTTCACAAAATTCCTTGTGTTTTCAGCCACAGAAGCTCAACAAATGAAATAATCTCGCGAAGATTTGCCAATCTGGCATAAATTTGTGCACAAAGAGCTTTCTAGCCAAGGACAGACAATTTGCTGTCCGTGCTGCTAACCAGTCACAGGAAATGTGCCTGTTTGATGAGTCTGTGACTTGGGGACCACCAAAATAGGTCCCCTATTTAAAATAAATGAAATAATAAATAAATATAAATAAATTTTAAAATAAAATAAATGAATAAAGAAATTAATAAATAAAAATGAATGAATAAATAAACAATAATATTATATATTATAATATTATTATACACAATATTATACATATATAATATTATTATACATAATGCTATACATAATATATTGTATATAATGATATATAAATAAATATTTTATAGATCATTATATACAATATATTATGTATAATATTATATATAATATATTTAAAATTATATTATATCTATACCATAATAAATAGTACTTATAAATAGATAAATAAATAATCAAATAAATAAATAAATGGATGAAATAAATGCACCTCTGGCCATATGCTCTTAGAGCCCAGCCCCCTGCCATGGCAGGGACACCTTCCACTATCCCAGGTTTCTCCAAGCCCCGTCCAGCCTGGCCTGGAACATTTCCAGGGATCCAGGGGCAGCCAGAGCTTCTCAGGTTTGTGGCACACCCTGGGCTCTCTCACCTGGGCTGGCTGTAGAGCTGTGGGAAATGGCAGAGAGGATTCCGTGGCTTTGGGAATACAAAGGACAAGGAAAGAAAAACACTTCTGTGCAGCAAACCAGAAGACACACAGCTGCCCACTGGAAGATTTTAAATATATATGATGGCTATTAAACACACAATCACAGTCTTGCAAAATGCAGCAGGAGAGGGAGGTTTTATTTTATTATTATAATTATTTTCTGTTATATTGGCATTTTCTGAGCAGCCTGAAGTTGGGCAGGAAGCTCAGGGGAGTCTGGGAAACGACACGGGCAAAATTCCTGCTGCTTTTGCCCTTAGCTACAAATCTCTCTGTGTTAAACATGTTTGCTTTAAACACAGATACCCTCACTGCTTCATCCTGGGGCTATGAAATACTCAGGCATTGTGAAGAGAAGGAAGACAACCCCTTTTCCAGGGACTCTCCAGCTCTGTGGCAGTGCCAGCTCTGGCTCTAAAGTGTGGATTGGAGCAGTGATTTCAGCCTTACTAAACACGTTTTCCTTAAATATATGTTTAAGGTTAGGCATTTACTAACCTGGGACCTAAAAGATAATTTTGCCCCAACCCCTTTCCATGAGCAAGCATATTTCCCACTATCCCAGGTTGCTCCAAGCCCTGTCCAGCCTGGCCTTGGGCACTTCCAGGGATCCAGGGGCAGCCACAGCTCGTCTGGGCACTCTGTGCCAGGGCTGCCCACCCTCACAGCCAGGAATTCCTTCCCAATCTTTAGTATCTTTGAGCTGCTCACCAAATGGGCTTCCTTGCAAAGAAAAATGACTTTTCATTCCAGGTTAAGCAACACTGTTCCTTTTTTTTCTCCAGCCCTGCAGTTTCTTTTTCATTATGTCTGGGAGAAGGGAACACAAATAGAGACACAGGAGAAACCTGACAGAATTCAGCCTAATAGGGAATATGGGACAGGATTTTTGCTCTCAGATCTGTACTGAGCCTCTCATCTTTATTAGAGGAGTTGACAACTGAGCTTATTTCTCTGTGTGATAAATCCACTGTAGTAAAAGGCTGTTTCTAGATGGCAATAGCTGGCACACAGGAGTAAGATATAAGCAGAACATCAGATACACAGATATAAGCAAAACATCAGACACTCCCAACCAAAACTGTTGGCTGGTCAAAAATTCTTCAGTTTTAATGGCATGCGACACACCACGTGAAACACATTCCCTCAACAAAAATCGTGGGGGATGTTATTTTCAAATGAGCTCTTTAATTAAGAATTTTTTCTTCAGGTTCAAAGTTTTCACTCGGTCCTGGATCAGCAGAAAAAAGCCAACACGGCTGATTTTATCAAACTGACACGGGAGGATTGGAAAGCTGGGGGTGGGTGGTGGCAGGGATAATTTAGGTTGTAAAGTGCTAATGACCTCCTGGGATCATCAGAGCGTTTGTTTGGGTTCCTTTGGCTACAAATGCCTTTCCATGGAGGCACAGAGCTGTTTTCAGCCCGGGAAAGGCAGGCTGGATGCAGAGGCTGTGCCTGTGGAGGAGGTCTGGTGGCAGCCATGGACAGGGAGCTTTCACAGCTGGAACAAGTTTTTCAAAGCAAGTTAAATCTCCTGCTCTTCATTCCCGTATCATCCACAGCTCGTTTGTTCCACACTGGGATGGCGTCCCTCACACTCCCAGCCTGGATGGGAGGTGGGCAGGTTTGGGAATTTGAGCTGTGTCCTCCCCTTCTTCCCTCTTGCCACGATTTTCTCCTGCTTCTGGCTGCAAGTCTAATAAAACAAAAACCCTGTGCATTATGCAAAGCCTTTAATTTAAAATGCTATCCATAAATCCGGTCAGTTTTATTTTGCCATGGATGGGGTTTTAGCTGTATTTGCTCGTTTGCTTTTTTTTTCCCCCCCTAGGATTTCTGCTCTGAATCCTTTTAGAGCTGTGGTTGGGGTTTGCTCTAGGGAATGTCTGCCCTCACCCTCCAGCCTTCAAACTCCTTCCCTGTGTAAACCCTTGCATGCAGCCACAGAAATGTGCTATATATTATGTGCTATATATTTTGTGCTATATATTTTGTGCTATATATTGGTTTTGTGCTCTATTTTGCCTCTGCATTATGTATGCCTGTCTGCTGTACATGGCCCGTGTGCTGTGTAGCCATATATTAACATCCCAAATACATTTACATTCCATAATTGTTACAGAGACTCCTACAATGCTTTGGGTTGGAAGGGAATTTAAAGCCCATCTCTTTCCAACACCCTTGCCATGGGCAGGGACACTTCCCACCAGACTAAGCTGCTCCAAAACTCATCCCAGCTGGCTTGAGCACTCCCAGGGATGACAATTTTTGCTCAGAACCCCCCAGGTTTGGTTTATTTTACAGAGGCAGCCCCCGGGCCTGTCCTCAGGCACACCCCAGCCTCCCGCCTGCCGCAGGCCGAGCGGTTTTTCTGAGGAAAACTCTCCAAAATCAGCTCTGGCTCCTGCTCAGAGAGTATTAGTGTGTGGATTACGTGTAATGCAACCCATTATGCAAGGCAGCCGGGATGGCAGCCGGGATTACAGCCCCAAAACCCCCTGGAAATGCGGGTTTAGCAGCCCTGGGTGAGCACTGGGCCCTGAGCACAGAGAGAAGGGAGAAGGGAGCTGAGCCTCCAGCATTCCCTCCCCAGGGATACCCCTCCGTGCATTTCATGGAATCACAAAATATCCTGAGCTGGAAGGGACCCACAAAGATCAGAGTGAAACTCCTGGCCCTGCACAGACCCCCCAAAAATCCCATCCAGTGCATTTCTGAGTGCGTTGTCCCAGCTCTGGCAGCCTCGGGGCTGTGACCATTCCCTGCTGTGAAAAATGCGGATTTTGTGATTGGCTTTTTGCAAATATTAAAATGAATATTAGATGTGTTGTGTTAGAAAGTGATGCTGTATTAATTCTCTCAAGTAGCGTGTTAAATATAGTTTTGGGTTATAAGAAAATGTTAAAATAGAAACTATGCTATGTAGGATATTTTTTTTTTCTAAAGAAAGGACTTGCGCTGAAAGAGCAGCCACAGGACACCTGAGTCTTTCAGAGAAAGAGAATTTATTGCTCCATTATCTGAAGAAATGAACTTCTTCCCTCCTCACTTGGGCAGGATGAAGCTGTCAGGATTCAGAGGAAGAAGTTGACACTGACCAGACAGAATCCTATGTTTGAATGGAATTTATGCATCACGTATTAGATGTATGAATATGCAACAGGCTGTCATTTTAAAGTGTTAATCCTCTGTTAACGTGGGTCCTTTTTCAGGGTTATGCTGCCCAGAAAAAGCACCCGGACATCTGTAACTCTTTGTTTCTATTGTCTCATATTGTCCTAATTCAAATTGTCCAAATTATTATTACTCTAATTACATTGCTATTTTTATAACCATTTTATTACTATTAAACGTCTAAAATTTTAAAAACAAGTAATTGGTTGAGCCTTTTCAGAGCCTTTTCAGAGCCCCACCACCGTCTGGATGAAGAATATTTTCCTAACATCCAACCTAAACCTCCCCTGACTCAGCTCCAGCCATTCCCTCAGGTCCTGTCACTCGTGAGAGCGAAGAGTTGGTGCTGCCCCTCTATAGGAATGAGCCCCTTGTTGACAGAGTGACAAAACTATCCTTTGTCCCCTTAAAAAGGAAATAAGCCCAGAAGTTTCTCTCCTCAATTAGGTGAAAAGACACCTCATAGGACCTGGTAGACTTCACCTCAAACTTAAGGATAGCTAATTGGACAGAAGCCAAAAAGTCCCGCCTGAGCAATTTACTAGAAAAAGAAGAGAACAAAGAAACAAATCTTGCACCTGGCTGGGTTTTTCTCTGTAAAGAGTTTTGTTATTTTGCCTTTTATTAAAACCTTTTTGTTTCCAGCACTACCACAGAAGCCATCCTGCTGATTTTATGCCTTAGTCTAAGGTAGCTGAGCTATCTTGGGTGTGAAATAGACCTCCAAGAGCTTATGAGACCTGGCTTGAGGAGACCCAAATTTCACCCCTCTGCTTCCCCTTGTGAGGATTTTGGAGGCTGCAATGAGGTCTCCCCTCAGTTGGTGTTTCAGCTCCTGGTGCATATCCCAGCAGGAATGATGGGGGACACATCCCTGCCATGGGGTGCAAAGCCCTTTTACAGCATCCTCAGGTCCTTGGTGAATCCTCTCTCTGCTCAGTCCACAATGACACAGCTGGGACAAGGTCTGCTGTAAGGTTATGATGTTTGTGGGACTTTTTTTCTCCTTTTTTCTCCCTCCAATCCAAATCCACTAACTATTTTTATCCCTGAGCTATCATAGCTTTGTCCTTTGCCTTTTTGGAGTATCATGCTAATTGGGTTGGAACAGAGGCTTTCATTACCAAAAGCAACAGCTCACAAACAGAGTGGCACCAATTATTTCCCAACCAACTGCAGGATTATTTAATCCAAGGCTGGATTTTGCAGCCAGTGGCACAGAGGGATGGGGATGTCCCACTGGCCTGGCTGTGCCTTCACAGGGATGGTGATAATTATCTGAGAGAGGGACATAGGCAGGACATTGAATGCTTTTCAGGCAGGATTTTGGGGGTTGAGGAAATGTCAGATTTGATGAAAGGTGACTCTCTGCAGAATCCAGCCAGTGTCAGGATTTCCTCAGGCCGAGGTTTCCTGACCTGTTCAAACCTGTGTGAGTCTGTAGTGGAAAATGACAGAACCTGCAACCGCAGTGGTTATAGGTAATGGAAGAGCTGGTGGGGATATTAATATCCCTGTCTTCATAGAATCATGGAGTCATGGAATGGCTAAAGAAGACCTTAAAGCTCGTCCAGTTCCACCCCTGCCGTGGCAGGGACACCTTCCACCATCTCAGGCTGCTCCAAGCACTGTCCAACCTGGCCTTGGACACTTCCAGGGATCCAGGGGCAGCCACAGCTTCTGTGGGCACCCTGTGCCAGGGCCTGCCCACCCTCCCAGCCAGGAATTCATTCCCAATCTCCCATCCATCCCTGCCCTCTGGCAGTGGGAGCCATTCCCTGGCTCCTGTCCCTCCATCCCTTGTCCCCAGTCCCTCTCCAGCTCTCCTGGAGCCCCTTTAGGCTGTGGAAGGGGCTTTGAGCTCTCCCTGGAGCCTTCTCCTCTCCAGGTGAGCACCCCCAGCTCTCCCAGCCTGGCTCCAGCCCTGGGAGCTTTTCCACGGCCTCCTCTCGACTCCCTCCTGCAGATCCATGTCCCTCTGATCTTTGAGGCCATGGAATTAAGTGTAAGGTTAAGCTTAATTACATCTCTCTGTTAGATGTTCGGATGAAACCTCTCAGGAGGGCTGGAGCACCCGAGGGTTGCTGCTTTCCAGCCCCAAAAGCAATGGGGATTTTTTTCCAGCCTGCCCAGCCAGCCCAGCAGCACTCGGGCCCTCTGTCTCCCCTCCCAAACTGGGATCACTGGGTGCAAATGGTTAAGTCACTAATGCATAGATGAGAACTAAAATATCCTACAGCGGAAGGATTTGGTTGGCCAGCACCTCTCCAGGTGGGCACAGAGGAGTGGAAGCTGTAGAGCAGAGGCTGTAAAATATCCTTGATGCAGGGGAAACACTGCTCTGAGGGGCTTTGGGGCATTAGGAGAGCACAGAGCTGGGCTGTGGAGTAGGGACAGAAACCCCCGGGCTGCCTGGTGCCTGCAGAGCCTCTGCTAATCCCTGACCCCGTGCAGCTCCTGCAGGGAATCCAGGGGGCAAGCACAGATGCTCTGCTCCACAGGAACACCTGACAGGTCGGATTCTGTCCTCTGGAGAGCTGCTCCTGGAGGTGGGGAGAGAGGGAAAGCAGTGAGGACTCATCTGTGATTAATGAAATCAGGGTGCACACATCCACAGGGGTCAGATCAGTCCCGGTGGGGATGTTCAGCAGGGCAGGATTAATCCCCTGTCTGTCTCCTCCAGCTCCTTGCACTGATACTGGCCACAGCCAGATGTTGCTGGGGAAGGAGTAAGAAGTCTGGGAGCAGGCAGACACCCCTCTACCCCCTGTGTTTTCCCTCCTCTGCCCTATTTCTCTGCCATGCCAAGGGGACTGTGATGGGTGCTGAGCTCTGGGCTGTGGGATGAGCTCTGTGCTGGAGGCTTTCATTATTTGTTTTTGGTTCTGAGTTGCAGCCACCAGAAGATGCTGCATTTGTGGCTGCTGGCTGAGGTTGCAGCATGACACTGGTGGGGACAGTGGGCTCTGAGACCTTGGCTGTGCTGCTCACTCTTGGGGACACCACACTGGCCCAACCTCTTGTCCAGGAGCATGGATATAAACTTACAAAGTCCAGCCAGCTCGAGGAGGGGATCAAGGCAGGGAATAGAAGCACTTTTCTGCATTTATTTGGTATTTGAAATTCTCCCTGGCAGCTCATACTTGGCAGGTTAAATCCCTCTCCCTCTGTCTCTTGGCACTAAGCCCACTGGAGGCAGAGCTGCAGCCCCAGCTCTGTCCCCAGCCATGGTCTCAGAGGACATGCACATGGATTTTTCCGAGTCCTTCCCTCCAGCAAAGGCAAATGACTTGTGAAGCTCAGGCTGGGGACAGGCATGGGGTCTGCACTGTGTGTTCCTGCCTCCAGGGATAACCTGAACACCTTCCCAGCCCCAGGGCAGGAGCGTGGCACCGCCTGCCCCTGCTCCCACCTTATTGCCCTCCTTGGCACCTGCACCCTGCCACTCTCTGCAGGGCAAAGGGCTGCTGCCCATCACGCTGCTGCTGCTGCTGCTCTTGAGCCTCCTCGACTGCAGCTTTGCTGTAGAAATGCTGAATTTTTTTTCCCTAGAAAAAAGATTCATATTTTCTTAGATCTGCAAGGTTAATTGAGCAGAGGAATTGATTACCATGGCCATGGAAAATGTCTTATCTCTTTAAGTCTATAAAGGACTCACGCTGATGTAGTTATGAAATACCTGTGAAGCCCCTGAGGTGTGTTCTGCCAGAGACCAGAGCTGCTGGTGGGGTCCCTTCCCCTGAGAAACACAAAATCCAGGGAGCTCTGCCCCTTGCCTGCTGCCCCTCCAGCAGGGAGCTGTGATTGCTGTCTCAAGTGGCTCCATGTTGCTCCAGTCAGCAGGACTTGTCCTTGTCCATAGTGGTGGAGAACACAGAGGCAGCTTTGAAATTGCTGGGATGAGGCTGGTGAGCCTCAGCTCAGCAGTGCTGGCCATCCTTGCTTCACCTCTATCCCCTGGCCTGAACATGTGGCATGGCCAATCCTAAACATGCTGGAAGCACTGAGATACTGACATTCAGATTCACAGAATCACAGGATGGTTTGGGGTGGAAGGGATCTCTTAAAGCTCATCCAGTCCCACCTCTGCCATGGCAGGGACACCTTCCACTATCCCAAGGTGCTCCAAGCCCTGTCCAACCTGGCCTTGGACACTGCCAGGGATCCAGGGGCAGCCACAGCTTCTCTGGGCACCTGTGCCAGGGCCTCAGCACCCTTAGAGTGAAGATTTTTTTCCTAATATCCCACCTGGACCTGCCCTCCTTGAGCTTAAAGCCACTCCCCATTGTCCTGTCCCTCCATCCCTTGTCCCAAGTCCCTGTCCAGCTCTCTTGGGGACCCTTCAGGCACTGGAAAGGGCTCTGAAGCCACTTTGGAACCTTCTCCAGGCTGAACAGCTCCAGCTCTCCCAGCCTGTGATCACCCTCATGGGCTCCTCGTGGTTCCTGAGCTCCAGGAGGAAATTCAGTGAGAGGCACCATGCCCTGGTGTATTCAGGCAGCTCTGATGTTTTAATCCTGCCTTCTACTGGGAACCTCAGCATCCCTTTCTGACACACACACCTGTGCAGAGCCACGTGGAGAATTACAGGCACCAAGTATTACAAAGCCAGACTTTGGGATATTCTGTGTGTTCGGGATGAATCCTGGGCCATTAGCAATAGCTCCTCTCCTTTTATTTTTTTGGTTTTTTTTTTCCACCAGGATAATATCAGCAGCCTAAGTGGATGCTTTCTATTTAGGTTTTTTTTTGTGTGTGTGTTTTTTTTTTTTGTGTGTATTCTTTGTGGTAAGAACCACGTAGTGAGCAATCTCTGTGCTCCAAACAAAATAATGCAGAGATACAGCAGACCCCCTGCTTGGCTGGAGATTGCTGGATAATATATGGCATTCTGGTGAGATAATAACCCCAAATGGAGCGAGGTTTTTCTCCCTGCAGCATTTACATCAAATACTTAGGGTAGCCTTTTGTGGACAGAGGAGTCAGAGGTGGTATCATCTGACTGGAGAACAGAAAAGACTTGAGATAGGGGGATAAAAAGAGCTAGTCATTGAGATGATTTCATTTTCTTGAGCTTGCAAGGCTTGGGAGGCCGTGGGATGAAAGGGGATGGAGGGAATAATTGGAGTTATGAAGTGTGGGCAGCCAGCTTGCTGCTGGGGAAGTTAATGAGCTCTATGAAAATTAAATCCCCAGCACGAGAACTCACTATGAGGATGCTCCCCCTTGGGTTTTTTTTTCCCCTGCTGGCTGCCAGCAGGTACTAGAAAATGGGATTTTGCCATAGATGATGCCAGCAGCCAACCTGCTGTCACCAGATTTCTTTCTTGGAAAGGGAGCAGAGTTTCTAGGCAAGGCAAATGCAGAGTCTGGAGTCTGCCTGCCTTCCCTAAAGCACTGCCCTGTGCTGGCAGGAGGCTGCAGAGTCTGAGGGTCAGTGCTGCTATTGAAGCCTGACTGTGAAAGCAGGGGGGTGGGTTAGGGCTGCTGTAAAACAGGGCAAATGCCATATTGCAAAGGGTGACCTCAAGAATCTGGGAGGTGAAGCACATTTTCTGCTAAACTGAGGGCTGGTGAGTGGAAATTAAAAGGACAACAAAGACCTTGGTGCATTCCCTATGTGCCATTGATATGGGATGCTGCTGGGAAAAAAGGAAAATGGGACCTTAAAGTGTAAAAAAGCAAAATAAAGATGAGGAAATATTTAAGAGAACAAAGACCTTGGTGCATTCTCTATGTGCCATTGATATGGGATGCTGCTGGGAAAAAAAGGAAATAAAGCAAAATAAAGATGAGGAAATATGTAAGGACTCTGCTAAATGCTGGGGAAGCCCCTTTGTGAATGTGCCACAGGGTTGTGATGGTTACCCCCAAAAAGGGGGAGTTGAAATCCCAACAGGTGCAGCACAGGGTTGGGAAGGGCAGGGGAAAAGGGCTTATTTTAGGCAAGGAGCTGAAAAATATCATCTGTGTTTGTCCAAAGATGTTGGGAGAGGACACCACGGCTGTCTATAAATACAGAGGGAATGTAAACACCGGGGAGGGAAGCAAACTGATTTAACTGGAAGGGCTGTGTCAGCAGAAACCCAAATGGCTCTGAAGCAGGCAGGAATAAATCTGAGAGGGGATCAGCACACAGCTCTGGGATCCTGGGGTGGCTGGGGCTAATAGGATTGCTGAGGGTGAAAGACCTCAAAACTAATTTTGAGGCAGAGTCTGTTAAACTGATGAAAGATCTGACAGGGCTGTTCTGTGCTGGCAGCAGAGTGGGGGCTGAGCTGGGAAATCCCTTTGGGGTGAATTACTCTGAGCTCCCTGACTTGCATCCACAGCATCCCAGTGAGCCCATGGAAATAGGAGCAGGCACTATTCCTAGCACGACAGGGTTCTTTATTTGTATTTTCCACGCCTATCCCATGCTATTTGTAAGAAAAAAAAAAAGAATATTTGAAATTAATACAGGAATATCTAAAAATGCCTCCTAGCCCCAGGCTGGATGGATGTCAGGATTAGCACAGGGGCTTCCAGCAAGGTCCCTGCTGTTGGTACAAAGGAGCTTGTGAGGGTCCTGTGCTGGTGAGCAGAAGATGCTCGTGCTGGGGGATGCCCAGCCCTGGTTGAGACAAGGATGTGTGGGCACAAACCCACTCTGAGCTGCTGCACATTGCTCCTCTCATGGGAACCACAATATTGCATTAACACCTTAAGGTAGCACACCAGAAATGGGCAAAAATTTACTTTTTTTTCTCAGTTAATCTGATCATTTCCTGCAACCTGAGAGCCTCCAGACAGATGGATCATAAAGCTCTGGGTGTTTTTTGGGATAGGCCCTTGCTGGGAGGTTTGTGGGCTTCCAGCCACGCTTGAGATTTTGGAAAGGGTCGTGTGAGGGAGGTGGGAGAGGCTCCCCTGGGGCAGGAGGGTGTTTGTTCTGCAGCAGGAACAGACCCAGGAATGATTTCCCTATTTTTTCCCCCCAGGCATTTCAGTTTTGTTAATCAGAGGAACTGTTAATTCGTTGGGCTGGAATTAACCTCGTGAGGGGGGTGTTTGGATAAAGCCTTTGGGAGGCTGAGCTGTTTGGGCACAAAAGGGGTTTGCTGAGGCTTATGTGGGGTCACAGTGGCCTAATTAGGATTTAGGGGAAATGGTGCTTTTTTGTAAATGGGTTTTTAGGTAAAGGAAGGAGGTGGCTGGAATGTGCTGTTAGATGTGGAGTGTAGCATTAAATGAGCATGTAAATGAGATGACTCTCATTAGAAAAGGGCAAGTTTGATGAACAGCTCCTGAGAGCTTTCCCTGGAATGATGCCTTTGACTTCTGCCTCCTGCCTTATTATGGCAGGACAAGGAGGCTGGGAGGGTAGGAGGGATAATGAACTGCTGGGAACACTGGGAGAGCACAGCTTTGATGCTGGTAATAGGGAGCAGTCATTTCACCTCTGAGCCCAGCACTGGTAAATCTGAGCCTCATCCCAAAATTAATCTGTTTGGGAATATGGCAAAAGCACCATCAGGCCCAGGGGGCTGAGGTTTGGCTGAAAGTTACGGTCAGAGTTGGTTTTTGGCAGGGCCCTGCTGGGGCTGGTGTGGGCTGGTGAGTCTCTTCTGAGTGTGCTTATGCTCAAGCCCAGGGTTCCATGGGAAGTTCTTCCCAGCATCTCCCAAAATTCTCCCCAGGAGCATCTCAGCACCCAGGCCTGCCCCAAGCCATGGGGGAGAACAAGGCCAGAGTCACCTCCTGCACTTGGGATGAAGCAGTGCTGGGTTTTTCCTGCCTAAAACAATCTTGACTATTAAACCTCGACTATTAAACCTTCCCAGCCTAACAAGAGCACTTCAAGATGATTTCCCTTGAGCTCTCTCCTTGCTGAAGCAACCTGTGTGTGCTGGCTGTGTGCTCCAGCCCAGCTGAGCGCAAAGGCTCCAGGGATGAAAGGAAAATCCCATTTGTCTTTGCTGACTGCAAACAGTTGGAGGATCAGAGATCTCCATCCCATTTAGAAGCAGGTTTGGGCAATTTTTGGGTGCAGGGGATGTATTTTGCTGAACAAGGTGTTTTTTTGTTACTTCTCCTTCAGCTGAAGATGAAAATCTTGCTTCTCATCAGCTGCCTTCCTGAATTTGGTGATCACCTCCTTTGGTTTATTGGAAATAGGCTCACAGACATGGGGAGAGCCTCAGGGATTAATGGAGTGGAGCTGTCCTTATGGAATCTCTGCTGGATCCCCCAGGTGAGGCTGAAAAGGATTTTCTGAGCTCCTCAGCACTCCTGGAGGAGGTTTTAAGCTGTGAGACACATGTCCAGTGAGATATCCCCAGGTGATGTAGGTGTTCCTGGTTCTCCTGGATAACTTTCCTGTGAGACAAGGAGATTGATGCCCCAAACATCTGTGAGACCTTCAGATAAAAGTATTTTCCTTCTGGGCCTGTATTTTTCTGGGTTAGGAATGAAAGCTGTCTCATTCTCCCTCCAGGCTGCTTTTCCTCATCCCTCCTGCATCTTTCCCCTCTAACTGTGGGCTTGTCAGGGCCAGGATTAACCCCACAGCCAGTGCAGGTTTAGGCAACGAGGTCCTGGTGTTGGTTACACCCCTCAGCAGGAACTGACATTCCCCAGTGCTGGAAGCTACAGGAACCAACCCTCAAATTGCAGCAGCTCCCACGCTGCTCCCCTGACTCTGACTGCAGCCATTGGCAGCCCTGTAATTGTCACTGTAATTGCAGGGGACTTGCAAACCCTGAGCCCTGCCAGAAACATAACTTAATCTTTCCTGAGCTGTTGCTTTTGAGGGCTGAGCGTGGGGATTTGCTCTTCTCGTGGTGCCAGGGGATCAATCCTGATCCCAGGGCTGGCAGGGAGGGTCTGGGTGCTGCTGCTCCCTGCCAGGGCATGACAAGGAGCCCAGGTAAGCTCGTTACAGGGGCTTATTCAGCAGATGGACGAGCTGTTGCCAGGTAGATCTCATTGCTCATTAATATGCCATTGGCCTCATTTGTGTGCCCTGCTCACCCCTGGCTGTATCCTTGTGTGGTGCAGGGATTGTGTTTCCAGCCCAGCTTGTCCCTGGCATCCTGTTCCCATTGTTCCTCACCTTCCCAGATGGAAATAACTGGTGAGGGACCTGGATATGGCCATACCCAATCCTGGGGCTTGAGAAATGTCCTGAATTTGGCACTGGGTCACAGTCCCAAGGCTATGGAGGAATGATACCCCATCCCTGGATGAGGGATGGAGTGACAGGATGATGGGGAGTGGCTTTAAGCTTAAAGAGGGCAGGTCTAGATGGGATATTAGGAAAAAATTCTTCCCTGTGAGGGTGGGCAGGCCCTGGCACAGGGTGCCCACAGAAGCTGTGGCTGCTTCTGGATCCCTGGAAGTGTCCAAGGCCAGGTTGGACAGGGCTTGGAGCAGCCTGGGATAGTGGAAGGTGTCCCTGCCCATGACATGGGATTTAAGGTCCCTTCCAACCCAAACCATTCTATGAACCTATGATTTGACTGCAAGAGATACCAAAGGCTTCTGTATCTTCTCCAGCTGTGTTCTCCCAGTGTTACAAAAACCCCTGGGGAGGGTGTTCGTGAGCATGTTGACATGGGGACAGGTGGGTGACACAAAACACCTCATCCTGCAGCACAGCAGGGAGCAATTTGGGGCTGCTGCATTCACCTGTAGCATCTATCAAAACTCTCCCAAAAAACCAAAGCCTGGCAAAATCCACTCTTTCTTAAATGTTTGCCATCAGTACATTTGGTTCTCCATTTTCCTTGGTACTGAAGTGAGAGATTTCATAATGATTCACACTGTGTTCTGCTGAGCAGCATCAAGCAGCAACTGGGGAGTCTGTTAAACAGGCATCCAGCCCGGAATATTGTGTACACTATCTAAATGCAGAGCTGTAATTAAAAGACATGCTTGAAATAAATGACAGAGGGCTTGGGGTTTGTGGTTTTTTTCCCCTCCTTTATTTTTTTTCCCTTCCCCAAGGGAGATAGGAAGGCGGGTGGAAGTTGCACTGAAGTACCCAAAGGCACAACAAGCTCAATTGAACAAATAATATCCAACAACACAGGTCGACAGAATTGCTTTCAAATGCTGCATGTTCAGTTATCACCCAGGGAACTTTCTGTCTGATTAAAAATAATTATTGCTGGCATTAAATCTGCTCAGAATTACTCAGCGCAATTTGTCTCCTGCCGCACGCTGCTACCATATGCCTGGTCTGTTGAGTGAAAAATGTCTCTTTTATTCAGAGAAATAATGCTTTGTAAATATTTAGAGATGAATGTTCTGGATCAGTGAGCGGCTATTTTTTTTCCTGATGACAAATATGTGCAAATGAGCTTGTTTTTGGCGGCGGCTCCATTTGAGGCAGGCACTGTATGGGGCCACATTAATCCCTGAGTGAACTGCAGGGGATGTGCCAGGACGATTTACCATGGGCACAGCAGAAGGGTCACAGAGTCATGGAAGAGTTTGGGTTAAAGGCCATCTCCTTCCAAAATTACTGCAATCAGCAGAGATACCTTCCCCTAGAGCAGGCTGCTCCAAGCCCCATCCAGCCTGGCCTGGAACATTTCCAGGGATCCAGGGGCAGCCACAGCTTCTGTGGGCACCCTGTGCCAGGCCCTGCCCACCCTCACAACCAGGAATTCCTTCCCAATATCCCATCTGGCACTGGGAGCCATTCCCTGGCTCCTGTCCCTCCATCCCTTGTCCCCAGTCCCTCTCCAGCTCTCCTGGAGCCCCTTCAGGCCCTGCCAGGGGCTCTGAGCTCTCCCTGGAGCTTCTCCTCTCCAGATGAGCACCTCTAGCTCTCCCAGCCTGGCTCCAGCCCTTGCAGCATCTCCATCATTTCCTCTGGACTGGCTCCAACAGGTCCATGTCCTTCTGCTGGAGGTCCCAGAGCTGGATGCAGCACTGCAGGTGGGGTCTCATGAGAATAAAGCAGAGGGGAAGGATCCCCTCCCTCACCTGCTGCCTGAGCTATTTGGATGCAGCCCAGGACACGTTTTGCTTTCTGGGCTGCCAGTGCACATTGCTAGATGATGTCCAGCCTTTCATCCACCAGCACCCCAAATCTTTCTTGGCAGAGCTGCTTTCAATACTTTCAACCTCCAGCTTGTAACACCAAGGATTGCCCCAATCCCTGTGCAGAACCTTGCACTTGGTCACCTCTGCTGCTGAACAAGTGGGGAGAAAATTAAAAGATTTTGAAATCTATTAAGATGTCTGCAATGCCTTCCAGCCAACCATAGATGCAGGTACCTGGATGTTGGGCAAATGCCGTGGATTTCCCTTGTTCCTGCTGCTGAAATCCCAGGAGGATCCATGGGACATGGGCAAAGGTACAAGAGCTGGGTCCCTCATTGTGTCTGGATCTGACCCTGCTCCCCAATATGACTGGAAGGAGAGTTTGTTTAAGAAATGGGACACAGGAACCTCTTGGCATGCCCACACTCCTGCCTGATGCTGACAGAGGCTCGTGGGACTGAGTGGAATTGTGGGTTAAAGCTCCTGGAGCCATGTGATGGCAGCGGAGCTGACACTTTGCATCTTTCCCCTTTTACATTTCAGAAGTGCTGCAGGGAAAATGCTCATCTCAGTGCCAAAAAACGTATTTGCTGAGCACATATAACCTCCAGGACAGCTGCTCTGGCTGGGTCCTGGTGATTCATGGAAAGGCAACAGGGCTGCTGGAGGGTGCACAGAATATTTAAGCAATGCATTTTCATGTTTTGTCCAGAGGCGTTAATTGAAATGAGATCTCTCCCACAGGTGAGATAACAGGCTCTGCGAGGGGTGAGAGTTAGCCAGACACATCCCTCCACTCCCAAAATGCCTCCCAGGGAGTGGAGGTGTTGGAGGGCACATCCAAAAGATGAATTTCTTTCCCTCAGGATATGCACAGCAAGAAGGATGCAAATCCCAGGCCTCCAGGTCTGCCACCTCTTCACCTCCATCACCTCCTTCTCTCAGGCAAATTCCAAGTGGCTGGAGATCCTGGCTGGTGCTGCTGGCCTCAGTGAACACCCTCTGGATGTATTTGCTCTGTATTCCATTAAAACATGGAGGCAAACAAGGGGCATTAATGAATTCCTTCGTTTATGATGACAATACGTTTTCGAGTCCTTCTATTGATTTGCCGAGCAAGCTGATAAAAAGAGCAAACCTTGCAGTATTTACTGCCCTGAGCCTAAGTGTGATGTCTGAATCAACAGAGCCTGTTTGCTTTTCAAAATTCAGATGAGGACAAAAATAATCTCCTTTTCAGGAGGCCAGCAGGGCCCTGCAGGAGGGGTTTTTGCCAAACTCACTCAAAGAGGTGTCACAGCCTGGTTGGTGTAACTGGGATTTCCCCGAGCTTTGGGTCTGTGCTGATGCACACTGGGGCAGACGCTGGATCAGGCTGTGAAAACTGGAAACCAGAGCAAAAAAGCTTTTGACAGTCAGCTGAGTCATCAACTCCACGTGGTTAATTAGGCATAGTTCCTAATGAAAGTCATTATTTACCTTGGAAAGCAGGAGGCTGGGCTGCTCCAGCCTTCGCTGAGTGCAGGGCTGGGCTTTGATGTGTTTTCTAGGGAGGACAGTGGGAAACAGAGGCACATGGATCCTTTGGGTGCATGGAGACGGGAAAAAACCCATGAAATGAAGAAATTGGAGTGACTAGGAGGGTCAGTGTCACCTCTGGTGCCCTGGGTTTCCTCCACACTGTCCCATGTTCAGTAGGAGCTGCAGGATGGAGAGGGATGAGCAGTGTGAGCCCAGCTGGCTATAGGCTGGTTTAAAACCACCCTGCTCAGATTCACTACCAAAGAAAAACAAACCAAAAATCCAAACAGGGTTAAAGAATTTCCTTTCTCTCTCTGGAATATTGGAGACCACAGGCCATGCTTCTGCCTCTGTGCTCACCCTGAGAGCAGATGGAGCAAACCCATCCTCTGCTTTGCACTCCAAAACGCAGCAGCGTGCTCAAGCCTTGACCAAAGAGGCCATTACAAAGGCAAGTCAAAGCCTTGATTTAAACCAGCTTGTTCAAATATTTTCATGCTCCTTGTGGTTGGATTCCAGGCTTTTACTCCCTGATTAATTTAGTATGGAAAAAAAAGGGAGAAAAGAAAGGCCCAATTCAGTGACGAGGGGATGGCACTGCTGAGCACAGGGTGCTACAGTTCCCCCAGGAATTCTTTTGGGTCTCAGAATGCCCTGCAGTAAATAAAAACAACCAAAGATTGCTAAAGATTGAGGGAGATACTTTTGCCCATCTTAACAAGGTATAGGATGCCTTCTGGGAGAGTGAAGTTTGGGAGATGCTCCATGGACACTATTAACAGTTGTGGTTATTAATGAATATCCTGGGCTTTTGGCACCATCAAATTGTTTTTGTTCAGGAGCCTGAAGGGACTTTGGGTTTCCTGACACCCCCATGGAGATTGGGGGCTGTGAGGACTCTTCCATGTTTTTTGTTCCTCTGAAGTGGCAGCTCTGGGAGGGCAGGGGAGGCTCTGGGGCTGTGCTGACTCCATCACTGACTCCAGTTTCACTCACAAATTATTTATGGTCATTACTGGCTTCTCAATCTTGGTGTCACGGAGATTCTCCACAAGCAAAAACCTCCCAGTGAGCTCATCTTAATGTCCAGATTCATATATTTATTTTTTTTCCTGCAGCCAGGAATGTGCTTGCAGGATCCCATTCAGAAGCCACGAGCTTTGACATCCAGGGGGGACACTGGAAGGTTTCCTCCATACCCTACACGTGACAGGCACTTGTGTCCTTGTTCCCTTTGTTGGAGAGTTTAGGCCTGGAATTCCCCTCATGGCCAAAATCACCTCTCCAAGGCCACAGAGTAAGCACAGGATCACTGGGGGGTTTTTTTTGCAGAAGATGATTTTTAGGAGGAAGGAAGCAGCTGATGGTGGCGTGTGCTCCTCCCAAACAAAGATAAAGAAGGGTGCTCCAAATAACTCTGTTCTTGCTGGCAAGGGGTATTTTTAACCAGCAACACGACACAAAAATAACACAGACGGCTGGAAAGAAAAAGGAACGGCTGCTTTGCTGGGAGAGGAGTTTGCTCTGTTTCATGGGGAAGGCAAGAAATATTTATTGTGCAGCCCTCTCCCAGCTCCCCATCAGCCATGCCATTCCCAGGAGGTGTTACCCATGGTGCTTGCATGGACATGGGGGGTGATTTTCAATAGCTGCAATAAAGTAATAAAGGTTGAAAGGTCAGGCTTGGGTACAAACAGCCCCCAGGAGTCTGTTTTTACACCCTGGCCATGCCCTGAACCAAAGAAAGAATTGGTTGACTTTATGGGCTCCTTTCTCCAGAGACACTTTGGACATCTGAGTGTTCTGGTGAATGCTGTCAAAAGGCAGAAAATACAGCTCTGACTCAGTGCCAAACCTAGAAATGACCTTTTTCCACCCCTCCTGCCTGCAGCTTTCCTTCCCCACTGCTGGACTGTGCTGGGAGCAGGGCTGAGCCTGCCCATGGCAGGGAGCGAGCTCTGGCACAGCCTTTAGGGTGTCTGGGCTTTTCTAGCTCTGATCAGAGCCTCCATGGCTCTGGGGCAATTTCTGTACAGGCTTGACAGCTGTTTTTTTCCTTTAGTAAAGAGCAGGAAATGAGCTGGGGTAAGGATGTGATGTGCAGCATGTGGGGGAAGTTTTGGAAAGAGGTTCAGACCCCAGGGCTACACGAGGCATGTGGAGACTGTCAACATGCCTGTTGATATTCAGGTGGAAAAGTGGGAATATCCCCTTGCAGGTACATGCCTGTAGAGTTTTTGTTGGTTTTTTTTTTTTTTTTTTTTTTAAGGTTGGGATTAAATGTGTGAGACAGTATTTTTTGTTTATGTGACTTAGATGTTTTGTTATATGACTTAGATGTTTATTAGTTTTTATCTATATTAGATGACTTAGATGTTTATTAGTTTTTATCAATATTATAGTTTCACAAATTGTGAGTTCTACGGTACTTCATTTTAACAAATTAAAAATGGAGCTGTATTTTTTCCTCTATGATGTTTTTTAAGGATAAACTGTCTAATTAAGAAATGATACTTACATTATTTTTATTTTTAACTTAATAACTAACTACTTGTGGTCTGTAATGTGGACTTTTAAATTTAATTACACAATATTACTTAAACTCATGAATAAGAAGGTGAAGGAGAAGGACTAGTCTCTGCTCTAAAATTTTATCTTGTTTTATATATATATTACTATATTCTAAAATTTCAAACTTTAAGGTTTTCACTATGTAGTATTATACACTTCTATTTAAACTACATACTCATAATCTTAGTTCTATCATTCAATTTTGGAAGCCTTCTTTATGGCCTCAGGTTAAATGTAGTGTTTTCTTTGGGGTTAGTATCTGTCGGCACAGAAAGTTTAAAATTTCTCAGTAACCAGGGCTCTAACACACGCCCACACACGCAGAGGGGAAGTGAAGGTTCTCTGGTGCTTGTCAGAGCATCCTTTGGGGAGAGCAGTCAGGAAAAGGAGCAGCTGTGGAGGAAAATCCCGGTCTGTGCTCATGGAGCAGCCCCAGGGCTCCGGTGCCTCCAGCCCCTCCCTCTGTGGTGCCGTGATGTGAGTCAGGTCCTTCCCTCTGCCTTCCCTCCGGGATGAGTAATGGAGCCGGGATAACCTCTAACTTGTCCTGGGCACTCTCCCTGCTCCTTATTTGAAGTGTTTTATTAGCAGGGATCGGGATGGAGTTAAAGTGGGGCTGTGAAATGTGGAGGTTCCAAGGGGATCCCCCAGGAAGTGCACCCAGTTCCTACAGCAGCATCCACATTCCGTGGGGAGGGAGCCCCATAACTCAGCTTTCCTCAAACTGCAGCAACCCCCAGTAAATCTTATTTGTGTTTTAAGGTTTAAAAGCTCCAGCAGCTCTGCAGCATTGCAGCACCTGGAGGGAGCTTTTGCCCAGCTGATCCTTGTGGTGCCGGGTCTGTGCCTGGAATGGGGTGGCTGCCTGCAGCCTGGCCCTGGAGCAACCCAAAGGCAGCAGGGATTCAGTCAGAGTGAGGACCAAATGGCACCTTTCTGGCTCAAAACTGGCCCCTCACTTTTCTCAGTGCTTCACAGGATAGAACCACGGAATCATTTAGGTTGGAAAAGACCCTTAAGGTCCTCCAGCCAATTGTTCACCCAGCAGTGCCAACCCCACCACTCAGCTGTGACCCCAAGTGCCACATTTCTGGCTCCATTTGTTTGTACAATGGCTTGAAGAGGTGAGTCCTGGCCTGTGAGTGGGACATTTTTACCTTCTGGGGTGCAAATAATGACCTCAAGCATGATGGGCTGAGCCTGGTGGGTGCTGAAATGTCCATAAATAAGTCCTTCACTGTGGGAGAGGCACTCATACCAAGCCCTCTCCCTTTCAGGATTACAACTAAATTGCATGGTGTGATTTTTAGGGTTGTCCTGTGCCAGGAGCTGGACTTGATGATCCTTGTGGGTCCCTTACAACTGAGGATATTCTGTGATTCTGTGATAAAGAATCTCCTCCCCATAACCAGAGTGCCAGAATTGCGCTCAGGTCGGTGAATCAGAGGCAAGCAATTTATGTCAAGATTTCCCCTCTCTTGCAAATTATAATGTACTCTATTATCATTATAGGATTATGATTATGTCTAATAAGCAGGAATTTTGGGTGCTGGCAGCTCTTTAAACTCCCCTGTAGGGATTTCTTTGCCTGTCCCGAGGCAAAGGCAGGTGGCAAAGTCACGCGGACAGACAGGGCTCTGTGGTGGCCCAAAATGAGGTGGAATTTGGAGGTCAGGATGAAAGGGACCATTGTGGGGGCTTGTCTGCTGCTCAACACATGAAGGGCATGATGTTCAGCAGGGCTCATCATGTGTCAGCTCTGAGCACAATTGCTGACCTTTGATTTTGGGGCCAAGGGGTTTGTTTGATCCCGGGGGTGATGCTCAGCCCATCAAACAGCCCAGGGAGGATTCAGGGTTTGAAGCTGTGGGGTTCGGCAGAAGTTTGTGATCATTCAAGGCAGCACAAGGTCTGTGTCAGGGGAGGTTTAGGTTGGAAATTAGGAAAAGATTCTTCATCCAGAGTGTGGTTGAGAACTGGAACAGGCTTCCCAGGGCAGAGGTTGTGGCATGAAGCCTGCCGGAGTTCTGGAAGTGTTTGGCCAGTTCTCTCAGACACATGGTGTGACATTTGGGGTCATCCTGTGCAGGGCCAGGAGTTGGACTTGATGATCCTTGTGGGTCCTTTCCAAGTCAGGATATTCCATGATTCTATGATTCTGTATGTTAGAGAAGCCTTTTGAGCTAATTAAATTCCTCCACCACCTGCAAAATAGTCCTGCATGGGGTATTTAATTGTATTATTAATTTCTCATAGGTACTGAGCAGTTTCAAAAGATGAAATCTCAAAACACCAATGTCAAATTTAAAAAAAGAAAACCAAAGGTGAATGCTTTCTGTGATTTGCTGATCTTTCCAGTGTCAGTCTTTAAGATTTTGGGGGCCTTGGTGTAGGCTTTAATAATTGCAGTTGGTAAGACTGGATTTAAAGGGCTATTATTGGTATATTAAATGTCTGGCATTTAGTTATGTGTCATTTGTGTGAAAATTGAAGCCACCTTCTCCCTCAGATCTTCTGCTAATAGTGTTGTTTTAATTTAGGCTTGTTAATGGGCCGTGTAATTTAAGGACAAACCCCTGTGTTTGAAGCATTCCCAATCACTTCAAGTCCCTCATCAGCACTCAGGATTTTCCTGCCTTTGCAGAAGGAGGCAGATGGGAAACACAGGGGCCTCCAGAGGCAAACTGCAGGTGGATTTCTCCATTCCAAGAAAGGGTTATGTACATGTACCTGTGAGTGCCCAGGATATCAGGGATCTGTTCTTGCCCCATCCCTGGAGTGTCCAAGGTTGGATGGGCTAGGAGCACCCTGGGCTAGTGGAAGGTGTCCCTGCCCATAGCAGGGGGTTGCAATGAGATGAGCTTTAAATTCCCTTCCAAACCAAACCATTCTGGGATTCTGTGAAGACATGGAATGTCTTTGGGAAGTTCTGTCTCCTTGTTGGAACAGCCCTCAGTTCTGGGATAAACTGTTGGGGCAGGGGATCCAGGTAGTCATGCCCAGCTCAGCAGCTGATGCTCCAGCTAGGAATTCTTCTCCAAGAAGAGCTTTTCCTTCCACTGCCTCCCTGCTGGGCTCCTTCAGCACCAGGAGGAGGAGGAGGAGATGGAGGAAGGCTGTCATACAGCACTTGCTCTTCTGAGGATTTTACAGCACCCATATCTGCTCCTGAGCTTCTCACCACATCCTTCCCCTCTGCAGAAGGGTCTCATGTTCTGTGCTGCTGTCTGGTCCCATTTCCCCACCACAGCTCCCACCTCACTCTTGGAAGGGAGGCTCTGCTTCTCCTGTGGCTTTAATTTATTCACCTCTCACAGTGTGAGACACCAGAGCACCATTAAGCACATGAACACATCTCTGGTAATTTATGGTCCAGCTTGGGAACTCCATGGCTTCTGGATGCTGCTAAGTGGTTCTGCAAGTGAAATAAATATCATCCCTTCAGGATTCCAGCTGATAGCTTTATTTTAGGTGTTTTTCCCAAGGGGAAAACGTAGAATCTACACTTTAATTCTTCCCTGGTACCTGTTCCTCCTGAAAAACGTTGCTGAACTGAGTCAGGAGGAGAAGGAAAGCATCTAGGTGCAGAGTCAGTTGCCAGCACCTGGGATTTATGCCATGGAAAACACCATTCCATCAGGACGTAGCTGCCCTGGGCACCTCATCAGCATGATGGGAAGTTGCATTTTTCCTGTTGTGTGGATGCAGGATGGGCACCTCCACAATAAATCCAGTGCCAGTGCCTCACTGGAGGATTTCATGCCTGTGGTGGTGGGAGGAATCTCATTAACACAAACTTCAGAGGGATCCAGCCCTGCCAGCCACAAGACAAATGCAGCAGCGCTATCATCATCTATCAAATGGAGAATGACCTTTGCTATCCATTAGGATGAAATGAAAAGCTTTGGGCTTTAACTTGGTTAAAATGCACATGGCTGTCTTTTTAGATCCTGGAGCCGGCACATTGCTGAGATTAATCAAATTGTGCATTTTGCAAGTGCTTAAGCAGTATTGTTATGTAACTCCATCCCTGCGTGGCTTCAAGACAGAAAGCAGAATAATTACACTGAGCCTGCCTGTGGAATCATCCTGCTGTGGTCAACAGCTGAGGAGGCAGGAGGGGTTTGGAGCCAAGTGCCAACCCCATGTTCTTAAACCTTGAATTCAGCTTTCTTCTGGTTAGAATTAAATATGTGGGTCCCTAAAGCTGTGTGTGCCCAGCAGGGCTCAGCTGAAGGACACGGGTGCATTGTGTCCTGTCTCATTGTGGTCTGTCCTAAATCTGCCCACAAAAAGGGGTGTAGGAGTGGGTTTTTCTCGTATTTCACTTTGAAAAATGCTGATGTGGCAAGGAAATGTAGCCATGCTGAAAAGAGGGAGAAGAGAGCACTGCTCTGCTGGCATTGGCCATAGAGAGGGGGCCCACAGAGGGAAGCAGGGCCTGGTGGGGGTCTGGGGAATGGGCTGGGTGCCAGTGAAGAACATGCCTGGAAAACCCTCTTTCCACCAGCTATTTAAGCAAGAGAGCTCTGACCATGAGTCCCTCCTCTTTGATCACACCTTGTCTCTGAGACAAGCACAAATTCAGCCTTTCCCTAAGAAGGAATTACCCAGATCATCATGTCCAAAGTGTTGTAGTCAGTGCCTCAGTGTCCCAAAGGAGATAATTCAGTGCTGTCCCTCAAGGGATGGTGTTGGGACTGGTTGGAGCTGGATGATCTTCAAAGGTCCCTCCCAGCCCAGCCCAGCCCAGCCCACTCCATGACTGTAAATCCTCACAATCCTCCTGAGCTCCTTGGCCTCCATCGTGTGTATCCTGCACCCAACAGCTCCTTGTGTGTGTCTTCCCCTCCCTTTCTCCTCTCAAGCTCTTCCCTGCTTTTCTCCTGGTCACAATGGAGCCCACCTTCATCCTGGTGCTTCATGGGCTGGTAATTTGGGACCATCTGTGGCATGGGCAACTCTTGGTGCTCCCATACCAAAGATGAATCTATTTTTTCTGCATAAGTTCTCTAGTATTTCTATTTTCTTGGCAATTCTTGGCATAAGGTGCAGACAGTTCTGCCAAGCCATGCAGGCAAGGCAGTCAGATGGTGCCTGATGCCTTCTTGTCTTCACCTGAGAGCTGCACCAACTCTGTATCCCTGGATTTTCAACCATTGCTGCTCCATGGGAAGTTGGATCCTGCTGTACAGCCGAGTCCCATTCCCAGATGACTTGAGCAAAAGCAGGAAGCACTTGGAGCAAACAAAACAAACCCCAAAAGTCTGTGCAGCTGTGTGAATTAGGTTGGATGGAATCAGTCTGAGGTCTCACCTTACAGTCCCTGGTTAGAAAAACTGCTGTGTTTATAGGTTGTAACCCCACCTGCATTTATTTCAGTGTCAGTCTAAGCAGATGCTTTACTTAAGCCTATAAATATCTTTTTTTCCCCACTGCTTAAAGTATCTGCTTATTTACAAACAGAAATTAAATCCAGTTTAGAGGATATGATGTAACAGGGTCTTATACTGAAATAACGACAAGCTTTGGGTTCCAGCTGGTGTAGCTCAGCTGGCAGCTAAGACCATGATACTACAGCACATAGACAAGCCTAGAAGCAAACATATATTCTTGTAATTTCGGTGCAAAAGGCAAGAAAAAGTGATGATGAGGAGAGCTGGAGCCTTGTGAATCAACAGAGCACCATTGGCTGATCTGACAGGAGTTGAACAAAGAGGAGCTGATACCTCAGTGGAAATCAATCCCTTAATGGACAGCTCCCCTTGTCAGTTCCTGGAGTTGATGCAAGTCTCTGGGAGGATCTGAAATGATTAGCTGGAAATACATTCCTTGTTTGAGCAGGGTCTTTGGGAAGTGCCTCTTTAGCTCAAGGTGTGTGAACCTGCAGTCTGATGGTGACATCAGATAAATCACCTTTAAAGTGGGCTCGATCCTGGATTTCTGTTATACCAAATCTGGAGGAATTTCAAGTTGTTAAACATTGGAATGGAGTGCCTGGGGAGGTGGTGGAGTCCCCATCCCTGGAGATGTCCAAGGAACCACTGGATGTGGCATTCAGTGCTCCGGTTTGGGTGACAAGGTGGTGACAGTCACAGGTTGGACTCGATGACTTCAGAGGTCTTTTCCAACTTAAATGATTCTGTGATGTAGGATGTGCTATTTATGTCTGAGTGCTGGTAATAAACAAGTTTGCATCACTCAGTCACAAATCCATGTGTAAAAGCCATTTCCGGTGTGGTCCTGGAGGAGCTGCGTGGCACCGGATCCATGTCCTGCTCGGACCCTGCTCGCTCCTGGGAATGCCTCTGCTCTGAGAAGCTGATCTAGGAGCCTTGAATGGGAACCAGTGACTAAATATTAACTCAGAAAAAACAAAGACCCTATTTAGATGTAAATGGAATTGGGGGGGGAGAGGGGGAAGTAGGGGAGAAGAAGGAAGGAAACAGAAATACATAAAATAGGAGACTACAAGCAGAATTATTTCTTTGCAGATTCCGTTTTCCAGACTTCCCTTGGTGAGTTATCAGCAACACTCCACATGTTTGTGCAGCCCAGTAGCTGCAAGGCACAAGTACATTCTCCAGGAATGAGGGGTGCAACTGGATGATCTTTAAGGTCTCTTCCAACCCAAACCATTCCATAATCCTGTGATTGCAAATCTGAGCATGACATCAGCACTGGGCTGCTCCCGAGTTAGGGAGATGCCTTGTGAAGGCTGACCTAGAACAGAGGCTAGACAGAGTTAAACAATAAAGGAGGGATTTATTAAAAGGCCTCAATGAAAACACCTTGGGCAGCACAAGGGGCCAGTCAGGGCTACACCCAAGATGAACCCAAAATGGCTACAAAAATTCTTTCACTTTTATAAGTTCTGGTCCATTTGCATATTGGAGTTATTTTTCTAATTACAGTTTTACCCCATGAAGTCCCATCCTTCTTGTTTTTCTCTATCCAGCCCATGTTGTTTGTGCTCTTGGGCTGAGATTTGGATCATTTGTCCTTGGTGCCCAGCTGGAGCAGGAATTGTTTTGTCTCCCTGCTCTGTGCTCAGAGCTCACCATTCCCTCATATGAAGCCCAGACCCACACACTAAAGCAGCACAGAATCTGAAAAACTTAAAAGGTAAAACCTGAGGCACCAAAAGCAACAGGAAGATGTAGCAGGAAAACCCTGCAAACCTAACAGAGTAGTTTCCTCTTTGCCAGTAACACAAGATGCATCTTGCTGGGAAGTGTCAACACTTCAGCATTTGCAGAGCAGGGTCTGTCAGACCTCTCTGCAAGAATGCTAATTGCTTTTAGTGGTGAGGCTGCTCAGCTCAGTGGACAGACCCAGGTGCCTCTGGACCTGTCTCAGCTCCTCTGTGATCAGCCTGTCCTTGAAAAGCAGGTTGTCCATTGGTGCCCACCTTTGGGTGGGGAGCTGTCATCCCTGGGCCTGAGAGTTTGCAGCTCCAGGAAAGGCTGCAGCAAGCTGGAGATCAGATCTGAAAAGGCAGAGCTCATTTGTCTCCCCGACCAGCAGAATGGGTGCTCAGGATGTGCAAAATGAGGTTAAACCAATGTAATATATATTGTTCCAGTTTTTTTCCCCCCCTCTTCTCTTGGTGTCACTGGCAGTAACTGACCAAGACAGAGAGGAGATCTGGGAGAGAAGGAAAACTGTGTGCTCAAGGTCAGTGTCTTTTCTAAGCTCCAGTGGGAAAATAAAAAACAAAAAGTCAAACCTCTGCCCCAAAACCCCGAGGCCACGTGGCAAATTAACACCTCTAAAAGGGGTTTCTCCACGGCTGCTCACATCAGTCCAAGTGTTGGCATCACACCTGTGCTTGCCCAGCTGGCTTGGCTGCAGGTGTGAGGAGTTACCTGTGTCCTACCCTTGACAAGCAGAAACACTCTCTTTTTCTATCTTATTTTTTCCACTTGCTGGGAAAATGGGGGCAAATCCAAGAGTCTCTCATCCAGGTGCATGGGATTCAGCAGCTGCTCCACACTGGGGGCACCAACACAAGCAGAACGTGCTCAAGAGCTCTGCCAAGGGACCCTGCTCTGTCAGGACTCCCAGAAAACCTTGTTTATTTCCACCTTGAATTTTTCCTGTGGATGAAGAGCATGTTATCCTTGGAGACACAACCCAGAGCTGTGCTTGCAAATTGAAATCCTGGGCCCTGTACGTTTCCTGGGAAGCATCAGATCAGTGGTGAACACTCACAGCACGCTGCCCTTCACAGGGGCACGTCTGCAGGGGCTTCGCTGCTTGCAAGGGTCTCCTGCTCTACAGCGGGGAAAACATGGTTTTCCTCTGATGGTTTGTTTTTGGTTTGGTTTTTTTTTTTGTGAAAGGCTTTACAGGCTGGGATTTGGAAGCATTCCCAGTTTTTGCAAATAAAACTGCGAGTCTGTCTGAGAGCGTTGGAAGAGGAATCTCAGGAACGTGGGAGCGTTCTCCCTGGAGCCGCTCTTGAGTTTCTCCTCTTGTTGCTTCAAAACATTCCTAAGGCGGTGGTTGTTCTGCACATCTCCAGGTGCTGGAAACAAGGGAGACATGAGACCTTACAGCAAGTTTGTTTGGCTAAAAATACAGGCCAAAATTAAAAGCAGGATTTGCTCCTGTAGTTACAGAACCAAAAGAAGGAAATATCAAACTCCGATTCTGCACGACGAGTGAGGACAATGATGGAACAAGGTCCCCTGAGAAACCGTGAATGCTCCAACCCTGGAAGTGTTCCAGGCCAGGTTGGATGGGGCTTGGAGCAACCTCGGGCAGTGGAAGGTGTCCCTGCCCATGGCAGGGGGTGGAATGAGTTGATCTTTAATGTTCTTTCCAGCCCAAACCATTCTGTGACTCTGTGACAAAATATGAGCAGTGTCCCTGTGTTGGTGACTGCAGTTTGTGAAAGACCCTCAGCACATCATTTTGCACCACTTTTCATGTCCCCACGCAATGTCAGGACAGCTAAACAGCTTCCAGACTCAGATGGAACTTGGGGAAGCCAGGAGACATCCAAGGAGCTGAGGTAAAAGGCTGCAGTTGTCTCCCAGGCTGTCTGCATTAAAATGAGAGACGTTCCTTGCTTGTTGTTCCCCATCCACATGAAGGATATGATGAGTTCCATAAAATTTTATGGAACAAAAGCTCACGGGCATTTTATTCGCTTTTTTGTGACTTAGGAGTCACAGACAGTTCAGGAATGTGATGAACCCTGAGAAGAAGTTTTATCTTCTTAACCAAGGACTGGAGCCGCGCAGTACCACTGGCAGGATAATCTATTTCCTCCAGGCTGCTGCCTTAAAAAGGTCAAAAAGTTAAAGGGATTCGAGTAAAAATAGAAAACGACATCCTGGATGATAGGGGAAGGCTTTGTGTCCGGTGGGAAGCCAGGGAAGGCAGGAAGTCACCAGGCAAAGCCCAGCACTATCAGGGAACCCGGCTTGCATGGGGACCTGTGGGCTGGGATGGGAGGAGGGAGAACAAATCTTGTGGAAAGTCAAAAAGTCCCACCTGGCTGTTATTCTGGGTGGGAATTGGGGTGGTTTCTGCTTGTTCTTGCTACTCTGCCATGTGCATGGGGCCAAAATGAGATGGGTGCCAGAGCTGGGTTGGCTCTTGGGGGGACAAAAAACCTTCTGCTTCCCACAGCAGCATTGGCGTGAGCAGAAACCCCTGGGATTTATTGCTCCAAGGCCATCCCAGCAACCAGGAGCTCTTGGAATTTCCATTAGAGCAGCAATGGATGGGCAATGCCAGTGATCCTGGGATGGAGATGTGGAGCCATGGAGAGCTGAGGGGTGGCCTGTTTCCAGGGCTTAGTGCTGAAATGTTGTCTTGGTATAATTGAGTGAAGAAGACTCAGGCTTGTCCTCTAACAGCAAATTAAACACAACTTTGTGGGTTTGGTGGTTTGCTGCCAAGTGCCAATACAGCTCCATATTAATGGCTTATGACAGGATTATTCTCCCTGTTTTTGGCAGGAAGCAGCTCTTTGGCCTTAATCCTGCTTGTGGCTGAGGGAAGAAACCCAGCACATCCCGTGTATTTACAAATGGTGGAACTCCCAAATACTGCTTAAATCCCAAATTTTCAGAGAGGAGCAGAGCAAAATGACCCTGCATCAATCCAAAAATGCTGCCAGGAGGCAGAGAGAGGTGAGGACCCTTCATGCACATCCCAGGGTGAAGCTCAGTCTACCCCAAGAACAGGAATTGCCTTGTGTAACTGTGGGCATCCATCCTCTCAGTATAATATATAAACATCACAATAAAAATAAAAATATAGAATTCTTTTTTAGATACAAAAATATGATATGTAAAAATATATGTGTGAGGTTGTTCAATCAACAACTTCTAAAAAATTTTAATACCAGTACAGAGCTCAATATTTAAATGCCTGAAAAGGGGTAAATCCCCCAAATAATGGGGTTGGAAATGGGAAAGCAAAAGGGATTTGAAGCGGTAGGTTTAGGAGAGCAAAGTACTCAGCACACAACCAGGTCAAAACCTCTTTGGGGGGCATCTGGATGAAGGCTCCCACAGCATTAATCCTTTTTAAAATTCACAGACTCCAGCCAGGGACCTCAGTGGTTACAGAGAATCAATTTAAGTGAAAATCTCCAAATTACACACCCAGCATCCCACCCTTCCCTGTGCTTGCAGTGATGAGACACTGGCCAGAGAGGCTTCAAGGGCTTGATTTTGGGAAAAGCTGAGTTGTCAGCACTGGCAGCAGAGCTTCACTGAACTGAACTGGCAGCATCACTGGAAATAAAAGCAGGGTTGGTTTTTTTGTTTTTTTTTTTTTGTTTTGTTTTGTTTTTTTTCCAAATTTCTCCCTGATTGTTGAAGTTTTGGCTGGGTCTGTGAGGATTTGCTGGTGTGGGCAGCAGGGCTGGGCTGCACTGGAGGCTGTGGGACCGGTCAGTGCTGGGGGTGGGGGCAGGACAAAGATACGTGTGTGCAAACCACCAAAAACCTCCAGGAAAAATAAGGACAGGCTTGAATTTTTATAAGGAGGTCAGCACAGCCGTGGCTTTGTGCTTCCCACGACCTGCGGACAATGTCCCTTCTCACTGTTACGCATTTGCAAAGAGGAGGAGGGGAAAGAATAAAAGTCAAACTTTGTCTCCTTCGCCTTGCCCGTGCCAGCCGTGCCCTGTGGGCATAGAGGAGGTGACAGGGTGGCTGGGGTGGAGGTGACAACCCACAGCACCAAGCTGCCATCACTGCATCCATCAGCAAGGCACAGAGACGATGCGAATTTTGGGAGGTAGAAATGTTTATCTTGACTTCACGGAGTAACCAGGAGTCAGAGCATGAATAGCTAACTACAGGGAGAGAAGAAAAAAAAAAAATAAAAAAGAACCCCAAAGCCCTCAGGACGCTTCAGTCTGCTTTAAAGTTCTCATGTGGCACGAAACAGAGACATCTGCACTTTTTCTCTGTTTCCTTATCTCCCCAAAAACAGAGAAGCATTTGCCCACATGAACACAACATTTGTGAGAGGATCCAGGCACAGACACGCTGAAATATTTAAATGTAGCACCATGCTCAGTCAATGACCTTTGCATAATTAGCAGCTCTTTTCTCTTTCTGATCATGGAAATGGCCTGTGGCTTCTGCCTTTGTGCTGCCTGCTACAGTCTCCATATGCTCCATTTGCATCCTGGAATTATCGATTGCCCTGTGTCTCAAATGTAAAGATTTATAAGCAGCCCTGGCAGGGTTGGGGATCCCAGGTGGGGGGGTTGAGGTCACCGAGGCCTTGGCTGCTGCAGATGGGATGAGCAGAGGATTTGGCTGCGTAGGGCCTCACTAATGAGTTGCAGGTTGGGTCAGCTCTTGGATGAGGAGGCTTCCTATGGCTCTGTTCCCATCTCTTCCCCAAAATCAGGTGAACAAAACACAAAATGGATAAAATAATACATAAAATGGATCTTGTGAAATGAAAACTTTTGGGGCAAGGCCAGATTGGATGGAGCTTGGAGCAACCTGGTCTAGTGGAAGGTGTCCCTGCTTATCACAGAGGGTTGGAACAAGATGGGCTTCAAGGTCCCTTCCAACTCAAGCCATTCCACAACCCTGTCATTTTGCCACCGCCAGACTGGGATTTATAAGGTTGCTTTTGCTTTCCCCAGGTTGGAAGGGGCTTGGAGCAACCTGATCTAGTGGAAATTGTCCCTGCTCATAGCAGAGGGTTGGAACAAGATGGGCTTCAAGGTCCCTTCCAACTCAAGGCATTCCACAATGGGATTTTCCACAATGTGATTTTCCACCACCAGATTGGGATTTATAAGGTTGCTTTTGCTTTCCTGGATGCTTGGATTTGACTAAAACATCTGACCCAAGGACTCCTTCACTCCAGAAGGCAGATGGTGATTTTTATAAGTGAGTGGTTTCCTGTTCTTTTGATTCCCTCAATAATGTATTTTCTGTTGCTGGGGTTGGATGTACTCTCTGTGTATGATTGCTAACCCTTAGCAATGAATTCATGTCGATTTTCTTTCAGCTCAAAGGCTTTCCTCATTCATCTTCTCTCTCTTAATGGCAACAGCAGGTATGTCTGCGCTCTTTTTGTACCAAAAAAATGTATCACACACTTTTCACAGATTCTTCTGGTGTTTCCATACAAAATCTTCCCCTCTATCAGAGCTGGTAAATCTCAGCCACGCGAGTGCCTTTTCCCTGCCCAAAAGGCAGGAGCCCTCAGCCTCTTCCATGATAAGTCGGCTCCTTTGTTAAGGAGAGGCATTATCTGATGAGGTACAAGGCGTCTCCATCTCCCAACGATTCCAGGAGCAATCAGGGGCCCACCAGGATCGTGTTTCTCAGCCATTACCTGATTGCTGTGAAGCACCGTTCCAGCCCGTCCATCTCCTAAAGAGCCCATAACAGAGACAACTCGACCGGAATCCCGGCCGCTGCCGACAATAGCGAGCCTTTCAGCTTGTAAAGATAATGACTTACTAATTACCCAGACGGAGGAGAAGTGACCATCCATAACCACCCCTGCGAGCTCCCACAGCCGGCAGGAAGGCAGCGCTCCGGATTTTGGGAGCTGCCGCTGCACGTTGATGTTCCAGGATGCTGCCGGATGTCGCTCCTTCTGCCACATCCTCCCGACATCTGCGCGCCGATGGTGGTCGCTGCTTTTTGGTGGTGTGTTTGTTGTGGTTTTTTTCCTTCCGATTTTTTCCCCTCTTGCTCAGATTTCAAGGGTTTTGGGGGCTGCTTTCTTTTCTTTCTTTCTTTCTTTCTTTCTTTCTTTCTTTCTTTCTTTCTTTCTTTCTTTCTTTCTTTCTTTCTTTCTTTCTTTCTTTCTTTCTTTCTTTCTTTCTTTCTTTCTTTCTTTCTTTCTTTCTTTCTTTCTTTCTCTCTTTCTCTCTTTCTCTCTTTCTCTCTTTCTCTCTTTTCTCTCTTTCTCTCTCTCTCTCTCTCTCTCTCTCTCTCTCTCTTCTCTTTCTCTCTTTCTCTCTTTCTTTCTTTCTTTCTTTCTTTCTTTCTTTCTTTCTTTCTTTCTTTCTTTCTTTCTTTCTTCTTTCTGTCTTTCTTTTTCTGTCTTTCTTTCTTTCTTTCTCTTCTCTTTCTTTTTTCTTTCTTTCTTTCTTTTCTCTTTCTTTCTTTCTTTCTCTCTTTCTTTTCTTTCTCTCTTTCTTTCTTTTTCTTCTCTTCTCTCTTTTCTCTTTCTCTTCTCTTTCTCTTTCTTTCTCTTTCTCTCTCCTTTTCTCTTTCTCTCTTTCTCTTTCTTTCTTTCTTTCTCTCTTTCTCTCTTTCTTTCTTTCTTTCTCTCTCTCTTTCTCTCTTCTCTCTCTCTCTCTCTCTCTCTCTCTCTCTCTCTCTCTCTCTCTCTCTCTCTCTTTTCTCTTTCTCTCTTTCTTTCTCTCTTTCTCTCTCTCTCTCTCTCTCTCTTTCTCTCTCTCTCTCTTTCTCTCTCTCTCTTTCTCTCTCTCTTTCTCTCTTTCTTTCTCCCTTTCTCTCTTTCTTTCTCCCTTTCTCTCTTTCCTTCTCCCTTTTTTTTCTCCCTTTCCATGAGTTTATGCACTGGCTGGCTGAAGGCAGCCTGGAATCCTGCCAGGGGCACCTGGCAATGCACTCAGTAAATTACAGCAGTGAAAAGAATGTCAGATGCTGGGAGGGAGTTATAAGGCTTTACTGGTGTATACATTTTGGAGGCCAAATGCTGCTTTTATTACATATTCAGGTATGACCTGGCATCTCTTTACCCTAACAAGATGTAGAGGAGGAAATGATGAATTGCCAGGTCTTGCTGCCCACGAAGACAGAACTCCCAAGTTGTTGTTAACCACAGAATGGGCTCACAGAGTAGTTTGGGCTGGGAGGGACCCTTTAAGGTCATATTGTCACCTTCAGCTAGAGCAGGTTGCTCAGAGCCCTATCCAACCTCTGCCTTGAATATTTTCAGTGCTGGTCATCCACCAGCACTTTCCTCTTTGGTCAACTTTTTCAGTGCTCCACCACCCCCACCATAAAACCTTCCTCAAAGAACACGAGCTCCCACCAAGATCCCACAGCCCTTTCTGTCCCACCAAGTCCCAGAGCGTTTTCCTTTTCCAAAATCAGTGCTGTACAGATTGCCAAAGGCAGCAGTGAGGAATCTGGGGAGACAAGGTGATGGGCTCCCACGGGCTCAGTGCTTTTGCTGTGGAGCTGAATCCTGCTGGGGAACAGCCCAGGCTGGATCTCACTGGAGATGTGGAGGAGGTTTCTGTAACCTGCTGATTATCTGCTGGCTGAATGGGAGCTGGGGGAATGTCTCTCGTTTCTAATATGCAATAATTTCTAAAATGCATTTCATTCTCTGTAGCAGAAATATGTGGAAGTGATGTTTGATTTTAAAGTGTCTTTGTGGGTGTTCATGCTTTGCTGGTGGGTGAAATATTTTGGTATCTGCAGACTGGGGAAGTTTTGGGTGGAGATTCATAGTGCTGGTACTGATGGCTCCCATCATCCTGAAACTCCTTGAGCATCCCCTGAAGAGGGGATTTGTTGGCTGATAAAAATTGCTTGGGTGATACCAGCAGCTAGAGAGGGTTTTCAGGGATCAGTGCAATTGGATGACAAACCCTCACCAAGGGAGCCTTTCACACCAGAGCCAGGCTGAGACCACAGATCTGTGCTGTGCCACAGCTCCAGTGCTTGGAAGGCAGAGCTCCTCTCCTACCGCATATCCTGCAATGATTTGGGTGCTCTCATTATGCCTGACTGCGGGAAGTCTGGTTGATTTATGGGATGGCTGAATTTCTCTTTGTGCATGGGGACCCAGACATCTGCTCTGGAAGCTGCTCCCCTGGGGGATGGGGACCATCAGTGCCAGGGATGGCTCCTGCAGGAGGATGATGTGGTCCAAGCCCAGGGACCCACATTCACCAGCTTTGTCTGCTGGGATAAAGGGTCAGAGTAGCAGAATTTTCCCTAAATTAGGTACAAGTAAATTATAGGGTAACTCTGTCCATCTTTTGCACCCCACCACTGTATTTGTGTTAACTTTGCAATGGAGGCAAAATTAAAAAAGAAAAAGGGGTGGGAGAAAAAAAAGGGGTGAAATCTTGAAGAGCAAAAGTCCATTGCCAAACCAGCATCTGGGATAGGATAGAGGGATGTGGTGATGATGAGAGGGGACTTGGCTCTGGGCTGCAAGGTCCTCAGCAGGAGCTGGAGTTGTGGCTGGACCTGAATCCTCCTGGGAAAAGTGCAATAAAGGCAACACTGAGATTTGGGATGCCAGTGTTCTGATTTTGGCAGGCACACACAAAAGGTGTTTATTTTCATTGCCCATTAGCTAACACAAGTCCTGCAGGAACTGAGCTGCAAAGTGAGGGCACAGTGCTGGTGTTCCAGGAAAGGGGGGAGCTGTGGGGCACAGGAAAAGGGACTCAGAACATCCCTCTGGAATAACCCAGGTTGCTGTAAAGGACATACAGAACCATCTGGGCACATTTTGTGTTTTAGATCATTCTGTTTCAAGAGAAGGACCTGTAGTGCCTGTCACACCTGGGGATGCCTTTCTGGAATGACAATGGCTCAATTAGAGCCAGCCATTACACAGATATAGCTAAGGTCATCTTCTGTCTACTTTACTTGGACATTTTCTTGCTGGGTCCTTCTAGAACTCCTTGCAGTCAGCTTAAAATTTTTTTGGCTTGTCAGCAAACTTTCCCATTAGAAGTCAGCAGCCTGGCCAGGGCCCCACAATACCATAAAATCCCAGCAAATAACCTCTCCCCATTGTGAAAATGAGAACTGATTTCCAGCCTTTGGTTTCTCTTGTCTCAGCTGCTAATCCATGCATCCCTTTCTTTATCTCATGCAACTTTTATCTCTTTGACAGCTCTTGTGGTGCCAAAGCTTTGCTGAACCCCAGGTATGTGATACACATGCAATCACCTCCTCCAACACATTCACTGACTGCTTTAAGGGGTGTGAATGCCTTATAAACTTTGACTTCTTTCTGCAAAACCTTCCTATTGCCCTTTCCCTGGTGTATCAGATCTTCCCAGTGCATCCCAGGTATCCATATTTACCTGAACTCCACTGCATTTTCATTTGTGTAATGAAAAATGATGTGATCTCTGACTCTTAAAGTTTTTTAACTTTGCTTCTTCAAGTAAAGTTTAATTTTTCAAACTTGCTTCATCACTGGTCAGTTTGTTATTTCTCATCCTGCAGACAAGTGCAACTTTTCACAGAATTCTACAAATGCAAATATGTAAAATAATAATTTATACAATTTTATGGAATATAATTATACAATTATTCATATAATGTATTTGAATTTCTTTTCAAGTCTTGGGCCAGTGATATCTCACTCTGGAAATTTACTCCTCTGCCAATTTACCCTTTTATTCTAAAATTTTCTTGGTGAAACTTATATTTAAGAAGCTCATCAGAGCCACTGCAGAAAACGAGGGTTTTTCTGTGGGAGTCTCAAGCCCAGACACATGGGGATCTCATTTACTCAGCCCACCAGTGTTTTATTTCACCCCAAACTTCTCACTTTCACTGCTTGCTGCTCCCAGTGAATCCCTGGTTCAATTTCTGTCTCTGCTTTTTTTTATGAGCATTTTTATGCCTCTGGTAAACTGCTTTGAAATATCTTCTCCACTTGCCTTGCTGTGGTTTTATATTTGCCAGTGTTTGTGCTATATTCCATTTCCCTCATTTTTGACAGCTATCTTTTTTGTTCCTAATAGCCTTCCCCACTCTGCTACTTAACTTCTTTGCTTTTAAAAATACCTTTAGGGTCTTTATTAAGGAGTGTTACATATTAAGCTGGAGCCTGTACCATATCTTTAAGCTGCTGCCAGGGTATTTGAAAGCATTTTATCCTTTTAGCTTTTCCACTTCTTTTTTAATGCAATTTTCCTCTGTAAATTTTAGGTGGTACTATGAATCAAGACCATTACATGCCATGGTGGAAAATTAAGACAATAGAAGAGATTCTCAAATGGAGTAAGGAAAAGAAAATCTGTTTTAGCCTGACCTAAGTTGGGCACTGAACCCCTGAAACATGGACTGAGAGGCTCACCCAAACATGCTAATCTTGATGTTGCATCAATATGAGCAATCACATCTTATTTTTTCCTGTAATTTATTTATCAAATCTACTTTTAAGACACCTGCTGCTCTTTCGTCTGCTATTTCTACTTGGTGGCTGCTTGAGAGCCTCACTCACCTGCCAGCTGGAGCCGTTTCAGCCTGAAAGGTATCACCCACCCAGGTGATACCTGCTTGATCCTAACCGTAGAGCTGAGAGAGTTTTTCTCCTTCCCTGGGGTTTATTCCCCTCTCTGGAGCACCAAATCCAGGCTGTTGCCATCCCAGAGTTTAATTTTCCCAGCCCACACCATCTCCACTGCTGGCTGAACATAAAACCTGATCCCAGTCCTGGAAACCTCTCTATGAACCAGGAATGGGAACCTTTGTCCCTGTTTATGCTCTGATCCCATGTGCCATGAGTTCCACATGCAGTGTGAACTGCAGGTGTGATTCAGGGGCTGTTTAGAGGATCTCAGGATGGTTTGGGTTGGAAGGGACCTTAAATCCCATCCCACCCCTGCCATAGGTAGGGACACTTTCCACTATCCCTGGCTGCTCCAGCCTGGCCTTGGACACTTCCAGGGATCCAGGGGCAGCCACAGCTTCTCTGTGCAACCTGTGCCAGGGCCTCACCACCCTCCCAGTCCAGAATTTCATCCCAATATCCCATCTAAATCTCCCCTCTTTTACTCAAAAACCTCTTTCAGTACTTTTGAAGCCCATTCCCTAAGCACCGATTCATAAAAGCACTGAAGTACATTCAGAGCCCAGCACATCTGGAAGTACTTTGCTAAATTAGAGACTTATTAATCTTCCTGCATTTAAAATAAATTTTTATTACATTTTAAAAATAAATGGGCATGTACTATTTCTTCATGTTTGGGATTTTAATTTTTTTTTCTCCAAACATTGATTTTTAGTGCTTGCCTGGCTTGGCTGGATATTCCTCTACCCAGCCAAGCAGCTGCTTGTGCTAAACCTGGGAGCAAAATCCCTCTTTCAGTGTTGATGCAGCCTAGAAGGAGCTCCAAGTTATCTGTGATTCCCACTTTCAGGTTTTTTTTGGTTGGAAAACAACCAAACCTCCCTTCACTGCCCTGAAAAGCCACCCTGAGACACCCCAAATCCAAAAAGGAAGGATGTTTTGAGCTGAAAAGTAGCAGAGTGCAGCTGTGGGCTTATTTCCCAATTATTTCAATGGGTTTGGGGAAAAATGCCAGCCAAGTGTTGCTCGTACCAGTTGCAAAAGGAATTTATTGGAGCTGGTGGAAATAGAGGGGATTTGGGGTTGGGATCTGTGTGGCACAGGGAGCTGTGTAATGTGTGGCAGAGCTGCTGCCTCCTCCTGGCTCTGCTTCATCAGCCAAAACGTAGGAATTTTAAATATTAAACATTTCTAAGCAGGTTTCCAGTGCTGGCAGCTATTGGTCTTTGGGAATTGAAATGAGAAAACCTAAAATTTGGCAAGAAAAGACTCAACAGTCCTCAGAACACCTTGTGGGGCTGGGGCTGATCTTCCCTCAGCCTAAAACACCCTGTAGGCAGAATGAAGAGATTGGACATGGACCACTGAAGCACATTTCCAAGGAAAAAATGATGGATCAGCCCAAGCTCAGGGCTTATGTCACAGTGTCCCACCAGAGGTCCATGGCAGGTGAGTGCCCCTCACCCCAGCACAGCTCATCCAGCATAGATGTAAATATTCCTAATATTCCTCTGTGAATCCCACTGGGATCTTTTTTTTCCCCTGCACATTCATTTTTCAGCAATGCCAAAAAGAGCATTTTCTGTATTTAATAATTTTTTTCAGCAGTGCAAACCAGTGTGTTTTCTGTAGTTATAGAGTGGGAGTCACTTCTGTGTTTAATGACAGCAAATGCACTGGTTTGTGTGCTGGGAAAAAAACCTGCAGGTTTGGGAAAAGGGTGCAGAGCTGCCCAATTTCCCCCGTTTTCCAAAAAGAGCAGTGTTAGAAAATGTGGAAGTGGAAAACAGGAGTGAAATCAGACCTCCAAGGTCCTTCCTCATCCCTCCATCCCCAGGTGGGAGCAGTAAAAGATGCTCCAAGTCCAGACCCATCACTGTCTTGTGGAAGCCCATCTGAGCTGAGCTGCTCAGGAGCATTTTTTGGAAGATTGTTGGAGTTTGTTAATGTCATGTGAAAGCCAGACTGCTGGGAAGGTTTTGCTTTCAGGGGAGAAATGCAGAAATTGAAGAGGATGCAGCCAGGAGCTTTGTTTTCCATGCTGTTTTTGGGAATTTATTTGTTTCCTTTGACAGTGACTTACGGCCTGGCTTTCTTTTCTATTTTGTTAGAGCAATAAAGAAGATAAATCTATAATAATTCAGCTCCCTGTCTTCAATAAAATCTTGTCTTCTTCACACAGCCCCTGGGAAGATCTCCATTTTGCAGCCCTTCGAGATTGGTTGTGTTTTTCCATTTCACCTCTTCACCGGAACGACAGAAAAATAATATTACCGGTAAAATTAATAGCTAAATACAATTTCTGGCAGAGGGAAAGCTTTCAGCAGGAGCAGCTGGGACTGTGCCGGCCCCAAGGATGCTCTTCAGCAAAGGTGGATGCTCCTCTTGCTTTTGTCTTTGATAATGGGTTGGAAACCACAAATATCAGCTAATGATAGTTTCTATCTTCAGCACGGATTCACATCAGGACAATTTTTGCTGGTTTTGGGTTTTAATCAGGTGCAGAGGACAAAGGAGGAGAGAAGGGTGGTGGGGCAGACACCGAGGCAGAAAAATATCCTTGGAAGTCATCGAATGGGTTGGGTTGGGAAGGACCTGAAAGACCAGTAAAGAACAAAGGGGGTGTGAGGGCATTTCCGTCCCCTCAGACAGAAATTTCTGTCCCCTCAGGAGGAGGCAGGAGAGGCTGGAATTGGGCTCCATGCTACCTCCAGGGATGAGGGACAGGAGGTGGGACAGGGGAGCACGGTAAGGGCAGGGAGTCCAGGGAAGGCGCGGGGGCAGGGCAATGGCGGCGCCGCTCCCTCAGGGGCAAGAGCAGCCCCGGGAGCTCCCTCAGAACCCCCCAGCCCAGACAGGAGGCGACGCGGCCCCGCAGTGACCCAACCCTGCGGTCTAGAGACACGCCGTGGATCCCGGGGGCAGGAGGGGATCTGGAGTCCCACAGGTGATGTGGAACCCGGCCTGGGGTGACCCAGAGCCCCCGCTCGGGACCCCTCGGTGACCCCGAGCCGCGGCCGCCGGTGCGCGGCCCCTTTAAGAGCGGCCGGGTCCCCTTTACTCTATGTTTACATAACACGGCCGGGCCGTACCACTGCCGCCTGAGCGGGGGGGGGGCGCGCCGCGCGGGAGGGGGCGGTGCGCACCCGCGCCCAGCCCCGCCCCGTCCGCCGGCCGTTAATGGGCGCGGGGAGGGCGGGGCCACTCGCAGCCTCGCGGGGGGGGGACGGCGCCGGTTCGCTCCTCCTGCCCCCCCGCGGCGGAGGGTTGGTCCATCCCCCCGGTGGCCCCGCCCCTCGCGCCCCCCGCGGTGTAGTGGCCGTTGCCGCTGGCCGGCGGTGCAGAGCGGAGCGGAGCCCGCTCGGGACGCGCTCCCGCACCGGCGGCCGGGACGGGGCGGCCCGGTGCTCCCACAGCGGCGACCCCATGTTTTCCGCCAGTCAGGAGGAGCTGTGCGCGCTGAACAAGGAGCCCGTCAAGTATGGGGAGCTGGTGGTGCTCGGGTGAGTGCTGGACAGGGGCTCCGGGGAGCGGCGGGGTGCGGGGAGAAGCGCGGCGGTCCCAGAGCGGCGGGAGCGGCCGGGGCTGCTCCCTGCCAGGCTCCGGCTCAGCGCCGGCCGCGTCTCCGCGCTGCGAGGGAGCGCTCGGAGCTGGAGGGGGGCGCGAGGGGGCGCGTGGCGCTTCCCGCCTTCTCCCCGGCCGAGTGCGCGGCGCGGCCGCTGGAGGCGGGGGGGTGATCCCGGTGCCCGGGATTGGGGTGGGGGTCCCGTTGCCTGAGCGGAGCAGGGAGGGATGGATGGGGGGTGGTCGCGGTGCCTGGGAGGAGCGGGGAGGGATGGGGGAGTGAAGGGGGAGGTCCCGGTGCGTGACGGGGCGCGCGGTGCGGCCGTTGCGGGCGGCCGGTTGGAACGGGGACAGGGAGCGTTGGAGCGGCGACCCAGTGCTGGAATGGAATGGGGAGGGATAGAGCGGGGGCCCGGTGCCGGAGAGGAACGGGGAGGGAGGGATGGATCGTGGTCCCGGTGCCGGAGGGGGCCCGCGCGGCGCGGCCCTTGCGGGGTCCCGGTGCTGGAGGAGCGGACGGAGCGGGGTCCGGCCGCTCTCGGGCATCGAGGTCTCAGCGGGGCTTGGGGAAGAAACTTCTTGCTGGGCCTGGGGTTGCGGGGTTATGGCCACAAACCCCCCCGCTCCCCGCTGCGGGCCCCGTCCCTCGGCCGGTGCCGCCGTGCCTCGGCCGCTGGCTGCGGGAGAACGGCGTCCTCCGTGCAGATGGCGGGGAGATGACTTTGGAGCGAGGAGGGTGAAGCGCTTATATTCGGATTCGTCGTGGAAATGTTTATTTTCTCGGCTTGATATGGATCTTAAAGTAATCCGCTTGGCATTACGCTGTTGCCCTGCTGTTAAAGCTCGCAGCCGCTCTGCTGAGCGCCGCGGCGGCGGATGAGGGAGAAGCGTCTAAGCCGCGCTTGCTGAGAGCCCTCGCCAACCTCAGGAGAGACGCTTAATTTTGGGAGTTCAATACGAGGTAACGTGTGGGTAATGGAGTGATTTTTCAGCGCTAAACACAACGGAAAGGTTTGGAGCCAGCCGCGAAGCAGCACGGTCACAGCCTCGCTGCGTTACTCAGCCTCCCCCAGAACCTGGTCCATATTTGCTGCAAGGTCGTAGAAAACCCTGTTCTGGTGTCTTGAGGATTTTTGTTCTGTTTCGGTGCTTTCCTAAAGAGCCGTGTTCACCTTTGCAGAAGAAGTGTTTGAAAAAGAGCAGTCCAGGCTGCGTACTCTATCCAGTAGTGCACCTTTTATCCTTAAGGGATGCTCAATGTTTCCTGTCACGAGACTGGGTCAAGATGCAGTTACCGTGGAATGAAACACAGCTGCTGTCATGAACGTGGCGTAGCTGGCGCTTGAAATCCTTGAATTTAAGTCCCTTGGTTCGTGAGGAATACCCATATCACACTAAATTTAATAAAGAAACGTTCTTACTGTTTCATTTGTGGCAATGGAGGGTGAGCTCAGCTGTGCAACACTGTCTCTGACAATAAAGTCATAGTATAATGCAGAATCTTTAATTAAATTAGAGTGCATAAATTGATGTTGTGCTGCAGAGGCGCTTTGTGCACAGCTGGAAGCATTTTCCTTTCTGTTGCTTTACTATTTTTAGCAGCAGCTGAAAGTGCAGAAGTATGAAATGTTTTGGCTCTGATCTTAACCTGGCAAAGTCTGGTGAGCTTTGCCTTTAATATGGGGACTCATTGATCTCGGCTTATCGGTTCTGCTGGGCTCTTGATCTTCACTGTGTGCATTGAAACACACCAATAAAATCGAAATGAAACGTATGTGGCTGAGTTTTGGGTCCTGTTTGAGTTTCAGCCGTTCTCTAGAACTACTGAGGCTGCATCTCGTAGGTGTAAGATGAAAATGCAAACAGATGCTGCTGTCCTTGCAGTGCAGCCAGGGACAAGAAGTCTGTGCAAGGGAGCTGAGTGTCCCTGTGGCTGCACTCAAACAATGGGGCACTGGCTGTCGCTGCTCACACAATGGGATGTAGGGCTAGGTAGACGTGATGGAATCAATCCAGGAAATCTCATGACTTCAGCAAATGTATTTTTAATTTTTAGGCGGAAGATTGTTGTTTTAAGAGCCCTTTGCCACTTCAGGATCTCATTACTGTCCTATCAGAGGTGTCTTAAGTGTTTGTAGTGCCATAAATAATGCAAACATCCCTCTCTTTGGCGACTCAACGTTTGTGACTGGGAACTCTTGGAACAGCTTAAGCTGTTCAGTATGCTAAAAACCCACTTAATACCTGTTTTGTATTAAAATCTTGTAATCTGGAGTTTCATTTAAATAAGACAATGTAAATCTGCACTCCTCCCTGCAGTGAAACTGAGACCTGGGGACCAGCAGAAGCGTTCTGTTGCAGCTCCTGTTACAACTGCCTGATTAAAATTGATAGAGCAGCCTCGCAGCTAGGTTAAAAAAAAAAAAGAAAAAGCTGTTTTGAGACGCTGTGTGGGTTGTTGTTTTTTTTTTTAAAAAGCCTTGATTGTGATGTTGATGAATAACTTGTGTCTTGAACTGTGAGACTTTTAAATTAGGTGGTGAAAAGGATGATGAACAAAGGAATTGGCGTACCTGGCAAACTGCTGAGCTCCCGTTTTTAAGATGACAAAACTTTCCCTTTATCTTTTCCTCTCACTCTGCCTTAGCAGTATTAAAGTGGGGTTGCTGTACCTTGACCTTTAAATGGAGGGAAAGGTGTTTTTTTGGCAGGAGGTGGCTCTCCCAGCAGGGCACGTTCCGTATTGTCTCAATAGTTGGGATTGCTCAGTCTGCACCTCAGCGTGAGCCCCAGTAAAGCCCCGGGCGTTTGGTGTGTGCTGCAAACACATTTCTGATAACCTTCTCCCAGCTCTGTGCTACGTCTGTGCTGGCAGTGATGTGGCAGCGTGTGTTTGGTTAAGGTTTTGCCGAGGTTTACATAATCAATGTTGTAGTGAATAGAAACAGTTTATGTAAATCGAGCCAGACAGGTCAAGATGGCTGGTAAAGAAGAGATCATCTGCTTTATTGTGAATCTGCTTGTGTACATCTGCTCGTAGCATCATCTGCTCACAAAAGGCTCTGGATTTCTTGGTGAAGCAGAAACATTCATATTCTAATTCTTTTTGAAGAAAAAAAGACAGCAGCTTTGTTTGAAGTCCTGTCAAAGTAATGGCTCATTATATATTTCTTGGAACGAGGGGCTGGAGGGAGTTAAGGAGATGCTGAATGCAGTACCAAGTACCTGAATTGTGTCAGGGTGTTTGTTTCTGCCTTTGTCAGGAGCTTTTGTTTGACTTCTCTGGTGCCTTAATGTTTTGAGGTGCATGTCCTGGCCCCTTTGTCCCCTAACTTTGAATTGTGCCCTGAAGCCTTTATTCCAGCAGTGTCACTTCTGTTAAACGCTGGAGGAGCCTGTCCCCGGCTGCAGGGGGTGGCTGTCGCTGAAGGCAGGTGTCAGTGGCCTGGTGCCCTTAAATCCTCTGGGACTGCACGCTGGGGATGGGCAGCTGTGACCACTCAGGAAAGTCACTTGATTAAAACGATGTAAATTGAAGAAGGAACAGCAAACAGACATGAGCTGTAGTCAATGGCTGAGTTCTGTAGAAGGGAAAGATTTGTACCTGACATTGAATGCTTTTTTTGGATGGGATTTCTGGTATCTGTGTGCATGTCAATGGAATATTCTCTTATTAACCAAAGGTTTTCTTTGGTTAATAAGGAATAGCAAAATATTCCTTATTAACCAAAGGTTTTCTTTGGTTAATAAGGAGTAGCAAAAACCAAAGGTGTTTGCTACTCCTTAGCGAGGAGGTGCAGCCTGGTGCATCCTCAGCTGAGGAAGACTTTGTTGTACAGATTTACTGGATTTTGCAATATCCAATGCATTTTTAAAATTTAACCAGACAAAACTCTAAGGGCTCTCCCTCAATGTTGTTACAGTAGTAATTTTGAAATTGCTGCCAACATTTTGTGTGTAAATTTTCCATTGACTACCATTAAAATAAATGAATTGGTTAATTTGGAAGCTTTAGTGCTGAAATAAGCCACTGTGAGTTATGTGAGCATTGTTTAATGTGGATTCTTGGCCATCCTTGAATAAACATGCTGTAGTTCTGCTTAAATTTAACCTTTTGAGAAAGTAGAATAAAAGGATGGGTCCTGGAGCAGCCTGGTCTGGTGGAAGATGTCCCTACCCATGGCAGGGGGTTGGAACTGAATGGTCTTTAAGGTCTCTTCCAACCCAACCATTCTGGGATTCTACAAAAATTCTCACTTGTCTTCACAGTCATACATTTTGTAGTAATTTTTTGGGAAGCTCTTCTCATTGATGGACCACTTTATACTTGAAGCAACTTTAGATCTGAAACAGTCTTTTTGTTTTAATCTGAAGGAACGTGCATTTTTATATTCCTGTTTTTCATACTGGCTTTTTCTGACTGATCAGAGTTCCCACTGCCACTAACCTCTTGCAGGGTAAATAAAGTTTCTCAAGTGTCTTCTGCTTATAAACATATTTCTGTTTTTCTAACTTACCTGTCTGGCTTTTCACATCACTCCTGTTCATCTCTTGCTGTACAGTTCAGGAAGAAGCCAGGGCAGTTTTCCAGTGGTGTTGACAAATGCAGAAGCAGAGTGGGATCTCTGCTTGTCCTTGAGTGCTGTTTGCTGCTGTGCATGGACTGAAGGAGGAGGGAGAGTCATCCTGGCCCTGGAATTAAACTGGGACTTAGTTTGCACATAGATGGATTTGCTGCTACCAGACTGAGGCTTGTTTAATGACTTGGTGATTTCCTGCACTATCTGCTGTAGATATATTGGTGAAACGGCTTAGGTGACTCGAGTTCTGCTTTTAAGCCTTATTTGAAAATGTACTTTAGGTTTCATTTAAAGTAATGACTGTAGCACATAATGGGAACTACCAGTTAAATGTGTTCAAGGTCATGATTCTCTGAGAATCATTGGCTCCAGCAGTCATAGCTGGAAGGCTGCTGTTCTGGAGAAATAGATTTTGGGTTTTTTTGTTTTGTTTTTTTTTTTTCTTTGATATTGACAGTGGCTTCTTGGTGACCTTTATGTCTTGTGCTGGGTTTATGGTGGATTTTATATGTGCATATTGCAAATGTGTGATCAGGGTCAGTTCAGAACTTGCAAGGAGATTAATCAAACACCAGAAGAATTGTGTCTGAATAGAACATTAACTGCAGTGTAGGGAAAACAGTGGAAAGGATTATATCTGAGGAAAGGTCTGTGGATTTTTTGGAAAGCTTGTGTATGGCTGGATAGAGCAAACGTTTTGCTTCATTTAAGCTAAGAAAGAAAACATACTTGAGTTGGTTTTTTACAGCTATCCTATTCCTTGGAGTACTTTTGACTTTCTCAGAGTGCAGATTTGTATCCAGCTGTAGGCTTTATTCACAACATCTCAGTACCCATGTAAAATCAGAGAGCACAAACATCAGACTCTAAAATCTATGTTTATTGAAGCAAATCACAGCATCAAACGTCTGCATCTTTAATGTTTGTTAGAAAAAGGAATCGGAGTGCATTCTGGAAGTTAAACTAATCCCCTTGGTGTGTACAGGCAGGAGGTCACACATGTGGAAGTGAAAGACTCAGGGTTTTCCCCTTAAAATATGGAAAACAGTTTACTCTGAATAAACAAGTCTGGGAAATCTAGGATTTGCCTTTGATGCACTTCTTGTGTAGAACCAAGTAGCTCTTCCTCTTCGGGCCTGGCAGAAATAGGGATGAATAGTTTTCCATTTTCAGCTGAAATTTGTAAATGTGTAAATACTGTAACAGTCCACTTGATTACTTTAAAATATGCATATAAACCAAGAAATTACTTTCTAGGCTGCTAAGGTTTGTTTTTTGTTGCTGAAAGCAGTATCTTACTTAAGCTATTTTGTGTTCCTTCTTAACAGCAGGCTGTTCTTTAACTGTGATTACAAGGTTGCTTGAGAACAGATTTTTCTTAAGAAGTCAGGAACTTATTATCCAGTTCAAACTGAAATTATGGCTGGTTTATCCTTACAGAACTAATGCTGCTCTCTAACTTGCTCAGTAGTGATAGAAGGTATAAACTTGATACTTAAAGATAACAAACTCCTCCTGTGCCCTAATGAGGAGGTGTGTGAGTGTAGTACTGAGCCTGTGCCTTGCTCGAGGTGGGGTTTGTTAGTTCAGGGTGCCAGCAGAGAAATTTTACAACTGTTTGCAAAGTCCTGCAGAAGTGTCTTGTTTCCTGTTGGTACTGTCTGCACATTCCCAGTTTGTTCTGAGCACTTGGGGCTGTGAAACCTTCCAAAGATGACTCCTCTGGTGTGTTAGTTGCAGTCTTTGTTTTGTGCTTCTTGTGGTGTCATCTCAGTCTGGTTATTCTGCACTGTCATACTTGTGGCATATTTGTCCTGTGCTCAGCAAGGCAAGTGAAGTAGAGGAGGATTTGGTCTAAGCTCCCAGCTTGAAGAGGATCTTGAGCTGGTTTCCAGTGTACTTTGTGCTGTCAAATCCTTTTTTGCCTCTACTGTTTGATACCCTAAATCTCATTTGTGTTGGGGATGCTTTTTCTTTTATCAGCAGAAATCCTTATGTTTGTTCTTGCTCGGTCCCAAGGTCACCACTGGAAGCTTGCACGTGGCTTGTCACGAGTTGAAACCTTGAGGGACAGCAATGAGGATGCTGGCATAGGGACTGTGCCTGCTTCCAGAGACTTCTGAGGCAAAGCTGCTCATTCTGTTTGTTTTATAAAGACATGACTAAATGGTGCTCTTGCATTTTTCACTTCACCTGCATAGACCAATATGGTGAGGTGCTCCTGCCTTCAGAGGGCTTGATTCCCTCCTGATAAAGTGCAGTTCAGAATTTTATGCCTGCCTTATTTTTGCATCATGTTTGTTTTTAGGCATCTCCTGGTGTAGCTTCATACAGGTTAGTCCTGAGTCTTGAGTTCATAGTGACATCCCCATACTTTGAGGGACCAATTTGTGCCTTGTCTGACAAACTGTAAGTAACATCTGGGATTAGACTGCTTTAATCCTATTACCTGCTAGCCTGGAATAGTCTTGGTGCTCATGTTAAGCAAAGAGTACAGTTGAGAGCAGTGGGGGTTCCAAAGCAGAGATTAGTGAGCTCTGGGGGCTGAGCAGGAGCAGTGCTGTCCCACCAGCTGTGCCCCCTCTGTGCTGACTCCTCTGTTTGACCTTGTAATGTCACCTCCTGTGCAAATACTCCCCGTGGGTCTCTGCAGTGTCCATGACTGAAAAATGATTTAAACCAAACAAAGAGCAGGGGGGGGTGACAGTGGGCAGCAAATTGTTTGTAGGGTTTTCTTAAAGTCTGAGTAGGCATTGTGGTGCTGGGAGTTCAGCACTAAGAGTAACCTGTCTTAGGATTTGCCTAGGAATAAACATCTCTCCTGCCCTTCCCAGAAACAGCACTTGTTGGGTTGAGTTAAAAGATCTTAGGATTCAGGAAGACAGTCCTTGTAGGAAATCCCTGTATGGTGAAACTTCAGCAATTTTAAATATTTGGTATTTGAAGACTTGTCACTGAGGGGCTTTGTGGTGGGAGGATGCAGCATTTTAGTGGGATGGGGTTATGAGTGATGTGTGAACAAGGTGACACTGGACTTGCATTGTCTTCATCTAGACAATGCTTCTACAATTACTCCTTCTGATTAGTGTAACCTCTGTTCCTAAAAATAGCAACTGTCAGGTGTTTTGCAATGAAATTTCACTCAGTCCATGGTATTCCAGCCTTGGAAGTGCTCATGTGAGGTCACTGGGAAGCACGGCCACAGCTGGGTAGTACAGCAGTTATTGGCTCATGGAGAAGAGCGAGTAATTCAGCTAAAAGCTTTCCTCTGTTTCACAACAGAAATGTCATCTGGAGGGAGCACATTATAAACAGCAGTTGTGAAAATGGATACAGACAACGTCTGCAAAGCTGAAGAGTTTGTTGTGTTAAAAGCAAAGTGGTTTGGAGATGAGCTCTGTTTGATGAGGAATGATGTGAAGGTGCTGATAGCTGAAGGACCTGTTTAGGCATCCTGCTTTCAATAGCAGCTTGTTTATGCTGGAGAGAGGGAAAGCAAGCAGGCTCTGTTTTGTGTTTCTGGAAGTGATTTACTTCAGGTCATTTAACATATAATTTTCAATATTTCACGCTGACCTCACTGTAGATACAACTCGTGTTTCAAGGAGGATGGAGTAGATGTGGGCTGCACCTAATCTGGATAGCACAAAGCTTTCTGTTCTTGGGAATTGGTACAAAGGCCACACTGAGTGTATGTCAATAAAGACCTGATGTTCTTCTGTCGTATTTATTGCTTGTATTAACTATGATACAGCTACATTGCTGTGTAGCAACTGTGTTTACCAGAGGCGCCAGCAGGCAGCTGTGCGGTGAGTCAAGTACTGTATAAAATGTCTGTTGTGCTGCCTTCCCAAAGGAGCGGGGACAGGCAAGAAAAGTTCTGAGACAGCTGGCACATAGTAGGTTAAAAGGAGAAGGCAAAGAAGCATTGTGATCATCTCCTTGAGCACTGTAATGCTAACTGACCCCTGTTGTTGCAAAAACTATTTCTTTTTCTCTTTACATTCAAGGAATTGAGGACAGAAAATTGTCAGTGTTTCTTTCTGAGGAACACTTTTTAACTTTTTGAAGCACTTACTGAACTATAATGATGCGTTTAGTGGGCTTTCAAATTACTCTTCACCCAGAAATGTGTGTGCTGTCTTTAATTTAGAATCCTGTTCATAAGCTGTCATGAAAGAATTTTATTCTTCAAACTGGCTGGCTTTAGCAATGCCTCAACAAACAGGTAGGCTTCAAACTTCTGAGGTGTATCCTCTTAAGGCATGGAAATGTCCTTCGTGAGGACAGAGTGGGACTGACAGTGAAGACAATTAGTCACTGTATGAAAGTAAACAAATTGAAGTGAATAAAAGCTTAAATCTCTGCTTGCCTGTTACAAATAAACTGGAGCCCAAACGTGCAAACCCTGGAGCACATGCCCCTAGGAAGAGTGAAAGAACTCTTTAGTCTGGACACAGAAGTTAATGGGCTGAAACTTTGATATAAGCACAGCTGTATTTCTTCATGTGCAACAGCATGAATTCATTTTGATTGTTGGGTGTCTGATTTAGTGCTGGTGGAGGCACAGCCTTTGAAACAGGAGTAGAGTTTGTGTGTGTCCTCCTTTCACAGGAGACGTGGTGCTGGTGAAAGATAGCGAGGGCTGTGAGGTTCCTGCTTCCCAGCACATCCTGTGCCAGGGTTCAGCACCTCACACACTGACTGTGTTTTTTGTGGAGCATTGACTAATACACCAAAATGTTGCTGTACTTTCAACTTGCCTTTCTCCTAGTGCATGTTTGACTTCTGAGAGCAAACAGCTGTGCAGCTCAATGCTTGGATTTAAAATCATTTTGGTGTTGAAGACGAATCTTTCAAGACTTGATAGGATTCATTACTTTGTGCTTGCCCTAACCTTCCTGCTAACATACATGCAATACTTACTTTGAATTGCATTCTGAATCTTAAAATTTGCTGGAGTAGTTTCTCAGTGAATCAGGGAGTGAGTTTTGATTCGTGAGTTTGGTGTGTGGCTTGCTGTGCTGGGCAGTGGGCAGAAGTCCCGTTCCAGAGCCACATGTGATGGGAGAGGTGGCAGTGCCCTGCTGCAGGTCTGAAGAATTCAGAGGAATTCTTCCTAAGTGTTCCCTCGTCTCACTCTACCAGAAGATTTACTTAAATGCGCTGTCAGTACCTTGGTGGCTTTTGCCAAAAAATGACTGGTAAATTAAGCAAATGGAATGATTTGGTGTTGGGGCAGATCTGTGAGGAGGCAGATGTTGGTTCATGTGAGCAGCTGAGTAACTTCTTCCATCAGAGCAAAAACTGGAGAAGGAAGTTGGGCAACAGCGAAATGGACGAACCTTGTGTGGGTTTTTTACTCCACTTTTGTTTTAGGCTGGGCTTCACTGGAAGAGTGAAAATGAAAGATGAGAGATGCCTCAGAACAGCACTGGTGGTGCAGCTGCCCTTGGATGGTGCTGGCGATCTGGAGGTTGCAGGATCTGCCTCCATGGGCGGTGGCCATGGGAGCTGCAGTGCTTTGGTCTCACTGACTGTGCTGGGATTTGTTCCCTAGCTGGGATGCCTTGCTCAGGGTGCCAGGGTAGAGACTGCAAGCTGCTTGTTTGCTTTCAGGGATGTGCGCTGGGAATTTTTCCTGTAATTTCCGTAAATATTTTCTTAATACCCAAATGGTTTTTTCTGCCCTTTTTGGTAATGAGTCCCTGTGCCCATTTAAAAGACTTTGATGGAGCTTTCCCAAAATCTCTGGATATGTTCTTTCTTTTGACTATGAAAGATAACTAAGCTGGGTTTTTTCCAGTATTTTCAGTCTGCTTGCTGTCAGAGCAAAAGAGCTTTAACTTTTGACTTGGGTTTGGTGCCTTTTTTCCATGTTTGAGCACAAAATGCTGGAGTTCCATTGCTCACTTAGCTGTGCCTTATCTCTGGTTGTGCAATTCCACTTCCAGCTGCAAAACTGAGTGCCATATATCCAGTTTTATTGCAAGTTCAGAGTTTCCAGCATGCAGAGACTGGTGTTATCCAGCAAATAGCTCTCCATGTAAGGATACAGGGAGACTACAGAAAGTACAGTTCCCTCTGTAAGCAAAGCCAGGGTTTAAGTGATTAGCAGAGTCTAAGTCAAGCTCTGTGTACCCTCCTAGTTTATTATGTGCAGTGTAACTTCAAATTCAACTCAGGAATTGGCCTCTGATCACGTATTGCTGGTTTGCACCTTCAGCTCTTTGGAGGAGACTGGTTTATGTTATGGCTTTACCTACTGGCAGTCTTTTGGTGTAGAGAGAACAATGGTAAAATGATGCTTTGTGAAAGGGCAAGCAGATTGAGGAAAAAGTGATTTGCTCTTTCACCTCTGGGCATTCTGTGACCAGTGCAGGCGGGAAGGAAGGAACTGGATTTGGGGCTGGCTGGGGTCCAGTTGCAGACTCTATTCAGACCCAAGCCAGAAGGAGTATGGGCTTATTTGTGGGTTTTGGGCAGAGATGACAGTTGAGAAAAACCAGCTGTCTCACTTTTGTGAGCTGAGGAAATTAGTTATGAATATGTCAGGTGGTAAAAGTGGGATGCTTTGTGCTCTGCAGAGACTGAGAAATGCATTAAAGATCAGTTTGTCATGCCTAAGTCAAGAGACCAAAACATTTAGCTGAGTTAAACTAAGATAAGAATGTATGATGCTCTTTAATATCCAGAAAATAAGTGTATTCATTTGTAAAAACAACTCATTTATTGTAACCATGGGTCCAAAGGAATGTTCTCCCACCTCCTGCACCATTCTTACTTGTGCCTGAACTAAGTGAAGCTTGTGTGAGTGATTGTGAGCAGCCTTTGGTTTACTTAGTCATTATTAAATCTAAAGGCTGGTCTGGTTAGGGATAACAGACATTTCATTTTCTTCCTGCTTTTCTTCCTAGACTTCACTCTGTATTTGGAGAAAGACTGAGTTTATTTGATGTACAGACCTATGCAGTGTGAGAGCTATTGTCAAAATTTAAAAAATGTGGTATAGCAAGCAGAATTTGACAGGACCTTTTAGTTTCCTGTTATTTGTTGTTTGTTTTGGAAGAACAAAAGTCCAGATAATGACTGTTCAAATGGGTAGTTTGTCTTGGCATAAATGAATCCTGGTTAAAATCTGGAGAAGTTCTGAACAGGTGCTTGTTTCACTGATGATCATTCATAATTGCTTGTAGTGATGCCTCAGGTTTTAGCTTTTATATTTTTCCAAATCTGTGCTGCTTTAGTGTGTGCGTCTGGGCTTCTTGTTAGGATGGTGAGCTCTGTGCACAGAGCAGGGAGACAAAACAATTCCTTCTCTAGCTGGGCACCAAGGACAAATGATCCAAATCTCAGGCCCAAGAGCATAAATAACAGTGGATTGAAGAGAGAAAAACAAGAAGGATGGGACTTGATGGGCTAAAGCTGGAATTGGACAATTAACTCCAAGATGCAAATGGAGCAGAACTATAAAAATGAGAGACCCCGTGAGCAGTTGTGCATTTTGTAACCATTTTGGTTCACCTTGGGTGTAACCCTGGCTGGGCTCTTGTGCTGCCCAAGGTGGATCCATTGAGGCCTTTTAATAAATCCCTGCTTTATTCTTTAGCTCTGTCCAGCCTCTGTTCTAGGTCAGTCTTCACAAGGCATCAGTAGCCTCTGGAACTGCTGCTGTTTGTGGTGTGGGACAAGCTGTGTAAGGATCTGGTGTTGGGACGGAACAAGGGGTCAGTTTTGGGCTGGTGATGCTACAACTGCAGAGAAGCAGTCACTGCTCCTGGCTGCCCAGGCAGTTTTCTTGCAGGACACTGAAGCCTCAGCTCTGCTGGCATCACGGGCTCCCTCTCCCAGTCATTTTCCATCTGCCTCTGGTGAATATGCTGTGATTTACTGAGAGATGTAGTGACAGGTGAGGTTGTAGTCTCTAATTGGAAATGAAGGATGTCACTGAACTGATTTTATTCCACAGCCTCCCGATGCTATTTGAGCTCTGGTGAGGAGAGGCTGTAAAGATGAATGAGCTTCCTACCCCCCTCCCTGTTAGACATTGGGGAATCCATGTGACTGATTCTCACCTCTGAGAAAAAGCTTCAATTGGAGCTGTCACCTCAGTAGACAAAGAAGGAATCCAACTGCAAGACATGTACCCAGAGGAAATCATGCTTTGCTGGTTCCCTGGCTTATGAAACTCCTTGTTTTTTCATTGTTCTCCTTGTCACTACCAGTGCTTCACCTCTGCTGCCTGCAGTAGTAATAACAGTGTTGGGATGTTGAGTTTGAGTGAGTGGGAATGGACACAAATGTTCTGCTACCCCAGGTGACTGAGGGATGGATGTAGGAGAGGTTTGGGTATAGAAGTGAATAACTCTGAGTGTTGCCTTTTCTTGGAAAACCAGCTTTTTTGAACACAACCTGAAACTGCTTTGAGAACTGTCAGCAATGTCTCGTGTAGTTTAGCAGCCTCATATTTTGCCTCATGGATGAGCTCAGTTCAGAGCTAAGAATAGTATTCTGTGTTACTCAAACATTTAAATTTTCTGGATGTGGAAAGTCTTCTTTTCCTAGTGGTTGTAAAATAGCCTAGTGGAGGATTTTTGTCCTTGGCTGAAACTCTAAAAGGAAAAATTTGGGATTTGTCCAGACGTGAATGCCTCTCCAGTAGATTTCAGGCTTGTTCCTTTCTAATAGGCAGTTCCAGGAGTATTGCTTCTGAATTCTACAAAGATACTGAAACAAACTGATGGAGTGTGAGTATTTCTGGATGTCATTCTTATCTCCTGCTCCCCCTCAAGGTGGTGCAGCCTGAGAGATTTCTACAAATGCTTATTTTTGATAGGGCTGTAGGAGGAAAGGAAAACAGAGTTGTAACACATCCTTAGAGATATTCCTATGGGTATAATGCCAAAGAATTGACAGAGTAGGAAAGGTTTATGTCCTGAAATGCACATGCAGCACCTTTAGCTGGGCAAGGGAGGACAGGAAAGAATTTGGTATCTTCAAAACCCACATAGAAACGAGATTGTACAGACATAATCTGAGTCTTGCACATCCTCATACACTGCAGTGGCTGCAGAGCTCTTCAGCACTGTACCACTCCCCTCTTCAGCTGGAAACAGTGCAGCATGGCCAAGGTGCCCTTATGGAGAGTGATGTCAGGTATAAAAACTTGAGGGCAACAGGGAATCTCTGGAGCCAGGCAGCTGTAATCAATTACTTGATTTCTGTGTCTGAACTAGCTCCTGCAGTCATGCTTTGCCGGGCAATGCACTTCCAATTTCAGTCTTGGGCTCATGAGCTTTATTTCCACAGCTGAATTTCCATTTGGCTTGCAAAAGCTACTTCTGAGTCCTGTAATGCTGTTTGATATTATGGCCTGTACTTGGGAAACATTGCTTTAAACAGATCCTCTGTTTTCTTGGTCTGGTTTGCCCCATAGGGCATCCTTGCCTTTAAAATCAAAGGAGTCTAAAGAAATAGAGAGAAACATATGGGGTGGCTTGTTTTCTTGAAAGTTGGTGAACAAAAATAGTAATAGTATGCTGTCTGTCTTTGTGGGTGTTGGCAGAGAAAAAGAGCTGGATTTCCAAAGGAAATAATTTGAGGGAGAACTATCTGTGGTTTTAAACTTATTTTCTTTTCTACAAGCCATTGTGCCACTTGTACACATTACTTAATATCTGTTGGAATGAAACTTCAGCTTGCAGAGCTTAACCAGAAGTAGGCAGGCTGGAATAGCCCTGCAGAGGAGCTGAGTGAGAGTTTTGCTCCAGGAAATTTCTCTTCAGTGTGGCTTCAGGTTTCAGAGCTTGCATCTGTGTGTGAACACAGTCTTGTGTGGTTGTTTTGCACAAAAGTCTCTTGCTGTTTCAGTGAGGAGGAGATGCCCTCCTATCTGCAGAGCACAGCAAGGTCTCCTGTTCAGGCACTGCTGCACCAAGCTCTGTAGTGAGATTCTTCAGAGATCGCAGTCTCTGAGCATTTGGATGTGAAAAAACATTAGGAATTCATCACTTGTGTTGCTTTGATTCATTCTTAGTAAGTGGTGTTTTCTGAGGCCTGTGAAAGGTCAATGTTTATTTTATGTAGCATTTTGGGAAACCCTCTTAAGGGAAGCCAATCTCAACATTCTGTCGGTGAAAGTGTAAAACTGAAAGACTTTACTGTCATGAAGGTACATAGATCAGAATTCATTCTGCTGATCAGCAGTAAACACCTAATGGCTTTGCAGAAATCTTTTCCTGGCTAGAGATGTCTGATTAACTTTGTTATAGATGATGATAAAAGCAAACACCCAAGGTTGCTCTGAATTAGTAAGCTGTCAGCGTGTTTTAAGTCTGAAGAAGATATATTAAAGTCTAGCTCTCTGCACTGCTGCACTGTTATTTCTGGTTTGTTAAGACTTTTTAAAAAAAGCCCTCACAGTTACAGCAGTGCTGTGATGCCTCTGTACCCGTAGGTTTCAGGTAGTTCTTTCAGACATGATATGAACAATAATGTATCCTGGGTGGATTTTAGGGCACATAACACACTTGCTAACCAAGAACAGGCAGAAAGGTAATTCTTTACTTTTTCTCTTTACTTACCCACTCTAAACATGCTAGGAGCAGGCAGAGCTGTAGATTATCTTCCCTTTGACAGCTTGTGCCATGGAGCAGTTGATATAGTGCAGAATCAGTGACATGAAGGAAGCTGCTGCGTTCAGAGGCAGCAATGCTTGTAAGTGCCACAAAGAAGGAAACCCAATTCTTTATTTTCTGTTTCCGAGGCAAATATTTGGGATTCTGTTCAGCAGTTGGGGTTGAACTGGGAGCTGTGCATTTGTAAGGGCGTCTTTTTCTCTGGGAAACTAAAAGGAATGTTCAAATTGATGGAATTAGACTCGGATGTTGCAGCTCAGGGTGCAGTACTTGAGTGCCTCACTTTCTATTCAGTGCACTGCTGGTGAGATCACCTATATTCACAAAATGGATGCAAATTTTCTCTCTTCCTCTGTGCTAAATGGTACTGAAACCAACCTAAGACTATTCTTGTTATGTACTCTTGAGTGTTTGAAAAAGCTGTAACAGACATCCTGGAACAACTTCTGCTGTCTGTGAAATCACAAAAATGACATTGCCACTGCTTGTATTTGGAGGTGAGCTGAAGTTATGAGAAAGCTATCACCTTTTCTTATGAAAATGTGAACTATCAAATAGTCCTTGATAGGGTTTTAGGGAAAGCACTTGATTTCTTAGGGAAAGACTGTTGGGACTGTGCTTTTATTTTCAAAAGGCTCAAATGGTCCTTTGAGTGAAATGCAGTTTCTCCATAATGTTTAATGTAGTGCAGTTTCAGCTGTAATGTGGTGTTATTACTGTTCATTCCTCAGGCTAAAATTTGAGCAGTTTGGTTTTGCACCTTGGAGCATGTGGGAAGTACAAATAGGAGAATGTTCAGAATGTCAGGGCAGGTGGGTTTTGAGGTCTCTCATCCCCTTGCATGCTGTGAAGTCTAATTTGTCTCAGTTTTGAAACATGCAGCCTTTTCTTGATGTGATGTTTAAGAGCAGATTGTAAATAGTTTCCAAACAAAGCTGTGTGGTTCCTAAGCCTCTGGTGGTGTGGATCAACAGGATTCCTCCTTCCCTTCTCTCCTCCTGAGCACCAAAACCCAGCTGGGTGTAGTACTTTGCCTTGAAAGGGATTTTGTGTTTTTCTGACTTGTTTTGAGTGCAGTGAGTCAGGTCTCACTTTCTGCTGTATCTGTGTGTATTTAACCAAGCACCATATCCAACAATTCCAGTGGCATTTGGTGGATTATGGATCCTTCTCAGATGAGCAGCATTTCCTCTGTGCTGTGAGAGGTGTAGGGTTGGAAAGAGGATTCTCTAAACATGGTGCTTTGCCCACCTCTTGTGTTCTTTTAGCTGGAATAAAAAGCATGCTTTGAAATGAACCTGATCAGTTTATACCCTGTATTTTGCTGTGCATTTTTGCTGGTTTTCTGCAGTGGTGAATGGTTTTAGCTGGCAGCTTTGGAGATGGGCTTAAAGCACTCAATAAAATTGCCTCCTTGTTAAGTGAATGCTGGGGGGAGCAGTAAAATGTTGGAAATAAGGATTGTTAAGGAAATCATTATGTGAAAGAAGAGGTTTCCTTATCCTTTACCCTTTGCTTTCTGAAAGGGAAATCTCTTGCATTCTAATGCTCTGCTGGTATATTACTTCTATTGGAAATGTATAATAATATCTTAAATGGGGAGTTTTTTTCTGTTAAAGTTACTACCTTTCTTTTTTCCTGCTCATATCATAGTTATCTGTGTTTTTTGTTGTGAGACTCAGGTCATCCTTGCCTAGAGAGTTTTTAGCTATTAAGTTGTTTGGAACTTCAGGTTATCTGACTGCTTTAATTGAAGCTTTTCCAGGCTGCATCAGCATGTTCCTTGGGTTCTTCCAGAGTGTCAGCTTTTAATCAAACTCTTGTGCTGCTTACACAGCTGTCTTTGATTTCACAAAAACAAAAGTAACAAATTATTTTCCAGAAAGATAATCTGGGACAAGTAACAAGCCATTTGCTAAGAAAAATCAAGGAGTGTAGGAAGAAGTTTCTGATGAAGATTTCTCCCAGCCTAGGAGAAACATCAGCTCTTCTGTATTCCTGACTGCATCTCCCTGGTCTTCTGTGCCAAAAGCTGCAGTAATAAAGCCCTGACTCCTGTGCCCCTCACTTGTATTTGGAGGTGAGCTGAAGTTAGGAGAAAGCTAACTGGGGCTGGTTGCTTCTGTATTATTTTACTCCAGAATTTCTCTCTCTGCCCTTCAGTGAGAAGAAGAGTATCAAAATAGCCAAGAGTTTTGGGAATCTTGGAGGAACCTGGATGTGTGGTGTAAAGAAAGCTTTTTCAAAGCAGCTCTTACACAATCCATTTGGTATTTGCAAGCCAAGAGCATCCTTTAATTTTCTGTATAGAGTGAAATTAACACAGATCAGGTGGGTTTTTCTTCAAGTGCCTGTATTACGTAAGCTAAACATGCATGAGGATTAGTCAGCTGTATTTTCTATAAATATTCTCCTGAAACAAAGTTGATTTTTTATTACTCTTATATTACAGCTGTTATAATAGCAGGGTAGTCCTGCTGGTGCTGGAGGGGGATGTGTGGAGTGCAATAATTACAAATATGAGGTAACCTGATCTGTAGGGTACCAGATCCTTTCATCTCTTGTGGGTGGAGGTGCGGGGAACAGGAGGAGGCCACAGCAGCCAGGAATAGCCTTTCCTCCCCAAACCAGAAGAGTGACCAGTTCTGCTCCAGAACACCAGGGAATAATTAAGGTCACCCTGGAGAACCTCAGCTACTGCACATGTGACTTCTTGTGGTGTTTCCAGGAGATAAGGTTCTATTTAATTTGTATGCCCTGGGAAGGAGGAAAGTAGGTTCTGGCTTATCTGATCTGCAGTAGGTGCCTCTGAAAGCTTTTTTTGTTTGTTTTTTTGTGGTGTACATAACCTGTTACTGTGTGCTCAGCTAATCCATGGGGCTGGCTGGGTGGATGTGAACATAAAAGTTCTGTGAGTGTAACATGACGCTTTGGGGTGGCGCACTGCTGGGTTCGTGATGGTAGGAGCAACTTTAGAAAGGTAGCTAAAAAAAGTAATTAAAAGTAGCTCCTAATTATGAGCCAGTGATGCAAATCAGCCTTTTCTCTGAAAAAATCTGGGGTCATGGCACAAATCAGGCCAGGCAGCATTTCACTGAATCGCTGCAGCCCCTTTGAAGGCTGGAGGGGACAGTACCAGGAGCGGGTAACAAAGCAAGGAGTACTAGAATTTGGTGCTGGGGAGGAGAAGGCTTGTGGTGAGCACACAGGGCTGATCTCTGTGCCAAGGAGTGTTCCAGAAGTGCCGGAGAAGGGAATGTTTCCTGAAGTGTTTTATGATAGTAAAATGACTTCACAAATGCAAGTTGTAAGAACAAACATTTGTCTCAGAAGCAAAGAAAAAAACACCCCAAACTGATTATAGCCACAATTAATAACTCCAGCATACTTTCTTATGGATAATCAAGTTCACAGATGCAAAAACATTGCCTTTAATTGGGTGAAGAGATGAGATTATTTGGGACTTTGGAACTTGCTGGTTTGGATTTTCTTGCTCTGCAGGAAGACTGGCTTTGTTAAGCTGTACAACTGGTCGTGATTAGGAAGCATTTATGCCTATGGAGATGTCTTAGCCAGCAGAGTCTGAGGTGGGACTATGTCTTTCACTCAGAACTTCTTCCCAGGTTGCATTAACCAAAGGTCTTGGATCAGTGGTTTCTTGTTAATCAAAGGATGGAAGCCCTTTGGTTATCCATGAGTCGCTTATTGCTGTAGCCTTTCTACTTAATTCTACTTTAGTTTTGTGTTTGTAGCTACTTTAAACATTTTCCTTCAGAAAGAAAGCAAAATCTGGTGGGAATTAATCTTCTAGCACGTGAGCCTGCTGTGAGAAGGAAGGTTGTTTAAGCTCTTTGGTGGATTTGGCAGGAAGTGCAGGAGGCTTGCTTGACCTGGATCTCCCTTGCTTGACCTGGATCTCCCTTGCTTGACCTGGATCTCCCTTGCTTGACCTGGATCTCCCTTGCTGTGTGCATGGGGAAAGTTTTAACTCTAAACAACTCTAACACAATGGGGAGGCCTGGATTTTCCAGACTAACTCAAACAGAGGTGTCATGGATCAACTGGCTCAAGCCTTTGGGTTGGGGATGGAGCAGGTGACTCTGCCAGCTCTGTGTTCTGTCCCTCAGAAAGCAGCTGTACATTTTTCCAAAGGTGCAGTGGGGAAAGGGAACCTTCTGGTCAGTCAGAGCTTGTTGAGCTCCTGGGAATGAGGGCAACAAGGATAAAACAATATAAACAAAACAGTATCCTCCTTCCAGCCTCCAAGAAACCTCAGCATTAAAGATGTTCCTTGCAATCTGCTGTAGGGATCTGTGAAGCTATTGAAGGAGCAGCCAAGTGTTCACTGCCAGAAATCCCCAACAGGAGCAGGATTAGCAAAGCTCTGGTGGTGGAGCTGCCTCTGGGACACACATTGGTGCATGCAATCAGCTGGAGACAAGCTGAGACCTAAATTCATATTGAGTTAATATCTGTGACACTGATAGAGCACCAGAGAGCACAGTTCAAAGGAGGAAATGAACCAGGAGTGTCCTGTTGGTACAGAAGTACTCCTTAGCTTTGTTTTTGCTATTTGGCAACTCTTCCCCATGAGATTGAGTTTGAGAATAACTTCACTGTTCTGTTTCACTGAAATTCTCAGAGAAATTGCCAGTTGCAGACAGCAACTGCTTGTTTTCTGAAGCTGTGATGCAGAAAAATGTGCTTGAAATAATTCTTGCCTTTTTTGTTTTAAAGGAAATCCTTAGCCATTCTTTTGCTGAAATATTACTAGGCACAAAATGAATTGTTGAGGTTGATACAAGGGAAGAGAGTGTAAAGACTATGAAGAACTGACAGTGATATTATATAAAGGGAGACACAAATATACTTATTTGTTGTCAGCTTTGTGTATGTTGAAGCTTTCTGTTTGTGTTTTGCTATAAACATGTGACTTTTTCCCTTTCAATGTGTGTTCAAGGGAGGGAGTGCTGGATGCTTCAGCAGCAGAGAGTTTTCCAGTTAGTCAGGACTTGAATGTGGAGCTGTGAAAAGCTCTGGGACTGGGTGTTATAAAGGTGAATAGTGAATCTTTAGCCTTCATATGTGGTGGATGTCATGAAAGCTGTAGACTTGTAGCACTTCCAGGGGAATCCTCTCCTTTCCATGTTGCTGATACAAGTGCTTCTGTGGCTTTGCAGTGGGCTGGAGAGTGAGGAATGTGGTTTTAAAACTGAACTTATAACATAAATCTAGTTTTGTTTCCCCTTCATGTGAACCAAGGAGAGAAGTAGTGGGAACAAATTAATAAATGAAAGGTGAGACTGCTGCTTTTGGCAGCAGTGTGGGACCACACTGGTTCAGGGAAGGTGAAAATACAGTGTAAGCACAGACTGAATTTTGCAATGTGTGGAGTATGTTCTGCAGGATTCTACCAAATATGGGATCAGAATGTACTTACAAGGGAAGATTTACTCAAGTGTGATTTTGCTTCTGCAGCTTTATTGTTTAGTGAGCAGAGATGTGCTGTTTGACTCAGTAAAACTATGGAAACAACAGAACTGTAGCATCTCATCTGTTTATAGCCAAGTCTGTCATTTGGGATGGTTTTCATCCAAAAATGATGAGGTGTGCTGTAGATCTGTTAGTAATAGACAAGGAAAGCAAAGTGAAATTATTCTTTTTTGTCTGGGGGAAATATTACCAGTGAAGATCAGGAGTTGTTCAGTTTTAGTCTTTTGGGAGGTAGTTTGCATAAGTATGCAGAAGCATTTAACTTTGATGGCTTGTATTTTGATAGCATTGTAAAAAAAATCAGCTACATGCAGCACCTTCAATGTCAGCTACTAGATACCTTAATTTTAAGGTTGACTTCCTTGAGTTGAAGTCAAACTTTCCAAGGTGCAGGTCATGATTTGGAGCTGTTGTACCAAGTAACAGAACTGTCATTTACTCTTTACTACTGTCTAGGCTGGATTTTTTTTTTAAAACAAAGCCAAAATAAACATAAACCAAAAAAGCTTGTGTAACAAGCCTTCTGACAAATAGTTCAAAGCTTGTTGCTAATCTCTGAAGTAGACAAATCCTTGTAGTAGTACAAGTAGTACAAGACTTGTAGAAAGTAGGAGCTTGCCACAGTGGACTGTGGGAGAGAGCAAGTGTGGTCTTGCTCTCCAGACAGCCCTGAATTCAGGAGGAGGAGAGGCTTTCATTACACATCCCAGCCATGGGAAAAGCTTAATTGGAGTTTGCAGCTCATTGTATACCAAACTCTTCAAGTGTTTGATGTAAATCTGTAGGAAACTGGCTTTGGTAATTATGGTGCCCATAGTCCATGCCAGCACCACTCCCTTATTTGCAAGGAATAGTGCTATCAACTGAGATAATTATCCCAGGAGGTTTCATGATGCAGCTTGTCCCAGTGCTGCTGTCACTGAGAGGCATTTGGAAAAGCACAGGACTGCTCCTTCTATGTGTGCTGGTCTGATGAACATCTGGAGAACTTCCAAAGTCCCCCACACATCTGTGTGTGAGCAGGGTGCTCTCAGAAATGATTGCTCTGTCCCTGTGAATTGATTTTTTTCCTAGTTTGTTTATTAGTTGGAAACATTAGTTCCAGGGTTTTTGGTGGGTGAAGGAGAGTTCCAGCTGCAGTTCTTTTGGTAGTACTGGTCTTCTTGTGAAGCCAAAAGTTGTGTGCTTATGTGCTGGTCCCTAAGGTGATCCTGGAGCTGTTGGAAGAGTGCAAAGGAGATGGGAAATGGCTCCTGCTTGTGGAGTGGCTTTGTGAGAGGAAGTGTTTGGTGATGGGGAATTTGTGTCCTCAATCCTTGTCCCTTCTCCATAGGTGAAATTGATTTTTTCCTAGTTTGTTTATTAGTTGGAAACAACATTTGTTCCAGGTTTTTTTGGTGGGTGAAGGAGAGTTCCAGCTGTAGTTCTTTTGGTAATACTGGTCTTCTTGTGAAGCCAAGTTGTGTGCTCATGTGCTGGTCCCTAAGGTGATCCTGGAGCTGTTGGAAGAGTGCAAAGGAGATGGGAAATGGCTCCTGCTCGTGGAGTGGCTTTGTGATGAGACAGAGTGGAAATTTTTTCAGAGCAGAAATCCATTTTGATTTTGGTGAGATGTACATCTTTGAGTTAAGTCTGCAGTTTGAAAACATAGCTGTTTAGTCATCACACACTTTAGAGGAACTGTTTGGTGATGGGGAGTTTGTGTCCTCGATCCTTGTCCCTTCTCCATAGGTGATTCCATCCTGTTGCTGCTCAGAGGGAGGCACTTGGTGCTCGCCCAGCCTCTGCTCAGTGGAAGGAAGAGCAGAGAGCGATGGAGAGGAGAGGCCAGGGAAGGTTTTGTTGTAGTTCTTTGTGCCTGTGTTTAGAAAATCTGACTCAGCAAGGTGTGGGCAGCTATTCCTCCTCCAGGGTGCTGAATCCAGCTGTGTCCTGTGGGCCAGCTCCTGTTGGGAAGGAAGGCAGGGCCGGGCAAGGCTGTGGAGCTGCTCAGGAGCAGGGAGCTGCCATGGCTGGCAGGATCCCAGGGCACCACTGCCAGGTCAGTGGGCATGGATGGAGCTTGCTCAGGGCTGGGAAGCACAGGTGTAGCTGCAGTGCCATGGGAAGGGTTAATTTGTGGGGAACAGCTTGAGGGACCTGGCCTAGGAAAAATAAAGGTGTCTGCTGGTTGTGGAAAGAGGCAACTTCTCACACCCTCTTTTTTTCCCGCTTTTAAAACATGTGTGTGTCTCTAGGAATTGTCCCAGCTCTTTCTACCACTGTTGGATCAAAATCAAACTTGAAGGTTTATAATTGAAGCATAACAAATCATAAAACTACCACTCAGTTCCTCCTGCCCTTTGTGGAAAGGAAATGTAGAAATGGGCATAAGGAAAACCTTCCTGAGAATTTATCAGTGCTAAGCAGGGTGAATGAGTTCAATGTTCACTTTGCTTGTATTTCCTTCCTATTTGAAGACTCCAAAAGATCCTTTAGCCTTGAGCTACTTTATTTATGCATTTTAAAAGTAATTAAACCCCACAGAGACCTGAAATGAAATAGAGTGGACTTCCCCCGTTAAAACTATGTTCTGAAAATGAAGGAAACCCCTCCACAAACAATAAAACCCCACTTGCCTGGTTCTAAGTTCCAGTAGAACTTCTTTAATTCAGTGCTGTTTTAATTCAGCAGTTACACAAGTATAAGAAAAATCATTAGTTACAGGTTATAAAGCTAGCAATGGTAATCTATAGTAGTTTTATATTATTTCTGAGGGAATTATTACTTTTTTAGGTTTCCAGATAAAAATACTGGTAGAAAGAATGTTGTCTTCAAGTTAAAACTTGCTGGCGTATTCCTGTTAACAGTGTCTTTGAAAGAAAGCATGTGTGTGTACCCAGGGAGATTGAAGTGCAGAACCAAATAACTCCTATTTGAAGTGCTGGTATTAAGGCTGCCTGTGGAACATTTTGATAGATCTTTCTAGAGATTGGTCTCTTGTGATGAGGATCCATAGGCTGCACTTCTCTGGAGTAGAGTTAATAACAAATTTCCAAGGTGCAAGTAGGCCTGGCATAATAATAGTGATTTACTCCTCTTGGTTTTGTGCTGTGTTAGGGAATCTCCTTTAATATTCCAGAAAGACCCAGTAGTCTTCCCTGTGAAAATGGGAGTGAGAGGACAAGTTCAGCTGGAAGTCTCAATTTTCTATGTGGCTTTAGCATCATGTATTAAATGTACATTTTTTAAATGTCTGTATTTTAAGTTCTAGAGCAGTGAGATTTGAGATAATTTTTATCTTAAATCTGTTCTGGCTTGTGCTCAGTCATTCAGCAGTCCGGCCCTTGGGATTCCTAGAAGGGTGGGAGGCTCTCCAAGTGCATTCTCCTGTTACACAAATATACAGGATGTAATATTTGTATCATTATCATTACATACACAGGATGTAATGAGAAAAAAATATTCTGGGTTACTGCATTGCTGCCTTTCCTCTTCATATTCTTTTTCTGCCTGCAGTGGTAACCTGTAATCATAAGGACTGTAGGAGAGGGATGCATGAGATCAGTGTAGAACAGACCTCCCCAGTAAGACAGAAGAGATTTATCAGTGGAATAACATCTGTAGTTTCTTGGGCAAAATTCTGAAATCTCTGAGGATCAGGAATAGAAGATTCAGTAAAGCCCTGAAAGCTCTTCCAGCTGAGAGTTGGCAGGAATGGTGGTGAAAACCTGACCTAAATCTTGGGGGTGAGGTGCTGGTGAATTCCATGCTTGTGCACTGCAAAGAAATTTCCAGTTGATCCCTTCCCTGGGGAAGGAGCTCTGTCCCCTTGAGGCTTCAGACTTCTCTGAATAATTAATCCATTGGGTCTGTGTCCTCAGGGAGAGATGAAAGAACTGTCAAGGGCTCCTGTGTTACACCTGATAAAGAAAGTCATTAGTGAGGCTTCAGATAGTCACATAAATTAAAAACACTTGCATCCTCTTTCCTTAATAATTAATAGATGAAGCCTTTAGCATTAAAGTTTTGTAAAAAATGGGGGAGACACAACTAGAAAAGCATTCTGTATGGGTAAAATTCCTTTCTCATAGTTTTACTTGCCCATAAATTACTTTGGTTTTCCATGTTGCCCCTGTTCTTCCTCCAGTCCTGCCTGAGATGTGGGCAGATGGGTAGTAGGGTAAAAACATTTTAGAACTCCTCACGTTCTGAAATTAAAGTGAAGATGTAGAGTTTGTTCTTCTACATTCCTTTGATTTTAGAGGTAAAGAAGTGTCTCTGTGGCTGGAAAAACTGAGTATTTCATTTGTAGTTAATTACCTTTTAAATTAGAATAAAATTTCAACCATTAGTAGGTAAAGAATGTTTGAATGCTCAATTCAGGAAGCAAAACTTAGCCTGATTGTTATTTTTTTTTGTTTTGCCCTATGCATTTGATGATCCCAGAATATTGTGGCCAAATTACCTCTCTCTCCTTTGCTGTATTCCAAACTGATGGTGTTTTATGCTAAACTTTTTTCCTTTATTTCCAGGTACAATGGATCCCTCCCTAATGGTGACAGGGGGCGCAGGAAAAGCAGATTTGCCCTTTATAGACGATCTAGAGCAAGTGGAGTTAAACCCAGCTCTGTCCATGTCATCTCTACTCCTCAAACTTCAAAGGTATGTAACACTGGCAATTCCTGGTTTTTGATGATCCTGAGTGGAGAGCAACTCGGGTATTGCTGCTGATTTACCTTGCTGCCTGTTTATTCTGTGCGTGGAGGATACTTCTGTTTAATGAAGAGGCTGCAGTGGATTTGCTTTCTGGGGTATATAGCTTTAATCCAGTTACCTGTTTAAAATAGTCTGTAAACTCAGGTGTGAGATAATCTGACCTTCCTGCCTCTGTTCAGAAACCTTGCTGTCAGTGCTGATTGTTTTATCTGAGCCATAGAGTACATGGGTTAAAACCACAAAAAGTATTTTAGTTTCTTTCTCACTGGAGTGATATTTCTTTCCTCTTCAGGAAGATAACTGACATGCTATAAAAAATGTTCTGATCCCTTTGGGCCTTTCATTTTTCTTGCTAATAATGATACTGTAGAAATTTTTACCTGAAGTTGAGTGTGGGTGAAGGAGGAAAAGCAGCAAAGTTAATGTATTAACACAGTAACATACTATTGTATAGAACTGTCCAGGTCAGAGTTCTGGTGGTGGAATGTATTTCAGGCTGCAAAAGCTCTTCCTATCTCCATTCTCAAAGCCTTTTTCTTAAAGCAAGAAGTGAGTAGAGTTTATTGGAAACTGGAGGGAGAGTTCTGTCGTGGCACTCACACAAGAGGATGGTTTGTATGAAATGTACCTCACTGAAATATATCTTGGGACAGAGAGAGAGAACTTACACCGTGCTCAGAAATGTCTTTTCTGACTTGGACCAAGGGGAGAATGTTGTTTGATACATAGTATGGGACTGTTTTATTTTTTAATACACAGCATATGCCTAACTTTATCAAAATACATGATATCAGAGCTTGTTATCTTTGAACACAGTATAAGGCTTGCCTGCTGCAGAAAAATGTGGAGTCTTTTGGATTAAAAGTTACAGGAAATATTTTACAGTGTTTTTGTTAGCAAAATAAAAGCTTTTGTGAGTTAAATCTTCCTGATGAAATCAACCTTCAAAATAGAGCTGTAGTATATGTTGGTAATTCTGGTTTGTTGCTTAAAATGTAACAAATGGGGGAAAATGTGTTTTACATAGTGGATGAAAATATACACATGTTCTCACTGGATGATCTGAAGCATTTGGACTGCAGATAGTATTTCAGCATTTGAGTTGCAAAATATTTAAACACCTGGCAGACACCACAAGGAATCTGGTTAATGTTCATCTGTGGTGTTATTGTAGTGCAGATAAAATATGTGTGCTGTACAAATTAGTGCCCTTATAAAGATAGCAGATGATCTGGGACATTAAAGCCTTTCCTCTGAGCATTTGGATTCGGGTAGATGTGTCAAGTTGAATGTATTTTGCACTTTCTCTGAACCCTTAGAAAAGAGCTTTTGTGTATTTGTGCTGCTGTCTGGGGCAGGGCTGGTGGATGTGTGCCAGAACAGTGGTGCAGTGGCTCTCAGTGAGTGCTCTTCCCATGCACAGAAAGGACACTTAGATTTTAAAGACGCTGTCATCAGCTTTTCTCACATCTTAGGCACCAGAGCCTGAATTGTTTTACTGAGAATTGTTTCTGCATGTAACTTGTGTAAATGCCTGAAGAAATATGGGCTAATAAAGAGTCAGCTGCTTAGTTCTTAGAAAATAATGGGCAACTTGACCTCAAAAGTTTAGTTGTGCTCTCAGTCTTTCAGTCTTGTATTTAAGAAATATAAACCAGCAGAAACTTATGCTGAACAGGATGTTAATAAGTTTCCTCCCTTTACATCCTTCATTTTAACTTTCCAGCTACCAATTTTCTGTTCTGCTTGTCTGTCACTGTAACTGAACCTGTGAGTAAAAACACAAGTGTAGGGAGGGCACTGATGCTTTTTGGGTGGTGGATTTAGCAGAGCAGGGAGAAGCCCTGACTGCCTCCATTGGTTTTGTTTCTGACAAACAGGCTTGAACAAGGTGCATGGCTGGTTTTATACTGATTGCATTAATGCAGCAGCTCAAGAACTGTGTCTGTCACCGATTTTAAGTTCGTGTGTCAGCCTGAACACTGCAATAGATGGGAAGAGGATGCTTGTCATGTTCCATTGTCCCTGCTGTGCAGGTGTCAAGGACAGCTGGGGTAGCAATGGCTTCAGTAGTAAATTTAGCTGAGCTAATTGCATATGAATCACTGCCTTTTGTTTTTTTCCACTGAGCACTTGTTTTTTGCCACTCTGCCTTCTGAGGTGCTGAAGAAAATTCAGAAATATTTCCCTTCTGAGGGTATGTGGGTATATTTAGGGGAAAAGCAGTGCATAGGGTAGTAAGTCTCAAGTTTTTTCAGAGTTGTTATCATTGTTAAAATACACAGGAATCTCTTCAACATTATGCACTGGACTTTAAACCTATTTTATTAACTCTGTGCTTAGGCACCATTCAGTAAATTTTGTGGTTTCCCCTATTTGATTTTTTTCCAGCATTGTCAAAATTGTTTTTACTGTAAAACTCTCCTACTGTCCTAAGCTTGTCTGTGTGGACATGTCTGGGGTAGGGGTTTGGGGAATGGAGGACTGTGAATCTTCATTAACTGAGTATGGATCTTTCTAATGATTTTAATAATCTTTTTTGCTGAATTAGAGAGTTTCTTTCAAAATCATCACATCACAGGAGAAGCCATTCCTTGCCTCTTGACCTGGGTCTGATGATGAAGAGGAAGGTTTATCAGTCACTGTAAGAGAATTTGTGAAAACCTTCCTCTGACTACCAAACTCGGGTGTAAATTTGCTGTTGGCTCATCATAACATATTTAGGGTTGGTGATTTTTATTTTCAAGCTATTGGAGCTGTTTAACAGAGTCAGAAGTCGGCTGTAATGTTTATTTCATTTTGTTGAATTGTGTTAACTGTTGTTTTCATGCACAATATTTAATGCTGTGAAACTCCAGTCAGTGTCTGCTGATGTCTGAAATTATTTCAGGATTTACTTGGGCAGAAATTTTCCAGTAAGTGCTGAACTTCAGGTGAGAGTGGGATAAAAGGTTGTCTTTAGAATAATCACCTGGGAATGATGGGATGCTAAACTGGACTTCACTGGGTTTTGGGAGGAATAAGGGAGACTTTAAGGGTTTTTTGTGTTTTGGGGATTTGTGACTTTTTTTTGGTTGGGGATATTTGAGTCTAACGGGGAAAGAGGTGTCTGACTGAAAATGAAACTGGTTTAATACCACTGTGGAATAATATTTGAGGACACTGTTTTTCTTGCAGATCTTAAGAGGTCAGTAATGTGCTGTGGAAATAAAACTGTATGACCCCAATTCCTGCAGAGTGTGGATGTTCCTGTTCCAGTCCACATCCAGTCTCTTGATTCAGTGCATCACTAGGTTAACACTTTGCCCTGTACAAGCACAGGTGAATCTTCCCTCCTCATTGCTCCTCTTCATGACCAACCCTGGCTTCTTGCTGGATGTTTTTAGTTGGGATTCTTTTTGTGGAACAGTGGGAGAGAACTGCCCCAGTCCCATATGGGAGCGGTGCTGAGCATTGAGCTCACTGGTGTTACTGGGAGCTCTGATCTTAGAATCCCCCATGACTTTGGCTCTGTGAGCATTTGGATTTCTCTGTTGGCTTCTGACGCTTCAGAATTATTTCCATGGGCGTGAAGTTTAGAGAAGTGAAGAAGGGGCTTCATGTGCATTTGAATTACCTGAAGTATGGGATTAGGAAGCTGGAATTGTTGACAGTAGCCCTCCAGGGTTCCCCAGGATTACTCTGGAAACATGACTGAATTTCCTTGTTACAGTGTTGGATGGCAATTGAGATTTTCCAAAGTATTAAGTCAGTGGGCAAGAGAATATAACTGCTGAGCATTGGAAGTATTCCTTTTTAACAAGGGAATGTTGGGCTTTCCTAAGTGATTGCATGTGTAATAGTGACTCCAGAAAAGATTCCAAATACCTTTAGAATTGCTGAAGACTTGAAAAACCCCACCTTTAAAATCTTTTTATGGCTTGGTGTGTCTTGGTATTTATTATGTCTGTCTTTCTTAGGATCAAAGTTTTCTTTTGGTAACCTGTGGTAGATAAAGGCAACCTATTTTCTCCCCTATGAAATGACTATTTCAAGCTGACTGAGGAAGATCTCTCTTGACTTCCAAGTCCAATTACCTGCCGAGTAGGCTTCTGCTTTGTGCTATCACAACAGCAGCTTGGATAGTCACTGGCTGGGTTCCTGCAGCTCTAATCAAGTTTCCTGCTGCTGCTGGAGAAGAACAAAACACAGCCATACGAATAATTATTAGGTCGGGGAGAGAGCTGCAATTTGTGCTTTGAGTGACGAGAGAAAATGAAAGTATAGGATTCTTGTGATTAGTGATCTACTGTAGATATTGCATCTGCTTTGACATACTTTGAATTGGGAGTAAAAAGGCCGCAAATCCTTTTGGCACTGACAGCTTTTTGGTGTTCATGCTGAATGAGAGCTGTAGAGCTCAGCTGCTGTCAGGAGGATGCTGTGTCTGTCAGTGGCTTCTCTCTTTCCTGTTGGGCTTATTTATGGTCTAATCAGTTCATGGAGCACTAATTTGTTCTGAAGTAACTTAATCACATAGGTGTCTCAAGAGCCCTGGCTTGTGCAGAAGCAGCTTTTTCTTGGCTCATCAGACTGAGTCTGCTTGAATAATAGTTTCCTTGGTGTAATGTCCTTTTCTTCTATTAAATGAGCATCATCTTAACATGCTAACTCCCTACCCCTGTGCCCTTGCAAATAGCAGGGAATGGTTAGGCGGGAGAAGATGGTTACACCAATTTCACTGGTAGGGCTGAATAAATAACAACCCTTACTTGGTTTGAAACCCTCCCTCCTGAGCTTTTGGGTCTGTGTCAAAGGTTTTGGAAAATAATTTTAGAGTGTTTTCTAACAAAACCCAGATGTTTAGTGAAGGAAGGGGAATTAAAAATTGCTGAGGTCTACAACAATTATTTTTTTATGACTTAACGTTGCTTTTTGTTTTCATGCTCTCCCTTCAGAGGATAAAAAAAAAATCAAAAAAATGCTTTCCTTCTAAACTCTCTTTAAACTACATCTGCTCTAAATCAATATTTTAGAGCTGATTCTACTTGAATGTGGTGCCCTTTGAAAGCAGAGGAGGATGCAGTGATCACCAGGCTGATGTCAAGAAACTGGGGAACATTTCATTTCCCCATACGCTTCCCTTGGCTTCCTGCAGGGAGCCAGGCTGTGGGAGCACTGCTGTGCAGGACCTGTCACTTTGCAGCTTCCTTGACCATGTCAGAAATAACCTGGGGGGTTTGGGCTTGTGAGAATGCAGAACCAGGGAAAGGAGAGGCTGCATCTCAGCTGAGGTTTAAGTGTTGTAGTGTAAGGTCAGACACTGCAAATCCTGCTGCCCATCATGGAATGTCCTGGATTTCTTTGTGCCACGGGAAAAGTGACCAGTAGGATTTGTACTGGAGATGGCAGAGCCACTTGTTTCACTGGAAGATGAAAATTTCACAGCTTGAGCTTAATGTAGCATGACTTGTTTAAAACTGTCTTGTTCCAGTTTGACTGGTTCCTGCATGCTTCCCCACCGTTCCCCAGAATTTAGAGTGGAAATTTTGGACCACCTGCTGTAGTGGTGAAGCTCTGTCCTGTTTCATATTTATTCTGTTTGGACTCTCAATTGCCTGGAATAGGATCTGGTTTTGTAATCCTGAAATGGGTCTGGTCTTAGAATTGCATGTCTCCTGAGAGCTGGGCTGCTCTGAGCTTCCTAAAGGTCAGAAAACTCCCCAGTCTGGCATGGATCAAATGAAGCTGGATGGCCTGAGCACAGTATTTCTGCCTGTGTGCTGGTACTGCCTTTGGAACTTGTTGGGGATAACTCAATGCAAGCTGGCAGTACTGAGGGAGATCCTCTTCGGAGTATTAAAGTGGTGGGGATCTGCTGCGGTGTTCAGGGGTTGGGTGGGCTGTGCTGGAGCACAGCTGGGAGCAGCCTGATGGCTGCAGAGCCTTATATCCAACTGTGAGAGCCTGGGACTGCCAGCAGCTGTAATACAGGAATTCCTCTTCTCTGTAAAGGTTGTTTCATGCTCAAAAGAAAGAGCCATGGCAAGGGGAATGTGGCAGCTGATAATGGATATGCTTTTTCTGTTATCTCAAAGTAAATTGTCTTAAATGGATGGAACATTGTGTTTTGGAAAAGTCAGGTAGTGTGTACTCAGAGTATGGAATTGCTCTCCTGGAACAGGGGAGTTGGAACTGCATCAAAGAGGAGATGAGACTTCTCTGCTTCAAGGCTTTGTTGAGAGGGGCAATTATTTTGAAAACACAGAAAGCAATTGAAGCATCGTGGGCCAACAGTAACTTTCCAAAGAAACAAACAGCTGCTACTCCTGTTTTACAAATTAGAAAATACTTGTTTTCCAGAGTGCTTCGAGATTTTGTTGATGGAAAGAATAAAATCTAAATATTTCTCTTTTTGGGAGTCTCTTATGACTCCATCTGTAAAATGAGTAATGTTATCTGTTTGCCAAGAGAAGAACTAAGAGGGGCGACTCTCTTGTGACATTCAAAGATTCCTCTTTCTACTCTGTAGGTCTCTTGTCTGAGACATGTTTATGCTTTCTTTTGGGTGTAGATTTACTTTGTTTTGAGATCCTGCTGGTTTGTTCCTATTCAACACCAAAGACCTCACAAATATTTGAGGAGAAAGCAGGGAGTACTTTATCCTGATAATCTCTTCAGAAGGGATGTATCCCCAGCAAAGTGCTTATTGGCTGGATGCTCCAAGCCCTTCAGCTCTGCTTGCAGAAATTCTCTGGCAGTCATAAAGCAATCCAGAATTCTTCAGCACTGTGGCTTTGCTTCTACAAGATCATTATCTTTTTTTTTTTTTATTATCCCTGAGGTGTCCTTCCATGAAAACAAACGAGTCCAGCCACTGGACCTACATCAGAGCTTGTACTTAGGTGACCTCTGTGTCAGACTGTGTTCTGTACAGACTTGCCTTGAAATTCTGCATGTCTCTTGTCCACAGTGATTCTGCCAGTTCTTCAAGAAGTTCTGGACTCTGCAGATGCCTGCTGTGAGATAATGCTTGTGGTAATCTATACTTTGGGCTTCTAATTTCAGTAGCAGCAGATGCCTATCGCTTTGACTTGAGGAAGCTCATTAAAGGCCCAGCACTCTCAGCTTGCTCTGTTCAGCCTTCCCCCAGCTCTGAGGGATCTCCCTTCCCCTGAGTTCACCACAGCCAGGGAATGATGGATGCTTTCCTCTCTGCTTTTTGGTACCAGGGAAGGGGTATCACTCCCTGGCCACCTGAAAAACTCTGGTCTTGGTGCACCAAGCTGAGGATTGCACATTTCCTGGGAACTGTGGCCTGAGAGCAAGGCCAGTGTCTGAGCAGGGATCTGTCTGCAGCTGGGGTCATCCTGAATTGTTGCACTCTCAGCCTTGTGTTGACAACAACAGAGATGTTCCTGGGAACCTCTCCTTGTAAGTTTAAGATACTGAGAGACACTTCTTTCTCTTTTGCCCTGACCCCAGGATATGAAAAGGGGAAGCAAGTACAAGTTTGAGTTCTATGTATTTAGTTTTCTTTCATGAAGCTCATGAGCCAAAGAAGCTCTGTTTCCAGGGCCTGTAGCTGCACAAATCTGTTTCTCCTCCCAGATTTCACAACTGATTGAAGGCTTAGATGACAAAGCACTCCCAGTCTGCAGCTTGGAAAACCCTTGTGTCTAAACCAATTCTGTTCAGCATTGGTCAGGGGTGGTCTTGAGCAGGGGGATCTGAAAAGAATATGGAACTTCCCTGGTGAGATAAACCACATTTTATACTTGCACTACAGCAATGCAGATGTCTGGCTTTTATTGCTAACCTCAAATCCCAGAGAAGTTTAACAGAGGAGATGCTTTGTTTTGAAGTATCAGATGACCCCTGAAAATCAGGGCTTCGTGGGACCAGAGCATGCACATTTACACCCTGGTGACTGGGGAATATCTGAACCTGTAGCAGCTTGCTTGTTCTCCAGCTCTTTGGGAATTCAGTGGAAGCTGTTCTTTGGGTAGTGAGCTAGAGCCTCTGAGGGTCAGAGCTTCTGTTCCCTTCCCCAGACACTGTTCTTCCTAACAGTGCTGCTGCTGTTTATTTCAGCTTTATTTCAGCTGCATGAGTCCAGAATTCCAGAAGAGGCAATTAAAGAAATCATATTCAGAGAAGGTGAGGGAGAGGTGCTTTTTCGTGCTTGAGGTTTTTAGAGTTTGTATTACTAAAGCAGAACTTCTGTACTTCATAAATGCAAATAAAATTGTGTGAATGATCAAGAAACCCTTCAGTGGTTATGGGCTGATTTCTATAATTTGTGACTTTGAGGTAATGGACTTTAAATATACAGGCCTAACTAGTTTTGAATTTTCTACAAAGGTTTGCAGGGAATGTTGAATAGGACAGTGAGAGGAAATGCACAAAAGCTGGAAGGGGGCCTGAAAGAAATTCTGGGGAGGCTTTATGGATTACTTTTGACTTGTAGCCTTCCTATATTGGTGTTTACCATTATAAACTTTGGACGAGAGGCTACAGTGTAAAACATGCAGGAGTTTTTCCTCCTCTCTGTTATCTCTACATTAGCATTTGGTTTTCCACACCTCTGTCTCTTCTTCAGCCCACCAAAGAATCTTCCAGTGCTGAAGGTCAGGAATGAGGCAGTGCCTTGGTGGTCCAGGTGGGAGGCAGGGAGGACAAAGCTGACCTTGCTTCAGCTGCTCCCAGATTGTTCCCAAGGAAAAGCTGGCCTTGGAAAGCTGGATTGTGAAACTTGCAAAAAAGCACATCAAGTGTTCTCACTAACTCATCCCTTCTCCTCCTCCAAGCTTTCTCAAATCTTTGTTTGGTGTTCTGTCACAAAAATTGACTCTGTTGCTACTTGAGTATAATAAATAAACTGCAGAAGTCAAAACAAAATGTTTGCAATTTTGTTAGAGAGACAGCCCATATTGAATGTCTTAAAATATCCCTGTGTCATGATCTTGCCTGTTACTGGAAACACTCTCTCTAACTCTCCTTTTCTTTGGTTAAAAATACCTTGGTTGTTTAATGTTGTCTCTTGGTATCTTTGCACTGTAGTAGCAAATACTGCTGGGGTTGAAAGTGTCACTGTGCCATTATGTGATGCATATAAAAACAAGGCTCTTTCTGAGGAACCTTTTTTTCATCTCCAGATGAAGATGCACTTGCTAAATTTAGAGGTAGGGCTCTGATTTTTCTCTGACTGCTGAGAAATTCTGTGTAGGAATCCTCTGATTAAAATTGAGCCATAATGCTAAATAAAAATCTATATGTGCATTCCAAACACAGCATGCCAAGGGAGAACACCATCACACAGTGTGGCTCTGTGAATGCACTGAGGTTTTTCCAGGCTGAAGTAGTAATTGGTTTTTACTTGGTGGGAGTGAGTTACCTCATTTAGCCTTAAAAACACGAAACCACTTTGAAACAGGAGTGTGGAGGCACCTTCCCCAGTCAAAGGCTTGATGGCTTCAAACACATCTGGGAAAAAGAGAAGATTTTGAAATGTAATAACTGATACTTCTGCTTCAGCTTGGACTGGGGCTGTGCAAAGGCTGAGAGGTGATAGTTACCTCCACGAGTGGATGTTGGAGTTTCCATAGAGCTGTAATCCATTCTGTTCAGTGTTTATCAGGCAATGTTTGGCTGCAGCACTGGTGGTGGAGCAATAATGTGAACTGGATGATTTCTGATACCCAAAGAGTCTTGCTCCCTGCTCAAGGGTAACAGTCCTGCCTAGATTTATTCTGAATAAGGCACTTTGCATTAGGTAAAAGCCCAAGGTCCAGCAGTGGAGAAATCCTTCCCTGTGGCAGCCCAGTGGAGAAAGCAGTGTCAGGGTGATGGAGGCTGAGGCTGGAGCCTGTGTTGGAACATCTGGAAGATGCTGAAGGTTTGGCTGGGCAGGTTTGGGCTCTGCAGGCTCAGGGGGGGCTCAGCTGAGCAGCAAGTGCTGCTTTAGAGCACATGGGTTTGGTCAAGGCTGCAGTGACTCAGCTGTGTCCAGAAGGCCACACCAATTTTGGTATCTCAGTTGCTGATACAAGCCTGGCTGAAGGTCGCTCCAGAAGGAACTGTAGCCAGTTTGTGTACATGGGATGTTTGACAGCTTGTAATCCTTTGTCCTTCGGTCATTTTTCTGCCAAAACCTTGAGTGTCTGCAGAGTCATTTTCTGAACTCCTGCCCAGATTTGGGTACTCTTTGTTTTGAAGTCAAGGAAGTTGTCTTCAAGGAAATGTCATATCCAGAATCATTTGTTAATTGTGCATAAATGGTGCATAGGCTGTCTTTTAGCAGTTCTTTCCCAGCTTTCACTTGCCAATTTGTGAGGTGTGTTGCTATCACCAGTAGAAATTCATAAATCACAGATAGAATCTGTCTATCTCATCAGCCTGTCCAGTGTTCCAGAATTTTCTCAGCCTTGTGTTTCTCAGGCTTGATGCACAGGAAGGAGAGAACACTTAGGACACTTGCTGCCAGTACATGATATCTCTTCTTTATCATTTATATAACTTTTTTTCCTGTTGTGTATCAATGTGTATTTGAAGAACAGTGAAGATAAAAAGTAGATTTTCTTTGAAACAGAAATCCTCCTCATTCAAATATTATGTACTCACTGTCTCCAGACTGGTAAAAGCTTGCACATTTATTTGCCCTGATTTTTCTGTTTATATGCTTTATTTTGTTTTTCTTTTTTGTTTGTTTATGGTTGGATCTAGACACAGTGTTCCTCTTATTACTGAAATAGATGAGCAGTGTTAAAGAAGACATACAAACTGTTGGGAAGGAGAATGTAATTTACAATTATAATTCTTTCTCATGAAGCATTCACTACTTTTAAATCTATTTATTTAGTGCCTGCTAACTATAGGCAGTATGGTAATGATTGAATGCTTTTTCATGCAGGCTCATGGAGACTTGAAGCAGAATAAGATTCACCTTTAGAATTCACTGAGATAACTTTGTCAACAGCAAGAAATTGCATGCAAAGTGGAAAGGCCAAGAATGTGCTGAATGTTTTGACACATCATCAGTGCTATATTAATCTAATTTCTGATTGTGCCTTGCTGTACTAGTTCTCTATTAATAGTTTCTTATACCAAAGTATGTTTTGCTCTACACTGGGGGAAAACACCTTGCCTTGAAAATAGGGTTTGTGGTTCTATTCAAGTGCTTTTGGCAGAAACTAAGATTAATACCTGTCTGAGGCAGGTTGTGTCTCCTTGTCAAGTGGCAGATGGGTTGGTTGTCTGTGTAAACACTGAGACTTGCTCTGTGATGTGGTGTTCTTGCTGCAAAATTGTTGGGCTGGGACTTAATTCCAACTTTACCAGGATTTTAAAGCATCAAAAACTGGGGCTGAAGGGGCTGAATTGAGCTCTTTGATAATTGACAGACAGAATCTGGTTGTGGAAGAATGCATAGTATGAACTTTTTATGAGAGGATGACATTTAATGTGGAAATAAACTGACACAGAAGCTTGAGCTTTGTCTTTCCCTTATGAATCACCTCCTGTGCATCTTAGAAATGCAGACATAATACAGAGTGTAAAGAAGAAATAGATTTCATAAATTGGTTTTCATAAATTTCATAAATTGGTAAGCCTGGGTTAAAGTCCTGCTGTTACTTTCCTTCCCATCAAACCTCCCCTCTCCTGTGTCCTGCCACTGACCTGTCCTACGCTGCTCCTTTCTGCTCCTTTGTCCCTGGGAAATGAGGGACACCAGGAGTCTAGACATTGGTTTTTGCTTTTTCTGGTTGGCCTATCAGTGGGATGCCTTTGAGCTTTTTAGGAAAACATTGCTGAACATTTTCTTTTTGGAAAGAAAAATGTTAAAACTGTACTCCTGGGGCTTTAAAAGAGAATTTTCCTTCTCATTTTGCATTTAATATATAAAACATGTATACATTGTGCTTAGCACTCACTACTGGTGTAGAGCCTTGCTCCTACTGGAATACACAGCAAGTAAAAATAGGCTGGTGTGCTCAGGAATTGTGAGATTTGATATGTCCCAGTTTTCATTTGTAATAACACTTCCACTGTGTTGGTCTGTCACTCCTTCTTGGTAATATTTTGATTTTTATTTCTCTTCTCTTGAGCTGGCAAAAGGAGAAGCTTGTTTTTGCCATAGCAAGTTTCTGTGCTGGTCTCTGAACACAAACTGCAGCAGTGCACCAACAGAATGGTGGGCATGTATTGACAGGATATTCCATATAATATTATGCTAAATTCCATATAACATTAGATCCAGAAGAGATTTTTAATAATCTAAAAATGTAGAACTACAAATTCATCTCTTCATCATTTGTTTTGAATGCCTGTGTTCATGAAAGTAGTTCAGAGCCCTTATGGTTCTGGCTTAAATCCTAAAATCTTCACTGAGTCCTAGGATTGAATTTTCATGAATAAACAAGATCTTAATTTTGGAAAGCAGGAAATGATAGGATTTGGTTGCATTGCTGTTTGTTCACATTTCTGTGAAGGGGAATCCTGGCTTGAGAGACATGATTCTGTAATTAGAATATTAGTTACACTAGATCACCTCTTTCAGCTTTACTGAAAATCAGTGCTTTTCACGCTTTGCTAAGTGAGATGCACAGAGACAAGCACTAAAAATTACATGTTACACTTCAAACTCTTCCTCTGTCTTGATATTTTCCTTGGTACTGAGGCCTTTTGCTGCTGAAGGGAAAAATGTAGGATACATGCTGTTCTTTCATAGCTCTCATTTCCTCAAAACTATTATTATTTTCCTTGGAAGCCTGTCTGAGCAGAAAGTGTCAGTCATGGTTCTGTGTGTCTGGTGACACAACACTGATGTGTCATCTCCCGGTGTCACAAATAAAATGAGTCTTTCCAGGTCAGGACAGAATTTCAGCTCATTTCTCTCAGAGTATTTGCACTGGAGAAGCCTCATAGTAACAACTCAGCTTTTTTTTTTTCCTCCAGGAGGAATGTCTGCCTTTTGTTCTTACATCTCATTGTTCTTTTCTGAATGCCTTCCCCATAAGTGCTGTGTGGGTTTTTTGTTTGTTTTTCTCTAAAACTGAAAATCTTGAATTAATTTGTGAAATGGTGTTTGAACTTCCTAACAGAAGTTAGTCAGGTTGATGTGCAGTGAGACAAAGCTGCAATTATCTCTATTTTTGTATTCCCAAGGGACTTCATTACAGCAGCTCCTCTCTCCCTGCTGCCGTGTCCTGGCAAGGTGAGGTTCAGGATTCAACAGACACAACAAATTATTATTTTCTCTGTGTGTGTAGTGTTTCATCCCTGCTGATGGAACATTTAACTGGGGGTTTGTTTTTTTGGTTTTTTTTTCTCGCTGCTGTTGTAGGAACAGGAGAATCTGTGCGAGTTCAGACAGACCTTGTATTATTGAATACTTGTTTGGTAGTTGTCTTGGTTTGAAAAGACAGGTGCTGAGGAAGGCAGGAGCCTCCCCTGAAATGGAAAATGTAAACCCCCTGCCTCTGAATTGTTATAAATTTGAAATTAAGGGGCTCTCAGGCAAAGATGTGGGAACAGGAATAACAGTTCTTTATTAGGGAAGAAAATAAAAAATAAAATAAAAATGCAGTGATACAAACCAACACTGCCAGAGTGAGAGCAGGCGCTGCTCCCCTGTGTGTCAGGGGGTGGCACAGCCCCATCCCATGGGGGCTCAGCCCTCCTGCAGTGCCAGCTGTGCTGCTGCTGGAGCAGGGATCCTGCACAAGGGGGGAGTTTTCCTCTGCAGCTCCAGGGCTGCTGCAGATGGGCCTGGGCTCCCTCTGGCAATGCAGGGCAGCAGAAAGCTGCTCCTCTGGCAATGCAGGGGGCAAAGGCTGCTGTGCTGCTCCAGGCTCAGATTGGATCCAGGTAGGAATGCTTGGCTCCTCCCCTGGGCGCAGCATCTCCCCATGGGATGCTGGAATTGGATCAGCCCTGCAGGGACACTCAGTGGCCATGGACAGCAGAGATCTCCTGGAGGGAGGATTGGCTGTGGGAGAGATAAAGAAAAAACTGCCCCAAGAACAGAGGATAACTGCTCACAGATAGGAATGGAATACACACCCCCATTTCCAGCCTAAGACTGTAGTGATGTGGCAAAAGTATCGACAGTTCTGCTGCATCAGCTCCTCCACTGCTGTCAGCCAAAGACAGGGACACTTCAGCCCCAAAATGGCTTTAAACTGCTCTGTTTCTAATATTGCTTAATGCAATTTGACAGGCATATAATGCTCTAACTCTTAAAGCCTCTAACAACAATTTCATGATGGACTAGTGTGGGTTTAAGCAGGCTTTCCTGAAGTTTTAGGTTTGCTGATCCACCCCTGAGGGCAAGTACTTAATTCTTCCGACCCTCCAGACTGTTAGTTACACTTCATAGTTAACATTTCCTTTTTCAGGTAGTGCTTTGTCTTTTCATAACACTTAAGCCTCATTTAATTTGATAATTTTAGCTATCAAAGCTGAGGCTTGAGTGGCAATGCAAAACTGTAATAAGGATACATTTGGTTACAGACACAAAAACTGTCTTACATTCATATTTTCCTCTTCAGAAAATTGTCTCTGTTGTTCACCTGTTGTTTCAAGACCCTTTAAATATTTTTTTAACAAATAAATGCTTTTTTTGACTCATATATTTTAGTAGGACATAGTTCTTTTTTCATATTGGTGTCTTTACCAGCATTTAAGTATTGAGTGCAAGTCAGGGGAACTGAATAGTTTATTCATGCATTTATGACTCCTTGTTAAGGGAATGTCTATAATATTTTGAAAAGAATGTGCTTAAGTAGCTACCTGCAATTCACAGAGCTCTCAGGCTGGAAAGTGAGCTTTAGCTATTGTTCAATATTTATTTTTAGAAATTGTGGTAATGTGGAGAGGTCTATTCAAAATATTTTACTTAAAAGAGAGTATGTCAATATATAGATTTGGCAGGATGCAAATCCTGGCTTTTCAGATGCTCTCAGCAAGGAGAGGGGGGAGGAAATGTACCAAAACCAGTGAGAATTCAATGCTCTGGTGTTGTGCATTATTTTGTTGCATTTCAATGGAAGATAGATTATATGAGGGATGACCCCAGCAGGTCAGGGTTGAGATTTGTCACTGGGTTTGAAGACAAGGTAGAGTACCCAGGTGAACAGTCTGTGCTAAGCAGCAAATGGGAGAAAATCATCTAGCAGGCTCTAGTCCCAAAAATTCCCTGCTTGCCTACACAATAATGCGAGGAATCTGACATTTCTGTGACTTGCTGAGTGTAAATGAGATGTTGGTGTAATAAAGGATACTTTGAGAAAGTGTATGAGGATGCAGTAAAGAGGAGTGAGGAATTCTAAACTTTCTCCTCGTGTTCATGAGGGAGGGATCAGTTCCTCATCCATTTGGGTTAGATTGGATCCCTTTTCTGTAATGCGGCATTCTCTGAGTTTGCTGGGAGCAGGAGAGAGCCTGGCTGTGCCTTTCCCCAAGCTTGCACAGCACCTCCCTGCTGCCTTTTCATCCCTCTGCACACATTTTCTCCCTGAATTTGGGGAAAACAGCAGAACAGCAGGTGCCTGTTCACTGCAGGGTTATAAGGTGACTCCTGGTTTATTGAGGACTTCCTAGAAATACCATTTTCTAAATGAGTGTGTTCCCAAGGATCCTAAGTGGCTAAAGAGAGAGGGAGAGAGCACCTGCTGGCTTGGTAATTGATTGCTGGAGTGAGAACAGTGGGGAATTCCTGAAGAGCTTTAATGGTCCTCTAAGAGCTGCAAAGGGATAACGAGAGCCCAGGTCCCTGTGCAGGATGGGAATGTGGCACCACTGAACACTGAGATGAACAGTCAAAAAGAGAGAAATGGAAAGGAGCTTTAGGTGATATTATCTTCACTGTTATCAGCTGGCTATTAATTAATTTAAATCCCAGTAAATTATTTGTGAGATTGGAATTCCTGAGCTGGTTACTAATGGGATTCCATAGTAGTGAGCAATTTTCCAGCATTAAATACATCACATGAAAGAAAACCTTTGAAAAACAAGAAAACACCAAATAACAAACCCCATAAATTTCATTTGATAAAACTGGTAGCAGTTCAAGTGTTAGAAGGGTAAATAAAATGAAACAGCTTCATTGAGTGGTTTGCCCATTTAAAAATGGGCTTTCTAAAAAACCACATTAGTTAGAATTAACTATAACCAAAATACTAGCAAAGTGAAATATGTGGAGGATTTCAGTATAGCCTATAGCTATTGCAACAGGGACTGTGCCTTGGAAATGAGACTTGTCTCCAATTGGTAAAAATGTAATTCTGTAAAAATGGATTTCTGGACTGGGATGAGCAGGGAGTTGTGGAATTGAAGAGTCTGTGTTATCCAGTACAGATCTGCTGTCAAGTGTTCAGAAGGATTCTGAAATACTGGAGAGGATTCAAACAGGAGTAGCAAAACTGATTTGAAGGAGGGAATGGAGGGACTCTGCCTGGTATAGCAGCAAATGAAAACTGGCAGCTGAAATGAGCTGTTGGACAAGTTACTCACCACAACTGCCCAAGAAACCTGGCACAAAGTGCCTCAATTCGATTCTGAACTCCAGAAGCTGCCTAGCAATTTCTACATGCTGCTGTATGAAAACTGATTTCTTTGAAGAAATCTGGTTTGCTTTTAATTTAGTGTATTTTACACTTCATTGATGGAATCAAATTAGCATGAAGCAGATTGACATGTTTTAGCCAAATGTGATGCACTTAAACCAATGTGGGGGACAACAGGATGACTTTGGAAAATAGCTGGTATGGGGAAAATTTAACCTGATTAGGTAATTCTGTTTAAAAATCTAAATTATCTTTTCTTTGTGGTCTTTTGGAGAAAATATTAAGTGTGCAAAAGTTTTTGGTTATTCTGAAGCAGGTGATTGGTGTTGTCTTTAGGGTCTGGGTGGAGGGTGGAGTGAGTTGTATCCCAGTAACTGCAGGGTTTTGAAAATGATGGGAAATGTTCCTGTGTGTTGTAGTAGGCACTGTGTGCAGTGTGTGGAATGGGAGGGTAATGGCTGTTGTAAAAATAAATTAGGGCTGTTTGTGAGTAAGTGCTAAAATGGAACTTTTTTTTTTTTTTTTTAGGTGTAGAAAATGATGATGCTTGTAGTGAAAGTCTGTGTACATAATGTGGGGAAAAAAAAACAAACCTGGGAAGCATTAGTGTGGGAAGATTAAAGGAAGATCCCATCTTTAGAGCCCATATGTGATTTGTAGCTCCAGCTCTGTCTGCAGAGACATCAGGGAAGGGAGTGAGAGCCCTGAGCCTTGATGGATGCAGGAAAACCCTCAGAGCTCTTGGGGCCTTTTGTTCCTGGTGCTTCATTAGGCAAAGCTGATGTGAGATTTAAGGGATTATTTGCTACTCCTACAGAGGCTCAACAACAAAATCCAATACCAAAAGACCTCAAACTCGAGTTTCTGTTTCGTCTGGGGAATTGTAAATTTGGAATGATACTGTATAAAGTGTAAAATGTAGTTTATAATCAACCACAAATTTTGGTTTATGGCTTCTGTGCCATCATTTAAAATCCCTGTTATTCACACTCCCTGACCTGACTTAACAGTCAGAGGGCAAATCTCCTGAGTGGAAATAATTTTACATCAGTTGCCACATACAGAAATGAAAAGGTCAGAATGAGATACAGTAATAAAAGGTGTTCTGAATTACCTATTACTTGTAATAGCTGTATTAATAATAATAGCAGAGGTTGAGAGAGCAGGATGGGTTAATGTAGCTGAATAAAACACCTTTTGGGTGTGAAATATTTTCTACATATTACCTTGCTTGTTAAAGAACACATGTCATTATCTCAGAGATTTAATAAAACATTGGAAGGTCAGTGCAAAAATGAATGTTTTGATAGGAGAAGATACACTGAGACAGAGGTAGTTGGAAGTCAGGCTGCAAGTGGGGAGTGCATTCAGTTATTGAGACACTCCAACCTTTCCTTCAATGTCTGTGGAACCCACAAGAGGTTCTGCTCCAGTTTTCTGAAAGTAATTCTTTAAGTAAGTCCAACTGTTGGTGTACGATTTGCAGGTAGAAAGAATTTTTGTGTTGGCACTGCACTCTGTGGTCTGCATTTCTGCAGCAGTGCTGTGCTATTAAGTTCTTGTTTTTAAGGATCAGTGAATCTCTACCAGCTTGCTGGGTGGTTGTTAAAAAAATGGATAATTTTTTTTCAGTTATAATTATATTAAATGTGAATTTAAATATACTCTTCATTTATATTGACTTTGAAGAGATTATCTTTTTTGGATTTCCATTTATTATATTTGCTCTAAAAATATGTAAGCTCTTAATTATTTTTTTTTATCTGGCATTTGATCTGGATTGCCATTTTCATCTGTTGTCTTTAATTAGGCTTCCTGCTGGGTTTTGTAGCTTTACAGTTCATACCTTGTGAAAGAATCAATTGATTTCAGTGCAGATTCCCACGATTACTATTCTTAAATTGCTTTCTTAGCTCAGCAGAGTGGTGGCAGAGTTCTTGCAATTTGATCTTCACAGCCACTGCTGTTTATTTAAAAAAAAAAACAGATTACTCATGATTTTTCTACAGCCTGCACGAGATGATTTGATAATTTATTTGTAGGCAGTGTTTGCTCTGAGGAGTCACCAGAGCTGCTTCTTAATTCACTCACCAGTGTCTTGGGGCTTCCTCTGGATACCATCCAAGTATTCCAGAAGTGCACAAGAATGTGACTAAAACTGCACCCAAAGCATGTGATTTCAGTGGTTTTAATTTTATATATATGAATATGTGTGTTCCAAATCATGTAACAACTGTCAGTAGGTGTTTAGTCAAGAGAATGTGAAGGGCCGGTGGGTCTGGAGATGGAGGCTGGTGCAGAGGAAAGGGACAGGGGAAATGATTTAAATGATTCTGGGATTTACGGGGCAGCTCTCTGGAAAGTCAAAATGGGTTTTTTGGCAGAGGGTTGCAAAAGGGAAATTTTTTTTCTTCCTATCTCCAGCATAAAAATGATGAGTGAGTAAGCAGTGATCTCTTGAGCTGTGTGTGAAATGTGTAGTGGCTGTTCCAAGTCCTGCTCTTAGTAAACCTGTAAAATTGTGGATAGTGAAGTGCTTTGAAACATGTCAAATACTGCTCTTAAAGCTCTCAGGAACATGTGTGTAAATTCATGATTTTTTCTTAAATTAAGCATTAATATTGAACACCTTTATCATCTTTATTATGGGCAGCCTGATAATGCTGTGTGCTAAATACCCTTACCTGGCATGAGACTGGGATTCAGAGCTCTGCCAGGAGAAGAATCAACGCAGCAAAGATTTTCCTTCCTCCTTGCTAAAACCTAGCTTAAACAACTGATTTAAGAAATCAAGTAGTTTAAGACACCAAATTAAAACCATTCCTTTAAATCAGTTAATACTGGGAAACACAGTTAATTTTTATGTCAAGAACTTCTACCCAGGCATGCTGAGGGGGGAAAAAAAGGTCCTTGAAGTGCTTTTTGCTGTATGTAATTTCATAAACCTGTTCTCCACATAAATGTGGGCTGCTTTATCCTAGGAAGCACTGGATATTCTATAACCCTAATTAAAACTGTGCCTTATTAACACTGTGGGCCTGCTATGTGCATAGTGTCATTATTTAAGACTGTTACTTAGTGTTTGTTTCATTCAATATAAAGCCCCAAATCCCTTCTGCCACTGGGAAAATTGTATTTTTCATAGAAATAGTGACATATCCCATAATTTTGCTCTTGCAACACTAGATTTGTGCTCTACCTCTTTATTTTTAAAATAAAAAAAAAGGATTTTAAAAGTGTAATTTTAAATATAATCTTTCTGTCTGTGTGTGTGTTCATATAATTTGGGTCTTATTACTAAAGATACATCTGGGGAAAAAGTGTTATTATGGGATGGAGTTGTGCCTCACTTCTGTCTGAGCCAGCCTGTTTTGGAGAGAGGCAAAGCAGGTCATATCAGTGGTGAAATCATGTTGTGTGAAGTGCAGAGCTTCTGATGAGCTGTTCTCTTATCTGACATTACATATGAATAGAAAGCAAGTTGCCTGTAAAGCTTGCTTTAAATTTTAATAAACTGTAGAAAAGATAAGTGGTAATTTCCTGATGTGGATGCATCTAGTAGAGCCTGCTAAACCCAAATTCCAGGATCATAAATTTTAAAACGAATCTTTGTGGCTTGAAATTTTAAGCTGGCATGATAGATTTAAATTTTAGGGAAATAAATTTCCCTTCCTCTCCTCTGTCTGTATCAATCTTACTGAAAAACGACAAAAGATTCAAACTGGAGAACACAATGAAAATAACAGGAAGGGAGAGCAATAGAGGCCACTAATCCTCTAATTACTTTCTCTGAACACTGGGAATTGGGCTGCAGAATATCCTTCAGTACAATCTAGAGTAAGCTAAATTTATTCCATTCCAAAGCTGTAAAGGGAAGGATTTTGCTACCAACTCAGAATAGTAATGGGCCGTGGTGGTCTTTATCTGATGGCAGAGAAACAGATGTGGCTGCTCTGTGAATGTCTGTCTGCAGATTTGAATTTTCTGCCTCTTAATTACCCTGTGCTCGCCCTTTCACACCCTGGGGTTTGAAATGGAGCTAAACAATTCCATGATTTTATAAACCACGGGGCAGAGCCCTCTGCTCTGGGCATGGGGGCTGAGGATGTGGCACATTTACAGCAGAATTCACAGAATGACCAGGTTGGAAGAGACCTTAAAGATCATTGAGTCCAACCCAGCCCCAACACCTCAACTGAACCCTGGCACCCAGTGCCACATCCAGGCTTTGTTAAACACACCCTGGGATGGGCACTGCACCACCTCCCCAGGCAGACATTCCAGAACTTTATCCCCCTTTCTGTAAAAAACTTCTTCCTGATATCCAACCTGTATTAGGCAGTGACTGTGTTGGATTCTCCTATAAATTCCTTTTGGCTGCACACTGATATCAAAGCTGTTTAGTGGCAGACATGACCTGCATTTTGGCTCAAATGCTCTCAGCCAGTTATTTTGTGCCTGTTTTGCTCACTAGTGTGCTGTTGGTATTGATGTTTTCCCCAATCCCTCATTCCACACTGAAGTTCAATAAACTCACAAAGATGCTGAAGTTTTAAATGTGTGGTTTTCAGCTGAACCTCCCTCTGCTGGTGTTGCTTGTTTTGTGAACCTGGCTGGTATCTTGGACACAAAAATTCTGGAGTAACACTCAGGCACAAAACATTCTGAGATAAATGAATTCTAAATTTGGTTGTAAGCACTTTGTTGTGGTTCTGGTGAGTGACTGAGAATGGGATTTGCTTTCTCACTGTGTTTCTCAGTTTGCAGGGTGGGGAGGCAGTGCTGGTCCCACATCCCCCAGAGCCCTGACACCTCCTGGCTGCTGAGATGGTCTTTTTTTCTCCTCCCTTGTATAATTTAGAAAGGTTTGGGATTCAGGGCCAGCCTTGTTTTCAGTTTTGCACAGATTCAGAGGCAGCACCAGAGGGATTTACAGTTACTTATATTTTGGAATGAGCCTGGCAGCTGCACATGTGGAGAGGGAAGCTCCTTGCTTCCCACTTGTTAGCAACTTGATTTTTCAACTTCCGTGCAGCACGTAAATCAGGATTTAATTCTGACTGCTGTTTAATGTATTGTCTTGTTGACTTAAATCACATAAGTAGCTCAGTTAAACACAGTTCAGAGTGTGTGTGTGTTTTAAATACACTAAGTTGTGTGTCAGGAATGTGAGTAAGCTGTGAACTTTGCCCAGGAAGATGCTTGGTAATGTGTATAAATGAGAAATTGAAAGGTTACAAATAAATACTGTGTTCACTGTGCACTTGTAGGGCTAAAGAAACCCAAAGTGATTTTTTTTTTCCACATGCAAGATGTGAGCTGTTAACCTGTTAGTGAATTGAGAGCTCAGATCATCCTTTTTATCCCTGTAGGAGCCAGATCCTACAGATTTACCTGTTTTGTGCCTTCTGCCCCCAGAAATCCCTTGTAATAAGGATGCTCTGTTTGAAAAGTGGGTTTAACATACTTTTGCCCAGAGCCACTGTCAAGTTTGCCCAACTTGGTTCAAGCACCAGTTGAACTATTTTACAGGATATTTTTTTATTATTGAAAGTCTCCACGGAGGAAATTGCCGCAAAGTCCAGTTTGCAATGACTTGTTGTAATTCCTGCAGCAATCCCAGACCAGTAAAAAATGATCTGATTGCTTCTGGGTTTGTTCTGTCAGAGTGTTTTCTATCAGGACCATATTCCATAGTGTGATTTCTAGAAAGCAGCTTCTGTCCCTTGATGGGCTCTATAAAATCTTAACTGCTTTCTAGAAGCACTGAATGGCTTTTTGGCAAGAAGAATTTGCCTTCCCCCTCTTGAGAGAGTTTTGTGCAGCTGCTTAACAGGTCTGTTAAGGTAACTGTCTGGAGAGTCTTTGGCTGTCTTAATGTAAAACTGACTCGTGTCAGATGCAGTTTATGGATTCTGGGAGGTGTGGAATGATCTGCAGCTTCTCCTGGCGTTATTGTGTGCTCTCCTTGGCAGGCAGGCACAGCGTGGTGCTCAGGGGTGCTTTGATTCACAGAAGCATTCACTGCTCATGAGCTGAGTGTACAAATCTTTGAGGCTGTGGATTGATAGAAGCCCTTGAGGGGACTTTATCACTATATTTTTTTTGTCTGGCTTTTAGTTAAGCATTCTAATTTGTGGCTATTTTGTGTGCTTGGCATACCCAAATACATGAGTGTAGCCAGGCATCTGCTGCTTTTGTTCTGATGTGTATAAATGAATTGTAGACTGTTGGCACCAGAATGTTCAGTTACAAACACTGTTGCATCCTTCTCTAATTGCTGATATTTTTGTGGGTGTGTCAAGAGTTTTGGGGATGTGATCCAGCTGCAGTGACAAAATCATGTTTATGCCTTCATGTTTAAATCTGTAGTCTTCCTGGAGAAATCCTACTCTTAGGAAATTAATGCCAGGAGTTTTGGGGTCAGAACTTTTGCTTTCCAAAAAGTCACACGTGAGGGAAGGTCTCACTGGTGTCCAAAAAATTATCTTAATAATTTGAGTATAAGCTGAGAATAATACGGAGATCTAACCTGTAATACAGTGGAGGATCCCCATATAGTCTGTAGTGATCAGTTAAGACAATGAAAAGAGAATCCCTGCTGGAGTAAATAAGAAGTAGTGTGACTTTTTTTTTAAAGTATGGATAAGTTATTGTTGATTGCTAATATGAAAAAATGCAAAACTTCAAAAAATCTGCATGTGACAGTTTGATACAACACCACTGAAGGTCTCCTATGAAACAGATGAAACTCTGCATAGGACAGTGATAAACAGAAATGTTTCCTGAGGCTCCAAAGCAGCTGAAATTGTCCTCAACACAGGATTCCCAGCAGGCAGCTCTAGAGCAGCTGTGCTAGAAAGTGTCACAGCAATGTGCAGGCACAAATGTGTCCAGAGGAGCATTCTGGATTTTGGGAATGATGATTTATGCTTTGGATATTGGTGTAGCTGACACTGCTGCAGTTTTGTGTGATGCCTCTGAGCTGTTTCTGGCTCTGGTCTCTTTGGGGCAGGAAATTCAGCAAACTGACTAAAGGAGGAGAAACACAAATAATTCCAAAGATGGATGAAAGATCACTTGTAATATATTGTTACTGAACAGAAGAAAATGGAAGGAGAGAAGAAAGATTTTAAGGGCTGGAAAAGTGAAAAGGCAAGACTGGGAGGAAAACCATTCATAGGCTGGTTCTGTAAAGTGTTGGTTCACAACCACCAAAAGTTGGTGATTTACAAAGCAGCTCCTGAGCTACTGTGTCATGAAGTTGATGTGTGTTGGTATAAACTGGTATCTACTTTGAGCTGCTTTTACTTATTAGGGGGAACAACTGGGCTTGCAGAGCTGGTCAGGAGTCCTAGGAATGAAGAGGGATTCTGGTCTGGTCAGTGGCTGCAAAAATCATGGTTTGGACCCCTAACTTCAATCTGTGCAGTTTCACCAACACCCCCTGTGTGTTTTGAAGATGTTTTGAATACTCCCTTTTGTTTGAGGAGTAGGTTACTCTACATTCTTCTGAAAAGAAGAGTATAGCCAAGTGTTTTATCAGCCTGACTTAGCTTTACAGTAGCTTATCTAGGAAAAATGAGAAGGTTTCCTATCTAGGAAACTTTTCCCTTTCTGCCTCCTTCCTTGCTGCAGGACCCAACCATAGACTTAGGGAATGGCATGTTTTGATGCTGCCTGTCTGGAGAGGCTGCTGTGTGTGGTATTGGCTGCTTGTCTAAAACAACACCGATTCAGCAAATGGAGAAAAGGGTTTAACATCTGCCTGTTGAGTTGATAAATGGTGAAGTGCTCCAGTGGCAACACACAACCCCACATGTGCACTTGGAGCAGATGGCTTTGATGTGTGCTCCAGACAAATGTGCTGTCCCTTCTGTCCCCTCCAGCCTCAGCAGGAAAGGGTGCACAGAACAAACCTGGGAGTGCTTCAGAAGCCGTAAAAAATGTGAAGTGTAAATAAACCACACTGTGCTGACTTTGTTTCTGTGCAGTCATTGAGCTTTGAGTTTTGGGGGCTGATCTGCATTCAGGAAAGGGAAGTGGGGTGGGTGACCTGCTATTTTCATGCTTCAGCTCGTTCATTGTGACAGGGATTGCAGACAGTGCCACACGTAGGTCCTTTCAAAGTGACAAAATTTAATTTCTTTGGAGTGGCACGTTTCCTTCCCTACATGCAGTTACTGGCTCTTGGTCTTTTTTTTTTTTTGGTCATTTCCTAACACTCATTTAGTTGTCAAGAGAATATTGACAGCTGAAATATTAGAGACAGGCAAGGTGTTAACATTGATGTTTCAAAAATGACTGCATGGATGTTGTTGCAGTTGCAGTGTTTATAAAGAAAGGGAAAATCCTGGAAGAATGGGATTGTATGGAGCTGTGCAGGAGGCAGATGCAGAGTTAAAAGAGCTGGGCCAGTGGTTCTGGTTGATTCAGATATTTCAGTCTCTCCTACAGACACATTAAACCCATAAGTTTTCCATAATAATGTGTCTTTCTTTGCAGAAGACTGTAGGAAAATTACAGTATATATGTAATAGCTGTATCAGTGGGCAGAGGTCAGTGTAAATTTATTGAAAGGCTGTGTTAGAGAAGCAGCAATTCTGGGCAATTACTGTTAGGTTTGAGACTGAGTAAAATTGCAAACAGTCTTTAGCTAATGTTCTATTGGCGTTTGTCTTAATTTGCTGGGAAACTTCCCAAGTGGTGGACATGCTTTTCTGATGTGGGTAAAATATCAGTGGCTCATGCTCAGGAGCTTTTGTTACGTTTTCTTAGGATAACTCAGAGTCTGCTGGCTCTGGCAGCCAGTCTGTCCAAAAATCCAGTGGAAGTGGGATGTGTTCTTCACTTTTGAAGGCTTCCTTCCTTGCTGGCTAAAGCTTCCTTTTAAGTTGCAAGATCTTTTGTCTGACATCCCTGAGTGTTTCTTGTGTTCTCTTTTTATAAAAGCAATGGAAGGCTGGCAGCCAAGTCTGAAAGCATTTAACTCATGAAGGCTCTGCTGTCATTAATTTTAAACACGTCACTGTGGTGTCGGTCAGCTCAGCTACCAACAAAGAAAACTAAAGTGTTCCCATAAATCATTTTATTGTCCTAATCCAACCTAATTAACGAAACTAAAAATCCTATTCTGATGAAGCAGCCCTTCCTGTGAGACATCTGCCTCTTTCTTAATGGATTTTAGCTTTTATTTCTGCTATAGTGCACAAGAGTTGGTGACCATAATAACGTTAAGTCCCTCTTACCCTCTTTGGGGAGCTCACCTGCCACAAGGGAATTAATTTTAAATTTCCAAATGCAGAGATTTTTTTTTTTTTCATTCCTTGGAAACATGGTTTGCAAGCCAGGAGGAAGCAATAAAATCTCTATTTCTAGAAGTCGATTAGACTTGTTCCCTGCAAGCTTTGCAAGTTAAGGGCACTGAGAATTTTGGGATCTGCTTCTGTAGTTCATTGGCAGGCTCCTGACATGGAAGGTTTGGCTTAACAGTGTTAAGTTGATGTAATCGTGCAGTGAGCTCCTGACCTGTTCTTGAACTCTGGGGCTGGAGGTGGCTCAGGGGAATGAGCAGTGCTGTCAGTGTGCTGGGCTTTGCTGTGGCACTCCAGGACATGATCCCAGGCAGGGAACATCTGGCTGAGCGCAGATAGAAATTCAGTGTAGGAGAAAAAGGTGGAAATTCTGACTAAAGAGCTGTTTCTACTCTTGAGGATAATCTGTTGAAGATTTGTTTAGTTTAGTTCCCACCTTTTTCTCTATCTTGGCTGAAAAAGCAGAGCACTAAGAAACACTGGTTTTAAATATAACCTTGATATATTCTTATTCCCTTTATCTACAAGGTGCCTTTACATGGGGTGAGGCAATTTGATTTTCTCCCTTCTTGAAATGATGATAAAACTGATAGCATCCCCTTTCCAGGGGAGTGAGCAGAGAGCAAAGAATTCAGATGGACTGAGATATTCCAGGGGCTGGCAGAGTTGCAGTGTTGCTGCTGGGAAAGCAGACTGTGTTTGATCTCTATTTGATCTTGGCTCCTCTGAGACCTGACACATTTGTAAGTCATAGCCTTTAGCTGCCGCTTTGATTGTGAGGGCAAAGTGCTGGAACGAGGTTTTGTTCTCAAAACGGAGAGAAAGGAGCAAGAATGAAAAAGTGTGTATAAGGAGGCAGGGGAAAACCAAGGCCAAGTGTAATTCCAGCCAGCAGGAAGGATACAACTGGAAACTTGAGCTACTAGCAAAGTTGAAAAATGAAAAATAAAAAAAAAAAGAACATTTGCTTGGGCCATGTTGTTGTGAGGTCATGGGCCTTCTCCTTTCAGTCTCTGTTAAAATTGGGCAGTTTTGATCCAAAATCACCAGAACACAAATCTTGAGGTAGTGGGGGGAGCTGTGGGGTTTGCCTGGAGCAATAGGGAGGAATCTTCCTGCTCACCTCAAAAGCAGGTTCAGCATCCAATGGGGCTTGGAGCCTCCATCTGGGAAGCCCCATGGGGATGGATGGATTGCTGTGCAAACATGTGAGCCCTGTCTTGGAAAAGTGCTGGCCAAATCTGTCCCTTCATACCACGTAGAATATGGCACTCAGGGTTCCCTTCCTGCTTTTCTTTGGCATTTGGACTTTTAAAAACCCCTCTGCCCCACTATGGACATAGTCACTAGCAGTGGAGTAACTCTGGAAAAGTCTCTTGCTGCTGTTTGTTCCCCCTGTTCCTCCACAGGATTTTTGACAGTTCACCTTCACTTTGCTCTCTGTTTTCTCCAAAGGGAATTACTTGAACTCAGCACCTTGAGACAGTTAAATGTAGAAAACTAAGTGTTGTGTAGCAGCTGAATTCACCCAGCCTGTGATTCCCCACCAACATTCCTGCTGGACAGGGGGTGGGATTTTCTGTGGCCAGCCTGGAGCCACATAGTTTGGATTGGCTTGGTAGGCTCAGGCTATGGATGTTAGTGAGGTTTTCCAGCATTTGTATCTGTTGGAAACTAATTTTTTTTTCCTGTTCAATTTATAATTTTCATTCAACTTTTAAGAACCTGAAAAATAGGAACAAACTGCTCAAGTAAAGGGGCCCGAAGTGCTGGAAGTGCCTGAAGGAAGATTTCCCTTCCCTCACTACTCAGGTGAAACCACAATGCTGGGATTTATGGTTGGATTTGATGATCTTAAAGGTGTTTTAAAACTAAAATGATTCTGCAATTCCACTCATTCAAAAGCATAGTAGATTCTAAGAAAAAGCTTTGACAATACCCAGTTTTGCTCTGGCAGATCTTGGCAGCCTTGGAGTGCAGGTGAAGAGGCAGAGGTGGAGTTTAGTGCCAGGTTCTTGTTTTTCCTTGTCCTTTTTCCTGCCTGGAATGTGGACATGGTGTTGTCCAGCCTGAAATTCTGAATTTATCAGTTAGAGCTTGTGAAGCTTCTGTAATTCTTGTAGGAGTGTCAGGGCTTTTCTCAAAACTTCAGTTGCTACACCAGGGCAATTGTGTGACAGCATCGAGGGGTTTTGAGGAGGGAATCCGGCTGACAGGAAAAACAGGCTGAAAATTTGAATGCTAAAAGCAGTAAAAAGGCAAACTCATTATTTTGGTTGCAAAAACCCCAGATTTGTGCAATCAATCTCCAGACTCTTTTGGGACTTGTAGTAGTGTGGTTCTATTATTTCCTCAAGCAGTCAAAATCCTTCATGATTTTGCCTGTATCTGCATTCCACTTGCAATAGTGTTTTATTAGGAGTCTTAACTTCCACTGTTTTGTGTAGTTCCTAAAATACTGTTACTTGTCTGTTGTTTAATTTTATTTTTTGACTTGGAAGTGGCCAATTGCTTTGAGAGCAGCTCTTAAAATATCTGTAAAGTGTCTGAATTGGAGTAACTATTGGTGCTGAGCAAGCTATGAAAGCACACAAGTTGAAACATTTCTCATAATGTTCTTGCCTTTTTCCAAAAATGATTACACAATTCCAGGAAATTAAACATAGCATTTCTTCACTGAAAATAACTGGGTATAAATAATAGAAAACAAAGGGGAGGGGGAGTACATGGGGAAGAAAAGTTGGGAGGGGAAAGGAACACACAGAGAAAAGAAGATTATGTCCTACCCTGGAATTTCAGAGGACACGCTGACCCTGGTCAGTATTATTAATGTATCTAAGCCTTGAGCTCTGTAGGCGTAGGGCACGACCTGACTCAGTAATTCAGGAAGTCCTTTTTGTGTGTTTCCCTCTGTGTTTTTTCCATCAGACCTTAAAACTTTCAACTTAGGTTCTCAGCAAAGCTGCCAAGTGATGCAGGAGCTTGTCTGACACAAGGATGAGCTTGGGGCACACGTCCCTGCCTGGGAGTTTTACCTGGGTGCTGGTGGCTGGAGCTGCAGTCAGGACTGCCACATTTACACTCTGCCTCTGCTGGATTCCAGCTGCAACACAGATTTGTGGAAATGAGTGAAATCTTGTGTAGGAAAGCTGTTCCTTTCTGATCTTTGAAATGGTGATAGCTGATAATATGAGTATGAACTGATTATTGATACATTAAGCATAAAACTTGAGGTGTAAGGATCTCCTGTTTATTTCTTTATTTCACTTCATTTTTTTTCTTCATTTCTTTATATCCTGAGAACACCTTTATTTCTTTTGTATCCTAGGGGCACCTGAGACCTGTCCAGGGTTTGAGATCCCTTTCTGAGTTGTCAAACAGGCACAGAGGAAGACCTTTTGAGAGCCCAGCTCAGTGTCCTGGCAGGTCACAGAGTGTTAGTGACTTAATCCAAACTGCATTTCAGTGCCATTTGTTCTTGCAACTGTGTGCCACTGTAGTGGTTATTACAAAATACTATAAATAATCTGGGAAATTCAGAAGCTGGCTATTACTGATTACCAAGTGTGTTTACATCACTTCTCAGCTGTTACAATGCCTAGTTTTGTTAAAAGCTTTATTGCAGAAAAGAAGTACTGGGAAAGGTTTTATTGCCTAATCCTAGAATGGTTGGGTGGGAAGGGACCTTAAAGATGATCCAGTTCCACCCCTCTGCCATTGGAAAGGACATTTTCCACTAGAGCAGGTACTAGAACTTCCAGCAAGAGGCACATTGTAAAAGCATTGTCTGGTTGTAAATGCATGAGGTTTGCAAGAAACAGTTCTTCCATTACGTGTTTTCAATAATTCTGTGTCAAATACTCTTGCTAACCCTTAGTAGGCTTTTAGTATGCACATAGATGTTTTTAGTACCTCCAGCATTCAGAAGGATTTTTAATGATTTGTTCAATAATTGATGGAGCTTTGGCATAATTTAGGCTTTTGTGAGGGATGGCAGGCAGATGAGTAGAATATATTTAGTTGTTTAGTTTAACCATCCCTCTCTGTGAATGCTTTAGGTGAAAAACAGAACAAAGGAAAGGAGCAGGTGAGAGAACTTCTTGGAGGAAATTATCCCCTGAACTGAAAACTGGAGAAAGCCTTAATTAACTTATTAATTCATTGCTTAAGTGTCTGCAAAGTGTTTTCTGAGCAGTAACAGTCATTACCTTACAGAACTGTGTGTGGTTATATGGACCTTTATATTTACAGCTATTTCCCTGTTAGCCAAGAGATTCAGTTTCTCAGCTCGTTTCCCTCAATCTGGGTGAGATAAAGCAGAAAACAGGAGCTGTCCTCTTGCTGTCTTCTTTTAAATACTGAAATCCTTTTTAATCTTTGATGCTAAATCCATATCTGTAGACACCAGTCTACTTTGACAGGTAGTAAGAAATACCCTTTAATGAGGAAAACCACACTGAAAGTCTGGATTTTGTCACCAGCTGTATAAAATTGCTGGGCTCTTTCTGATATAACCAGAAATTTACTTCACCTGAAGTCCTGGCTTTTAACTGGAAATCAGTTCTATTGTTCACTTACTTCAAAAATAATGCCAAAGCTCCCTCAGCTCCAAGTCTTTGCTAGGGTACAAGTTGCTGGAAGGGTTAGGAGTTCAATATCGTTTCAGAGAAAAAAAAGTGTTTGGAAAAAATACAATATTTTTTATAAATAAATATATAAAAATTATATTCTGTATGTAAAAATGTATATAAAAATGTAAAAAAAAGTATTGGGTGCTTCTGAACTAGAAACAAACAAGAGCAGCTTGGGGTTTTCCATTAAAAACAAACAAAAGAAATCCTATTGTATGTGCTTACCCAACCTTGTAATAACATGTTACAATACACTGCTTTTCCTGATCACAGCAAAGGTGTTTATGTAGAAAAATGATTTGATTACAATATTTTTGTGTGTAATAGACATTTTTTTTTTTTTTTTTTAATGCCCAGGCAATCAGCTCAAAAGGCCACCACAGCATCTCTTACACATTATCCAGAACCCAGACAGTTATAGTGGAATACATTCATGACAGAGATACGGACATGTTTCAGGTAAGGCTCTAAGATACTTGGATTGTTTTTTAAAAGCAACATAAGAAACCGCAGTTCTGCCTTATCCTCTGGGTATTCTCTGTGACCTGTGGGATTTCCACAGTCTGACCCAGCTGCATTCATATGGGAGCACTTGGAAATTTTGCATTATTCTACTCTTTGCAAACCCACAGCAGCATCTGTTAATAGTCTTACTGACTTATTCCTTTAATTGTACTCTGCCTTTTCTCCAAAGACAAACTGTACTGGAGAGGAAAGTGTGCTCTGTTTGGATTAATGAATTAGCACAGAATTACACTCACCCCCCTGCAGATAGTCACGTAGCTGGAGTAAAAAGAAAGAAGGAGGAGTAGGACATGGGATGGGGAAAAGGAGGAAGGTAAAAGGAGTTGGGCAGTAGGGGAGACAAACCAATGATAAATGATATTTATCATTTCACTCAGTATGATGAGTTCTGAGGGTTGTGCAGGTTCCTCAGGGGGTGTGGGCTGAGTTTCTCTAAGCTCCCATCTATTGTCCAGCACGTGCTCAGTGTCCCCTGTCTGCATTTTTGTTTTTCTGCATCATTTACCAGTGTAGTAACCTAAGTGATTTTCTTGTTCCATGGTTATTTTTATGTATAATAAGAGAGCAGAAATCCTGTGTGTACTTAGACTTCAAATTTGGGGAGCCCAAACATGCCAAACAACACTTTTCATTCTAGACTGGTCAGGTCTGTGTTATCTAGAGCATCTCACCAGGAATGGTTATCCTTCCTCATTCAGCCTTTCATATTTAGAAGGGTCAGCAGCTGAGTGCTGTTGACAGAGAGGAAATAACTCTTTGGAGGTGTTGTTGCTTCTCTTGACTTCTGTGTTTTGCTCTATATTAAATTTTCCACTGTGTCTGAAGCTATTAGGTCCAAATAGGAATTGATTAAAACCCAGTCTTATTCATTTGCTGCAGAATGAAGGATTGAACAGCCAGGATGAACTGAAATAGGTTTTTCAGATGTTGACTAGTGAAAGAAAAATGTAACCCATCCATTGGGGTTACTGTGTGATGCTTGTTTAGCTCTTGAGTAGCTACAGCACAATTTTTTCCTGTATATAAATTTTGAAAAGCCATTTTTGAAAGCTGGATTTTTCCTCTTCTTGAGTGCAGTGAAAAATGAATTAAGAGTTGTAGAACAGCTGCTTTTTCTGGGCATTCTCTATAGACTTCTATTGCATAGTGTCCTAGTGGTGGGTACAGCTTTTTTTTGGGGAATAAAGACACCATTTCAGTCTTGGGGTGTGGTGGGGGGTCCTGCTGGGACTTGATCTCAGTGTGACCTCGAGTGCTGTGTCCTGGTTCAGGTTTCTGCTCTCTGGCTCTTTCCTGAGGATTGCATTCCATGCATTGGCCTGCAGGAGTGGTCTGCTGGGCTGTGGCAATAATTCCCCCCTGAAGCTGTGCCAGAGCAGCTGAAGAGGTTTCCATTATTTATTTGAGCCATTCGATTTTAACTGTTCTCATGAATCTGTTGGAGAAAAGTTCCTTGACGATGTTTAGTGCAGCCCTGTGGTACATGATGACAAAATTCATGTTTGTTGATCCACAGAGCAGAGTTTCCTTGTTGGTCAGGCATCACTTGGACAGACAATGGAGTTTGATGTTCTCTTTTCTCAAGATGTGTTCTTGGCTTGTGTAGGATGTGGAAGTTGAAAAGGGAAGGATGTTTCCTGGACCACAGGATTATCCTGAGCCTTCAGGCCCTGCTTTGACTGCAGTTAACATGTATTATCCTGGGCAAATCTTGGCTTTTTGTTCTTTATTCCCACTGTGCTTCTTGAGCTGTTGCTTTGCTGTGTTGTTTGTAGTTTTGTTTTTTGGGTTTTTTAAATGTAACTATATTATGAAATCTGTGTGCAAATGCTGCTGTGCACCTTTGCCTGAGTGGCACCCAGGTCAGATTTCTTCATTTATTTACAAAAAGAATGTAGAAATGTGTTCCTCTGGCATCTCCCAGGCTCTGCATGCTCCAGCATCCACGTGCTGCTATAAATGAAGATTTTCCTCAGAGTTTAACCACTCTGTTGATGATGCATTAGGTGAAGTTGAAGCTGTTTCTTCATGGTTTGATGGGGTGAAAATGGGTTGATTACATCTGCTCATGCCACTACAAAACCCAAAATGTGCAGCTCCTACCCTAAATAACCACAAGTTTATACAAGTAGCAGGTACATTCAATACAAAGGATTGATTTTTTTCTGAAAAATGACCCTTCAGAAGATGCAGAATCCAATTCTCACTCTCACCAGAGTGAAATTCTGTCGAAGTCCAAGAACCTGCAGCTGTTAAATTCTGTGCTGGCAGAGTTTTCTTGTCAGGAGCAGTGTTTTACTGACAGCAGCAAAGCCACTGCCTGCCTCTCACACAGTTTAACAATCACCTGCACAGGACACAACTCTGCTGCTTCTGCAGCACCTGGCACATTTATGGGTTCTTGTTGGAAGTAACTTGGGGAAATCAGATGACACAGTTAACAAGAAGGGTCCCAAAGTAAAGCCTGAAGTTTGAGAAAGAAGAAAGTGTTCTGTGCTGTGGTGGAAAGTGAGAGAAAAATGAGTGATGAAGTGTGTAAAGAGCAGCTCTGAATAATGGACTGGCTCTGTAGTGGCTGTGGTCTGGCTGCAACTGCAGATGAAGTAAAAGTTCTGCAGGGTGGATGTTGATAGCATCAAGTTTTTCATTTATTCCTTAGGCACTTGCTTTTCAGGTGATCTCAAACCCAAATTCATGATTTAATACAGAGATTGAGAAAATTGCCAGATTTTGAAGGCCACTTTTTCAAATAAATTCAAATGCTGAAAAGTAGCACAATACATGAGATTCATCCTCTAGAAGGCTTTCTCAACTGGAAAAGGGAAGAAAGCCAAATATTTAAAATATTTGATTTTGCACAGATATACTTGTGACACAAATGGGATAAGTACTGAAGTGTTTATATAAAATACTACATATCATTCTAGAGATTTAAAAAAGCACATAGATGCATTGTTATAGATCTTAACGGTTATATCAGAAGAAATTGGAATTTCATGGTGAATGATTAGTGTGATGTAAGGCTGGGAGCACACACTTGTGTGCTTTGTCATCCTTTAAGGAAAAATGAGGCAGATTTTTCTCTAATTGCATCTAAAAGCTTTGAGAGAATGATCTATTTCAGAGACTGCAAGAGGCAGAAACTTGTTATGAACAAATTAATTTCATATTTGTTATTGATTATCCTTTAAGAGACTCCATGTACAGATGGAGAAGAGTCAAAAGTTATTCATGAGGTTCCTGCTGCTGCTCAATGCTGACTCCTAGCAGGAATTGCTTTGGATGGGAAATAGAAACCTGGTAGAAATAATACTGTAAAAGGAAGAAGAATATTGCTTTGTAAGATTTAGCTTCAAGTTGTCAAGTTATATAAATCAGGAATATCCCGTATTAAATAGTTTCTAAACTCTCTCTCCTGGGTATTCTAGTAGACACTTTCTGTGAGAAATTGAAATGTAGACTTTTGATTAGGCCTTGTTGAGTATTTCCTGTGCAGGGAGCTGATCCCATTTTCTGCCTGTGCTGAGCCCTGTGATGTGGAGCCAGTAACTAGATGTGTCACTGGAGACAGGAATTCTGACATGTCTTAGACTGCAACCTGCAAACAGAACTGGAAGGAGAAGCACAGCAGAGATCCCTGCACTATTCTTATCAATCCAGTTGTGACAAGGCTTAGGTGTGGATAATATTCATTTCCTTGACTTGTGAACAATACTTCTTTAAAGCAGGTTTAGTTTGCAGAGATGTTTGTTAATGACAGAACCATACATGGCTCCCCATCAAGATCTGAGCAGAATGGAACTTCTGGGGGGACAGTGAGATCATGTTTAGTGAGGAGGTTATTTAATATCAATGTAGATACCTGAATAACTGAAGGTAGTTTCATGTGAAGAGTATTCCTAATTCTGTTTGATCACAAGGTGTCTGTAAAATTAATATTCTGTTCCACTTCTTGTTCCTCAGCTCCACTTTCCCAGTTAAGCTCAAAGTTGGTGTAACACTAATTTGCCTGTAGAGATATTGATAAAGCCTCACTGTCTGTCTGGCAATCAGATCCTTCCATCCATGTAGTCATGAAGTTTTCTGTGCCAGATGTTTCCAGATTGACAATTAAAATTTTTAGCTGACAAGACAGAAAAATCTTCCCGTCTACTACTGAGTATGCTGAGTCTTCCTATCTACACACTACTGGGTGTGTTTCATTTCTGCTCAACTCAAAAAAGTTTTTAAATTCTGTTAATCATGCATGTGCATGATTAGGGATAAATTTCAACATAGGGTGGGTTTTGCCTGACAACTCTTCTTTCAGGGACTACAAATCCCAAAAACATGAAGGTGGGTAGCTCTTTGTTATGACACATCAAAATAACCAAGTTCTGTGTCTAAAAAAAGTCCTTTATTTTCATGGCAAATGTATCTGGAACTGGAAAATGTGAATAAAACTTGTCAATCCAAGTTAGTGCTTTCTCAACTGGCAGAATGTAGTGGTAAGTAATTTGCAGTGGTTGGATGAGGAAATAGCAAGGTGATAATATATTTTTGGTGACAATACTCTGATCAAACAGATCAGCTGTGCTGATCTGTTTCAAGCAAGCATGAATATCACTTGTGGTAAGTGAAAATTTGTCATTCCATGTCTGTAATGTATTTCTGCCTAGGACAAATGTGGAAATACAGGTTAGTCTCTGATTGGTCTTGTCATCCAGAAATTCAGTAGACAGAAGTTTGCTGATATCATCAGTATTAACCTGGTAAAACTATGTCCTCAATGCTTCATATTTCTGTGGGTATTTCTATTTATACCATTATCTTAATTTTTTTGCAGGTTGGGAGGTCTACAGAAAGCCCCATAGACTTTGTAGTAACAGACACTATTTCAGGATATCAAAATAATGATGAAACCCAGATCACCCAGAGCACCATCTCCCGATTTGCCTGCAGGATTGTTTGTGACAGGAACCCACCATACACAGCAAGGATCTTTGCAGCTGGCTTTGACTCGTCTAAAAATATATTTCTTGGTGTAAGTACTTCTAATAATGATGTTACAAGCAAGCTCTGGTTAATATTCTGTTACTTTCAAGCCCCCAAATCTCCTTGTACTTGTTGATAACTTGTACTGTCATTAGACTTTTATTACTCCAATGCACCAGCTTCAGTGTTAAATAGAAACTGCATTTTTATGTGCCTGAGTTATCACCAGCAGAGACTCGTGGTCATAATTGTCTTTGACAATGAAGCTGCACTTTAGGAACTGTTAGAGGATTTTCTTTAGGTTGGTTTGATGCATTTCTGATAATCCCTGTCACACATAGGAAAAAGCAGCCAAGTGGAAAAACCCTGATGGCCACATGGATGGATTGACAACCAACGGGGTGCTGGTGATGCACCCCAAGGGAGGCTTCACGGAGGAGTCCAAGCCCGGGGTGTGGAGGGAGATCTCTGTCTGTGGGGACGTCTACACGCTCCGGGAGACCAGGTCTGCTCAGCACCGGGGCAAACTGGTGAGTGGGAAGTTGTTGGCTTTGGTTTTTTTTTTTTTTTTGATTTTTGTTGAGGTTGGGATTGAAGGTATTTGAGATGATAGTTTGCATTTGGACTCAGGTGTTTGTTATTTTTTATCACTGTCACAGTCTTACAGCAGTGAGTTCTGTAGTTTTTCATTAACAAGGCACAAAAATGGTTAACTATCTCTTGTTACAAGGTTTTTTAAGGCTAAACTATCTAATTAAGAAATGACACCTAAATTATTTTCACTTTTAACCCAATAACTAATCACTCCAAACCCGCACTGCAGACTTTTCTGTCCAACTACAAAATACCAGCCAAACCCATGAAGAAGGTAAAGAAGAACAACCTGCTTCTGCCCTAAAACTTCTATCTTACTTCCTATTTATTACTATATTCTAAAACCCCAAACTCTGAGTTTTCCACCCTGTGATATTACACATTTCTAACCAGCTACACACCTGTGATCTCAGTGCTGTCAGTCAATTTTGGAAGCCTGTTCCATGGCTTCAGGTCAACTGTAGTGTTCTCCAGGAAGTCAGAGTCTGTAGAGAAAGTCTAAAATTTCCAACATCCAGAACTCCATCAGGAAGTGACTGAAATTAATGAAGGAGTACTGTGGATGTGACAGTCTGGTCAGAGAGACAGAAAGCTAGATCAGCTTTCCCATGAATCAGTCTGGGAAGTTTCAGGGAGCTGGAAGGAATGATAATCAAATGGAAACAATCCACAGGTGGTGTTTTGTAACAAGCTGTTTTCTCATAAGGTTGTTTACAAATGGGTGTCTTCATAATTAGCCAATGGTGATGGTGTTTTGATTAAAGGACTAATCAGGTCCACCTGTAGAGACCTAGAGTATAAAAAGGAATGGGTTCCTAATAAAACTGTTATTTGCCTTCTGAAAATGCATGGAGTGTGTCACTCTTTATCAGTGTCACTTCTGACTCAACGGTGACAGGGTATTTGTTTTCTTTGCTGTGAATGCAGGCAGGTACAGGGTGGCTGGCCCTGAGCAGTGGCACTGTGAGTGTGTAAATCTGTGTATTACAGCAGATTTTGCACTGCTGTTCTGTTCCTGAGTGTGTGGGAGAAGATTCAGAGCTTTCTGCTAATGCCACTTTTCAAACTGAAATAGCGCAGAGTGTAAAAGCAAAATAAACTCTGCTCTGGGATCTCCATCTCTGGAATGTTCTCCAGGGACATGGAGATGTCTGAAGTTGCTGCATGGGGAGCTGTCTTTTGCAGTACTGCCAGAAGAGTCCACTTTTGTGCAAAAGCAGTTTGGGTAAGGCAGCTTCTGTTTGATTTACCTGCCACTGGGAAGATAAGAGGAGCCCTGGAAGTATATTCCTGTTTTCTCCTGTGAGGCAGGATGAGCTTTGCCTTTGCCAGAAGTGAGGGATTTCAGCTGCCAGGGACTTGTGACACATAAAACCAGAAGAGAAGTTCAATGAAGTGACTTTGCAACTCTGCCATTGGCTTTGCAGAAAACTGACTGCAGAAAGAGTTAGGGGAATGGAGTTGGGCTGCTCTGCTTTCAGCAGACACTCTTCAGGACATAAATTGCTTTGTCACTGATGGTGGCAGGCAGATGTTGCCTGGGGACTTGGACAGATGATGTGGCAATTGCAGCCTTTGTGGTTAGCAAAACACCTTTTTAGTGCTGCTAAAGCGAGGCACAGCAAAACAAATGAATCCCCCTCCCTGCATCCAAAACGAGTTGAATTCTCATTTAAATAAAATTGGCATGGCACACTGGTATTGATGTGATCAGTATTGCTTGATTGGGTTCATAAAACCAGATGCAGGCTGTATAATGAATTGAACACGTTGCATATGAGGGAGCTTTTTGTTTTGCTGTTTGTGAAGGAATTATCTGAAAAGAGCATCAGATCAAGGCTTCTCTCATCTCTACTTGAACCACTACATTTTACTGCTGGAATTACTTGGCGCTGGTGACCTCTTATCTGTAGTCTGTATTGTACCACTGAGGTGTTTTGTGCAAGGATGATCCACAGTTAATCTGTGAATTTAAACTGGATTAAAATGTAAATGCTAAATTGGTTGTCATTCATAGTATTCTTAGGCAGATGTGATGATTTCATGTGACCTACTTAATGTATTTGTTTGTATTTGGCTGTTTGTTCTGCATTAGTGGTATTTTCTGCATACTTTCTGTGCATAAAGCCAGGCAGTAGGTCTGTTTTTCTCTTTAATTTTATAAAGAGCCTTTTTAATATATATTCATCACTAATGAACTGATAGCAAAAGCATGGATTGCTTATATGTTTGTGACATTAAAATAAAGAATGTTTTAGTCAGGTACAATGTGTGTTTGGCATAATCCCCTGAAAATGTTGTAAGTACCTGCTTTTAATCAGAGAGAAGCCTTTAGGCAGTGCATGCTGGGGCTGTGTTTGCTTGGAATACATTAAATAAGAGGGCTAATGAGTGGGGTGGGTAATTGTTCATAAGCTGAGCCCGTGTGACTTCAAATTTGTCACCTGAGAAATTCAGCTGGTGATTCTGTCTGCTGCAGTGCTAAGCCATGCAGGTACCTGTGCTGCTGCTGAGGCACACTCTGGGAGCTCATGCTTCTGCAAAATGCTTGACCCTTGCCACAACCCCTGAAAAAATGGTATCTGAGAGGCAGGACAGCTGGCCTGTCCTGGGTAGCAGTTTTTAGTCCAAAAAGGACTTTTTTTATTTTACTGTGTGAGCAGCTTCTGTCAGTGTTATGTGGGCAAAGAATTCCAGGAGAGAATCTGCTAATGCAGCCCTCAGGGAATGGCGCGTCTTTTCTTCAGTCTATCAGGACTTACTGAAATATGACAAAGGAACAGAGAATCAATATTGGAGAAAAAAAAATGCGTGCTCAGGGGCCCAGAGACTGTATAATAATTTATATTGCAACTGCAAATGCAAATCCCCTGTACTAGCACAGAATAAGAGAGCAGCGCTCGTTTTAATCCTAGATATAGGTTAGGAGGTGAGGTGGATTCAGGACAACAGTAAGATAAAATTAAGCAGGTTAAATGGTGAGAAAAGGGGTTGTGGTGTCTTTGTGGTATTTGTGAGGTCTCCAGGACGAGGGAAGAGATGAGAATCTGACTTCATGTTCTCAGAGGGCTGATTTATTATTTTATGATATTATATTATATTATATTATATTATAAGAATGCTATACTAAACCTATATTAAAGAAATAGAGAAAGGATACATCAGAAGGCTTATGTCTTGTTTGATGATATTATGTTGTATTAAAAGAATGCTATACTGAAACTATACAGAAAGGATCCATCAGAAGTCTAATTTATTATTTGATATTATAGTATATTAAAAGAATGCTATGCTAAACCTATACTAAAGAAATAGAGAAAGGATACATTAGAAGGCTGATTTATTATTTGATGATATTATATTAAAAGAATGCTATGCTAAACCTATACTAAAGAAATAGAGAAAGGATCCATCAGAAGGCTTATTAACAAGAATGAATAATAAAAACCTGTGACTCCTCAGAGCCTTGACACAGCTGGACCGTGATTGGTCATTAAAATAAAACAATTCACATGAGACCAATCAAACAATCACCTAGCACATTCCAAAGCAGCAAAGCACAAGGAGAAGCAATCAGATCATTGTTTACATTTCTCTTGGAGGCTTCTCTGCTTTCCAGGAGAAGAAATCCCAGCGAAGGGATTTTTTTCAGAAAATATCATGGTGACGAAGGGATTTTTCAAAAAGTATCACGGTGACAGTGTGTGTAAAAGCTCTTTGTGTCCTGCCACCAGGTAGAAAACGAGACCAACGTGCTGCAGGACGGCTCCCTGATTGACCTGTGCGGGGCCACGCTGCTGTGGCGGACGGCGGACGGGCTCCTGCGCTCGCCGACGCAGAAACACATCGAGGCTCTGCGGCAGGAGATCAACGCCGCCCGGCCCCAGTGCCCCGTGGGCTTCAACACCTTGGCCTTCCCCAGCATGACCCGCAAGGACGTGGTGAAGAAGAAGGACGTGGAGGAGAAGCAGCCTTGGGCCTACCTCAGCTGCGGCCACGTGCACGGCTACCACAACTGGGGCCACCGCAGCGACGCGGAGGTGAACGAGCGCGAGTGCCCCATGTGCAGAACCGTGGGCCGCTACGTGCCCCTGTGGCTGGGCTGCGAGGCCGGCTTCTACGTGGACGCCGGGCCCCCCACGCACGCCTTCACCCCCTGTGGACACGTGTGCTCCGAGAAAACTGCCAAATACTGGGCCCAGATCCCGCTGCCTCACGGCACCCACGCCTTCCACGCCGCCTGCCCCTTCTGCGCCACGCAGCTCACCGGAGACAACTGCGTCAAGCTCATCTTTCAGGGCCCCATCGACTGAGGAACCGCACGGAAATGACCACAATAAAAAGTTTTTTTGAACGGTTTACTGTGAAGATTTTTTGCCACTAATTCTAGATTTTACCTTTTTTTATAATGTTGTTAATATAGGGGGTTGGTAGGGTGGGGATGGAGGGACCGTGGTGGGATTGGGATACATTGATACCTGGAACTCGACAGATATCAGTGGTGTTGCATGCTCGAAAGCAGCATATTCATGGAGTCTTCTTGGTCAAATTGTAGTATATTTGTAATCTTTTTATTAGTACCCTGGATCAGAAAAAGGTGTCTTAAATGATTTTTTTAAGCTAAGATTTTTTAATGGAAAGGTTTTTTCTTCTAAACTTTGACAAGCCTTTAAAACCTATTTTTCAAATCTAGAAGGAACATACAGAATGTAACTGTCTTTAATTTGCAATATAATTTAACTTGAATAGTTTCTCAAGGAGCAAATACAGAATGTGTGGACAACCATAGGTGAATGTTCACTAGAGATAATTGGATATGTAGGAGAAAAATTAGCTGCCTAAAGTGTAGAGGATAAAAGCTATTAAAATATCTATTATGGTATAACACAGCTGGCCAAAAAGGCATCAAAGATTACTTGAAACTGAGGAAATCCTCTTTGCATTGATTTCCTTTCAGTGTAGTAGATATCCACTGGCTATTAGGTATGGGAGATGGCTGATTATTTTCTGGTTTGGTTTGTTTTTTTTTCCATTTAACCTGCATCTGGTGAAACCACTTTGCTCTTTTCCATACTCAGCTCTGGGGTTTAAGCTGATGTTCTGTGTATGTGTGGTCTGGCATTTTTATTTCTGCTTTGCTTGCCCTCAGTGCTCTTTACCCTGACCTTTGGGTGAGTGGAGGCCACAGATTCCCAAAATGGTTTAGGTTGGAAGGGACCTGGGCAGGGACACCTTCCACTGTCCCAGGCTGCTCCAAGCCCTGTCCAGCCTGGCCTTGGGCACTTCCAGGGATCCAGGGGCAGCCACAGCTGCTCTGGGCACTCTGATGGAGCCAGAGCTGTGTCCAGGCTTTGCTGCAGTGATGAAGGGTGGTGCCACAGCAGGAGGTTTAGGTTCAGCTGGTACAGAATTTATTTCCATAAACCTGAATTTAGGAAAGCACTTAGTCTGTCTTTAAATCTGGGCCCATGGCTGGAACTGTTTAGATTCTCAAAAGCTTCAGTGCATTGTGGTTATTTGCTGTTAGGTTTTGAAATAAAAAAAAAAGCAATTTAAGTTATTTTTTAAGCTCACTTTAAAGCATTTTCACTAGAAGGGAGAGCATCATTTCCAGTTCAGCTGAGCATTTTTTGTTCACTTTTCAACTTGCTGCCATCTGTCACCTTTTCTTTTGCAGATTGAGTTGTGTTTGTATCTCTTTTTTCCCCCAAATGTTTGCAAATCAAACAACATTCAAATGTAATCAAATATATGCACTGGGGTGGTACATCTGAAGTGGATCACTTGAAATTCGTGACTTTTTAAAAGAGCTGATAAATGTTTACTATGGAAATAATTAAATCAGAATTTCATATGAGGTGTACCCTGCCCACTGTTAGACTCATTTCATGCAGAATGATAACTCTTTGATTTGTGGTTTTTTTTTCCTTTATGCTTTCTGTACTCTTGGTATCTGAGGTATCAATCTATCCAGGTTTTTAAAAAAAAATTTTGGGAGAAATCTATAACATCTCTAGATGAAATTGATCATTCAAGCTCAGTTCTGTTTAATCAACTATAGCTTTTTGCTATATTTGTGCCCTTTGTATAAATATATAATTTATATGATTTTAATATATTCTGTATATAGATATACTTGAATTGGCCTGTTCATATTTTGGTTGTAAAATTGTTTTATAGTTAACCTTATAAACATTTTACATGTCCCTTGCCAATGGTGATGGGATGGATTTTGTCTGCTGCTGTTTTTAGTATAATTTTGCTGTATACATGTTCAGCATTTTAATAATTTGAAAATAGCTTTACTTTTCTTTTTAGGCTTTTGCTGTTAAAAAAATACAACTCTGCAGCATTTTTTTGTCCTAAAAGCCCCAAACTGTACAGTTTTTGTCCCACTCAGTGATTGGAAACAGGATAAACCTTGTTAACCTACAACTATATGCTTCTTCCTAGTGCCTTTTCAAAGAGATCCTCTTGTGATTCCATATTCCAATCCTTTCTCCCAGCCTCATGGCTCATCTCCACGGAGAGCAGCAGCCCAGCCACGTGGGGGAGAAACCCAGACACAGAGGTGCCTCTTCCTCACCCCTGAGCCCCTGCAGGTTCCTCAGGTGCCACAGTCATTCCTGGTTAGCAGATACCTCATCTGGGAGAGGCAGCCTCACTCCTCCCTCCCTCCCTGCTGGACTCACACCCGAGGATGCTCCTGGTGAGATGCTCCTGGCTGGCTTCAGGCCCTGCAGCTCCCTCCACGTGCAGCATGCCCTGAGCTCAGCAGGGTCTGCACATCTCCTCTGAGCCCCCACAGGCTGGAAACAGCCAGGCACCACCTCCCTCCCCCAGCTGCTTCACTGCTTCCCTTCACTGTGCAGTTTAATTGCTGCTTCAGGGCTTCATCTCCCTCCTGCTCCCTGTGGAAGGTGAGTGGAAGGTGTTGGAAGAATCCTCACTGGAAACACAGCACACCATCAGGCTTGCTGTGTTGGGCTTGTGTGAAGCAGAACACTGGATGATGGTTTGTATCCAAGGGAAGTGGCTGTTTAAAACTGTTTAAACAAGATTTATTTTTCCTTTTGCTGTTGGCAGTTCTGTATAACACAAGGAAAACTCTGAGAATCCCAGAACAGGCCAGGCTGGAAGTGACCACAAGGGTTCATCTGGTCCCACCTCCCTGCTCAAGAAGGGCCATCCTGGAGCACAGGACATGGAATTGTGTCCAGATGGCTCTGGAATATCGCCAGTGAGGGAGATTCCACACCCCCTCTGGTCTCTGTTCAGGGAAGTTCTTCCTCATGTTCAGGTGGAACTTGTGAGCATCAGCTCCTGCTCATTCCTCTTGTCCACAGAGCAGGGCCTGCTCCGTCCTCTTGGCACCCCCTTTAGATATTTATACACATTGATGGGGTCTCTGTTGTCTCTTCTTGGGGCTGAACATTCCCAGCTCCCTCAGCCTTTCCTCATGAGGGAGGCTCCACTCCCTTGATCCTCATGGGAGGATTTGCCCTGTGCTGTTCCTGCTCCAGCATCTCTGTGTCCCTCCCGCCCTGAGGAGCCAGAACTGGGCACAGCACTCTGGCTGAGCAGAGGGGCAGGATTCTTTTCTGGGAAGCAATTTCCCAGGGTTTGTGTGGAATTCAGGGACTTTGCTGTTCAAATCCAGGGTCAGTCCCCTGTGCTGGGGAGGCAGAAGAGTTTGTAATACGATTTTCCTCCAACCCTGCTCTGGTGAAATGTTGGAGCATTCAGCTCTTAGCCCTCACCTTACCCCAGCTCCATAAACGCCTCCTCTGCTCTGGTACCTCTATAGTAAAAGGAGTTTGTGGATAAATCAAATTAGAGTCAGTATATTTGAGACGCACCCTCAGGTTTATTCATTATCTCAGTGTTACGATGTTCCCCGCATCCCATTTCCAATGCTGGCAGTGTATTCCATAAGGATTTTTTTATCACCTGTTACTGTTGATTCTATCTGAATGCCTCAAAAGCAGCGTTGACTGCATAACTTAGAACTAAAAGTATTTTTCTAGTCTGATTTTTTTTTAAAAGATGATATCTGTCAAATCCATGCACGCTGGAGTTGGAACCCTTCCCTTTTTCCTGGCAGCTTTCTGGGAGAGTGCTGAAGTACAAATAAAAGGAGTGATGAATGCTGTTCTTACAGGAATTGTTGTCTAGTTGTACAGAAGAGTTCACCTGAGACTGTGTTTTATTCATTAATTTTTTTCAAATTTGGTCATTTTTGTGCATCAAGCTACAGTCACAGTACTATGCAGGTCAAGTAATTAAAGAGGAATCTTTTTTTCCATTGTGAGGGTGGGAATGGGGATCAGAAGAGGAGAAAGCCATGGTTGAGCTGGTTCCAGCAGGGACAGAAGCAAAGGAACTGCTTGGAGCTGTGACTGGAGCTGTTCCTGCTTTCAGACCTCATCCATGCCTTGCAAAGGATTCTTGTGGGTTTGTGGGGAGTTCTGGGATGCTCTGGGTGACCTTCCAGTGAGACACTCCTTGGTGTTTTAGTGGCAATTCCTGGAATTTGGGGCTTTGGCTTCAGAGCCTGAGTGAGGAGCCAGAGTGTGTCATAGTGAGAAACTGCAGTGGAACTATGAACAGAACTTAATTATGTTTTAGTGCTTAATTATATTTTAGGGCTGTGGTCATTCTCCCTTTAGTGCTCTTGCAGTTGCTGGTGGATTCCTCACCATTTTTCTTTCTTCTGGAAGTGGAAGGAAGTTTCTCCAAGAGCATTATGTTTCTGTTCCTCCATCCCACAGTCTTGACACTTTCCTGTGCTTGGAGAACCTTTGGTAGGGATGTGGTTGTGGTGAGGACTGACCTGATGGCATTTAAATCCATTTTTAGCCTGAGAGGAAAGCTCTTCTGGCTCTTCCTCCTCATTTCCTCCGTTTTTCACCATCCTGTGAGTCCTTGGCTCCTTGTTTTTGATTTATCCACGCAGTTGCAGGTACACAAATAAATACAGCTTGGAAGGAAAACAAGGAAAACACAAGCCAGGTGTTTTTGCAAGTGTCTTTTGACAGATTGTTCTCATTATCCTGGGTTTTCTAAGCACTGGTCACAAGTCTGCACACTCAGTGTTGTGAGGTGAAAGGACAAATGTAGAAGGTAAGGCTGGTTTGGGGGGTGGGGGGTGGAGAGGGGGGAGTTTCTAGGATGGAGTCACAGTGGCTCTGCAATCTGTGTCCCACTGAGTGCAGTGGGCACTGGATCTTGGGAGAGCAGTGGAGTGACCCTGGACAGGCAGCAGAGACGGATTTTTACTGTCTGTGCTGCTCAGTGTTCATTTATTGGCAGCAGAACAAAAATTGGAGCTGCTTGGACACCCAAACACCAGAAAAAGCCCAATGTCTGTCCAGATTCCCTCACTGGGGGCAGATTTATGTTCTCCTGGCGGGCAAGCCAGTCTCCAAGTCACCTGGAGTCCCTCCTGCTGCTGTCCTGGGGATTGGGGATGGGAATGGCTCTTGGATCCACCATGGAGAGCCCTTGGAAGGCAGCACAGCTGTAGGAAAAGCCTCTCCCACAGCGAGCCCTGTGTGATGGAGGGGGATGTTTACCTTAAAAACAGTGTGAGCAGCTGTTCAACTTCTGGGTATATTTGTAAAATTGGTCTTTTTATACACCGTGTGAAATGGACTGGAATAATTTCTTTTGCTGTTGTACCTGTGGAAGTACAAGCCATTTTACAGGAAAAAAAAATTATAGAACAAATTAAAATATTATCTCAGTATTGTCACTGACTCCTTCAGTTTATTTTCCCTGCTGGTTGGTTGTCAGAGCTTGACTTTGATTTGCAAAAAACCATATAAACAACTTCAAAAATAAATGGTTTCTTTTACTCTTTTATCCCCTTTCTACTCAGCAAACAAAACCTGAAGCCTTTGATTGAGGATTCTTAAATATTGGAGGTAGTGGAGCGTATTCAGGTGTGAGTGCCCTGGAATTTCAGTTAATTCCCTTCCCTGATTTTTAAATTGAACTGTTTGTTTTCAGTGCCAGCTGCCTCCTTGCAGTGTTAACTTAATTGCTAAATAAAAGCAATTTCCAGGAATAATATGCTTTGTGACTCTTAAAATTAATTTCCATAATGGGAATTCAGTGGTTTGTTTTCCATCTGTGTGTTCTGCATCCCTTTTTTTGCAGGTGGTCCCTGTGAGTACAGGAGCTGCATTTTTTAAAAGGAGCTAAAATGAATTCTCATCTTTTTTTGGGACTTGGAAAAATAAGTGTTGGTGTGAGCACAGGGAAGGGAAATAAGGATATCTGCAGTGCTTTCTAGATGTGATCACCTGCCAGCTGGCTCTTGTGCTTCCAGGGAAGTCAGGAGTGCTGAATCCTTTCCAGGGAAGTGCTCCTGGGTGAGTTTGGGGTGTTTGGGTGTAACTGTGCTCACCTCCCAGCAGAGCAGTGAACCCTTTCCTGAGGGATTGATCTGTGCAGCTTCACCCCAGGACACTGAAAATGACTCCTGAGGGCAGGGATGTGCTCCTGGTGGATTCCTGGGCAGGAATTCTGTTTATGGAGAGAGGCAGTGCCCAGGGGAGCAGAGACAGGCAGGGCCCTGCTGATTTAGAGCAGTTGTGGGTTGGGGGTTGGAGCGAGATGATCTTTGAGGTCCTTTCCAGCCCAAACCATGCCAGGGTTCCAGGGCAGCCTTGGGGCAGTTCTGCTGGGAGCCTGGGTGAGGGAGAAGTTTCTGCTGCTCCTCAGAGGAGGGGAAGAGCCTCAAGGCAGGAGCAAAGGCTGAGAGGGAGGGACAAGGAGAGTTCAGAGCTGAGCTGCTGCTGCTGCTGTAGCCCCAGCCTGGGGAGAGTGCTGAGGGAATCGCTCATCTCATCCCACCCCTGCCATGGCAGGGACACCTTCCACTATCCCAGGATGATCCAAACCCCATCCAGCCTGGCCTTGGACACTTCCAGGGATCCAGGGGCAGCCACAGCTGCTCTGGGCACCCTGTGCCAGGGCCTCCCCACCCTGCCAGCCAGGAATTCCTTCCCAATCTCCCATCCATCCCTGCCCTCTGGCACTGGGAGCCATTCCCTGGCTCCTGTCCCTCCGTCCCTTGTCCCCAGTCCCTCTGCAGCTCTCCTGGAGCCCCTTCAGGCTCTGCCAGGGGCTCTGAGCTCTCCCTGGAGCCTTCTCCTCTCCAGGTGAGCACCCCCAGCTCTCCCTGCCTGGCTCCAGAGCAGCAAAATTGTCCCAGCTCATCCTAAAGCAACCCTCAGTACCCCTCAGGACTGACCCTGTGTCAGCTTGTTTTATGCAGATTGTGTGGATTTTGTATCAATTCTGTCACAGGTTTGTTTTATAATTGAAACCTTCAGCTTTCAGCCTATTCTCCATTCAATTTATGCACGACAACAGGACCACACATCATCCTAATGATCCCATTCCCTTGCTGCTTTTCTCTCCTCATCCCTCCAGCTCCCTGATTAAAGATGTTGTGGTCTCTTTTTTCACTCCCCTCTGAAGGGAGCATCGATTCCTATCTGTGTTACCTGGCTGTAAAATTTCACTACTCACTCACTCACTGCAGCTTGTGCTGCTGGGAAATCATCTTTGTGAGAGCTTTCCAGGGCATCTGTGGCTCCTGCTCTTCTCTGCCTTTCAAGGCATGGCTGCATGGATGCATATTTTTAGGAGGAACTTAAGAAATCTCTTTCATGTAAAACTAAGGCAGGCAGAAGTTTGACAGAGGAGTCTGAGCCTGATACTTCTTTTCTTTTCCACTCACTGAAAACTCCTGTCTGAAGACAGGAGATGAGAAAAGACTTCACAGCAGAAAGGAATTCAGTAGAACCCCAGATACATCAAGGCTTAAAATCCTAGACGTGCCTGTAAATAATTAAATTTATATATATTTATATATAATATAATATAATATAATATAATATAATATAATATAATATAATATAATATAATATAATATAATATAATATAATATAATATAATATAATATAATATAAATTGACTATAATATATAATACAATGTATATTATATTATATTAATATTTTATATACATTTTAATATTTATATACATTTCTTTTTATATGCAAATAAATACTCTTTGGGGAGCATTGCCCTTAAATGCTGTATTTTTAAAGGAGCCTGACCTTTGAACTGAGCCCAAATCTGCTAATTCTGGTAGGAATTGTTCTCAGCAAGGACAGAAGGGGAACAGAAAGGGAGCCAGGGAGCAGGAATGGGATGTGCTGTGTGGGTTTCTGGGTTTCCTCAGGGATGGTGTCTGTGTCCCTGCCAGGCTGCTGGGCCCCAGCTGTGGCTCTGCAGTGCCAGCTGTGTGCCAGCTGTGTGAGCAGGGGCAGGGGCACAGCCTGGCCTCAGCCCCAAGGGGGACAGGATTTGGTCCTGTCCCCCTTTGGTGCCTGTTGAGCCAAGGTCACAAATCCAGCTCAGCTGGGCAGGGAGAGCAGGGAGCAACATCTGGCACAGCTGTGGAGCATCCCCCCCCGCCCTTTATTTCTCCCTGATTAAATGGAGTGAGGAGCCAGGGAAGGGCTGGAGGAAGGGAGAGCAGGCCAGAGTAATTCCCCTGATGAGGGGGTCCAGAGGAGGATTAAGCTGAGCTTTGTCCAAGCTGTGTCTGTACACAGGGAGTGGTTTGGCTTTAGATGTGGTTCAGCAAACCTTACCCATGAGTGGGCCTGGAGGAATCATGGAATGGTTTGGGTTGGGAGGGACCCCAAGGATCATCTCATCCCAAACCCCTGCCATGGCAGGGACACCTTCCACCATCCCAGGTTGCTCCATGCCCCATCCAGCCTGGCCTTGGACACTTCCAGGGATCCAGTGGGCACCTTGTGCCAGGGCCTGCCCACCCTCCCAGCCAGGAATTCCTTCCCAATATCCCATCCATCCCTGCCCTCTGTCTCTTTGCATCCATTCCCCCTTGTCCTGTCCCTCCATCCCTCATCCAAAGTCCTTTTCCAGCTCCCAGTGGCAGAAAGGCACCAAGGGGTGCTGCCACAGCCATCCCATGTCAGGGGAGCTGCACAGGCACCCAAAGCCAGAAAAATTCCCCTTTCCCAGGGGAAGGCACGAGCTAACAGGAGGGCAGGTTTGACTTCTGGCTTTTCCCTGCCCAGCCCTTGGGTTGGTTTTCATTTCCCCTTTCCTATCCAGAGAACAGGAACTACAGAGCTACCTGGCACTGCCTGAGACTATTTGAGATTTTTCTTCTAAAATTCTGGCTTTTCGCTCAATGGTTTTTCCCCCTCTGCGAGCAGATAATAAATATGTCCTTTTTTTTTTTTCAGTGGGAATGTTCTCTGCAGAATCCAATGTCTTCCTTCAGGTGTTTGTTCTTCCTTCACCCTCTGACGCTCCCAGGAGTGCTGTCCCATTGGCAGGATCTGTTTTCTCCCTTCCCGCCCTGCCCATCAGGATACACCACCCTGTTGGATTAGGCCCTTTTCTGACCAGAGATGGGGCAGCTCTGTCCTTAACGTCATTTCTGTGCTTTTTCTGTGCCTTTTCAGGTTCCCTTGCTGGATCTGGGCACGTGGCTCTGCTGCTGAGCTGCTCAGTGGGACACTGGGGTGTGGGGTCACATCCCAGCCTTGCAGTCCCCCTCTTCCCACCCACGAGGCACCTGGGAACCCTTGGGAGTTGCTGCTTTTGCTGAGCTGAGCTGGACCTGGTGGGATTGAGGCTCCCCTGGCTGCAGATCCCCACCCCATGGGGCTGGAATCCTTCCCCACCTGCCAAACTCCCCCTCCTGGGAGTTTGGGGCGGATGGCCCCATTCCCTCATGGAATCACTAAGGTTGGAAAACTCCTTTAGGATCATGGAGTGTAAGGATTTTGCAGCTCTGCTTTCCAATGTCAGGGCTTTTAGATTCAAAATCCTCCTGGAATTCCTCTCTGGAATTCCCTGCTGTTGGTAGAGCTCATGAGGAAGGAGAACACTCGTGTTTGGTGCTTATTCCTGCACATCCACCCAGTGGAGCCAGCTGGTTTTGCATTTCTTTATCCTTTGAGCTGAGTCCTGCGCTAACACCTGTGCTTTTCCACCTGGGACAGACATTGGTGGGAAAAAACCTGGGTGATTCCTTTTGCCTTATTCAATCCTGGATCCACACTAAAGCACCTTTCTACTTTTCCAGAACTTGCCTGCTATCCACAATTAATTAATTAATTAGATGTCATTAACAGCACTGTGATGGCTCTGGGAGGTTTCTCGCTCTGCGCACAACATTTGCTTTTCACTTTTCTTTTTTTTTTTTTTTTAAGCTCAATTCCAGGATTTACAAGGCAAAGCCTCTCCATGGAGAATCCACCAGCATCCATCAAAGTCCCAGAGGTTTGTATTCCCTGGTGATTAGCTGGGTGCTCCCCTGCCCTGCCAGGCAGCTCACCCATCCTATTTAATCGGATTATGCAAAGTGTTTTGCATTGAGGACGAGGCAGACACCTGGGATGAGCTCAGATTTGGGGATGGAGATGAGGGAGGGGGACCCTGGCTGTGTTCCCTGGGATGCCTGGGGATTTCCTTTAATTTCCTCAGCAAAGGGAGCAGGAACCAGAGGAGGAGCCAGAGCAGTTTTTCTTTTTCTCATCCTGGCTGGAGGAAGCTGCTGGGGGCAATGGGGGGTCTTGGTTTGAAAAGCCAGGTGTGTGCTAAGGAAGGCAGGAGTCTTCCCTGAAATGGAAAATGTAAACCCCCTCCCTCTGAATTGTTATAATTTTGAAATTAAGGGGCTCTCAGGCAAAGCTGTGGGAGCAGGAATAACAGCTCTTTATTTGGGAAGAAAATAAAAATAAAATAAACGATGCAGTGATACAAACCAACACTGCCAGAGTCAGACCAGGCGCTGCCCCCTGGGTGTCAGGGGGTGGCACAGCCCCATCCCATGGGGGCTCAGCCCTCCTGCAGTGCCAGCTGTGCTGCTGCTGGAGCAGGGATCCTGCACAAGGGGGGAGTTTTCCTCTGCAGCTCCAGGGCTGCTGCAGATGGGCCTGGGCTCCTCTGGCAATGCAGGGCAGCAGAAAGCTGCTCCTCTGGCAATGCAGGGGGCAAAGGCTGCTGTGCTGCTCCAGGCTCAGATTGGATCCAGGTAGGAATGCTTGGCTCCTCCCCTATAGATTAGAATGAGTATGGCGATTAGGAAGAATAGTAGGTAGGTGAAGAATTTTGTGATGTAGGGGTTGGCTATGTATCATGAGTGAATTGTAGGATGATCATACAATAGTGCAATGGGGAAGAGGTGAGGGAGTAAAGATTTTAGGCTGATGGATTTTGAAGTTAGTGATTTCATCTCATAGAAGGTGGTTCTTCCCTGAGTAAATGTAATTTATGGGACTAGGCTGATTAGAAAGGAGGTTTTGACTGTGTTTGTATTGTGGTGGGGTTTTTTTGGTTTTGGATAGGAGGGGAAATAGATGGGTGTGGAGAGGGTTGTTAGGGTTAGATAGAATGTGTTTAGGACAGTGAAAGCTTTCACTTGATTCACCAAGATGAGTGGCCCTAAGACCATTGGATACTAACCTTTAAATTTTATACTATACGGAATAGCCTGTTTTTCCTCTCCCGGCAGGTAAGAAGGTTAACTTCTATTTTAGAGTCACGGTCTAAGTTTTGTTGAAACTATACTTGCATATGGGGATACCGGAGATTAGCTCGGGTTTCAGGATTAGTAGTATCATGGGGATTATGTGTAGGGCTATGAGGAGCCCTCCCCTGGGGGCAGCATCTCCCCATGGGATGCTGGAATTGGATCAGCCCTGCAGGGACACTCACTGGCCATGGACAGAAGATCAATCAAGAATAAACAAAAAAAGAGGATTGGTTGTGGAAGACATAAAGAAAACTGCCCAATGAACAGAGGATAACTGCCCCACCTCTGACAGGTGGGAACTGAACACACATTGCTTTGCAATCCAGGACATGAGGGGCTCTCCCTGTCCCTGTTTTCCACTTCCTGGGATATTCCTTCATTCCTGGCTCATTCCACACACGTCCCTGTCACCCCAAAGAATTTTCTCCTAGGATTTTACCTGCAGGTTTATGGCCAGCTCCTGATTTTCCCAGCAAATCAAATCTGTCAGAACAAAAGGAACCTGGCAGAGGCTCCACCTTGGTTCCTGCCCTTAGCACAGGACATGGATCCCCAAAAACATCCTGGATTCCAGGCAGGATGTTGGATATGGGGGTTGATTCCTGGAGCTCCCCACCAGCAATTATGGCATCATCCTGATTTTTTCCCCCGTCTCCTGTCCTGCTTTGTTTCAAGGATTAACATCTAGAGCTGTGTGGATGTATCAGAATTGCAGCTATCTTTTATTTTCCATTTTTTAAGGCCCACTTGGTTGCAGGGGGAAACACAGCCCCAAAGAGAACACACATCAAAAGCAAGCCAAATATAGAACATTAAAAAAAGAATTAAGACAATTTTGAATAATAGCAATGTATGAGTGAGATTTTGTAAAAAATCTGCCGACTTTGAAGGCAGTCTCATGACTCATGAATATTTAGAGCTGACAGTCCTGGATAGAGGATTTTCCTTGAGTTTATTTGGGAAAGTGGTGCTAAACTCCAGTGAGTGATGGGCTCAGAGCAACTCAGGGAGTCAGAGTTGTGTGAACTCAGCTCCTTTGGTTTGGGGGGTTTAAAGGGAGGGTGGTGTTTGACCATTCCATGGAATCATGGAATGCTTTGGGTTGGAAGGGACCTTAAAGATCATCCAGTTCCACTATCCCAGGTTGCTCCAAGGCCCCATCCAACCTGGCCTTGGGCATCTCCAAGGATGAGACATCCACAACCTCTCTGGGCACCCTGTGCCTCCCCCAGAGGCACTGAGGTTTTGGGAAGCAGCCCACCCTTGGAAAACTGCTCCTCTGAGCATTTTGGGTTATGGTCCTGAGCTTGGAAGGGGGACTGGGAACTGGTTTAGCCTCCTGCATCCTTAGCAGACCCCCCTGGTCTTTCTAAAATGCTGTGAGATGTCAGGAGATGTGAGGATATAGCAATTTGGGGTTCATTTTCCCTTCAGAGCACGGGGGAAGCAGAATTCCAGAATGGTTTGGGTTGGAAGGGACTTTAGATCTCATCTCCTTCCAAACCCTCTGCCATGGGCAGGGACACCTCCCACTGTCCCAGGCTGCTCAAACCCCCTCCCAGAAATAATCTGGGGGGTTTTTCCTGGTGACTTTGGCAGGAGGAAAAGTGGAGCTGAGCAAATAATGAGCCAGGGGTGCAGCTCGAGGCCTTGCTGTTGGTTTTGTGATAAAGGTCCTGGGGTGCTCAATTCCCAAGGAAATACTGCTGCAATAAAGTGATTATAGGTTTTTCCAGATGTATTTAGGGTTAGGAGGCTAAGAGGAAATTCCTAGCTGAATTCCTGTCTGTGGGATAATGCTCTTTCCATGATCCTCCCTGCCAAGAATCACTTAATTATGAGTAATTAAAAAAAAAATAACCCAACCTATAGCAGGGCTTTGGCTTGGCTCAAAAATGCTGAGGGATTTGGGGACAGGAAAATGGAATAAGGGAATAAACAACAAAAAAAGTATGAACTGAGTGACCTTCTGTGCAGATGGGACTTGGCAAAGAGGGGAGTGCTGGGGGAAAAGGGATGTGGGGGGGAGAGGGGATCTCCTTATCAGGGCAGGGATTTTGTCCCATGCCCATGCTGGAGCCAAGGATGCTGTTTGGTTCACCAGAAGAGCTGCTAATTCTGTCATTTCCCTCTTTATCCTCCCTGCCAGACCAAAAAAAAAAAAATATATATATATAATAAAAATCTGTGTTTTCTGCAGGGATTTGGGATTGCTGTGATGGACCCAGGGCTGTTGGCTCAGTGGTGGGTGTAAAAATGCAGCTTTCCCAGGAAAACCTGATGTGTTTGGGCAGGGGCTGGCTCTCAGATGAGGTGAAAACTCTGAGCCCTGGAGCAAAATCTGAGAGGATTTATTTAATTTTTCCCCTCCTCTGCCAGGGATTTGATTAGGGACCCTCCAAAATGCAAACACTTAAAGGAGCAAAATTATTCCGAGATGAAATTTTATCCCTGAGAAATCAAAAGTTTTGCTCAAGCCTCATCTTATAGAAAACAACAGAAGGAAGAAGTTTTGAGATTTCTTTTTTTTTGAGATTCCCCCTCAGCTGTGCCCCACCAAGGAAAGCTTGAGTAGTTTGAAAAGTGGAGTTGAAAATTCTCTTTGCCAATTGTTTGTCCTGGAGATGGGCATCAAATGTTTTGGGGTGGTTTTTTTTTGGGGTGTTTTGGTTTTTTTTTTGTTTTGGTTTGGTTTGGTTTGGTTTGGGGTTTTTTGGTTTTTTTTTTGTTTTTTGAAAGTGCTTCAAAACCACACGAAGACGTGGACCTGTTGCACACCTGTGCTGGGTCTGGGGATGGATTCTCTCACCCATAAATGAATCATAAACCAAAGTGGGATCTTCCTGTGGTCCATCCATGTTATCCTGTGGCTCAGAGCACCAAGGGGACAGGGAGGGTTGGCACGGGGACATTTAACCCTGCCAGGGCTGTGCATTGAAGCTCCTGGCAATAATTTCTCCTGTTTTCTGTTGGGGTGGGTGCCCAGAGCCCTGGGGTTTGTACCTGGAGGGGTTGGATGTGTTTCAGTGGGTGTTTTGCACATCAAACCCATTGAGGGCAAACTCCTGGGCTGAGGGATTTGGAAACATTCCTGGCTTTGTGGCAGAAGGGGAGGGAGCTGGAAGTGATGGAGGGAAAATATGATGTTGAGGGAAAAGGGTGGGGGAGGATGGAAAAGGAGGGATGTTGAGGTTATGATAACCACGGGGGTAATAAAACAAGTGTGAGGCTGGGAAGGAGCCTGGGGCTCTCATCTCCTTCCCCAGGTGTTGCTGCCTCCATCTGGCTCTGTGGCCTGGATTCTGTCCAAGGGACAGGAGGGGAAGGGTGGGGAGGGGGCAATAAAGAAATGCTGGTACCAATTGCATCTCTACAAACTCAGAGCTGGGTTTGGGTTGGAAGGGACCTTGAAGTTCATCAAATTCCATCCCCAGCCATGGGCAGGGACACCTTCCACTATCCCAGGCTGCTCCAAGCCCCATCCAGCCTGGCCTTGGGCACTTCCAGGGATCCAGGGGCAGCCACAGCTTCCCTGGGCACCCTGTGCCAGGGCCTCCTCTCCCTCGCAGGGAGGAATTTCTGTGGTCCATGCAAGGTCCTTCCTGTTCCCATTCAGTTTAGATCTGGGCAGAGGTGGGATTGCAGGCTGGGATGGGCTGGGATTCCTGGGTGGGACAGATGTGCCCTGGTGCCTGGCACCAAGGGGACAGGACACCCTGCACACACCAAATGTGTTTGATCAAAGGTCGAGCTTTGATCTTGGAGGTCTTTTCCAAGCTCAGTGAGCCTGGGATTCTGTGAAATGTGGGTGGGAGCAGGGAGGTCCCCTGGACTCAGCCCTGCTGAGGCTGCACTGTGGGATTCCCATTCTCTGAACCTGAGAGAAGCAGTGAGAGAAGCAGGGAAAAGAATGATCAAAACAGTTCTTATCTCATTTGCTGCTCCTGTGTTGGGCCAAAGTAGAATGCAATGTGGAGACTGTTGTGCCAATGTGGTGTTTTGTTTACCCAGAGTGATGGTGTTTTGTTTCCTTGGCCTATCAGGGCCAAGGGCATGTCCAGGCTGTTGGTCAGCAGACACTCACAAGATTCCGGGCAGTGGAGCTGAGCTGGGAGCTTGTGCAGATTCAGTTTAGATGTAATGTAATCTAGTGTAATATAGTCTAGAATAATACAGTATAATAAATAATATAGTATAATAAAGTAGTTAATTAGCCTTCTGATATCATGGAGTCCTCCTCATCATTTCTCCCTGCCACGGGGGTCGCCTTGAATCCAATCCTGCACCTGGAGTGCTGTGCCCAGCTCTGGGCCCTCAGTTTGGGAAGGACATTGGGACAATGGAACGTGTCCAGAGGAGGCAGCAAGGCTGGAGAGGGGCTGGGAACACAAACCCTGTGAGGAACCCCTGAGGGAGCTGGGGGTGCTCAGCCTGGAGAAAAGGAGACTCAGGGGTGCCCCCATCACTCTGCACAGCTCCTGAAAGGTGCCTGTGCTCACCTGGGGCTGGGCTCTTTCTCCAGCAGCACTGACACAACCAGAGCACACAGCCTCAAGCTGCACCAAGGGAAATACAGGTTGGATATCAGGAAAAAGTTTTTTTACAGAAAGAGTGATAAAGTTCTGTAATGGTCTGCCCGGGGAGGTGGTGGACTCCCCATCCCTGGGTGTGTTTAACAAAGCCTGGATGTGGCACTGGGTGCCAGGGTTTAGTTGGGGCTGGCTTGAACTCAATGATCTTGAAGATCTCTTCCAACCCAGTGATTCTGTGGATGCCCAGATCCAGGGGCAGGACACAGCCAAATGCCTCCTCTTTGATCAAACCAGGTGCCAAGGCAGAGGAATGTGGGCAAAGCCAAGTGTTTCGTGGCCTGAAGGCACCCACTGGTTGCAGTTTGTCCCAAGAGCCAGGAGCATCCTCCTGGAGGCTTCATCCATCCTGACCGTTGTGCCCAGATGAAGGCAGGAATGATGAATGTGCCTCCATGTTCTCAGAAAGCTAATTTATTATATTAAGATATGATATGATATATACTAAACTATACTAAAGAATACGGAAAGGATACTTACAGAAGGCTAAAAAGATAATAATGAAAACTTCTGACTCTTTCCAGAGTCCTGACACAGCTTGGGCCCAACTGGCCAAAGAGTGAGAACAACTCACAGCAGAATCCACTGAAACATTCACCTGTGGGTAAAGAATCTCCAAACACATTCCACATGTGAGCACAACACAGGAGAAGCAAATGAGATAATTATTGTTTTCCTTTTTCTCTGAGACTTCTCAGCTTCCCAGGAGAAAATCCTGGGCGAAGGGATTTTTCCAGAAAATGTCAATGTGACACCTCACTCACTGCCCACCCATCATCTCTCTGGGACAACTGGGAAAAGCAAATTGTATCCTCACTGCCTTAAAAAACCCTTTTAAACCTTTCTGCAAAAGGCCTGTAGGTTTGACGGGGTTCTCCTGGTGCAAAAAGCCACAGGAGCTGTGTGGAGCAGCCCTGGCTGAGATCCTGAGCTGCCTGGGAGAGCCAGGGGCTCATGGATGCGGGTGGAATAATAAGGATGCAGAGGGCAGGAAAATTTATCTTTGCAGGGCAGTAAAACCTGCTCAGTGCCAGGCTCTGGCAGGAGCTGAGGCTCTGATTTTCTCCTTCCTCACCTCCAGGTACAGTTTTCCATGGATTCAGCCCTGCACATTCCTGCCATCACTCCTTGAGGTGGTGCTGGGCAGATTTTGGGGAGCTCTGGGAAGAGGATCCCCCACAGGGAGCTCAATTTGTGTTTAACCCCTAAATCTGTGTTTAATTTAAATTTGTGTTTAACCTCCACCTAAATCATGCAGGAAGGGTTTATGTGTGGCTGTTGCAGAGAGGGATGAGGGAATTTATTGTGCTCTGCTGCTGCCAGTGAATGTTCAGGCAGGTGAAGGATTCCTGGATTTGTGGGAGAGGGAGTACAAAAGCAAGAGGATATTCCTGGATCAAGCAGTTTAACCTGCAGAACTGAAGGTTTTTAGGGATGGAGCAGGGGCACAGGGAGGGCACATCCAGGGAAAAAGCAAAAGCAAAATTTTCTGATGCCAGGCAGCTGCGCTGGGGAGGAGGGGAGGGATGATCACGGGTTTTGGGTGGGATTTGATGCTCAGCACGCCAGGAGCTGCACCCCAACCCTGAGCAAGGCTGGCTGGAGGTGCAGGACAGCAGCAGAGGGTGCCTGCATTCCCCTCCGGCCATCCCAGGCTGTGTCCCAGCTCTGGGTGCTGTGCTCCATCCCCTCAAGCCACAGCTGCCGCCCATTTCTGAGCCCAGCTGGGTTTTTGCAGGTGGGGAGAGAGGCTGAGTTTACCTTGAGCTCAATAAAACCTGTTCTCTCCCAGGATTCCCCTTTTTCCTGGTGAAATCCTGGTGAGCTGCCCTGCAGCAACCCCAGCTCTGCAACTTGTCCCCAGCTCTTGCAAGCAGGTCCTGCCATCCTGGCTGATTTTCCATTTTAATCTCCTGTACTTTCAGTATCTTTGAGTCTTCACTGGCTTGGAAATATCTTTTTTTAAAAATTCTCTCTCTCTCTCTCTCATCCTTCGTGCTACCATCAGCTTTCTGACACGAGGGTTTTATTGGAATAAAAGCAGATTTTTATCTCCCAAGCCTGTTTATTAAACTCTCTCCCTTCTTCCGCAGCGAGCTGCCACCCACCCTCCCGGTTTGTCGATTCAAATCAGGTTTAATCAACTCACAATATTGGACACAGTAAAATTGGATTTTTGAAAGCCCAATAAAGTTGTGCCACTGCTCTGGAGGAGCTCAGATTTCATCACATCGTGTCAGCAGCCACAAGGAGCAGCCCATGAGGAGCTCATCTGCAGGGAGCAGCAAGCTGCTAAAAATGTATGGAGCCTCTCCTGAAGAAATATTGACTATTAGTATTCTTATTAACATTCTGCTGTCAGAAATGACCAGTGGTAATAAATACAGCTGTAGCTTTTCATCCCCCTGCCCATTCATCACTGTCTGCCTGAGCTTCCCTGGGTGCCCAACTGCTCCCCACTGTGCACATGACCCCTCACTGGGCCCCATCTCTCTGCCCAAAAGGAGCTCTTTGCCCTCGTGTTGTGTCCTTTATTATTATTAATTTATATAACTATATTAAATTAATTTATAAATTCATATATAATATAAAGCTATTTATACTTATAGTAATATTTATTAATATCAATATAAGCATAGTATATTAGTATAAAATATTGTAGAAGTGTAGTTTATATTAATAAATGTTGCTATAAATTATATTAATATTAATTAATAAATATATAATTTGTGTATATAGATTAATTATATCATTATATGCTATTATTATTATTATTGTTGTTGTTATTGCTATTGTTGTTATTGTTATTATTATTTTGTTTGGGTCGGAAGGGCCCATAAAGCCCATCCCATTCCACCCCTGCCATGGCAGGAGCACCTTCCACCATCCCAAGCTGCTCCAAGCCCTGTCCAACCTGGCCTTGTGTGGTATTTTTGGGGTCCCCCATTGTGGGGAGAAAAGATGAATCCGATTCCATGTTCTTAGAATGCTAATTTGTTATTTTATGATCTATATTATATTAAAGAATGCTACACTAAACTATGCTAAAGAATAGAGAAAGGATACAGACAAAAGGCTAAAAGATAATAATGAATCTTGTGACTCTCTCTCCAAAGTCTGACACAGGCTGACCCTGATTGGTCATTAAGTTAAAACAATTCACATGAAATCAATCAAACAACCACATGTTGGATAAACAGTCTCCAAACCACATTCCAAAGCAGCAAAACACAGGAGAAGCAAATCAGATAATTATTGTTTTCCTTTTTCGCTGAGGCTTCTCAGCTTCCCAGGAGAAGAAATCCTGGTGAAGGGATTTTTCTAGAAAATATAACAGTGACAGCCTTGGATACTTCCAGGGATCCGGGGGCAGCCACAGCTGCTCTGTGCCAGGGCCTGTCCACTCTCACATCCAGGAATTCCTTCCCAATCTCCCATCCATCCCTGCCCTCTGGCTGTGGGAGCCATTCCCTGTGTCCTGTCCCTCCATCCCTTGTCCAAAATCCCTCTCCAGCTCTCCTGGAGCCCCTGGGAACTGAAGCTGCAGATCCTGATATTCACCTGTGGATCCCAAAATCTCCACAAGAGCTTTTGGGACTCTGTGCTTTTGTGGAACCAAACCTTTGGGGGTTTTGGGTTGGGGATTCAACATCACTTGTACATTCAGCTGTGGGATGATGGCATCCCTGTCCCAACATCCCAGTGTGGCCAGCAGGACCAGCCTGGAAGGGACTTTGCTGCTCTGAAGGAGTTAAATATTCACTGAGCAGTGAGTGAGTGTCTCTGCTGCTGCAGAGCAGCATTTTAAGGGCTGGGAACCACTGGTGCCTGCCCACTTTGGGGCAAAAAATGCCATAAAGGCAAAACAGGTTGTTTTGGTGGACCTTTTGGGATGGGACAGGCTTTGCTGGACAAAGCACAGCAGCACTTGGCCCTCCTGTGGTCCCAACCCAGCAGGAACAATTTAATTTTTAATTATGAAGAAGCACTAAAGCCCATTTTTAAAATATGTTTTGAATGGCTGCATCATAAATTAAGGTCAAAATACAATTTCTAAATTCTCAAGCCATGATGCAGAATTCACTTTATTGATTTTCTGTGTGATTTGTAGGAGCTCCCATCATTGTTTTGACAGTTTTATCCTGGAGTAATAGACTTCCTTTTGGATAATTACAGTTCCTACATTAAATTTCAATCTTCTGTTGGACTCAGATAATCACACTTAGATTGTGTTTCTTTCTTTAGCTGTACATACCCAATAAACTTGATATTACAGCACTAATTGTTTTAACACTGGAATTTCAGGGCTTACAGAGGAAAGTTCAAGGGCTAATCATGCAAAGAAACCTTTAATCTCCAAAATTGGTAGCAACACTAATTTTTTAAGCAGTGAACATCTATTTTAGGGAAAGAAACAGCCAAACAGGTGCTGTTGATCCATGACAGAAGATATTTAAAGCTGATTAATTGCATGTCCCACTTTCAGTGTGGCTCATCCTGGGTCACAGAGGGTGCCCAGGGGGTGACAGTGAAAGTGCCACCTCTTCCCTCTCCCAGCCCAGCACCGTGGGTGTTTCAGCCTGTTCCTTAGCCTTTACCAGAGTGAGAAAGCAGATTCTCCCCCCAGAGCAAGCCCAGGAAGGTGTTTCACAGCTGATGCCAGGGCTATCTCTGCATCTCCAGCCTGCAGTGATCTCTCCCTCCGGTGCCCGGTCATTAAAAGGAAATTAATTTCAGCAGGCCCTGACGTAAGTAAACTCAGATTCCTGCTCTGTTATGACTGTTAACCAGCTAGATCTCTCTTTAATAGCTTATTTAAAGCACTGGCCTCCTGACAGGCCGGGTGATGGATGGAGCTGTCAGCCCTGCTCCGTTTGGAGAGGAGAGGAACATCTCTTCAACCACGGGCTCCATAAATCAAAAGGATGAAAAGCAGCCAGTGCATTTTCCTGGACAGGAGAGTCCTTCTCCCTGCAGAGTGCAACAGGCACGAAATTGAGGCTGGATTGATCAAGTCTGGAACCCCTTTGGACAGGTACTGGAATGGGAGGGAACGGGCACGGAGCAGCAAAGCCACACCTTGGGCACCCCGACACTCACCAGCAGCCCCTTCATGGCAATTCCAGTGTCACTGCTCATGGAAACAGGGAATTGATGTTGTTCCCTGTGCTCAGTGCTCCCAAAGCTGCCTGTGCTCTGGGGATGTGATCCCTGGAGGTTTGGCACTGCTGGACGCATCACTCTCGTGCCAGCTTTGCTTGGGGAGGTGGTTCTGCCCCTCATGCAGAAAATGAACTTTCGGGTTTTTTCTGCCACAAAACCACCATCATATGGCACCAGGTTGAGAAAATCCTCATCCCTGGAGGGATTTAAAAGCCATGTGGATGTGGCACTTGGGGCCATGGGTTAGGGGTGGGCTTGGCAGTGCTGGGGGAATGGTTGGATTCAATCTCAGAGGTATTTTCCAACCTTAATGAATCTAATACACCAAATATTGACAAGGCAGAGCTGTGGATTCTGCCAGGTGTGAGACCCTGCTAGCACTACAACCTTTTCTCCGTATTTTTCCAGGCTGCCTTTCCCAGAGAGCTGATGGATGGGAGCAGGAGCCGCCCCCAACCCCCTGCAGATGAGTTATTCGCAGTGCCTGAGTTTTGTTTAATATTGAAAGATGTGCGAAGCGTGGCTCTGACCTAGATTGGAGCTCTTGGGGGGAAGGCTGGGGAGCAGACAGAGGAGGCAGGGCCTGTGCCTTGCCATGGAATGCTGCTGCTGCTGCTGCTGCTGCTCCTGTGATAAAATAATCATTTAGGGATGGGAATTAACCCACTTAATCAGTGCTGCTCTGGGCTTGCTCCTCGCTGAGTGCTCAGAGGTGACTCGAGGTGCACAGACCCTGCTGGGCCCCAGTGGTCCCTGTGGCTGCTCCCAGCCTTGCCTTACTTCCAGGACTGAAAAATGTTTGAGCCTTCCTTTTTCCCCCTTTTCCTTTTCTTTTTCTCCTTCCCATTCTTCTTTCCCTTCCCCTTCTCCTTTTCATCTTTTTTCCTTCTCCCTTCTCCTTTTTTTCTCTTTTTCTCTTTTTCTCCTTTTCTCCTCCTCTTCCTTCTCCTTCTCCTCCTCCCTCTCCTCACCTTTACCCTCCTCCTTCTTATTTTCCTCTTTTCTCATTTTTCTCTCCCATTTTTCCCTTTCTCTTGCTTTGCTGGGGCTCCCCTCCAGCAGCCCCCAGCTCCTTTGGGGTCACCTGCCCTGCCACGCCAGGAAAGCAGAGGGGTCCTTCAGATCCCAAAGATGGACATTTTTTAGAAAGCAAACCCAAGGAGCTCTTTTTAGGTCAGAATATGCATTTTTAAACACTTCCCATCACATCCCAGTCATCACAGAGAGGTTTGTGTTTGACATAGAAACCCTGGAATGTTCCCACAACTCCTCCAGGCTCGTCCTAAATCCCTTGGTCTGCTTTTTTTTTGAGAGGAGGAGGCATTTTGTGTCACAGTAGTGGCAGATTGTGGCTCCCTGTTTGTCAAGTCCAAGGGTTTCACAGCGGAGCTGTCGAAGGAGAAGGGAAAACTGGTGAACCACATAATTAGTTTTTGATTCAGTGATTAATATCACTTGCAAACAGGTAATCAGAGCTTGAGCAGGCTCTTCTATGATGTTCCTCCTAATGAACCAGCGTGGCTGGCTGGTGCTTTGCCTTTCAATGGGAACACAAATGTCACATTCACATTTTCTGGAAAAATCCCTTTGCCCTGGATTTTTCTCCTGGGAAGCTGAGAAGCCTCAGAGAAAAAGGAAAACAATAATTATCTCATTTGCTTCTCCTGTGTTTTGCACCTTTGGAATGTGTTTGGAGATTGTTTAACCACAGGTGATTGTTTCATTGGTTTCTGCTGTGAATTATTTTGACTCAATGGCCAATCAGGGCCAAGCTGTGTCAGGACTCTGGAAAGAGTAATGAGTTTTCTTTATTATCTTTTTAGCATTCTTTAAGTATCTTTTCTGTATTCTTTAGTATAGTACAATATAATATAATATAATATAATATAATATAATATAATATAATATAATATAATATAATATAATATAATATAATATAATATAATATAATATAATATAATATAATATAATATAATATAATATAATATAATATAATATAATATAATATAATATAATATAATATAATATAATATAATATATATTAATATATTAACCTTCTGAGAACATAGAGTCAGATTCACCATTCCTTCCTTCATTGGGGCACCCGGTGAATACAATACACAAACACTGGGAATAAACAGAGGATGTAACAGGGAAAGCAAAGCTCTTCCTTCAGGATCAGAGGCTGATATCCCCCAGCAGCTCCTGGCCTCTGCCCCATCTGACAGCATCCCCTTGTTGGTCCCCAGCCCAGCACCCTCCTGTCACCATCTGGCAGTGGCAGTGGCCCTGCCAGCCTTCCCTGCCCACGGAGAATTCCCAGTGCTTTTCCCTGGCAGCGACCAGTCCGTGGAATCTGGGGCCAGGGCTGCAGTTCAGAGCCTTTGTTTTAAATCCCGAGCTAGTGGTGGGGTTTGGGATGGCGATGGCTCCATAATCTGGTCCTGCAATAATCCCGGAGCTGCAGGGCCTGCCCTCATTTCAATGTGATTTAGCCAGGCTGGAGGAGCTCAGACTGCTCTGGGTTTTGCAGGCAGGCGGTGTGGCCATAACAATAACTTGGGGGGATGTTGTTTTGGGGCTGAGCAGAGGAGCTGAGTCAGGATGAGCCCAGGGTCAGCTCCAGGGTATTCCCAGCTGGGATAGATGCCTGAACCCCCATCCCAGCAGCTGGAGCTTCCATTTTTCTTCCTTCCCCTCTTTTTCCTTCCAGGCTATTTCTCCAGGGTCACAAAGAGCCCCTTCCCAGGGATATTTTGGGTGCTGGGTTTCCACAGGCGGGTTGTGCCTCTCCTTCCCTCCCAGCACAGCACAGGGATGCCAGGATTGCAGATTGACCCCATTGCTGCGATATCCTGGCACTTCCCGGGCATTTAAAAATAGCAGCAGATAACGATCTGTGCCTCCATCCAGCCCGGAGGGGAAGGAGCTGGATGAGCGCATGGATCTCCTCGTTTGCCCAGGAGTGACCCTGTGCCCAGGGATGGGGCTGGAGGATGTGGGGATGTGCAGGGGGAAACGGGGGAGCAGCCAGGAGGGGAAACCCACTGGGCACATCCATGGGGTATGGGGTGTCCGGTGACCCCGTGGTTTTGTCCCCAAAATCTCAGGACTTTTGCTGGTCAGAGTGACCCTGAGATGCATTAGAAAGTCTCTTTCCCCAGCCTGGCAGTCGAAGAAGGAGTCAGAACTCTTCTATTCTCAGTCTCAAGGTTGTTTATTGTTTCTTATCTATAACATTCTTTCTCTGACCCACCGAAGTCTGTCTGGCAGGTCGGGTTCAGGCACACTGCCCATCTTTGGGGCAGTGTTGTCTTTTTATACTAAAAACTATGGGTACATTATTTACAATGACTTCCCAATACCTATCACCTATGTTAGACAGTGAGCTTCTACTCTAAACCAATCTAAAAGTGCCAACATCACCCAGAAGATGGAGGCCAAGAAGAAGGAAAATGGACAAGGCACGCCCAAATTCCTCCATCTTGGAGCCCTGAGTCCCCATTCTAAAAACCCCAAAAATCTATTTTTCACCCCGTGGCAAACTAGCTATTATTCTACTTAAACCCTTTTGACTTGTAATTCTTCATATAAAGGTTGGTAATTGTTTTTTCCAAGGGCTAAATCAAAGGCACAGGGGTTTTGGGCTCTGTGCCAAAGACTCTGAGCCTGCTGGGCAGGGGCTCGAGCCATCCAGGACAGCCAGAGGAATTTCCTGAATTCCAACACCAAAAGGCCCTGGGAGGGTGGCTTTTGTGGGGTGTCTGGTGACCCCGTGTTTTTGTCCCCACAACACCCTGGGAGGGTGATTTTTGGCTGTTTTTGGAGCTGATGTATGAGCAGGAGGAGCACTGGGATATGTCACCGTGACGGATGGCAGCAAGACACTGGGGACATGGACACGGGGAGAAGGATGGGAAATGCAGGAATTCGGGAGCTGGGGCTGCTCAGTGCCAGCCTGCCACGTGTGCTGAGTGCTGTGGATGCCCTGTGTGCCACCCCTGTGTCCCTGTGCCCAGCCCCAAGGTCCCCAGGGACACCCTGCGGGGTAAGGCTGGGGCTGCTCCCTCCAAGGAAAAGCTGCTTTGTCTTCCTTCCCAAAATCCACGGAGCATCTGGAATCTGAATATTTCCCCCTCAGGGAAATCCCCAGGGCATTGGAAAGACTTATCATAGAGTTTTCCCTCCTAGGCAGGCAGAAAGGATTTCCCATGGAGTCTTACTCAATTCCTTTCCCTGAATATCCCAAATTCTACAGGAGCAGGTTATTTTGCTCTCTGGTCCAAATAATGCCCCCAAGGGATGTATGAAAAATGCGTGTTTTATGATTGGCTTTTCGCAAATATTAAAATGAATATTAGATGTGTTATGTTAAAAAGTTATGTTGTATTAATTTTCTTAAGTAGTGTGTTAAATATAGTTTTAGGTTATAAAAAATGTTAAAATAGAAACTATGCTATGTAGGATACTTTTTTTAAAGAGAGGACTCACAGCGAGATAGCAGCCACAGGACACCTGAATCTTTCAGAGAAAAAGAATTTATTGCTCTCTTTTTGAGTTCTTCCCACCTTGCTCAGCCCTGAAGATGCTGCTAGGAATCAGAGGAAGAAGCTGACAGTGACCAGACAGAATCCTTTGTTTGAATGGAATTTATGCATCATGGATGAGGTGTTTGAATATGCAACAGGCTATTGCTTTTAAGGGTTAATCCTTTGTTAACGTGGGTCCTTTTTCAGGTTTTTTTTGCCCAGAAAGAGGTACCCTGACTGTCCATAACTGTTTTTATTGTCTCGTATTGTCCTAATCCAAATTGTCCAAATTTTTATTACTCTTATTATATTACAATTTTTACAACCATTTTATTACTATTAAACTTTTAAAATTCTAAAAACCAGTGATAGGCATTTTTCACAGGATGTGAGCAGGGAAGAAGAGGGGATCCCACCCAGGTGGTGTGGAGGGCTCAGGGATTCCCTGGCTGGGGATGGGATGGATGGATGAAGGTGGATGGGATGGATGGATGGGATGGATGGGATGGATGGGATGGATGGGATGGATGGAGGTGCCCCTGGCAGGTTGGAACCAGCCCTGCTGGCACCAGGAGCGGCGCTACCAGGAAGCCCCTGGGATTCAGAGAATGTTGTCTCCTGATGGCCAGGGAGGGCCTGGCCACGCTTTAAAAGAAGTGATTTATGCTCTAATCGCTCTTGAAGGTTCATTATTCCCGGCATTAGCGTGCCTGAGCCACTGGCCTTGTTTGTTAATGCACCGGGAGTGCGGCAGATGCGCGGTTTGCATCTGTGACCCCATCAGCTCCCTGATTCATCCACTTCCATTTTCATTTCCCTGCCATTGATTTATTAATGATGTCTTACTTATCTGGGGCTCCTCTGGAGGGCTTCTGCAGCCCAGCCCCCGGAGATGCTGGAGGAGCCCCCTCCCCCTGCACAAATATCTTGTTTTCAAACCATTTTCACCATCACTGTTCCAGAGATCAGATGTTTTAATCATTTACTAACTGTGGCTTGTACAGTTTGTGGGTGATTTGCCTGCTGAGACAACAGCATCCCTTTTTTCCGTGGCAGACAGGGTACCCCATCCTCCAGGGATGCATTTGGGAATGAGAGTCCATCCTGGACTCCATCCAGGAGCTCCACAGGATGCACAGGGCAGATGTCCAGGCTGAGAAAACTGACTGGGTTTCTTGCTTTTTTCTTCTCTCTTGGTTGAACCTGGAATAATCCCAGGGGCAGATTTTGTGCAAGAAGATCAATTCCCTCCTTACTTGGAAAATCTGGTGAGGAGTTGGATCAAACTGTGGGGAGAATCTATGGCTTTCCTTGGCCAGACATGTCCTTTCTACACTGCCTATTTGACCTGCACCATGACAAAAATTATTTATTTTCTGAAATTATTTCAGAATTTTCTGAATTAATTTCAGAAATTATTTATTTTCTGCACCCTCTTCTGACAAAATGCCTTTATTCCCACATCTGTCTTAAGAGTGAGCCTTGAGCAGGTTATTGGTTTGCCTTTGCCTTGCAAGGGGATTTTCCTCCTCCTCCTCTGATCCAGTGATGGATCTCCTGGACAAGCCACAAAGCAGAAGGAGTTGCAGGGACCTGGGATAAAGCTCTGGCAGGCTCTGTCCCATGGGATGTCTGTCCCAGGCTTTGGCAGCTCTCAACCTTTTGGCTCCTGACCCTTTTTTTGGTTTTTTTTTTTCCTCTTGGCATCCCACTTTGAGCTGCCCAGAGCAAACCCTGTTTCTCCTCACTGAAAAGCATTTTCTCACTGAGCAGCTCTGACCTAGCACCTTCAGGGCTCTCCAGAACCCAAATTCTGCCACAAAACTCACACACAAACCCTCTGGATCTAGGGAAGAGCATTCCAAGTTTATTCACAGACCCTCTGTGCTTTTCCTTTCCGGCCCTAAAGCATCAGCCCTTGTCCCTACAATTTGCTTCTTGCTCTCACCTTTCCTGCTGTGAAATTCTGCCTGTTTCCAGCTGCTCACCTGGATCCCTGGGGAAAATTTCTTTGCTTCTGGGGATGTTTGAGAGATTTATGGTGTTGGTGTTGGTGCCTGGATGTGACCGAGACCTTGCTACTCCATCTGATCCCCACTCTGATTCCAGCCTGGTTCTCTCCTTGGCTCTTTGCAGGGTGGTTGGCTCATGACATCCCAGTTTTGCTGAAGGGTTTAAACTGCTTATTTTTTGCAGAAAAAAATAAAGTTTTCTGGATTTTCTTTCCCCTTTACATCCTGCCCTCCTGATGAATTCAGGTGCGCATAAGGGATTGGCAGCCTGGAGCCATCAGGTGTGTGTTACATTATTGGCACTGAACACAAGCCCTTGGTGTTTTATAAATGTAAGTACCTCTCCTGATCAATAAATCAACATTCATGCTACTTTAAGTTGCCACAACGAGGAGAAGGAATTTTCTGATCATTTCCTTTTGTTTCTGGTTAATTTATTTGTCAGTGTAAAGTTCAGATGTGCTGGGGGACAGATCCACACCTTAGTGCCCTGAATATTCACCAGGGATATTTCCAAACATTTCCTTGAATGCAGAGTCATAAAATATTAGAGTGGTTTGGGTGGGAAGGGAGATAAAGCAAAATCCACTTGCAACGACCTTCAATATTATTCCTGTCCAGACTGGGATGGGAAATGCAAGAAGAGAAAAAAAAAATTTAACAAAAAGAAGAAAAGGCTTACAAATACTCTGGAAAGGAGATAGGATCAAATGAAATACAATAGAAAAAAAACCAAAAAACCCAGAAAATCAGGAGATTTAGTGTCTTCAAGAAATGGTCAGTGAGGAAATGAGTTGCAGTGCAAAGGACCAAAAGAGGCCAAAACTAAGCTCACAGATGCTGCAAAAGCAGGATGAAAAGGTAAGGAGGAGGACACAACTTGGAGGGGAAGATATGAGGAATGTGGCAGGATGCTGAAAAAAAAAACCCAAAAGAAAATATCCTCAAAGTCAAAGGCATCTAAAGGCAGGCCACATGCCATCAAGTGCAGGGACATGCACCAAAGTTTGCCCAAATTGATCCCCGCTGAAGGCCAAAAGAGAAAAGAAGGACTTACAAACACTCTGGAATGGACATACAATCAAAGGAATTGCAATTGGAAGAGAAAAAAAAAAAAATTGGCAGATTTAGTGACTACAAGAAAATGGACTGCGATTATGTCCAGTGCAGTGCAAAGGAGCAAAACAGGCAAAATCTAAGCTCACAGATGCTGCAAAAGCAGGGGAAAAAGGCAAGGAGGAAGAGACAACTTGGAGGCGAAGGTATGAGGGACATGGCAAGTATACTTAAAAAAAGGAAAAAAAAATGCAGAAAATCTTTCCCAAAGTCAAGGCCATCCAAAGTCATGGCATGCCAGCAAGTGCTGGGACATGCACCAAAGATTCCCCTATTGGTCCCCATTGAAATCGCAAGATTCCCTTTCCCGTCCCGAAAGGAAATTTCCTTTCCTTTCGGGAAGGGAAAGGGAACCTTGCGACCCTGAAAAGAAAGGCTTCCAAAGACTCTGGAAAGGAGATAGGATCAAATGAAATACAATTGAAAAAAAAGCAAAAAACCCAGAAAATCGGGAGATTTAGTGTCTTCAAGAAATGGTGGGTGAGGAAATGAGTTGCAGTGCAAAGGACCAAAAGAGGCCAAAACTAAGCTCACAGATGCTGCAAAAGCAGGGGAAAAAGGCAAGGAGGACACAACTTGGAGGGGAAGAGATGAGGAATGTGGCTGGATGCTGAAAAAAAAAACCTAAAGAAAACATCCCCAAAGTCAAAGCCATCCAAAGGCAGGCCACATGCCATCAAGTGCAGGGACATGCACCAAAGCTTGCCCAAATTGATCGCTGCTGAAGGCCAAAAGAGAAAAGAAGGACTTAGAAACACTCTGGAATGGACATACAATCAAAGGAATTGCAATTGGAAGAGAAAAAAGAAAAAATTGGCAGATTTAGTGACTATAAGAAAATGGACCGGGATTATGTCCAGTGCAGTGCAAAGGACCAAAAGAGGCCAAATCTAAGCTCACAGATGCTGCAAAAGCAGGGAAAAAGGCAAGGAGGAGGACACAACTTGGAGGCGAAGGTATGAGGGACATGGCAAGGATGCTTAAAAAAGGAAAAAAAATGCAGAAAATCTTTCCCAAAGTCAAGGCCATCCAAAGTCATGGCATGCCAGCAAGTGCTGGGACATGCACCAAAGATTCCCCTATTGGTCCCCATTGAAATCGCAAGATTCCCTTTCCCTTCCCGAAAGGAAATTTCATTTTCTCTTTCTGAATGTGAAATATCCAGTGCCATTTTTATTAGGAATTCTGAAACTGTGCAAAATCTGCCTCTCTCCACTAGAAAGGTACCTGTGGGAGACTGAAGACCTAAAGACCTTCATGGAAACCCCTGGGTTCCAAGTCCTTTTCCTGTGAGCACAAAAGCCACATGTATTTATGGCCTGGCTCGTGAACTTCCCCAGCTTCTCTTTTCCCTGTACCATCCTTAAAACAAAGCACTGAGCACCTTGGGCTCACCTTCCCTCCCAGGGTTGAGGGGCAGATGCTGCCTCCCCACTTCCCCTCATGGCCCCTTAGCATTGGGTTATGCTTTAATTAACCTCACACCTTCTAAAATTTTCTTGCCCAAAGCCAGTTTCCAATTTTACAGTGTCAGCCTCTCCATCCCTGCAAAACTGGAGTCCCCTTTTGGTTTTTCCTCAGTATTTTTTCTCCCGCTCTTTTGACTGCCTTTTTTCCCCTCTTTTTTCCCTCACCCCTGTTTTTAATAATTTTTTTTTTTTTTAATTTTCCTTTTAATTTCCTTTTTAGTTATATAATATTTATTGTAATAAATATAGCTATATAAATATATAAAATATTTTTATTTTTATATTACATATTTTTAAATTTTTTTCTTTTTTAAATTTATTCTTTTAAATTTTATTTTTATTTTAAATGTATTTGTATTTTATGCTTATTTTTATGTTGATTTTTATTTTTAATTTTAATTTTTTTTTTATCTGCTTGCTCCTAGCATCCTAACCTCACTCAACATCCTAGGAAAAAGCCAGGCAGTGATGTGGTGGCTTGGGCTGCCCTCTCTTGACACTGCTGAATGTTGCACAGAGCAAAATCCTCAGCTGGCAAAAAAAAAAAAAAAAAAAAAAAAATATCTACGTTTCTTGACAGCATCTTCCTCTCTGCAGCTCCCTCCCTGCTGGAGAAGGGCAGGTTTGAAGCTCTTCCACCCTCTCCTTTCACCCCGTGCTGCTCAGTGTCCCTTTTTAAGGTCAGGGACCATATTGTGACTCTGTGATTCGGGCACATCTGTCTGCCAACTTCCTTAATGAACCTTTCCAACCTCGCTTTTGGCCCGGCAGCAGCTCTGAAACGGCCCTTGGGGGAGCAATTAAGGATTTTTTTTTTTCCCCCAACACGTTTGTGGATGTGACCTCGCGCTCCCCCCGCTGCCAGTGGAAGGGTCTGCGGTGCCCTTGTGATAAATCCCAAAATTCCCCCTAGGGCTGGCTGGAGCCTGGCACTCCTCCTTGCCAGGGGGGGCTGCACAATCTCATCAGCCAGACAGAGAAAGGGCCCAGCCCAAGGTTATAACCAAGCTCTTCTCTTCTCTCTCTCTTTATTTATTTATTTTTAAAATACAAATTTGGTTAGTGTTGATCTGGCTGCCTTCTCTCAGCCTGCTGGCTTTTCCAAACCCTGCAGGGATGCCAGCCCCAGCCCTGGGACAGGGCTGCTTCCCAGCTTCTGAGGCCGGGTCAGCTCATCCGTGCTTTTCTCTGCCACGTCTCCAGTTTTTTGTGTTTTTTTTTTTTTCTCCATGAGGGGTTTGCATTTTCAGAGAAGGTGTTTGGAAGGTATCTCTGCCCTTGGCAGGGTGGTGGAACCAGATTTGGGTCCCAAACCATTCTGGGATTCTCTGCTGCTAATACAGCAGACACAGAGGATCAGCATCTTTCTTTAGGCTCTAAAAAAAAACCAAACCAAACCAAAACAAAAAAAAAAAAAAAAGAGTGGTTTTTCCTTTATTTTGCTGAAGCAAAGACTTTCCAGATTCACCTCATGGCCAAGCACCCTGTGGGCTTGAACCTGTTGCTCCCTGCAGGACTTTGGGTGAGGCTGGGTGTTGGCAGAGGTGGGACCAGGAAAAATAAAACTGAAAGTCATGCCACGTCTCTGACCTCTTTGGGAAAACAGCCTCGTGGTTTCCAGGCACCCCTATCACTAGGGGCCAAAGGACACCCTGCTCCCTGTCCCTGTGTTTGTCACACAGACCTGATAAAACAGCCTGTGATTGCTAATTTCTCTGCTGGCTTTTTCTCTGGGGCCCTTATCAGGATGGCAGATAAGATAATGTGAGGCTGAGAGAGTGGCTGTGTCAGATAAAAAATATAAATATTGTGCTGTGCAAGTCCCCTCCCACATCCATGAGTCTGCTGCAGCAACAGCCCTGACACCTTTTTCCCTCCTCCAATGTTTTTTATAAAGTAATGATCTGTTCCTGATGGGCACAAACCCAGAGAGCTGGGGGTGAAAACATGGTTATTTGTGAAAATACCCATCCAAGAGCTGCTCTCTGGCTCCTGCCACAAAGCAGAGGGAGCTGCAGGGTCCTGGGATAAAGCTCTGGCAGGCTCTGTCCCATGGGATGTCTGTCCCAGGCTTTTGCCAGCTCCCAAACTTTTGACTCCTGACCCTTTTTATTATTTTTTTCCACTTGGCATCCCACTATAAGCTGACCAAAGCAAACTCTGCTTCTTCTCACTGAAAAGCATCTTCTCACTGGGCAGCTCTGACCTAACACCCTCAGGGCTCTCCAGAACCCAAACTCTGTCACAAAACCCACACAAAAACCCCTGGGGACTGGGTTTGAGGGCACTCCTGCCCTGCAGCTCCCAGCACTGGGATCACCGCCAGGGATCCTCATGGAGCAGTGGCTGCATGTCCTGCTGCCACCCTGAGCTGGTGGTCAGATCATCTCTGCCTCACCTTTGCCACCCCTGGGCCTGGGGAAAGCACCCCCAGCACCTCCTGAAGCTGAGGAGCTGAGGGGATTCCTTCACTCAGGCCTGAGACTTCTCAGCACTTTCTTTTCTGGGTGGTTGCTCATGGGAATTACCTATTTTACTCCACCATTGTCCTGGACACCCTGTGGCAACTCTTGACCTTTCAGTGAAGAAATTTTCTCTCATATCCAACCTAAACTTGTCCTGGTGCAGCTTGAGGCTGTTTCCTCTCATCCTGTCCCTGTTCCCCTCATGTGAGGAGTTGTGCAGAGCCACAAGGTCCCCCCTGATCCTCCTTTGTGCTGCCTTATATATTACAACAATTCTGTTATCATGCAAGGATTCCAAAGCTTCTGAGTTTCATACCTTCCCAATACTTCTCATGGTGAGCTCCTCTGAGCAGTGACTCTTCTCAGTCCTTGCTGTAGCCATCTAACTCCTCCTAGTACACCACCCTTTTATGCCACTTGTTCTTATTAGTTACAGGCGTTCCTAATCTTTAGTAATTGGTACCAGCTGCAACACGTTGGGGGGTAAGATTACATTCTACTGTGTCCCCCTATACCTACACCTTTTCTCCAGGCTGAGCCCCTTCCCAGCTCCCTCGGCCTCTCCTGGTGCTCCAGAGCCTTCCCCAGCTCCATTCCCTTCTCTGGACACGCTCCAGCCCCTCAATGTCCTTCTGTGAGCGTCCCAAAACTGCCCCCAGGGCTGGAGGTGTCAGCACAGGGGACAATCCCTGCCCTGCTCCCTCTGGCCACGCTGTTCCTGACACCAGAGATTCTCTGGAGGCCATGGCCAGCAACACATCCACATCCAGGACAGCTCTGCCAGCCCACAGCTCTTCCCAAAACACTTTCCTCTCCTTTCCCAAAGTGCTGCCTGTGCTGCAGGGCTGGGGTGAACCCCTCTGCTTGGCAGCCATGGCCCAAAGCCATTCCCGGCCCTCGGTGCTGACCCAAAGCCATTGTGAACCCAAAAGGAAAGGCTTACAAACACTCTGGAAAGGAGATAGGATCAAATGAAATGCAATTAAAAAAAAAACCCCAAAATCCAGAAAATTGGGAGATTTAGTGTCTTCAAAAAATGGTCTGTGATGTGAGCTGCAGTGCAAAGGATCAAAAGAAGCCAAAACTAAGCTCACAGATGCTGCAAAAGCAGGGGAAAAAGTCAAGGAGGAGGACACAACTTGGAGGGGAAGATATGAGGGACATGGCATGGATAAAAGAAAAAATAAAAAAAAACCCGAAAAGAAAGTCAAAGGCATGCAAAGGCAGGCCATATGCCATCGAGTGCAGGGGCATGCACCAAAGCTTGCCCAAATTGATCCCCGCTGAAGGCCAAAAGAGAAAAGAAGGACTTACAAACACTCTGGAATGGACATACAATCAAAGGAATTGCAATTGGAGGAGAAAAAAAAAAATTGGCAAATTTAGTGACTACAAGAAAATGGGCCGGGATTCCCAGGTCTCAGCGCTGACCCAAAGCCATTCCCAATCCCCGGTGCTGACCCAAAGCCATTCCCAGCAGGGAGCGGCTGCGGCTGCCCGGCTGCTCCATCCCTGAGCGCTGCTGCCATCTAATGGGCCGTGCCCACGGCCGGCGCCCCGCAGCAACATTCGGGAGCTGAGAGAAGGAGAATGACCCTCCTCCTTCCAGAGGTGCTGTTCGTGCGGGAAAATGATGCTCCTTTCCCAGGTTCCAGCCTGATGGATAACTGCGAGCCGTGGGAGCATCGAGCGGGGATGCAGGGTAGGCTGGAGTGATTTTAGTTGGTTCTTTTGGCTGAGGACAGCTGAAAATTGCAGGAAAAACACCCTCCAGCTCACCACAGCTGGGATTTCATCCTGCTGGGGCTGCTCCCCCCTGCCCCATTTTCTGCCAGGGAGGGAGAGATGATTTCTTGGATAAAATAATATAATAAAATCCTAGAATTATTTGGGTGGGAAGGGATCTTAAGGAACACCTTGTTCCAACCCTCTGTCACAGGCTGGTGGCTGGATAGGAGATCTGTGTATGGAGAAGGGAGTTTTTTCAAGATAGATCTTCATTAATCTCTATATCTGAGAGGTGTTGATATCTGTAATCACTTTTTATTTATTTAGTACTCATTGAAGCACTCGGGGCAGGTTCCTTCCATTGTGTCACCTCTGTAGAAGGTTTATTTTTTTGCCATTTTTTTTTAATATTCACAGTCACCACTCCCCAAAATAAGCATGGGTGGATATGAAATGGATTAAAAACCTGCTCTTGTCCTTCCCAAAGACACCCTCAGAAGGGGTTCTACCCTCCTGAGAACCTTCCACGGGATTTTGGTGATCTCACATTCCCATGAAAGATGCAGAGGGCATGGTGTCTGTGTGGCTGGACACAAACACAGAATTTTTCACAAATTCTGTGATGTTTTTCACAAATAAACACAGAATTTGGAGGTCACAGCATTCAGGGTGTCCTCTGTCTTTTGGAAAGGTGCTGCTCACCTGGGGGGTGAGGAAGGCAGGGATGAAGGCTGTGGGTACCCCTGGGGCTGATGGGGTCCCCTGGGCTCATGGGACCCACCCAAGGCACTTCCTAATGACCATGCCCCAAATCAAGGCTCGGTTTCCTTTACTGGCCTTAAAGAATTTTACCTGCATAAGGTAATTCTTTATCTTAAAGAATTTTACATGGTGCTCCTGGTGGGGGCTCCTGGGCATTGTGCCAGCCAGCTGAACCCAAAATCACACACAAATCATGGAACTGGGCATTGAAACAGTTTGTGGCCTCCAGGCTTACTTCCAAAGTAGGAGAAAAGCTTTTTTCCTTTATTTTTTCCTTCACCACTCTATAACCCTCATTTTCACACACACCTCTGGTGGTTACAGGACATCCATCTACTGTTTCTGAAACTTCCCTTGTACCTCCTGCCAGGAAATATTTTTTTTTAAATCTGTTGCATGAGCCCAACACAAAAAGATGTTTTCTCCAAAACTTGACGAGCAGATATTTATATTTTTTGCATGAAGTTCGCTGTGAAGGAATGGTGACCTCGTCCTCTGTGAGGACAGGGCCACACCATGATTCTGCAGCAAAGGGGACCTTTGAGGGGGTGTTTGGATGGGGCTGTGGGGATCAAACTGTGTCACTCTGGGGCTCCCCAGGGCCTGGCCAAGGCTCCCTGGTGCCCTGTCCCCTCCCAGCATGGTGTGCACAGGGATTAGGTAACACCAGCTCTGTGTTTGGGGTCTGAGTGCTCCTTTCAATTTAGCTTAACTGGGTGAGGAATTGACTTAAACTAGATTGATATAAGCCACTCTTAAAAGATTTAAGCCCCACCGTAAGAGGATGTGCTCATGGGTTTACACTGTATTAACCCAGGCTTTTAAATAACAGCTCCAGGCTAGGTCTATACTTGGTTTCTATACCAAATTATTGCAGCTCAGGCCTGCCTGGTGTTTTAATTGAATCAGTGAGAAACGTTCATGTGGATTCACTTACGCTGGTGGGGAATTGTCTTACAGTGGGAGAGCTCTGGGAGTCATCCAGCTCTCCCAAGAGTGGGAATGAGGAGGGCTGTGTGCTCATAGGAGAGAGGGTCTGGCAGCCCAGGGAGTGCTTAAAGTATTTCAATCGGCAGGGAGAAGAAAGGAACCAATATTTCAATTTTTAAAAAAATAGCTTCCTTCACTACTTTTTCCTGTGGTCAGCAGCCCCTGAAAAGGAGGGAGGACAGAGATATCCCAGTTTATCTGGGACACTTGGCTGGGATGGAGCAGCAATTCCTGTTGGGGAGTGGTTTCCCCACAGTTTCCAACTCTAAACCCAGCGATTTTGGCCAACACTTGGTTTTTAACACCCTGCCCATGGCTGTGCCAGCATCACCCTGCTCTCAGCCCTGGCTGAGGGTGATGCTGGTCCCACACCAGGGTAAAGCCAAGCTCAGCTGCAAAACCAGCAAGTTTTGGCTAATCCCTCTCCTAGCACAGCACATCCCTTGCACCAACACGCTGCTGCTCTCTAATAGTATTAATAATTCTCCCTTTATTTCTCACTCAAACACTCTTGGAAGGATCATCCAATTTAAATCACAGCTTCTCTAGTTAGCGTGTGTCACCACGAGAGGGCAATAAATCATCTAATTACAGTGATGGAGCCGCTGTCCTTCCACAAAGCCACCCATGATGAACTTAAATGGATTTTAAACATTAATATAATAGGCATTTAGTAAAGAATGGGAAGGGAAAAGAACATTTTAAACAAGCCAGCAGGTTCCCCTGAATGTATTCGGGATGCAGGGCTTGGATTGGCCACCAAACCCGTCCTGATGTGCTGGAATTAAAACCGGGGAAGGGAGCCCTGCCTCTTTGAGATGCTAATTCAGGTAAAAGCTCATTTTGAGGAGTGCAGACGTACTGACCCTAATGATTCGGAGCTATTTGGAGAGCTAATGGAGGGTTACTAATTTCAAAGCATACCAATCTCATAAAAAGTGAAAGGAGATGGCTCCTCACTCGGCTGTCCTGGGGGATGTCTGGGGGCTCCCTGGCCCCTTCCTGAGCCCTCTGCTGGCTCCACAGGCCAAAATGCTCTGCCACATCCACTGCTAAGGCTTGGCCCTATGGAAACAAAAAAATCCACTTTATCCCCCAGGCTGATGCTGCCAGGAACAGGTACTCTGACCCCAGCCAGGGGAGTATTTTTGCAGTAAAATGGTCCCCACTCTCTGCTTTATCCCCCAGGGTGAGGTGGCAGGGTCTTGGTGCATGTTTTGGGCCCCAAATGTGGCCACTGGTAGTGTCAGGAGCAGATGGAAACCAAGGAAAAACCACTTTATCCCCCAGGCTGATGCTGTTAAGAACAGGTACTCTAATCCTGGCACTCTGACCCCAGCCAGGGGAGTGTTTTTGCTGTAAAATGGTCCCACTCTCTGCTTTGTCCCCCAGGCTGAGGTGGCAGGGTCTAGGTGGATGTTTTCTGCCCCAAATGTGACCACTGGTGGTGGCAGGAGCAGATGGTTCCCACCTCTTTTGGGATGTGTTTTTGTGGTGACTTTGGCTGGTTTCTTGAGGGGCAAGAGTGGGAGTTGTCACTGAATCAGCCAAATCTTGTCTTGCCATTCATCTTTCTCCTCAATGTCTTCATGAGGAGTCTTCCCAGTTTCCACATCTACCCGTGAGGCAGGAGCAGAAATCCATCAGAAATAGCCATTTGAGAGATGTGGGAAATTTGAGGGCTGCAATACAAGATGTTGCTGGCATTTTGGGGTTATTTAATCCCTTTTATTTGACTTCCCACGCTTGGATGGATGAGACACCAGGCTGGTGCACCTGTGACTTTTGGAGATGGGGAGAGAGCAGAGCTTTTCTGCAGGAATCCAAAACAGACCTGGATGAACCAAGGTGAGAAATAAGCAGTTACAAGTTCTCAAAGCTCAGGGCTTCTGGGTACATTTAGGAGAGCAGAATTAGGCATACAAGTATGAAAGAGAGAAGAGATGGGAAAGCAGCAGCATTGGGGGCTGGGTTGTGGAGGCAGAACAAATCACAGCCTAAGGCTGATGGGACAGCAAAGAAAAACTTATTTGGGGTGTTTATTATAAAGAGAGTCACACGTGAGACCTGGCAGGGACTGGTCCTGCCTTGTGTGCTCCTGCCAGACATGAGGGAAGCTCAGGGCTTCAAAACCTTGTGAGCAACTTGTAGGGAGCCCAGAGGGAAGGAACAGAAGTGAGGTGAGGGAAGATGGGCTACAAACCTCCTGGAGTAGTGTGAGAAATGGATTTGTAAGGGATTCTCAAAATCTGACAGAAAGCTCACACAGCCTTGTACGTGTGTACGCAAACTCTGAGATAAGGTGTGCTGACTTAGGAAGGCCATGGAATAGAGATGACATTGTTGAGAGAGAGATTGAACTAGAAACAAGTTTCAACAAGTTTCAAAATGTGGCCTTGCAAAAAGACCAGATATTTTAGAGAATTAGAACTGTGAAAGATGCATTGCAGCAGGACTATGTGGGGTAAAAATAGAAGTGATTGGTGTTAGAAGTATTAGCAGCATTGTGTGGTAAAAGCCAATAGGCTGAAAAACATTTATAAGGTATTGTGACCAGGAAAAAGGTTGGCTTCTGATAGAATGGGGTTGAGTTTTACATCTCTTACATCTCACTCTTCATCAAGACTGATAATGGAATAAAATCTTTTAAAGTGCCTCTCTGTTGCCCCATCTCTGAAAAGCTGGGAACAATCCAACAGAGTAGGATTTGGCTCTCCTGTTCCTTGGGGAAAGGTCAAAGCTGCACTCAAGGAAAAACTCAGCTGGTTTGAGTTGGAAGAGCAATGACATGGTGAGGGGAGCACGTGCAGCCTCTGCCTTGGGGCTTTCCAGAACAGGGAGCTCCTGAGGAGGAACTGGGTCAGTCAGATCTTCTCCACTTTGTGGCCAAATGGGGCCAGAGTTGGGGAGAGTTGGGAAATGCTCCCTGTGACCCCCTCTGGAGCTCTCGTGCGGCTCTGGACATGAGCTCTTTTGCTCTGCACAAGGCTGGTGTTGGCCATAAACCATGAGGAACAGCAGTGAAGCCAAGGTTAATCTGGCCACAAGACCCACAGCACAGCCAGTGCCCCAGCGCTGCAGGAGAAGGAATTGGGACAGGATATTCCTGCTCAGAGGAGTTACCAGGGAACATTACCAGGGGACACAGGAAGCCCATGTTAAAGTTGTCTTAAAAAATAAGGGGATGGCAAGAGCTGAGGGTCACCACAGCAAGTCCTGATGTAAAGGTTTAAGGAGCTGAAGGTTATGGGTTCATACACAGATTTATCCTCTGTGCTGATATCCATCCACTGTGGAAGTCATGGTCACCATGGGAGTCACCTGGCTCCTCCTGGCAGCATTTTCCAGCCTTTTCCACTGGAATGAGCAGTAGGATGGAGGAGAACAAGGCAGTCCAGCTGTGGTATGGGTGATGGACACCCTGGTAGGTTGTTTGCAGCAGTCCTGGGTGGATATTTCCCTGGATTTCCCCTGGACCAGCACTGGCACGTTCAGTCCTGAGCAGAGCATGAAACAGGGGAGGAGAACATGGAGACACAGAGCCCAGCCAAGTTCTGCACTGATTTTCATAACTAATAAAGATCCGGTATGAATATGAGATTGAAAGGCCTCAAAGCTGATTAAATCTGTTTGATATTTGTGGTTTTCCTCCCTCTCCCTCCCCTTTGTTAAAGGACAGTCTCCTCCTTCAAAGTGAGTGATGGTCTAAAGTCGTAATGCCGATTATTGCTGAGATTCTCACACAAATGCGGTGGGGAGAAGGGGGGGAAGAATAAAAATCCCTGTAGGGTAGTTTAAAGTCGGCGTGAGTAGTGTGTAATCTACCCAACAGGATTGATCCAGGTCAGGCATTAAAGGCTAAAATGGATTAAACAAAAGACATTCCCCTTGTAACAAGAAGGAAAAACTTCAAAGGTGGGATTTGTTCTTGTTATGACAAAGGAAGTGGATTTACCAAGTGCCTGGGGGCACACACCCCTCCGCGGCTTTCAATTTGCTCGAGTTGCTCTGAAGAAACAGGACAAAATGCGTGGGGGTTTTCGCCGTGTGCCGGGGCCCTCCCCGGGCTAGGAACGCTGGGTTAAGAGGATCGGCTTGGCATCGCTTTTTCTTGTTTTGTTTTGTTCGCTCTTTAGGGAAAAAAAAAAAAAAAATAGGAAGAAAAAAAAAAAAAAGAAGAAAGAAAGGGCGGGGCGGGAATAACAAAAGGAGGGAGAAAGGGAGGGTTGGTGTGTCGGAGGTATGGGGTGGGTGAGGGTGGTGGGGACAGGTGGGACAAGGGGTGGGATGGGATGGGGAGTTCCAAAGCAAAGAATGACCCAGGTTGTCCCAGACAGGGCTGGAGAAGGGGCTGGTCCTGTTTTGAGTACCAACCACCCTCTGCACGAAGATGCCTTTTCCCTCCTGCTCCCCATGGCCAAGGTGGGTGCTGATTGTCCCTGAGCAGTGGAAATTCAGCTCTGCACGGACCTTCAGGCCAACAAACCTCCCCAGGCCAACAAACCTCCCCAGGTTCCCAGGTGAGCACTGCAGCCACTTGTTTTTACAAGATTTGCGCCCAGCTGGGCTGGGGGGAGGATTATTCTTTTCTTTCTTGTTCTTGAACCCACTCCAGGGTGAAGCTAATTCTCCTCCCTGGCTGGGAAAAGGCACCTGGCAGTAGCCATGGTGACAGCAGGGCATGGTGGCAACCAGTGCCTGCAGGAACATTCCCTCCATCTCCCCCAGGTCCTGCCACCGCTGCAGGGGACACGCTGTGACACCAAACACCTGCAGGACTCAGCCAGGAGAGCCATGACGCTCTAAACCTTTCCAGGACTCAGCCAGGAGAGCTGTGACGCCCCAAACCTTTCCAGGACTCAGCCAGGAGATCCACGACACTCCAAACCTTTCCAGGACTCAGCCAAGAGACCCATGACACTCCAAACCCTTCCAGGACTCAGCCAGGAGAGTCATGACACTCCAAACCTTTCCAGGACTCAGCCAGGAGACCCATGACACTCCAAACCCTTCCCAAGTCCCTAACTCAGAAACAACACTCCAAACCCTTCAGACTCAGCAACATGACACTCCAAACCTTTCCAGGACTCAGCCAGGAGACCCATGACACTCCAAACCCTTCCAGGACTCAGCCAGGAGAGTCATGACACTCCAAACCTTTCCTACCATGGTGCTTCCACAAAGCCTGAAGTGCTCCTTGGTGTACCCAAATCTGGAGCATCTCAGTCTGGGCTGGGCAGGGGTGTTGGGCGATCCTGCAGAGGTGCTGGATGGTGGGAACCTGGTGGCTTCCATGTTGTCTGTCTATAATTGCTTGAAGTCAAACTACAGCTTCTTTGGAAACCAACCCGTGTGATTTTGAGCTGTTTCTTGAAGGGAACAAGCCCCACACTCTAATCTGTGTGATCACAGCAGGGTTAAGATGAATGTGCCCATGAATGTGTACAAGTTTTCCACACTAAAGCCAGGTTAATTCTGTTAGGAAGTGGATCCTCGCTCTGGTGCAGCACAGGGTTGCTGTATTTCTATCTAATTACCCAGGTAATGCAATTAGAAAATCAGGTCTAAGCTGACATCAAGAGGGGAGGTCCCCAGGTTTGCACAGCAACAGGACTACGGCGATTAAAGGTGCCACACTCAATTACTGACACGTGAAAGCATCTTTGGGAAACTCCATCTCCACCCACATTCTCTGTGATAAACAACAGGTCTGAGCTGCAGCTCAATGCTTTGTGGGCAGAGAAGGATTTTATGAGGGCCTGGAGGGACAGGACAAGCGGGAGTGGATTCAGACTGGCAGAGGGCAGGGTTGGATGGGATATTGGGAAGGAATTGTTCCCTGTGAGGATGCTGAGGCCCTGGCACAGGGTGCCCAGAGAATCTGTGGATGCCCCATGCCTGGAATTGTCCAAGGATAGGGCTTGGAGCATCCTGGTCTGGTGGAAGATGTCCCTGCCCATGGCAGGGAGGTGGGAACGAGATGAGCTTTAAGGCCCAACCCAAACTGTTCTGGGATTCTGTGAACATGAGCTCCTTCTCCCAGTGTGTCTGGCAGTGGAGCTGACTCACCTCTTCAGGGCCTTCTGCTTGGGCTCAGCATCTTCCTCAGGAGACCTTCCCAGGCAGAGGATGTGAGCGACAGAGATCCCCTCTAGCTGGGAAGGACACTGCAGGACAGATGGGGATAAACAGCAAATAAAGGTGCTCACAGTCAGCACAGAGCCTCTTTCCCTTTCCTGCAGCACAGGTATTCCCACAGAGCATGACCAAATCCTTTTAAACACTAGAGTAAATGGTTCCTGCTGAGGTGAGGACAAATGATGGAGCTGTGGATCTCCTCAGGAACACAGGCAGGTCCAAAGGACCACCCCAGGCTGGAAGCAGTGACCTGGCAGAGCCATGGAGGTGGAGAAAAGGTGCGAATTCACCACTCATGCTTAACTTCTGACCTCCAGCAGCAGCTGCAGAGGGTGGCTGGTCCTGTCCTTCTCTGACACTGCCCTCTGGGCAGCTTTGGCTCAATGCACCTGTATTTAACCATGTCTGTGCCAAGCTTTAATGACAGAATAATTTATTTCTATTTGAAGGAGTTGTGGACAGATTCCTGCTGTGGTTTGTCCAGCTCCATGGCTCTCACCCCTTTTTAGCAGGTTCTGAAAGTTCTTTATTGTGTCTTTATATCCCCTGAGCTTTGCTGGGGCTGTCAGCTCCCTTTGGTGGCTGGATGGACAGACAGGGACATGGGGTGGTCTCTCTGCCAGGCCTGTGGCTGAGATACCCCACACAAAGCCTGATTTTCCTGAGTGTTGAGCTGGTCCAGGTCACCCCGTGCCTCAGTTTCCCCCCTCTAGAGCAGGGGTGCTGCCACACAGGTGGGACAAGGGGTGAGATGGGATGGGAAGTGGGAGTTTCAAAGCAAAGGAAGACCCACACAGTCCTTCCTTGCTACCTTCTCCAAGAGAGAACAAGATACCCCATGGCCCATTGACATCCTCCCACACCATCTCTCTGCAATACTTCATACTCTGGGATCTTCTTAGGGGTCTCAATTTTATAGTGAGATCCTGGAAGTTTCTTCACACCAAATCAGAGAATAATTTATGTTAGAAAAGGCCTCCAATACTGTCAGCTCCAACCTTTGGCTGATCACCACCTTGTCAACCAGACCAGAGCACTGAGTGCCATGTCCAGTCTTTTCTGGAACGCTTCCAGGGATGGTGACCCCTGGCCAGCCCATTCCAATGCCTGACAACCCTTTCCATGAAGAAATTCCTCCTGATGACCAACCTGAACCCTCCCTGGTGCAGCCTGGGGCCGTTTGCTCTCATTCTGCCCCTGGTTCCCTGGGAGCAAAGCCTGAGCCCCACCAGGCTGCACCCTCCTGTCAGGGAGTTGTGGAGAACAAAAATGTCCCCCCTGAGCCTCCTTTTCTCCAGGCTGAGCCCCCCCAGCTCCCTCAGCTGCTTCTCACAGTCCTTTCTCTCTCCACTCTTGCACCTCATGGCAGGGCAGTGGGCATGTGGTCAACCCCATCGTCCCCAAATGTGTTCCAGGTAGTCTCTCCTCACTCCCAGCTCACTCCAGGCTGTGAAAATCCCCTCTACCTAAGCCACACCATTGCACAACCTCTTTCTTTGCATTATCCCAGCACCTCCCAATGCACTGGGGCCACCACACATCATCCCAGCGGGAGCTCCCTGAGGGCTGGCAACTCCTCCATCCTCTGCAGCTCTCCCACCTCCTGCTCCTTTACAGGATTCTTGGAAATCCTGCTGGGTTTTGTTTGGGTTTTTACAAACACCCCCTTGCCTGGGTGTTTCTTGCTCTCCTCCCCATTTTCTGCTCCCTTGGAAGGGGCTTGGCACGCTCTGAAAGAGACAAGCGTGAGCTCTCCGTCTCCACAGGTGAGCTTTCTGCTCTGGGATCAGCAAGGAGCCCTCACACATGGGGAAAACACCCCCCTGATTGCGCTCTGCCACTGCCAAAGCTCTTCTTGGCACCGGGTGCTCAGCGCAGCCAGCTCAAAAAAGGGCGAAAAACCACAAAAAACGAGCAAAGCGCGGAGTTCCTGGGGCAGCGGGGGAAGGCAAGAGGTGGTGCTAAAAGAGCAGCAAGACAGGGATGCTGGGCACCACGGGGCAGAGGATGAGGGGGATAATTCCCCCATGGCCATCTGTAAAAACCTATTTGGGCTGTTTTTATAGGAAGCGAGGCGGTAAAACTACATTCGCTAGCAAATAATTTAAATATTGCCAGTCACGTCACATTGTGGTTGTTTGGAAATAATTATATCCATATCACAGACAGTAAATAATAGATGTGCTTTCACTAACATTTTATTCATGTTCTGTTTTAATATGGCAAACTTAGAAGTAATTTAATCTCCCAGTAAATTGAACTGGTAGGGGGTTCTTCACACAGAAGATTGCAAGTTATTAATTCCAGGCAGTCTTCATCTTGTACAATTAGTCACTGTTTGCAGCTGGAAATGTTTTATTAATTTTCCATAGCAGTTGATTTTCCACAGTTTTCTCAGTTTAAATTAAGCAGTAAGAGCCGCTGTTTCTTCTTAAATAAATTTCCTTTCCACAAAAATACATGCCTCTGGCTATGTCAATTTTCCCGTTTGATTAAAGTGCCAGCAGGCAATTAATAACTTAATGCATTTTAAAGTACTTTTGGAAAAGTAATTTGAATAGCCAAACTTGTATATTTGAATTGATTGTTGCAGAAGATTTAACACACATTCTTAAATCACAGAACCTTGTAAAGGACAAATGAAGAGTTGCAGAAGAAGCAGCCACCATCCAACACTGTCTCCTGAAAACACAGGGATCTTCTAAGTCTCCTCTTCTGGGAATTGTCACCCAGATTTTGGTCCTTGGAGAGGGGTTGGGGTTGGGGTTGGATTGGTTCATTGGAGGCTTCAAGGGAAGGGATTTGCTGCCTTGGCTGAGCTCATTGGAGATGAGGTCCTTGGGAAGCCCTGAGGAAAGGACCTGCTCTGGTAAATAATTGTCCCTTCTCTGGTAAATAATTGTCCCTTCTCCACTGCATGGGCTGGGACATTCCTAGCCCCAATAGAGGCTCCCACTGGCAGCAGGAATCTGCTCTCAGGTGGGTCCTTGTGGTGATTCAGACCTAATTTCATTGCACATCCATTGCAGAATCACAGCATTGTTTCAGCTGGAAGGGACCTTAAATACCACCTGATTCCAGCCCCTGCCATGGGCAGGGAATCCTTCCACCTGATGAGGTTGCTCCAAGCCCCATCCAACCTTAGCCTGGAATTCACTTGGAGGGATGGGGCAGCCACAGCTTCTCTGGGCAACGTGTGCCAGGGTCTCACCACCCCTACAGGGAAAAATTTCTTCCCAATATCCCGTCTAAACCTACTCCCTTTTAGTTTGAACCCATTCCTCCTTATCTTCTCACTTCATGCTCCTGAAAAAGTCTCTTTACCTCTCTCTTGAAGGCTCTCTTCAGGCATTGGAAGGCTGCAGTTAGGTCACACCAAAGCCTTCTCCTTTCCAGGCTGAGAATTCCCAATTCTACCAGTCTTTAGCCATCAAGGATTTCATCATAATCAACCTAAACCTGCCTTCTGCCATTTCAAAACCATTCCCCCTTGTTGCCTTGATTTTTAAAGATTTTCTAATCCTTCTGATGTTTACGTTCTTGTAACGAACTTTCTTACACACTTTTTGTAAATAACTTATTGTTTTGCATTCTTTTATAGAGGAGGAGAAATCTGATAGACTGTTGGTTTGTCCAGTGTCATTGGAGAGGTGGCACTGTCACCCTCCAATCCACTGTCACTTTTGGAAATCTATAAATGTTGTAGTCAGAAAATAAACTTCCCTTTTTTACCTTGAGAACAGCAGTGTGTCTGCATTGTGTTGTGTCTTATAGTGACACACCCTCGTCCCCTCCCTATCTGCTCGTGTAAAAAGTCAATCTCCATGTTTATCTCCATGCTCATGGTTATATCCATGCCCTTTCCCATGTCTGTCCTTGGTCAGGCTCAGCAGGAGGAGCTCAGCACGAGCCCCTCCTGCGATTCCAACCCTTCCCTCACACAGAAACAGGGACTTCAAAAGGCCACCTCACCCAGGTGGGATCAGCGACCTCCAGACTGGAGAGACTTTTGTCACTGGCTCATGAGACCCCACCACATCCCCTGGGCACCCAGCCAGGCTTTGCTGCCCTTCCAAGGACTCTGTCCTTGGCTGTCCTTTGGGTGGACAGTGTTCAGGCAGAAATGGACCTGGTCGACAGCTGGTTGAATATGAGCCAGCAGAGTGCCTTGGTGGCCAAGAAGGCCAATGGCATCCTGGTCTGGATCAGGAATGGTGTGGCCAGCAGGAGCAGGGAGGTCATTCTGCCCCTGTACTCGGTGCTGGTGAGGCCAAACCCTGAGTTCTGTGTCCAGCTCTGGGCCCTCAGCTTGGGAAGGACGTTGAGATGGTTGAGCACATCCAGAGGAGGCAACGAGGCTGGAGAGGGGCTGGGAACACAAACCCTGTGAGGAATGTTTGAAGGAGCTGGGGCTGTTTAGCCTGGACAAGAGGAGGCTCAGAGGTGACCTCATTGCTCTCTACACCTCCCTGAAGGGCCTGCAGACAGCTGGGGTTGGTCTCTGACAGAACCAGAGGACACAGTCTCCAGCTACGGCAGGGAAGGTATAGGTTGGATATTAGGAAAAAATTTCACTGAAAGAATAATAAAGTACTGGAATGCTCTTCCCAGGGAGGTGTTAGAATGACCATCTCTGGATGTGTTTAAAAAAAGACGGGCCATGGCACTGGGTGCTAGAGTCTGGCTGAGGTGTTAGGGCATAGGTTGGACTCGATGATCTCAGAGGTCTCTGCCAACCTCATCATTCTGTGATTCTGTGATTCTGTGATTCTGTCCTGGCTGTAGCTCCCATTGGATGGGTTTTCCCTGGAAGCTGTGCGCAGGGTGTGCTGAAGTCATGGCAGGCAGGAGAGAGGGGTGTTTCTCCTCCCACACCTGACACCCTGATCCAGCAAAGCCCTTAAGAGCCCTCATAAATACAACCAGATAAACACCCCCTTTGAGTCGCGGCATTATTCCTCTGCTTGCCTTAAAGCAGGCGCTTAAGGACTTTGTTGGATTGGATTTGAAATGCTTTAGCCCTCGTCTTTATCTGCCTTAAAATCAGTCTTGGAATAAGGGCTGTCTTGTATTTGTTATTCCTTTCAAGAAATCAGCAATCCCATCAATGTTTCCTCCTTTTTTGAAGAAGTTGAGGAACGCTGTGGCATCACCCAGCTGTCAGGAGCTGAGGGCACCATGACAAATAATTGTGAATTTCACCTGCTGCATCCACCAAATGGAAAGAAATTATTTTTCTCAATGCTGAGCTGACTTTTCTGACCATCTCAGTGTAGACCTGGAGCCAAGTGTGGGGTGGCAGGAGGGGAAGGGGTGGGTGATTCCTGTTGTGGCTGTCAGTGTTTCACACATCTGAGAGCACAACATGCCCCAGCTGAGAACTTCAATCCACTTAGTGCCAGATAAAATGGCAGCTGTGCTGGATTGATAAAAAATAATAATCCTGATGAAATAATAGGATTAATACGCCAGCTAGTGCTGTTTAACCAAAAGGTCATTTTGACAGAGGTAACTTTTATCAGGAAGCATCAAAATATCAGATTCATTTTTGCTTTTTTTGAGGACAAGGCACTAAGAAGACAAAGTGGGGATGTTGAATGTGCCAGGACTTTTCTGGGCTGTGGCATTTGGCTGGAAGCAGCTCCCAGTCTGCAAAGAGCAGGTTCTCAGCTCCAGGGACATTGTGGCTAAAGCCCAGCCATGATCAGCACCAGGCCCTGTGTCCCAGCTGAGAAACTCACCCTCAAACCACATTCCTTGGGTGAACTCTCAGGGGTTTTACTTTTCTCTAATCTCCTGAAACTGTGGGGTTGTTTCTGGTTTCTCCACTAAAAAACACCTTCCTGCTTGTCTTGAAAAGCCAGTTCAGCGTCACTCCAGTTCCCACCTGCCCCTGGTGGCCTGTCTGGTCGCCATGGGCAGCCTTGGCTCTCCAGGGACTGCTCAGGTTATGCCAGCACTGACAGCTCTGCCTTTCCTCCCTGAACTGGCTTAGTGCCCATCCTAAGGATGATGGGGCTAAAATACATACAAATGAAAAAGAAAAAAAAAGGTTGTAACTCTGCTCCTTGCTTGGGGCTGTGGCAAAAGGACAAAAGTTGATTGGGAGGAATAAGTCTTTAATTGTGTGTCTCCCTTCTGCTGGTGGCTTTGCTGGATCTCCACCTCTCTGCTTTCCCACCAAGCAACTCTGTCCTGCTACCCTGGATTTGCCCAGTGAGTCTCATGTCCATCCTGGAGGAGGGATCCTGCTGCCAGGGAACTCTGGTTCTCCATCTGTCCTTGCTGCACTGTGCTCTGTGCTTTTCCCCTCCTCTGAAGGCCAGGGTGGTGTCCTTGAACCTCCTGTGCCATGGGCACCGTGTCCAGGGATGTCACTGCTGACTTCCCCACACCATGAGCAGCCTGGTGAGCAGGAGGTGTGTGGTGTTTGTGAGGTCCCCAGGATGAGGTGAGATGAGAATTTGACTCCTTGTTCTTAGAAGGCTGATATATTATATTATATTATATTATATTATATTATATTATATTATATTATATTATATTATATTATATTATATTATATTATATTATATTATATTATATTATATTATATTATGTTATGTTATATTATATTATATTATATTATATTATATTATATTATATTACATTATATTACATTATATTACATTACATTATATTATATTATATTATATTATATTATATTATATTATATTATATTATATTATATTATATTATATTATATTATGCTGTACTAAAACTATACAAAAAGAAAGAGAAAGGATACATCAGAAAGCTTAACAAGAATCATAAAGAAAAACCCGTGACTCCTCAGAGCCTCGACACAGCTGGACCATGATTGGTCATTAAATTAAAACAATTCACATGTTTGGATAAACAATCTCCAGACCACTTTCCAGAGCAGCAAAACAGGGAGAAGCTGAAGCTTCACAAGAAATCCTGGTGAAGGGATTTTTCACAAAATATCATGGTGACAGAGGTGTCCCTGCCCACGGCAGGAGGGCTGCACTGGGTGATCGTTGAAGGTCCTTTCCAACCCAAGCCTTTCTGTGATTCTATGATTCCATGACAGCTTGCCTAGCCATGATCTGTCAGCCTCAGGCCCCACATTTTTGGGAGCTCCTTGGCAATCCAGGAACAGAGCTGGGGGGCTGTCTCCTCTTTTCCTGCTCCACCTGCCACCTCCCTGCTGCTCAGGGTGCTTTGTGTCTTGTACCCAGTTAAAACCAGAGTACCCCAGTTCAGCGAGCGAGAGGTGGAATTCCTTTATTTTTACCTTTGGAAGCAAGAGGTGGTTTCCAGCAAAATTCAGAAGGGGGTTTTCTCCTGGATTTGGCTGTTGAAGTGTGGGGCTGTGCTGTTTCCATCCCAGGAGCTGCTCTCCCACTGCTCCCATATCAAATGCAAACAGGAGCTGTGGGAGGCCAGCCCGTCTCTAACTGCGTGAATCCATCTGAAGGGAAGAGACAAAATCCCCAAATCTCGAAATAATGAAAACAAAGATATCCAAGTAATAAAATCTGTGAGAAGCACAAAGACAACATAACTCAGATCTCAGCTGGCTCAAAGAAAGTGTCCATTAACAAGGGATTAGCGGGAGGGAAGTACACAACCAGTCAATAGGAAGTGAAAACACACCACACAGTCACCTAATATCACAGCCCAGTGCAGGGCTAGGATGAAGGATGTGTTGGTAAAGTCAGAATAAAAGCTACTCCAGAATCTATCAAATAAAGTCAGAATAACAGCTACTCCAGAATCTATCAAATAATAAAAACAAATAAGTGCTGCCAAACCTCCAAACCGGCCTTTACTGTGGAGCCTGGCTCTTAAAAAGACTTGAAAAACAGAGATTTGATTTTTTTTCCTTTTTTTGTTTGTTTGGTTGGTTTTTGTTTTTTTTTTGTTTTTTTTTTTTTTTTTTTTTCTGTTTTTTTTGGTTTTGTTTGGTTCTTTTTTTGGGGGGGTGACTATTTCCTCACAGATTTGGATCTTTGGGGTGCCTTCTTCACACAAGCAGGAATGAAAAATCAGCGAGATTGATTATGTTCCCCCCACTGCTGTTTTTCAGCTAGCCTATAAGGGTCCCAAACTCTTCCTTCCCGAAATTGCATTGTAATCACTTGTTTGAAAGGCACTGGTGGCTTGTGGAGTATTTCTTCAAAAGCAGGGCAGGAGCAAATGCTGTGTAATTAGATATGCAGAGAGCGTAGCGTGTGTGGGTGATCCATTCATTTGGAGTCATTCACACACTTGCACTTCCATCGTTATTTAGAGATTAAAGCAGTTCAGCTCCTTAGTGCTCACATCTGCCCAACACCCCCGTGGACTGCAGGCACTGGGGTACCTCCTGAAGCCACAAAATATTAAACCCCATCCCAAAATGCTGCTCTGACACGAGTGTTCACAAGCAAAGCCTTATTTTAGTAACTCTGGGTTTTAGCTGCTCTGTGTGAGGAGGGTGGGGGGAGAGGCTGGGTGGTGCCCAGCACCCCTCCCTGGTGATTCACAGCCCCCTGTGGGGGTCAGCCCAGCTGCATGGGAAACAGGGCCAGGTTCTAAATAGGGGCTTAATCTGAGTTAAAATTAAATGGGCTTAATCTGGTCTTAATCTGAAATAATACCTCCGGTGTTCTGGATGTGTCTGCAGAGGGCTGCCAGGACCAGGCACCATCCTTCAGGAGCCCTGGGCAGTGCTGCCGGCCTGGCACCCTCCTGCCTCCCAAAATGACCTCTGGGTCTCTGTGGCCACCAGAAGAAGTGGTCATCACACCCTCAACCTGACCACCCTCATCCTGACCACCCTCTGTAGAACGGAGACTCCTGAGCGCAAGACAGAAATCTTTTGGATTTGTAGGATTGTGAACACCCTCACAGGCCTGCCCTGGAGTCTGTGGAACTCCTGAAGCAGTGCAGGTGCTGCTGAAGGTGGCACAGAGCTGTGGGCCCAGCACCTGGGTGTGGTATGTGCCGTCAGGGTCCCCTCGAGGCCGTGGTCACAGGGAAATGGAGCCCTGAGATAAAGGCTGTGGCTGAGCTGCCCATCCTGCTGGATGCAGGTGAAAGCATCCACCTGGGCCTGGGAGAAAAGGAAACTGCAGTGGGCACAGCAGGGAGGATGAAAGGAAGTGTGACAGGCCTTAGGGACAGGGTCACATTGGCAGGACCTCGGCTGGGCTCAGCCCAGCCCTGGATCAGACACCTGCACTTCAAAAATGAGCAAAAATAGCAAAAGGTTGTTTCAGGAGCAGATGGGAGGCTCTCCCACCACCAAAGTCCATACATTCACGGGAGATCCTGAGCTGGAAGGAGACCACAAGGATCATTGAGAGCAGCTCCTAGCCCTGCACAGACACCCCAACAATCCCACCCTGTGCCTGGGAGCATTGTCCAAACACTCCTGGAGCTCTGGCAGCCCTGGGGCTGTGCCCATTTCCTGGGGAGCCTGAGCAGTGCCCAGCACCCTCTGAGTGAAGAATTTTTCCTGATATCCAACCTTAACCTCCCCTGACTCAGCGTGATACCATTCCCACGCCCAAAACCCCGGGAAAGCAAAAGAGGAGTTTTTAATTTCCTTATTGGAGACCTTATCCACCCCACAGCCATCTCAGCACCGATCAGAGGCACCAGCAGCTTCTGCTAAAAACCTTTCCCAGCTTTTCCAGCATCCCCCAGCAAGGGTAGGGTATGCACCCAAAGCCTTGCAGGCCTTGCCAGAGGACCTGGGCACTTCCAGCTCAGAGGTTTCTGCTCCCTGGGTTTGCAAACTTAAAGCAAAAGTGTTTTTCAGGATGTGTGCCCTGAATCCTGCTCCAGCCTGATGGATTTAGGTGAGCATTGGTCCGAGTGGCATCATCTGACATCAACTGGCACCTCTGGCAACAACTCCTGGGCTGGGGGAGAAGTTTCTCAGCTTTGCTTTGCTTTTTGCCTGGCAATTGGCATGCAAACACCCTCTCCCCAGAAAATAATGTACATTGTCCTGAGGATTTATGTGTTGCCAGCTGCAATTTATGAGATTCTGCAAGCTCTGCTGGTAGCTTTGTATACTGGAGGTTTCATTTGAGAGTCATCAGCCACAGATTATGACTGCAAGGGGTGCCTGTCTTTAATCTCATTTTTGAAGGAATAAATGTTATTAGTTTTGATGAATTAATGGTATTTAGGTGTGCAAGGTTAGCATGAATTAATGTCCACCTATTTCTGTTGTGTGCCTGACTATTGTAAAAGGACTCTGGTAAGCAATCTTTACACAGTCTCTTTTTTTCTTCCCCTTCATTCTTTTCTAATGCTCTTTTAGGAGCTTAAAAATAATGTTTGAGAATTCTTTTTTTCCTCTTTCTTTTTAAGTAAAAAGAAATATTGAAGATTTTCCCCTGGGTAGAGCTGACATTAACTTAGCCACTGCTGAGTCACGGAAGACTAACAAGCATTTGGGAGCCCAACCAAAAGGCTCTGATTTATGGATGCTGCGGGTGGAGGAATAATTCATGGCACAGCTCAGCTTTCTGGGGAGGGCTGGCATTGCTGAGGATTGTGGATTTACTGGCCGATGGAAGAGCACCAAGAGAGGAGTTGCAGGGAACCTGCCACCTCCAGAGTGGGTCACAGGAGTGCAGGGCACTGGGATCTGCTGCCACATGGAGCCAGGGACCACAGTCCCCTTTATGAGCTGCTCACCTCCTGCTTAAACCATTTTGTTTTAATTTTACCTTAGAATTGTTAAGCCACAGAATGGTTTGGGTTGGAAGGAGCCCTAGAGACCATCCCATTCCAAACCCCTGCCATGGCAGGGACAACTCCCACTATCCCAGTTTGATCCAAGCCCTGTCCAACCTGGCCTTGGACACTTCCAGGGATCCAGGGGCAGCCACAGCTGCTCTGGGCACCCTGTGCCAGGGCCTCACCACCTTCACCCTCAGGCAGGAATTTTTTCTGTATATCTAACTTAAATATCCCCTTTTTCAGTTTAAACCCATTACATTCTTCTTAAACTTCCATGTTTTCCTCTGATTAGAATCAACCAGCCCTGATGATTACAAAACCTCATTTCCTTCATTTCCCCTGGCTGATTCATGATCATTGTAACCTGATTGATTGTGCCCCACGCTGTCCATCAGATCAAGGCAAGAGTGCTGCTTCTACTTGTTTGAGATGATTCTCTAGAACAACATCAATTTATGGTGGGGAAAAAAAATCAGTACAAAAATTGCATATTTCATGTCCAAATGGTTGTGACAGGTCATGTTTTGAATTTCTCTGCTGAGAAAGGTTTAACTCTGGGCTGAGATGGTTTAACTCTGAAATGGGTGGACAGTGTGTTGAAGGTCCTCACTGCCACTCCATCCTTCAAAAATAAGGACCGAGGGATGTACCAGGTTCCTTCTCTGCCCACCCTGCAGAGAGCTTGGCATGGGAATTGCCCAAGGTTATGGGGAAAGAACAAGTTTGGCCTCTCAGAAGGGGGCTCAGCACAGAGGGTTTTGGCGGCAGCTTTGTACCTGTGAGTGCAAACAGCCTTTCTGAAAACAGGCAGCAATATTCACTTCCAAACCCAGAGGAACAATTCTAACAGAAAAATAATTCTATGGCATAAAATCAGCATAAAATTGGGTTCCAAGTCGATGTGCCATGAACACCTAGACCAGATACTTATTTATAGATCCCTGGCAATGCTCAAGGTTGGAGAGGCTTGGAACAACCTGGCCTAGTGGAAGGTGTCCCTGCCCATGGCAGGGGGTTGGAACGAGATGGGCTTTAAGGTCCCTTCCAACCCAAATAATTCTATAATTCAATGATTGTCAACAACCTGGGCACTGAGAACACTGATCATTAAAAACCCAGAGATTTCTCTGCCTTCCCCTGGTCCCATCAACTGGGGACTTGCTCTGGTAAAAGATAATAAAATCTAAGATCTGGCAGTGTTATCTGGATGGAAGGAACCTTTAACTGAGGATTTTTTTTTCTTTCTTAATGAGGAATCTCCAGGAGCAGACGGGGAATGCCTGTACTGCTGGAAGGATCCAGGTTTTATCGTGCTTGCCTTTATGAAATTCTGTGTTATCTGGTGACAGCTACAGAGCCTTCCCCAAAATTGGGTTTGTTACAGCGCATTTGCTGAAAAAAATTGCACACAAAAGATCTGAACCCCTTTACAAGGGAAGCACCTGTAGTATGTGATAGGCTTCTTTCTCCCATATAGGTATATTTAGGAATAACAAAAAGTCTGTGTAAAACTGCCTTGAGCTGTTCTTTAAGTTAATTATCACTTCTTTGGGTACTATGAATGGCTGTTCAATGACACTGTCAGCGAGTGGAATGAACCAAATTACTTTAATTATAGAGTAATTGCACAGAGTGATGGTAATTAAATCTTGATCAGTTTAAGTGAGTGAATTAATTGCTCCAGCTTGGAATGCACACGGCAGCAAGAGGAGTTGTTTTGTAGTTTAATTAACACCAACCACTAAATTCTTATCATATCTAAAATGCAGACAATTAATGAGTTTGATTCTGCTCTCACCTTAATAGGAACTAGGACAGAACACATGCTGAGAAAGGTAGCTGTGGTAGCAAAATGACAGAAAACTTAATATTCCTGTCAGTGGTGGAGATACATTAGCTATACTCTCTGCTTTGCCTTGCAGTGAAATGTGCAAATAGAAATATTTCCATATAATTAGCTCCTGGACCCGTTTTGTTTCAATACTTGCTGATCAGGAGACATTGCCAAATTTGTTCATGTTTTCAGCTTCTGCTGCCTGTGTTTCCAGGTGATTTTTAGCCTCTTCTCTTGGGTGCTGCTCCCAACCTGGATAAACGAGCTGCTCTTCCCTTGTGCCATGTGCAAAGGTGCTGCCACGATTTTCGGTGTGTGATGGTCACACAGACCCCTCCTTAATGCAATGTCCACCTTCTGCCTCACCTGACAGCCTCCCAAAAGTGACTCCTCCCATGGGAAGGTACTTGCTTCTCTTCTTCTCACTCCTGCCATGATAACAATCTTCCTGAAGGGCCAGGGGACATAAAGGTTTTGGTGTTGACATGTTGACAAAAGGGAAGAAAGCTGCAAATGCAGCCCACAAGTGCTTGCTATGCTGGTAACACTGCTTAAGGGACACTTAAATATAAAGAAGAAGGGAGTTCCCAGCAGATGACGTGTCTGTGGGTTCAGAGTATTAATTTATAGCTTAATCATGGAGATCAGAGGAGGGGGGAAACTCCCTGGACTGACAGCAAATGAGGAACTTGGCTTAAAGGTGCTTTTAAATAATAAATGAATGGAGCTGCCATTCATGAGGTCACAGCCACCAGGGCACTGATGGCCACTGGCCAGCATCATGGGGGGCAGTGGCCACAGTGGGAATGCCATGGGACACTTAAATATAAAGAAGAAGGGAGTTCCCAACAGATGACGTGTCTGTGGGTTCAGAGTATTAATTTTTAGCTTAATCATGGAGACTAGAGGAGAGGTGAAGCTCCCTGGATTGATACCAAATGAGGAACTTGGTAAAAGCACTTAAAGGTGCTTTTAAATAATGAAGTATCTGTCCTGAACACCTGCCTGGGGCACTTTCACGCACACAGACAGACAGACAGCTCCATCTTTCACTAACAGCATCAGGACGTGATAATTTACTCAGCAGAGAAGCTGGTGGAGGATCTGGAGCTGCCATTCATGAGGTGACACCCACCAGGGCACTGATGGCCACTGGCCAGCCAGTAGTGTATGCTTAAATCCCACTGATGGGATGCTTAAATATAAAGAAGAAGGGAGTTCCCAGCAGATGATGTGTCTGTGGGTTCAGAATATTAATATTTAGCTTAATCATGGAGATCAGAGGAGGGGGGAAACTCCCAGGACTGACAGCAAATGAGGAACTTGGCTTAAAGGTGCTTTTAAATAATAAAATATCTGTCCTGAACACCTGCCTGAGACACTTTCACACAGACAGACAGACAGCTCCATCTTTCACTAACAAGAATTGATAATTTACTCAGCAGAGAAGTTGGTGGAGGTGTCACCCTGAGCTGGAGCTGCCATTCATGAGGTGACAGCCACCACCATCCCACCAGGGCACTGATGGCCACTGGCCAGCATCGTGTAGGGCAGTGGCCACAGTGGGAATGCCACAGCCTTGGTGGCATCAGGGGTTCTACAGGTGTCAAGTATTTAATTGGAATTTGCACCCCTGAAGTCTCTGAATTTTAGCAAAACCAGTAAATTTTCCCGCACAGAGAAGCACTCAGCGGTGTGGCCAGGGACACTGCCCAGCTGGCAGTGGCAGAGCAGCTGCCTCTTGGGTAGCTCTGATTTCTGCCTTCTCTTTAATTGGTGCTCAGAGCCAGCCCTGCCATGGATCTGCAGTGCTGCTCTGCCCAAGGCCAGCTCTTGATCAAATTTTCCACATCTCATCCCGACCTTGGTCACATTCCCTCACTCCTTCCACACCCCCACTCAGCTCCATGTCATGGACACAGGCACAGCTCCAGGAGATAATTCCCTGCTGAGTGATATCTCCTCTGATTTGAATTGCTGTCAGCGGCAAAACACCATCCTTTGGAAGCAAAAGAAAGAACCTGCTGAATTAGAGGTATTTCTCCATCCATTTGCTAGATTTCATGGAGTTAATTTGGATGCATGGCTCCCGTGGCTGCCATGACAAAATCAGAGCCTTAGAGATGGCCAAGGAATTCCCATTTTCAGGGATTTTTGATGCCCTGAGGCATGCTCAGCTTCTGCTAAGGACTCAAGCCACGTAAAGGGTTTAGATAGCAGCTCCCTCCTCCACCAACACCATCAGACTCAAAAGATATTTATTCATTATTCATTCAAATATTTATATTCATTTATTTCAAAGCATCTTCCTACTCTTTTCCCAAAATAACATGGTAGCACAACATCTGGGGCTCACTACTCAGCATCTTAGATTTTCTTTTTAATTTTTTTTCTCTTCCTTTGGTGACTTTGCTTGTGAATTGATGCATGATATTTGCCTGGGTTATATCCTGAAGATATTTGAAGGCAAAAGGGTTTTTTTCATTCTGAAATCTCAGCCTCTTGAGTGAAAGGCCCTGCTGTTTGATTCTTGTGGTGCTGGAGTAGTTGGCCACAGGACTTGCAGCAGCTTGAAGATGCTGTGTTGAAAGCAGCATCACAACTTATCCATGGCAGGAAGGGCTGCCTAACCTGTGTGACAGGGTGGGAAATGCCAAATCATAGAGTCACAGCACTCCAGAATGGTTGGAAGGGACCTTAATGATCATCTCATTCCACCCCTGCCATGGCAGGGACACCTTCCACTATCCCAGGTTGCTCCAAGCCCCATCCCACCTGGCCTGGAACACTTTCAGGGATGGGGCAATCACTTTGTTTCACATTTTCCTCAAAGTGCTGGAAAACCAAACTTTTGGCACTTATTCTGACCTATCCACCCCTTTTCTCCACCCTTTCTTCTCTAGGCTTTACACAGCAGATTTTAGCCCTGAATGAAGGAGACTGTGCCAGACTGGGTGGGCCTTCATCCCCTTTGGGACCTTCATTCCACTTTGCCTTTCCCCACAAAGCACCACCTTCATTTTGGCTCTGGAGAAGAGGCCACACAGTGATAATTTATTTGTGGGGAGTTTTGAATAAGTTAGAGATGGGATTTTTGAGTTGTTTTTGATGATGTGGTTTTTTTTTTTTATTTTTTACATAGGTAGGAAGGGTCAGTTTGGTTTACATTGTTACAGTATGGTTTAGAAAGTTATAAGACTTTTAGTTATTAGATTTTTAAAGGAGTTATTAACTAATAAAATATTGTTAACAAAGATATTTATGTTTTTAACCTAATCTTTAAATATTTAGTCTTATAGACTAATACTACTGTATAAGTTTTCTTAATCATGTTATGATAGACAAACCTACAGTACTGAATTCTAATCTTCTCATTTACCTCTGTAACTACTTTTATTTTTTCTATATCTTACACTCTAAAACTCTAAACTTTCCTTAACTCTAAACTTAACGTGTCTCTACTTTAAACTATAAACCCACATTCTCACTTCTAACACTTACGTTTAGAGGCTTTTCCCAAAGTCTCAAATCAAATCTTGTATTTAATTCTAAGCTTTAACTTACAACACCAAAATTCTAAAAATTTCTTACATTTCAAATTCCAACTCCACACAGACAGGGCCCTGTGCCACCCATCTTTGGGCACCTGCCTGAAAGACCCATCACAATGTTTGCCTAAGGGAAGGAGGGAATGTTTGACAGGGAAGGAGGGAATTGCTTGTTTTTGCTCTAGAGAGGGCCTGGACCCACTTGGACCTAGATTCCTTCCAGCTGCCCATCCCTTTGGCTTTTCTGCTACTCTCCCTAACCCTCCTGCCTGGGTCTTGCATGGTGCCAACCCTCTCCAGTTCCACTGAGATAAGGATGACCAGCACTGACTGGCAGTGATGGTGGACTGTTGGGAAGGATGAAAGTTTGACAAGAAGGTCTCACACATATGGATGCTTAGCAGGAAGATTTTTGAATGTGGAGTCTGATGAAAGAATAGAGATGGAAGCAAGTTTTGATAGAGAAGAAAAGAATTGCTGAGCCAGTTTTACTGGAAAACCAAGGAGGCAAAGGGTTTGTTGGTTAGAAGGGGTTTTTGTTATTAGGGCAAAGGATAAACCCACCTCAAACAAGAAGATGTTTTTACCAAGCAGAAAGGTAGCACAGGCAACAAGTCAGCAAATGTTGGAAGTAAAAAAAGGTCTCAGAATTTTCCATTGCAAGAAAACTGAAAAACCTCTTCTAGCTTAAACTGTAATGTACTAACTTTTAGTGACTGGAGAACAGTAACATGAATGTGGTAATTATAGTAGTTATGATAGGCTACAGATAAAAGTTAAGGTATAGATTGGTTCTACTGTATTAAGATGCTCAGCAAAGAAAAGTGTATAATGCATTTGTAACCTAAACTAAGGGTGTCCAGGCCTGCCTGCAGCTGGAGCTGACAGCTGGAGGCACAGCTCTGTCACCCACAACCCTGGACTGCTGTAACTCTTGGATGTAATAAACTGCATTTTGAACAGCCACATGGAGTCCCCCATCCCTCATTTAGGCTCTCAGTGGACAGGTTCGAGCAGCCCCCACTCGCTGTGCCCTCAGCAATCCATCCCTCCTGCAGGACCCTGGCTGTCAGGAAATTCTGCTAATCCCATGCAGCCATGGAGAGCTTTTCTCCCATTTGCTGGATGTACGAAATCCATATGTCATCAATCTCTTTCTGGTGGCTGGAGCCTGCTCATGAAGCTTAAATCTCTGGCATGTGGCTGGGAGCACGAGGGCCAAGTCCTGGTGCCTGCCAGCACAAGCTTCCCCCTCCCACTTCTCCTGCTGCCCTCTCGTCTCCCTCCCCTGGCAGCCAGCACCCCCTGCAGCCACTCTTGGATCCATTTTAGGGGAACCAAATGGTTCCTGCATAAAGCTGGTGGTGGAGCAGCCCAGATGTGCTGCTGGAGCAAGGAGGAGGCAGAGCTGGGCAGCTGGCTGCGTGCTTTCCCCCAAGGAGGGCATCACCAGTGCTCCAAAATCTTCTTCCCAAACCACCTGCCAGCCCTCAAGCTGCCAAAAAAGCAATAAATGAAGTGCAGCAGGGTCAGCTGCCTGGCCTCCACCAGCACTGGGGAGCTGAGGCTGCTTAAAAATGATGGCATTGCCAAATTTGGGGGCAAAAATCAGCCTTCTGTCGACATTGTCTTTGCTTCAGCGCCCGGCTCGGGCTTTCCAAATTCCTCTCCAGAGGCTGGGCAAAGGAAATGGGCAAAGGGGGTTGATCTGGGAAACAACCCAGCCCTCCACAGTGGGTGGAGGGGGTCCTGCAGTTGGCAGGGAGGAGCTGGCAGAGGCTGGGCACCGTGGAGAGGTGACAGACCCGCTGGTGGGGACAGGGTGCCAGGAACGCTGCCCCAACACTGCCAAGCTGCCCCTGAGCCCCAGGCACAGAGCAGATGTGGGAGGATGGGGAATGCTGCCACAGAGAGGTGCACAAGAACAGGGAATGAGGCCCAGGAGCAGCTCAGGGTTGGGATGAGGGGAGAATTCACATGGGGTCAGAGCCCTTCTCCCTTTATCTTTGGGAGATTTGGGTAGCTTACTTTATTTTAGTCCCTTGCAATACATTTATATAAAGCTGCTTTGGGCTGAGTGCTTCTTAGTGCTGGTCTCTGCTCTATTTAAACATAAATGTTTTAAAGTGCACAGATAGGTTTTTAACAGGGGAAAAAATTGCATGTGAATTACATTTATTTCTTGTTTACCCATACAGCTCCAGCCGACACTTATCGACAGATTAACTTTCACTAAACTTTCCATGTAATATGTTTTAAAAACCCACTTCAAGTACAGATTCTATTAGTTCCTGACCTTATGTTTTAAGAGGAAGAAAGTGGCTTTACACCACATGAAATGTGTTAATGCATGGATAGAAGTCCTCTTATCCTCCTGCTTACATTAGGTCCAATCAGGAGAATGGATTATGTTTTTAATAATCTGACATTAGTATTAAAAGTAATATTTAAGGCATTAGGATCCATAACTGCTGTGGTGCGTTCAGAGCTTTCTCTTTGTGTGTGTGCACACAGGGCTGGGCTAAAACATATGTTTATGAAACAATGCATTAGCCCAAAACCTCCCCAAATATATGGGGATAAATTGGGGCAGCAGATTACTGTTGACATCACTTTTTCAATTAGAGGCAGAGGGAAGATTTGATGGCCATTTTAAAACTGATTATGGAGGGCAGGGATTAGAGGCTGTTAGGAACAGGAGGTCTTGCTCTCCTCTCAGCCTTGGCCTCCTGGAGCTCTGTGGACTTCAGGAGTGGGTGCTGCTTTATGGGGTGGAATAAGGCCAGAGGCAGTGGTGGCACTGGTTTTGTGTACAGGTTATCTGTTCATGGGGCTGGGCCCCTCTGCCTCTCTTAGTCCCTTGGAAACATTTCATGGGACAGGGGGAAGAAATTTGGAGTCTTTATCCCTAAACTGAATCTTCCCAGCTGGTTTGGGTGGGTAAACACTGAACCCTGCTAGGCTGGATCTCTTCACTCATGGTTGGAGGGACATTCAAGTCATCTCAGGCCCTGGCGTCCCCTGCATCCCCTGGAAAAGACAAAAGAGAGCTGGAAAACAAACAGGGAACACCAAGAGGAGAAAATGGTGTGTGTGGCCATCACCATGCAGAGGAGTGGACTAGGATCTGCCATCCCAGCCAGATTTCTGCAGTGTTTAATTCCCTCCACCCAGAACCTCACTTCTAGGTGTAGTTTGTCTAATTGCAGCTTTTAGCACTTCAGGCTCACTTCAGCTTTGTCTGCTCAATTAATCATCCTTCCAGAGTCAGAAATCTTCTCCTCATGGGGCACTCGCAGCCCACAGCCACATTACTGCCCACCCTCCTCTCTGCTAAGCTGTAGATTGCTCAATGGAATACAGAGGAGCTTTTTGCACCCCTACTGGTGCCCACAGCAAATTTTAGACCTGTCCTATGTTTTAAGAATCCTCCTTGGGAAGCCTAACCTGAGCCTAATGCTCCCATCAGGGCTGAACACAGATATAACTTGACGACTGCTGTTTCCTGTTGGCAAGAATTTGAGATCAAAATGCTTCAGCTTTCACTCCTCAGCTGCTGGGAGAGCATCCTCCCTTATTTTCACACACACCTTTCTCTCCCACATCTCCTGGACAGCAGGAATTGCAGGGAGACTCTGCCTTTTCCCCCTTCCGATGGCAAACAAGGCTTTATCTTCCCAACATATGTGCAGTAACTGTTGTTTGGTGGCAGAAGGGAAATCCACAAGCTATCCAGCCACTGCACCTGCCTGCTTGGACCGAATTCCCTTACTTGTGTTTGTTGACTGGAGTTAAGCAGGTCCTGGGCTGGGAGACCAGCTGGGAAATCCAGTGATTACAGGCACAAACAAACGAGCGAGGGGCGGGCACGGGCAGCCGCTCCTGTTTGACCACCACCGAGGGAATTTGGCAACACACCATCCTGACTCTTTTATTTTAATTCCAGTCAGGGGAAAGTGGAGCCAGCCAAAGGAGGTGGGAGACAGGATGTCCCCCACCCTCCAATCTGGACTGGTGACACATTTTGTCTGGGGGAACACAGCGGTTCGAGGCGGCCACCCTGGGGTCTGCAGACTGTCCTGCCTTCCTCCTGCTCTGCCACAGCCTTTTCTAACTCTGGGGGTGGTGTCTGAGCAGAGCCTCTTTGTCTCCAGCTTCCAGACACAACAGCTGTTTCAGGGGGCCCTCCTGGCAGCCTCTCACAGGTGTGGTTTTGGCCAGCACAGGGGTAAAACGTGCCAGGTGAAAGGATGGGTTGTGCAGAGCTCGTGGTGTTTAGCTGGAAACTTCCTTTCCCAAAAGAGCTGGGTCATTTCTGAGTAGACACCCCACAGATATCTCCATGCTTGGAGTGACTCCTTGAACTCAGCACCCAATGGATTTCATCCATATGTAGAGAAATCAAATTAATTTAAAGGTTTTTCTTAGTTTTCCTGGTGTTCTTTCCAGTTGGTCAGATACAGTGGACAAAAACCCAGCCCAGATAAACTGATATTCATGAATACCGGTGGATATTATTCTGCAAAAGCTCTGTTTGGGAAGGTCAAGTCATACAGCATTATCTCATGTTTACCAGTGGAAAAAATCCACAAGGTTCCTAGAAAACAGGAAAAAAGGCTTCAATTGCCTTCTGTATTGCAGAATTGCCTGTGCTGATTAAGCTGTTGCTCATTAGCTCACCAGTCTTATCAAGGCCCCAGCCCACAAGGCCTTTGACTCCAGCAGAAATGATAGCACAGAACATTTGGACCACCTTGGGTCACTGTGCACCCATTTTCCCTTTTTTTCCTGCTAATATCATGTGTAAATATATGCACAGCTGACCCTGCTGGAGAGTCCCCTGTCCCCTGCAAGAGGCTTCAGTTCCCCTGTGCTTCCTTTAGCAGTGTAAGTTCAGGCAGATTTGTGGAAAGCAGGAGATTTTGTTTGCGCCTAAATCTTTTTGTAGGATTTTCCTTAAAGGCCTTAATGCCATGGAAAAACATCAAGAGGCAAATTCTGCTTTGGGTTACACCAAAAGGGGAGTAAGGCAGCTGAAGGCAGAGAGGGAAGCTGGATTTATCCCAGTGGAGGCAGGAGCAGAGCTCAGCCCCTTGCACTTTGCTATTTTCTGCACCAGCAGTTCTGGCCTTTGAAAAATGAGATGCATTTTTCTCATTGTGGCTTGAGAGGAGCCTGCAAATGCCAGATGACAGAAAGCAGAGGAGGAGAAGTCTGAGGCTCCTAAATTAGAAACTGTGGCGACTTCAGGCACTGTCCTATAGAAGCTGCTCTTGTCTTTATGTTAAATGTTGGTTTTGTGTGTTTGTCAGCATTTGGTGTTAAAAAGATGATCAGGGAAGGCTCACGTTACCTCAAATCCATGATTGGGCAGTACCAGATTGGAAGATTTGTCTCTTTATGGGATGGGATTTGGAGCAACTTGGCTTAGTGGGAGGTGTCCCTATCCATGGCAGGGTGTGGAAGGAGATGAGCTTTAAGATCTCTTCCAATCCAAACCATTCCATGAAGATTTTGGGGTCCTTCCCCCAACATCTCCCACAAGGAGATGCCAGATGACAGAAAACAGAGGAGGATAAGTCTGAGGCTCCTAAATTAGAAGCTGTGGCAACTTCAGGCACTATCCTATAGAAGCTGCCCTTGGCTTTATGTTAAATGTTGTTTTCTTATGATTTTCAGCATTTGGTGTTAAAAAGATGCTCAGGGAAGGCTCATGTTACCTCAAATCCATGGTTGGGCAGTACCAGATTGGAAGATTTGTCTCTTTATGGGATGGGATTTGGAGCAACTTGGCTTAGTGGGAGCTGTCCCTGCCCATGGCAGGGTGTGGAATGAGAGAGGACTTTAAAGTCTCTTCCAACCCAAACCATTCCATAAAGATTATGGGGTCCTTCCCACAACATCTCCCACAAGGCAGCTGGTTTGAGCATGGATTTCCCATGGAGTGCTCTGGCCACATGGGTGCTGAGCAACTGGTGATGTGAATGGGCAAAGCCAGGTCTGGGAATATGCCAGGATTTAATCTGGATTTAATGTAATCCATTTAATCTGTTTCCTAGCCTGGCCTTCCACAGGAAATGGAGATGGAGCCAAAGTATCCTGATTCTGTTTTTGTGCTTCCTGACCTCTAAGGAGAACAACTGCAGGACCTGTGCAGACCTTGAAATGAGGGGATGGAGACCTTTCAGGAGATTTGATGGAGGATTCAGGACTCAGGAGATCCTTGGTGCATGGAGGGTAGAATTTCAGTTGAGCTCTGGGGATGCTGCTGGGCTGGGACATGCTCCTGTCAGCCACCAGCACATTGAAGGAAACATGCCTCAGGTTTGGGTTATTTTTTGAGGCTATGGAGAATCCCACTGCCCCAGCCTGAATTTTTGGTGGGGTTTATGCTTAAATGGTTCAGCCATTACTGCAAGTGTCAGAGAAGAATATTGTGTTCTGCTTCTGTGTAATAAAAGCAGCAGCTCTGGGGCTGTCACCCCCTGGGACAGGAACTAAGGGGGCTGAGCCAGGGATCAGCCAGGGAATAGCAAACCAGCCCACTCAGCCTAACACAAAATCCTATCCAGGGGTTGACCTCCCAAATCTCTTCCCTCCAAAAATTGGATTTATTACATTGGAGCTCTCCAGGCAATGTGAGCTATCCACAAAATGGCACATCCTGCATGATGGCACAGCTCCATCAGCAGGGCTGCTTGGATACAGGGAAATGGGAATTACAGAATCCCAGAATGGTTTGGGTTGGAAGGAACCTTAAAACCCATCTCATTCTACCCCCTGCCATGGGCAGGGACACCTTCCACTATCCCAGGTTGCTCCAAGCCCTGTGCAAGCTGGCCTTGGACACTTCCAGGGATGGGGGAAGCCCACCATCTCTCCTCCATTCCCACACTACCTGCTGCTCAGCATCTCCACAAGTCCATTTTGGCCACATATCAACACACCACAGTCCTTGTCTGTGACCTCATCTATGCAGAACAGGGGGAGGAGAAAAGGTTCCCATCACAATCTTACCAGAATGAGATTAATGCAAAAACCCTGTAGGAAAACACAGGTTTTGGAGCAGACTCTGGAGCTGCATCAATTTCCAACTGGAATGAAAGACAGCCTGGGGTAACTTAACCATGAGAAGCAGCACCAAGGATTTTCTCAGTAGATGAACACAACAAAGATATGGGGGGGGCCAGGCAGGAAAACACAGGTGAAATCAGGTGCAGAGAGCAATTTTGGAGGGTACAATTCCTGTCCTACTTGACATCCTTTGTGCAAATTCCCTGAGCATGATCCTCAGCTGACACAATTCTGACAGAAGCTTAAGGAAATGGGAACAAAACAGAGAGGACTGATGGAATGTGAAAAATTCTTACCTAAATGGGCTCCTTGATGAGTTTTACTGGAGCTATGAGCACAGATGAAGAAATGAGAGTTTTAAACCCTGAACTGCTGGGTGCCAGATTTTCAGCCACCTGCTGTGTTTGGGCATTTCTTGGGCCAGGCTGTGAATTTGGTGACCAGGGTATGGGCCAGAAATTGATGTCCTGTAATTAAAATAAGGATGAAAATGTGTAAATTAGTTAAAAACGTTCCCTTTTTCCAAACGCTTACCAGAGAGTAATGGAGCAGCCCAGGGATGAAGGGAACAAGGTCCTAAAGTGGTGGGGCAGCCAGAGAAGATGGTCTGGGAGGTGGTGGTGGAGTCACTGTGCACATCAGGCATTGCCAATAAGGCATGGGGATAAATAAATAATATTAGTTCAAGGAAATCAGGTGTGAAAACATAGAGATGACTGTCAGAGTTCTGGGGAAACCAGCTGAAACAAGTGGGATCTGTGACAGCTCAGTGTGACAGAAAATCAGCTGGGAGGCCACTGAGACTGGCGCAGGAAGAGATTGGAGTCTTCTACAAGTCAATAAAACCTTTCTGACAAAGGTACAAAACTGTGGGAAATGAGAAATGGGGAAATTAAAATTAAAAACTGAAACAAGAAACATGGGGAAATCGTTCAGTCCGTTTTCCTATTTGGGGAATAAAATGAAGCTGAGCTTTGAAACAAAGAACAAGCTGTCCTGGCAGCAGTGGAACTAAGTCTGTTTTCCTATGGAAGTGAGTGCCTGTCTTCTCCCAGACCTCTGAGCCCTTCTCACCTGGGAGATCTTTACCTTTCTTTTGAATTTTGAGGGGTTCACAAGGCACTGGGTGTTTCCTGGTGGATGCATGAATCTGGCTCCCTTGGATGGCCAGAGAGAACACAAGGAACCAGCACAGAGCTTCCCCAGTGCTTTGCGTGACCAGCCACATCCAGGCATGTCCTTGATGTCTGGATGTACCTTGAAAATGTGCTTTTGCAGGATGGGGCAGACAGAATCCCATGTCTGATGGTTTTTTGGCTTATTTTTTCTACCTCTGTCAAGGTGGGGATTGAAGCGCTCGAGACATTTTGTGTTCAGGCTCAGGTGTTTATTATTTCTTATCTGTATTACAAGTTGTGAGTTCTACAGCATCCAACTAACAAGCTACAAAATGGCTAACTATCTTTCTCTACAAGGTCTTTCAAGGCTAAACTATCCAATTAAGAAATGACACCTAAATTATTTTCACTTTTAACACAATAACTAATCACTCCAAGTCTTCAATGCAGACTTTTCTGTCCAATTACAAAATACCAACCCAAACCCATGAAGAAGAAGGAAGAAGAAGGTGAAGAAGAAGGAAGAAGAAGGTGAAGAAGAACAACCAGCCACCACCCTAAAACCTCCATCTTGTCCCAAATATATTGCTATATTCTAAAACCTTAAACTTTAAGCTTCCCACCCAGTGATATTACACACTTCTAATCAAACTAGACATCTGTAATCCCAGCGCTATCAATCAATTTTGGAAGCCTTCCTCATGGCCTCAGGTCAAATATAATATTTTCCTGTGGGTCTGTGCCCTTCAGCACAGAAAGTTTAAAATTCTCAGCATCCAGGATTCCAACACATGTCCAGGGACAACAGGATGCTCCCTGGACCAGGCGTGCTTTTATTCCACTTTATTTCCCTTGGAAACTCCTTCTGCACCACATCCACTGCACCCACATTGCTACAACTGGGATATGGGAGCCTGGTCTTGCCCCCCTCAACAAACAAGTCATAAAAAGCACCTATTCATCAACTTAAGACCAAATAAAAGCAGCATAACCTCCTTTCTCGTGCTTTGCAGGCAGCCATACATTGCCAGAGGAAATTCTGCCAAAATTCTTGTTTAAATATAGGAGCTGTGCTTCTTTGTATTGTTGGTGGTCCCCACGAGGACCTGCTCTCCTTGCATGGGGATATTCAGAATGAAGCCTGAGCTGGCTACTTTGCCATTAAAATTCTGTGCCAGCCCAGCGCTGACAATATTGAGGCTTTGCTAAATGTGTGTACGTGTAAGTTCATTAAATGGGTGCTGACTGTTGTTACATGAGTACAGCAGTTGAGTGCTTTCTGTATTAACCTTATCACCTGATGGGCAAAAGAAAAGGTTTAACTAAAGCTTAGGACTAATTGAACGGTATTTCAGTATTTTCTTATGTAAAACTGGTTCTGGTCTATTGTTTTTATTTATTTGCAATAACTGTGCTCATTCAAGTTTGTAATGACACTGCCATGGGTGAATAGAATTTGCTTTAAGTATTATTCTCCCTTTTCCTATCTCCTGCCTCCTCTAAACTGTGTCTCTCAGGAGAAAATCTGCAACAGAGCCTGGTAAAAAGACAACTCTCTAAGTACATAGTAATTTTTGGGAGATCATTCCCAAGCTGTGTTTTTAAAATTACTTCTAGCAGTTCCTGTTTATTTTCTCTGCCGGCCTTGGGTATTTCCTGTCAGGCTGAGCACCGAGCGTGGAGCTGGAGGAGATAGGAGAGGAAAAGCCTCTCGAAGAAAGGTGGGAGGTGTCTTATCATCAAGACACTGCACAAACCAGAGCACTTTCTTTGCTCAGTTGCCACTAGAGTATGCTCTCGTGCTACAAGTTCCAAGGATTTTTTAGAAATAAATCACTCTGTGTAGCACGAGGCCGTCTTTCAAAGGCTTTCCACTTGCCCCAGTGGTTTGGGTTTTTTTCTAAGTAAGACTTTTTTTTTTTTTTTAAATTGCTGTTGAACACACACTCAAAGCTTTGAGAAAGCCTGGAGGGTCGCTCTGTGGTGAGATGAATCTAACTTGGGTTTGGACAACTCCCAGCTTCCAGAGCGTGGGTGAAAACAGCCAAAAAATATCTCACCTGTCCCTAAAAAAAAAAAAAAAAAGAAGGTTTGCATGTCCTTCCTGTCTTGGTCAAACCCCTGGGTCATGGCTGATGAAGAAAGGGGAGGCAAATCTCACGAATTAATAGATTTCTGCTTACAGAAGAAACATGTAAATTCCCCTTTTCAACATAAAGTGTGCCTGTAATCCCAGCCTTTGAAATGGTGGTAGTTATTCAGTAAGATAAAGGCTGCTGTGAGCCTGCCCTACCACATTACAGCAAAGTACTTTGTCACTGGCACCCTAAAAGTTCCAGCTTCTGCATGACAAAGATATGAAACAACTTGCAGGACAATTAAAGAACAGTTTGTCCTCACCCTATTATTACCAGCCATTCTTCCATGTTTCGATATTTGCCCGTAAATTGCTACCTCCCCCATCAATATAATTGTAATCAGCCACGGCTCACATTTGTCTTTGGATGCCTTTTCCAAGGGAAACACAAAGAAGGAAAAATACGGCAAAGAAAAAAGCCACGCTCCGGATAAAGAGCCTCGCCACCAGCCTGCTTTCTCACACGGGCTGCGCACTTTGCTGCTAAAATTACATTTTAGGAGCCCCAGCGGGCACGGGAACAATGACCCCGCTCATTTCCATAGTGACAATGGCTGGAGGAGGATTGGAACGTGTCTTTTTCCTCTCCCCGATGGTGCTCAGCCAAGGAGGGCAGAAACCTGCCAAGGAGTTGGGTCCCTGGAAGCTCTGGGTCTCCACAGAGCTGGCAGGTTCCCTTTGGGATGAGAGGCAGCTGCTGGGCCCAGGTGGTGCTCACAGCCTCCAAACCAGTGACTTCTGAGTGGGTCAAAACTTCATCTTTTCTGTACAGCCCAGTTGAGTGCACAGAGCTTGCCTAAATTCATAAAATACCAGGATGGCTTGGGTTGGAAGGGGCCTCAAAACCCATCTCATTCCACCCCTGCCATGGGCAGGGACACCTTCCACTATCCCAGGTTGCTCCAAGCCCTGTCCAGTCTAGCCTTGGACACTTCCAGGGATCCAGGGGGAGCCACAGCTTCTGTGGGCACCTGTGCCAGGGCCTCCCCACCCTCACAGGGAACAATTCCTTCCAATATCCCACCTAACCCTGCCCTCTGGCAGTGGGAAGCCATTCCCCCTTGTCCTATCACTCCAGGCCCTTGTCCAAGTCTCTCCTCATCTCTCCTGGAGCTCTTTTAGGTTTTGGAAGAGTCTCTAAGGTCTCCCTGGAATCTTCTCCAGGCTGAACAACATTCCCAGGAAGCTCATGGGAAAGCCAGGCTGCTGAGCACACTCTGTGACAGCCCATTTCATGCACGGAGCACTAAGCTCCTCCAAGTACCACAGATGTCAAAAAACCAAACAGGAACGTGTTGCATTCTTGAAGAACACTCAAGGGATCAACACTTCCAGAGATCCAGGGGCAGCCACAGCTTCTGTGGGCACCCTGTGCCAGGGCCTCACCTCCCTCACAGGGAAGAACTTCTTCCCAATATTCCGTCTAAACTACTCTCTTCTAGTTTGAAACCATTCCCTGTTGTCCTATCACTCCATGTTCCTATAAAAAGTCCCTCTCCAGCTCCTTGGAGCCCCTTCAGGTACTGGAAGGCCCCAATGAGGTCACCCCAAAGCCTCCTCTGAACACCCCCAGCTCTCCCAGCCTTTCCCCACAGCACAGGGGCTCCATCCCTCAAATCATCTTGGTGGCCTCCTCGGGATTCACTCCAGCAGGTCCATGTCCCTCCTGTGCTGGGGACCCCGGAATTCCCTGAATGCCTCCCTTGGTTTCACCTTCCAGGGGTTTTTGCTGCTGTTTCAGCGGGGCCCTTCTCCAGCCCCCAGAACACCACGCACGTTCCCTCCGTTGTCAGCCCTTAATCCTGCTCTTTTTTTTTTTTTTTTCCTTAATAAATGCAAACCTAATTTTCTAACGTCTCCACTTAGATCTAATCCATAAGGCTGTTTATTATCCTCGTTACCCTCTCCTATACCTTTTTTCATTTGTATTCAAAAGCCTCTCTTTAATCTGTCTCAATTCTGCAGGTACGGCCTCGCCGCTCTTTGGTACAATCCCATAATGATTTCCACGGATGTGTTTTAGTCCTCCATCGATAGGTCTCGGGATGCTATTTGCCTTCCTTAACTGCTTCCCGCAGCGGGAATCGCCGTTTTTGATAATCCATGCGCTGACACCTTCAATCTTTCCCTTCACCAGCATCTTGTGCCACTCCAACCAGGGTTAAATCTTTATTATTTGTGTATGGGCACATTGGGGCTGTGGTGGAGGGGGTGCAGCCTGCACTGTCCGAGGAGGGCTTTGATGTGTCTGACAGAGGCCAGAAGGAGCTGATCCTTAAAAAACCCCGTCCTGAAGGGACGATCCCGGGAGCAAGGCAAAGGCAAGACGCGCACGGATCCCCTTCTCCTCCCGCCTCTCCGCGGTGGTTTTTGCCCGTCCCCCCCCCCGCTCGCCTTGGTCCCGCCCGGCCGCCCGGCCGCACTCACCCTCCGCCACGCCCTCTCCGGCTGTACCAACTCCTCTCCGAGGGGGAGGATGGAAGAGAGTGGGAGGCCGCACTGGATCACCTCACCGGGTTCGCGGCTCTCTCTGTTCTCTATCTGAGATTTGTATTAAGAGAAGGCCCTGAAGGAGCTTTGGGGAGAGCGAGACGGCGAGCGGGACAGGGATGCTCCCCCCGCGGGGCGGTGGATGGCACAGCCCGCCCGAACCCGGAAGGTGGCGGCGCACATGGGCGCGGGGCCCGGGCCCGGGGCCGGCACTGGCACCGGCACCGGGATCGGGATCGGGAATGGGGCGGGAGGAGCCGCTGCCGGGGCCCTGGGCGCTGCCGTGGCTGCTCTCTACACGGCCACGCTGCCGCCCGCCCTGCCCGGCGGGGATGCGGGTAACGTACCGGGTGGGGACCCTCGGCCCGTAGCGGCCGGTGCATGGCGGGGGCGGGGGGGACGAGCCCTCAGGGACCGGGGCATCCCTGTCACCCCGCCGGGCGGCTGTCACCCCACGGGAGCTCGTGCTTCAGTGTCACCTGTGTAGGGTTGGTCTGTCCAAAGGAGCCGGTGCGTTGGTGTCACCCCAGGAGGATCGGTGTCACCCCGCTGGGTTGTCCCCACAGAGAGCTGCTCACTCCAGAGGGAGTGGTGCGTTGTTGTCACCCCATCGGCTTGCTGCTTATAGGGATGCTCATCCTACTGGGGCTGCTACTTCACTGTCACCCTATAAGGATACTCATCCTATAGGGGCTGCTACTTCACTGTCACCCCATAGGGATGCTCATCCTATAGGGGCTGGTACTTCACTGTCACCCTATAAGGATGCTCATCCTATAGGGACGGGTGTGTTGCTGTCACCCCATAGGGTGACTGGTGCATGGCTCTCTCCCCTATAGGTCTGTTCACCCCAGAGGGGCTGGTGCATTGCTGTCACCCCATTAGGTTAGCTGTCATCCCATAGGACTGCTCATCCTATAAGATATTTCTGATATTTCATTGTTCCCCATATGGTTGCTGTTATCCTACAGAGACTGGGGCATTGGTGTCATTCCAGGGGGTTGCTGTCACCCCATAAG